>NC_086321.1:246292209-248873459 GCF_036172605.1 Pelobates fuscus | reverse complement strand
TGTTCGCCAGGAACTATTCGCCAGCGAACTATTCGGGACATCTCTACCCTGCGGTCTTAAGGGGTTAAATGATAGAGAATCAATATTCACCTATACAGTGTCCTACCAGAATTGCTAGCAAATGTCTAGATATTTCTAAAATCAGTGGTTATAAAACATCCCTTTCCTCCTCCTCTCAGTCACTTCAGTCTGTGCCAATTGGCACAGAGATCAGAAGGTTGTATGCTGCATGGCTGTTATCAGGGAAACCCTTTTCAGTACATATCACCTACTTATAAAGATTCTTGGCACAAGCAAAATAGTGACCAAAGAAGTCTTTAATAAATAAAATATACAATTAAATATGGATATTTAATTGTATATTTTATTTATTTATTAAAGACTTCTTTGGTCACTATTTTGCTTGTGCCAAGAATCTTTATATACATTTCTTCACTTGGCATTTTATATTTCTGGACTCCAAGAAATCCTTGGTGGGGATTATTCCACCTACGCTGTCACCAAGGAGCAGTCAGCCTGCTCCACCTTTGTGAGTACCATTTCATTTATTAAGTGTTCTTGCATAGCAAGACCACTTAATGTTATCTCACATATATATTATTAAGTGTTCTTGCAAAGCAAGACCACTTAATGTTATCTCACATATATATTATTAAGTGTTCTTGCATAGCAAGACCACTTAATGTTATCTCACATATATATATATTATTATTATTAAGTGTTCTTGCATAGCAAGACCACTTAATGTTATCTCACATATATATTATTAAGTGTTCATGCATAGCAAGACCACTTACTGTTATCTCACATATATATTATTATTATTAAGTGTTCTTGCATAGCAAGACCACTTAATGTTATTTCACATATATATTATTAAGTGTTCATGCATAGCAAGACCACTTACTGTTATCTCACATATATATTATTATTATTAAGTGTTCTTGCATAGCAAGACCACTTACTGTTATCTCACATATATATTATTAAGTGTTCTTGCATAGCAAGACCACTTACTGTTATCTCACATATATATTATTATTATTATTATAGCCAAATTTGCCACCCTAACTCCTCCCACAGTTTTTACACTACATAGACAAAAATATACCAAAACGTGCAGATTGTTCCCGATAGGATTGCTATTACTTTGTGGAACGTTTCGCCGAATGGTTCTCGGAATATCGTCGTTCTTGTGGCGAAATTTGTCCCATAGGAATGAATGACAAAGCTAGAGTGGGAGCTGGCAAAAGCTGAAAAATCAGGACATGATTTCTAAACTGCCACCACTCCCTCATTTTCAGGCCCACCTACACAAATCTTATATCAAAACGTTCAGCTATCCCCGCTGCCACTAAAAATGTCCACAGCTAAGCCATAGTCCTTATAGTTTTCACAATATGACCATTTGTTTGCAACTCACGCAGTCCATTCACATTCATTGAAACTCCACTCTGCAAAGCTCACATTTGAAGGGCAATTTCTAAACTGCGACTGTGCCTTCATTGTTAATATTGCAGAGACATACTATGTATCAAAATGTAGGTCTGGGTCTTGTGATTCTCACAATATAACGCTCTTCACTGTAGGATTTATAGTTTTTAAAATACGACCGTTTGAAGATGGCAACCGCAAAAATACTCTGACCTGTGCAAAGCTGCAGCAGCAAGTGATGTCATAGACAAAGCCTTTTTCACACCTGCTAATGTTTTTATAAATGTATGTTTTAATGTAACTGTGCAACAACGTTGCAATTAAAAGTGCTATATAAATGATAACAGTTACTCCGCCCACTCCAGTTGTAAACTACTGGTGGAGGCAAGAACACTTCACACAATTTCCCCAGAAATTGTAGCTTTTCTAGTTAAGTGTTCTTGCATAGCAAGACCACTTAATGTTATCTCACATATATATTATTATTATTATTATTATTAAGTGTTCTTGCATAGCAAGACCACTTAATGTTATCTCACATATATATTATTAAGTGTTCTTGCATAGCAAGACCACTTAATGTTATCTCACATATATATTATTATTATTAAGTGTTCTTGCATAGCAAGACCACTTAATGTTATCTCACATATATATTATTATTATTATTATTAAGTGTTCTTGCATAGCAAGACCACTTAATGTTATCTCACATATATATTATTAAGTGTTCTTGCATAGCAAGACCACTTAATGTTATCTCACATATATATTATTAAGTGTTCTTGCATAGCAAGACCACTTAATGTTATCTCACATATATATTATTATTATTATTCTTATTATTCTTATTATAGCCAAATTTGCCACCCTAACTCCTCCCACAGTTTTTACACTACATAGACAAAAATATACCAAAACGTGCAGATTGTTCCCGATCGGATTGCTATTACTTTGTGGAACGTTTCGCCGAATGGTTCACGGAATATCGTTGTTCTTGTGGCGAAATTTGTCCCATAGGAATGAATGGCAAAGCTAGAGTGGGAGCTGGCAAAAGCTGAAAAATCAGGACATGATTTCTAAACTGCCACCACTCCCTCATTTTAAGGCCCACCTACACAAATTTTATATCAAAACGTTCAGCTATCCCTGCTGCCACTAGAAATGTCCACGGCTAAGCCATAGTCCTGATAGTTTTCACAATATGACCATTTGTTTGCAACTCACGCCTTCCATTGACATTCATTGAAACTCCACTCTGCAAAGCTCACATTTGAAGGGAAATTTCTAAACTGCGACTGTGCCTTCATTGTTAATATCTCAGAGACATACTATACATCAAAATGTAGGTCTGGGTCTTGTGATTCTCACAATATAAAGCTCTTCACTGTAGGAATTATAGTTTTTAAAATACGACCATTTGAAGATGGCAACCGCCAAAATACTCTGACCTGTGCAAGGCTGCAGCAGCAAGTGATGTCATAGACAAAGCCTTTTACACCTGCTAATTTTTTATAACTGTATGTTTTAATGTAACTGTGAAGCACTTTGGGCAACAACATTGCAATTAAATGTGCTATATAAATAAATACTAACAGTTACTCCGCCCACTCTAGTTGTAGACTACTTATGGAGACAAGAACACTTCACACAATTTCCCCAGAAATTGTAGCTTTTCTAGTTATTATTATTCTTATTATAGCCAAATTTGCCACCCTAACTCCTCCCACAGTTTTTACACTACATAGCCGAAAATTTACCAAAACGTGCAGATTGTTCCCGATCGGATTGCTATTACTTTGTAGAACATTTCGCCGAATGGTTCACGGAATATCGTCGTTCTTGTGGCAAAATTTGTCCCATAGGAATGAATGGCAAAGCTAGAGTGGGAGCTGGCAAAAGCTGAAAAATCAGGACATGATTTCTAAACTGCCACCACTCCCTCATTTTCAGGCCCACCTACACAAATCTTATATCAAAACGTTCAGCTATCCCTGCTGCCACTAAAAATGTCCACAGCTAAGTCGTATTCCTTATAGTTTTCACAATATGACCATTTGTTTGCAACTCACGCAGTCCATTGACATTCATTGAAACTCCACTCTGCAAAGCTCACATTTGAAGGGCAATTTCTAAACTGCGACTGTGCCTTCATTGTTAATATCTCAGAGACATACTATACATCAAAATGTAGGTCTGGGTCTTGTGATTCTCACAATATAAAGCTCTTCACTGTAGGATTTATAGTTTTTAAAATACGACCGTTTGAAGATGGCAACCGCAAAAATACTCTGACCTGTGCAAGGCTGCAGCAGCAAGTGATGTCATAGACAGGGCCTTTTGCACCTGCTAATGGTTTCTATAACTGTATGTTTTAATGTAACTGTGAAGCACTTTGGCAACAACGTTGCAATTAAATGTGCTTTATAAATAAATAATAACAGTTACTCCGCCCACTCCAGTTGTAGACTACTGGTGGAGGCAAGAAGACTTCACAATTTCCCCAGAAATTGTAGCTTTTCTAGTTATTATTATTCTTATTATAGCCAAATTTTCCACCCTAACTCCTCCCACAGTTTTTACACTACATAGACAAAAATATACCAAAACGTGCAGATTGTTCCCGATCGGATTGCTATTACTTTGTGGAACGTTTCGCCGAATGGTTCACGGAATATCGTCGTTCTTGTGGCAAAATTTGTCCCATAGGAATGAATGGCAAAGCTAGAGTGGGAGCTGGCAAAAGCTGAAAAATCAGGACATGATTTCTAAACTGCCACCACTCCCTCATTTTCAGGCCCACCTACACAAATCTTATATCAAAACGTTCAGCTATCCCTGCTGCCACTAGAAATGTCCACGGCTAAGCCATATTCCTGATAGTTTTCACAATATGACCATTTGTTTGCAACTCACACCTTCCATTGACATTCATTGAAACTCCACTCTGCAAAGCTCACATTTGAAGGGCAATTTCTAAACTGCGACTGTGCCTTCATTGTTAATATCTCAGAGACATACTATACATCAAAATGTAGGTCTGGGTCTTGTGATTCTCACAATATAAAGCTCTTCACTGTAGGATTTATAGTTTTAAAAAATATGACCGTTTGAAGATGGCAACCGCAAAAATATTCTGACCTGTGCAAGGCTGCAGCAGCACGTGATGTCATAGACAGGGACTTTTGCACCTGCTAATGTTTTTATAACTGTATGTTTTAATGTAACTGTGAAGCACTTTGGGCAACAACATTGCAATTAAATGTGATATATAAATGATAACAGTTACTCAAGCCACTCCACCCAGTTACTCCGCCCACTCCAGTTGTAGACTACTGGTGGATGCAAGAACACTTCACACAATTTCCCCAGAAATTGTAGCTTTTCTAGTTATTCTTATTATTCTTATTATAGCCAAATTTGCCACCCTAACTCCTCCCACAGTTTTTACACTACATAGACAAAAATATACCAAAACGTGCAGATTGTTCCCGATCGGATTGCTATTACTTTGTGGAACGTTTCGCCGAATGGTTCACGGAATATCGTCGTTCTTGTGGCGAAATTTGTCCCATAGGAATGAATGGCAAAGCTAGAGTGGGAGCTGGCAAAAGCTGAAAAATCAGGACATGATTTCTAAACTGCCACCACTCCCTCATTTTCAGGCCCACCTACACAAATCTAATATCAAAACGTTCCGCTATCCCTGCTGCCACTAGAAATGTCCACGGCTAAGCCATAGTCCTGATAGTTTTCACAATATGACCATTTGTTTGCAACTCACGCCTTCCATTGACATTCATTGAAACTCCACTCTGCAAAGCTCACATTTGAAGGGCAATTTCTAAACTGCGACTGTGCCTTCATTGTTAATATCTCAGAGACATACTATACATCAAAATGTAGGTCTGGGTCTTGTGATTCTCACAATATAAAGCTCTTCACTGTAGGATTTATAGTTTTTAAAATACGACCGTTTGAAGATGGCAACCGCCAAAATACTCTGACCTGTGCAAGGCTGCAGCAGCAAGTGATGTCATAGACAAAGCCTTTTACACCTGCTAATTTTTTATAACTGTATGTTTTAATGTAACTGTGAAGCACTTTGGGCAACAACATTGCAATTAAATGTGCTATATAAATAAATACTAACAGTTACTCCGCCCACTCTAGTTGTAGACTACTGATGGAGGCAAGAACACTTCACACAATTTCCCCAGAAATTGTAGCTTTTCTAGTTATTATTATTATTATTATAGCCAAATTTGCCACCCTAACTCCTCCCACAGTTTTTACACTACACAGACAAAAATATACCAAAACGTGCAGATTGTTCCCGATCGGATTGCTATTACTTTGTGGAACGTTTCGTCGAATGGTTCACGGAATATCGTCGTTCTTGTGGCGAAATTTGTCCCATAGGAATGAATGGCAAAGCTAGAGTGGGAGCTGGCAAAAGCTGAAAAATCAGGACATGATTTCTAAACTGCCACCACTCCCTCATTTTCAGGCCCACCTACACAAATCTTATATCAAAACGTTCAGCTATCCATGCTGCCACTAGAAATGCCCACAGCTAAGCCATAGTCCTGATAGTTTTCACAATATGACCATTTGTTTGCAACTCACGCAGTCCATTCACATTCATTGAAACTCCACTCTGCAAAGCTCACATTTGAAGGGCAATTTCTAAACTGCGACTGTGCCTTCATTGTTAATATCTCAGAGACATACTATACATCAAAATGTAGGTCTGGGTCTTGTGATTCTCACATTATAAAGCTCTTCACTGTAGGATTTATAGTTTTTAAAATACGACCGTTTGAAGATGGCAACCGCAAAAATACTCTGACCTGTGCAAAGCTGCAGCAGCAAGTGATGTCATAGACAAAGCCTTTTTCACACCTGCTAATGTTTTTATAAATGTATGTTTTAATGTAACTGTGCAACAACGTTGCAATTAAAAGTGCTATATAAATGATAACAGTTACTCCGCCCACTCCAGTTGTAAACTACTGGTGGAGGCAAGAACACTTCACACAATTTCCCCAGAAATTGTAGCTTTTCTAGTTAAGTGTTCTTGCATAGCAAGACCACTTAATGTTATCTCACATATATATTATTATTATTATTATTAAGTGTTCTTGCATAGCAAGACCACTTAATGTTATCTCACATATATATTATTATTATTATTATTATTATTATTATAGCCAAATTTGCCACCCTAACTCCTCCCACAGTTTTTACACTACATAGACAAAAATATACCAAAACGTGCAGATTGTTCCCGATCGGATTGCTATTACTTTGTGGAACATTTCGCCGAATGGTTCACGGAATATCGTCGTTCTTGTGGCGAAATTTGTCCCATAGGAATGAATGGCAAAGCTAGAGTGGGAGCTGGCAAAAGCTGAAAAATCAGGACATGATTTCTAAACTGCCACCACCCCCTAATTTTCAGGCCCACCTACACAAATCTTATATCAAAACGTTCAGCTATCCCTGCTGCCACTAAAAATGTCCACAGCTAAGCCATAGTCCTGATAGTTTTCACAATATGACCATTTGTTTGCAACTCACGCCTTCCATTGACATTCATTGAAACTCCACTCTGCAAAGCTCACATTTGAAGGGCAATTTCTAAACTGCGACTGTGCCTTCATTGTTAATATCTCAGAGACATACTATACATCAAAATGTAGGTCTGGGTCTTGTGATTCTCACAATATAAAGCTCTTCACTGTAGGATTTTTAGTTTTTAAAATACGACCGTTTGAAGATGGCAACCGCCAAAATACTCTGACCTGTGCAAGGCTGCAGAAGCAAGTGATGTCATAGACAAAGCCTTTTACACCTGCTAATTTTTTATAACTGTATGTTTTAATGTAACTGTGAAGCACTTTGGGCAACAACATTGCAATTAAATGTGCTATATAAATAAATACTAACAGTTACTCCGCCCACTCTAGTTGTAGACTACTGATGGAGGCAAGAACACTTCACACAATTTCCCCAGAAATTGTAGCTTTTCTAGTTATTATTATTATTATTATTCTTATTATAGCCAAATTTGCCACCCTAACTCCTCCCACAGTTTTTACACTACATAGACAAAAATATACCAAAACGTGCAGATTGTTCCCGATCGGATTGCTATTACTTTGTGGAACGTTTCGCCGAATGGTTCACGGAATATCGTCGTTCTTGTGGCGAAATTTGTCCCATAGGAATGAATGGCAAAGCTAGAGTGGGAGCTGGCAAAAGCTGAAAAATCAGGACATGATTTCTAAACTGCCACCACTCCCTCATTTTCAGGCCCACCTACACAAATCTTATATCAAAACGTTCAGCTATCCCTGCTGCCACTAGAAATGTCCACGGCTAAGCCATAGTCCTGATAGTTTTCACAATATGACCATTTGTTTGCAACTCACGCCTTCCATTGACATTCATTGAAACTCCACTCTGCAAAAGTCACATTTGAAGGGCAATTTCTAAACTGCGACTGTGCCTTCATTGTTAATATCTCAGAGACATACTATACATCAAAATGTAGGTCTGGGTCTTGTGATTCTCACAATATAAAGCTCTTCACTGTAGGAATTATAGTTTTTAAAATACGACTGTTTGAAGATGGCAACCGCCAAAATACTCTGACCTGTGCAAGGCTGCAGCAGCAAGTGATGTCATAGACAAAGCCTTTTACACCTGCTAATTTTTTATAACTGTATGTTTTAATGTAACTGTGAAGCACTTTGGGCAACAACATTGCAATTAAATGTGCTATATAAATAAATACTAACAGTTACTCCGCCCACTCTAGTTGTAGACTACTGATGGATCCAAGAACACTTCACACAATTTCCCCAGAAATTGTAGCTTTTCTAGTTAAGTGTTCTTGCATAGCAAGACCACTTAATGTTATCTCACATATATATTATTATTAAGTGTTCTTGCAAAGCAAGACCACTTAATGTTATCTCACATATATATTATTATTATTATTCTTATTATTCTTATTATAGCCAAATTTGCCACCCTAACTCCTCCCACAGTTTTTACACTACATAGACAAAAATATACCAAAACATGCAGATTGTTCCCGATCGGATTGCTATTACTTTGTGGAACGTTTCGCCGAATGGTTCACGGAATATCGTCGTTCTTGTGGTGAAATTTGTCCCATAGGAATGAATGGCAAAGCTAGAGTGGGAGCTGGCAAAAGCTGAAAAATCAGGACATGATTTCTAAACTGCCACCACTCCCTCATTTTCAGGCCCACCTACACAAATCTTATATCAAAACGTTCAGCTATCCCTGCTGCCACTAGAAATGTCCACAGCTAAGCCATAATCCTGATAGTTTTCACAATATAACCATTTGTTTGCAACTCACGCCTTCCATTGACATTCATTGAAACTCCACTCTGCAAAGCTCACATTTGAAGGGCAATTTCTAAACTGCGACTGTGCCTTCATTGTTAATATCTCAGAGACATACTATACATCAAAATGTAGGTCTGGGTCTTGTGATTCTCACAATATAAAGCTCTTCACTGTAGGATTTTTAGTTTTTAAAATACGACCGTTTGAAGATGGCAACCGCCAAAATACTCTGACCTGTGCAAGGCTGCAGCAGCAAGTGATGTCATAGACAAAGCCTTTTACACCTGCTAATTTTTTATAACTGTATGTTTTAATGTAACTGTGAAGCACTTTGGGCAACAACATTGCAATTAAATGTGCTATATAAATAAATACTAACAGTTACTCCGCCCACTCTAGTTGTAGACTACTGATGGAGGCAAGAACACTTCACACAATTTCCCCAGAAATTGTAGCTTTTCTAGTTATTATTATTATTCTTATTATAGCCAAATTTGCCACCCTAACTCCTCCCACAGTTTTTACACTACATAGACAAAAATTTACCAAAACGTGCAGATTGTTCCCGATCGCGTTGCTATTACTTTGTGGAACGTTTCGCTGAATGGTTCTCGGAATATCGTCATTCTTGTGGCGAAATTTGTCCCATAGGAATGAATAGCAAAGCTAGAGTGGGAGCTGGCAAAAGCTGAAAAATCAGGACATGATTTCTAAACTGCCACTACTCCCTCATTTTCAAGCCCACCTACACAAATCTTATATCAAAACGTTCAGCTATCCCTGCTGCCACTAAAAATGTCCACGGCTAAGCCATAGTCCTGATTGTTTTCGCAATATGACCATTTGTTTGCAACTCACGCAGTCCATTGACATTCATTGAAACGCCACTCTGCAAAGCTCACATTTGAAGGGCAATTTCTAAACTGCGACTGTGCCTTCCTTGTTAATATCTCAGAGACATACTATACATCAAAATGTAGGTCTGGGTCTTGTGATTCTCACAATATAAAGCTCTTCACTGTAGGATTTATAGTTTTTAAAATACGACCGTTTGAAGATGGCAACCGCCAAAATACTCTGATCTGTGCAAGGCTGCAGCAGCAAGTGATGTCATAGACAAAGCCTTTTACACCTGCTAATTTTTTATAACTGTATGTTTTAATGTAACTGTGCAACAACGTTGCAATTAAAAGTGCTATATAAATGATAACAGTTACTCCGCCCACTCCAGTTGTAAACTACTGGTGGAGGCAAGAACACTTCACACAATTTCCCCAGAAATTGTAGCTTTTCTAGTTAAGTGTTCTTGCATAGCAAGACCACTTAATGTTATCTCACATATATATTATTATTATTATTATTAAGTGTTCTTGCATAGCAAGACCACTTAATGTTATCTCACATATATATTATTATTATTATTATTAAGTGTTCTTGCATAGCAAGACCACTTAATGTTATCTCACATATATATTATTATTAGGTGTTCTTGCATAGCAAGACCACTTAATGTTATCTCACATATATATTATTATTATTATTCTTATTATTCTTATTATAGCCAAATTTGCCACCCTAACTCCTCCCACAGTTTTTACACTACATAGACAAAAATATACCAAAACGTGCAGATTGTTCCCGATCGGATTGCTATTACTTTGTGGAACGTTTCGCTGAATGGTTCTCGGAATATCGTCGTTCTTGTGGCGAAATTTGTCCCATAGGAATGAATGGCAAAGCTAGAGTGGGAGCTGTCAAAAGCTGAAAAATCAGGACATGATTTCTAAACTGCCACTGCTCCCTCATTTTCAGGCCCACCTACACAAATCTTATATCAAAACGTTCAGCTATCCCTGCTGCCACTAGAAATGTCCACGGCTAAGCCATAGTCCTGATAGTTTTCACAATATGACCATTTGTTTGCAACTCACGCCTTCCATTGACATTCATTGAAACTCCACTCTGCAAAGCTCACATTTGAAGGGCAATTTCGAAACTGCGACTGTGCCTTCATTGTTAATATCTCAGAGACATACTATACATCAAAATGTAGGTCTGGGTCTTGTGATTCTCACAATATAAAGCTCTTCACTGTAGGATTTATAGTTTTTAAAATACGACCGTTTGAAGATGGCAACCGCCAAAATACTCTGACCTGTGCAAGGCTGCAGCAGCAAGTGATGTCATAGACAAAGCGTTTTACACCTGCTAATTTTTTATAACTGTATGTTTTAATGTAACTGGGAAGCACTTTGGGCAACAACATTGCAATTAAATGTGCTATATAAATAAATACTAACAGTTACTCCGCCCACTCTAGTTGTAGACTACTGATGGAGGCAAGAACACTTCACACAATTTCCCCAGAAATTGTAGCTTTTCTAGTTATTATTATTATTATTATAGCCAAATTTGCCACCCTAACTCCTCCCACAGTTTTTACACTACATAGACAAAAATATACCAAAACGTGCAGATTGTTCCCGATCGGATTGCTATTACTTTGTGGAACATTTCGCCGAATGGTTCACGGAATATCGTCGTTCTTGTGGCGAAATTTGTCCCATAGGAATGAATGGCAAAGCTAGAGTGGGAGCTGGCAAAAGCTGAAAAATCAGGACATGATTTCTAAACTGCCACCACCCCCTAATTTTCAGGCCCACCTACACAAATCTTATATCAAAACGTTCAGCTATCCCTGCTGCCACTAAAAATGTCCACAGCTAAGCCATAGTCCTGATAGTTTTCACAATATGACCATTTGTTTGCAACTCACGCCTTCCATTGACATTCATTGAAACTCCACTCTGCAAAGCTCACATTTGAAGGGCAATTTCTAAACTGCGACTGTGCCTTCATTGTTAATATCTCAGAGACATACTATACATCAAAATGTAGGTCTGGGTCTTGTGATTCTCACAATATAAAGCTCTTCACTGTAGGATTTTTAGTTTTTAAAATACGACCGTTTGAAGATGGCAACCGCCAAAATACTCTGACCTGTGCAAGGCTGCAGCAGCAAGTGATGTCATAGACAAAGCCTTTTACACCTGCTAATTTTTTATAACTGTATGTTTTAATGTAACTGTGAAGCACTTTGGGCAACAACATTGCAATTAAATGTGCTATATAAATAAATACTAACAGTTACTCCGCCCACTCTAGTTGTAGACTACTGATGGAGGCAAGAACACTTCACACAATTTCCCCAGAAATTGTAGCTTTTCTAGTTATTATTATTATTCTTATTATAGCCAAATTTGCCACCCTAACTCCTCCCACAGTTTTTACACTACATAGACAAAAATTTACCAAAACGTGCAGATTGTTCCCGATCGCGTTGCTATTACTTTGTGGAACGTTTCGCTGAATGGTTCTCGGAATATCGTCATTCTTGTGGCGAAATTTGTCCCATAGGAATGAATGGCAAAGCTAGAGTGGGAGCTGGCAAAAGCTGAAAAATCAGGACATGATTTCTAAACTGCCACTACTCCCTCATTTTCAAGCCCACCTACACAAATCTTATATCAAAACGTTCAGCTATCCCTGCTGCCACTAAAAATGTCCACGGCTAAGCCATAGTCCTGATTGTTTTCGCAATATGACCATTTGTTTGCAACTCACGCAGTCCATTGACATTCATTGAAACGCCACTCTGCAAAGCTCACATTTGAAGGGCAATTTCTAAACTGCGACTGTGCCTTCCTTGTTAATATCTCAGAGACATACTATACATCAAAATGTAGGTCTGGGTCTTGTGATTCTCACAATATAAAGCTCTTCACTGAAGGAATTATAGTTTTTAAAATACGACCGTTTGAAGATGGCAACCGCCAAAATACTCTGACCTGTGCAAGGCTGCAGCAGCAAGTGATGTCATAGACAAAGCCTTTTACACCTGCTAATTTTTTATAACTGTATGTTTTAATGTAACTGTGAAGCACTTTGGGCAACAACATTGCAATTAAATGTGCTATATAAATAAATACTAACAGTTACTCCGCCCACTCTAGTTGTAGACTACTGATGGAGGCAAGAACACTTCACACAATTTCCCCAGAAATTGTAGCTTTTCTAGTTATTATTATTATTCTTATTATAGCCAAATTTGCCACCCTAACTCCTCCCACAGTTTTTACACTACATAGACAAAAATTTACCAAAACGTGCAGATTGTTCCCGATCGCGTTGCTATTACTTTGTGGAACGTTTCGCTGAATGGTTCTCGGAATATCGTCATTCTTGTGGCGAAATTTGTCCCATAGGAATGAATGGCAAAGCTAGAGTGGGAGCTGGCAAAAGCTGAAAAATCAGGACATGATTTCTAAACTGCCACTACTCCCTCATTTTCAAGCCCACCTACACAAATCTTATATCAAAACGTTCAGCTATCCCTGCTGCCACTAAAAATGTCCACGGCTAAGCCATAGTCCTGATTGTTTTCGCAATATGACCATTTGTTTGCAACTCACGCAGTCCATTGACATTCATTGAAACGCCACTCTGCAAAGCTCACATTTGAAGGGCAATTTCTAAACTGCGACTGTGCCTTCCTTGTTAATATCTCAGAGACATACTATACATCAAAATGTAGGTCTGGGTCTTGTGATTCTCACAATATAAAGCTCTTCACTGAAGGAATTATAGTTTTTAAAATACGACCGTTTGAAGATGGCAACCGCCAAAATACTCTGACCTGTGCAAGGCTGCAGCAGCAAGTGATGTCATAGACAAAGCCTTTTACACCTGCTAATTTTTTATAACTGTATGTTTTAATGTAACTGTGAAGCACTTTGGGCAACAACATTGCAATTAAATGTGCTATATAAATAAATACTAACAGTTACTCCGCCCACTCTAGTTGTAGACTACTGATGGAGGCAAGAACACTTCACACAATTTCCCCAGAAATTGTAGCTTTTCTAGTTATTATTATTATTCTTATTATAGCCAAATTTGCCACCCTAACTCCTCCCACAGTTTTTACACTACATAGAGAAAAATTTACCAAAACGTGCAGATTGTTCCCGATCGCGTTGCTATTACTTTGTGGAACGTTTCGCTGAATGGTTCTCGGAATATCGTCATTCTTGTGGCGAAATTTGTCCCATAGGAATGAATGGCAAAGCTAGAGTGGGAGCTGGCAAAAGCTGAAAAATCAGGACATGATTTCTAAACTGCCACTACTCCCTCATTTTCAAGCCCACCTACACAAATCTTATATCAAAACGTTCAGCTATCCCTGCTGCCACTAAAAATGTCCACGGCTAAGCCATAGTCCTGATTGTTTTCGCAATATGACCATTTGTTTGCAACTCACGCAGTCCATTGACATTCATTGAAACGCCACTCTGCAAAGCTCACATTTGAAGGGCAATTTCTAAACTGCGACTGTGCCTTCCTTGTTAATATCTCAGAGACATACTATACATCAAAATGTAGGTCTGGGTCTTGTGATTCTCACAATATAAAGCTCTTCACTGTAGGATTTATAGTTTTTAAAATACGACCGTTTGAAGATGGCAACCGCCAAAATACTCTGATCTGTGCAAGGCTGCAGCAGCAAGTGATGTCATAGACAAAGCCTTTTACACCTGCTAATTTTTTATAACTGTATGTTTTAATGTAACTGTGCAACAACGTTGCAATTAAATGTGCTATATAAATTAATAATAACAGTTACTCCGCCCACTCCAGTTGTATACTACTGGTGGAGGCAAGAACACTTCACAATTTCTCCAGAAATTGTAGCTTTTCTAGTTATTATTATTATTATTATAGCCAAATTTGCCACCCTAACTCCTCCCACAGTTTTTACACTACATAGACAAAAATATACCAAAACGTGCAGATTGTTCCCGGTCGGATTGCTATTACTTTGTGGAACGTTTCGCCGAATGGTTCACGGAATATCGTCGTTCTTGTGGCGAAATTTGTCCCATAGGAATGAATGGCAAAGCTAGAGTGGGAGCTGGCAAAAGCTGAAAAATCAGGACATGATTTCTAAACTGCCACCACTCCCTCATTTTCAGGCCCACCTACACAAATCTTATATCAAAACATTCAGCTATCCCTGCTGCCACTAGAAATGTCCACGGCTAAGCCATAGTCCTGATAGTTTTCACAATATGACCATTTGTTTGCAACTCACGCCTTCCATTGACACTCATTGAAACTCCACTCTGCAAAGCTCACATTTGAAGGGCAATTTCTAAACTGCGACTGTGCCTTCATTGTTAATATCTCAGAGACATACTGTACATCAAAATGTAGGTCTGGGTCTTGTGACTCTCACAATATAAAGCTATTCACTGTAGGATTTATAGTTTTTAAAATACGACCGTTTGAAGATGGCAACCGCCAAAATACTCTGACCTGTGCAAGGCTGCAGCAGCAAGTGATGTCATAGACAAAGCCTTTTCTACACCTGCTAATGTTTTTATAACTGTATGTTTTAATGTAACTGTGAAGCACTTTGGGCAACAACGTTGCAATTAAATGCACTATATAAATAAATAATAACAGTTACTCCGCCCACTCCAGTTGTAGACTACTGGTGGAGGCAAGAACACTTCACACAATTTCCCCAGAAATTGTAGCTTTTCTAGTTATTATTAAGTGTTCTTGCATAGCAAGACCACTTAATGTTATCTCACATATATATTATTCTTATTCTTATTCTTATTATAGCCAAATTGCCACCCTAACTCCTCCCACAGTTTTTACACTACATAGACAAAAATATACCAAAACGTGCAGATTGTTCCCGATCGGATTGCTATTACTTTGTGGAACGTTTCAGCGAATGGTTCTCGGAATATCGTCGTTCTTGTGGCGAAATTTGTCCCATAGGAATGAATGGCAAAGCTAGAGTGGGAGCTGGCAAAAGCTGAAAAATCAGGACATGATTTCTAAACTGCCACCACTCCCTCATTTTCAGGCCCACCTACACAAATCTTATATCAAAACGTTCAGCTATCCATGCTGCCACTAGAAATGCCCACAGCTAAGCCATAGTCCTGATAGTTTTCACAATATGACCATTTGTTTGCAACTCACGCCTTCCATTGACATTCATTGAAACTCCACTCTGCAAAGCTCACATTTGAAGGGCAATTTCTAAACTGCGACTGTGCCTTCATTGTTAATATCTCAGAGACATACTATACATCAAAATGTAGGTCTGGGTCTTGTGATTCTCACAATATAAAGCTCTTCACTGTAGGAATTATAGTTTTTAAAATACGACTGTTTGAAGATGGCAACCGCCAAAATACTCTGACCTGTGCAAGGCTGCAGCAGCAAGTGATGTCATAGACAAAGCCTTTTACACCTGCTAATTTTTTATAACTGTATGTTTTAATGTAACTGTGAAGCACTTTGGGCAACAACATTGCAATTAAATGTGCTATATAAATAAATACTAACAGTTACTCCGCCCACTCTAGTTGGAGACTACTGATGGAGGCAAGAACACTTCACACAATTTCCCCAGAAATTGTAGCTTTTCTAGTTATTAAGTGTTCTTGCATAGCAAGACCACTTAATGTTATCTCACATATATATTATTATTATTATTCTTATTATTCTTATTATAGCCAAATTTGCCACCCTAACTCCTCCCACAGTTTTTACACTACATTGACAAAAATATACCAAAACGTGCAGATTGTTCCCGATCGGATTGCTATTACTTTGTAGAACGTTTCGCTGAATGGTTCACGGAATATCGTCGTTCTTGTTGCGAAATTTGTCCCATAGGAATGAATGGCAAAGCTAGAGTGGGAGCTGGCAAAAGCTGAAAAATCAGGACATGATTTCTAAACTGCCACCACTCCCTCATTTTCAGGCCCACCTACACAAATCTTATATCAAAACGTTCAGCTATCCCTGCTGCCACTAGAAATGTCCACGGCTAAGCCATAGTCCTGATAGTTTTCACAATATTACCATTTGTTTGCAACTCACGCCTTCCATTGACATTCATTGAAACTCCACTCTGCAAAGCTCACATTTGAAGGGCAATTTCTAAACTGCGACTGTGCCTTCATTGTTAATATCTCAGAGACATACTATACATCAAAATGTAGGTCTGGGTCTTGTGATTCTCACAATATAAAGCTCTTCACTGTAGGAATGATAGTTTTTAAAATACGACTGTTTGAAGATGGCAACCGCCAAAATACTCTGACCTGTGCAAGGCTGCAGCAGCAAGTGATGTCATAGACAAAGCCTTTTACACCTGCTAATTTTTTATAACTGTATGTTTTAATGTAACTGTGAAGCACTTTGGGCAACAACATTGCAATTAAATGTGCTATATAAATAAATACTAACAGTTACTCCGCCCACTCTAGTTGTAGACTACTGATGGAGGCAAGAACACTTCACACAATTTCCCCAGAAATTGTAGCTTTTCTAGTTATTATTATTATTATTATAGCCAAATTTGCCACCCTAACTCCTCCCACAGTTTTTACACTACATAGACAAAAATATACCAAAACGTGCAGATTGTTCCCGATCGGATTGCTATTACTTTGTGGAACGTTTCGCCGAATGGTTCACGGAATATCGTCGTTCTTGTGGCGAAATTTGTCCCATAGGAATGAATGGCAAAGCTAGAGTGGGAGCTGGCAAAAGCTGAAAAATCAGGACATGATTTCTAAACTGCCACCACTCCCTCATTTTCAGGCCCACCTACACAAATCTTATATCAAAACGTTCAGCTATCCATGCTGCCACTAGAAATGCCCACAGCTAAGCCATAGTCCTGATAGTTTTCACAATATGACCATTTGTTTGCAACTCACGCAGTCCATTCACATTCATTGAAACTCCACTCTGCAAAGCTCACATTTGAAGGGCAATTTCTAAACTGCGACTGTGCCTTCATTGTTAATATCTCAGAGACATACTATACATCAAAATGTAGGTCTGGGTCTTGTGATTCTCACAATATAAAGCTCTTCACTGTAGGAATTATAGTTTTTAAAATACGACTGTTTGAAGATGGCAACCGCCAAAATACTCTGACCTGTGCAAGGCTGCAGCAGCAAGTGATGTCATAGACAAAGCCTTTTACACCTGCTAATTTTTTATAACTGTATGTTTTAATGTAACTGTGAAGCACTTTGGGCAACAACATTGCAATTAAATGTGCTATATAAATAAATACTAACAGTTACTCCGCCCACTCTAGTTGGAGACTACTGATGGAGGCAAGAACACTTCACACAATTTCCCCAGAAATTGTAGCTTTTCTAGTTATTAAGTGTTCTTGCATAGCAAGACCACTTAATGTTATCTCACATATATATTATTATTATTATTCTTATTATTCTTATTATAGCCAAATTTGCCACCCTAACTCCTCTCACAGTTTTTACACTACATTGACAAAAATATACCAAAACGTGCAGATTGTTCCCGATCGGATTGCTATTACTTTGTAGAACGTTTCGCTGAATGGTTCACGGAATATCGTCGTTCTTGTTGCGAAATTTGTCCCATAGGAATGAATGGCAAAGCTAGAGTGGGAGCTGGCAAAAGCTGAAAAATCAGGACATGATTTCTAAACTGCCACCACTCCCTCATTTTCAGGCCCACCTACACAAATCTTATATCAAAACGTTCAGCTATCCCTGCTGCCACTAGAAATGTCCACGGCTAAGCCATAGTCCTGATAGTTTTCACAATATGACCATTTGTTTGCAACTCACGCCTTCCATTGACATTCATTGAAACTCCACTCTGCAAAGCTCACATTTGAAGGGCAATTTCTAAACTGCGACTGTGCCTTCATTGTTAATATCTCAGAGACATACTATACATCAAAATGTAGGTCTGGGTCTTGTGATTCTCACAATATAAAGCTCTTCACTGTAGGAATTATAGTTTTTAAAATACGACTGTTTGAAGATGGCAACCGCCAAAATACTCTGACCTGTGCAAGGCTGCAGCAGCAAGTGATGTCATAGACAAAGCCTTTTACACCTGCTAATTTTTTATAACTGTATGTTTTAATGTAACTGTGAAGCACTTTGGGCAACAACATTGCAATTAAATGTGCTATATAAATAAATACTAACAGTTACTCCGCCCACTCTAGTTGGAGACTACTGATGGAGGCAAGAACACTTCACACAATTTCCCCAGAAATTGTAGCTTTTCTAGTTATTAAGTGTTCTTGCATAGCAAGACCACTTAATGTTATCTCACATATATATTATTATTATTATTCTTATTATTCTTATTATAGCCAAATTTGCCACCCTAACTCCTCTCACAGTTTTTACACTACATTGACAAAAATATACCAAAACGTGCAGATTGTTCCCGATCGGATTGCTATTACTTTGTAGAACGTTTCGCTGAATGGTTCACGGAATATCGTCGTTCTTGTTGCGAAATTTGTCCCATAGGAATGAATGGCAAAGCTAGAGTGGGAGCTGGCAAAAGCTGAAAAATCAGGACATGATTTCTAAACTGCCACCACTCCCTCATTTTCAGGCCCACCTACACAAATCTTATATCAAAACGTTCAGCTATCCCTGCTGCCACTAGAAATGTCCACGGCTAAGCCATAGTCCTGATAGTTTTCACAATATGACCATTTGTTTGCAACTCACGCCTTCCATTGACATTCATTGAAACTCCACTCTGCAAAGCTCACATTTGAAGGGCAATTTCTAAACTGCGACTGTGCCTTCATTGTTAATATCTCAGAGACATACTATACATCAAAATGTAGGTCTGGGTCTTGTGATTCTCACAATATAAAGCTCTTCACTGTAGGAATTATAGTTTTTAAAATACGACTGTTTGAAGATGGCAACCGCCAAAATACTCTGACCTGTGCAAGGCTGCAGCAGCAAGTGATGTCATAGACAAAGCCTTTTACACCTGCTAATTTTTTATAACTGTATGTTTTAATGTAACTGTGAAGCACTTTGGGCAACAACATTGCAATTAAATGTGCTATATAAATAAATACTAACAGTTACTCCGCCCACTCTAGTTGTAGACTACTGATGGAGGCAAGAACACTTCACACAATTTCCCCAGAAATTGTAGCTTTTCTAGTTATTATTATTATTATTATAGCCAAATTTGCCACCCTAACTCCTCCCACAGTTTTTACACTACATAGACAAAAATATACCAAAACGTGCAGATTGTTCCCGATCGGATTGCTATTACTTTGTGGAACGTTTCGCCGAATGGTTCATGGAATATCGTCGTTCTTGTGGCGAAATTTGTCCCATAGGAATGAATGGCAAAGCTAGAGTGGGAGCTGGCAAAAGCTGAAAAATCAGGACATGATTTCTAAACTGCCACCACTCCCTCATTTTCAGGCCCACCTACACAAATCTTATATCAAAACGTTCAGCTATCCATGCTGCCACTAGAAATGCCCACAGCTAAGCCATAGTCCTGATAGTTTTCACAATATGACCATTTGTTTGCAACTCACGCAGTCCATTCACATTCATTGAAACTCCACTCTGCAAAGCTCACATTTGAAGGGCAATTTCTAAACTGCGACTGTGCCTTCATTGTTAATATCTCAGAGACATACTATACATCAAAATGTAGGTCTGGGTCTTGTGATTCTCACAATATAAAGCTCTTCACTGTAGGATTTATAGTTTTTAAAATACGACCGTTTGAAGATGGCAACCGCAAAAATACTCTGACCTGTGCAAAGCTGCAGCAGCAAGTGATGTCATAGACAAAGCCTTTTTCACACCTGCTAATGTTTTTATAAATGTATGTTTTAATGTAACTGTGCAACAACGTTGCAATTAAAAGTGCTATATAAATGATAACAGTTACTCCGCCCACTCCAGTTGTAAACTACTGGTGGAGGCAAGAACACTTCACACAATTTCCCCAGAAATTGTAGCTTTTCTAGTTAAGTGTTCTTGCATAGCAAGACCACTTAATGTTATCTCATATATATATTATTATTATTATTATTAAGTGTTCTTGCATAGCAAGACCACTTAATGTTATCTCACATATATATTATTATTATTATTATTATTATAGCCAAATTTGCCACCCTAACTCCTCCCACAGTTTTTACACTACATAGACAAAAATATACCAAAACGTGCAGATTGTTCCCGATCGGATTGCTATTACTTTGTGGAACATTTCGCCGAATGGTTCACGGAATATCGTCGTTCTTGTGGCGAAATTTGTCCCATAGGAATGAATGGCAAAGCTAGAGTGGGAGCTGGCAAAAGCTGAAAAATCAGGACATGATTTCTAAACTGCCACCACCCCCTAATTTTCAGGCCCACCTACACAAATCTTATATCAAAACGTTCAGCTATCCCTGCTGCCACTAAAAATGTCCACAGCTAAGCCATAGTCCTGATAGTTTTCACAATATGACCATTTGTTTGCAACTCACGCCTTCCATTGACATTCATTGAAACTCCACTCTGCAAAGCTCACATTTGAAGGGCAATTTCTAAACTGCGACTGTGCCTTCATTGTTAATATCTCAGAGACATACTATACATCAAAATGTAGGTCTGGGTCTTGTGATTCTCACAATATAAAGCTCTTCACTGTAGGATTTTTAGTTTTTAAAATACGACCGTTTGAAGATGGCAACCGCCAAAATACTCTGACCTGTGCAAGGCTGCAGCAGCAAGTGATGTCATAGACAAAGCCTTTTACACCTGCTAATTTTTTATAACTGTATGTTTTAATGTAACTGTGAAGCACTTTGGGCAACAACATTGCAATTAAATGTGCTATATAAATAAATACTAACAGTTACTCCGCCCACTCTAGTTGTAGACTACTGATGGAGGCAAGAACACTTCACACAATTTCGCCAGAAATTGTAGCTTTTCTAGTTAAGTGTTCTTGCATAGCAAGACCACTTAATGTTATCTCACATATATATTATTAAGTGTTCTTGCATAGCAAGACCACTTAATGTTATCTCACATATATATTATTAAGTGTTCTTGCATAGCAAGACCACTTAATGTTATCTCACATATATATTATTATTATTATTCTTATTATTCTTATTATAGCCAAATTTGCCACCCTAACTCCTCCCACAGTTTTTACACTACATAGACAAAAATTTACCAAAACGTGCAGATTGTTCCCGATCGCGTTGCTATTACTTTGTGGAACGTTTCGCTGAATGGTTCTCGGAATATCGTCATTCTTGTGGCGAAATTTGTCCCATAGGAATGAATGGCAAAGCTAGAGTGGGAGCTGGCAAAAGCTGAAAAATCAGGACATGATTTCTAAACTGCCACTACTCCCTCATTTTCAAGCCCACCTACACAAATCTTATATCAAAACGTTCAGCTATCCCTGCTGCCACTAAAAATGTCCACGGCTAAGCCATAGTCCTGATTGTTTTCGCAATATGACCATTTGTTTGCAACTCACGCAGTCCATTGACATTCATTGAAACGCCACTGTGCAAAGCTCACATTTGAAGGGCAATTTCTAAACTGCGACTGTGCCTTCCTTGTTAATATCTCAGAGACATACTATACATCAAAATGTAGGTCTGGGTCTTGTGATTCTCACAATATAAAGCTCTTCACTGTAGGATTTATAGTTTTTAAAATACGACCGTTTGAAGATGGCAACCGCAAAAATACTCTGACCTGTGCAAGGCTGCAGCAGCAAGTGATGTCATAGACAGGGCCATTTGCACCTGCTAATGTTTTTATAACTGTATGTTTTAATGTAACTGTGCAACAACGTTGCAATTAAATGTGCTATATAAATAAATAATAACAGTTACTCCGCCCACTCCAGTTGTATACTACTGGTGGAGGCAAGAACACTTCACAATTTCCCCAGAAATTGTAGCTTTTCTAGTTATTATTATTCTTATTATTCTTATTATAGCCAAATTTGCCACCCTAACTCCTCCCACAGTTTTTACACTTCATAGACAAAAATATACCAAAACGTGCAGATTGTTCCCGATCGGATTGCTATTACTTTGTGGAACGTTTCGCCGAATGGTTCACGGAATATCGTCGTTCTTGTGGCGAAATTTGTCCCATAGGAATGAATGGCAAAGCTAGAGTGGGAGCTGGCAAAAGCTGAAAAATCAGGACATGATTTCTAAACTGCCACCACTCCCTCATTTTCAGGCCCACCTACACAAATCTTATATCAAAACGTTCAGCTATCCATGCTGCCACTAGAAATGTCCACGGCTAAGCCATAGTCCTGATAGTTTTCACAATATGACCATTTGTTTGCAACTCACGCCTTCCATTGACATTCATTGAAACTCCACTCTGCAAAGCTCACATTTGAAGGGCAATTTCTAAACTGCGACTGTGCCTTCATTGTTAATATCTCAGAGACATACTATACATCAAAATGTAGGTCTGGGTCTTGTGATTCTCACAATATAAAGCTCTTCACTGTAGGAATTATAGTTTTTAAAATACGACCGTTTGAAGATGGCAACCGCCAAAATACTCTGACCTGTGCAAGGCTGCAGCAGCAAGTGATGTCATAGACAAAGCCTTTTACACCTGCTAATTTTTTATAACTGTATGTTTTAATGTAACTGTGAAGCACTTTGGGCAACAACATTGCAATTAAATGTGCTATATAAATAAATACTAACAGTTACTCCGCCCACTCTAGTTGGAGACTACTGATGGAGGCAAGAACACTTCACACAATTTCCCCAGAAATTGTAGCTTTTCTAGTTATTAAGTGTTCTTGCATAGCAAGACCACTTAATGTTATCTCACATATATATTATTATTATTATTCTTATTATTCTTATTATAGCCAAATTTGCCACCCTAACTCCTCTCACAGTTTTTACACTACATTGACAAAAATATACCAAAACGTGCAGATTGTTCCCGATCGGATTGCTATTACTTTGTAGAACGTTTCGCTGAATGGTTCACGGAATATCGTCGTTCTTGTTGCGAAATTTGTCCCATAGGAATGAATGGCAAAGCTAGAGTGGGAGCTGGCAAAAGCTGAAAAATCAGGACATGATTTCTAAACTGCCACCACTCCCTCATTTTCAGGCCCACCTACACAAATCTTATATCAAAACGTTCAGCTATCCCTGCTGCCACTAGAAATGTCCACGGCTAAGCCATAGTCCTGATAGTTTTCACAATATGACCATTTGTTTGCAACTCACGCCTTCCATTGACATTCATTGAAACTCCACTCTGCAAAGCTCACATTTGAAGGGCAATTTCTAAACTGCGACTGTGCCTTCATTGTTAATATCTCAGAGACATACTATACATCAAAATGTAGGTCTGGGTCTTGTGATTCTCACAATATAAAGCTCTTCACTGTAGGAATTATAGTTTTTAAAATACGACTGTTTGAAGATGGCAACCGCCAAAATACTCTGACCTGTGCAAGGCTGCAGCAGCAAGTGATGTCATAGACAAAGCCTTTTACACCTGCTAATTTTTTATAACTGTATGTTTTAATGTAACTGTGAAGCACTTTGGGCAACAACATTGCAATTAAATGTGCTATATAAATAAATACTAACAGTTACTCCGCCCACTCTAGTTGGAGACTACTGATGGAGGCAAGAACACTTCACACAATTTCCCCAGAAATTGTAGCTTTTCTAGTTATTAAGTGTTCTTGCATAGCAAGACCACTTAATGTTATCTCACATATATATTATTATTATTATTCTTATTATTCTTATTATAGCCAAATTTGCCACCCTAACTCCTCTCACAGTTTTTACACTACATTGACAAAAATATACCAAAACGTGCAGATTGTTCCCGATCGGATTGCTATTACTTTGTAGAACGTTTCGCTGAATGGTTCACGGAATATCGTCGTTCTTGTTGCGAAATTTGTCCCATAGGAATGAATGGCAAAGCTAGAGTGGGAGCTGGCAAAAGCTGAAAAATCAGGACATGATTTCTAAACTGCCACCACTCCCTCATTTTCAGGCCCACCTACACAAATCTTATATCAAAACGTTCAGCTATCCCTGCTGCCACTAGAAATGTCCACGGCTAAGCCATAGTCCTGATAGTTTTCACAATATGACCATTTGTTTGCAACTCACGCCTTCCATTGACATTCATTGAAACTCCACTCTGCAAAGCTCACATTTGAAGGGCAATTTCTAAACTGCGACTGTGCCTTCATTGTTAATATCTCAGAGACATACTATACATCAAAATGTAGGTCTGGGTCTTGTGATTCTCACAATATAAAGCTCTTCACTGTAGGAATTATAGTTTTTAAAATACGACTGTTTGAAGATGGCAACCGCCAAAATACTCTGACCTGTGCAAGGCTGCAGCAGCAAGTGATGTCATAGACAAAGCCTTTTACACCTGCTAATTTTTTATAACTGTATGTTTTAATGTAACTGTGAAGCACTTTGGGCAACAACATTGCAATTAAATGTGCTATATAAATAAATACTAACAGTTACTCCGCCCACTCTAGTTGTAGACTACTGATGGAGGCAAGAACACTTCACACAATTTCCCCAGAAATTGTAGCTTTTCTAGTTATTATTATTATTATTATAGCCAAATTTGCCACCCTAACTCCTCCCACAGTTTTTACACTACATAGACAAAAATATACCAAAACGTGCAGATTGTTCCCGATCGGATTGCTATTACTTTGTGGAACGTTTCGCCGAATGGTTCACGGAATATCGTCGTTCTTGTGGCGAAATTTGTCCCATAGGAATGAATGGCAAAGCTAGAGTGGGAGCTGGCAAAAGCTGAAAAATCAGGACATGATTTCTAAACTGCCACCACTCCCTCATTTTCAGGCCCACCTACACAAATCTTATATCAAAACGTTCAGCTATCCATGCTGCCACTAGAAATGTCCACGGCTAAGCCATAGTCCTGATAGTTTTCACAATATGACCATTTGTTTGCAACTCACGCCTTCCATTGACATTCATTGAAACTCCACTCTGCAAAGCTCACATTTGAAGGGCAATTTCTAAACTGCGACTGTGCCTTCATTGTTAATATCTCAGAGACATACTATACATCAAAATGTAGGTCTGGGTCTTGTGATTCTCACAATATAAAGCTCTTCACTGTAGGAATTATAGTTTTTAAAATACGACCGTTTGAAGATGGCAACCGCCAAAATACTCTGACCTGTGCAAGGCTGCAGCAGCAAGTGATGTCATAGACAAAGCCTTTTACACCTGCTAATTTTTTATAACTGTATGTTTTAATGTAACTGTGAAGCACTTTGGGCAACAACATTGCAATTAAATGTGCTATATAAATAAATACTAACAGTTACTCCGCCCACTCTAGTTGGAGACTACTGATGGAGGCAAGAACACTTCACACAATTTCCCCAGAAATTGTAGCTTTTCTAGTTATTAAGTGTTCTTGCATAGCAAGACCACTTAATGTTATCTCACATATATATTATTATTATTATTCTTATTATTCTTATTATAGCCAAATTTGCCACCCTAACTCCTCTCACAGTTTTTACACTACATTGACAAAAATATACCAAAACGTGCAGATTGTTCCCGATCGGATTGCTATTACTTTGTAGAACGTTTCGCTGAATGGTTCACGGAATATCGTCGTTCTTGTTGCGAAATTTGTCCCATAGGAATGAATGGCAAAGCTAGAGTGGGAGCTGGCAAAAGCTGAAAAATCAGGACATGATTTCTAAACTGCCACCACTCCCTCATTTTCAGGCCCACCTACACAAATCTTATATCAAAACGTTCAGCTATCCCTGCTGCCACTAGAAATGTCCACGGCTAAGCCATAGTCCTGATAGTTTTCACAATATGACCATTTGTTTGCAACTCACGCCTTCCATTGACATTCATTGAAACTCCACTCTGCAAAGCTCACATTTGAAGGGCAATTTCTAAACTGCGACTGTGCCTTCATTGTTAATATCTCAGAGACATACTATACATCAAAATGTAGGTCTGGGTCTTGTGATTCTCACAATATAAAGCTCTTCACTGTAGGAATTATAGTTTTTAAAATACGACCGTTTGAAGATGGCAACCGCCAAAATACTCTGACCTGTGCAAGGCTGCAGCAGCAAGTGATGTCATAGACAAAGCCTTTTACACCTGCTAATTTTTTATAACTGTATGTTTTAATGTAACTGTGAAGCACTTTGGGCAACAACATTGCAATTAAATGTGCTATATAAATAAATACTAACAGTTACTCCGCCCACTCTAGTTGGAGACTACTGATGGAGGCAAGAACACTTCACACAATTTCCCCAGAAATTGTAGCTTTTCTAGTTATTAAGTGTTCTTGCATAGCAAGACCACTTAATGTTATCTCACATATATATTATTATTATTATTCTTATTATTCTTATTATAGCCAAATTTGCCACCCTAACTCCTCTCACAGTTTTTACACTACATTGACAAAAATATACCAAAACGTGCAGATTGTTCCCGATCGGATTGCTATTACTTTGTAGAACGTTTCGCTGAATGGTTCACGGAATATCGTCGTTCTTGTTGCGAAATTTGTCCCATAGGAATGAATGGCAAAGCTAGAGTGGGAGCTGGCAAAAGCTGAAAAATCAGGACATGATTTCTAAACTGCCACCACTCCCTCATTTTCAGGCCCACCTACACAAATCTTATATCAAAACGTTCAGCTATCCCTGCTGCCACTAGAAATGTCCACGGCTAAGCCATAGTCCTGATAGTTTTCACAATATGACCATTTGTTTGCAACTCACGCCTTCCATTGACATTCATTGAAACTCCACTCTGCAAAGCTCACATTTGAAGGGCAATTTCTAAACTGCGACTGTGCCTTCATTGTTAATATCTCAGAGACATACTATACATCAAAATGTAGGTCTGGGTCTTGTGATTCTCACAATATAAAGCTCTTCACTGTAGGAATTATAGTTTTTAAAATACGACTGTTTGAAGATGGCAACCGCCAAAATACTCTGACCTGTGCAAGGCTGCAGCAGCAAGTGATGTCATAGACAAAGCCTTTTACACCTGCTAATTTTTTATAACTGTATGTTTTAATGTAACTGTGAAGCACTTTGGGCAACAACATTGCAATTAAATGTGCTATATAAATAAATACTAACAGTTACTCCGCCCACTCTAGTTGTAGACTACTGATGGAGGCAAGAACACTTCACACAATTTCCCCAGAAATTGTAGCTTTTCTAGTTATTATTATTATTATTATAGCCAAATTTGCCACCCTAACTCCTCCCACAGTTTTTACACTACATAGACAAAAATATACCAAAACGTGCAGATTGTTCCCGATCGGATTGCTATTACTTTGTGGAACGTTTCGCCGAATGGTTCATGGAATATCGTCGTTCTTGTGGCGAAATTTGTCCCATAGGAATGAATGGCAAAGCTAGAGTGGGAGCTGGCAAAAGCTGAAAAATCAGGACATGATTTCTAAACTGCCACCACTCCCTCATTTTCAGGCCCACCTACACAAATCTTATATCAAAACGTTCAGCTATCCATGCTGCCACTAGAAATGCCCACAGCTAAGCCATAGTCCTGATAGTTTTCACAATATGACCATTTGTTTGCAACTCACGCAGTCCATTCACATTCATTGAAACTCCACTCTGCAAAGCTCACATTTGAAGGGCAATTTCTAAACTGCGACTGTGCCTTCATTGTTAATATCTCAGAGACATACTATACATCAAAATGTAGGTCTGGGTCTTGTGATTCTCACAATATAAAGCTCTTCACTGTAGGATTTATAGTTTTTAAAATACGACCGTTTGAAGATGGCAACCGCAAAAATACTCTGACCTGTGCAAAGCTGCAGCAGCAAGTGATGTCATAGACAAAGCCTTTTTCACACCTGCTAATGTTTTTATAAATGTATGTTTTAATGTAACTGTGCAACAACGTTGCAATTAAAAGTGCTATATAAATGATAACAGTTACTCCGCCCACTCCAGTTGTAAACTACTGGTGGAGGCAAGAACACTTCACACAATTTCCCCAGAAATTGTAGCTTTTCTAGTTAAGTGTTCTTGCATAGCAAGACCACTTAATGTTATCTCATATATATATTATTATTATTATTATTAAGTGTTCTTGCATAGCAAGACCACTTAATGTTATCTCACATATATATTATTATTATTATTATTATTATAGCCAAATTTGCCACCCTAACTCCTCCCACAGTTTTTACACTACATAGACAAAAATATACCAAAACGTGCAGATTGTTCCCGATCGGATTGCTATTACTTTGTGGAACATTTCGCCGAATGGTTCACGGAATATCGTCGTTCTTGTGGCGAAATTTGTCCCATAGGAATGAATGGCAAAGCTAGAGTGGGAGCTGGCAAAAGCTGAAAAATCAGGACATGATTTCTAAACTGCCACCACCCCCTAATTTTCAGGCCCACCTACACAAATCTTATATCAAAACGTTCAGCTATCCCTGCTGCCACTAAAAATGTCCACAGCTAAGCCATAGTCCTGATAGTTTTCACAATATGACCATTTGTTTGCAACTCACGCCTTCCATTGACATTCATTGAAACTCCACTCTGCAAAGCTCACATTTGAAGGGCAATTTCTAAACTGCGACTGTGCCTTCATTGTTAATATCTCAGAGACATACTATACATCAAAATGTAGGTCTGGGTCTTGTGATTCTCACAATATAAAGCTCTTCACTGTAGGATTTTTAGTTTTTAAAATACGACCGTTTGAAGATGGCAACCGCCAAAATACTCTGACCTGTGCAAGGCTGCAGCAGCAAGTGATGTCATAGACAAAGCCTTTTACACCTGCTAATTTTTTATAACTGTATGTTTTAATGTAACTGTGAAGCACTTTGGGCAACAACATTGCAATTAAATGTGCTATATAAATAAATACTAACAGTTACTCCGCCCACTCTAGTTGTAGACTACTGATGGAGGCAAGAACACTTCACACAATTTCGCCAGAAATTGTAGCTTTTCTAGTTAAGTGTTCTTGCATAGCAAGACCACTTAATGTTATCTCACATATATATTATTAAGTGTTCTTGCATAGCAAGACCACTTAATGTTATCTCACATATATATTATTAAGTGTTCTTGCATAGCAAGACCACTTAATGTTATCTCACATATATATTATTATTATTATTCTTATTATTCTTATTATAGCCAAATTTGCCACCCTAACTCCTCCCACAGTTTTTACACTACATAGACAAAAATTTACCAAAACGTGCAGATTGTTCCCGATCGCGTTGCTATTACTTTGTGGAACGTTTCGCTGAATGGTTCTCGGAATATCGTCATTCTTGTGGCGAAATTTGTCCCATAGGAATGAATGGCAAAGCTAGAGTGGGAGCTGGCAAAAGCTGAAAAATCAGGACATGATTTCTAAACTGCCACTACTCCCTCATTTTCAAGCCCACCTACACAAATCTTATATCAAAACGTTCAGCTATCCCTGCTGCCACTAAAAATGTCCACGGCTAAGCCATAGTCCTGATTGTTTTCGCAATATGACCATTTGTTTGCAACTCACGCAGTCCATTGACATTCATTGAAACGCCACTGTGCAAAGCTCACATTTGAAGGGCAATTTCTAAACTGCGACTGTGCCTTCCTTGTTAATATCTCAGAGACATACTATACATCAAAATGTAGGTCTGGGTCTTGTGATTCTCACAATATAAAGCTCTTCACTGTAGGATTTATAGTTTTTAAAATACGACCGTTTGAAGATGGCAACCGCAAAAATACTCTGACCTGTGCAAGGCTGCAGCAGCAAGTGATGTCATAGACAGGGCCATTTGCACCTGCTAATGTTTTTATAACTGTATGTTTTAATGTAACTGTGCAACAACGTTGCAATTAAATGTGCTATATAAATAAATAATAACAGTTACTCCGCCCACTCCAGTTGTATACTACTGGTGGAGGCAAGAACACTTCACAATTTCCCCAGAAATTGTAGCTTTTCTAGTTATTATTATTCTTATTATTCTTATTATAGCCAAATTTGCCACCCTAACTCCTCCCACAGTTTTTACACTTCATAGACAAAAATATACCAAAACGTGCAGATTGTTCCCGATCGGATTGCTATTACTTTGTGGAACGTTTCGCCGAATGGTTCACGGAATATCGTCGTTCTTGTGGCGAAATTTGTCCCATAGGAATGAATGGCAAAGCTAGAGTGGGAGCTGGCAAAAGCTGAAAAATCAGGACATGATTTCTAAACTGCCACCACTCCCTCATTTTCAGGCCCACCTACACAAATCTTATATCAAAACGTTCAGCTATCCATGCTGCCACTAGAAATGTCCACGGCTAAGCCATAGTCCTGATAGTTTTCACAATATGACCATTTGTTTGCAACTCACGCCTTCCATTGACATTCATTGAAACTCCACTCTGCAAAGCTCACATTTGAAGGGCAATTTCTAAACTGCGACTGTGCCTTCATTGTTAATATCTCAGAGACATACTATACATCAAAATGTAGGTCTGGGTCTTGTGATTCTCACAATATAAAGCTCTTCACTGTAGGAATTATAGTTTTTAAAATACGACCGTTTGAAGATGGCAACCGCCAAAATACTCTGACCTGTGCAAGGCTGCAGCAGCAAGTGATGTCATAGACAAAGCCTTTTACACCTGCTAATTTTTTATAACTGTATGTTTTAATGTAACTGTGAAGCACTTTGGGCAACAACATTGCAATTAAATGTGCTATATAAATAAATACTAACAGTTACTCCGCCCACTCTAGTTGGAGACTACTGATGGAGGCAAGAACACTTCACACAATTTCCCCAGAAATTGTAGCTTTTCTAGTTATTAAGTGTTCTTGCATAGCAAGACCACTTAATGTTATCTCACATATATATTATTATTATTATTCTTATTATTCTTATTATAGCCAAATTTGCCACCCTAACTCCTCTCACAGTTTTTACACTACATTGACAAAAATATACCAAAACGTGCAGATTGTTCCCGATCGGATTGCTATTACTTTGTAGAACGTTTCGCTGAATGGTTCACGGAATATCGTCGTTCTTGTTGCGAAATTTGTCCCATAGGAATGAATGGCAAAGCTAGAGTGGGAGCTGGCAAAAGCTGAAAAATCAGGACATGATTTCTAAACTGCCACCACTCCCTCATTTTCAGGCCCACCTACACAAATCTTATATCAAAACGTTCAGCTATCCCTGCTGCCACTAGAAATGTCCACGGCTAAGCCATAGTCCTGATAGTTTTCACAATATGACCATTTGTTTGCAACTCACGCCTTCCATTGACATTCATTGAAACTCCACTCTGCAAAGCTCACATTTGAAGGGCAATTTCTAAACTGCGACTGTGCCTTCATTGTTAATATCTCAGAGACATACTATACATCAAAATGTAGGTCTGGGTCTTGTGATTCTCACAATATAAAGCTCTTCACTGTAGGAATTATAGTTTTTAAAATACGACTGTTTGAAGATGGCAACCGCCAAAATACTCTGACCTGTGCAAGGCTGCAGCAGCAAGTGATGTCATAGACAAAGCCTTTTACACCTGCTAATTTTTTATAACTGTATGTTTTAATGTAACTGTGAAGCACTTTGGGCAACAACATTGCAATTAAATGTGCTATATAAATAAATACTAACAGTTACTCCGCCCACTCTAGTTGGAGACTACTGATGGAGGCAAGAACACTTCACACAATTTCCCCAGAAATTGTAGCTTTTCTAGTTATTAAGTGTTCTTGCATAGCAAGACCACTTAATGTTATCTCACATATATATTATTATTATTATTCTTATTATTCTTATTATAGCCAAATTTGCCACCCTAACTCCTCTCACAGTTTTTACACTACATTGACAAAAATATACCAAAACGTGCAGATTGTTCCCGATCGGATTGCTATTACTTTGTAGAACGTTTCGCTGAATGGTTCACGGAATATCGTCGTTCTTGTTGCGAAATTTGTCCCATAGGAATGAATGGCAAAGCTAGAGTGGGAGCTGGCAAAAGCTGAAAAATCAGGACATGATTTCTAAACTGCCACCACTCCCTCATTTTCAGGCCCACCTACACAAATCTTATATCAAAACGTTCAGCTATCCCTGCTGCCACTAGAAATGTCCACGGCTAAGCCATAGTCCTGATAGTTTTCACAATATGACCATTTGTTTGCAACTCACGCCTTCCATTGACATTCATTGAAACTCCACTCTGCAAAGCTCACATTTGAAGGGCAATTTCTAAACTGCGACTGTGCCTTCATTGTTAATATCTCAGAGACATACTATACATCAAAATGTAGGTCTGGGTCTTGTGATTCTCACAATATAAAGCTCTTCACTGTAGGAATTATAGTTTTTAAAATACGACTGTTTGAAGATGGCAACCGCCAAAATACTCTGACCTGTGCAAGGCTGCAGCAGCAAGTGATGTCATAGACAAAGCCTTTTACACCTGCTAATTTTTTATAACTGTATGTTTTAATGTAACTGTGAAGCACTTTGGGCAACAACATTGCAATTAAATGTGCTATATAAATAAATACTAACAGTTACTCCGCCCACTCTAGTTGTAGACTACTGATGGAGGCAAGAACACTTCACACAATTTCCCCAGAAATTGTAGCTTTTCTAGTTATTATTATTATTATTATAGCCAAATTTGCCACCCTAACTCCTCCCACAGTTTTTACACTACATAGACAAAAATATACCAAAACGTGCAGATTGTTCCCGATCGGATTGCTATTACTTTGTGGAACGTTTCGCCGAATGGTTCATGGAATATCGTCGTTCTTGTGGCGAAATTTGTCCCATAGGAATGAATGGCAAAGCTAGAGTGGGAGCTGGCAAAAGCTGAAAAATCAGGACATGATTTCTAAACTGCCACCACTCCCTCATTTTCAGGCCCACCTACACAAATCTTATATCAAAACGTTCAGCTATCCATGCTGCCACTAGAAATGCCCACAGCTAAGCCATAGTCCTGATAGTTTTCACAATATGACCATTTGTTTGCAACTCACGCAGTCCATTCACATTCATTGAAACTCCACTCTGCAAAGCTCACATTTGAAGGGCAATTTCTAAACTGCGACTGTGCCTTCATTGTTAATATCTCAGAGACATACTATACATCAAAATGTAGGTCTGGGTCTTGTGATTCTCACAATATAAAGCTCTTCACTGTAGGATTTATAGTTTTTAAAATACGACCGTTTGAAGATGGCAACCGCAAAAATACTCTGACCTGTGCAAAGCTGCAGCAGCAAGTGATGTCATAGACAAAGCCTTTTTCACACCTGCTAATGTTTTTATAAATGTATGTTTTAATGTAACTGTGCAACAACGTTGCAATTAAAAGTGCTATATAAATGATAACAGTTACTCCGCCCACTCCAGTTGTAAACTACTGGTGGAGGCAAGAACACTTCACACAATTTCCCCAGAAATTGTAGCTTTTCTAGTTAAGTGTTCTTGCATAGCAAGACCACTTAATGTTATCTCATATATATATTATTATTATTATTATTAAGTGTTCTTGCATAGCAAGACCACTTAATGTTATCTCACATATATATTATTATTATTATTATTATTATAGCCAAATTTGCCACCCTAACTCCTCCCACAGTTTTTACACTACATAGACAAAAATATACCAAAACGTGCAGATTGTTCCCGATCGGATTGCTATTACTTTGTGGAACATTTCGCCGAATGGTTCACGGAATATCGTCGTTCTTGTGGCGAAATTTGTCCCATAGGAATGAATGGCAAAGCTAGAGTGGGAGCTGGCAAAAGCTGAAAAATCAGGACATGATTTCTAAACTGCCACCACCCCCTAATTTTCAGGCCCACCTACACAAATCTTATATCAAAACGTTCAGCTATCCCTGCTGCCACTAAAAATGTCCACAGCTAAGCCATAGTCCTGATAGTTTTCACAATATGACCATTTGTTTGCAACTCACGCCTTCCATTGACATTCATTGAAACTCCACTCTGCAAAGCTCACATTTGAAGGGCAATTTCTAAACTGCGACTGTGCCTTCATTGTTAATATCTCAGAGACATACTATACATCAAAATGTAGGTCTGGGTCTTGTGATTCTCACAATATAAAGCTCTTCACTGTAGGATTTTTAGTTTTTAAAATACGACCGTTTGAAGATGGCAACCGCCAAAATACTCTGACCTGTGCAAGGCTGCAGCAGCAAGTGATGTCATAGACAAAGCCTTTTACACCTGCTAATTTTTTATAACTGTATGTTTTAATGTAACTGTGAAGCACTTTGGGCAACAACATTGCAATTAAATGTGCTATATAAATAAATACTAACAGTTACTCCGCCCACTCTAGTTGTAGACTACTGATGGAGGCAAGAACACTTCACACAATTTCGCCAGAAATTGTAGCTTTTCTAGTTAAGTGTTCTTGCATAGCAAGACCACTTAATGTTATCTCACATATATATTATTAAGTGTTCTTGCATAGCAAGACCACTTAATGTTATCTCACATATATATTATTAAGTGTTCTTGCATAGCAAGACCACTTAATGTTATCTCACATATATATTATTATTATTATTCTTATTATTCTTATTATAGCCAAATTTGCCACCCTAACTCCTCCCACAGTTTTTACACTACATAGACAAAAATTTACCAAAACGTGCAGATTGTTCCCGATCGCGTTGCTATTACTTTGTGGAACGTTTCGCTGAATGGTTCTCGGAATATCGTCATTCTTGTGGCGAAATTTGTCCCATAGGAATGAATGGCAAAGCTAGAGTGGGAGCTGGCAAAAGCTGAAAAATCAGGACATGATTTCTAAACTGCCACTACTCCCTCATTTTCAAGCCCACCTACACAAATCTTATATCAAAACGTTCAGCTATCCCTGCTGCCACTAAAAATGTCCACGGCTAAGCCATAGTCCTGATTGTTTTCGCAATATGACCATTTGTTTGCAACTCACGCAGTCCATTGACATTCATTGAAACGCCACTGTGCAAAGCTCACATTTGAAGGGCAATTTCTAAACTGCGACTGTGCCTTCCTTGTTAATATCTCAGAGACATACTATACATCAAAATGTAGGTCTGGGTCTTGTGATTCTCACAATATAAAGCTCTTCACTGTAGGATTTATAGTTTTTAAAATACGACCGTTTGAAGATGGCAACCGCAAAAATACTCTGACCTGTGCAAGGCTGCAGCAGCAAGTGATGTCATAGACAGGGCCATTTGCACCTGCTAATGTTTTTATAACTGTATGTTTTAATGTAACTGTGCAACAACGTTGCAATTAAATGTGCTATATAAATAAATAATAACAGTTACTCCGCCCACTCCAGTTGTATACTACTGGTGGAGGCAAGAACACTTCACAATTTCCCCAGAAATTGTAGCTTTTCTAGTTATTATTATTCTTATTATTCTTATTATAGCCAAATTTGCCACCCTAACTCCTCCCACAGTTTTTACACTTCATAGACAAAAATATACCAAAACGTGCAGATTGTTCCCGATCGGATTGCTATTACTTTGTGGAACGTTTTGCCGAATGGTTCACGGAATATCGTCGTTCTTGTGGCGAAATTTGTCCCATAGGAATGAATGGCAAAGCTAGAGTGGGAGCTGGCAAAAGCTGAAAAATCAGGACATGATTTCTAAACTGCCACCACTCCCTCATTTTCAGGCCCACCTACACAAATCTTATATCAAAACGTTCAGCTATCCATGCTGCCACTAGAAATGTCCACGGCTAAGCCATAGTCCTGATAGTTTTCACAATATGACCATTTGTTTGCAACTCACGCCTTCCATTGACATTCATTGAAACTCCACTCTGCAAAGCTCACATTTGAAGGGCAATTTCTAAACTGCGACTGTGCCTTCATTGTTAATATCTCAGAGACATACTATACATCAAAATGTAGGTCTGGGTCTTGTGATTCTCACAATATAAAGCTCTTCACTGTAGGAATTATAGTTTTTAAAATACGACCGTTTGAAGATGGCAACCGCCAAAATACTCTGACCTGTGCAAGGCTGCAGCAGCAAGTGATGTCATAGACAAAGCCTTTTACACCTGCTAATTTTTTATAACTGTATGTTTTAATGTAACTGTGAAGCACTTTGGGCAACAACATTGCAATTAAATGTGCTATATAAATAAATACTAACAGTTACTCCGCCCACTCTAGTTGTAGACTACTGATGGAGGCAAGAACACTTCACACAATTTCCCCAGAAATTGTAGCTTTTCTAGTTATTATTATTATTCTTATTATAGCCAAATTTGCCACCCTAACTCCTCCCACAGTTTTTACACTACATAGACAAAAATATACCAAAACGTGCAGATTGTTCCCGATCGGATTGCTATTACTTTGTGGAACGTTTCGCCGAATGGTTCACGGAATATCGTCGTTCTTGTGGCGAAATTTGTCCGATAGGAATGAATGGCAAAGCTAGAGTGGGAGCTGGCAAAAGCTGAAAAATCAGGACATGATTTCTAAACTGCCACCACTCCCTCATTTTCAGGCCCACCTACACAAATCTTATATCAAAACGTTCAGCTATCCCTGCTGCCACTAGAAATGTCCACGGCTAAGCCATAGTCCTGATAGTTTTCACAATATGACCATTTGTTTGCAACTCACGCCTTCCATTGACATTCATTGAAACTCCACTCTGCAAAGCTCACATTTGAAGGGCAATTTCTAAACTGCGACTGTGCCTTCATTGTTAATATCTCAGAGACATACTATACATCAAAATGTAGGTCTGGGTCTTGTGATTCTCACAATATAAAGCTCTTCACTGTAGGAATTATAGTTTTTAAAATACGACCATTTGAAGATGGCAACTGCCAAAATACTCTGACCTGTGCAAGGCTGCAGCAGCAAGTGATGTCATAGACAAAGCCTTTTACACCTGCTAATTTTTTATAACTGTATGTTTTAATGTAACTGTGAAGCACTTTGGGCAACAACATTGCAATTAAATGTGCTATATAAATAAATACTAACAGTTACTCCGCCCACTCTAGTTGTAGACTACTGATGGAGGCAAGAACACTTCACACAATTTCCCCAGAAATTGTAGCTTTTCTAGTTAAGTGTTCTTGCATAGCAAGACCACTTAATGTTATCTCATATATATATTATTATTATTATTATTAAGTGTTCTTGCATAGCAAGACCACTTAATGTTATCTCACATATATATTATTATTATTATTATTATTATAGCCAAATTTGCCACCCTAACTCCTCCCACAGTTTTTACACTACATAGACAAAAATATACCAAAACGTGCAGATTGTTCCCGATCGGATTGCTATTACTTTGTGGAACATTTCGCCGAATGGTTCACGGAATATCGTCGTTCTTGTGGCGAAATTTGTCCCATAGGAATGAATGGCAAAGCTAGAGTGGGAGCTGGCAAAAGCTGAAAAATCAGGACATGATTTCTAAACTGCCACCACCCCCTAATTTTCAGGCCCACCTACACAAATCTTATATCAAAACGTTCAGCTATCCCTGCTGCCACTAAAAATGTCCACAGCTAAGCCATAGTCCTGATAGTTTTCACAATATGACCATTTGTTTGCAACTCACGCCTTCCATTGACATTCATTGAAACTCCACTCTGCAAAGCTCACATTTGAAGGGCAATTTCTAAACTGCGACTGTGCCTTCATTGTTAATATCTCAGAGACATACTATACATCAAAATGTAGGTCTGGGTCTTGTGATTCTCACAATATAAAGCTCTTCACTGTAGGATTTTTAGTTTTTAAAATACGACCGTTTGAAGATGGCAACCGCCAAAATACTCTGACCTGTGCAAGGCTGCAGCAGCAAGTGATGTCATAGACAAAGCCTTTTACACCTGCTAATTTTTTATAACTGTATGTTTTAATGTAACTGTGAAGCACTTTGGGCAACAACATTGCAATTAAATGTGCTATATAAATAAATACTAACAGTTACTCCGCCCACTCTAGTTGGAGACTACTGATGGAGGCAAGAACACTTCACACAATTTCCCCAGAAATTGTAGCTTTTCTAGTTATTATTATTCTTATTATTCTTATTATAGCCAAATTTGCCACCCTAACTCCTCCCACAGTTTTTACACTACATAGACAAAAATATACCAAAACGTGCAGATTGTTCCCGATCGGATTGCTATTACTTTGTGGAACGTTTCGCCGAATGGTTCACGGAATATCGTCGTTCTTGTGGCGAAATTTGTCCCATAGGAATGAATGGCAAAGCTAGAGTGGGAGCTGGCAAAAGCTGAAAAATCAGGACATGATTTCTAAACTGCCACCACTCCCTCATTTTCAGGCCCACCTACACAAATCTTATATCAAAACGTTCAGCTATCCCTGCTGCCACTAGAAATGTCCACGGCTAAGCCATAGTCCTGATAGTTTTCACAATATGACCATTTGTTTGCAACTCACGCCTTCCATTGACATTCATTGAAACTCCACTCTGCAAAGCTCACATTTGAAGGGCAATTTCTAAACTGCGACTGTGCCTTCATTGTTAATATCTCAGAGACATACTATACATCAAAATGTAGGTCTGGGTCTTGTGATTCTCACAATATAAAGCTCTTCACTGTAGGAATTATAGTTTTTAAAATACGACTGTTTGAAGATGGCAACCGCCAAAATACTCTGACCTGTGCAAGGCTGCAGCAGCAAGTGATGTCATAGACAAAGCCTTTTACACCTGCTAATTTTTTATAACTGTATGTTTTAATGTAACTGTGAAGCACTTTGGGCAACAACATTGCAATTAAATGTGCTATATAAATAAATACTAACAGTTACTCCGCCCACTCTAGTTGTAGACTACTGATGGATCCAAGAACACTTCACACAATTTCCCCAGAAATTGTAGCTTTTCTAGTTAAGTGTTCTTGCATAGCAAGACCACTTAATGTTATCTCACATATATATTATTATTAAGTGTTCTTGCATAGCAAGACCACTTAATGTTATCTCACATATATATTATTATTATTATTCTTATTATTCTTATTATAGCCAAATTTGCCACCCTAACTCCTCCCACAGTTTTTACACTACATAGACAAAAATATACCAAAACGTGCAGATTGTTCCCGATCGGATTGCTATTACTTTGTGGAACGTTTCGCCGAATGGTTCACGGAATATCGTCGTTCTTGTGGCGAAATTTGTCCCATAGGAATGAATGGCAAAGCTAGAGTGGGAGCTGGCAAAAGCTGAAAAATCAGGACATGATTTCTAAACTGCCACCACTCCCTCATTTTCAGGCCCACCTACACAAATCTTATATCAAAACGTTCAGCTATCCCTGCTGCCACTAGAAATGTCCACGGCTAAGCCATAGTCCTTATAGTTTTCACAATATGACCATTTGTTTGCAACTCACGCCTTCCATTGACATTCATTGAAACTCCACTCTGCAAAGCTCACATTTGAAGGGCAATTTCTAAACTGCGACTGTGCCTTCATTGTTAATATCTCAGAGACATACTATACATCAAAATGTAGGTCTGGGTCTTGTGATTCTCACAATATAAAGCTCTTCACTGTAGGAATTATAGTTTTTAAAATACGACCGTTTGAAGATGGCAACCGCCAAAATACTCTGACCTGTGCAAGGCTGCAGCAGCAAGTGATGTCATAGACAAAGCCTTTTACACCTGCTAATTTTTTTATAACTGTATGTTTTCATGTAACTGTGAAGCACTTTGGGCAAAAACATTGCAATTAAATGTGCTATATAAATAAATACTAACAGTTACTCCGCCCACTCTAGTTGTAGACTACTGATGGAGGCAAGAACACTTCACACAATTTCCCCAGAAATTGTAGCTTTTCTAGTTATTAAGTGTTCTTGCAAAGCAAGACCACTTAATGTTATCTCACATATATATTATTATTATTATTCTTATTATTCTTATTATAGCCAAATTTGCCACCCTAACTCCTCCCACAGTTTTTACACTACATTGACAAAAATATACCAAAACGTGCAGATTGTTCCCGATCGGATTGCTATTACTTTGTGGAACGTTTCGCCGAATGGTTCACGGAATATCGTCGTTCTTGTGGTGAAATTTGTCCCATAGGAATGAATGGCAAAGCTAGAGTGGGAGCTGGCAAAAGCTGAAAAATCAGGACATGATTTCTAAACTGCCACCACTCCCTCATTTTCAGGCCCACCTACACAAATCTTATATCAAAACGTTCAGCTATCCCTGCTGCCACTAGAAATGTCCACAGCTAAGCCATAATCCTGATAGTTTTCACAATATAACCATTTGTTTGCAACTCACGCCTTCCATTGACATTCATTGAAACTCCACTCTGCAAAGCTCACATTTGAAGGGCAATTTCTAAACTGCGACTGTGCCTTCATTGTTAATATCTCAGAGACATACTATACATCAAAATGTAGGTCTGGGTCTTGTGATTCTCACAATATAAAGCTCTTCACTGTAGGAATTATAGTTTTTAAAATACGACCGTTTGAAGATGGCAACCGCCAAAATACTCTGACCTGTGCAAGGCTGCAGCAGCAAGTGATGTCATAGACAAAGCCTTTTACACCTGCTAATTTTTTATAACTGTATGTTTTAATGTAACTGTGAAGCACTTTGGGCAACAACATTGCAATTAAATGTGCTATATAAATAAATACTAACAGTTACTCCGCCCACTCTAGTTGTAGACTACTGATGGAGGCAAGAACACTTCACACAATTTCCCCAGAAATTGTAGCTTTTCTAGTTATTATTATTATTCTTATTATAGCCAAATTTGCCACCCTAACTCCTCCCACAGTTTTTACACTACATAGACAAAAATTTACCAAAACGTGCAGATTGTTCCCGATCGCGTTGCTATTACTTTGTGGAACGTTTCGCTGAATGGTTCTCGGAATATCGTCATTCTTGTGGCGAAATTTGTCCCATAGGAATGAATGGCAAAGCTAGAGTGGGAGCTGGCAAAAGCTGAAAAATCAGGACATGATTTCTAAACTGCCACTACTCCCTCATTTTCAAGCCCACCTACACAAATCTTATATCAAAACGTTCAGCTATCCCTGCTGCCACTAAAAATGTCCACGGCTAAGCCATAGTCCTGATTGTTTTCGCAATATGACCATTTGTTTGCAACTCACGCAGTCCATTGACATTCATTGAAACGCCACTCTGCAAAGCTCACATTTGAAGGGCAATTTCTAAACTGCGACTGTGCCTTCCTTGTTAATATCTCAGAGACATACTATACATCACAATGTAGGTCTGGGTCTTGTGATTCTCACAATATAAAGCTCTTCACTGTAGGATTCATAGTTTTTAAAATACGACCGTTTGAAGATGGCAACCGCCAAAATACTCTGATCTGTGCAAGGCTGCAGCAGCAAGTGATGTCATAGACAAAGCCTTTTACACCTGCTAATTTTTTATAACTGTATGTTTTAATGTAACTGTGCAACAACGTTGCAATTAAATGTGCTATATAAATAAATAATAACAGTTACTCCGCCCACTCCAGTTGTATACTACTGGTGGAGGCAAGAACACTTCACAATTTCCCCAGAAATTGTAGCTTTTCTAGTTATTATTATTATTATTATAGCCAAATTTGCCACCCTAACTCCTCCCACAGTTTTTACACTACATAGACAAAAATATACCAAAACGTGCAGATTGTTCCCGATCGGATTGCTATTACTTTGTGGAACGTTTCGCCGAATGGTTCACGGAATATCGTCGTTCTTGTGGCGAAATTTGTCCCATAGGAATGAATGGCAAAGCTAGAGTGGGAGCTGGCAAAAGCTGAAAAATCAGGACATGATTTCTAAACTGCCACCACTCCCTCATTTTCAGGCCCACCTACACAAATCTTATATCAAAACGTTCAGCTATCCCTGCTGCCACTAGAAATGTCCACGGCTAAGCCATAGTCCTGATAGTTTTCACAATATGACCATTTGTTTGCAACTCACGCCTTCCATTGACATTCATTGAAACTCCACTCTGCAAAGCTCACATTTGAAGGGCAATTTCTAAACTGCGACTGTGCCTTCATTGTTAATATCTCAGAGACATACTATACATCAAAATGTAGGTCTGGGTCTTGTGATTCTCACAATATAAAGCTCTTCACTGTAGGAATTATAGTTTTTAAAATACGACTGTTTGAAGATGGCAACCGCCAAAATACTCTGACCTGTGCAAGGCTGCAGCAGCAAGTGATGTCATAGACAAAGCCTTTTACACCTGCTAATTTTTTATAACTGTATGTTTTAATGTAACTGTGAAGCACTTTGGGCAACAACATTGCAATTAAATGTGCTATATAAATAAATACTAACAGTTACTCCGCCCACTCTAGTTGTAGACTACTGATGGATCCAAGAACACTTCACACAATTTCCCCAGAAATTGTAGCTTTTCTAGTTAAGTGTTCTTGCATAGCAAGACCACTTAATGTTATCTCACATATATATTATTATTATTAAGTGTTCTTGCATAGCAAGACCCCTTAATGTTATCTCACATATATATTATTATTATTATTCTTATTATTCTTATTATAGCCAAATTTGCCACCCTAACTCCTCCCACAGTTTTTACACTACATAGACAAAAATATACCAAAACGTGCAGATTGTTCCCGATCGGATTGCTATTACTTTGTGGAACGTTTCGCCGAATGGTTCACGGAATATCGTCGTTCTTGTGGCGAAATTTGTCCCATAGGAATGAATGGCAAAGCTAGAGTGGGAGCTGGCAAAAGCTGAAAAATCAGGACATGATTTCTAAACTGCCACCACTCCCTCATTTTCAGGCCCACCTACACAAATCTTATATCAAAACGTTCAGCTATCCCTGCTGCCACTAGAAATGTCCACAGCTAAGCCATAGTCCTGATAGTTTTCACAATATGACCATTTGTTTGCAACTCACGCCTTCCATTGACATTCATTGAAACTCCACTCTGCAAAGCTCACATTTGAAGGGCAATTTCTAAACTGCGACTGTGCCTTCCTTGTTAATATCTCAGAGACATACTATACATCAAAATGTAGGTCTGGGTCTTGTGATTCTCACAATATAAAGCTCTTCACTGTAGGATTTATATTTTTTAAAATACGACCGTTTGAAGATGGCAACCGCCAAAATACTCTGACCTGTGCAAGGCTGCAGCAGCAAGTGATGTCATAGACAAAGCCTTTTACACCTGCTAATTTTTTATAACTGTATGTTTTAATGTAACTGTGAAGCACTTTGGGCAACAACATTGCAATTAAATGTGCTATATAAATAAATACTAACAGTTACTCCGCCCACTCTAGTTGTAGACTACTGATGGAGGCAAGAACACTTCACACAATTTCCCCAGAAATTGTAGCTTTTCTAGTTATTATTATTCTTATTATAGCCAAATTTGCCACCCTAACTCCTCCCACAGTTTTTACACTACATAGACAAAAATTTACCAAAACGTGCAGATTGTTCCCGATCGCGTTGCTATTACTTTGTGGAACGTTTCGCTGAATGGTTCTCGGAATATCGTCATTCTTGTGGCGAAATTTGTCCCATAGGAATGAATGGCAAAGCTAGAGTGGGAGCTGGCAAAAGCTGAAAAATCAGGACATGATTTCTAAACTGCCACCACTCCCTCATTTTCAGGCCCACCTACACAAATCTTATATCAAAACGTTCAGCTATCCCTGCTGCCACTAAAAATGTCCACAGCTAAGCCATAGTCCTGATAGTTTTCACAATATGACCATTTGTTTGCAACTCACGCCTTCCATTGACATTCATTGAAACTCCACTCTGCAAAGCTCACATTTGAAGGGCAATTTCTAAACTGCGACTGTGCCTTCATTGTTAATATCTCAGAGACATACTATACATCAAAATGTAGGTCTGGGTCTTGTGATTCTCACAATATAAAGCTCTTCACTGTAGGATTTTTAGTTTTTAAAATACGACCGTTTGAAGATGGCAACCGCCAAAATACTCTGACCTGTGCAAGGCTGCAGCAGCAAGTGATGTCATAGACAAAGCCTTTTACACCTGCTAATTTTTTATAACTGTATGTTTTAATGTAACTGTGAAGCACTTTGGGCAACAACATTGCAATTAAATGTGCTATATAAATAAATACTAACAGTTACTCCGCCCACTCTAGTTGGAGACTACTGATGGAGGCAAGAACACTTCACACAATTTCCCCAGAAATTGTAGCTTTTCTAGTTATTATTATTCTTATTATTCTTATTATAGCCAAATTTGCCACCCTAACTCCTCCCACAGTTTTTACACTACATAGACAAAAATATACCAAAACGTGCAGATTGTTCCCGATCGGATTGCTATTACTTTGTGGAACGTTTCGCCGAATGGTTCACGGAATATCGTCGTTCTTGTGGCGAAATTTGTCCCATAGGAATGAATGGCAAAGCTAGAGTGGGAGCTGGCAAAAGCTGAAAAATCAGGACATGATTTCTAAACTGCCACCACTCCCTCATTTTCAGGCCCACCTACACAAATCTTATATCAAAACGTTCAGCTATCCCTGCTGCCACTAGAAATGTCCACGGCTAAGCCATAGTCCTGATAGTTTTCACAATATGACCATTTGTTTGCAACTCACGCCTTCCATTGACATTCATTGAAACTCCACTCTGCAAAGCTCACATTTGAAGGGCAATTTCTAAACTGCGACTGTGCCTTCATTGTTAATATCTCAGAGACATACTATACATCAAAATGTAGGTCTGGGTCTTGTGATTCTCACAATATAAAGCTCTTCACTGTAGGAATTATAGTTTTTAAAATACGACTGTTTGAAGATGGCAACCGCCAAAATACTCTGACCTGTGCAAGGCTGCAGCAGCAAGTGATGTCATAGACAAAGCCTTTTACACCTGCTAATTTTTTATAACTGTATGTTTTAATGTAACTGTGAAGCACTTTGGGCAACAACATTGCAATTAAATGTGCTATATAAATAAATACTAACAGTTACTCCGCCCACTCTAGTTGTAGACTACTGATGGATCCAAGAACACTTCACACAATTTCCCCAGAAATTGTAGCTTTTCTAGTTAAGTGTTCTTGCATAGCAAGACCACTTAATGTTATCTCACATATATATTATTATTAAGTGTTCTTGCATAGCAAGACCACTTAATGTTATCTCACATATATATTATTATTATTATTCTTATTATTCTTATTATAGCCAAATTTGCCACCCTAACTCCTCCCACAGTTTTTACACTACATAGACAAAAATATACCAAAACGTGCAGATTGTTCCCGATCGGATTGCTATTACTTTGTGGAACGTTTCGCCGAATGGTTCACGGAATATCGTCGTTCTTGTGGCGAAATTTGTCCCATAGGAATGAATGGCAAAGCTAGAGTGGGAGCTGGCAAAAGCTGAAAAATCAGGACATGATTTCTAAACTGCCACCACTCCCTCATTTTCAGGCCCACCTACACAAATCTTATATCAAAACGTTCAGCTATCCCTGCTGCCACTAGAAATGTCCACGGCTAAGCCATAGTCCCTATAGTTTTCACAATATGACCATTTGTTTGCAACTCACGCCTTCCATTGACATTCATTGAAACTCCACTCTGCAAAGCTCACATTTGAAGGGCAATTTCTAAACTGCGACTGTGCCTTCATTGTTAATATCTCAGAGACATACTATACATCAAAATGTAGGTCTGGGTCTTGTGATTCTCACAATATAAAGCTCTTCACTGTAGGAATTATAGTTTTTAAAATACGACCGTTTGAAGATGGCAACCGCCAAAATACTCTGACCTGTGCAAGGCTGCAGCAGCAAGTGATGTCATAGACAAAGCCTTTTACACCTGCTAATTTTTTTATAACTGTATGTTTTCATGTAACTGTGAAGCACTTTGGGCAAAAACATTGCAATTAAATGTGCTATATAAATAAATACTAACAGTTACTCCGCCCACTCTAGTTGTAGACTACTGATGGAGGCAAGAACACTTCACACAATTTCCCCAGAAATTGTAGCTTTTCTAGTTATTAAGTGTTCTTGCAAAGCAAGACCACTTAATGTTATCTCACATATATATTATTATTATTATTCTTATTATTCTTATTATAGCCAAATTTGCCACCCTAACTCCTCCCACAGTTTTTACACTACATTGACAAAAATATACCAAAACGTGCAGATTGTTCCCGATCGGATTGCTATTACTTTGTGGAACGTTTCGCCGAATGGTTCACGGAATATCGTCGTTCTTGTGGTGAAATTTGTCCCATAGGAATGAATGGCAAAGCTAGAGTGGGAGCTGGCAAAAGCTGAAAAATCAGGACATGATTTCTAAACTGCCACCACTCCCTCATTTTCAGGCCCACCTACACAAATCTTATATCAAAACGTTCAGCTATCCCTGCTGCCACTAGAAATGTCCACAGCTAAGCCATAATCCTGATAGTTTTCACAATATAACCATTTGTTTGCAACTCACGCCTTCCATTGACATTCATTGAAACTCCACTCTGCAAAGCTCACATTTGAAGGGCAATTTCTAAACTGCGACTGTGCCTTCATTGTTAATATCTCAGAGACATACTATACATCAAAATGTAGGTCTGGGTCTTGTGATTCTCACAATATAAAGCTCTTCACTGTAGGAATTATAGTTTTTAAAATACGACCGTTTGAAGATGGCAACCGCCAAAATACTCTGACCTGTGCAAGGCTGCAGCAGCAAGTGATGTCATAGACAAAGCCTTTTACACCTGCTAATTTTTTATAACTGTATGTTTTAATGTAACTGTGAAGCACTTTGGGCAACAACATTGCAATTAAATGTGCTATATAAATAAATACTAACAGTTACTCCGCCCACTCTAGTTGTAGACTACTGATGGAGGCAAGAACACTTCACACAATTTCCCCAGAAATTGTAGCTTTTCTAGTTATTATTATTATTCTTATTATAGCCAAATTTGCCACCCTAACTCCTCCCACAGTTTTTACACTACATAGACAAAAATTTACCAAAACGTGCAGATTGTTCCCGATCGCGTTGCTATTACTTTGTGGAACGTTTCGCTGAATGGTTCTCGGAATATCGTCATTCTTGTGGCGAAATTTGTCCCATAGGAATGAATGGCAAAGCTAGAGTGGGAGCTGGCAAAAGCTGAAAAATCAGGACATGATTTCTAAACTGCCACTACTCCCTCATTTTCAAGCCCACCTACACAAATCTTATATCAAAACGTTCAGCTATCCCTGCTGCCACTAAAAATGTCCACGGCTAAGCCATAGTCCTGATTGTTTTCGCAATATGACCATTTGTTTGCAACTCACGCAGTCCATTGACATTCATTGAAACGCCACTCTGCAAAGCTCACATTTGAAGGGCAATTTCTAAACTGCGACTGTGCCTTCCTTGTTAATATCTCAGAGACATACTATACATCACAATGTAGGTCTGGGTCTTGTGATTCTCACAATATAAAGCTCTTCACTGTAGGATTCATAGTTTTTAAAATACGACCGTTTGAAGATGGCAACCGCCAAAATACTCTGATCTGTGCAAGGCTGCAGCAGCAAGTGATGTCATAGACAAAGCCTTTTACACCTGCTAATTTTTTATAACTGTATGTTTTAATGTAACTGTGCAACAACGTTGCAATTAAATGTGCTATATAAATAAATAATAACAGTTACTCCGCCCACTCCAGTTGTATACTACTGGTGGAGGCAAGAACACTTCACAATTTCCCCAGAAATTGTAGCTTTTCTAGTTATTATTATTATTATTATAGCCAAATTTGCCACCCTAACTCCTCCCACAGTTTTTACACTACATAGACAAAAATATACCAAAACGTGCAGATTGTTCCCGATCGGATTGCTATTACTTTGTGGAACGTTTCGCCGAATGGTTCACGGAATATCGTCGTTCTTGTGGCGAAATTTGTCCCATAGGAATGAATGGCAAAGCTAGAGTGGGAGCTGGCAAAAGCTGAAAAATCAGGACATGATTTCTAAACTGCCACCACTCCCTCATTTTCAGGCCCACCTACACAAATCTTATATCAAAACGTTCAGCTATCCCTGCTGCCACTAGAAATGTCCACGGCTAAGCCATAGTCCTGATAGTTTTCACAATATGACCATTTGTTTGCAACTCACGCCTTCCATTGACATTCATTGAAACTCCACTCTGCAAAGCTCACATTTGAAGGGCAATTTCTAAACTGCGACTGTGCCTTCATTGTTAATATCTCAGAGACATACTATACATCAAAATGTAGGTCTGGGTCTTGTGATTCTCACAATATAAAGCTCTTCACTGTAGGAATTATAGTTTTTAAAATACGACTGTTTGAAGATGGCAACCGCCAAAATACTCTGACCTGTGCAAGGCTGCAGCAGCAAGTGATGTCATAGACAAAGCCTTTTACACCTGCTAATTTTTTATAACTGTATGTTTTAATGTAACTGTGAAGCACTTTGGGCAACAACATTGCAATTAAATGTGCTATATAAATAAATACTAACAGTTACTCCGCCCACTCTAGTTGTAGACTACTGATGGATCCAAGAACACTTCACACAATTTCCCCAGAAATTGTAGCTTTTCTAGTTAAGTGTTCTTGCATAGCAAGACCACTTAATGTTATCTCACATATATATTATTATTATTAAGTGTTCTTGCATAGCAAGACCCCTTAATGTTATCTCACATATATATTATTATTATTATTCTTATTATTCTTATTATAGCCAAATTTGCCACCCTAACTCCTCCCACAGTTTTTACACTACATAGACAAAAATATACCAAAACGTGCAGATTGTTCCCGATCGGATTGCTATTACTTTGTGGAACGTTTCGCCGAATGGTTCACGGAATATCGTCGTTCTTGTGGCGAAATTTGTCCCATAGGAATGAATGGCAAAGCTAGAGTGGGAGCTGGCAAAAGCTGAAAAATCAGGACATGATTTCTAAACTGCCACCACTCCCTCATTTTCAGGCCCACCTACACAAATCTTATATCAAAACGTTCAGCTATCCCTGCTGCCACTAGAAATGTCCACAGCTAAGCCATAGTCCTGATAGTTTTCACAATATGACCATTTGTTTGCAACTCACGCCTTCCATTGACATTCATTGAAACTCCACTCTGCAAAGCTCACATTTGAAGGGCAATTTCTAAACTGCGACTGTGCCTTCCTTGTTAATATCTCAGAGACATACTATACATCAAAATGTAGGTCTGGGTCTTGTGATTCTCACAATATAAAGCTCTTCACTGTAGGATTTATATTTTTTAAAATACGACCGTTTGAAGATGGCAACCGCCAAAATACTCTGACCTGTGCAAGGCTGCAGCAGCAAGTGATGTCATAGACAAAGCCTTTTACACCTGCTAATTTTTTATAACTGTATGTTTTAATGTAACTGTGAAGCACTTTGGGCAACAACATTGCAATTAAATGTGCTATATAAATAAATACTAACAGTTACTCCGCCCACTCTAGTTGTAGACTACTGATGGAGGCAAGAACACTTCACACAATTTCCCCAGAAATTGTAGCTTTTCTAGTTATTATTATTCTTATTATAGCCAAATTTGCCACCCTAACTCCTCCCACAGTTTTTACACTACATAGACAAAAATTTACCAAAACGTGCAGATTGTTCCCGATCGCGTTGCTATTACTTTGTGGAACGTTTCGCTGAATGGTTCTCGGAATATCGTCATTCTTGTGGCGAAATTTGTCCCATAGGAATGAATGGCAAAGCTAGAGTGGGAGCTGGCAAAAGCTGAAAAATCAGGACATGATTTCTAAACTGCCACCACTCCCTCATTTTCAGGCCCACCTACACAAATCTTATATCAAAACGTTCAGCTATCCCTGCTGCCACTAGAAATGTCCACGGCTAAGCCATAGTCCTGATAGTTTTCACAATATGACCATTTGTTTGCAACTCACGCCTTCCATTGACATTCATTGAAACTCCACTCTGCAAAGCTCACATTTGAAGGGCAATTTCTAAACTGCGACTGTGCCTTCATTGTTAATATCTCAGAGACATACTATACATCAAAATGTAGGTCTGGGTCTTGTGATTCTCACAATATAAAGCTCTTCACTGTAGGAATTATAGTTTTTAAAATACGACTGTTTGAAGATGGCAACCGCCAAAATACTCTGACCTGTGCAAGGCTGCAGCAGCAAGTGATGTCATAGACAAAGCCTTTTACACCTGCTAATTTTTTATAACTGTATGTTTTAATGTAACTGTGAAGCACTTTGGGCAACAACATTGCAATTAAATGTGCTATATAAATAAATACTAACAGTTACTCCGCCCACTCTAGTTGTAGACTACTGATGGATCCAAGAACACTTCACACAATTTCCCCAGAAATTGTAGCTTTTCTAGTTAAGTGTTCTTGCATAGCAAGACCACTTAATGTTATCTCACATATATATTATTATTATTAAGTGTTCTTGCATAGCAAGACCCCTTAATGTTATCTCACATATATATTATTATTATTATTCTTATTATTCTTATTATAGCCAAATTTGCCACCCTAACTCCTCCCACAGTTTTTACACTACATAGACAAAAATATACCAAAACGTGCAGATTGTTCCCGATCGGATTGCTATTACTTTGTGGAACGTTTCGCCGAATGGTTCACGGAATATCGTCGTTCTTGTGGCGAAATTTGTCCCATAGGAATGAATGGCAAAGCTAGAGTGGGAGCTGGCAAAAGCTGAAAAATCAGGACATGATTTCTAAACTGCCACCACTCCCTCATTTTCAGGCCCACCTACACAAATCTTATATCAAAACGTTCAGCTATCCCTGCTGCCACTAGAAATGTCCACAGCTAAGCCATAGTCCTGATAGTTTTCACAATATGACCATTTGTTTGCAACTCACGCCTTCCATTGACATTCATTGAAACTCCACTCTGCAAAGCTCACATTTGAAGGGCAATTTCTAAACTGCGACTGTGCCTTCCTTGTTAATATCTCAGAGACATACTATACATCAAAATGTAGGTCTGGGTCTTGTGATTCTCACAATATAAAGCTCTTCACTGTAGGATTTATATTTTTTAAAATACGACCGTTTGAAGATGGCAACCGCCAAAATACTCTGACCTGTGCAAGGCTGCAGCAGCAAGTGATGTCATAGACAAAGCCTTTTACACCTGCTAATTTTTTATAACTGTATGTTTTAATGTAACTGTGAAGCACTTTGGGCAACAACATTGCAATTAAATGTGCTATATAAATAAATACTAACAGTTACTCCGCCCACTCTAGTTGTAGACTACTGATGGAGGCAAGAACACTTCACACAATTTCCCCAGAAATTGTAGCTTTTCTAGTTATTATTATTCTTATTATAGCCAAATTTGCCACCCTAACTCCTCCCACAGTTTTTACACTACATAGACAAAAATTTACCAAAACGTGCAGATTGTTCCCGATCGCGTTGCTATTACTTTGTGGAACGTTTCGCTGAATGGTTCTCGGAATATCGTCATTCTTGTGGCGAAATTTGTCCCATAGGAATGAATGGCAAAGCTAGAGTGGGAGCTGGCAAAAGCTGAAAAATCAGGACATGATTTCTAAACTGCCACCACTCCCTCATTTTCAGGCCCACCTACACAAATCTTATATCAAAACGTTCAGCTATCCCTGCTGCCACTAGAAATGTCCACGGCTAAGCCATAGTCCTGATAGTTTTCACAATATGACCATTTGTTTGCAACTCACGCCTTCCATTGACATTCATTGAAACTCCACTCTGCAAAGCTCACATTTGAAGGGCAATTTCTAAACTGCGACTGTGCCTTCATTGTTAATATCTCAGAGACATACTATACATCAAAATGTAGGTCTGGGTCTTGTGATTCTCACAATATAAAGCTCTTCACTGTAGGAATTATAGTTTTTAAAATACGACTGTTTGAAGATGGCAACCGCCAAAATACTCTGACCTGTGCAAGGCTGCAGCAGCAAGTGATGTCATAGACAAAGCCTTTTACACCTGCTAATTTTTTATAACTGTATGTTTTAATGTAACTGTGAAGCACTTTGGGCAACAACATTGCAATTAAATGTGCTATATAAATAAATACTAACAGTTACTCCGCCCACTCTAGTTGTAGACTACTGATGGATCCAAGAACACTTCACACAATTTCCCCAGAAATTGTAGCTTTTCTAGTTAAGTGTTCTTGCATAGCAAGACCACTTAATGTTATCTCACATATATATTATTATTATTAAGTGTTCTTGCATAGCAAGACCCCTTAATGTTATCTCACATATATATTATTATTATTATTCTTATTATTCTTATTATAGCCAAATTTGCCACCCTAACTCCTCCCACAGTTTTTACACTACATAGACAAAAATATACCAAAACGTGCAGATTGTTCCCGATCGGATTGCTATTACTTTGTGGAACGTTTCGCCGAATGGTTCACGGAATATCGTCGTTCTTGTGGCGAAATTTGTCCCATAGGAATGAATGGCAAAGCTAGAGTGGGAGCTGGCAAAAGCTGAAAAATCAGGACATGATTTCTAAACTGCCACCACTCCCTCATTTTCAGGCCCACCTACACAAATCTTATATCAAAACGTTCAGCTATCCCTGCTGCCACTAGAAATGTCCACAGCTAAGCCATAGTCCTGATAGTTTTCACAATATGACCATTTGTTTGCAACTCACGCCTTCCATTGACATTCATTGAAACTCCACTCTGCAAAGCTCACATTTGAAGGGCAATTTCTAAACTGCGACTGTGCCTTCCTTGTTAATATCTCAGAGACATACTATACATCAAAATGTAGGTCTGGGTCTTGTGATTCTCACAATATAAAGCTCTTCACTGTAGGATTTATATTTTTTAAAATACGACCGTTTGAAGATGGCAACCGCCAAAATACTCTGACCTGTGCAAGGCTGCAGCAGCAAGTGATGTCATAGACAAAGCCTTTTACACCTGCTAATTTTTTATAACTGTATGTTTTAATGTAACTGTGAAGCACTTTGGGCAACAACATTGCAATTAAATGTGCTATATAAATAAATACTAACAGTTACTCCGCCCACTCTAGTTGTAGACTACTGATGGAGGCAAGAACACTTCACACAATTTCCCCAGAAATTGTAGCTTTTCTAGTTATTATTATTCTTATTATAGCCAAATTTGCCACCCTAACTCCTCCCACAGTTTTTACACTACATAGACAAAAATTTACCAAAACGTGCAGATTGTTCCCGATCGCGTTGCTATTACTTTGTGGAACGTTTCGCTGAATGGTTCTCGGAATATCGTCATTCTTGTGGCGAAATTTGTCCCATAGGAATGAATGGCAAAGCTAGAGTGGGAGCTGGCAAAAGCTGAAAAATCAGGACATGATTTCTAAACTGCCACTACTCCCTCATTTTCAAGCCCACCTACACAAATCTTATATCAAAACGTTCAGCTATCCCTGCTGCCACTAAAAATGTCCACGGCTAAGCCATAGTCCTGATTGTTTTCGCAATATGACCATTTGTTTGCAACTCACGCAGTCCATTGACATTCATTGAAACGCCACTCTGCAAAGCTCACATTTGAAGGGCAATTTCTAAACTGCGACTCTGCCTTCCTTGTTAATATCTCAGAGACATACTATACATCAAAATGTAGGTCTGGGTCTTGTGATTCTCACAATATAAAGCTCTTCACTGTAGGATTTATAGTTTTTAAAATACGACCGTTTGAAGATGGCAACCGCCAAAATACTCTGATCTGTGCAAGGCTGCAGCAGCAAGTGATGTCATAGACAAAGCCTTTTACACCTGCTAATTTTTTATAACTGTATGTTTTAATGTAACTGTGCAACAACGTTGCAATTAAATGTGCTATATAAATAAATAATAACAGTTACTCCGCCCACTCCAGTTGTATACTACTGGTGGAGGCAAGAACACTTCACAATTTCTCCAGAAATTGTAGCTTTTCTAGTTATTATTATTATTATTATAGCCAAATTTGCCACCCTAACTCCTCCCACAGTTTTTACACTACATAGACAAAAATATACCAAAACGTGCAGATTGTTCCCGATCGGATTGCTATTACTTTGTGGAACGTTTCGCCGAATGGTTCACGGAATATCGTCGTTCTTGTGGCGAAATTTGTCCCATAGGAATGAATGGCAAAGCTAGAGTGGGAGCTGGCAAAAGCTGAAAAATCAGGACATGATTTCTAAACTGCCACCACTCCCTCATTTTCAGGCCCACCTACACAAATCTTATATCAAAACATTCAGCTATCCCTGCTGCCACTAGAAATGTCCACGGCTAAGCCATAGTCCTGATAGTTTTCACAATATGACCATTTGTTTGCAACTCACGCCTTCCATTGACACTCATTGAAACTCCACTCTGCAAAGCTCACATTTGAAGGGCAATTTCTAAACTGCGAATGTGCCTTCATTGTTAATATCTCAGAGACATACTGTACATCAAAATGTAGGTCTGGGTCTTGTGACTCTCACAATATAAAGCTATTCACTGTAGGATTTATAGTTTTTAAAATACGACCGTTTGAAGATGGCAACCGCCAAAATACTCTGACCTGTGCAAGGCTGCAGCAGCAAGTGATGTCATAGACAAAGCCTTTTCTACACCTGCTAATGTTTTTATAACTGTATGTTTTAATGTAACTGTGAAGCACTTTGGGCAACAACGTTGCAATTAAATGCACTATATAAATAAATAATAACAGTTACTCCGCCCACTCCAGTTGTAGACTACTGGTGGAGGCAAGAACACTTCACACAATTTCCCCAGAAATTGTAGCTTTTCTAGTTATTATTAAGTGTTCTTGCATAGCAAGACCACTTAATGTTATCTCACATATATATTATTCTTATTCTTATTCTTATTATAGCCAAATTTGCCACCCTAACTCCTCCCACAGTTTTTACACTACATAGACAAAAATATACCAAAACGTGCAGATTGTTCCCGATCGGATTGCTATTACTTTGTGGAACGTTTCAGCGAATGGTTCTCGGAATATCGTCGTTCTTGTGGCGAAATTTGTCCCATAGGAATGAATGGCAAAGCTAGAGTGGGAGCTGGCAAAAGCTGAAAAATCAGGACATGATTTCTAAACTGCCACCACTCCCTCATTTTCAGGCCCACCTACACAAATCTTATATCAAAACGTTCAGCTATCCATGCTGCCACTAGAAATGCCCACAGCTAAGCCATAGTCCTGATAGTTTTCACAATATGACCATTTGTTTGCAACTCACGCCTTCCATTGACATTCATTGAAACTCCACTCTGCAAAGCTCACATTTGAAGGGCAATTTCTAAACTGCGACTGTGCCTTCATTGTTAATATCTCAGAAACATACTATACATCAAAATGTAGGTCTGGGTCTTGTGATTCTCACAATATAAAGCTCTTCACTGTAGGAATTATAGTTTTTAAAATACGACTGTTTGAAGATGGCAACCGCCAAAATACTCTGACCTGTGCAAGGCTGCAGCAGCAAGTGATGTCATAGACAAAGCCTTTTACACCTGCTAATTTTTTATAACTGTATGTTTTAATGTAACTGTGAAGCACTTTGGGCAACAACATTGCAATTAAATGTGCTATATAAATAAATACTAACAGTTACTCCGCCCACTCTAGTTGTAGACTACTGATGGAGGCAAGAACACTTCACACAATTTCGCCAGAAATTGTAGCTTTTCTAGTTAAGTGTTCTTGCATAGCAAGACCACTTAATGTTATCTCACATATATATTATTAAGTGTTCTTGCATAGCAAGACCACTTAATGTTATCTCACATATATATTATTATTATTATTCTTATTATTCTTATTATAGCCAAATTTGCCACCCTAACTCCTCCCACAGTTTTTACACTTCATAGACAAAAATATACCAAAACGTGCAGATTGTTCCCGATCGGATTGCTATTACTTTGTGGAACGTTTCGCCGAATGGTTCACGGAATATCGTCGTTCTTGTGGCGAAATTTGTCCCATAGGAATGAATGGCAAAGCTAGAGTGGGAGCTGGCAAAAGCTGAAAAATCAGGACATGATTTCTAAACTGCCACCACTCCCTCATTTTCAGGCCCACCTACACAAATCTTATATCAAAACGTTCAGCTATCCATGCTGCCACTAGAAATGTCCACGGCTAAGCCATAGTCCTGATAGTTTTCACAATATGACCATTTGTTTGCAACTCACGCCTTCCATTGACATTCATTGAAACTCCACTCTGCAAAGCTCACATTTGAAGGGCAATTTCTAAACTGCGACTGTGCCTTCATTGTTAATATCTCAGAGACATACTATACATCAAAATGTAGGTCTGGGTCTTGTGATTCTCACAATATAAAGCTCTTCACTGTAGGAATTACAGTTTTTAAAATACGACCGTTTGAAGATGGCAACCGCCAAAATACTCTGACCTGTGCAAGGCTGCAGCAGCAAGTGATGTCATAGACAAAGCCTTTTACACCTGCTAATTTTTTATAACTGTATGTTTTAATGTAACTGTGAAGCACTTTGGGCAACAACATTGCAATTAAATGTGCTATATAAATAAATACTAACAGTTACTCCGCCCACTCTAGTTGTAGACTACTGATGGAGGCAAGAACACTTCACACAATTTCCCCAGAAATTGTAGCTTTTCTAGTTATTATTATTATTCTTATTATAGCCAAATTTGCCACCCTAACTCCTCCCACAGTTTTTACACTACATAGACAAAAATATACCAAAACGTGCAGATTGTTCCCGATCGGATTGCTATTACTTTGTGGAACGTTTCGCCGAATGGTTCACGGAATATCGTCGTTCTTGTGGCGAAATTTGTCCCATAGGAATGAATGGCAAAGCTAGAGTGGGAGCTGGCAAAAGCTGAAAAATCAGGACATGATTTCTAAACTGCCACCACTCCCTCATTTTCAGGCCCACCTACACAAATCTTATATCAAAACGTTCAGCTATCCCTGCTGCCACTAGAAATGTCCACAGCTAAGCCATAGTCCTGATAGTTTTCACAATATGACCATTTGTTTGCAACTCACGCCTTCCATTGACATTCATTGAAACTCCACTCTGCAAAGCTCACATTTGAAGGGCAATTTCTAAACTGCGACTGTGCCTTCATTGTTAATATCTCAGAGACATACTATGCATCAAAATGTAGGTCTGGGTCTTGTGATTCTCACAATATAAAGCTCTTCGCTGTGGGATTTATAGTTTTTAAAATACGACCATTTGAAGATGGCAACTGCCAAAATACTCTGACCTGTGCAAGGCTGCAGCAGCAAGTGATGTCATAGACAAAGCCTTTTACACCTGCTAATTTTTTATAACTGTATGTTTTAATGTAACTGTGAAGCACTTTGGGCAACAACATTGCAATTAAATGTGCTATATAAATAAATACTAACAGTTACTCCGCCCACTCTAGTTGTAGACTACTGATGGAGGCAAGAACACTTCACACAATTTCCCCAGAAATTGTAGCTTTTCTAGTTATTAAGTGTTCTTGCATAGCAAGACCACTTAATGTTATCTCACATATATATTATTATTATTATTCTTATTATTCTTATTATAGCCAAATTTGCCACCCTAACTCCTCCCACAGTTTTTACACTACATAGACAAAAATATACCAAAACGTGCAGATTGTTCCCGATCGGATTGCTATTACTTTGTGGAACGTTTCGCCGAATGGTTCACGGAATATCGTCGTTCTTGTGGCGAAATTTGTCCCATAGGAATGAATGGCAAAGCTAGAGTGGGAGCTGGCAAAAGCTGAAAAATCAGGACATGATTTCTAAACTGCCACCACTCCCTCATTTTCAGGCCCACCTACACAAATCTTATATCAAAACGTTCAGCTATCCCTGCTGCCACTAGAAATGTCCACGGCTAACCCATAGTCCTGATAGTTTTCACAATATGACCATTTGTTTGCAACTCACGCAGTCCATTGACATTCATTGAAACTCCACTCTGCAAAGCTCACATTTGAAGGGCAATTTCGAAACTGCGACTGTGCCTTCATTGTTAATATCTCAGAGACATACTATACATCAAAATGTAGGTCTGGGTCTTGTGATTCTCACAATATAAAGCTCTTCACTGTAGGATTTATAGTTTTTAAAATACGACCGTTTGAATATGGCAACCGCCAAAATACTCTGACCTGTGCAAGGCTGCAGCAGCAAGTGATGTCATAGACAAAGCCTTTTACACCTGCTATTTTTTTATAACTGTATGTTTTAATGTAACTGTGAAGCACTTTGGGCAACAACATTGCAATTAAATGTGCTATATAAATAAATACTAACAGTTACTCCGCCCACTTAGTTGTAGACTACTGATGGAGGCAAGAACACTTCACACAATTTCCCCAGAAATTGTAGCTTTTCTAGTTATTATTATTATTCTTATTATAGCCAAATTTGCCACCCTAACTCCTCCCACAGTTTTTACACTACATAGACAAAAATATACCAAAACGTGCAGATTGTTCCCGATCGGATTGCTATTACTTTGTGGAACGTTTCACCGAATGGTTCACGGAATATCGTCGTTCTTGTGGCGAAATTAGTCCCATAGGAATGAATGGCAAAGCCAGAGTGGGAGCTGGCAAAAGCTGAAAAATCAGGACATGATTTCTAAACTGCCACCACTCCCTCATTTTCAGGCCCACCTACACAAATCTTATATCAAAACGTTCAGCTATCTCTGCTGCAACTAAAAATGTCCACGGCTAAGCCATAGTCCTTATAGTTTTCACAATATGACCATTTGTTTGCAACTCATGCAGTCCATTGACATTCATTGAAACTCCACTCTGCAAAGCTCACATTTGAAGGGCAATTTCTAAACTGCGACTGTGCCTTCATTGTTAATATTGCAGAGACATACTATACATCAAAATGTAGGTCTGGGTCTTGTGATTCTCACAATATAAAGCTCTTCACTGTAGGAATTATAGTTTTTAAAATACGACCGTTTGAAGATGGCAACCGCCAAAATACTCTGACCTGTGCAAGGCTGCAGCAGCAAGTGATGTCATAGACAAAGCCTTTTGTACACCTGCTAATGTTTTTATAACTGTATGTTTTAATGTAACTGTGAAGCACTTTGGGCAACAACATTGCAATTAAATGTGCTATATAAATAAATAATAACAGTTACTCCGCCCACTCCAGTTGTAGACTACTGGTGGAGGCAAGAACACTTCACAATTTCCCCAGAAATTGTACCTTTTCTAGTTATTATTATTATTATAGCCAAATTTGCCACCCTAACTCCTCCCACAGTTTTTACACTACATAGACAAAAATATACCAAAACGTGCAGATTGTTCCCGATCGGATTGCTATTACTTTGTGGAACGTTTCGCCGAATGGTTCACGGAATATCGTCGTTCTTGTGGCGAAATTTGTCCCATAGGAATGAATGGCAAAGCTAGAGTGGGAGCTGGCAAAAGCTGAAAAATCAGGACATGATTTCTAAACTGCCACCACTCCCTCATTTTCAGGCCCACCTACACAAATCTTATATCAAAACGTTCAGCTATCCATGCTGCCACTAGAAATGCCCACAGCTAAGCCATAGTCCTGATAGTTTTCACAATATGACCATTTGTTTGTAACTCACGCAGTCCATTCACATTCATTGAAACTCCACTCTGCAAAGCTCACATTTGAAGGGCAATTTCTAAACTGCGACTGTGCCTTCATTGTTAATATTGCAGAGACATACTATGTATCAAAATGTAGGTCTGGGACTTGTGATTCTCACAATATAAAGCTCTTCACTGTAGGATTTATAGTTTTTAAAATACGACCGTTTGAAGATGGCAACCGCAAAAATACTCTGACCTGTGCAAGGCTGCAGCAGCAAGTGATGTCATAGACAAAGCCTTTTGTACACCTGCTAGAGTTTTTATAAATGTATGGTTTAATGTAACTGTGCAACAACGTTGCAATTAAAAGTGCTATATAAATGATAACAGTTACTCCGCCCACTCCAGTTGTAAACTACTGGTGGAGGCAAGAACACTTCACACAATTTCCCCAGAAATTTTAGCTTTTCTAGTTAAGTGTTCTTGCATAGCAAGACCACTTAATGTTATCTCACATATATATTATTATTATTATTATTAAGTGTTCTTGCATAGCAAGACCACTTAATGTTATCTCACATATATATTATTAAGTGTTCTTGCAAAGCAAGACCACTTAATGTTATCTCACATATATATTATTATTATTATTCTTATTATTCTTATTATAGCCAAATTTGCCACCCTAACTCCTCCCACAGTTTTTACACTACATAGACAAAAATATACCAAAACATGCAGATTGTTCCCGATCGGATTGCTATTACTTTGTGGAACGTTTCGCCGAATGGTTCACGGAATATCGTCGTTCTTGTGGCGAAATTTGTCCCATAGGAATGAATGGCAAAGCTAGAGTGGGAGCTGGCAAAAGCTGAAAAATCAGGACATGATTTCTAAACTGCCACCACTCCCTCATTTTCAGGCCCACCTACACAAATCTTATATCAAAACGTTCAGCTATCCCTGCTGCCACTAGAAATGTCCACAGCTAAGCCATAATCCTGATAGTTTTCACAATATAACCATTTGTTTGCAACTCACGCCTTCCATTGACATTCATTGAAACTCCACTCTGCAAAGCTCACATTTGAAGGGCAATTTCTAAACTGCGACTGTGCCTTCATTGTTAATATCTCAGAGACATACTATACATCAAAATGTAGGTCTGGGTCTTGTGATTCTCACAATATAAAGCTCTTCACTGTAGGAATTATAGTTTTTAAAATACGACCGTTTGAAGATGGCAACCGCCAAAATACTCTGACCTGTGCAAGGCTGCAGCAGCAAGTGATGTCATAGACAGGGCCATTTGCTCCTGCTAATGTTTTTATAACTGTATGTTTTAATGTAACTGTGCAACAACGTTGCAATTAAATGTGCTATATAAATAAATAACAGTTACTCCGCCCACTCCAGTTGTATACTACTGGTGGAGGCAAGAACACTTCACAATTTCCCCAGAAATTGTAGCTTTTCTAGTTATTATTATTATTCTTATTATAGCCAAATTTGCCACCCTAACTCCTCCCACAGTTTTTACACTACATAGACAAAAATATACCAAAACGTGCAGATTGTTCCCGATCGGATTGCTATTACTTTGTGGAACGTTTCGCCGAATGGTTCACGGAATATCGTCGTTCTTGTGGCGAAATTTGTCCCATAGGAATGAATGGCAAAGCTAGAGTGGGAGCTGGCAAAAGCTGAAAAATCAGGACATGATTTCTAAACTGCCACCACCCCCTAATTTTCAGGCCCACCTACACAAATCTTATATCAAAACGTTCAGCTATCCCTGCTGCCACTAAAAATGTCCACAGCTAAGCCATAGTCCTGATAGTTTTCACAATATGACCATTTGTTTGCAACTCACGCCTTCCATTGACATTCATTGAAACTCCACTCTGCAAAGCTCACATTTGAAGGGCAATTTCTAAACTGCGACTGTGCCTTCATTGTTAATATCTCAGAGACATACTATACATCAAAATGTAGGTCTGGGTCTTGTGATTCTCACAATATAAAGCTCTTCACTGTAGGATTTTTAGTTTTTAAAATACGACCGTTTGAAGATGGCAACCGCCAAAATACTCTGACCTGTGCAAGGCTGCAGCAGCAAGTGATGTCATAGACAAAGCCTTTTACACCTGCTAATTTTGTATAACTGTATGTTTTAATGTAACTGTGAAGCACTTTGGGCAACAACATTGCAATTAAATGTGCTATATAAATAAAGACTAACAGTTACTCCGCCCACTCTAGTTGGAGACTACTGATGGAGGCAAGAACACTTCACACAATTTCCCCAGAAATTGTAGCTTTTCTAGTTATTATTATTCTTATTATTCTTATTATAGCCAAATTTGCCACCCTAACTCCTCCCACAGTTTTTACACTACATAGACAAAAATATACCAAAACGTGCAGATTGTTCCCGATCGGATTGCTATTACTTTGTGGAACGTTTCGCCGAATGGTTCACGGAATATCGTCGTTCTTGTGGCGAAATTTGTCCCATAGGAATGAATGGCAAAGCTAGAGTGGGAGCTGGCAAAAGCTGAAAAATCAGGACATGATTTCTAAACTGCCACCACTCCCTCATTTTCAGGCCCACCTACACAAATCTTATATCAAAACGTTCAGCTATCCATGCTGCCACTAGAAATGCCCACAGCTAAGCCATAGTCCTGATAGTTTTCACAATATGACCATTTGTTTGCAACTCACGCCTTCCATTGACATTCATTGAAACTCCACTCTGCAAAGCTCACATTTGAAGGGCAATTTCTAAACTGCGACTGTGCCTTCATTGTTAATATCTCAGAGACATACTATACATCAAAATGTAGGTCTGGGTCTTGTGATTCTCACAATATAAAGCTCTTCACTGTAGGAATTATAGTTTTTAAAATACGACTGTTTGAAGATGGCAACCGCCAAAATACTCTGACCTGTGCAAGGCTGCAGCAGCAAGTGATGTCATAGACAAAGCCTTTTACACCTGCTAATTTTTTATAACTGTATGTTTTAATGTAACTGTAAAGCACTTTGGGCAACAACATTGCAATTAAATGTGCTATATAAATAAATACTAACAGTTACTCCGCCCACTCTAGTTGTAGACTACTGATGGAGGCAAGAACACTTCACACAATTTCCCCAGAAATTGTAGCTTTTCTAGTTATTATTATTATTATTATAGCCAAATTTGCCACCCTAACTCCTCCCACAGTTTTTACACTACATAGACAGAAATATACCAAAACGTGCAGATTGTTCCCGATCGGATTGCTATTACTTTGTGGAACGTTTCGCCGAATGGTTCACGGAATATCGTCGTTCTTGTGGCGAAATTTGTCCCATAGGAATGAATGGCAAAGCTAGAGTGGGAGCTGGCAAAAGCTGAAAAATCAGGACATGATTTCTAAACTGCCACCACTCCCTCATTTTCAGGCCCACCTACACAAATCTTATATCAAAACGTTCAGCTATCCCTGCTGCCACTAAAAATGTCCACAGCTAAGCCATAGTCCTGATAGTTTTCACAATATGACCATTTGTTTGCAACTCACGCCTTCCATTGACATTCATTGAAACTCCACTCTGCAAAGCTCACATTTGAAGGGCAATTTCTAAACTGCGACTGTGCCTTCATTGTTAATATCTCAGAGACATACTGTACATCAAAATGTAGGTCTGGGTCTTGTGATTCTCACAATATAAAGCTCTTCACTGTAGGAATTATAGTTTTTAAAATACGACCGTTTGAAGATGGCAACCGCCAAAATACTCTGACCTGTGCAAGGCTGCAGCAGCAAGTGATGTCATAGACAGGGCCATTTGCACCTGCTAATGTTTTTATAACTGTATGTTTTAATGTAACTGTGCAACAACGTTGCAATTAAATGTGCTATATAAATAAATAACAGTTACTCCGCCCACTCCAGTTGTATACTACTGGTGGAGGCAAGAACACTTCACAATTTCCCCAGAAATTGTAGCTTTTCTAGTTATTATTATTATTCTTATTATAGCCAAATTTGCCACCCTAACTCCTCCCACAGTTTTTACACTACATAGACAAAAATATACCAAAACGTGCAGATTGTTCCCGATCGGATTGCTATTACTTTGTGGAACGTTTCGCCGAATGGTTCACGGAATATCGTCGTTCTTGTGGCGAAATTTGTCCCATAGGAATGAATGGCAAAGCTAGAGTGGGAGCTGGCAAAAGCTGAAAAATCAGGACATGATTTCTAAACTGCCACCACCCCCTAATTTTCAGGCCCACCTACACAAATCTTATATCAAAACGTTCAGCTATCCCTGCTGCCACTAAAAATGTCCACAGCTAAGCCATAGTCCTGATAGTTTTCACAATATGACCATTTGTTTGCAACTCACGCCTTCCATTGACATTCATTGAAACTCCACTCTGCAAAGCTCACATTTGAAGGGCAATTTCTAAACTGCGACTGTGCCTTCATTGTTAATATCTCAGAGACATACTATACATCAAAATGTAGGTCTGGGTCTTGTGATTCTCACAATATAAAGCTCTTCACTGTAGGATTTTTAGTTTTTAAAATACGACCGTTTGAAGATGGCAACCGCCAAAATACTCTGACCTGTGCAAGGCTGCAGCAGCAAGTGATGTCATAGACAAAGCCTTTTACACCTGCTAATTTTTTATAACTGTATGTTTTAATGTAACTGTGAAGCACTTTGGGCAACAACATTGCAATTAAATGTGCTATATAAATAAATACTAACAGTTACTCCGCCCACTCTAGTTGGAGACTACTGATGGAGGCAAGAACACTTCACACAATTTCCCCAGAAATTGTAGCTTTTCTAGTTATTATTATTCTTATTATTCTTATTATAGCCAAATTTGCCACCCTAACTCCTCCCACAGTTTTTACACTACATAGACAAAAATATACCAAAACGTGCAGATTGTTCCCGATCGGATTGCTATTACTTTGTGGAACGTTTCGCCGAATGGTTCACGGAATATCGTCGTTCTTGTGGCGAAATTTGTCCCATAGGAATGAATGGCAAAGCTAGAGTGGGAGCTGGCAAAAGCTGAAAAATCAGGACATGATTTCTAAACTGCCACCACTCCCTCATTTTCAGGCCCACCTACACAAATCTTATATCAAAACGTTCAGCTATCCATGCTGCCACTAGAAATGCCCACAGCTAAGCCATAGTCCTGATAGTTTTCACAATATGACCATTTGTTTGCAACTCACGCCTTCCATTGACATTCATTGAAACTCCACTCTGCAAAGCTCACATTTGAAGGGCAATTTCTAAACTGCGACTGTGCCTTCATTGTTAATATCTCAGAGACATACTATACATCAAAATGTAGGTCTGGGTCTTGTGATTCTCACAATATAAAGCTCTTCACTGTAGGAATTATAGTTTTTAAAATACGACTGTTTGAAGATGGCAACCGCCAAAATACTCTGACCTGTGCAAGGCTGCAGCAGCAAGTGATGTCATAGACAAAGCCTTTTACACCTGCTAATTTTTTATAACTGTATGTTTTAATGTAACTGTAAAGCACTTTGGGCAACAACATTGCAATTAAATGTGCTATATAAATAAATACTAACAGTTACTCCGCCCACTCTAGTTGTAGACTACTGATGGAGGCAAGAACACTTCACACAATTTCCCCAGAAATTGTAGCTTTTCTAGTTATTATTATTATTATTATAGCCAAATTTGCCACCCTAACTCCTCCCACAGTTTTTACACTACATAGACAAAAATATACCAAAACGTGCAGATTGTTCCCGATCTGATTGCTATTACTTTGTGGAACGTTTCGCCGAATGGTTCACGGAATATCGTCGTTCTTGTGGCGAAATTTGTCCCATAGGAATGAATGGCAAAGCTAGAGTGGGAGCTGGCAAAAGCTGAAAAATCAGGACATGATTTCTAAACTGCCACCACTCCCTCATTTTCAGGCCCACCTACACAAATCTTATATCAAAACATTCAGCTATCCCTGCTGCCACTAGAAATGTCCACGGCTAAGCCATAGTCCTGATAGTTTTCACAATATGACCATTTGTTTGCAACTCACGCCTTCCATTGACACTCATTGAAACTCCACTCTGCAAAGCTCACATTTGAAGGGCAATTTCTAAACTGCGACTGTGCCTTCATTGTTAATATCTCAGAGACATATTGTACATCAAAATGTAGGTCTGGGTCTTGTGACTCTCACAATATAAAGCTATTCACTGTAGGATTTATAGTTTTTAAAATACGACCGTTTGAAGATGGCAACCGCCAAAATACTCTGACCTGTGCAAGGCTGCAGCAGCAAGTGATGTCATAGACAAAGCCTTTTCTACACCTGCTAATGTTTTTATAACTGTATGTTTTAATGTAACTGTGAAGCACTTTGGGCAACAACGTTGCAATTAAATGCACTATATAAATAAATAATAACAGTTACTCCGCCCACTCCAGTTGTAGACTACTGGTGGAGGCAAGAACACTTCACACAATTTCCCCAGAAATTGTAGCTTTTCTAGTTATTATTAAGTGTTCTTGCATAGCAAGACCACTTAATGTTATCTCACATATATATTATTAAGTGTTCTTGCATAGCAAGACCACTTAATGTTATCTCACATATATATTATTAAGTGTTCTTGCATAGCAAGACCACTTAATGTTATCTCACATATATATTATTAAGTGTTCTTGCATAGCAAGACCACTTAATGTTATCTCACATATATATTATTATTATTATTCTTATTATTCTTATTATAGCCAAATTTGCCACCCTAACTCCTCCCACAGTTTTTACACTACATAGACAAAAATATACCAAAACGTGCAGATTGTTCCCGATCGGATTGCTATTACTTTGTGGAACGTTTCGCCGAATGGTTCACGGAATATCGTCGTTCTTGTGGCGAAATTTGTCCCATAGGAATGCATGGCAAAGCTAGAGTGGGAGCTGGCAAAAGCTGAAAAATCAGGACATGATTTCTAAACTGCCACCACTCCCTCATTTTCAGGCCCACCTACACAAATCTTATATCAAAACGTTCAGCTATCCCTGCTGCCACTAGAAATGTCCACGGCTAAGCCATAGTCCTTATAGTTTTCACAATATGACCATTTGTTTGCAACTCACGCCTTCCATTGACATTCATTGAAACTCCACTCTGCAAAGCTCACATTTGAAGGGCAATTTCGAAACTGCGACTGTGCCTTCATTGTTAATATCTCAGAGACATACTATACATCAAAATGTAGGTCTGGGTCTTGTGATTCTCACAATATAAAGCTCTTCACTGTAGGATTTATAGTTTTTAAAATACGACCGTTTGAATATGGCAACCGCCAAAATACTCTGACCTGTGCAAGGCTGCAGCAGCAAGTGATGTCATAGACAAAGCCTTTTACACCTGCTAATTTTTTATAACTGTATGTTTTAATGTAACTGTGAAGCACTTTGGGCAACAACATTGCAATTAAATGTGCTATATAAATAAATACTAACAGTTACTCCGCCCACTCTAGTTGTAGACTACTGATGGAGGCAAGAACACTTCACACAATTTCCCCAGAAATTGTAGCTTTTCTAGTTATTATTATTATTCTTATTATAGCCAAATTTGCCACCCTAACTCCTCCCACAGTTTTTACACTACATAGACAAAAATATACCAAAACGTGCAGATTGTTCCCGATCGGATTGCTATTACTTTGTGGAACGTTTCAACGAATGGTTCTCGGAATATCGTCGTTCTTGTGGCGAAATTTGTCCCATAGGAATGAATGGCAAAGCTAGAGTGGGAGCTGGCAAAAGCTGAAAAATCAGGACATGATTTCTAAACTGCCACCACTCCCTCATTTTCAGGCCCACCTACACAAATCTTATATCAAAACGTTCAGCTATCCCTGCTGCCACTAGAAATGTCCACGGCTAAGCCATAGTCCTGATAGTTTTCACAATATGACCATTTGTTTGCAACTCATGCCTTCCATTGACATTCATTGAAACTCCACTCTGCAAAGCTCACATTTGAAGGGCAATTTCTAAACTGCGACTGTGCCTTCATTGTTAATATCTCAGAGACATACTGTACATCAAAATGTAGGTCTGGGTCTTGTGATTCTCACAATATAAAGCTCTTCACTGTAGGAATTATAGTTTTTAAAATACGACCGTTTGAAGATGGCAACCGCCAAAATACTCTGACCTGTGCAAGGCTGCAGCAGCAAGTGATGTCATAGACAAAGCCATTTACACCTGCTAATTTTTTATAACTGTATGTTTTAATGTAACTGTGAAGCACTTTGGGCAACAACATTGCAATTAAATGTGCTATAAATAAATACTAACAGTTACTCCGCCCACTCTAGTTGTAGACTACTGATGGAGGCAAGAACACTTCACACAATTTCCCCAGAAATTGTAGCTTTTCTAGTTGTTTATGTATCTCTCAGTACGTGTTATTAAGTGTTCTTGCATAGCAAGACCACTTAATGTTATCTCACATCTATATATTTTTATTATTAAGTGTTCTTGCATAGCAAGACCACTTAATGTTATCTCACATATATATTATTATTAAGTGTTCTTGCATAGCAAGACCACTTAATGTTATCTCACATATATATTATTATTATTAAGTGTTCTTGCATAGCAAGACCACTTAATGTTATCTCACATATATATTATTATTATTATTCTTATTATTCTTATTATAGCCAAATTTGCCACCCTAACTCCTCCCACAGTTTTTACACTACATAGACAAAAATATACCAAAACGTGCAGATTGTTCCCGATCGGATTGCTATTACTTTGTGGAACGTTTCGCCGAATGGTTCACGGAATATCGTCGTTCTTCTGGCGAAATTTGTCCCATAGGAATGAATGGCAAAGCTAGAGTGGGAGCTGGCAAAAGCTGAAAAATCAGGACATGATTTCTAAACTGCCACCACTCCCTCATTTTCAGGACCACCTACACAAATCTTATATCAAAACGTTCAGCTAACCCTGCTGCCACTAGAAATGTCCACGGCTAAGCCATAGTCCTGATAGTTTTCACAATATGACCATTTGTTTGCAACTCACGCAGTCCATTGACATTCATTGAAACTCCACTCTGCAAAGCTCACATTTGAAGGGCAATTTCGAAACTGCGACTGTGCCTTCATTGTTAATATCTCAGAGACATACTATACATCAAAATGTAGGTCTGGGTCTTGTGATTCTCACAATATAAAGCTCTTCACTGTAGGATTTATAGTTTTTAAAATACGACCGTTTGAAGATGGCAACCGCCAAAATACTCTGATCTGTGCAAGGCTGCAGCAGCAAGTGATGTCATAGACAAAGCCTTTTACACCTGCTAATTTTTTATAACTGTATGTTTTAATGTAACTGTGAAGCACTTTGGGCAACAACATTGCAATTAAATGTGCTATATAAATAAATACTAACAGTTACTCCGCCCACTCTAGTTGTAGACTACTGATGGAGGCAAGAACACTTCACACAATTTCCCCAGAAATTGTAGCTTTTCTAGTTATTCTTATTATTCTTATTATAGCCAAATTTGCCACCCTAACTCCTCCCACAGTTTTTACACTACATAGACAAAAATATACCAAAACGTGCAGATTGTTCCCGATCGGATTGCTATTACTTTGTGGAACGTTTCGCCGAATGGTTCACGGAATATCGTCGTTCTTGTGGCGAAATTTGTCCCATAGGAATGAATGGCAAAGCTAGAGTGGGAGCTGGCAAAAGCTGAAAAATCAGGACATGATTTCTAAACTGCCACCACTCCCTCATTTTCAGGCCCACCTACACAAATCTTATATCAAAACGTTCAGCTATCCCTGCTGCCACTAGAAATGTCCACGGCTAAGCCATAGTCCTGATAGTTTTCACAATATGACCATTTGTTTGCAACTCACGCCTTCCATTGACATTCATTGAAACTCCACTCTGCAAAGCTCACATTTGAAGGGCAATTTCTAAACTGCGACTGTGCCTTCATTGTTAAAATCTCAGAGACATACTATACATCAAAATGTAGGTCTGGGTCTTGTGATTCTCACAATATAAAGCTCTTCACTGTAGGAATTATAGTTTTTAAAATACGACCGTTTGAAGATGGCAACCGCCAAAATACTCTGACCTGTGCAAGGCTGCAGCAGCAAGTGATGTCATAGACAAAGCCTTTTACACCTGCTAATTTTTTATAACTGTATGTTTTAATGTAACTGTGAAACACTTTGGGCAACAACATTGCAATTAAATGTGCTATATAAATAAATACTAACAGTTACTCCGCCCACTCTAGTTGTAGACTACTGATGGAGGCAAGAACACTTCACACAATTTCCCCAGAAATTGTAGCTTTTCTAGTTATTATTATTCTTATTATAGCCAAATTTGCCACCCTAACTCCTCCCACAGTTTTTACACTACATAGACAAAAATATACCAAAACGTGCAGATTGTTCCCGATCGGATTGCTATTACTTTGTGGAACATTTCGGCGAATGGTTCTCGGAATATCGTCATTCTTGTGGTGAAATTTGTCCCATAGGAATGAATGGCAAAGCTAGAGTGGGAGCTGGCAAAAGCTGAAAAATCAGGACATGATTTCTAAACTGCCACCACTCCCTCATTTTCAGGCCCACCTACACAAATCTTATATCAAAACGTTCAGCTATCCCTGCTGCCACTAAAAATGTCCACGGCTAAGCCATAGTCCTGATAGTTTTCACAATATGACCATTTGTTTGCAACTCACGCCTTCCATTGACATTCATTGAAACTCCAGTCTGCAAAGCTCACATTTGAAGGGCAATTTCTAAACTGCGACTGTGCCTTCATTGTTAATATCTCAGAGACATACTATACATCAAAATGTAGGTCTGGGTCTTGTGATTCTCACAATATAAAGCTCTTCCCTGTAGGATTTATAGTTTTACAAATACGACCGTTTGAAGATGGCAACCGCCAAAATACTCTGACCTGTGCAAGGCTGCAGCAGCAAGTGATGTCATAGACAAAGCCTTTTACACCTGCTAATTTTTTATAACTGTATGTTTTAATGTAACTGTGAAGCACTTTGGGCAACAACATTGCAATTAAATGTGCTATATAAATAAATAATAACAGTTACTCCGCCCACTCCAGTTGTATACTACTGGTGGAGGCAAGAACACTTCACAATTTCCCCAGAAATTGTAGCTTTTCTAGTTATTATTATTATTCTCATTATAGCCAAATTTGCCACCCTAACTCCTCCCACAGTTTTTACACTACATAGACAAAAATTTACCAAAACGTGCAGATTGTTCCCGATCGCGTTGCTATTACTTTGTGGAACATTTCGCTGAATGGTTCTCGGAATATCGTCGTTCTTGTGGCGAAATTTGTCCCATAGGAATGAATGGCAAAGCTAGAGTGGGAGCTGGCAAAAGCTGAAAAATCAGGACATGATTTCTAAACTGCCACTTCTCCCTCATTTTCAAGCCCACCTACACAAATCTTATATCAAAACGTTCAGCTATCCCTGCTGCCACTAAAAATGTCCACGGCTAAGCCATAGTCCTGATTGTTTTCGCAATATGACCATTTGTTTGCACCTCACGCAGTCCATTGACATTCATTGAAACGCCACTCTGCAAAGCTCACATTTGAAGGGCAATTTCTAAACTGCGACTGTGCCTTCCTTGTTAATATCTCAGAGACATACTATACATCAAAATGTAGGTCTGGGTCTTGTGATTCTCACAATATAAAGCTCTTCACTGTAGGATTTATAGTTTTTAAAATACGACCGTTTGAAGATGGCAACCGCAAAAATACTCTGACCTGTGCAAGGCTGCAGCGGCAAGTGATGTCATAGACAGGGCCATTTGCACCTGCTAATGTTTTTATAACTGTATGTTTTAATGTAACTGTGCAACAACGTTGCAATTAAATGTGCTATATAAATAAATAACAGTTACTCCGCCCACTCCAGTTGTATACTACTGGTGGAGGCAAGAACACTTCACACAATTTCCCCAGAAATTGTAGCTTTTCCAGTTATTATTATTATTCTTATTATAGCCAAATTTGCCACCCTAACTCCTCCCACAGTTTTTACACTACATAGACCAAAATTTACCAAAACGTGCAGATTGTTCCCGATCGCGTTGCTATTACTTTGTGGAACGTTTCACTGAATGGTTCTCGGAATATCTTCATTCTTGTGGCGAAATTTGTCCCATAGGAATGAATGGCAAAGCTAGAGTGGGAGCTGGCAAAAGCTGAAAAATCAGAATATGATTTCTAAACTGCAACTACTCCCTCATTTTCAAGCCCACCTACACAAATCTTATATCAAAACGTTCAGCTATCCCTGCTGCCACTAAAAATGTCCACGGCTAAGCCATAGTACTGATTGTTTTCGCAATATGACCATTTGTTTGCAACTCACGCAGTCCATTGACATTCATTGAAACGCCACTCTGCAAAGCTCACATTTGAAGGGCAATTTCTAAACTGCGACTGTGCCTTCCTTGTTAAAATCTCAGAGACATACTATACATCAAAATGTAGGTCTGGGTCTTGTGATTCTCACAATATAAAACTCTTCACTGTAGGATTTATAGTTTTTAAAATACGACCGTTTGAAGATGGCAACCGCAAAAATACTCTGACCTGTGCAAGGCTGCAGCAGCAAGTGATGTCATAGACAGGGCCATTTGCACCTGCTAATGTTTTTATAACTGTATGTTTTAATGTAACTGTGCAACAACGTTGCAATTAAATGTGATATATAAATGATAACAGTTACTCCGCCCACTCCATTTGTAGACTACTGGTGGAGGCAAGAACACTTCACACAATTTCCCCAGAAATTGTAGCTTTTCTAGTTCTTATTCTTATTCTTATTATAGCCAAATTTGCCACCCTAACTCCTCCCACAGTTTTTACACTACATAGACAAAAATATATCAAAACGTGCAGATTGTTCCCGATCGGATTGCTATTACTTTGTGGAACGTTTCAGCGAATGGTTCTCGGAATATCGTCATTCTTGTGGCGAAATTTGTCCCATAGGAATGAATGGCAAAGCTAGAGTGGGAGCTGGCAAAAGCTGAAAAATCAGGACATGATTTCTAAACTGCCACCACTCCCTCATTTTCAGGCCCACCTACACAAATCTTATATCAAAACGTTCAGCTATCCATGCTGCCACTAGAAATGCCCACGGCTAAGCCATAGTCCTGATAGTTTTCACAATATGACCATTTGTTTGCAACTCACGCCTTCCATTGACATTCATTGAAACTCCACTCTGCAAAGCTCACATTTGAAGGTCAATTTCTAAACTGCGACTGTGCATTCATTGTTAATATCTCAGAGACATAATATACATCAAAATGTAGGTCTGGGTCTTGTGATTCTCACAATATAAAGCTCTTTGCTGTAGGATTTATAGTTTTTAAAATACGACCGTTTGAAGATGGCAACCGCCAAAATACTCTGACCTGGGCCAGACTGCAGCAGCAAGTGATGTCATAGACAGGGCCTGCTAATGTTTTTATAACTGTATGTTTTAATGTAACTGTGAAGCACTTTGGGCAACAACATTGCAATTAAATGTGCTATATAAATAAATAATAGCAGTTACTCCGCCCACTCCAGTTGTAGACTACTGATGGAGGCAAGAACACTTCACACAATTTTCCCAGAAATTGTAGCTTTTCTAGTTAAGTGTTCTTGCATAGCAAGACCACTTAATGTTATCTCACATATATATTATTATTATTAAGTGTTCTTGCATAGCAAGACCACTTAATGTTATCTCACATATATATTATTAAGTGTTCTTGCATAGCAAGACCACTTAATGTTATCTCACATATATATTATTATTATTATTCTTATTATTCTTATTATAGCCAAATTTGCCACCCTAACTCCTCCCACAGTTTTTACACTACATAGACAAAAATATACCAAACCGTGCAGATTGTTCCCGATCGGATTGCTATTACTTTGTGGAACGTTTCGCCGAATGGTTCACGGAATATCGTTGTTCTTGTGGCGAAATTTGTCCCATAGGAATGAATGGCAAAGCTAGAGTGGGAGCTGGCAAAAGCTGAAAAATCAGGACATGATTTCTAAACTGCCACCACTCCCTCATTTTAAGGCCCACCTACACAAATCTTATATCAAAACGTTCAGCTATCCCTGCTGCCACTAGAAATGTCCACGGCTAAGCCATAGTCCTGATAGTTTTCACAATATGACCATTTGTTTGCAACTCACGCCTTCCATTGACATTCATTGAAACTCCACTCTGCAAAGCTCACATTTGAAGGGAAATTTCTAAACTGCGACTGTGCCTTCATTGTTAATATCTCAGAGACATACTATACATCAAAATGTAGGTCTGGGTCTTGTGATTCTCACAATATAAAGCTCTTCACTGTAGGAATTATAGTTTTTAAAATACGACCATTTGAAGATGGCAACCGCCAAAATACTCTGACCTGTGCAAGGCTGCAGCAGCAAGTGATGTCATAGACAAAGCCTTTTACACCTGCTAATTTTTTATAACTGTATGTTTTAATGTAACTGTGAAGCACTTTGGGCAACAACATTGCAATTAAATGTGCTATATAAATAAATACTAACAGTTACTCCGCCCACTCTAGTTGTAGACTACTGATGGAGACAAGAACACTTCACACAATTTCCCCAGAAATTGTAGCTTTTCTAGTTAAGTGTTCTTGCATAGCAAGACCACTTAATGTTATCTCACATATATATTATTATTATTATTCTTATTATTCTTATTATAGCCAAATTTGCCACCCTAACTCCTCCCACAGTTTTTACACTACATAGACAAAAATATACCAAAACGTGCAGATTGTTCCCGATCGGATTGCTATTACTTTGTGGAACGTTTCGCCGAATGGTTCACGGAATATCGTCGTTCTTGTGGCGAAATTTGTCCCATAGGAATGAATGGCAAAGCTAGAGTGGGAGCTGGCAAAAGCTGAAAAATCAGGACATGATTTCTAAACTGCCACCACTCCCTCATTTTCAGGCCCACCTACACAAATCGAATATCAAAACGTTCAGCTATCCCTGCTGCCACTAGAAATGTCCACGGCTAAGCCATAGTCCTGATAGTTTTCACAATATGACCATTTGTTTGCAACTCACGCCTTCCATTGACATTCATTGAAACTCCACTCTGCAAAGCTCACATTTGAAGGGCAATTTCTAAACTGCGACTGTGCCTTCATTGTTAATATCTCAGAGACATACTATACATCAAAATGTAGGTCTGGGTCTTGTGATTCTCACAATATAAAGCTCTTCACTGTAGGAATTATAGTTTTTAAAATACGACCGTTTGAAGATGGCAACCGCCAAAATACTCTGACCTGTGCAAGGCTGCAGCAGCAAGTGATGTCATAGACAAAGCCTTTTACACCTGCTAATTTTTTATAACTGTATGTTTTAATGTAACTGTGAAGCACTTTGGGCAACAACATTGCAATTAAATGTGCTATATAAATAAATACTAACAGTTACTCCGTCCACTCTAGTTGTAGACTACTGATGGAGGCAAGAACACTTCACACAATTTCCCCAGAAATTGTAGCTTTTCTAGTTATTCTTATTATTCTTATTATAGCCAAATTTGCCACCCTAACTCCTCCCACAGTTTTTACACTACATAGACAAAAATATACCAAAACGTGCAGATTGTTCCCGATCGGATTGCTATTACTTTGTGGAACGTTTCGCCGAATGGTTCTCGGAATATCGTCGTTCTTGTGGCGAAATTTGTCCCATAGGAATGAATGGCAAAGCTAGAGTGGGAGCTGGAAAAAGCTGAAAAATCAGGACATGATTTCTAAACTGCCACCACTCCCTCATTTTCATGCCCACCTACACAAATCTTATATCAAAACGTTCAGCTATCCCAGCTGCCACTAAAATGTCCACAGCTAAGCCATAGTCCTGATAGTTTTTACAATATGACCATTTGTTTGCAACTCACGCCTTCCATTGACATTCATTGAAACTCCACTCTGCAAAGCTCACATTTGAAGGGCAATTTCTAAACTGCGACTGTGCCTTCATTGTTAATATCTCAGAGACATACTATACATCAAAATGTAGGTCTGGGTCTTGTGATTCTCACAATATAAAGCTCTTCACTGTAGGAATTATAGTTTTTAAAATACGACCGTTTGAAGATGGCAACCGCCAAAATACTCTGACCTGTGCAAGGCTGCAGCAGCAAGTGATGTCATAGACAAAGCCTTTTACACCTGCTAATTTTTTATAACTGTATGTTTTAATGTAACTGTGAAGCACTTTGGGCAACAACATTGCAATTAAATGTGCTATATAAATAAATACTAACAGTTACTCCGTCCACTCTAGTTGTAGACTACTGATGGAGGCAAGAACACTTCACACAATTTCCCCAGAAATTGTAGCTTTTCTAGTTATTCTTATTATTCTTATTATAGCCAAATTTGCCACCCTAACTCCTCCCACAGTTTTTACACTACATAGACAAAAATATACCAAAACGTGCAGATTGTTCCCGATCGGATTGCTATTACTTTCTGGAACGTTTCGCCGAATGGTTCACGGAATATCGTCGTTCTTGTGGCGAAATTTGTCCCATAGGAATGAATGGCAAAGCTAGAGTGGGAGCTGGCAAAAGCTGAAAAATCAGGACATGATTTCTAAACTGCCACCACTCCCTCATTTTAAGGCCCACCTACACAAATCTTATATCAAAACGTTCAGCTATCCCTGCTGCCACTAGAAATGTCCACGGCTAAGCCATAGTCCTGATAGTTTTTACAATATGACCATTTGTTTGCAACTCACGCCTTCCATTGACATTCATTGAAACTCCACTCTGCAAAGCTCACATTTGAAGGGCAATTTCTAAACTGCGACTGTGCCTTCATTGTTAATATCTCAGAGACATACTATACATCAAAATGTAGGTCTGGGTCTTGTGATTCTCACAATATAAAGCTCTTCACTGTAGGATTTATAGTTTTTAAAATACGACCGTTTGAAGATGGCAACCGCCAAAATACTCTGACCTGTGCAAGGCTGCAGCAGCAAGTGATGTCATAGACAAAGCCTTTTACACCTGCTAATTTTTTATAACTGTATGTTTTAATGTAACTGTGAAGCACTTTGGGCAACAACATTGCAATTAAATGTGCTATATAAATAAATACTAACAGTTACTCCGCCCACTCTAGTTGTAGACTACTGATGGAGGCAAGAACACTTCACACAATTTCCCCAGAAATTGTAGCTTTTCTAGTTATTATTATTCTTATTATAGCCAAATTTGCCACCCTAACTCCTCCCACAGTTTTTACACTACATAGCCGAAAATTTACCAAAACGTGCAGATTGTTCCCGATCGGATTGCTATTACTTTGTGGAACGTTTCGCCGAATGGTTCACGGAATATCGTCGTTCTTGTGGCGAAATTTGTCCCATAGGAATGAATGGCAAAGCTAGAGTGGGAGCTGGCAAAAGCTGAAAAATCAGGACATGATTTCTAAACTGCCACCACTCCCTCATTTTCAGGCCCACCTACACAAATCTTATATCAAAACGTTCAGCTATCCCTGCTGCCACTAAAAATGTCCACAGCTAAGTCGTATTCCTGATAGTTTTCACAATATGACCATTTGTTTGCAACTCACGCCTTCCATTGACATTCATTGAAACTCCACTCTGCAAAGCTCACATTTGAAGGGCAATTTCTAAACTGCGACTGTGCCTTCATTGTTAGTATCTCAGAGACATATTATACATCAAAATGTAGGTCTGGGTCTTGTGATTCTCACAATATAAAGCTCTTCACTGTAGGAATTATAGTTTTTAAAATACGACCGTTTGAAGATGGCAACCGCCAAAATACTCTGACCTGTGCAAGGCTGCAGCAGCAAGTGATGTCATAGACAAAGCCTTTTACACCTGCTAATTTTTTATAACTGTATGTTTTAATGTAACTGTGAAGCACTTTGGGCAACAACATTGCAATTAAATGTGCTATATAAATAAATACTAACAGTTACTCCGCCCACTCTAGTTGTAGACTACTGATGGAGGCAAGAACACTTCACACAATTTCCCCAGAAATTGTAGCTTTTCTAGTTATTATTATTAAGTGTTCTTGCATAGCAAGACCACTTAATGTTATCTCACATATATATTATTATTATTAAGTGTTCTTGCATAGCAAGACCACTTAATGTTATCTCACATATATATTATTATTATTATTCTTATTATAGCCAAATTTGCCACCCTAACTCCTCCCACAGTTTTTACACTACATAGACAAAAATTTACCAAAACGTGCAGATTGTTCCCGATCGCGTTGCTATTACTTTGTGGAACGTTTCGCCGAATGGTTCTCGGAATATCGTCGTTCTTGTGGCAAAATTTTTCCCATAGGAATGAATGGCAAAGCTAGAGTGGGAGCTGGCAAAAGCTGAAAAATCAGGACATGATTTCTAAACTGCCACCACTCCCTCATTTTCAGGCCCACCTACACAAATCTTATATCAAAACGTTCAGCTATCCCTGCTGCCACTAGAAATGTCCACGGCTAAGCCATAGTCCTGATAGTTTTCACAATATGACCATTTGTTTGCAACTCACGCAGTCCATTGACATTCATTGAAACTCCACTCTGCAAAGCTCACATTTGAAGGGCAATTTCTAAACTGCGACTGTGCCTTCATTGTTAATATCTCAGAGACATACTATACATCAAAATGTAGGTATGGGTCTTGTGATTCTCACAATATAAAGCTCTTCACTGTAGGATTTATAGTTTTTAAAATACGACCGTTTGAAGATGGCAACCGCAAAAATACTCTGACCTGTGCAAGGCTGCAGCAGCAAGTGATGTCATAGACAAAGCCTTTTACACCTGCTAATGTTTTTATAACTGTATGTTTTAATGTAACTGTGAAGCACTTTGGGCAACAACATTGCAATTAAATGTGCTATATAAATAAATAATAACAGTTACTCCGCCCAGTCCAGTTGTAGACTACTGGTGGAGGCAAGAACACTTCACAATTTCCCCAGAAATTGTACCTTTTCTAGTTATTAAGTGTTCTTGCATAGCAAGACCACTTAATGTTATCTCACATATATATTATTATTATTATTCTTATTATTCTTATTATAGCCAAATTTGCCACCCTAACTCCTCCCACAGTTTTTACACTACATAGACAAAAATATACCAAAACGTGCAGATTGTTCCCGATCGGATTGCTATTACTTTGTGGAACGTTTCGCCGAATGGTTCACGGAATATCGTTGTTCTTGTGGCGAAATTTGTCCCATAGGAATGAATGGCAAAGCTAGAGTGGGAGCTGGCAAAAGCTGAAAAATCAGGACATGATTTCTAAACTGCCACCACTCCCTCATTTTAAGGCCCACCTACACAAATCTTATATCAAAACGTTCAGCTATCCCTGCTGCCACTAGAAATGTCCACGGCTAAGCCATAGTCCTGATAGTTTTCACAATATGACCATTTGTTTGCAACTCACGCCTTCCATTGACATTCATTGAAACTCCACTCTGCAAAGCTCACATTTGAAGGGAAATTTCTAAACTGCGACTGTGCCTTCATTGTTAATATCTCAGAGACATACTATACATCAAAATGTAGGTCTGGGTCTTGTGATTCTCACAATATAAAGCTCTTCACTGTAGGAATTATAGTTTTTAAAATACGACCATTTGAAGATGGCAACCGCCAAAATACTCTGACCTGTGCAAGGCTGCAGCAGCAAGTGATGTCATAGACAAAGCCTTTTACACCTGCTAATTTTTTATAACTGTATGTTTTAATGTAACTGTGAAGCACTTTGGGCAACAACATTGCAATTAAATGTGCTATATAAATAAATACTAACAGTTACTCCGCCCACTCTAGTTGTAGACTACTGATGGAGACAAGAACACTTCACACAATTTCCCCAGAAATTGTAGCTTTTCTAGTTCTTATTATTCTTATTATAGCCAAATTTGCCACCCTAACTCCTCCCACAGTTTTTACACTACATAGACAAAAATATACCAAAACGTGCAGATTGTTCCCGATCGGATTGCTATTACTTTGTGGAACGTTTCGCCGAATGGTTCACGGAATATCATCGTTCTTGTGGCGAAATTTGTCCCATAGGAATGAATGGCAAAGCTAGAGTGGGAGCTGGCAAAAGCTGAAAAATCAGGACATGATTTCTAAACTGCCACCACTCCCTCATTTTAAGGCCCACCTACACAAATCTTATATCAAAACGTTCAGCTATCCCTGCTGCCACTAGAAATGTCCACGGCTAAGCCATAGTCCTGATAGTTTTCACAATATGACCATTTGTTTGCAACTCACGCCTTCCATTGACATTCATTGAAACTCCACTCTGCAAAGCTCACATTTGAAGGGCAATTTCTAAACTGCGACTGTGCCTTCATTGTTAGTATCTCAGAGACATATTATACATCAAAATGTAGGTCTGGGTCTTGTGATTCTCACAATATAAAGCTCTTCACTGTAGGAATTATAGTTTTTAAAATACGACCGTTTGAAGATGGCAACCGCCAAAATACTCTGACCTGTGCAAGGCTGCAGCAGCAAGTGATGTCATAGACAAAGCCTTTTACACCTGCTAATGTTTTTATAACTGTATGTTTTAATGTAACTGTGAAGCACTTTGGGCAACAACATTGCAATTAAATGTGCTATATAAATAAATACTAACAGTTACTCCGCCCACTCTAGTTGTAGACTACTGATGGAGGCAAGAACACTTCACACAATTTCCCCAGAAATTGTAGCTTTTCTAGTTAAGTGTTCTTGCAAAGCAAGACCACTTAATGTTATCTCACATATATATTATTATTATGATTATTATTATTATTCTTATTATAGCCAAATTTGCAACCCTAACTCCTCCCACAGTTTTTACACTACATAGACAAAAATATACCAAAATGTGCATATTGTTCCCGATCGGATTGCTATTACTTTGTGGAACGTTTCGCCGAATGGTTCTCGGAATATCGTCGTTCTTGTGGCGAAATTTGTCCCATAGGAATGAATGGCAAAGCTAGAGTGGGAGCTGGCAAAAGCTGAAAAATCAGGACATGATTTCTAAACTGCCAACACTCCCTCATTTTCAGGCCCACCTACACAAATCTTATATCAAAACGTTCAGCTATCCCTGCTGCCACTAAAAATATCCACGGCTAAGCCATAGTCCTGATAGTTTTTACAATATGACCATTTGTTTGCAACTCGCGCCACCCATTGACATTCATTGAAACTCCACTCTGCAAAGCTCACATTTGAAGGGTAATTTCTAAACTGCGACTGTGCCTTCATTGTTAATATTCCAGAGACATACTATACATCAAAATGTAGGTCTGGGTCTTGTGATTCTCACAATATAAAGCTCTTCGCTGTAGGATTTATAGTTTTTAAAATATGACCGTTTGAAGATAGCAACAGCCAAAATACTCTGACCTGTGCAAGGCTGCAGCAGCAAGTGATGTCATAGACAGGGCCATTTGTACACCTGCTAATGTTTTTATAAATGTATGGTTTAATGTAACTGTGCAACAACATTGCAATTAAATGTGCTATTTAAATGATAACAGTTACTCCGCCCACTCTAGTTGTAGACTACTGATGGAGGCAAGAACACTTCACACAATTTCCCCAGAAATTGTAGCTTTTCTAGTTATTATTATTATTATTCTTATTCTTATTATAGCCAAATTTGCCACCCTAACTCCTCCCACAGTTTTTACACTACATAGACAAAAATTTACCAAAACGTGCAGATTGTTCCCGATCGGATTGCTATTACTTTGTGGAACGTTTCGCCGAATGGTTCACGGAATATCGTCGTTCTTGTGGCGAAATTTGTCCCATAGGAATGAATGGCAAAGCTAGAGTGGGAGCTGGCAAAAGCTGAAAAATCAGGACATGATTTCTAAACTGCCACCACTCCCTCATTTTCAGGCCCACCTACACAAATCTTATATCAAAACGTTCAGCTATCCCTGCTGCCACTAAAAATGTCCACGGCTAAGCCATAGTCCTAATTGTTTTCGCAATATGAGCATTTGTTTGCTACTCACGCAGTCCATTGACATTCATTGAAACTCCACTCTGCAAAGCTCACATTTGAAGGGCAATTTCTAAACTGCGACTGTGCCTTCATTGTTAATATCTCAGAGACATACTATACATCAAAATGTAGGTCTGGGTCTTGTGATTCTCACAATATAAAGCTCTTCGCCGTAGGATTTATAGTTTTTAAAATACGACCGTTTGAAGATGGCAACCGCCAAAATACTCTGACCTGTGCTAGGCTGCAGCAGCAAGTGATGTCATAGACAAAGCCTTGTGTACACCTGCTAATGTTTTTATAAATGTATGTTTTAATGTAACTGTGCAACAACGTTGCAATTAAATGTGCTATATAAATGATAACAGTTACTCCGCCCACTCCAGTTGTAGACTACTGGTGGAGGCAAGAACACTTAACACAATTTCCCCAGAAATTGTAGCTTTTCTAGTTATTATTATTATTATTATTATTCTTATTATAGCCAAATTTACCACCCTAACCCCTCCCACAGTTTTTACACTACATAGACCAAAATTTACCAAAACGTGCAGATTGTTCCCGATCGTGTTGCTATTACTTTGTGGAACGTTTCGCCGAATGGTTCACGGAATATCGTTGTTCTTGTGGTGAAATTTGACCATAGGAATGAATGGCAAAGCTAGAGTGGGAGCTGGCAAAAGCTGAAAAATCAGGACATGATTTCTAAACTGCCACCACTCCCTCATTTTCAGGCCCACCTACACAAATCTTATATCAAAACGTTCAGCTATCCCTGCTGCCACTAGAAATGTCCACAGCTAAGCCATAGTCCTGATAGTTTTCACAATATGACCATTTGTTTGCAACTCACGCCTTCCATTGACATTCATTGAAACTCCACTCTGCAAAGCTCACATTTGAAGGGCAATTTTTAAACTGCGACTGTGCCTTCATTGTTAATATTGCAGAGACATACTATGTATCAAAATGTAGGTCTGGGTCTTGTGATTCTCACAATATAAAGCTCTTCACTGTAGGATTTATAGTTTTTAAAATACGACCGTTTGAAGATGGGAACCGCAAAAATAATCTGACCTGTGCAAGGCTGCAGCAGCAAGTGATGTCATAGACAGGGCCTTTTGCACCTGCTAATGGTTTCTATAACTGTATGTTTTAATGTAACTGTGAAGCACTTTGGGCAACAACGTTGCAATTAAATGTGCTATATAAATAAATAATAACAGTTACTCCGCCCACTCCAGTTGTAGACTACTGGTGGAGGCAAGAACACTTCACAATTTCCCCAGAAATTGTAGCTTTTCTAGTTATTATTATTATTCTTATTCTTATTATAGCCAAATTTGCAACCCTAACTCCTCCCACAGCTTTTTACACTACATAGACAAAAATATACCAAAACGTGCAGATTGTTCCCGATCGGATTGCTATTACTTTGTGGAACGTTTTGCCGAATGGTTCTCGGAATATCGTCGTTCTTGTGGCGAAATTTGTCCCATAGGAATGAATGGCAAAGCTAGAGTGGGAGCTGGCAAAAGCTGAAAAATCAGGACATGATTTCTAAACTGCCACCACTCCCTCATTTTCAGGCCCATCTACACAAATCTTATATCAAAACGTTCAGCTATCCCTGCTGCCACTAAAAATGTCCACAGCTAAGCCATAGTCCTGATAGTTTTCACAATATGAAGATTTGTTTTCAACTCACGCAGTCCATTGACATTCATTGAAACTCCACTCTGCAAAGCTCACATTTGAAGGGCAATTTCTAAACTGCGACTGTGCCTTCATTGTTAATATCTCAGAGACATCAAAATGTAGGTCTGGGTCTTGTGACTCTCACAATATAAAGCTATTCACTGTAGGATTTATAGTTTTTAAAATACGACCGTTTGAAGATGGCAACCGCCAAAATACTCTGACCTGTGCAAGGCTGCAGCAGCAAGTGATGTCATAGACAAAGCCTTTTCTACACCTGCTAATATTTTTATAAATGTATGTTTTAATGTAACTGTGCAACAACATTGCAATTAAATGTGCTATATAAATGATAACAGTTACTCCGCTCATTCCAGTTGTAGACTACTGGTGGAGGCAAGAACACTTCACACAATTTCCCCAGAAATTGTAGCTTTTCTAGTTATTAAGTGTTCTTGCATAGCAAGACCACTTAATGTTATCTCACATACATATTATTATTATTAAGTGTTCTTGCATAGCAAGACCACTTACTGTTATCTCACATATATATTATTATTATTAAGTGTTCTTGCAAAGCAAGACCACTTACTGTTATCTCACATATATATTATTATTATTATTATAGCCAAATTTGCCACCCTAACTCCTCCCACAGTTTTTACACTACATAGACAAAAATATACCAAAACGTGCAGATTGTTCCCGATCGGATTGATATTACTTTGTGGAACGTTTAGCCAAATGGTTCTCGGAATATCGTCGTTCTTGTTGCGAAATTTGTCCCATAGGAATGAATGGCAAAGCTAGAGTGGGAGCTGGCAAAAGCTGAAAAATCAGGACATGATTTCTAAACTGCCACCACTCCCTCATTTTCAGGCCCACCTACACAAATCTTATATCAAAACGTTCAGCTATCCCTGCTGCCACTAAAAATGTCCACAGCTAAGCCATAGTCCTTATAGTTTTCACAATATGAAGATTTGTTTGCAGCTCACGCAGTCCATTGACATTTATTGAAACTCCACTCTGCAAAGCGCACATTTGAAGGGCAATTTCTAAACTGCGACTGTGCCTTCATTGTTAATATCTCAGAGACATACTATACATCAAAACGTAGGTCTGGGTCTTGTGATTCTCACAATATAAAGCTCTTCACTGTAGGATTTATAGTTTTTAAAATACGACCGTTTGAAGATGGGAACCGCAAAAATAATCTGACCTGTGCAAGGCTGCAGCAGCAAGTGATGTCATAGACAGGGCCTTTTGCACCTGCTAATGGTTTCTATAACTGTATGTTTTAATGTAACTGTGAAGCACTTTGGGCAACAACGTTGCAATTAAATGTGCTATATAAATAAATAATAACAGTTACTCCGCCCACTCCAGTTGTAGACTACTGGTGGAGGCAAGAACACTTCACAATTTCCCCAGAAATTGTAGCTTTTCTAGTTATTATTATTATTCTTATTCTTATTATAGCCAAATTTGCAACCCTAACTCCTCCCACAGCTTTTTACACTACATAGACAAAAATATACCAAAACGTGCAGATTGTTCCCGATCGGATTGCTATTACTTTGTGGAACGTTTTGCCGAATGGTTCTCGGAATATCGTCGTTCTTGTGGCGAAATTTGTCCCATAGGAATGAATGGCAAAGCTAGAGTGGGAGCTGGCAAAAGCTGAAAAATCAGGACATGAATTCTAAACTGCCACCACTCCCTCATTTTCAGGCCCATCTACACAAATCTTATATCAAAACGTTCAGCTATCCCTGCTGCCACTAAAAATGTCCACAGCTAAGCCATAGTCCTTATAGTTTTCACAATATGAAGATTTGTTTTCAACTCACGCAGTCCATTGACATTCATTGAAACTCCACTCTGCAAAGCTCACATTTGAAGGGCAATTTCTAAACTGCGACTGTGCCTTCATTGTTAATATCTCAGAGACATCAAAATGTAGGTCTGGGTCTTGTGACTCTCACAATATAAAGCTATTCACTGTAGGATTTATAGTTTTTAAAATACGACCGTTTGAAGATGGCAACCGCCAAAATACTCTGACCTGTGCAAGGCTGCAGCAGCAAGTGATGTCATAGACAAAGCCTTTTCTACACCTGCTAATATTTTTATAAATGTATGTTTTAATGTAACTGTGCAACAACATTGCAATTAAATGTGCTATATAAATGATAACAGTTACTCCGCTCATTCCAGTTGTAGACTACTGGTGGAGGCAAGAACACTTCACACAATTTCCCCAGAAATTGTAGCTTTTCTAGTTATTAAGTGTTCTTGCATAGCAAGACCACTTAATGTTATCTCACATACATATTATTATTATTAAGTGTTCTTGCATAGCAAGACCACTTACTGTTATCTCACATATATATTATTATTATTAAGTGTTCTTGCAAAGCAAGACCACTTACTGTTATCTCACATATATATTATTATTATTATTATAGCCAAATTTGCCACCCTAACTCCTCCCACAGTTTTTACACTACATAGACAAAAATATACCAAAACGTGCAGATTGTTCCCGATCGGATTGATATTACTTTGTGGAACGTTTAGCCAAATGGTTCTCGGAATATCGTCGTTCTTGTTGCGAAATTTGTCCCATAGGAATGAATGGCAAAGCTAGAGTGGGAGCTGGCAAAAGCTGAAAAATCAGGACATGATTTCTAAACTGCCACCACTCCCTCATTTTCAGGCCCACCTACACAAATCTTATATCAAAACGTTCAGCTATCCCTGCTGCCACTAAAAATGTCCACAGCTAAGCCATAGTCCTTATAGTTTTCACAATATGAAGATTTGTTTGCAGCTCACGCAGTCCATTGACATTTATTGAAACTCCACTCTGCAAAGCGCACATTTGAAGGGCAATTTCTAAACTGCGACTGTGCCTTCATTGTTAATATCTCAGAGACATACTATACATCAAAACGTAGGTCTGGGTCTTGTGACTCTCACAATATAAAGCTATTCACTGTAGGATTTATAGTTTTTAAAATACAACCGTTTGAAGATGGCAACCGCCAAAATACTCTGACCTGTGCAAGGCTGCAGCAACAAGTGATGTCATAGACAGTGCCTTTTGCACCTGCTAATGGTTTGTATAACTGTATGTTTTAATGTAACTGTGAAGCACTTTGGGCAACAACGTTGCAATTAAATGTGCTATATAAATGATAACAGTTACTCCGCCCACTCCAGTTGTAGACTACTGGTGGAGGCAAGAACACTTCACACAATTTCCCCAGAAATTGTAGCTTTTCTAGTTATTATTCTTATTCTTATTATAGCCAAATTTGCCACCCTAACTCCTCCCACAGTTTTTACACTACATAGACAAAAATTTACCAAAACGTGCAGATTGTTCCCGATCGGATTGCTATTACTCTTTGGAACGTTTCGCCCAATGGTTCACGGAATATCGTCGTTCTTGTGGCGAAATTTGTCCCATAGGAATGAATGGCAAAGCTAGAGTGGGAGCTGGCAAAAGCTGAAAAATCAGGACAGGATTTCTAAACTGCCACCACTCCCTCATTTTCAGGCCCACCTACACAAATCTTATATCAAAACGTTCAGCTATCCCCGCTGCCACTAAGAATGTCCACAGCTAAGCCATAGTCCTGATAGTTTTCACAATATGACCATTTGTTTGCAACTCACGCCGTCCATTGACATTCATTGAAACTCCACTCTGCAAAGCTCACATTTGTAGGGCAATTTCTAAACTGCGACTGTGCCTTCATTGTTAATATTGCAGAGACATACTATGCATCAAAATGTAGGTCTGGGTCTTGTGATTCTCACAATATAAAACTCTTCACTGTAGGATTTATAGTTTTTAAAATACGACCGTTTGAAGATGGCAACCACAAAAATACTCTGACCTGGGCCAGGCTGCAGCAGGAAGTGATGTCATAGACAGGGCCTTTTGCACCTGCTAATGTTTTTATAACTGTATGTTTTAATGTAACTGTGAAGCACTTTGGGCAACAACATTGCAATTAAATGTGCTATATAAATAAATAATAACAGTTACTCCGCCCACTCCAGTTGTAGACTACTGGTGGAGGCAAGAACACTTCACACAATTTCCCCAGAAATTGTAGCTTTTCTAATTCTTATTATTCTTATTATAGCCAAATTTGCCACCCTAACTCCTCCCACAGTTTTTACACTACATAGACAAAAATTTACCAAAACGTGCAGATTGTTCCCGATCGCGTTGCTATTACTTTGTGGAATGTTTCGCCGAATGGTTCACGGAATATCGTCGTTCTTGTGGCGAAATTTGTCCCATAGGAATGAACGGCAAAGCTAGAGTGGGAGCTGGCAAAAGCTGAAAAATCAGGACATGATTTCTAAACTGCCACCACTCCCTCATTTTCAGGCCCAAATCTTATATCAAAATGTTCAGCTATCCCTGCTGCCACTAAAAATGTCCACAGCTAAGCCATAGTCCTGATAGTTTTCACAATATGACCATTTGTTTGCAACTCACGCAGTCCATTGACATTCATTGAAACTCCACTCTGCAAAGCTCACATTTATAGGGCAATTTCTAAACTGCGACTGTGCCTTCATTGTTAATATTGCAGATACATACTATACATCAAAATGTAGGTCTGGGTCTTGTGATTCCCACAATATAAAGCTCTTCACTGTAGGATTTATAGTTTTTAAAATACGACCGTTTGAAGATGGCAACCGCAAAAATACTCTGACCCGTGCCAGGCTGCAGCAGCAAGTGATGTCATAGACGGGGCCTTTTGTACACCTGCTAATGTTTTTATAAATGTATGTTTTAATGTAACTGTGAAACAACGTTGCAATTAAATGTGCTATATAAATGATAACAGTTACTCCGCCCACTCCAGTTGTAGACTACTGGTGGAGGCAAGAACACTTTACACAATTTCCCCAGAAATTGTAGCTTTTCTAGTTTATTTTATTCTCAAACTGCTTTTACACAGAGAACACTATTGGTTTGTTTTATATTCTCTTTGAGTGGCACTTACCCCTGAAGAAAAAGAAAAACGCATTGTATCCCACAAGCAGGGATTTGTACCGCTGTATGCTTTCTACGCTAGAGCTGGTCATAGCTCTACCAAATGTGAGTGCTACATCTTTCTCCTTTTTTTATATTATACCTTAGAGAACTTATTACACTATTTCGGATATCTGTTTTATCTTTACATATCATTGGATTACCTGAGGAAGGACTACAAGGATTACACCACTGTTGAAATGTATCTTAAAGAAGATACATCAAGTTAAGACATAATTTTACCTTATTTTATTTGGATTTTTCTCACTTGGACTATTTTTATTTTATTTTATTTATTTTTATTGATTTGTTTGGCGCAGCTTTTATCTTTATTTTATCTATTTGTATCTCAAGGGTTTTGAGGGATTCCCTTTTAAAGTTGCTGCCTTGTTTTGCTCTGTTTTTAAGCGCTAACCCTTTCCATTCCTTTTAAAGAAAAGCAATACCTGGGGAAGTGGGGGAGGGGGCAGGCTGTGTGTCAGAGCAGCACCAGCAGCAAGCACAGAGAGAGGAGGGAAACAGAATGATCTATTGCAGAGCGATGGACAAGCAACCTGAGAATGGAGAATTAAAATATATGTTTTATTTTCACAAGCCAACATAAAATATAAAGGCTTTTAACCTGTTATGGGAAGCAATTCTGTGCTTATCAAACAGGAGTATGCAGGAGAGCTGTGCAGGTAAGCATTAGAGGTGTGTATTGCATCAAGTGTAACACCCACTGAAACATGATTGATAGTCTCATCAGGAGACAGGGATAATAAATTAAAATATGACTGTTTACCAGTAAGGGAATAAACACTTAAAGGATTACTATAGGGTCAGGAACACAAACATGTATTCCTGACCCTATAGTGTTAAAACCACCATCTAGCCACCCTGGGCCCCTCATGCCTCTATAAATATAGCAAAATCGTACTGTATTCAAGCCTGAAACTGTAGATTTGCTTGCTGTTTGCCTAACAAAAAAACAAGCAGTCTGCTGACATCATCAAGTGGTGGCCTGATCCAATCACAATGCTTCCCCATAGGATTGGCTGAGACTGACAAGGAGGCAGATCAGGGGCAGAACCAGTATGATTCAAACACAGCCCTGGCCAATCAGCATCTTCTCATAGAGATTAATTGAATCAATGAATCTCTATGAGGAAAGTTCAGTGTCTGCAGGCAGAGAGAGGAGATACTGAATGTGTGGATGCATTTTAGGCAGCCATGACCCAGGAAGGATCACTAACAGCTATCTAAGGAGTGGCCAGTGAAGTTATCACTAGGCTGTAATGTAAAAACTGCATTTTCTCTGAAAAGACATTGTTTACAGCAAAAAGCCTGAAGGTAATGATTCTACTCACCAGAACAAATTCAATAAGCTGTAGTTGTTCTGGTAACTATAGTGTCCCTTTAATGATATGTGTCAAGCCAGATGGTTAAAAAAACTGTTTCTTATTATGAGCATTTATCTGCCCTTATTTCACTTAGATGTGTAATACACTTTGGGACTGCCATATGCTCTACTTTCACATTGAAATGGCACATATTTCTATGTTGCCAAACCCTGTACACAGAAGCTAAAAATACATTTGACTGTGGTATGTAATGACATGGGGTCTGGGAAGGAATGCTGTGCTAGATTAAATGTCTATATGATTATTTTTTAATGTATACTACGATTAACAGTACTACATTCACCCTGTCCAACAGAAATGCCAAGGCTGCCCCCTGTTTTCCTATCTATTTATACTTTGCTGTGAACCTTTGTACAAAAACATTAGGATCAATGACTGTATTAATAGACTTTAAGAATATAATTATAAGTAGACATGTGCATTCATTTTCATGCGAATATGATTTCGTCCGAAAATGTTGTGTTTTTTTGTATTCGTTTACTAAAACATAAACGAAAGCCCTACATACGAAATATAAATGAAACAAAAGGGCAAATGCTAAATGCATTACCTTTTTGTTTAGTTTCTTTCAACCTGTGCTTGTAGAAAATACCACTGCGCATGCGCCAGAAAAAAAAAAGCAAGTAGGGAGTCAGCAGTGCTATCAGCTCCCTCCTTGCAATAAATATTACTTCCTACCTCTCCCCTCCACATTAAAACCTATGGGAGTCCCTATGACCCCCATATTTATAAAAGGGAGGTTAAGTCCTTCCGCATGCCCCTACCCACTGTCATTTAAAGCTACAAGTGACTGGGCAGCTAGTGCAATAAGGGGGGACCTGGCACACGTCCCCCCATTCCCCAATGGTGGGGAACCCAAATAACTAAAATGGAGGGACATAGTGCCCCCCCCCGGGCCACCACCTTTGACACGCCGGTGGGGGCTATTAATATAAACGGGGAGACCTAGTGTCCCCCCCAGACCGCCACCCATGACTGTCGGGTGGGTACCTTAATTAAATAAATAATAGGGGGACCTATAACACTCTTATAGGTCCCACCATTATTTATAACACTCTAATTGGCTGCTTTCAATCAACCAATCAGAGTGTCAAATAACACAGCATGGGAAAAGTCCAAAGAACTTTCCCATGCTGTGTAGAATGACTCAGAACACTCTGTTTGGTTGGATTCCAAGCCAACCAATCAGAATGATGTGACAGATAAATGAAGAGACTAACCTGTCAGTCTCTTCATTTACCTGCCAGAGCACTCTAATTGGTTGGCTTGGAATCAACCAGAGTGCTCTAAGTCAAATTGCAGTGTGTAAGAAGGCCCTGCGGAGCTCAGTCTGAGCGATGCCCTCAGTGGGTGGAGATGGATTTTTTTTTTTGGCATCAGGATTTTTATTCTTTAGTGCTCAGGTTTTTTTTATTTTTTAAGTTCGACGGGTATTATGGATTTTTATTTGGCCTTTTTTGGGGCTGAAGAAAAAAAAGAAAAGAAGAAAGAAGACATCTAATTGTAAGTATGAAATTTTATTTTACAGGGTGTTTGTTTATTGCCCCCCCATCACTATTATTATGGTGAGGGGTATAGGTAGAGTATCTTTTATTGGGGGGAAGTGACTAGGGGCTTGGGGACCCCCCATTATTTATTTAATTAAGGCCCCCACCCATGACCGGCCCAATCATGTCCCCCCCAGGTCCCCACGCATAAGCAGTGGGTGGGGACCCTAGTTAAATAAGGGGTTGCGACCTGGGGGGGGACATTAATGCAGGTGGGAGCTGGTAGCGCTGCCGATTCCCTCCTTGTTTTTGTTTTTGCACATGCGCAGTGCTATTTTCATCCTAATGGACGAAAACAAATTATTTTTTTAACAAATTTTGTCCGAAAAACTAATGGTTTATGGACAAAATTCGGTATGGACAAATTACATTTTTATTTAGTACGAAATCATTTGTACAAAACAAAAACGTCACTGGTGCACATGTCTAATTACAAATTCTCTGCTTATGCAGACAATCCCTTATTCTCGTTGGTCAAGCCCCTACACCAAATAATATAGGATTTGCCAATAGCTCACTTTTCAATTTTAAGCCTAACAAATCTAAATCTGAAATGGTTAATATCTCCCTGCTCTAAACACAACCATACACCATGCACTATACATTATAAACATGTACTCACATTTTACATTTAACCTACAAAAACACATATTAAAATATTTAGGGGTTTACCGTACATTTGATCTGTCCCAGCTTTTTTCATTGAATTTTTCTACTCTGGTGTAGGCTCTAAAGGTGTATGTCTTGACAGATGGAATATGCGTCAAATAACGGTAAGTCCAGGTCAATCTTCTTAAAATTAACTTCTTTAATTCTGCATGTTATACAGTGAGGGTCCCAAGGATCTTCTTTACCAAAGCCAGGAGACTTTCCTGAAGTTTATTTGCAACATGATCCACCCACAAGTATGATATTCTATCCTGACTAGGCCAAAGAACTGCAGTGACATATCTTTAGAAGTGTGATATGTATATATATATACTTAACAAAATTATAAAAATTGTCCTGAGGCCCATTGTTGTGCCAATCATCCACGACCATCACCTCATGTTGCAGCATGACAATGCATGGCCCCATGTTGCAAGGATCTGTACACAATTCCTGGAAGCTGAAAACATGCCAGTTCTTGCATGGCCAGCATACTCACCGAACATGTAACCCATTGAGCATGTTTGGGATTCTCTGGATTGGCGTATACTACAGCGTTTTCCAGGTTCTGCCAATATCCAGCAACTTCACACTGCCATTGAAGAGGAGTGGACCAACATTCCACAGGCCACAATCAACAACCTGATAAACTCTATGCAAAGGAGATGTGTTGCACTGAGGCAAATGGTGGTCACAGCAGATACTGACTGGTTTTCGGACTCCCCCGGACCCACCCAATACAGTAAAACTGCACATTTTAGAGTGGCTTTTTATTGTGGCCAGCCTAAGGCACGCCTTTGCAATAATTATGCTGTCTAATCAACATCTTGATATGCCACACCTGTGAGGTGGATGGATTATCTCGGCAAAGGAGAAGTGATCACTAACACAGATGTAGACAGATTTGTGAATAATATTTGAGAGAAATAGGCCTTTTGTGTACGTAGAAAAAGTCTTAGATCTTTGAGTTCAGCTCATGAAAAATGGGGCCAAAAACAAAAGTGTATATACTTAACTCGCACTCATAAAAATATTTCTGCTCCCCTATTTCCTCTTTTTTTTTTTTTTTAATTCTTTATTTTTGTTGTGCAGGTGATTACAGATTATTGTCATACGCCACAACAGCGTTCATTTTCATAAAGTAACAGATTTAGTTATACAGAGTTATACAGAGTTATACAGTGACATAAGGAACTTGCACAAAATTTTTGTTTTTGTTAAACATGCTAATCTAGACGATTTGTGTATATGTTAGCCATCTTATTGACAGAGGATTATTTCTAAGTATTGCTTCCGCTCGATTGAAAGTTTTATAATACTCTCTAGCTATTCTGTTGGCTCTATGCATTTTAAGCGTAGTAAATTAGGTGCTTCATCTCAAACAGTAAGAGCATGCAATATTAAGAATACAATAAACGATTAGCTACACGTAAGTACTAACATGAGTGTCTTAGAGTCTCTTCCTCTCTCTGCCCTGACAAAACTACATTGCCCTGTGGCCCAAGAAAGCATACAAATTAAGGCAAACAGCTTAGTTACAAGATGGGATGATCATTTCAGGAACGCAGGTGATTGTCCCCAGGCGCTAGGATTAGCTTGGCGGCATGGCGGGAGCTGGTGGGTATACGTGCTTCCGACGAGTTCTACCGCTTGATTGAGGGTTCCCCCGTCCGGATTGAGGGAGCCCGGTCGACTTTCTAGGGTTTGTGTAGTCCCGGTCGGGATTCCCTCTGCGTGGTGCGTGGTATATGGCGTCGTATCGCAGTACAGGTCCCCTCTCAGGGGGTCCGTCAGCTGGCTCACCAGTGAATAAGTCGCTTTGGTATGTGTCTGGTGGATTGAGTAGCTGCCGCTTCAGCCTCTCTCCCAGGTGAGGTGGGTAGGGCTGGGTAGGTGGTATTGCATTCCATGCTCCTCCAGTGGTCTCGGCATATGGGGTCTGATTGAGTGGAGAGTGCTTTCCGATGCTCGCAGATTGGAGCTTGGCGGCCATCTTGGGCCCGACATGCGGTCTGCAGTGCGGGCGGGAGACTCAGGATGCTGGTTCGGTATTTTGGGTCTCAAAGGGGTAGACCGGGATCACCCCCCCCGGTCCAGAGGGGGGGGAACGGGGCCGGTATCCCTGCGGGTCCGACTCCAAGCCCTGAGCAGTAGGCGGCAGGGCAGCGGCCGTCCGTCCTGCTCGCCTCTGGAGTAGGCCTGAAGAAAGTCGGGTAGGGTTCTTCTTCCAGGGGACTGTAGCCCGCAGGGCCAGCCTCGCCCTGGACCCCAGGGCTCTCTGCCCGTCGAGGGTCACCGTTGCCGGCAAGTTTTGTGCCAAAATTTGTTTAAATTTGCCTGTTTCTAAGGCTAGGATGCAGGAGCTGGTCTAACATGCGACCAGCCGGCTCGGCGGTCCGGCCCCGCCCCCCCCTATTTCCTCTTTTACCCCAGAAGCATATGTTATGACGTACTACAACTGCTTCTTGGTTTCATTTGATGGCATAATGCTTCAACTATTTACCTATGCTCTCATTGTAACTATACCTATTTCTCATGCTCTTCAGTATTGATTTCATTACTCATCTCATTGCAAATGACTTTCATGTATTGCCTGCTCATTTTGCAGTAATATATTATCTAAGTGAGGTCATTGTCTTATCTGCTTGTTTCTTTAATAAACAGATTTTACTTAAATGAAACATTGTGCCAACAATGATTAATGATTCTGAATGACTCTGTTTCCTTCTCATCCTAAAACATCTGTAATAGAATTATAATGTAGGTATCATATTAGCGATGCCATAAATGAGTATCAAAAAATCATACTGGTGAGACATAATTTCTGTCCGTTCAGATTAAAATGTTGTTTTTAAAGTTTATGTTTTCTCTAGATGTTTAGATGAACTTGTTTTCTCACCTACATCTTGTAAATATGTTGCATTTATTATATAGATTTTTAAAATATACTAGTTTTATATAGAAAAAAAATTATTTACAACCCCTCCCCCCCAAAAAAAACATCAGTGCTCTTTTATTTGTAGTTTATTCTAAAAACGAATGCATTCATACAAAAAATTATAGATAGGCTGTCTCAGGGCAGCTAACAACAGACAAATTGGGACAACAATATTCAAATGTCTTATAATGGTAGATGTATAAATAATAATAAGCATATAATATGCTCATGAAAGGGCTGGCAAGAGGGACAGAAATGCAATTGTCCCCCAGGATTGGCAAGGGTGTTGTGGGCAGTAGCCTCAAATCATTCTTCTGAAAATGAAATTGACAGGAGTTAATTTTAAATGTCTACAGAAATAGGTTGTGTGTGGGTTTGTGCATGCCCTTTGGCCTGTGCTCTTAATGCCCTGCAGGTCTGGATTGGCACACTGATTTTTTTACTGGTGGAATGTGGTGTCTGAAGGTGGCCAGGCTGCCAGACACCAGACTATGATGAGAATGTATGATGTCCGTTGAGTTGGGACCCACAGAAGGGCAGGCTATTTGAGCTGTAGTCCATTCTCAGTTCTCTCTTAAAACTTGTTTTTTGCTCTTCCTAAGTTTAAAGGGTAACCCCGACATGGACCCCTTGATCATGGTGCCTAGAGGGACAACGGCTTTACCTCACTGACAATGCCTAACAATGTTAAGGGGTTGCTGTATCTCTTGTGCAGAGAGATTCGGTCTGCACTTTGGATCTGTTCTGCTCTTTTGGGTGGGATCAGTCTGATATGCAAATTGCCTGGTTCATTTTGTAATGGCACAAGATGAGCTAAAACCAGCTTGAGAGGGGACCCAACAAAGGGCAGGCTATTGGAGCAGTTGTCCTTTCCCAGTACTCTCGTGCAGCTTGTTTTTTGATGTCCTTGAAGATGTTTGACAGTAAACACGGGGTGAGATGAGACTGTGATCATCACATTCATATCACATGCCAGTGGATGTTCCATCATACTCTGCAAGGCTGTATGATGGCACACCTCCAGCAGCTTTCATCTGTCAAATCCAGATATATTGCATGCTTCATCTAAGTTAGATCATCCATACTGAGATCTGCAAGTTTCAGGAGCAAAACTAAAAGTACATTTATTTGTATTTGTCCACAGGTGAAAAGTTGCCAGTCCTCCTCTGAATATGCTTGTGCATAATTAGTCTCTATAGAAAATGTTTTATATTGGTAATAGTGGGGCTGACTACTACTAGCAATGCTTGAATAACACATATTTAATATATCTTGCCTCAGACTAAATAACTCTGAAGGTAGCACATTAGGCTGTATGTCAGTGCTATCATACTTTAGGTTTTATAACCATTGAAGTAGTATTACTGCAGAGTTTCCTATATCTATTATTTGTTTAGTCAATGAATTAATAACTTTTCGCTATATTTCAATAGGTTTTGTGGTTTTCTTCAATGTGCATACCTCCCAACAGCTCTGGGTTCAGTGCAACAGTTCTGAATTCAACTCCTCTTTCAACATTCTGAGTTAGCTGCTTGATGTTTGAAATCTGAGGACACTAGAGACTAATTACAAAGCAGGAGCACATTATTAAGTGTGCCTGCTCTGCGCAAACTGAACTCAGGGCATTGAGCAATGGGCATAACTCTATTACAGTGCTCTTTGCATGTGCATCTCTAAATGGGGCTGACCAGTGAGATTGATGGACAGCCTGGCTTGCCTTATACATACTGAGCTGACAATCCCCTTTATGGGCATCACCAGTGATACAAGCTATGACACTTGCACATCCCCCACAAGCCCAACCACCATCATCTGAGTTTAATACCTTTCAAAATTATTGTTAAGGTCAATTAATTTTTTTGATTTCAGGAAAATAGACTTACCTATCAGAGAGTGTATGCATAGTAGACAACACTTTCTTTCTTTTTTTTGAGTATGACAATAATGCCTGACTACAAAGAGTGCTGGGCTAGAAAACTACAATGATAGAGGAACTAAAGCAGAGCCTATGCACAGAGATTAACATCAACTGCATGAAATACAAGGAAATGTGAGGAGTAAGACCAATAGCATAGCAAACGATGAGATAAAGAGTACAGGAGCCACCTCCTTAGAACATACTATAAAGAGTGAGTAAGCACCCCTTTAGGCCTGGATTCAGCATTCAGTCTATGCCAATTCTGCACGGCTCCAGACACTGTTTGCATAAGTATGTCAGGGCTGGGGCCAGGTCAAGGTACAGGAAGATGTGATCGGGGTCCTATCCGGATATCCTGCATTTTGTGGCAATGAGCTGTCGCCATTTGGAGGGGTAAGGGGTGAGCATTCAGAAGGAGTGCGTTACTTTGCCCAGCATCAGTCAACTGCTTTCCACAGCTTAGAGGCAGGAGAGTCGTGACTTGCATGGTGCATGGTCGACAGCCTGGTGAAGAGACCTGTCTGCCCATCTACTCAAGAGCCAGTGATCCCACAGTTGTATTATTGTGGTCATCCCCAGGTGAGTGGCTGTGTGGTGGTTCCAGTGGGTCTTAGGACCACAATAAACTCCACAGGTCCAGAAGGTGGAGACAAGGGCCCAGACTTTAAGATCCAGCCATTTCTTGCAGCAGGAGAGCTTCCAACTCCCTCATGCCGAGCATGCTTGTAGGCTGCATTTAGTGATCGGTGATTCCCGCAAAAAGGACAGATGAAAGGTTATCACCATGGACACTGGAACGTCCACTCTCACTTGGTGGGCCAATTGCTTCAATTGTAGGCTATCAGCCACAGATATAATGCAAAATTTGCTATAAGCAAGAGGAGCTGTTGGAAGTCACATCTGCTCCGCTGTGCGGTCAGGCCCCGCCCCCCCAAAAAATTACATTTTATATGATATTACTGTTTTTTTGGTTTTTTTTAATTCTTTATTTGTACGATTTTACAATAAACCAGGTATGGGGTAGGAGGGTACAGAAGATAAGAGGGGGAGGGAGGTGGGTATAGGTTAATGCAATGCCTCAAAAGAATGTAGTACTATCGCAGGGCACCTTTTCAGAATGCAGAGTGACATCGATTTACATCAGTAGTTTAACATTGTAAAGCATTGGCATAGGTTGTTTTCAGTTTGCTTATCCCTTGTTGGGTTGCTTTCTGTCTCTGTGCATTTGTGTGTTTTCTTTTGGTCCATGCCCTGCTCTCTCTTTGTCCTCAGCAAGGGGTGGGGTTGGATTTAGGTTGCAGTTTTCATGTTGTGGGTGAGGGGAGTGGTGTCCCAAACCGCGGGCCACCCGGCACGCACCTTCCTTTGTTGGTGTTGTGGGATTGCTTATGAAGTGTAGAGGTGCGTGTATTGTGTGTGTTAGTGGGTGTGTGTGTCAGTATCTTGTTCAGTCTTCAGTGGAGGTGGTGTCGTTTGTTCCTGATGCAATTACCATGGTATGGTTCTGTCTCCTTCCAGCCATGGGTCCCATATTTTGTGATATTGTTTTGGTGAGTCGTGTACATGTGCTGTGAGTTTATCCATTTGCGAGCTATCTATTATTTTCCGTGTGATCATGTCTTGCGTCGGGATACAAGGTGTGGACCATAGCTCAGCTATTGCTCGTCATGTTGCCAGGGCTATTCGGGTTGTAAGTTTGTTCTCTGCTCTGGTATATGATTCAGTTGGTTTAGAGAGTAGTAGCACCCAAGGGTCAGCTGGGCAGGGTTTGTCTAGTAGTTTGGTGATCAGTTTTGTGGCACTTTGCCAGAGTGGTTGGAGTTTCGGGCACATCCACCAGCAGTGGAGGAACGTCCCCGTCTCCACGCATTGTTTCCAGCAAGTGTTAGAGGGTATGTGGTGCATGATGGCCATGTGTTGTGGGGTCAGGTACCATCAAAATAGCATTTTGTAGGCCTGTTCTGTGTGTGTGTGACGCAGATCGATATGGATGCTGTTGCCTCCCAGATGTCCGACCAATCGGTTGCGTCCTCCAGGGGACCAAGATCGGCCTCCCATGCTGCTATGTATGTGAGGGTAAGTTGTGTATTATGGGTGGCAATGGTCGCGTATAAGTCGGAAGTTTGTCCTTGTCTGTTGGGATGGTTCGCACAGTTTCGCTCGAAGCGATTGGGCTGGGCTGTGCCGGCCTGTTTAATGCTTGGGGTTGCTGTGAAGCTTCGCATTTGTATGTACCTGAAGTGATCAGAAGTCATGAGGGAAGATGAGTCTTTGATATATCATATTACTGTTTTAATAAAAAATAATATAAAATTTAATTTATTCATTGACAAAACACAAAAAAAACATGGTCCTTAATTAGTAAAAGGTTTTTAAGGTTCAATGTGATAAAATATAACATATCACACATAAATTGTTCATTTTATCACATATATTTTGAAAGAAATACAAGATTCACATTAATTTCCCCTATATTATAATGCAATTTAAAGCAGCATTAAAGAGTTAGGAATGCAAACCTGTAGCCTTATATTAATACTTTCCAATGAAGACTTCCATGTTATGTCACCAGGTTTTACTTGAACAGTGCAATGGAAGCACCTCACGTGGCTGTCAGTGTAACAGCCACTGGAGGTGTGTTTAACAACTCAAGGTAAACATTGCTATATCTCTATATGTACATAGCTGAAAAGAGACTAGGACAAACTAGGAAAAAAATTCCTACTTGACCCCAGAATGGCAGTCAGATTTATCCTTGGATCAAGCAGCTATTACCCTACTTTGAAAAATTAGATCCTTGAATATTCTGTTTTTGCAAGTATGCATCTAGTTGCTGTTTGAACATCTGTATGGACTCTGATAAAATCACTTCTTCAGACAGAGAATTCCACGTCCTTATTGTTCTTACAGTAAAAAAACCTTTCCTTTGCCTTAGTCGAAATCTTCTTTCTTCCAGTCAAAACGCATGACCTTGTGTTCTATGTAAAGTCCGGTTTGTGAATAGATTTCCACACAATGGTTTGTATTGGCCCCGAATATATTTGTAAAATGTTTTCAAATCCCCTCTCAGGAGATGTTTTTCTAAACTAAAGAGGTCTAAATGTATTAACCTTTCTTCATAGTTGATATGTTCCATTCCTTTTAGTAATGTTGTAGCCTGCCTCTGCTCATTTTCTAGTGCCATAATATCCTTCTTTAGAACAGGTGCCTAAAATTGCACAGCATATTCAATATGTGGTCTTACCAGTGATTGATAAAGAGGCAAAATGTGCCTCAACCTGCAGAGTGTGGATACACGCAGCCCCTGCAAGGCATCGGCTGACTTGATAATCAATCACTGACAGGCAAGGTGCCTATTTTAAAATGCCTAGTAACTCTAAGTACTTTAGTTGAACATTCACATACGTTTAGCCTCTGCTATAGAGGCAGTCCTAACTTACCTTGATTACTTGGGGGGACGAGTGGGGGGTCTTATTTTATGGTTATCTTATGTTTAGTTATTTGACAGAATACTAATCACTCATATGCTTTGCATACATCACAGCTACACATCACATGCTCGCAAACTGTAATTTGCTTGTTGATCATCTGCTATGTCTAGCATTACTAACTTACTAAAAATGCTCAGCTCACTCCTGCCATAACACTGTAAAATTGTGTTGATTATGTTTGCGCTTGTTAAAGCTGTTAAGGCAATACAGGCATCGACGACTCATCTGCCTACACGCCATTGGGTCAAGACTGCTATTTCCGCAATGTCTTAGATAAACCATAGTTAATTATCTGGTTAACAGTATCTAATGTGAAAAAATTGTAGGAACACAGCTTAATCTAGTACGCTAATCTCACATATGGTTGCAGATTGTTTCTTACTGCATAGACAGCTCGGACTAACCGGTCTCCTGCTCTACATAAACTTTAAAATGTGCAATCAGTATGTAATGCTGGCCAACTAGCATAGTTGTTTGTCGCATTCTCATCTCTCACCTCACAACTATCTAAGTTTAAAAACAGTCTTCACGTCATTATATAAAAAAAAATGTGCACTGTATTCCCTTGTCATGCCTTACTACATTGATGTTTATTAATATATTGTGGGTACATGCTGTTGGGGCATGGCACACGCATTTGCAACTGTTATTTTTCCTTATGCACTCAAAAATAAAGAATTTATAAAAAAAATAAAAAAATAAAAAAATCAATTAGACAATTCACAATTTTAGTCAGAAACCATGTTTTTACTCAGAGCAATTACAAATCAGTATTTGTAAAAGTATTATTTTCCTGGGGAAATTTACCTTTAAGCGCAGTGTAAAATAAATGACATTTGCATGTGTTTTTGCAACAGTATTTGAAATAAACAGTTTTTTTTATATTTAATTTAAAAAAAAAAGAGGCAAAATGATATTCTCACCCCGAGAATGAATGTCCTTTTTCATGCATGACAATACCTTACTGGCCTTAGCCACTGCTGATTGACATTGCACATTGTTGCATAGTTTGTTGTCTATAACAATTCCTAAGTCCTTTTTGTGTGTTGTTATCCCTAATTCGCTTCCATTAAGGGAATACGTTGCTTGTGCGTTCTTTACGTTGAAGTGCATAACTTTGCATTTTTCAACATTAAATTTCATCTGCCATTTGAGTGCCCAGCCCCCAGTCTATCTAAATCCCTCTGCAGCAAAGTAATATCTTGCTCACATTGTATCACTTTACAGAGTTTTGTGTCATCTCCAAACACTGAAACATGACTTTCAATGCTTTTTTCAAGATCATCTATAAACATGTTAAATAGAAGGTGACCCAGAACAAAACCCTGAGGGGCACCACTTGCCACCTCTGTCCAGCTTGAAAATTTACCATTAATGACAATTCTTTGTACTCTATGTTTAAGCTAATGTTCTACCCAAAAGCAAGCATTTTCATCTGGACCGATTTCCTTGAGTTTGAACACTAATCTATTGTGTGGAACTGTATCAAATGCCTTGGCAAAATCCAAATAGATCACATCCACTGCAACACCCTGATATATACTTCTACTTACTTCTTCGTAGAACGCAATCAAGTTTGTTTGACATGACCTGTGCTTCATAAAACCATGCTGATTTTTGCTGATAACCATGTTCTTCTCAAGGAATTCTTGAATATTATCCCTTAATAACCTTTCAAATATTGTAAAACGGCAATTGACAGGACCACTGCACCTAGGTCACTTCATAGGGATGAAGTCCTCAATTTAATCTAATAAAATACTAAATGTATGTTTACTCAATAGATGGACAGACAGACAGGCAGACAGATAAATAGATAGATAGATAGATAGATAGATAGATAGATAGATAAAGCACTACGGAATCTGTTGGCGCTATATAAATGGTAATACTAATAGATAGATATTTTTCTTTTTTTAAGTCATTTATATATTTTAGGGCATAATAAAATAGTAATATATGCAGAATACCACTACATAGCCTCTCTTTTTTTTATACCAATCTATCCACAATAAGTAAATTAATCTATGTATCTAACAGTACTGCTTACAGATAAATCAGTGGTTTATTATGATTTAGTCTTACATATAATATTAACTTATTTTTTATGTAAAATAATCAAATAAATCATTTACCCTACACTTCAGGATTATATATGTTGTTTTCAAATCCTGAACAAGGAACCACTGAAATTTCAAATGGACATGAAACAGACACAACGTGATTGAGAAGGGTTGCATAAGTCAAAAATCTCAATTCAAGCAAAACCCCAATTATTCAACATACAGTTTGAATCTGCAAACTTACAGCTGAATAAACAACGAGTCAATGTGTATTTTTTATGATTTGTACATTTGTGTGTGTTCTCTATTTGATTGGGTTTATTGCCCGGAAAATAACTATTTTGGAATATTGTAGTAAGTGATATTTATAAGAAAATCACACAGTCTTTATTGCCTACTGCTAAGCTAAAGTAATCATTTGGGCTCTGCTTTTTATCATTCTCAGCAAAGACTCTCCATATGCCTTTAACCCTTTGTGCAACTTCATTTCAACAAAGTGTAACATTATATATGGGGGAGTTTGAATAGGGAGCACGTTTTTGCTGGTCACTGAGGACATTTTCCGGGCAACTAGAAAGTTATATAAATAACTAATCATGAAAAACACTCTTCATGATATTTAATGGATTATTTAATGTTACATTTAACAAAACATAAACATTAAGAGAGAAATGTTAGAAAACCTGTCTCTTAGTGTAAATCAAATGCGTCAGAATTAAAACACTGTGATATATTATCATACATACATTAATAGTGTTTGTGTGTGTGTGTGTGTGTGTGGGTTTTTTTTTTTATCTTGTATTAATTAAATTTTTTGTTTAAATTTGAATTAATAATGTGGTAAGGCATGTAACACTCTGGTTGTTACACTCTGGTTGTTCACACGCGTTCCTGCAGGACTCGAGCCCTGGTTGCACTTAATATTTTTCTTTACACTGTGTGCTGTATAGTTCATTCTCTGCTATTTGATTTATTAGTAAAATTTTATAGAACTCTGTTAATAAATAAAAGTGAAACAATGCAATGTCCAATATTTTTTAACAGCCCACTGTTTAAGATTTAAAAAATTCTTACTAATTTGAAACATCTCTGAATTTCCTTATCGCATACATTTTCGAAAATCAATAATTTATCAGAAGTATATTTTGCTTGTTAACAGTTCGCTTGAACAATACAATGAACCGTTCCTGGTAAAGTTAGATTTCTTTCAAATGTGGTACTGTAAGATTGCATGGGATATGTGTTTGAGAAATGTCTGGCAGGATGCTAATGTCTACTGTTATTGGGGGAATAAAAGACCATTTTACTTTGTAGCTATTAAAGCAGATTCATCTTTTGCTGTCGAATTGCATTATGCATAGCTGGTTTTTGTTTGTTTTTTTGTTTGTATATTTTTGACAATGTAAAATTTAAAGGATATTTTCCATGTGCAAGTTCATGACCTAAAATACGTAGGCGAATAGAGAGACAAACAGACAGTAGAATAAGCCTTAAAGAAAAATTCGCAACCAAGAACTCGGGCATTCTATGTAAATCCCCATCTGCCAAAATATGAGATCAAATAACACAAAACAAATTTAGCAAAATGCCTGATTTTGAGGAAATATCCAGATATTTTCCCAACTTGACTATTCCAGTCAAAAAGTAAAATTTGGAGTTCACTTCACTTCAAGCCTTTGATTTGCAAATACACCTTCACATTTTAAAATAATTCTTGCTATCCTTGTCAATATCTTTATGGACTTTAGATCGTAATACATACTTTGCTTCATCATCTAGACCAGGGGTAGGCAACCTTCCACACTCCAGATATTGTGGACTACATCTCTTATAATGCCCTTACAGCCATAATGCTGGCAAAGCTTTAGGGGAGATGTTGTCCACAATATCTGGAGTGCCGAAGGTCGTCTACCCCGATCTAGGGTTTTATTCATTATTAGTGAGTTATAGTGTCAATCAGGTTTCTTCTTTGATCAACAAGCCAGTAATTATTTTATTTACCATTAATAAAATATCCTGATTTGCCATAAAAAGCTTAAATCCAAAATCTTTATTCATGACAATCATTGAAATAACAAATCTGTTATCTGTTATAAAATGTGCGATTTCACGTTTCTATCTTTATAAGCACAAGAAACAACTTAGTGTTTTTTTTTTTACATAGCTTGATGTTACTGTTAATATTAATGTGATCACCTTAACCTTACATGACATGCACACCACGTGGCTATCTATCATACAAAATGGCTGAACTATTAAATGCATAGAATTTCAAATAAAAAGTAAAGTATTTATTTAGTTCAGCTGGAGTATTTTTCGGAAACATATAATTTGTATGACAGCTATTTTGTTTGATTTATTGCAGATTTTGTCGTTAATTATAATAAGAATGTATTTGAGAATGATTTTCAAAAGCATATCCAAGTATTTTTTACAATGTTCATAATTAGGAAAGCATAGCTCATAGAATAGATAAGAAGATTGTTGTAATAAATTAATTTAATAATAATTTAATGGCTTATTATTATTTTTGCCATATATAATTATATTTTTATATTTATTTATGGCATAATTAAGCAGTCACATTGACAATGATATGTACAACATTTACTGGTGTGCATGGTTTATTTATGACCTATGAATATTGCAATTAACAAAAGATAACACAGCAGTAATATGAGAAAATAGACAAGGTCCTAATTTTGAAATTAATTGAACCTAATTATACAAACCTGCATTTTGAAATATTGCTTAGCTTAACATAAAACATGCATTCAAGGAATCACAAAGGTATTCTCGAAATTCCACAATAAGTCAAACTAGGTCATACTAAGTTCATTTCAGTTTTCTGGAGAATAAATGTTTTGGTCACGATATGCTAAGATATGTGTTCAAGCTACAATTTTTCAGGTCAGTAATAAATTCATAAATAATTTATTATATATCCTCGGAAATAATGTAAGTATAACATTTGCCCTCCTGATAATACTGTACATTTATTAAAATCCTTTGGTGTGTTCGTGTGTTTGTGTGCATATATGTTTCTGGATCAACAAGCAAGATGTTGCCAATCACCCCACCGAACAAAACTCTAACCCCTATAGACATAACCACACAATGTACCTCCCACATCCATTATAACATAAAATAAATGTTATGACTTTGTACTAGGTTTCCTTTAAATGTGTTATATTCCTTACATTTGTCTGTGTTATATCCATTACTCAACCTTTGCTCTTCTGGTTTATTATTATATATCCAGATTACTAGGAATATTGATTATGGGTCAGTAACGGTGTCAGTAATGGTATCCTGGTGTACTTGCCATTATGTAAGGCAGTTCATGTTTTAGAATTCAAAACTGTATGAAAGATGGTGTTAACAGTGCAATTACTTTCCCTAACAGTTACCAATGCATGGATTACCTTAGTTTAGTCTAGTGCAGTGGCAGTCACTCCAGAGGGCCCAGCCGCCCTGCGGACCCCTGAGACCGCGTTCCCGCTGACTAAGTAATGCGACCCTGGCCGCGCGATATAACCGCTGGGGCCACATTGAAGGAGCCTATTGGGTGGCCCCTACTGTTAGAGCCACCCGATGGCAATGTATCCAGGGGGCCCGGTCAGCGCTGCTGCGCTTTAACAGCGTAACCCGGTCCCCTGAGATGACATCAGAGCTGGAAGGAAGTGACAGCCCCAGTCACTCCTCTGAGCAACCACCAGGAGCCGTGCGAGAGGAAAGAGAGGAGGGAGTCAGAGTGGGAGCCAACACTGGACCCCAAGGAAGTCACCCTCCTGCATCTAAAAGGTAGGAAACTAAACAAAATTGTATATGTGTCTGTATATGTGTGTGTTTGTATGTATGTGTTTGTGTATGTGTGTCTGTATGAATGTGTGTCTGTATGTATGTGTGTATGTGTGTCTGTATGTATGTGTGTGTGTATGTGTGTGTATGTCGGTTTGTATGTATGTGTGTGTGCATGTCTGTCTGTTTGTCTGTAAATGTGTGTATGTGTGTGTGTGTCTGTATGTATGAGTGCCTGTATGTGTGTGTGTGTCTGTATGTATGAGTGCCTGTATGTGTGTGTGTGTCTGTATGTATGAGTGCCTGTATGTGTGTGTGTCTATGTGTGTGTCTGCATGTGTATCTGTTTGTCTGCATGTGTGGGGGGGGGGAGGTATGGGAGGGTGAGGATAGATGTATGGGGAGATGCCGGGGGGTAGACGTATGGGGGGTCAATTTTCGCACCGGGGCCCCGTGGTTTCTAGTTACGCCTCTGGTCTAGTGGGCCTATTTTTGGGCAGAACCCTTTGAGTCCATGATTAGTGTTACATTCTCAGGTCATACCTGTCACCATCATAATTAGAGCAGATGCAATAGCTGCTGCCCAGGGCTGTAACTCACATTAATCTATGGGAGCTATGGAACATGCATTTCCAGTGCAGCCATTACAACAAAGTCCTAACCTAAACCACCCTACGCCGCACCCTATTACATTATACTACACATACTTAGTACACATACTAATCCCTACATTACCCTAACACACTACACTACCACTAAACGTTAACCCTTATTGTACCCTAACACTTTTAATCCCTGCACTACTTTTAAACTTACACTAGCCCTACCTAAAATATAAATATCATGTAATATAAAAGACAAATAATGAGACTGTGCATTAAACGAAAATAATGGCATCTCAGAGTTTCTTATACATTTATAAGCCACTAAATCCTTGCTGCTGTGGTTTATTATAAAATATCCAGAACCCTTCAACAGCAAAACCATAGCATAACATTTCATTGTGGAATTGAGCATGAAAGAAATATACAGATTACAGTAAAGAGCAAAACATTTGCTTACTACTACATATCAATATAAAGATAATAAAAAAATTAAAAAAAAAAAAAAAATGTTGGTATTTGCAATTTTTTATATAGGTCATATGAAAAATGTATTCACAGAAATTGTCATTATTGTCAAATATAAAGTTAGGGTGAAAGATGCTGCACGCTGTCTAATAATCTTTATCATTTACCTGTTTCCTATATGTAAAAAAAAAAAAATTAAAGCACAGACGGAATGTTTTTTTTCACAATCACAATATCTTGTGTATGAATTCCACTTGTATGAGTAAGAAATGCCATGGAATAAAGCACTCTATGATAGAGATCTTTTGGCAGCCCATTCACTCCAGTGTTAAGTGCTGAGCTGAGTCTTGAATTCCTAGTAAAATTATAAGTAAAAAAGCAGATAATTGTATATATGGTGTCGGATGAAGGGAAAAATACAGGGAAACTTCCTAAAAATAAAACCTTAGTAAAACATTTGCATTATATGGACAATGAAACCAACTGTCAATCAGTACAATGTGCATGCTTACATCACCCGAGTCTAATTATAAAGAAGAAAATATTTAGCGGTTTCTAAATCTTTTCTCTGATGGCAGAAACTTTTGCCATAGTTAGTATTTTTTATTATTATTTTATATCCTTTATTGCACTCAGAAGGGAGACTACCATCAAACATGCATTTCATTTTATATATGTAAAAAGAATGATGAAGTAGAACATATTTGTATCATGCAAGTTTTAATGCACTTTTATACTTATTGGTGATGCATTCAGGAACGATTTTCCATGCGGCTAGGTTTGCAACAATTTAATTCCTATTATCCCAGCAAAAATAAGCATACAGATAATCAAGATGGAAACCAGTGGTACCCAAAAACACACTCCATTGATGATGCCATACTTTTACATTTTTGCACCATTTGATTTTAGTTCATGATTATTCCATTGACTTCTAATTCTCTGTAAATTCCATATTCGTAATTGAAGCAAAATTTCACAAACAGCATTTAATTGTAATGAGTTCTAGTTTTAATAGAAGATATTGCCTATGTGACTATGAGGGAGACAAGTGAATGACAAAATGTAAAACACCTGCTGTATGTAGTACTTATGTTTGGAGTATTCCTTTAATTACACAAATAAACATTAATACATATTCTAATCATTATTCTGTTACTTGGCTAGCCTACCTTCCCAACTATTACTATTTTGAAATTACCTGGAGGTTTTTTTTATGAAGGAACCATTATGTGATCCACTGATTGTAATTTATGTCAGGGTCCTATAAACACCAAACCCTATTCTTAAATGTACTTAGGAGATTTGGAGAACTTATTTCTGTCTGAACTGCGATTCATCCAAATTTGGGTCGATTAGTCGAATACCAAAACTTGAAGATAAAATGTAACCACCTCATGAACCGAACAAGCTATATAATGGCCGAACATGTTTGTTTTCATTTGTGATTCTGAATTCTTCCCATGGCATAAAAGTAAAGATTAATAATGGGAAAACAAGATTATTGATGGCTAGGAGACAGTCACTGAATGTTGATTATATTCAGAGATATAGAGGGGAAATAAAGGAAGATCTGTAATAAAAATCTGTATTTATATATTATGTATTTAACATACAGTGAGCTTCTGTGTGTGCATGTGTGTGTGTGTATCTGCTAGTGAGTGAGTGAGCTTCTGTGTGTGTGTGTGTGTGTGTGTGCATCTGCTAGTGTGTGTGTGTGTGTGCATCTGCTAGTGAGGGAGTTTGTGTGTGTATGTACCTGCTAGTGAGTGAGCTTATGTGTATGTGTGTGTGCCTGCTAGTGAGTGAGCTTGTGTGTGTATGTGCCTGACAGTGAGTGAGCGTGTGTGCCTGCTAGTGAGTGAGTCTGTTTGCTAGTGAGTGAGCTTCTGTGTGTGTGTGTGTGTGCGTCTGCTAGTGATTGAGTTGCTATGTGTGTGTGTGCGTGTGTGTGTGTGTGTGTGTGTGTGTGTGTGCTAGTGCGGGAGATTCTGTGTGTGCGTCTGCTATTGAGGGAGATTCTATGTGTGTGCGCCTGCTAGTGAGTGAGTTTGTGTGTTTGTATGCCTGCTTGTGAGTGAGTTTGTGTGTGTGGGTGTGCCTGCTAGATAATGAGCTTGTGTGTATGCTAGTTGGGATTGAGAACAATGCTTCATTAACTGAAGCGAGCATGCTGTCTGGTGGTAGCTTTCCAGTGATCTTTGGTAGTCTTGTCCGCTGGTCAATGACTGCTAGTTTTTCTAGGATCATTTCCCTTATATCTGTTGTTATGCCATGGATTCAGGTTGGCAATTCTCTGATACAGATAAGAATGTGGGTATGGGAATTTCTTCCTCCTCATGGTGCTTGATTAGATTTTTTCTGTAGTCTGTTTAATTCCAGTTGTGACACTAGGTTTCTCTTGAAGATGTTCAAACATTGTGTAACCAGCTGTTTTGGTGTTAGGGTAGATGATCGTCTCTTGTTCATCCATGGTTCCCACAAACGTTTCATGTAGCCTCTCTTGTTGGGTCTGCTGTTGTAGTAGCCCTAGGTTCTCAGGAATGTCCAGGAATGTACATTAGGGATGTGCATGGGCAAAAAATTTGGTTCGGTTCTGCACTTCCGAAATTCGGGACTTCGGCAATTCGGGACTTCGGCACTTCGGTTCGGTTCAACACTTCCGAAATTCGGAACTTCGGCAATTCAGCACTTCAGTAATTCGGCACTTTGGCACCTCGGTTTGGTTCGGCACTTCTGAAATTCGGGACTTCGGCAATTCGGGAATTCGGCACTTTGGGACTTCCCTAATTTTCAGCATATAAATGCTGATTTTAAGAGTACTAGTGCTATAATGAAATAATAAAAATTGTCTGGGGACGTTATAGTAGAATGTATAATGCTGATAAGCCCACTGCTATCCTGATGTCCCACTTTCTTGTCGTGCATTTAAAATAGCTATTAGGCAGTATCTGAAAATGTCGGCATTTTAAATACATATGCAACAGAATTTTTCACATGACAGAACACAAGTTAGATCTGTCATCAGCCATTCAATATTTGCTGTCTGTCAAATCCTAGGTGTTAAATCTATCGAAAATTTTGGTCAGATGTTGGTTTGGCCCAGTCGAATGCTAGTATAGAAACTGAACAAAAACAAACCAAAAATGCACAAGAGGGCCAATCAGTGTGCTGAAAAATATATACGTAATATAATGTTATGTATGTATTTTGCAGTACACTCCTTGAAACATTGTCTCAACATTTGGTTCACAGATCAAGGGAGACAAGTAACCAATAGAAGGTAAAACAGGATGAGCAGTGAAAAAAGCAACTGTATTTATATAACATATATTTATTAAATGTATGGATGATATAATGTATATATTTTGCAGTACACTGATAGTAGCATTTTCCCACCATTTAGTTAAAAAGAGAGAGATAGAGGAGGAATAAAAAAAATCTATATTTATTAAATACATAATACATAAATATATACTTTTTTTTTACTGTTCCTCCTTTTCCCCCTCTATTACTCACTTCTCACATGACCTGTAAAAAAAAAAAAAAAAAATTAGTGGCTGTCCCCTAGCCATAAATAATTTTTTTCCCCCCCATAAATATATATCTTTATAATATCTTTATAATATCTTTTCTTATGGAGCCACAGGTAGAATTTAAAATATTGACACCCCTCCTCCCAAAAAATGATCATTGTTGCAGGACTTGGTTAGTCCAAAATTCCAGTATATTTCGGATCGGAAATTAGAAGTTCGGCTGACCCAATCAGTCCAAATTGCAGTTCGGTCAAAAAATAATCTCCAATTCTAAAAATACCCGCTGTTAGGGATGGACTAACTCCTACTTTGTTCCTTTTCAGCAGTTATTTACTCATTTTCTTATATGATTATATTATTATATAGTGTACAGTATAAAATCATGTTATACACTTTGTACACATTTGTTGACGTGCCATGTCTTTGATCCAGTTAGGAGTCAGGAAATCTATAATGACTTACTGATTTCTAATTAGATATGACCTGACTGCCATCTAGTGGATTGGGAACAAAAATAAGTAAGGAAAAATTCAAACTTTTAAGAATATTTCTAGTTTGTAATTCGAACATGTAATTAGTTGAAATGTATAACAAGGAAATGTAAAATCAGTATGAATATTTCTGTAGAAGTCAGCACAGTTATGAAAGCATATATATTTCTTTAAAATTAAATCTTGGTAATATTTTGGGATTTTACTCCTTATATACTCAATTCTTGCATTCATTTTACAATTTTTGTCAGTGATCTTTCTCATTTCTTATTATTTGCTGCCATCTAGTGTTAGGAGACTAAATGTACAGTTGTGCTCAAAAGTTTGCATACCCTTGGAGAATTGGTAATATATGTACAATTTTTAAAGAAAACATGAGTGAGCAGGCAAAACACATTTCTTTTATTTCTTATGGGTTTCATTTTCAACTGTAGGTCAAAACAGAATGGCATAACCATAAAACAAAACATAGCAGCAAAGAAAGAAATGAAAGGCCCCCTGTTCAAAAGTCTGCATACCCTTAGTTCTTAATACTGTTCTATGAGGCCCCTAATTCTTGCAGGTGGTATAGTCTTTGTTGTCCTGCATGAACCGCACATTTGAGATTCAAGGGTATGTAAACTTTTGATCAGGGCCATTTGGGTGATTTCTGTTATCATTATCATTTAAAGAGAAACCAAACAACTATGTGATAATAAATGGATTCATATGATTACTATCCTTCAATAAAATAATTTTTTTTTTTTTGCATATTTTCAAAATCAACGCCAACATTTCACAATTTCTGCCAGGGTAGGCAAACTTTTGAGCACAACTTTATTTGTTTTATATATACTATATGTTACAATTGAAAAGACCACAGAAAATCAAACTTCACATCTAAAACACACATCATAAATTGTGCTATTAATGAAGTTGATGTTTCACTATGTAAGAATACAAAAAAATGTCAAACATTCAGAAAAAACTATACAAAGCTTGTGTATTTTATTCAAAGATGCACAAAAACATGTCTGTGTTAACTGATACATTTATAAAGTTTTGAAAGAGTTTCGGATTTTATTATGTATTACTTCTCTTAGAGCTATTTGCATTATCTCTTCCCTAGGTAATTCTTCTTAATAATGCAATAAGTACATACAAATACATATACACTGATCAGTCACAACATTAAAACCACCTGCCTAATATCATGTAGTTCACCCTCTGTCAAAACAGCTCTAATACATTGAGGCATGAACTCCACAAGACCTTTGAATGCATCCTGTGGTATCTGGTATCAAGACCGTAGTAGCAGATTCTTTAACACTCCGGACACCATGACAACTTAACCAAAGTGAAGTTGTTATGGTGTTAGGAGGTTTCTGGCGCTGACTCACCTTTAGAGGTTAAACTGTTCTTGAAAGGCTTAATCCCAATGTTTGTGGTCCAATGCCAGATATCTTTGTCCCTTTGTCCTTGAGCAGCAGCAGGACTGGTTGGGAGAGTGGTCAGCTGACGCTTTCAGCCAATCAGTGACTCATCATTCAGAAAACTGGCTTGAAAAATGTCCATTCAGCCTAAGATGGTTTACCCCTAAAGGTGAGCCAGTGGCAGGGCCGGAAGGGGAAAGAAATTCGGCCCGGGTATTTTTAATCACAGTAGCCCACTAAGAAGGGGGCGGGGCAGAGAAGGTGTGTTTTGTCATCACCAATCACAAGCACGCCCCCTCTCAAAGTGAGCATGTTGGTTCAATGCTCTTCCATGGCAGATCATGCGCAGAGCTCTGCTGAAGAGCTCTCGCATGAGAAAAGGGCCCTGTATTTGTTCTGCAAATTTAATAACATGCTTGTGCTGTGTTTCCTTGCCTCTTGTCTCTGGTATCTCTATAAATGGGATACCAGTAGACAAAAGGCCAGGGAAAAGTATTGTGCATGTGTTTGGAGCCTGCTTGTGGGATTGTGTGTGTGTAGAGTTAGCTGATTGTGGTGTGGAATTGTGTAATAAGGTAGTTTTTAGTTGTGTTGTGTTTGTGATGTAATGTAATGCATGTGTGGCAAGGGGCTGTAGAGAGTGTGTGTATAGGGGATTTAGCAAGTGTGTGCATACAGACTATAGTGTGTATATGTGTGTATAGGTGATGTCATTCTTGTAGGGGTTGTAGAAAGTGTGTGTTTAGGGAATGTAGTATGTGTTTGCTTACAAGGAATCTAGTGTGTGTGTGTGTGTATAGGGGATCCAGAGTGTGTTTGTCAGGAATGTAGTGTGTATACAGGTGGTGCAGTGTGTGTGTGTGTGTGTGTGTGTGTGTGTGTGTATAGGAGATCTAGTGAGTGTGTGTATATAGTGGATTTAGAGTGCATATAGTGATCTAGTGTGTGTATGCGTATAGATGATCCAGAGTTGGGTAAGGAATCTAGTGTGTGTCTGGAATGTAATGTGTGTAGGGGTGCAGTATATGTGTGAGGTGTGCAGTGTGTGTGAAGGGTGCTGTAGTATATATATATATATATATATATATAATATAAATATGTTTGGAAGTATTGTGTGTGTGTGTGTTGCAGTGTGTTGGGGGTTCTACGTGTATGTGTGAGGGGTGCAGTGCGTGTGTGTGAGAGGGGTGCACTGTGTGTGTGATGGATGTTGTGAGTGTGAGGGGTGAAGTGTGTGTGGGTGTGCTGTGTGTGAGGGTGCTGTGTGTGAAAATGCTGTGTGTGAGAGTGCTGTGTGTGAGAGTTCTGTGTGTGAGGGTGATGTGTGTCAGAGTGCTGTGTGTGAGATGATGTGTGTGAGAGTGCTGTGTGTGAGGGTGATGTGTGTGAGAGTGGTGTGTGTGAGGGTGATATGTGTCAGAGTGCTGTGTGTGAGAGTGCTGTGTGTGAGGGTGATGTGTGTGAGAGTGGTGTGTGTGAGAGTGGTGTGTGTGAGAGTGCTGTGTGTTAGGGTGATGTGTGTGAGAGTGATGTGTGTGAGGGTGACGTGTGTGAGAGTACTGTGTGTGAGAGTTATGTTTGTGAGAGTGTTGTATGTGAGAGTGCTGTGCGTGAGGGTGATGTGTGTGTCTATATGTTAGGAGGGATTGTGTGTTGGAAAAAAAAAACAGGCAGTATATCCCCCACTCCCTTCTTACCTTTAGCGTGGGAGGGGGGGACTGTGCTACAATCCCTGGTGGTGCTAGCGGTGAGTGAACGCTAGCCTGAAATGCCATGGCAATGCTCCGAATCTCGTGAGAGGAACCCGGGGAGCTGCAATTTAGAGCTCCGCCGATTCCTCCCTCCCTCCCTGACCAGCCGGCGGCTGCTTGTTAGTGATAGTGGGCTGGTGAGGGAGTTCTTTGATCTCCCCAATGGCCCATCATGGAATCCAGCAGGGCCGGCGCTCAAATAGCGCGGGCCCTGCATGGACCAGCAGGGAGATCCTGTGATCTTCTCTGCTTGCCGCAGCCCACCGGTCATTTGCCTTGTGTGCCCTGGCCAGTGACCTCCTGGCACCATAACAACTTAACGTTGATAAAATTGTTATGGTGCCCAAACTGGTTCTTTAAGTCTTGCATGTTGTGAGGTGAGGCCTCCATGGATTGGATTTGTTGCTCCAGCAAATCCCGTAGATGCTCAATTGGATTGAAATCTGGGAAATTTGTAGCCCAAGGCACCATTCTTTGTTATGTTCCTCAAACCATTCCTGCACAATTTTTGCAGTGTGGCAGGGTGCATTATCCTCCTGAAAGCGGCCTCTGCCATCTAAGAACATCATGTGGCATGTGTCAAAGTAACATCCATATGAATGCAATGACCCAAGGTTTCCCAGTAGAACATTGCCCAGAGCATAATACTGCCTCTGCCAGCCTTCATTCCTCCCATAGTGTATCCTGCTGCCATCCCTTCCCCAGGTAAATGACACAAACACACCTGGCCATCCACCTGATCTAAAAGAAAACATGATTCATCAGATGAGACAACTTTCTTCCATTGCTCCATGATTGGTACTGACACTCACGTCACCATTTCAGCAGTGGAAGGGGTCATCATGGACACTCTGACCAGTCTATGACTATGCAGCCCCCATACACAGCAAATTGTGATGCTCTGTTTGTTCTGACACCTGTCTTTCAGAATCATTATAAAGTTTTTCAGCAATTTGAGCTACAGTATTTTTTCTTTCTCTCCCCACGTGCATCAGTAAGCTTCTGGCACCCATGACCTTGATCCTGGTTCATAAGTTGTCCTTCCTTGGACCACTTTCGAGGTACTAACTACTACATACTGGAAACACCCAGAAGACTTGCAGTTTTGAAGATGCTCAGACCCAGTCTTCAATCACTATTTGGCCCTTGTCAAAGTCACTCAGAGCTTTTACCTTACCTAATTTTTCCTGCTTCCAACACGAGAACTGACTGTTTACTTGCTGGGTAATATATCCCACCACTTGACAGGTGCCATTGGAACAATATAATCAATGAAAAAATGCACATAAAATACTCATGATAATGGCTCATGATAATATTAAACGTGTGTTTACTAATATAAGGAGCATAAATAACAAAATGGAAGAACTAGAGGCAATAGGGTACACTAAGCAACATGACAAAATAGGCATAATGGAAACATGGTGGGATGAGACACATGACTGGGCAGTTAATTTAAATTGTATGGGTAGATATCTGCTTGGGGCGAAAGAAGGGAAATCAGTTATTGGTTGGGATATGTTATAAACCTATTGTTAATAATGATGAGGAAGAACAGCTGTTTGAGCAAATTGGGAAATCTGCAAATCTGGTTAACACGTTAATTATTGGAGATTTTCATTACTCGGACATTAATTAGGACAAATAGGAGTAGCAGTTCAGCAGGGAAACAGGTTTATGAACTTTTTAAATGACACCTAAATATCACGACTTGTGCAAGAAACAACTAGATAGGATGCCTGGATCTGGTAATAACAAACAATGTTGATCTTTTGACTAACATTCAAGTAGGGGAGCACTAGGGAAATAGTAACCACAATATAGTGTCCTTTGAAAAAAAACTCAAAAAACTGCACGTGGGGTATACTAAAACATTTACATTTTAAAAGGCCAATTTCAAAAAGATAAGGGCAGCTTTACACAATATATTGACTGACATAATCTCTTGTGTCTTGAAAAAACGCTGAGAATAAATAGAATTTTTTCAAACAAATATTAGAAAGGTACATTTCCCAGTATGTACCATTGGGTAATAAATATAAAAGAATCACATTAAAATCAATGTGGCTTATTGGGAAAGTAAATCAAGAAATTAAAAATAAGAAAAGGGCATTTAAAGCATTTAAATCTGGCAAATCTGAGGCATCCTATACAAGATATAAGGAAGCCAATAATGCATGCAAAAAGGCGATTAGAGTGGTTAAACTAGAAAATGAGAAGAGAGCAAAACCAACCCCAAAGCATGTTTTAAGTACATCAATTCTAAAAAAAATTAAATGAAAATGTACGTTGTGACGAGACCAATCTCGCAACATTGCATTGGAGGAGCCTGGTTGCCCGCCTGTTGCATCTAGGCCAGTTTTTCTATATTTTGTGCCTGACCAGCACCGGGCACTAAACCATATTCCAGGAGTGCAAGCACCTCAACGTTTTTTGTAGATATATATATATATATATATAATATACTTGAAAATCCCCCGCACTCACGCTTTGTTATGTATCCAATTCGCCGGGTGCCTGACATGAACTCCAATCGAAATATTATTGCAAAAAACTGCCGCTCACCGGTCTTGTAAAAGTCCAAAATTTTATTGAAAAAGAATTAAAAGAGAGACCAACGTTTCAGTCCCAGCTCGGGACTTTCCTCAGGGTAACAAAACAATAAATACAATTACAAAATACCGACAATATATAGGTAAATCTAATTGGTAAAACTCACCCAGGTGCAGTGAAAACGTGTCAGCCGTGTACAATAGCCCTTCCGGGTATGCGCGCGCACACCTGCTAAGACTCCTCCCACTATACGTGCACGTGATACGTGCTGTGACGTGCCTTGTATCTACAGTTGCTAAGCAACATTCTGTGTCCGAAATCTGCAGGCTGAGCAAGAATATAGTGAAAGGTCTTAAACAATGTGATATCATAGAAAGATGCACCATCGTGACAACAATGTGCCCGGAATCTACAGCCTGAACGAGCATATAGTGAATGATCTTAAACATGTGATGTTATAAAAAATTTTTACATAATCCAATCAACAGTGTATGTTCCGCTGTATTGCAGAACTTAAATGTGGATGTGATAGATAGCCATGAAAGTCTAGAGGTATGTATATGCCCCAAGAGCAGTGTCGATAGTGTATGTTCCGCTGTGATGCAGTACATAATTGCAAACATAATCAATAAACATATGAATATAAATATGCCTTTGTAAAAATACCACCCGTGCGAATGACACCTGTTGCAGTGTGGGGTACGCAGCCACACTATCTGCAATACAAGTGTATGTACTAAATAGCGAAACAAAATATAAAAAGTGAATATAATGAGTGAATATCATAATACCTCATAATACATGTCTCTCTATGTGATAAGAGCAAGTACCCGAGTACGCTATAAATCACAATACATAACTTAATGATAAATAATACACTATACAAATTGATACAAGCTATAGGAGTTAAATAAATGCATAATATGGGATATTTTCATTTAACCCTTTCGGAGCCATAGTTCCCAACTGATAAATCCAAAACGCTTCTTTTTGGAGCAGCATCCGACCCCTGTTACCACCCCTTTTAGGGCAAGGTACATGGTCTATACTCACAAATTTGAGTGAGGATAATGGATGTGCTTTCTCCAAGAAATGTTTGGCCACCGGTTTGTCAGATTGGCCATCTCGATAGGCCAGCCTGATACTTGACCGGTGGCCACGTATACGTTCACAGATGGGGGTTTCCGTCTTACCCACATAATATAGCCCACATGGGCACATGAGCTTATAGATGACATAGGGTGTCTTGCAGGTAATGGTGTACCTGATGACATCAGGTACACCATTACCTGCAAGACACCCTATGTCATCTATAAGCTCATGTGCCCATGTGGGCTTTATTATGTGGGTAAGACGGAAACCCCCATCTGTGAACGTATACGTGGCCACCGGTCAAGTATCAGGCTGGCCTATCGAGATGGCCAATCTGACAAACCGGTGGCCAAACATTTCTTGGAGAAAGCACATCCATTATCCTCACTCAAATTTGTGAGTATAGACCATGTACCTTGCCCTAAAAGGGGTGGTAACAGGGGTCGGATGCTGCTCCAAAAAGAAGCGTTTTGGATTTATCAGTTGGGAACTATGGCTCCGAAAGGGTTAAATGAAAATATCCCATATTATGCATTTATTTAACTCCTATAGCTTGTATCAATTTTTATAGTGTATTATTTATCATTAAGTTATGTATTGTGATTTATAGCGTACTCGGGTACTTGCTCTTATCACATAGAGAGATGTATTATGAGGTATTATGATATTCACTCATTATATTCACTTTTTATATTTTGTTTCGCTATTTAGTACATACACTTGTATTGCAGATAGTGTGGCTGCGTACCCCACACTGCAACAGGTGTCATTCGCACGGGTGGTATTTTTACAAAGGCATATTTATATTCATATGTTTATTGATTATGTTTGCAATTATGTACTGCATCACAGCGGAACATACACTATCGACACTGCTCTTGGGGCATATACATACCTCTAGACTTTCATGGCTATCTATCACATCCACATTTAAGTTCTGCAATACAGCGGAACATACACTGTTGATTGGATTATGTAAAAAAAATTTATAACATCACATGTTTAAGATCATTCACTATATGCTCGTTCAGGCTGTAGATTCCAGGCACATTGTTGTCACGATGGTGCATCTTTCTATGATATCACATTGTTTAAGACCTTTCACTATATTCTTGCTCAGCCTGCAGATTTCGGACACAGAATGTTGCTTAGCAACTGTAGATACAAGGCACGTCACAGCACGTATCACGTGCACGTATAGTGGGAGGAGTCTTAGCGGGTGTGCGCGCGCATACCCGGAAGGGCTATTGTACACGGCTGACACGTTTTCACTGCACCTGGGTGAGTTTTACCAATTAGATTTACCTATATATTGTCGGTATTTTGTAATTGTATTTATTGTTTTGTTACCCTGAGGAAAGTCCCGAGCTGGGACTGAAACGTTGGTCTCTCTTTTAATTCTTTTTCAATAAAATTTTGGACTTTTACAAGACCGGTGAGCGGCAGTTTTTTGCAATAATATATATATATATATATTCTTAAAGTATTCATTATAATGTGTACATATTTATATTCATTGTCATATTAAAACCTAGAAATATTACATAAATAAGTATGTGAGGCAAGGTTGAGATATATGACTACTTAATCAATGTTCATTTTAACATTTTGACAGCTTGGGAAGTATTAATTAAAACTAGGTCAGCTTAATGACAATATTAAATCAGATCTAACAGGCAATGTGGGTGGATCTCCATAAACATTGGTCTTTGCTCTTTCACCTTGGTATTATCAAAATATAACTTGGAAAACATTCAGCAATTAACACGTAGATAGTCTCACTGCAATCAGTTAGAATTTGCTATAACAATATATTGGAAGACAGAATGTCTGCTATGAAACTCCTATGTGGAGGTTATTGTATTTGCCAAGTTCCTAAGTCTAAATCATCTTTTTATTATAATAATTATGTTTTAGAAAGCTGCCACTAATTTTATGACACAAATTTTAGATAAAGAAGAATTCATGAGTTTTACCTGAAACCTGGATGTTCGGTCATGGTTTCTAAATATAAAAATAACACATTTAACAAACTTGCCGGCCTTATAATGAGATGTTAATGGACATAATTAAGATTTGTCTTTTACATTTGTAAAAATACATGTGTCTAACCCCTTGAAGACTAAGGCTTTTTGAGCTGCAATGCATTGGTGGCCAAGACCTTTTTGGCACATTTTCCATGTGTTCATTCAAGCACAATTTCCCCCTTTCTATTCTATAGAATTCCTTAACGGGACACTATAGGCACCCAGACTAGTTCTGCAATGTAAAACATTGCAGTTTTAGAGAAACCAGACAGCCACTAGAGGTATTTCCTGCTTGCTAGACAACTGCTAGACAACTGCTCTGCATGAGGACATTCAACGTCAGTTAAATCCCCAAAGCATTAATGCAATGCTTTCCTATGTGGAGGGCCTAATGGGTCCCACAGTCAGATGACGTCAGAGGAGCTGGAGCACCAACCCAGTGCAGAGGTACATTATCTGGCATTGGGTAAGTAAATAAGGGGTGTTTAAGCCATTATTGGCTGCAAGGGGCTGAGTCTGAGTGACCGCCACAGCAGGTGTCCATAGAGAGTGATATAAACACTGCCTTTTCTCCCAAAAAGCAGTGGTAACAGAACAAAAAGCCTGCAGGGACATACTATACCCACCAGAACAACTAAATTAAGCAATAGTTGCCCTGGTGACTAGAGTGTCCCTATAATTTTCAATTTTTAGTTACTAAAACAAATACTGCAAGTAGTGAATTATGGTTTTAAAGCTAAAATTTTGCAAAACTTGGCATGCTAAGATTACTACTTTAATTGTAGTCACAGAATCCTTCTACCAATAGTTTGATATTAGTTTTTTATCTTTAGGAGACAATTGATCCTTCTATACTGTCTCATTTACAAATAAGGCACATTACAGATACTGTTTTTAGGATTCGGTTTATTTAGTCTAATGTGTGACCTCTCTGTAGTATAATAAAATAATAAACTCATCCATTTTGGGTCTATTTTATTATACATGTACTTTCCTCTAATCCAGTGGTTCCCAACCTTTTTTCACTTGAGTACCCCTTGGCAGCCAGTTTCCATAAATTGTACCCCTCATATTAGCAAAATGTTTGTAATGATTATAGCTGCTGTTATTTCAAATGTATACGTTTCTCTCTGCCCCATCTCCTGTTTTTCTCTGTCCCAGGCTCTTCCTGCTCTTCCTTTGCCCCAAGCTCTCCCTGAACACACATGCAGATACACAGATACAAACACTGACATACGTACAGATACACACAGAAGCAGACGGAAACAGGCAACACTCCAGGATCAAGAAGGTAAATTTATTTCAGGATACACCACCTCATAAAGTGCAAGGTGCAACATTTCAGCTCAACAGAGCCTTAATCATGCATCCCATGAAGATATATGTCCATTGGGTGGCCCTGAGTGCATGGGCTATCCGATAGGCCCCATCAGCGTGCGGGCCCTGGTATAGCTGCTCCGGCGGCAGTTCCTCTGCTACAGATGGGGAATGATTGCCGGGCCCATGACAACTGTCATGGTTGTCACCTCCTGATTGCAGCCCTGTCTGTGTGTCTATGAATCTGCGTGTGTGTCAGTGTGTGTCTGTATCTGTGTGTCTGTGTATCTGCATGTGTGGAAATGTTTGTATCTGTGTGTCTGTACATCTGTGTATATGTGCATCTGGATGTGTGTTAGTGTATCTGCATGTGTATCAGTATGTATGTGCATCTGCATCTGTGTCAATATGTGCATCAAACTTTGACACACATATAGATACCGACACAAATTGACACATACAGATGTACAGGCACACAAATACACACAAATACAAACAATGTCACACATACAGATGTACAGACACACATATGTAAACACTGACACACATACAGTTGCACAGACACACTAATACACACTGAAACATATACAGATACACAGATGTAATCACTGACACGGATACACATTGACACATATAGATACACACACTAATACACATATAGATGTACAGGCACACAGATATAAACACTGCCACACATGCAGATACACATACAGGTACAGACATACTGACACACACTGAGATACAAGTATGGCTTTTGTTAGTTGTGGCTGGTGGGAGTTAAGGGCTTGCTCTCCAAGTGGGGACCCTCCCTTCCTCACGATTCGCTGTCCTCCCCTCCCTGCAGCTGGGTCTGAGTGGGAGTGAGCTCAGATGAAGGCTGTCACTTCCTCCCACCTCTCCTGGGAATTTAGAAGGGACCTGTTCTCATTATTAAAGGGCACAGCGCATGACCGGGTCCCTCATGGCAGATGTCTGTCGTTGACCCTAAGTGCATTGGTCACCCAATGGACCCTCGATTCCCAGCCCATGCGGTGTAGTAGGGAAAATAACTGAAACAAAATAAAATTACATTTTAAGTTATTTTCCTACTACATAACTTTCCTTGTAGAGGGTAAGTTTTTATGTCAATTAGATTTTAGCACTCCACTGGGTTTACTTGAAGTGGTTTATTTTTGTTTCCACTCAGGGCATATTGAACAACTTCGACAGAATTTTTTTCTCTTATTACCGGTCAATAGAATTTAATTCCTCCCACTGTGTGTCCCGGCCAAATTTCCATACCAAACTTAATTTGGAAAGACTATTCATGAAGCCAAAACAGCAGTTGAAATAGTATCTATGACATTGCTGGATAACTTAGTTTTATAATGATTGATTGTAATCTTTTTCCTTGTGCTATCTAGTGTTGGTGAAAAATGGTGAGAAGGAAAAAAGTAGAGTTGAAAGAAGGGGATTTATCCAGCAAATAAAGGAAAAAGTCAGAGGGCAAATGACCAACCACTCAGTTCATCCACTTGGACAAAAAATAAAGCTTCCCAACACATCCAGTCAGTAGCATCAGTGACTGTATTTCACTGTGCCTGTCACGAATGGGTTAATCCCATAAATCACTAGCTCCAATCACGAAGAACACTTGAGCATACAAGCCAGCACTTCCCCTCCACCTGTGCATCTTCATCTGATAATTTCAGATCCTACTGGAATCCTATTGTCCTGCTGCTCAGACTTTCATTATGTTCTCAGCATTTACCTTGTATCAGTTAACCTACGCATCTCTAGACTACCTGCCTCAAGTTCTCTACAGCCAGCAATCTCCTACATGCTCTATTTCCACTGGATACCTCTTCCAAGGACACTTACTTCAACTCTGCATTACCACTTATGCTCCTTCTAAAGACTGCCAGCTACAGATGACTGATCTCCATTCATCACCCAAAAGATAAAATAAAAGATTCATTTATACATTTAAAAAGTGAAGCATTGGAAAAATGTATGCAATGATTTGCTTACCGCTAATTCAATATTCAGAGCCTATAAATATCAATCTGAGGCGCTTTCCCTTTAAATGTATAAAATAGTATATTATATAGTTTTATGTAACCCGTGCTGCTATCCTCTGATCTTCCCCTATACACAAGATTACAATTTTTTTTAATATTCTAAAGTAGTGAGTTAGCGCACAAAACTTGAAAATTTTCACTAGCAGGTAGTAGTTCATGCAAATAAGATTAGTATTGTCCTGATGTGTACAAGGCAATCTTTTAATGATTTGAAGATAATACAGTCCACACCATAAATGTAAATTTAGGAAATGTTTTTTATAAATGTGGATCATGAAGCGCATGTTGAACTAGTGCAAAAACAAATAATAAATGCATAGAATTCAAATCATACCACATTGGAGAAGAGTTCAAGATAAAAAATGTGATCACATGCAATACAAAAGGAGTAATTTATCTGGTATACTGTACATGTGTACTACAGTACAACGGACAATCAGTTGAAGAAACAATTGTACCAACACATATACAACATAAAAAGGGGCTATGAAGGCCACAGTGTCTCGGTGCACTTCAAGTTGAAACACGAGATGGATCCAAGTCAACTATACTTCTGTGGAATAGAGAAGGTGAATAAAGACATAAGAGGAGTAGACTCCACCAAAAAGTTGGCTATCCGGGAGATGCAATAGATATTTAAACTTGGGGTTTTAACACCCCATGGTTTGAATACTAATTTTGAACTCATTTTAAAAGAGAATTCATATTTTTATTTTAAAGAGAAGTCCCCCCTTAAAACCAAACAGAGCCTAACCATCTGCTGCTAAATTGACATCAATTTGTTTTATGGATATTTATGTAATATCCATAATATCCAATAGTTCCCCCAATAAAGTGAGGATGTAAAAGCATATAGAGGTTACCTTATTTTAACAGCACTTGCTGTATTTTATAATATTCTAAAGAGGTATATCTCTTTAAAATAAATTTATGTAACAATCATTGGTTCCCTTATTAAGGCGAAGGCACAGTAGCCTATAGGTGTCATTCCAACTTATTTTACATATTTTAATGTTTCTATATGGGAGAAATTTTTAAACCCTTTTTACCCATGTAGAATAAGGGTATTCCTTCAAAAGACTAAATTTACTGAGTCTTTGAAACAACTTATTGGAAATTGTTATGAGTTATCAGGGAAGTGAAAGATCGAGCAGCAACATCAATGGATGGTGAACTCGCAGTGATCTCAGAAATTACCCAAGGAACTGTGAGCCAGCTATCCGATTTTAATTATCTACCTTTTTCTTTTATTGTTTGGAAGTTAATAAAGTGTGGCATTTATTGGACTACTGGAGACTCGTTCTCTGTTTATATTTGGAGATATACTGTGGGGTCAGTCTAAATCCCTGCACCAGGTGAGCAGGGTACACAGGGGGAGCTCTGTTAACCCCCACATATACAGTGTTACACTATTGGAGGATATGCTTTGTCTCCCAGGTATTAATTGGGACCTGATACAGATTCAGTGCAAGTGCACTTAAATAAGGTGAGAGCTCCACATAGAGTTTATATGGTGGAGGTTCCTCACCTGATAATATTACACCATTTTAGGTTCTTATTCCCCTAGATTGCTACTCAAGCTGTAACCCCAGGAGTACTAGAGGATTGAGAAGGGGCTATAACATTTATGGTGTGGACTGTATTATCTTCAAATCATTAAAAGATTGCCTTGTACGCATCAGGACAATACTAATCTTATTTGCATGAACTACTAGCTGCTAGTGACATTTTTCATAAAGGTTCTGTTTATTTTGTGTATTTTTACCAAGTTTTGTGCGCTAACTCACTACTTTAATAGTCAGAGCCTAAATGTTGAGGCTCGATGATAATGCAGATGTGCTTATATAAGGCAGCATGCCACCCTCTTCAAATGGATTTCAATCCTATTGAAATCTGCCTTATAAAAGCACATGGGCGTTAACATTGAGCCTCGACATTTAGGCACTGAGTATTGTGAGTGTAATTACATATTTTTATCTTAATAAGGATTCAGAATATATTGAATTAGGGGTAAGCAAATCATTGCATGCATTCTTCCAGCGCAAGTTATACACTTGCAAATTGCTTTCTATCTGTAAATAAGGGTGAGGGACAGAAGGTATTCCCTCACATGTGTTTTTGAGCTGCTGTCTTTTCCACTGTTTATTTCATTAAAATAATTACATCTACTTAATTACATCTACTCTTTTCTGTTTTAAAAGATTAATTTACCTATCTGCTCCAGAGTTGCTCTGTTCGGCCCCTCCTGCTGTACCCTTCTGCAGGCTCTCCTTTAATTTGACTTAGTCTCATGTGTTACTCTGTTGGACAGTCTTGGAAGAGCGCCACCTTGTGACTATTTCTATTAATGCAAGCTTCACTACTACTTAAACTACGTATTGCTTCTTGGGGACTTATCTATGAAGCTGTTAATTTTATTCTGAGGTTATCTGATGGTTTTAAAAAACAAATGAAAAGCACTATATGCTCAGGAATAAATGTAAGATACCCCTTCAAAAGAAAAAAATGTTCTGTAAAACACCTTAACACCTATAGTCAAATAACAGAAAACCAATAATGGAAAATACAATACATCAAGGTAACACCCCTGAGTATATCACTTACAAAAATAAAACTTGGTTGGATGTATAGGAAGATCAAAATATTGTATTTTTTTTTTTTTTTGGGGGGGGGGGGGAGGTATGCCATATATTATGCTTGAAATAGCTGTAAAAGAAACTCTCAAATGTCAGTGGAAGCAGCAGCACAAGTTGTTGCAGCCTAAAAAGGATGATAAACAAATACCTCCTGGGTGTTGGCTCAGGCATAATGAACATGCTGCTAATCCCACTATCCTCAGGCTGAATACTATGAGTAGTAGTGGTGGTGAAGGCAATGGAGCATGTGATATCAGCAGACCTCAAGGCCGAGGTGTTGAACCTCTAAGAAGCTATGGCACTACTGCTGATTAAGGATTGGGGAACAGGACCCTTTACACTACCCTCTCTTAATTTTTTCAGATTAGTACATGACATTGATGATGGTGGGTTTGTTTTTCTTATTATAATAAATTAGGTATACAAATGATTGTGTACTGTGTAAATACACACATGAGGCGGTGCTTGGTGGATTACTGTAACATTGTGTTTAACATTAAGAAACACTGCACAGTGCTAACACACTTGCACATCACACGCTGGACTGAAAAATAAAATATATGATTTTCTTTCTCCAAACAGTTAACAATAAAACTTGTTTAAAAAACAACTGTATATTAGTAACTTTGGCTCATGTTCAGGCTTGTGCAGCATGGTTCCCCAAGATTCTGGCACGTGGTGGCTAAAATCGGATTCATTTTTTAAGTCTACTTAATTAAAATCCATCAAAATGTTGATGGCATGGTATGTCTAATACAGGTTAAGTGTTACACCTTCTTACTTTAGGTCTGGCAAATAGTTGCCCAAATCATTTTTCTATTGTTCTTAAATAAAACTGTCTTATTATATAAAAATTGAAACCATGGCGATATGCTGCAAAAAGATGACTAAACAGTATTCCTAAACAAAAAACCTAAAAGGCAAGATTAAAATCAGGAGAAAATGGTATGCACAGTGTGATAAATGCAAAGGGATATATTGTTCTTTTTATTCTTCTCATTTATATAGTGCCAAAATAATCTGCAGGACATTACAGTTATACAGTAAGGACACATAGCAGACACAGGTGACAAACACAAGGAGCACTGCTCAAACAAGCTTACAGCATAGGAGTAATGGTAATACATAATAAAAACAGTGAGCAATTCACATAAGCCCAGAAAAGAAACAAATGATTGACGATATGTGAGACAGAATTTGTTTATTTCCATGTGGTATGATGTGCAATGCAGTTGTGTAAGTTGAACTTGTAACGATAGATACTTGGAAGTTAAATAAATAGATTTCAGTGAAGAGTATGAAGGAAAGTAATAAAGACATCACAATTAGTACAAAGCTATTTACAAGAAGTTGAAGGAGTATCATTGAGCTCAGTGTGGTTTCATTTATTGGTTGCCAACAATATCCTGCACAGAGTTTTGATTGGTAGGTAGCTTCTCCTGCATCTGGTACCAGATGGGTAGCACAACTATATACATACATACATAGACACAAACACACAATCATTTTTTTGTACTTTGTTAAATATATATACGCAAAACATTTTGACCATTTTAGTGTAAAAACATTGATATTTCTGTGCTACAAACAATTGAAAAGTAGACGTGATAAGGACACTTAAGTAATTTGCAATTGGACACTATTGTAATTAGTATTTAGTCTAAAGTACCATTCATTGAATACTGCTTTTCTACGATATTTGATTTTTTTTTTTTTTTAATACTTCTTTTATATGATATTTTTATTGTCCAAACCTTTTAATGCTTAGATGGCTCTCTGTTGTGGTGTCTGGCAATATTCTGTAATTTTGTATTTTGTTCTTTTATGCAGATGTACATTATTCATAACCATGCAGTCTATTGGAGACAGCAGTTCAAAATGCTGTCAATAAATATGATGTGCTGGATGTAATATTTCTGCTTTAATCTGTTTTGTGTTTTAATACTGCTATTAGTAAATTCTCGGTTTGCCTTAAATTTGAAATTAACTTAGAATTCTCAAAAATTCTCACTTTAGTAAATAATCCCGACAATGTTGAAAGATTTGATATATTTAACGTTTATTTTACGATTCCTACAGAATTCTCAAAAATTCTCACTTTAGTAAACAATGTTGAAAGATTTGATATATTTAACGTTTATTTTACGATTCCTACAGAACTAGGGAAGATATACATAGTAAGCATGTTTTGTGTATATGGATAGTTTATGCTTTATTTAACCTAATACTAACCCAGGTCTAGTTTCATATCCAAAAATGCAATACTTTGAAGCTGGCGGACATGAAAGATGGCAATACAATGGCATAGCAGGTTTCTGACTGTACAGCTATGCCAACATCTTGCCTTCCCTCTTGTTCTATGCTGGTCTAAAAACATTTTTCACTGTATTATGTAATCGACACCATAGTTAACCTGAAAGAAAAAAAAAAGTTTAAAATATAATTACATTTATTTAACCATTGTTTTTTGCAACATTGTATTTTAAAAATAGAAGTTAAGTAGAACAGCAATGGTGCACTGAAGCAGTGTGGATCTCATACACTTTAAAGAACAGTTACACCATAGAAACATAGAAGAATGTGACGGCAGATAAGAACCATTCGGCTCATCTAGTCTGCCTAATATTTAAAAATACTTTTAAGTAGTCCCTAGCCTTATGCCTATCCCACACATGATTAAACTCCCTCACTGTGTTAACCTCTACCACTTCAGCTGAAAGGCTATTCCATGCATCCACTACCCTCTCAGTAAAGTAATACTTCCTGGAATTATTTTTAAACCTTTTCCCCTCTAATTTAAGACTATGTCCTCTTGTTGTGGTAGATCTCCTTTTCAAGAAAAGATGAGAGTACTTTTAGGAACTGGTTGCAGCTAGCCTAATCTTTTTATGTAATTTATTTTCGTTAAAGTCTTTGCCTACATACAACAAAATGTATGTAGGCAAAGTGGCTACACAAATGTATTCCATTCTCTTAACCCTTGAAGACTGGAGGGCGTACTATTACGCCCTATTTTAAGCGGCTCTAGACGCCAGGCGTAATAGTACGCCCTCTGTTTTTTTTAACTTACCCGGTCGCCGGCGATCCCACGCCGGCAATCGCAGTTGGGGGGACTCCCAGGGAGCCCCCCGCGGCACGTCCTTCCTCCTGGACCCCTCCCCCCTGCGAGGACCTCACAATCACATGCCGGGTTAGCTGGCTCAGGCATTGCCAGCAGAGGGACTAACTGTAATGACAGGTAGTCCCCCTGCTGGCTGAATTCAAATAAAAAAAAGTTAAATCAGTGTAAAAAAAAAAAACAATTACATACTTAGATCATATATATATTTTATATATATATATATATATATATATATATAATCTAAGTATATATATACACATATACATACACACACATACACTGTCTAGGTGTATTTTACTATTAATATATATATAGTTATATATATATATATATTAATATCAAATTACACGTAGACTGATATTGATTTTACATATATATATATATATATATATATATATATATATATATTATATATATATATATTTAATATTGTTATATTTATTTATATAATATAAAAAACATAAATATGTAAATACGTTAAAAAATAAAATTAAAAAAATTATTACAAATAAATAATAAAAAAATATATAGATGTGTGTTATTTCGTTCTAACTGTATTGTGATATTAACCCCTTAAGGACCGAGGACGGTTCAGGACCGTCATCGGCATTTTTGCCTTGCCGACCGCTGACGGTCCTGAACCGTCCTAACGGTCGTATGTACTTACCCGATCGCCGTCGTTCCCCCGGCGGCGATCAGCGTTGGTCCCGGTGTGGGGAGACTGCCTGCAGCCCAGACAGTCTCCCCATGGCAGATTAGGACCCCCGTGGCCATGTGATCGCTCAACAGGGCGACCACATGGTCACAATAGGTGTCCATGTGTCTGCCTGCAGGAGGACTGTCTGTGCTGACAGGCAGTCTCCCTGCTAGTGTAAAATCCTAAAAAAAATGAAAGTTAAAGTTAATAAAAAAAAAAATAATTATATATGTGTATATATATGATGTATAGACGTATATTATATGTATATAATATACGTCTATATATCATATATATATATAATGTCATACTAAGTGTATTTTTATATTAATATGTACATATATTAATATAAAAATACACTTTTAATTAAATTACACACATGTATATATATATATAATATATATAATAACTATATATATTGTATATATATATTATTATAAAATACAAATAATAAGTAATTTAAAATAAATAAAAAAAGGTAAAAATAATAATAAAAATTACAAAAATTATATATCTATATGAAATTTTATTCTAACTGTATTTTGATATTAATATATATATATATATATATGTCTATCAAAATACACTTAGAATGAAATTGTATATATATCTATGTATTTATAAATAAATAAAAAGAATACGAACTATACATATGTCCATATACAAAATTACATAAATAATTATATAAATATACACGTAGACTTCAAATATATAAATATGCATATATATTTAAATTCTATGTGTGTATTTATGTAATATTTTTACATAATTAAGTAATTTTATTGATTGCAATTTAAGGGACCTGCCTGCCAACCCAGGTCGAAAGTCCAGAGAATTTAATTTGTTAGCACTGTATTTTACCCTGTAACGTTCTACGACACCCTGAAACCTGTACATGGGGGGTACTGTTTTACTCGGGAGACTTCGCTGAACACAAATATTAGTGATTCAAAACAGTAAATCATATCACAGCGATGAAAAGTGAAAGTGACTTTTTTTTTAATTTTTCACACACAAACAGCACTTTTACTGATGTTATAAGTGTTGTGATACATTTTCCAGTTTTGAAACACTAATATTTGTGTTCAGCAAAGTCTCCTGAGTATAATAGTACCCCCTATGTACAGGTTTTATAGCGTTTTTGAAAGTTACAGGGTCAAATATATGGGTCAAATATTTTTACATTGAAAATGGCCAGGTTGGTTACGTTGCCTTTGAGAGCTTATGGTAGCCGAGGAATGAGAATTACCCCCATGATGGCATACCATTTGCAAAAGAAGACAACCCAATGTATTGCAAATGGTGTATGTCCAGTCTTTTTTAGTAACCACTTAGTCACAGACACTGGCCAAAATTAGCGTTCAATTTAGTTTTTTACTTTTTTCACACACAAACAAATATGAACGCTAACTTTGTCCAGTGTTTGCGACTAAGTGGCTACTAAAAAAGTATGGACATACCCCATAATGAATACCTTGGGTTGTCTACTTTAAAAAAAATATGTACATGTGGGGTGGTATTCAGAGATTTATGACAGATAATAGTGTTACAATGTCACTATTGATACATTTTAAAAATGTATGTTTTGAAACCGCAATATCCTACTTGTACTTATAGCCCTATAACATGCAAAAAAATAGCAAAAAGCATGTAAACACTGGGTATTTTTAAACTCAGGACAACATTTTGAATCTATTTAGCAGTTTTTTTCATTCGCTTTTGTAGATGAGTAAAAGATTTTTCAAGTAAAAGTCAAAAACCATGTATTTTTTTCAATTTTTCATCATATTTTTTTTTATTTTTTTTAAATTAAATTACATGAGATTATATAAATAATGGTATGTAAAGAAAGACCCTTTTGTCCTGAAAAAAACAATATATAATTTGTATGGGAACAGTAAATGAGAGAGCAGAAAATTACAGCTAAACACAAACACCACAAAAGTGTCAAAAAGATGCCTGGTCGCAAATGTACAACATCGCAAAAACAGTCCGGTCCTTAAGGGATTAATATATATTTATATCAAAATACACGTAGAACGAAATAATATATATATCTATATACATAAATATATACGTATATATCACTATATATATACCTATATATAAATAAAAATATATTTTTTAAATTATATATATACATATACATATATATATATATATATATATATATATATATATATATATATATGATATATGTAATATTTTTACATAATTAGGTATCTTAATTAATTACAATTAGCGGGACCTGCCTGACAACCCATGCCGAAAGTAAAGGGAATTTAATTTGCTAGCACTATATTTAACCCTATAACTTTCCAAGACAGCATAAAACCTGTACATGGGGGGTAATGTTCTACTCGGGAGACTTCGCTGAACACAAATATTAGTGTTTCAAAACAGTAAAATGTATTACAACGATGATATCGCCAGTAAAAGTGATGTTTTTTGAATTTTTCACGCACAAACAGCACTTACACGGACGATATTATTGCTGCGATACTTTTTACTGTTTTGAAACACAAATATTTGTGTTCAGCGAAGTCTCCCGAGTACAACAGTACCCCTCATGTACAGGTTTTATGGTGTTTTCAAAAGTTACAGCGTTATTTTTTTCACATTAAAATTCGCCAGATTGGTTACGTTGCCTTTGAGATCCTATGGTAGCCCAAGAATGACAATTACCCCTATGATGGCATACCATTTGCAATAGTAGACAACCCAAGGTATTGCAAACGGGGTATGTCCAGTCTTTTTTAGTAGCCACTTAGTGACAAACACTGGCCAAAACTGGCGTTTGTTGCATTTTTCACACACAAACAAATACTAACGCTCACTTTGGCCAGTGTTTGTGACCAAATGGCTACTAAAAAAAGACTGGGCATACCCCATTTTCAATACCTTGGGTAGTCTACTATTGAAAATGGTATGCCATTATGGGTGTACATTTTATTCCAGGGCTACTATACAGTCTCAAAGGCAACGTAACCAATCTGGCGAATTTCAATTTCAAATGTAACGTGCTATATTTGACCCTTCCCAAAACACCATAAAACCTGTACATAGGGGGTACTGTTTTACACGTGAGACTTTGCTGAATACAAATATGTGTATTTTATTGCAGTAAAAGCAAACAGTATTATGACATTGACAGTTAAAATGTCATGTAGAACTAAGAAAATAAAATTTCAAATTTTCACCCATTTTTTTCATATTAAATTATATTTCATAGCTAAATATTTGATATTAAATGAAAGCCCTGTTTCCCCTGAATAAAATGATATATAATAAGGGTGGGTGCATTTAACCCCTTAAGGACAGAGCTTCGGAAGCTTGTCTTTCACTTTATGACATGCATTTTTTGCATTTTTTGCATTTTTTGCTGTTTGCGTTCAACTGCAATTTGCATTTGACTAATTTATTGCAACGACGCATATTATATACCGTTTTTTTAAAGGACAGAAAGGGCTTTCATTTGATGTAACATATATATATATATATACATGCTTATTTATTATAAAAAAAATACAGAAAAATGCAAAAAAAATTGATTTTTTTTACAGTTTTTGCAATAATAATGTGTGCCTAATTAGTGCAGGTTAAGGAAAGTAATTAAAAATAAATTCATTTAGTTGTTCTGATTTACAGAATATATAATGTGTCTGGGATTTTAAGTTTTTTTTGGTAGTTACAGTTCACAAAGCACAAGGAGTAAAATAAACTTTTAATGTGGAGCGATTTTAGAATTTGGTATGTTTGTCTTGTAAGCTTAATAGCCACAAAAGAAAACAAAATTGCCACACAAAAGTATATATTTATATAAAGTAGACACCACAGGCTATTTACCTAAGGTTCTTCTGACACTTTCTACGTAGCCATTTTACCGCCAACCTCTGCTAAATATTGGAGTAAAATTGTGTTTTTGGGGGGTTTTCGCACACAAAATTATAACAAAGAACTTCTCATGTGTATTTTGTAAAGTTGGTGTGTGCAATTCCTGCATCTTCGCAGGTTTTAAATGCAAACTACCCCACAAAGGCCTACCATTTCTTAAAGTAGACACCCCAGGGTATTTCAAAAGGCATATTTTGAACCTTAGCGTGGGATCATTTTTCCGCTAGCGTGTACAAGGTGTAGTGGTAATAAGCGTTTTTTCTGCCTTTTTGACACACAAAGTGAGTTTGCGCAGTATATTTTTCAAACCATATGTGTACTACCACTGTATAATACTTCATATGTTGCTCAGCTATGCCTGCTGAGTACAAAAATACCCCCGTATGTACCTTTGCCAGGTATATGTGGACATCGGAGGGGCACATTTGGGACGCAGCCATTCCATTTTTTTTCAAACTTTAAATTTTTACGCTGTGCCCATGTCCCATTTTAGAGTATTTTACCAGGCTATATAATCCAAATACCCCATAAAGCCATACCATTGCTTAAAGAAGACATCCCAGGGTATTTCAAAAGGCATATTTTGAACCTTAGCGTGGGATCATTTTTCCGCTAGCTTGTACCAGGTGTAGTGGTAATGAGCGTTATTAAATGTATTTTTTTACTTTTTAAAACTATTTTTTAAACTTTTGTTTTGCTTATTAATTTTTTTAAAGTTTCCTAAACTTTCGTAAAACTTTTTTTTACAGATTTAACATTTTTCTAAGCTTTTTTTTTACGTTAACCCCTAACTAGCAGTAAGCAGCACTAACAGTAAATTCCCCATTTTCCCATAACTCCCACCCACCCCAGCTAGCAAAATATTTAATTATACAATATTTAAATTAGTTAATTAAATAAATTTAACCCCTGAGGGTTAAAAATAAATAAAAGTTAATCGTCAGGGGTTAAAAAAAAATTAGATCACAGTATAATACTGTGATCTGTATTTTGATCACTGTAGGCAGTGATCGACTGGCAGGGAAGGGGTTAATTTTTATTTGGACTGGGTAAAGGATTTATTTTTTTTAATTTTTTACTTAAACGTTATTAAAACTTTTTTTAACTTAATTTTTTAACTTTTTAAAGCTTATTTTTAAACTTTTTTTAACGTTAACCCCTAGTTAGCCTAATACTAAATCCCCCAATTCCCCACTAACTTCCACCCTCCCCAGCTAGCTAAATTTATAATTTTAAAATATTTCAATTAATTAATAAAATAAATTTAACCCCTGAGGGTTAAAAAAAAATTAACCCTCAGGGGTTAAAAAAAAAAAATCAGATCATAGTAAAATGTAATCCCTGCCAATTGATCACTGTAGTCAGTGATCAATTGGCAGGGAAGGGGTTAATTTTTTATTAAAATGGGTAAAGGGGGGGTAAAGGGGGGTGGGATTTTAAATAAACTTTATTTTTTTTGTCACCAGGGGGCAGGATCAACACTGATCCGTCTCCCTGCACTTCACACTGAACCCGGAAGTGCAGGGAGGCGGAGGTGAGTATACAGAGCACATGTGCCCGCTCAGACATGCTGTCAGAGCGGGCACATGTACTGGGGCAGCCGGATCCGGTGCTCCCGGTCTGCCTCTAATGCAGAGGCAGACCGGAGCACCATTAACCCCACGATCGCCGCGATCTGGGGTTAATTTTAACGGGTGACGGACGAGGTCCGTCACTCGTCATTAACGCATTCCCCTGAGTGACGGACCTCGTCCATCACTCGTCGTTAAGGGGTTAATATGAAAGAGGTGAATTACGGTTGGACAGACATATAGCGCAAATGCCCGGTTTTGTTTACGTTTTGTTTTGTTCACAACGTGTACATTTGGCTCAGTCCTTAAGGGGTTAAACTAGCAAAACAAGTCGTTTGTTATACCCTCTGGTTCTGGTTCTTATTTTTTTCATATATTGGAGCAATTATGTGTAATTAATCACAATAGTTAGCATGACAGAAGCGGACATTCATCATACATACCATGTTTTACTCAAGATCAGTTAAAGATACTCTCCAGATTGGCATCTATCACCATTTTAATTCCACAGATAGCTCCTGGTGCTGCCCTATGATTCCTAACTTTGTTCTTAAATGTATTTATTCAAATGGTGTAATATAAAAGATACATACCAATAATGGAAGTATTAGAGGAATATATTGCCAACTCTAGGTTAAGAAAACATTTATAAACAAACTGACTTTCAATCCTTATGAGGTTATCATGATATCTTGGATTTCATATATTTACATAGTACTATTTTTATACTATACCTTATCCCTGATTATACAAAATCTAGTACTGTATGTGTTTAGGACAAAAAGGGACATGGTTAAGGGTTTGTTTGCTTGTTTTTCTCGTTATACATTATTAATGGTATTTTGTTTATATCTGAAATGCCTCTTTTAAAAAAGATGTGGAGAGAAGCCTAAGTGAAGAGTTCATATGTTAAAGAGTTCATACAGGTTTATATGACACATTGCAACAAGGTTCCTCCCACGTATTCCCTCATTTTAGCCTGTCAGGCTTCTTTCTACTTATCTTCTCCTTTAGCCTGCCCAATACGTGGTGGCACCCTTGACCCCATTTTAACATCTGGCTGTCAGGCTGCCATTTTCTCCATCATTCACATACAACATACAGACTGTGATGAAGCTCCTGTACTCAGACGAGTACCTCCGCCTAGTCTGCTTCCAAGCCACTGGGAGGGAGCCTGGAATGCTTCAGCCCCGGTCGCCAAAGCTTGACTGGGGTCTCCTCGGAACTCTTCCACCCGACAAGACTGCAGCTCTCTTCTTCCAGGCAGGTATCGTTACCTCTGCCTATTCCTCTGAAGCTATGCTTATAGTGATTGCTCCTGTCTCTCAGGCCTAGCTCTCTTTTCAACTTATCCCCAGGCTAGAGGGATCATGCAGCCTGCCAACAAGTCTGAAAACTCTGTTACTGGGACCCCTAAAAATTTACACAGGACACACAGTTCCAAATGTGCACACTTTTAGTCAGTCAGCAGAGGGCGCAGCAGATTTATCAACCTAACAATTTATAGTTAGTGATGTACCGAACTGTTCGCTGGCGAATAGTTCCTGGCGAACATAGCGTGTTCGCGTTCGCCACGGTGGGCGAACACATGCGCGGTTCGATCCGCCCCCTATTCGTCATCATTGAGTAAACTTTGACCCTGTGCCTCACGGTCAGCAGACACATTCCAGCAAATTAGCAGCAGACCCGCCCTTCCAGACCCTCCCACCTCCTGTACAGCATCCATTTTAGATTCATTCTGAAGCTGCATTCTTAGATAGAGGAGGGAAAGTGTAGCTGCTGCTCATTTGATAGGGAAATTGATAGCTAGGCTAGGGTATTCAGTGTCCACTACAGTCCTGAAGGACTCATCTGATCTCTGCTGTAAGGACAGCACCCCAAAAAGCCCTTTTTAGGGCTAGAACATCAGTCTGCTTTTTTTTTTTTGTGTGTAATGTAATTGCAGTTGCCTGCCTGCCAGCTTCTGTGCCAGCTTCTGTGTCTGTCTCAGCTTGAAAGCAGAGAGTCACACCGGACAAGCACTCCTGTCCGCCCTCAACGCACAGGTGGAAAAGTGGCTGACTCCGCAGCAACTGGATATCGGCAAAGTGGTTTGTGACAACGGAACAAATTTGTTGGCGGCATTGAAGTTGGGCAAGTTGACACATGTGCCGTGCACATGATCTGATCGTACAATGCTTTGTGCATAAGTACACAGGCTTACAGGACGTCCTGAAGCAGGCCAGGAAGGTGTGTGGCCATTTCAGGCGTTCCTACACGGCCATGGCGCACTTTGCAGATATCCAGCGGCGAAACAACATGCCAGTGAGGCGCTTGATTTGCGACAGCCCGACACGTTGGAATTCATCACTCCTAATGTTCGACCGTCTGCTCCAAAAAGAAAAAGCCGTTAATTAATATTTGTATGACCGGGGTGCTAGGACAGCCTCTGGGGAGCTGGGAAATTTTTTGCCACGTTACTGGACGCTCATGCGCAATGCCTGTAGGCTCATGCGTCCTTTTGAGGAGGTGACAAACCTAGTCAGTCGCACCGAAGGCACCATCAGCGACATCATACCGTTTGTTTTCTTCCTGGAGCGTGCCCTGCGAAGAGTGCTGGATCAGGCCGTAGATGAGCGTGAAGAGGAAGAGGAAGAGTTGTGGTCACCATCACCACCAGAAACAGCCTTATCAGCATCGCTTGCTGGACCTGCGGCAACGCTGGAAGAGGATTGTGAGGAAGAGGAGTCAGAGGAGGAATGTGGCTTTGAGGAGGAGGAGGAAGACCAACCACAACAGGCATCCCAGGGTGCTCGTTGTCACCTATCTGGTACCTGTGGTATTGTACGTGGCTGGGGGGAAGAACATACCTTCATTGAGATCACTGAGGAGGAGGAACGGGAAATGAGTAGCTCGGCATCCAACCTTGTGCAAATGGGCTCTTTCATGCTGTCATGCCTGTTGAGGGACCCTCGTATAAAAAGGCTGAAGGAGAATGACCTGTACTGGGTGTCCACGCTACTAGACCCCCGGTATAAGCAGAAAGTGGCGGAAATGTTACCGAATTACAACAAGTCGGAAAGGATGCAGACTTTGCAAAATAAATTCAAAAGTATGCTTTACACAGCGTATAAGGGTGATGTCACAGCACAATGGGAATCTAACAGGGGAAGAGGTGAAAGTCATCCTCCTCCTCCCACAACCACGCCGGCAAGGATAGGACACTTTAAAGACGTGTTGTTGATGGAGGACATGCGGAGCTTTTTAAGTCCTACGCATCGCCACAGCCCTTCGGGATCCACCCTCAGAGAACGACTCGACCGACAGATAGCAGACTATCTCGCCTTACCTGCAGATATCGACACTCTGAGGAGCGATGAACCCCTTGACTACTGGGTGTGCAGGCTTGACCTGTGGCCTGAGCTATCCCAATTTGCGATAGAACTTCTGGCCTGCCCTGCTTCAAGTGTCCTGTCAGAAAGGACCTTCAGTGCAGCAGGAGGTATTGTCACTGAGAAGAGAAGTCGCCTAGGTCAAAAAAGTCTAGATTACCTCACCTTTATTAAGATGAATGAGGGATGGATCCCGAAGGGACTGACAGTGGGCGATACATTCGACTAAAAAAGGTCTGATGAGATGAGCTGCCTTGGGCTAAAAATGGTCCACATGCTGCTGTATTTTAGCTCTGACTTGCGTGACTTATCCGCCACCAACTAGGGTTCAAGCCGCAATGTTTTAGGGCACTTTATGCCTGGGAAACAAACAATACCTGATTGTTCAGGCATGTGTACATGCCTAATTTTTCGGGCCTCTGGTGCTGCACTGTGGCTTCAAAAACCAAACCAAAAAAAGGCACATAACCGGGATTAAACTGATAGGAATAGTACTACTTAACACACCACTCCTATCTGGTGGCACATTAGAGTGCACGCGCACCGACCTAGCATCTTTTTCCATCTCCCGCTTCCTAAAATCTATGCCATATACACGTCCCCTGATAGGGCGCCAGCTCGTTATTCTCTTGGGCGCCAGCTCGTTATTCTTTTTTTCACTTCACTAGGGACACTTTACTGCACTATGGGCACTTAGACCCACTCTTTGTCTTGCACAGTGTTATTCCTAGCCAGCATCTGTGATGGGAAATCAGGCAGTCATCTAAACGTTTAGATTGAGCTTTAGCTTAGAACACCCTTAAAGGTGTTTAAGGAGATTAGGGCTAGTTTAGAGGATTATTCTTAGACCTCTCTGAGTCTTTATAGCCCTTCTACCTATCCAGCATTTCTGGAAACTAGCTCAGAGAAAGGGTGGCTGTGTGTCTGTGATACATTTAACTTTATATAACCTTATTGACACTTTATCACTCCGGTCTCCATACTCTCTGCCTATACCCATCTATTTAGAGGGAATTTCCTTACCCCTGACAATATTATATAATAGGTAATAGTATTACCATTATTACACAATTACCCACTATAGGGGAATGAGTATAGTATCCCTTTGTTATTTATAAATGATACAATAAAGACTTTTGTCCATTACTCAATTTACTTTAACAAAGGGTACTAACCACGGTATTAGGAAGCATTACTCTGATTTCCCTTTCTCCCTCTATTATACACCTATGCTCACTAGGATTTGTAGGTATCACTTTATTATAGTTGTCTAACCTTTTCCTATGCCAGTTTTAGATCTCATTCTTGGGAGATTTTTTCTTTTTTCAGTTTATTAGCATACTTTCGGGGACCCTTGGTGTTGTACGTGGCTGGGTGGAGGAAGAGACCTTCAATGACATCAGTGAGGACAAGGAACGGACATGGCTAGCTTGGTATCCAACCTTGTGCAAATGGGGAGTTTGCGGTTGTGCAAATGGACTGTTTGCGGTTGTTTGCGGTGCGTTAAACGGGGAGTTTGGTCTGTCACTGTGAAGCGGGCGTAACCCTTACACTACCTGATCGATACAACATCATACAGTAGGTCCCCCCCTCATTATTTTTATGGCCCCCACCCACCGCTCACGGGTGGGGGCAGGCGGGAGGACAGTAGGTCCGCCCCCATTGTGATTTATGGCCCCCACCCACCGCGCAGGGGTGGGGGCCGGGGGTGGACAGTAGGCCCCCCCTTATCCTTATTTACTGAATATTCCCCTGTATAACAATGTTTGTCATTTAGTGAATATTCCCTATTCTGCTCTGTGTCAGTGTGTATCAGGGTCTCTGAGGACAGGTGTCAATCCATATCTGCCAAGTGACCCTATGTAGGGGGAACAGTCCCTATTCTGCTCTGTGTCAGTGTGTATCGGGGATCCTTAGGATAGGTGTCAATCCATATCTGCCAAGTGACCCTATGTAGGGGGAACAGTCCCTATTCTGCTCTGTGACAGTGTGTATCAGGGTCCCTGAGGACAGGTGTCAATCCATATCTGCCAAGTGACCCTATGTAGGGGGAACAGTCCCTATTCTGCTCTGTGTCAGTGTGTATCAGGGATCATTAGGATAGGTGTCAATCCATATCTGCCAAGTGACCCTATGTAGGGGGAACAGTCCCTATTCTGCTCTGTGTCAGTGTGTATCAGGGTATCTGAGGACAGGTGTCAATCCATATCTGCCAAGTGACCCTATGTAGGGGGAACAGTCCCTATTCTGCTCTGTGTCAGTGTGTATCAGGGATCCTTAGGATAGGTGTCAATCCATATCTGCCAAGTGACCCTATGTAGGGGGAACAGTCCCTATTCTGCTCTGTGTCAGTGTGTATCAGGGGCTCTGAGGACAGGTGTCAATCCATATGTCAAGGTGTCAATATGTCATATGTCAGGTGTCAATCCATATCCATTGTGATTTAGGAATGTTAGGTGATTTATGCCCTTTATGGATTAAAACCAGACTCTGCATCAACTGTGTAATTTTCCATGGGAGTTTTGCCATGGATCCCCCTCCAGCATGCCACAGTCCAGGTGTTAGTCCCCTTGAAACAACTTTTCCATCACTATTGTGGCCAGAAAGAGTCCCTGTGGGTTTTAAAGTTCGCCTGCCCATTGAAGTCTATGGCGGTTCGCCCGGTTCGCCGGTTCGCAAACGTTTGCGGAAGTTCGCGTCCGCCGTTCGCGAACCGAAAATTTTGTGTTCGCGACATCACTATTTTTGTTTTTGTAGTTAAATCATTTGGAACGTTTTTCTAACAGCATTGAATCACTTTGAAGGATTATTAAAGGGACACTATAGTCACCAGAAAAACTTCAGCTTATTGTATGTGCTCTTCTGGCTTTTTGCTGTAAACACCGTCTTTTCAGAGGAAAAGCAGTGTTTACATTACAGCCTAGTTATAGCTCCATTGGCCACTCCTCAGATAGCTGCTAAAGGTGCTTCATTGGGCAGTGCTGCAGAGTAAGCAGCATGGCCATTCAGTGTCTCCACCCTATGCATGCAGACACTGAACTTTCCTCATAGAGAGACAGGGCAGGCGCATCCATAAGGCGACAAAGCCGGACGCCTTAGGGCACACCGGCTCTGGGGCCCAAGATTTCAGTGACCGGCAAGAGGGAAGCACTCCCTCCTGCCAGGCCACCTTCTGGACCCCCCACCACAGCTGTGGTATAATCAGAGATGGCAAGGCAGCTCTAATCTCTCTGCTCTGCTCCCTCGCGTGCCGTTTGCTGATGCCGTGGGAGCCAGAATATGACGTCATATTCCGGCTCCCAGCATCAGTAGACAGCCCCTGAGGGAGCAGAGCAGAGAGATTAGAAATTAGAGATTAGACAAACACACAGATGTTGCTGATAGACACAGACTCACTGATCTGACACACACTCATTCATTGACAGACACATTGATAGTCACACACATGATAATTTCAACATTGTAAGACATCATCAGTGAGTCATAGCTGATCTCTCTCTAGGCACCGTGAGCAAGGCATACACATCTGGACAGGGCCGGCGCTACCTGTAAGGCGGACTAGGCAGTGCCTAGGGCGCCCCTTGGGATGGGGCGCCGCCAGGAGCGCCGGCCCACCTCATGCTGCAGCCGCCCGAGCACTCTGCAGAGAGCCTCAGGCGGCTGCAGCTTTGCCTGGGCTGGTGCATCCAGGAGGGCGCACCGCCCGGGCACAGCATGAGGAGAGGGGCTGACAGGAGGGAAGCGCTCAGCGCTCCCTCCTGTCACTCCCTCACTGTAGCGTGGCCGAGCCCTGTATGGTCTGCGGGTACAGGGAGCATCTGTCTCCTGTACCCGGCCGGACTAACAGAAAGTGAACACTAAGTGTGCACTTCCTTTTAGTCCGGCCGGGTACAGGAAACAAAAGCTCCCTGTACCTGCAGACCATACAGGGCTCGGCCACGCTACAACAGAGGTAGGGGAGGGTGGGGGGGAAATAAATGGAAAGGAAGGGGGGGGTAATAAATGGAAAGAGAGGGGGGGTAATAAATTGACAGAGAGGGAGGGGGAAGTAATAAATTGACAAGGAGGGAGGGGGAATAAATGGACGTGGGGGGGTAATAAATGGACAGGGAGGGGGGGTAATAAATGGACAGGGAGGGGGGTAATAAATGGACAGGGGGGGTAATAAATGGACAGGGAGGGGGGGTAATAAATTGACAGGGAGGGGGGGAATAAATGGACAGGGGAGGGATAAATTGACAGGCAGGGTGGGGGGATAAATTGGCAGGGAGGGTGGGGGGAATAAATTGACAGGGAGGGAGGGGGAAGTAATAAATTGACAGGGAGGGAGGGGGAATAAATGGACAGGGGGTTAATAAATGGACAGGGAGGGGGGATAATAAATGGACAGGGAGGGGGGGTAATAAATTGACAGGGAGCGGGGGAAATAAATGGACTGGGGGGGATAAATTGACAGGCAGGGTGGGGGGAGATAAATTGACAGGGAGGGTGGGGGGAATAAATTGAAAGGAGGGGAATAAAGTGAAAGGGAGGGGAAATACATTTAAAGGGAGGGGAAATAAATGGACAGGGTGGGGGGGGAGAAATTGACAGGGAGGGGAATTGACGGGGTTGGGAGGGGAGAAGAGAGTGACAACGGGGGAGACGAGAGTGACAAGGGAGGGGGGAGAAGAGAGGGACAAGCAGGGGAGAAGAGAGTGACAAGGGGGGGAGAGAGGGACAAGGGGGGGAGAGGGGGAGAAGAGAGTGACAAGGGAGGGGAGAGAGATTGACATCCATCACACACACACACAATGCACCCCTTACACACAAAGACAATGCACCCCTTGCACACAGAAAAACACAATGCATTACACACACAGACACACACACACAAGCAATGCAACCCTTACACACACTCAATGCACCCCTTACAGACGCACACACTGCATCCCGTACATACACAGAAACACACCTTGAAGCCCTTACACATACAAACACAGATTCACACAATGCACACACATCAGGACATCCCTTACTCCACCTCCTGTGAACAAACTCATTGGTGGAACATGAAGGTGGACCCTGGGACCCAGACCTTGAGTTGTGTAAAGGGCGTTAAAAATATGGAGCTGCTTCCCGTTCTCTCAGAACATTGATTTTTGTGACCACAGTTACAAACAGCCTCCAAAGAGCCTGTTCTACACCAGACCAGTGGAGCCAGACTGCAGCTAGAGCCCATCATCATCCTCATCTGGTTGTAAGTAGGCAATCTAGTATATTATTAGTGACACTAATCTCTAATTTACCTCACATTAAAGAAACACTATAGTTCCCAGAACCACTTCAGCTTAATGTAGTGGTTCTGGTGTCTATAGCCTGTCCCTGCAGGCCTTTTAATGTAAACACGGCGGCACTGCAGCACTTGCGTTAGTTAACATGGCAGATCATATGGGTGGGGCATTGTGATGTCATAGTGGGGGGACAGCAAACTTTACTTTTGCCTAGGGTGGCAAAAATCCTTTCACCAGCCCTGCGTCTGGATTACCCTTTAAACTTATGGAGAGCAAAAAAAACAAGGTGCAAGAGTGTACTGAGAATGGCAGCATTTGCTGTACAGATTTGCTCTAAGATCTTTCTTAATATATTTCCTTAGTCACTGATTTTGTTCTCTTTTAAAGTAGTTGCCAGTGAAATGATAAAAATGCAGTATCTGATCCACATTGTATTTTATTTAACCGACATTCTTTGGCCATGTGTCATTCAAACCATTAATAAAAAGGTGCACAACGATTGCATCAGGCTTAAGGCTTGAATTTTATAACATGATTTACCTGTTTGTTTGTTTTTCAATTCAGCAAATCCAAAATACTACCCAGATAGCTATACTGTTTAAACGGAGATAACAGATTGTGAAAAAAAGAAGAATGAATGATTATGAATCTTAGTAAAAGGTGAGTCTTCCATAAACCTTTTCCTTTATCGCACGTTCTCATTTAACTCACAGAATACATATGCTATTTTATTAATTTTACCAGATTTGCAATAAATGACAATCATTAACCAAACATAACATCACAATATAGCATATGAAATAGTTGAACAATGAAACACCAATTATCACTTGTCCAGTTTTTGCACAACTCAATAGCTAACTAAAATTTAGCTATGGTTGTGCGTTTTCTTTTAAAATACATGATTTCAATAGTCTTCTATACATTGTATACCCTGCATTCCTGGCACAGAGCATAGAATGCAAATTTCATTAAACCAGATGAGGCTGTTCGTATGTGTGCCATAAGGCTGATGCAAGGCTGTGTAAGTAGAACACTGTCAAAGGAATGTCCACATACGGCACTTTCCAAGTATATGATCAAAAGTGCTGCAGCAGTAAGTGTGTTTTAAAGCTCAGTAAGCTGCTTTTTTACTGTTGTACACATACTCGTACACATGCTCGCTATATAAATACAGTCAGGGGAAAAAAGTATCTGATCCCCTGCTGATTTTGAACGTTTCTCCACTGACAAAGAAATGATCAGTCTCTAATTTTAATGGTAGGTATATTTTAACAGTGAGAGATAGGATAACAAAAAACATATCCAGGAAAACACATGTCAAAAAAGTTATAAATTGATTTGCATGTCAACGAGTGAAACAGTATTTGATCCCCTATCACTCAGCAGGATTTCTGGCTTCCAGGTATCTTTTATACAGGTAACGAACTGAGATTAGGAGCACTCTCTTAAAGGGAGTACTCCTAAGCTCAGCTTGTTACCTGTATAAAATACATCTGTCCACAGAAGCAATCAATCAATCAGATTACAAACTCTCCACCATGGCCAAGACCAAAGAGCTGTCCAGAGATATCAGGGACAAGATTGTAGACCTACATAAGGCTGGAATAGACTACAAGACTATCACCAAGCAGCTTGGTGAGAAGGTGACAACAGTTGGTGCGATTATTCGCAAATGGAAGAAACACAAAATAACTGTCAGTCTACCTCGGTCTGGTGCTCCATGCAAGATCTCACCTCGTAGAGTTTCCAATGATCATGAGAATGGTGAGGAATCAGCCCAGAACTACACGGGAGGATCTTGTTAATTATATCAATGCAGCTAGGATCTTAATCACCAAGAAAACAATTGGTAACACACTACGCTGTGAAGGACTGAAATCCTGCAGCACCTGCAAGGTCCCCCCACTCAAGAAAGCACATGTACAGGCCCGTCTGAAGTTTGCCAATGAACATCTGAATGATCCAGAGGAGAACTGGGTGAAAGTGTTGTGGTCAGATGAGACCAAAATCGAGCTCTTTGGCATCAACTCAACTCGCCGTGTTTGGAAGAGGAGGAATGCTGCCTATGACCCCAAGAACACCATCCTCACCGTCAAACATGGAGGTGGAAACATTATGCTTTGAGGGTATTTTTCTGCTTAGGGGACAGGACAACTGCACCGCATCAAAGGGACGATGGACGGTGCCATTTACCATCAAATCTTAGGTGAGAACCTCCTTCCCTCAGCCAGGGTATTGAAAATGGGTCGTTGATGTGTATTCCAGCATGACAATGACCCAAAACACACTAATGAGCACATTAAGGTCCTGGATTGACCTCGCCAGTCTCCAGACCTTAATTCCATAGAAAACCTGTGGAGGTAGCTAAAGGTTCGAGTTGCCAAATGTCAGCCTCAAAACCTTAAAGACTTGGAGAGGATCTGCAAAGAGGAGTGGGACAAAATCCCTCCTGAGATGTGTGCAAACCTGGTGGCCAAGAACACGAAACGTCTGACCTCTGTGATTGCCAAAGAGGGTTTTGCCACCAAGTACTAAGTCGAAAAGGTTAAATACTTATTTCACTCAGTGAATCAATTTATAACTTTTTTGAAAAAAAATCTGTGTTTTTTTGGTGGTTATTCTGTCTCTCACAAAAGAGAGAGAGAGACGAGAGAGGCTGCACCCCACCTTCTGGCATCCCTGTCTTAACTAGATGTTTTATGTGTGAATCGGAATGCTTAAAATAAAAGTTACCATGATCAGTACTAATCTACTTACTTTTCCTGTTAATTCAAGTCTACGGATTTTTTTCAGCTTGGTGGTCAGCTTTTTATCATGTCAACAAGTCAAATACTTTTCAACCTGTGCTCAAACTAATCGATCTGCCGGGGATTTACCTGTGGTATGATTAATCGATGAAGACTCTACAGGTAAATCCTGGATTGGATCTATTTGTTTGGGCACCGATTAAAAAGCATTTGCACCCGTGGAAACACATCTATGAACAAGTCTAGTATTCATCATTCAGATCATTCAACTTAACTATGCAAATTAAAATGTCACAGTCATTCGGTAAACAACATGGCACTGGCACAGGATACACATTAACATACATGTGGACATAATTTCTCTGACTTTCTCTACTGCACACAAACACATTTCATATTATATTTTCAAATGATTACATTTCTGTATCCTGAGAGATGACTTCTTCAGTCATTTAGATTCAATGCAGAATTTTAGCATGCAGAAAGTTAATTATGCATTCACACAGATATATAGATATCACAGACATGTTGGTGCGAATAAAAAGAAAATTACATAAGAGGTACTAAATTTGAATTTCTTTCAGATGAGTTCTCTGTGCATCTGATGTTGCATTTTCCAAATTTTAGCAAATTAAATCCAAATTTTTAAAAAATAGCCAAATAGCTGTGACTAGAGCCAAGTCGAAGAATGTTTCCAAAATTGTTACAATTTGGAGGATAGTGACTAAGTCTGAGACCTCTTATCGTTAATGCTCTAATATGCTTATTACTGCATTGTTCAAGGTTAATTTATGATCCATCTTTTTTTAGAGCTATAACTTGCTTTTTTTTATTAAAAAAGATTGTTATTTTTTATTTTGATATAAGAATCATAGTCCTTAAGCTTTCTGTTAATTAAATATGTTGTATAATTTTTGGGATAGGGACTGAGAGTTGGTGTTTTGAAGCCTCCCGCTCATTAACTAATATTCTACAGGTGCTACAAGACCCTGAGCCAAGTCACCGCTGGTTAGTAAGGAGTTAACTTTTCCCTTATGGGTTATAGGAGACATCTCTTGGCTTTATTTATTTAGTTGCAAGTGTCCAGCGTCCAGGGAGAAATCCATGATAGACAATCAACATAAAGCAAAAATGTAAATGTTGGCTTCATCCAACTTTTTTTCCACCTAAGTTGAAGTTTCTTTTCCCTAGATTAGGAACTTTGTAAATAGTGCAAGTATTGACCAGCTTTAAGCATCTTGCTTTACCAATCTCATATGACTTTTTCAATCTCCATTTATTTAAAAGTTAGAACATAATGGATAAGCGATTTATTAGCTCCTTAAGGATGGAGGCAATTGTGAACCAAAACCTAGAATTTGAGTTATATGTCTGTTCAACTATAATTTACCTTTCACATTAAGTGCACCCACACTTTTTACATATTATTTTAAAAACACATCAAATATTTATATATGAAACACATTTTTTTTTTATGAATATGATTAAGAAATTAAGAAATGTTATTATTTTCCAAGTTCTGTGTTGCATTTTAACTGTGAATGTTATAATACTAGCAATAAAACACACATATTTTTAAGCTGTTATGTCCCATGACTACAACGATGAGTCCATGTACAGGTCTCATGGTGTTTTGAGAAGTTACTGGGTCAAATTGCACATTGTAATTTGCCAGATTGATTTATTGGGTCTATGTTGCCTTTGAGGCCGTATGGCAGCCCAGAATTGAAAATTGTCCCATCATGGCATACCATTGTAAAAGTAGACACCCCAGGGCATTCAAAATGGAGTATGTCCAGTATTTTCTAGTAGCCAATTTGTCACATACCCTGGCCAAAATATGTGTTTATAGCACTGTCATATGTTTTACTTCTCTGAGACATTCATATTTGTGTTCAGCAATATCTCACAAGCATAACAGTACCGCTTCATGTACAGGTTTTATGGTGTTTTGGGAAATACCAGGGTTAAATATGAATATAAATTAAATTATCTGGTATTTCTGCCTGGGTTGTCAGGCATGTTCCCAATATATAATTAATAAAATGATATAGTTGTATATAAAATACATTTAGAAATAAATTATATATATTATATATTTCATTCTATGTATTTTATGTATTTTATATTTGATATATAATTACTTTTAATTATTGGATCCGGCGAGGAGGTTAAGTATAGAGGCTGCAAGGAGGACCAGATAGTTAGGGCGTGCTACATAGGACAGCATAGTACACCCTAACATCAGGGAAAGGGTTAATACGCATTCATAAAAATGTATACAAATATAAACAAATTCCCTGTTTAGCTCTAGTGCACCTACCTCAACACTTCTTGTGTCAAGATGGGTACAAACGGGTGTTCATGAATCGCCCACCCTGAAATATTTTAGTGTATTTGATAGTATGCCTTACATATTGTTTTGGGGCTTGTGTGCAGTACCATCTTGGAGGAGCAAGACATGATCTTCAAGTTAAATATACATTTTCTCTTTCAGAGTTCCATTAAAACTGAAAATTTTAGGAATGTAATATAAATGTAAATGACTTTCAAACAAAGGCCAAAATAGTCATACTGAAAATGGAATTGACAAGGATAATTTTTCTTATTCAGTTAGTTTGACTTAAATTTTGAAATTCCCATTCAATTATTGGCAATTCTCACTTTATTGAATAACCCTCAACAATACAAATACCCTTATTTTATACAACACATTCTTTTCTTCATAGCAGCATTCTAAAACCCACTGAGGATAAGACATACATGTCCACAATGTACACATTACATTATACTGGTGGCAAGTGTATAGGTTCTAACAAATATCCTTGAACCCGGTATCTGATCAGTTCTTTCAATCTATGTTTATCATATTACTTATTATGTGTGGCAAAATTGTAATTCCACTTCTATGTAAATATTTCAGACTACTAAATTACAAGTTGTATCTATTCAATTGTTTAGTTAAGTTTGAATTAATAAATGCAAATAGTTTTTTTTTTTTAAAGTGTCAATTTGCCTGATTTTAATTTTTAGACATATCCATGAATAGCATTCTATACACAATATTCCTGTTTTGTCCTATATTAAGGCCCTAGCTATATATCACTTGGTTAAAATGAATGTTATGCTAATTATGTATTAAAAAAGGTAACTTGACAATGTGCAATATGACACCAAGATACCAAAAGGTTTAAAAAAAAAAGAAGAGTATTAATGACATAAAAAGCAATATTTCACTTGTTTTCACTCGCAATAAAGGGTGCAGTAGAAAAACTATTATTAGTTATATTTATCAAACTGCTAAATGAAAAGCAGTGAAAAATATTTGAGGCAGCAAAAATAGGAAATGGTCAAATTCTATAGTCAATTCATGTGAACAAAATCGCATCCTCGGGTTTTATGCTGGATTCTCCTGGGGTTATTCACTTTTACATGCAAATGTGTATGTGACAATCACGTAGCTATAACATATAATATAAAACTATAATTTTAAAAAATCCTATGGCAATTCAAGTTTACTGGAAAAAATATTGGCATAAAAATCTGTTACATCTCTATAGTGCTTTTTAGCCAGAGCTGGAACAAATGTGAGGTCTGGATTAAACTTTCTTAGAGACAGGTAAGATGTATTTAGATAATTAAGGTTGTTCGGCCTAGGTAAAGATAATAAATAGCTAAGCTGTGCCATAATAAAATTTCAAATTTTTATTTTTATCAAATATATACATGTTTAATAGTAATTTAGACTTTTTTAAGATCCTTAATTAAATGCAAATATATTAAAATACAAACTGTATTTTAAACAATTGAGCTAAGAGGTATTATTTATGGAGTCCAAAGTCAATTAATACACACATTGTCAGAATATGGATGTAGAAATGAGAAAGAGGGATGAGAATCAGTTTGACAGGAGAATTACATTTGCTCCAGTTAAGATTTCAAATGATTGTAATTAACAAGTGAAATATATATATATATATATATATATATATATATATATATATGCAGTGCAATCACTGATTCTGAAACTATGATTAATTAAGGGTTAAATTCATATAAATATTATGGTTATTACAAGGTGCAACTTTAACCCCTTAAGGACCAAACTTCTGGAATAAAAGGGAATCATGACATGTCACACATGTCATGTGTCCTTAAGGGGTTAAATTCATACTCACTAAATCTGATAATTAATGCATCTAGAAACACAATCGCATGCTGAGTCTGCAAAACTATATTTCACATGCTTCTCGCAAGAGCTGAACTTTGTGCACACCTTAAAGGTATTTGAAGTTTTATATTGAAACGAAACACATTATTTTTAAAGTTAAGTGTGTTTATTTCCATTTTTTGATTCTTGGCCCTGTGCAAATTAAAAAAAAAAAAAAAAATAGCAATCCAACACTGGACCAGCCTACCCTTGGCAGCCACAATGCAATCTACGGGATCATCAACACTGATGATCTTAGTCCAATCCAAAGCTTCTTATAGAGACGCATTGGGGACCAACAACATGTGTCTGACGTTTTTTTTATAAAGCAGTATTGAATCTGATTCTTCTCTATACAGTATGTGATGACATCAAATATAAAGGCATTTGTAAAACCCAAGGTCTTTAATAACTAAGCACTTTGTGGGTTTGGATAAAAGTAAACATTGCTATTTTTTTGTCATAAAAAAAGGGAAATACACTAAAACCACTTCATTAAGATGTTGCACTTTATTTATGTCTACTGATGTCAATATTTTTCACTAATTCTGCTGATAAAAACCTAAAATAAATCAATTTTAAATGTACAGATATTTTCTGTGATCTAGGCAAAGTACATGTATTTATCATTAAAGCACACGCAGGAAGATCCTTGGATCATGTTTGTAGTTGCTGACTGACAATTGTTCAGAATTTTTCCCTGAATTTAGCAGCTCTCTGTTTGAGTTTAAAGGGACAGTATTGCTGCAGCTTTCAATGAGTGAATTCAATAAATGAATACACTTTAAAATATGTGTGTCCAAATCAAGAAATCAATCCTGTCTTTTTAAATCGTATATCAATAACAGAAATTTTTAATATGGCGCGCTTCCTAAATTCTAGGTCACAGCCAGCACAATTGAGAGGTAAAAAAAAAATATTTTAAAATGTGTCTGAATATGCACTATTATGATTAATACATGTAAAAGAAGTACTCCTGTTAAAGAAAGCAGATTTGAATATTTTAATTATTTGTTAGCTTTACTTTGGCATAACTCACAGACAAAAATCAGAGCTCTGTATATAATGTGCATTTCATTTTCCAGCAGACAAGAAGGAGTTATTAGTCTATTCTCATAAAGGCTATCACAGGTTAAATAATAACCATGATTTGAATCCTACGTGAGATTGGATTGGTTGAAAACACTGACACTCCAATCAGAATACAGGTTTTGATTTTAAAAAAACTCAGTATTGTTTTCTTTTGTGTCTCTCATATTACCAATTGTTGTCCAGGTTTGCCCCAAACACTTGACTCTATTTTACGCCACAGCTAATTGTCCTTTATATAGCACCAACTTATTTCGTAGCGCTATACAATATTATAAAAGGGGGAAATTTAACAATAAATGAGACAATTACAAAATGTTACAGGAACAATAGGTTGATGAGGACCTATGTACAGCTATGTTACTTCACATGTTGTATGAGACGTTATGCATTTAATATGTTATTGCAGTTTATCAATTTATAACAGAGCATTTCAATATGCTGACCTGTGACTTTTTCTGTTAGTTTTAACAAATATTACTCGTGCATTATTTTAATAAATTGTACTAAAATATCCTCAATAATAGAACATTAAAAACAGAAACATATAAATTGTTTTTTTAAAAAAAAACTTGCACTATTTCAGATATTATTATTATTATTATTACTTTATTATCTATTTACCGCCAGCAAATTCTGTGACGCTGTACAATGGGTACTGGGGTGAATAAAATGGCAGCAGTAATTAAAGAAAACTTAACTCCACAGCACTTGTTCTATTAGACCCTTACATAGGCTTAACAAATCGTAATCTTGCATTATTTTAACAAATTGTATTAAATATATTATCCATAACAGAACATTAAAAACATAAACTTTTTTTTAATACCCCAGTAAAGACTATTTCTGTGGTGAATAAAATGATGGCTGTAATTAAAAAACTCCACAGCACTTCTGTTGTGTGGCGACCCTAGAATACCCCAGGCACACACAGACATCTAACGGAAATATGCAATACATGCACATGCACAGACAGCTCACATGGCCTGTGTACAGCACTGCAAGCGTTAACTAATTTATATAACGTTTGTCAAAGCATGCAAGTTTAAATAAAAAGAAATGACTAATTATTTTAAAATAATCTTAGCATAACAGCCTATTGTACAGCACTGCGGAATTTGTTGGCGCTTTCTAACTAAAAATAATAACATATAACTCATTTTATCTAGCTGCTAGGTTATGCTGAAATTGAGGAAGTGACAGTTCCTCTTGAAAAAAAAATGCATAATTTAGCATTACTCTGGTAATGCATGGGTTAAATGTTTACCGAATATTGGCCAAAATTGTATTAGTAGTATTATTTCAATGGAAACACTAAGATTCAGGAAAGGGCTGAACTATTTTCCTTTTCAAAACTATTAACTATTTCAGTTCAAGAAATTAGTAACTAGAGAATGTTTCCTATAAAATCATACAAAAGCACATCTCACTAATGATATAACTAAGCAGATAGTATATGCAAGTGTCCCTGCTTACCTTACAGTTTGTAGAAGTAGTACAGAGTCGAAAAAGAATCACCCGCCTAATTGTTCATTCAGACTGAGAAAAAGGAAAGGGCTCTTTCCACAATTGTGTCTACGAGCTGGATGAGCCAGCACAACCTTGCAGCTGTTATACCTGTGACAGTATGAATGAGAAGGAGGAGACTGTGTGGGCTGGATCTGTACTAAGGTGCCTGTTGTCATAGAGGTGGGGACACCTTGATCAGGTAGTGGACACACCTTGCAGTCTGCAGACCTTCCTTTACATAAGTTATTTCATGCATCGTGAGACATGCTAAAGGGTTGGTGTCAGTATATAATGGGATTTAGGTTGAATTTAATGACTTTAGCTTTATTTTCATAGAAAAAAAAAATCTGTGCAAGACAGAAAGCATGCAGATATGTGATTTATTGAAACAGACCGAATCAAGCAGAGTTAGATTACCTCACAGTTTAAAATGAAATCGCGTTTGTGGCTGACAACTAAAGGAACAAGAGATAAAGGAACTTTTTGTAACTGAATAGCTCCTATTAACATCTGTGAGATAACTGATATTTATTACTAGGTATATGATTATTTATTTTAACATAACAAACGCACAAGCCTGCAGTCCACCATGGACTACCAGGCCTGAACTATAGACTACAGCCCTGAAATAAAAAAAAAAACATTCAAGAGTCACTTGTACCCATTACATTTTTATTAATAATTATTGTTGGTGGTCCACTTGCAACTTTGCCTACTACTTTGGGTAATACTAAACATTATCTCACAAACTGGGTGCAATGGGCAACAACAATTTTGACTTATTTACATTAATTCATGTTTGGGCAGACTAGATGGGTCAAATGGTTATAATCTGCCATCACATTTTGTGTTTCTATCTAATGTGTGTGCACTTATTTGCCTTAAAAGTACTCTCTCATGTTCTCCCTGTCGGGTCCTGTCTCTCTATAGGTACATCCTCTGTTTTCATGTTGGCTGAGTTGTCTTTCCCTCAATTATGAGCACATCATCAACCTCAATCAACTGATCTTTTTGTCTATATCCACATAAAACATGAATCCTTTGGTGGAGGGTCTTCCAGATATGACCCAACTTACTTCATTTGAGAACCTGTGCCTTCAGAGAAAATACTCGAGGAAACCTCATTCTATATGTTAACAAGTCCTGACTTCTCAAGTTCAAAATTACATGTTAATTAATATTGTTAAATGGAAAAAGGATCTAGGTATACTTTGACAGAATGGAAGAGGGCTATTTCCTATATCAATGGAGCATCCAAATGTCTATCTCATTTGGAGGTGCAGAAAAAGCTGTTAATGTTTTGGTACCTTGTCCAACAAAGACAAGCCCACATCTATTCTAGCTCTGCACTCTCTTGCAGGTGATGTCATCAACCAGAATCACTATATTATACATTTTGATCCAGCCATCTACTTACTCCATTCTGGCAGCAGGTACAGTGATCGATATCACAGGTTTTGACTGCCCCCAACCCGGAAATGATCCTACTCGACAGGTCTCCTGAGTATGTCGAAAGGGATTTTGAATGAGTGTTACCACATATCTTAGTAGCAGCTAAAATAACTATTGCTTCTTTGTGGAAGTCTTCTACCCCACCCTACGTGCATTTCACACTGTGTAGGCAAGGCAAAACAAAAATGTATTAAGAAATATCCCATACGTGTGCTATGTCACTTTCAAAACACAAAATATCATATAGGTTACTAAGGATCTGAAATCACATACAATCCAAATGTCTCTCTCACTGGAAGATGTTGGAAAAGCTGTCAGTGCATCTCTGCTGTTACCCCTATCTGTGTTAGGGTTAAGGTTTTTTGGTTTTATTTTACTCTACCAATATTAATAATATGACGATTAAGGAATGGTGCCTTCCTTAATTTTTAATTTGCATGTTTTGGTATTAAATATTATGCAATATACTCATATTGCCAGGGTTTTCTGTTCTACACTATTGTCTGGATGCCAAGTTGTGTTCCAAGATCTTCCCTCTTCTTACTTGTGCAAATTATTTCACTCTGCATAATTGTATTTGTTATTTGCAGACATTTTATTCAATACAAATTCTACAACAAAATCTACAAAAATCATTGAAGAGAAGTTTTCTGTTTGTATATATATATAACTTTACAAACCAGACTAATGGTAGAGCTGTCAAGACATCTTGGGAAAATGCGTCCACACGGAACTATGTGAATATTATCTGACCCCTGATCAATCAGGCTTTCGTCCAAATCACTCAACTTCGACTGCACTCTTAAAAGTTTGCAATGACATCCAAATTGGCATGGAACAAGGAGACTTAACTGGAGCTATTTTCCTTGATTTTGCCAAGGCCCTTGACACTGTAGACCATGGCATTCTTTTGCAAAAACGTAAAAACTCAAGTATTGATGATCGTCCGCTAACCTGGTTTCGATCGTATGTTTCAGACCCATTGCAATATTAGGCCATTTCTGATAGCGCTTCCCACCCTCTTCCAGTCACGTGTGGTGTTCCCCAAGGCTCCATACTTAGCCCCCTGCTATTCACATTAGTTATAAATGATCTGCCTAACGTCTGCAAATCCTCAACTGTACACATATATGCAGACGATACTGTAATCTACACTAGTAAACCGAAGCTATTGCAGCTTGAGGCTGTGCCCCAAAACCAATTCACCGAGGTAGAAAAGTGGATACTGGATAACAAACTCTTCCTAAACACTGACAAAGCTGTTACAATGATTTTTGAAACTGTATCTAAATTACGTAAACTACAAAATCAACAACTGTGTATCAGAACAAATTCAAATAGCACACTGACAGCAGTCTGCTCTTTTAAATATCTAGGTATGTTGCTAGATCCCAATCTATCAAATCTATCAAAACCTTTTAAGAGATCTATGGCAATATACCTCAGCACCGAATGCACCTGTCATGGTTGAATATATATATTACCTATTATGTATTACATTTATATGTGTGTGTGTATATATATAAATATATATATATATATATATATATACACACACATATAAATACAATATATATAGTTTGTATATTGTATTCTTCTAATATTGTACACTATTGTAACAATGCAATGTTTTGTGGACAAAGACCCAGGACATACTTGAAAACGAGAGAAATCCATCCTGTTAAACTATTTCATAAATAAATAATATTTTTGATAAATTGCTAAATCAATTCAGTGCAATCAGTTTTAACCGTGATTATTGCAGAATAGAGGGTTTGCTACAATAATAAACTATACTTACAAGCAAACAATCTAGAAATTTTTTAAAACTGTGTCAAAGGTGGAGGGATGGAGCGGGGCCTGACCGCAGAGCTGGGAAGAGGCAACCCTTCACAGCTCCTACCACACGCAGAAAATAATAGGAAATTTCAATGCCCAAACAGCGTTAAATCAATGTGATAAGGCGACCACACAAGAGGTGACATTGCCCTGAACAAGATGATACCACTCGAGAGTCATTTCAAGCGATACTCACCCAACAACAATATGGGGCCCTACAAGCTTGGCAGATGCCGAAGAGACGGACGCTTTCCTGCTGTCGTGACAATCCGAGCACCACGCCAGGGCCCTCGTTTCCCCCCTGTGGAACATGGGGATCATCCTGGTCTACCAAAGTGGAGAGAGCACTCACCCTTGAATAGCACAACTGAAAGTTGGGAGACACGAGGCCTGACCAAGATGGCGGACAGCTCCGTTACACGCAAAGTGCAACTGACACTCAGTGACTGGGCAGAAGATAAAATTTGATGACCTCTGCAGGCAATTCTGGAAACGCCTGGAGGAAAGGTGACAGTCACCAGCCAGAGCTCCGGTCCCTGAAAGGAGTAATACCGGAGTGCAGCCGAAGAGGCCCCAACCGGGAAAACTACTACTAAACATGCTTTCCACAATACTGCTGGCCCACCTGGGAAAAGAGCCACATGGGGTGCCGCCCCTATATACCACTCACGCCTGCGGAGGAGAGCGAGGCACCTGCACAAGCGACCGAGTACAGCCTTACGCAGCCCCACACAGGGGAAGGACTTGGCCCCAGGACGGCGATGAATCTGTGAGACAGTGGACATGGCTCTAAAAAAGTCTCAGGACAGGGGGGGCACCTCATACGGACTGCGCTGGGATACTTCTGAGGACACGCAGGGTACCAAGGAGCAGCTAGGGATGCTCACCAATGGAACTTCCAGGCATGTACCTGCAGCCTCCAGACAGGGCATCGGCTGGCCATACAGGGACTGACCCGCTAAAGCACTCACAGTCCGTGCCTGGGCACACAATGTGAGAACTCTCCCTATGTCCTATACTTTGCAAAGCATACCCACTGATTGCATGTTTAAACTTTTTAAACTACATAATCAGACCACCTAGCCTGTATCTTATACTTTTCCCTCTTTCTCCCTCCGCTGATTATATTTCCTACTTAAGCATCCACACATATTTAGCCTGCAACATTCAGGTTACTCGCTCACTTAAACTATGGTAGTACACACGTGAAGACCAAGCCTGACTTACCGTGTTTTACAACAACCTGTTCAGCAGTATCAAGCTGGATCAAACACACACCCTTATTGGCTGACTCGCTTAGGAGTTTCTCATATCTGCAATTCTTGTACACGACTTACGTCTCTGCCTTAACTCCTTCCACACTGATTCCTGTCCCCAATATCATAAAATTGTGCATGTCTAACTGACTACCCCAAGTGTAACACGTGATGCTTGACTTGAGGAATGCTGTTGGGGTACCTCAAAATTGTATGTTATATTTTTTATGAACGGCAAAAATACAAAATACATTTTTTTTTTTTTTTTTTAAAAGGTGGAGGGATGAATATAATCTACTGGTGATTATTATGATGGAATGCAAACATATATCAGAATTCAGGAAATTATAACCCAGGATTGTAAATGGTGAATTAAAACAAATTAAAACAAAATGTTGATAGGATAAAACAAGGATACTAAAAATTTCTTCTTACACCTTTCTCCATTAATCCCAGACAATAAACTATTCCAAATAGGTTCTCAGCAATGATTCTAAGACCAGGTTTAATAAGAAAAAAATCTTAAAATCAAAGCTTTGGTATTAACATCATCATGAAGTATTTAACCTCCAAAATATTTGGAATTTCATTGGGATCAAACTTTTTTTTTAATAATTTTTTTGTATTGTGTGTTTATGTTTTATCTATTTGCCATTTGTTGTTAATCCTAAATGGTTTATGATAAGTAAGAATTGTTCCTGTTATGTGTAGTGAAATGTCTTTGATTAAATTATTTTGAATTCTGGGTTACCATTTTCTGTGCTTGTTCAGGAATGGAAGATCCATACACTGTTGCCTGTTGTGAGTGCATTTGTGTATATCCAGTTAGAGACAAGTTGTCTGTTGAGCATAGAACCAATGGCATTCAAATAGTTTATCCTGTAAGAGCAATATTTATAGGTATGGAATTAAATGGTACAAAGGAACAGCATTTCAAATAGATGAGTTAAATCTGTTCTACTCATTTTTTTTCTACTTTGTGTAGAGTAGAGTTGAAATAGGAGTTTACAAAAAAAGGGAGGGGGAGTTAGTGCTTCCCGGGTGTGGCTGTTTGTTTAATTACCTAGCTGAGTCCAGTCTGTTGGCTTGTGGGAAGTTTCACTAATGCTTTCAAATAGCTTGGTATATCTCACTACAATTGTATAAGTGCATTTTTGAAAGTGTGCAATAAGTTGGGGAATACAGAAGGAAATACAAGGTTTTGAATTAGTATTACCTTTTAGTAATTGGCCTATATTATCTATTATAATATGTTGGACATATCGCAAAGTGCCCATGTGTACTCTGGGAGAGATTTATCACAGTATTCTTTAAAAAATAAAAAAATAAGTATTTCATTTTGGTCTTTAGTTTGTTTGTATATATTACATTCTTTTAAAGAGGTTGTAAAAAAGTGTCAGATTTATTTTACCCATGCTGCGCTATTTTTTTGCAGTAATACTATAGTCAGAAAAGACCACCAAATTTAGAGTGGCTGAAAAAAAAAAGTGACACAGAATATTATTCTGATAAAAATAAAAAGTTGAAAGGGAGATAAAAAAAAATTATGGGTAGGGTATAAAGAAAAGGAGAGGACTTCCAAAAGTGGGCCTGAAGGAACTTCAAAGGGGGTAGCCCTAAGAATTAGATAAATTGTATACAGAAAATGTCCAAGGGACACAAATAAGTCCCTATATGGACACTTTGTATTATTCAATATGATTAAAAAATTCAGTTTATTGTAAAATAATAAATAAAAATAGCAAAACCACAACAGAAAAGGAAAAAGGAAACTTATAAATACACACAGAGTAGAGAACAGAAGTTAATAAGCTCTGCAATGTAAGATGGGTAGAAGGAGTTCTGTAGCAATGAAGGCTGCTTAAACTTTTTTTATAATTAGAGGTAGGAGGAACAAAAGTGAAATAGGTCAAAATCACAATTGCTTAAAGTGGTTATTGTGAGTGAAAAAATATATTGTTCACAATGGGTTAACCAACTATCAGAAAATAGGTAGGAGGAACAAAAGTAAAGTAGATCCAAGTCACTCTTGCTTCAAGTGTTTATGGTGAGTGGAAACATATTGTTCACAAAGAGTTAGCCAACTATTATAATTGCTAAGCACTATAGGACCTTATTACTATAGAGCTTATTAGCTTCTGTTCTCTACTCTGTGTGTATTTTTAAGTTTTCTTTTTTATTTTCTGTTGTGGTTTTGCTATATATTTTTAATCATTATCTAATACATTTTTTTTTTTTTAAATCTTACTGAATAATACATAGTATCCATATAGGGACTTCTTTGTGTCCTCTGGACTTTGTATCCATTGGACATTTTCCCAAATCCCTATGCACATTTAACCCCTTAGTTACCAGACCGCTTTTCAATTTTCTTATGATTAAGGACAGGCTGTTTTTACATTTCTGCGGTGTTTGTGTTTAGCTGTAATTTTTCTCTTACTCATTTACTGTACACACACATATTATATACTGTTTTTCTCACCATTAAGTGGTCTTTCTAAAGAAACTATTATTTTCATCATATCATATAATTGACTATAAAATAAATAATAAAGTATGATGAACAAATTTGAAAAAAACAACTTTTTCTAACCCCCAAAATCTGTTACGCATCTACAACCGCCAAAAAACACCAATGCTAAATAGTTTCTAAATTTTGTCCTGAGTTTAGACATACTCAATGTTAACATGTTTTTGCAAGTTATAGGGCTATAAGTACATGTAGGACATTGCTGTTTCAAAATATATATTTTTTAAATTTATCATTAGTGACATTGTAACACTGCTATCTGTCATAGATCTCTGAATCCCACCTCACATGTACATATTTTTTTTTAAAGTAGACAACCCAGGTTATTCAATATGTGGTATGTCCAGTCTTTTTTAGTAGCCACTTAGTCACAAACACTGGCCAAAGTTAGCATTTATATTTGTTTGTGTGTTAAAAATCCAAAAAACTATTATGAACGCTAACTTTGGCCCCTAAAAAAAAAAGACTGAACATACCCCATTTGCAATACTTTGGGTTGTCTTCTTTTGCAAATGGCATGCCATCATGGGGCTCATGGGGCAAATGGCATGCCATTCCTGGGCTACCATACACAGGGCCGGAGCAAGGATTTGTGCCGCCCTAGGCAATATAAAAATTTGCTGCCGCCCCTCCCCATCACAATGCCCCACCCTTATGATCTGCCATATGAGCCAATGCCAGTGCTGCACACAGTGTCTTTTCTCTGAAAAGACTGTGTGTTTGCATTAAAAAGTCTGCAGGGACAGGCTATAGACACCAGAACAACTATATTAAGCTGTAGAGGGCTCTGGTGACTATAGTGTCCCTTTAATGTGAGGTAAATTAGGGATTAGTGCCACTAATAATATACTGGATTGCCTACTTACCACCAGACGAGGACAAGAGGATGATGACGGACTCAGAATGCAGTCTGGCTCCACTGGTCTGGTGTTAAAACAGGCTCTCTGGAGGTAGTGCTCACAAAAACAACGAACAGGAAGCAGCTCCATTTTTGGGGCCCCTTACACAGATCGCAGCCTGGGCCTACAAGGTCTGCCCATAAGCCTGATGCCTACAAGGCCCACTCATGAGTTTGCTTCTTCTAAGTGTTGCTTCTAAGTGTCTAAGTGAATAAGTGAATAGAGCTTGGTTGCTTCTTCTAAGTGTTGCTTCTAAGTGTCTGTGGTTGGAGATATTCTGGAGAGTTTTACAGAAGCTTCAACTGTCTAAGAGTTGTGCTAAGAGTTTTCTTTTTTACTGTTACAGGTAAGATTCATCTGTAGGAAAAGGTTACTGATTGCACAAGGTTTGATTTCCTGTTGGTAATTATAAGGCATTTGATTGGATTAGGTAGCTACTTGCTATTGATTGCTGTGTAAATTAGCTATTGTTTGCTAATAAGCAGAGGCCTACCCAGGTGTTAAACATTCCTAGTGGGAGGTGATTTTAGGAGTATATAAGGGCTGTTGTCATTAGCTTGGCTAATAGAGCTTGGTTGCTTCTTCTAAGTGTTGCTTCTAAGTGTCTGTGGTTGGAGATATTCTGGAGAGTTTTACAGAAGCTTCAACTGTCTAAGAGTTGTGCTAAGAGTTTTCTTTTTTACTGTTACAGGTAAGATTCATCTGTAGGAAAAGGTTACTGATTGCACAAGGTTTGATTTCCTGTTGGTAATTATAAGGCATTTGATTGGATTAGGTAGCTACTTGCTATTGATTGCTGTGTAAATTAGCTATTGTTTGCTAATAAGCAGAGGCCTACCCAGGTGTTAAACATTCCTAGTGGGAGGTGATTTTAGGAGTATATAAGGGCTGTTGTCATTAGCTTGGCTAATAGAGCTTGGTTGCTTCTTCTAAGTGTTGCTTCTAAGTGTCTGTGGTTGGAGATATTCTGGAGAGTTTTACAGAAGCTTCAACTGTCTAAGAGTTGTGCTAAGAGTTTTCTTTTTTACTGTTACAGGTAAGATTCATCTGTAGGAAAAGGTTACTGATTGCACAAGGTTTGATTTCCTGTTGGTAATTATAAGGCATTTGATTGGATTAGGTAGCTACTTGCTATTGATTGCTGTGTAAATTAGCTATTGTTTGCTAATAAGCAGAGGCCTACCCAGGTGTTAAACATTCCTAGTGGGAGGTGATTTTAGGAGTATATAAGGGCTGTTGTCATTAGCTTGGCTAATAGAGCTTGGTTGCTTCTTCTAAGTGTTGCTTCTAAGTGTCTGTGGTTGGAGATATTCTGGAGAGTGTTGCTTCTAAGTGTCTGTGGTTGGAGATATTCTGGAGAGTGTTGCTTCTAAGTGTCTGTGGTTGGAGATATTCTGGAGAGTGTTGCTTCTAAGTGTCTGTGGTTGGAGATATTCTGGAGAGTGTTGCTTCTAAGTGTCTGTGGTTGGAGATATTCTGGAGATAAACTGGAGGTAATCTGAGGTATTCAGGAGGATAAATAAAAAGTTAAGATTCGTTTGGTTTAAATAATTGATCTCATTGGAATGGCAGACTTAGTTCAGTGTAATAGTTGCTATGCATTTGTTTCGCGTTCCACTTTTTGGAGGTTTAGTTGTTGTCTAATCTGTAGACAGTTCTCTATCTTGCGGCAGGAGATTGTATTTTTGAAGTCTGAGATTTGTAAATTACCTGGTAAACAAACTCAGGCTGGAACTGCTGCAAAGCCACTGCCACAGAGACATACTAGGAATGGCAGATGGATTACTGTAGGATCTGGTAGACTTAGAGTTGTGGATAAAAGGCATATTGCACAGTCTGTTGTTCTACATAATTCATTTTCTGCACTTTCAGAGTGTAATGGTGTCATGGAGACAGGCACTGAGGCTAGTGGTGTTGTGCAGAGAGGCACTGAGGCTAGTGGTGTTGTGCAGAGAGGCACTGAGGCTAGTGGTGTTGTGCAGAGAGGCACTGAGGCTAGTGGTGTTGTGCAGAGAGGCACTGAGGCTAGTGGTGTTGTGCAGAGAGGAACTGAGGCTAGTGGTGTTGTGCAGAGAGGCACTGAGGCTATTGGTGTTGTGCAGAGAGGCACTGAGGCTATTGGTGTTGTGCAGAGAGGCATTGAGGCTAGTGGTGTTGTGCAGAGAGGCACTGAGGCTAGTGGTGTTGTGCAGAGAGGCACTGAGGCTAGTGGTGTTGTGCAGAGAGGCACTGAGGCTAGTGGTGTTGTGCAGAGAGGCACTGAGGCTATTGGTGTTGTGCAGAGAGGCACTGAGGCTATTGGTGTTGTGCAGAGAGGCACTGAGGCTAGTGGTGTTGTGCAGAGAGGTACTGAGGCTAGAGGTGTTGTGGAGAGAGGCACTGAGGCTAGAGGTGTTGTGGAGAGAGGCACTGAGGCTAGAGGTGTTGTGGAGAGAGGCATTGAGGCCAGTGGTGTTGTGCAGAGAGGCTTGAAGACTATGATGAGGCCTAATAGAAAGCAGTTGTTGTTGGGGGATTCCATCATAAGAGGTGTGGAGATGGACAATGGTGGTCTTGTGAGGTGTCTTCCCGGAGCTACTGCTCACAGAGACAGGAGACGTATCTGTAATATTGTTAAGCAAGCAAAGCAGGAAGGGGAATTGGATGTACTTGTCCATTTAGGGACAAATGACTTGGCTTGCAATGAGGTTTCAGAGGTTAAGGAAGTTTTTAGTGTTTTTGCCAATGATATACGGCAGGTTGCTTCCACACTGTCATTCTCTGAAGTTCTGCCTGTGCATAACACTCAGAATGACAGGCGGATGCGTATTAGGGACTTTAACTTGTGGCTTGGTGAATGGTGTCGGGAGCAAGGATTTGGCTTTATTGCTCATGGTAGCTCTGTTTGGAATGGAAATAAACTGTACAAAAAAGATGGTTTGCATCTTTCTCAAAAGGGAACAAATGATCTCAGTGAGCAGTTCAGAGGTTTTGCTAAGATGTATTTAAACTAGGAGGGGGGGGGCAAAAGGGTGATAAAACATCAATCCAATTGTCCCCCAAAACAAGGACAGAAGGTGCCTGTAGCAAGTGTGTTAAAAAATGATAAGCTTAGAGTCATGTCTACAAATGCTCGCAGTTTAGGGAATAAGATCCATGAACTTGTGGCAATAATTATAACTGATAGTGTAGATTTAGTCGCTGTTACTGAGACATGGTATAATGAAAAAAATGACTGGGACATAGCAATACCAGGGTACTCTTTATATAGAAAAGACAGGGAAGGCAAGAAAGGGGGAGGGGTGGCCCTGTATGTGAAGGATAGCATAAAATCTAGCCTAATAAAGGTTAGTGAGACGAACATAGAGTCCATTTGGGTTACGTTAGAATTTGGTAATCACACAGTAGTTCGTGTAGGTGTGATTTATAGGCCCCCAGGACAAATTGAAGAGTTAGATAATCTACTATTTGAAGAAATAGCTAAAATGACAATGAAGGGGGAAGTTATCACCATGGGTGACTTTAATCTTCCTGATGTGAATTGGAAAACAAAAATAGCTACTTGTGCCAGAAGCACACATATTCTAAACTCCCTACTGGGATTGTCTCTAAAACAAGTCGTTGAGGAGCCAACTCGTAAAGAGGCCATACTAGATTTAGTGTTAACAAATGGAGAATTGGTATCAGATAGTACTGTAGGTGAAAGTTTAGGATCCAGTGATCATCAGTCAGTGTGGTTTAATATAAGAACAGTGACTGAGTCACACCACACAAAACCAAAGTTTTAGACTTTAGAAAAACAGACTGTAGCGGAGAGCCGATCTTGCACAGCTATTCTCCACTAGAGATTCCAGTGAGGCTCAGGAACAAGGTGATGTTAAGTCCATAGGCAAGGTTTCCAGCAGGTAAAGTGATACAGCAGTATCCCCATCGCAATCCCAATAACTGGACGACACACAGTTTCAGGAGTAGACTGACAAGCTTTATTCCACAGTTCCTTATAAAGCCCTCTCCCATGCAAGGGAGGAGGTTCTATCACTTAAGACATTATCCAATCTCTAAGTAGTAACCTCCCACAGATCTCCTCCCCTCCTCTAGCATCATAATCCCCTTATTGTGTACACAGTTTTCCCCGAGTTTTGGATGTACCCTAAATACTTGGGGTACATCCACAAATCCAACATCCCCAGATAGCTCTATTCTGGGGGACCAACATACTTAAAAATTAGCCCATTCGGATGAATGGTTCGTGAGATATGGGGTTCCAAAGATTTGACCGACCGCATGGGTAAAGTATCCGAAAACAGTTCCATGCATTTTGGCCCTGCGGTCGGTCACAAACAAGGGAATGAAAACAGGCGAATTGCCTGTGTTATAGAGCCTGGAGAGGGTTTGAATGAATTCCCTTGTTTATGGGGCTCTTTCTACCGAACGGCGGGTCATTCGGTAGTTTCCATACGAATTTCTGGAAGTATGGAGGTCTCAGCGGTGTTTGCCTAATCAAGTGTCCGATTTTAGTTCCAGACACTCGACGGCAAAACACCGCTGTTCGGTAGTTTAAGATGGCCGCCGCCACGTGTTTGTTTCCCGAATGGCGGCCACCCAGAGGACAAAGACCACACTGCACTGATTGCCAATTACCTGTTTGCAACATTGTTGCAAACGGTAATTGGAGGCACACTCATTCCTGGGTGGTCTGGTTGTTCGGTAGTTTCATTCCCTTGTTTTATTTGAATGATTCTACCGAACAACTAGAGGAATACAATTCTTTACATACATTTAACTGTCATTATACCCGGATACCATGCTTTCTATACATGTACATACACATTAAACCAGCCATATGACCAAATACACTTATTCTCATACATGTCGTGGGACAGCCCGGTACCAATCCGCTACACTGCTCCCCCTTGCCCACAAGCCGGCATACACAGTCTGATCCAACACGGATCGGCTTGGGGATGTCCGGGGGCTCACGGATCATTTCTCTAAGTCAGTTTGTCTTGACAACCCGTCAGCATTTCCATTCTGCTTACCCGGCCGGTACTGGATATTAAAGTCAAAAGGCTGTAGCGCCAAACTCCAGCGCAGCAGCCTGGCGTTGTCTCCAGCCACCCGGTTCAGCCAGACTAACGGGTTGTGATCCGTGAGCAAGGAAAAGGGCTGTCCATATAAATAGGGTTGTAGCTTCTTTAGGGCCCACACCACAGCCAGGCATTCCTTTTCGATGGCGGCGTAGCTTACTTCTCGAGGTAACAGTTTGCGACTGATGTAAGCCACTGGATGTTCCCCGCCATCGGCCCCGACTTGACTCAGTACTGCCCCCAATCCAAACATAGAAGCGTCTGTGTGAACAAGAAAACGTTTAGTTGGATTGGGAGCTGCCAAGACAGGGGCATTTATCAGTGCATTTTTCAATTGTTGGAATGCCTGCTCACACTCCGGGGTCCAGTTTACTTGGCGGGGAAGGTTCTTACGGGTCAGGTCAGTGAGAGGTTTGGCCAGGGCGCTATGATTGGGAACAAACTTCCGGTAATACCCTGCTGTCCCTAGAAACGCTAAAACCTGGGTCTTAGTCCTAGGGGTGGGCCACTGGGCTACAGCCTCTACTTTGGCGGGTTCGGGTTTTTGTTTACCGCACCCTACTCTATGTCCCAGGTATTGTACCTCAGCCATGCCGATACTACACTTGGCCGGCTTCAAGGTCAGACCTGCTTCCCTTATCCTATCTAGTACAGCTCCGATGTGAGCTAAGTGTTCCTGCCACGTATTGCTAAAAATAGCAATATCGTCCAGGTAGGCACATGTATAGTCCTGGAATCCATCTAGGAGTCGATCCACCATCCTTTGGAAGGTGGCTGGGGCGTTTTTCATCCCAAATGGCATGACCTTAAACTGGTACAAGCCAAATGGGGTGACAAAGGCCGACTTCGGGATGGCGTCTGGGGCCAGGGGGATTTGCCAATACCCTTTACACAAGTCAATAGTGGTGAGGTATTGGCCCCTGGCCATTCTGTCCAGTAACTCGTCTATCCGGGGCATCGGATAGGCGTCAGATACAGTCTTCTCGTTCAATCTCCTATAGTCCACGCAGAAGCGGGTCGTACCGTCTCGCTTTGGTACGAGGACTACAGGAGATGCCCAAGGACTGTCTGAGGGTTCAATCACCCCCAGTTGGAGCATTTCGTCGATCTCCTTACGCATGTTTGCCCGTACCGCTTCTGGAATGCGGTATGGCGTCTGGCGCATGGGTAGTTGCCCTGGGGTCTCGACCCGGTGAGTTGCCAGAGGCGTGTATCCAGGTACATTAGAGAACGTGTCGCGTTTCTCTTCCAATAGTTGCTGTACCTCGATCCGCTCCTGTGGGCTCAGCCGATCTCCCAGCGTAACCTCCCCTAAATCTCCGGACAGCTGCCCATCCCCCAGCAAATCGGGGAGGGGTAAGCTGTCAAACTCTTCCGTGTTAGGGGCACAGATGGCGGTTACCTCCTCAGTACGCTCGTGGTAGGGCTTCAGCATGTTCACATGGAGCATGCGTCGCCCCCCAGTCCCTGTGCAGGGGCCGATAATATAGGTGGTATCGCATCTTTGCTCCACCACCTTATATGGGCCCTGCCAGGCGGCCTGTAACTTATCATGTCGGACAGGTTTTAAAATTAGTACCTTCTGCCCGACCTGAAAGCTACGGTCCCTGGCTCCCCGATCATACCATGTACGCTGGCGGGTCTGGGCCTCCTGAAGGTTTTCCCGTACCGTCTTGGTCAACGCTTCTAGGCGGTCCCGAAAGGCCAACACATATGGTAGGATGGGAGTGCCATCTGTGCTCCGGTCTCCCTCCCAATGCTCTCTAATAAGATCCAATGGGCCTCGGACCCTCCTTCCAAACAATAATTCAAACGGGGAGAACCCTGTGGATTCCTGCGGCACCTCCCGGTATGCAAATAGGAGGTGTGGCAGGAATCGTTCCCAGTCCTTGTGGGTCTCTGCGAAGGTTCGGAGCATCTGCTTCAAGGTACCATTGAATCGTTCGCAGAGCCCGTTCGTCTGGGGGTGGTAAGGGGCGCTGATAATAGGCTTAATGCCACAGATCCTCCAGAGGTGTTGGGTGAATTCTGCGGTAAACTGGGTACCCTGATCCGAGATAATCTCCCTGGGTAATCCCATCCGGGAGAATATCCGCATGAGGGCATCCGCGACCGTCTCAGCGTGGATGTTGGTCAGAGCCACTGCTTCTGGATACCTGGTGGCATAATCTACGACCGTTAAAATATACCGTTTTCCTGACGGGCTAACTTTATTGAGGGGGCCTATCAGATCCACCGCTATTCGGCTAAAAGGTTCCTCTATTATGGGTAAGGGGTGAAGTTTAGCCTTCCTGCGATCCCCCCTTTTTCCCACTCTCTGGCAGGTATCGCAAGTCGTGCAATATCTGCGTACTTCCTGGCTAATCCCTGGCCAGAAGAAACTCTGGGTTAGTCTGTACCTGGTGCGACTAACCCCTAGATGTCCGGATAGCGGAATATCATGCGCTATCCGGAGTAATTCAGCCCGGTACCGCTGTGGTACCACTAATTGTCTCCTCGCTATCGGGTCTAACCCCGTAATCTGTTTGGTTGTTTCCCTGTATAAAAGTTGTTTATCCCAGATAAACTTCTCTCCCTCCGCCCCGGGGGAACCCGTGCCAACCTTGTCCCTATACACCTGAAGCGTGGGGTCTGTTGCGACTTCAGCTACAAATTCATTAGGTGGAGCCCAGGGGACACATTCTAGAGGGGGGGTAGGGTTGCTTACCTGGACCTCCGGCAGTGTGTTGTGGTCCTGGGTGCGGGCCTGTTGTCGGGTGACTACAGGGTTGACCTCTCCTGTGGTGGGTGACTGGGGCTCAAAAGCAGAAGTGAGCCTCCCCAGATCGTTCCCCAATAAAACCTCCGCCGGTAAATGTGGCATCAACCCCACCTCCACTTCCCCTGCCCCCGCTCCCCAATGTAAATGTACCCTTGCTGTAGGTAGCCGGTACACTGCTCCCCCAGCTACCCAGACGGCAACAGTTTTGTTCAGTTTTGCCTGATCTGAAATCAGGTGGCTCTGTACCAAAGTGATGGTGGCTCCCGAATCTCGTAATCCCCGGACTGCTGTACCATTCAGATATACCGTCTGTCGATGGTGCCGTAGATTATCCACATTGGCCTGGACCGGATCTGCCTCGTGCAGTACCTCCCATTGTTCCACAGTAGTAATGGGGACTGCGGAACCATATGGGGTGGTGACTAGGTCCTGGTAGTGGTGGGCTGCGGCCGCCCTGGGTGGAGGTGGGCCTGGACGAATCCAGGTGGAACGGTCCCGTAGCTGTGGGCATTCCCTTTTATAATGTCCCCACTTCTGGCAGTGATGACAGGGGCCAGCGGTGGGTTGTCGGAACCGGGGCTGTGCAGCGGGTGGTGGAGGAGGTGGTAGCGGTCTCGGTGGAGCTAGGGTGTAGTTGTTTCCCCCGAATGTTTTAAAGGTTGCTTTTGGAGCTGCAGGTTTTTGTGACCTGCGTGCATCCAGGTAGTCATCCGCTTTCCTAGCCGCCTCGGTAAGGGAAGTAGGGTTTCTGTCCCTTACCCATTCCTGGACCTCATTGGTTACTCCCTCATAGAACTGCTCCATCAGCAACATTTGTATTACATCCTCCATAGAACGTGCCTTGCTAGCTTGCACCCACCCGAGCGCTGCCCCCTGTAATCGGCATGCCCACTCTGCGTGCGAGTCCTTCTCTGTTTTCTTTAGATCCCGGAACCTCCGCCGGTATGCCTCGGGTGTTATAGCATACCTGGCGAGTATAATTTCTTTCACTTTACTGTAATTCCTTATTTCGTCATTAGGTACAGTCCGATATGCCTCTGCTGCCCTCCCGGTTAACCTTCCGGCCAAAATAGGTACCCAGTCCTCTGCGTTAATTTTATGCAGTGCACACAGTCTTTCAAAGTCTTGCAGGAAAGCGTCTATATCTTCCTCTGCCTCCACATATGTTTTAAAAGCCTGGTATGGTATTTTAGGCTTACCTTCCTGTGGCACATTAATTGCAGAGCTTTGTTCTGGTGCCTGTGTCCTTAGGATGAATTCTTGTACCTCGGCCATTGTCCTGGTAACAATTTCTGTTGGGGGGTTTTCCCCATAAAAGGATAGCCTGAACTGAACCTGCCTCTGGAATTCCGATCCTTGTGGTGTTCCTCCCGGCTCCCTCTGTGCCGGAACTGAATCGCCCTCCATTCTGTACTCTGCCATGAGTTCTGTAACAAGTACTGCTTTCTTCTTATTGCTGGCTTGTATACCCCTTGCCTCTAGGAGGTCCTTTAGCGTGGAGCGTTTTAGCGCAGAAAAATCAATCTCCATCCGTACTCCATTTACGCTTGTTCCTCTGTGAGTTTGGATCCCAGCGCTGCCAACCAATGTAGCGGAGAGCCGATCTTGCACAGCTATTCTCCACTAGAGATTCCAGTGAGGCTCAGGAACAAGGTGATGTTAAGTCCATAGGCAAGGTTTCCAGCAGGTAAAGTGATACAGCAGTATCCCCATCGCAATCCCAATAACTGGACGACACACAGTTTCAGGAGTAGACTGACAAGCTTTATTCCACAGTTCCTTATAAAGCCCTCTCCCATGCAAGGGAGGAGGTTCTATCACTTAAGACATTATCCAATCTCTAAGTAGTAACCTCCCACAGATCTCCTCCCCTCCTCTAGCATCATAATCCCCTTATTGTGTACACAGTTTTCCCCGAGTTTTGGATGTACCCTAAATACTTGGGGTACATCCACAAATCCAACATCCCCAGATAGCTCTATTCTGGGGGACCAACATACTTAAAAATTAGCCCATTCGGATGAATGGTTCGTGAGATATGGGGTTCCAAAGATTTGACCGACCGCATGGGTAAAGTATCCGAAAACAGTTCCATGCATTTTGGCCCTGCGGTCGGTCACAAACAAGGGAATGAAAACAGGCGAATTGCCTGTGTTATAGAGCCTGGAGAGGGTTTGAATGAATTCCCTTGTTTATGGGGCTCTTTCTACCGAACGGCGGGTCATTCGGTAGTTTCCATACGAATTTCTGGAAGTATGGAGGTCTCAGCGGTGTTTGCCTAATCAAGTGTCCGATTTTAGTTCCAGACACTCGACGGCAAAACACCGCTGTTCGGTAGTTTAAGATGGCCGCCGCCACGTGTTTGTTTCCCGAATGGCGGCCACCCAGAGGACAAAGACCACACTGCACTGATTGCCAATTACCTGTTTGCAACATTGTTGCAAACGGTAATTGGAGGCACACTCATTCCTGGGTGGTCTGGTTGTTCGGTAGTTTCATTCCCTTGTTTTATTTGAATGATTCTACCGAACAACTAGAGGAATACAATTCTTTACATACATTTAACTGTCATTATACCCGGATACCATGCTTTCTATACATGTACATACACATTAAACCAGCCATATGACCAAATACACTTATTCTCATACATGTCGTGGGACAGCCCGGTACCAATCCGCTACACAGACTTTTCTAAAATTAGAATATGTGTAAAGGAGTCATTGTCAGACTGGAGCAACTTAAATGGAGTACAAAATAAATGGGATTATTTAAAAGCTGCACTACTGAAGGCAACAGAAAATTGCATTAGGCTTGTCAGTAAAAGCAAAAAAATCAAGAAACCACTGTGGTACTCCTCAGATGTGGCCAAAATAGTAAAAAACTAAAAGTTAGCATTTAGTAATTATAAAAAAACCCAGAGTGAGGAAGACAGAATGACCTATAAGATTAGGCAGAAAGAGGCTAAGCAAGTTATAAGAGCTTCCAAATCACACACAGAAGAGAAAATAGCACAGTCAGTAAAAAGATTAAAAACAAAAGAAGGAAGGTATGTAGATGAGGATAAAGGTCTAGCTGACTGCCTCAATGAATATTTTTGTTCGGTATTTACAGCTGAAAATGAAGGAAAGGGACCTCTGTTAAAAAAAAGGATAAATGAGTCATTTATTACACGTGAGTTTACAGAGCAAGAGGTTCTATTTCAACTGTCAAAAGTAAAGACAAATAAGTCAATGGGACCTGATGGAATACACCCAAAGCTATTAAAAGAGCTTAGTGGTGTACTAGCAAAACCATTAACATATTTATTTAACCAATCATTGTTAACAGGAGTAGTCCCAGAAGATTGGAAGTTAGCGAATGTTGTGCCCATTCACAAGAAAGGTAATAGGGAGGAGTCGGGCAACTATAGGCCAGTAAGCCTTACTTCAGTAGTGGGGAAAGTGATGGAAACCATGTTAAAGGATAGGATTGTTGAACATCTAAAAACACATGGATTTCAAGATCAGAGACAACATGGGTTTACTTCAGGGAGATCATGCCAAACTAATCTTATTGATTTTTTTGATTGGGTAACTAAAATTATAGATCAGGGTGGTGCAGTAGACATTGCTTACCTAGATTTCAGTAAGGCTTTTGACACTGTTGCACATAGAAGGCTTATCAATAAACTGCAATCTTTGAGTTTGGATTCCAATATTGTTGAATGGGTAAGGCAGTGGCTGAGTGACAGGCAACAGAGGGTTGTAGTCAATGGAGTATATTCGAAGCTTGGGCTTGTCACCAGTGGGGTACCTCAGGGATCTGTACTTGGACCCATTCTCTTTAATATTTTTATTAGTGATATTGCAGAAGGTCTTGATGGTAAGGTGTGTCTTTTTGCGGATGATACTAAGATATGTAACAGGGTTGATGTTCCAGGAGGGATAAGCCAAATGGCAAATGATTTAGGTAAACTAGAAAAATGGTCAGAGTTGTGGCAACTGACATTTAATGTGGATAAGTGCAAGATAATGCATCTTGGACGTAAAAACCCAAGGGCAGAGTACAGAATATTTGATAGAGTCCTAACCTCAACATCTGAGGAAAGGGATTTAGGGGTGATTATTTCTGAGGACTTAAAGGTAGGCAGACAATGTAATAGAGCAGCAGGAAATGCTAGCAGAATGCTTGGTTGTATAGGGAGAGGTATTAGCAGTAGAAAGAGGGAAGTGCTCATGCCATTGTACAGAACACTGGTGAGACCTCACTTGGAGTACTGTACACAGTACTGGAGACCATATCTTCAGAAGGATATTGATACCTTAGAAAGAGTTCAAAGAAGGGCTACTAAACTGGTTCATGGATTGCAGGATAAAACTTACCAGGAAAGGTTAAAGGATCTTAACATGTATAGCTTGGTGGAAAGACGAGACAGGGGGGATATGATAGAAACATTTAAATACATAAAAGGAATCAACACAGTAAAGGAGGAGACTATATTTAAAAGAAGAAAAACTACCACAACCAGAGGACATAGTCTAAAATTAGAAGGACAAAGGTTTAAAAATAATATCAGGAAGTATTACTTTACTGAGAGGGTAGTGGATGCATGGAATAGCCTTCCAGCTGAAGTGGTAGAGGTTAACACAGTAAAGGAGTTTAAGCATGCGTGGGATAGGCATAAGGCTATCCTAACTATAAGATAATGCCAGGGACTAATGAAAGTATTTAGAAAACTGGGCAGACTAGATGGGCCGAATGGTTCTTATCTGCCGTCACATTCTATGTTTCTATGTTTCTATGTTTCTATGCTCACAGGGAGTGGATTGTATGTGTGTAGGGGATGTGTTATGTGTTGTAGAGGATGTAATGTGTGTGTGTTCTTATGGAATGGAATGTATAGGGATACCTGTTTGCGTAAGGGATGTAGTGGGTGTGTATAGGGGATGCAGTGTGTGTTTGTGTGTAAGGAATATATTGTGTGTCCCTGGGAGTGTGTGTGTGTGTGTGTGTGTGTGTGTAAGGGATGCATTGTGTGAATCTGTGTTTGTATGTGTAAGGGATGCAAGGTGTGTTTCTGTGTATCTAATGTAATGCAGTGTGTGTGCTTGTAAGGGGTGCATTGAGAGAAGCAGTGTGTTAGCCTCCTGAAGAAATCAGCCTTTTTTAAATTAAAAGTAAAGATAATAAACAAGCCTGAACAGCCTCAGCAGTGGAGACATACAGCATAACTACAGACTTTATCACATCTTTTGGGAGAGCTGCTCCTTTTTTAAACTGAGTAAAAACATGAGTTTGTGAAAAACAAGCTTAGGTACATTTGGCCCTTTGGCCCAATCGTTTAGACTGAAGGGTATGCCTGACTGAGGTGCTAGGATAAGTTGGTCGGTTGACTCTATTGTGCTGGAGCTGAGCCCAGAACACTACGATGACAATGTCAGTATGTGGAATCTTACACATTTATATATATATATAAAACTTATGGCGTTCAGTCTGTTGTTCTACATAATTCATTTTCTGCACTTTCAGAGTGTAGTGGTGTCCTGGAGATAGGCACTGAGGCTAGTGGTGTTGTGCAGAGAGGCACTGAGGCTAGTGGTGTTGTGCAGAGAGGCACTGAGGCTAGTGGTGTTGTGCAGAGAGGCACTGAGGCTAGTGGTGTTGTGCAGAGAGGCACTGAGGCTAGTGGTGTTGTGCAGAGAGGCACTGAGGCTAGTGGTGTTGTGCAGAGGGGCACTGAGGCTAGTGGTGTTGTGCAGAGAGGCACTGAGGCTAGTGGTGTTGTGCAGAGGGGCACTGAGGCTAGTGGTGTTGTGCAGAGAGGCACTGAGGCTAGTGGTGTTGTGCAGAGAGGCACTGAGGCTAGTGGTGTTGTGCAGAGAGGCTTGAAGACTATGGTGAGGCCTAATAGAAAGCAGTTGTTGTTGGGGGATTCCATCATAAGAGGTGTGGAGATGGACAATGGTGGTCTTGTGAGGTGTCTTCCTGGAGCTACTGCTCACAGAGACAGGAGACGTATCTGTAATATTGTTAAGCAAGCAAAGCAGGAAGGGGAATTGGATGTACTTGTCCATTTAGGGACAAATGACTTGGCTTGCAATGAGGTTTCAGAGGTTAAGGAAGTTTTTAGTGTTTTTGCCAATGATATACGGCAGGTTGCTTCCACACTGTCATTCTCTGAAGTTCTGCCTGTGCATAACACTCAGAACGACAGGCGGATGCGTATTAGGGACTTTAACTTGTGGCTTGGTGAATGGTGTCGGGAGCAAGGATTTGGCTTTATTGCTCATGGTAGCTCTGTTTGGAATGGAAATAAACTGTACAAAAAAGATGGTTTGCATCTTTCTCAAAAGGGAACAAATGTTCTCAGTGAGCAGTTCAGAGGTTTTGCTAGGATGTTTTTAAACTAGGAGGGGGGGGCAAAAGGGTGATAAAACATCAATCCAATTGTCCCCCAAAACAAGGACAGAAGGTGCCTGTAGCAAGTGTGTTAAAAAATGATAAGCTTAGAGTCATGTCTACAAATGCTCGCAGTTTAGGGAATAAGATCCATGAACTTGTGGCAATAATGGCAACTGATAGTGTAGATTTAGTCGCTGTTACTGAGACATGGTATAATAAGAAAAATGACTGGGACATAGCAATACCAGGGTACTCTTTATATAGAAAAGACAGGGAAGGCAAGAAAGGGGGAGGGGTGGCCCTGTATCTAAAATTAGAATATGTGTAAAGGAGTCATTATCAGACTGGAGCAATTTATATGGAGTCCAAAAGAAATGGGATTATTTAAAAGTTGCACTACTGAAGGCAACAGAAAATTGCATTAGGCTTGTCAGTAAAAGCAAAAAATTCAAGAAACCACTGTGGTACTCCGCAGATGTGGCCAAAATAGTAAAAAACAAAAAGTTAGCATTTAGTAATTATAAAAAAACCCAGAGTGAGGAAGACAGAATGACCTATAAGATTAGGCAGAAAGAGGCTAAGCAAGTTATAAGAGCTTCCAAATCCCACACAGAAGAGAAAATAGCACAGTCAGTAAAAAAGGGGGACAAAACTTTTTTTAGATACATAAATGAGAAAAGAAAAGTAAAACAAGGATTAGTTAGATTAAAAACAAAAGAAGGAAGGTATGTAGATGAGGATAAAGGTCTAGCTGACTGCCATAATGAATATTTTTGTTCGGTATTTACAGATGAAAATGAAGGAAAGGGACCTCAGTTAAGTAAAAGGATAAATGAGTCATTTATTACACGTGAGTTTACAGAGGAAGAGGTTCTATTTCAACTGTCAAAAGTAAAGACAAATAAGTCAATGGGACCTGATGGAATACACCCAAAGCTATTAAAAGAGCTTAGTGGTGTACTAGCAAAACCATTAACAGATTTATTTAACCAATCATTGATAACAGGAGTAGTCCCAGAAGATTGGAAGTTAGCGAATGTTGTGCCCATTCACAAGAAAGGTAATAGGGAGGAGTCGGGCAACTATAGGCCAGTAAGCCTTACTTCAGTAGTGGGGAAAGTGATGGAAACCATGTTAAAGGATAGGATTGTTGAACATCTAAAAACACATGGATTTCAAGACCAGAGACAACATGGGTTTACTTCAGGGAGATCATGCCAAACTAATCTTATTGATTTTTTTGATTGGGTAACTAAAATTATAGATCAGGGTGGTGCAGTAGACATTGCTTACCTAGATTTCAGTAAGGCTTTTGACACTGTTGCACATAGAAGGCTTATCAATAAACTACAATCTTTGAGTTTGGATTCCAATATTGTTGAATGGGTAAGGCAGTGGCTGAGTGACAGGCAACAGAGGGTTGTAGTCAATGGAGTATATTCGAAGCTTGGGCTTGTCACCAGTGGGGTACCTCAGGGATCTGTACTTGGACCCATTCTCTTTAATATTTTTATTAGTGATATTGCAGAAGGTCTTGATGGTAAGGTGTGTCTTTTTGCGGATGATACTAAGATATGTAACAGGGTTGATGTTCCAGGAGGGATAAGCCAAATGGAAAATGATTTAGGTAAACTAGAAAAATGGTCAGAGTTGTGGCAACTGACATTTAATGTGGATAAGTGCAAGATAATGCATCTTGGACGTAAAAACCCAAGGGTAGAGTACAAAATATTTGATAGAGTCCTAACCTCAACATCTGAGGAAAGGGATATAGGGGTGATTATTTCTGATGACTTAAAGGTAGGCAGACAATGTAATAGAGCAGCAGGAAATGCTAGCAGAATGCTTGGTTGTATAGGGAGAGGTATTAGCAGTAGAAAGAGGGAAGTGCTCATGCCATTGTACAGAACACTGGTGAGACCTCACTTGGAGTACTGTACACAGTACTGGAGACCCTATCTTCAGAAGGATATTGATACCTTAGAGAGAGTTCAAAGAAGGGCTACTAAACTGGTTCATGGATTGCAGGATAAAACTTACCAGGAAAGGTTAAAGGATCTTAACATGTATAGCTTGGAGGAAAGACGAGACAGGGGGGATATGATAGAAACATTTAAATACATAAAGGGAATCAACACAGTAAAGGAGGAGACTATATTTAAAAGAAGAAAAACTACCACAACAAGAGGACATAGTCTTAAATTAGAGGGACAAAGGTTTAAAAATAATATCAGGAAGTATTACTTTACTGAGAGGGTAGTGGATGCATGGAATAGCCTTCCAGCTGAAGTGGTAGAGGTTAACACAGTAAAGGAGTTTAAGCATGCGTGGGATAGGCATAAGGCTATCCTAACTATAAGATAAGGCCAGGGACTAATGAAAGTATTTAGAAAACTGGGCAGACTAGATGGGCCGAATGGTTCTTATCTGCCGTCACATTCTATGTTTCTATGTTTCTATGTTTCAAGCCATGTTAGGTGCTATTGTGAGTAGCGTTTAAGTGATGGTTAGGGCTTAGTGGCTTCCACTGTGAGCGTGACATGTATGCAGAGTGGTCTCAGCCTTGTTTGACCTGAGGTGTAGCGGTCAATGTGCCGGTATAAGGGGCATCTAAAACATGATGCTGTCATGCATGCAACTTTTAAACATTCAACTGAGGACTACACCCCACATCTGGAAAATTTTTATTTAATATAACATATAAGCAGGTGCGTCAGATGGTCTCCTTCACAGGTGTTCCTCGTGCAGCAGGGATGAATGGGACTACTTTATCTGGGTTCCAGGTGGTGGAGGAAGATGGGGCTGCGGGGCCCAAAGCCACTAGGACAGTGTCCATCTCAGTGATGTCTGTCACTTTGTGTTCAGTGCCTTGATGCGGAAAGAGGAGTACGTGCGTCGATCCCCAGCGGTACTTTACTCCCTTGGCTGTGAGTGTTGCTGTCATTGGATGAAGGGATTTCCTCCACAGCAGGGTAGCACATGAGAGGTCAGTATAGAAGGACTGGATTCTTTCTCTTCGTGGCATTCATGAAGGCCGCCTTTTCCTGTCCATTCTGGAATTTCACCAGTAGGTCACTGGTAGCTGTACTTGAGGGCATTGATGGCTTGGGCAGGTGGAACATTCAGTCAAGTTGTATTCCCTTGGCTTGCCTGGGCAGGAAGACAGCAAATAGCCTGCAAATGAAGTGAGGCAGTTCAGCTGGGGCTATATCCTCAGAGAGGCCCCTGATTTTTACATGCTTCCAGCGCCTCTTGTCTTCCACAGCTGATATTTGAAGCCTGAGAGTAGTGTGGGCAGCAGTGACCTGCTTCTAGAGTTCCAGGACTTGTGTGGTGTGGGTTTGGGAGGTCTGCTCTACTGCTGTGAGGAGAGCGGTGACACCCCTGACATCCTCCCTCACCTAGGAAATCGTAGCGGAGAGCGTCTGGTGGAGGTCTGTGATGAGATTGGTGAGTATCTCCGTGGTGACTGGGTGAGAGGAGCCAGCTGTCGGCTGTGGAGGCTTAGAACGCCTTTTATATTCTAGGTTTTCAGGACTGTGTAAAGGGATGTCCTCCGAGCTGTCTATGAAGTCGTCAAAGTCAGCTGCAACGTTAGGACCAGCCAAGCCATGTGGACTTCGCAACAGGTCTCCTATATCTACAGAGAACTGCAGTCGATCCGGTAGTGGCTTCTTGGTTTTTCTCCCCAGCCTGGATGCCTGGCTGTCGGGTCGTGTGTGTCCTTTTGAGGCCTTTTTTTATGGACCTTTAGTGCTCTGAAGCTGGGAGAGCCGCAAGCATGCGACTGATCCAGTTGGGCATTAGATCCGCACCCCTCCCCCCACACCCCAATAAAAAAATGTTTGTATTTTTTTTGTATACATTTTGTGTCTTACACTCCCCTTTAGTGTATCTCTTACAAGCCCCTTGTGTGTCTCTTATCCCCCCTCTTTGTATGTCTCCTACATCCTCCCAACCCCTTTGCATGTCTTACTCCCCCAAGCCTCTTTGTGTCTTACTCTTCCTAGCTCCTGTCTCTCTCACAAACAACACTGTGTCTCTCTCCTGAGCTCCTCTGTGTGTCTCTGTCTCCCATACCAGCCCTTCTGTGCTTCTCTTTCACCCCTTCCTCAGCCTCTCTGTGTGTCTTACACTTCCCCCGTCCCTTAATGATCTCTTACACTTCCCCTGTCCCTTAGTGGTCTCAACTACACTTCTTCCCCTGTCCGTTAGAAGTCTCTACTCCTGTCCCTTCGAACTCTCCCCTCCCTTGCTGTCCCTTGGTGTTCTCCCATCCCCTTCCCTCCTGTCCCTTAGTGCTCTCCTATCCCCTCCTGTCCCTTAGTGCTCTCCCATCCCCTGCTGTCCCTTAGTGTTCTTCCATACCCTCCTGTCCCTTACTGTTCTCCTATCTCTTAGTGCTTTTCCATCCCTTAGTGATCTCCCTTGCCCCCTGTCTCTTAGTTCTCTCCACTGCCCCCTCTCCCTTTGTGCTCTCCCCTGCCCCCCTGTCCCTTAGTGCTCTCCTCTTTCCCTCATTCCCCGTAGTTCTCCCCCCTGTCCCCCTCTTCCCATTGTGTTCTCCCCCACCCCCATCTTTCCCTTAGTGGTCTCTTTCTTTCCTCCCCATCTTTCCCTTAGTGGTCTCTCCTCACCCTCACCTTTCCCTTAGTGGTCTCTCCTCTCCCCAATCGTTTCCTCAGTGGTCTCTCCTCCCCCCCCCCCCCAACCTTTCCTTTAGTGGACTCTCCCCTGCCCCCTCTTCCCATAGTGCTCTCCCTCCCCTGTCCCTGAGAGTTCTCCCCCTCCCCCACCTTTCCCTTAATGGTCTCCCCTTCCCCCCCACTTTTCCCTTAGTGGTCTCCCCTCACCCCATCTTTCCCTTAGTGGTGTCTCCTCACCCCCCCCCCCCCCCAGTGTCCCTTAGTGGTCTCTCCTCCCCCAGTGACCCTTAGTACCATCTCCCATCCCTTCCCTGTTTTGCCTCCTACCTCTTTGTAGTGTGGCCGGGCAACGCAAACCACGGCCGGAGTGAGAGAGCACTTCCTTTCAGTCCGGCCGGGTACAGGAAGCTCCTGTACCGCGGTCCGCACCACCCAACCACGCTACACTAAGTGACTGGCAGGAGTCACTCGAATCTTGCTCCCCACAGGCTGCCTAAGTCGCCTATAGGATGCGTCGGCCCTGACCATACACTCTCACAGGCAACATAACCAACCTGGCAAATTTCAATGGTAAAAAAAAAATGATTATTCAAAATCAAGCCTTATGTTTGACCCTGTAACTTTCAAAAACACTATAAAACCTGTACATGGGGAGTACTGTTATACAAAGGAGACTTCGCTGAATACAAATATTAGTGTTTCAAAACAGTAAAACGTATCACAACAATGATATCATCAGTGAAAGTGTTGTTTGTGTGTGAAAAATGCAAAAAACATCACTTCCACTAAAAATATCAATGCTGTGACATATTTTACTGTTTTGAAAACTCATATTTGTGTTCAGCCAAGTATCCCAATTATAACAATACCCCCATGTACATGTTTTATGGTGTTTTGGAAAGTGACAGGGTTAATATAGGGCTTGCCCATTTCAGTTTGCCACAGGGCCGGACTGGCCCTTCGGAATACCGGGAAATTTCCCGGTGGGCCGCAGCACATGGAGCTTGCAGGAAGCCCTGATGTGTAATTTAAATTTTCCCTCGGTCTGTAACAGCCTGTGTTTGTCCAAGCAAAAGAAGGAAGGGAGGGGCTAGGGCTGGAGGGAGGTGCATTTAGGCTGCCTGGGGACCGGAGGGAGTTCGGAGTCTCCCTCTTGAATCAGCAATTGGTGCCTCTTTTCTCCAACCCCGGACTCAAGCCCCAACTCCCATAGTCAAGTCCCGACTCCCTTGATCAAGCCCCCCCACACACACATGTTGCTGACCTGGAAGGAAGAGGTCAGAAAATTGATACATCACCTCCCAGTGCTCCTGGTCTCCCACAGCCTTCTATGAAACAGCCTTCAGTGTGTGTGTGTGTGTCTGCGTGTCTGCTAGTAAGTGAACTTGTATGTGTGTGTGTGTGGTGTGTGTGTCAATTAGCTTTTCTGTAGTGAGCGTGTGTGTGTGTGTGTGTGTGTGTGTCAGTGAGCTTGTCTAGAAGGGAGCATGTGTGTTTCAGTAAACTTGTCTGTAGTGAGCATGTGTGTGTCAGTGAGCTTGTCTGTAGTGAGTATGTGTATGTGTGTCAGAGAGCTTTTCTGTAGTAAGCATGTGTATGTGTGTCAGAGAGCTTGTCTGTAGTGAACGTGTGTATACCAATGAGTTTGTCTTTAGTAAGCTTGTGTGAGTGTTAGAGCTTGTACTAAGTTTGTGTGTGTACCAGTAAGTTTGTCTGTGTGTGTCAGTGAGATTGTCTGTCAGTAAGCATATTTGTGTGTATCAATGAGCTTGTGTTTTTATGTCAGTGAGCTTATGTGTATAAATGAGCTGTATCAATGAGTCCGTGAAATTGTTTGTGTCTGCATGTGAGTATGCTTACTGTATAATTGAACTTTTTACCCTGAACGACCCAATATTTTGAATTGGAAAAAGGAACATACCAATAACATACTTAAACACAAACACACATACACACACACTGTTCAATCCATATCAGCATTCTGGGTCGTCCAATACAAAAAAAAAAAAAAATGTCTAATCGGCATTTTCATATGCCGCACCTGTGAGGTGGATGGATTATCTCGGCAAAGGAGAAGTACTCACTAACACAGATTTAGACAGATTTTTGAACAATATTTGAGAGAAATAGACCTTTTATGTACATAGAAAAAGTCTTAGATCTTTGAGTTCAGCTTATGTAAAATAGGGGCAAAAACACTAGTGTTGTGTTTATAATTTTGTTCAGTGTATATATATATATATATATATATATATATATATATATATATATACATACATACACACACACACTTTTATTTCCTATATATGTATAATATATAATAAAATAATTAAAGCATTTTATAATATATTATACATATATAATGCATATATATGATTACATTATAAGTGTATTTTGAGATATATGTGTATATATCTCAAAGTACACTTATAATGAAATCATATACATGCATTATATATGTATAATATATTATCAACTGCATTAATTATTTTATAATATATTATACATATATAATGCATGTATATGATTTCATTATAAATGTACTTTGAGATATATACACATATATCTCAAAATACACTTATAATGTAATCATATATACATTATATATGTATCATATATTATAAAATGCTTTACATATATGTTATATGTATATTACACTTTTAGGAGTCAGGGGGACTGCCTGACAGCTCAGACAGTCCCCCTGCAGACAGCTCCATAGACTCCTTTGGTGATCACATGGTCCGGGGTGGCTGGAGCTGCTGCAGGGGGACTGCTGTGGTCTGTGTAGATCCCCTGACTATATGTTATGTGGAAGGGATAGGAATGAAAAGGGGAAAGGTAATGGAAGAGAGAAGATGAGGAAATTATAGAAGTTAAAGGGAGATGCCACTGCCCAAGTTGGCAGAAAAGAAAAGAAATCAATGTTTATTAGATGCAACCCCAAAGAATGCATGTATGTATGTATGTGTTTTTCCATGCTTTTTTTTTGGGGGGGGGGGGGGGGGGGGATATAGTAAAAGAACTTGCAAACGCAGCATTATGAACTTCATCCTTTGAAAGCCCTCCCCATTTTCTTCAATGAGGCTAACAGTCTTTTCATGGCTAAATAGAGTACCAGAGGCTGCACAGCATTCTGAATGCTTTGTGGGTGTGGAGTGGTCCTTTAAAGGAAAGAAAGAACAAGAAAGACAAGGAACAGGTTTAACCCCTTAAGGACCAAACTTCTGGAATAAAAGGGAATCATGACATGTCACACGTGTCATGTGTCCTTAAGGGGTTAAAAGAGGTGTGTAGAAATCCATTTCTATAGAAGTGTAAAATAATGAAAAAGAGTACTCATAGTCCCATTTCATTAACAAGAGGGGAATCAACAGGGACTCAACAATCCAGGGGTATTAGATAGATTTCAATCATCATTAAGAATATATATTAACAAATTATCAGTCCGGGATTTAAAACAGTAAATATTTGCTTGTTAAATATGCATACTTTTTCATTACTAAGTACTACACCAACAGAAAATTATTTAGAAGATGACCAATAAAAATACTTGCATTGCTTTGTTGCATCCCTATTGCATTTATTGAGCAATAGTCTGGAATCCAAAAACCTAAACAACAAAGCAAACAATGGATACCTGAAGTCCATAAACATGCACTACATTGTAAACAATATGTGACATAGAAGATTAATTTGCATTCTCTGTCCAGAACTGGTTGCTACGGAAGCAACAAATAGTTTTTGGCTGCCTGAGTAAGATAAATTAGAATTAAAGGTTATTTTATTCTCCTCCAGGCTTTAAATCAAAGGCGTTTCTCTCTCTACATATGTCTGCTTTTTTTTTTTACATATAATCGTGTATGATGAGCTGTGGGGTTGGGTGGTATAAAATTGCCGATGTGCTCTTCAGTTGGAGTATGCATATCTGTGCAGCCAAAATATATTCATTTAATTCAATTATCTAAAATGTATTTTGTCACAGTTGGATATAAAACGAATCCCAGTCTCTCTTTTTGAACCTATACATGACAAACAAAGTATAGAAACTGTCATAACAAAATGGTTAAATTAAAGTTTGAATTAAAGTTTAAATTAAAGTTTGAGAAAAGGTGGGAAGGGAACAGCGCTATAGTACTGATCACAAGGGGGAATAAAGCTGCACACCTGAGGAAGGGTAACCCTCAAACCCTTCAGAGAATGGAGAAAACAAAAGACAACAAATACAGGGTGCGCTGGATAAAATAAACGAAAATGGAAACCCGGAAAGGAAAGTCTCTATAGGTACAGTGTAGACCTTGAGTAACTGTTCTTCTGTTCTCGCTTTGGAATCGCAGTAGTTGGATATGAAACACAAAAGCAGAGAAGGGGGGGACCAATAGTGCAAAACCGTATTGCTGAGAGGATCACGAACAACACAGACGTAGAGAAATGCCAACTTACAATTTTTAGAGCTAAGCCCAGCTCTAGGTAAAACAGCTTACAGTGGTATTTGATACTCCCCACATGTAGGATATTACTGGGCAATTGGAGTCTCCACACGATTCTTTAAAACTTCTGAGACAGACGTCAGCATATAAAATATATAAAGGGGAAAAACCCAATGGTGCAATAACTTTGGTAATACTGCAACAACAGACAACACAGAGGTCCTAAGAGTGCCAACTTACAATCTAAAGAGCTATAACCAGCTCTAAGTAAAACAGCATACAGTGGTATTTGAACTCCCCACGTGTAGGATATTCCTCTAGTGATGCTTGTAGTGCCGGTCTTATGAAAAATAAAATCACAAGAAAGGGCCCATAGTGTTTTCCATATGTAAAAATGACAAAGAAATAAAAAGAAACGTACTTACAGTGTTCAGAGCAGCCACACTGCTCTATGAACCAAGCGTAGGTGGAATAATCCCCACCAGGGATTTCTTTTGCAGTACTGGATCTTGTTAAAAATGATGATAAAAAAATCAGCCAGGATAAAACAGCAACATATAAAGTAAATGAACTAACCCAAAGTAAAAGGTAGTAACAAAATACTTTAATATAAAACAAAGTAAAAATACACAACGCGTTTCGCCAAACAGTAGGCTTTTTCAAGTGTAAAGATAATAATCCTGGCTTTCCACTTTCTCACTTTTACCAAAACTAAAGAGATTTGAATGTGGAGAGAAAATACAGCATGAATATTAGTTTAACTAAGTCGCGTACTTAAGTCGCGATGGTGCTTGAAGTGTCCCTTTAAATAAGATTGAGCAATGAAGCAAAAGGAAAATCTTATAAAAAAAAGGATGATGTGGGATCTAAGCACTTTCATATTTTGTACTTAATTTCTAAAAACAAAATGAGCACTTAAGCTCATAAAGATTTTCCATCACTTGTGTAGTGTTACGATTGCCTCCGGTCTAGCAGGAGGTTGGATCGCTTGGATGTCCTGGTTCCTGAAGTCAAAGAGTCGAACGGGGCTTCAATCGGTAGAAACCTGTAAATGTAGTCGAGGCTGCGAGTTGAGGGTAAAACGAACTGGCTTTAATGGCGCACAAGCATGGCAATTTATGCAAGTCCCCAGGTCCAGGGACAGCCCCCTATGGACCTGATGGGATACAGGTACAGTACAACGAGTCAAACAATCACAATACAATGTATCATTCAAACTAGTACCCACCCAGCTTGGAGATAATGAGTCCAACGGTTATACAATCTAATTATCTCCAAGCGCCCAAAAGACCATGTTTTATTGTGTCCCAGAAAACAGCATAAAAATATATAACTTTGGCATTTTATAGGCAATATAGTTCATTCCACTATTCATTCGGTAGCTCAGATCTGGGCACATCAAGTATACGAATAGCACCCAGATCCCACGAACAGAACGGGGGGTTTCTGCCATAGAAAGTCTTGACTTTGGTCATGAACCCCTGATGGCGGCCATGTTTTTAGGTTGGTCAATGGACAGCGGGACCTCGACTCAATACTTATGAAGCGGAGGTCGGATACATGGTTACACGAATCCCCGCTATCAGTCTGGTTGTCCCGACCGTTCGGGACACGAACGGAGACCGCCCGGAAGGGGGTACTTAACCTGTGGCTAACCACAAAAGCAACATTCTAATTGAGGCCACACGCCAGAACGTAGGTGGTCCCCCATTCATGAGTCTTTCGGCAGTTTCCCTTTGGGGAATTATATACGAACGGGGGTCCCCTGGGACCGTCAATTAGTTGGTGGTTAACCGCAGACCGCAGCGCCTTGGGCGGTTAATGAGCGGCACACTCCACTCGTAGGGTGGTCAGTCATTTGGTACTTCTAAAGGTGATGAGGTTAAGTGGCGGCACACGCCAAAGGCTGGGGGGTCCATCGTTCGTACCGACGAATGAGTCTTTATAATAGTTCATGCAATGTGTTCATATGGTCTGAATGCCGTATAGAATAGGGTTTTTTAAACGAAAGAAGTTAGGTTGCAGCAATACATAGAGTCCTTGTAACATGTAGGATCTTGATTTTGAGTTGAAATGACAGTCAGGATAGTATGAGGCTGAGTGTGGCTGAGCAGGTTTATGAATGGGATTCAGGCAGTAGATCGAGGAGTTAAACCATTTTTGACATCCAGACTGAAATAAGATATAAACGCCAAAGCTAGCAATTAGCAGATCATATTTGCAATCAGTAATTTGCTAATTGCCACACAGAAGATGTAAAAAGTTCATCCAGAGTGATAGACATAAACACAATCTTAATATACAAAATTAAAAATAGCTGGGTTTATTACAGACAAGCATCAATCTGTGTGCTATTCTCTATGTCAGGTTTGCAACAAATTCAACATTACAGTCATTCCGGAACAAAAAAAAAGTTGTCTTAGAGGTGCATTTAGGAAACATGCATTTAGTAAACATTAAAGCGTATATTTATATTGTAATCTCTCGTGGACGCATCATCCAATGACACCTAGACATTTAGAAAGAGTATCTCAGCTTTGCTCTTCTTAGTAATCTCAAATAAATGACAGGAAGCACTACCTGTTTGCCTATTTATTTTCTATTACCCTTCCAACTAACTTTACATAGATTAGTGTCTATTCATTACTGAGAATGTTGCTCCAGTACATCGTATAACCGTATTGACACACACAATACACAAAAATGATGAGGCAGAAAAAGAGATTAAAAAAAAGACATTGCAGTTGTTGTATCAGTGTTTTTTGTTTTTTTAATATTCTTTATTTTTGTTGTGCATACGTTTGACAGAGAAGTGTAATACTGTGGCACATAACAGAACTGTACATTTTTTAAGTAATAAAAAAGGCTGATACAAGTTATGTCCAACAATGAGAAGGCAACAAGTGTTATCGAGGCATACTGGGTAGGCAGACATTAACATTGTCAAAGAAAATAGGATAAAATAGTGTAACACGTTAAACTTACGTTTATTCGGTAGCTTAGTAACCGCTGGGTAGTATTCCTAGGATTGGAGCATTTAAAAAAAACATATTTAAAAATATTGATTGAAATAGCATGCCCACCTGAGCTAAGATTTATCCACAGCTGCGGGAGGAGAGTCCATTAGTTAGGCCGGTATAATCTGGAATATTTGCCTCCTAGGGAGGTATCCCGCATTGGCCAAACACCTCCAGAAGTCTTGACAGATTTGGTCAAACCAAGCCTCAAAGCTCTCTTTCCAAGTCTGGATCTCTGAACCCTCTCGAGACTGCTGAGGTTGTGGCTTGGCGGCCATTTTAGGCTCGGCCTGCGGTCTTAACTTCAGCAGAGGATCCACGTGCTGTAGATATGGAAATTTCCCCAGCGGGGACAGGGATATCCCCCACCGGTCCAGAGGGGGGGGATGAGCGATATCAGTAGGACTGCTGCTCAGAGCAGTCCCCATGTCAGGAGATTGGTTGCCTCTCCCTGCCATGAGGCCGCCTTCCGTGCTAGGCCGCATCTGGGGAGTGTGGTATATCAGAAGTATTCGGTGCTTGTATCCACAAGCTCCCACTCATTTCAGTAACTAGCAATCGTAGTGCAGGACTATATAAATCACGATTATGGCCAGTAATAGCCAAGATTAAGTTTAGCTTTGTCAGAGCTCTTTGCAAACACATCTGGCTAGCTCGGTTATCAGACCCCCCACCCCTCCCCCCGCACTACCCGTATCAGTGGTTTTTCAACGTTCATTAACCCCTTAAGGACCAAACTTCTGGAATAAAAGGGAATCATGACATGTCACACACGTCATGTGTCCTTAAGGGGTTAACAGGAATCCAGATTACATTTCATTAGCATGACAACCTAGTTTTCCATTAAAAAATTAAGTCATTGGCCCACACACCAACAGTGTAATAAGAACATTTATCGTGATTTTGAGAATTTCCACCTAAATTCAGACAATGTTTCAACAACCATTTCAGAATGGAGAGCAATTATGTACATGCAATTATGGGATATTCACATCTAAACTGGATAAAATTTGACACAAATATGTAGGAGATCTAGCCTTAAATTCTGAGCAATACTAAACAATCACATAAAATGCTGGTTAGTGGTTATCTAGACACATTAATGCACCTGGACATGTTATATGTGTCTATTATACACCTTGACTAACATTATAAAGACTTTGTTGCTGTGTAATCAAATACTATGTAATGTGAAATGGCAGATCAAATGACTCATATCCTGAATTAGTCAGCAGTCACCTCTCCTATGCACATATCAACACCCACTGATAACAAACTTAATATACCGTAGAAAGTTATATTGTTTGATACACCTGGAATAATGGTGACATAAATGTCATGGTATATAACTTTTCAGAGTATGCAATATCACATATCTTCATTCTGCGAATTTGCACAATATATAATAGCATACTCCCACCTTGTATTACATAGTGACAGGATGACAAGAAAGTGTCATATCAACTGAAGAGCCTAAAGGCATTTAAACTGTAAAAGTAGCCACTGAAAGCTAAACTGCGATGAATGCATAAAATATTTCAAATTTAAAAAAAATGTGCTTCCTTTTGTTAACCCCTTAGTGACCAGACCGTTTTTCCTTTTTCTTACTGTTAAGGACCAGGGCTGTTTTTACACTTCTTCGGTGTTTGTGTTTAGCTGGAATTTTCCTCTTACTCATTTACTGTACCCACACATATTATATACCATTTTTCTCGCCATTAAATAGTCTTTCTAAAGATACCATTATTTTCATCATATCATACAATTTACTATAAGAAAATTATAAAATATGATGAACACTTTTTTTAACTTTGACCCCCAAAATCTCTCACGCATCTACAACCGCCAAAAAACACTCATGCTAAATAGTTTCTAAATGTTATCTTGAGTTTAGAAATACCCAATGTTTACATGTTCTTAGCTTTTTTTTAAGTTATAGGGCAATAAGTACAAGTAGCACTTTGCTATTTCCAAACTATTTTTTTCAAAATTAACAAAAGTTACATTGTAACACTGATATCTGTCAGGAATCCCTGAATAACCCTTCACATATTTTTTAAAATAAGACAACCTAAGGTATTAAACTTGTGGTATTTTGACTCTTTTTATGCAACCATTTTACCGCCAATCTATGCCAAATGTAAAAAAAAAAAAAAATAATAATAATTGGTGATTTTTTTTACTCACATAGAAATTTAAGAATACATGTACTGAGAATTTTAAGGGTTACTGCCAAAGAACACACCAATATGTGTTCAGCAACATCTCCTGAGTACAATGATACCACGCATATATAGGTGTAACAGTTTCTCTGCTGGCTAAAAGACCTTATATGGAGGGTTTGCATTCCAGTTTTCCAACTTGGAATTTTCACAGATTCACAGATATTGTTGCCACAAGCCCCTGACGAAGTCATTGAGACGAAACGCGTAGGGTGGCAAGCTTTGTTTCGTATTTATATTTTTCATTGTGGATCTCTCCATCTCCCTTGTCTCCATATCTCTCTATATCCTGATGGTTATATTTTTCTTTGGTGGAAGACATCGAGTTTGATTTGAAGAGCCCTTTTACTGCTGTTTTTGTAAGTGTATTCAATAAAGCTACGTTTTTAACACTATACAGCTATACATTATGGTCTGTCTCTGTGCTTTTTTTTAAGCATTCATCTCTATACTGAGAAGAGAAGAAGCATTTGAAGAAGATTGACTATACCCTGACTATTTATACCTTTGTTTGTGAGTGCATTTTAGTTTTCTTTTATTGTATGTCTTTTATTTTACAGTCTGCACTATTGGTCTCCCTTTGTATTTTTTAGGTTGTGCTTTTTAGTGTTTTATATTTATGATATTGAAGACATTGAGGAGTCTTTGCACCTCCTAATTTCGGGTATTTATATTTTATATATTTTCCCCTTTTGATAGCCACAAGGGTTGCTTTGCATTATTTGCAAATCACTATTTTTTTGTCTCTACATGATCCTTGCCAGACAAGCACCGGCACCACAGGATTACACCAGGAGTGCAAGCCCTTGCTATTTATGTATATATATATATATATATATATATATATATATATATATATATATATATATATATATATATATATTAATATTAAAATACACTTATTCCACTTATTTACTTAAATCCATTATTCTAAGTGTATTTTAATATTAATATATATTAATATTAAAATACACTTAGAATAATGGATTGTGTATGTGTATATAAAAGTACTTAGATCATATACATATATATATTTGATCTAAGTACTTATATTTAATTTAGAAACAATTTTTATAACTTTATTAAACTTTTTCAAACTTTTGTGCAGACATGAGGGGGAGCTCAGGCAGGCCCCTGCAGGCACTGAACTAGCCGGCTATTCTGGTCATGTAATCGCGAGGACCCTGTGATCACATTAAAAAATGTTAAATATACCGCGTCAAAACAGAACAATTAAAGTGATAAAAAACTTTTGAGCACAACTGTATGTCCACAATTTATACTTATTAAAGAGGTACTCTAAGCAACATAACCATTTCATCCTAATGTAGTTGTTTTGGTGCATAGATGCTGGTCCTTTTTCTCAGTTAATGTAAAACATTCCCTTTTCTCAGAGGTAATGTTTACATTTGGCCAAAATCATCTCTACTCAGACTGACAGCCAATAGAGCTTGTTCCTCCTTAACCACTTCCCTCTCAGAATCGAGTATATTTTCATGTATTTTATTAGATTAAAATATAATCCATAAAGCCTTGTATCATTATCATATCATTCGTACTTTCAGTAAATGGGAGGAGTAAATGGATTCTGACATTTCACTGTTAGCATACAGTAGCAATCTAGAAATTGATAATGATTGCTATGGGAATTTTAAATACTTTTATTTTAGAAATATATGATTTAACAGTATTTACTGTAAATGGGCATTATGCTCAAACTGAGACATTCTTTCTACATTCTGCTGTCAATTTTAGTAAGTTGTTAGTAATGCCTTCAGTATCCTTACAAATATCTATAAGCAAGGTAATTGACCATTTTTATTTCTCTATTTTTGTCAAACCTACTGTACGTGTGAAAAATAGAATTTTTGCTTTTATACTGACATTTCAGAAACTGTGTAAAATGTAGAAAAATAAAAGGACCCGGTATACTGTCTAAAGCTTTTAATTTACCAAATATTTTTTTAGAAGAATGAGCAACTAAGGAAAAAAATAAAACTTAATTTTTTAAGGTTCACTATGTTAATATTTGTTTATAAACTTACTTTGCATCTCGTTCTTCAAACAAATGTTATGCTATTAGATTTTTACTCAAAAAGTGCTCAGTAGTGAAGGGGTTAAGAACTTTATTTTATTTATTTTTTTAAACTTCACACAAAAGGAGGGGCATCATACATCTAATATGAAAACCAAACAAAAAAAACGGAACAATGTTTCTGAAAACCATGTTGAGATAAAATGAGTCATTTTTAAAAAAGCATCCTTCAAAATATAATTAATAAAAAAAATGTTTGAACAAGGTGCCATTTAAAAACATATTGTCCATTTAATGTATGCTAGACAAAGAATGTTTAACATTTTCTTTGCTAGAGATGTAAATAATTACCTGCATTGCATTTTACATCTTTAATGTATGCAAAGGACACATTATTAAAATAACAATGTCTTATTATGGCATCAATAATCTGCAGCAAAAGCTTACATATAACATATTATCGCATATAAAGTATTTTAGTTCCTTGCAAATATTTTAAATATGAACAAAAACACATGCCAATAACAAATAATAAGAATTAAATTCCCGACAATTCTAATGTCAGTGAATAACAATGATTGTTGATTGCGTCCCTTTAAGTGTTACTATATAGCAGTCAATTAGCAATGAGTATGCAAAAAGTTGGTTAAAGTAAGTCACCTATCATTTACTCTGAGTCAATAAAATCAACTAATTTCGCAATTTCTTTCATTTAACTTTTATTTGTAGTAATCTGTGACGTTAAATAGGTTTATTTTGCAGAAAATGTATGAACAGAAAGCCCGTGTCTGTTTTTTAACTCCCAGTACTTGCAATGTGGCAAAAAGGCCCCGGGATTCAGTTCATACCACCCCTATACCATGTCATTCTTCCAACACTAACATGTTCTATGAATCACATTATGACGCACACAGGATTATTCACTAATACGGGAAACGTGGAGAATTCAAAAGGGGTTATTTACTAAGGCAGTGATTTGCAAGCCAGTCCTCAAGACCCACCAACAGTCTAGGGTTGTTCAGTATCTCCATTGAAATAAACAAGGGAAATACATCAATCCTGGATTGTTGATGGGCCATGAGGTCTGGTTTGGAAACCACTGCGCTAATGAAATAATTCAAAGTGAATTTCAAATTTAAGTTCAAAAATGGCAAAATGGAATATTTCTCCAAGTCAGCCACACTAACAGTTTGGCCTTAAATTTGAAATTCACTTTTAATTTCCAACAAATCTCACTATACTGAATACCCTGCAAATCTTTTACTGAATTCAGAGCATTACATAAATCTATATTTATGAATGCCGGCTGTATTAACCCAATGAATTGCTGTATTAACCCAATACCTGCATCCAAAGTCCAAAGCACATCTTTTATATCATGTAAATAGAATTAACCTCTGCAGTTCTGTACATGTGAGTGTATACACTTGTGTGGCACTACTGAAGGAATGCTGGAGTGTTTTAAGTGAAGATGTCACCCTAAATACAGAATTGAACTCAGCTTCCTAAAATAAAAAGAGAAATAAAAGATTATGGGTGGAAGCAAATTAGAGACCGTAATCAGCCTTGATGATAGGATTCATGAACAATAACAGGATAAGGAGTCTAGAGTGAAATGCAGAGACAATATTCCAGTGAAAGCTGGGTGCTTGTCATTTAATATCGTCTGCTTCACAAATAACAAGGCATTGGGAACAAAATGACATGCTTTTTTACAGGTGAGCACTGTCATTAGTGGTTAAAGATAATAACATAAATAAGACAGAAAACACTTTGTGATAAATAATTATAGATGCCTATCATTACCATTTTATTATTTACACAACACTTTGAGTCATACATTTTCATCCTACCGCCTTTATGACTATTTTATGACATCCATTACAAACAGTAAGTATAACTGTGCTTGCAAACATAGGACTTGTTGTCTGAAAAAAAAATACTTTGCATTAGTCCATTTTTTACAATAATCTGTAGACAATAATCACACTATATTTTTTATTAAGGTCTGAAACTTTCATCTATTTCATAAAAGGTTTTAAAGGTCCATTAGTATTTGCATTGCTGCCTTTGGTGAAACACTATTACCATGTTAGCAGGATTATTCACTAAACTGTGCATTAGTTCAGAATTTAAAGGACCACTATAGTGCCAGGAAAACATACTCGTTTTCCTGGCACTATAGTGCCCCCACCCTCAGGGACCCCCTCCTGCCGGGCTCTGGGGAGAGGAAAGGGGTTAAAACTTACCTTTCTCCAGCGCCGGGCGGGGAGCTCTCCTCCTCCTCTCCTCCTCCGATCCTCCCTTTCGGCTGAATGCGCACGCGCGGCAAGAGCTGCACGCGCATTCAGCCGGTCTCATAGGAAAGCATTATCAATGCTTTCCTATGGACGCTTGCGCCTCTAGCGGATTGTGTGAATCTGTGTTTGTATGCATAAGGGATGCAAAGTGTGTTTCTGTGTATGTAAGGGATGCAGTGTGTGTGTCTGTAAGGGGTGCGTTGAGTGTGTGTAAGAGATGCATTGTGTTTCTGTGTGTGTGTAAGAGAAGCAGTGTGTGTTTGCATGTGTGTGTAAGGGATGCATTGTGTGTTTCTGTGTATATGTGCAAAGGATGCATTGTCTTTATGTGTAAGGGTTGCAGTGTGTGTGTGTGTGTGTGTGTGTGTAATGGATGTATTGTGTGTTTCTCTGTGTGTAAGGGAAGCATGTTGTGTTTCTGTGTGTATAGGGATGCATTGTGTGTGTGTGTGTGTGTGTGTGTGCGTAGTGTGAAAGAGCTCCCTGTCCTATAGAGCTCTCTCTATAAGGGGAGGTGAGGCCGGCGCTTCCTATAAGCCGCACTGCCTCACCTCCCCTTCCCTGTAGCGTGGCCGAGCTTCTCTCCGGTCCGCGGAGTGTGCACTTCCTGTCAGTCCGGCCGGGTCGCGGACCGGAGAGGAGCTCAGCCACGCTACAGGGAAGGGGAGGTGAGGCAGTGCGGCTTATAGGAAGCGCCTGCCCTGCATGTGGCGCAATTAACAGGAATTCAACATCACATGTTAATACTACACCCTAACAGCGCAGGATTCTTCTCCTCTTATCAAATTAAAACCTTGCCGAAAGGGATGCAAAAATCCAACAAAATATTACCCCCTAAGAGGCTACCTATCCAAGGTAAATTGTTCCAATCCCTATCCAATTTATGAGATACTTCTTCTTTTGAACTAAATACTAATATGGTAATCAATACAGCCATATACCTAACCTTAGAGTTTCCAAAGACCAAGGGAATTCACCTCTGTCAATCTAACGGCCACAGATTGCCTTACAATCAGGAATATCATTAAATCCCAGGATGACTACATTCTGTCACTCAACCATTTTAAAACAAGCCAGACGGGACCTTCGGTTAATATACCATTCTACCCTACTTACAACGATTGGTGCCTAGTTCTGTTTTAGACACATACTTCAGCACTTTTCCAAAATTACCTCACCAACCACTTCTGGAGCGACACGGTTCCACACTAACTATATCTAAATTCATGATGTACGTTCGCCTGCTACTAACCAGACTTGGCCTTAATTCAAATCACTATTCAGGCCACTCTTTTCGTATAGGGGCAGCCTCATAAAAGCATAGCAGCACATATCATAAAAGCTATGGGATGCTGGAAATTATCCACATACACTCTATATATCCCGGAACCAGTTAAAGAGAGTCGTCAAGCCTTTCAAGACTTGTCTAAATAATTGATGTATTGTAGAACAAATAAAATCTTGTATGGTACACTTCCTTATTGCCCTCTTTTTTACAGGCCTACTGCATTGTCGGTTCCGGCACACCATAACCGACTGGTGTTATTATTACTATTTATATGTTACTACCAATTATATGTTATCTAACCATTACGGTAATATTGCCCCGACCACAAATTTAAAGCAGGGCCTGTAGTTGTGGGAGGGGCTTGGGGTCCCCTTTATAAGGGTCTCCAATCTCTCTCACATACCATGATTGGTCTGGCGAGTTAACCCTCCCACCACTCCCTCTTTCACATTACCCTCGATAAGTGGGCCCTCTTTTTTACAGGCCAACAATTTTTATTGTTTTGTTCTCCTCCTGCATGGTCTAACAAGTTCATATTTGTGCACATCTCGATCTACTGCTATCTTAGGGTGAGTGTTGTGCAGATCCTACGCTCTGTTTCCTTACCATAATACCCCCTCTCATATAATTATACTTAGGGGTACTTAATTCGTCACTGATATATATGTTATCGTTATACTACATTGTGGTAAATAATTGCATAATTTTTTTATTTATTTTTTGACACTCAGATTTAGACATTATGAGCTGGTCAGTTTTTATTCTTGTGAATCATCATTGTGTCAGTTCATCAGTGATAAAATAGGTGATTCAAATATTCATGATACTGAAGGGAATTGATCAAAAGCGTAGGAAAATTAAAGTGACCGTTTTATTTGCTGCAATCTTTGTTCTTTTTCACTCCCTCCTTCCCTATCCCCCCCTTTTCCCTTTTCCCATCAGTTTCCTTTCCATTGCCATTATCTAAAACTTATTTTAAATCGAATAAATTGTTAAAGTGTATTTCTATTAAAAGTATCTATTACAAATACGCTGACGTAGAAAATCAAACTCCATTCACACAACCCTATATATCTGTCCAGGCATGAGAGTGGAGGCGTTAGTTGGAAGGAGTCTCAGTCAAGTCTGTAACCAGAGGCCAGAGTCTCCATATGTCATTATCTAACCCCAAGTTCTCAAGACTAACATGAATCTCCATGAATCTCTGATAGTTAGTCTGTGAGGCAATTTCAGTCCACTTAGCGATCGCTTCAGATCTCCATTTTCTCGCTAAACAAACTTTGGTGGCCATTAATATATGCACAATTAGCATTTTTATTTCTTCTTTCAATTTGGGGAAATCCAAATGGAACAAAAAAAGTTGGGGGGTCAGTTCAATATGGGACTGTGTTAAATTTGTAAGTTTATTTTCTAACTTGGCTTTCAAAGGTAATGGACAGGTACATTGCCACCATATATGCTGTATAGTTCCATGCATCATTTTATTCACCTAGGCAACTTATATTTCCGATTATTTTAAGCAATGTACCTCTACACTTAGTATCTAGGATTGGGCTACAAATACTTTAGAAAGGTGCTGCAATTTTGACATGTACTGACAACCTTTCATACTATGCTTGTTTTTGCTGTTATGTCTTTATCAGCCTGTTTTACTATATATGCACTGCAAAAATAAAGAACAACAAAAATGCTTATATTATTATAATAATTACTTTGTATCTCTGCATTGCATCTATCCTGTGAGATATAAGCTATAAAATATAATATAACATTAAAAGAAACAAAAACTGTGTTTGTATCATTGTACCCTTTCTGTGTGTTTTACAAAAATGTAATCACTGTTATTTCTTTGCATAATTATTTAAAGATATGTTATGTTGACATATAACTTTTCAGGCATCGTTTATGCTTCCATGCAACAAAATAAGTTGAAGAATCTCTGTGATTCAAGTATTTTTGCCCATCCCTACATATTAAAGTAAATAATTTTACTGTTTTGGTGATCACTGATGTAGGCAGCAAGACACTCCTGTAATATTCAGCATATTTTAGCTTCATCATTTTAAAATGCCAAGCTTTGAATTATATTTTCCCCTCATTCTTCGATGAGTCACTGCCAGGGAGCACTGCATTGTTCAAAGCTTGTTTAAACATGGTGAGTTTGGGTCCTCTTAACAGAGGGGTGGTAGCCGGCATGACTCATCATTTTTTTTTTTTCACAATTTCATACATTTTGTACAGTTGCACTTAAAGGAACAGTCCAAGCACCATAATCATTACTTGTAGTTGTGGTTATGGTGCCATGAATGGTCTGGTCCCCTCTAAGGGTCAAACTATTTTTTGAAATGGTTGAAAATGTTCTGGGTCCTCCTGAAATGTCTTCCTTGAGCAAAGAATGACTTGACACAGGGCAGGGGATGCGCAACTGAAACTCTCTGACAATCTAACCATATTCTCTAAGCAGAACTGCCGCCTCGGGGGAACCAAGTAAGTTGTTAAACTATTCTTAAATGGGCAGACACCAGGGCATTCCTTGCACCAGTATGGAGTTTGGAGTCTTCATTTAAGATAATCTTCAGTACTTGGACTCTGCTTTGTAAGAAACACTGTGTACATATGATAGCAGTTACACTGTTAATTTTGGGATTATTGGAGAATGGCATAAAATATAATTTAGTTTTACCTATTACAAAGTATTTAGTTATGTATTATTCTATGTAAATTAGAGGAAGAAAATATTTCCCGATGCATTCCTAAATAGTGACTTGTGACAGTTAACTGTCAGGCTATGGCCAAAATAAAAAGATTGCCAATACAAACTTAATAAGTTGGGTATTTATCAGCCTCAAAATGTCTAAGAAACCTGTCTGTTGTCAGTATTGCATGCGTGCAGTTCCTGACATCCCAATATTAACTAACAGCCCTCTTTCAGTATTGACTTAAATTCATTAGTCTGTTCATGGGCAAACAGTCAATAATGCAAAAATTAATTTAGAATAATTCAAGCTGCATTGCCCAGGACATTGCTAAAATTGAGTGAACTACAATTTCTCCTCACCTTACACTGGCAACTGGGGAGTAGAAAAATGTGAACTAACACGTTAGCAGTACGTAAATATAAAGCTGTTTTGTGACAGCCTCTGGAACCCCCGGTTTTGGTCAAACCACTCAAAAACAGTTTGTCTAAGAACTGGACAATGGTGTTGGCAGTCTAACACCATAACTACTACACTGACATGCAATGATTGTCGTGCCTACACTGCTCCTTTTAAGCAGGCCAAAATTTACCTAACTTTTCCAACAATGGTGTCTGTTTTCACTTCTCTGTTATTTGCAAATAGTTCATTACCTGGTTTAGAATGAAGATTATAAAAGATTGCTTCCTAAATCAGAAATTGTGAAAAATATGACACAGGAATTCAAATTTTTGGCTTAAATAGAACAGGAAAAAATGCAACCCGTAAATTTTGGCAATACCTAATGATCCCTAGTATAGTTATTATGTTTCGAACAGTGTATGCGCTAAATTGTTGGTTTATCCTTTTTAGGACTTCTATGCATCCTAAATATACCATAAACTGTTTATTTCTTTCCATAACGTCAAAAGCTGTATCCTGTGTTTTATTTTGTACAGTGTATTGTAGTAAGGGGGTTAAAGGGATACTCCAGGCACCCGACCACTTCTGCCCATTGGAGTGGTCTGGGTGCCAACTCCCACCACCCTTAGCCCTGCAAGTGTGATTATGGCAGTTTTTATAAACTGCAATAATTACCTTGCAGGGTTAAGTCCTCCTCTAGTGGCTGTCTATCAGACAGCCACTAGAGAGACTTCTGTGTTCTTAGAACACTAAAAGTGTTTAAAATGATGCTGGTCGTCCTCACGCTATGCATTGCCGGAATCCCCATAGGAAAGCATTGAATAATGCTTTCCTATGGGAAGGTTTAATGCGCACATGCGGCCATTGCTGCACATGCGCATTAGGTCTCCCCCACCGGCTGACGTCAGCGGGGGAGGAGCAAGGGCGGAGCCTGACCCAGCGTCGAAGGACATCGGCGCTGGATTCAGGTAAGTCACTGAAGAGGGTTTAACCCCTTCAGTGACATGGGATGGGGGGTGGGATATGTTTTCCTGACACTGGAGAGTCCCTTTAGGTTGGCACCTCCCCTCTCCCCCCCCCCCCCATACCTTGCATACAATGAAAATAATTCATCAATTAAAGTGTTCTGTAATTAATATGAATTTCCACATATTATACGTTACTGTCCGCTAACTTTATTCTGCTGACTAGGAATCGTCTGATTGTATGATTATAGTATGAATCCAGAACTGTTTACTAAATGTTTTCATTGCAGAAAATGCACTTCTTTTAGTTGATAATATCACTTATATCACAAGCATGACAATATCTGGTTTAAAACTATTTGTGTAATGTGAAGTAACTTGTTCTTTTCTATTTAGCAGAAAAACATTAAATCCTTCTACACAATCTTTGACATTGATGACTCATACTAACTAATACTCTTTTGAAATAAATGCAAAGTTGATCTAACATCAAATGAATTACACGGAAACTGGTCCTTAACCCCTTATATTTTAGAACGTCCCAACTCGTTCTGAGAATAGTAGGCTTTAATGCCACTAGGATGGCATAGAATGTCCTTTAAGTTTGGTGCAAGCAGGGTTAAATTCCTGCTTAAATAGAGCTATATACAGTTCTTGAAATCACTGTGGCTAAATGATCGCCTCCAGCCAGGGTAATTATCTCAAAATCCGAGGGCATTTTGAGAATTCCTATGACAGAGTGAGACCCCTGGGGTGTGTAAAGACACCAATAAGGACTCCCCTCATGCCCCACTGATGACAATGATCTGTGCTGTGCCAGCTGTCTAGCACGGATCACTTTATGATCAGCAGGGTCAGCATGCGGGAACTGCAGCGCGAGAGAGCACTCAGTACTGTGTAAACTGGGAAATCCCTCTGCTGATGTCAGTACATCAGGAAAGAAAAGTTAAAGCATGATGAAGAGACGGTGTGTGTTATAAGGCAGTCTAACCGGTTTATTTACTAAAGTTCGGATGGCCCTATACCGTGGGCATCAGGTGGGGAACTTTAAAATAAGTAACGGGGTTGGTGGAAAGATCAAAACTGATATTTTGTAAATAACCCAATTAGTAAGGGACATTTAATTTAGCTAGTCTTTTGGAGCAGCTCTATTTATGTATTATGTCCATTCCCTTTTACTGGGATTATTCATTATGGGGATACTTGTAGACAGGGTGGTGTTGTAATGTTTATGGCACTATACTGAAAATAGATTCATTTTGAAACGGTCAGCATATACCACGGCATGATGCTGCACTTCAACAGCGCTTTTTGGACACAACCCCTTTAGATCTACATAGACAAGGGAGGTAGTATATAGGTGCTTCATATTAATTCAGTTTTTAGTCAATTTATAAATTATTAATGTGCCCATGGAACTTTGCAATAGCTTACATATTTGCACAGTTTAGTTGACCATATTCTTATATTTTCACCCGTTCGCAGCTTTCTGTATCTGTAAATATCTTTCCTTTTTTAATGAAAACAGTCCCTCAGTTCAAAATTGCTATATTAGTTGCTTCAGAACTGACTCCTCAGGAGACTGTGTTTACAAAGGGTAATATCTTGTATATTAATATTAATATATTTATACATATATATATATATATATATATATATATATACATATACACATATTATATACACATACATATATACATTCTGGCATTACAATAAAAAGGTTGCATTTTTATTTTGACACCATATAGCATACGTTGGGTTTGCAGCACAACACGCCACCACTAAACCTAAAATGGGTAAACTGTTTAAATACTTTATTGTTTGAAATAGTAACAAATAGTTATCAGATGTCTGACTGCTCTTCGGTTCGTTTAAATCAAACATAACATATAGAAGTTTAGTCGCACACATTGATTGTTCAAGTCGTCTTTAAGATGTTTGGGTGTTTTTATAGCATTCTTTACTTTTTTTTGCTTTTGTTTTGTTTAATATTTACAATCAATCAGATTTATTTTTTTAATTCGTTTAATAAACGCTATGTTTTAATGTCATTTTCATTTGTTTGCCAGGATATTCAAGTTCACATTTAAAGTCTATTTAGAGGTATACTCCGCTTGTTAGTAAAATGATTTAGGAATGGTCTGTGTGGATGCATGCTGTGAGCGTGTGAATCCCCCCTTTTCACATTTTAGACTAAAATAGCCAGTTTAAACATTTTGCCCTTAAATATGAAATTTACTTTGAATTTGCTTTTCATTACTGATAATTCTCACATTAGTAACAAACCCTATGGGTTGTTTTAAATTGTATATAAAATTGAAAAATATAAGCAAAAAGTTCAGATTTGGAAAAATTCTCCAACTCAGCTATGTTTAGGCCATTTTAACCTAAAAGTTCTAGTTTGGTTCCCAGTTCACCACATTTTGGTATTTGATAATTGAACACTCTTCAAACAAACTGAAAATGACATTGATTACATGTAAAATAATTATAACATTGAGTTGCACAAATATTTGTTGGAAATAAACAAAGCTATATTTTCCAAGAGCTGATATTTAGGTAAAGTATAATAAAGCGTGAAATATGTAAAATAATACCTTACCAGTAATTCAGAATAATGCTGACAAAGCCATAATTGTTGCCTTTATTGTATATTATGAAATGGAAATGTCTAGGGGAATCTGGAATAATGTTAATATTAGGAGAAATGCACACACAAATGCATAAAACAAATTAAATTTAAAATTACAATAATTAAACATCAGCCAAAATAACAAAACAATCTAGTGATATAATTAATATTGATTTTAATTATTATTTAATTGAGATCCATTAATAAGCAATGCAAACATTTCCCTTTTATATATTTGTTTTATCATTACCTGTATTGTGTGCATAAAGTTACAATTTGGAAATATAATAGAAGACAAGAAAATATTAATCTACCTACAAGGTTAATTCACAGAGGCAAAAATGTGATCAAGGGGTCTATTCAAATTTCATAATTTAGTAGTCTTGTATAGGTTGAAAGACCTGATTTTGGCTTGCACAGAGCAAATGTGACTTATTATTCTTTTGAGTTGCACTTATTGATCTTATCTTTCTTGTGTTACCAGAAGCCAAACCCCAGAGTACAAGCTTGGAACAGCAAAAAAGGGATCCATGTTCGAAACTGCCCCATGTGGCAAACGTGCCTATGCTGAGCCTGCTAGCTAGCCTCCTGCTCAAGGACTATGGGCTGTATCCAAAGACCATTTCAGGAGTTAACCCTGCCCAGCCATCATTAGCAGCTTTCCATGGATGCCCTGATTCAGCACTTTTCCTTCATTGGATTGAAACCGAACGCTAGCTCCCTGGCGGACATTTGCATGAACCAAACCCACGAATGGTCCAGAGCGGTACTTAGCAGCGATTGTTATGGAACTAAATTCGGCATTAGGACTTTGTGGATCCCTGGTCACCTCAGCGGTACTTAGCTGTGAATGTTATGGAACTGTTTTCGGCATGAGGTGACCGTGCGGTTTCCGGACAATTTGGTCTGGGGTTTTGAATGACTTTGCAAACCGCCTGGAGATCGCTTTTTGGGGGGAAGGTGCCTGAAACTAAGGGGAACAAACGCTACCTGAGAGCCAGATGGAGCACCCCATATTTTAGACGCAGGAGCTCCAGAAATTTGACCGGCCAAAGCACCAAACGCCCTGGAACTATTTTGGGTCAGAACTTTAACACGGTGACGTTTCTACTACACTGCATGGATCTGAGTGCCCAAGTGCACAGAGATCTATGCGAGGGGCTTGTCTTGGATTGAATGGAGACCCCATGCTGGAGGCTGTGTATAAAAGCAGGCAAATTGGCCATAATAAACAAGTTCCTTTTCACCCTTCACTCAGTCTGCGCTAGTGTTTTGAGTGGATCAGCTATACTCTCTACAGGAGAGCTTAATCACTTGAAGCTGTACCCAGTACCCTGTTCCAGGGTGGGAAGCGACGTTGAGACCCCAGCCAAGATGCATCAGCTATGGGCTGAAGCACTGCTGTGTCCCAGAGGAGAGCTAGGAAGCGAGCTTGACAGAGGTACCCACTCGGGGTGCCAGGCAGTCCATCACACGCTACAAATTCAGGACTTTTGTAGAAGTATGCCATGAAGCAATTATAACTCATATTTGTCAAGAAAGTGGTATATATTTCTTAAATCACTATATAAAAATAAGCAATCTAGCACAAATAAACATATACTATAGAGAAGAAATTAAACATTTCCAGTGTTGCATAGGAACACATTTGCAATGGAACCATTAAAACGCTTTTTATTGAGCTGTACTTTAATTCATTAAATGCAAGAACATTAATCAATGCATTATTTAAAATATGTTTTCTCCATCTAATATAGTGTTAATCACTAAACTATGAATTGTTCTGCAGGGAATTGCAAATCTAAGGCCAAATTATCTGAGCTGTATACAGTTTACTTATATAATATATTTTTCCAATTTAGTAATTTGGTCCTTTAAATTCCCTCACATATTACTGATAATCCATGAAATTCCCTTGTAAATTTCTGATGATTCATAGTTTAGTAAATAACCCTCTTTGTATTCTAACAGCAGTTGCTTAAAAGAACACTATTAGGTCAGGAATACAAAGATGACCGTTTGTCACTTCACCGTTGCTGACTCCACACCACTCCGCCTCCTCGGCGGAGATCATCAGAATTGCCAGTCTCAGCCAATCCAATGCTTTCCTATGGGTGGGGGTGGAGCCAAACACTGTGCTGGCCAATCAGCATCTCTTTGTAGAGATGCATTATATCAGTGCATGAGGAATTTTCAGCGTCTATGCAGAGTATGGAGATGCTGCACATTGTGCAGCACTGACCTAGGAAGCACCTGTAGTGGCCGTCTAATTGACTGCCACTAGAGGTGTCCCTTGGAAGTAATGGAAATACTGCCTTTTGTATGTAAAAGTACTGTTTACATGAAAAAGCCTGCAGGGACTGACTATACTCACCAGGTGACTATAGTGTGCCTTTATTATAATATTTAGTCTATGGAAGATGATTTCCAACTCACATAGTTATGCACTAAACTATGAATTGCTGGTAATTCAAGGTGAAGTTCACATTTTAGGCTAAAGTAGCCAAAACGGAAAAATTCTCCAAATCACTTGTGTTTTTAGTTCTGCTAATGTAGCCTAACATTTAAAATTCACTTTGAATGCACTTTTAATTCTCTACAATTTACGTCAGTGAATTATTCTTACATGTAATTTCATTGCAGATACTTAATTTGCTACCATTTTAGACAAGAATGGGGTTAATAATGGACTTATTGAATTCCTTCCACCTGCTATGACTCAACAAAGTATTCACTGCATTAGTCACTGCATATTAGTCAATACTTCAATCACTGAATTAGTCACAAGCTGTTTGCCGCATTAGTCAGTGTATTGTGAGGTAAAAAAAAGTGTGATATGCCAGTAGAATAGGGGCTTATTCGCTAAACCAGCATTTATGGAGGGTTGGCATGAGAATTCCCAGATTTTACTATTAACATGATGCAAAGTCATGATTTTATTGACACGAAGGCGAGTATTATGCTTTCTCTTTCCTTTAATTTCCCTCAGCAGCGAAGAGAGATGTATACAAAAGAGTAAAGAATAAACATAACATTGCATAGTAACTGTGCAACCAATCAGCACCCGGCATGTGGTATATCAGGGGTTGTACTCCTCAACTCTTCCTCTTTCTGTAGCGATCTGAAGACCAGCAGGAACTGTAAACGTAGAACAGAACAGAACAGAACACCATATAGACAATGAATCCTTCTTCTGCAGGATAACGAGAACTCTAACCATATCCAAAGACCTCATGATGGTGGAGGAAGCATTCAAACTAAAAAAGAAGAAAACAATGGTAATACCAAAAGTTTGTGATTCAACTTCTATGAATGTGTGCAATAGTATAAAATATACAATCAGGAATATATATCAAAACTCTTCTAATATGCTCAACAAGTCGCCACCTACTTGTGACTTAATGAAGCAGACATTCCATGAGTACTTACCGTAAAACATTTAAATGTCTGTCAGCAAAAACAAATTCTCAAAGTACCAGCCCAAAGGGAAGGGTGGGTGGGAATAATAGTCGCCTCCGTGTCATAAATAAAATCATGACTTTACGTCCTATAAATAGCAAAATCTGGGAATTTTATAAAATGTTATTAAGACTCCCATTGAAAACCCGGTTATTGTCAAACTTTACAGACTTTCAGCTGTTTTCAAGGAACAATTCAACAAAAACAATTGAAATAGCTCAACACAATTAATGCTTCAAGTGGTTTCCCCAAATCAACTGAAAATGCAACTGATAATGACTTCTGCAGTCTCAAAATTAGTAAACCCTTTTCTTGACAAGCATATTTAGTACTTAGTAGAACACCCTTTTGCTGTTATGACCTGCTGCAGATGAAATGCATAGCCAGATACCAGCTTCTGCAAGCATTCTTGAGGAATCTTAGCCCATTGCTCATGAGCAATGGCCTCCAGTTCAGTAATACTCTTGGGTTTGCGTGCTGCAACCGCCTTCTTTAAATCCCACCAGAGAAATGTTCCATTTTAGTTTTTTGGTTTTTTTTAATTCTTTATTTTTGATGTGCAAAAGGGATTACAAACAAGCCTGCAGTGCCATGATGGCAGTAACAGGCATATCAAAGCAAACAGTATCATGACATCGGATTAAACTGCACAGTTTTTTATAAGTAAACAGGATGGTGCTACTTATGCCAGAAGATGAGTAAGTATGGTTAGTAATAACAGGTCATGTTAAACTGGCATGTAAAATACATACAATGGTGGATCGCCCACACTAGGGGCGAAACGCGTATCAGGACCCTTGAGGACATTTGTGCCTACTTTATACAAGACGTACAAGGTGATTTTTGCCTGTTCTAGCTGCACTTTATATTTTAGTGCCTTCTATGGACTTGGATAGCCATCTGGCTATTGGACTTTGCTTCTTTTAACTTTTTTTGTATTAAGAGCAGTCCTGTATATAAATATATTTTGTATCAATAAATTTACTTTGAAGAAAGAATTCCTTTCTCCGTCGGTCCTGTTACCTCCAGAACGACTAAAGGAAGGACAGGGACGTCCTATTAAGTGTCCCACTGCAACACTCATGGGAGCCATATGATTCTATTTGGCTCCCGGCTTGTGAGTACATGACCTTTATTATCTTCCTTTCAAATTACATATTGACTGTATTACACTATATGTTTTTATGCTTTTATTTTAGGAAGCCATAAGAAGTGTGATCCACCATTGTATGTATTTTATTTGTTATTGTTAGAGTGGTTGGAGGGGTCCCACTCAGGTGGTTACAACAGTCCTGTTGTCACACTTCATCACTTTTTTCTACTGTATTCAGGGGCGTATTAGCCGCGAGGCAAACAAGGCATTTGCCTTGGGCGGCATTTTCCAGGGGGCGGCAAAAAAAGCCGCCCCCAAAATGCCCAAGGCAAATGTCTTGTTAGCCTTGCGGCTAACAGACATGCCGGCGGGCTGCTGGGTGATCGGGCGGCACTGCTTGGCGGGCGGGCGGGCGGCTGGCCGGCGAGGGAGCACGTCCCCTGAGCTGTCTGCTCAGCTCCCTCGCCAGCCGCAGAGTGAGTCTGGGAGCCGGAATATGACGTCATATTCCGGCTCCGCCTCCCAGCCTCACTCTGCGGCTGGCGAGGGAGCTGAGCAGACAGCTCAGGGGAAGTGCTCCCTCGCCGGCCAGCCGCCCGCCCGCCCGCCCGCCCGCCAAGCAGTGCCGCCCGATCACCCAGCAGCCACTGGACCACCAGGGAGGAAGAGACACCCCCCTCCCCAGCATTCCCAAAGGTAAGGAGGGGGGGTGTTAAATTAAAAAAAAAAGTGTTAAAAATAAAATAAAAAAAGTGTTAAAAAAAATTAAAAAAACAATTTGTTAAAAATAAATTTAAAAAAATGTGTTAATGTGTTAAAAATAAATTTTAAAAATAGGGTTAATGTGGGTGGGTGTGTGTGTGTCTGTGTCTGTTAGTGTGTGTGTGTGTGTGTGTCTGTTAGTGTGTGTGTGTGTCAGTGTGTGTGTCTGTTAGTGTTTGTGTCTGTTAGTGTGTGTGTGTGTCTGTGTCTGTTAGTGTGTGTCTGTGTCTGTTAGTGTGTGTGTGTGTGTGTCTGTTAGTGTGTGTCTGTGTCTGTTAGTGTGTGTGTCTGTTAGTGTGTGTTTGCCTGTGAGTGTGTGTGTATGTTAGTTTGTGTCTGCTAGTGAGTGAGTGTGTTTGTCTGTTAGTGAGTGTGTCTGTTAGTGTGTGTGTGTTTCTGTTAGCGAGTGTGTGTGTGTGTATTTAGAATGCGGGGCGGGGGGAAAGGTTGGGTGGGGGTGGCGCGGGGGGAGGGGGGGCGCCTGAGTTTTGTCCTGCCTAGGGCAGCACAAAACCAGGATACACCACTGACTGTATTAGTTTTACTTGTTAAACTGGCATGTGTGGTATTCTAACAAAAGTAACAATAGAATGCTTCAACTTTTATATAATATTCAGGCTTGACTATGAGTAAAACAGTAGATATGTCAGTAGTCTAGTAAAATCGAACATGAGAGACTGTTATGCAAACTGACATGAAGGTTAGGTATTATTACATGCCTGGCTATCTGAAGTAAGTATATTTGCCCTGAAGCTTGCTAGTATGACATACTAAATGATAGGTAATGCTAAGTGCGATATGCAAGTCGAGCTGATGATTGAGAGTAGTGGAAATGATTGAGAGTAGTGCTAGACAGTGTGCCTGGCTAAATGTATGGTAGACAAGGTATATGTGCGTAATTAGAGGCAATCTAGGGACAAAAATTAAGAACATAAATTTAAGTCCATGGAAGCAGGCTTATACCAGGAGTCCGCCAGGTTAAATGGGGTTTGTAAAGTCGTCTGTGCCAGCGTCATCACCGGAGCGTGCAAGCAGGCAGTTCGGGTCTACTTACCCATTCATCCAATGCCAACTCTGTGGGGAGGTCGTTGGTCACTCTGCAGTGGGTATGTTTCACGTAGGTATGTCCCTTTTGTAAGAGCGTGAGGCTGTACCATGTCTGGGTGTCTGGTGGCGCTCCTGCATGAAGAGCCGCCATCTTGAGGAGCTGTGGGTGTCATAGTCCCATTAGCTTGGCACTTTTTTTTCCTTCCCATCGTACTTTCCACTGGATTTTGCAAACCTCCGTGGGGTGGCAGGAAGGCATGTTTTCCGTGATCACGGCTTCTTGCAGGGGCGTCATTGGTTCATCTGGGTGCGTGGTGGCTTTGGGCGTTTAGCGGTTCTGTGCAAGCTGGTCTGTGGTTTTGCTGGTTCAGCTGTGTGCTGGTAAGGTTTTGGTGTGTCCGCCTGCCGTGCTGCCAGCTGTGCCCAAAATCTGTTGAATATCAGATCCAGCCTTGCTTGAGAGGCCGCTAGGTAAGCCTCGGTTGTGGGGCTACGTGTGCTCTCCGCCATCTTGGGTCTTGCTCTGCGGAGCTGCTCGAGAGGCATTGGGTGTAGTAGTGGAGGGCCTCCAGGGACCGGGAAAAACCCCGCCGGTCCAGAGGGGGAATGCAAGTGTCCGCTATGGATATCAGAGGTCAGTGCCGGAGAGCGGCCGTCTCTCCGATGCCTGCTGAGCTTGTAGGTCGCAGTAGGTTGAGGGCTGGCAAATCCGAGTTTGATATCGTTCGGATCTCCACAACTAACTGCAATCAAACAGCAGGTTCTATCGCCCGTGAGTTTTGCGATAGAACCTGCTGTTTGATTGCAGTTAGTTGTGGTTTTTGCTTATTAAGCCCAGGAGCTCATGCAATGTGCGTCCGTTCAGTTAGCCAGTCAAGCCCTGTCCCCCTTTCCATTTTTGTTTTATCACTCCACAGAACAGAATACCAAAACTTCTGAGGCTTATTTATATGATTTTGAGCATATTTGAGCCAACTTTTCCTGTGCTTTTGGGTCAGTAGTGGTGTTTTTCTTGGAGTTCTGGCATGGAAACCTTCTGCGTTTAGGACGTGCTATACTGTGCTCACTGAAACCCTAGTGCCTCTTGCTAACAAGTCATGTTGCAAGACTTTTGCAGTTTTTTTACAACCTACCTTCTGAGAAATCTGGTTGCAGCCATTCCTTTTTCTGCCCTATCCAAGTACTGTAGCCACCGTTCCTTCAATTTTGAACTTGCAAACTATGCTTACAACAGTGTCTTTTTGTATCCTGTTCCTTGATTTGTGAAGTACAATTATCTCTTCTCTTAACTTTGTGGAACATTCTTTTGACTTAGCCATATTTCTAACATGTAGTCAAGTGTGACTCAACAAACCTCTATCCAGTCCAGGTATTTCAAGTATTCCAGCTCAACCAAACCTGGTGCAACGAATGAAGCCCTTGATTAGTTGTATTAGGTGTGCTTAAGACAACACCTGTTTTTCATATGTATACTGTAGTGCTGCATTCTTTTTAGGGGGTTGAACAATTTTGAGACTGGAGAAGACATTACAAGTTGAATTTGGGGAAACTACTTGAAGCATTTGTTGTGTGTAGCTATTTCAATTGCTTTTGTTTCAATTGTTAATTGCAAACAGCTGAAAGTCTGTAAATTTTGACAATAAACCTGATTTTCAATGGGGGTTGAATAATTCTGATTACAACTGTATAACAGTACGCTAAGCCCAATGTCAGTTCGCTTTGTGTATGCCTCAGTGTATAAATCCACTTTCCTTCTTCTATGCTTATTGTGAGTTTTCATGCCTAAGTCTTCAACATACGAAAGAATCAGTCTTATGAGTAGGTTTTTAGCAGCTGAATAAAATGTATCATTTCACTATGTGTGGCTATCTCTTGATGTTCACTTTTGAGGACTACTAGTAACAGTTGCAATATAGAGAAAAGTAGCCTGTTTGAAGTAACATAGAAACATAGAATGTGACGGCAGATAAGAACCATTCGGCCCATCTAGTCTGCCCAGTTTTTTTTTATTTTTTAAATACTTTCATTAGTCCCTGGTCTTATCTTATAGTTAGGATAGCCTTATGTCTATCCTACGCATGCTTATACTCCTTTACTGTGTTAACCTCTACCACTTCAGCTGGAAGGCTATTCCATGCATCCACTACCCTCTCAGTAAAGTAATACTTACTGATATTATTTTTAATCATTTGCCCCTCTAATTTAAGACTATGTCCTCTTGTTGTGGTAGTTTTTCTTATTTTAAATATAGTCTCCTCCATTACTGTGTTGATTCCCTTTATGTATTTAAATGTTTCTATCATATCCCCCCTGTCTCGTCTTTCCTCCAAGCTATACATGTTAAGTTCCTTTAACCTTTTCTTGTAAGTTTTATCCTGCAATCCATTAGTTTAGTAGCCCTTATCTGAACTGTCTCTAAAGTATCAATATTCTTCTGGAGCTACGGTCTCCAGTCCTGTGTACAATACTCCAAGTGAGGTCTCACCAGTGTTCTGTACAATGGCATGAGCACTTCCCTCTTTCTACTGCTAATACCTCTCCCTATACAACCAAGCATTCTGCTAGCATTTCCTGCTGCTCTATTACATTGTCTGCCTACCTTTAAGTCATCAGAAATAATCACCCCTAAATCACTTTCCTCAGATGTTGAGGTTAGGACTCTATCAAATATTTTGTACTCTGCCCAGGCCCGGACTGGCCATCGGGCACACCGGGCAAATGCCCGGTGGGCCGTGGTGGCCATGGGCCGAGGCCGGCAAGGGAGGTCCCAGGACGTCCCCTGCCGGTCTATGCAGCGCCAGCGCTACCCGAGCGCCAGCCCTGCTGTGTGCCATGAAGGGCCGGTGGGGAGATCAAAGATCTCCCTCACTGGCCGACTTGGACAGACCTGCGGCTGGGGAGGGAGGGAGTGGACCCGGCGGAGCTCTATCTTGCAGCTCCGCCGGGTTCCTCTTGCGAGATCCGGTGCGTTGCCATGGCAACGACCGGATCTCGCGAGAGTTCACTTACCCACTGGACCACCAGGGATGAAAGAGTAGAAAAAGTGATTCGCACTAAAAAATGCAAAAAAAAACCTCTGTGGCTATTACAAAGGCAAAATATAAAATTTATATAAATACCCAAAAATAGGAAGTGCGAAGACTCCTCAATGTTTTCAATAGCATAAACATAAAACCATAAATAGCACGACCTAAAAGTACAAAGGGAGACCAATAGTGCAGACAGAAAAAACTAAATATTTATTTTTTTCTGTCTGCACTATTGGTCTCCCTTTGTACTTTTAGGTCGTGCTATTTATGGTTTTAGGGATGAAAGAGTGCCTGAACCCCCCTCCCAGATATGCCTACTTTTTTTTCAATGCCTACTTTTTTTTCTTTTTTTTTTCACACAACACAGCACTCTCACACACATCACACACACAGCCCTCTCACACACAGCACTCTCACACCCATCACACACAGCACTCTCACACAACACAGCACTCTCACACACATCACACACAACCCTCTCACACACATCACACACAGCCCTCTCAAACACAGCACTCTCACACCCATCACACACAGCACTCTCACACACAGCACTCTCACCCCAATCACACACAACACAGCACTCTCACAAACATCACACACAGCATTTTCACACAACACAGCACTCTCACACACATCACACACAGCCCTCTCACACACATCACACACAGCACTCTCACACCCATTACACACAGCACCCTTACACACATCACACACAGCACCCTCACACACAGCAGCCACACACACAGCAGCCACACACACATCACATACAGCACCCCTCAAACACAGCATCCATCAAACACACATACTGCACCCTTCACATACACACTACATCCCTCACAGACACCCACTGCACCCCTCACACATACACACTGCACCAAACACACACACACACAATACTTCCGAACATATTTATATTAATTTTATATATATATATATATATATATATATATATATATATATATATATATATATATATATATATATATACATATACACACACACACACAACAGCACCCCTCACACACATACTGCACTCCTAAACACATTACGTTCCAGACACACACCCAACTCTGGATCATATACACACACTAGATCCCTTTATACACTCTGAATCCGTTATATACACACACTCACTAGATCTCCTACACATTTTGGGCCCTTCAAACACACACTAGACTCCTGTATACACACACTGCACCACCTACACACACACACACGACATTCCTAAAATACACATTCTGGATCCCTTATAAACACACTAGATTCATTGTAAACAAACACATAATACACACACTCTCTACAACCCCTACAAACACTACATCACCTATATACACATACACACACTATAGCCTGTATGCACACACTTACTACATCCCCTATACACACATTCTTTACAGCCCCTAGCGACATATGCATTACATTACACCAAAAACACAACACGACTAAAACCAACCTTATTACACAATACCACACCACAATCAGCTCACTCTACACACCCAATCCCACAAGCACATGCACAATAATATTCCTTTTGTCTCCTGGTATCCATTTATAGAGACACCAGAGACAAGTTGCAAGGAAAAACAGTGCAAGCATGTTATCAAATTTGTTTGCACTGTGCAGAACAAATACAGGGCTTTTTTTCTCATGCTAGAGCTCTTTAGCAGAGTTCTGCGCATGGTCTGCCCTGGAAGAGCATTGAACCAACATGCACACTTTGAGAGGGGGTGTGTTTGTCATTAGTTATGACGAAACACACCCTCTCTGCCCCGCCCCCTTCTAAGTGGGCCGCTGTGATAAAAAAAATGCCTGGGCTGAATTTTTCTCCCAGTCCGGCCCTGACTCTGCCCTTGGGTTTTTACTTACAAGATGCATTATCTTGCACTTATCCACATTAAATGTCAGTTGCCACAACTCGGACCATTTTTCTAGTTTACCTAAATCATTTGCCATTTGGTTTATCCCTCCTGGAACATCAACCCTGTTACATATCTTAATATCATCAGCAAAAAGACATACCTTACCATCAAGACCTTCTGCAATATCACTAATAAAAATATTAAAGAAAATGGGTCCAAGTACAGATCCCTGAGGTACCCCACTGGTGACAAGCAAGTATCTATTGAAGATGACCTAGAGGAGCTCTAAAAAACACACACACACACACAGCAAAACAGAAACAAATGTTAGTTACCATACTTCTGCAGACAATTATTTTATAGGCTTTTTTTTTTTTTTTTTTTTTTAAGGAAATACTAAATTAACAATCTGACAGCCACTAGAGGTGCTTCCTCCAAAAAAGCAGCTATTTCTATGATTTCCACCAAGGAGGCAGGATGGAGGCATAGAGGCTGGTGCTGTGAGGGAGAAAAGGTCAGTATAACCACCTTTATCATTCACGGGGTCTGGAGTTAACTTGTTAGAAGGACAATTTTCTATAGTGTTCCTTTAAAGATTAAGGAATAACAATGTTAAATGTAAACTGAAGTAATAGAAAATACAATGAATAACCATGTGGGAGAGAACAAAATGAATTACATTACAGAGAACATAAGACAGAATCAATATATGAAATGTCCTCAATATGTGCTTTCAATTTGCAACATATCCTGTAAATAGGATTTAGCATGAAAAAAAACAAAACCAAATCAAGACATGAACTATTAACTAAAACAATAAAAATATGATTCAATAAGCTACAATTAACCTGACAGGAAGATTAACTAATGCTTGGGCTTGAGAATGACCTGTCATATGTCGAAAAGAGAAATGTCTATTTAAACAGATCAGAACTCTTTATGCATGTTTTGCTGACTATGCAGGATCGGATGCATTCATATATTTAAAAAATACAAAAACGATGATCCTATAACAGATATGTGAGTGGTATAGGTGTGGCTTAAATTATTTTTTATTATTTTTAAACAGAATATGATATTTTATCCCACATTTCTGTCTGAATGGATTAGCTATTTTATTGTTGGCACTATATATGGTGCCACATGTTTATCCGCCAGTCATTATGCCCTTTCATGCTTATAGTTACACTAAAGATGGATATTTCCTTTAACTCCATTACTACCAAGCTTTTTGCTAAAAAATATCAGCATTACATTAAAGGGACACTATAGTCACCCAGACCACTTCAGCTCAATGAAGTGGTCTGGGTGCCAGGTCCCTCTAGGGTTAACCCTAGAAACTGCTATCTTTACATTTGGGGTTAAGCCAGCCTCTAGTGGCTGTCTTCCGGACAGACACTAGAGGCGCATCTGCGACGCTGGAGGCATTTAATGCCTCCATCACGCAGAGCGTCCATAGGAAAGCATTGAAAAATGCTTTCCTATGGACACTTTGAATGCGCGTGGCACTGCCGCGCATGCGCATTCCGCTCCGCTGACGTCAGACAGGGGAGCTGACGTCGGCGGGGGAGGAGACCTAAGGGAGCCTGGCGGTGGAAGAAAGTGAGTAACTGAAGGGGTTTTAACCTTCAGCACCACGGAGGGGGACCCTGAGGGTGTGTGCACTCTCAGGGTACTATAGTGTCAGGAAAACCGATTTGTTTTCCTGACACTATAGTGACCCTTTAATTTGAAACATTTAAGTCTTTGCTAACACACAAAAGTAGGAAAAATCTGCAAGGTTTTTGTAAAGATTGCTCTTTAATAATGAATAAATACTATGTAAAGTATAGGAGTTCATTTTTTTTTATTCATTCATCCTTTACATACATATTGGGGGATACTTTCTAGACAGGGCCGCCTCCAGAAATTTTGGGGCCCCTAACTGAGCTCAGGGTCTGGGTCGCTGGGGGCCCGCCTCCAAAACCGCACACAGAGACCGCCTCCAAATCCCGCCCACAGGAATACACACACAGACACAAACACATTCACTGATACAAAAGGACACAGATACACACACACACATTGATACATACTAACAGACACACATACTGATACGCATATAGGCATACATACTGACACACACATACTGAGACATACACACATATACAGACACACAGGCGTACATAGTGACAGACACATACTAACATACATACAGACACACATGCATAAGGACATACAGACACAGACACATTCATAATGACATACAGACAGACATTCATACTGACATACACACAGCCCGGTCGCACTTTACCACGGCCACAGCGCTGACCGGGCCCCTGAAGATATGGGGTCCATCGGGTGGCCCTAAGTGCATGGGCCACCCGATGGGCCCCATCAGCGTGCGGGCGCCGGTACAACTGCACCAGCGGCAGTTCCGCCGCTACACGTGGGGCCTGGGCGGCCGGGCCCCCCAGGGCCGCCGGGCCCGTGACAACTGTTATGGTTGTCACCCCCTGATGGCGGCCCTGTTTCTAGAGTATATGGTATTTGTTTTATTTTTATTAAGGTGTTAAATAATAGTGCACAAGCAGAAATAAAATTTTTGTAGCACACCATACGTGTGAAAAAATAGATAAATAAAAGTAATAAAGAGTCCTGCTTATGGGTATTAGGAGAAGGAGCTTCATGGCTTTTGTACCAATAGAGATATTTATAAAAAATGTTAAAAGAATGCAATGAAAATGTCTTTATGAGGACATAATGATAATAACCGTCATAGTTACTATTTTAGTGATTATTGATGTGTCAGGAAATGGCTGTGACAAGCATGGGAACTAGCTATTAGAGTTTTCGGTTTCATCCAAAATTCTCAAAGTCATTTGCACCCTTATTGAGCAGATTCTCTAAATCTCTTTCTATTTGCAGGACTTCATTTAGCTATTTTAAAAGACATAGATGATAATTAACCTCATCCTGTTTTTATGTTATCGAACTTTGAGTGTTCATTAACAAATAAACTTGGTGTATTATAGTTATGTTGCCATTCAGGAAGTTATCAAAGACAAGTACTGTTATACATTAGCTTTAGTCTTTCATTAACCTGTAAAACATATAGTATACACAATAGCACTGCTCCTTCTCATGTCCTCCTTTCTGCTGTCACACTATCCTGCTATTAATGTCTAGACAATAATATTGCATAATGCTTATCTTCGAAATACAGTCTGCTTAGATAAAGAATTGAATAGATCAGTATCCACTTCCTGCGCACCTGTATATAAAACAAATTACTTTTCATCTCTCTTTTATATATATATATATATATATATATATATATATATATTTGTACACAATACTTTTTGTTAGAACATCAGTCACATTAATAACATCATTTCTATGGAAGAATATCTACAAGACAGGCTTTTTGCTTCTAGCCCCCTGTTCAAAATTTAAAGAGACAATATACTCACGCAGACCACTTCAGCTCATTGATATGGTCTGGGTGCAATGTCCCAGGTTTGATTAACTGCAATGGAAATTATTGCAGTTTTTGATAAACTGCAATAATTGCCTTGGAGGGTTAACTCCACCTCTAGTGGCTGTCTACCAGACAACCACTAGAGGGACTTCTGGGCGCTTAGGTGACTTTTGGTCGCATGAGGACATCCAATGTCACCCAAAATTCCAAAGGAAAGTATTATACAATGCTTTGCTATGCGGGAATAGTGGTAGTGGATGCGGTACCTGAACAAGCGCCAAGGGACATCAGCACTAGAAACAGGTACGTGACAAAGGTTTTTTTATCCCCTTCTGCACCACTGTGGGGGGGGGGGGGGGGGGGGGTGTGATGGAGGAAGCACTATAGGAGCTATAGTGCCAGGAAAACAACTTTGTTTTCTTGGCACCATAGTTTCCCTTTATGTCCAAGGAACCACCACCCCGCCCCCCACCCCCTCCTTGCTCAGTGCTCCCTGCTTACCATTATTTATTAATATTGTTTAACATTCTAATCCATCATGGCCTCCTATTCCTATATCTATATCCTTTATATGGTGACAAGGTTATTCCCTAAAGAGAGAATTCTGTAAGACCAAGAGTAGCAGAACTGAAAACATAGCAGAGTTGGAGATTTTTTTAGTTTTCAATTTTTACCTTAAATTTTAAAGTCACTTTCAGTTCTCACTTTAGTAAATAAAACCTTGAGTATAGTTGGAGAATGTTAAAAATTGTCCACCCCTTACTGGCAGTTGCCAAAGCAATAATATCAGTAATGCATGCTCAAAGATAACCTTTTTCTTGTCCTGGCAAAAGATGTTGAAACGAACTATGATCCAACATCTACAACAAATTCCACTACCTCTACATTTATTCTCATTTACATTCTGGATGGTGAAAATGGGGGGAAATCCCACATGTAAATCATGGTATCCCCACATACATTGTGATCGGACCATGGTACATGGTGAATCAATTCCTAGGGTGCACAGACAAATGGTAGAATAATTGTACATGCATCTGCTACAATTTACAATGTAGTAAACAGTAGTGTTTAACAATATGTTATGAGATCAGGGACTGCATTGAAAATTGAGATTATGGTTGCATATTGACTCTGACATACGGAGGAGCAGGAGTCTTGGACTGTATTCTATGCAGTGGCGTACCTACCATGGTCGCAGGGGTCGCAGCTGCGACTGGGCCCCTCACTCCAGGGGGCCCGGCCACAGCCATGACCCCTGCGACCGTTGGCTGCCTGGATACCTTCTGGGCCGGTGCACAGCCACACCGGCCCAGGTCTGCGGATGTCTGGCAGGAGGGGAGAGCTGTGCTGCTCCCCTTCTGCCTGTGTGTAGCATGGCCGTGCAGTCTGTCAGGAAGTGCTCACTAAGAGAGCACTTCCTGTGAGACCAGAATGCCGCCCCCGTGTTTCCCCTGTCATGAGGGGGCCCAAGATGTGGCCTGCTTGCCACCTAATGGACCCCCCGTTGGGTGGTTGTGTTCCGGTAGAGATGGCGAGGTAGCTGTAGTAAGGTTTTGGTATGTTGATTCACCCAGTCTGAACAAGAAGTTCAGGTACTAAATGAACTCCGGAGAGTTTTTAGGACATCTCAGTGATCAAGTATGTAAATCCCCTATGCACTGTCAGGGTACCTGTAGTCTCTACCTCAGAGGAGGTGAGAGACTTAGACGTTTATCCTCCCAGAAGGGTTGTTTCTTCCGTTCCTTGCGGTTCTCTCGGCCATTTACAAGCCGACCGCGAGGGATCCACTTCCTTATATGACGCGACGCTCAGTAGTCAACGTCATGACGCCAACCCGGGTCGACCTGTCAGTCAAGTCCCGAGCACTAATCAGGACTCGTCGGGGGCGTGATTAGCCTCTAGAATCAAGGTATAAAGTAAGGCTTTCGGCATCTGCTCATTGCCCTGTCGTGGTTCTAGCCTGTCTAGTCACTCAGTGCTCTTGTATTCTAGTTGTCTCTTTGGTTCTGACCCGGCTTGTTTGTACTACCCTGTTTATCTCTATTACCCTTTGACTCGGCTTGTCTCTCGCTTACCTGTCCTATCGTTCCCTCAACCTCGGCTTGTTCCTAGACCATTCTCTACTTACTCCTTACGTTAAGTCCGGCCATTCTAAGGTCCGGTATACGTACCTACCACCTGTTTGTACTCTGCGTGTTGGATCCCTGTCCCGATCCTGACATTACGACAGGGCCAATGGATCCTGCAGGTACAAACACTCAGGTTGGTCCTTCTGACTCTAGGTTCGACGCCATGGATCACAGAATGGACCAGATGGCTCTAGCACTACAGGCGTTACTATCTCGTTCTGGTAATCAACCAGAGGAGATGCGTAATACTTCTATCTCTCCTGTGAGTTCAGGTCTAGAGGTAGCCACTGTAGGTGCTTCTTCCCGTATCACTCCACCTGTACGTTATGGTGGTTCTCCAGAGAAGTGTCGTGGTTTCTTAAACCAAATAGGTATCCATTTCGAATTACAACCCCGCTCCTATCCTACAGATAGGGCGAAGGTTGGATTTATTATCACGTTACTTGTTGAGAAAGCTTTGAGATGGGCCAATCCATTGTGGGAAAATGATAATCCGTTAGTATATAATTATAATGCCTTTGTAGCTGCTTTCAGAAGAACTTTTGACCCTCCAGGTAGAAAGGTCAATGCAGCTAGATTACTGTTGTGCCTTAGACAAGAAAACCGAACACTTGTGGATTATGCACTAGAGTTCAGGTCCTTGGCGGCTCCGGTTTTTGTTCCAGGTGATAAGGTATGGTTGAGTACTAGAAACATTTGTTTGAAGGTTCCTTCTATGAAATTCGCTCCTCGTTACATTGGCCCTTACAGGGTTCTGACTCGAATTAACCCAGTTGCGTATCGCCTAGCTCTTCCAGCTGCCTTACGCATTCCTAACTCCTTTCATGTTTCTTTACTGAAACCGCTAGTCTGTAACAGATTTTCCTCCACTATATCCTCTCCTCGCTCTGTTCAGGTTGAGGGTCAGGAGGAGTATGAAATCAACTCCATCATCGATTCTCGAATCTCCCGGGGGAAGTTGCAATATCTTATTGACTGGAAGGGATATGGTCCTGAGGAGAGGACTTGGGTACCTCAGGAGGATGTACATGCTCCTCGCCTCCGCAGGGCTTTTCACTCCCGTTTTCCATCTCGTCCCGGTTCCTTCCGCCCGGTGGGCGTTTCTGAGAGGGGGGGTACTGTCAGGGTACCTGTAGTCTCTACCTCAGAGGAGGTGAGAGACTTAGACGTTTATCCTCCCAGAAGGGTTGTTTCTTCCGTTCCTCGCGGTTCTCTCGGCCATTTACAAGCCGACCGCGAGGGATCCACTTCCTTATATGACGCGACGCTCAGTAGTCGACGTCATGACGCCAACCCGGGTCGACCTGTCAGTCAAGTCCCGAGCACTAATCAGGACTCGTCGGGGGCGTGATTACCCTCTAGAATCAAGGTATAAAGTAAGGCTTTCGGCATCTGCTCATTGCCCTGTCGTGGTTCTAGCCTGTCTAGTCACTCAGTGCTCTTGTATTCTAGTTGTCTCTTTGGTTCTGACCCGGCTTGTTTGTACTACCCTGTTTATCTCTGTTACCCTTTGACTCGGCTTGTCTCTCGCTTACCTGTCCTCTCGTTCCCTCGACCTCGGCTTGTTCCTAGACCATTCTCTACTTACTCCTTACGTTAAGTCCGGCCATTCTAAGGTCCGGTATACGTACCTACCACCTGTTTGTACTCTGCGTGTTGGATCCCTGTCCCGATCCTGACATGCACATTTTTTCTTGGGAAAGACATGACCGGATAATGTATATGCTAGATAGCTGCGTATACTGATTCCTCTTAAGAATGTAGAGGAAATTGCTCTGCCTATGGCATAAATTAATACCATATGTTTTTACTGTATAATTGCTGTAAGAAATAACAGTCCAATATAGAAAATGTACCTACATTTTTAATATACTAACTTACCCTAATTCAATTATGAACATCTGTCTTCACTCAGTGGCCACAATGCGGTACTGCCTCTTACTATTAAATAAAGTCATTTTACAAATGCATTTACAGTTTATGATGGTAAATTAAGATGATCACCTAACTGCTACATAGTACATAAGTTAATAGTTTGGGGTATAGAACCTGCAATACCAAACACAGTAATATTGTGTGTATTACAGTAGGTCAATCTGGTTAATTTTTTGTCTTTTCCTTTTGCTCACTTTTGAAAGGGCTGCTTTCATTTTCTTGTCTATTTTAAATATCTAGATACTAAACTAGAAAACTCACAGTTTAATGTAATTAAATTAATGTAACAAACTACAAAGCTTACCGTCCTCTTAAAGATTCTTACCATACTCTGCTAAATTCAATCTTCTCTTTCTTACAATGGGGGAAGACACACACACAGACACTCACTGACAAACAGACACTCACTGGCAGACATACACTCACTCACTGACAGTCAAATACTCACACACACATAGACAGACACTTACTGACATACATACATACACTCACTGACAGACACACGCACAGGCAGGCACTCACTGACAGACAGACACACACACTGACAGTCAAACACTCACACACACATAGACAGACACTTACTGACATACATACACTCACTCACTGACAGACACACACACAGGCAGACACTCACTGACAGACACACACACTCACTGACAGTCAAACACTCAAACACTCACCTCCCTGGGGTCCAGTGTGGGCAGCTCCTCACTCCTCCAGCGCGCTGTTTAGTATGCCAGGGCCGGAATTACGTCATATTCCGGCTCCCGGCATCACAGAGAGTGAATGAGGGAGGAGTGAGAGGCTGCAAGAACAGCCTCCCTTGCTGCCTGCCTTCTCCGTCCCCCTCTCCTCAGGTATACGACATTTGTTGGCAGAGCAGGCACCTTCCATCAAGGCAAGAAGGTGCCTGTTCTGCCTTACCTAGCACAGCATCGGGGGCACCCTGAGGTGGCCAGATGGCCACCTCCTGGCCCCCCCCTGTTACAGCTTGACACCTTGAGGATCGTCCTGGCGCTGGGGCCAGCTCATGAGGCCACAGACTGGGGAAGCCCACCAGGAAATATCCCGGTGGGCGCCCCCAGCAGGCTGGCCCCCTAGTTTGCTTAATGGTTGCACTGGCCCTGAATAGGAGTGTTGCCTGGCTCCAGTTCTCCCTCCGTCTTAAATTGACTAAATAATGCATCAGCCTTTATGTTCCTAGTACCAGGCCAGGCAGGAAATGCTAGAAGAATGCTTAGTTGTATAGGGAGAGGTATTAGCAGTAGAAAGAGTAGAGTAGAACACTGGTGAGACCTCACTTGGAGTATTGTACGCAGTACTGGAGACCATATCTCCAGAAGGATATTGATACTTTGGAGAGAGTTCAGAGAAGGGCTACTAAACTGTTTCATGGATTGCAGGGTAAAACTTACCAGGAAAGGTTAAAGGACCTTAATGTATCGCTTGGGGAAAAACAAGAAAAGGAGAATATGATAGATTTATGTGGATTATTTGCACTTTACCATTTAATCCATAAATGGGTCAATAATATTTTAGATTTTAAGCAACTGCTTGTTCACATTTGCGTGTCGTAAATTAAGATTTTTCTAGGACTAACTATCCTCATTTTGCTGGAGTCAAATTAGGGTAGTCATGATAGTATTTTGAGAAGAGTGTACTTGTAACCGATCCCAGTACTCCAGCTGAGTACATCCGTGAAGAATCTCCCAAGTCCCAACGCCGTAGTGATTATAAGTGTGAATCTAGAAGATGTATATGCTATGGATCTGTGGTTGGGGGTGAACCCTGTGCGTTCACTCTCAAGATATCCGTGTTTATGAGTAACCTGATCAGTAGTTATAAGGATGAGTGTTGCCTTTCGGGTTCTTAAGACTGACTCGGGACTGACCCTCAGCGGGCGCGGGACTTTTTTTTTTTTTTTTTTTTTTTCTTACGTTTTGTTAATAGAGGGTCAGGGCAATTGGGAAATTCAGGGCAATGTAGAAACATTTAAGAAAGGGACTTGTAACTAAGAGGAAGGAGGAAAGGGGAATTAGAAAAGGAAAGGGCCCTAACAATTTATTACAGATACTTAACTCCATCTTCTTTAGAACGAAAATTGCCAAATTATGACTAAAACGCAATATGTTTCATAGAGTCTTCCCCAGTCCTTCTTTCCATGGAGACAAGCACCTTTTGAACCCTGGTTATTGTACTTCATAGCGTTTGAAAAAGATTGTTTCCCCTAACCCTCTCCCCCTTGAATCTTGGTACAGCGAAAGGTGTGTGTGTGTGTATTGTTGTTTTATAAGGAAAAAATTTGACATAGAGAGCTTGGTGCTTTTTAGTATAGGCAGATAAAGTATGAGCACCTCATTAAGATAGGTAGTGCAATTTAACAGAAAAGAATTGGGGTATTCTTGTAAATTTGACATTTGGGGAGGGGGAATGATGGTAGAAAACGGAACCGGATACCCAGAAATCCATATGTAATGTCAATATTGGAGAATAAATGTATTGATTTTTTGTATTTGTTTGTTGCATGATATGGAATTATTGTTAGAAAAGAAGGGGAAAATACAAAAAGACTGGTTCTGAATAATAGAATTTATACTGCAATCGAAATAACTTTAATATGTAATTTTTGTGCCACAACTCTTTGTAAAAATGATAATGTCTTTGTATGAATGATTATATATACTTATGTTAAAAACTTAATAAAATATTATAAATAAAAAAATAAAAAAAAGTGTGAATCTAGCTGTCAATCCCCCAAACATGAGCCTAGACTTTATGAAGGGGTAAGATGATCTGTTTAATCCAGGCTCAAAGGCCTGCTTTTATGCAGTACAAGGACACAGAAAACAAGCCTATGACACTTCCACACAAAACATGGTAATCCCGCCCATGTGCCTGTGAGATAACTGAGTCAAGAACTGTACAAACTCAATTATCTCCAGGTACAGAAAAACATACAATTTACAAACACCCCAAAGGTACCTTCAAAACACATGAAAACCCCACAAACGTTACATCCCCTGATAGCCCAGATCTATGTGACCAACAACCCACCAAAAATCACCCAAATCGGTTCAGGGGTTGAGATTTCCATGGAAGTCAATTATTTGACTGACCGTGCACATGGTCCTATGCCCAAAACAGTTCCATGAAATCAGGGCTAGCGGTCGGTCAACTAAGGTAACGTAAAAAAAAGTTTAAATGGATTCCCGAACTGAGGAATAGAATGATTCCTGGGAAGGCAAAATAGGGGTTTTGTCATAGTACTGATAAGAGGCACTTTGTGAATAGCAGTTTAGTCTTTGACTATATTTTCTGGTTGTGAGATGCAGTGAGGGCGAAAGCTTGGAGTGATGAATTTGCAGGGGATATGGATGGGAGAAGGAATAAAATCGGGATACAAAAGATTGGAAAATGAACTGGGGAGGGAGTTGCTTGTAAATATATGGGGGGCAGAGGAAGAAAAATATGATTTGAATGTAGGTGAGTTTTTCCTTAATATTGCAAAGAGTGTTGTTGGTGCTCTATGATGGTTTATCCTTCGGAGGTGTTTTCTCTGCTATGGGGTAGTTGTAACACTTTGGCTTTGGACCCAAGAAGCACAATGTCTTGGGTCCGTCCTGCTCCACTGACCTAAACCTAAGAGTCATTACCACATGTTATTTCCTGTTCACCTACCCAGTCACTCACTCACTCATTATTTTTTACACAAGACACACACATATAAAACAAGGAAGCAAGTGTAAGAACAGTGTTGCCAAAATACAAACTATGTATGTACCTTAATAAGATGTAGAAGATCTTTGTAGCAAGGCCTGTAAACTCTTACTATAGCGAGGTAGCTTATGTGGTCTGCACCTCAAGCAGGTTCAGACCACATATGATACTTCAGATCCACAATATTTCTGACTCCCTTATAAGACAACATGACAGTAATAGACCTAAAGAAGAACTCTTGCCTGAGTACAGACTAAATTGCCCAGATGCCATTTTAAGTAAGGAAAATAGAAATTAGCAAAGAGATGGAGGAAATGAAAGGAGTAAAGTTAAGATTAAAAAAAAGTCTGATGGGGTGGTGAAAGAGAGACAGGCTAAAAACTGGGAAAAAGAAACTGAGAGGTACAAAAATAAAAGCTATTGGGGATTGGGGAACAGGCAAGTGCAGATTAAAGGAACAATATAGCTTTATTTATACAAACTTGTATTCCTAATGCTATAGTGTTTCTGTCCCTAGTTTTAGAGGCCACACCGTTGGCAGATAAATGGAGTAAAAGCATTTTGTTTACTTATATTTTTCCATCCCCCAAAGCTCTCTCTGCGCTGGGTAGGACAGTAAGTGCCACACGCACTCTCAAGCTTTACCATAGGAATCGATGCTTTACCATGGGGAACATAGACGTGTTCATGCAAATTATGAGGACATCCAACATCGGTTAATGGAGTAAAACTCCCCTAGGGATCCACTGCCACCTCCGGCCACATGAAGTGCTCACTGACAGCAATGCAACGATCATTTCCTGTCAGACTGGGTACCGCTGTCTGCTCAGCCGTGCTACATGGAGGTGTTCAGGTACAGGAAGGGGAGTGGGGAAGAGACACATGGAGGGACTGGAGCAGAGAACAAGACACATGGAGGATCTGGGAGGAGAATGAGACACATGAAAAAGCAGGGGAGGGAGGATGAGATACATTATCATGGTGCTTGGCATATCCCTTTAAGGCCAAATTAACCAACTGAAAGTAAAGCTGACTTTAGTTTAGCTATTTTGACTTTTAATTTGAAATCCACTTTGAATTAACCTAGAATTCTCATTGTACCTAGAATTCTCATGGTATTTTATAGTATGGCCATTAGATGGCATCACTAGAAGACATCTTGGCTCAAAGTCTAGTTATTAGTATTGTCTCTCAGCTGAAATGATAAAAGATTTGTTTTTTATATATATATATATATATATATATATATATATATATATATATATATATATATATATATAATGCTTCAGTGTCCCTGTAGCTGTTTAGGTGTCAGTTATTGGTTGGGGTACATGAAAAGCGAGAGACAAGTTGCGTACCTACCACAGCGACAGCGGCCTGGGGGCCCATGGTTGCTGGGTTACCGGCAGTGCTGTGCTGTGCCAGTGTGTGTAACTGAGAGAGCAGTTCCTGTCAGACGGGTACTGTGGCAGTGAGCAGGTACAGGAGGGAAGAGAGGGCTGAGGGAAGAAGGGGATGGACACATGGAAGAGCTGGGGGGGGGGAGGAATTGGGGCATAGAAGGGGCTGTAGGGGAGGAGGGCATGATACAAATGAAGGGGCTTGGATGGAGGAGGGAATGGGACACATGGAGAGGCTGAGGGGGTAGGGAATGGGACAACAGGAGTGGCTTTGTGGGAGAAAATGAAACACGTGGAGGAGCTTTGGGGGGAGGAAATTAGACACATGAAAGGGCTTTGGGGAGAAATGAGACATACAGAGGGGCTTTGGGGGGACATGAGACACATGAAGGGGCTTTGGGGGGAAGTAAATGAGTCATATGGAGGGGCTTTTGGGTTAAATGAGACACATGGAGGGGCTGGGGGAAATGAGACACATGGACAGGGGGGATTAGACACATGGAGGGGCTGTGGGGAATAAGACACATTGAGGGGCTGTGGGGAGGGAATGAGACACATGGAAGGGTTGGGAGAGAGAATGAGACCCCTGAGGGGACCCAAGGGGGCAATTTTTGCATTGGAACCCGGTGGTTTCCATTATGCTTCTGGGAGAGACTTACTTATCTTTCGTCCCCTAATGCATTGCTCTTTTTTTTGGCCTCCCGCCTCCTGAGATCAGCAATCTTGATGATTCACCAATCCAATGGTTCCCCATACGGAAGCATTGGGAGGCCAGCACGTATGTGAGGGAAAAATTGCAGTGCTACACCAATCACATGCTTTAATTAAGAACTGAGTTTAGCTTGGTTCTCAATTTTAAAGAGCCTATTGTGGTTGTCAGGTGTGTTAGCCCTGCAAAAGAAACATTGATGTTTCTACAAAACTACAATGTTTCACATTGCAGGGTTAAAACTATAATGCCACTGTACCAAGACTCAATTAAGTGATCTTTTTATGTCATTGGTGGACCCAGGGGGCACAAGGGCAAGTGCTTCCTCCAAGATGTCAAACAGTTAACCACATCAGGTTACTTGATGTGGGTACCTGTATTTTAACTTTATTGTGATTTGCATTCATTTTTCAAAATCATGTTGTGTGCGCCTGTGCATATGCATATGCATATGCATATATATATATATATATATATATATATATATATATATATAAATATATATATATACACACACGTGTTTTTTAAATTTGTTTAGTAATACTGCACTATGATTTGTGTTTTGATTTTTCATTTGTAACAGATATAGTAAGATAAGTGTGTGTTTTTAAACGGCTTTACACATTTTCTTTCATAGCGTTCCATTTCACGTTTGTAATTTCCAAAAATATTTATTTATAAATAAATTACTAAACATAATAATAAAATAAAAAATGAACACAAAAATTAAATAGGGCTGCGATGCAAAACAAAGGGCAAAAAGATCATGAAAATTTTGAATAACAATGAAAAAATAGCCATGTATTGAAGCTCAGAAATGATTAAACTGAAGGACTATACAATGCATAACCCCTAAATTGAGCTGTAGCGGTTATGTTGTTTAGAAAAGCCTAATTACTGGAGTTGGGAGACTGAAACCATGTAAAGAAATCACACAATGCTCAATTGTATTAGCATAATATATCAACACATGTAGAATATCATTTAAACTGGTAATTAGGGATAAGAAATGGTAAGGGATACACTATCCGGGTGCAAGATGAAATATAACACCATACTATACTATGTATCTAACAAAACTGTATGGGCATCAGTTTATCAAGAAAAATCATCTGCAGGTAATTTTCAATTAGCCACTAGGTGTCAGTGCTCACAATAATTCAAAAGAATCATAATAGTACAGTGGTATAGTCATAATTTAGAAAACTTAAAGGGTTTTCACTAAACCCCAGATTTTGTCTAGATCAGTGGTAGTCAACCTTTTTTTACCTACCGCCCACTAATGCATCTTTTTGGTTGAAAAAATTTCCTTACCGCCCACCAGTTTTCGCGCAAATGCAGAATATTTTTTAGAAAGGAGGGTGTTTAAAAAAAAAAAATGTACGTACATTTATCTTTTTATTTCTACTTAATGCAGGTTTATAAAGTTTTAACTTTATAAAGTTTAATGAGAAAACAATAAAGTAAATTGAAATGACCTTTACTAGTGATTAATGAGATCCTTGAGGTTGATGCTGCGAGACTAAATATTTGATATCTGGTTCGATTTTCGTAAGGAACAAACGAAGGTCTCTTTCAGTGATATTCAGACGACTTCTCTGTTTGCGCATAATATGATTTCTCATTTGTGCGTCAGCTCATCTCCTCTCCCTCCTCAATTCTCCTCCCCACCTTTTTTTCCCTTTTTTCTATTTTTTAACCTTCCTTGTAGCAATGCCCAGTAGGAAGGCTGAGCTAGGTAGCCCACTATGACAGACAGGAACACATACAGACACACACATATGACACACATACAGACACACACACATACAGGCACACATACAGACACACACACACACAAGACACACATACATACACACACACAAAGACACATACAGACACACATACACGCACACACACACACATACAGACACACACGACACATACATACACACACGACACATACATACACACACGACACACAAGACACACATACAGACACACATACAAAGACACATACAGACACACACATACACATACACACACAAGACACACATACAGACACACACACAAGACACATACACATACATGCACACACAGACATGCACACACACAAGACATACATAGACACCCACACATGCAGACACACAAGACACACATATATACAGACACACACACATTATATTTAAGTCACCCTCCTGTTTCCTACATTTAAGGTGCAGGAGGGTGACTTATTTTTATTATTTCACTTTTGATAGGCTGTGTATTGCGTCATCGAAAGATAGCACTCCTCTGGTCATTTTTATTTTCAATGACTGTGTTTTTGTATGGCTTTTAAGGCTTCTGGTTATTGTCTGTCCCAAAGTGCAGGTGGGCTTTTACTGCAGATGGAGGCACAGAGGTTATCTATGACAAATAAATGTTCTAAGATGTAATTTCTAGCAAAGCAGACATATCCAAGAGGTTTATATCAGAATGACGTTGACAATATGGCTGGAATAATTCACATTTTTAGGTTGTGAAAACTTCTAGATGAGGCATGCGTTTGTGATTATTTCAAATGGAAATTCATTGGAATTTCTTAATTTAAAACAGAAACAGACATACACACAGACATACAAGACACGCACACAGACAGGCACACATACACACAAACAGACACACATACATACACACACAAAGACACAGACAGGCACACATACACACAAGACACATACATACAAACAGAAAGGCACACATACAAACAGACACACACAGACATGCACACACACATGCAGACACACAAGACACACATACAATGACACATACATACAAAGACAAGACACACATACATACAGACACACATATATACAGACAGACACATACACACACACAAGACATACATACAAAGACACATACAGACACACACACACACACACACACACACACACACACAAGACATACCTACAAAGACACACACACACAAACAAACACACACATTATATTTAAGTCACCCTCCTGTTTCCTACCTTTAAGGTGCAGGAGGGTGACTTTCCCTGGGGTCCAGTGGTGGCTCAGGTGGATGGGAGTCAGAGTTCCCACTCTGACTCCCTGGTGTTCCTCCCGCGCGGCTCTCAGTTTTAGCTGGGAGGAGTGACCGGGGAATCACTTCCTCCCAGCTCTGTGATGTCATCACAGGGTGCCCGGTCGCGCTGTTAAAGCGCCCAGCGCTGACCGGGCCCCCTCACAATCCACATCCATCGGGTGGCCCTGACAGCATGGGCCACCCGATGAACACCTCCATATGCGGCCCCGGCGGTTTTCCGCACGGGCCGGGGCCGCAAATGGTCACGGCGGTACCCAGTCGCACGGGTACCGCCGGCTGGCACCCGCCGGGCGTCAAAACCTGGAAATCCCTACCGCCCACCTGGAATCCTAAAACGCCCACTAGTGGGCGGTAGGGACCAGGTTGACGACCCATGGTCTAGATCAGGGGTAGGCAACCTACGGCACTAGTGCCATGCACGGCACTCGAGGTGTCTTCGCACGGCACTCAAGGCTGCTAGAGCCAAACAGGCTCTGTCCTATCAGGAGTCCCAGTTAAACTTCAGATATCTGCTAATACGAAAAGGTGGTGAAGGACAATCCTCAATTTATGCATTGCAGCACATAGAGTAAGTGATCTCAGATCACTTCCTCCCAGCACTTGTGAATGGGAATCAACACTGTAGCTGAGCAGCCTGCAGCTGCTGTTGCAGCTCCTATACTTGAGCTATACCTGGCCGGCCTGGTCCCCACTGGAACCTAGGGAAGGCACCCACACTGCTAGATATACACAGAAATGCAGAATAACCCTCCCCTCATACAAATAATACGAACAGCCCACACACAAACATACACACAATCCCCACAAACGCAACACCACTAACAATCCACATACATGCACACAACCCCGCATGCAGCCTCTCACATGCAATACACCAAACAGCCCCCACACACTACCAAACACACAATGTGACATATCCATCCACACACAATTCCACAAGCAGCCCTCATACACAGCCCACATTCATATGTATCATACACGATACCATAAACTACTAATGAACATATACAATATAATACAACGCTCACAAATACAACGCTACTAGGCAATTACAGTAAAAATAACACAAGCAGCATACATACCTCAATTTAAAAAAATAGGATCGGCACGCTACGGGACACCACAATCCTATATCGGCACAGTGCTGCTAAAAGGTTGCCTACCCCTGGTCTAGATGAACAAAATCCGATGAAAATAAAAATTCCAACCACATTGGCAATCCTCATATTAACTAACAAATCAACCAGAACAATCTTACCACTATTGCACATTGTGGGAAAGGTATCCACACTCTGCAATAGTTAAAGGGACCACTTCTGCCCATTGGAGTGCTCTGGGTGCAAACTCCCACTACCCTTAACCCTGCATGTGTAATTATTGCAGTTTTCATAAACTGCAATATTTGCCTTGTAGGGTTAATTCCTCGCAGGGCCGGCCTTAGGCATTTGGGCGCCCTGTGCAAAAAATCTTCACAGCGCCCCCCCCTCCCCCACTCCTTACCCCTTCCCACACACCCTGTCACACACACACACACACACACACAGGCAGACAGCCACACACACACACAGGCAGACAGCCACACACACAGCCACACACAAACACACAGGCAGACAGCCAAACACACAGAGGCAAACAGCCACACACACACACACACAGACAAACAGTCAAACACACACAGACAAACAGTCAAACACACACTGTCAGACAGCCACACAGACACACACACACACACACACTGGCAGACAGTCACACACACACACGCGCAGACAGTCACACACACACACGCGCAGACAGTCACACACACGCGCAGACAGTCACACACACGCGCAGACAGTCTCACACACACGCGCAGACAGTCTCACACACACACACACACAAACATAGGCAAACAGTCACACACACACAGGCAGACAGCCACACACACACAGTCAGACACACACACTCACTAACAGACAAACACACTCACAGACACACACTAACAGACACAGACACAGACTAACATACACAGACACACACTAACATACACAGACACACTAACATACACAGACACACACTAACATACACACACACACACTAACAGACACAGACACACACTAACATACACAGACACACACTAACAGACACAGACACACACTAACATACACAGACACACTAACATACACAGACACACACTAACATACATACACACACACACACACACACACACACTAACAGACACAGACACACACTAACATACACAGACACACACTAACATACACAGACACACACACACACTAACAGACACAGACACACACTAACATACACACACACACACACACACACTCACCCCCCCCAGCCTCCTTACCTTTGGGAATGCTGGGGGGGGGGTTCCCTCTCTCCCTGGTGGTCCAGTGGCTGCTGGGCGGCGCTGGGCGGGCGGCTGGCGAGGGAGCACTTCCTCTGAGCTGTCTGCTCAGCTCCCTCGCGCGCCGCACAGTGAGGCTGGGAGGCGGAGCCGGAATATGACGTCATATTCCGGCTCCCAGCCTCACTCTGCGGCGCGCGAGGGAGCTGAGCAGACAGCTCAGAGGAAGTGCTCCCTCGCCAGCGCCGCCCGCCCAGCCAAGCAGCCCGGCATGTCTGTTAGCCGCAAGGCTAACAAGACATTTGCCTTGGGCATTTGGGGGCGGCTTTTTTTGCCGCCCAAGGCAAATGCCTTGTTAGCATTGCGGCTAACAGACATGCCGTGTGAGCTATGCGGCCGCAGGGCGCCCCCTGCACCATGGCGCCCTGTGCGGCCACACAGCTCGCACACCCCTAAGGCCGGCCCAGATTCCTCGTCTAGTGGCTGTCTACTAGACAGCCACTACAGGGGACTTCCATGTTTATAGCACATGAAAAGTGTGCTATAACATCGCTGGACGTCCTCACGCTATGTGAGGACCTCCAGCGTCACTGAAATCCCCATAGGAAAGCATTGAAAGCATTGTTCAATGCTTTCCTATGGGGAGGTCTAATGCGCGTGCACGGCATTGCCGCGCATGCGCATTAGGTCTCCCCCGCCGGCGGGCGCGCATGCTCAATAGGTCTCCCCCGCCAGATGATGTGGGTGGGGGAGGAGCGTGGGCGGACCCTGACCCAGCGCAGAGAGGCATTAGCGCTGGATACAGGTAAGTCACTGAAGGGGTTTTAACCCCTTCAGCAACTTGGGATGGGGGGGTGGGAGGGAGAGGGGACCTGCAGTTCCAGGAAAATGGTTTGTTTTCCTGGCACTGGAGAGTCCCTTTAACATAGAATGTGAAAGAATATATAAGGGCTTTCCCCACTATCAGAGCTCAGTCTGTGCAAGAGCCCTCCATGGGTGAGGTCTGGGGAGAGCGACATTTGGATATGTCATGAAAATATTTTATGACTTGTCCCAACCTGCTGGCCCATGGTAGGGGCAGGAGGTGGACAGATTACTTTACGTAGTTAAAAGTTCCCCACCCAATACCCACTGGTGAGGGGAAGTGGATGGGCCTTTTTGAGCAATTGGGCAGCAATGGCCAGGTCAGGTACACTGTGATCATTTGAGCTGTTTGGACCCTGGTTTGTGTTTGCCATTGTTGCAAGGTTGGGGTATCCTTGTTTAAAAATTTGAATATTTCAAACTTGTGATGACTGTCAATCGCCCTCTGTTAGTGACACTGGAAAATGCATTGATTTGGATAATCAATATATGCAGATTAGGAAATGTACAATATGGGGTATGTCCAGTCTTTTTTATTAGCCACTTAGTCACAAACTCTGGCCAAAGTTAGTGTTCATATTTGTTTTTTTTGCATTTTTTGACACAAAAACTGCACTTTTACTGGTGATTTCATAGTTGTGATAGATTTTACTGTTTTAAACACTCATATTTATGTTGAGCAAAGTCTCCAGAGTATAACAATAATCCCCATGTACAGGTTTTATGGTGTTTTGGAAAGTTACAGGGTCAATATAGGGCTTGCCCAATTCAGTTTGCCAGATTAGTTTGCTGGATCTGTGTTGCCTTTTCAGACCATTTGGTAGCCCAGGAATGTGAAATAACCCCATCATGGCATACCATAGACTACCCAGGGTATTAAAAATGGGGTATTTCCAGTCTTTTGTAGTAGCCACTTAGTCACAGATGCTGGCCAAAATTAGCGTTTTTGTTTTTTTGTTTAATATATATATATAAATACCTTGTTGGAAGTGCACTCACAGGACTCGATACTGTTGCCAAAATTGTGCCATTTATTCAAGCTTCAAAAGTTGAAGCTGGAATAAATGGCACATTTTTGGCAACAGTATCGAGTCCTGTGAGTGCACTTCCAACAAGGTATTTTATATTTTGAGGTCGGAGTGGCACCTAGGCAATAAACAAGACTGGGAGCAGGAGTGCGGGACCCAGCGTGAATTTTATATATATATATATATATATATATATATATATATATATATACGTAGCCTGTAATTGTGGGAGGGGTTACCCGGCTATAAAAGCTCAGGCCCCCTCCTAATCAGTACTGGAATCGCTGGGTTCATTCAGAACCTTTTGACTTCCGGTTCAAACTCACTTGGACATCGCTCCCACGTCGTTCGTTTCCGTCCAGTACTGCCTGCTTCTTGTTCTCCCTGTCCGGTGCAAGTCTCGTTGGTCTCCATGCCTAGAATCAACTGCTTCAACTCATGCCCGTGTTCAGATTCCAGCGAACTCCCACCACGCTCAGCCACCTTTGCGGCGGTCCCAGTACCTTGGAATATACTTACCTGCTTCAGTGTTCCGCTTCCAGGGTCCCAGAACCGTGAGTCTCCCATCCAAACCACTCTCAGCCAGACGCCTGGCGCCCATACATTAATTTACACTCATTTACCCACACTTTCATTCATACTTACCTTACCACTCTGTTCGGTACCTCATTCCACGCACGCGCATTCACCACTCTGGCACTTACCCTCCAACGCTAGTCGGCAAGCCGGCCATTCGGCATACGAACAAGTTCATTCTAATACTTACTATATACATGGCTGCTCACTACGACCCCCGGTGGCAAAAACATATTATTACATAGAAATGCTTTATCATTTAAGTTCTGTTTTCCCTCCTTTTTCCTTCTGTTTTAAATTTCTAAATCGTGTATTAATTCATGATATGTTTGCTTATCGGGTCACCTTAGGTACCCCTATATATGCGCATTACAGCATCATTTTACCCAAAAACCATGCCAACAGCAGCACGCTAACTATACCATAACCACTGTTATTCAAGTACTTATCTTAAAACATCCCATGTTACTAATATCTACAATATTTTACCTGTCCCCCATACTAGGCATGTGTCCAAACCTTACCTCTACGCCCGGCCTCATCTGACTGCCTCAGTTATTTACTCATTAAAGTTAATTCTGGTTATACGGTAAGGAAAATAGACTCCAGCATACCCCACACCAGAAGGCTTGTCCTGTCCTTATGTTTTATATATGTGATTTTTCACTAACTCCTCATTCCCTGCCCTCAGTTTCGTTCCAGGCCCATTTGAACCATTTCCTATTCCTCCCCTGAACCCAGGGCTCTCTACGGACTCCCACTCCAGGTGTATTACGGAGCACCCCATTGTGTTTTACATAACTAAGATCGTACAGTGGATAACTTTAAGCTTTATCCTCAGCTAACTCCCCGAACTTGCGTTAAAGCAATTATCCCGACAGAACCATTGTTATCGACCTATCAGGTGAGACCTCTCACAAATAAGAAATATATATTTATTATTTTCTACCCCAATTATTGCCAATCCTAACCACCTATTTCATTTTCCAGATTCTAAAAGTATCCTCTAATTCCCCGTTGAGAACTCTAACGTTTATACAAATAGGTACGTCATCGCTTGAAATTTACTCCCCAGATCTCAAATGTATAGGGCGGTCAACTGGTGACGTTTAGCGTATGGTCCATAGCTTAAATTGTAAAGTAAACTAATCCCGTGGGGCCAACACCCATCCTCATCGGAGGTATACGCCCCTCGGTCCAACGCATAGCTAGAGCCTCACTACAACCACTCATGGTTACCAGTTAGGGCCTCACCAGTTACAGCCAATTACTTTTGTCTTGTTACTTTCACCGAGAGGCCAACGATCCCACCACATCGTTCGAGTGGCCCCCATCCATCCGGCCCTCCTCATAGATAGAGCCTCTCTCGCCACTTGGCACTAGTAGGGCCTCACCTTCCCTGTAGGACAGATAATGTTTCGCCTCTGGCCTAGCTAGCACCAGTTGACTCAGGCACCTTTACTCACGATCTAGGTCCTGTTTCTTACCCTATTTTAATTTCTAGTATGTCTCAAACCCATGACCAAGAAGAAGAGCTGGCCATACCTGAAACCCCAACCAGGCCTGCTAGCCCGGCTGGCCCAAGTACACCTACCGAGAACTTAGAACCAGCCAGCCCATACGCTCTCCGGTCATGGACCATCCCCAATTTCGCGGCAAAATTACGTCGCTTGGGGGTCCCGTTTTCAGCTACTGCCCGCAAGGCCGAACTATACAAAATTCTCATCACTAACACTTGTACTCCCCAGCCAGGAGTGGTTCTGCACTCAGAAAACTATAATGAGATCAAGGGCCTGATGTCATCTCTTCTGACCTCAATCACCATGATCAGCGTTAGGCTGGACAAGCTGGAAACCCCTCAGACTTCGACAGTCACCTCGCCCATACCAATCCCCCCTCAGCTCTCCTCCCCACGGTAATGACACTCCCATAAACCCAACGCCAAGCACGTCCACTCACATCATTACACCTGCACATTTTGTACCCCAGACGATACGCAAAGATATTCTGGAAGGCAAGGACATAAACCTAGTGTCTTTATTGTTCGCTTCACGAGATGTGGTAGAGAACAAGGCCTATTGCTATGGCGATCTTTCGGTTGTGCTAAAAGCCAGAGATCCTAGGCTCAACCAAAAGCTCGCCATACCTGAGTTTGTCCTTTCCTTTGGCCTCTATCATAACGTAATCTGTTCCACCTCCCCGCACCATAGGGAGGAATTGGATTTATACATGCACAAATTGGTGGACCTAGGGCACAAGTATGGAGGGTTTTCTTTCTACGATTATCACAAATCTTTTTTGGCCAAGGCGGCAGCATCCCTTACTCAATTTAACACCCATACCAACTGGAGTAAGCTGGATACAGAACTTTTCTGCCTCCACTTCGCTGACCAAAAACCTCCTTCTTCTGCCTTGTGCGCCTCCATCTCACACTCCACCAACTTGTGCCCAGTCGATCCTAGCCTTCCTAACACTCGTCGTGCTTCCTTCGGTTCCTCCATTGCAGAACACAGAGGATTGAAGGACAAGTTGGGCAGACCCATAGTATACCTTGGGAAAGCTCAGGTCTGCAACAACTATAATTCGGGCAGTTGTGGATTTAGCTCGTGCAGACTGCTGCACGTCTGCTCAATTTGCTTCAGGGCACACACCAAAACTATATGTCCCAATCGCCTGTACCCAAAACAACGACTAACCGAAGTGAGCATCAACAACCTGGCATTCTACCTCCAGGCACACCCTTCCCAGCACTTAGTCGACTTCTTCATCCAAGGCTTCACTAACGGTTTCCACACAGGCCTTCTTACACTCCCCACAGGTTTTCACGAATGTCCCAACTTACAGTCAGCTATCCTTGACCCTCTCACCACACAGTCACTACTCACAAAGGAACTGACTAACGGATTTATCTTGAGCCCCTTCTCTCACCCTCTGTTCCAGTTGGCGTACCAACCCTATAGGTATTGCCACTGGAAAGTTCAACAATAAAAAGAGACTGATTTACGACTTGTCCGCTCCGCATTCTTTAGCAACCCCCAGCATTAACTCATTAATACCTTCAGAAGAATTTTCACTGCAGTACACAACAGTTGACAATGCCATTCGGGCCATTCTTGGGGCAGGGGTAGGAGCTTGGTTGGGTAAAACCGATATTTCTAACGCTTTCAAGCTCCTACCCATTCACCCATCCCTGTGGCACGTTCATGGCATCAAATGGGAAAACAAATACTACTTTGCTACTCGCCTTACTTTTTGAGCCAAAAGCAGCCCCAAACTAGTCAACATATTTGCCGACACACTATGTTGACTACTCCTTAATATTACCCATTGCCCCTTAGTTATGCACTACTTGGATGACTTCCTCACTATAGAATCACCTCAGTCCTCTCCAGTCAGCCTCCAGAAGACCCTGGCCCTATTTGCAGCATTAGGTATTCCACTGTCCCAAGAGAAAACTATAGGCCCTACCACAAATCTTACGTTCCTGGGTATTCACCTGGACACTGTTACCTTACAGGCTAGTTTACCAGGGGAGAAGGTGCAACAGATCATAGAGATGGTGGAGTATTTTCTGGTTAAGGACACGTGTACCAGGTCAGACCTACAATCTTTACTGGGCACGTTGAACTTCGCCATGAGAATCATTCCTCAAGGCCGGGCATTCATCTCTAGATTGTTGTGCCTTCTCCCTTTACTCAATACTGACTCCAGCTCCTTATCACTAGATACTCACGCCAGGGCAGATCTACTCATGTGGCTATGCTTCCTGACTCAGTGGAATGGGAGAGCCATGTTCATCATACCCTTGTCAGAATCCTCATCAGTCATCTGGACCAATGCCGCAGCTCACACAGGGTTTGCAGCCATCTATGGCAATAACTGGTTTAGAGATTCCTGGCTTGCAGAAACTCTTGGTTTGCCCTCATTTAACACTACTTCAGCCTTATTTGAAGTCTATCCAATTGTGGCAGACGCCAGATTATGGGGACACCTATGGCAGGGGAAAGCAGTAAAAAGCTTTTCTGATAACAAAGCAGCCTGTGACATCATAAACAAGGGTAGATCTTCCTCACTCACCATAATGAAATTGATCGGAAGACTAACTTGGTTAGCAGCAACACGACAATTCCACATCACGTGCATCCACATTCCAGGAAACACCAATACAGCCGCTGACGCATTGTCTCGGTCTAACTTACAGCTTTTCTTCAGGACACACCCCACAGCCAACTCCAGACCGGTCAGCACCTCCTCATTCCAAGACCTCATCCTGGACTAGAGAGACTGCTATCACACAGCAGATACCTAGCCAGAGCTGCCCTCTCCACTAACACATCCCGTGCATACAATGGAGCATTCACCATATATACCAAATTCACAACAGATTATCAGATAAGCGACACCCATTCACTAGATTCTATCATTCCGTTTACCTCCTTTTGCCACCTTAACATTAAACTGTAATTAAATACCATAAAACTGTATCTCTCAGGTATTTAATCCACATCATTAGTGCCTACCTGTCAGGATCGGGACAGGGATCCAACACGCAGAGTACAAACAGTAGCCAGATACGTATACCGGACCTTAGAATGGCCGGACTAACGTAAGTAGTACAGTATAGAATGGTCAAAGACAAGCCGAGGTCGAGGGTAACAGAAGACAGGTAAGCGAGAGACAAGCCGAATCAAGGGTAACAGAGATAAGCAGAGTAAGGTAAACAAGCCGGGTCAAAACCAAAAGGGATAATAGAATACACAAGCACTGAGTGACTAGAACAAGCTAGAACCACGACAGGGCAATGAGCAAATGAACGAAGCTCTGTTAAATACCCTGTTCAGAGCAGTAACCACGCCTCCGAGGCGTCCTGATTGGTCCTGCAGCAATTGAGTGACAGGTCGTTCCGGAGGAGTGTCCTGATGACAACCTCCTGCCTAGATGCTGTAAAAGGCAGTCACTCCCTCGCGGCCGGCCTTGCATGACCGGATAGACCGTGGGGAAGGGAGCCATCAGGCCGTCTGGATGGAGGAACAGCTAAGTCTCTACCTCTTTCGGAGGTAGAGACCGCAGGTACCCTGACAGTACCCCCCCTCTCAGATACGCCCACCGGGCGGAATACACCAGGGCGAGAAGGGAATCGAGAGTGAAACGCCCTGCAGAGACGGGGAGCATGCACCTCCTCCTGAGGTACCCAACTTCTCTCCTCAGGACCATAACCCTTCCAATCGACCAGATATTGCAGTTTCCCCCGGGAGATTCGAGAATCAACGATGGAATTGACCTCATACTCCTCCTGACCCTCCACCTGAACTGAGCGGGGAGGGGCGATCGTGGAGGAGAACCTGTTACATATTAATGGTTTTAGCAAGGAAACATGAAATGAATTAGGAATGCGTAAGGCATTAGGCAACGCTAAACGATACGCAACTGAGTTAATTTGAGACAGTACCCTGTAAGGTACAATATATCGAGGAGCAAACTTCATGGACGGCACTTTTAACCGAATGTTTCTAGTACTTAACCATACTCTATCGCCTGGAACAAACACCGGTGCTGCCCTTCTACGTTTGTCAGCGTGTTTTTTAACCAGCGTAGAATTGTGCAGAAGGATTTGTCGAGTTTGATCCCACAACTCTCTTAAATTGGCAACATGAACATCCACAGACGGTATCCCTTGAGAAGAAGACTCCGAAGGAAGGATGGAAGGATGAAAGCCATAATTCAAGAAAAAAGGGCTAGAATGCGTAGAATCACAAATGAGATTGTTATGTGCAAACTCCGCCCAAGGAATCAAACCGACCCAATCGTCCTGGTGTTCTGAAACGAAACAACATAAATATTGTTCAACTTTTTGGTTAGTGCGTTCAGCAGCTCCATTGGACTGAGGATGATAGGCAGAGGAGAAATTCAATTTGATGCCTAGTTGGGAGCAGAATGATCTCCAAAAACGGGAAACAAATTGGGAGCCTCTGTCAGAGACAATTTGGGAAGGTATCCCATGCAAACGGAAAATCTCCCTGGCGAATATCTCCGCTAATTCGGGCGAAGATGGGAGTTTAGGTAAGGGAATGAAGTGAGCCATTTTAGTAAATCTGTCTACCACAGTGAGGATGACAGTCTGCTTTTTAGAGATAGGCAAATCAACAATGAAGTCCATTGCCAGACAGGACCAAGGCTTTTCAGGAACCTCTAAAGGGTGCAGAAATCCGCATGGAAGCGAATGGGGTAGCTTGGTCTTGGTACAAACTTCACATGCCCCAATGAATTCTTTAATATCCTTGCGTAAGTCAGGCCACCAAAAATCTTTAGAGACCAGCGCATAAGTCTTGCGGATGCCAGGATGCCCAGCCACCTTGCTGTTATGGAGACAGCGTAGCACCTCCAGTTGGAGAGCGGCAGGAACGAAGTGTCGATCCCCAGGAGTCTGTTTGGGTGCCAAATGCTGAAACTTCATGATCTCAGAAAGCAATGGAGAGTGAATCCTGAGATTCGTGTTCGCGATGATATTCCCCTTAGGAACTATGGAGGACAGAAGTGGTTCAGTTATAGTGGATGGTTCATATTGACGAGACAAAGCATCGGCTTTAGAGTTCTTAGAACCAGGTCTATACGTAAGTACATAATTAAAGTGAGTGAGGAACAAAGCCCAGCGAGCCTGCCTGGCGGACAAGCGCTTAGCCTCCCCAATATAAGACAAGTTCTTATGATCCGTTAGGATAGTAACAGGGTGTAGTGTCCCTTCCAGTAAATGTCTCCACTCCTTTAAAGCCTTAATGACCGCTAACAGTTCCCTCTCCCCGATGTCATATCTGCTCTCAGGCCCAGAAATTTTTTTAGAGAAGAAACCACAAGGGTGTAACGGTTTATCCACCCCTAACCTTTGAGACAGAACAGCCCCAACTCCTGTCTCAGAAGCATCGACCTCGAGCAAGAAAGGCAGAGTCGTATCAGGATGAACTAGAATGGGAGCTGAGGCAAAAAGTTCCTTGAGAGTCTTAAAAGCACCAAGAGCTTCCTCAGACCAGAACTTAGTATCAGCCCCTTGTTTCGTCATATTGGTAATAGGCGCAATGATAGAGGAGTAACCCTTAATGAAGCGCCTATAGTAGTTGGAAAAACCAATAAACCTTTGGATAGCCTTGAGTCCTTTGGGCAAAGGCCAGTCTAAAATAGATTGGAGTTTACCAGGATCCATTTTAAAACCTTCCCCAGAAATCACGTACCCAAGAAAGTCTACCTGAGACTGATCAAAACTGCACTTCTCCAATTTGCAGTATAGACCATGTTGCAGAAGTTTGTGTAACACCTTTCTGACCTGTCTATGGTGAGTCTCAATCTCCTTAGAGTGTATTAGTATGTCGTCCAGGTAAACAATAACACAATCATGCTGAAACTCCCTAAGTACCTCATTAATCAACTCTTGAAATACTGCAGGAGCATTGCATAGTCCAAATGGCATAACAGTGTATTCATAATGGCCATACCGGGTATTGAATGCCGTCATCCACTCGTGACCTTGCTGGATTCTCACCAAATTGTAAGCCCCTCTGAGATCTAACTTGGTGAAGATTTTGGAGCCCTTAAGACGATCAAATAACTCGGTAATCAGTGGGATGGGATAGGCATTTCTGACAGTTATTTTATTCAAGCCTCGGTAATCGATACAAGGTCTCAGCGTGCCATCTTTCTTCTTAATGAAAAAGAACCCCGCCCCGGCCAGAGAAGAAGACCTCCTGATGAATCCCTTTTCTAAATTCTCCTGAATATACTCCTCTAGAACCGAGTTTTCCTGAACAGACAAAGGATATACATGGCCCCTCGGAGGCATAGTCCCGGGTAGAAGCTTAATTTTACAGTCAAATGACCTGTGTGGCGGCAAAGAATCGGCATTCTTCTTGTCAAACACTGCCCTTAAGTCTAGGTAAAGGTCTGGTATTTGTCTTTCTGTGGACTGAGTAGGACTCTCCTGTATGTTAATATTAGCTAATGGAGAAACCTTGCACAAACACCGATCCTGGCAGCCCTGGCCCCACGAGAGTATCTCCCCTAACTCCCAATCAATAATAGGGTTATGTTCTTTCAACCATGGGTACCCCAGAACTATGGGAACGGAAGGAAACGAAATGAGCAGAAGAGATAAATTCTCCACGTGTAGGATACCAACATTTAACTCAATGGGTATGGTCTCACGAAAGATAACAGGGTCTAGTAGTGGTCTACCATCTATGGCCTCAACGGCCAAGGGTGTCTCCCTTAGCTGGGATGGGAAATTGTTTTTACTAGCAAAGGCTTGGTCGATAAAATTCTCAGCAGCACCGGAATCTATCAAAGCTATAGCCCTTACTACTTCCCCTCCGCAAGTTAAGGAAACTGGTAGCAGAAGCCTGTGATCTTTATAATTAGGAGTAGAGGACAAAATAGAAACACCCAAGGCCTGTCCTCTAGAAAGACTTAGGTGCGAGCGTTTCCCGGGCGGTTAGAACAGTTTGAGAGTAAATGACCCTTAGCTCCACAATACATACACAAACCCTCTCTTCTCCTGTACTGTCTTTCCTCCTCAGAGAGGCGGGTATACCCTATCTGCATAGGTTCAGGAAGCAAAGATACCGTGGAGTCAGGACTTGGAAAAGCGGGGGCTAACCTAAAAGAAGGTCTCCGGTTCCTCTCTCGAGTGTTCTGTCTCTCTCTTAAACGTTCATCTATACGAGAGATGAACGAAATTAAATCCTCTAAATTCTCAGGGAGTTCTCTGGTAGCAACTTCATCAAGGATTACTTCAGATAAGCCATTCAAAAATACATCCATATACGCCTGCTCATTCCACTTGACCTCTGACGCCAGAGACCTGAACTCTAGTGCATAGTCCACCAGTGTTCGGTTCTCCTGTTTCAGACGCAACAGTAATCTGGCTGCATTAACCTTTCTACCTGGAGGGTCAAATGTTCTTCTAAAAGCAGCTACAAAGGCGTTATAGTTATAAACTAATGGGTTATCGTTCTCCCATAATGGGTTGGCCCATCTCAGAGCTTTCTCAATAAGTAGGGTGATAATAAATCCTACCTTTGCCCTATCTGTAGGATAAGAGCGAGGTTGCAATTCAAAATGGATACTAATTTGGTTTAAGAAACCACGACACTTCTCAGGAGCCCCACCATAGCGTACTGGGGGGGTAATGTGAGAAGAAGCACCCACTGTGGCTACCTCTAGACCTGAACCGACAGGAGAAACAGGGGTATTACGTATCTCCTCTGGTGGGTTATTGGCACGAGATAATAGAGCCTGTAGCGCAAGCGCCATCTGATCCATTCTGTGATCCATGGCTTCAAACCTAGGATCAGGAGAAGCAAGCTGACTGTTTGTACTTGCAGGATCCATTGGCCCTGTCGTAATGTCAGGATCGGGACAGGGATCCAACACGCAGAGTACAAACAGTAGCCAGATACGTATACCGGACCTTAGAATGGCCGGACTAACGTAAGTAGTACAGTATAGAATGGTCAAAGACAAGCCGAGGTCAAGGGTAACAGAAGACAGGTAAGCGAGAGACAAGCCGAATCAAGGGTAACAGAGATAAGCAGAGTAAGGTAAACAAGCCGGGTCAAAACCAAAAGGGATAATAGAATACACAAGCACTGAGTGACTAGAACAAGCTAGAACCACGACAGGGCAATGAGCAAATGAACGAAGCTCTGTTAAATACCCTGTTCAGAGCAGTAACCACGCCTCCGAGGCGTCCTGATTGGTCCTGCAGCAATTGAGTGACAGGTCGTTCCGGAGGAGTGTCCTGATGACAACCTCCTGCCTAGATGCTGTAAAAGGCAGTCACTCCCTCGCGGCCGGCCTTGCATGACCGGATAGACCGTGGGGAAGGGAGCCATCAGGCCGTCTGGATGGAGGAACAGCTAAGTCTCTACCTCTTTCGGAGGTAGAGACCGCAGGTACCCTGACACTACCCTAGTTCTAAACCCTTCATGTCTTCCTATCCTGTTAAATATTCCACAGCCTGAACAAGAATTAAGCATTTAAAGGTCTAGCCATGTAACTTATGTCCAATAAAGTTATTTGTTTACTCCAACCTTTTTGCCCTCTTTTATTACAGGCCTACCCCATACATCGGTTCCGGTACACCACAACCGACTGTTATATTCTTATCATACCTTACGGCTTATGTCCCCGACTACAAATAGAAAGGCGTAGCCTGTAATTGTGGGAGGGGTTACCCGGCTATAAAAGCTCAGGCCCCCTCCTAATCAGTACTGGAATCGCAGGGTTCATCCCTTCCACCACAAACCTCTATTACCATTTATGGGTAGGCCCTCTTTTATTACAGGCCTACCCCATACGTCGGTTCCAGCACACCACAACCGACTGTACACCACAACCGAGTATGTCCCTGACTACAAATATATATATACTTATATATATATATATATACATACATACACACACACTCACATATAATATGTGTGTATGTATGTATATACATGGATGAAAAAAGCCATCACTCTGGGTCTTGTAAATAAAACTTCTCGGATTTTATTCCAATAGTCCTATTGACTATTGGAATAAAACCCGAGAAGTTTTATTTGCAAGACCCAGAATGCTGGCTTTTTTCATCCATCTATACATTGTGTAGTCGAGCACCGGGCAATATTTCAAGGGATAGCAGGAGTGCAGAACCTTTTGGTATTGTATGTATGTATGTATGTATGTATGTATACATACACACAACTATACATATATAATACGTGTGTATATAATACGTGTGTGTGTTTGTGTATAAATATATATATATATATATATATATACACATATATATATATATATGTATGTATGTATAATATATTATAAAATGCTTTGATTATTTTATAAGATATTATAGATGTAAAATATATTTATTTTATTTTTAATTTTTTTACTTTTTAGCAGCCTGGGGGACTGCCTAAACCGCTCAGGCAGTCCCCCTGCTGGCAGCTCCATAGACTCATATTGCGGTGATGTGATCATGGTGAGTCACCATGGTATCACCAGGTAATATTTGCCGCGGACGTATTAGGTACGTCTGCAGTCCATAACGACAGTTTTTTGTCGAACGTACCTAGTACGTCTGAGGTCTTTAAGGGGTTAAATGTGAGGCCAAAGTAGCTATACTGAAAGCATAACTGAATTAGAGATTTTTTCCAGTTTGAATTTCCTTGTCAGTGTATAATGCACATGAATATAGGAGACCATGGTGGGTTAGGATGTTAAATAATATTAATATATAATGGTGAGCAGAGAGCACTGAGAAAAGTGGGTGTGGGGCCTTTGACTTAAATTTTGAACAGGGAGCTGGAAGCCAAAAACCTGTGTTGTAGATATTTTTTCTTCCATGTGACTTCTACATTTCTGGTGTGTGGGGTGTTGTTATGAGGTCTTTTCTGATCAATTTTAGGTGACGTACTAATAGCAATGTATGCAACTAAAATGTCATTTAGAATAGGAACAATGCATTTTATTTACACAGACTGATTCTAAACACATTTATATTTTAAGTTTATTTTAACCCCTTAAGGACTGAGCCAAATGTACACATTGTGATCAAAACATAACGTAAGCAAAATCTGGAATTTGACTATATGTCTGTTCAACCGTAATTTGACTCTTTCATATTAAGTGCACCCACACTAAGTGCAGTCACAGGGATTTCCTTTGACATCAAATATTTAGCTATGAAACATAATTTAATATGTATAAAATATTTGTAAAAAATTGGATTTTATTTTAATTTTTTTTTTTTTTGTTCTACATGACATTTTAACTGTGAATGTCATGATACTGTTTGCTTTTACTGCAATAAAATACACATATTTGTATTCATTGATGTCTTATGTGTAAAACAGAACCCCGTATGTACAGGTTTTATGTTTTTTTGGGAAGTTACAGGGTCAAATATAGCGGGTTACATTTTTCAGTTTTTTCACTTTGAAATTCGCCAGATTGGTTACGTTGTTTTTGAGACCGTATGGTAGCCCAGGAATGAGAATTACCCTCATGATGGCATACCATTTGCAACAGTAGACAACCCAAAGTATTGAAAATGGGGTATGTCCAATCTTTTTTAGTAGCCACTTGGTCACAAATACTGGCCAAAGTTAGTGTTAATATTTGTTTGTGTGTGAAAAATGCAAAAAACTAATTTGAACGCCAATTTTGGCCAGTGTTTGTGACTAAGTAAGAAAATATTAAATCCAAACAGGAAAAAATAATGGTGGATTTGCGCTGTGGTGTACACAGAAAAAATGCAACTACCCCCAGTGTCTAAAGTCACTCAAAAAGCACTTAAGTGTTTAGAAAGAGAGTAAAAAGTAATGGACGATGCACAATAATACAACAGTTTTAAATAGTATACTTGAGGAACATCTTATATAAAAGATCTATTGCAGAGGTATTGGGTCACTCACACTTTCCAGAGCCACAACAAGCAGGCTCTGGCTTAGATAGCAGTTGAATAATCAGCTTATTCAGGCTGTAGAATTCCCACGTGATGTCTCCTTTTCAGTGCCAAAAGAAGAATAGCAGGATCCAGAATAAATGATAAAAAACTTTACTGGATACAATGACATAAAGTAAAAGAAGGCATACAGCATAAGCCAACTGCATACAAATAAAAAATCCACCAGCACTAACACGTTTCGACCTTGGGGTCTTTCTCAAAGTGCATGGTGAATGTCCTTTCTTGGTGCTTTATATCTATCTTCATCTGTGATTGAATTGCGCGCCGTTTTTCGGCGTCCTGAGATCACTTCCGGGTTCGTGAACTTCCGGTCACGTGACGTGTGCATCATTGCGGTGTTATTAAATAATTATTTTTATTTACAATTCATAGCAGCTTTGTCTAAACGATGTAATTCACCATTTTGGAATAAGGCAACAATGTCCATATCACAAGTCCCTAATATATAAACCACAACAGTAATATATAACACAGTATATATTAGGGACTTGTGATATGGACATTGTTGCCCTATTCCAAAATGGTGAATTACATCGTTTAGACAAAGCTGCTATGAATTGTAAATCCGGCGAAACCCGGAAGTACCGCAATGACGCACACATCAGGTGACCAGAAGTTCACGAACACGGAAGTGATCGCGAGACGCCGAAAAACGGCACCCTCCATTACTTTTTACTCTCTTTGTGTTACTCTCTTTGTGACTAAGTGGCTACTAAAAAAGATTGGACATACCCCATTTGCAATACCTTGGGTTGTCTACTATTGCAAATGGTATGCCATCATGGGGGTGATTTCCCTTCCTGGGCTACCATACGGTCTCAAAGTCAAGGTAACCAATCTGGCGAATTTCAATGTGAAAAAAAAGAAACGCAACCTTATTTTTAACTTTTGAAAACACCATAAAATCTGTACATGAGGGGAACTGTTATACTCGGGAGACAGTAAAACGTATCACAACAATTATATCGTCAGTGTAAGTGCCATTTGTGTGTGAAAAATGCAAAAAATTCTACTTTCACTGACAATATCATCGTTGTAATACATTTTACTGTTTTGAAATATTTGTGTTCAGCGAGGTCTTCTGAGTAAAACAGTACCCCCATGTACAGGTTTTATGGTGTCTTGGAAAGTTACAAAGTTAAATATAGTGCTTGCGGTTGTCAGGCATGTCAGTCGAATTTTAATTAATAAATTCACATAATTTATGATAAAAGATGACTTAAATATACACGTAGAATTTTAATATATACATATATATGTATTTCAATTCTATGTGTATACTTATGTTATCATTAATGTAATTATATATATTTATCTATATATGTACACTGCTCAAAAAAATAAAGGGAACACAAAAATAACACATCCTAGATCTGAATGAATTAAATATTCTTCTGATATACTTTTTTCTTTACATAAATGAATGTGTTGACAACAAAATCACACAAAAATCTAATTTTTCAACCCATGGAGGTCTGGATTTGGAGTCACATAAAATCTAAGTGGAAAAACACACTACAGGCTGATCCAACTTTGATGTAATGTCCCTGAAACAAGTCAAAATGAGGCTCAGTGAGGCTCAGTAGTGTGTGTGGCCTCCACGTGCCTGTATGACCTCCCTACATGCCTGTGCATGCTCCTGATGAGGTGGCAGATGGTCTCCTGAGGGATCTCCTCCCAGACCTGGACTAAAGCATCTGCCAACTCCTGGACTGTCTGTGGTGCAACGTGACGTGCTCAATTGGATTCGGGTCTGGGGAACGGGCGGGCCAGTCCACAGTATCAATGCCTTCGTCTTGCAGGAACTGCTGACACACTCCAGCCACATGAGGTCTAGCATTGTCTTGCCTTAGGAGGAACCCAGGGCCAACCGCACCAGCATATGGTCTCACAAGGGGTCTGAGGATCTCATCTTGGTACCTAATGGCAGTCAGGCTACCTCTGGCGAGCACATGGAGGGCTGTGCGGCCCCCAAAGAAATGCCACCCCACACCATTACTGATCCACTGCCAAATCGATCATGCTGGAGGATGTTGCAGGCAGCAGAACGTTCTCGACGGCGTCTCCAGACTCTGTCACGTCTGTCACATGTGCTCAGTGTGAACCTGCTTTCATCTGTGAAGAGCACAGGGTGCCAGTGGCGAATTTGCCAATCTTGGTGTTCTCTGGCTAATGCGAAACGTCCTGCACGGTGTTGGTCTGTAAGCATATCCCCCACCTGTGGACGTCGGGCCCTCATACCACCCTCATGGAGTCTGTTTCTGACCGTTTGAGCAGACACATGCACATTTGTGGTCTGCTGGAGGTCATTTTGCAGGGCTCTGGCAGTGCTCCTCCTGTTCCTCTTTGCACAAAGGTGGAGGTAGCGGTCCATCAGCCGAAACTTGATGAAGGGTGTAAAAGGAATGAATCTTTTTTTTGTGCCACACTGGCTTTTATACATTTCTCCAGGCCAGAGGAACACCCCCTGGACCTGATGGAAGACAGGGACATAACTTATTACAGCCAATGACAGTACAGGGTCAAACAGTGACACTCCCTGTACAAACAGTTAATTCTCTGCCTGGAGATAATTGGGTCAGATAAAGTAATAACTTAATTATCTCCAGGCAGAGGTAACATAATTTTCCTGAAACTTAGAAAAGACGCTAAAGCATACAGGACCCCCATAAATGTCACATCCCCTGATAGCCCTGATCTGGGTGACCAACATATCCAAAAATCACCCAGATCAGTTCAGGGGTTTTCGAATTTCATGGAAGTCCCATTTGACCGACCGCACACAAGGCTCCTGCCCAGAAACAGTTCCATGTGTTTAGGCTGTGCAGTCGGTTTATTTTGCCAAGTCACAAAACTGAACAAATGCATGAACGGAACCCTCTGACTTATAGTAGCGATCGTTCCCCTGGCTCGTGGGAACCAAATTACCGAACAGCGCTCTCCTAGCTGTTCGGGAAAAGTGAGCAGGTTTTCGTTAGTTTGAGCGATGTACGGGAAGTCGAGTGTTGTCGACCAAGTCCTGCTGCCTCCTTTTGTGCAAACAAGATGGCCGCCGTTTTCTCTTCCACGTGGTGTTCAGCTATACAAATGGCGGCCACACCGAGTGAGAGCGCTTAATTGATGATTTCCTTTTGTAATAATGAGCCAGAGGGGTGGTCGGTGGTTCGGTAGTTTGAAAACTACCGAACAATTAAACGAAAATGGGGAAATAACCTAAATATTGTCTCCGAACAAAGTTTAGGAAATGCTGTTTTTCTCACATTTAATATTTTTTTTTTTTTTTACACCTCCCACCAGCAGGGGGACTGTCTGACAGCCCAGACAGTCTCCCTGCTGGCAGATCCACAGCCAGCTATAGGGGGCCATGTGATCGTTCTTTGAGAGCGATCACATGGCCTCCGAGAGCCTGATTTGCCGTGGGAGGGCTGTCTGAGCTGTCAGGCAGTTCTCCTGAAGCAGATCGCCGGGAAGGCAAGTATTCCTGAGGCTCCAGGGCAGCAAGCCATTACGGTGTTCTATGCCGCCGCAACAGCTTTAATGCCCAATTAACTGGGGACGGCATAGAACGCCGTAACGGCATTAAGGGGTTAAAGATACACTACTGTGAGTTGTATTGCTGTGAAGCTCACCACCTCCTAGAAAAGAGGGGTATCAGGATAGAAAAGAAGACTAGCTTATGTGTCATTGCTGTACTGTGATATCCTTTTAATTATTATTAATTATTATTATTACTAGTTATTATTTATATAGCACCAGCTTATTCCGCAGCGCTTTACAATAAGAGGGGAATTTACCAAATGAGACAATAACAAAATGTAACAGGAACAATAGGTAGTTGAGGACCCTTCTCAAACGAGCTTACAGTCTAGAGGAGGTGGGGTATAAAAACACAATAGGAAGGGTATTGCGGGAGACAGCAAATAGACATGGTGGGAAAGTAGCAGAACTGGATGTGAGAGTGGAGTGTGGCACTTTAGGAGAGAGCAAGAGGAAGGTTTGAGAGACAGAAGTTACTCTTGGAGGCCATAAGCATTCCCGAAAAAGATGGGTTTTGAGGGACTTCTTAAATAATTGAAGACTAGGGGAGAGTCTGACAGGGGTAGGCAGGTTGTTCCAAAGGAAAGGAGACGCCCGTGAGAAGTCTTGCAGGTGTGAATTTGCAGTAAGGGTGCGAGCAGCAGACAGGAGAAGGTCACCAGTAGAGCGGAGAGACCGAGAAGGGGCATATCTATGAATCAGTGAAGAAATGTAAGAGGGGCTAGAGTTGGTTAGAGCTTTATAGGAAAGGGTTAGTATTTTAAATTGACACCTGTAGGATACAGGAAGAAAAGTGTAAGGATTGACAGAGGGGTGAGGTGTGAGAGGAGCAACAGGAGAGAAAGATCAGCCTAGCAGGAGCATTCATCACAGAATGTAGTGGGGCAGTACGGCTTCTGGGGAGACCAATTAGGAGAGAATTACAGTAATCCATGCGAGAGATTACTAGAGCATGAACAAGCTCTTTGGTAGCATCTTGCGTAAGAAAGGGGTGTATGCGGGCAATGTTTTTAAGCTGGAATTGACAGGTTTTAGCAACAGACTGGACATGAGGTGCAAAGGTGAGGCCAGGATAAAAAATGACACCAAGACAGCGAGCTTGAGAGGATGGGGTCAACCTGCAGGGAGAGTGAAGGAGGATGGTTAGTGATATGAGGAGGGAAAATAAGATACTCGGTTTTAGAGAGATTGAGTTTCAGAATGCGGGAGGACATCCAATCAGAGATAGAAGAAAGGCAATTGGTGACATGTTGTAGGACACCAGGGGAGAGGTCAGGGGAGGAGAGGTATATATGGGTGGAATCCAAATGTATTAATGAGTTTGCCAAGAGAGGCAGCATAGAGAGAGAAAACAAAAGGGGACCAAGAACTGTACCTTGAGGGACTCTCTGGCACCCCGACCGAGTGCCTCCACCAATCGATGCTCCCAGTGCTCACCGAGTACTCCAAGCACTCAACCAGACACCATCAGCACTGTAGTCCCCACTTCCAGCATTACAGCTTGGTTGGGGTCTCTCTGTCCTTCACCCAGCCTGGACCCAAGACCACAATCCAGTATCCAGTGGGCAGACGTCTCCTCCAAGAGAGTGTAGCAATATGGTCTTAAAAGAGCAAGTGATTATAATCCCAGGGGAGTATAGTGATATAGCAATCCCCAGAGTGAATATAGATGTCACCTCCACATATGAGATGAGACTCAGGGGTTTGGGATTTCCATGGAAGTCATCATTTTGACTGACTGTGCACATGGTCCTATGCCCAAAACAATTCCAGGGAATTAGGGCCACAAAAGTACATAAATCACATAAGTTTTTAGAGGGCCCAAAGTCCTGGGGCAGGAGGTTGGCAAGCAGACTTCTCCAAAAGCCCATGGCGAGGTTCTGTTCGCCACAGACTCCAACTGAGACAGGGCAAGGAGAGGAGGTGTCGTTGGAGAAAGAAGCACTGAAGGAGTGTTGGGAGAGATAGGGGGAGAACCATGAGAGAGGGCTGTCACAGAGACTAAGAGATTGAAGAGTTAGGAGAAGGAGACCATGATCAACAGTGTCAAAGGCAGCAGAGAGGTCAAGAAGAATTAGTATGGAGTAGTGGCCTTTGGATTTAGCTGCAATTAGATAAGTTGTAACTCTAGTTAGAGCAGTCTCTGTGGAGTGGGGGAGTGGAAGACTGAAGAGGGTCAAGGAGAGAGTTTGAATTGAGGAAGCAAGTCAGAGGGGTAAAGACAAGTCTTTCCAAAAGCTTCCAATGGAAAAGCCTGCCTACCCCCATCAGACTCTCCCCTAGTCTTCAATCCTTTAAGAAGTGCCTTAAAACCCATCTCTTTATGAAAGCCTATGGCCTCCCAGAGTAACCTCTACCTTACATACCTGTCTCTTGCTCTCTCCTATAGGGCAGCGCTTTACTTTCTCCTCCAGCTCTGCTTCACTCCCACCTTATTTGATTGACATTTCTTATCCTAATGTGTCTTATACCCCACCTCCTATAGACTGTAAGCTCGTTTGAGCAGGGTCCTCTTCAACCTATTTTTCCTGTAAGATTTCTTGTAATTGTCCTATTTATAGTTACATCCCCCCTCTCATAATATTGTAAAGCGTTACGGAATCTGTTGGCGTTATATAAATGGTAATAATAATAATAATGGGAGCAGGGATATGGGACGATAGTTGGAAGGAGAGGTATGGTCAAGAGATGGCTTTTTGAGGACAGGTACAACAGTAGCATGTTTTAAGGGGAGCTGGGACAACATCTGAAGAAAGAGAACAATTAAAGATGTGCGTTAAGGACTGCACCAGACAAGGGGCGAGAGGTCTGATGAGGTGGGACGGGATGGGAACAAGTGGACAAATGGTGGGACAAGAGGAAAGGAGAAGCACAGCCACTTCCTGTTCAGTAGCTAGATAGAAGTCTGGGAGGGTGGAGATGGTATGGTCCAAGTGAGGTTGAGATAGAGAGGGTAGAAGGGGGGAGAATTAATTCCTTAACTGTTTAATTTCATCAGTAAAGTCACATGCAAAGCTATCAGCTGAAAGATTAGTTTGTAGGGTGGCCACAGCAGGGCAAAGAAGAGAGTTAAAAGTGTTAAACAGATGACTAGGATTGTGGGAGCATGAACTAATGATAGAGGGAAAGTATGACTGTTTGGCAAGGGTGAGGGCTGCACTGTACAGGGAGTGCAGAATTATTAGGCAAATGAGTATTTTGACCACATCATCCTCTTTATGCATGTTGTCTTACTCCAAACTGTATAGGCTCGAAAGCCTACTACCAATTAAGCATATTAGGTGATGTGCATCTCTGTAATGAGAAGGGGTGTGGTCTAATGACATCAACACCCTATATCAGGTGTGCATAATTATTAGGCAACTTCCTTTCCTTTGGCAAAATGGGTCAAAAGAAGGACTTGACAGGTTTAGAAAAGTCAAAAATAGTGAGATATCTTGCAGAGGGATGCAGCACTCTTAAAATTGCAAAGCTTCTGAAGCGTGATCATCGAACAATCAAGCGTTTCATTCAAAATAGTCAACAGGGTCGCAAGAAGCGTGTGGAAAAACCAAGGCGCAAAATAACTGCCCATGAACTGAGAAAAGTCAAGCGTGCAGCTGCCAAGATGCCACTTGCCACCAGTTTGGCCATATTTCAGAGCTGCAACATCACTGGAGTGCCCAAAAGCACAAGGTGTGCAATACTCAGAGACATGGCCAAGGTAAGAAAGGCTGAAAGACGACCACCACTGAACAAGACACACAAGCTGAAACGTCAAGACTGGGCCAAGAAATATCTCAGGACTGATTTTTCTAAGGTTTTATGGACTGATGAAATGAGAGTGAGTCTTGATGGGCCAGATGGATGGGCCCGTGGCTGGATTGGTAAAGGGCAGAGAGCTCCAGTCCGACTCAGACGCCAGCAAGGTGGAGGTGGAGTACTGGTTTGGGCTGGTATCATCAAAGATGAGCTTGTGCGGCCTTTTCGGGTTGAGGATGGAGTCAAGCTCAACTCCCAGTCCTACTGCCAGTTTCTGGAAGACACCTTCTTCAAGCAGTGGTACAGGAAGAAGTCTGCATCCTTCAAGAAAAACATGATTTTCATGCAGGACAATGCTCCATCACACGCGTCCAAGTACTCCACAGCGTGGCTGGCAAGAAAGGGTATAAAAGAAGAAAATCTAATGACATGGCCTCCTTGTTCACCTGATCTGAACCCCATTGAGAACCTGTGGTCCATCATCAAATGTGAGATTTACAAGGAGGGGAAACAGTACACCTCTCTGAACAGTGTCTGGGAGGCTGTGGTTGCTTCTGCACGCAATGTTGATGGTGAACAGATCAAAACACTGACAGAATCCATGGATGGCAGGCTTTTGAGTTTCCTTGCAAAGAAAGGTGGCTATATTGGTCACTGATTTGTTTTTGTTTTGTTTTTGAATGTCAGAAATGTATATTTGTGAATGTTGAGATGTTATATTGGTTTCACTGGTAAAAATAAATAATTGAAATGGGTATATATTTGTTTTTTGTTAAGTTGCCTAATAATTATGCACAGTAATAGTCACCTGCACACACAGATATCCCCCTAAAATAGCTAAAACTAAAAACAAACTAAAAACTACTTCCAAAAATATTCAGCTTTGATATTAATGAGTTTTTTGGGTTCATTGAGAACATGGTTGTTGTTCAATAATAAAATTAATCCTCAAAAATACAACTTGCCTAATAATTCTGCACTCCCTGTATGAATGCAAGACAAATTTATTTAGGAAGTCTGACAAGGTGCGAGACGTCCTTCAGCAGCATTCAGCTGAACGGGAGCATCTTTGCAGGTAGCGGGTTGACTTAGTGTGCCACAGTTGGAGGCGCGCCCTCCTTGAGGTGCGTGCTTGGAGCGGGGCTGCAGCATCTAGGGCAGAGGTGAGGGTAGCGTAATATGAGGAGATAGCCAGAGAGGGACAGGAGACTGTTGGGATGGATGAGAGTTCAGAATGGATATCAGTCGAGCTGTTCCTCCTGAGTTGAGGGGGATTAGGTTGGGGATATAGGCAGTGGCGTACTAAGGGGGGGGCGGTCCGCACCGGGAGCCACTCACTAGGGGGGTGCCCGGGGCAGACTGCAATGCCCCTCCTGCGCCTATCGCTGAGACCGGCGGTCTGCAGCTCCACAATGTGCAGAGCTGCAGACCATGTGTCTCGCGAGCACTGTCCAATCAGAGCGTTGCCGCGGGTTACCACGGCAAAGCTCTGATTGGGTCTCGTGAGATCCATGGTCTGCAGCTCTGCGGAGCTGCAGACCGGAAATGAGGGCCACCGGACCACCAGGGACCCCACTGGACCACCAGGGATTTAAGGTAATTTTTTAGTCACCCCCCCTCCCTCTCCTCATCACCCCCCTCCCTCTCACAACCACCCCCCCTCCCTCTCACAATCACCCCCTTCCTCTCATCCTCACCCCCCCTCCCTGAGCTCCCTCTCACTTCACCCCCCCACACCATCACACACCCCTCTCTCCTCATTACCCCCCTCCCTCTCACAATCACCCCCCTCCCTCTCATCCTCACCCCCCTCCCTGAGCTCCCTCTCACTTCACCCCCCACCATCACCCACCCCCTCCCTCTCACAATCACCCTCCCTCTCCTCATCAACCCCCGCCCCCCTCTCACAATCACCCCCTGTAACGGCACCCCCAGGCATAAAAGGGGGTTAAAAGCCGTTTAGTAGATCTTTCCCCTTCCAGAGACACAGGCACAGCTACTGTAGTCACCAATCCACCGAACCGGAGAAGCATATGAATGCTCTCAAGCATAGTTTGGAAGATACGGTTTAGATTCCGCAGAACACATACAGGCTATATGTAAAATAATTACTGTTAAATGTGTCCCCTGTTCTGTAGTTTAAAACTACTGAATGATGTCTTTGTGCACCAAATACCGGCGAGATGGCACCGCCACCCCCCTCCCTCTCCTCATCACCCCCCTCCCTCCCACAATCACCCCCCTCCCTCTCCTCATCACCCCCCCCCCCTCTCACAATCACCCCCCTCCCTCTCCTCATCACCTCCTCACCCCCTTCCCTGAGCTCCCTCTCACTTCACCCCCCCACATCATCACCCATCCCCCCTCCCTCTCCTCATCACCCCCTCCCTCTCACAACCTCTCACAAATATAGGATCCCCCGGGTGCCAAATGCTCCAGGTACCCTGGATATAGCGGGGCATTCAAGAACAAATGATAGGAGGTGGTGGTCTGATAGAGGAAAATATGAACTGGCCCTCCCAAATAAGGGCAATTGAGTGGTATGAAATTAACAGCAAGTCCCTGAGATTAGCTCTTCACTTGTAACTAACCAGGCTTGGAAAAGTCACATAAATTGTCATGTTTTTGTAATGTTCTTCAATTTTCATTTTGGTCTTTCTTAGCAAATGTGAGCCACCAAGTTTATTAATGACTAATTTAACAGTGTGCAAAGTACAATACCTGCAGGGCTATGGTTTGCTATACCACTGACTCCACAATACACATACCAGAGTACATAGAAGGGGACAGGCAGCAGATAGCGTTGTTTTGAGCAAGAGGTGTAAATAAGATCAAATTGACAGAGCTTGCAGGTTTGAGGCGGGACCATAAATGCGGAAGGAGGCGGTCCCTCTATTTCCCTCTCTCTCCAGCGTGCTGACATGGCTGAATCGCATAGTGTAAAGGTGAGCTTGGCAGCTAGCTCTGTGGTTATTCTGATGTGTTGCTTGCTCTTTAAGTCTCTGTCATTGTGTGACAATGCTGGCACGGAGGGAGTGATCGCATGCCTTGGCCTCACCCAGATCACGCAGGGAATGAAGGCGGGTGTCCCAGCATGCCAATGACTGATGGAGGCTGGTCTGTATACATTGTGTGCCATGCGGTGTCACCACCCAGTGAGATCGCCCTGTATTAATGCACGGATGGCCAACAGCCTGCAATTATTGGAATGTACACCCTCCCCTTTATTCAGCCTGATTGCCGTCTTTACAATGTGTGATTTAACTCCTATACCTTCATTGGTCTGCTCTACCTGTCATTGTGTACTCCGTGCCAGGCAACATGCTGTCTGTCATAATGTGATTTCATATGGAAATCGAGCAGCGGCCTACCAGGCCATGGAGTGCATGTTACTCCCCCAGGATGCTGTAACAATACATCATAGAACCAGAAGAACAAAAATGTGAGGTTTCTTCCTGTTCTATAATTGATCTGCGTTCCATGCTTTAGAATACAACATGCAGACACGAGGAACAGTGTAGCCCAGTGAGGGGGGTAGGGGGTTACTAGAGCTGTAGCGGTATCAATGTTCTGAGTCAGTTATAAACAAAATAAACATCAGCCTTGGATCTTTGACAAGTATGCTGCTGTATAATGTCAAGGCTGCACACACATTTATTTCTAGTTTGTGCTAAAACTAGCTCCATTCATGTGAGTTCTGGCTAAAAAAGTTGTGATCTTATATCCGTAGTTGTTAATTCCATAAAGGTTTTGTTACATTTAAGACTATTACTGCAGTTTGGGGGGGGGGGTTTCATTTAACTCTACATAGTAGCTAAATGATGTGTGAATGGCATATTTTAGGGAAAATGGCTGATATTTCATAGATGAAAGTCTACTTGGCTTAAAGTTAGTTTGGCTATCAGTCTTTAGCAGAATTTTGCCATTGGGATTTTAATCTGCAACAAACTAGCATCTAGCGATAAAAACAAACAAAAACTAACTAAATTGTATTCCAGAAATGAGACCAAAACCGATCAACTGGAAAAAAAAAATCTCCAAATGAGCTGTTTTCAGTTCTTATGTTTAGGACTAAAATCTGAAGTTCCCTGAATTTCCAACATTTTGTAATTGCTGAGGAAACCCGTAAGGGAGGCATGGAGCAGCGCCTGGCGAATTCCAGATGAGAAGTCAAATCGTTCCATAACGTTTTGATTGCATACAATAGGGAGGGGAGTGCTAGGACACCAGCGAGCTGTAATGGCTATGGTGCTTGGAGTGTTCCATCCAATAGAAGTTGTGCCTGCAAGCCCTTGGGATAATAGAGCTAAACCGGTTATTACCTAGCTCTCGTACCCAAGCATACTTTGACCTAATGCACGCATGCACAGTGCCGTCATGGTTTGGTATAAAGCATCGTTGCGTTCAATGATTCTTCTCTAAAAAAACAAACAAAAAAAAAACGTTCTCTACCTTTTGATCACTGCTTACTTTACTGTGATTTATTTATTTATTTTACCCTTAAGGGTTGAATTTATTTATTTATTTTACATTTTGTGATTTAGTTAATTGGAGTGGGTAGTAGTTAGAGGGAAATTGGGGAATTTACTATTGTTAGGGTTGAAAACTGGGAGAAAAAAAAATTTGTTTATTTACTTAAAGGGAAACTCCAGCGTGAGGACGTCCAGCGACGCTCTAGCACAGAAAACCTGTGCTATGAAGCAGGAAGTGTCCTCTAGTGGCTGTCTAATAGACAGCCACTAGGGGAGGACTTAACCCTGCAAGGTAAATATTGCAGTTTTAAAAAAACTGCAATAATTACACTTGCAGGGTTAAGGGTAGTGGGAGTTGGCACCCAGACCACTCCAATGAGCTGAAGTGGTCTGGGTGCCTGGAGTGTCCCTTTAAAGTTAACTTTGAACACAATGCTCTTCTGCTGAGGAGGCTTATATCATTTTAAAGGCAGACCCAGAGGCGACCGACACTGCCTCAGAGAGTTTTGCTAGTGGATGTGACCATTTGCCAGATACTGCAGGGAAAGCGCTGATTCCCCTGGCGAAGGTGACTGGGTACCTTCTAAAAAATGTACCCTTGATATTCTTGCCTTAACTGCAAGTCATGGCATACTGGCTGATATTTTATGGGAGATGGTCTCCCAGACTAATATTTACGGTGAACAGTATCTGGCACAAAACCAGGAAGGACTTCTGGCATTGAAGTACAAGGATAAAAATGAGTTGTTCCTCCTAACCCACTGTGAACACGCATATGGTCACCATCTGGGGTAGGCAGGAAACTAAACCTGTGCCAGTCTGCCTATATCAGTACAATAAGCACATGAGGGGTGTTGACCTGTCTGATTAACTGCTGAAGCTATACCTAATCATGCATAACATCAGCATGCTATAACAAGTGGGCATTTGATGGCAACCCACAATGCCTTAATACTCTGTAAAAAGGAAAATGCTGAATTGAAAAGTAAATTTTTCGCATTTTATCTAATTTAAGGGCTGCATATGGACTGCCTTAAGGGGTTAAGGAAGCTCCACATCCTTTTTCAAGTAAACGTTTTCCACAATACTCCATCCAGTCATTCCTCCATAGCATTGCAAGATCAACTTGCATAATTTTTGAGAGCTGCCTAATCCCAGTAAATGTTTTGTTGCTTGCAACAAAATACACATTGCACTGCTATTAAAAGTTCTCACCCTTATGACTACGAATTTGCTTTGTCTCCTCTAGTGCCTCCCCACAATCCCTTAGTTGCCAAATCTGGTCACGGGGCATCCTTTAAGTATGCCCAATGACTGCATAGTGTTGATCTAAATCTTGTATGCACTGGAATTAGACCCTGTTGCATAATCCGGGCAGACGAAGGCACTGACAAAATGCCACTGACATTATTTAGTCCAACTCTGTGAAACGGAGTGGCAGCCTAAATAAGGTTCCGGTTCTGCGAAGAATGAGGAATAAAAGGTGGTAATGGGGTAATTCGTTGAAAGCATTACACTGGCACTAACAGAAATTTAACATGCTAACTTTACAAGAAGTTGTTCAGAATTTGTCTTTATCCAGTCTATATACTACCACTTGTGTTTTAATTTCTAGGTTGGAATAATCGGTGGATCTGGACTGGATGACCCTGATATACTGGAAGGAAGAATAGAAAAATACGTAGATACACCCTTTGGAAAGGTTAATACTACTTTATTTGGCTGTATGTGGTGTTGCTCTGTCTATTTTAACTTGAAATAAAGTGTCTGTGAATGCAGGAATATATATATATGAAGTGTAAGGGTTGTATTTGTGTGGAGTGTCTGCATGTCAATGCAGAGGTATGTTTTTGTTGATTGTGTGTGAATGCATCTTATCCTCGCTTCCATGTCACCTCTCTCAATCATTGCTCCCTGCTTTTCCCTTTCATACCCCTTTCTACAGTGTATTCAGATTCCTTTAGTTAAGTGTTCTTGCATAGCAAGACCACTTAATGTTATCTCACATATATATTTAAGTGTTCTTGCATAGCAAGACCACTTAATGTTATCTCACATATATATTATTAAGTGTTCTTGCATAGCAAGACCACTTAATGTTATCTCACATATATATTATTATTAAGTGTTCTTGCATAGCAAGACCACTTAATATTATCTCACATATATATTATTAAGTGTTCTTGCATAGCAAGACCACTTAATGTTATCTCACATATATATTATTATTAAGTGTTCTTGCATAGCAAGACCACTTAATGTTATCTCACATATATATTATTATTAAGTGTTCTTGCATAGCAAGACCACTTAATGTTATCTCACATATATATTATTATTATTATTCTTATTATTCTTATTATAGCCAAATTTGCCACCCTAACTCCTCCCACAGTTTTTACACTACATAGACAAAAATATACCAAAACGTGCAGATTGTTCCCGATCGGATTGCTATTACTTTGTGGAACGTTTCGCCGAATGGTTCACGGAATATCGTCGTTCTTGTGGCGAAATTTGTCCCATAGGAATGAATGGCAAAGCTAGAGTGGGAGCTGGCAAAAGCTGAAAAATCAGGACATGATTTCTAAACTGCCACCACTCCCTCATTTTCAGGCCCACCTACACAAATCTTATATCAAAACGTTCAGCTATCCCTGCTGCCACTAGAAATGTCCACGGCTAAGCCATAGTCCTGATAGTTTTCACAATATGACCATTTGTTTGCAACTCACGCCTTCCATTGACATTCATTGAAACTCCACTCTGCAAAGCTCACATTTGAAGGGCAATTTCGAAACTGCGACTGTGCCTTCATTGTTAATATCTCAGAGACATACTATACATCAAATTGTAGGTCTGGGTCTTGTGATTCTCACAATATAAAGCTCTTCACTGTAGGATTTATAGTTTTTAAAATACGACCGTTTGAATATGGCAACCGCCAAAATACTCTGACCTGTGCAAGGCTGCAGCAGCAAGTGATGTCATAGACAAAGCCTTTTACACCTGCTAATTTTTTATAACTGTATGTTTTAATGTAACTCTGAAGCACTTTGGGCAACAACATTGCAATTAAATGTGCTATATAAATAAATACTAACAGTTACTCCGCCCACTCTAGTTGTAGACTACTGGTGGAGGCAAGAACACTTCACAATTTCCCCAGAAATTGTAGCTTTTCTAGTTATTAAGTGTTCTTGCATAGCAAGACCACTTAATGTTATCTCACATATATATTATTATTATTATTCTTATTATAGCCAAATTTGCCACCCTAACTCCTCCCACAGTTTTTACACTACATAGCCGAAAATTTACCAAAATGTGCAGATTGTTCCCGATCGGATTGCTATTACTTTGTAGAACATTTCGCCGAATGGTTCACGGAATATCGTCGTTCTTGTGGCAAAATTTGTCCCATAGGAATGAATGGCAAAGCTAGAGTGGGAGCTGGCAAAAGCTGAAAAATCAGGACATGATTTCTAAACTGCCACCACTCCCTCATTTTCAGGCCCACCTACACAAATCTTATATCAAAACGTTCAGCTATCCCTGCTGCCACTAAAAATATCCACAGCTAAGTCGTATTCCTTATAGTTTTCACAATATGACCATTTGTTTGCAACTCACGCAGTCCATTGACATTCATTGAAACTCCACTCTGCAAAGCTCACATTTGAAGGGCAATTTCTAAACTGCGACTGTGCCTTCATTGTTAATATCTCAGAGACATACTATACATCAAAATGTAGGTCTGGGTCTTGTGATTCTCACAATATAAAGCTCTTCACTGTAGGATTTATAGTTTTTAAAATACGACCGTTTGAAGATGGGAACCGCAAAAATACTCTGACCTGTGCAAGGCTGCAGCAGCAAGTGATGTCATAGACAGGGCCTTTTGCACCTGCTAATGGTTTCTATAACTGTATGTTTTAATGTAACTGTGAAGCACTTTGGGCAACAACGTTGCAATTAAATGTGCTATATAAATAAATAATAACAGTTATTCCGCCCACTCCAGTTGTAGACTACTGGTGGAGGCAAGAACACTTCACAATTTCCCCAGAAATTGTAGCTTTTCTAGTTATTATTATTATTATTATTATAGCCAAATTTGCCACCCTAACTCCTCCCACAGTTTTTACACTACATAGACAAAAATATACCAAAACGTGCAGATTGTTCCCGATCGGATTGCTATTACTTTGTGGAACGTTTCGGCGAATGGTTCTCGGAATATCGTCGTTCTTGTGGCGAAATTTGTCCCATAGGAATGAATGGCAAAGCTAGAGTGGGAGCTGGCAAAAGCTGAAAAATCAGGACATGATTTCTAAACTGCCACCACTCCCTCATTTTCAGGCCCACCTACACAAATCTTATATCAAAACGTTCAGCTATCCCTGCTGCCACTAAAAATGTCCACGGCTAAGCCACAGTCCTTATAGTTTTCACAATATGACCATTTGTTTGCAACTCACACAGTCCATTGACATTCATTGAAACTCCACTCTGCAAAGCTCACATTTGAAGGGCAATTTCTAAACTGCGACTGTGCCTTCATTGTTAATATTGCAGAGACATACTATGCATCAAATGTAGGTCTTGGTCTTGTGATTCTCACAATATAAAGCTCTTCGCTGTAGGATTTATAGTTTTTAAAATATGACCATTTGAAGATGGCAACCGCCAAAATTCTCTGACCTGTGCAAGGCTGCAGCAGCAAGTGATGTCATAGACAGGGCCTTTTGCACATCTGCCAATGTTTTTATAAATGTATGGTTTAATGTAACTGTGCAACAACTTTGCAATTAAATGTGCTATATAAAAGATAACAGTTACTCCGCCCACTCCAGTTGTAGACTATTGGTGGAGGCAAGAACACTTCACACAATTTCCCCAGAAATTGTAGCTTTTCTAGTTATTAAGTGTTCTTGCATAGCAAGACCACTTAATGTTATCTCACATATATATTATTATTATTATTAAGTGTTCTTGCATAGCAAGACCACTTAATGTTATCTCACATATATATTATTATTATTATTATTCTTATTATTCTTATTATAGCCAAATTTGCCACCCTAACTCCTCCCACAGTTTTTACACTACATAGACAGAAATATACCGAAACGTGCGGATTGTTCCCGATCGGATTGCTATTACTTTGTGGAACGTTTCGGCGAATGGTTCATGGAATATCGTCGTTCTTGTGGCGAAATTTGTCCCATAGGAATGAATGGCAAAGCTAGAGTGGGAGCTGGCAAAAGCTGAAAAATCAGGACATGATTTCTAAACTGCCACCACTCCCTCATTTTCAGGCCCACCTACACAAATCTTATATCAAAATGTTCAGCTATCCCTGCTGCCACTAAAAATGTCAACAGCTAAGCCATAGTCCTTATAGTTTTCACAATATGACCATTTGTTTGCAACTCACGCCTTCCATTGACATTCATTGAAACTCCACTCTGCAAAGCTCACATTTGAAGGGCAATTTCTAAACTGCGACTGTGCCTTCATTGTTAATATCTCAGAGACATACTATACACCAAAATGTAGGTCTGGGTCTTGTGATTCTCACAATATAAAGCTCTTCACTGTAGGATTTATAGTTTTTAAAATACGACCATTTGAAGATGGCAACCGCAAAAATACTCTGACCTGTGCAAGGCTGCAGCAGCACGTGATGTCATAGACAGGGACTTTTGCACCTGCTAATGTTTTTATAACTGTATGTTTTAATGTAACTGTGAAGCACTTTGGGCAACAACATTGCAATTAAATGTGCTATATAAATAAATAATAACAGTTACTCCGCCCATTCCAGTTATAGACTACTGGTGGAGGCAAGAACACTTCACACAATTTCCCCAGAAATTGTAGCTTTTCTAGTTCTTATTATTCTTATTATAGCCAAATTTGCCACCCTAACTCCTCCCACAGTTTTTACACTACATAGACAAAAATATACCAAAACGTGCAGATTGTTCCCGATCGGATTGCTATTACTTTGTGGAACGTTTCGCCGAATGGTTCACGGAATATCGTCGTTCTTGTGGCGAAATTTGTCCCATAGGAATGAATGGCAAAGCTAGAGTGGGAGCTGGCAAAAGCTGAAAAATCAGGACATGATTTCTAAACTGCCACCACTCCCTCATTTTCAGGCCCACCTACACAAATCTTATATCAAAACGTTCAGCTATCCCTGCTGCCACTAGAAATGTCCACGGCTAAGCCATAGTCCTGATAGTTTTCACAATATGACCATTTGTTTGCAACTCACGCCTTCCATTGACATTCATTGAAACTCCACTCTGCAAAGCTCACATTTGAAGGGCAATTTCTAAACTGCGACTGTGCCTTCATTGTTAATATTGCAGAGACATACTATGCATCAAATGTAGGTCTTGGTCTTGTGATTCTCACAATATAAAGCTCTTCGCTGTAGGATTTATAGTTTTTAAAATATGACCGTTTGAAGATGGCAACCGCCAAAATTCTCTGACCTGTGCAAGGCTGCAGCAGCAAGTGATGTCATAGACAGGGCCTTTTGCACATCTGCCAATGTTTTTATAAATGTATGGTTTAATGTAACTGTGCAACAACTTTGCAATTAAATGTGCTATATAAATAACAGTTACTCCGCCCACTCCAGTTGTAGACTATTGGTGGAGGCAAGAACACTTCACACAATTTCCCCAGAAATTGTAGCTTTTCTAGTTCTTATTATTCTTATTATAGCCAAATTTACCACCCTAACTCCTCCCACAGTTTTTACACTACGTAGACAGAAATATACCGCAACGTGCGGATTGTTCCCGATTGGTGTGCTATTACTTTGTGGAACGTTTCGCTGAATGGTTCACGGAATATCGTCGTTCTTGTGGCGAAATTTGTCCCATAGGAATGAATGGCAAAGCTAGAGTGGGAGCTGGCAAAAGCTGAAAAATCAGGACATGATTTCTAAACTGCCACCACTCCCTCATTTTCAAGCCCACTTACACAAATCTTATATCAAAACGTTCAGCTATCCCTGCTGCCACTAAAAATGTCCACGGCTAAGCCATAGTCCAAATAGTTTTCACAATATGACCATTTGTTTGCAACTCACGCCGTCCATTGACATTCATTGAAACTCCACTCTGCAAAGCTCACATTTGAAGGGCAATTTCTAAACTGCGACTGTGTCTTCATTTTTAATACTTCAGAGACATACTATACATCACAAAGTAGATCTGGGTCTTGTGATTCTCACAATATAAAGCTCTTCGATGTAGGATGTATAGTTTTTAAAATACGACCGTTTTAAGATGGCAACAACCAAAATACTCTGACCTGTGCCAGGCTGCAGCAGCAAGTGATGTCATAGACAGGGCCTTTTGTACACCTGCTAATGTTTTTATAACTGTATGTTTTAATGTAACTGTGAAGCACTTTGGGCAACAACGTTGCAATTAAATGTGCTATTTAAATAATAACAGTTACTCCGCCCACTCCAGTTGTAGACTACTGGTGGAGGCAAGAACACTTCACACAATTTCCCCAGAAATTGTAGCTTTTCTAGTTTTTATACTGCAGCTTTATGCTGTAATTGTGTGTGGTTTTTTTTTTTAACATAAATCTACACTTAATACCCTATATTTAGAAGCACAAAACTGATTTTTGAATATTTACTAAAAAGAATATCTGAAATATCACATTAAAATAAGTATATACAACCTTTGCTATGACACATGCATCCTGCTCAGATGCATTCCATTTCTCTGGATTATCTTTGAGAGGTTTCTACACTTTGATCGCAGTCCACTTATGGCAAATTCAATTGATTTTGGAAAGGCACACATCTTTCTATACAACGTCTCCAAGCTGTAAATACATAGAGTACAAACCAAGATAGGATTGTGTTGACGCACTGATCTGGGGAAGGCTACAAAAAAATTGTCTGCATTCAAGGTTCCCAAGAGCACAGTGGCCTCCATAAGTCTTGAAAAAACCATGACCCTTCCTGGACCTGGTCACCAAACCAAACTGAGCAATTGGGGGAGAAGGGCCTTGCTAAGAGAGGTGACCAAGAGATCATGTGTGGTGATGGGAAAAACGTGCGAAGGACAACCATAAATGCAACACTCCACCGATCTTTACTTTGACAGGGTTGCCAGACTGAAGCATCTCCTCAACGCGTGACACACTTGAAATTTGAAGAAGAAAAAAGCACCTAAATGAATCTCAGATTGAGGAACAGGATTCTCTGATCTTAAGTAATAATAATCATCTGTGCAGTGTCATCCAGTGAAAGATGTTGATTGTAGCATCTTGCTTTGGAGTTTTTTCTGTGGCAGAGTTTGATAGACTGGTCAAGGGAAAACTTAACACCGCAAAATACAGAGATATTCTTAATGAAAACTAGAGCGCTTAGGACCTCATACTGGGCCAAAGGTACACCTTTCAATAGGACAATGATGCTAAACACACAGTCAACATAATGCAAGAGTGGCTTGGAGCCATTCTGTGAATGTCCTTGAGTGGTCCACCCTTGATACCAATTGAACATCTCTGGAGAGACTTAAAGGAACACTATAGCCACCTAAATTACTTTAGCTAAATAAAGCAGTTTTAGTGTATAGATCATTCCCCTGCAATTTCACTGCTCAATTCACTGTCATTTAGGAATTAAATCACTTTGTTTCTGTTTATGCAGCCCTAGCCACACCTCCCCTGGCTATGATTGACAGAGCCTGCATGAAAAAAAAACTGGTTTCACTTTCAAACAGATGTAATTTACCTTAAATAATTGTATCTCAATCTCTAAATTGAACTTTAATCACATACAGGAGGCTCTTGCAGGGTCTAGCAAGCTATTAACATAGCAGGGGATAAGAAAAATTTAATTAAACAGAACTTAATAAAGAATAAATAAATAGGGCTCTCTTTACAGGAAGTGTTTATGAAAGGCTGTGCAAGTCACATGCAGGTAGGTGTGACTAGGGTTCATAAACAAAGGGATTTAACTCCTAAATGGCAGAGGATTGAGCCGTGAGGCTGCAGGGGCATGTTCTATACACCAAAATTGCTTTATTAAGCTGAAATTGTTCAGGTGACTATAGTGTCCCTTTAAAAATTGCTGTCCACCAACAGTCCCAATCCAACTTGACAGTTTGAGAGGATCTGCAGACATGGATGTCAGAAACCACCTGAATCCAGTATTGCAAAGCTTGTCACATCATACTAAAAAATATTTGAGGCTGTAATCGCCACCAAAGATGCTTTTTACTAACCTTTTGTTTTGAGACTCCATCGTAGCTTCCACCCACACCTCCGCCCATGATGTCAAACCGCTTTCTCCCCGATGTGAAATACAATGCTCCTCATGTTTTGTTTTTCTGAGTAGTAACTTGTGGCTTACCATTTTTTTTTTAAAATCTTTATTTTTCTTTCTCTTTCTTTTCAATTATTTGAAACATTTAACAAATTGCAATATTTGTATAATCTTTAGTCAATATTCAATTGATACAGATTTTGTTTACAAGAAAAGAGGAGAATACAGACCTCTTTTAAAATAGAATTTAACATTAAATATCTAATAATACGTATATTATACAAATTTACAATATAACACAAAACCGTATAGCAGCAAATAAGGAGAAAAAAAATAGTTCTCTAAGTAGAGTGGAGGGAGCTTTAGGTGTAGCTTATATATTCTCAATGTTCAAGGAATGTAAATTACTTCCAACTAATGACAAGTGTTTCCCATATCAATCAACTAAAGACATTTCAACCAAACAGATACTTTTTTACTTAATTTTTGTTTGCTCAACATCAACTCCATTTATATCTGAAACTCTAGTTGATTTTTTACATTCTTCCAGGGGACTTCTGAATCTTTTTTCCACCATCTCGCAATTACTATTTTAACAGCTAAAAAGAGATGTATGAGGATTACCTTTAATTCATACGTCATAAGTGGCCAATTTAGATGTAGCAAAACTACCTCTGGAGAAATTTTTAACTCGAGTTTTAGATTACTGGATATGAACTTTTGTATTATCGACCAAAGATTTCTTAATTTAGAACAATCCCACCAGAAATTTCCAAAACTACCTCTAGCACTTTTACATCTCCAGCAAATAGGATTGGTTAAAGGGTATATTTTATTTAATTTCGTCGGTACTAAATACCACCTATTTAGGACTTTAAAGTGTGTTTCTAACAAGTTTAGTGAATGTATGTTCTTCTTAACATCCATCATTGAAGAACTTCATTGTTTCATGTTAATATCTATGTTTAAGTCTTTTTTCCATATAGATATAGCTGTTGGATTTATATCCTTAACCATTGATTTGGTTAAAGGGACACTATAGTCACCTGAACAACTTTAGCTTAATGAAGCAGTTTTGGTGTATAGAACATGCCCCTGCAGCCTCACTGCTTAATCCTCTGCCATTAAGGATTTAAATCCCTTTGTTTCTGAACCCTAGTCACACCTCCCTGCATGTGACTTGCACAGCCTTCCATAAACACTTCCTGTAAAGAGAGCCCTATTTAGGCTTTCTTTATTGCAAGTTCTGTTTAATTCAGATTTTCTTATCCCCTGCTATGTTAATAGCTTGCTAGGCCCTGCAAGAGCCTACTGTATGTGATTAAAGTTCAATTTAGAGATTGAGATACAATTATTTAAGGTAAATTACATCTGTTTGAAAGTGAAACCAGTTTTTTTTTCATGCAGGCTCTGTCAATCATAGCCAGGGGAGGTGTGGCTAGGGCTGCATCAACAGAAACAAGGTGATTTAACTCCTAAATGGCAGTGAATTGAGCAGTGAAATTGCAGGGGAATGATCTATACACTAAAACTGCTTTATTTAGCTAAATTAATTTGGGTGACAATAGTGTTCCTTTAATATTAAAGCTTTAGAAAGTGGTTTATTGATTTTTTTTGAGGTGAACAATAAATCAATCAAATTGCTCAAATTAGATTTTGGTGTGATAAGGTGTATAGACATATAACTTTTAAGTCTTAAAAAATTGAACACCCTTGTCCAATCACATCCAATCCATCCAATCACAGTGAAATCACATTGAAATCCATCCAATCACAGTGCTCTGTGTCATTTTACAAGCGTGGGAAAATTCCAAAGAACTTTCCCACGCTTGTAAAATGACAAAGAGCACTCTGATTGGTTTAAACCCACCAATCAGAGTGTTCTTAGCCTAATTGCAGGGCGGGGCAAGGCTTTTTAAATTGCGTCGGTTATTATGGATTTTTATTTGCCCTTTTTTGGGGCTGAAGAAAGAAGATTTTAGAAGAAAGAAAACATCGAATGGTAAGTTGATTTTATCTTATTTTTTCTTTTTTTTACAGGTTTTTAGTTAATGTTCCCCCCCTCATTATTTTTAGGGTGAGGGGGGAAGGTAGGGAGATTTTTTTTTTGGGGGGGGGGGGGAGGGTTAACTAGGGTCCCCCCCCTCCTTTGTATTTAGGGCCCCCACCCACCGCTCAGGGGTGGGGGCCGGGGGGGACAGTAGGTCCCCCCCTTATTGATAATTTTAGGGCCCCCACCCGCCGCACAGGGGTGGGGGCCGGGGGGACAGTAGGTCCCCCCCCTTATTGATAATTTTAGGGCCCCCACCCGCCGCACAGGGGTGGGGGCCGGGGGGGACAGTAGGTCCCCCCCCCTTATTGATCATTTTAGGGCCCCCACCCACCGCTCAGGGGTGGGGGTCGGGGGGGACAATAGGTCCCCCCTTATTGATCATTTTAGGGCCGGGGGGGGGGACAGTAGGTCCCCCCCTCATTGATAATTTTAGGGCCCCCACCCGCCGCACAGGGTGGGGGCCGGGGGGGGACAGTAGGTCCCCCCCCTCATTGATAATTTTAGGGCCCCCACCCGCCGCACAGGGGTGGGGGCCGGGGGGGGGGGGAAGGAGAGTAGGTCCCCCCCCCCTTCAACCACTATTGTGGACAGTAAGCGTCCCTGTGGGTTCGGGCTTCAGCTGTCAGCTAAAGCTGAAGCTGTCAGCTGAAGCCACGCCCACAGCAGTGCTGACAGGCTATCAGCACACAAAGCGCGTTCACAGTGCTTTGTGTGCTGATAGCCCGTCTGATGCATTCACCCAGAATGCATCGGACGAGAGGCCTTTTTAGGGCCTCTGAACTCGGAAGTCCCTCTGGTGGCCGTCTGACTGCACCAAGAGGTGTTCCTAGCTTCCAATGTAAACACTGCATTTTCTCAGAAAATACAGTGCTTACAAGAAAAAGGCTCCGGGTAGCTGTAGCACTCACCTGAACAACCTCATTAAGCTGAAGTTGTTCAGGTGACTATAGTGTCCCTTTAAATGTTTTATAGAATAAGTTGCTAAACCCATCAGGGCCTGGTGTTTTTGATCTTTCTAACTCATTAATGGCTTTTATAATCTCATCCATAGTTATAGGCTTATTTAAAAGTTCATTGTCAGTAGCTGTTAGTTGAAACTTATTTATAGTTTTTAAGTATTTTTTGATATCATCATCATCATCATCATCTGTGTTGATTTGAGATATATTATATAGGTTACTGTAGAATTCATTAAAATATTTTGCTATTTCTTTAGGGTTGTTGCTGTTTTTCCATTATATATTATTTTTTCCACTTTATTCTGTCCTTTTTGTTTTCTAAGTTTTTGGGATAGCATTTTATCAGCTCGATTACCTTTAGAATAGTATTTAAGTTTTAATCTATCCATATTTTTGGCCGTCCTTTCTATTAATTTTTGCTTTATATTTTCTTTCAATACTAATATTTTCTCATAGATTTCAGGTTATGGAGATTGTTTATTGATGTGAGTCATATTTCTTAATTCAGTATGTAAATAAGAGAGTAATATTTGTATCAAGTTGACTTTGTAATTTAATAAAGTGGCCTCTTATGACAGCCTTAAAGGCACACCACAAGATAGGTGGATCAATATTTTCTGAAGTATTTTCTTTAAAGTCATTTTTTTATATTATTTTCTATATAGGTTTTATTTATTTCAGAGCAAAGCAAATTATCGCTCAAACGCCAAGTATATGTTTCTCTTTTAGGTATACAAAAGGCTATTTCGCAAGACACCCCATTGTGATCTGTCCAGACTATTTCATTAATATTTGTTTTTTTTAATCATATCAATAATGCTTGGATCTACCCAAATCATATCCAATCTTGAATAAGAAAAATTGACTTTAGAAAAATGCGTGTAGTCTCTCTCATTGGGATTATAAATTCTCCAGATATCAAATAAGTTGTACTCATCTTTAATCTTTTTTAAAGCTTTAGCTTGTTTTATCACCATTTGATTTAAATTGTTTCCTTTCATCAATTTTTTATCTATCTGTGGGTCCAATACAGCATTAAAATCCCCTGCTAATATTAACTTCCCCACTTTGATTTTGTCTACTTTTTCCAATATTGTTTTAAATAGGAAACTGGTGAATAATTAGGAAGGTATATGTTGCATAATGTAGAAAATATGGAATCGATTTTACATATTATTATCAAATATCTACCTTTAATATCTTGTATCTGATGAATAATTTAAACTTGAATTTTTTCTCCAAATATTACAGCTACCCCGCATTTTTTTTTTGTCTTTATTAGAAGCTTGAATTATAAGCGGAAATCTTTTGCCTCCCCAATTTTGTTTATCTATTTGCCTCCAATGGGTTTCTTGTAAAAATATCATATTTAATTGGTTTTCACTTAGATATTTATATAATAGAGCTCTTTTTGCTATAGTATTCATTCCCTGAACATTGAGTGTAAGCATTTTTATCATGTTACTTCTCAAGACATCTTTGCATCCTTTTCCACTCCATAATCACTATTATTTTTCCTTATTGCTGCAAAAACATATACATAACACCAATAACATAAATTTAAAATCATTGGAGGAAATCCTCCCTTCTTAGCACAAAGACTGTAAATTTTCATTTAGAAAATCCGTCTTTACTGTGTCTTTAAGTCAGACACTAAGTAGGTATGTCCGGAAAGAAGTGATATTGCTTACAATTTTACCCCGGGGGGAAAACTTTTTTTTAACGCCTTAAATCTCATTTCCCCTTCTCCATTTCCTCCTTTGAATCTAATTAAACGTGTTTATTCTTAAAATAATTGCTGTACTTATTTTAACCGATATACAAACAAATTAAATCATTATTTCCCATATTGTTTGATTTCAAGTGTATTTATTCTTATTATCTATTACTAGGGTGTGGATTTAAAATCCTTCTAATTCTGTGCAGATCGTGTTCGTTAAACCATCATTCTAAATTTCAAGTCACATTTATATTAATACTTAACCCCTTAAGACCGCAGGACGTTCTATGCCGTCCTTAATTGGCCGGCTCTAAACGCCGCAGGACGGCATAGAACGTCCTGGGCGGTCTTACCCACCAAATAAAAATAAAAATAAAAAAATTAATTTCGTTCTAACTGTATTTTGATATTAATATATATATATATATATATATATATATATATATATATATATATATATATATATATATCTCAAAATACACGTAGAACGAAATAATATATATGTATATACCCAAGTATATACGTATACATCACTATATGTATACCTATATATAAATAAAAATAATTGTAAAAAAACTATATATATATATATATATATATATATATATATATATATATATATATACACACACACGTGTATATATAATAATTTTACATATATATTTATGTAATAATTTTACATATATATTTATGTAATAATTTTACATGATTAGGTCCTTTTTATTAATTACAATTTGCGGGACCTGCCTAACAACCCAGGCCGAAAGTATAGGGAATTTAATTTGCTAGCACTATATTTAACCCTATAACTTTTCAAGACACTATAAAACCTGTACATGGGGGGTACTGTTTTACTCGGGAGATATCGCTGAACACAAATATTTGTGTTTCAAAACCGTAAAATATATTACAACAATGATATCGTCAGGGAAAGTGAAATTTTTTGAATTTTTCGCACACAAACGGCACTTACACTGACGATATTTTTGCTGTAATACTTCTTACTGTTTTGAAACACAAATATTTGTGTTCAGCAAAGTCTCCTGAGTATAACAGTACCCCTCATGTACAGGTTGTATGGTGTTTTCAAAAGTTACAGAGTCAAATATAAGGCTTGCGTTTCAGTTTTTTCACAATGAAATTCGCCAGATTGGTTACGTTGGCTTTGAGACCGTATAGTAGCCCAGAAATAAGAATTACCTCCATAATGGCATACCATTTGCAAAAGTAGACAACCCAAGGCAGAGGCGGCTCTCTAATTAGGCGGTTTAGGCGGCCGCCTAAGGCCTCGCGCTGGCTAGGGCCTCGCGGCCGCCTAAACCGCCTGTTGGCAGAGTGTGTCAGGTCCTCGGTCAGTGACCGAGGACCTGACACCAGGAGGGGGCCCGGCGGCTTGCCCGGTATGCCGCCGGGTGCGAGGCCCCTCCTGGCTGCCGGCCAGCCACCGCAGACACTGGTCTGCAGCTCCGCAGTGTGCAGAGCTGCAGACCATGTGACTCGCGAGAATTGGCCAATCAGAGCGTTGCCGTGGGTTACCACGGCAACGCTCTGAAATCTCGCGAGATTACACGGTCTGCAGCGCTGCGGAGCTGCAGACCGGAAGTAATGGCCACCGGACCACCAGGGAGCCCACTGGACCACCAGGGAAAGGTAGGCTCTCCCTCCCCATCACCCCCCACCACCATCACCACCCCCAGCCGTACCCCCCACAGCCTCACCACCCCCATCACCAACCATCACCCTCAGCCTCACTCACCATCACCCCCCACCACCCTCAGCCTCACCACCCTCAGCCTCACCCCCCCACCCTCAGCCTCACCCCCCACCACCCTCAGCCTCACCCCCCACCACCCTCAGCCTCACCCCCCACCACCCTCAGCCTCACACCCCACCACCCTCAGCATCACCCCCCACCACTCTCAGCCTCACACCCCACCACCCTCAGCCTCACCCCCCCACCCTCACCATCACCCCCACCACCCTCAGCCTCACCCCCCCACCATCACCACCCTCAGCCTCACTCACCATCACCTCCGCCTCACCCCCCCACCCTCAGCCTCAGCCCCCCACCCTCACCATCACCCCCACCACCCTCAGCCTCACCCCCCCCTCACCATCACCACCCTCGGCCTCACTCACCATCACCCCCACCACCCTCACCATCACCCCCACCACCCTCAGCCTCACCCCACCTACCCTCACCATCACCCCCCACCACCCTCAGCCTCACCCCCCCCACCCCCCTCAGCCTCACTCACCATCACCCCCCACCCTCACCCCCCCATCCTCACCATCACCCCCCACCACCCTCAGCCTCACCCCCCACCACCCTCAGCATCACCCCCACCACTCTCAGCCTCACACCCCACCACCCTCAGCCTCACCACCATCACCACCCCCAGCCTCACCCTCACCACCCCATCACCAACCATCACCACCCTCAGCATCACCACCCCCACCCCCACCACCCTCAGCCTCACCCCCCACCACCCTCAGCCTCACCCCCCCCCACCCTCACCATCACCCCCCACCACCCTCAGCCTCACCACCCCCACCCCCCTCAGCATCACCCCCCTCAGCCTCACCACCCTCAGCCTCACCCCCCACCACCCTCAGCCTCACCCCCCCACCACTCTCAGCCTCACCACCCCCCACCACCCTCAGCCTCACCACCCCCCTCAGCCTCACCACCCCCCACCACCCTCAGCATCACCCCCCACCACCCTCAGCATCACCCCCCCGCCACCCTCAGCATCACCCCCCCGCCACCCTCAGCATCACCCCCCCGCCACCCTCAGCATCACCCCCCCGCCACCCTCAGCATCACCCCCCCGCCACCCTCAGCATCACCCCCCCGCCACCCTCAGCATCACCCCCCCGCCACCCTCAGCATCACCCCCCCGCCACCCTCAGCATCACCCCCCCGCCACCCTCAGCATCACCCCCCCGCCACCCTCAGCATCACCCCCCCGCCACCCTCAGCATCATCCCCCGCCACCCTCAGCATCATCCCCCCGCCACCCTCAGCATCATCCCCCCGCCACCCTCAGCATCATCCCCCCGCCACCCTCAGCATCATCCCCCCGCCACCCTCAGCATCATCCCCCCGCCACCCTCAGCATCATCCCCCCGCCACCCTCAGCATCATCCCCCCGCCAACCTCAGCATCATCCCCCCGCCACCCTCAGCATCACCCCCCCGCCACCCTCAGCATCACCCCCCCGCCACCCTCAGCATCACCCCCCCGCCACCCTCAGCATCACCCCCCCGCCACCCTCAGCATCACCCCCCGCCACCCTCAGCATCACCCCCCGCCACCCTCAGCATCACCCCCCCGCCACCCTCAGCATCACCCCCCCGCCACCCTCAGCATCACCCCCCCGCCACCCTCAGCATCACCCCCCCGCCACCCTCAGCATCACCCCCCCGCCACCCTCAGCATCACCCCCCCGCCACCCTCAGCATCACCCCCCCGCCACCCTCAGCATCACCCCCCCGCCACCCTCAGCATCACCCCCCCGCCACCCTCAGCATCACCCCCCCGCCACCCTCAGCATCACCCCCCCGCCACCCTCAGCATCACCCCCCCGCCACCCTCAGCATCACCCCCTCCCACCCTCAGCATCACCCCCTCACCACCCTCAGCATCACCCCCTCACCACCCTCAGCATCACCCCCTCACCACCCTCAGCATCACCCCCTCACCACCCTCAGCATCACCCCCTCACCACCCTCAGCATCACCCCCTCACCACCCTCAGCATCACCCCCTCACCACCCTCAGCATCACCCCCTCACCACCCTCAGCATCACCCCCTCACCACCCTCAGCATCACCCCCTCACCACCCTCAGCATAACCCTCCGTCACCACCCTCAGCCTCACCCCACTCACCATCACCCCCTCCTTCTCACATTACCCCCTCTCACTCTCACATTACCCACTCTCACTCTCACATTACCCCCTCTCACTCTCACATTACCCCCTCTCACTCTCACATTACCCCCTCTCACTCTCACTTTATCCCCCTCACTCTCACATTACCCCCCTCACTCTCACATTACCCCCCTCACTCTCACATTACCCCCCCTCCCTCTCACATTACCCCCTCTCACATTACCATCACCCCCCTCCCTCTCACATTACCATCACCCCCCTCCCTCTCACATTACCATCACCCCCGCTCCCTCTCACCATCGCACCCCCGCTCCCTCTCACCATCGCACCCCCGCTCCCTCTCACCATCGCACCCCCGCTCCCTCTCACCATCGCACCCCCGCTCCCTCTCACCATCGCACCCCCGCTCCCTCTCACCATCGCACCCCCGCTCCCTCTCACCATCGCACCCCCGCTCCCTCTCACCATCGCACCCCCGCTCCCTCTCACCATCGCACCCCCGCTCCCTCTCGCCATCGCACCCCCGCTCCCTCTCGCCATCGCACCCCCTCTCCCTCTCGCCATCGCACCGCTTCTCCCTCTCACCATCGCACCCCTTCTCCCTCTCACCATCGCACCCCTTCTCCCTCTCACCATCGCACCCCTTCTCCCTCTCACCATCGCACCCCTTCTCCCTCTCACCATCGCACCCCTTCTCCCTCTCACCATCGCACCCCTTCTCCCTCTCACCATCGCACCCCTTCTCCCTCTCACCATCGCACCCCTTCTCCCTCTCACCATCGCACCCCTTCTCCCTCTCACCATCGCACCCCTTCTCCCTCTCACCATCGCACCCCTTCTCCCTCTCACCATCGCACCCCTTCTCCCTCTCACCATCGCACCCCTTCTCCCTCTCACCATCGCACCCCTCTCACCATCACCCCCCCCCCCCTTATACACACACAACACACTTCAAGCAGCTACCCCATACACATAGGGTCTCAGACAAAAACGCAAACATGCTCACAGAGACATACATTCAGACACACAAGGATACTCTCTGTCAGACACACTCTCAGGCACATACACAGGTAGACAGCGCATCAATGTGTATATGTGACACTTTTTTGTTAGTGGAGCCTCATGTTTGCGTTTCGCCTAAGGCCTCATAAAGTCTAGAGCCGCCTCTGACCCAAGGTATTGCAAATGGGGTATGTTCAGTCTTTTTTAGTAGCAACTTAGTCACAAACACTGGCCAAAATTGGCTTTCAAATTAGTTTTTTGCATTTTTCACACACAAACAAATATTAACGTTAACTTTGGCTAGTGTTTGTGACCAAGTGGCTACTAAAAAAAGACTGGACATACCCCATTTTCAATACCTTGGGTTGTCTACTTTTGCAAATGGTATGCCATCATGGGGGTAATTCTCATTCCTGGGCTACCATACAGTCTCAAAGGCAACGTAACCAAACTGGCAAATTTCAATGTGAAAAAACTGAAAAGTGTAACATGCTATATTTGACCCCGTAACTTCCCAAAACACCATAAAACCTGTACATAGGGGGTACTGTTTTACACGTGAGACATCGCTGAATACAAATATGTGTATTTTATTGCAATAAAAGCAAACAGTATTATGACATTCACAGTTAGAATGTCACATAGAACTAAGAAAATTTTAAAAAATCGTATTTTCTCTCATTTTTTTTATATTGTATTAATATTACGTTATGTTCCATACCTAAATATTTGATGTTAAATGAAAGCCCTGTTTCCCTTGAATAAAATGATATATAATAAGTGTGGGTGCATTTAATATGAAAGAGGTAAATTATTGTTGAACAGACATATAGTCAAAATCTGTGGTTTGTTTAAATATTTTTTGGTTCACAACTTGTACATTTGGCTGCGGTCTTAAGGGGTTAAACGTGTTTTTCTTTTTTTTAACACCTTGCTTCATATGTTTAGATACCTTTAATACCTTGATGAATTATTTTCCTAAAAAATTACTATTGTGCATACTTAGTTCTATATTAATAAAAGCTTATTTGCTATACAAGTGTAGTTATATATAATAGTGAAAGCTTAACAGCTATACAAATGAAGTTTACAAGTGAAGCTTTCAAAACAAAATTGCTACTTAGTTGTGTCTAAAAATCTCTTTACCAAAAAGAGAAAAGTGAGAGAGGAGAAAAAAAAATAAATTATTCCATTTTATTTTTCTGTCGCAACAGTCTTTTCATCTTTTCTCTTTGCTGGTTAGCCAGCTATTTGCTTCATTTGCATTCAAAAAGATTTTCTTTTCTTGCTTCCAAATAAACCTTAAAGATGCCGGAAGACCCCATTGAAATCTGATCTCATCTTTTCTTAGAAAGTCTGTCACGGTAGAAAAGGATTTTCTCCAAGTCCTGGTAAAATAGGATAAATCTTGCAAAAAAATTAAATCTTTGTAAATAAAAGTTGTTCAGGGTTTAATACGACTGTCTTTCATTAAATTATTTCTCATTGATAATGAGGAAAAGCTCACTATCACATCTCTTGGAAAGTGTGAAGCAATTGTATTAGGTTTGTAGATTCGATGGACATTTTCTATTTGATGTTCATCTGAAGGCATTTCAGGTAGGACTTCTTTGAATAGGTTATTTAGGTATTCTTTTAATTTTTCATTAGTAATTTCTTAAGAAATCCCTCTTATTCTTATATTACTTTTTCTTGATCTATCTTCCAAAGCTGCTATTTTCTTTTCAAGATTATCAGCTTTATTTGTTAAAGACTGCATTTCCATATTGATTGCTTTTATTTGAGTTCCAAACACTAAACATTTTTTTTTTCCACTTCTACCACTGATACTGCAACATTTTTAATATCTTGTTTTATGTTGTTGAAACTTACAAGCATATCTTGTTTTAGTGTATTAAGTTGTAGCTCTAGCACTTGCTTGAATTGATCTTGTATGCTAATTGAAGCAATTGCTTGAGATTGTGATGGAGATTGGGCAATTGGAACTTCCAAGTTAATATTGGAGGTATTAGTCGGGTGTGTCTGCATTCAATTTTCTGTTCCTGCACGTCTCTAATAGGAGTTGTAAAAAAGCCAGAGAACCTATTTTCTGTTTGTTGAACTAATTTAATTTCTTTCTTCTTTTCTGTAGTTGTTTTTCTAGTTGTCATTTTTATTTCTTAACTGCTTCTTCATAAAAAAACTTCAACTGAATAGCCTTCCTTATGTATAACTTTTAGTTTGAGTAATTAGCTTAATTTAATTAATCAAATACAATAATCTCCTCTAATGAAAATTTTGTCTCAAGCCAATATTTATATACAAATATATTAATGTATTAATGTAATGTGTTGCAGTATATTCAGAGGTACTCAGTTTTATTTATGGCCGTTTAGAAGATTACTAAGGGTTTCTTTTTTTTTTTCCCTTGTTTTTTCTCTTTTCTTTCTTCTTGTTTATTTGAAAGGAAACTTCTCTTGTTCCCTGTGTAGAAAAAATAAACCTTCAGCGATTTCTTTTTTTTCTGTTAAAGCCCGTCAATGGTGTATTTTAGTATGCACTTCAAATATCAAGCGCCACTATGTTGCTCCAAACTGGCCTCACTAACTCTTCAATCCACTTCGTCGGATTGTTCTCAGCAGCCAGCCAAATAGTGATCATGGAGCGGCATGGTTAGCTCATCTCCGCGTTCATTCTCCTCATCTTCGTTCCGGACCCGCCCACCTCTAGCACATGTGGCGTCTTACGTCATCACGTACTCCGACTTCTCCCGTGGCTTACCATTTTTTGTCATGGTTTTTAAAGGAATACTATAGACACCAGAACTGCAGCTTCATGTAGTAGTTTTGGTGTATAGCATGTGTTTACATTTCTGTGTTGGGACAACTTTAGTGGCATTTTCAGACAGCCACTAGATATGTTTAACAATGTGCCACACTTTGCATTGAGGTGCTGAACGTTCCTCTTTGAGGAGTTGTTGATTGGCACAGAGTGGCATTTTGGTGTGCATGCGCAATAGCCTCTTAATGCTTTCATAAATCGAAATTGATTTCCGCCAAAGCGGTGGAGCATGGGCAGGGCCAGACCCACACGGTGCTGAAAATAAGACCATCAAATTACCTTTTTAACAGTGGATAAGGGTGGCTGGACACATTAATGGACTTTTCACACCTGTAGTGTCAAGAATACACGTTTGTATTCCTGACACTATAGTGTTCCTCTAATATAATATATTATTAAATGCTTTATTATGAAATGCTGTTTATGTGAAATAATCCTCTTTATAACAGTGTTGCTTGCCCTAAAGGGTTCCCAACCCAGTCCTCCAGTACACCCTACCAGTCCAGGATTTAACCCCTTAAGGACCAAACTTCTGGAATAAAAGGGAATCATGACATGTCACACATGTCATGTGTCCTTAAGGGGTTAAGGACTACCCTGTTGTATCTAAACTGTTTATTTATTTATTTTTAAACACCTTAGACACATTTGGGTGTTGTTTGCTTTTATCATTTTGGTAAAGTTATATAATATAAGAGAAAACGAAATTCAGATAATTTCTGGTGACTGCAATTTAACATGATATATTTTGTTTTTGTTAAGCCTTCAGACGCCTTGGTTCTGGGAAAAATAAAAAATGTTGATTGCGTGCTGCTTGCAAGGTAATATGTTATTTCTTGAATAAATATGTTTAAAAAAAATGTCTGTCTTAAGATTTAAAAGTACACTAATATTTTAAAATAATATCTCCATTAAAGGACCATATAGTCACCAGAACAACTACAGCTTAATGTAGTTCTTCTGGTACATATTATAGCTCCCTTCAGGCATTTTCATGTTTTCAGAGAAAAGGCAGTGTTTACATTGCCCCTAGGGACACCTCCAAGTGGCCACTGGAGGGGCTTCCTGGCTCAGGGCTGCACAGTAAGTCGTTCAGCATCCCCACACTCTGCATGGAGACGCATTGATTCAATGCATCTCTAAGAGGAGGTGCTGATTGGCCAAAATGGTGTTTGGCCCCGCCCCCTTGACGATTTTAGCCATTTAATACTTTTTAGGACCTGGGCCCCTGGCAGACCAATGTATATGCTGGTATATAAGATGGTGTATGTATCGTGTATTTGATTCTATATGCATGTAAAGTGAATGTATGTTTCTGTGTGTATATTCACTGTGAGCCCTGGTTTAAGTGAATATATGTATGTTTTGGTGTGTAGTGTCAGGATGTGGGGATTCAGTGTAATATAAATAAGTTAATGTAGTTGTTTTGGTATGTATAGCCAGTCCCTACAGGCATTTTAATGTAAACACTGCCTTTTCAGAAAAAAGGCAGTGTTTACATTGCTGCGTAGGGACAACTCCAGTGGCAGTCACTCAGGCCACTAGATGTGCTTCCTGGGTCAGTGATAGACAATGTGCAGCACTGACGTTCAGTGTCTCCATACTCTGCATGGAGGCGCTGAACTTTCCCCACAGAATTGCAATGATTCAATACATCTCTGTGAGCAGATGCTGATTGGCGCAACGGTGTGCCAATTAGCTTCCCAATGCTTCCTATGGGAGAGCATTGTTATGGCTGAGATAATCAATTCTGATGATCTCAGTCAAGGGGCCAGAGCATGGGCCGAGCTTGCGTCGGCGGACCTGTGTGGTGCTAAAATAAAGGCAAGTTTATTACCTTTTCAAGAGGGGTAAGTGGATGCCGGTAACCTAAATAATGGTGTTTTTAACACTATAGGGTCAGCAATACACACATGTATTCCTGACCCTATAGTGTTCATTTAAATGCATTTTGTTTTTTATGGAATTCATTCTAGTATGTCCATAACAGTGTATGTATGCAGGGACATATTTGTATTGAGAGTCTGTATGTGTGTGTAAATGCAAGGCCATATTTGGATGTAGTGTGTGTGTGAACTCAGGGACAGTAGTTGTTATAGGTGCTATAATGGGAAAGGGGTAATGGGGGGGGGGGGGGGAGGGGAGGAATTATGGGAGGCAGGGGATAATAGAAGCTATTGAGGGTGCAGGGGAGGAATAGAGGCTGTAGTGGGTAACGGGTTGTAGAATGTGTAGGGAGTAATAGGGGCTGTAGCATGTGTCGGGTAATAGGAGTTGTATGTGTAGGGAGATAATGGGGGTTGTAGTATGTGTAGGGAGTAGTAGGTGCGGTAGTATGTGTTGGGGCTGTAGGAGATGATTGGGGTTGTAGTGTGTGTAGGGGGTGATGGGGGTTGTAGTGTGTGTGTGTGTGTGTAGGGGGTGAGGGTTGATGGGGGTTGTAGTGTGTGTGTGTGTGTGTAGGGGGTTATGGGGGTTGTATTGTGTGTAGGTGGTGATGGGGGTTGTAGTGTGTAGGTGGTGATGGGTGATGGGGGTTGTAGTGTGTGTAGGGGGTGATGGGGTTGTAGTGTGTGTGTGTGTGTAGGGGGTGATGGGGTTTTGTAGTGTGTGTAGGGGTAATAGGGGCTTTAGTATGTGATGGGGGTTGTAGTGTGTGCTGGGGCTAGGTGAATAAAGCAAAATGGATGGATTGGAGCTGTTTGGGCAGCTTATATGCCTAAAACGTGTAATTAAAAAAAATAAAAAAATGTTTTAAAATAATGTATCCCCCCTCCTTGAGCCTTGCCTTTGTCCAGGGAGGGGGTAATCCTTACCCATGCCATGGTGGTGCAAAGAGCCCAATCTCCTCCTCGGCATGCAAGTGTCCCGAAGAGCTCCCTCCCTGGTTGGCCATGGAATTGTAGGACATGCTGCCTGAAACACTGATAAAGCAGCTCCACACGGGTTGCCATGATACGTTACAGGCAGCCTGCATGCTGTTCTCATCTCTGTTCTGCTCCTGGAGCCTTTGCTGATATTTTTCCCCAGCCAAAAGTCACAGACTACACAAGACTGGCACAGTGAGAAGCAACCTAGTGGGTCTTTAATAAGGCCCCTTGGATGTCTCTCAGTGTACTACAAAGGGGCCGTCTCTGCTGACTAGGAGTATAGCATGGCCGACCAAGGGGGAACTTCTGTAACGGCAGTGGCCTGCAGAAGTTTGTGAGTGCAGGCTGGCTGGGGAGCTTGTTGAACTCCCAGCTGCCATTACATCCTACACCACGAACGAGCCCCCCAGAACCTCGGTCCATGACCGATATGCCAGAGTGCTCAGTCTGCCACTGCACATGTGTGTATATATCATTTTTATATATATTAATGAAAAGGAGCTCAACAAAGAACCACATTTTTGCCCCATAATTCCACTTTACACATGGATTCCTTGGAGTATGTGTCTGCTATATACAACAGCTTTGAAACACAACACAGCACACAATGTGGTTCTTTGTTGAGCTCATTTGCATATGCCTACCCAGAATCCCTTGCAGTAGTGAGAGCACTGTTTAAGTGAGATTTCTGTGGGGAAAAAGCAAGTCTTATGGCTTGACTGGTGTGTGTGTATTTGTGTTTTAGCTATGTAATATATATATTTTTTTACTTTTAAACGCCCACCCCTGCGTTTAGGACCGGGTACCCAAGGACTGCATAGTACGCCCGCCGTCCTTAAGGGGTAAAAGAAGCACTTCAATTAAAATTAAATGTGAGATGTGTGTTCCTTTTGTTAATTCGAAATTATTGGTACTTCTTTAAAATAAATTTAAAAAAAATTGCACCAATACCAATTTAATGCATGTGATAGGTTTGGGCTACATTAAAGGACCAATCTAGTGCCAGGAAAACATACTCGTTTTCCTGGCACTAGAGTGCCCTGAGGGTGCCCCCACCCTCAGGGACCCCCTCCCGCCTGGCTCTGGAAAGGGGAAAAGGGGTAAAACTTACCTTTTTCCAGCGCTGGGCGGGGAGCTCTCCTCCTCCTCTCCGCCCCGTCGGCTGAATGCGCACGCGCGGCAAGAGCTGCGCGCGCATTCAGCCGGTCGCATAGGAAAGCATTTACAATGCTTTCCTATGGACGCTTGCGTGCTCTCACTGTGATTTTCACAGTGAGAATCACGCAAGCGCCTCTAGCGGCAGCCACTAGAGGATTAGGGGGAAGGCTTAACCAATTTATAAACATAGCAGTTTCTCTGAAACTGCTATGTTTATAAAAAAAAATGGGTTAACCCTAGCTGGACCTGGCACCCAGACCACTTCATTAAGCTGGAGTGGTCCTTTAATACGTTGTGTTTTTTACATGCCCAAATCTTAATAGTTTTTGCATAAAATAATTACATGTTTTGCAGAATGCTGCATTATAAGCCTGCCTCTTTAGCCACACACCGTCATTCCATAAAAAGACTTCCTTATCCATAAGGTACACAGCTCTGCTACTTACAGTATTGAATGATCTGAACAACAAAACAACCTACATTAGAAGAAGACACCTAGTGAGACATATAGTAAGCATATTGCTAACTGCCTGCAACTAGGTTGTGAATTAAAAAAAAAAAACTCCTTCAGTGCTGTTGTGGCTGAGCTGTGTGCATACCTTCTGGTAAGGAAATGTTTATGTAATGAGGGGCGTTGCTAAGGAGGTAGGCAAATGGTGCAGCGTTCTGCAAAACATATTTTGTGCAAAAAAACTTTAAAGATTTGAACATGCAAAATACTTAATATTAATGATGACAAAAACTACCAAATGCATTAGTTGTTTTTGGTGCTTGGAGTGTTCCTTTAAATGTACCTTACCTTTATTACTAGCGCAATCCATGATCGTCCACTCCACTTTCCTATAGAAAAATTGAGGGCATCCAGCATTCCCATACTTGTATGCTGATGCCGGACATCAAATAAATTTGGTAATTTGATAAATTTGTCTTGAAATCTCATAGCGGCTGTATGAGGAGATGCTGATTGGCCAGGGCTGTGTTTGAATCATGCTGGCTCTGCCCCTCATCTGCCTCTTTGTCAGTCTCAGCCAATCCTGTGAAGAAGCACTGTGATTGGATCAGGCTACCACTTCTGATGATGTCAGCAGACTGCTTGTTTTACCGAGGCAAACAGCATGCAGATTTACAGATTCAGGCTTAAATACAGTAGATGTTGCTATATTTTTGGAGGCATGAGGGGCCAGGGGGGCTAGATGGTGGTTTTAACACTATAGGGTCAGGAATACATGTTTATGTTCCTGACCCTATAGTGATCCTTTAAGCAGAATTCTAGCCATCGCTCTCATGCAATGTTAAAACCACCTAATCACTACTGCTATCCTGAATAATTAGAGTACATACTGTTTTCATATCACCAAATTGTTGCAGCAGATGAATTTCTTTCTTATCATTGCTCTTGTTCTGTTCTCAAGGTCTCCATAACTATACCTATGTGAACTTAACCTTGTCATTTTCGTGTGACTCTACTTTCTATTCTTTTGTTCGTTTTATTTCTTTATATAGTGCTTTATAATCTTCTTTTATTTGTATTTAATTTTTTTCATGTTTTATGATTCTCTCCCCTAACAGTTGTAAATGAGTTCCTTTTTGATAGTGTTATCTTCATCTTTTTACAGACATGGAAAGCAGCATACAGTTTCTCCAACAAATGTTAACTACCGTGCCAACATTTGGGCTTTAAAAATGGAAGGATGTACTCACATATTGGTGACTACGGCTTGTGGATCTTTGAGAGAAGAGATTCAGCCTGGAGATGTAGTAATGCTTGATCAGTTTATTGACCGGTAAGACATGACTTAAATGTATGCAGAACGGGGGGGCGGGGCTTGACCGCCGACGGGATCAGACACGTTGTGTCTGAGCTCCCGCTCCAAGACCCAAAAATCGGAGGAAGCTGCGACCGGCAAACCCCACCAACGTCCACACAGACCCCCAGTTACTGGGGACAGCGGGGATACCGCATGGGAACCAGTCCGGCACAGACAGTAACCCGGTTGGGCACGGAGCTCGCAGGGGCTTGAGCCGGGAGGGACGGCCGTTCTCCCGGGTCTCCTGGCCGGCGGCTAGCCCCCCCCCCCCCCCCCCCCCGACCGGGGGGGTCATCCCAGTCCGCGGAGGCACTAACCAGGGCACCAACCTGGGCCGATCAACCACCCTGGCGGGGAACATCACCCGGGCGCCAGTCCACAAGATGGCCGCCGCCATGTGCGCGGGCCGCCAGAGAGAACGAGCTGACGCCTGCTCGAAAACGAGGAAACCAACGCAGCTAATGAGAAGAGCACCCACTATTATCCCAGCAGCACATTACAAGGCAATAAAAAGTGTATGGACACTGCAGATGTGAGCATCTAATGTACCTGAATATTGTCACACTGCCCCCCGACCACAGAGAACACTGAAAAGACGCTGCAGAGACTCCCGCCTGAGCAACAGGTGGAACATATGACTGCAACCTTGAATACCAGCGGCAAGCATAAAACACTGTCTAAATATAAGAGACTGCCAACATAAAGGGGGTGCTTAGTAACTCAGTTATTGTTACCAGCTACCAGTCAGGAATATGGGGATCTGCACTTAACAAGCTAATAATGTTGTGTCTTTATCTCGGGAGGGGGGGGGAAGGGAGGCATAGATAGTTAATCTGGGTCCAGGGAAGAGCTTGTAACTAACTGCCTAACTACTGAAGCACCACATATGGCAAGGCGCAATGTTGATGTATGGGCTGCATCTCATTTTAATAGAGTTACCTGCTAAACCTAGCCTGATGCAATTAACGTGGACAGAACCCTATTACTTCGCCTCTGTTCAGTTTTTCTATGCCAGAGCCTGGTCCTAGCCTGTATTTAAATAATAAGCAACTGAATAATCATACTATCCTAGCCTGCAATAACAACCAGTACAGGGTATTTATGCCAATCACACTGTCATTGACACTTCCTCAGCACTGCTCTGCTAATCCTGTTATACCACTTTAGGCAATCCTTTACCCTATTTCAATCTATTCTGCTGTACTCTGTTACTTTACTTGTCATTTAAAAACAAAAATATGGCAGTCTTTCTTAGGAGTGTATTACAAACCATCTTGTAATCACCAACTTGCGTTACCCCAAAATACCTCCTCTTTCTATTCTGTACCCCATAACGCATATGCCATAATAAAAGAAAGAATTAAAAAAATGTATGCAGAACGCTGGCAGATTATCTGTTTTCCGAGTCTAGGTATTGTGGTGAACATACATGAGACTGTGCCAACAGGAAATTTATATGGATGCTATGATTCCCAATGAATTATCTGGACTGGAGACTTCAGTAGAGCTAGGTGGACTGATCTGGGGTAAAGGGCATGGCTACTGATTTTTACAGATTTGAGCTTCAACTGTAATAGGAGTGTAGAATAAAATAAAGGTGCATTGTGTGACGTACTAAAGGAGGGGGAGATGGTACACTGTGAGTTGGGTCATCTTGTTGGGGTTTATCGTTCGATTGGGGAATTATATCCTATGTCGGAGGCGTTCCTAGTGTAGGGTGCTGTCTTAGTAATTGAGTTTGCTAGGAAAACCGGTTCTCGCCGTAGTCGGCAACCAGTGTGCCCAAATGTCGATGTATTTTTGTGTCTTGTCTTCTGACTTCATGAGTAAGTCCTCTATGGCCCTCAGGTCCTCCATCTGAGTGAACCAGTTGGCCAGTGTGGGGGTTTCCAGTATTGGTGTATGATCTGTTTGGCTACGTTAAGGAATCTTATTGTGATTGATATCCCTATCTCAGTGCCACACCTCCAGCATTGGGTCTGGGTTAATCTTGTGCAACATGTCGGGAGTGTGGTACCAGTTGGTTGGCAATTTGTCGGCCGTCTTCTGGGTATTACTGAAGACTGAGCACCTATGCGTTAGGTAGCATATTTTCTCCCAATCCCAGTCTCCAAACCTATGGTTCAGGGACGTTTCCCATTTCCCCATAAATGCTGGTGATTCGAGTGGTATGCGCGTTTGCAGCATGGAATATAGGAAGGACATGTCATGCGGAAGCGGCTCCAGATCAATACATGTTTGTTCAAATATTGTAGGCACGCGTTTCAGCGCCTGTCCCTATGGTAATGTTTTGATAAAAACATTCAGCTGTTGGTATTTGAATAGTTGTATGAAGGCCGGGGTCGATTCCCCTAAAAGGTCGGTCAGGGTTTTCATCCTTGTCTCTGGGTATAGGTGGCGTAGTTTGGACAGTGGGTCAGGAAAGAAGTCTTTAAATGCGCTAGGGTCGAGGCCCGGTTTAAATGTTGTGTTGAGTGTTAGTGGGAGTAGTGGTGGTGGGTATGAGGTAAGGCTGCTCCTTCCCGCTATCCTGTGCCAGACCTGTAGTGTGGCGTGTACAAATAAGGGTGCCCCCTTCAGCCCTCCAGGAAACCATGGAATCAGGGCTACTGGAGTGCCTATATCTGCTTCCTCTACTTTTTTTCCATAGTTTTTTCACTTTACTTTTAGACCATTCCACTATCTGAAGGAGATGGCATGCGACATAGTAAATAAAGAAATCTGGCAATGCCAGGCCTCCCCTCTCCTTGGGCTGTGTGAGTTGGTCGTACTTTAGTCTTGATTTTTTTTTTCCCTTTCCAGTTCCCTAGTGCCATGCGTACGGAGTTGAAGTAAGATATAACAGCCGTGTTAGGAAGTTCATTTTAGCTACTTGAATGCGGCCCAGCCACAAGATGTGTGGGTAGAACCATTCCTGCATGTCCCTCTTAAGCGTGCTCAACATTGGGGCAAAATTCTCTTTAAATAGGTCTGCGCTATTTTTGGTTAGCGATATGCCCAAGAAGCGGATTTTAGACTTGGCCAATTGAAACGCATAGCTGCTTCGAAGTGATTCAGCTCTGTTCCTGGGCACAGGCATATTTAGAACAAAGGACTTTGAAAAGTTTATTTTCAAGTTGGAGACTGCTCCATAGTCTTGCAAGGCTTGCAAAATGTTTGGGAATAAGATTTCTGGGTTCATGATAAAGAGGAGGTCATCCGCATATGCTGCGATCTTGTAATGCGTGGTCCTCTTCTCTATCCCGGTTATGTCCGGATTGTGTCTTATTGCCGCAAGGAGCGTTTTGAGGGCAAGGACGAAGAACAGCAGGGCATCCCTGACAGGTGCCATTATGGATAGAGAATTAATCTGTGAGGGTGCCATTGACTATCACATGTGCCTTGTGCTGCCTGTTGAGCGCTTCTATCCAACCCGTCCCCTACGGCCCCAGCCACAGGTGGGACAGCACCTGAAACGTGTAGTTCCAGATAACCCTGTCGAAGGTCTTCTCCGCGTCTGTGGCTAGCAGGAGAAGGCCCTTGTGTCCGGCCGACTTCTCATGCATGACTGTAAGTCCCCTAATAGTGTTGTCCCTGGCCTCGCGACCTGTCACGAACCCCACCTGGTTCAGGTGTACCAGTGTGGGGAGATGCACCTGTAGCCGCTCCGCCCGAATCTTTGCCATTAGTTTCAGGTCGCAATTGATGAAGGAGATGTGTCTGTAATTTCCAAAGTGCTCTCCGTCCTTGCCCTCTTTCGGTAGGATGTGATCTAAGCTGTCAGGGCTTGTGTGGGTATGGTCGGGCCATCTCTTATGGAGTTATGGGAGGTCAGCAGTGGCATGTAGAGGATATCAGCTAAGTACTTTAGCGGTAGGCCATCTGGACCTCAGCTCTTGCCCAGTTTCAAAGTCTTCGTAGCCTGTGCCAATTCCGCAAGGGTGATGGGTTCGTCTAGAGTCAGCTTTTTTTCTTTTTTTTGAGATATGGAGGTGTGTGTCGCTAGGTAGGATTGTATCGTGCCCCGCAGGTGGTTTGGGACATTCCTGAGGATGAGTCCCATTTTGGGTCGAAGGTCCGATTTGAAGTCTCCCCATAGTATCCGTATTCTCTCCCAAAATCTCTTCCATTTTTTGAGCATTCGGTAGAGACCTCTATAGTGCCTCTGATTGAGTGCATAAATGTTTGCAAAGGTATGCTTTGTCCCGACTATTGTTCCCTTTATAAACAGGTATCTACCCTCTGGATCCGTTAGAGCCGCCCCCTCATGGAATGGGACCCTCCTGTTTATAAGGATCGCCACCCTCCTCTTGCGCAATGGTCGCTGTAATATCCCATTGGGAAATGGTGTTCTGTCAGTTTGGGCCTGGAGCCTTCCCAAAAATGAGTTTCCTGTATGTATACTATGGAGGTTCTAGCTGCATGGAAGTCCTGTAGGGTTCCTGAACGTTACTCTGGTTTATTCAGCCCTTAGGCATTGATAGTCAAAATAGTAAGATCTGCTGGCGCCAACAACATTGTCAGCGGTGGGATAGGGGGAAGAGAGGGCAAGGAGAAGAGGAAGAAAGAAATGAAAAGGATAAAATTTAAAAAGGGGTGGGGAGTGGGAATTGGGGGTTTAAGGATAAAGTTGAACCTTCTCCTTCTTAGGCGCTGTCTGGGTGCGAGCGTCAAGGGACAGCGAATCACCTGTCCACCAGTGGACTAGGGTTCCTGTAAACGGAGGCCCGGAGCCTCTGGATGGTCGAGACCTATAAGGTGAAGTCATCAGAGACAGCTCCTGTCCCCCTTCTGCCCCTATCCCCCCTCTACAGCCCCTGCCCCCACCATTCTACCCTTGTCCTCCCTCTACAGCCCCTGCCCCCTGCTTTTCAGTCTGGCTGAGTGTCTGTGGGAGTGCCGGTAGGTATAAACAAGTTCTACTCTGGGGAAAGAGCTAAATAGAAAACATAAACACAATGAGCTGTTTAGCACTTGGGAGCAACAAATGGAATATATTGTGGTAGATACTCCAAGACCGTGTCAAGCTTAACGGTATTTTATAGACTGAAACAGATGTGTGGGAGTTAAACAGATCATTAGACTACTAAGTTTTCAATCTTCTGACTCACTAATTTCTCAGGTGTAATAGTTGTCTTATGACTTTTGTTTGTATGCAAGAGTTACACCCTATGCTGTTTCATTAGAATACTCCAACAGCACATATTATATAGTTTATTCATCTTTTCACCTAAATGCAATTCGTAGTAAACCCTCTTTTTTTTTTATATTTCCAGGACTACTAAAAGAGAGCAAACATTCTACGATGGGGGGACATGTTTACCCGGTGTATGTCACATTCCAATGTCTGATCCTTTCTGTAGCAAAACAAGAGAGGTATGGATTTTTATGTTTGTTTTTTATCACTCTTTGCTCAAAAACACAGTTAAAATCAGGACTGCATGTTTTCATATGAATATACATACATTGTGCTGGTCATATGTTACTGTACAGATCTACTTTTTATTTTTTTTACCCTTTGACGTTCTAAAAACTAGGCATACTCTTACCCCAGCAGATTTTTTTCCGATACCTACAGATCAGACATTGTAACTAAGACGCATGTTAGGGAGGTTGCTGGCACTGCGTTATCCTTTTACAAGAGCCTGTGTTTGAGTGAGACGCCACAGAAGGGCCTGACTACCCTCCTTTACTCTTATCTTTGCACTGAAATGTCAGAATGGTAGCAAATGTCTTATATCACACAATGGGCGACGGACCTAGCGGAAGTACTGGAGGCTGTTAAGTGGCAGGATATATGGGAAGTAGATGCCACCTCTTCCATTTGTGTAGGGTTACAGGAGAAATGCTTTAAGATTGTTTTGCTGGTATACTACACCGGTGAAGCTGTATCGTATGAAACAGACCCCGACTGACGATTGCTGAAGAGGCTGTGGCCTTTGAGGAACATATCTCCATATGTGGTGGGAATGCCCACGAACACAATTTTGGGGGAAAATAGGAGATATCCTAGACCGAATCTTTTCACATAGGCCCACTTTGACTCCATGGGTCTGCCTGTTGAATGTCGGTGGAAACCGCTCAGGTTTTCTGGCATTATCTGCAATCAATTTTTTTTTATTTTCTCTTTTGACTTTACCTTTTTTTTTTCTTCTTCTTCCTTGATTCTACTTTCTCTATCTATCTGATATATATATATTTTTTTTTGGGGGGGGGGGGGGGGGGGGGGGGGTCTGGGATCACCTGCATTTAAAAAAAAAAATTGGGAGGGGAATCGGGGAGTAGTTTGCATTGACACATAAAGCAGCTGTGTGCATTCCATCTATGGATTTTAATGGAAATTTAAAGCGCATGCATGGTTATTAAAGTGTCAGTTGTGGGAAATTCATATTTTAGCCCAAAATAGCCAAACTGCAAATCTTGTTGATTTTGGAGATTTTTTTTTTTTCCAGTTTGCCTTTTACTTTGAATTCCTATGGAATTCCTGACCATTGATGCCATACTGAAGCACCATCAAAAACTCCAATAAACCAGAGGAGCGATAACAAAACAAAGTCCTTGCAACAATTGCAAATGGATAACTTGGCATATACTCTTACATTGTATGTTTGATCAAGTGGGTGCCCCAATAAAGGATTACTATAGGCACCCAGACCACCTCAGCTCATTGAAGTGGTCTGGGTGCAGTGTCCCAGGTCCCTTTAACCATGCAGTGGTAAATATTGCAGTTAAACTGCAATAATTACCTGCCAGGGTTAACTTCATCTCTAGTGGTTTGATATAAGCAAGGACATTCTGGCAAGCTTTAATGGTTGATTAGTGTTTCTTAGGTTGAAATAGAATTTCCAGTGGCAACATTCTTATTTCTTTTTAGTAGAAATCCATTTTTGCCAGACATGCCTTATAAAGCTCCTTTATGTTGTTTGGGAGAAAATACCTATATTCTAGTCTGGTCAATTCATGCTGATGCCTCTCTCGAAATATACTCCCCTTTTAATTTTTCTTTTTCTTTTGCACACTTGCAAGTTAAGAGCTTTATTTGGTTGTTTCTTTCTCTTCTCAAATCACCAGATTTGCCAATTCACTTGATTAGGGAGATTTCATTTTATCTTCACATTCTAATTGGAATAAATCTTGGAAAATTGTTGGTATAAAACTGTAACCTAAATAAGTTTTGTATGATATGCACAGCAATTATAAAAAAAAATTAAAAAAATTGTCCAGGTTATTACTGGATAACTATATTATTGCTATTTTTCAGGTATTAATCGATGTTGCTAAAAAACTTGGCATTAAGTGTCACACTAAGGGTACAATGTTGACCATAGAGGGACCACGCTTCAGTTCTAGAGCGGAGAGCCACATGTTTCGCCTCTGGGGGGCAGACGTCATCAATATGACCACGGTTCCTGAAGTTGTTCTTGCCAAAGAAGCTGGCATATGTTATGCAAGTATTGCAATGGCAACAGACTATGACTGCTGGAAGGAACATGAAGAAGCAGTGAGTGGATATTGGTTTTCCTAAATTGCACTTGTCTAGATCATTTTTCCTGCAAGAAGTCACTATTGAGGTGATTTTCTGGGTAGGAGCTTACCTGGACCGCCCATTATTGTGTATGTCTCTCTATTATAAAAATGTCTAAATTTCACTTTGAATTTACCAATCTTAAGAAACAAAGCCTGGGATTTCAAAAGTATTTAAGGAGCTTTTCGCAATGACCATTTATGACCTGATCCATTTTTTTGGACTGTCTGCTTTAAGAAACTACCATGAGTTCAGAGAAATCTGAATACTATTGAACTATAAATCTCATTCTTAATAAGCCAGAGATTTGTGAGCATTTGGGTGTAAAGAATGCATAGAACATAGATCAAACTAAAACTTTTTTTTTTTTTTTTTTCAAAGGAAAGCATTTGGAGTATGAGTGAGAGTGACATGAGAAAGCAGTATATCTGTTGTCCTTATGTGCAATATGCTTCTCTATCTTAATCCTATGGAACAGTCTTGGCTATAGAAATCTGAATATAATGCAGACTGATAGCTCAGTGGGCTAATGCATCATCAGTAGAATCTGTTCAATCTTTGCAGGTTCAAATCCCTGCAGGGTTGACTCAGCCCTTCATCCTTCCAAGGTAGATAAAATGAGTACCATTAAATTGGGTAATAGTAACAACCCCTGGATGTTGGACTATGGTAACATCCCCAGGATATATTTGAAAAAACACAGAGTAATCTGAATGTACCTTTCCTGGTTAAATACTTTGTTGTTATTATTCTTTCAGCAGTGTAGAAATGATTTGTGATCTATCCAGGTAAAACGGCAGCTGTCATGTCAGCAGAAGCTGTAACTCTATGAAGCCACTTTCGAACCTAGTATTTATAATCTTGTCTAAACATAGGGGATATATCTGGATAACATTATAGATAATTAGCAGGTTAATAAACTTTATTTGCTCTTTTATATTTGCAGGTGTCTGTAGACAGGGTACTAAAGACACTTAAGGAAAATGCGAATAAAGCAACAAGTATTCTCCTGACTGCTATACCTCAAATTGCATCCATGGACTGGACAGAAGCACTCAGCACTATGAAGGTAGTAACGATTGCTTTCATCTTTACATTTCAGATCGCTAGCTCCGTAAACTATCAACCTTCAAAACTAAAACTGAAAAATCTAAAAATGGTTTTGAATTAGAGTAATACTATTTCCTGTGCTAGACATCTTTAAAAGACTCCTTCTCTAGGCACAAAATTATAATTCAGTCCTATTAATATACATTTTTTACAAACTTCTTTTGACATTCTTTCTTGCATTGTGACTGATTTAAATCACAATTGCACCAATTTCCCTTTTAAATGTTTTTGTAGTTTTATCTGGTCTTTACATATGATCCTCATTTAAGATCCATCTAATTAATTTTGTATTCAACTAATTGCTATGGCAAAGTCTCCTTGCTTTGTCAAGTGTGACTGATGGTTAACCTCTTTAAAAAGATGGAGCTTTACCATCTTCCCTATGTTGGTCCTGTTTTCATCCTGATGCATCGTAGCATCTTGTGATTACTGAATGAGCAGCCATTATGGGACCCCGTATCAAATGAGATTTGTGCCTTTGTCATAAAAGGTGTTGTAGCCAATTGGGATTGGAAGGGCATATTTGAAGACACGTCCTAGTGTTGGACAAATTTTATTGAGCAAAAAAAGCATAGAGATAGTGCTGCTTTTCCCCATTTATTTATGTAGTTTGTCTTATCTGTTTTAAATTTGATTACCACCAGACATGATGTGGAGAAAATTACAGGATGTGTGTATATTTCATTTAACCCCTTAAGGACCAACCTTCTAGAATAAAAGGGAATCATGACATGTCACACATGTCATGTGTCCTTAAGGGGTTAAAGGAATAGTGTTTAGTTGCGAAAACTGTGTAATATGTTAATTAAAACTAAAACCACTTTTTATAGTACACTTATTTCAAGTTTTACTTACAGATTTACCCTCCTTTTAATACTGGTTTCTCTTTATTCTAGAGTACATTGCAGCTCTCTGTTATGTTACCCAAACACTGAATTCTCAGGGTTGGACAGAAAACATTGGGATCAAGAAACGCCTGGAAAATAAACAGCAAAAAAAAAAATCTAAATCCTTTTTTGCAGCTCGCATCTTCTATATTTGAATAGATTAATAAAGCATGACCAAAGAATATATTTACAAACAGGCTATGGTTACTATGTAGCTAACCACATGTATACACCCATATTTTACATTTTGAAATAGCTTGCCTGTACATCACATGAAAACATTTTATTAAAATGCTATTCTACATCACAACCAATACAGCTCGGTGTTAAGGTTATGGTGCAGTGTTGCTTTAAATATAGGTCACTATATAAGATATTGCTACTTGTTTGCATGTACAGGGAAGTCAATTTAACATTACTTTAGTACTGTTACTGTTTACGCACTTTTTTTTATCATATGGTTTCATGCAGTATGTATATCACCAATATATCCAACTACTCCCATAAATATACATGATATTATGTAATTTCCTAGACCATGATTTTTTTAACCTTGTGAACATGTCAATGTATGTTGCATAGTCTGCCTAAATAACCACAGAAGCTTCAATTTATGTCAGGCTATTGAGTAAGAAAACAGCTCTGGAAAACTTGATGATACAAGTTACTCACAGCTTTTCTTGCACATTAAATTTGACCTGAATGCATATCATGGAAGAAGATAGTGTTGTAGGCATTGGATTACTGACCGCAACGAGAAACGAAAATTACAAATATTTTGTCATGCTTTGTATTTTCTTGTTCAAAGATGTATGCTTGCTTTGTATAAGCAGATTAAAACCCATCTAGAACTCTATGTAGCTTTTTATTTATTTTTAACTCTAATATATGACAAGGCCATGTTCACATCTCTAGGGTAATGTGCCTTTGGACTGTGTTTAGTGGGGGGGGGGAGAAATTGTAATTTCATATTATACATGGTAGATAAAGCATTGAACCAGTATAGCTAAATACAGATCAGTGGTGTAACAGTGTGTGGAACTGCTGGTTTCAAGTTTTTCAGTGGGAGTAAATGCACAGTGGACGTGATAAAGAAACGGTAAGTGCATTTATAATGAAGTAAGCTGGATATAAGCATTTAAATGGGGTTTTAAATCCTCATTGCTACTATGCGTGTGAGCAGGGTTAAATCCCTGATAACACCAGTGAGTCCCATGTGACATTCAGTACCAAGGCTTATTTCTGTTTGTTGGGGCCATTTTTAGTGGCCCCACATTGACAGTTGAGTTGCATACAGCACAAAATCAATGTGGCATGCTGCTCTTTAAATGGGACTTAACTTCCCTTTGAAAGCAAAGTGTTATGAACAGGGTAATCCTGGCTCACACCAGGGAGACTCCAGTGTAATTTTATAGCTGGGGCTCCTCTGTCTGATGAGCTGACTACAGATCTTTATATTAATTGAGAATATTGGGGCTGAGTGGTCACACTGATCTGCGGTGATGCTATGTAGGAAGCTGTTTTTTGGGAAACCCCCAGGGTCAGAACAGACTGTCAGAATCTCTCTGCATACTACCCTGACAATTTGATCAGTGCTGGTCTTTGCCAGTTGTCTGGCACCTAGCACAATGTATTTAGCATGCAATTTTTAGTATAACCTGTATCTGCATGTCATACTGAAAACAGCCAGTAGATGGCAGCAGCATATCTCTACTGTTTTAGTACCTTTTTTTTTCCATCCTTATGATGGGTGGACCGAAAAAAAATATTGCACCGGCACCCACTCTAATTTAGGTCAAAAACGTAAATTAAATAACTTTATAATGGTAGGAAAAAAGGTCTGGGGACCTAAAAACACTACAGCCCCTGCCCCCCACAACCACCCAACACTACAGTCTCTATCTACAATTAGAACCCCTATACCCCCTCTACAGCACCTTTCCACCCATTAGAGCCCCTGTTGCCCATTAGAGCCCTTATCTTCCCACTACAGCCCCAGTCCCACACACTACAACTCCTGTCCCCTACTGAAGCCACCCCCCCCCCCCCCCCCACACACACACACATTACAACTCTTTCTGTAACACATGCATGTGTTAGTGATGTATATTTGTGTCTCTTGCAAGTTGGTGGGTACACGGGGCCCCATGATCTCCTATTGCCCGGGGGCCCCATGAGTTGTCAGTCAGTGAATGTAGAGATTGTAGCTTTATTAGTCCAGTGATGCAAATGTAATATAACAGATGTAATTGGTATCTTGTAATACCTATTTCATTGTATTAACAGAAATTTGGAATGACAAGCTTTCTGGAGAACCTCCCTTTCTCAAGTCTAAAAATTTTCTGAGCAAAAACGACACATAGAATTCAAATTTGAGTTGTAATACTGGAGTTAAAGAGACATGAATGCAGATAAGACACAGGCCTGATAGAAAATAGACACCATTCTCGCATAGGGTCATGAATAGTTTGTGTCAGAAAAAAAAATAACTGTAGGAGATGAGACTAGATTGGGTATAGTTAAAAATAAATTAATTAATTACAAAGATTAAGAATGCATGAATTCACATACAAGAATCCAGAATCTGCATGATGGCATATGTACAGCCTTTGCATACATATATATTTGTAGATAATTGCCAGAGCTGAAAAATTGCTTGTGCTGTGTGAACAACCGAGTGTGGGAACCCTGATTACCTCAGATTTTTAAAATGACATCATTGATGGAGGACTCCATATCCATGTCTGCCACAAATATGGTACATGCCTCTCCTAGAGGCAGCCCCACCAATATTAGAAGGCTCCATAGCCCCTTCCAGGGACCTATCCTCTTCTAAAAAGGTGAAGGATATTGTCCCAGTTCCACATAAAAGGCGCAATATGCAAAGAAGCCTGCTTTCTTCCACCAGTTCCATATCTGAGGATAATTTCTTTGCTACTCCTTCCCCTCATACTTGTTTGAGTAAGTGAAAAATTAAAGGGACTAGATGCAATAAGTGTAAGAGGGTATTGAGCACCAGAATCCCCTTTCAGACAAAAAGGACATCTCATTGGGGGCTAGATAGTCCTTCTCCTTCATCTTCTAGACCATTTGCTCATTCATCTTTTCAAAGCTGGTCCAGTTCTAGACACCGTTCTCCGGAAATTACATCAAATCACGGTTGGGGTGCATTTATAGCCCAGAACACGATAAGAGGAATTTGATAGACCTATATCTGTGGCTGGTCTTGACATTTTTTTTTTTTTAATGGTCACTCTATCAGGGTGTGCCTCCGCTACTAAAGCAGCAGTAAAGGGTCTTCCCCTCCCTATTATGTTAAAAAAGCTGCAAGATGGTCGTCCAGTAAAACCTTGTAGACCATCAGATGTTGGACACCTTCAATTTCTTTGGACCATCACCAGTTGTGTCCTCTACTACCCACTATCTTTGCTAGGTGATTATTACTCCTAGTGGACAAAGCAGAATTTGCAGGAATCTATGATTTGCAATCTTATTTTGTCTTAGAGATCAGCATAACCACCGAGAAATAGCGTCTGTCTCACACTCCCTTAGTATTAGGGTTTTGCCTGTTAGTGGTAGTTTTGCTTTCTCAAGATGTTAAGTTTATCTTGTGGTTTTTTTCGGGCCATTCCTAATCTATTTCTATTTTTTTTTTATAGATTACAAGCACACTCCTAGACAGGATTAAACACCCACCTCAGATTGTATGCTAGTCATGTATATAAATTGGAAGTTATATGTGTGCCTTGCATTCAAGAACCAGCTGTCAGAGACGTGTTACATTTTGCTTCCTTAATTTTACAAAATATTCTTATGTTGCAATTTATTGTGTAGCAGTTTTAGTGTAGTTTTGACACTGATACATTGTTTCCTTGTTATCTGTTTAACTGTGTGTAGTTTTCATAAGTCTTCATGTTCCTTGTATATGTTTTCTTTATATGTTATTAAATATATGTATGTGTAGTATTGGTATCTTTTACATATGTTTAGGTTTACTTCAGTTTCACTAACCTTGTATGCGGTCACTGGTTGTTTTCTTTTTGGTATATTTGTAACCTTAGAATACAATACAAAATTATAGTGCACTAGCGATAATTTCTATCCGTATTATCCACGTGTAGTACGTACACGTAGTCCAATCAGCTCCTGTGTCACCGTGTGTTTATCTTTTCAAATACACGCCACAAGTTCTAATATATCCAACGGTGTAGCGCTACTATATAAATGAAAACTAAAACAAACTTAGAAGGTGCCAATCCACCAGTAATAAATATACCTTTAAAGATTCACTTTCTTTTTATTTTTAAAAAATTGTTTTTTAATTAATTTTCACATAGGTAACAAAGACATCCAGCCACACAACACAAATAAATCATTCATAGATAAGAACCATATTCGATTTTCCATCTGTAATTTATCTAAATATCTTAAGTTATATCTCATAAACGAAACACTATTCCTACAAAGGACAAAGACATAGACAAAACCTACGCGACCAAGTGTGAGTCCCCTCACCTTATTTTTAAAAAGTCTTAAGAGATAGTTAAAATATTACTTTCTGTACTCTGTTTCAGCATTGTGTACCTGATGGAGAGACAGATGTTTTCTGATTGACTGTAAAGGTAAAATAAAATGGCCTCAAAGATCGTTTTCAATGATTTCAGGATCAGTAAGACCTTGCTTCCTATGGTTTCTGCTGTTCAACCTTGATCAAATTTGGGGTGTTTTAAACTGCAGTTGTTATTATATTGTTATCTTTGTTAATGGGTTATAAATACTCAGTGCTTTGGTTGGTTGAGCTAGCCATCAGGGGATGGGAGTTCTGATTACCTCAGATTTGGAAAAATCTGAGGTAATCAGGGCTCCTGCACTTAGCATGGCTGTCCTGAGTATCTGATTGGCTGAAATGCTGCTGCTATGCAGGGGCAACACAGCACTAGTGGGTATGCAGCAGCAATTATCTCCGTGTTGCTGCCGCATACCCACTAGCTTTGCTAGATGGTTATGCTCATCCCTAAGACAAAGAAAGTTTGCAGATCATAGATTCCTGCAAACTCTGTGATATGCACCAAAACCACTACAGCTTAATGTAATGGCTCTTGGGCAAAGAGCTATCTTTGCAGGGTCAGGAGTGTAAATGCTTCCTTTTCTGAACACTCTGCATGAAGACACTATGACTCAATGTATCTTTTTTTTCTTCAATATTTGGGTCAGTTTTGTGCAGAAGCACCATTTTGTAATCTGTAAAATGGTTACTTCACCCTTTGAATATTGGTGACTTTTATTCTTCTTTTTGTGTGACAAAGTAATCAATGTTTCTTCCAATTCCTCATTCAGATTTTTGCTCCTCATGATTTTATAATTGGTTACAGTCACTAAATGATTACTAGGGAGAAAGAAAAAAGAAAATAATTTGGATCTGTAAGAAGAAAAGGCAAACTTTTTAACTTTTGAAAGTTTTTTTTATACATTAGAAACTACATATTTGTGAACTTAAAAAAGGAACCAGATGAAACAGGGAAATTAAGTAATTAAAGGGGTGTAGTAAAATATGTTTGAGCGCAAATAAGGGAATAAACAGGCACAAATAGAAATAGCCAGAAAAACAGCCTAAAAAGTAATCACATAGCTTTTTATACACCGCTCCATAATCCCAAAATTAAAATGTTAAATTAATACATGGGCCATATTTAAAAGATGCAGAAATGATACTGAAATTATTATAAATTACTTATGTGACGGACCGGCTGGCACCCCAACTGGGTACCTCCGCCAATCGATGCTTCCTAGCTGAAGCTGAGGACCATAAGCACCGCACCGGACCCCCTAAGCACCATAGACCACACGAACCGCCACAACTTGGTTGGGGTCTCGCCGTCCTGTACAATGGGATTCAAAGTGACTTTCAAATTTGAGGTGAAAATAGCTGTACTATGAAAAATGTCTGTCAGGATTATTCATTAAAGTAAGAATTCAAAGTGAATTCAGAGTAAATTTCGAATTTAATGTCAAAATAAACAAACTGAAAACAAGTCTCTAAGTCAGCTATGCTTTCAATTCATCTACTCTAGTGTTAAAGGGACACACTAACCACCAAAACAACTTTAGCTTAAAGGAACACTATAGTGTCATGAATACAAATGTTTATTCCTGACATTATAGGTCTAAATAGCTGTTTAGTGCCCTCAGCCCGCCTCACGGATCAGGTAGTGGCTGGCCCCACCCATGCTCTGCCCCTTTGGCTGAGATCATAAAACTTTACGATCTCAGCCAATTAAATGCTTATCAAGCATCAATGCAGCTCTATGGGAATTGTGGAGCACTGACCCAGGAATCTCCTCTAGTGGCAGTATGAGTGACTGCCACTGCAGGGGTCCCTAGGCAGTAATGTAAACACTGCCTTTTACCTGAAGTTGTCCTGTGTTATAGCTTCACAGCTATTTTTTACTATGCTAACTGTCCTCACCAGGACTCTCCCTCTATTATGATCAGGAATTCAGGAACAAGAAATAGCCAAGTGAATAGCCCGCCTGGATGACACGGTTTTGGGAGTACAACTGATTTTATTCTGGCCACACATGGTTTGTATGCACTGACCCCTGGCATGGGGTCTCCACATCAAGAATTAAAGGGTTTTCCTCCCAGGAGTCTCTGTATCTGAGAGATAACTGCATGAGAAGACTACAACTCAATTATCTCTCAGATACAGGAAACATATACAATATTATAAAACATCATAAAAATACATTTTAATAACATAGGAACCCCACAAAAGCCATATCACCAACTTGCATGGGTCTAAACACCCACTTTGTAAAAAAAAAAGTGCTCAGATCCCTTTGGCGGTTCGGGAACGCCATTCGCATGAAGTTTTGACTGATCGGCCAAGAGTTGATACCCCAAAATAGTTCCATAGAAAACAAGGCAACGACCGGTAATCTTTAGGGGGTTTTCATACAAACACCGATGAATGCTCCCCCTGGCTGTTAGGGGGCAATTGCTCCCCCTGTTCAATAGATCCTATCTCCCGAACACTGTTCCTCTAGTTAGTCGGGAAGTGGGAGGGTCAGAGGTACCATACAGGGGCGGACTGACCGGCCGGCCAGGAGGGGGAGGGGGGCCCGGCCGCCCCTTTAAATGCTGCTCTTAAGAGCGCTCAGGCGGCTGCAGCTTCTCACCTCCCCTCCCCGTAGCGTGGCCGAGCTGCTGTGCCGTCCGCGGTGCCGGCCGGAGTGATAGGAAGGTGCACACTGAGTGTGCACCTTCCTATCAGTCCGGCCGGGTACAGGAAACAGAAACTCCTGTTCCGCGCAGAACAGGAGTTTCTGTTTCCTGTACCCGGCCGGACTGACAGGAAGGTGCACACTCAGTGTGTGTGCACCTTCCTATCACTCCGGCCGGCACCGCGGACGCAGAGCAGCTCGGCCACGCTACGGGGAGGGGGTAAAAAGAGAGAGGGAGGGGGGAGTTAAAAGAGAGAGGGGGGGTTAAAAGAGAGAGGGAGGGGGGGGTTAAAAGAGAGAGGGGGGTTAAAAGAGAGAGGGAGGGGGGTTAAGAGGGAGGGGGGGTTAAAAGAGAGAGGGGGGGTTGTTAAAAGAGATGGGTTAAAAGAGAGAGGGAGGGGGGTTTAAAAGAGGGAGGGGGGTTAAAAGAGAGAGGGAGGGGGGGTTAAAAGAGGGAGGGGGTTAAAAGAGAGAGGGGGTTAAAAGAGAGAGGGGGGGTTAAAAGAGAGAGGGGGGTTGTTAAAAGAGAGGGAGGGGAGGTTAAAAGAGAGAGGGGGTTAAAAGAGAGAGGGAGGGGGGTAAAAAGAGAGAGGGAGGGGGGTAAAAAGAGAGAGGGAGGGGGTAAAAAGAGGGGAGTATGGGGGTAAAAAGAGAGAGGGAGGGGGGTAAGAAGAGAGAGGGAGTGGGGTAAGAAGAGAGAGGGAGGGGGGTAAGAAGAGAGGGGGGTAAGAAGAGGGGGGTAAGAAGAGGGAGGGGGGGTAAGAAGGGAGGGGGGAGTAAGAAGGGGGTAAGAAGAGGGGGAGGGGGGAGTAAAAGAGGAAGGGGGGAGTAAGAAGAGGGGGGAGGGGGGTAAGAAGAGCGGGGAGGGGGGTAAGAAGAGCGGGAGGGGGTAAGAAGAGGGGGAGGGGGTAAGAAGAGGGGGGAGTAAGAAGAGGGAGGAGTAAGAAGAGGTGGGAGTAAGAAGAGGGGGAGGGGGGAGTAAGAAGAGGGGGAGAGTAAGAAGGGGGAGTAAGGAGAGGGGGAGGGGGGAGTAAGAAGAGGGGGAGAGTAAGAAGGGGGGTAAGAAGAGAGTGGGAGTAAGAAGGGGGTAAGAAGAGGGGGAAGGGGAGTAAGAGGAGGGCAATTGCCCCCTCCCCTGTCCGCAGGCACCATGCGGGCAGCCGGCAGGGGAGGGAGGAAGAGAGGACCCGGGAGCTCAGCCTGCAGCTCCTCTGGGTCCTTCTTGCGCGAGCACAGATCGTTGACGCGGTTACCACGGCAACGTTACGGCTCTTGCGAGAGTAAACTCTAGCCCTGGAGCTACGGGCTAGAGTTCACTCTCAACACTGTGACCACCAGGTATTCCTGGTGGTCGCAGTGGTGAGAGTGAACTTTAGCCCCATAAACACACTGCCCCCACACACCATACACATTCACACACTGCCCCCCATACACACACACTGCCCCCACACACACCATACACATTTACACACATTGCCTCACACACACACACATACACTGCCCACCCATACACACACAGCCCCCCATACTAACATTGCCACACACATACACAGCCCCCTCGTACACACATTGCCCCACACACCCTACACATTCACACACTACACCCCCTCACACACACTGAACCTTTCACACACACTGCACCCCTTACACATTGCACCACTGCTCCTATACCCTACTACAGCCTCATATCCCAGCAGACCCCAGGTAAGTTGTCAAACTGTTCTTAAACGGTTTGACTACTTACTCTGGGAGGGGGGCCCGGCCCTCCTGGCACCATAACGACTACACAGAGTAGTAGTGGTTATTGTGCATGGATTATTTCTTTAAATAATCTGCGAGTGCCCCAGTAGCCAGCAAGCGAGCCAGCCCACAGGCTGGCCAGTAGACAGCCAGCCAGCCTACAGGCCACCAGTTAGGCTTAACCCCTTAAGGACACATGACGTGTGTGACACGTCATGATTCCCTTTTATTTCAGAAGTTTGGTCCTTAAGGGGTTAAAGCCAGCAAACCCACAGCCTGCCAACCGCAGCCAGCAAGCCACAGCCTGCCAGCCAGCAAGCCGCAGCCAGCAAGCCCACAGCCTGCCGGCAGTAGCCAGCAAGCCCACAGCCTGCCAGCAAGCCCACAGCCTGCCAGCCGCAGCCAGTAAGTCCACAGCCTTCCAGCAAGCCCACAGCCTGCCAGCCGCAGCCAGCAAGCCCACAGCCTGCCGGCAGTAGCCAGCAAGCCCACAGCCTGCCAGCAAGCCCACAGCCTGCCAGCCGCAGCCAGTAAGCCCACAGCCTTCCAGCAAGCCCACAGACTGCCAGCCAGCAACAGTAATTAAGGTAAGAGGAGCCAACTTGGCCTAGGTATCAGCTATGTTGTGTTGCTATATTGTGAATAGGAACCAGAGTGTTGGAGAGACCCCCTCCAGGCCCCATTAGACTCCATTGTAGTCTCTAATGGGACCTGGAGGAAATTCTTTCTAACACACTCTCTAAAGGACACTGAGATAGCCTCTGCTAGAATGCTCCCCCCCTCCATGGCCCATTAGCCCTCAATTGTAGTCTCTACTGGGGCCTGGAGGCGACTGTTTCCAGCAGGGACACTGAGATGGCCTCTGTTAGAAAGACCCCCTTCCAAGCCTATTAGACTCCATTGTAGTCTCTAATAGGGCCTGGAGGGGATTCTTTCTAACACACTCTCTAAAGGACACTGAGATAGCCTCTGCTAGAAAGACCCCCCTCCATGGCCCATTAGCCCTCAATTGTAGTCTCTACTGGGGCCTTGAAGGGATTATTGCACTTTTGTTCCTTGTGTCTAAAGATTGTGTAGGTTGTGGCTGGAGGCGGTGCATGGAGGCGGGACATGGGTGGCGCTTGCTGCGGAGTATGGGTGGGGCCTGTAAGGGGGCCCTTGATTTATTTCGCCCGGGGGCCCTGAGGGTTCTCAGTCCGCCCCTGGTACCATATTTGCCCGGGTTTGCGGAAACGCAAGGCCGAAAATAGTTCCAGGTGTTCAACGACCAGGTACCACTGCCAGCGTTTTGGAGACAAACTGGCCACCCTGCACTGGACCATATGCGTTCGGTTATACGAATGGCGGCCACACAGGGAAGCACTCAAGTGAATCAACAATTTGGGGAGCCATGGGAGGTCAGCATTCGAAGGGTATAACAAGGGGGGACCATACACAGTCCGTTCGGGAGACGAATGAGGGACACGGACAACCGAACACTAAAGAAGGGAGTTTGTTAGACTAACTCTTTCTTTAAAGAGAAACTATAGTGCTTCGCCTTCCCTCGGGTTAAAACCCACTTATGTCACTTACCTCAGTCCAGCTCTGATGACCCTCGTCAGCCGGCTTGCTCTGCCCCGATATGCCTCCTTGGCTGGCATGATCAGAAACGATTATCTTAGCGAATCACAATGCTTTCCCATAGGAAATTGTGAATTGTGAGATTGTGAGATTGTAAATTCTGATGATCTCAGCCAGGGGTAGTGCCATATGCCACCCTGGCCAATCAGCATCTCCTCATAGAGACGAATAGAATTAATGCATATCTATGAGGAAAGTTCAGTGTCTCCATGCAGAGGGTGGAGACACTGAATGGCAGTGCAGCAGATTGCGCAGCACTGCTCCAGGAAGTACCTCTAGTAGCCATCTGACGAGTGGCCAGTGGAGGTTTTCCTAGGCTGTAATGTAAACACTGCATTTTCTCTGAAAAGACAGTCTTTAGAGCAAAATGCCCACCAGAACTGACTACACTCAGCAGAGCAACTACTTAAGCTGTAGATGTTGTGGTGACTATAGTATCCCTTTAAGTCTATACTTCATAATTTCATACTTCTTTTCTATCTGGTCATAAAATGAATAGCAAGTAAATCCACCAGCAAAATACTGTAACAAATGTTTTGAAAAAATTAACCATGTTTAAAAAGAAACATTATACAGCATGAAATGTAACTACAAGGCGAAGGCTGGGAATGACCTTGACTGCTCCACTTATGTGATATCACTGGGGCTGAGTCAACAAATAAACAACTGAAGAATTGATGAGAGAAGTGCAATGTAAGGCCAGAAATAGAAGAACCTAAAATACAGAAATACAGTTACAAAATAATTCCAGATAAATAGTGTCGCCTAAAATGTGCAATTCACTTGACAATTCTTCACATTTATTGGTTCAGTGAATAGCTCCATTGGGCTCCAAATTGTTACTGTAATTAGTAGTCAAATTGTAAAATGTAGTCTAATATAGTCACTATCAGTGTAGCCGAGTGGAAGAATGTTCACAGCTTTTTCAATTAAATGCGATTTTGTGAGTAAATCCTATTGTCCTTTTACTTACTAATTCTGCTCTCTCTCTGTTTTTCCCTTATCTCGAAATTAACGCTTACTGGTCCTTTCTGTGCATACCTCACCTAGTAGCACTTGCTAATTAGTAGTTATATTTACACATCTATTAATCACAAAATTTCCCACATTGCGTGTGATCGTCACATAATCCACACTTACATTATAGACATTCCGTACTTTTAACGTGATCATTTAAAATCAATTACAATTATTTTTGGTCTTCAGCATTTTTTATGTAGACTCAAGAAAACGCAGCTTTCCTGCAAAAAATTAACGTATTAATGTCAGTTCATCATTTTTTCAGTCTGTACGACTTCAATACTTTTCCTGTACGACTTCAATACTGGTTATCAAAACTAGTTGCATGATCCATTGTTTAAGTAATTTAAAGAGCTAGTAAAACACTTCACCAACTAAATTCTCCCCACACTTTGAACGATTATAATTTTATAATTCATTTTCAGAATTTAAAACAAACTACAGAAATTAATATATATATATATATATATATATATATATATATATATATATATATATATATATATATATATATATATATATATATATATATATATATATATATATATATATTATTATTATTTTTTTTATCAATAGCTGTTTTCAAACTGATGACCTTTCTGGTATAAAAACACTGACTTTATAAGCATTGTTAGCGTGTATATATTTTGGGGTAGACCCTGTATATAATCAGTATTAGTAATACCTCTTAAACTTGTAGTAACTGTTGTTTATGCGTGTCTCATTTTTACAATATTATCATATTTATTTTTCGATATTTATTTACATGATCTCTGACTTTTTTTTACAATGACATTTGCTGAGCTACATATTCCTACCCCTAGGAATTTAACATAAAGTTTGCTTGTCATGTAATTTCTGCATTTATTGTTCACTCAAACATAGGGACATATAATGTATATTTTTTTAGAATAAAAAACGATACAGATCATAACTCTATCACATGCAGATTGTTATATTGAGTACTCACGAAAATGTTCAGTTTGCGAAAAGAAATGATTTAAAAAAAAAAAAACAAATATGCAAGTAATGCAAATATACCATGGATGTGTCTTCCCAGACAGTAATTTAAATAACTATATAGTATACGCAGTATATACCCCATACATCAGTACTCATAAATACGTTGATGTTACTATATTAAGCTAAATGTATCTGTTTGTATTCAGTAAAGTGGTTAACAGGGGTAGGTTTAATTGTTTTAGGATCACAAGTAGATAAATTGCATTATGAAGGGCATAGCGCCATACAAGACCTGTAATAAAAAGCCACCAAAAATACACAAATTAAATAAAATACCAGAGACATAATAATTATCTGATGTATAAGCGTAACAAGTACGTAGACAAATCAAATGGCCATATCAAAATAAGTTAGCAGTTTGACTAACTATACTGAATTGCAAACCGAATTCTAGAAATTCGGCACTAATGGCTGATTTGGACAAATTCTCCAACTCAAACCTCGATTTAATATTTCTGGATACGCTGTTGAAATTATGTCACATTTTGCATAATATTTTAAAACGGTTTTTTGTTTGGCTTTTTTTTATATTTAAAGTAAAATATAAAAATATATTATACGTGAAAATGTAAAAATATCAGAAACATATATATTAAAACAGTTTCAAATTATTACATACTTTTTTAAAAAATCGAAAAACAATAAACAATTATATCAGTTATAGTTAGAGCTTATAAGTGATCAATTTATTCTGATGAATCACGATGAAATAAAAAAAACAAACATTTAAATCGGATTGCTATTAAAGTAGTGGGGGGAAAGGAATTAAAATGTCGTCATACAAACATTATTGCCTGCAGATAAGTTGTAAATATAAATATATCTGTGCGATGGCGAAATATTTACGTACACGCTCTCCAGATTGCCATTTCCTGCACTAAGCTCCTTATGTTTTACATGTGATTGGAGACGATGATGAAGGTAACAAGTGAGAATCTCTGAGTGATGGCTTGAATATTCTTGTTCAGCATGGTGTAGTAGGCCATTGGGTAATTTGACTTGGTATTTCCGTGTTCTGTACTTTATACAAAACACTTACTGTACTGGTGGCAATAACGATTTTCCCTGAAGTTATAAAGAATCAATATATTAAACTTTTCTTCTTGAGCTTTCTCACTCTTGAGAGCCACACAATGGCCCCTGAAACAAGAAGGAACATTGTCATCAAGCCGCCCATAGTCCTGGCCTTTCCAGGTACTTTGCATTAATAGATCTCCTTAACACTTTGTATCACATAATACTGACTCCAGAGTAGTTCATAGTATGGCATGACTGTGGCATTTTAAAGGTTAATACATATTGGCTGGCATACATTGTTAGGAATGTCAACCCTTTGAGTAAGAGTTTGAAAAGGCACAACAATATATTGTATAATTGGGAAAACGTGAAAACTATTTTTTTTTCTTTTTGCCAAGGCCCTGACTGATGCCACATTATTGGGGCAAGCAATCAAATTATAGTCAATTGAAAAAAGTTGTGATAATAAATATATTGCATCAATGTGATTTGTTTTTTGTTTTTTTAATGCTTTCATTTTATTACATCAGTGTGTTTTCTTTAACCTTGCTTTAAATCAGTAGTTTGTGTTCTTTCATTTCGAAAGACTCTAACTGAAAATAATTATTGCTACATGTATTCAAAAGAACAAATGAGACTGTATATGTAAAAAGTGCAGATGTTGCTGTGAGCAAGTAGGAAGGGATTTTCCAGCACTTAACCGCTTTCCACTGACCTCAGCTCATTGTCCTGATGTCTGTGTAACTATAGAGACAAGTAAGGGCCTTTCTTCAGTGCTACACCTCCTGACCAACACTGTGGGCCAAACCTGTCACTTTGTCACTTTAACCCTTTTAGGGCGAACAACACAGTGCAACCATGGTCATGAAGTGGTTAATACACACACTCTTTCAATCCCTCTGTCTATTAGATATAATATGTATGTTAGGAATATGGGGAAGGAAGGGCGTAAACTGACCATTTTGAAACTATAGAGCCTACTGGTAAATTCTAGGCCAAAAGTAAATAGCTGAAGTGAGAAAAAATATCCTCAACTTGCCTTTGGATTGAAATTTTATTTTTCCTTCAATCTGTGATTTAAATGTTGATGACTGACATCATATTTAGATAATGCCTCATTAGTTTAATGCAATGGATTTGTCATAAATTAATATATGGTTAATACACGTCAGAGGATTGCAATGATTATTAAATTAAAGATAACGAAGGGACCATGTTTCCATGAATACGCTTTGTCGGCTGTGGATACATACAATTATTTTCAACACATTGAAAACCTTTGTTTAAAATGTAGATATTTACGATCAATTTGCTATAATTGACTGCATGGAGTTCTATAAAACTCAAATGGCATTCTATTCTCACTTTTACTTTTTTTTATTTTATGGCTGAATTATTATTATTTATTAATATTATTTGTATTATTTATTTAACATTCTTAAAGCACCAACACATTCCGTAGGGTTATACAGAGGTAAAACTGCATGCATTTAATTTTAGTGGGACAATTGTTAATATGCCAGTGACATGCCCTAATCCCCATCATTATACAATGATCATCATTATACAATGTCACGTGCCATTCTGTTTTTTAGTTTTTTTATTATATTTTTTTTGATTGCTTAAATGTTTTTTTTATGCACTCACAATATAATTTAGAGAACAAGAAAATCCACTGTGACTATCAATATTTTAAGATGGGTGTATATTTGATACACACACACACACACACACACACACTTTCCCAGTATATAATATTAGCTGAATTAAATAATTGTTGTAGCTTTGTGTCACTTTATCTTTTTAGTTTTAACCTCAATCTTTTGTTTTAACCTCTATGCACTGTGTAATTTACTTTTTGTTTCCTTGAATATAAAATGAGGCCTGGGAATTCTCGGTGTAATTGCAATTGTTAATGTCACCATTGTTTATACGTTTAATGCATCAATAAAAATGGTGATTAACAAAATAAAAAATAAATCATTGGTTAAAACGTGTATATGTATTATTTTGTTTAATTTTCATTGATTCCGACACATGTTACTATTGGAGGGGAAAACTGCAAGTTTTAGTAGGGAACTTGAGCTAATTTATTATGAATGTATTGTATAGATCCAAAGTATAGGCCATTATAAATGACCCAGTTTTATTATTGGTTTGACTGATTGGATTTAGGTCTGAGTTTATTTAGCAGAAACATCTCTTCCAAAAATGCAAAAAAATAAAAATATTATAGTTTGTTGTGTGTATTTTATCACACACACTCCAATATAGTTGGATGAGAGAGCTATCTCTATCTCTAAATACCCGCAGGCAGGCTTAAAGCGTTTAGATTTACTTCATTATTTCTTTATCACTGGAAAAACAAACTATGGATCACATGAAGTATGAAGCAGTAATAAACCAGGATCAATACAAAGGTAAATTATTTATAAGGTGTCCCCTCCGGAAATGGGCCTTCACGCATTTCCCAAACTAAACACAATTAGTGTGGATTCTTGTGTTTATTTCAGGTAAAAGGGTGCATTGGAAGAACACATCATGCGTATTATTGTAATCTATCATAGGTTATATGCCGAAGTATTCATCTCTCTATATATACTGAAAGGATGATGCATGTTATGCTGATCAAATTGATCTGTTGAACTATTATCCGATTTATAATATGTGAAAAAAATAATATATTAAATGTGTCTCTGTGATTATCATTTTTATTATTTATATAGCGCCATCAGATTCCGTAGCGCTGTACAAAGGGTAGATCAGATCAGGGCTTCATGCAATAAACCTGTGCTGCCCAGAAAGGCAGATCTCCAGCTGGTTTAGAACTACGACTCCCATGATGCTTTGCCAGCTTAAGTTGAGCGTTGAAGTTCTGCAAGGATCACCCCTTGGTGTAAATATCATGATAGGCCATGGAGTGACTAGTCTTTGTAAATATCACAACCAGGAAGCCATTCTTCTCATTAGGCAGCCTTAGGAAACCACTTCAGCTTGTTTTTGTTTAACGTATCGTCTCCAGTCATAGGGACTTTCCAGAGCAAAGAGTGGAGGAGACACTGCAAGGCAGTCTCTATGAGTACTGACACATCTAGATACAGTTCCTGATACATGTCTATTTACCTTTACTCTTTCAGGTTTATGGTTTTCAGCTCTAGTGCAGATTTCACCTAATCCTGGCACCGTCCTCTTCCTGGTGTTATTTTATGTCTGCCCATCTCTGTGCCCTTGGGAAGAAAACGCCCAGCTGGCATGTCGACTGATCTGTATGCTTTTCATTGGAAGCAGCATGGGGATGGGGCTTGGGTTCTGCCCCCACCCGGCGTAATGCTCTCCTCACAGACACCACCCACTGATTCAATCTCCAGCCATACAACAATGCTCTGATTGGGAGTAGGCGGACTAGGGTGATGGGAGTGATGCTGTTGCTAGGGAGAGACAGAAATAGAGTGTGAGGGAAGAAACAGCTAGAGAGCCTTAACACTTGCTGTCAGTGGCTGCAGGTAAGTGCACACAACAGATAAGACTAACCTGGGGTCTTTTAACTCCCTTTCCTATTATGCTCAGGCAGCCTTTAAGCAGCCCGGAGTGATCACGTATGTACACTGCCATTTCAGAGTCAGCTATCAGATCAGCTGATCATTATTTTGGACCTTCTGACTAAGGTCGCAACGTTTGTGGTGTTCTTCAGGGCGGGTATATAACGGACGCGATGTCATTCAGTGATAGATTTCATTCTCCTTCCTGTAGAGTACGTGAAGATTCTATCCCCCACTGATACTTTGTGTGCTTTTTAATGCAGCGTTCTGATCCCTACATTTCAATAGTCCCGCTCTATCAGACACTGTGATTGGCTGGTTGGTTTGACCCCAGCCAATCCCATAGTATCACTTAATATTTATCAACTTGTATGCAAATAAAAATGCAATGAAAACGGCTGAGTGAGGGGAATTCTTCAGAAAGGAGAAATGTATATCGGTATAGGGTGGCTAGGTGGTTTTACACGACTGCCACTCCTTAAATGTTATTTTGTTAACTGTTAAAGTTTAAACTGGTGCAAATTATATGGCTCTCCACAGTACTTCATAGGATGCCTATCACTACAAAATGGCTGCACGTCATATTCCAATTTTATTGTGTACTGCTTGTGATGTGTGCAATTTTTGAACACAATAAACGGTTTTACAAAAAAAAGGGAAGCAGCTTCAGAGCGCGAGGAAGGTTCGTTTCCAAACCCATGAAGTGAAGTATACGTAACAGAAATAATTTATTATATTTGTATATTGCTCTACATTGTTATGATTGTTTTTTATTAAGCACCAACAAATTCAGAAGCGCTGTACAATAAGGAGACCAACAACAAGTCAAGTTGGATGTACAGAAGGAGCTGAGAAATGTCATACATGTACCCCAAATCACTTTTTACTGTATGCATTGCATCTATTCTAACCCATCTATTGGGTGTACTATAGTGCAGTTAGGAAAGAAAATAAATAGGTCATATGTATTAAGAATCCCCCCTTAGAAACATCCCTGAATGTTCATCCACTGCCTGATGTACACTTTATCAAATCAGCAGTTACCTTTACCAACATCTTTACATTAAAAAAAAAAAAATAGCATTGTATTAATAATAAAAAAAATGCAATTAGTAGCTAGCACACAAACATAGCATTACCCTGTATAAGTTGCACACACGCACACACACACACACACACACACAAATATAAATTTTTATATACAAAAAATATATTTTTATTTTACTTGTTGATATTATTAAAAAGTTAAAAGATGTAGAGATTACACAGTATCCCTAAGCTTGCAATCTTTCAGCCAGGGTCAGAAGAGGTTGTTAACTTTAAAAATAAATACATTTAAAGCATAACTTTGAGACCGGTGTTGCCAAAAAGTGTTACAGGATTTTAAATATTAGCATTAAAGCAGAAGTAGAATTTGTGTTACATACAGTATAGTTATCAAATATGTAACATCAAGAGGGTATGTGTGAGCCCTCTCTCATACTGACATTGCAGCCTTGATGTTTGTCATAAAATGGCTGCTGTACAGTGTGGGATAAGGCTGCCATAATGAAACTATTCCAGCGAAAACTGACCCAAAAGCATAAGAAATGGTAATTGGCACTATGTGGACATACAAATAGATTAAAATTTCCTAGATAGATAGAAAGAAGCACTATACAAGAAATGCTGAATATAGAGGATTAAAAAACAGTGAAGTATGTATTTTGGGATAATAATGCCATAGAGGGGAGACATATTTATAAACCACAAGATCAATGGTTGATTGGATTAAATGTCTTCAAAACCCCAAACATGGCATTATTTCCCATTATAACTATGTAACTTTTAATTTACATGGTATACAGCATACTGTAGTGCTTTTGATGCCAAGAGTACCCTAATGCCATGTAGCGGAGCCCTAGTCCTAGCAGGGACTCTTCTCCACTGGATTCACCAGAGTATAATCAAGAACAAGGAAAACATCAAATAAATATCACACCTTCTCCCCAGCAACTGGACGACACACAGCTCTGGGAGTACAACTGGTTTTATTCCTGCCACACACAGCTTTTATGCATTGCCCCTAGGATGTGGTTTCTCAGTCACAATTACAGGGCTTTTCTTCCCAGGATCCTCTGTGCCTAAGAGATAATTGCGTGAGACAAAAACTACAATTTAATTCTCTCTCAGGTACAGAAAAATCTACAATATTTTAAAGCCCCCCAAAAATACATTTTAATAACTTTGGAACCCCACGAAAGTCATATCACCAAATAGCTTGGATCTGAGCGCACACTTTGCCAAAATATCACTCCGATCCCTTTGTTGGTTTGGGAATGCCATTGTTTGAACACTTGCGTTCGATTATACGATCGGCGGCCACACAGGGAAAGCACTTGAACCAATTTTTTAATAACCAATTTTTGGTAACAGCCAGGGGTGGTCAGTAATTAAAAGGTGCGAACAAGTGGCCACACAGCGAGGGGGTTCGGTAAACCAACGGGGGCATACGGACATATATAGTCAAAAGTATATTTGAGTTCTCCATTCCACTTCATGCCACCTAGTGTAAGTTGTCAATCCGATTGCTAATTGTTTGACTGCTTGACTGAGATTCAACAGGCATCTGTCTGTTCCGCCAGTGAGTGCCACAAGCTCCTTCTTGGAACTTTTGCTAGTGCTCCTGAGATAAAGCCTACAGCTGTAAGCTCTCAACCAATGATCTAGACCAGGCATAGGAAACCTTCGGCACTCCAGATGTTTTGGACTACACCTCCCATCATGCTTTGTCAGCATTATGGTTGTAAGAGCATTATGGGGGATGTAGTCCACAACATCTGGGGTGCCAAAGGTTGCCTATACCTGATCTAGGCTTATCTTAGAGCAGAGAGCTTCTGGCTTCATAAAAAAGTGACTGTTAACCAGTGGACCCTTGGTCAGTTGTCAAAAATGTAGAAACGTTTGGGGGTGTTAGAACACATTTTTTGCACCGTACAGCTGCAGTGCTCTGTAGTGCTTTTAGTCCTTGTTGTGTTTTTTTTATTTAATTAATATAAGGCAGGTGTCTCAAAGTAGCAGCCCAGTGACCATTTATGGGTTGTAAATCCGGGAATAGAGAGGTGTGCTTAGAGTGATCATTTAAAATCAGATTTGTGAATGTAATGACATACTATTTATATTGAGGCTGCATCACAGAGAAGCAGATTCTACTCTGATATAATTTCTGATGTTGCACTTTAATTACATTAATCAACAAATATGTTATGTAATTCAGTGGCAATTCACAAGAAAGATAGTAGTGAGGAGTCAGATAACTATAGGTTAGTAAGGCTTACTTCAGTAGTGGGGAAAGTAATGTAAACCATGTTTAATATAGGATTGTTGAACTTCTAAAATTACATAGATTTCAAGATGAGAGAAAACATGGGTTTACTTCAGGGAGATCATGCCAAACTAATCTTATTGAGTTTTTTGATTGGGTAACTAAAATATTAGATCAAGGTGGTGCTGTAGACATTGCTTACCTAGATTTCAGTAAGGCTTTTGACACTGAGGGCTCATAGAAGGCTGTAGTAACTTTCATTTAATGTGGATAAGTGCAAGATAATTTATCTTGGGCGTAAAAACCCAAGGGCAGAGTATAGAATATTTCATACAGTCCTAACCTCTGATGACTTAAAGGTAGGCAGACAATGCTCTGGAGCAGCACAAAATGCTATCTGAATGCTTGTATAGGGAGAGGTATGAGCAGTAGAAAGAGGAAAGTGCTCATGCCATTGTACAGAACACTGGTGAGTCCTCACTTGGAGTATTGTACTCCATACTGGAGACCGTATCTTCAGAAGTATATTGATACTTTGGAACGAGTTCAGAGAAGGGCTACAAACCTGGTTCATAGATTGAAGGATAAAACTGACCAGGAAAGGTTAAAGGATCTCAACATGTATAGCATGGAAGAATAATGAGACAGGGGGGATTTAATAGAAGCATTTAAATACATAAATGGAATCCACACAGTAAAGGAGGAGATTATATTTAACCCCTTAACGCCGTTACGGCGTTCTATGCCGTCGCGGCTTTAAAGGGCTTTAAAGCCGTTGCGGCGGCATAGAACGCCGTAACGGCTGAAGCCCCCAGGAGGTAAGCTATACTTACCTCCGCCGCGATCCTCTTCTGGGGGTCTGCCTGAGAGCCCAGGCAGCCCCCCTCCGGCAAATGAGGCCCCCGGGGGCCATGTGATCGCTCTCAAAGAGCGATCACATGGCCCCCTATAGCTGGCTATGGATCTGCCAGCAGGGGGACTGTCTAAAATATTAGAGAGTCCCCCTGCTGGTAGGTAGTGTAAAAAAAAAATTAAATACACATGTTAAAATAAAATACAAGTATTTATATATATATATAATATATGTATATATATTATATATATAATATATATACATATTATATATATGTAACGTCATACGTAATGTATTTTAATATTAATATTAGTATATATATTGGTATTAAAATACACTTAGAATGACGTTACATATATAATATGTATATATATATTATATATATAATAGATCTACATATATATATTATATATATATACGTATAATTACAATAATAAATAAATAAAATAATAAAATAAATAAATAAAATATTGAAACAAAATTTAAAATAAATTATATATTCATATGTAATTTCATTCTAACTGTATTTTGTTATTAATATATATATATATTGGAAACAGAATACACTTAGAATGACATTCTATATATATCTATCTATATATAAAATACAAATAACCGCAAATATATATAGATAGATAAATACATATAATTACATGAAAGATTACATTAGTATACACGTAGAATTTAAATACCTATAAATGCATATATATTAAAATTCTACGTGTATATTTAAGTAATTTTTTAACATAATTATGTCATTTAATTAATTAAAATTTGATTGACATGCCTGACAACACAGGGAGAAAGTGCAGAGAATTTAATTTGCAAGCACTATATTTGACCCTGTAACTCTCCAAGACACCATAAAACCTGTATATAGGGGGTACTGTTTTACTCGGGAGACTTCGCTGAACTCAAATATTAGTGTTTAAAACTGGTAAATTGTATTACAACGATGATATTTTAAGTAAAAGTGACGTTTTTTGCATTTTTTACAAACAAACTGCACTTTTATGGACTATATTATTGTTGTAATATCTTTTATTGTTTTAAAACACTAATATTTGTGTTTAGTGAAATCTCCCGAGAATAACAGTACCCCCCATGTACAGGTTTTATGGTTTTTTGGAAAGTTAGAGAGTCACATATAAGGCTCGCATTTCATTTTTTTGACATTGAAATTTGCCAGATTAGTTATGTTGCCTTTGAGACCGTATGGTAGCCCAGGAATAAGAATTACCCCCATGATGGCATACCATTTGCAAAAGTAGACAACCCAAGGTATTGCAAATGGGGTATGTCCAGTCATTTTTAGTAGCCACTTAGTCACAAACACTGGCCAAATATTAGTATTTTGCTTTTTTCACACAAAAACAAATATGAACGCTAACTTTGGCCAGTGTTTGTGACTAAGTGGCTACTAAAAAAGACTAAACATACCCCACGTTCAATACCTTGGGTTGTCTACTTTTTCAAATGGTATGCCATTATGGGGGTAATTCTCATTCCTGGGCTACCACACCGTCTCAAAGGTAACATTACTAATCTGACAAATTTCAATTTGAAAATGGAATGTTCTATATTTGACCCTGTAACTTTCCAAAACACCATAAAACCTGTTAATGGGGGGTACTGTTGTACTCGTGAGACATCGCTGATTACAAATATGTGCATTTTGTTGCAGTAAAACCTAACAGTATTATGACATTTACAGCTAAAATGTGAGGCGGAACTACAAATTGAAAAAAAAAATTCTAATTTCTTACAGTTTTTTTTTATTTTATTCATAATAAATTGTTTCATATATAAATATTTTATATGAAATGAAAGCCCTGTTTCTCCTGAACAAAATGATATATAATAAGTGTGGGTGCATTTAATATGAAAGAGGTGAATTACGGTTGAACAGACATATAGCGCAAATTCCAGTTTTTGTTTACGTTTTGTTTTGATCAGAACGTGCACTATTGACTCCGTCCTGAAGGGGTTAAAAGAAGAAAAACTACCACAACAAGAGGACAATTAATTAAATTAGAGGGGCAAAGGTCTAAAAACAATATCAGGAAGTATTATTTTACTTGGAAAATCCAGTGGATACATGGAAAAGTCTTCCAGCTGAAGTGGTAGAGGTTAACACAGTGAAGGAGTTTAAGCATGCGTGGGATAGGCATAAGGCTATCCTAACTATAAGATAACCCCAGGGACTAATGAAAGTATTTAGAAAATTGGGCAGACTAGATAGGCCGAATGGTTCTTATCTGCCATCACATTCTATGTTTCTGTGTATCTGTATTCTGCCTTTCTGTTGTGAGCTATATCTTGTGACAACTGTTACTTTTTTGCAGATTCAGATTGTCTATATATTTGAGACTTGACATTAATTTAGGCACAGTTGCAATGACACATTGGGGTGATTTATCAGAATGTGGTGTTCAAAAAGTGTATAATGCAGACATCCCAACATGCAAAACTACATTTCAGGGAGGTGGCTTCACAAGATACTGCCCCTTTCCCCCTCCCACACGTGCTTAACCCTCCCTCCCCCAACACACACACACACACACACACACACAGACAGACACAGGTACTGGCACATACACACACTCTGGCACATACACACTGACACACAGATACACACATTGAAACACAAACTGGTACATACACTCAGATACACACACTGATACATTCACTCAGATATACACACTGACACATACACACAGATACACACATTGGCACACTCAGATATAGACACTGACACACACCCACACACACTAGCACATACACTCAGACACACACACACACACACACTGGCACACAGTTACACACACTGGCACATACACTCAGATACACTCACTAACACATACACATATTGACATGCACACAATCTGACACATATATGTCACACTAGATTTACAGCCATCCTCCTGTTAGCTTACCTTTGTGTCCCAGAGGGTGGCTTACTTGAAATTATGGTGCTGGCTGATGTTGATGGGAGTGAGCATGCAGCAGCTCATTACAACCTCTCTTTTACTTCCATGCTGCCTCCTGTGAAACAGGGAGGAAGTGGCTGTTACTTCCTCCCGACCATCATATATCACAAGGACTCGTCAGCTCTTAAAGGGCTGGCACCCAACTGGGCCCTTGTTTATTGAGTAGTATGGTGGTATCAGGGGGCGCAAGTCATACTCAATATAATGGAACATCAGATTGTGTGTGTGATTTCCGTGATATTGTGTATGACTTGCGGGTGTCAGGGAGCCGCATTCCCAGGAAAAAACAGGAGAGTTGGGTTGTCTGGTAATGTACTAAAAGTAGGACAATCACCATGGAAACCAGTAAGACGAGTAGGCACTCCTCCCATTTAACAGTTTTGCACCACTTTTTAGAACTGAACACTATGATACACTTCTCACATCACATAAATTGATTGACTGATTTACTCTCTTCTTTTTTGTTTTAGTTCTTTCACAGCTCATTGAAAACCCAGTGCGACTATGAGATCTCTTTTATAGCTGACAAATAAAGATAAATACTGTACACTAAGAGAGTAACAACATAATATCATACGTATTTGCATCTTCATTTCTATTTTTCATGCACTTATTTTGCTGTTATTTCGTCCACAATGTTAGGTATGTGTATGGATTCATGTGCACATACATATAATGTGTTTGAGCACATTTATCTAAATAATGTGTATATGTGCATAATGTGTATGGTGGCATGACCATGGAGTTTGACCCAGCATAAGAGAAGAGAAGCAGCATTCAACTGAAGTGCAAAAATTAAACAGTTAGTGCTCTGTAATTTTAGCGTATGTCCTCACGTGTTTCACATTGTCCGTCCTGGAGTGTTGCTTCAGGCCTAGGAAGGAGCTCCGGAACTATGTGAAGGCATGTCAGTGCGGGTAAGCATTTACATATAGTTTATTTGAAAGAATCCTGCAAATAATCTCTGACATGCTTAAAAAGTTGCTTGATAAAAAAAAAAATCACAAAACAATGTAATCTTTAAATACATTTGCTGAAAGTGATATGCTATTGCAGAGAATATACAAGCATACCGATATGCCTGTGACCAGACCTCTTGCTGACTTTATTTCTAACGTAGAAGTTCTGCTTCCATATCTCCTATGTTACAGGGACACTATAAGCATGAAAACAACTATAGCTTAATGAAGCAGTTTTATTGTATAGAATAGATTATGACTCTGCAATCTTTCTGCACAATTCTTTGCAATTTAGGAGTTAACTCCTAGTGCAGCTCTAGTAACATCTGCCTGCATCTCACCCACACAGTCCAATTTTCTGTAAAAAGAGATCTAATGTCTAAGCTTTCTTTATTGCTCAGTCTGTTTCATTTAGAGTTTATTATCTCTTCTAAGAGCGTGCTAGAGCCTGCAACAACTGCCTGTGTGTTATTAAAGTAAAAGAAAGTTGGATACCCAAAAGGGAAACAACTGGGGGTGTGTCCAAGGGGCGACCTGATCAGGGGGTAACCCTCACATAAGTGTATGAATAGAAGAGCAGACTTGGTAAGTCAGAACAGGTAGGGCACCCCCTAGTTGATAACTATACATATATACAAAGAATATTAAAACATAACTTTTAATTGTTACTGTAATAAAATATTCATGCCTATGATAGGAAACTTGAAATGAGAAAAAAAAAATATGTAAACACACAGGAGGATGTAAAGTACGAGAACGTGCCTGGACGGGGATAATCGTCCTCAGGGAGTCACCCTGAGAATATGACAAAAGAGTCCCCCTATCCTGTGGGGTCCGTCACTCAGCAATAGTGCTTCAGGAAGATATCCTTGATATGGAAAAATTCCTACCACTGGTGCCCTAAATCACACCCTTCAAAAAACCCTGACCGTGATTAAAGCAACTTCTATTAACTTAAGAGAGTTGCAAATAGTAGTCTATTGGGGAGAAAAAGGTGTAGCAAACAATGGTAGTGAGTAAAGTCTATATACAGTGTGCTCAGCCCCTAGTCAGGATCCGACAGCTAAATGGATACAGTGTAGCAGGTTGCGTAACAGCTGCTTAAACACTGTATCTAGGAGAGGGGAGCAATTGAGGGAAATCGGTGTGGCACAGAAAACTTGTGAATTGGAAGGTAGCCCTAGAGACAAACTATTCAGCGACACACACAATCTGACAAAAAAATGAGAATTCCCCGTCAAACCACACCTTGGCCCTATCCTCCCACCTTGGCTACCTTCCAATTCACAAGTTTTCTGTGCCACACCGATTTCCCTCAACTGCTCCCCTCTCCTAGATACAGTGTTTAAGCAGCTGTTACACAACCTGCTACACTGTATCCATTTAGCTGTCGGATCCAGACTAGGGTCTGAGCACACTGTATATAGACTTTACTCACTACCATTGTTTGCTACACCTTTTTCTCCCCAATAGACTACTATTTGCAACTCTCTTAAGTTAATAGAAGTTGCTTTAATCACGGTCAGGTTTTTTTTGAAGGGTGTGATTTAGGGCACCAGTGGTAGGAATTTTTCCATATCAAGGATATCTTCCTGAAGCACTAGTGCTGAGTGACGGACCCCACAGGATAGGGGGACTCTTTTGTAATATTCTCAGGGTGACTCCCTGAGGACGATTATCCCCGTCCAGGCACGTTCTCGTACTTTACATCCTCCTGTGTTTTTACATATTTTCTTTTCTCCTTTCAAGTTTCCTATCATAGGCATGACTATTTTATTACAGTAACAATTAAAAGTTATGTTTTAATATTCTTTGTATATATGTATAGTTATCAACTAGGGGGCGCCCTACCCAGTGGCGTCACTAGGGGGGGGGGCAGAGGGGGCCATGGCCCCCCCTACATCATGCTGTGCCCCCCCTTGTGCCCCCCCAAATGCCAGCAACCTGCTGGCTATGTGTTTGAATTATATTCCCTCGGGCTGTAACAGTGTGTGACAGCCCGAGGGAATGCAGGGCAGAGCAGCTGTAACGCTGGGTGAGGTGCTGTCTGGGGCTGGAGGGAGCACTGACAGGCTCCCCGGCACAGGCCCGCCCCCAAAGAAGCTCCGCCTCCCGCACACAAGCCCCGCCCCCGCCGTTAAGCAGCAGCCCATGCTGCTGCTGGAAAGGATGCAAGATGGCTGCCTGACCCCCAGCAACAGCCTCCAGTGACAGGTAGGCTTAGTGAGTTTGAGTGTGAGTGTCTGTGTGTCTGTACTCAGCCTCCCTACCACCCTCCCCACCACCCCCACCAGCCTCAGCACCCCACACCACCCTCAGCCTCCCCACCCTCCCCAATAACCTCAGCCTCCCCACCCTCCCCAATACCCTCAGCCCCACCACCTTCCCCACCACCCTCAGCCTCAGCACCCCACACCACCCTCAGCCTCAGCACCCCCCACCACCCTCAGCCTCCCCACCCCCCACCACCCTCAGCCTCCCCACCCTCTCCAATAACCTCAGCCTCCCCACCCTCCCCAATACCCTCAGCCCCACCACCCTCAGCCTCAGCACCCCACCACCCTCAGCCTCCCCACCCTCCTCAATAACCTCAGCCTCCCCACCCTCCCCAATACCCTCAGCCTCCCCACCCCCCACCACCCTCAGCCTCCCCACCCTCCCCAATAACCTCAGCCTCCCCACCCTCCCCACCCTCCCCACCCTCCCCAATACCCTCAGCCTCAGCACCCCCCACCACCCTCAGCCTCTCCACCCTCCCCAATACCCTCAGCCCCACAACCCTCCCCACCACCCTCAGCCTCAGCACCCCCCACCATCCTCAGCCTCCCCACCCTCCCCAATAACCTCAGCCTCCCCACCCTTCCCAATACCCTCAGCCCCACCACCCTCAGCCTCAGCATCCCCCACCACCCTCAGCCTCCCCACTCTCCCCAATAACCTCAGCCTCCCCACCCTCCCCAATACCCTCAGCCCCACCACCCTCAGCCTCAGCACTCCACACCACCCTCAGCCTCCCCACCCTCCCCAATACCCTCAGCCCCACCACCCTCCCCACCACCCTCAGCCCCATCACCCTCACTAAACACACTCTGCCCTACACACACACACTACATTCACTAAACACACTCTGCACTACACACACACTACATTCACTAAACACACTCTGCACTACACATACTCACATTACATTCACTAAACACACTCTGCACTCACTGCAAACACTACATTCACTAAACACACTCTGCACTACACACACACTACATTCACTATACACACTTTGCACTATACATACACAAACACACACACACACTACATTCACTAAACACACTCTGCACTCACTACAAACACTACATTCACTAAACACACTCTGCACTACACACACACTACATTCACTAAACACACTTTGCACTACACACACACACTACATTCACTATACACACGTTTCACTCACTACACACTACATTTACTAAACACACTCTGCACTACACACACACACACTACATTCACTAAACACACTTTGCACCACACACACACACACACTGCATTCACTTTACACACGTTTCTCTCACTACAAACACACTACATGCTCTATACACACTAGATTTACTATGCACACTAAATCCACTACAAAAAACACACACTCTGCATTCACTATACACACCTACATTCACTACACACACACTCTGCATCTAATGCATGCATACAAACATTACATACATTACAGAAAACGTACAATCTGCATCCACTATACACACTGCATCCATGACACACATACCGCATCCACTACACACATTCTACATCCACTATACACACTGCATCCATGACACACATTCTACATCCACTATACATACACACACACCCTTCATCCTTGTGGGCAGCTCGGGGCTGGCCCTGGAGGCCCAGATCTTGAGCTGTGTCAGGGGCCCTAAAATTTCTGATGGCAGCCCTGCTCAGCAGTCTGTGTGTGTGTATGGACTCAGCAGTCTGTGTGTGTGTGTGTGTATGGACTCAGCAGTCTGTGTGTGTGTGTATGGACTCAGCAGTCTGTGTGTGTGTGTGTGTGTGTGTGTGTATGGACTCAGCAGTCTGTGTGTGTGTGTGTGTGTGTGTATGGACTCAGCAGTCTGTGTTTGTGTGTGTGTGTGTGTATGGACTCAGCAGTCTGTGTTTGTGTGTGTGTGTGTGTGTGTATATATGGACTCAGCAGACTGTGTGTGTATGGACTCAGCCCACTGTGTGTGTGTATGGACTCAGCCCACTGTGTGTGTATATGGACTCAGCAGTCTGTGTGTGTGTGTGTATATGGACTCAGCAGTCTGTGTGTGTATGGACTCAGCAGTCTGTGTGTGTGTGTATATGGACTCAGCAGTCTGTGTGTGTATGGACACAGCAGTCTGTGTGTGTGTGTGTGTGTGTGTATGGACTCAGCAGTCTGTGTGTATGTGTGTGTATGGACTCAGCAGTCTGTGTGTTTGTGTGTGTGTGTGTATATATGGACTCAGCAGTCTGTGTGTGTGTGTGTGTGTGTATGGACTCAGCAGTCTATGTGTGTGTATGACCTCAGCAGTCTGTCTGTGTGTGTGTGTGTGTGTGTGTGTGTGTGTGGACTCAGCAGTCTGTGTGTGTGTGTGTGTGTATGACCTCATCAGTCTGTGTGTGTGTGTGTGTGTGTGTGGACTCAGCAGTAAATGTGTGTGTGTATGGACTCAGCAGTCTGTGTGTGTGTATGGACTCAGCAGTCTGTGTGTGTGTATGGACTCAGCAGTCTGTGTATGTGTGTGTGTGTATGACTCGGCAGTCTGTGTGTGTCTGTGTGTATGGACTCAACAGTCTGTGTGTGTCTGTATCTAGGACTCAGCAGTCTGTGTGTGTATGGACTCAGCACTCTGTGTGTGTGTGTATGGACTCAGCAGTCTGCGTGTGTGTGTGTGTATGGACTCAGCAGTCTGCGTGTGTGTGTGTGTGTATGGACTCAGCAGTCTGTGTGTGTCTGTATCTAGGACTCAGCAGTCTGTGTGTGTATGGACTCAGCAGTCTGTGTGTGTATGGACTCAGCAGTCTGTATGTCTGTGTGTGTGTGTGTGCATGGACTCAGCAGTGTGTGTGTTGGATTCAGCAGTCTGTGTGTAAGTGTAAAAATCAGCCTGTGTGCATTCAGCAATATCTGTGTGTGTGTGTGTGTATTCAGAAGTTTCTCGGTGTTCGTATTTGTGTACTGTGTGTATGTACTCAGCAGTCTTTCAATAATTAAAATTTTTATTCCTGTGAGTTGTTGTGTAGGAAGAGCCCCAGTGCACTGCTTTGCCCGGGGGCCCTTAACACTGTTAAGATGGTACTGCTTGTGTGTGTCAGTGAGCTTCTATTTATTGAGCATGTGTGTGTCCCTGAACTTCTTTGTAGTGAGCCTTGTGTTTATACAAGTGAGTTTGTCTGTAGTAAGCCTGTGTGCGAGTCAGAGAGTTTTTTGTCTGTTAGTGAGCCTATTTGTGCATGTCAGTGAGCTTGTGTGCTCACTGTACTATCTATCTATCTATATATATATATATATATATATCCTGTAGGAATGGCATACATTTTTTTTCCAGGGCTGCTTTCCAGTTTGGCTTTGCCAGCGTTTGCGCTTTACCGCTGAATCATCTGTGTGAGCTGCCGCACACTTTAGCCCTGTTACACGCATCTGGGAGCTGCTGTTGACAGGTACTTGAAGTCTAGAGATTGGGACATGGGGTATATGCTCAGCTATCTGTATAATACTATAGTGCTGTTCTCTGTATAATACAGGTCTGTGTCTGTATAATATCCTGTGTCTGTATAATATCCTGGGACAATCAGTATAGTGCTGCTCTCTGTCTTGGGATATTATACACAAACAGATCTGTATTTACAGAGAGCAGCACTATACAGGGAGCACTGACTGTCCCAGGATATTATACACACTGCCATGTATTATACAGAGAGCAGCACTGTACAGGGAGCGCTGAATGTCCCAATTTCTCAAATGTTGGCAACAATGGCACTATATCAAGGGAAATGTTTGTTTTTTTAATAATCCCTGGTGGAAAATAATGAATCCTCCACCAGGGATTATTAAAAAAAACAAAAAAAACATTGTGTCGGGGGCGGGGCTTAACATGCGGCAGGGGCGGGGTTAAACTGTGGCGAGGGCGGGGTTAAATGTGCCCCCCTACTTTTGTCCCTGGCCCACCATGTGCCCCCCCTAAAAATGAATCCTAGAGACGCCACTGGCCCTACCTGTTCTGACTTACCAAGTCTGCTCTTCTATCCCGTGTTATTAATGTTCAATTAAAAAAGCAGGAGAAAAAGACTGGACCTCAATGTTTGGGAGTAGATTGCCAACTCAAAAGGACTCTTCCCTGTATCTGGGGCATCCCTCCCCTCAAGCACTCTCAGCCAATCACTGCAGTCCAGGACAGATTAAATTTTCTTTGATAATGCAGACATGTAAACTTTGTATTATCTATGGAGTCAAAGAAGCACAGTCTTTGTGTGGCAGGAAAATACACATTTTTGAATCCAACAACCATTTAGATTGGTCTGCAGCTTGTGTTCAGAACTAGTTTACTATAGTCTTGCACTTGAAAATTTTTGTAGAATAACATAAAAAGTTGAACAGAGTACAAACCATGGTTTCTTCTTAGCAAGGATAGACCATCTCTTTTACCTTGGCAAGATGTAAAAATTGTTACTAATGCTGTAACACATATATTGTTTCCTTTAAAGTGTAAAGCCACAAATAATAGCAATTATATCCAAAATTTGCACTGTGACCCCAAAGATATTATGTGCCATAACCACCACACAATGAGCTGCAGGTAAAATGAGTTGTTTTCTGAGCTTAAATTAGTCTTCTACAAAAAAGGGACAAGTCCAATCTTAAAAAAGTGATATAATATGCTGACAAAGGACAGAACTATTTCTTCCAGTTCTAATGCATGCACAAATGTATAACCAAAATGTTGTGTCTTTGGTGCAAACAAATCGTGCTAGTGATGCACACACAACCCAATGTGTAAAACTATATTTAAATACCTGTTATTAGTAGAGAAGAATATACATCTCTATATTCATTTATCTCTAGATGGCTCCTTAATTAGTATTCTCCCATGGGGCGCAAGTAGCCTTGTTCATTATTACTCTGCAGATCAACTATTGGGTGTAAAGAATTAATTAGGAGCCAGTAATGCAGTAGAACCCTCTTGCCAAGGCCAGCTGTCAGTCACTAGTTTGCACAATTATTTTACTGCCATTATTTCAGGTATAATAACTGTACCAGACAAGCCTTGTCTAAATTAGTCTTAGTCATGAATGAGTTAACATTTCATAAATTAGTTCCTTGTTTTCTGAATGCAGTATTTTTTGTTGTTGTAATTCTTTATATTTGCATCCATCCATAGACATGCGGTGCTGTGAGAGTCAACATTGTGAATACAAAATATGCACAGTGTCCCTCAAGGCAGAAGTTGGTGTCCTAGCTGGTATGGGGACATTAAAAAGAGTCCATCCAACACCACTTCTTTGGCCTGCCTATACAATAGTAAGATCACTAACAGATGTCTCATAATATGCGGTTATTTAGCATCTGGAATCACATGAGACACCTTTGATTTTCGATGATATCCTCCTGGCCCACAAAGTGGCATTCATAAGTACAATTGAAGTTGAAGCGATATAATTTACTGTGTGCCTTTGTAAGAAGCACTTTTCAATGGCCTATGAGGCTTTGTATGCCTCTGCAGATTATAGCCACGTCAGCCACAGAATTTTTCTGCAGGTCCGCTGCATATTATGCATCCCCTTCCCGAATGTCATGAGAGCCAGACACCTCTCACCCCCCACCCCTCCAGTTGTACGCCACTGGCTGCTGGTGCAGAAAATACAGAATTAACAGTCAACAATATAATTATTTTAATCTTAATTGGGTTTAAAACCAGATATTACTGCAGACATAAGAAATATGGTAGGTCAAAGTGACAGACATTGAGTTTTCTTACATTGCCTTTAATTGGTACTTGTTGCACTGGAATTTGAACACAGCTATTTCACCATCTAATTAAATCTATGATGGGTTCTTCATTGAAGAGCAAACCTTGAGTAAATGCAAACTGAATTTTAAAATTTGGGCTAAAATAGTGGAGTTGGAAAGAATTAATCAATTCGTCTGTCTTCAATTTGGCTGTTTTAGTCTGAAATTTTTTCATTTCGAATTTCTGATGATTCACAATTTAATAAATAACCTTGCTTAAATGCAAGTAAAAAAAAAAACCCAAACAAAAAAATATACAAACATAAAAATATCTGGAACATGGAGTTGGTTATCCAATTCTGATAATAGACTCCATAGTAAAAATATATCAGTTTGCCTATAGATAACTGCATTTTTCTGAGAATTTCCATGCCGATGCCTATGGACATCTTATGACAAATCATAACTGGGATGATGGTTGCAGTATGCAGGGACATTTAGACTACAACAACGATAGTGCATCACTCAACTGCAAGCAAGCTTCTTTGACCCCATAGATATTACTATAACAAACATTCAAAGTTTAGTTTTTATATACACAGAATTTAGCAAGGAACTTTCTATTCTTTTGACCCATTGGGGGAGTATTCTTCCCCTTGGGTCTCCTTTTCTTTCTTTTTTTTCTTTGTGTTCTTTAAAGGAGGTATAAATGGACACTATTACAAGTTTATTCACTAAAGTGAGCGTTTTAAAGTGAATAGCTAACAGATTTTTTTTCAGTTTTGTTATGTTCGTGGGGGGCGGGGGTATTTATTTATTTTTACTGCTGTCACTGTTGCTTTTTAGAAACATAGAAACATAGAATGTGACGGCAGATAAGAACCATTTGGCCCATCTAGTCTGCCCAGTTTTCTAAATACTTTCATTAGGTCCCTGACCTTATCTTATAGTTAGGATAGCCTTATGCCTATCCCAGGCATGCTTAAACTCCTTTACTGTGTTAACCTCTACCACTTCAGCTGGAAGGCTATTCCACGCATCCACTACCCTCTCAGTAAAGTAATACTTCCTGATATTATTTTTAAACCTTTGCCCCTCTAATTTAAGACTATGTCCTCTTGTTGTGGTAGTTTTTCTTCTTTTAAATATAGTCACCTCCTTTACTGTGTTAATTCCCTTTATGTATTTAAATGTTTCTATCATATCCCCCCGTCTCATCTTTCCCCCAAGCTATACATGTTAAGATCCTTTAACCTTTCCTTGTTGGTTTTATCCTGCAACCCATTAACCAGTTTAGTAGCCCTTCTCTGAACTCTCTCTAAAGTATCAATATCCTTCTGAAGATATGGTCTCCAGTACTGCGTACAATACTCCAAGTGAGGTCTCACCAGTGTTCTGTACAATGGCATGAGCACTTCCCTCTTTCTACTGATAGTACCTCTCTCTATACAACCAAGCATTCTGCTAGCATTTCCTGCTGCTCTATTACATTGTCTTCCTACCTTTAGGTCATCTGAAATAATTACTCCCAAGTCCCTTTCCTCAGATGTTGAGGTTAGGACTCTATCAAATATTCTGTACTCTGCCCTTGGATTTTTACGTCCAAGATGCATTATCTTGCACTTATCCATATTAAATGTCAAATGCCACAACTCTGACAATTTTTCTAGTGTACCTTAATCATTTGCCATTTGGCTTATCCCTCCTGGAACATTAACCCTGTTACATATCTTAGTATCATCAACAAAAAGACAAACCTTAGCATCATGACCTTCTGCAATTTCACTAATAAAAATATTAAAGAGAATGGGTCCAAGTATAGATCCCTGAGGTACCCCATTGGTGACAAGACAATGCTTTGAATAGACTCCATTGACTAGAACCCTCTGTTGCCTGTAACTCAGCCACTGCCTTACCCATTTAACAATATTGGACTCCAAACGTAAAGATTGCAGTTTATTGATAAGCCTTCTAAGTGCAGCAGCAGTGGCGGTTCTAGACTTTGTGAGGCATTAGGCGAAACTCAAACATGAGGCCCCCACTAACACCCAAAGTGGGAAAAAAAATAGGGGTTGTATTGTGTGTGTATAAGGTGCTGTAGTTGTATTGAAGGACAAGCTTGCAGAGCTGGATACAGAAAGCTAATCTCTGTATTCATTGTTGAGAGGCATGGAGTGTCGCGACTCTCTGTGCCGCTGCGTTGTGAGCTCTCCGACTGTAGTTATGGCATAATTTGCAAACTTAATTAATTTGCAATAAACCAATTTAGTTAGCAATTATGCTAATCATTTATACACGACTGTGGAGTATGATTACATAACTTTGCAGTCATGAGTGTGTCTGGCATTGTCTACCTGTGTATGTGCATGAAAGTGTGTGAGTCAGAGTATCCTTGTTTGTGAATGTATGTCTTTATGAGCATGTGTCTGGGACCGTATGTGTGTGGGGTAGTTGCTTGCGATGTGTAGTGTTTATGGGGGCTGCCTGTGACCTTTGTGCATGTATGCATGATGAATGTCTTCAGTTTGTTACTGTGAAAAGGTGACTGTAACTGTGGCAGGGTGAGTGCGACAGTGTGAGGTTGAGGGGATAAATGAGACAAGGTTGGGAGGGTGAGTGCGACAGAATGAGGGAGGGTGAGAATGATAGGGGGCGACTATGACATGGTTGGAGGAGGAAGTGTGACAGAGCATGGGGAAGTAATATGACAGGATTGGAGGTTAATGTGACAGACTGCGTGTGGCATAGTTTGGGGGGTGTATCACAGGGTTGGGGTGAATGTGCCATGTTTGGAGGAGGCAGTGTAACAGAATAAGGGGAGGTGAGTGTGACAAGATTAAGGGACTCCAAACGTAAAGATTGCAGTTTATTGATAAGCCTTCTAAGTGCAGCAGCAGTGGCGGTTCTAGACTTTGTGAGGCATTAGGCGAAACTCAAACATGAGGCCCCCACTAACACCCAAAGTGGGAAAAAAAATAGGGGTTGTATTGTGTGTGTATAAGGTGCTGTAGTTGTATTGAAGGACAAGCTTGCAGAGCTGGATACAGAAAGCTAGTCTCTGTATTCATTGTTGAGAGGCATGGAGTGTCGCGACTCTCTGTGCCGCTGCGTTGTGAGCTCTCCGACTGTAGTTATGGCATAATTTGCAAACTTAATTAATTTGCAATAAACCAATTTAGTTAGCAATTATGCTAATCATTTATACACGACTGTGGAGTATGATTACATAACTTTGCAGTCATGAGTGTGTCTGGCATTGTCTACCTGTGTATGTGCATGAAAGTGTGTGAGTAAGAGTATCCTTGTTTGTGAATGTATGTCTTTATGAGCATGTGTCTGGGACCGTATGTGTGTGGGGTAGTTGCTTGCGATGTGTAGTGTTTATGGGGGCTGCCAGTGACCTTTGTGCATGTATGCATGATGAATGTCTTCAGTTTGTTACTGTGAAAAGGTGACTGTAACTGTGGCAGGGTGAGTGTGACAGTGTGAGGTTGAGGGGATAAATGAGACAAGGTTGGGAGGGTGAGTGCGACAGAATGAGGGAGGGTGAGAATGATAGGGGGCGACTATGACATGGTTGGAGGAGGAAGTGTGACAGAGCATGGGGAAGTAATATGACAGGATTGGAGGTTAATGTGACAGACTGCGTGTGGCATAGTTTGGGGGGTGTATCACAGGGTTGGGGTGAATGTGCCATGTTTGGAGGAGGCAGTGTAACAGAATAAGGGGAGGTGAGTGTGACAAGATTAAGGGGGTTAACGTGTGTGTGAGTGTGACAGGGTTTGGGGGTGAGTGTTGCACAGTTGGAGCACAGGATTGGAGGGGCTTATGTTGTAGGGTGAGTGTAGCATGGCGAAGGGGGTGAGTGGGACAGACTGATAGAGGATGAGTGTGACAGGGTTGGGGACTGTGTGCGACAGTGCAAGAGAAGGTTGAGTCAGACAGTATTTGGGGGGTTAATGTTATAGGATAATTGTGGTAAAGCAAGGGCAGGTGAGTTTGGTATGGTTGGAGGGGGTGAGAGTGACAGGATTAGGAGGGTTTAATGTGAGTATGGCTAGGTGAACCGCAACTGCTGTTGCACATAGAAGGCTTATCAATAAACTGCAATCTTTACGTTTGGATTCCAATATTGTTAAATTGGCAGTGTGTGGGGGCTGAAAGTGTTTGGGAATGGTGATAGTGTATGTGTATGGGGTGACAGTGTGTGCGTGTGGGGGTGACAGTGTGTGCGTCGGGATCAGAGGGTGTGGGGGGTGACAGGGTGTGTGTGTGTGTGTGTGGAGGGGTGACAAGGTGGGAGGGCTTTCATCCCACATCCAGTAAGGCGGGCTGTGACAGGGTAGGGAGGACTGTGACAGGGTAGGGGGGAATGTGACAGGGTAGGGGGGACTGTGACAGATTGGAGAGGGTATAATTGTAGAAAATAATCCAGGCACTCCAAATAGTTCCAAACGATAGGCAATTTTGATTGGACCCAAGAACCACACATCCAATAAATACATTTATTGGGTCCAATAAAAATTGTCTATTGTTTGGAACAATTTGGAGTGCCTGGATTATTTTCTACAATTATACTTTACATATAGTCTCTTTGGTACTGGGACTGATTCAGTGACAGGGGGTAGAGGGGAAGTGACAGGGCGTAGGGGGATGGATCAGAGGTGACAGGGGCTAGAGGGGCAGTGACAAGGGGTAGAGGAGCAGTGACAGGGGGTTGAGGAGCAGTGACAGGAGGCAGATGGGCAGTGACAGGGTGGAGGGGAAGTGACAGGGGGTAGGGGATGGATCAGCAGTGACAGGGGGTAGAGGAGCAGTGACAGGAGGCAGACGGGCCGTGACAGGGTGGAGAGGCAGTGACAGGGGGGCAGTGACATGGGGTAGAGGGGCAGTGACAGAGGGTGGGGTAGAGGGGCAGTGAAGGGGTGGGGGTAGAGGGGGTAGAGAGGGGTAGAGGGGCAGTGACAGGGGGCAGATGGGGTGGAGGAGCAGTGACAAGGGGTAGAGGAGCAGTGACAGGGGGAAGGGGTAGTGACATGAGGTGGAGGGGCAATGACAGGGGGTTGGGGTAGAGGGGCAGTGACAGGGGTAGGGGGGCAGTGACAGGGGGTGAGGGGGTAGAGGGGCAGTGGCAAGGGGAGGGGGTAGAGGGGCAGTGACAGGGGGTGGGGATAGAGGGGCAGTGACAGGGGTGGGGCAGTGACAGGGGGTAGAGAAGCAGTGACAGGGTGTGGGGGTAGTGGGACAGTGACAGGGGGTAGCTGGGTAGAGGGGCAGTGACAGGGGGTGGCTTAGTAGAGGGGCAGTGACAGGGGGTAGAGGGGCAGTGACAGGGGGTGGGGTTAGAGGGATAGTGGCAAGTGGAGGGGGTAGAGGGGCAGTGACAAGGGGTGGGGGTAGAAGGGCAGTGACAGGGGGTAGGGAGGAATGGGGCAGTGACAGGGGGTAGAGAAGCAGTGACAAGAGGCAGACGGGCAGTGACAGGGTGGAGGGGCAGTGACAGGGGGTTGGGGGTTAGAGGGTCAGTGACAGGGGTAGAGGGGCAGTGACAGAGGGGAGAGGGGCAGTGACATGGAGTAGAGGGGCAGTGACAGGGGGTGGGGTAGAGGGGCAGTGACAGGGTTGGGGTACAGGGGAAGTGACAGGGGTTGGGGGGTAGAGGGTCAGTGACAGGGGGCAGATGGGGTGGAGGAGCAGTGACAGGGGGTAGAGAAGCAGTGACAGGGGGAGGGGGTAGTGACATAAGGTGGAGGGGCAATGACAGGGGGTGGAGGGTAGAGGGGCAGTGACAGGGGTAGAGGGGCAGTGACAGGGGGTGTGGGGGTAGAGGGGCAGTGGCAAGGGGAGGGGGTAGAGGGCAGTAACAGGGGGTGGGGGTAGAGGGGCAGTGACAGGGGGTAGGGCAGTGACAGGGGGCAGAGAAGCAGTGACAGGGTGTGGGGTAGTGGGGTACTGACAGGGGGTAGCTGGGTAGAGGGCAGTGACAGGGGGTGGCTAAGTAGAGGGGCAGTGACAGGAGGTGGTGGTAGAGGGGTAGTGGCAAGGGGAGGGGGTAGAGGGGCAGTGACAGGGGGTGGGGGTAGATAGGTAGTGGCAAGGGGAGGGGGTAGAGGGGCAGTGACAGGGGGTGGGGGTAGAGGGGCAGTGACAGGGGGTGGGGCAGTGACAGGGGGTAGAGAAGCAGAGACAGGGGGTGGGGGGTAGTGGGGCAGTGACAGGGAGTCGCTGGGTAGAGGGGCAGTGACAGGGGGTGGCTAAGTAGAAGGGCACTGACAGGGGGTAGACAGGGGATAGAGGGGGCAGTGACAGGGGGTTGGGGTAGAGGGGCAGTGACAGGCGATGGGAGACAATGACAGGGGGTGGGGGGCAATGATAGTGGGTGGGGGTAGAAGGGCAGTGACAAGGGGTAGAGAAGCAGTAAAAGGGGTAGAGGGGCAGAGACAGGGGTGGGGGGTAGTGGGGCAGTGTCAGGGGGTAGAGGAGCAGTGACAGGGGTTAGAGGGGCAGTGACGGGGGCAGCTGGGTAGAGGGGCAGTGACAGGGGATAGAGGGGCAGTGACAGGGGTTTGGGGCCATGACAGGGGGTGGGGGGTAGAGGGGTAGTGACAGGGGGTAGAGAAGCAGTGACAGGGGTAGAGAGGCAGAGATAGGAGGTGGGGGGTTGTGGGGCAGTGACAGGGGGTAGAGGAGCAGTGACAGGGGTTACAGGGGCAGTGACAGGGGGTGGGGGGTAGAGGGGCAGTGACATGGGGTAGAGGGGAACAGTGACAGGGGGTGGGGGGGCAGTAAAAGGGGATAGAGGGGCAGTGACAGGGGCTGGGGGGTAGAGGGGCAGTGACAGGGGCGGGGGGGGGTAGAGTGGGTTCATAAATACCGGCAGTCCCCCTCTCTCACTTCAGTCTGCAGCTCTGCCGGGAGTGAGCTGCAGACCACATGGTAAGTCTCACGATCTCCAGTCTGAGCGTTGCCGTGGTAACCCATGGCAACACTATGACAGGCTGGAGATCGCAAAACCACTCAGTCTGCAGCTCACTTCTGGCGGAGCTGCAGACTGGAGGCTGGCTCTCCGTCAGGGCAGACTGACAGGAGGGGCCTCGCACCCGGCAGCATTATGGGCAAGCCGCCGGGCCCCCTCCTGTGTTGAGCCCCCAGTCATAGACCAAGGGCCCGACGTGTCAGCCTGCCCTAAGGCGATTTAGGCGGCCGTGAGGCCCCAGAGAGCGCGAGTCCTTAGGAGGCCGCCTAAATCGCCTAATTAGAGAGCCGCCTCTGTGCAACAGTCTTACTGAAATCTAGGTAAGCAATGTCTTCTGCACCACCCTGATCTATTATTTTAGTTACCCAATCAAAAAAATCAATAAGATTATTTTGGCATGATCTCCCTGAAGAAAACCCATGATATCTCTGATCTGGAAATCCATGTGCTTTTAAATGTTCAACAATCCTATCCTTTAACATGGTTTCCATTACTGATGTAAGGCTTACTGGCCTATAGTTGACTGACTCCTCCCTACTACCATTCTTGTGAATGGGCACAACATTCGCTAACTTCCAATTTAACAATGACGGAGCTCCCTGGAACACAAACTTCCAAACCAATAACAACACATTTACAATGTAAGGCACTCCCACACAAGGCAAACAATCCCTCCCTTCTGCTTGAGAGATAATTGAATCAGATACTGCATTAACCCAATTATCTCCAGGCAGAAAAGGCAAAAGACACATTTCTAAAAAGTCCCAAAAGTACCCCAAAACATTTGATATCCCCACAAATGTCACATCCCCTGATATCCCTGATCTGGGTGACCAACATATCCAAAGATCACCCAGATCAGTTCAGGCGGTCCGAAATTCTATGGAAGTCATTTATCTGATCGACCGCAGGCATGGTCCTATGCCCAAAACAGTTCCAGAGAATCAGGGTTTGCGGTCGGTCTAGTTCGGTAGTTTGAAAACGAACAAACTAACGGAAAGAGTCAATAGTCTTACACTGGAGCTTGTTCCCTTCATCCAGACGAATCATCCCACCGAACAGTACTCTTCTAACTTGTATAGAACTGAACGCAGGCGATGATGGAAGTCCAGCGGTGTTCAAGAGTTTCTGTATCCGATTTTAATTCCAGGAGATTTATGCCCAAACACCGCTGCCTGCGTTCATGCGAACAAGATGGCCGCCACCTCGTGGTTGTCTATAGGAATTGCGGCCACCCTGACGAACAATTAGAACACTGCGGTGAGAAACGTTCCAAGTTGTTAATAGGTGTTAACAAGCTCCAGGATGGTCTCTGGTTCGTGCGGTTGTTCAGTAAACGAACCATATAATCCCAATTGCACAGAGACTTTTACATTATTTTTCACAGAGTCCATAGTCTGTGGGCAGGAGGCTGGCAAGCAGGCTCCTCCAGGAGCTTGTTGCAAACTCAGGTAAAAAGTCGAGTTTGTCACAAATCTGTTAATGGGTTTGCTAGTATACCACTAAGCTCTTAATAACTTTGGGTGTATTCCATCATGTCCCATTGACTTATTTGTCTTTACTTTTGACAGTTGAAATAGAACCTCTTCTTCTGTAAACTCACATATAACAAATAACTCATTTGTTTTTCTTTCCTAACTGAGGCCCCTTTCCTTCATTTTCATTTGTAAACACTGAACAAAAATATTCATTGTGGCAGTACGCTGGACCTTTATCTTCTTCTACATACCTTCCTTCTTTTGTATTTAATCCAACTAATCCTTGTTTTACTTTCCTTTTCTCATTTATGTATCTAAAGAATGTTTTTTTCCCCTTATTTTACTGACTGTGCTATTTTCTCTTCTGTGTGTGATTTGGAAGCTCTTATAACTTGCATAGCCTCTTTCTACCTAATTTTATAGATCTGTCTATCTTCCTCACTCTGTTTTTTTTTTAAAGTTTTTTTACTATTTTGGCCTCATCTGTAGAGTACCACAGAGGTTTCTTAAGTTTTTTTATTTTACTGACAAGCCTAATACAATTTTTTGTTGCCTTCAGTAGTGCAACTTTTAAATAATCCCGTTTCTCTTGGACTCCATTTAAACTGCTCCAGTCTGATAATGACTCATTTACACTCAGTCACTGTTCTTATATTAAACCACACTGACTGATGATCACTGGATCCTAAACTTTCACCTACAGTAATATCTGATATCAAATCTCCATTTGTTAACACTAAATCTAGTATGGCTCCTCAACGACTTGTTTTAGAGACAATCACATTAGGGAGTTTAGAATATGTGTGCTCCTGGCACATGCAGGAAGATTAAAGTCACCCATGATGATAACTTCCCCCTTCATTGTCATTTTAGCTATTTCCTCAACTAGTAGATTATCTAACTCTTCTATTTGTCCTGGGGGCCTATAAATCACACCTACACGAATTACTGTGTGATTACCAAATTCTAAGGTAACCCAAACAGACTCTGTTTGCCTCACTAACTTTTATTAGGCTAGATGTTATGCTATCCTTCACATACAGGGCCATCCCTCCCCCTTTCTTGTCTTCCCGGTCTTTTCTATATAAAGAGTACCCTGGTATTGCTATTTCCCAGCCATTTTTATCATTTTTCCATGTCTCAGTAACAGTGACTAAATCTACATTATCAGTTGCCATCATTGCCACAAGTTCATGGATCTTATTCCATAAACTGCGAGCATTTGTAGACATGACTCTAAGCTTATCATTTTTAACACACTTGCTACAGGCACCTTCTGTCCTTGTTTTCGGGGGCAATTGGATTGATGTTTTATCGCCCTTTTGCCCCCCCTCCTCCCCTCCTAGTTTAAGTACTTCCTAGCAAAACCTCTGAACTGCTCACTGAGAACATTTGTTTACTTTTGAGAAAGATGCAAACCATATCTTTTGTACAGTTTATTTCCATTCCAAACAGAGCTACCATGAGAAATAAAGCCAAATCCTTGCTCCCGACACCATTCACCAAGCCACAAGTTAAAGTAATTAATACGCATCCGCCTGTCGTTCTGAGTGTTATGCACAGACAGAACTTTAGAGAATGATAGTGTGGAAGCAACCTGCCTTATATCATTGGCAAAAACACAAAAAAAAACTCCTTTACCTCTGAAACCTCATTGCAAGCCAAGTCATTTGTCCCTAGATGGAAAAGTAAATCCAATTCCCCTTCAAGCTTTGCTCGCTTAACAATACTACAAATCGTCTCCTGTCTCTGTGAGCAGTAGTTCTACGAAGACATCTCACAAGGCCACTATTGCCCAGCTCCACACCTCTTATGATAGAATCCCCCAACAACAACTGCTTTCTATTGAGCCTCAACATAATCTCCAAGCCTGTCTCCATAATACCACTACACTTGGTGCCTGAGAATGTCTCCACAACACCATTACACTCGGTGCCTGAGCCTGAAAACACAACACCACTACACTCAGTGCCTGAGCTTGTCTACACTTGGTGCCTTTTTTTTTGTCAGTCTTTTTATTGAGGCACATGGCTGACATACAAACGGATATAGAAATCATTGACAATCAACAATAGCGTATAATAGATGACAAGTAATGTGCCTGAAGATAAGACATGCCTCCTTTTTTTTTTTTTTTTTTTTTTTTTTTTGTATGTATGGACAAATCAAGAAAATTAGTAAAGGAATAAGCATGAGTAAGTAAGACATACACAGTTAAGTGAAAACCGATATACACAAGCTTAGATGTACTTTCTATACTGCCCATACACGAATGCAGTAGATTAACTAAGGGTTAAGTAGCCCACTCCTTATCTGGTATTTTTAGTTAGATATAATAAAAAATAAACTTGAATATCTTGCTAAGTCTCTGTAATATGGTGTGACAACATAGCAGAAACCGTGTGATAGGAACTTCACATGCGCAAGTGTTGTAGCTTAACACATATGGTAGTCGCTGTGACGTTTAAGTCCATTGTCTAATGCATTACACTGAGTTTTTGGCCCCCTTTAGTGAAAGGGTAACCAAAAAGGTAGATCCTCAACTTGGCCCCATTAGTTTATCTGAACCATTTCCCCCCGAAACTATTGCATAGATAAAAATCATCTGAACTAAAATGCCCTACTGAAGAATTTCAGACCACCCAAACTAATGAATTCTTCTGATGAATCGATTCGGCCTAAATAACTTTATTTGCCAGGCACTTATCTACCCCAAACATTCAGCCAAAGAGTATGTGGTATTTACACACACTGTCAGGGTTATTTACTAAAGTAAGAATTGTCAGCAATTTAAATTGAATTTAAACTAAATTTCCAAATTAAGGTTAAAATAGCTGACTTTGAAAAATTCTCTGAGTCAACTAGGCTTTTAATCTGGCTACTTTGGCTTATTTGTTAAAGCTACTTTGTATTCCCAATAATCCTCATTGGTGAATTTCTCTGTCCGTCTGTGAGAATTCCATTCCTAATAAAACACTATCTTCAAATAAAAGTATAGTACAACAAGTAGCCCTTATCTACTAAACTGCGCATTGTGTTACATTTTTGTTACATTTTGCTGATGATGAACCATAGCAGCCTTATACACGTTTGCTGTACTAGATGAATTGCATATATATTGTCTCGGCACTGCAGTCACTATGGTCCATTTTCTTTGTTACAAGTAGGGATAGGAGAGAGAGTAAAATATTCCAGACAGTTATATTGTGGTCATATTTATCCCAATATAGACATATACATACATACACAATAGGTGGAGTATCTTGGTTCCTGGGTACAAGGTATGAGGTAGTTTGCAAAAGTACAATGGAGTAGCTGTAGAGACAAAAAATATTGACATTTTTGTCTCTACAGCTACTCCATTGTACTTTTGCAAACTACCTCATACCTTGTACCCATGAGCCAAGATACTCCACCTATTGTGTATGCATATGTCTGTTTTGGATTTGTGTGGATAGAGAGGTTACCACACAGGTGTTTAGAGTTACTTGGTCAGTGTTTGGGTCACACACTTAGACTCTGTATTTGTATTTTATTATATTTATCACAATAAGCTTTTATTTGTATTTATTCACATTTTTGTGACATCTGGTTATCAAGAGCTGCAACACATTTAACCCTTGCACTTTTGAAAACATGTGATATATGTACTCACTAACTGGGAGTGCTTCCAGCAGGCTAATTGTTTGGAATTTTAAAATTAAGGTCTAGATATTGAGCATTTGTTCTATATTTCAGCCTTGTAGTTCCATCTGGACAGACTGAAATTTAGTGGGTATTTATTTTCATTGAAGTGCTGCTTTGCAAAGTCTGGATATTGGTTAATCTTCTGAACAACATCTGGAGTTTTGCAGACTGTATGGGCCTGGGCAGATCTAGACTATTTTTTTAGTAATTCAGACAGGGGGCATTCAGACTTCTGTGAATCAAGTCCGATGAAAAAGACTAAGATGCAGCTGAATAAAAATAGGCAGCAGACTAAGCAGCCTCAGAATAAGAACAAGCAGAATAAGACTCGTCAGCAGAGCAAGAGTAAGCAGGAAACTGAACAGCAGCAGAATAAGAATAAAAATAAGCCACACCAGGGTAAGAAGAATAAGAGTTCTTGTTGTTTTTATAAATACAAAATCAGGTAGCTTAAAGGGACACTCCAGGTGATACCGGAGAAACTGACGGAAGCGAAGCACAGAGAGATGGACACAGGTTTCTTCAGGAAGGAAGAGATTCTTTATTGGATCACCGATCGGGACTCAGAGGGACTAGCGTCACCAAAATACCACAAGTTCTGAGCCCCGGACAATAGTGCAGGCTCCTTATATAGGCACATAACTCCTCCCATATTAAGCTCCACGCGCACATTCTCTTGACCAATCAATACAAATAAGAATTAACTTCCTGCTTGACCGCATGGCTTGTCCAGCACAATGGAGGAGGGGGAATACTACATCCTGTATTCTTGCACATGCTCCTTACACTACTGATCGTATCTTGCCTCGTGCAACCAACTGATCGATACGTCAGCATATGCACGTACACATGCCACGTGGTAATCTCGGCCTACTAAATTTATTTTTACCGAGATTCCACCACATTCCCCCCTTTGATGCCTCTTGATATTTCACAATTACTTGAGGCATCACTTAACCTTAGTTTGCATACACCGCAAGTTACCTTGAACCAGACCAGACTTAACTTATGATGTGAATCTTCAACACTCATCTTCCTGCATTGGTTCTCCTTGATCTAGAGCCTTATATTTATAAATTGCCATTATCTGTGCAGCAGCCTTCCTTTCTGCTATATTTTCTATCAGGCTTTGCACAGACCTAACTACTAAGGGTATAAGACACGGCAGGAGTAGACACAACATTAAAATCAGTAGGACTCCACCTACCACTGCCTTAAGCCCTCCAAACCACTCATACCAGCTACCAAACCAACTACTTGGATTATACCCTTTCCATACCTGAGTAGGCACATGCGCTAGTTTAACCATATGGCTAGTAAGCTCAGCTATTGCTTGCCCTTCGTCATCTATTTGAAGACAGCAATTGCTCAGGTTAAACTTCCCACATACACCTCCCTCTACTGCCAAAAGGTAATCCAAGGCTAATCTATTTTGGTAAACTGCCGTCCTCATACTGGTATTATGCTTCGCTAGAAGATTGAGCGCTTGTGATGTTTCGTTAGTAATAATCTCAACCACCGCCTGTAATCTTATAATACGGTTAAGCATATAAATAGGGGTTCTATAACCAAAGGTACCATCCTCTGCCCACGTGGCTGGCCCATAATAATCTATGATACGCTGGGGAGGCCATTCATCATCTTCCCAGGCACCTATCTCTATGGGTCCCCTTTTCTTCCTATGATTCACATCATACACTTTAACACCTAAAGTCTCACCTGTTTCAATCGGTAACAAGAAGAAGGATGGTTTGAGCATACCCAACACACATGCCCCTTCCCAGTCCTGTGGCAACTCCGAATAGGCTTTCTTACCACAGATCCAGTACAAATTTGCTGGGGCTCTCCAGGTAGATGTGATGGATAAATCAAACCACACATCCTTTAAATTGGCGTATCTAGCAAACGGGTTAGATGGTTCTGAGACATTTGAAGCCGACCACCAAGTTGTATTCTTTGTATCATCATCATAAGCTTTTTGCCCTAGACAAGTTAATTCTCCTACAGAAGTATTATACATTATTCCTTTCCTTGCTATGCAAACATAACCTATGATGGAGGTCTTTAATCTCCACTCAGATTTACCTCTAACACTCATATGATAATCGGCTTGTGTAGATATTAATTGGTCAACTGCCTCAGAACCGGACATTACCTCCTTTGCTTCCCAAGGCCATTGGTCTCCCATATTAGTACCTCCACACACATAGCAGTTGGTAACATTAAGACTACCGGCAATACTTTCAGCTAAATCGATGAACAGGTTTTTAGCATTATGGGGGATCTTATTATCTATACTCATCTCTTCATAAAAGGAATGGTATACTTGATGAGTTTGGGAGGATACCGTATCAGTCTCTATCCCTATAAACAATACTGTCCCAGGATCTAAACCCGTCCCGTATATTTGAAACCCAAATAAATTGCCATATTTGTCTAAGAACTTATCGGGGTTATTTATAAGTATATGGATGGGATTGCATTCCATAGACTTACAATATGGGCTGGTAGGCAACTTAGTCACTATCATGTCTTTATCTACTGTCTGTCCCCAAGTCGCCCACCTCACACAAGACCAATATGGGCAGAAGTTATAGTCTTTATTTGGGCATCTAGGACTCACATATTTATTTTTACTACTGGGACAAATATATTTATCATTAGACCCATACGTCCTCTCCCATCTAAGATCCCCACATACATTCCACGGCTTTCTACCACTTGATATCGCTTTACACGCATCAAATAGCAGAACACCCGAAGAATGTACGGATTCTAATACTGTCTTATTAATTAGGGTCCCCTGAGGATCTCCATTCCTGAGAGTCAACCAAATTGTACGGGGTTGATACTCTGGACTGAAGCACTTAGGTTCTCCTACTCCTAAATGGCACACACTATAGTCTATATTTAGGTATCTACATCTCGATACATCTCCTTTACACTCGTATTGTGAATGCCAAATTAGGGTTTGGGAAATATGGTTACCTGTTCTTGTAGTCTTAATGCATACCTCACAGCTAGGAGTGTCGGTACCTCTACCTTCCTGAATATAAAAATACACATAAATAAACACTATCATCAATACATCTTTCGCCGTCATCCTCAGTCTTCGTCCGTGCGAAGGCACCTCAGCTTCCAGGATGTAAGGGCTGCAGGGAATGGAGTTCTGCTCGTCTTCACAGGAGTCCCTTCGAGACTTTCCCTGGCTTATAAACTATACGTCGGTGGGCGGACAGGCTTTATTATGGCCTTCTCACTCACGCACCAAATCCCAAAAATAATAAAATTTGTAATCCACAATAATTCCTCGTTACTCCGACTGAGTCGTGCGTTTTAACCGGATCTTGCAGGGATTCTCTGGATCTGCTGTAACTTGCCAAGATTCGACTGCTGCTGGTTTAACCCTGGAGTGATGTATCCACGGAGTCACTTCGGCTACTTTTATTGCTGTAGGGGTAGACAAAAGAACAACATAAGGACCTCTCCACTTGGGCCCTAACGGTACATTATTCCACTCTTTAATCCACACTTGATTTCCTGGATGATAACTATGAACTGGGGGATAAATATTCACAGGTAATCTATCTTGTACCCATTTCTGTACCTCCTCCATAGTCTTACCCAACTCTACAACCTGCTGCCGGGTTATTCCTTCTCCCAACTGACTCAAGTCCCCCCTTAAGTTACCAAGTACGGGAGGTGGTCGCCCATACATGATTTCAAAAGGAGAGAGGCCCATCCTTCTGGTAGGGGTACTGCGGATTCGCAATAGAGCTATGGGTAAGAGAACGTTCCACTTAAGTTGGGTTTCCTGACACATTTTAGCCAACTGATTCTTAATAGTTCTATTCATTCTCTCTACCTTACCAGAACTCTGGGGTCTATATGCTGTATGAAGCCTCCACTTTATACCAAGCATATGAGTCAGTTGTTGTAGGCACTGATGAACAAAAGCTGGACCATTGTCCGATCCTATAGAACAGGGTAGTCCATATCGGGGTATTATTTCTCGTAGCAGGAATCTCACAACTTCTCCTGCTTTCTCTGTACGAGTAGGACATGCTTCTACCCAGCCTGAATAGGTGCACACAATTACCAACAGGTAACGATGTCCACCCGATTTAGGCATCACTGTAAAGTCAATTTGTAAATCGGACATGGGGAGTCCCCCCATAAACTGGACTCCTGGTGGCTTTACTGGTCCTTGTCTTGCATTATTTTTAGCACACGTTACACATCTTCGTACAATGGCCTGAGTCAAGTTGGACAATCTTGGTATGTAGAAATGTTTTCTGAGAGATTCCTTTGTGCTGTCTCTCCCAGAATGTGTCCCGTTGTGATAATTTTGGACAATTTCTACCGCTAGTGATGCTGGTATGACTATTCTTCCATCTTCTAGCTGATACCACTTGTTCTCCAAATACTTTCCTGGTTCAGTCTTTAACCACTCCTCTTCTTGAGCTGTATAAACTGGAGTCCATTGGGACAGTGGAGTTGGTATAAGAGCAGCTATATGCCCCACATATTCCTGTCTTCCTGATTCAGCAGCACGCTTAGCTGCACTATCTGCCATCCGATTTCCTTTGGTTACATCACCATCTCCTCTCAGATGCGCTCGACAATGTATGATACCGACTTCTTTCGGCTCCCACACTGCTTCCAATAGTTGTAGGATTTCAGCTGCGTACTTGATTTCTTTACCTTCTGAATTCAGTAGTCCTCTTTCTTTATACAAAGCTCCGTGGGCATGAGTGGTTAAAAATGCATATTTGGAGTCCGTGTAGATGTTCACTCTTAAACCTTCAGCCAATTGTAACGCTCGTGTCAGTGCTATCAATTCTGCCTTTTGTGCTGATGTTCCTTTCGCCAGTGGCCGAGCTTCTATCACCTTGTCTATTGTTGTTACTGCATATCCTGCATAGCGGATCCCTTCTTTCACATAACTACTGCCGTCGGTATAATATTGAACATCGGGGTTCTGGATGGGAAAATCACGAAGATCTGGTCTACTTGAGAATACTTCATCCATTACTTCCAAACAATCATGTTGACTTTCAGTAGGTTGTGGCAAAAGGGTAGCTGGATTTAAGGTGTTTACAGTCTCTAAATGCACTCTGGGGTTTTCACACAACATTGCTTGATACTTGGTCATACGGCTGTTACTAAACCAATGATTTCCTTTGTAATCCAACAACGTCTGTACTGCATGTGGGACTCGTACATAAAGTTCTTGACCCAGAGTGAGTTTATCGGCTTCAGCTACTAGCAGGGCGGCTGCAGCTACGGCTCTTAGACAAGGTGGAAGTCCGCTGGCCACTGCATCCAATTGCTTAGACATGTAGGCAACAGGTCTTTGCCATGATCCCAAGTACTGTGTCAATACTCCCACAGCCATTCTTCTTTGCTCATGTACATACAGGTAGAATGGTCGTGTGTGATCAGGTAGACCTAATGCTGGGGCACTCATCAAAGCCTTCTTCACATCTTCAAATGCCGTTTGCTGTTCTTGGGTCCACAAGAAGGGGTCGTGCTCTGTACCTTTGATAGCTGCGTACAGAGGTTTTGCCAGTATCGCGTAGCTGGGAATCCATATCCTACAGAAGCCCGCTGCCCCCAAGAATTCTCGCACTTGTCTTCTATTCTTGGGTATCGGTATTTGGCACACAGCTTCTTTTCTCTCTGGCCCCATAATTCTTTGACCTTCAGAGATATGGAATCCCAGATATTTGACAGTTGGCAAACACAACTGAGCCTTCTTTCTAGACACCTTGTATCCTGCCTTCCAGAGAATGTGTAGTAGATCGTGCGTTGCTTGCTGACAGATTTATTTTGTAACTGCTGCTATCAACAAGTCATCTACATACTGTAACAATACACACTCTCCTGGGATGGACTCGAAATCCAGTAGATCTTGACTTAGAGCTGAACCAAATAGGGTAGGTGAATTTTTAAACCCTTGGGGCAGTCTTGTCCAAGTCATTTGGCGTTTTGAGCCCGTTACAGCGTTCTCCCATTGGAAAGCGAAAATACATTGACTTTCTGCGGCAATTCGGAGGCAAAAGAAGGCATCTGCGGGATGTGGTATTGTCTTAGGCTTACTTGATAAACCCCAAGTTTTAGTTCAATTTTAATAGGTGGAATATTGCGGGCCAGTCCTGGTGGGTTGTTCTCTGCCCAAACTCCTGGTATGTTGAATAATCACTCATCACTCCTAGGGTTTTGGCTAGCCAACGCTGTATAAAGTCGCCACTCTTCTTCCTTTGGTACGGATAATGTCATAATACCTGAAGGTCCATTAAACTTTAAGGATGTTGTTCCATTTGGTAGGAACGTAATCTGCGCTTGTAATTTTGATAGCATATCACGTCCCAGCAATTGGACTGGACATTCAGGCATATAAAGGAATTGATGTTTTACTATGTGGCCTCCCAATGTACAGAGTCGACTTTTAAGAACCGGTTTTTCAGCACTTCTTCCAGTTGCTCCTATTACAGTAATAGTCCTTCCAGATGGAGGAGCAACTAGATTAGTCACCACTGAATGTTCAGCACCAGTGTCGATCATGAACGCACTCCTTTTTCCCCCTATTGATACATCGACCATAGGCTCCGCTCGACCAAGGGGGATGGAGCCCGGTCGGTATCAATAGTCCTCCATGACCGTGTCAGCCAATCCTACAAAGTCCCTGCCTTCTCTATCGCGGGACCTTTGCGCTGCTGGGAAATACCTATCTTCCCTAACACTTCCTCTGTTCCCATTGCTCCCTCTATTACCATTACTCCCTCCGGGGCCTCCTCTACCTCTCGCTCTGCCTCTAAAGTTTCCGTAACCTGTCCTAGGTCTGTCTCACTCACACTGTTCTCTTCGAGGACACTCATTTCTCCAATGCCCTTCTTCCTTACAGTATGCGCACTGATTTCTACTTAGAGGTTCCTCATTCCACTTACTATCGCCTCTATCTGGGCCCCGTCTATCTACGCCTGCGATCGCTACCGCTAGCATGTCTGCCTTTCTACGCATCTTGCGCTCTTCCTCTTTCTTACTTTCTGTTTCCCTATTCATATATACCTTATTCGCTACCTCCATTAGTTGGGTGATGGACATACCTGCAAACCCTTCTAACTTCTGTAGCTTGCGCTTAATATCTCCATAAGCTTGGCTGACAAAGGCGGAGTTCACCATTCGGGAATTATCTGCGTCTTCCGGATTAAAGGGGGTATACAAGCGGTATGCCTCCAATAATCGGTCATAAAAGACACTGGGCGCTTCATCACTTTTCTGAATCACCTCAACTGTCTTCGACATATTAATGGCTTTCTTTCCTCCGGCTTTCATGCCAGCAATTATAGCGTCTCTATAGGCTCTGAGTTGAACCATATCAGCACCATTTACATTCCAATCGGGATCGGTGTTGGGATAATGTGTTGCGGCCCATGCTGATGGATTGGCTTGGTTTAAAGTACGGGCTTTATCCTCTAGTGCTTTAATGGCCGCTTGATTAATTCTTGTCCTTTCCTCATTGTTGAACAAAGTCATTAATAACTGCTGGCAATCAGCCCATGTCGGGTTATGTGTCTGTACTATTGAGGTGAACAGATCAGTCATAGCTTGTGGTTTCTCAGTATACGAGGAATTGTGGGTCTTCCAATTTAAGAGATCGGTTGTCGTGAACGAGACATATACAAAGACTGGGTCAGCATGTGCCATTTGGCCTGCGGCATCGATATAGGCTGACCCAGGATTCAGACGAAGAGGCATCTGATAGTGTTTTAATTGCTGGGCACCGGTCAATTGTCGGGTTTGTATGGGGCTACGTGGAGGGGCGTCAGTCATAGGTTCCAGTCGGGGAGAAATAGGGTATGGGGATGTGGGAGCTTGGTTTTGGGAAAAGGTTGTAAATAAAACACTTCGAGTCGAGCTAGATGAAGCTTGACCGGAAGTCTGAAGTGGCGCCAAATCAGGATATTCGGATTTAATGGGGGTTGGCTCTGATTCCGGAAGGGGAGATTTAGTACGAGAGGGGGTGGATTCTGTACTGGAGGAGGAAGCGGAAGTGGATGAGGGTAATGAGGGGAGGGTTGCAGGACTTCCTGCATTTGCGTCACTTCCTCTTAACGGAAAGTAAGGGGGCGGCAAAGGGATCTCGGACTCAGGGGGCGTGTCCAAAATGGGCCTAACACCAGTCCTAGTGGACAAACAAGTCCTAGCTACCATGAGGCGACATTGCTCCTCGTGGCATGTCTGAAGCCATTTTGGCGAGTCATTTACGGCCTGTCTCCAACAATCAATATAAGGAAACTGGCCGTAAAGTTCAGGCCTACCCGATACAGCCACGTGTAAGCGCTGTATCAGAGTTGGATCCAAACTGCCACGTGGCGGCCATGCCGCAACCAAAGTAGGCCACTCCCTAGTACACAAAGTGACCAAACGTACAGGAGACATTTTAACCCCAAAATCACATATCTTGAATCCCTTTTTAAAATTCTTCAACATACAACCTAAGGGATCCGGAATCGTTGACTGCGACGCGCCCATACTTATCAATGGAACGTCGTTGACAACGAATACTATGCACGCGTACTATTCAACAGTCACACCCGTTTCCTCTGGCAACAGCACCACGTGGTACAGTTACCAAGTGAAACGTATACAATAACACAATAAACACTCAGGGAATTCCCGTACACACACAGCTGTTACACCAGTCACTAGATAATCAATATTATGCCCTTTGGCGAAACTATACAGTCACCCACGCTATAATTCTCTATATATGAATTACCCGTCTATAACACACCCCAGTAACATCGTCTTTTACAAATAGCGGTTACAGTACGGTTAGCATAGGTCAAAGCACAAGTTAAGGTCACAATACAATTATTAGTGGTTATGGTGTTAAACATTCTAAAATCAACAGCACATGGAGAGACAAAACAATATAAAAACAGCCAGGTGCAAACCATATAAGCACTCCCTCAAGTGCTTTAAATATTCAAATGTATATAGGATATAGAATGCACACCATAACAATCTCAAAAAAATATTTAAATTTTATTATGTACAAAAAAGTACCAGAATGTAAACATATAAGAAAAAATAAATATAAACAAAGTAACAGAAGTAAAGGCAGATACAATAAAATAATAGTAATAAATTACCACAAAAATCCTTACAAGCCTCAGACAGAAACACGAGTCACCAAACCCCCCCAACGTTTCGGCACCAACTGGCTGCCTTTAAGGTACAAGGTACCCTTGATAAAGGCAGCCAGTTGGTGCCGAAACGTTGGGGGGGTTTGGTGACTCGTGTTTCTGTCTGAGGCTTGTAAGGATTTTTGTGGTAATTTATTACTATTATTTTATTGTATCTGCCTTTACTTCTGTTACTTTGTTTATATTTATTTTTTCTTATATGTTTACATTCTGGTACTTTTTTGTACATAATAAAATTTAAATATTTTTTTGAGATTGTTATGGTGTGCATTCTATATCCTATATACATATGGTGTTAAACATGCAATGGACGACAATGATTAGTACTTATATACAGTGTCAGTAAATATACAGGGTTATGGTACCGTGCACTATAATACAGCAACACACTATTAACACTCTCGCTAGACGGCTGAGCTCGCGCTATCTAACAAGATATACACTTTACTAAACAATCTTTATCACATTTACAATTCCCAACTAAACTATTGGCCAGTACCTTGATGGACTACCTAAAACTATGTACACCCGTTTTGGTTAGCCACACTGCCCAAGCACCACATATAGCGAGCTAGAGGACCGAATTTACACAGACGCCTCTTAGTCGATTACTATCAAAAATCTAGTGGGTTCCAAATTTACACGCCTTCCCACTTAGCCAAGATAGGTTGAGAGCTAGCGAACCGAATTTACACAGACGCCGCTTAGTCTCCCGGTCCCTCCGACCTAGCGAACAAAATATACACCCTAGAACGCTAGTCTAGATAAGACACCGGTGTCCGGCTAGGGCTATTTACACCAGAGCCCCGCCTGACTAACAAAATCAAACGGTCTGACTAAAGAGCGTTCGATCGAGCGGTGCGCCTTCGCTCCTTCCCTCCGACAGAGGGGGCAGATTCCATACACAATTCAAACCCCTTATGGGCCTACCGCACAATCGGTATACCCCTAGTGGGTCTGCCGTCTAAAACAGCAGTTGTCTTACCTCCTCGTTCCTGAACCTGAGTTCACACTCATCGACGGGGACACCCCAGCACTTCTCACGTAGAGGCCGATGATCTCCTGGACAACAGACCAGTGGCGCCGAGACGAAGGGAGGTCCACGCAGAAGTTCAGGGGTGCAGCCGTAGAGAACGTGGGCAAAGATAGACCGTCTCACGCCTCTGCCTCTCAGCTACCGTTGAACGATGAGCTTCCCGGCCAATGCACCAAATGATACCGGAGAAACTGACGGAAGCGAAGCACAGAGAGATGGACACAGGTTTCTTCAGGAAGGAAGAGATTCTTTATTGGATCACCGATCGGGACTCAGAGGGACTAGCGTCACCAAAATACCACAAGTTCTGAGCCCTGGACAATAGTGCAGGCTCCTTATATAGGCACATAACTCCTCCCATATTAAGCTCCACGCGCACATTCTCTTGACCAATCAATACAAATAAGAATTAACTTCCTGCTTGACCGCATGGCTTGTCCAGCACAATGGAGGAGGGGGAATACTACATCCTGTATTCTTGCACATGCTCCTTACACTACTGATCGTATCTTGCCTCGTGCAACCAACTGATCGATACGTCAGCATATGCACGTACACATGCCACGTGGTAATCTCGGCCTACTAAATTTATTTTTACCGAGATTCCACCACATTGGCACCCAGACCACTTCTGCTCATTGGAGTGGTCTGGGTGCCAACTCCCACTACCCTTAACCCTGCAACTGTAATTATTGCAGTTTTTCATAAACTGCAATATTTACATTGCAGGGTTAACTCCACCTCTAGTGGCTGTCTATTAGACAGCCACTAGAGGTCACTTCCTGGGTTCTAGCACAGGTTTCCTGCCACCAATCATGATATCAGCCAGATATCAATCAGCCAGCAGCCACCAATCATGATATCAGCCAGATGCTGACCACAACGCCCCGCACAAGGGAGCCTCTATCCCCCAGATGGGAACTTACACCCGGTCCAGTGGTGGACACTATACCCGAGAAAGGTACTAAGGTTACACCCGACCCAGAACCGCCTGTTACAAAGCGGGACATTCACGACCTTTTGGCACACTTCCAGGACATGTTCTTTGCGGAACTTAACCTGGTAAAAGCCAAAATGCAGGCCATAACAGAACGCCTCCGAGCATCCGAGGAGGATTCTGCAGACACGAAACGAGACATGGCCACCCAGGGGGAAGCACTAAAGCAGCTACAAACCTCTCACTCCCAAATCGCAGCTAGACTGGACGCACTGGAAGACAAAACAATGTAAAAATAAGGGGAATAGAGGACACTGTACCAGCTGAAGAACTGCCTCACCTCATCAGGCTGTCAGGGACCAGGAACCAGACAGAGACAGAAGTAGATGCAAACACACCTTTATTAATAAATAACAAATAATAAACAAAAGCAAAGTCCAGGAATCAAGCAGGGGTCAGTCACCAGAGCGGGTAGTCAGACAAGCCAGGATCAGGAGCACGGAGAGCAGCGGAGTCAGGAACAAGGCCGGAGTCAGGAACCAGGATCAAACAGGAAACACAGGAACAAGGAGACTTCTGGGAAACAGGAAACCACGCAAGGGCAAGGAGGTTCTGGGCTTAGCTGCTTAAATAGGCAGAACTGATTAGCAGCAGGGTTGATTACTACTCACAGGTGAGTAACCGTGGCAACAAGCAGAAGCAGCTCATAGTAATTGCAGCTGAAAACTCAATCACTGAAACAGAAAGGGTTGCTGTTTAAAACAGCAAAGAAACCCTGACAGTACCTCCCCCTCAACGACTCCCCCCATCTCTGTTGGTGGGTCCGGGCTTCATGGGGAAGCGGGCGTGATAGGAACGAAGGAGGGATGGTGCATGGACATCAGAGGCTGGAACCCAGGAGCGTTCCTCTGGACCGTATCCTTTCCAGTGCACCAAGTATTGGATCTGTCCTCTGAAGACCCGTGAGTCAATGATGCTGCGTATTTCATATTCCTCATGATTGTCAATCAGAACAGGACGTGGACGTGGCACTGAGTTGGTGTAGCGATTACAAACCAACGGTTTCAAGAGGGAAACATGGAAAACATTTGAGATGCGCATGTTAGCAGGAAGGTCAAGTGCGTAAGCTACAGGGTTAACCCTTCGAAGTATACGAAATGGCCCAACGTATCGGGGTGCCAGTTTTTGTGAGGGAACACGGAGGCGTAGGTTGCGGGAAGACAGCCAGACCCTCTCTCCGACCTGATAGGTAGGTGCAGGAAGGCGTCTGCGGTCGGCCTGGAGTTTGTAGTTCTGCATTGCGCGTTGCAAAGAACTCTGAACCTGCACCCAAGTGGAACGGAGTTCCCTGAGATGTCCCTCCAATGCCGGTATCTCCTGTGGCAAGAACGTATCAGGCAACATGGACGGTTGAAACCCATAGTTTGCCAGGAACGGGGATAGCCGGGAGGAGGCATTAATCGCACTATTGTGGGCAAACTCCGCCCAGGGTAGCAGATCAGACCAGTTGTTCTGGTGGTCAGAAATGTAGCAACGCAGAAACTGTTCCAGTGTTTGGTTAGCTCGTTCCGCTGCACCATTGGATTGCGGGTGGTAGGCCGAGGAGAAGGAAAGCTGAATTCCCATTTGCGTACAAAAAGCTCTCCAAAATCTGGACACGAACTGGCTACCCCTATCTGAGACTATCACTTTGGGTAACCCATGCAAACGAAAGATCTCCCGACCAAAAATAGTTGCAAGTTCCTGGGAAGTTGGTAGTTTTTTCAAGGGAATGCAATGCGACATCTTCGAGAATCGGTCAACAACCATGAGAACGACTGTATTGCCACGGGAGACCGGAAGATCTACGATAAAATCCATGGACAAGTGGGTCCAGGGTCGTTCACCATTAGGTATGGTTTGCAGGAGACCCACTGGAGGGCGTCGTGGGGTTTTGTTTTGAGCGCACACAGGACAGGCAGCTACAAAAGCGGTGACATCCGAACGGAGACTAGGCCACCAAAATTGCTGGGATACGGACCAGATTAACTGGTTTTTGCCTGGATGTCCAGCTGCTTTGGGGTCGTGGTATGTACTCAATAGTTTCGTACGGAGGTTAATAGGTACAAAACAACGGCCATTAGGTTTCTCTGGAGGAGCATTACTTTGTGCAGCCAGAATCTCCTCGCCTAGGGGTGAGGTGAGGTTAGTACGGATGGTTGCCAGTATATGGTCCGGAGGAATCACAGGAGTAGGGGTTATCTCCTCTCTAGATGGAGGGGAGAACTGTCGAGACAAGGCATCAGCCTGGATGTTTTTTGTACCGGGCAAGTAAGAAACCACATAATTGAATCTTGATAGGAAGAGAGCCCATCTAGCTTGCCGGGGGGAAAGTCGCTTAGCTTCAGAAAGATATGTTAGATTCTTGTGGTCTGTGAGTATGAGGATTGGCACTGAAGTACCCTCAAGAAGGTGCCTCCATTCTTTGAGAGCTAAAATTATGGTTAGAAGTTCTCTATCACCAATCTGGTAGTTGCATTCCGCCGGGTTCAATTTCCTCGAGAAATACCCGCACGGATGCCTGGAGCTCTCTGGGTTAGGACGTTGAGACAGGAGGGCGCCCACTCCTGTCTCAGACGCATCGACCTCAAGAATGAATGGTAAGGCAGGGTTAGGGTGTGCCAGTATAGGGGCAGCAGCAAAGGCGACTTTGAGAGACTCAAAGGCAGTAATGGCTTCCTGTGACCAATGCTGTGGATCAGCATCTCTCCTGGTCATGTCCGTGAGAGGTTTAACCAAGGAAGAGAAGTTGCGTATGAACTTCCGATAATAATTGGCGAAGCCCAGAAACCGTTGTATAGAGCGAAGACCCGTAGGTCGAGGCCATTTAAGTACAGCCGAAAGTTTCTCCGGATCCATAGAGAATCCAGTATCTGAGATAACATATCCCAAGAATGTAACCTGTTTGCAGTGAAACTCACATTTCTCCAATTTGCAGAACAGACTATTTTCTCTAAGTCTCTGTAGAACACGAGAAACGTCTGCGTGATGGTTCTCGAGAGATGTGGAATGGATCAGAATATCATCAAGATAAACCACCACACATTGCTGCAGCATATCTCGCAGGACGTCATTTATAAATTCTTGGAAAACCGCCGGAGCATTGCAAAGACCAAAGGGCATTACTAGGTATTCGTAATGGCCGCTCCTGGTGTTAAATGCGGTTTTCCATTCGTGGTCCTCTTTTATCCGGACGAGATTATATGCCCCTCTCAGATCAAGTTTGGTGAAGACCGTTGCTCCCTTGAGGCGGTCAAATAATTCCGTGATTAATGGAATGGGGTAGGCATTCTTAATAGTAATGCGATTGAGACCCCTATAGTCGATACAGGGTCTCAACTCGCCATCTTTTTTCTTTACAAAGAAGAAGCCGGCCCCGGCAGGAGAAGATGACTTCCGAATAAAACCCTTAGACAGTGCATCGGTAACATACTCCTCCCTGGCTCGATTTTCTGCTACAGACAGTGGGTAAATCCGGCCCCGGGGAGGATTGGTACCCGGTTGGAGTTCGATACCACAGTCATACGGGCGGTGTGGTGGCAGAACGCTGGCTTGACCCTTGTCAAATACATCTTGGAATTCTTGGTACTCAGCGGGTAAGGAAGAGGCAGAACATGCGCCCAAAACTTTGACCGGTTTCTGGAGAGGACAATGTGCATTGCTGGGACCATGATAATATCTCAGCTTTGCGCCAATCAATTGTGGGGTTATGCTTCTGTAACCAAGGGTATCCCAAAACAACCTGGTAATATGGAGAGGAAATGACCTGGAATTGGGTCGTCTCATGATGTAGAGCCCCTACAGCCAGAGATATGGGCACGGTTTCTTGGGTCACGTGGGTTGGCTGTATTGGTCTGCCATCGATGGCTTCGAAGGCTAGTGGGGAGTTGCGAGACTGTAAGGGTATAGAGTGCTTTGCTGCAAATGCACAATCTATAAACAAGCCTGCGGCCCCAGAATCAAGTAACGCCCGGGTATCAATGGATGAATCAGACCAGGAGAGGATAACAGGCACCAAGGGTTTGTGCACACATATCTCTGGGTCTGCAGAAAGACCACCCAAGATCTGCCCCTGACAGTATCTTGGGTACGGACCCTTTGCCGGACGGATCGGGCAAAACTTTAACATGTGACCGTGGTGTCCGCAGTATAGGCACAGGCCCTCCCTCCTCCTAAAGGCTCTCTCCTCGGCCGAGAGGCGTGAGAAGCCTAACCGCCTTGGCTCCACACAGACAGAGGACTCAGGACCAGGAGGCAAGGGAGGTGAGGGAGGTGAGGGTGGGCAAGAAAAGCTCGGTGTCAAATTTCCAAGAGGCCTCCGCAGGCGCTCCTTGGATGAGGATCTCTCTCGGAGTCTGATGTCAATGAGGGTGACAAATGATATCAGTTCCTCGAGATCTTTAGGTAATTCTCTGGCTGCAATCTCATTTTTAAACACATCGGAGAGACCTTGTGCAAAGGCAGCCACAAGAGTCTCGTTGTTCCAGCCACCCTCTGCTGCCATGGTACGGAATTCACTGGCATACTCGACAAAAGTTTTTGTGCCCTGAGAATTAGACATGAGTAGTTCGGCAGTAGGGGTGGAGCGAGCTGGAATATCAAAAACCCTATTGAAGGATGCAACAAATTCAGGGTAATTGTAAATAATAGGCTTCTCCGCCTCCCAGAGAGGTTTTGCCCAAGCTAGGGCCTTTTCAGACAGCAAAGAAATCATGAAGTGAACTTTGTCACTGTCTGTAGGAAATGCCTGGGGCAGGGTTTCAAGATATCCTTTAACCTGATTTATAAATTCTCTGCACTGTGCTGGGTCGCCCCCAAAATGCTGAGGGAGCGGGACAGACCCAGTCATTTCTCTAGCCGCTACAGGTTTGGAGGCTACAGCCGGTGCTAGAACAGGAAGTGAGGCAGAGGCGGCCGCAATCGCAGGCTGGCCGGGTACTGGATCCAGATGGGCATATTGGTCCAAATGGTGGTTCTGCTGGTCCCACTGGGTAAGCAGGTTAGGTATAGGTGTCTTGCCTGTACCATCTGTATTCATGGCCCTTGCGTAATGTCAGGGACCAGGAACCAGACAGAGACAGAAGTAGATGCAAACACACCTTTATTAATAAATAACAAATAATAAACAAAAGCAAAGTCCAGGAATCAAGCAGGGGTCAGTCACCAGAGCGGGTAGTCAGACAAGCCAGGATCAGGAGCACGGAGAGCAGCGGAGTCAGGAACAAGGCCGGAGTCAGGAACCAGGATCAAACAGGAAACACAGGAACAAGGAGACTTCTGGGAAACAGGAAACCACGCAAGGGCAAGGAGGTTCTGGGCTTAGCTGCTTAAATAGGCAGAACTGATTAGCAGCAGGGTTGATTACTACTCACAGGTGAGTAACCGTGGCAACAAGCAGAAGCAGCTCATAGTAATTGCAGCTGAAAACTCAATCACTGAAACAGAAAGGGTTGCTGTTTAAAACAGCAAAGAAACCCTGACACAGGTGTCTCATAGCAGCTATTCTCCCAACCAAACACGCTAAACTGTTTGCCCATGACGGACTTTACTGCATCCCCAAGTTTAAATTCCCTTATTCCATCCGAAGACTTCTCACTGCAATACGCCAAGATAGACGATGCCATTCAAGCCATTGTCAACCTCGGTAAGGCAGCCTGGTTAAGCAAAACGGACATCTCGAATGCTTTTAAGCTGCTACTTATTAAGCAGTCGCTCTGGCACCTACACGGGGTTGAGTGGCAAGGGAAATATTATTTTGCAACCAGGCTGACCTTTGGCTCGAAAAGTAGCCCGAAACTTTTCGACTTGTTCGCAGAGACCCTGAATTGGCTGTTACTCAATGAGTCCAGGTGCCCAGTAGTAATCCACTACCTCGACGATTTTCTGTATATAGAACCTCACTACTGCACACCACTCAGCCTACATAGGGTGCTCTCCTTATTTGAGGAACTTGGTGTTCCCATAGCCGCAAATAAGACAGCGGGTCCCAATACAGAAATCACCTTCTTAGGTATCACGATCAATTCTGTATCCATGCAAGCTAGCCTCCCTCAAGTCAAGGTAGATAGGATTCTAGATTGCATTCACACCTGCACCAACCTCGGGTCTTGCACCAGGAAAGAATTACAGTCTCTCTTGGGCTCTCTTAACTTTGCCATGAGAGTTATCCCGCAAGGCAGATCTTTCATCTCCAGGTTACTCTCGCTACTACACGGCCTCCCTGACGACGACACTAAGATCAGTTTAGACAATTCGGCAAGGGCTGACCTAGAAATGTGGAAGCTATTCTTGTCCTCGTGGAATGGTAGGTCATTATTCATTCCTCCCATCTCCGACGATTCTCCAGTTATCTGGACAGACGCTGCAGCTTCAGTCGGGTATGCAGCAATATTTGGGGACGAATGGGTATATGACAGTTGGCCGCCTGAGACTAATACACTAGATAACTTCGACAAAACCTCAGCATTATTCGAAATCTTTCCCATAGTAGCAGCTGCACACATTTGGGGTGAAAACTGGAGGGGTAAAGCGGTTAAGTGTCTTTCGGATAACATAACAGCCTGCAATATAATTATCAAAGGCCGGTCTCAGTCCCTGTCTATTATGAAGTTAGTAAGAAAGCTCACTTGGTTGGCAGCAAACTGGCAGTTTTACATTTGTTGTATACATGTTCCAGGAATGTTCAATAACGCAGCTGACGCATTGTCATGTTTCAATTTTCAGGTATTTTTCCGACTTCACCCTACAGCGAACAAGCAGCCCAAAACTCCCCCACAGTTCGGAGATCTAATCATGCTTTATATCAATTATTGGCCCACAGTAGAGTGCTAGCACAGGCCGGGTTATCAGCAAACACAAAAAAAGCATACAATAGGGCATTTGAAATGTTTAATAATTTTGTACGCAACTTTAACATAATAAATCGATTTTCAGTAGAAACTATGGTTGCATTTTCAACTTTTTGCCACATCTCATTAAAGCTTGCATACAATACCATCAAACTATACTTAACAGGTATACAACACTTCATGCTTACTATCTATCCCGATAAGACCCCTTTCTTGTCCACATACCCAATTAAAAACATTCTTAAAGGTATCCAGAGACTAAATAACCATAAAACCCTTGAGAGACTCCCAATTGATAGTAACGTCTTTGAGAGGATCTCTGAGCTATTAGATAAAAGCCCTTTTGATTATCCTACTAATCTGATAATTAAATCCGCAGCTTATTTGGCTTTTTTCGGGTTCCTACGGCCCAAAGAGTTTTCAGTAGAAAAATAACAGAAACAGACACTTGCCTTAAACAGAGAAATTTGACCAAAATAAATGATTATATATGAGCTATTCCCCGTACAAAAACAAATCAAACAGGCCCCCCTGTGGAGGTTAAGTATTTCCCTACAGGGTCTAAATGTTGCCCAGTTCAGGTGCTGGATAATTTGTTAAGTCAGCAGATTAGGAATCCAGAACTGCCGCTTTTGTCCCTACAAGGGAAACCACTCACGACAAAACACTTCATGCTATACATACGTTCATTATTACTTAGATCCTCAATCCAAACTCCTTCTCAGGACACTCATTTCGAATCGGAGCAGCCACCACGGCCTCAAGTAATCATGTCCCATCACATATAATATAGAAAATGGGACGCTGGAAATCTGCAGTGTACAACCGGTACATTCCAAACCCAGAGAAAGAGATCAGACTCGCTTTTCACAGTATGTCTAAATAATGTTTATTATTGTGATGTTAATAAATATATAAACGTTACTTACTTTTTGGCCTCTTTTTTACAGGCCTAGCCTCTCGTCGGTTTCGGCACACCTCAACCGACTATTATTTGTTAAAACTAAACCTACTGGGAATGTACGCCCCTTTTCATAATCACGTACACAAATAGAAGGCGCATGCCTGAAGTTGTGGGAGGGATTTAGGCATATATAAACCCAGCAAACCCCTACTCACCTGTCTTCGTCGATTCCGGAAGTTCCCCTCCCACCACACCCTCTTCACATATCATTATAACCAGGCGGGCCCTCTTTTTTACAGGCCTAGCCTCTCGTCGGTTTCGGCACACCTCAACCGACTATTATTTGTTAAAACTAAACCTACTTGGAATGTACGCCCCTTTTCATAATCCCGTACACAAATATCTTTTACGCCCTCAGCCTGCAACTGCAGGCCTATGTTCCAGCCTGTATAACTAACCCATAAATATGTGCAAAACCTAACCCATGCTTATAAATGTAAATAGCTTGTACCTAACTGTCAACAACATCATCAAAAAAAAATGTGCAGTACTATGATGCCAAGTTGTGAATATTGATACACATATTATGCGTGCTGTTGTGGCACTTTACTCATGTTTGCTATTTCCATGCACAGAAAAATAAAGAATTACAAAAAAATAAAAATAATAATTCCCCCTCAGATACAATGGGGTTGGGAACCTACTGCATCCCCCCGGCCCCCACCATTGAGTGGCGGGTGGGTGCCATAGTGAAAATGGGGGGGAGGGCCTATTGTCCCCCCCCCCCCGACCCACACCTATGAGCCCTATGATACAATAAGGGGGGGAACTACTTTCTCCCCACCTGGTCCCCACCCATGAGCTGCGGGTGGGGGCCCTAGTGAAAACAGTAGGGGAGGACCTATGGTCGTCCTCCCGGCCCCCACCCATTAGCAGCGGCTAGGGGGCCCTAAAATACAATAGGAGAGGAACCTACTGCCTGCTCCCCTGGCCTCCACCCATGAGCAGTGGGTGGGGGCCCAAAATGACAATAGAGGGGGGAACCTACTGCCTCCCCCCCGGCCCACACCTGTGAGCAGTAGGTGGCGGCCCAAAATGACAATGGGGGGAACCTACTGCCGCCTCTCAGCCCCCACCCATAAGTAGTGTGTGGGGGCCCAAGTGACAATAGGGGAGAACCTATTGCCCCCCACACAAGCCCCCGCCCTTGAGCAGTGGCTGCGGCTCAAAATGACAATAGGGGGGATCCATTGTCCCTCCCCAGTCCCCAACCAATGGGCGGCGGGTGAGGGCTAAATGTAAAAGCAGCCCCCCACATCCCAATGTGACTAGAGGTCCCCAAGCCCCTAGTGGGTGAAGTTGGATTATTCCCGTTGAACTTGGAAAATAAATGTAAAAATACGAGCGCAAAAGAAGAAACATGTCAGAAAAAAAATCCTGACGCTAAAAAAATAATCCAATTTCACCCAGCAAGGGCACCCCGCAGACTGAGCTCCACAGGGCTGGGAAAGGCTTATAAAGTCTTCCGACACCCGGGAGTTTGACTCAGAGCACTCTGGTTTTAGGTGTAACATATTCATCATCACCTTGCAACATCGATAGTGATTGCCTTGCCCATGGGCGTAGGAACCGGGGGGGGAAGGGGGGAACGCATCCCCCCAAGCAAATAATGCGGGGGGACAGGTTATGGGAGAGAGCCTCAGGCGGCTGCAGCTTTGACCGGGCTGGTGCGTCCATGAGGGCGCACTGCCCAGGCGCAGCATGAGGAGAGGGGCTGACAGGAGGGAAGCGCTCAGCGCTCCCTCCTGTCACTCCCTCACTGTAGCGTGGCCGAGCCCTGTATGGTCCGCGGGTACAGGGAGCATCTGTCTCCTGTACCCAGCCTGACTAACAGGAAGTGAACACTGAGTGTGCACTTCCTGTTAGTCCGGCCGAGTACAGGAAACCATACAGGGCTCGGCAACGCTACAATAGAGGTAGGGGAGGGGGGAGGAAGAGAATGACAAGGGAGGGAGGGGGAGAAAAAAGAGAGTGACAAGGGAGGGAGGGGGAGAAAAAAAAAGAGTGACAAGGGAGGGAGGGGGAGAAAAAAAGAGAGTGACAAGGGAGGGAGGGAGGGAGGGAGGGGGAGAAAAAAAGAGAGTGACAAGGGAGGGAGGGGGAGAAAAAAGAGAGTGACAAGGGAGGGAGGGGGAGAAAAAAGAGAGTGACAAGGGAGGGAGGGAGGAAGGGGGAGAAAAAAAGAGAGTGACAAGGGAGGGAGGGGGAGAAAAAAGAGAGTGACAAGGGAGGGATGGGGAGAAAAAAGAGAGTGACAAGGGAGGAAGGGAGGGAGGGGGAGAAAAAAGAGAGTGACAAGGGAGGGAGGGGGAGAAAAGAGAGAGTGACAAGGGAGGGAGGGGGAGAAAAAAGAGAGTGACAAGGGAGGGAGGGGGAGAAAAAAGAGAGTGACAAGGGAGGGAGGGGGAGAAAAAAGAGAGTGACAAGGGAGGGAGGGAGGGAGGGAGGGGGAGAAAGAGAGTGACAAGGGAGGGAGAGAAAGAGAGTGACAAGGGAGGGGGAGAAAGAGAGTGACAAGGAAGGGAGGGAGGGGGAGAAAGAGAGTGACAGGGGAGGGAGAGAAAGAGAGTGACAAGGGAGGGGGAGAAAGAGTGACAAGGGAGGGAGGGAGGGAGGGAGGGGGAGAAAGAGAGTGACAAGGGAGGGAGAGAGATTGACATCCATCACACACACACACACACACACAATCACACAATCATACAAACCTTACACAAACAGAAACACACAATGTAGAAATTTAGGGGAATGGGCGGGCGGTACGTGACGTTGGCGTGCACGTAAGCGGCAGGACCACGCGTCTCCATGGACCAGGAAGTGGGGCAATGATGCAGGCGAACCAAACGAGGCAGCGAGGACGCCAGGCGGAACGGCGTTGAATCTTTCAATCAGTGAGGCACGAGTAGGAGAAGCGGCTGAATAGCTGCCACAAAGCTGATATAGAGATACAAGCTGATATATGGAGGTATTTATCCGATATCTCCTCCTGACTCCCACGTGTATGACAATCGGCTGAGCAGCTGATACAAAGCTGCTACAAAAGTTACAAAGCTGATCCACTGAGGCATTTATTTGCCATTGATTCCCACGAGTATGTTAACTGGCTGAGCAGCTGCTGCAAAGCGAATACAAAGTTACAAAGCAGTTACATTGAGGCATTTACCTGCTACTGATTCCCACTCCATATCTGACAAACAAAAGTTACGGCCAATCGGATCCACAAGATGAGTATTAAAACTCATCTATTTCTTCAGCTCATTGCCCTGTCGTGGTTTCCCTTAGTGGTTGTCCGAGAGTGTGTTCCTGATAGTTTGTTTCTGGTAATTGACTTTAGCTTTGTTTTGACTTCCCTGTATTCTGGTATCCTTGACTTTTGGCTTTCCCTCATCGTTGTGTCTCCTTCTGTGTCCCTGACCTTGGCAAGTATTCTGACTATTCTCTGGTACGTTAAGTCCGGCCATTCTAAGGCCCGGTAAGACATTACCTTTAGTCCTAGGTGTTATATTATTTTTCGTGCTGGATCATCTAGTAATACTGACATTACAACATGGTCATAGATCCTGTAGAATTGTGTCAGCATATAGCAGCTTGCATGAGAAAGCTAGAGGAGAATGATCACCGTACGGATCAATATGTCCAGGCTTTCAGTACGCTGCTTACTCGAACAGCGCATCTTCAGCCTGAGGTTTCTCTGTCACCTCCACCTAATGTACCTCCACCTATAGTACATAAAGCACCTACTATCTCCCTATCTCCTCCCCTGCATTTTGATGGTAATATTCAAGAATGCCAGGGATTCCTGAATCAAATTGAGTACCACTTGAGGCCTCACTGGGATCTTTTCCCTCAGATAGAGCTAAGATTGGTTACCTAATGAACCAACTTAAAGGTAAAGGCTCAGCTTGGGCCAATCCGTTATGGGAGAGTAATAGGAGTACTGCACACAATTACCAGGAATATCATGCGGAAACATTAACATTTGAACATTAACATTTGAACTATTAGGCAGGGAGGATGATGCCTCTACTGCCCTAATGCATTTCAAACTATCTCAGATTATGCCATAGAATTTCGTACCTTGAATTCTGAGGTAAACTGGACTAATAGCGGGTTAATTGCTGCATTTAAAAAAGGATTATCCGAGGCAATTCTGGATAAGATTGCTGCCAAAAAACTACCTAAAAAATTAAATCAGTTTATCACATTTGTTATGCAAATTGATAATAGACCTAGAACCAGAAATAGAACCAGACGTATGGCTATGTCATTAGCACCTCATTTCTCCAGACCTATTGTTCCTGACCTCCCTGTACAGTCCGAACCTGAACCTATGTAGTTAGGGGTCACTAGACTGTCTGCAGCAGAAAGACAATATAGGAGAAGAGAGGGTCTATGCCTATACTGTGGTAAAAAAGGACATATGAGGAGTACTCGTTCTATACGTCCGGAAAACTTCAGCACCTTAGAAAGGGACAGGTCTTAGGTGTGATGGATACATGCTCTGGTAATAACCAAAGTAGGTTTCTCCTTGATGTTATGGTCATGTGTAACAAAAATAACTTTTCATGCAAGGTCCTGATGGATTCAGGTGCGGCTGGAAATTTCATTGACATACATTTTGTTAAAAAAATACTTACTACCTAGCAAGGAGAGATTTAACTAAGTCTGGGACACTGGGGACACCGTCTTAAAGGGGTATTGTCACACAAAGTCTCAATATGTCCCCAGACAGTTCTTAAAGGGCCAGCATGGTCCAATGCAAGTCCATAAGCCACAATGCAGTTCTTAAAGGGCCAGCAGCAGCACAATATAAATCCAATAATGTTTTTAAAGGGCCCAATCTCCCAGGGGCCATAGTCATGCGGAAGGAGGCTGGCAATCAGGCTCCTCCAACAGCCAGGGGAAAAGTGCAGCTTGTCACCTAACAATCCAGTGACAAAAGGCGTTTTGTCACGGAGGCAAACAAGGCCTTTGCCTTGGGTGGCACTTTCCAGGGGGTGGCAAAAAAAGCCGCCCCCAACTGCCCAGGGAGGTAGCGGGGGGGGGGGGAGCCGAGTTTTGTCATGCCTAGGGCAGCACAAAACCAGGATACATCATTGATTGTAACGAACCCTGAAGTGGTAGCTATTGGTTCGTCTGTTTCCACCCAAACTGCTATGAACATGAGTGATTATAGCTTGCAGTTCGGGTTTCCATTCGTCTCTTTCTCCAGATCAGATACAGCTTTCTCAGCAAATTCTCCCAATGCAGTGAACAGGTACCCAAACATCAGCTGAAACTTGATAAAGGGTGTAACAAGACTAAAGCTTTATTGGTGCCACACTGGCTTTTATACAATTCCCCATGCAAAGGGCACTCCCCCATGGACCTTGTGGGGGACAGGGACACAAACGGTACAGCCAATAACAATGCAGTGACAAACTGTGACACTCCCAATACAAAAAAGCAATTCCCTCCTCTCTGCCTGGAAATAATTGAGTCAGATAAAGTAATAAATTAATTATCTCTGGGCAGAAAAAACATTATTTCCACCAAACTTAGAAAATACCCCAAAATACATTGTATCCCCTGAAAAGTCATATCCCCTGGTAGCCCTGATCTGGGTGACCAACATATCCAAAAATCACCGAGATCGGTCCAGGGGTTTCTGAATTTTATGGAGGTCCCATTTGGACCGACCGCACACAAGGCTCCTGCCCAGAAACAGTTCCATGAGTTTAGGCTGTGCGGTCGGCCTAGTTTGACAAGTTATAAAACTGAAATAATGCACGAACGGAATCCCCTGGCTCATGGTAGCGATTGTTCCCCTGGTTCGTGGGAACCAAACTACCGAACAGTGCTCCCCTAGCTGTTTGGGAAATGGAGCAGGCGTTCGTCTAATTTGACCGGTGTTCGGGAAGTTGAGTGTCCGATTTTAGTTCCAGACACTCAACGACCAAGTCTTGTTGCCTCCTTTCATGCAAACAAGATGGCCGCTGTTTTATCTTGCACGTGGCGTTCGACTATACGAACGGAGGCCACACATGGAGAGTGCTTATTTGATGGTTTCCTTTGGTGATAATGAGCCAGGGGGTGGCCAGTGGTTTGGTAGTTTTGAAACTACCGAACAAATAAATGAAATTGGGAAAACAGGTGAAATATTGTTCGAACAAAGTCTGGGAAATGCTGTTTTTTTTTACAGTCATGAGAGTCTTTTTCACTTTTCTACAGCTCTCTAAACTGCCTGCGGTATGCCTTCGGAGTGATGGCATACCTGGCTAACCTGGCTAATAGAACAGCTTTGTCCCAAACATAGTCCTGAATTTCTTCATCTGGTACTGTTCAGTAGGCTTCAGCTGCCCGCCCTGATAGTCTGCTAGCCAAAAGCAGAACCCAGTCTTCTGGACTGTCTCTCAAAGTCTTGGAGGAAGGCATCAATATCCTCCTCCGCCTCTACAAAGTTCTTAAAAACCCCATATGGTATCTTTGGCTTACCCTCTTGTACTATGGTTACTGCCTGGGTTCTTTGGGGAGTTTGACTTTCGTTCCATTTAAGCACGAACTCCTGGACCTCCGACATGGTTCGGGCAATAATTTCCGTTGATGGATTTTTGCCATAAAAAGATAGACGGAATTGTAGTACTCTCTGAAAATCGGTAGTTTCCCGTTTGCGCCGATCCGAAGCGCTGTCCGTTCGGTATTCCGCCATCAGTTTGGCAATGAGGGTTGCCTTCTTCTTATTACTTGCCGCTATCCCTCTTGCCTCTAGGAGATCCTTTAGCGTGGACCGTTTCAGGACAGTGTAGTCAATCTCCATCCATGGTCCATCTGGTACGCTTAAGCATCCACTGTGGCTCTTGTTCCTACATAAGCTCTGGATTCCGATGCTGCCAACCAATGTAGCGGAGCCCTAGTCCTAGCAGGGACTCTTCTCCTCTGGATCCACAAAAGTACAATCAGGAACAAGAAAAATGTCAAAGAAATATCCCACCTCCTCCCCAGCAACTGGATGACACACTGTTCTGGGAGTATAACTGGTTTTCTTCCTGACACACATGGCTTTTATACATTTTATGCATGTGGTTTCTTGGTCACAATTGCAGGGCTTTTCTTTCCAAGATTCCGTGTGCCTGAGAGATAATTGTGTGAGAAAAAAACTATATCTCAATTGTTTCTCAGGTACAGAAAAATCTCCAACATTTAAAAATATAATTTTTTTTTTTTTTAATAACTTCAGAACCCCACGAACGTCACATCACCGAACAGCTTGGATCTGAGCACACATTTTGTCAAAATATCACACAGATCCCTTTGGTGCTTCGGGAACATCATTCGAATGAAGTTTTGACCAGTCAGCAGGGCCGGCGCCACCACTAGGCGAACAAGACATTTGTCATATATATATATATATATATATATATATATATATATATAATGTCAAACTAAGTGTATGTTTATATTTATATATACATATATTAATATAAAAATACACTTATAAATAAATTACACACGTATATATATAATATTTGTGTTCGGGGCATTCTCATATGATATGGAATACTCTGGTGAAGAGAAATAAAATAAAAGGAAATAGTCGGTTGAGGTGTGCCGAAACCGATGTATGCTGTAGGCCGGTAAATAAAGTGGGCTTACATAGAGAAAATATAGTTAATGTGAGTGGAGGGTGGGGCTGTTCGTCTAGACCAACGAAGGTAAGTGAGGGAAAGGGAGGAGTCCCTTAAGTAGGTCTATAGCCCCTCCCACAACTTCAAGCCATGCCTTCCAATTTGTGTTTGGGGCATTCTTATATGATATGGAATACTCTGGTGAAGAGAAATAAAATAAAAGGAAATAGTTGGTTGAGGTGTGCCGAAACCGATGTATGCTGTAGGCCGGTAAATAAAGTGGGCAAAAAGAGAAAAGCAAGGTAACCATTTATGCAGCAAACATAGTACATTATTACATATTAAGTAGACATCTTAATGAAAGCCCTCATAATCTCTTGGATTGGGTGTGGGACGTAAGTGATGTCCCGAAGGGTTCGCTGGCGAATAGTTCCTGGCGAACATAGCTTGTTCGCGTTCGCCACGGACAGTGAACATATGCGATGTTCGGTCCGCCCCTATTCGTCATCATTGAGTGAACTTTGACCCTGTACCTCACAGTCAGCAGACACATTCCAGCCAATCAGCAGCAGACCCTCCCTCCCAGACTCTCCCACCTCCTAGACAGCATACAATTTAGATTAATTCTGAAGCTCTATTCTTTTTTTTTTATAAAAAAATTTTTTTGTGTTTGTGTTTATTATACATTATCCTCCATAGCCAGTAACCTGTGTTTATTATACATTATCCCCCATAGCCAGTAACCTGTGTTTATTATACATTATCCCCCCATAGACAGTAACCTGTGTTTATTATACATTATCCCCCCATAGCCAGTAACCTGTGTTTATATTACATTATCCCCCCATAGCCAGTAACCTGTGTTTATTATACATTATCCTCCCATAGCCAGTAACCTGTGTTTATTATACATTATCCTCCCATAGCCAGCAACCTGTGTTTATTATACATTATCCTCCCATAGCCAGTAACCTGTGTTTATTATACATTATCCTCCCATAGCCAGCAACCTGTGTTTATTATACATTATCCCCCCATAGCCAGTAACCTGTGTTTATTATACATTATCCCCCCATAGCCAGTAACCTGTGTTTATTATACATTATCCTCCCATAGCCAGTAACCTGTGTTTATTATACATTAGCCTCCCCATAGCCAGCAACCTGTGTTTATTATACATTATCCTCCCATAGCCAGTAACCTGTGATTATTATACATTATCCCTCCCATAGCCAGTAACCTGTGATTATTATACATTATCCCCCCCATAGTCAGTAACCTGTGTTTATTATACATTATCCTCCCATATCCAGTAACCTGTGTTTATTATACATTATCCCTCCCATAGCCAGTAACCTGTGTTTATTATACATTATCCCCCCATAGCCAGTAACCTGTGTTTGTTTTACATTATCCTCCCATAGCCAGTAACCTGTGTTTATTATACATTATCCCCCATTGCCAGTAACCTGTGTTTATTATACATTATCCCTCCCATAGCCAGTAACCTGTGTTTATTATACATTATCCCCCATAGTCATTTATCGTTGGACCTAGGCAGCATGATGTCTTAGGCCGGCCCAGAGACTGAGTGAGTGAGTGAATAATATAATATATATGTTCAGAAACATATTAGTAATATATGTAAATCGGGTTCATGTAAAGAGTGTGAAAAGGTATTAAAGAAAAACACACTTATTGCATCAAATTTACAAAGCCAAGCTTTTAAAAGCTTTCCTCATTTCTTTCTCGGGATGAGGAATATATCGGTTGTAGACTGAGGATTTCCATCTGCCCAATCCTTTAATAATATGCACTGGAGTGTCAGTGTTGAAGGAGACCGAAGCTGCCCCTATTCTAAATGAAAGACCCAAGACATGGATACAACCCAATCTTAGGAGTAGTGTTCTGATGTATTTAGTCGTAGTCAGAGGGATTCAGGGAGAGTAGTGATGAAATGTGTGTGGCATGACTGAGTGTGGGTAAGTAAGAGTCAAGTATTTTAACTGGGCACTAGTTCTAGGTGGGATAAAGTGGTATAGCGGATGGATGAGTAGTTTGGTTCGTTTTAGAGGTTTGTAGAGAAAGTATATAGTGATCATGATTTTTAGCGATATCCAATATTTTTAAGGTGGTCTCAAACAAACATAAAATGCTATATAAAATTTGTGGGAATATCGAAAAGTCGTGTACAGTAAATCAGAGAGGGCTCAGAATATCGAACCATCGATCGGTATCCAACCTTGTGCAAATGGGGAGTTTGCGGTTGTGCAAATGGACTGTTTGCGGTTGTTTGCGGTGCGTTAAACGGGGAGTTTGGTCTGTCACTGTGAAGCGGGCGTAACCCTTACACTACCTGATCGATACAACATCATACCTGATGTTTTAAAGCACGTTATTCCAAACAATTTAGGAATGTTAGGTGATTTATGCCCTTTATGGATTAAAACCAGACTCTGCATCAACTATGTAATTTTTCATGGGAGTTTTGCCATGGATCCCCCTCCGGCATGCCACAGTCCAGGTGTTAGTCCCCTTGAAACAACTTTTCCATCACTATTGTGGCCAGAAAGAATCCCTGTGGGTTTTAAAATTCGCCTGCCTATTGAAGTCTATGGCGGTTCGCCCGGTTCGCCCGTTCGCGAACATTTGCGGAAGTTCGCGTTCGCCGTTTGCGAACAGAAAATTTTATGTTCGCGACATCACTAGTCAGGACGTAGTAGTCTTTGTGTTTCGTGAGATACGACGTGAGGAGGCACCCTTGGCTATGGTGTTGGCCCCTAATGGTGAATTCTCGTGGTCTAAGAAACCCATAAAAAGCTAGATACATGGCGGTTTTTATAACTGCGTTCGTATGGGGTTCAAATGGTGCCTGGTTGAGTAGGTTGGACAAGGATTTGAACATTCCAATGTCAATAACCAATCTCTTGAGTGTTGCTGGGCCGTCTGCTTTTGCTATGCCCTTCAGTAGTGTTCGGATGGGGTAAGAGGTTAAGAACCCTTTGTGGTTAGGGAAGGAGCAATACATATGGTGTTGTATCCCCGTGAGGTAAAGCTTAATAGTGTTATGTGAGAATTTAAGTTTAAGGTGGCAAAAAGATGCAAAAGCTATCAGTGAAGAAACCTCGAACCAGTTGCCTAGGTGATGGTCAGACATGAATTGTTTGTACAAGTGAAAAGCTCTGTGATACACATGTTGAGTGCTGGTGGATAAAGCTAATTTAGTGAGAGCGTGGCTGTGCTGAAGTAGTTCATCTACTCCATGATAAGGTCTTGGAAAGTTGGAGCTGAGGTTGCCACACGAGCTGCCGAGGGTAGGGACAGTCTGAAAGCCTGAAATTGAAAGCAAGATAGCTGGTCAGCTGCCGTATTGTATATGCCGGGAACATGAGACCATACAATGTGGAAGTGATGGGTAGCTGCCAGCCATGTCAGTTTCCTAAGGAAATTCATAATTGCCAAGGAGGAAGAGCGACCCTTGTTGATAATGTGGCATATTGCCAGGTTGTCAGAAAAGCAGCGTACGGTCTGCCCTTTCCACAACCTACACCAAGTGACAGCTGCAGCAACTATCGGGTATACCTCAAAGAGGGCTGAGTTAGTGTGAAACCCCTCAATGCCCTATGTTTCTGTTGGCCAGGTCCCCCAGAGCCATTCCGTTCCGAAAATGGCCGCATATCCCGCGGATGATGCCGCGTCTGTCCAAATGGCAGATAACCGTGAATCAATCTGTGGGAGGAACATGCTCCAACCATTCCAGTCCGAGAGGAATTTGTACCACATCTGGAGGTCAGCGGTCGCAGGACAGTCCAAGGATATGCGGCATAGTCGTTGGAGAAGGTGGGGAACAGGGCGAGGAGCCTAGAAATGAAAGCCCTGCCCTGGGGGATTATGCGCATGGCGAAATTTTGTGAACCCAAAAGTGATTGTAGTTCTTTACGATTGCTAGACCCCCTGTGCACGTAGTGGCTAATGTCGTGTAGGATGTGATCGATCTTTATTCTAGGGAGGCTGGCCTGCGGATAGGTCAATGATAAGCCTTAGTTTCTCAGAATTTTTGCTGGAAACCAGCCCGATAGGGTTAGTTCTCCAGCTGGAAAAGGGGGGGCTACAAAAAGGCCCGATGACAAATCCCTGGTCCACTTCCAGTTGTAACAAGGTAGTGACTGCAGTAGGGTTATTAGTGGCTAACTGCAAATTGTAACACTCTAACACCCCTGTTGGCTTGTAAATGAGCCCCGTGTGAAAACCCTGGGTGAGACCTGTGCATAAAAATTCCACAAGGTGTTTGGAGGGGTGAGTGGACAGCATATGTTCAAGTACAGGAACGTTCACTGGAGACAAATAAGGTTTCTGGAACATTTTATTTGGGCACATAGATTTCGCATGTGCCCGGAAACAATGTGAGCATACGTGTAACCGCAGGAGCCCTCATTGAAGTTATTGCAAATCTGAGATTTGCCTAGGTACCCTTCTGGACGACCCAGTTTGTCTCTGGTCTGTTTCTCAGCCTTAGGGAGATGCTGTAAGGATGAGCCGGGAGCGCTGTCCGGACAGAGTGGGCACAAATAAGCTGTGTGAGCGGGTGACGTATATATGGCACAAGCTGGTGTCCTAAGCCCCGCAAAGTGTCTGAGGAACAGCTCGTTGTCCAGTTGGCTCCAATCCATCTGGATGCCATACTGGGACAATGTGGCTGACACTTTTGATGAAAAGGACTTGTGATAGTGGTAAAAAGTATAGCCGCAATACTTATTACCCAGGTCTACCAGCTTATGCATATATAGGTCCAGTTCCTCTCTCCTATGGGGATGAACCGTGCACAGAATATCCCTAAAGATACCTGTGGCGAAACCAACCTCGCCACTGGGCCCTGGAGAAGCCTGTTTGCTAGCCTCCTACCTACTGACTATGGCCCCTGGGTTATTTGGGGCATATTGTACTGTATATTGCTGCTACTGGCCCTTTTAACAGCATCTATGGACATATTGGGACTTTTGGGACTACTGTCCCTTTAAGACTGTGCTACATGTTCTAGTGTACTGCCTGTAATATTATATGTGTATTTGTGTGTTAAGTTTAACCTGGGATATGTATACAGCATTCATACGCTTGGGAGAATTTAAAGGTTTCTTGGATTCGGTGATTATGGTGTCTGCCAGAGTGCTTGGAGCCCTCAGGAAGCACTAGGAGCATCCATTAACGGAGGTACTCAGTCAGGGTGCCAGGCGATCCGTTACATTGGTGGCAGCGGTGGGATGGCGTCCTAGTGTGAGGTAAAGCAGCTCGGAGACACAGTTCGTTTGGATTTACAAATTGAGGGCAACGCTAGCAGTCGTGCAGCGCCCCTGGGAGCAGACAAGTATGGAAGGTTCTGGCTCTGGAGATGATTGGCTGGCCGAGGTGAGGCAGCGAGTGGCTGAGTATGGGGATGATATACCCATGGAGACACGCCGGGTGATCTGGAACCAGGTCATGGCCGAGCGAAACACAAGGCTGGACCGAGAATTCCGGTTGGCAAAAGAGAGGAAGTATGCTCAGCAGCAGGAGCGTTACAGCAGCCGGGTAGAGGCTGCATCCGAGGAGGTTAGCCGTCTTTCCCTGAGGCGGCGGGAGGAACCCGAAGTGGGGGTCCTCATAGACTGGTCCTGTGAGGAACCACAACAGGCAGGTAGAGATGGGACCAAGGTCACTCCACCGGGATGCTGGGCAGCCGGCCCAGATCCCCAGCAGCAGCCAGAGTTGCCAGGTGGGGAAGCAGGTGGCCCTTACTCACAAATGTTGAGGGGCCTCACGGATTGGTCCTGGGAAGACCCACCGATGGCAGGTGGAGATGGGACTGCGGTCTCTCTACCGGCCCTACAGGGATGCTGGGCAGTCGGCCCAGATCCCCAGCGGCAGTGTGCGTTACAGGGAGCTGAAGGTGCCGTTCTTGCTCCCCAGCGGCAGTCTACGGTGCAGGGAGAGGAGCCTGTTATCCCCTCTCCCCAGCGGTTGAAGGTGTGTAAGGGAGAGGAGTTTGTTATTCCCTCTCCCCAGCGGCAGCACAGCTCACCAAGGGGAGACAGCAAGCCCCTCACCAGCGCAGATGGGAACGTGGTCTCTGCGCCCTGCCTACAGGGAGTACAGAGGGTCAGCCCTGCTCCCCAGCGGCTGAAAGTGTGTAAGGGAGAGGAGTTTGTTACCCCCTCTCCCCAGCGGCAGCTTAGCACACCAAGGGGAGACAGTAAGCCCCACACCAGCGCAGATGGGACCGTGGTCTCTGCGCCCAAGCTACAGGGAGCTGAAGGGGCCGTCCTCCCTCCCCAGCGGCAGTGTGATTTGTTGGGAATTGGGAGCCCAGTCTCCATTCCCCAGCGGCAGGCTGAGTTACAGGGGGCAGAGGTAGTTGGTCCTACCCCCCAGCAGCAGAGTGATATGCCGGGAAGGCAGTGTGAAGTGCAGGGAGAGGAGAGCAGCGTCCTCCCTCCCCAGCGGAAGGCTGAGTTACAGGGGGCAGAGGTAGTTGGTCCTACCCCCCAGCAGCAGCGTGATTTTTTGGGGAATAGAGAGCCCAGTCTCTATTCCCCAGCAGCAGGACACTGAATTGGGAGGAGAGACAGTCGGTCTCCCTCCACAAAGACTGAAAGTAGGCATGGGAGAGGATATTGTTACCTCCTCTCCCCAGCGGCAGATCATCAATGGGCAGAGTGTTCTAATGGGAGAGGAGATTGTTACCACCTCTCCCCAGCGGCAGATCATCAATGGGCAGAGTGTTCTAATGGGAGAGGAGCTGGTTACCACCTCTCCCCAGCGGCAGCTTAATGTACCAGGGGGAGACTGTAAGCCCCACACCTGTGCAGATGGGACCGTGGTCTCTGCACTTCCAGCACAGGGGGTAGGGACGGTCGGTCCTGCCCCCCCACAACAGGGCTGTTTAGCCAAAGGGGAGACAGTCTGTCTCCAGCAGCAGAGCTGTGTAACTAAAGGGGAGACAGTCGGTCTCCAGCAGCAGAGCTGTGTAACTCAAGGGGAGACAGTCGGTCTCCAGCAGCAGAGCGGTGTAACTCAAGGGGAGACAGTCGGTCTCCAGCAGCAGAGCTGCGCAGCTAAAGGGGAGACAGTCGGTCTCCAGCAACCAGGCTCCAACCAGACTACTCCTGTAGTAGTGCTGGCACCAGGGCAGAGTACCGCTGGTCTCTGCCCACTCAGCAACCCACCAAAACAGCCTACCAGTCCCCCACACAGCCGGGGTGAGGCACCTGGACCTGGACAAGTTTTTCCATTACTCAGGTGTAGTAACCATTCATTGTGGGTGGACTGTACTGCTGTTTCTGTTTTGTGGGTGGGCTGCTGGACTAACAAGGGCACTGACCGGCAAGAGGTCAGGTACCCTGTTAGTATGTTTGGAAAAGGGGAGAAATGTGGCGAAACCAACCTCGCCACTGGGCCCTGGAGAAGCCTGTTTGCTAGCCTCCTACCTACTGACTATGGCCCCTGGGTTATTTGGGGCATATTGTACTGTATATTGCTGCTACTGGCCCTTTTAACAGCATCTATGGACATATTGGGACTTTTGGGACTACTGTCCCTTTAAGACTGTGCTACATGTTCTAGTGTACTGCCTGTAATATTATATGTGTATTTGTGTGTTAAGTTTAACCTGGGATATGTATGCAGCATTCATCTGATTGTTCGGTAGAATCACTCCATTCATTATATTGAGGGAAACTACCGAACAACCAGACCACCCAGGACTAAGTGTGCCTCCAATTACCGTTTGCAACAATGTTGCAAACGGGTAATTGGCAATCAGTGTAATGTATTCTTTGTCCTCTGGGTGGCCGCCATTCGGGAAACAAACACGTGGCGGCGGCCATCTTAAACTACCGAACAGCGGTGTTTTGCCGTCGAGTGTCTGGAACTAAAATCGGACACTTGACTAGGCAAACACCGCTGAGACCTCCATACTTCCAGAAATTCGGATAGAAACTACCGAATGACCCGCCGTTCGGTAGAAAGAACCCCACAAACAAGGGAATTCATTCAAACCCTCTCCAGGCTCTATAACACAGGAAATTCGCCTGTTTTCATTCCCTTGTTTGTGACCGACCGCAGGGCCAAAATGCATGGAACTGTTTTCGGATACTTTACCCATGCGGTCGGTCAAATCTTTGGAACCCCATATCTCACGAACCGTTCATCCGAATGACTTGAATTTTGAATATGTTGTCCCTCTGAATAAGGGCTATCCAGCGATGCTGGATTTAAAGGTGTACCCCCTGTTTTTGGGGTACATCCAGAACTTGGCTGGAAAAGTGTACCGGATAATTGGGTTTTAATGTTATCTGAGGGGAGGGGATGTGTGGGCTGAACCATGTATGTGATTGGTTATTTTATGCCTCCCCCTGGGTGTGGCCTGTATGTGTATTATTGGAATAAAAGCCAGGCTGGATGAGACAGTCCAGAGTTCCTGTTTTACCCTCAAAGTGATGTGTCGTCTCATTATTGGGGGGAAGGATTTATTGCATGCTGTTCCAGTTGACTGCTAGGAGTACAAGCCTATTCGTATGGTTCCTATTCAATGGTCTACAGCATTCATACGCTTGGGAGAATTTAAAGGTTTCTCGGATTCGGTGATTATGGTGTCTGCCAGAGTGCTTGGAGTCCTCAGGAAGCACTAGGAGCATCCATTAACGGAGGTACCAAGTCGGGGTGCCAGGTGATCCGTTACAATACCGAAAGCTAGAACAAAATCGGGAATGGTCAGTTTCTTACTGAGTCTGGGGTCTCTGGCTTTTAAAACCACCGAGATGTCCCCGTAGTCGTAAGAGCGGTTTTCCACGACATCCTGTGAGGCAATGAGCAGTGAGACCAAGTTAACATCCTTGCCTTCCAGGATGTCCTTGTCAAGATTAGCCGGAACCATGTGGGCAGGATTAATAACGTGGGTGGCTGCCTTGGTGGGTATGGAATTACCCGCTATTGCTGTGGGTATGACCGGGATTACTTCTGTGAGAGGCCCAGGAGGCTGTACGGGGGGAGCTGCGGACTTCCAGCCTTTAAAGCCTGTCGTTGACCTTCCCCATAGAAGAAATGAGGGAGGCAACCATAGCGTGGAGAGTCGGATCTTGAGAGCTGCTAGTGCCTTCCCCTGCGTCTGTATTAAGGGTATCGGTTCTTAGCAATTTAAACAGTTCTGCTTTCCTGGCAGTAGCCGGGAAAGGGATAATGCGTTTGCGTAATTCTGCCATAATGCGTGGGATAGTCCATGATCTGATGGACGAGGGACTTCCAATGTTGCCCTTGCGAGTCGGGGTAAGTGACCTAGCTGGGGTGCTAGGGATTGACATATCCTCACCATCGTCTGGGAGTAGGGACATACTAAAAAAAATAATAATAGACATTGTTGGTGACCAGGGTTGGGAGTTTAGCCGGTGGCTAGCTAGTGCCAGGTGGCGAAAGATTATTCTAGGATTTGTGGCAGGTGAGGCCCTGCTAGTGCCAAGTGGCTAGAGAGGCTCTATCTATGAGTTGGCGCGAAGGGCATAGTAACCTACCCGGTGATGGGATGTTGGCCTCTCCATGAGTAGAAAGGGGGAGGGGGGGGGGGGTATTTGGCAGTGACTGGTGTCGCCCTCTCTAAATAATTGCGAGGCGACTAACTATGATTTGTCCCGAGGGGCATATAGTACCTCGAAGTGGAGGATGGGAGTTGGCCTCGCGGACCGCTAGGCTAAGGGGCAGGGGAAATAACAAAAGACGGCCATGTAGCGAAAAGACGTGAACCAAAAACATACCTGCAGAAAAATGAGCCCTGGTTCCTGTATAAGAGAATAAGAGGTCTCTTAGGTAGGGGGTTTAGACTAGATGACCCGTCCAGGGGTATTCGGGGGTTTTGGGGGTATGAAATCTAGATAAGGTACTCTTGTAGGACATACACATAAGATTGTATAACTGAAAGTAGTAAGTGCTTAGGGGGTGACTGCAGAGAGTACTGTCCCCCCTTTTAGACATTTGTTCACAGTTATCCTGTACATTAATATCAGCAGAGGTTAATTTATCTTAGAATTTGAAGTCTAAAAAGCAGCTTAGTGTAATGATCTCTAACCAACCTTAAGTAATGCATATATTATTATCATTATTGTATCTGTAATGCATGTAGTACAACATAATATGTGTTTTAACCAGAGTTTATGCAGTAAATTATACAAACCAACACAATATTTAACCAAAATTGAAAGCATGTAATTGGATATATAACTTCATTCTTTATGCTGAAATAAGGGGTCAGCAATCCCTACCAGAACCATGCCCTCCTTCTCCCTTAATTAGTGAATTAAACTGTGTCTGAATACAGACAAACCAGCCCACCTCCCCCCCCATCCCTGTGTAATATCGGTGGGAACAGGGACTCCTTACAGTACAGGAGTCTGTGAGGCCTGTTCCCGCCCGTACTGTGTAGTTACACATACCCCCTTCACATATGTATAGCCGGCGGCTGGCGGGAACAGGGACTCCTAATGCTGATGGAGTCTTTTGCCCCTGTTCCCGTCCGAGCCGCGCTGCCCGGCGAGCAAACATTTCCCTGTGGTTTACTGCCCCCCATCGAGCTGGGGGGGTGAAGCTCGTTTGGGCCGGGCTGTGGAGCCGGTCGGCAGTGGAGCCGGTGTGTAGAATACTCACGGTGTGACGTCAGGAAAGCGCCGCGTCTCACCGGAAGTGACGTGACGCAACAGGAAACCGGAAGTAAAAGATGCCGGCGAGTATCCCAGCTGTTCGTCTAGACCAACGAAGGTAAGTAAGGGAAAGGGGGGAGTCCTTTAAGTAGGTCTATAGCCCCTCCCACAACTTCAGGCCATGCCTTCCAATATATAATAACTATATATTGTGTGTGTATATATATATATATATATATATATACAAATGGAAAGAGTGCACTCGAACGGTCTTCGTAAAAATATAAACAATTTATTGTGCCAAACTTCAAAGACATATAAGTCGACGTTTCAGTCCTCGTAGGACTTTTTTCAAGACAATGAAAGGCGGGAAAAGAAGTGATTTAAATATACCATACATGTGATCTGATTGGAGAGTAGGTTATATGAAAGAGAGGCTGTGCAAACGTGAAAGCAATGCCTAAATATAAGATAGAAGTTAACCCCTTAAGTGCCTATTAGTAAGGCCAGTAAGTGAGTGTGGTTACGGCCAAGTGGTTAATAATCTGCTCTCGCAAACATATTAAAATACAAGGATAGGAGATATCAAAGCCACCGTAGTATATCGAAATATATTAAGTTTCTACTTAGGTATTTAAGCTAACTTGTTAATCAAAATTTAAACAGAATGATTTGAACAATAACTTAAGGTGGCTACATTTCTAAATTGGAGTTCCACGTGCCAAATAGTTGCAGATCTATCTATAGATACATTGCAGTAAGGACTTCAGAGTATGTATTTAGATAACCATGGGCATACATTATAAATACTTAACTACATTACAAATTAGCGACTATTCAGTCTATGAAGTATACCGGGAATTTCCCTTAACCAATGTACCTAGCTAAATTAATATAAATATATGCATGATCTAACGGAAGACTCATAAACTAATCACGGATACTAGTTTCTCTGTGACATTTCATACAAATATATACTAATTACTGCTGTATACGTAAAATTTTAGACCATGTGGCGTCTTTATCTTTTCGGAATGAAGCAGTTGAGTGGGTTGATCTCGTTGAGTCCCCCCGGGGATAAAGTCCCTAATGTGAAGATCCAAAAGGCTTCTCTTTGAAGAAGTAGAACATCTCTGTCACCCCCCCTGTTCGGGGCCGGAACATGTTCAATGCCCATAAATTTCAATGTGGGCAGTGTATGCCCTGTTTCCAGGAAATGTTTGGCTATGGGAGTGGTTGCTATGCCGCTGGATAACGCTGTCCTGATGGTAGATCTGTGTCCCCTCATGCGCTCCCTGAGGTCATTGGACGTTTTGCCGATATACATGAGTCCACATGGGCAGGTGATGGGGTAAACTACGTGTGTGGTGGTACACGTGATCATTTGCCGTATCCTATATTCTTTACCTGAGCGGGGGTGGTAGAACGCTTTGCCTGGAATCATACTGTTGCAGGCCGTGCACTTTAAACAACGATAACAGCCTGGATTTTGAGCAGACCGATGCGCTATTGATGTATCTGTATGAACCAGATAATCTCTCAGGTTCCTGTTCCTCCTATAACTAATCATAGGGGTATTCTGGAATGTCATCGGTAGTGTCTTATCTTTTTTAAGAACCTCCCAGTTGTGCCTTATTTTTTGGGACATCTCACCCGATAGTGAATGGAACGTTTGAGGGAAGATCATTCTACTTTGGTTGTTCTTGATTTTAGGGCCATCGGTGTAGTTTTTAAGTGCTTTTGAATATGCACACTCCAGCATATGTCTTGGATATCCGCGTTGTGAGAATTTTTCAAACATTTCTTGCACCTGATTTGCAGCTTTCATGGAGTCAGAGTTGTTCCTCAGTATTCTCATGAATTGGGATACCGGTAAAGATTTTATGAGGTGTCACAGAGAAACTAGTATCCGTGATTAGTTTATGAGTCTTCCGTTAGATCATGCATATATTTATATTAATTTAGCTAGGTACATTGGTTAAGGGAAATTCCCGGTATACTTCATAGACCGAATAGTCGCTAATTTGTAATGTAGTTAAGTATTTATAATGTATGCCCATGGTTATCTAAATACATACTCTGAAGTCCTTACTGCAATGTATCTATAGATAGATCTGCAACTATTTGGCACGTGGAACTCCAATTTAGAAATGTAGCCACCTTAAGTTATTGTTCAAATCATTCTGTTTAAATTTTGATTAACAAGTTAGCTTAAATACCTAAGTAGAAACTTAATATATTTCGATATACTACGGTGGCTTTGATATCTCCTATCCTTGTATTTTAATATGTTTGCGAGAGCAGATTATTAACCACTTGGCCGTAACCACACTCACTTACTGGCCTTACTAATAGGCACTTAAGGGGTTAACTTCTATCTTATATTTAGGCATTGCTTTCACGTTTGCACAGCCTCTCTTTCATATAACCTACTCTCCAATCAGATCACATGTATGGTATATTTAAATCACTTCTTTTCCCGCCTTTCATTGTCTTGAAAAAAGTCCTACGAGGACTGAAACGTCGACTTATATGTCTTTGAAGTTTGGCACAATAAATTGTTTATATTTTTACGAAGACCGTTCGAGTGCACTCTTTCCATTTGTATATATTGAAGGCTGAGGCAGCACCGAGGCAAGTACAAGACCGGTACATTGAGTGCGGGATATTTGCATTTTTTATATATACATATACATGCATACATATTATAAAATATAAATAATAAGTAAATAAAAATAAATAAAAAATGTAAAAATAATAAAAATTAATTTTACAAAATTATATATATATGTAATTTTATTCTAACTGTATTTATATATATATATATATATATATATATATACTCATAAATGAAAAAAATCAAAATGCACTCACAGGTCTTCAAATTAGTGGACAAATTGGTGCTTTATTTGGTCATCAAAAAAGTGTACAAAAATCAATCGACGTTTCGACCCTGCCGGGTCTTTTTTAAGATCATAGAGTACATGACAGTACTGTGTTTATATATCAAATACAAATCTAAAAGAAAGTGCACTTACCCAATGGTGAAGTGAGGAGGAGTGAGTCTGTCCGTTACAACCCGGAAGTGATTGGAAGCCGTATAGGACGTCACGTGATCGGGACGTCGGGCGGAGTCAAAGTGGTTGCCGAGGCAACAATATACACAGAACATGATTACATGCCGGGCACAAGTGAAGCATTAGGGAGGACTAAGTGAAAACTGCTGAAGGGTCTACTTAACCCTGATGCCAGAAAAGAGCACTGGTAGACAATAACCAGTGCTGTGCAATACTGTGCGTGGTGTAAAAAAACACACAAGTGATAAAGTGTAGCCACCAAGTGAATGCAAAGTAGTGAGAAAATATATATACATGACATCCTAAATAAAATGAAATAAAATAAAATCAAGAGCAGAGAACAACATATATTCATACATTGCTGTGTTATGGTACTTTTTCAGTAAACCAAAATGTTTAAGCGTCTATCTGTTCCTGTCCAAATTAAAGAGAATTGAATTGCGTATATACGCTGAAGTAATTCAGTCTGACACACGGAGTTCAGGTTAAAATAACTTCGAGGAAATTTATTGGCAAGTGCAGAATCAGCGGGCGCGCAGGCCCTTTTAAGAGACATTTTCGTCATCATTGATTATCAAGATATCAGTGAATAAACATCATTAATTGGATTAATTGTTAAGTGTCTGGGTTAGTGTCCACCTATCAATATAATTAATTGGATCAAAAGCTAAGTGGTTAGTTCCGTGTCCACCCACCAAGAGGTGGTACTTTTCCGGACACGGGTGGGGGACAAGGGGTCTTGAGCGTCATTTTACTCGGTCGGTGATGTCAAATCTCGTGGTTAGGTGCAAGGTCTCTTATGAATAGAACATTTCATTACTACTGTGTTCTCATGGCCTTTAAATTATATTATGTTGCGAGTTAGGGGAAATTCAACAGTTCCTGGGTTAGTCATATCCTTATGGAGAATACTGTCCTTGTCTATTGTATTAAATGTGCTGAGAAATACTGTCATGTAATGTAGTTTTCATATGAAGAAGTCAGGTTATGAGGACAAAATGGAGGATTTGTCACAGTGTCAGGTTAATACAGAGTTAGAGCAGCAATTCAATATAAATACAATAAGATTTTTAATAATTCTACATCAGTCCCCCCTATGAAATGTTAGATTCTAAGAGATAAAAACTTTATTTGTTAATACCAGAAGACGTGTTAGCCCAAAGGCACAGAAACCCCGTGGCCGCTAGCTAGGTGTTAATGCAAAGTGCAAGTCTGTCCCTATTTTCTGACCCTACTAGGCTAGCTCATCTGTCAGTATGGCTCTCGAACACTTCACACCCAAGGGTATCCCATGGCAGCTAACCCACCACTTCTCCACATGGGGCCTTTACCATTCACCGACAGATGCTGTCCCTAATCTAGTCCCTTCCTAGAACTCTCGCACTTTATCATCAAAAGGGATGGATTGCAGCGGCAAACAGGGTGAGTTGAGATCCTGGAAATCTTGGTCATCAACATCAAGTAGTGTGAAAGTGGGTGCCGCTTGGTCAATAGTCTTCGTGAGAGCTTTCCTCAGGCAGGGGAAGACACAACAAAAGAGAAGAGCAAAGATAAAAAGAGAAATTAGTATTGCCATACCAATATGCATTAAAGCCTTTTTCCAACCCGTCATCCAACCAAACCATCTGTCCCAGGGATCTTTTATCCCAGAATTCTTTTTTAATTCTTCTGAGAGGTCATTTAATTTTGCTATGGCTAATGTAACTTTACCATTAGGACCTGTGTTTTCTGGGATGTAGGTACAACATGTCATGGTGTCGGGCAAAATTTTACATACCCCTCCTTTTTCGGCTAGGATCATATCCAGGGCTATTCTATTTTGGAAGGCCATTTGGGATGTTGCCTGCAACTGTTCGGCTAATCCCTGGAGGGCATCTCTGGTGTAATTAACGAAACGCTGTTGATTGTAATAAATGTAGTTTATCCAATTTAAGTTCTTGTTTGCAGTAACTATGGTAAAAATTGATTCAAATCCTGCAGCAACTTCATCTCTTGCTTTAAATTCATTGGGTACCCCCCTAGGCACCCCAATGGCATCAATGTAAATGTGAGGGTCAAAACTTCCTTTTACTGGGGCTTCACGCTTGGCCTTAGTGTGGCTGGACTCATGGGTGTTGGTGTGTGTGTCAGAAATAATGTGTATAGGCATAATGGCCTTGGCCAATGTACACTCCCCCCACCACTCTGTGTCCATTCTGGATCTTAACTGTAAATCCCCACACAACCAGTAAATATCTCCCAGTGACCTAGTGTGCTGCTGCAGCAAACGTACAGGAACAGTTCTATACGTAGTACAATAACCTGCGGGAAAGTTACCCACAAATTTACCAATCCCATCATGTTTGACATAGCAAGTGTAATTACCTTTATATACGGTAACACCATGAGGAGGTCTTACATTTTTGGCTATAAGAGGATACTCCGCTGTCCATGTTTGACATTGAGACCTGTTGAAATTATATTGGTAGGCAAAAAGACTTAAAATGCATTTTTCATCATCTACTGGCAGGGTTAAAGGTACAGTGCCCAGATGAGGCCGGGCACCACCACACACATAGCATGCGGTTCGGTTATGTTTATTGGCATTATATTTCATCCATTCTAACCATAGGTTAACATCATTAAAACCTGTTTCAGCGGCCATAGTATCTTCAAAGGTGGGGTTAGCAATGGCCATCATGTCCTTAAAGGACTGGATGTGTGGTTTTAATGGGTTTGTGACCATATGAGTAGCTCCTCGCCACTCAGGGGAATTACACATATCTTTAAGGTAGAAATGCCCTAATTTAGTATAGGAACCCTTTTTCCAGTACATTCCTAATACATATTGGTCTGCATCTGTTGGGCTTGGATGCTCAACATTAAGAATTAATTTCATTGGTGTGCCTCCTCCAGGCTTTCTCAGAGTCATTCTTTGAAGGAGGGACCTACCATGATCATCTACTTTAGATAAGGCACTTTTTGGCTTGTAGCCCCAGGAAGGCCCGGCATTCCATCCCGCCGCCCCCCAATGGCCACAATCATGCCCCCATTGTTTGTCAACTACACAAACATATGGATCTTTTACATGAGGGATATCTCTATAGATATTCTGGATCTGTGTTGTAGTGAATGGGCATTCTACGATGTCACAATAATCAAAGGTATAGGTAGCCACACGGGTACATGATGAATTATACCAGAAGGTGTACCCACTAGCATCTTTAGTGATGGCTACTTGCTGGGCCTTAATTAAACTAATTAAGGAGACAATGTACCAGAGGTACATGGTTGTGCGGTATCTGCTTCCTCTGGGGCAGGAGACTTCTTGCAGTGGGAAGCGTGGATCCAATGTGGCCTGCCGGCCAATTTGACGGAAGTTGCGGTGATCAGGAGAACTTGGAATGGCCCGTCAAATCTTGGTTCCAGGGAGCTTTTCCGCACGAACTTCTTAACCAGAACCCAATCTCCGGGAAGCAGGTTATGGGTACCTGTGTTCAGATCAGGATCTGGAATTGAAGAGAAAACTTGGGCATGTATTTTGTTCAAGGCACTTGCAAGTTCAGTTACATAGTCTACTAAAACATCTGATTGAAGCTGTAACTGCTGTGGATAATAACAACCTAGCCTGGGTGCTGTCCCAAATAGAATTTCATATGGGGATAACGAGTGTTTCCCTCTAGGTGTGTGCCTAACGCTGAACAAAGCTATTGACAGACTTTCTGGCCAGGGCATTTTTGTTTCTTGTGACATTTTTAACATTCTGGCTTTTAGAGTGCCATTCATGCGCTCTACTTTACCACTACTTTGTGGGTGGTAAGGGGTGTGGAAGGCTAGGGTCACTCCCAGAGCAGTCCAAATTTCTTTAGTCACTGTTGCTGTAAAGGCTGGGCCTTGATCACTTTCAATGACTTCTGGAAGTCCAAATCTACATACAATGTCTGTAAGTAGGCGTCTTGCGGTTGTTTTTGCAGTGATATTGGCTACAGGGTAGGCTTCTGGCCAGCCTGAGAACATGTCCACTATGACTAGTGCATATTCATGGGGCCCACTCTTGGGCATTTGGATGTGGTCAATTTGGATTCGCTGGAAGGGGTACATGGGCTTTGCCAGGTGTTTTGCAGGCACCTTGATTGGTCTTCCTGGATTACATTTTGCACAAATGACACAGGCCCTGCAGAAGCTGTTGATCAGGGTTGTGATTCCAGGTGCTTCATAATATTTTTGAATGAGGGCGGCCATTAGGTCTTTTGACAGATGTGCAGGCCCATGGGCCCATTGGACAACTGCTGGGTATAAGCTTCTTGGAAGGCAAAATTTAGAATTGTTGTAGTATATTCCGTCCTTTAGGACAGCTCCTTTCTTCTTCCATTTCTGGATTTCTTCAGGGGTAATTGTAGCTTGTTGTTCTCGTAGAATTCTTAGGTCAGTAGGAAGAGTTTGTAAGGTAAAGATAGGAACTTCTTCTTCTTGACCGGACACTTCTTCGTCCACTTCCTGCAAATCTCTGGCTGCTTGCTTAGCAGCCTGATCAGCCAAATGGTTGCCCTTTGCTTCATCTGAATCCAATTTCCCATGTGCCTTTACTTTCAAAACGGCCACTTCTTCAGGGAGTAGGAGGGCATCCATTAGTTCCTTGATTGCAGAGCTGTGTTTGACTGGTGTACCGGCAGTGGTAAGAAATCCTCTTGTCTTCCAAATGAGGCCGAAGTCATGTGCCACACCCAGAGCATATCTTGAATCTGTATAGATGTTGGCACGCTTTCCCTTGGAAATCTTGCATGCTGAAGTCAGGGCTTGCAATTCAGCTTCTTGCGCAGACATTGCTGGCGGTAGAGGTGATGACTTGAGAACTTCCCCTGTTGTGGTTACGGCATATCCTGTATGGTATTTTCCTTCTTCATCAGCATACCTTGAACCGTCCACAAACAGAGTAAAATCCGGATCCGGTAATGGATTCTCATGCACAGTTGGTAAGTGTACTGTTTCCATTACCATCTGTTCGAAACAGTCATGAGGAGTTTCTGGGTCATAGTCATTTGTTATAACTAGGTCTTTAAATTCTTTTTCTAGGAAGTGGCGTGGCCATGCTTCCAGAAGGTCAGTTGTTGGGTATTTGACAATACCATTTTCCTGTAGCTGTTCTTCATCCATGGTGGCCCATAACTTTGCCATGGGCCCGAGATCATTCCATGACTTTGTCTTCAATTTGGTAACAGGAATATGTGGGATAGCAGTATCCCAATGGCGGTAAAGGTAGTTAAGTTGTTGAGGTAATTGGACCAAGACCATGCTATTGCCTTCAGAGTCACAATAGAAATCTTGAGCAGTGAGCTTAACATCAGTCCAATGGTAGAGCTCATCTTCATAGCAAGGCTCGGGAGTAATGTCTGGTTTGTACCACATGGTACAGAAGGCGTAATCTGGGCCTTCACAGAGAGGCTTTTCATCTTCATAAAATGTCAAATGTGGATGCATGACTTTCTTGATACATCCACAAAGCAGGTAAATGTAGGTTTCATCTGTGATAAATCCATAATAGATACCCCCCTCAGGGAGTGGAAGAAGAGTGGATGGGTTAAGAACTTGACATCTTTGGATGGAAATGTTGTCAGGTAGAAGAAGATGGCACTGCAGGCGTAGGTGTCTGGCTGGAGACACGTGCTTGAGCTGGACTTGGTTGATGATGGCAGAAATGTCATGAGGGGCCAAAACAACCAGGGGGTGGCCAAGGACCAGGTCTGAGGTTCTTTCTATGAGCTCTCTTGCAGCAAAAACAGCCCTGAGACAGGAAGGGGTCCCTCTGGCCACAATGTCCAGTTGACATGAGAAATATCCAATAGGCCTCTGGCGGCCTCTTAAGTCATTAGTTTGGGTGAGAACTCCTGTTGCGTGGCCTTGTCTTTCAGAGACAAATAATTTGAAAGGTTTTGAGTAGTCAGGTAGGCCCAAGGCAGGAGCAGAAGCAATGGCACGCTTAAGAGATTTGAAATTGTCCAGAGCTTCGTTGGTCAGGCCGAATGGATCTGACTTGAGTGCATCGTAGAGAGGTTGCATAAGCAGAGAGGCCTCTGGGATCCATGCTCTGCAGTAGGAAATGAGGCCTAAGAAGGCATGAAGAGATTTTGAAGTCCTTGGGGGTTGAATGTCCAGAATTGTTCTGACTCGGTCCCGAGTGAGATGTCTGGTACCTTGAGATAATAATTCTACATCAGCTGTATCTGTAAGATTTGTGCAAGGGTACTGGATCTTGCATGTTCTATGCACTAAAGCATATTATAAGATGTACTAATAAAATGTTAGTACTAATGAGTATGTACTGGACTGCACAGATGACACTGACTTGTTCAACTGTATACATGTACTATCTGAGTATATTTCCTTTCTAGAGGACTAGGATGATCAGAAGGACGACCTACTAAATATCTAACTACCCACAAATAGAATAATCTGAAATTCCATGTAGACAGAAAAAAGAAAAACAAAAGAGAAGTAAATAAAATAGATGACTGGAAGCCACAAGTAGGAAAATGTAGCATAGTACCTGATATAGACACACGATGAACTGAAAAGCATGTGATTGCTGTAAACAGAAGGAAAAACTTGTAGTATATAAAGAAACAGCAGTACAACATGGGACTAATGTATATGAAAGCTAGACTCCAGCCACAAACTAAAAAGACACCTGTCTCTAAATATTATCCTCAAAAGGATTGATTCCTCAAAAAAATCATAATTATAGCATGCTTAAAGCATGTGATTGCTGTATACAGAAAGAAAAACTTGTAATATATAAAAAACAACAGAAAAAACATGGGTCTAATGTTTATGAAAGCTAGACTCCAGCCACAAACTAAAAAGACACCTGTCTCTAGATATTATCCTCAAAAGGATTGATTCCTCAAAAAATCATAATTATAGCATGTGTTTGCTGTATACATATCAAAATGCCACAAGTGAATGAAAACACAGGGACTAACCATACGCAACACTCCTGATTCTCTGAACCATGATAGGAGGCCTTTAGGGAAAACATTTGTTAATATACTAAACATGCTATAAGCATATCATTACTACCTACATCAGTTCAGGTATGTGACAATAATATCCGCCTGAGCTTAAACAAAAAGAAACTGTGTTACAGGCTTACGCCAGTAATTGTAACGTATGTTTGCTTTATACATATCAAAATGCCAAAAGTAAATAAAAACACAAGGATTAACCATACGCGACACTCCTGATTATCTAAACCATAATCAGTGGCCTTTAGGAAAAACATTTGTTAATATACTAAACAAGCTGGAAGCATATTATTGCTACCTACATCAATTCTGGAATGTAGCGGTAATATCTGCCTGAGCTGAGCAAAAGGAAACTCCATGCTTCCGCCAATCATTGACATAAAGCCACTGGTGAAAAGAAATAAAAATAAAAAATAAAACCCATGAAAAAAATAAATGAAGAGTATATGAAAAATATAACAGAAAAAATGAAAATGAAGGAATCTTAATACTACAAGGCTCACAGGAACATTGAATATACATTGTTTTCATTTAGTCCCTTGGGTGTAACTGTGTCCAAGTAGTGGATCCAATAGGATTCTCTCTGTAGAAGGATTTTAGAACGATCACCACCACGGACAAGAGGAGGTACATGATCAATTCCGATAAATTTAAGTGTGGGAAGATGGTGCTGCATAGCCCAAAAATGTTTAGCCACAGGTTTTTCTGTGGTCTGGTCCCTATATGCCGTCATTATTCCGGATCGATGACCCCGCATCCTATCACGTAATGTGAGGTCTGTCTTCCCGACATACGATAGTCCACATGGACAGGTGACCATGTAGATGACATGGTCTGTCGTGCAAGTGATGTAATGCTTGATCGGTATCCGTTTGCCCGTGTGCAAATAAAATACTAAAGTATTTTAGATTTGTGGATGACATCCTTCTCCTATGGACCACCACACATCAAGAACTGGAAGAGATGGTACAACATCTGAATACGTTACCTACTACTATAAAATTTACTCTTAATCACCATTGTGACCAAATCCATTTTTTGGATGTTCTATTGTACAAAAAAAATGGTAAAATTGGCTACACTTTATACCGCAAAGACACAGACAGAAATACCATTCTATCAGCCACCAGTTTTCACCCTCAACATTTAAAAGACTCTTTACCCATTTCTCAGTTCCTCAGAGTCCTACGTTACAATAGTGATACTTCTAACATGAACATCCAGCTGGCATAAATGAAACAACGTTTTATCGACAGAGGCTATGCCCCCCGCACATTGGAGATTGCTGAACAAAGAGCCAGAGTACGCCTAGATTCCAGTGCCAACACCAAAACCATGAAAACACAATTGTTTCTCCCTATGACCTACCATACAGCAACTACAAAAATAAGAAACACGATATACAGACACTGGGACGTGATACAAGCTGATAAGAATCTCCCTTCAATCTTCCAACAACGTCCCTTGATTAGCTACAAGAGAAACCGTAATCTGAGGGACCTACTAGTTCGCAATGACCCCATTCAATGTTATACTAAGAAAACATGGATCAAAAAGAAGGGCTGTTTTAAGTGCACTGGTTGTGTAACATGCAGCCATATGCTGACCAGCACTTCATTTGCCCATCCACACACGGGCAAACGGATACCGATCAAGCATTACATCACTTGCACGACAGACCATGTCATCTACATGGTGACCTGTCCATGTGGACTATCGTATGTCGGGAAGACAGACCTCACATTACGTGATAGGATGCGGGGTCATCGATCCAGAATAATGACGGCATATAGGGACCAGACCACAGAAAAACCTGTGGCTAAACATTTTTTGGCTATGCAGCACCATCTTCCCACACTTAAATTTATCGGAATTGATCATGTACCTCCTCTTGTCCGTGGTGGTGATCGTTCTAAAATCCTTCTACAGAGAGAATCCTATTGGATCCACTACTTGGACACAGTTACACCCAAGGGACTAAATGAAAACAATGTATATTCAATGTTCCTGTGAGCCTTGTAGTATTAAGATTCCTTCATTTTCATTTTTTCTGTTATATTTTTCATATACTCTTCATTTATTATTTTTTTCATGGGTTTTATTTCTTTTCACCAGTGGCTTTATGTCAATGATTGGCGGAAGCATGGAGTTTCCTTTTGCTCAGCTCAGGCAGATATTACCGCTACATTCCAGAATTGATGTAGGTAGCAATAATATGCTTCCAGCTTGTTTAGTATATTAACAAATGTTTTTCCTAAAGGCCACTGATTATGGTTTAGATAATCAGGAGTGTCGCGTATGGTTAATCCCTGTGTTTTTATTTACTTTTGGCATTTTGATATGTATAAAGCAAACATACGTTACAATTACTGGCGTAAGCCTGAAACACAGTTTCTTTTTGTTTAAGCTCAGGCGGATACTACTGTCACATACCTGAACTGATGTAGGTAGTAATGATATGCTTATAGCATGTTTAGTATATTAACAAATGTTTTCCCTAAAGGCCTCCTATCATGGTTCAGAGAATCAGGAGTGTTGCGTATGGTTAGTCCCTGTGTTTTCATTCACTTGTGGCATTTTGATATGTATACAGCAAACACATGCTATAATTATGATTTTTTGAGGCATCAATCCTTTTGAGGATAATATCTAGAGACAGGTGTCTTTTTAGTTTGTGGCTGGAGTCTAGCTTTCATAAACATTAGACCCATGTTTTTTCTGTTGTTTTTTATATATTACAAGTTTTTCCTTCTGTATACAGCAATCACATGCTATAAGCATGCTATAATTATGATTTTTTGAGGAATCAATCCTTTTGAGGATAATATTTAGAGACAGGTGTCTTTTTAGTTTGTGGCTGGAGTCTAGCTTTCATATACATTAGACCCATGTTGTACTGTTGTTTCTTTATATACTACAAGTTTTTCCTTCTGTATACAGCAATCACATGCTTTTCAGTTCATCGTGTGTCTATATCAGGTACTATGCTAAATTTTCCTATTTGTGGCTTCCAGTCATCTATTTTATTTACTTCTCTTTTCTTTTTCTTTTTTCTGTCTACATGGAATTTCAGATTATTCTATTTGTGGGTAGTTAGATATTTAGTAGGTCGTCCTTCTGATCATCCTAGTCCTCTAGAAAGGAAATATACTCAGATAGTACATGTATACAGTTGAACAAGTCAGTGTCATCTGTGCAGTCCAGTACATACTCATTAGTACTAACATTTTATTAGTACATCTTATAATATGCTTTAGAGCATAGAACATGCAAGATCCAGTACCCTTGCACAAATCTTACATATACAGCAATGTATGAATATATGTTGTTCTCTGCTCTTGATTTTATTTTATTTCATTTTATTTAGGATGTCATGTATATATATTTTCTCACTACTTTGCATTCACTTGGTGGCTACACTTTATCACTTGTGTGTTTTTTTACACCACGCACAGTATTGCACAGCACTGGTTATTGTCTACCAGTGCTCTTTTCTGGCATCAGGGTTAAGTAAACCCTTCAGCAGTTTTCACTTAGTCCTCCCTAATGCTTCACTTGTGCCCGGCATGTAATCATGTTCTGTGTATATTGTTGCCTCGGCAACCACTTTGACTCCGCCCGACGTCCCGATCACGTGACGTCCTATACGGCTTCCAATCACTTCCGGGTTGTAACGGACAGACTCACTCCTCCTCACTTCACCATTGGGTAAGTGCACTTTCTTTTAGATTTGTATTTGATATATAAACACAGTACTGTCATGTACTCTATGATCTTGAAAAAGACCCGGCAGGGTCGAAACGTCGATTGATTTTTGTACACTATTTTGATGACCAAATAAAGCACCAATTTGTCCACTAATTTGAAGACCTGTGAGTGCATTTTGATTTTTTTCATTTATGAGTATATATATCTGACGCCAGCAATTTGCACCCAGGCACATGTGATATAATTAATTATTTTTGGAGGAGAGTGCCAAGCTTCCATTTGTTTATATATATATATATATATATATATATATATATATATATCTCAAAATACACTTAGAATGAAATCATAAATATATGTATATATAAATAAATAATAATAATACAAAATATATGAATCCATATACAAAATTACATCAATAATTTCATAAATATACATGTAGACTTCAAATATATAAATAAATATATATATATATATATATATATATATATGTATATTTAAATTCTACGTGCATATTTATGTATTATTTTTACATAATTAAGTAATTTTATTGATTTAAGAGACCTGCCTGACAACACAGGCCGAAAGTCCAGATATTTTAATTTGCTAGCACTGTATTTAACCCTGTAACTTTCTATGACACCCTACAACCTGTACATGGGGGGTACTGTTTTTGGGGGGTACTTGGTGGATTAAGTAACCAATCAGAGTGTTATGAGTCAAATTAAACAGCGTGGGAAAATTCCAAAGAACTTTCCCACGCTGTGTAAAATGACACAAAGCACTTTGATTGGTGGATTTCAAACCAACCAATCAGAGTGCTGTGACAGGTAAATGTAGAGACTTACCTGTCAGTCTCTTCATTTACCTGTCAGAGCACTCTGATTGAATGGCTTAAACCCACCAATCAGAGTGCTCTGAGCCTAATTGCAGGGCGGGGCAAGGCTTTATAAGCCTTGCCCTGCCCTGCAGAGCTCAGTCTGCGCGGAGATTTTTTTTTTTTTTTTTTTTTTTTTTTAATTGCGTCGGTTATATATATATTTAAATTCTACGTGCATATTTATGTATTATTTTTACATAATTAAGTAATTTTATTGATTTGAGAGACCTGCCTGACAACACAGGCCGAAAGTCCAGAGAATTTAATTTGCTAGCACTGTATTGAACCCTGTAACTTTCTATGACACCCTACAACCTGTACATGGGGGGTACTGTTTTACTCAGGAGACTTCACTGAACACAAATATTAGTGTTTCCAAACAGTAAAACCTATGTGACTAAGTAGCCACTTAAAAGGACTGGACATCCCATATTGAATACCCTGGGTTGTCTACCTTAAAAAAATATGTACATGTGAGGTGTGATTCAGAGATTTATGACAGATAACAGTATTACAATGTCGCTATTGATACATTTTAAAAATTCCCTGCCTGTACAGTCCCTATGTGATTCCCGGTTAAACTACCGAAAGCCACACGAAGGCGCGACCTCCGGGAAGCTAGCGTGTGCCGTCAATTGACCACTAGTGATGTCGCAAACATGAAATTTTCCATTCGCGAACGGCAAACGCGAACTTCCGCAAATGTCCGCGAACGGGCGAACCTGGCGAACCGCCATAGACTTCAATAGGCAGGCGAATTTTAAAACCCACAGGGACTCTTTCTGGCCACAATAGTGATGGAAAAGTTGTTTCAAGGGGACTAACACCTGGACTGTGGCATGCCGGAGGGGGATCCATGGCAAAACTCCCATGGAAAATTACATAGTTGATGCAGAGTCTGGTTTTAATCCATAAAGGGCATAAATCACCTAATATTCCTAAATTGTTTGGAATAACGTGTAGACATGTGCAATTTGTTTCGGTCCGAATATGTACGTGTACTTCCGAATGTCCGAATTGCCGAAGTCCCGAATTGCCGAAGTGCCGAATTATAACAAGGGGTGGACCTAATGTCCTCCCCCGGGCCCCCACCCCTGAGCGGCGGGTGGGGGCCCTAAATACTAATGGGGGGGACCTAATGTCATCCCCCCTGGCCCCCACCCCTGAGCGGTTGGTGAAGGGCCCTACAGTAAAATAAGGGGGGGACCTAATGTCCTCCCCCCTGGCCCCCACCCCTGAGCGGTGGGTGGGGGCCCTAAATACTAATAAGGGTGGGGGACCTAATGTCCTGCCCCCTGGCCCCCACCCCTGAGCGGCGGGTGGGGGCCCTAAATACTAAAAAGGGGGGGACCTAAGGTCCTCCCCCCTGGCCCCCACCCCTGAGCGGTGGGTGGGGGCCCTAAATACTAATAAGGGGGAGGACCTAATGTCCTCCCCCCGGCCCCCACCCCTGAGCGGCGGGTGGGGGGCCATAAATACTAAAAAGGGGGGACCTAATGTCCTCCCCCCGGGCCCTCACCCCTGAGCGGCGGGTGGGGGCCCTAAATAAGAAAAGGGGGGACCTAATGTCCTGCCCCCTGACCCACACCCCTGAGCGGTGGGTGGGGGCCCTAAATACTAATAGCGGGGGACCTAATGTCCTCCCCCCTGGCCCCCACCCCTGAGCGGTGGGTGGGGGCCCTACAGTAAAATAAGGGGGGACCTAATGTCCTCCCCCCTGGTCACCACCCCTGAGCGGTGGGTGGGGGCCCTACAGTAAAATAAGGGGGGGGACCTAATGTCCTCCCCCCTGGTCCCCACCCCTGAGCAGTGGGTGGGGGCCCTAAATACTAAAAAGGGGGGATGACCTAATGTCCTCCCCCCGGGCCCCCACCCCTGAGCGGCGGGTGGGGGCCCTAAATCAGAATAGGGGGGGACCTAATGTCCTCCCCCCTGGCCCCCACCCCTCTGATTGGTGGATTAAGTAACCAATCAGAGTGTTATGAGTCAAATTAAACAGCGTGGGAAAATTCCAAAGAACTTTCCCACGCTGTGTAAAATGACACAAAGCACTTTGATTGGTGGATTTCAAACCAACCAATCAGAGTGCAGTGACAGGTAAATGTAGAGACTTACCTGTCAGTCTCTTCATTTACCTGTCAGAGCACTCTGATTGGATGGCTTAAACCCACCAATCAGAGTGCTCTGAGCCTAATTGCAGGGCGGGGCAAGGCTTTATAAGCCTTCCCCCGCCCTGCAGAGCTCAGTCTGCGCGGAGCCCTCCATGGGTGAAGATGGATTTTTTTTTTTGCGCTCGTTTTTTTTTCTTTCTTTTTTTTTTTTAATTGCGTCGGTTATTATGGTTTTTTATTTGGCTTTTTGGGGGCTGAAAAAAGAAGATTTTAAAAGAAAGAAAACATCCAATGGTAAGTTTTTTTTATTTTTCTTTACAGGTTCTTAGTTAAAGGTCCCCCCCTCATTATTTTTAGGGTGAGGGGGGTAGGTAGGGGGATACTTTTTTTGGGGGGGGAGGGGGTGACTAGGGGTTTGGGGACCCCTAGTCACCTGGGGGGACATTTTTTTTAGGGCCCCCACCCACCGCTTAGGGGTGGGGGCCGGGGGAGGACAATAGGCCCCCCCTATTGGTATTTTGGGCCCCCACATGCCGCTCAGGGGTGGGGGCCAGGGGGGAGGACATTAGGTCCCCCCTTATTAGTATTTAGAGCCCCCCACCCGCCGCTCAGGGGTGGGGGCCAGGGGGGAGGACCTTAGGTCCCCCCCCTTTTTAGTATTGCGTGCCCCCACCCGCCGCTTAGGGGTGGGGGCCAGGGGGGAGGACATTAGGTCCCTCCCCCCTTATTAGTATTTAGGGCCCCCACGCACCGCTCAGGGGTGGGGGCCAGGGGGGAGGACATTAGGTCCCCCCCTTATTCATGTTTAGGGACCCCATCCACCGCTCAGGGGTGGGGGCCAGGGGGGAGGACATTAGGTCCCCCCCCATTTGTATTTAGGGCCCCCACCCGTCGCTCAGGGGTGGGGGCCAGGGGGGAGGACATTAGATGTCACCCCTCCTTGTTCTTGTTAAGGGCCCCCACCGCCGCTCAGGGGTGGGGGCCGGTGGGGAGGACAATAGGTCCTCTCCGCTTTTTTTTACTTTAGGGCCCCCACCCGCTCAGGGAGGGGGGACCCTTTTTTATTTTTATTTTTAACAGTGAGCAGCCACAGGCTGTGGGAATTAGGGAGTTATCTACCAAGCGGCTGCAACAAAAGTCCCGAAAAGTCCGGAAATGCGGGAGGGATAATGTATAATAAACAGTTTACTGGCTATGGGGGGATAATGTATAATAAACACAGGTTACTGGCTATGGGGAAGATAATGTATAATAAACACAGGTTACTGGCTATGGGGGGATAATGTATAATAAACACAGGTTACTGGTTGTGGGGGGGTAATGTATAATAAACACAGGTTACTGGTTGTGGGGGGATAATGTATAATAAACAGAGGTTACTGGCTATGGGGGAGATAATGTATAATAAGCACAGGTTACTGGCTATGGGGGGGATAATGTATAATAAACACAGGTTACTGGCTATGGGGGGATAATGTATAATAAACACAGGTTACTGGTTGTGGGGTCTAATGTATAATAAACACAGGTTACTGGCTATGGGGGAGACAATGTATAATAAGCACAGGTTACTGGCTATGGGGTGATAATGTATAATAAACACAGGTTACTGGCTACGGGAGGATAATGTATAATAAACACAGGTTATTGGCTATGGGAGGATAATGTATAATAAACACAGGTTACTGGCTATGGGGGGATAATGTATAATAAACACAGGTTACTGGCTATGGGAGGATAATGTATAATAAACATAGGTTACTGGCTATGGGGGGATAATGTATAATAAACACAGGTTACTGGCTATGGGGGGATAATGTATAATAAACACAGGTTACTGGCTATGGGGGGATAATGTATAATAAACACAGGTTACTGGCTATGGGGGGATAATGTATAATAAACACAGGTTACTGGCTATGGGGGGATATGTATAATAAACACAGGTTACTGGCTATGGAGGATAATGTATAATAAACACAAAAAAAAAAAAGAATGCAGCTTCAGAATTAATCTAAATTGTATGCTGTCCAGGAGGTGGGAGGATCTGGGAGGAAGGGTCTGCTGTTGATTGGCTGGAATGTGTCTGCTGACTGTGAGAACAGGGTCAAAGTTTACTCAATGATGACGAATAGGGGGCGGACCGAATATCGCATATGTTCGCCATCCGTGGCGAACGCGAACACGCTATGTTCGCCAGGCACTATTCGCCAGCGAACCATTCGGGACATCACTATTGACCACCCAGTAGCTGCGATTAACCGCAGCTTAATTGATTGTACTGGGTGGTCGCGGTTACACATAGCCGCCACCCGGTGGCGGTGTTATGGAGCTCCCCGGATGGCCAGCAGTGCTCAGCCCAGAATCAGAGCACTAAAAGCAGATACTTTTATGTGCAGGCACTGCTGAGCCTCCAGCCTTCCCTTCTTCTATTTTGGTTGTTTAAACGAACGCTGGATTGACTTTACTTAAGTGAATGTTTTAACCCAGATAGCTATACCATGGAGCCTATTTGTGTAATTAAAAGCTTTGGCTCCATGGCAATTGAACTGTATGTGCGTGATCTGAGCGCTATTCGGTAGTTATGTGCGCTCAGATCTAAGCTATCTGGGGATATGTGACATGTATGGGGTTGGTGTAGTAAATGTAGTATTATATGTTTTAATGTATTTTACTGTCTCTGTGACCCCACGTGTATAATGGCGATTTGCCTCTGTCCTGGGAGATAATTGGATTACTTCCCAATTATCTCCCGGATAGAGGGAGGGAAATTAGGATGCATTGTGGGGATGTTTTACTTCTGTGTGTCTGAATGTTATTACATGTCTGTCTGTGTTACAGTCTTCCATCTGGTCCCTTAGGGGAGTGTCCACCAGGTGGGAGACCTGCATAAATACCGGGCAGGTAGCCCTCAATAAACCAGAATCCTGTTTTACCCTCAATACGGAGCTTGGTCTCGTGATTGAGGGGATTTACTGTACGCGGTTAGAGACTGATTGCTGGGAATGTAAGCCGCTTGGATGCTGTGTGTGTTCGTCTGTTAGCAGCTATTCGTAAGATTACCGTTCGGGAGTTTGGAGTACTACTGGGTATACTGTTCGGGAGTTTGGAGCATTCCCTTCTATCCAGTTCGGGAGTTTGGTGTTTTGCAGTAGCTGTGTCTCTGGAAGGGAAGATCTACTAAACGGCGCTTTAACCCTTTTATGTCCGGGGTGCCGTTACATAGCCCTATAACGCATAACTCCTACTGTAGCCCTATAACGCTAGAAACACTGGTGTTTTTAAACTGAGGACAAAATTTGGAATCTATTTAGCAATTTTTTTCATTCGCTTGTCCTGAAAAAAACAATATATAATTTGTATGGGAACAGTAAATGAGAGAGAGGAAAATTACAGCTAAACACAAACACCAAAAAAGTGTTAAAACAGTCCTGGTGCTTAACGTACAACATGGCCAAAAAAGTCCTTAATGGGTTAATGAATAGACAGGGGGGAAAAAAGAAAACTACATAGGTCAATTACAGAGTTATTCACTAAAGTGAGAATTGTTGGATTCAAAATGAATTAAAAGTTAATTTCAAATGTAAAGTCAAAGTAGCCTAAATTAGAAATTAACTTTGAATTCCCAACAGTTCTCACTTTAGTAAATAACCCTGTAAGAATAAAGAAAGACGGGCTGGAGAGAATCAGTGGCAAAGAGTGAGCAGAGAAATTATGAACACAGAGACTGCAAGCTTTGGAAAAAGAAACAGGAGAAAGATGGGGATAAATGCTGACGAGCGAGAATACACAGATCTAGAAGAATTCTCCATCTCAGCTACAATCTAAGCTCAGCTGTTTTTGCTTAAAGGGACACTCCAGGCACCCAGACCACTTCTGCCCATTGGAGTGGTCTGGGTGCTAACTCCCACTACCCTTAACCCTGCAGCTGTAAATATTGCAGTTTTCATAAATAATTACATTGCAGGGTTAACTCCTCCTCTAGTGGCTGTCTAGTAGACAGCCACTAGAGGGCACTTCCAGGTTTCTGTGCTAGAGCGTCGCTGGACGTCCTCACGCTGTGTGAGGACCTCCAGCGTCGCTCAATTCCCCATAGGAAAGCATTGAAAGCATTTTCAATGCTTACCTATGGAGAGGTCTAATGCGCGCGCATGCGCATTAGGTTTCCCCCACCGGCGGACGTCAGCGGGGGAGGAGCGTGTCAGATGCTTGGTCGGTCCTCCTTCTTCAAATTTGGGGCACTGCGCGGGCAATCTAATGTGCCACCAGATAGGAGTGGTGTGTTTAGTATTATTCTTATCAGTTTAATATCTTTTGCGTCTCCTATCAGTGGACATGTATATGGCAGCCATTTTAGGAACCGCACACCTGGGACCCGAGCAAGGTCACCTCGTTCAACAGGCTACAACATTTGTCCCTGGAAAACTAGCCTGGACATCATGCACAACTTATATGTATATGGCAGCGATTTTTGTAACAGGGATATGGAAGAAGATGCTTGGTCGGTCCTCCTTCTTCAAATTTGGGGCACTGCGCGGGCAATCTAATGTGCCACCAGATAGGAGTGGTGAGTTTAGTAATATTCTTATCAGTTTAATACCTTTCGCGTCTCCTATCAGTGGACGTGTATATGGCAGCGATTTTAGGAACCGCACACCTGGGACCCGAGCAAGGTCACCTCGTTCAACAGGCTACAACATTTGTCCCTGGAAAACTAGCCTGGACATCATGCACAACTTATATGTATATGGCAGCGATTTTTGGAACAGCGAGATGGAAGAAGATGCTTGGTCGGTCCTCCTTCTTCAAATTTGGGGCACTGCGCGGGCAATCTAATGTGCCACCAGATAGGAGTGGTGAGTTTAGTAATATTCTTATCAGTTTAATACCTTTCGCGTCTCCTATCAGTGGACGTGTATATGGCAGCCATTTTAGGAACCGCACACCTGGGACCCGAGCAAGGTCACCTCGTTCAACAGGCTACAACATTTGTCCCTGGAAAACTAGCCTGGACATCATGCACAACTTATATGTATATGGCAGCGATTTTTGGAACAGCGAGATGGAAGAAGATGGTTGGTCGGTCCTCCTTCTTCAAATTTGGGGCACTGCGCGGGCAAAATAATGTGCCAACAGATAGGAGTGGTGTGTTTAGTATTATTCTTATCAGTTTAATATCTTTCGCGTCTCCTATCAGTGGACGTGTATATGGCAGCCATTTTAGGAACCGCACACCTGGGACCCGAGCAAGGTCACCTCGTTCAACAGGCTACAACATTTGTCCCTAGAAAACTAGCCTGGACATCATGCACAACTTATATGTATATGGCAGCGATTTTTGTAACAGGGAGATGGAAGAAGATGGGTCGGTCCTCTTACTTCCAATTTGGGGCACTGCGCGTGCAATCTAATGTGCCACCAGATAGGAGTGGTGTGTTTAGTATTATTCTTATCAGTTTAATACCTTTCGCGTCTCCTATCAGTGGACGTGTATATGGCAGCGATTTTAGGAACCGCACACCTGGGACCCGAGCAAGGTCACCTCGTTCAACAGGCTACAACATTTGTCCCTGGAAAACTAGCCTGGACATCATGCACAACTTATATGTATATGGCAGCGATTTTTGTAACAGGGAGATGGAAGAAGATGCTTGGTCGGTCCTCCTACTTCAAATTTGGGGCACTGCGCGGGCAATCTAATGTGCCACCAGATAGGAGTAGTGTGTTTAGTATTATTCTTATCAGTTTAATACCTTTCTCGTCTCCTATCAGTGGACGTGTATATGGCAGCCATTTTAGGAACCGCATACCTGGGACCCAAGCAAGGTCACCTCGTTCAACAGGCTACAACATTTGTCCCTGGAAAACTAGCCTGGACATCATGCACAACTTATATGTATATGGCAGCGATTTTTGTAACAGGGAGATGGAAGAAGATGCTTGGTCGGTCCTCCTACTTCAAATTTGGGGCACTGCGCAGGCAATCTAATGTGCCACCAGATAGGAGTGGTGTGTTTAGTATTATTCTTATCAGTTTAATACCTTTCGCGTCTCCTATCAGTGGACGTGTATATGGCAGCCATTTTAGGAACCGCACACCTGGGACCCGAGCAAGGTCACCTCGTTCAACAGGCTACAACATTTGTCCCTGGAAAACTAGCCTGGACATCATGCACAACTTATATGTATATGGCAGCTATTTTTGTAACAGGGAGATGGAAGAAGATGCTTGGTCGGTCCTCCTTCTTCAAATTTGGGGCACTGCGCGGGCAATCTAATGTGCCACCAGATAGGAGTGGTGTGTTTAGTATTATTCTTATCAGTTTAATACCTTTCGCGTCCCTATCAGTGGACGTGTATATGGCAGCGATTTTAGGAACCGCACACCTGGGACCCGAGCAAGGTCACCTCGTTCAACAGGCTACAACATTTGTCCCTGGAAAACTAGCCTGGACATCATGCACAACTTATATGTATATGACAGCGATTTTTGTAACAGGGAGATGGAAGAAGATGCTTGGTCGGTCCTCCTTCTTCAAATTTGGGGCACTGCGCGGGCAATATAATGTGCCACCAGATAGGAGTGGTGTGTTTAGTATTATTCTCAGGGGTGTTTTATCCGCAAGGCAAACAAGGCATTTGCCTTGGGCGGCATTTTCCAGGGGGCGGCAAAAAACGCCGCCCCCAAATGCCTAGGGCAAATGCCTTGTTAGCCTTGCGGCTAACTGGGCTGCCGGTCGGGCTGATGGGCTGGGCGGGCGGCTGGCGAGGGAGCTCTTCCTCTGAGCGCTCTGCTCAGCTCCCTCGCGCGCCGCAGAGTGAGGCTGGGAACCGGAAGATGACGTCATCTTCCGGCTCCCAGCCTCACTCTGCGGTGCGCGAGGGAGCTGAGCAGAGAGCTCAGAGGAAGAGCTCCCTCGCCAGCCGCCTACCCGCCAGCGCACAGCAGCCACTGGACCACCAGGGAGAAAGACCTCCCCCCAGCATTCCCAAAGGTAAGGAGGCTGGGGGTAGGTTAAATTATATATTATATTATATATGTTATATTATATTATATTATATATTATATTATATATATTATATTATATTATATATATTATATTATATATTATATATATTATATTATATATTATATATATTATATTATATATTATATATATTATATTATATATGTTATATTATATATTATATCTATTATATATGTTATATTATATATTATATCTATTATATATGTTATATTATATTATATATATTATATTATATATAATATATTATTATATATTATATTATTATATATTATATTATATATTATATTATTATATATTATATTATATATTATATTTTATATTATATATATGAGAGTGTGTGTGTCTGCTAGTGAGTGTGTGTGTGTCTGCTAGTGAGTGTGTGTGTGTGTCTGTTAGCTAGTGTATGCGTATCTGTCAGTGAATGTGTGTGTGTGTATTTAGAATGCGGGACGGGGGGGAAGGGTTGGGTGGGGGTGGCGCGGGGGGGTGGGGGAGATGGGTGCCTGAGTTTTGTCCTGCCTAGGGCAGCACAAAACCAGGATACACCACTGATTATTCTTATCAGTTTAATACCTTTTGCGTCTCCTATCAGTGGACGTGTATATGGCAGCCATTTTAGGAACCGCACACCTGGGACCCGAGCAAGGTCACCTCGTTCAACAGGCTACAACATTTGTCCCTGGAAAACTATTATGGACATCATGTACAACTTATATGGATATGGCAGCGATTTTTGTAACAGGGAGATGGAAGAAGATGCTTGGTCGGTCCTTTTACTTCAAATTTGGGGCACTGCGCGTGCAATCTAATGTGCCACCAGATAGGAGTGGTGTGTTTAGTATTATTCTTATCAGTTTAATATCTTTCGCGTCTCCTATCAGTGGACGTGTATATGGCAGCCATTTTAGGAACCGCACACCTGGGACCCGAGCAAGGTCACCTCGTTCAACAGGCTACAACATTTGTCCCTGGAAAACTAGCCTGGTGGCACATTAGACAGGGAGATGGAAGAAGATGCTTGGTCGGTCCTCTTACTTCAAATTTGGGGCACTGCGCGTGCAATCTAATGTGCCACCAGATAGGAGTGGTGTGTTTAGTATTATTCTTATCAGTTTAATAATACCTGTTGTGTCTCCTATCAGTGGACGTGTATATGGCAGCGATTTTAGGAACTGCACACCTGGGAGGCATGGCATAAGGATTTGAGTACAGCCTTCTCAGAAGAACAATGGAACCAAGCCTTCATAGCCCATAAAGGTAGATCCAGATGCGCATCCCACCTAGAGCTAATGCGCAAGATACAATATAGGTGGTACTTGGTACCGACTAGACTAGCGACCATATATCCCAACACCTCGAGACTTTGCTGGAGATGTTTAATAGAGTAGGGCACAATGCTCCACATCTGGTGGGCCTGCTCGGCCATCAGAGGATACTGGAAGGCAGTTGAGGGGGTGATACAAGGGGCACTTGTCACGAGAACCAACCTGAGACCAGAAAGTGCCCTACCCTTCATCTCGATTGACCCATTCCCAAAAGCACATGCCGACCTAACATATCATATTTTGATTGCTGCCAACTTATTAATAGCCAGAGGGTGGAAACAACAACAGCCACCGGAGAGATCTAGCCTTCTCCAACAGATCTCCCTAAACCTAGCATATGAAACAAAAACCTGCCAGCGGCTACACCCCCCACACCACATAGTGGAAGCCAGGAACATATGGGAGGCGTATCTGAGGAAGGAGGAGGAGGGGGTCGTGTTAGAACAATAACATATCACATATATATATATATATATATATACACGAAGGATGAATAGTACCACTCCTAAGACCTAACTGCTCTGACGCAGAGAGACAACGACTCCAAACACCATGGTACAACAGCCAACATTGAGGTATACCAAGCTGAGGTTAAACAATCTACAGGGCATAACGGAACAAACACCCACATTGTACATAGTTAAGTAGTTAGATAAGGGAATAGACCTGGTGACCGCACACAGCGTGCTAACTAAGAAGGAGACAAAGGGAGATGAGGGGCTTCCGACGTCTATTTCCCCCGTTCTTCTTCCCCTACCGTAGCCTGTCCCCAGGTTTCCCCCTTCCCATACACCGGATCAAACCCAGGTTTAGGAGAGAAAGACAACCATGACATGAAACTAGACCAAAGGCACAAGGGCAGCGGAAAAACTCCCACGAGAATGAATAACCAGTTTGCTCTTGAATGTATAAGATGTGAATAAGATCGATGTACCTTAACCGCTTACCCTCCCTTTTTTCCTTTCTGTATCCCGAACAAGTTCTCTGATAAAATAAACATTGTCAGATTCAAGTTCTTGTGCCCCACAGTTCAAATTAACATTCAAATGACAATTCATGACAGATCACACAAGTGAATAGCCCTGCCAACGTCGTCTCATAATTTTTTTGTTTTCTAAGAAGAAATAGAAATGCAAGAGCAGAATAGAGACTGTTCCCCGTCCTCAGAGACCATGATACACACTGACACAGAGCAGAATAGGGACTGTTCCCCCTACATAGGGTCACTATGTGCCTTTTTTTTGGTTTGGTTTTTGAAGCCACAGTGCAGCACCAGATGGCCTAAAAATTAGGCATGTACACATGCCTGAAAAATTTGGTATTGTTGCAGCCGCTGCTGTAGCAGCGGCCAGAAAAATTGATGTTTGTTTCACAGGCAGAAATTGCCCTAAAACATGTCGGCTTGAACCCTAGTTGGTGGCGGATAAGTCAAGCAAGTCAACCGGCATTCAGAGCTAAAATACAGCAGCGTGTGGACCATTTTTAGCCCAATGCAGCTCATCTCATCAGGCCTTTTTTAATCGAATGTATCGCCCAGTGTCAGTCCCTTCGGGATCCATCCCTCATTCATCTTAATAAAGGTTAGGTAATCTAGACTTTTTTGACCTAGGCGACTTCTCTTCTCAGTGACAATACCTCCTGCTGCACTGAAGGTCCTTTCTGACAGGACACTTGAAGCGGGGCAGGCCAGAAGTTCTATCGCAAATTGGGATAGCTCAGGCCACAGGTCAAGCCTGCATACCCAGTAGTCAAGGGGTTCATCGCTCCTCAGAGTGTCGATATCTGCAGTTAAGGCGAGGTAGTCTGCTACCTGTCGGTCGAGTCGCTCTCTGAGGGTGGATCCCGAAGGGCTGTTGCGATGCGTAGGACTTAAAAAGGTCTGCATGTCCTCCATCAACAACACGTCTTTAAAGCGTCCTGTCCTTGCCGGCGTGGTCGTGGGAGGAGGAGGAGGATGACTTCCACCTCTCCCCCTGTTAGATTCCCGTTGTGCTGTGACATCGCCCTTATACGCTGTGTAAAGCATACGTTTGAATTAATTTTGCAAATGCTGCATCCTTTCCGACTTGTTGTAATTCGGTAACATTTCCGCCACTTTCTGCTTATACCGGGGGTCTAGTAGTGTGGACACCCAGTACAGGTCATTCTCCTTCAGCCTTTTTATACGAGGGTCCCTCAACAGGCACGACAGCATGAAAGACCCCATTTGCACAAGGTTGGATGCCGAGCTACTCATTTCCCATTCCTCCTCCTCACTGATGTCAATGAAGGTATGTTCTTCCCCCCAGCCACGTACAACACCACGGGTACCAGATAGGTGACAACGAGCACCCTGGGATGCCTGTTGTGGTTGGTCTTCCTCCTCCTCCTCCTCAAAGCCACATTCCTCCTCTGACTCCTCTTCCTCACAATCCTCTTCCAGCATTGCCGCAGGTCCAGCAAGCGATGCTGATAAGGCTGTTTCTGGTGGTGATGGTGACCACAACTCTTCCTCTTCACGCTCATCTACGGCCTGATCCAGCACTCTTCGCAGGGCACGCTCCAGGAAGAAAACAAATGGTATGATGTCGCTGATGGTGCCTTCGGTGCGACTGACTAGGTTTGTCACCTCCTCAAAAGGACGCATGAGCCTACAGGCATTGCGCATGAGCGTCCAGTAACGTGGCAAAAAAAATCCCAGCTCCTCAGAGGCTGTCCTAGCACCCCGGTCATACAAATATTCATTAACAGCTTTTTCTTGTTGGAGTAGGCGGTCGAACATTAGGAGTGTTGAATTCCAACGTGTCGGGCTGTCGCAAATCAAGCGCCTCACTGGCATGTTGTTTCGCCGCTGGATATCGGCAAAGTGGGCCATGGCCGTGTAGGAACGCCTGAAATGGCCACACACCTTCCTGGCCTGCTTCAGGACGTCCTGTAAGCCTGTGTACTTATGCACAAAGCGTTGTACGATCAGATTACACACATGTGCCATGCACGGCACATGTGTCAACTTGCCCAACTTCAATGCCGCTAACAAATTTGTTCCGTTGTCACAAACTACTTTGCCAATATCCAGTTGCTGCGGAGTCAGCCACTTTTCCACCTGTGCGTTCAGGGCGGACAGGAGTGCTTGTCCGGTGTGACTCTCTGCTTTCAAGCAAGTCAAACCCAAGACGGCGTGACACTGCCGTATCCAGGATGTGGAATAGTACCTGGGGAGCTGGGTGGGTGCCGTTTATGTGGAGCAAGACGCAGCAGCAGAAGTGGACTCAGCCGAGAAGGTTATGGAAGAGGATGGAGTAGGAGGAGTAGAGGAGGTGGCAGCAGGACTGCCTGCAAGTCATGGCGGTGTCACCAACTCCTCTGAAGAGCCATGCATTCCATGCTTGGCAGCAGTCAGCAGGTTTACCCAATGCGCAGTGTAGGTGATACACTGGAAACCTTTTTTCTTTGTAAAAGCACGCTATAGAGACACCAGATATGAGTGGCAATGTGCACTGGCACAGGTCTGCAGAGCACACGCTGAAGGCCTGACACACCCGCTTTAATTACACTGACTGCTATTAGCTTACACTGGAAACCTTTTTTTCTTTGTAAAAGCATGCTACAGAGACACCAGATATGAGTGGCAATGTGCACTGGCACAGGTCTGCAGAGCACAGGCTGTAGGCCTGACACACCCGCTTGAAGACAAGTAACTGCTATTCAATCTAGAACAGTGAAAAAAGTTTTTTGGTTTTAAATGCACGCTACAGAGACACCAGATATGAGTGGCAATGTGCACTGGCACAGTTCTGCAGAGCACACGCTGTAGGCCTGACACACCCGCTTTAAGGACACTGACTGCTATTTGCTTACACTGGAAACCTTTTTTTCTTTGTAAAAGCACGCTATAGAGACACCAGATATGAGTGGCAATGTGCACTGGCACAGTTCTGCAGAGCACACGCTGAAGGCCTGACACACCCGCTTTAAGGACACTGACTGCTATTAGCTTACACTGGAAACCTTTTTTCTTTGTAAAAGCACGCTATAGAGACACCAGATATGAGTGGCAACTGTCAAAGTACACAGGCAGGGGTCTGCAGAGAACACGCTGAAGGAGGCCTGACACCCAGACGCTTGCAGACAACTAACTGCTCTTCAATCTATTACAGTGAAATGTTTTTATTTTTTTTTAAATGTAAAGCTTAAGCCATTGTGACAACAGATATGAGTGGTGGCACTGTGCAAATGGGCACAGCATCCGCTGAGCCTGACACAGAAGCTGGCAGACAACTAAATGCTCTTCAATCTATTACAGTGAAAAAAACATTTATTTTTTTAAATGTAAAGCTTAAGCTATTGTGACAACAGATATGAGTGGTGGCACTGTACAAATGGGCACAGCAGCCACTGAGCCTGACACAGAAGCTGGCAGGCAGGCAACTGCAATTACATTACACAGAAAAAAAAAAAAAGCAGACTGATGTTCTAGCCCTAAAAAGGGCTTTTTGGGGTGCTGTTCTTACAGCAGAGATCAGATGAGTCCTTCAGGACTGTAGTGGACACTGAATACCCTAGCCTAGCTATCAATTTCCCTATCTAATCAGCAGCAGCTACCCTTTCCCTCCTCTCACTAAGCATGCAGCTTTAGAATGAATCTAAAATGGATGCTGGGAGGGAGGTGGGAGGTGGGAGGGTGTGGAAGGGAGGGTCTGCTGCTGATTTGCTGGAATGTTTCTGCCGCGCATGTGTTCGCCCGCGGCGGCGAACACGAACACGCTATGTTCGCCAGGAACTATTCACCGGCGAACAGTTCGGTACATCACTATCTCGAACCTTCAACATGATCAAACAACTCAGTGATGAGAGGGATAGGATAAGCGTTTTGAACCGTTATATTGTTCAGACCCCTGTAGTCTATACATGGCCTCAAATCACCCTCTTTCTTGGCAACGAAAAAGAAACCAGCACAAGCAGGAGAGGAGGACCTTCTGATAAAACCTTTACTTAAGAATTCCCGTATGTACTCCTCCATAACCTGATTTTCTTTCTCAGAATGCAGGTAGACCTTACCCCTAGGGGGCATAGTACCTGGTAACAGGTTTATGGCACAATCATAATCACGGTGTGGAGGTAGCTTATCAGCCTCCCTTTTTTCAAAAATCAATGCGAGGTCTGCATACACAGAAGGGACAGAAACAGAAAGCGGTTTAGCAGTGGGCACATTAAGTAGACAAACAGAACGCACACGGGCCATACAGTCTCGTTGACAAGATTCCCCCTGGGAGAGTATATCTAAACAACCCCAATCAAGTACTGGGTTGTGTTTAACTAACCAGGGAAAACCCAGAACGATGGAAGCTGTAGGGGAGTCAATTATTTGGAAGGTTAACCTTTCCCTGTGCAAGGCACCCACGGTCATAACAATTTCTTGGGTTTTATGGGTCACCAGGGTTTTTTTAAGTGGTCTACCATCTATGGCCTTAACGGCCAAGGGTGTGGCCTTTTGGATCAGAGTCAAGGCTGCGGTTTTAGCAAAATTCTCATTCATAAGGTTTTCTGCAGCACCTGAATCGATCAAGGCTTTGGTTGTTATAGTGGTTTGATTGACCAAAAGAATAACCGTAATAAACGGTCTAGAGATGGACACATAAGGGGAAAAGGTCATAACACCCGAGGCCGACCCCTCTCTAGGCCTTAGGTGCTGACGTTTCCCTGCAGATTAGGCAGGTTCTTCGGAGATGCCCCCTCTTTCCACAATAAAGGCATAACCCCTCCTTCTGCGATATGCTCTTTCAGCTTCAGTTAACCCTATAGCACCCAATTGCATGGGTTCGGGAGATGGTTGATTAGGAGGAGGTAATGCTAGTAATGCTGTACTTGGTAAAGCAGGTAGCACCTGTGTATTCATCCGTCTTTGACTACGCCTCTCTCTAATACGGTTGTTAATAAGAATGATATAATCTATTACATCATCCAGAAGAACAGGCAATTCCCTGGATGCTATCTCATCTAGTATGTAAGCGGCCAAACCCTCCTGAAAGGCTGTTACGAGGGCGTCGTTATTCCAAACGACTTCAGCTGCAAGAGTGCGGAATTCAATAGTATAATCCGCTACTGATCTATTTCCTTGTCGGACCCTAAGCAGAGCTTTGCCAGCAGAAGCAACCCTACCGGGTTGATCAAATGTGCGTTTGAAAACTGTCAAAAAGTCTGCAAAGGACATTGGGGATGTATTCTCCCACATGGGATTAGCCCATGCTAAAGCTTTCCCGGACAAGTTGTTAATTAAAAAAACAATTTCTATCAGTGGGGTAGGAACGAGGATTCATCACCAAATGAATATCAATTTGGTTGAGGAAACCACGACACAATGCTGGATCACCGCTATAGCGCTGTGGAGGTGTCATGTGAAACACGTGAGCAGGAATGGGTACTGGATCGGGAATGGGTTCTGGCACAGCAGCAACAGCTTCTTGAACGGCAGGTTGCAAGTGGGCCGTACGAGCCAGTATGGTTTGTAAAGCCTGGGCAAACTGATCCATACGGTGGTCTAAACCATCCATTCTAGCCTCATGATTCACTAACAGCTGTGGAATGTCAGCGGGTTCCATGGTGGCCCTGTTGTAATGTCACGACTCGGGAACCTAACACGCTAACAGGTCACAGAAAGTAAAGGGTGCAATACCGATCCTTAGAATGGCCGGGTTAAGCACACTAAGAATAGTCAGGAGACAAGCCAAGTAAAGGGAGCCAGAAAACAGGAAAATCGGAATAACAAGCCAAATAATCGGTAACCAGAGAGAAACACGAGCACACTGCAATAGAGGTATCACAAGACCACAACAGGGCACTGAGAGACAGGAAAGGTAAGTATATAAATCCTGTGGTTAATTCTGATTGGATAGCTTCCAATCAGAATTAACAATCACACGTGGGAGATATTTACACCTCCCACTGTGATTATGGTACTGTGGCTTTAACGCCGGGTCACGTGACTGGCCCCGGCATTCGTATAAACGTGCGGGCTCCCAGTGTGCAGCGTTATACATGCTGCCGCTGGGAGGCGAGGAGGAGGACATGAGCGGTGCATGGAGCTGTGAGGACGCCGCTCGCTGACAGGTAGGGGAAGGGGAAACCTGGCGAAGGACTGAGGCGAAGGACTGAGGGTGAGTGCTGCAAGTGGATTGCAGCCTCCCCTTACAGCCGCCCACAGTGCCCTGACACAGAGTGCTCTGTGTCATTTTACACAGCGTGGGAAAATTCCAAAGAACTTTCCCACACTGTGTAAAATAATAATAACAAAGTATTTAACCAGGAAAGGTACATTCAGATGACACAGAGCACTCTGATTGGTGGATTTCAAGCCAACCAATCAGAGTGCTGTGACAGGTAAATGTAGAGACTTACCTGTCAGTCTCTTCATTTACCTGTCAGAGCACTATGATTGGATGGCTTAAACCCAGCAATCAGAGTGCTCTGAGCCTAATTGCAGGGCGGGCAAGGCTTTATAAGTCAGTCGGAGCCCTCCATGGGTGAAGAAGGATTATTTTAATTTTTGCACTCGTTTTTTGGTTGTTTTTTTTTTTAAACTGCATCGGTTATTGTGTATTTTTATTTGGCCTTTTTTGGGGCTGAAAAAAGAAGATTTTAGAAGAAAGAAGACATCAAATGGTAAGTCTATTTTTTTTTACAGATATTTAGACAAGGGTCCCCCCTCATTATTTTTAGGATGAGGGGGGTAGGTAGGGGTCATTTTTTTGCGGGGAGGAGGGTTACTAGGGGTTTGGGGACCCCTAGTCACCTGGGGGGGATTTTTATTTATGACCCCCACCACTGCTCAGGGGTGGGGCCCGGGGGGGAGGACATTAGGTCCCCCCCCTTATTGTTATTTAGGGCCCCCACCCACCGCTCAGGGGTGGGGCCGGGGTGAGAACAGTAGGTCCCCCCTTCAAATTCTTATTTATGGCCCCCACCCACCGTGCAGGGGTGGGGGCCAGGGGGGAGGACAGTAGGTCCCCCCTCCACATTCTTATTTAGAGCCCCCACCCGTCGCACAGGGGTGGGGGCAATAGGTTTTTTTTTTGTTTTTTTTACAGTGAGTAGTCACTGGCTTCTCACTGTTTACTAGACACGCCCCTACTCGCGGTATAGCGAGTAGGGGCTGAATTTACTAATACTAAGTAATCTTTACTTATTATTAGTAAATGTGGCTGAATGACCAATTTAGGTATTTCAGCCTTTTGGTAGATAGCTCCCTAATACCGTGTGAATTAGGGAGTTATCTACTAAGCGGCTGCTTATTTTATGTTATTTTTCAGTGATTTCCCTATCCACATTTGTTTGCAGGGCACTTGTCCTACTCTTACCCCCATTTTACTTCCTTTTGCAGCCCTCTAGCACTTTCCAAGTTTTTTAGAGCCAATTTTGTGGCCAAAAGTTCGGGTCCCCATTGACTTCAATGGGGTTCGGGTTCAAGTTCGGGGTCAAGTTCGAGCCCGAACATCCCCGAACATCCAGGTGTCCACTCAACTCTAGTTAGGGGGCGTAAGACGCATACAGGGACTGGGGAAAGGTAATATGTATTATACACAAAAGGGACTTGGGAGATCATAAGAGAAAAACCAAGGGGGTGTAAGACATACAAAGGAGAAGAGGGAGGCGTAAAAAGACACAGGTTAAGATGCTTTGGGTGGGGTGTGGGTTGCAAAACCTTCACCTATGTAAGCAAAAATCCTTGCACCAGCCCTGCCCCAATGTTAGGTCCAGGCAACCTTCTCTAGTATAGTCTCTGTTGTAGACTACATCTCCCATAATGTTGACAAACCAACAAGGAAGATGTAGTCCATGATTTCAGGAGTGTTGAACATTGCCTACTACTTGCTTTATGTAATATTAATGGGCCACCGGATAGACCCCTATTCCTTATTTAAGTGAAATCGAGTCCTGAGAAGGGAGAATGATTATTCATTACCTGAACCTCTGCAAGTTAACACTTTACACAGGATCAAGGTAAAAGAGGGAACATGCCAGAACATGGTGAAGATATTTGCAATCAAGTCTCATGCACTATATTAACTGCTTAGTTTAATTGCTTTGGAGTATTCAGATATATTATCTTCCAGAGTACCTGGTGGTGAAAATGGAATATGCCTCTACTAACCCAGGTGTGGTACCATATAGAGAGTATTAAACAAAAAGTACAGTCTTAGTATCTTCACTTTCCACACCCTGTATGGTGCATTAACCCTAATTACAGTAAATCAAACAAAATTTACATGCGTTCAGACTAGGACAATGAATTTGGCATAGATGTGGGTTTCCTCCAAAAAAAGTATACTGTATTTTTGCCTTTATATAACAGAAACTGTGCATCCGCAGACTTAACAGCATCCTATCCATATACAAAGTATTCATTCCATATACGAAGTATCAATTGCAGATACACTACATTCATTCCAGACAAAATGTATCCATTCTAGATGCAAACATCCACGGCCGATAAAAAGTATCTATTCCAGATTTAGATTTAAAAGAAATTTAGTGCTGCTAGCCATGTTTTCTTCATTTTAAATTTTTTTTTTTATTATTACTATTTATGTATTTTGTTATATGTAGTTAGGAAAGTGAACTAGGAAAAATGATACAGAAGAGAAAATGGAAAAGGAGGAAACAAGTCCATCCACAACAAAATGTACAAGAATATAGGAAATTTTTAAAATGCATGAAATATAGTCAATAAACTTTGAACAATAAATGCGTTTATAACACTACATACATTGTTAAACAGTGTCAAATCTAATGAAGAGAGTCTGTTGATTAAAAGAAACATTGCATTTGTCTTCATCTTCGAAAAACAAAGCTGGTAGACACTGTAATGTGAGGAGCATATTGCAGCTGGCCAAAGTACAGTGAGACAAGGTAGGATCAGTCAGAAATGTTCAATTAGAAATGAGGAAACTATTTGAAGGAGAGGTACAATAAAGCGTTACTAATTTATTAATGGTCAGCGCTCACATAGCCTGGATTGAATAAAGTCATAATAAAGCGCATTTTTTTGTTTTTTGAAGATGTGCTGCGTCTGGATGAGATAAATCAGACTAAGCCTAGCTCTGACAGACTGTCCATCATCTGTGGGCTGACCAGGTCCACTGGGCACCTCCCCCAGTTGTCTAGTGGTCGGTGCAGGTACGCTCCCCCGCGGAGCAACACTAGCAGTGTATCCAGAAAGCCAGAGCCGGCTGCATCGTGGGCTGGAGTCATTCCTGTGGATGGGTCCGCGATATTTGGGTCAGCAAAATAATCAATCAGGAGTTGTGCCATCTGAGAACTTCCCATCATCATCACCTGCCGGTACATGTATAGAAATAATAAGGGCAGTGTATTAAAATGTAATAGAAAATAATTTAATGTTACTCTAAAATAGTTATTTACTGTTCTCTAGAATACGTGTACTTCACCATATTTATTCTTTGTTGGGAACATGCGATCACCTTATTTGGGATCAGTTCTATTAATCCGCATCATTATGCGATACCACTTTTCTTGCTAAAAACATTTCTTGGGGGCAATATCATGGAGTGCTGTCACTTTTACGGATGGATAGATAGATAGATAGATAGATAGATAGATAGATAGATAGATAGATAGATAGATAGATCAAAATAACTGTAATGAAAATACAGCTAACTTGATTTTTTTTCCCACCCAATTTGTCTTTTTTGGCTGCGAAATTCACTATTTTTGAATTCCAGATTTTTCATGAATTATAATAGAAACAAGATTTTTTTATGTTGTCACTTAATTAAACGTTCAGTTCAGTGTTTGGATCAAATAATTGTGTTTAATTTCAATTGCCTATTCTGGTTTAATGAGTATAACCCCCAGACTTCTCCCCCTATATTTCCACTTTCTGCGTTTGTATTTATATTTAAAGGGAACATGCAGGGATACTTACCAAAGTTAGAATAAAGGGAATTTCACATTTAAGACCAGAGTCACCGAAATAAAAGCACGGCGACTATAGTGAATAATCCTTCTAAAAGCTCAGTTCATTTTTAAGATATCATAATTAATTTGCGTTTAATTTGAATTGCCCATTCTTGTGTTAATTACACTTTATCTAAAATGTGTAAACAAGTAAAGTAAAGTAGTAGTAGTAAAATGTGAATATATATGTTTCCCTTTCCAATTTAATTCGGTAATTGTAATACTGGTACCAGTCATTTGTGACGCAATAAATAATAAATTCATAGCAAATTCGTTCATAAAATACATTTCTAAAAAAAAACACAAGTCATCCTGGGAAAATCTTAGGTAGCTTTGCTTATGTCTGTTGTCAGCTCATGAAAAAAATAAATAAATCGCTGTTTAGTGAATAAGCCCCGCATTCAATCCCCCACCCCCTCATTCAACTTTTGTGTGTAAAATATATTAAAGTAGGTAAGGGAATAAAGGCATCACAGAATATATATATATATATATTAATTGGGTAACATCGTTCCTTCCCTGCACCCACAAACCTGTATGGGGCACCTTCCAAAGGAGTTTTTGACATTGGGATCCGCACCCTCTTGTAACATGGTTCTTGCTAGCTGCAGGTCCCCTCTGGCTGCTGCACTCGATAACTGGTCAGCAATTGTAGCCATGATATCTGTTAATAAATATAAATGAAACATGTACATCTATATGGGTGGGTAGACACGCCCCTTCCCTCATGTGATTAGACGGCAGCCAATGACTGCAGACGTGCTGTGCAATGCTGCAGTGCTGCCATGAGGTCTGTTTTTTTTTTCTTTCTCAAGTCTCCATTAATGTAAGATGCTACAGTTTTCTTTCCTTTATTCTGTTTTTTTTTTCTTCTACAAACCAGGAAATGCCCGCCCATGTACAGCAAGCAAAACTTGGCACCTAGTCATCTGAAAGCGTCCTTACAGCAAAAACATCTGGCATACCAACAAGTACAAACAATTTAATAGAAATGGATTGATTTATTTATTTTAGATCTGCCAGAATTCTTTTTACTTATATATGATGTGTCATACAAACTGCATTAACCCTCTAGCAAACACAACAATTCTGTATTCGACTAGTAGATTTTTTTTTATAAAGTCCATAATGTATACAGTTTAACTAAAATGTACCAATACTTTTAAAATACATTTTTTTTTATTTTTTATTGCACTAACATGGTTATTCGTTAAACAGTGAATTGTTTTGAATTGGGATTGAGTCTTACAAATATAGGACAAAATAGATCATTGAGAAAAACCATTAGTAAGTAGTTCTTATTCCACCTTTGCTACAATGCCTAGTATTTGCATTGTTTCATAAAAAAAAACACCGAACGTTCCATTTTTTGGTTAATTTATATTATATTATGTATATATATATATATATATATATATATAGTCAAATAGAAAAAAGATGCACTCTATGGTCTTTATAATGAAATCACTGGTATTTAATAACATAAATCCGATCGACGTTTCGACCTCTTCAGGTCTTCCTCCATTTGTATATATATCTATATATATATATATATAGATATATATGTGTGTGTGTGTTCCTCATTTAGTATATATATTTAGTGCATGTATATATATATATATATATATATATATATATATATATATATTTATATATATATACATACACACACACACACACACACACTAAATGAGGAACAGGGTATCAAAGAAAGTGATGATATATATATCTTTTTTTTTACACTATCTATCTATCTATCTATATCATAGTGATGACTTGTTTTATTCCACTTAGTCTCTTTCGACTGCTCCACTTTGTCCCATGATACCCTGTTCCCCATTAAGTGTAACTAGTACACGGACCGATTCACCTGAAATTACAGTACATTGTGTTTTTCATGCTCGTTTTTTCTTCGTTTATTGCTTTTTTTTTTTTTTTTTTATGCCCAATCTGTTTAAGAGCCTTAAGTAAGGACCATGCAATAAATGGATAATATAAGAGCACATTCGCAGGCTAATGATGACATTTTAAATTCAAATGCTTCTATATTTATAATTCATTGATAAAAAAAAAAAGATATGGGAAAAGGGCATTATAAAACTTGATACAATATTTAATGTCACTAATCAACGCTATTTACCAAACTTCGGAACGTACCCAATTAAAATCCGAATTACAAGGTTCAGGTTAAAATAGTAAATCTGTGCCTATAGCAGAGTTGATTTTTTTTTAATCGGCTATCTAAGCCATAGTTTCCCCATCTAAATCTTAATGCACTACAACTAAGAGTTTTGTGACTAGCCCCTAGTTAGTTTTGTTTTTGTTCTGAAGTTTTTATTCCATAAACGTCGAATTGTTACGAACTGAAATCCGAACTGAAACATTTCGATTTATAGGCCTTGATTTAAAATTGTTGGATAAGCTTTTCAAGTGGTTTATTAGTTTTTGGATACACGTTTTAAATGATTATTTTCAAACTACTATAAATATATCATATATAAAAAATATACATCAACATATCAACATAAATATAAAAATATTACAACATTAAACTATTTGTCATGATATTATATCGTTTAAGAATATCCAAACATTTAAAATAATACGAAAAAGCGTATTTAAAAAATATTTAATTGAAGCCTTAATAAAATAAATCTTCAACTCACCTTAGATACTTGCCTAAGTATTGCCATTCGAATTGATATTATTATTTTTTTTTATTTTTTATTTTATTTTTTATTATTTACATAGCGCCATCATATTCCGATTAATGAATAACCGAAAGTCCCACATCAGATTTACCCAGCCTAGAGCTGAAATGATTGAGGCTGTGCATAACTCTGCAATCGAAATAAATATTGATAGCAGTGTAACAAATTATTTTACATGATCTACACAGCAACTACTAGAGACTGCAAACAAATGGGAGAGACAATTAATGGATTTATAAACAAAATTGTGAGTTATGTTGAATTGCTATCCAGCCTAAAGTCAGACAGAAATAAACGAAATGCAGAGAAATATTGATGTGAATTAAAATATTATAATAAAATAAAGCAAGGTATTGTATTGGCGCATACAGTGCACTCTTTGTCAGATGCATCAGCTCCCACAGACTAATTAGAAAAATGAGCATATATCCTGCCATTAATCATTGTTACAGACTGGCTTCGTTAGAAACGAAATAATATTTCCTCTGCTGATTTAGTATAGAGGGATTTTCTCTAATTGACACATCCATTGAAATGCACTGTATAGTGCAAAATAGAAATGTTTTGGAGGTTTGTCAAGCTTAGACAGGTGTTATGTTGGGTGCAAACTGCTACTGTGCCCCAGAATTGCATCACTTTTGCCTTGATACATTTACCTAAATTTGTTTTCACCATTTTAAGTGATTCACCAACAAATAATTATCATTGTAAATTAGTGTTGTACAAACCTCCTTCTAAGTAATATGCAAATTATATATCTGTATCCACTACATTCCTAATGGATTTCCAGAAATGACAGATTTTCTTTAAATCAGCAAAGAATAGCTGCTCTATAAAAGTATAATCTAATGTAATTTGGTGATGTCTTTGAATCTACACCATCACGGTATTTTTGTTTTCTTTTCTAGAAAGTAGCATCTCATTTTATTTTCATATTACTCTGGATAGAAATCACAATCATCCTGCCCTTTGTGCTCCTAAATCGTCACATTTCCATAGCAATGCTTTGTTATCACATATCACATTACTCCATATTGTTTCCCCTAATTGTAGTTTCCGTGTCCAATATATCTCCCCCTTTTTATTCACACTGCTCTTATATATATTCCCCCAATGTGGACCAATCGGAGAGTCCCGTGAAAGTCCTACTTGCATGGCTGCCACTTGCATATATATGAGAATGGCTCTATACTCCTCTATACACCGCACTGTCAGTGAATGGGTTAAAATCGCGCATTATTTCCAGTTTTACGTTTGACTACAATAAATACATGTCAATTATAACTGATTGATCAGTAAAGGGGTCTGTGTTGCTATAATAGCTGCAAAGCGCGGCATGGGTTGGTTAAACGGCAATTAAGACTACAAATCTAATCATCCTAATCCTGGCAGAGGCCTAGTTTGTGTTTATATGAGTGGAACGCACCCTTCTATATAGACATGTGATAAACTCATTCATTATTCATTAACAGTCCATTCGGTAACTTCCAGGGATTTGAGGTTTTATTCACAAACCATGAGTAATGCTCATTTCACAACTGTCTATTTCCTGCACTGTGATTGGTGGGCTTGGAATCTAACCAATCAGAGTGCTCTGTGTCATTTTACTGTGTAAAAGGACACAGAGCACTCTGATTGGCTTAAACCAGCCAATCAGAGTGTTCTTAGCCTAATTGCAGGGCGTGGCAAGGCTTTATAAGCCTTCCCCCACCCTGCAGAGCTCAGTCTGCGGAGCCCTCCATGGGGGAAGATGGATTTTTTTTTTTTTGGCGCTCGTTTATTTTTTTTTAAATTGCGTCGGTTCTTATGGCTTTTTATTTGGCCTTTTTTGGGGCTAAAAAATAAGATTTTTAAAAAAAGAAGACGTCAAATGGTAAGTTGAATTTTTCTTTACAGGTTAGTTATTTTATTCCCCCTTCACTATTTTTTAGGGTGAGGGGGGTAGGTAGGGGGTAACTTTTTGGGGGTGGGGGTGTGGGTGACTAGGGGCTTGGGGACCCTTAGTCACCTTTGATTGGGGGGGATTTTTATTTAGGGCCCCCACCCCCCACTAAGGGGTGGGGGCTGTGGGGGACAGTATGTCCCCCCCTTATTGTTTTTTTTAGGGACCCCACCCACCGCTCAGGGGTGGGGGCAGGGGGAGGACAGTAGGTCCTCCCCCCATTGTGACTTATGGCCCCCACCCACCGCGCAGGAGTGGGGGCTGGGGGAGAGGACAGTAGGTCCCCCCTCATTATTTTTATGGCCCCCACCCACCACGCAGGGGCAGAGGGAGGACAGTAGGTCCCACCCCAGTGTGTATCAGGGTCCCTGAGGACAGGTGTCAATCCATATCTGCCAAGTGACCCTATGTAGGGGGAACAGTCCCTATTCTGCTCTGTGTCAGTGTGTATCAGGGATCCTTAGGATAGGTGTCAATCCATATCTGCCAAGTGACCCTATGTAGGGGGAACAGTCCCTATTCTGCTCTGTGTCAGTGTCTGGGGGGAGTATCTGCAGTAATACAGGGTGTCTGGAGGGAGTATCTGCAGTAATACAGGGTGTCTGGAGGGAGTATCTGCAGTAACACAGGGTGTCTGGAGGGAGTTTCTGCAGTAACACAGGGTGTCTGGAGGGAGTATCTGCAGTAACACAGAGTGTCTGGAGGGAGTATCTGCAGTAACACAGAGTGTCTGGGGGGAGTATCTGCAGTAATACAGAGTGTCTTGGGGGAGTATCTGCTTGTAACATTTATATGCACTGAAAAAAAAAAAATTCAAAAAAAAAAATAAAATGGTTGCAGCTTCCGAATGAATCTAAAATGGATGCTGTCCAGTAGGTGGGAGGGTCTGCTAGGGAGGGTGTGCTGCTAATTGGCTGGAATGTGTCTGCTGACTGTGAGGTACAGGGTCAATGTTTACTCAATGATAAAGAATAGGGGGCGGACCGAACATCGCATGTGTTCGCCCGCAGTGGCGAACGCGAACATGCTATGTTCGCCAGGAACTATTCGCCTGCGAACCGTTCGGGACATCACTATCAATGGAATATCCCATTGTACAGCGCTATGAAATCTGATGGCACTATATAAATAATAAAATAATAATAATAATAAACTACAGAACACGGGACACACAACCCCCTGTTACACAAATGGTTCCATTTGTTATTTTTTATGTTTTATACTCCCAAAAGAAGACCGGTCAAAGCCTAAAACCCTCTGAAACTATTTTGTAGTTTCAACTCGTGGTTCACTCGTCTAAACTTCACTCGAATGGCATTCCTAATCTACCAAACAGATCTGAGTTATATTTTGACCTAGTGGGCGCTCAGATCTTTTGTGGAGCTCTGAACTAGGAAAATGTGTTTTATATGGTTTTGATATTGTAGATATTCTGTACCTGGGAGATAAAGAGTTGTTCTTCTTTAATTATCTCCCAGGCACAGCGGAGGAGTCTGTGAAATGTTGATTTGTCCCTTGTCTCCAACAAGGTCCACCAGGGGAAAACCCCTGGAATGTAAATTAAGAATGCATAGGGAGTAGCATAAAAGCCAGCTGTGGCTGAAGAAAAATCAGTTGACTCCCAAAACTGTGTATCGTCTGTTACTGGGGAATTGGGATTATATTGATACACAGCACTTCTCTTTGATGTTCTACAGTCTACCAGCGGAGATATTGATTTTAATATTGCAGCTCTGCTACACACACACTACATCCCTACTACACACACATAGACACACACTTCCTCCCCAGCACACCCACATAGAGACACTACCATTGCAGAAGCATATATGTTTGTTTGTTTTTGGTGGGGGAGGGGGGACAGCATAATGTCTTGGGCCACCCTGTGTTGACTACATCTTCCTTGATTCTTTGCCAGCATTGTGGCTGTAAGAGTATTATGGGAGATGTAGTCCAAAACATCTGGAGTGGTGGAGTGGTGAAGGTTGCCTACCCCTGGCCTAGGGACACCTCCCATAGCCACTCCTCAGATGGTTTCTGGAGGTGCTTCCTGGGGTAGTACTTCACACTATTCAACACTGATATTCAGTGTCTTCACCCTCTGCATGGAGACATCGAACTTTCCTCATAGAGATGCATTGATTCAATGCATCTCTGTGAGGAGATGCTGATTGGCAAGGGTGGCATTTTGGCTTAACCCTCGGCCCACCTCCTTGGCTGAGGTAATCAGAAATGACTATGGAAAAGCATTGTGATGGGTTGAGATCATCACTTCTGATGATGTCAGTCAAGGAGACAGATCTGAAGCAGCACCTGCAAACTGAAATAAAGGTAAGATTTTACTATATTTAAGATCACATAACTATTTGTAGTTAAATGCCTTACACACTGATTTTTTTTTTTTTTAGCTTAGTGAATAACCCCTACCAGTCTGGATTTAAGGTTTGAAAAAAGAAAAGCTGACAAATCCTCTCTGTCACAGACTGTGGAGGTCACGGTTAATGAATAGGATGAGTGAGAGCCACTGATTGTGCTGCAAATTGGTCCTGATCACCACTCTTATTATACTTATCATTAGACCTGTCAAAGAAAATAGATTAATGGCATTTTAAGTTTTGCCTATCTCCAAATAAGTAGTATGGTACTAATGTGTAGTTTGTTCGGTGAATGTCCCTTCTGGGATCTGGAAATGTAGCATTTAGTATAGGTTATGCATACACATGGATTCACAAGCTTAAGGATGATGGGAACTTTCAGATATTGCATTCTGATGGAATTTAGAGGATGGGTGCCCTTAAAAGCAAGATAGGACAACTCAGGGTGTTGATTGAACAGTATATAAATCCCTTCCAGCAATGTGCTGCTTATAACATGAATACTGACTTACCTAATTTAAAGTGGGGATTTCATTTAAGTATATGGCAACATAGTTGCTCCTTTTTGATCTTACTTTCCAGTGTAAAATTATATGCACATATTTATATGTTAGTGATAAACCATTGTCCTGTTCAATACTACATTGTTTGTGTTTTACTTTAATTATTTCTAAGTAGTAACACAACTTGTATCTATGTGATTGATAGTGTAACAATTAACAAGAACACTTCATATTCAGCATTTTAAATTCAATGAGGCCACCTCCTGAGCTGTGAACTATTTTTGATATTCGAAAGGTATGATATATATTTTATATGTAAAATACCATTATTCTGTCTTGTAATCTTTGTAGTAAAACTTCACCAATAACATCCTGTCTGTCTGTCTGTCTGCCTGTTTACTTCTGTTATATGATATTTTATTTATTAAACTTTATAAACGTTACGTTTTAATTCACTAAAGATATCATGTTACTCCAGACTCCCTTCCTTGTTAGAATGTACTAAGAAACCCTTGTTTTTTTTTATTTATTCTAATCTTTCAGTTAGGGATTATCCCTCTTCCTCTGTGTTTTCAATAGAATTGTATATTTTCTCAACTTTCTGATTTATTGTAGATAATATGATTTATATTCATTTCTACAGCATAACTGTATTTGTTTTGCCTAGAAAAATCAAAAGGCACCATTATATCGATAAAATATACTTTTTTTTAATCTTGTAAACTTTGTAGTAAAAACTCAGCAATAACATTATGTCTGTGTGTCTATTTCTGTCTGCTTCTGTTTCATACTTATCTAATATTATCAGTAATTTTCTATCAAATATTAAGATATGCTTTATAAATAAAACATTTAGGGTTGTTTAAAATCGAAACTGTTTAGTTTTTGCAAACCAGAGAAGTATTCCTAATTGCAATATTTCTAGTACCTCTGGTTTAATTCACAGTGATGCAATGTTGCTCCGTTTTCAGAACTTCTATATTCAATCCGATAATAAGTCGATTTACAGTGACAGTAAAGTCCATTTTGGATATATTTCGATGGAGAGTGAGAAAAATGTGATCCTACATAAGGGCTTCTTTTTTTTGTTCACATCCTTTGCGGAAGACTATATTTAGTCTTGGACTGGTACCCAATCCCAATCTTCAGCCTGCAGTATAAGATCTTTATACATTCTAAATATTTCATAATGGTTCTCCAGGTGCAGCATCCCAGTATTAGACAGAAAGTCAAGTGAATTGAATAACTGAAACCCCAGGTAAATGCCTGACAAATAATAATATAATTTGTTGTGGATCCATTTAGGTTCCCCACACAGAAATGTAATATCTTTTGAAACAGTGTCACCAACAGTATCTGACACCTGGGATGCCTCTATATAGACGATAATAGTAAATAAAGGAATCACATACAAATTTTTACAATATCATGTCCTATTTACATGTGCAAGATATGCAGTACAGTACACTCACAGGTCATCTGAAACAGAATAGTAAATCTATTAGTAGAATCAGTCCAAAATCAGTCCAAAATCTGCTCCTGTCTCAGCACCTCCATCATCTGTTCTGTGACCAGGTCTATGGGGCGCTTCCCATACTTGTCAAGGGGTTCAATGATACTGGCACCAGCTTTGTACAAGACTATAAGAGTGTCTACAAATCCTTCTCTGGCGGCATCGTGAGCTGGGCTTGTGCCAGTGTCCGGATCTTGGATAGAAGGGTTGGCACCATAACGTATTAAGAGCTCAGCCATTTTGGTGCAGCCCATCATCATCACCTTTAACAAAACAAAGACAAAAAAAGAAAAAGAAGAAGCAAAACAAGACAAATTATTAATCATGTTATATCATTAGTTTTTCATACAGGCAATAATAAAAATATATTTATTATTTTATTTTATTATTGTATTAGCTAACACTCCATATCACACGAGTAATAGACAGCCATTCTTGGGAACTTTGTCATGAAATAACTGATATTACACACACAGTTTATTTACCTAAGAATGAAAGATCCACAAGTGGTGGTGGTCCAAATATGGTCCCACCTTCACTTGTGGAAAGAACACCTAATTGGACACTCCAGAAGTGTCCCGGGGCTTAACCCTTATGCGTAGAACTGAAAGAATACTTTGGCTTCTGGATGGAATATCCCGATGCTTAGAGTATGCTCTGGAATAATTTAAAGTGAAATCTTCGTAATGATGATTAATAATAAAGAGTAAATTACAGTACAGCATAGATGCCCATTCATAGTAGTCAGAATCCCATAAGTGATAAAAATCTTGCCAAGTGGCTCACCTCCAAATGTCCTAGTTGTAAAAATATATCAAAATCTATATCTCTATAATGCTACAGACTGCAGACTTTAATTATATTACGTGAGGTCAAATGTCTGAAAGCGAAGAGGTTAAATTATCATGTCCCTGAAAAAACGGACATACACAAATAACTAGGAAACTAGTCAAGAGACAACAAGCTAGTGTATATCTGAAAAGCTATCGGTAGCTATAATATAAATACTCAAAAGCTAGCTTGTAAGTATCAGAATACAACTAGAATACTATAGTGGGTAAAAAGACAGGCTTTGAAGGACATAGCTGCAAAAAGTCCAATGCAACTATAGTGTATCTAATGTTGGCAGTTACAGTTTAAAAGCTGTACTGATGCATTTGGAGGTGAGCCACTTGCCAAGATTTTTTTTTTTTATCACTTATGGGATTCTGACTACTATGAATGGGCATCTATGCTGTACTGTAATTTACTCTTTATTATTAATCATCATTACGAAGATTTCACTTTAAATTATTCCAGAGCATACTCTAAGCATCTGGATATTCCATCCAGAAGCCAAAGTATTCTTTCAGTTTATTTACCTACTCTGAATATATTACACGAAAGAATGCATATACATTACAAATAGATGGAAGTGAGCATAATGTTTAATATTAATGTATTCGTATTTAATTTATTGTTCTATTTGCACATACAATACGAATATCCAGCAATAAGGTATTTGTTCTACAATTTGTTTCAGCTTGGGGTATACATCCTGCGACATCAATCTGCAAAAATGTCTAATAAAAACATGGTTATTTTAGTCAGAATGTTACAATTGAAGTTTCAGTTCCCTACAATATGCTTTTTACTGAATGTCCTTCTTTAGTTTAATATTGGCAATTGAAAGTCAAAATTAATTTCAAGGTTTAGGGCAACAGACTCTAGCTGTAAAAATATCAGGCAAGGTTTGTTTTCAGTTCAACTACTTCGGGTTAAAAATTGGAATTCATCTTGAATTGACATTGATTTCTCCCCCCCAAAAAAATCATGTTATAGAAAAATCCTGCGTGAGCTAGGGTCAGCTGCCAAAGTTCACATTTTGCAAATCTGCTGTCATTGTAATGTACTTTAGAGAATAAATCCCCCAGTGTGACTGTGCTGTGTACTGTCCTGCATTGCTTCCATGATCATTTTCACTTTAATAATTTAATAAAGGAAACTAACCATGTGGATTCAAATGACAACATATGGTAAAACATGTTGCAATTACTCCCCCCACAATAAGAATGTAACTGCGTTTAACTGATTTGTAAAACGGTTACACATTGTAATATCTTTAACTAATGTCTGCACAGATTAATTAAAATACTATACTGCAGGAGCGGTGCATTTTTTTTTGCAATATCTTATATTTTTTTATATTATTTTTATTAGTGTTTTATTATATTATATTTTATATATTTGATATATTCTTATAGTCTTTATATTTTATAAAAAAAATCTATATTTTGCTTTGACTTTTATTTTAATCACACGTATGTAGATGTAAGCATAATATTTGTATATAGTTATCTATATTATATATTAAACATATATATTAGCACACACATACATATTTGCGTACATATACACCCACCCACGTATATACATTTTACATTAATGCATTTTTTTTAAAAAAAAAAATAGTGTTTATATTTTACGTATAAATGTATCTAGACACCCAGCATTATAAATATATCTAGAGAAGAAGAAATAAAACAAACATTACATTTAGATACTAAGAGAAACATACATATAATATTTTCATTTTTATTATTATTATTATTATTATTATTATTATTATTACTATTTATGTAGCGCAAATGAAACTCTGCATCTAATCCCATGCTGATAATTAAATAGATACAAATATAAAATTACCATTTTTCAATGTTTCTTTATATTAGATAAATACAGATAGCTACTGTAAATTAAAATATATTTTCATTCAAATATATTAGATAAAAAAAAACACAACTGACCATATATTAAAAATGCTTATCAATCTACCATAGGAAAATACAAGAAACTATTTTAGATCTACTTTCATTTTCCTGTTCTGGTTTTAGCTATGTATCCAGGAAATGCCCTTGTTATTACAATTCTAGTTACAGTAATTATTTAACATGTTCATGCAAATTCTATTGAATATACATTGAGGATGTCTAGCATCAATCATCAATATCTTACTTAAATTGCTTTTTAAAGAAATATGTCATTAGAGACAACCCAAAGCCATGATCTGCAAAACATTATGGATACATATAACATTATTATATATACCAAGGAAATATGCGAATATATAAGGACGCTGTGTAATAAATCTTTATTCAGATTTATTCACTAAACAGCGATACCAGGCGAGTTGAAACTGCACTTTAGAACGATTTATATCCCCATTTCATTTACAAGGGAGATTTTGTGAACTCTCAATTTCAGCTCACCATATATTGCAAACTGACATGTACATACTGTAAGTTCACAATAAAGTATTCAGTGAAATATAAATAGCATCTCATCTAACCTTTCTATGTTTAATGTTGTTTACCAATACGTAGCGCATATAAATGCTACATAACACATCGCTATATCCATTCTGTATCAATTGTACTTGTTAATTTATCTGATAAATAGTATATATATATATATATAGGACTTTAGTCTTTTTTTGAACCTGGACTACTATATATATGCGTGTGTATTGAATCTACCTAATTAATTAGTAAGCAAGTATACAATAATTGACAAACGCAATGCATAAAAAAAACCCAAAACACACACACACACACCTTATCTATATAAATTATACACACTCCAAACACAAATAATATTGAACACACACCAAACATAAATACCTGACACACAAAAACACATCATAGATACATATCTGACAATTACACACACCTTAAATAAAAGAAATACACATAAATAATTTACACACAGATAGACAGACAGACATAATTTACACACACGATCATGCATCAACAGCTCTAGTTCACACACACACACACGCACACACACACACACACACACACACACACACACACACACACACACACACACACACCCACAATGTAAATGTTGCACAGCATACATCAATGATTTCCATAAACACACACACACACAACACCTGAGTGATTCACACACACATTTCTATTTATTTGAATTATTTGATATCCTGTTGCAATGGGATCGCCCCAACTAGCAGTTGTGGACTGGCCCTTGGGTTGGCAAATTATGTAATATTATCCATTAAAAAAAGTCCCTATTGATATGTTTAATGAAGGTACGAGAAAAGTTTGATTTGATGTGAATAGCAGTAATAATAACACAAGCCCAAGCCTATTGCCCTGATTCCTTACTGAATATATGGCGCAGTATATAATCCATATTATTTACATTCACATACTGAACACTATAAATTGGAACTCGCAGATATTTAAATAAATGGTAAACTAGATGAATGGAAGATGGGATTTAGCGTATTGTTACAAACTATATTGCTCAAAGTAGGAAGGATAGCAAACACTATGTCTGTCTGTCTAGATACTGTCCTTCCTGTGTCTGTCTGCCTATCTCTACAGGCATGCAGTCACAGACTGTCTGTGTTTACATTAGTGTAGCTAGCTATGTCTATCTACACCGATATTATGGCTTTGTAGCCCATGCATGTAAATACATGACGTGTAGACACATTTACTGTTTCTTTTTTCTCTTAACTCATGACCCTACCCTAGAGTGTGTGTATGTGACACTTCTATTACCTCTCTGTAATTTGTATCTATATGGTCTATTGATATCTTACTATGCTAACCTGTATAGCTGATATTGCTACACTAGTGAAATATAAATTGTTGTTTGCACCTATAGAGACCTAGTTGTGATGTACAGCTTTGACCCAGCTATCGGTTTGTGTGATGTTGTACTTGCAGTATACCGGGAGGGTATAATATATATAGCTGTCGGTGTACCGGTTTGTGTGATGCTGTACCTGCAGTATACCGGCAGGGTATGATGTCTATCGGCAGATCAGCATGATGAAGGTACTCTTTAATACCCAAGCCCACAGCTGGCACTTGCCTGGATGGGGGTCCTTCCCAATGAGTTAGGGGCATTAGGGTCAGCTCCCTGCTCCAGCATTTCACTCGCCAGCTGGAGGTCGCCACGAGCCGCTGCATTCGCCAGCTGGTCTGCCGGAGTCGCCATGGAGGCAGGGATCACACAGTGGGTGACAACAGCGATTACTGAGTGGATGGTTTATACCCAAACCCACGGACTTTTAAATGGTTCCCCAGAGGTGAAATGGGGGCATTGTGCTCCAGCAGGTTGATCAGGGGTGTCTTCAGGTTTATATATCCTGTGTGTAGTGTGGGGTACTCCTGGAATCACTGTCCATCACACACAGGATGTCCTTGAGATCCTCTCTCTCGCAGGTTTTCCCACGGCAGGGTGTTTCCCCTTCACCTCTCCGCTCTGATCTCCAGTTAAAGTTTCTTGTTCTGACTTGTCTACAAGCACATCAGATACATTGAACACACTGAGTCACTGGCACACACACCCACTCACAGACTGGGAAATTGCTCCCTCTACTGGACATTGCGGGGATTAGCATTGGAAACGTCATATACAATGACTTCATATTTCTTTATTTCTATATTGTTGGACAAAAAAATTGGAGCTGTATTGGCACAATGATATAGTTGTCAAAAAGATGGAATTATTATTTTGTATTACTAATGAGAAAGGGAGGACCTTCAGAAAGTTTATAATTCTCTATCTATCGTGCTGTCGGTCTATAATTAAGCAGTGGTAATATATATAAAATAGACCACTGCCCAAAAAATAAATCACTGCGTAGTAGATTTACTCCAAATTAAAATGTGTTTCATTATGTATTTTTTTATATTGGGGGTATATATAAAAACAGCTTGAACAAGCTGCAGATCTATTGTCTCCTGCCTTTACAAGCTCTCCACTTCTAAACCAGTCCAATTAAAGGCTGCCCAATGCAGCTCAATGAGAAGTATTTGCAAGACAGATGTTCTGAGTAATTGCTGCCTCTTAAGTTTATCTCCACTGAGCTAGATAAAGTAGGAAGTATCAGTGCCACTTGTCTGACTGACAGTCAGGGGGTGTAATCAGATTCATTGTAAAATATCTAATTTTTATTGAAATCTGTACTTTTTGTAAAATGAAAAAAGAGAACACACTCTTCACATGCAAACCACTTTAGCAAGTTAATGTGATTTAAGGGGCTGGAGTGTCTCTTCAATATTGCATTAATATGATGTTACCTCTTGTAAACATAAGAAAAGATTGAGCATTTGATTTCTGACAGGTCTTTTTAATCCTCCACAATTATGTCCCACTCATAATACTGTGCAAATCTTCACACATATTTTGCCTCACTTTTTACATCATAATAATATTGGCGGAAAAGGAAGAACACCAAAAACCAAGAACCAAAATATTTTTGGTGCAAAAAAAAGGAATAAAACAAAAAAAAAAGAATAAAATAAATAAAAAAAAAATTACAGAAAAATAAAATAAAATATAAATAAATTGATGGTGTTGTAGAAAATGTAATGCAAATAAGAAAATGACAAAAAAATTGAAAAAGTAATAACGATTAATATGTAATTGCAATGGAGGTGTTTATAACATTTATATTCCAGAACTTACATACCTTACATACTCATATTTGATAAATAAACAAAATAAGTAAAACGAATACTAAATAAACTTGCACTTGATGGACCCTCTTTAAATACAGACAGACATGTTGCCAGTTCCATCACTTCCATTATCTTCAATAGTGAGAGGGTTAACATGTATTTGGAAACTATTCAACTTACTGTAAATGTTATCATTCTCATGCTGCTTACTGTCACGGGGTTAAGAACTATTTGGTTACATTCTTTGAATGTTGGAACCTATAGCTTGTTCAGCAATTTGTTCCTCCTGGCTGGCAGCTTGACTTCTATCTTTGACCAGCTTTCTATTATTTTGTAACTGTCTGACAGCTTGACCAGGGTTTTGAAATTGTCTGATGGCTTGATTCCAGTTGGAGAAAGGGAGCAGAAATTCCCAGATTTTACTATTAACATGACGTAAAGTCATGATTTTATTAAAGACACGGAGGCGAGTATTATGCATATCTCTTTCTTTATTACTCTCAGCAGCAAAGAAAATAGAGATAAATAAATAACTGAAATGAACAAAAAATACAGTGCTCAAGCAACCAATCATATAACACAGGAAGTGACTATAATATGCTTGAAGCACCCACAATCCCCCTCTTTCTTGCGGATAACGAAGACCAAAAACGTAGAACATCCAACTTCAGCTAACGTATCCAACAGCATCTCCAACATGGAAAATCACAAGACATTCAGGCTAAAGGAGACATAGAAAAAATATGGTAATATCTGGGCTCCAACTGTATATGCATAATGACAAACAATTAAATCACATTAAGTCAAGCCCAAACTCTTCACACCCAAAAAATGTTAATATATCAAGTGGTAGCATAAACACATTTCGCCAATATGTAGAACGTCAGATACTGAAACATTAAAATCAAAACTTCCAACAAAGAACTTACCATACTTACCCACCATACCAGCCAATTTCCAACCACAACCGGGTGGGTGGGTGGGAATAATACTCGCCTCCGTGTCTTTAATAAAATCATGACTTTACGTCATGTTAATAGTAAAATCTGGGAATTTTATTAAAGACACGGAGGCTCCTATTATGCAAGTTCAAAGCTTAGAAACCATTAGAGATGCAAAATGGTCAATCGGTCTGAAGTAGAAGTCACGAAAAATCGATTCCCGTGACCAATCTGCCGCACGTAGAATATCTTCCAAGTGGCAGCCCATTGCTGATGCCTTGGAGGCCATAGCGCCATGGACTAAATGAGGGGTGAATATGGACGTACCGATCCCAGCCAACGTCAACGGCTCTCGAACCCACCTTGCCAACGTAGGTTTAGACACCGGTAGGTGTGGGGCTCGAAACGAAATGAACAAAGGGGGTAAAACGTAATGGCATTCCAGTCAAGTGCTCGAACATCCGACACCCTCTTACAAGAAATCAAACATAACAGCATGACTACCTTAGCCGATAGCTGTTTCAGTGTCAGATCCTGATTCGGGTACCAAGATGACAAAAATCGAAGGACCACATTCACATCCCAAAAAGCAATGAATCTCGCACAGGGTGGGCTAGCGAGACGGATCCCTTCGATTAGCCGGCATACGAAGGGGTGACGTCCTATAGCCGAACCATCCAAAACCTGATGCCCAGCCGATATAGCAGATCGGTGTAAATTAATGGTGCGATAAGCCTATCCAGAATCAAACATTCCGGTAAGGAATTCCATGATCATATGCAAAGGGGCAGATACGGGATCCACTGACCGCCTCATGCACCAATCAAACCAGATTCGGTAGGCGTATTGGTATGCCACCCGAGTACCTAGTGCACATGCATCGTCGAGGAGGTCGAGAGTTGATTGCTGAACTCCCGTGATCGTCCAGGGTCCCCTGAAAGGCGCCATGCCATTAGGTGTAGCAGGCCGCGATCCACTAACTCGTGTGAGTTGCAATCCGGATCCCTCAGGAGATTCGGAAAGGTTGGTATTAGTCGTGGATAATCTGCAGTCAACTCCAGTAACCGGGGGAACCAGGGCCGAGACCGCCACAGAGGTGCGATCAATACCATCGAACAGTTGTGATGAGTCAGCTTCGAGAGCGTGTGAGCTATCAGATTGAACGTGGAAAAAGCGTAAATTCGGGCCTTCGGCTATTCCTGAAGGAAAACATCCGTCGCCACTGCTGCCGGGTCTGGTCTCTAACTGAAGAACTTGGGCACTTGTGCGTTTAGACGGGATGAGAAGAGGTCCATTTCGAATGGGCCCCATATTCGATTTAATCCTTGGAATGCCGCAGCGTGCAAATGCCCATCTCCAGAGTCCTTTAACTAGAGTGAATTCCAATCGGTCGTCGAATTGTCCAGTCCCGATATATGTTCTGCCTGTACTGAAATGTTGTTGTGAAGGCAGAACCGCCAGAAGTCCTTCACCAAGAGAGCCAACATGCACGATTTTGTGCCTCCCAGGTGGCTGATGTAACGCACCGTCGACACGTTGTCCATCCGGAGCATCACGCAACCATCCGCACGTTCTGGCGTAAGGCTGCGAATAGCGAAAGCTCTTGCCATTAACTCCAGGCAATTGATATGGAGCGTCCGCTCTTGTTCTGACCAACTGCCTCCGGTAGACATGGTACCACAACGAGCACCCCAGCTGCGTAAGCTGGCATCCGATTCTATCTCGCCGTCTGGGATGGGTCCGAATATAGCTCTCCCGTTCCAGGCGTCCATGTGGGCTAACCACCAGGTCAGCTCGTCTCTGGACTCGCCGTCCAGCCTCACTCTCATCTCGTAAGATTGACCTGCACGCAGGTGAGAGCCTTTCGGTCGTTGAAAAGGCCCGATAGCGGAGAGGCCCAGGAAAATATTGCCTGTATCGAAGCAGCCAAAAGGCCGATCACTCTTGCCAGGTGACGGATCGAGAGATCATCTGCACGTACCGTACGCCTGATGTCTTTCTTGATGGCCTTCATGTTGGAACTGTTGTATGAAATAGGAACTGTTGTATGGAGTCCACTGTAAACCCCAGGAATTCTATGGATTGAGTGGGGTTCAGCACTGATTTCTCCCAATTGATGAGGAAAACCAGGATTCTGAAGTAAGGACGTAGTCAATGTGACATGAATCCGTAAGTGCTCTCTTGATTGAGCCATCAATAGGATGTCGTCCAAATAGATAAGCAGACGTACTCCGCGGTATCGGAGGAAGGACACCACTGGCTTCATGACCTTGGTGAAACACCAGGGAGCCGAGGAGAGTCTATCTTCCTTTCCAGGTGAACTGGAGAAAATCCCTGTGTTCCTTGGTTATGGGAACCGTAAAGTAGGCGTCCTTGAGGTCCAATTTGGCCAGCCAGTCAGCCTCCTGCAGGAGGTCCCAAAGACAATGGATGCCTTCCATCTGGAAGTGTTGGTATTGAAGGAAGGCGTTGAGGGGGCGTAGGTTGATGACGGGCCGCACCCTTTCACCTTTTTTCGGAACCAAAAAGAGGTTGTTCGTAAACCCTAGATGGGTGAACGGAATCTCATGTATCGCACACTTGGCGGATAGTTCGGCGATCTCCGAGGGCTCAGTTCTTCCTGATCCTGAGCCAATGACAGCTCTCTGGGGACAGAAAAACTGGACAGGCATGGACACAAACCTATATGGTAGCCTTTTACTGTTTGGAGAACCCAAGCATCTGTCGTCAAGGCAGCCCACGCCTCGTTAAACTGTGCCAATCTGCTCGCCACCCGCTCTTGAGCGTGAGGGGAAAAAAGGGGGGTACTCACCATAAGGGCGTCTGTCCGACGTGGCACCTCTCGGGTAGCGGGGATTCCAGGGTCTACCTCTGGATGGGAAGAATGGAGCTGGTCTGGGCTCCTGGAAGGTTTTCGAAGGGAAGGAGGAGCCTCTTGAGCTCGAAACGAACCCCTGGATCCTCGGCCGGGCGGGTGGTTCCTGTTGCGCCCGGCCCCTCCAAAAACTCTAGGAGGAAAAACCTCCTCTTCATGTTGGCTTGCGCCTTATCAATGGCGGTGAATGTTTCCACATACGATCCCAGATCCCTTTCAAAATTGTATCCAAATAACATTCCCTCAGCCGAAGGGGCCTGGTTCTGATATGGCCATGGTAGCCAATTTGGGATCAATTTGACCAAGATAGCCATCCTGCGTGCAGCAGACACGGCCATATTGGTATTGCCTAGCAGGCAAATGGCACGCTGTATCCAGTCAATCGCCACATCTAGGTCAAGAACCAACTCACCAGCTTTGGCGGGTTCCAATAGCCCATAGGCCTTTGACAGTGGACCAAGGGTGTCCATTATTTTATCCTGGCAATTTCACAGGGAAAAAAATCTAGGCCTCTTTTCGGCTTCCAGCCTGATTTGCTAAGGAATTGAGCGATCTGTGGATCGACCTCAGGCGTCTTGCACGCCGAACCCGGCACTGAGGGTCTAGGGCATTCCGCCCGCAGTTCATTGCGGCCCTCCTTAGAGAGTGGCGTGCGCATCCTGTGCGCAATATATCGGGCAATATGCTCAGGTGGTTCCCACTCAGCAGAACGAGGGAGGCGCAAGTCGTCCGGATCAAACAGGGGGTTACCCTGCGGATCCAGGAGCACCGCGCCACCGCCCGCCCCCTGAGCAGCAACACCCTGGGCAGGAATAGCGCCCCCAGGACGGGACGTTACGGCAGAGGGAGCTCTCTCCTCAGAGCCGTACCCGAGCAGGATCGGATGTAAGCACTCTCCCCAGGGGCCTAAGACCCGCGGGGGGAGAGGGGAAGGGCGGGCGGCAGTAACGCCGAGCGCGGAAAGAAAAACAGGCGCCCAGGGGAATACACCACACTAAAAACGGAGCAATAAAAGCAACAGGCTCCAATAAAGCCAAGAAGGCAAAAGTAAGGAGCAGCAAGCAAAACAAGTAGTCATAAATATCATAAATGCACAATTAACACAGAGCATTAAAAGTGTGTACTTAACTGGTCTGAGAGCAGCAAAGAAAGAGGGGGATTGTGGGTGCTTCAAGCATATTATAGTCACTTCCTGTGTTATATGATTGGTTGCTTGAGCACTGTATTTTTTGTTCATTTCAGTTATTTATTTATCTCTATTTTCTTTGCTGCTGAGAGTAATAAAGAAAGAGATATGCATAATAGGAGCCTCCGTGTCTTTAATAAAATTGAAAACCCTATTAAACAATGCCTATTATTAGACCTACTAAGCCATGCTACACATGCTTTTCCCTAAGACCATCCAACAGAGTGGCACCATCACTAGTGCCTAGAGGGCTGACGGATAATGCACTGTGAGTGCACGAATATTTGTGCTTGCGCTGCACTTTTAATGTAATTCAGGGCATTTGAACACAGAGTAAAAAATACAAAACAAATGTAAATATTGATATTTAATAGCTAAACCCCCAATTAATACATGTTTGTATTTATTTATGCACGTAGTAATTTGGGGTATATTTAAAAGTAAGAAGTACAGTAAGAAGCCTCTGAACCTGTGCCTTTTGTATGCGCATGCCTGCTTGTGCACAAGTTTGCCTGCTTGCACCAGTGGTCTGGAGGAGCTGAAGGACCCTGGTGTGAGGTCTGTGAGTAGCAATGGGGGAGAAGGGAGGTACACTCAAGTAGAGCGCGCCCCTGACACTTCCGTTAGCTTAGGGGACCAAATGGAAGGAGGAAGCAAACCTCCCTGACTGTCTGATCGACATCCAGGGAGGTGTTTCATAAATGAAATATAAAAGTGCAGATTCCGATGAGAAATCAGTACTTTTATATATTGTAATTTAAATCTGAAGTGCTTTTTGGGTGTGGAGTGGTCCTTTAAACCTATAGCAGAGTGCTACAGCACTGCTCAATGTTTAAAGATCCTTGAATTGGCTGCCCGTGGACAAAATGAACAACTTAAGTGTTTGTTCACTTGGGATCGTTTTTTAGGGGGAGACCTAATTATCACCTAACAGGCCTAATTACAGAGCTGCCTTTGACTAGGAAGTTATTACTTGTATAGTGTTAAGTCATGAAATGCTGCTCACTATTATAATTGTGGGTCACATAATAGTGTTCAGCAGGCTGTATGTTTATTACTGTAGGTGCAGGACCTCTGAGAAAAAGCTATGGAAGGTCAAAGTATGATAAAGAGAAGAGATAGATCAAATCCTTGGGAAATCTTTATAATAGTAAGTGCTTTTTTAAAATTATGTATTTGAAATGCGTTATCTGTATGATTATCTTTATTCATATTTGATGTCTGTATTAAAACCTGGAGTTTCCCTAACAACAGCACACTTCTGTTAATGTTTGATGGATCTCTTTATTGTATACTTTAAATGTACCTCATTAACTACTATTATCTGTTTACTATTTCTTGCAGTTCTTATTCCCGTAATATACCTTCCATCAGGGTGGATTCAGGACATAAACAGAAAATGACATTTATAGTTGTGAAAAACACCCACACAACAGAAAGAATTTCTTGGTACTCTGTACAAACATTATGATTCATCATTCGTCTGGTGATATATATCACACAATTTCTGTTAAGGTCGACTTTTAATTTTCAGGTTTCATAAGGAAATACATTTCATAGAGTTGTGGCGTCTGTATGGTTAGCGAATACAATTTATTGAATATAGTTGTTAGAGTATTTTTTGCAACCCATGCAAGAGTTTTTTCATTTCACATGATTATAATAATGCAGTATAATTTAGCCACCCCATTAAATATTGCGAGTAATAAACTTGATATTTGAATGCTGGACTACATTCTAGAACAAGAAGCAATCATAACATACAAACGTAGGCCCTGCGCTTAAACTCCCACTAGTCCTGATTGGCAGCAGTGACTATAGTACACTTCAGCCCCAATACATACAATAAAACCCCCCAAAAAGTTACTTGCACACTATCCCAAATCCCTATGTACATTTAAATAACCAGATTTTTTTTAGTATCACTCCAATGGCCATATTAGTGCATGGCACCTACCATGTCAAAGCAGAAGCACTTAGGTGAGCCCTTCACTAACAATTGATCTTTCTTCTTTCAGCCAAAAGGCAAAATCTCTAATGAGACAGAGAGGGTTACATAATCTAAAGGTATTGCTGCCACTCATGTGGCATTAGTAAAATAACTAAATGAATTGAACCCCAAGGTTCTACAGCTACACAATACCAACTTGATATGTAATACTGAGGACATTTCAAGCCTTCATTATAAGCTCAGGTCTGTGAGTGCGCACGTTGTGTTCACAGCATTGAAAGTCTCTGAAATTATTTGACTTCATGAATTCACTGCAGTTGTTTCAATGGAATCAGGCTCCATTTATTAATTAGTGGAACACAAAATATAAGTAACAACATCACTGCCAACATATTTATGCTTATTCTGCGCCAAATCAAGAGATTCCAGATCAACCTTCACCCAAGTCGTCAGACTCCCCAGTGCACTGTGTGAACAACATGTGCTCATGCCAGAGAAACTCTTGGCCAAGTATTATTAAAGTGATCGCATCTTGAATTTATGGAATGAGTTACTATTAGCTGTAGTGATTTGCCAAATTCATAGTCCAGAATCTGCCCACACCAGGTCATTTTGATTATTCAAATAGAAATCATTTAAATAAGTTAAATTAATAGAGAGAATTTCAAGTTTTATTAAATTTCTCACTATGCAGTGAAAAATAATTATTGTTGATTTAAAAGGAACACTCCAAATACCACAAACACTATTGGGCACTATAGTGGTTATAGTGTTAGCAGGGCCAGATTAAGAGCCCAGCGGGCCTGGTGCTGACAATTACGATGGGCCTAATTACAAAATCTAATTGACCAAAAACACTAAAACAGTCCTACCTCCTAAGCGTCATGTATCTGATGGAGATGGTGCTGGAGGGAAACTCATAGGATGCAGCTATGAGAAAACACATACCCTACTAATCATACGCTTTCATCTTTCAAGTAAACCCATACCCCCTAACAGCAGTGTCCAGTAAAGCAGGAAGTCTATGGATCGCGTAAAAGGGTGGGCCACTGACACAAATCACATAACCAGAACTGCCGAAAGAGGCAAACATACACAAAAAGGGGGCATGTCTGTGTCCCCATGTCTCCCAGTCCCTTAGTGTCTGTGTCCCCATTTCTCCCAGTGTCCCCATGACACTAGGGGACATTGAGAGACATTGGGGCACTGGGAGACATGGGGACACTGAGATACTAGGGAACACTGGGAGACCTGGGGACAGTGAGATTCTTGGGGACACTGAGTGACATGGGGACACTGGGTGACTTTGAGACATGAGGGGACACTGGGAGACATGGGGCACCGAGACACTGTGATACATAGGGGACACTGGAGACTTGATAAAGACCTGGGTACAGGACAAAACATTACAGTGTCCAATGAACCTGCTTAAATCTATCACAATGAGTGCCTGAGATTTTTTTCTTTTATACTTGGGGACACTGAGACACTTGGAGGCACTGTGAGACATGGGGACACTGGGAGACTTAGGGACACAGACACTACGGACAATGAGAGACACCAGGGACACTGGGAAACATGGGGCACTGAGACACTCTGATACATAGGGGGCACTGTGATACATAGGGGACACTGGAGACTTGAGTGCCTGAGATTTTTCTTTTATACTAGGGGACACAGACACTGGGAGACATTGGGACACTGGGAGACTAGGGGACTTTGGGAGACTAGGAAACACTGAGGCACTAGGGGCACTGGCACATTACGGACACTGAGAGACACCAGGGACACTACGAGACATGGGGATACTAAGATACTAGGGACACTGGCTGGGAGACATGGGGACACTGGGAGTGCCCCATATCTACCAAGTCTCAAAGTCGCCCAGTGTCCCCATGTCTCCTTGTGTCCCCCAGTGTCTCCATGTCTCTGTGTCCCCCAGTGTCTCAGTGTCCCCATGTCGCCCAGTGTCCCTTAGTGTTTGTAGCCCCATGTCTCCCAGTGTCCCTTAGAGTCTGTGTCCCCATGTCTCCCAGTGTCCCGATGTCACTAGGGTACTATGGGACACTTAGAGACATTGGGACACTGGGAGACATGGGGACACTCAGAGACTGGGAGAAACATGGGGACACTGAGATACATGGGGACTCTGGGAGACTAGGGACACATACACTAGGGACACTGGGAGAAATGGGGACACTAGGACACTAGGGACACTGGCTGGGAGACATGGGGACACTGAGAGACTAGGGGCCACTGAGAGACATGGGTCAAAACGTTGCAGTGTCACTGTGTCCCTAGTGTCTCAGGGTCCCCATGTTCCCTAGTGTCCCAATGTCTCACCGTCCCCATGTCTCGCAGGCTCGGAGCTGCTGTCTGGACTCTCTGCGCAGATCTGCTTCCCCGCGGGTCAGTGAGTAGAGAGAGGCAGGGAGGGAGATGCTGTAACTTCTTATCCCTGCCTCCACACAAACAGTGACCCCTACTGGCCGGTGCGGGTATTGCAGAATAATCTGTTTATACTGAGAGAGACATTTCTATTGCCGGTATTACTGCAAAACCAGCACTGGCTATGCAGCCTCAAATACCTGAGAAATACTTCTGAAAAATACCTGGCATCCCTAAGAAATACATTAGAAATACCTGGCAACCCTAAGAGTAGTGTGTAAAAAAAAAAAAAAAAATTTTTTTTTTTTTTTTTATAAAATCAATGGGCCTATTCCATGGGCCTGGGCCTGGAGCTGCAGCTCCATCAGCCCCTATGTTAATCCGGCCCTGAGTGTTAGGCAGGGCCGGACTGGGAAGAAAATTAGGCCCGGGCATTTTTCAATCAGATCGGCCCCCTAAAAAGGGGGCAGGGCCAGAGAGGGTGTGTTTTGTCATCACTAATGACAAGCATGCCCCCTCTCAAAGTAAGCATGTTGGTTCAATGCCTAGAGCCCCGCGGAAGAGCTCTGGCATTAGAAAAAGGACCTGAATTTGTTCTGCGCAGCGCAAGCAAATTTAATGACATGCTTGCGCTGTGTTTGCTTTTAAATTGTCTCTGGTGTCTCCACAAGTGGGATACCAGAGGACAAAAGGACCAGGAAAGCGTATGGTGCATGTGTTTGGAGCCTGCTTGTGGGATTGCGTGTGTGTAGAGTGTGGTGTGGTATTGTGTAAATAGGTCAATTTAATTTGTGTTTGTGGTGTAATATGTGTGGCTAGGGGCTGTAGAGAGTGTGTGTATAGGGGGCATAGTGTTATAGGGGATGTAGCGAGTGTGTGCATACGGGCTGTAGTGTGTGTGTATAGGTGACGTAGTGTGTGTAGGGGTTGTAGAGAGGGTGTGTTTAGAGAATGTTGTATGTGTTTCCTGACAAGGAATGTAGTGTGTGTGTGTAGGATATCTAGTGTGTAAAGGACCCAGACTTTGTATAGGAGATTGTGTGTGTGTGTGTAGAGGATTAAGAGTGCATATAGGGTAAGGGATCTAGCGTGTATCTGGAGCGTAATGTGTGTAGTGGTGCAGTGTGAGGGGTGCTGTAGTGTGTGTGTATATATATATATATATATATATTTGGACGTATTGTATGTGTGAGGGGCGCAGTGTGTGTGTGTATGTAAGAGAGGTGCTGTGTGTGAGGGTGTTTTTATCTGCCATCACATTCTAGGTTTCGAATTTTCTTTGTCTGTTAACTCACTGAGGGTTATTTTATATATTATATATATATATATATATATATATATGTGTGTGTGTGTGTGCTGTGTGTGTGAGCGAGGGTGCTGTCTGTCTGAGGGTGCTGTGTGTGAGTGAGGGTGCTGTGTGTGTCTGGGAGTGCACTGTGTGTCTGGGGGTGCTGTGTGTGTCTGGGGGTGCTGTGTGTGTGTCTGGGTGCTGTGTGTGTCTGTGTGCTGTGTGTGTTTGGGGTGCGGTGTGTTTCTGGGTGCTGTGTTTGTCTGGGGGTGCTGTGTGTGTTTGGGGTGCTGTGTGTGTTTGGGTGCGGTGTTTGTCTGGGGGTGCTGTGTGTATTTGGGTGCTGGGTGTGTCTGAGGGTGCTGTGTGTGTCTGAGGGTGCTGTGTGTGTCTGGGTGCTGTGTGTGTCTGGGGTGCTGTGTGTGTTTGGGTGCTGTGTTTGTCTGGGGGTGCTGTGTGTATCTGGGTGCTGGGTGTGTCTGAGGGTGCTGTGTGTGTCTGGGTGCTGTGTGTGTCTGGGTGCTGTGTGTGTTTGGGTGCTGTGTTTGTCTGGGGGTGCTGTGTGTGTCTGGGTGCTGTGTGTGTTTGGGTGCTGTGTTTGTCTGGGGGTGCTGTGTGTTTCTGGGTGCTGTGTGTGTCTGGGTGCTGTGTGTGTCTGAGGGTGCTGTGTGTGTTTGGGTGCTGTGTTTTTCTGGGGGTGCTGTGTGTGTTTGGGTGCTGTGTGTTTCTGGGTGCTGTGTGTGTCTGGGTGCTGTGTGTGTCTGGGTTCTGTGTGTGTCTGGGTGCTGCGTGTGTCTGGGTGCTGTGTGTGTTTGGGTGCTGTGTGTGTTTGGGTGCTGTGTGTGTTTGGGTGCTGTGTGTTTCTGGGTGCTGTGTGTGTCTGGGTGCTGTGTGTGTCTAGGTGCTGTGTGTGTTTGGGTGCTTTATTTGTCTGGGGGTGCTGTGTGTGTTTGGGTGCTGTGTGTTTCTGGATACTGTGTTTGTCTGGGGGTGCTGTGTGTGTCTGGGGGTGCTGTGTGTGTCTGGGTGCTGTGTGTGTCTGGGGGTGCTGTGTGTGTTTGTCTGGGGGTTGTGTGTGTGTGTTTGTCTGGGGGTTGTGTGTGTCTGGGGGTGCTGTGTGTGTGAGTGCGAATGTATTTTTTTATTTAAATTTAAATATTTTTTTGTATTAATAATAATAAAAAAAGTTATATCCCCCTCCCTCCCCCCTCCCTTCTTACATTTATCCTGGGAGGTGGGGGGAGCCGTTCTGCCTGGGGGGGAGCCGTTCTGCCTGGGGGGGGAGCCGTTCTGCCTGGAAGGGGGTGCCATGCTGCCTTCCCTGGTGGTCCAGTGGTGAGAGTGGTCTCACTCTCGCGAGATCTGAGCGTTGACGCGGTAACTGCGGCAATGCTCAGAATCGTGCGAGAGGACACGGCGGAGCTGCTGGATAGAGCTCCGCTGGTGTCTCTCTCCTGCCTCCCTCACTCACACCCCAGCAAGCGGCCGCCTGTCAGTTCCTGTGGGCTGGTGAAGGAGATCTAGCGCTGGCCCTACAGAGGCTGGCAGGGGAGATCCTGTGATCTCCCCTGCCAGCCTCGGCCCCACAGCCATCGCGGCCCACCGGGCATTTGCACGGTATGCCCGATGGCCAGTCCGGGCCTGGTGTTAGGAGTTCTTTGGCGCCCACCTTTTGAACAGTCTTACCTGGGGTTCGCTGGGAGCCGCTTAGTGAATCTGCTACCAATGCTGGAGAGCCAGAAGTTCCTATGCAGGAATTCCATTAGCTCTCTTGAGCTATACTCTGCAATAAAGGATTAGCTCATTGTCTCAGCGTCTGCTTAGGAAATTACAGCTGTCCAGTGCTGGTAGTGGAAGTGGGACTGGGGAGTTGCGCATGGCAGACCTTAGGTATAAAAAAATTACAATTCAAAAATAGTTGAGTTTTTACAATGGGGTAACGGGCACTCATGGCACTATAACCACTTCGTCAGCTGCAGTGGTTATGTTGCTTGTGTGTTCCTAATGAGTAGATAAAGGTGAAATAGATCATTTGTGGGTGAATACCTTAATTTAGAAAACATATCAGAATTTGCAATATTGACCAGAATATAGCTAGAAAATAAATTTAGATGTTTCAAGGTAAGAAGGTATACTCGTCATGCCATATTTCATACATCTTACTTGTTTTAAACGACGCATCTGTCTGCCATCAAGAAATATCCTGTTGTTGATTTAAAGGCATACTCCTAAAACAAGCAAAAATGCAATTATATTGTGTTCAAGATCTTGTCAAATACCTCTTTTCCAGCAGTGCCATATGCAATAACAAGTGAGTAACATAATTCTTCACCCTCAAAACTGGTGTATAACACCATCACCCAGCCTATATTTATTACTTATAATGCCATCTCAGACTGCACTTTTTAAATAGGGCCACACATCGGCAATGTAGCACACAACACCATGGATATGCCACGTTTAATCCTTATAAAAACTACAGATGATATGAGAAGTGTTACTCTATTCATAGTATCTGTATGCAAAATGTATGATCCTTCAACTTGTGTCAACCCTTTCGGAATGAATCAGAATAAGCTCTGAATCTGAAACATTCATAATCAATTTCAAATGGTCTTAAAAAATTACCCATCAATCACTACTTTATTGTTATCATGTTCATTTACACAGTTATTTATTAAAAGGAGAATTCAAAGTAAGTTCAAAGGAAATTTCAAATTTAAGGCCACAGCACCCAAACTGGCTTATTTGGATTATTTTTACCTTACATTTGAAATTCACTTTGAAATCTAACTTTAGTTAATACATTATGCTAATATTCCTAGTACACAAGAAACACCCACCCACCAAAATATATATTTTTTTAAGTATATATGTTATATGAAAACAGGATGACATATACCAAATATAGAAAATCAAAGTATAGAAAACTAAAGCTGCAGAGCAAATGTGAATGCATACCTTTCCCAAAATATACAGAAATAAAACCTGCATGTTACACTGATAAAGCACAGCAATGTGCTGTGTTCCAATACAGAAGGTGCAGTAGGCCTAATATCCAACCTACAATAAAGGCATGCTGCTTGATATCCCTAGTCACTTCAGCTGGCCCAAGACAGTGAAAAATGTGAAGTTAGCAGTGAGGGGGATAATGTGATGTACATTACCCTGTACATCAAAAAATGTTGCATACATGATTGAATGCACACATATACTTCAGTCTATAATCAATGGACTAAACGTGTGAGAGAAATGTGAGGTCATCAAAGTTGGAAATGCATGGTAGCAAAGCAGGAAAGCATTGGGAGACTATTGCACATGTGCAGCAAAACACCACGCTGCGCCAATCAACATCTCTTCATAGAGATCCATTGAATCAAGAGCATTCGACATCTCAATGTGAGCATGGAGATGCTGATTGTCAGAGCTGCACACTGTGCAGCACTGATCCAGAAAGCACCTCACCTCTAGTGGCCATGTGAAGGACTGCCATTGGAGGTGTTACTAGTGACAGTCACTCACTTTTCTCTGAAAAGGCAGTGTTTACATTAAAAATCCTGCAGGTGCAGGTTGTTAACACCAGAACAACTACATTAAGCTGTAGATGTTCTGGTGGCTATAGTGTCCCTTTAATTCTCAAAGTTAATCAGCTTGATCAGCAGTATCTGAATCAGTAACACCTCCAATGGCAGTCCTTCACATGGCCACTAGAGGTGAGGTGCTTTCTGGATCAGTGCTGCACAGTCTGCAGCACTGACAATCAGCATCTCCATGCTCACATGGAGTTGTCGAATGCTCTTGATTCAATGAATCTCTGCTGTGTACTTACGTAAAGACTTATTTTGCTTAGGCCTCAGCATGTGAACCTTGTATGCAGACTGTATCCTTTTCATCTGGCCATTGCACAGGCAGCTACAGTAAATTATTTTTATTTAAAAAAAAAATCACTCTCCTCCACAGTGTGTGAATGAATGAATCTGAATGAGATCTGAAATGCAAACTTTCTACACTAATTTGATATGGAGATATGCATATAGAGATAATAGACATCAGGTACCCAACATATTTGCAGGGTAGTACAGGTCACTACTATATTATTCTAAATAGCCTTCAACAAAATGTAACTAATATGGAAGATTTAAATTGGACAGTTACAACAAATAAGTTTGAAATAGCTTCAATTGGCTTCCCAAGGTTAACTGTCTTCCAATGTACAATTGACCCAGAACAAGGAGCACTAATGATGAACACTTTGAATGCATTTTACTTGGTCTTTGATTAGAGGAGTTGTCAAAAAGTAGGGACTTTCTGTATATTGTTTTAATCATTTATTGCATTAAAATATCAAAAGAATAGTGTGGATAGTAGGTGTAAATTGTAATACACTTTCAAAATGAATACATCACAAACAAACATGAAATCTTTTTTTATATGGTATTGGTTTTATGGTGTTTTCAGGGTTAACTGGAGTGTGGAATTATTGGAGGTAATCACTATACTCTCTGTGTTGAATTTATTGCATTAGGAACTGTTTAGGAAACTACCTACCTCTAGTCACTTTCATCCCACATGGAACAAATAATTCTAGATCAATTGCACATTTGGGAGACACTTGACCTTGGGCAGCCGATTGAAGCTATTTTAAGCCTCTTAGAATATTTATTTGGCATCTGTAACAAAGCTTCACTATGTGATAACCGTAACTGCGGGTGGGGGATAAACTTATCACATAAACCACTATTATACAGGATTCATAAAATTCGGCAGCGATAGGCAGGGGTCAGCCTGAGGCTGTGGAAAGGCGAAGATTTCAGATTTATGACGGAGAGTATCTTTTTTTTTTTATTTCATATTTTTGCATAATTTTTAATGCATTACTTATGCAAGTGATGAAAAAATAGAGTCAATTTTTTACATTAGTTTTTCTTTAATAAATATATTAAATCTTAGTGAAATAATTTCTACAAATCTAAATAAAACAGAAGACGTGCAAAGACTTCCTGTTGCCAGTAAAACCGTATACCTGTCTTATCTCTGGATTTTTATATCACACTAGGTAATTAATGTTCTTGATATCCTATGTCCTATGCTATGATTATTGGCATTAATGATTGACTCAAAGCATTTCTGCAAGTGCAATAGAAAGTGTTTTGAAGAAAAACCTATTCAGCTGTTGTACGATGGACTTATAGGTCATAGACCCATGTGTTTGTAAGAAACCAACATGAGTAACGGCTCGGAGCACGCTTCACATATTCTATTAACAACAATAAACATCACGTTAGTTCAAAAAAAGCCTCTTAAAGAAATGGCACACAATCAACAGGAATACTATACATAATCAGAACAACCATTTTTTTAATAGCGAATTCAACTCTAAATACATTTTTCACCAAGCACTGAATTGTAGTGAACTAAAAGCAAAATTGCAAAATGTTGGTCAAAATAGCTAATTTTGAAACATTCTTCAACTCCGCTGTAGTAACAGCTTTGTTGTTTTAGTCAAAATTTTGCAATTTACTTTTTAGTGAATAAATTCGGTAAGGATTGTATGTATATCAAACTCACAGACGACCTACTAGGTTCTAAACACAGTATGAATATTTTTCATTTTGCTAACACCGGTTCTGATATTTTCATGGTCTTTTGACCTTTTATATTTTTATTTTTTATTGTCAGACACCAACAATACTTATAATATTGGCTCTACATCTTACAATTTATATATTTCAGGAATTATGGGGACAACAACTCAACAAAGTGAAATAATGGAACCAAAAATAGAAAAGGTCAAAGTTGGGGGTAATCGATTCAAGGAAGTACTGACACTTTCCAAATTAGAGTGACAGGTAAAGCAACATTTTTTATATTCATCCCATGGAGACCAAACTTCCAAATATGGTAAAATTGTCCATCACAGTCAATTTACCTATAATTTGGTTACTGATAACTTTTACTTCCACTGTGTCCATGGTAGGGATCTGAATCATGTAGCCACAATGCTGCAATAGTGAAGGGAAGATATTACCTGTATTCCAGATGGTTTCATCTCACCCGTTCATTTATCTACCATCTGTTTTAAGTAATCCATCGTCATTTTTGATCCAAGCATCGGACACTCATTAATCATCATCATCATCATCATTAGCATTTATTCAGCATAATCTTTATTAGCAGCATTTAGAACTAGTTAAATAATTGCAATAACAAACAAAGAGACCATCCACTCCCAAATATAAAATAAATAAAAATCACTGTTTAGTAGATATCCACTTAAATGAAAACATGCATGCATTTAATTATGCATTTTTGTCATTAGAGTTTTATATAAGAAATATTTTACATTTTTTTAAATTTAGTTTATTAAATTTGTCTGCTTTAATATTTTAATATATTCTTGAACTTCATCATATAAAGAATAATAACTAAATTCTAAAATTAAGTGGGGTTTGTTTTTCAAGTCATTTATATATTAACCTGAATAACTGTGCGGTAAAAAGCAAGCAATAAAAAATGAAAATAATAACTAAAAAGAAACATTGTAGTTCCTGGTATCTCTTTTGGAATGACATGCAACAGTAGGTATGAGAAGGTACCCAAACTCTCATACCTACTGTGAACATTTAGCTGGAGCTAAGAGCTTCAATTATACTCCATTTCATAAAACTGTTTATTTGCGGTTTTACAAATTATCATATCTGGGGTGCCCAGGTTAAATGTAGGACCCACAGACCACTACCCATGTTTTTCATCCCACTGAGTGCATTTACATTAGAATGGGTTCATGGATTTAGGAATGCCAAAAATCTGTAAAATGTTTTCTTTTATTGAAAAACTCTGATGCTCCTCCTTACCTAAAGCATACACCAAATCTCACAGTTTTGTACAGCCAAAGATGACCAGCTCCCTGTACCTGCATGTAACGGAGCACCTGTACCCGGAGTGGCACCTCCGTTGTAGATTCTCCCAGGTCTCATAGTGAATCTATGATTATAACTCCAGCATACCCAAACATCAGTCGAGATTTGATGATGGGTACAAGAACTGGTTTATTCATCCAAAAGCACACACATTTATACACAGACCCCAGCATTGGGTCTCTATTCATAAACACTTAAGCCTGCCAAGGCATCTCTGTGTCTGGGAGATAATTGAGTTGATAACCGGTAAACTAATTATCTCCCATACACAGAGAGTACAACATAGAAATACCCCTAGAACATCCTTTAAACATCAAGGTATCTCCACGTCACAGATCATTTTCTTGGAAAATAGCGCTCGGACCCATGCAGAATTGTCTAAACGCCATATAGTCAAAGTTTTGCTAATCCTCTGTAATTAACCTGGTTTTAGGGAGCGATTGTTCACTTTTATGGACATAAGATTTTCCTTCCAAAAAGCGCTCTTCTGCATTGCAGGGAAAGTGGGGAAAGTGAACGTCCAAGATGCCTGGGAAATCCCAAAGAAAGTGGCTGGGCCGGAGTTCCAAAGCAGTTTTAGGTTTTTCCCGCTAATAGCGTCTGGACACTCCGGCTCTCAGTGAGGGTCAGGGTACAGTACAGGGAGGTAGGAGCTTAGTGGATCATAGTCTTTTATAATTGAGTTTATCACACTGCACGCTCCCAAAAAGTGTGCAAACAGGTGGGTGGCTAAAAATTTTATATTTTGTCCATTAATTTCTGCGTGTGTATTTTTGTATTTTAGATGAATATATGTGCATCTGCATATGTGTATTTGTGTGTGTGCCATTGTGTATCGATGTGTCAGTGCATGTGTATCTAGTGTACATCTAGTGTATCTAGTGAGTGTGTGCTAGTGTATATCTGTGTATGTAACATTGTGTATTTGTGTTTGTGTGGCAATGTGTAACTAAATGTGGCATTTTGTGTTTGTGTGTATATGGCAGTTCGTATTTGGATGTGTATTTGTCATTGCCTATCTGAATGTGTGTCAGTGTTTGTTGGTATCTGGAAATGTGTGTGGCTGACATATGTGTGTGTATCTGTGTTTTAATCATTGTGTGTGTGATAGTGTTTATATGTTTGTGAATATGTGTGTCTGCAAATATGTATTGTACAAAGACTGAATAGTGCACATGCTGAATAAGGGAGTAATCCCAGAGTAGTGCTCCAGAAAGGGAGGGAAATCCCACAAATTCACGCTGTAAGTTAAACAAAAGCCCAAGCACACACACCAGTTTCCTCAAGTAGGCACAATATTTTGTCTCTTAATTGAGCCTTTGTCAACTCTATACAAAGGCTCAACAAAGTCTCGATGAAACGTGTCGTGGATATATATATTGTTAATTTTATATTGTATTTTAATAAAGGTATTTTGGCTACTTTCTGTGAGTGTGCCATTTAACTTTTTGTATTTGCTATTATTTTTATTTTGTACCTGGCATCCGATATTAATGTTCCACTGAGGACTACTCCTAATTAATCCAAGGTGGGGATTGTGACAGAACCAACTGCCTGTGAAATACTTTTATTGTTTCCTCATTTGCCTGTTTGTTTGGCTATTTCCCTGTCCGTACAGCCCCCACGCTAGTTTCTTTTATATCGAACAATTCACCGAACGGCTGGCCACCCAGCCTGGAAGTGTGCTGCTGGTTAACCTCTTGGCCTCATTAGAACGTTGTGGTTAACCGCAGACACTTCCTAATTGTCGAATGCCGACTGGGTGGTCGTCGTTCATATGCCGACTATGAGGCGGCAGCCATCTTGGACATACGAATGTTCAGCGGTGTTCATCGACGATTTCATGGAACTAAAAACAGACACTGTTTCTCACGAACACCACTGAAGCCGCCGACCTCCCTTCTTCTATTTCTCCAGCACACGAACGCCGTTCCGTTCGGTAGTTTCTTCTCACGAATAGACTTATCCCAGATAGCTGTCCCATGGAGCCCATTCATATAACAAAAGACTGTGTGAAAGACTTTGGCTCCATGGCGATTGAACTGTGTGTATAGGATCTGAGCGCCATTTGGTAATAATGTGCGCTCAGATCCAAGCTATCTGGGTATGTATTGAATGTATCTATTGTGTTCGGTAGTTCTTGTATTATGTATTTTTATGTGTTTTCATTACTTTGTATAAAATGGAGTTTGGCCTCTGTCCTCGGAGATAATTGAGTTACTTCCCAATTATCTCCAGGACAGAGAGGAGGGTCCTGTACAGTAAAAGAGGAGTGTTTATGTCTTCAACCCTGTGATTGGCTAATGTACAAAATGTGTCCCAGTTTTCCACCAGGTCCCTAGAGGAGTGTCCACCTGGTGGAAAACCTGCATAAATACCGGGCAGGTAGCCCATATTAAACCAGATTCCTACTGACCCTCAATACGGAGTTTTCTCTCATACTTGGGGGGATTAATTCGTATGGTGATTCTCATTCGGATGTTTGGAGGGTGTATGATTCGTTCGGTTCCTGTTCGGCTGATTGGAGGGATCCGTAGTTGCCTTCGCATTCGGGAAAGGAGTATCCTAAACGGTTTTAACCCCTTTCATACCTGGGGTACCGTAACAGGGATTATACCACTTAAGCCTATACATTGAGCAGTTAGTATGCCCAATCAAATGTAAGTACCCATTCATTATTCTATACTCCTTGTATCTTTTATACTGTGAGCACTATTGTTATCTCTTTTATATTTTTATAGTCTTCAGACCAATGATACATCTGTCTATCAATACCTTATCAATTATCCTATTAATGGGGATGCTACCAGTGTACGCCATTCATACTAGAGCTAGGTTAAGCTCTATCAATTGTGAGTAGGACTTTATTTAAATAGACTTTTATTTAATTTTATGTTATCCTGGGATTTTCTGCACCACTAGTTTTCTCTTTCTGTTTACATATATGGCTGCAAAGAACGTTCTGATCTGACCCCATTCTAGAAGAACTACCCTGACCATTTGAGGTTTTATCTTCCGGCAAGTTTTACATTGGGACTTATATTTGGACATTCTATTGCTTTTATTTACCTATGTATGTTTTAACAGTTTTGGTGATGTCAACCAATCCAATGCTTTTTCATAGGAAGCATTGGGAAGCTACTGTGCATGCACGGCCAAACGCTTTGAATCAATGCATCTATTTGAGGAACTTTCAACAACCAGCACCCAACTCTCTTGTGGCTGTCTGAGGCAGTAAATGTAAACGTTGCCTACAGGATACGCACCAGAACTACATTAAGCCGTAGTTGTTCTGGTGCTTAAAGTGTCCCTTTAAGGAAATTGTATATTGAATGGGGAAACAATATAATAAAAAATACAATTTTGCAAATAGTAATACATAAGCAAATTATTTTGTGATTTTTCTACATTATTTAAGTACGTCATATGTTTTTTGGTAATTGCTAAATTTAACCACACCAGCTGAGTAGGTAATTTCCCCAAATTCTTTCTGCAAGCAGATACAGTTACAGGGAAAATACAGATAGAACTTTCTGCAGAACAGGAAAGCACAAATAGGACTGGTGAGCATAAAGCACCTGGAAGAGAAGGGGACATGAAAGCAAAATGGAAAACTGGAAAGGAAAAATAAAATGGAAAAAAATGAAAACAGAGTGGTAGACCAATGGAGGAGAGGAAGACAAGGTGCAAAGAGAAAACAATGAAAAGGGAGAAGAGAAGGAGGAAGGAGCAAAATAAACAATAGAGGTGGGATGAACATTTAAAAGAGGTGGGAGATCAGGGGAAGAGAGCTGGAAGGAGCAGAGCAATGGAAAACGTGGGAGAGAGCAATGGAATAATAGAGAAGCAATACATCAATGAATGAAACAAAAGCATCAAGTGCAATGTATCAGTATAAATCAAAAAAGAAATAATCCAAAATTCTGTTAATTTAAAAAAAGAATAAAATACAGTTTCTATTATTTTGATTTAGACCTCACCCCGTTAAAGTTACGATTGCCATACTGTGCTCAACTTCATAAAAGAACAACAATCACTAACAGGGTTATTCACCAAAGTGAGCATTGACAGAAATATAAAGTAAATTCAGATTTAAAGGAACACTTTAGGAATACAAATGTGTATTCTTACCAATGTACTGCCCCAGTCATCTTTAACCCCTTAAGGACACATGACATGTGTGACATGTCATGATTCCCTTTTATTCCAGAAGTTTGGTCCTTAAGGGGTTAAGGTCCCACAGTCAAAAGGTAGTTTTACTTACCTTTTTCCCTCACAGTTCTGGTCTCCAGCGTTCCACTCTGTCTGCTTTGCTGAGATCATCAAGATCGATGATCTCAGCTGATTCAATGTTTTTCTTCAAGAAAGCCTTGAAAGGCTAGTGCGCTTCTACAGAAAAATTCCAAGCTGTGTCAATTTAGATTATGTCGGTGAGACTCTCTGAGTTTTGCTCAACTTTTTTGCTGGCGGTGTCTCAGTGGATGTCAGTATGAGAGCCACTAGACACATGTTAAAGGGACACTATAGTCACCAGAACAACTACAGCTTAATGTAGTTGTTCTGGTGATTATAATCATCACCTTTAGGCATTTTTTCTGCATTTGATTTTCAGAGAAAAGGCAGTGTTTAAATTACAGCCTAGGGACACCTTCCGTGGCCACTCCTCAGATAGTCACTGGAGGTGCTTCCTAGGGGAAGTTCTGCACAGTAGGCAACACTGCCATTCAGCATCTGCACGCTTTGCATGGAGATGCTTTGATTCAATGCATCTCTATGAGGAGGTGCTGATTGGCCAAAACAGTGTTTTGCCCTGCCCCCATCCTGCCTCTTTGCCTATTTCAGCCAAGCAAATGCTTTCCCTATGGGAAAAAAATCCTAAATTCTGATGATGTCACCAAGGAGAAAGGGGCAGGGCCAGCCGCGCATCATGGGAAATAAGGTATGTTTTAACCCCTTCTAAGGGCGCTAAGGGGGGCACGCCACCTAAATTGTGGTTTTAACATTATAGGGTCATAAATACATGTTTATGTTTCTGACCCTATAATGTTCCTTTAACGTTGCAATAAAAACATTGCTGTTTCAGCTGCTGGATTAAAACTGGGGGCAGATGGCACCCAGACCACTTTATTGAAATTAGCCAAAATATTAAAACTGAAAAATGTCAGCTATGCTTCTAGTATGTAACCAGGTCAATTTGTAAAAGTGTAAATTGTTTTTTGAAATCTGTACTTTTTGCAACAACAAAAAAAACAAAAAACATATGACACATTCTTCACATGCTTTAGGGTTCTGAAGTGTCCCTTTAAATTTGAATTTCACTTTCAATTCACAATTCTCCCTTTAGTGGATAGTCCTGTAAATAAAAAACATTAGCACCCAGCAAGAAAGCTGCTCCCTCAAATGTGCCCAACCTCAACAAACCCATCCACAAAGTAGTAGTTATGGTGTTTGGTGTGCTCCTTTAAATTATATGGCATAGTTGATAAACTAGAAACTTGTAGCCTCTCTTATCATTTTGTCCCTACAAAACTGGGTTTCCAACATATCAGTCATTATCTTAAAGGAACACTATAGTCACCCAGACCACTTCATCTCAATGAAGTCGTCTGTGTGCAAAGTCTCTTTCTTTTTAACCTTGCAATAACCTTTCTCAGAAACTACAATGTTTACACTGCAAGGTTAAGTCCACCTCTAGTGGATGTAAGCATGACGAGGAGCCTCAACGCTGGAAAAAAGTGAATCTTAATTTTTACATCTGACAAGGGGTAGGAACAGGGACACTATAGCATTAGGGATACAGATTTGTATTCCTAACTCTATAGTGTCCCTTTAATATAAAATCAAGTATATAATTAAATTGCTTATTTAACAAAAATAAGAAAAATGTGCTTGACTCCATCTCAGTTTTTTGAAATACGTGTGCCTATTGCATTTTAAAGCAATGTAAAGGTATGAGAAAGGCATATCTCTGGCAATGTTTTGGAGTTTACATTTTACTATATAAATGACGTTTGCAAAATGTGTTAATGATTACATTTTGCAAGAAAACATATGTTTAAGGTCCTTGGACTTTAAACCAGGAAAGGCTTTTCTTATTATCTAATAGAGAAATGATCTAGGCGTGTACAGTTCTGTCAGCTGTTACAGGCAGATATAGTCCACTGATCACTGAGAGATATGTTAGTTTCACTTGCGTGTCTGTCTTTATAGAACAGATGTCAAATTGTGAAGCTTAATAAAAACAACATCTTGCAATACTTGTATTTATACTGATATTGGAATTATTTGCTACTTTTCTTCTTTATTTAGGTAAATTGTTTCATTATATTTTTAAATGATGCTAAAACATCAGACAAATTGATCCAATGCGCACAAGTTATAGCAGATTATTTTTATTTTGACCGGAATTAAGTAGTTATTGTTAATCTCTTGACTGGAATGGTTATTCAGGCACAAGATCATATTTTGATAACAGATACTAGCTAAAAAAGGGGAATTACAGGAAGAGAAATCCCCATGAGTCATGAACAAAATGACATAAGTGTCATAAAAGTGAAATAACAAGTTTTTATTTCAGAAAATAACACCAGACATTAGGCATTTGAGTGCAGAGTGGCTAAACCTGAAAAGCAGATAATGCAAATATACATAATAATTAATACAATGTAAAATCTCTTTAGTTTGTGCTCATATACACATATATATGTATGTATGTGTGTGTGTGCCTGCATGTGTGAGTTAACTGGAATCAGTCAGTGGTTGCTGCTATTGCTTCTTGGTTCAAATGCATGTAACCTTCAACGTTACTATGCCTGATGACACTATTATCAATAACGTGCATCAGTACAAATTGAAAATGACACAAACACATATTTGTGATGCAGACATTGTTGAGTTAAGGAATTTTTACACTCTTGTGGGCTGGAATGAAAACATTTCTGGAGACAGTTTCAGATATGCAAATACAAGTGAAAAATTGGATTTATTTTGAGCAATCCCTGCATGAAGTTGCCCATGGATTAAGTTCAGTATTACTTGACTATTGCAAATGGACTGAGTCTTGGTCACATGGAAGAATCACCTATTTAGCCAAATCTGACAGTTTATATACCTGTATTTCCCATACTTCAAATGACATAATATTTTCATCAGTAAGAAAGTAGAGGATACCACAATCACCAGGCAGCCAAGGTCAGTGGTGTATCCTGGTTTTGTGCTGCCCTAGGCAAGTGGGTCTTTATCAAGCCAAAAAGATGCGCTGGGTCAAAACGAGGCTGTTTCTGCTCCAATAAAGCTTATTTTTTGGCTTTTTTTTCGCATAATATTTTCATCAGCAAAGAAGCTTTTAAATCAAAATGCGTTTAAGTTCTGTGGGTTCAGGTTTTCTTATGTATGTGGTGTCTATAGGAATTCTCATTATGAACCACGATTGAGTGAAGATATGTGAGATTATATAGTACATCCTCATACCTCCCAAATGTCTCTATTTAGGAGGGACAGTCCCCATTTTGGGCACAAACCCTTCTATCCATCTTTCTATCCTAAAGTCATCTTTTCTAGTAGCTCCTTAGATATTGAAAAATATACCATCGCTATACTATAACAAAGCCTTATCTCTATTACAATAATATAACAGCAGTCTATAAAGAGTTGAGCAGTAAATGGTTTAATTTGGAGCCACATGGTATAATTAGTTACATAAATATAGTGATATACTAAATTAAGCCCTGAGCTCAAACTCCCACTACTCTTGGGCAGCAGTAATGAAAATAGTACAATTCATGCCATAAAAAAACAAAGAAAAAAGTTACTTGAATACTATCCCAAATTCCAACGCACTTTTAAATATCTGGAGGTTTTTAGCATCACTCCAATGGCCATTAAGGTGTAAGCTTACCTGTCACATCCAGGCAATGCTTCTTAAGTGAGTCCTACACTAACAATTCACCTTGATGTTTTCAATTTAAAAGGACCAAACTTCTGGAATAAAAGGGAATCATGACATGTCACACATGTCATGTGTCCTTAAGGGGTTAAATGCAAACTCTCTAATGAGACAAAGAGGGGTATTTTTCTAAACCTCTACACACTTATTAACCCTTAATATGAAACATGTATTTGCTTTTGTATTACACAGCCATGTTACAGTTCTGCCACCCACCCCATGTGCTCCTTAGTAAGGGTTAATAAAATAATAGATTGAAATATGCTGCTTATTGTAAGAAAGTTGTTGTTTTTTTTTTATATGTGGTGATAAGATGATGATTTCTTTACTTGTTTATTTTTAAATTATTTTTGAAACTTTTACGTACTCACGTTACAAAATAAGGACTTGAGCCTTTTAACAGTGCTATAATGAGAAGTGAAAGTGTCATTATTCAAACGCTCTCTTGGTTTCTTTCTTGTGTTATTACGTGAATCATATACCATAAAATTCTGTAAATGATTATATGTCATCAGATTTAGTTTTCATTCTCTGTCTCTTGATTTGTAACCACACAACACTATGAATAGTTAAGTTGGCTTTTATTGGTGCAATCAGCTGTTATCAACAAAACCTTCACCTGTGTGAGTTACATGCAGTTTGTGCTTGTATGCATGAATTTACAAGACAAGCTAAACTAGACCTGTCAATCAGTAAATCTGCTTATAACAACTATTGCTTTCAGTTATATATTCCAAGATAGTATGCATTGTGCATTAATTCTATTACATGGAAATTTATAGTTTAAGGAAATATTCCATATGAAAAAAAAAAAAATACATATAAATATTTATATATATATATAAAAAGTGAAAAAAGATAGCACTCCCAGGACTTGTAAATAAAATAAAACTTAACTTTTAATCAATCAGCAGAAGGACCTTCTGCTGATTGATTAAAAGTTAAGTTTTATTTTATTTACAAGTCCTGGGAGTGCTATCTTTTTTTCACTTTTTGTATTTTGCTGGACAAGCACCGGGCATATACATTTGGATTGTGGAGTGCAGGATTATTTTGCTTCGTTATATATATATATATATATATATATATATATATATATATATATATATATATGAATATTTGTAGGGTTCCTATTGTTCTGTTGCAGCTCGAATATACCTCATAACAATTAATTTCTCCCATCAGTATGGAGCCAAACGTCCTTGTAGAAATGTTAGGCAGGCATGACAGATACACAAAAGTAAAATAATACACTACTCCTGAGGAAGTCTGGTGATCCAGACGAAACGCGTAGAGACTTATATTGATTGCCAATTTTATTATTTTACTTTTGTGTATCTGTCATGCCTGCCTAACATTTCTACAAGGACGTTTGGCTCCATACTGATGAGAGAAACAGAATTGTTTTGATGGGCCTTTTTACAACTGTTATATTGTAAGTGCAACCATTAAAGCCGATATTTTATTTTATAACAGTGCTATACTATGTTACTTCTTATCTTTTACATGTCCAACCCACCATTCTAACTCTGAGGAATTTGGGGAAATCTATCAATTTGATGTGCCTGAAAACCACATAAATTCTGTGAGTGTGACATAAACAAAAGGGGCACCTGTGTTTTTACGTTAATCCCCTATGAGCGTATTCTTTCTTTTATTTCTATAGGTCTAGGTATATTCTACTTTGATTCCTGTTGTTGGAAAGAAACACTGTCTTTTAACTTGAGCTAGGAAATATTGGAAATGATATAATCCTGGTATGAGAAGTGGTTATAGTCTTTTAGACTACAATAATAATGAGTAATTTGGCAAATGAGAAATTCAATAAAAATAGCAAGTGGAATCCCAGAGGACAAACTTTAGTATTCATTTTCCTTCCAAAATAACTTTAGGTAAGAACCTAAGTCAATAACAGTCAATGAAGCAAGTAGCGAGAACACATCTAAGATGAACAGCACATTGATTGAGCAATTTGGATGCGTCTGAGGCTTCCTTTTGAAGGGAAGCACGTGACGTCAGACGCATGGGCAGAGACGGATCAACAAAACCTGGACATTAAATGGATAATGCCGATCTGTCTAAAAACAATATGGAGGAATTCAACATGGGGGAATCCTGACAGTGCTGATTCGGGGGTGGCCAGATGGCCACCTCCTGGGCCCCCTGTGAGAGGGCACCTCTCTGTGCCCACTCCTGCAGCGGCTCACAGTTGCAGGCTTCAGCAGGGCGGCCAGGCCCACCTGAGTGATGAGTCCAGTTGCAGCTGCGACCCCTGCGACCATGGTAGTTTCCCCACGTTTCCCAGCATTGATGATGTAGCATTAGTGTTTAGTCTAGACCAGTGGTTCTCGAACCAGTCTTCATGGCCCACTAACAGCTCAGGTTTTTCCAGTATCTCCATTGCAATAAAAAAGGATAATATGTAAATCCCGAACTGTTGGTGGCCATGAGGACTGGTTTGGGAACCGCTGGTTTAGACTGTATGGAATTACACTATGATGAGGATTTCCATGTTGAGGATTTTCAACCACCACACAGTTCTCTTCATTCTCAACCCCTGATGTTTTCTAACCAAATATCACCAGTGCTTGTGTCTCAAAAGAATTATGATGAAATTGATGTTGTTGAGTATCTCATGCAGGTTGCTGTACCACCACAACTGTTGAAGGAACACTTTAGGGTCAGGAACACAAACATGTATTCCTGACCCTATAGTGTTAAAAACACCATCTAGCCCCCATGGCGCCCCTTTGTTTACCTAAATATAGTAAAATCTTACTTGTATTCCTGTCTGCTGCTGCTGTTGGCTTGGCTTCTGATCTGCCTACTTGGCTGACATCATCAGAAGTGGTGATCAATTGTTAATCACAATGCTTTCCCATAGGATTGGTTGAGCTTGTTAAGGAGGCAGATATGGGGCAGAGCCAGGACAAGCCGAACCCAGCCCTGGCCAATCAGCATCTCCTCATAGAGATACATTGAATCAATGCATCTCTATGAGGAAAGTTCAGTGTCCCCAGGCAGAGGGTGGAGACACTGAATGACAGTGCTAAATACTGTGCAGTACTGCCCCAGATAGCACCGCTAATAGCCATATAAGTGAGTGGCCAGTAGAGGTATCCCTAGGCTGTTGTGTAAACATTGCATTTTCTCAGTAAACACAGTGTTTACTACAAAAAAAGCCTGAAGGGAATGATTATACTCACCTAAACAAATACAATAAGCTGTAGTTGATCTGCTAATGTCCCCTTAAACCACTAACTTCCACCAGTGCCACTATCCCTGCTAGTTCCACCACTAGCCTTCTTCCTTTCAGAAACCACATCAAAGTGCACAGGTTGGAAAAGTAGTAGCTTAAAGCAAGGTACATGGAGGAAACAATAGAACCAACAATAGAAACAAGCCACCCATAACTTGTATTACCACCCTTCATTCCAAAGTGTGGGAACATTTTGGTACAATATGACGGGCATCTAGCAATATGCAAACTGTGTGGTAGGAAAGTCAGCCACAGGAAAGTGTTGGGTCATCTTACCAACTCCACGATGAACCAATATTTTACACACACACCACAAAGCAGCATTGCTTGCTTGCTAGCTCCACCAGCTAGCACTACTAGGGTAAGTAGTAGTGCCATCACCAAGGAGGCTGTGGCAACCTAATATGAGATTATTTTAACAGACTTTTAGCAGGAATGTAGTGCCCTCGCTCTATTGTTCCTGTTTTGAGTTTTTAATGAAAAGTTGGCAAAGGCTGATGGCTAGTCTGTGCACTTCAAAACCGAACTATGAAGATCTCCAAGATCTCTTAGTGTCCAGCATGTCTTCCTGTCCTTAACAGGACAATGGTTGCTGCTCAAGGTGTTGCAAGATCTAACCAGTTCAGGTTGTGGTGGCAAGTGCTTTGGTAGGCAAGCAGGAGCTCTTCATCTTCCTCCTTAATACTGTGTTGATGGACGAGCAGCATACCTTAGAAAATATATTGCAAGCATGGAAGAAAATGGCGATGCAGTGTTCAGGCAAGCACACAGGTGCAAATGAGTTTTGTAGTGACTGATGGAGCAGAAAATATGGTCAAGGCTCTCCGTGATTGTTAGTATAAAGTTGTGCGCTGCTCAGCCTATATCCTTCATCTGGCTGTGAAGATTGCTGTTGATAAGAAAAACACTGGATGGTTGGCAACCCTTCTTGAGTTCTTGATGGAAGATTGCTGGCCACTTTCACTGTAGTGTTAAGGAGAGTTAGCTCCTGAGAAAGGAACAAATTAAGGCAGGCATTAAGCAGAACCATCTCAAATAGGGACTCAGTAGAACTGCTTTGGAGATGTTGTAATGCATTCTGGAGAAGCATAAGTCAATCCACAGCATGGTTTATTATGATTTATTTAAGATTCTTAGCCCCATGGCAGGTGGAATGGGCAATGTTTTGGACAAGCAAAGGTCCTTAGACCTTTGAGGGATGTCACTGAGATTTTTTTGTTGTTGTAAATATCTGTTTATTTCGACATGAGGTTTTCCCATCATACTTTTTTTTTTTAATCAAGCATAACAGAACAGTAAAGCACACGACACAGAGGTCTGTGTCAATGAAGCGTAAAACCATGAAACTCGCAGGTTCCTTGAACATTTAGGTAATTTGTGAGACACGCAGGTCTCCATTGTTGTTGGGTTAGTTGCATGTCAGATGGTCACTAGTTAGAAACCCCTAATGATAATAAATGACATGCAATTTCATATTCTAGCTCATGATTCCATATACCCAGGTGCAGGGCCGGCCTTAGGCATTTGGGCGCCCTGTGCAAAAAATCTTCACAGCGCCCCCCCCCTCCCCCACTCCTTACCCCTTCCCACACACCCTGTCACACACACACAGGCAGGCAGACAGCCATACACACACACACAAACACACTCAGGCAGTCATACACAGACAGCCACACACAAACACACACACAGACATAGAATGTGACGGCAGATAAGAACCATTCGGCCCATCTAGTCTGCCCAGACAGTCACACATAGGCAGTCACACACAAACACACACACACACACACACACACACACAGGCAGACAGCCACACACACACACAGGCAGACAGCCACACACACAGCCACACACAAACACACAAGCAGACAGCCAAACACACAGAGGCAAACAGCCACACACACACACACACAGTCACACACACACAGACAAACAGTCAAACACACACAGACAGTCAAACACACACAGACAAACAGTCAAACACACACTGTCAGACAGCCACACACACACAGTCACACACAGACAGACACACACACACACACACTGGCAGACAGTCACACACACACACGCAGACAGTCACACACACACACGCGCAGACAGTCACACACAGACACGCGCAGACAGTCACACACACACACACACACAAACATAGGCAAACAGTCACACACACACAGGCAGACAGCCACACACACACAGTCAGACACACACACTCACTAACAGACAAACACACTCACAGACACACACTAACAGACACACACACACTAACATACACAGACACACACTAACATACACAGACACACACTAACATACACAGACACACACTAACATACACACACACACACTAACAGACACACACTAACATACACACACACACACTAACAGACACACTGACATACACACACACACACACACACACACACTCACCCACATTAACACATTTTTTTAGCTCGCACACCCCTAAGGCCGGCCCTGCCCAGGTGATATTCACAATTGGAAGAGGGTAATGCACACACAAAGGGCCTACTCCTGCCAGGGTTCTCCAAATTAGGAGGGCCAAAATCCCAGTGAATTCAATAAAAGAAACATTAATATCTGGTCACACCTGGAGATTTCTTATGAAGGCAGACTTTATTTGAGGTGCAGAAGGGAAGTGTAGTGTGTGTTTGTGTAGTGGATACAGAGTGTGTGAGTATATATGTGGGGTAGGATAGCGGCTGCATTTGGTGGGAAAATGCTTTTTATTTTATTTTAAATTTTTTTGATCATTAATTTAATAATTTTATCCCCCCCCCCCCTCTTGGCATTACACTACCTGCTGGTCCGGTGGTATCATGCAGGCTGCCAGGTGCTGTGTAGTGCTGGGGCCCAGGCAACATAATCTTCAGCTTCCGGCAGCTCTCCTCTCCAGCTTTCTGCACAGATCATTGCACTGGCAGACTGCGGCAATGCTCTGATGCTAGCCGGGTGCTAACGAGAATTGGAGAGCTTCTGGAAGCTGAAGATCGTATGTGCTGGGCCTCATCTTCACAATACACGCTATCTGGGCCTGCAGGAGCAGTGATAGAACTAACATAGATGGTGCAAGACTCTTTCTTTTGGGCCCCTCTCAAGTACTAGGGTGTCCAAAATGTAAATTCTCATCTGTTGTACAAGTCCCACAATGCTTTTCCAGCTATGGATCTACAATTTGCCCATCCTTGCAGGGTTTTATTTAGGACTCACAGTTTTCAGTATAGATGGAACTGCTGACATGGAGAATGCAGTATTTATAGAATTGACAGATTGGAGTACCTAAGTCTGCTAGACTGAGAGATGTATAATAGCCACACAAAAATAAAAACAGAGAAGGACCACGAATGATGCAGATAAAAAGTACACCATAAAAGACTTGAAGCTGAATTGGACTCACAAGCATAAAGTTAAAAAGGCAGAACATGTATAACACAGGATTGAACTTCTTTCTTCTCTTTTTCCAACCTCTGTGCTTGTAAGGGAAAAAAGAGAAATAGACACAGTGCACAACTGATTAACAACAACAACAACAAAAAAAACACTTTATTATGTTGCACTCTCAAGAGAGAGAAAGATTAACAGCCCATCAAAATGTAAACTTATTTTGCTCCAAGGGAGAAATCCATATATAGCCACCAGGAACCAGAAGTATAAAAACTAAATCAATAAAATAAAAACAGAATAAATGTGTCTAGTCGTCCTATGGTGATATGGCTATACATTTCCACAGTTTAGATTATAACAAGTTGAACAATGCTTTTGAAACTCAAAAAGTCCTAGAATCAAAGAATGCCACTAAAAAAAAGTATATATATAATTTTAACACAGACACTTTTTCTTGAACCACTTTCACACATTTCATTTCAACATGTTGTCACCAATGTCGTGATCTGCATGGACCTACATCCTGTGAGTGCTCATCAAATGCAAGGGCACTCGATTTGAATGGAACACCCATCCATGTAACTATTGTTTTAGATCATTATATTGTTCTTTCTCTTACTGTGTATAAAAATCGTGTCTCTTTTTTGAGGCTACGCCTATAAAGGAAATGTGTAAATAAATGATACTTTTATTATGCTGTTAATGTAACATACCTGTATAAACCTTACCCACAGTACACTTAACCACATGCCTCATTTCAACTCTTTTCTTCTTGTAATTTCCCCACGGACATATACCTCGTCCTGTACTTTAGCCCAAAACCAATTTGTTCCCAAAAGCCATAGCTCTCACCAGTGCAGTTCCCCAGAGGAACTTTCCCAGTATATCTCCCACATAAAAATCTCTCCATCAGTTTATTCCCTCACAGCCACATCTTCTCAGTCAATTTCAAAATACACATTTACATTTCAGCCGCCCATTTATCTTAGAATAGATTATCTTACCTAGTTTTGTGACATCTGCAGGAACTGGCACTTGACTTAAGCTGCCCATTGCAATACCTATAATAATTGTATTAAAAAGAAGTGGACTAAGAACAGATCCATGTCAGGGTTGCTGGGGTTTTTCCTGGTTCTTCTGATATTGTCCCGGTCCCGCACGCTGCAGGCTGTCAAAGACCATCCTTATATTAGTGCCTGAATTCATGTCTGAATTTGGGTCTTCATGACACTTTTTGCATACCGATACAGGTGAACTCCGATGACATCACAGATCAGGCTGATACGGTTTTGTACTGCCCATGAGTCATCTGAAACTCTAAAATCAAGCATTGCTATTTATATTCACCTGTCTGACTCATTGTTGCCCTGTTGTGATTCTAATTAGCCCAAAAGCACGTTCTTGTACATTCAGTTTCTTTGGTATCTGACTCTTGGCTTGTTTATCATTTATCCTGACCTCTCTACTACTGAGCCTTGGCCTGCATTCAGTTTATCCTGTTTTCTCCTCTTCTTGAGATTGGCTATGACATTGTCATACATTAGCCCGTCTATTCTAATGACCGGTACATGGACAGTTGTGTTCTGGACCTGTGTGATTTTATCTCCTACCCCAATCCTGACAATCTATGTGGGAATTTACTTACCACTCGAAAATTGAACAACTACATTCTGCACTAATTACCTTTCAAAATAATTGTGCTTGCTTATTAACACTGGCCTGGAGGAGACCAAGGGACAGAGCAGACTGGCACCTAGAGACCCATAAGGGTTAAATCATTTGAAAATGGTTTAACCCCATAAAGTAAGACAGCACCATGACCTCCAGATCTCACAATGACTTCAATGAGATTAAATTGTTATAGGGGCTAGAGATTTCATCTAATTGTACTGTAGTTATGTCACATGTGACATAACACGGAAATCATGAAACAGGAAATGAATGATGTGAAATTTGACATGTTTTACATAGTCTTTGTGACAAACGCTCCTACCCACGAAAGTTTGCCATGGACCCCTGGGGGAGTGTGGTAGCCGGCCTCCTGCCCACCGATTATGGTCCGGGTCTGAGACACCGTTCAGGAGTTATCCTACCCAGCCGCCATTAGCAGCTTTCCCTGGGTGCCCCTGGTTCGTCACTTTATCTTCATTCGAATAGAACTGAATGCTACCTTCCTGGCAGCTGTTCGCATGAACCAAACCCATGAATGGTCCTCAGAAGTACTTAGCCGCGACCGCTATTGAACTAATTTCGTCATGAGGACTTCGTGGGTCCCCGGTCACCTCAGCCGCTATTGAACTAATTTCATCATGAGGACTCCGTGGGTCCCCGGTCACCTCACAAAGAATATAAACCCAATCTGGACAAATCAGTGGCAATGCCACTGGGGATGGCGGCGGGGGACGCAGAGCGGCTAGGGAACAGATGTGGGATAAAGCTGACTACCATTTACTTAAATACCTAGCTGTAAAACTGACAGCTGACCCAAATAACCTCTACTAGGGAACTATACACCCTTAATAAATAGGCTCATACATGACCTGGATACCTTGCTCTACACCATCAAAATGAACCTGCTATCACGCCCGCTCTTTTTATTTCAGGCGCTACCCATCAAATTAATTAAGAAAGATCTAAGTCATCTGCAAAGTATGATTGATAATTTTATATGGTCCAGAAAGCGGGGCTGGACCTACCAAACCTTTATCTATACTACCTAGCAGCCCAACTGGCCCAGACAGTAATGTGGCACTTACCAATAGAAACACACCACTGGGTGGATTTAGAATCCCACCTGATGAACACAAACCTCCTCCAATTCTGGATCTGGGTGACTAAACCTGACAGGCCCGCTCACCGAACGACATGTCCGGCCATCCTTAACTCCATCAGAATATGGGATTTCCCAGCACGTAAACACTCATTAAAAACCTATCCCCAAGGACCCCGTATCTTAGGAAAAAGTATTTTGAACCCAGGATGAGAGCTAGAGATTTCTGAGGAATAGAGACCAGAGGGGTGCAATGATACTAATAAATGTACATGGACAACAACTCATTCAGACCATTTGATTTTTATCAAAGACCATTTGATAAAAATGATGGCGCTCCTGACCACTAGGGATTATTTTTGTTATATTCAGCTCAGGGATTTTGCCAGGGAACGAAGTGTGATGGCAGCTGCAAAGGACAAAATTACGTTCTTTGAACGTTTCTTTATTACAGACACAGCACAACAAGTACTTATCACTGCAATGTATACCCAACTCATTTCCCCAGATGGAGACAACCGAACACTTAGATACAAAGATCACTGGGAGGCTGATTTAGAACAGAAATTAGAAGGGGAAAACTGGGTAGACATGTAGGAGGCTGCTGCAAAAAGCTCCATCTGTGTAACTCTGCAGGTACAATCATACAAAATATTGATGAGGTGGTATACCACTCCCCTGAAGTTGCACAGAATGGGGAAAACCTCCACAGATGATTGCTGGAGGGAGTGCGCCGATAAGCGAACATTTCTGCATATGTGGTTGTGGCGAAACCGACCTCGCCACGTGTCCTTGGAGGGGGCTGCTTGCCTGCCTCTTGCCTTTGGACTATGGACCAGACTTTATGGGAATGTGATACCCCTGATAGCTACACCATGGAGCCTATTCATATAATGAAAGACTATGGGAAAGACTTTAGCTCCATGGCAATTGTACTGTGTGAGTAGGATCTGCGCGCTATTCGGTAGTTTTGTGCGTGCAGATCCCAGCTATCTGGGGATAGGTGAAATGTCTGTGTGTTATGTGTCAATGTGACTTTATGTATTTTAAAGTGTTTTATGTCGTTTTGCAACCATGTGGTTAATGGAGTCTGCCTCTAGTCCTGCATAATTGGATTACTTCTCCAATTAACTCCAGGGCAGAAGGGAGGAAACCAGGGTGCATTGTGGGGATGTTTTTCTGCCAGCCAGAAAGGAACAAAAGATACTTTTAGTAACTTTTGAACCCCTGGTCGGATTCATGCCATTTTTTAATATGTTGTTCCCCTGAATGGATTGATTGTGGATATGTATTTTTATGTGAATGTGATGTATGGTTTTAAAGTTATGAAAGTTGTGTAAAAGTATATTTTACACTGTATGCATAATGGGATTATGTGTCCCACTAAGGGGAGGGGATGTGTGGGAGGTAACATCTATGTGATTGGTTATTTTATGCCTCCCCCTGGGTGTGGCCTGTATGTGTGAGTTGGAAATAAAAGCCAGGCTGGATGAGCCAGTCCAGAGTTCCTGTTTAACCCTCAAAATGAAGTGTCGTCTCGTTCTTGGGGGGAATTGGATTGTAAGCTGACTGCCAGGAGTGTAAGCGGATTGTATGCTTTTCTTGTTCAGCTGTTCCAGTTCGGAGTGTTATTTCGTATCCAGATCGGGAGTTTGGTGTTCTGCAGTAGCTGTGCCTGTCTCTAGGAAAGGGGATTATCGCCTAAACGGATTTTATTCCCTTTTATGCTGAAACGGTCCGCAACAATTGGTGGCAAGCGGCGGGATCGTTCCTACAACCAGAGGGACAGCTACAGACAACACCATTCCTGGATTACAAAGTAAGGGCAACGCCAGTACTCGTACAGCGTCCCCACCAGCAGTCATGTTCTATCGATATGAAGGCGTAGAGTTTGCTACTGAGGTAATGAGGAGAATAGCCAAATATGGCCCGAATCCCCGGAAGGTGATTGTTGATGCAGCTATACAGCAACTGCTTGAAGAGAACCAGAGGTCACGTGATCTCGAGCACGATTTCATCCTGTTAATGGTGAGTCATGGTCAAGAAGATGAGGTAGCCGATATCCTCCTCCAACACAAACCAGAGAAACCCAAAGTAGAGGACTGCATGGAGTGGTACTGGAAAGGCCCCCAGCAGGCAGGTGGAGATGGGACCGAGGTCTTTCTACCGGCCCTACAGGGATGCTGGGCAGTCGGCCCAGATCCCCAACGGCAGTGTGTACCCCAGGGAGCTGATGGTGTCGTCCATCCTCCCCAGCGGCAGTGTGTACCCCAGGGAGCTGATGGTGTCGTCCATCCTCCCCAGCGGCAGGCTGAGTTACAGGGGGCAGAGGTAGTTGTTCCTGCCCCCCAGCAGCAAAGTGAGACGCCAAGAAGGCAGTGTGAAGTGAAGGGAGCGGAGAGCAGCGTCCTCCCTCCCCAGCGGCAGTGTGTGCCCCAAGGAGCAGAAGGTGCAGTCCTTCCTCCCCAGCGGCAGTGTGTACCCCAGGGAGCTGATGGTGTCGTCCATCCTCCCCAGCGGCAGTGTGTGCCCCAGGGAGCAGAAGGTGTAGTCCTTCCTCCCCAGTGGCAGTGTGTACCCCAGGGAGCTGATGGTGTCGTCCTTCCTCCCCAGCGGCAGTGTGTGTCCCAGGGAGCAGAAGGTGCAGTCCTTCCTCCCCAGCGGCAGTGTGTAACCCAGGGAGCAGAAGGTGCCGTCCTTCCTCCCAAGCGGCAGTGTGTACCCCAGGGAGCTGATGGTGCCGTCCTTCCTCCCCAGCGGCAGTGTGTACCCCAGGGAGCTGATGGTGTCGTCCATCCTCCCCAGCGGCAGTGTGTCCTGCAGGGAGCAGAGACAGTCAGTCTCGCACCCCAGCAGCAGGACAAGAGAATGAAAGGGGAGACAGCTGGTCTCCCTTTCCACCAGCAGAGAAAGTGGCAGGGAGAGGAGCCTGCTAACCCCTCTCCCCAGCGGCAGTTCACCGTCCAGAGAGAGGAGCTTGTTACACCCTCTCCCCAACGGCAGCCTAACCCACCAAGGGGAGATGTTAAGCCCCACAACTGTGCAGATGGGACCGTAGTCTCTGCACTTACAGCACAAGGGGTAGGGACGGTCGGTCCTGTCCCCCAGCCACAGAGCGGTGTATCCAAAGGGAAGACAGTCGGTCTCTCCCTCCGGCAGCCGAGCTATGCACCTAAAGGGGAGACAGTCAGTCTCCAGCAACCAGGCTCCAACCAGACTACTCCCGTGGTAGTGCGGGCACCAGGACAGAGTACCGCTGGTCTCTGCCCCCTCAGCAACCCACCAAGGCAGCCTACCAGTCCCCCACACAGCCGTGGTAAGGCACCTGGACATGGACCAGATTCTCCCTTACCCAGGTGTAGTAACCGTTTATTGTGGGTGGGCTGTACTGCTGTTTCTGTTTTGTGGGTGGGCTGCTGGACTAACCAGGGCACTGACCGGCAGGAGGTCAGATACCCTGTTAGTCTATTTGGAAAAGGGGAGAAGTGTGGCGAAACCAACCTCGCCACGTGTCCTTGGAGGGGGCTGCTTGCCTGCCTCTTGCCTTTGGACTATGGACCAGACTTTATGGGAATGTGATACCCCAGATAGCTACACCATGGAGCCTATTCATATAATGAAAGACTATGGGAAAGACTTTAGCTCCATGGCAATTGTACTGTGTGAGTAGGATCTGCGCGCTATTCGGTAGTTTTGTGCGTGCAGATCCCAGCTATCTGGGGATAGGTGAAATGTCTGTGTGTTATGTGTCAATGTGACTTTATGTATTTTAAAGTGTTTTATGTCGTTTTGCAACCATGTGGTTAATGGAGTCTGCCTCTAGTCCTGGATAATTGGATTACTTCTCCAATTAACTCCAGGGCAGAAGGGAGGAAACCAGGGTGCATTGTGGGGATGTTTTTCTGCCAGCCAGAAAGGAACAAAAGATACTTTTAGTAACTTTTGAACCCCTGGTCGGATTCATGCCATTTTTTAATATGTTGTTCTCCTGAATGGATTGATTGTGGATATGTATTTTTATGTGAATGTGATGTATGGTTTTAAAGTTATGAAAGTTGTGTAAAAGTATATTTTACACTGTATGCATAATGGGATTATGTGTCCCACTAAGGGGAGGGGATGTGTGGGAGGTAACATCTATGTGATTGGTTATTTTATGCCTCCCCCTGGGTGTGGCCTGTATGTGTGAGTTGGAAATAAAAGCCAGGCTGGATGAGCCAGTCCAGAGTTCCTGTTTAACCCTCAAAATGAAGTGTCGTCTCGTTCTTGGGGGGAATTGGATTGTAAGCTGACTGCCAGGAGTGTAAGCGGATTGTATGCTTTTCTTGTTCAGCTGTTCCAGTTCGGAGTGTTATTTCGTATCCAGATCGGGAGTTTGGTGTTCTGCAGTAGCTGTGCCTGTCTCTAGGAAAGGGGATTATCGCCTAAACGGATTTTATTCCCTTTTATGCTGAAACGGTCCGCAACAGTGGTGGACCTGTCCTAAAATTTCTCGGTTCTGGCCAAACGTAGGCAGCTTCATAAAAGAGGTACTGAACAGATAAGTGGACCTGGAGCCATGGTCGTTCCTACTATCCAAAGTCACCAAGGGCCTCACCTTTTGGGAACAGAAACTCCATAATAAAATGACCCTGGTTGCAAGACGCGCTGCGGCACAGTCATGTCTTAAGAGCACAGTACCCACATTAGAAAGTTATTCTAAAAATAAAAGACAACCATTTGATGGATAAATTAACTGCCCAAATCTGTAACACAAAGTCCTCCTTTAAATGACCACTATAGGCACCCAGACCAATTCAGCCCAATGAAGTGGTCTGGGTGCCAGGTCCAGCTAGGTTTAACCCTTTTTGCAGTAAACAGCAGTTTCAGAGAAACTGCAATGTTTACCTATGGGTTTACCTATCCAGCCTCTAGTGGCTGTCTCATTGACAGCCGCTAGAGGGCTTCCGCGCTTCTCACTGTGTTTTTCACAGTGAGAAGACGCCAGCATCCATAGGAAAGCATTGTGAATGCTTTCCTATGGACTGGCTGAATGCCAGTCTGGTTCGGTACACAAGTAGAGGTTGCAGAGAATCTTTTAGCCGGGTTGATATCGCGGTAACGCTGTTCAATAATCCAGTGTCTTGTATCTGGCGCGGTCGCATTATGTAGCGTGGGGGAGACCGCGTCAGAGAAGGGGTGTGGCTAAACTCCGTCAACCCGGAAGAGACAAGGAATTACCGGTAGTTGAGGCATGACAGTACCCTCCCTGTAAGGAGCACCCACCGGGTGCTATCAACATGGTTTAGAAGGATAGCGTTTGTGGAACGCGGCAATTAGCCTGCTTGCATGGATCACAGAGGAGTTTTCCCATGTATCTTCATCAATTCCGTAACCCTTCCATCTAATGAGGTACTGTAGAGAGCCACGATGGATCCGTGAATCCAGAATATTTTGGATCTCGTATTCTTCTTCACCTTGTACCAAAACAGGATCGGGAGTAGTAATTACATCTCTATGGAAAGGGTCAGGAAGATGGGGTTTGAGTAAGGAAACATGGAAGACAGGATGAAGTTTCAAAGTAGGTGAAAGCTTCAATTTCACAACATTACGGTTGATAATTGACAATATTTGAAATGGACCAAGAAAAAGGGAACTCAGCTTCTTTGAAGGACGGTTGGTGGATATGTTTTTTGAGGAGAGCCAGACAAGATCACCAATTTTATAAGCCGGAGGAGGTTGTCTTTTAGTATCAAAAAATTTATTTTGATTGGCGGATGCTAATTCAAGATTTTCATGTAATTTTCGAAATAGGGAAGACATGTGAGAGATTTGATTTGAAACGGTGGGATTAGATGAAGGAATTGTATGAACAGGAAACGAAGAGGGATGAAACCCATAATTGGAGAAGAAGGGAGTCATTTTGCTACTGGTATGAACTGAGTTGTTATATGCAAATTCGGCCATGGGCAACCATGTCATCCAATCATCTTGTAAGTGGGAATAATAACATCGTAAATATTGCTCTAAGCATTGGTTAACTCTTTCAGTTTGCCCATTGGTTTAGGGATGATAAGCGGAAGATAGTTTACGTTGAATACGAAGAGAAGCACACAATGCGTTCCAGAACTTGGAGGTGAACTGGGTTCCACGGTCTGATATGATTTCCTCTGGAAGTCCATGAAGTTTCACTATATTATCGAGAAATACTTTTGAGAGTTCAGATGATGAGGGTAATTTCTTCAAGGGGATAAAATGGGAAATTTTTGTGAAGCGGTCCACTACTACTAAAATGGTGGTTTGATGTTGAGAGGGGGGAAGTTCCACCAAGAAGTCCATAGAAATGGATTGCCAAGGCCTCTCCGGAATCGGTAGATTCAATAATTGACCAAATGGGTGATGATGTTCAGATTTGGATCTTTGGCAGGTTGAACAAGTTTTGACATAGGATTCGATGGTGGTGTCCTGGCGAGGCCACCAATAGTATCTTTTGGATAATTCTAGGGTCTTTTTTATACCAGGATGACCAGCCAGAGGAGAATCACGAATAAATTCGAGTACTTTAAATCAGGTTCCCGGTGTTCTCCTCCGGGTAGGGTTGTTTCTCAGACAGGATGAGGAAAGTCCAGATACTAGCTGTGGTCGAGGAGAGGAGAAGGAGGGTAAGTAGAATTCCAGTCCGGTTCGGTACACAAGTAGAGGTTGCAGAGAATCTTTTAACCGGGTTGATATCACGGTAACGCTGTTCAATAATCCAGTGTCTTGTATCTGGCGCGGTTGCATTATGTAGCGTAAGGGGGAGACCGCGTCAGAGAAGGGTTGTGGCTAAACTCCGTCAACCCGGAAGAGACAAGGAATTACCGGTAGTTGAGGCATGACAGGCGAACGCGAACTTCCGCAAACGTTCGTGAACCACCGAACCGGGCGAACCGCCATTGACTTCAATGGGCAGGCGAATTTTAAAACCAACAGGGACTGTTTCTGGCCACAAAAGTGATGGAAAAGTTGTTTCAAGGGGACTAACACCTGGATTGTGGCATGCCGGAGGGGGATCCATGGCAAAACTCCCATGGAAAATTACACAGTTGATGTAGAGTCTGGTTTTAATCCATAAAGGGCAGAAATCACCTAACATTCCTAAATCACAATGGATATGGATTGACACCTGACATATGACTTATTGACACCTTGACATATGGATTGACACCTGTCCTCAGAGCCTCTGATGCACACGGACACAGAGCAGAATAAGGACTGTTCCCCCTACATAGGGTCACTTGGGAGATATGGATTGACACCTGTCCTCAGAGACCACAATAAACACTGACACAGAGCAGAATAGAGACTTTTCTCCCTACATAGAGTCACTTGGCAGATATGGCGTGGTCGTGGGAGGAGGAGGAGGATGACTTTCACCTCTTCCCCTGTTAGATTCCCGTTGTGCTGTGACATCACCCTTATACGCTGTGTAAAGCATACTTTTTAATTTATTTTGCAAATGCTGCATCCTTTCCGACTTGTAATTCGGTAACATTTCCGCCACTGTCTGCTTATACCCGGGGTCTAGTAGCGTGGACACCCAGTACAGGTCGTTCTCCTTCAGCCTTTTTATACGAGGGTCCCTCAACAGGCACGACAGCATGAAAGACCCCATTTGCACAAGGTTGGATGCCGAGCTACTCATTTCCCGTTCCTCCTCCTCATACAGAGCAGAATAGGGACTGTTCCTCCTACATAGGGTCACTTGGCAGATATGGATTGACACCTGTCCTAAGGATCCCTGTATTGGGGAACATTGTCGCCCAAACTAATTTATATGCCCATCAATTCCGAGCTACAAATCCGGACTCTTTTTTGGCAAAGATACACACTGTGCCAGAATTTAAAAGATTCTGGGCATTGACTATGCTGATGGGCATCATAAAGAAGCCCTCCATCCGCTCCTACTGGAGCAGTAGCCCCATCTGCTCTACCCCCATTTACTCCCAATGTGTAGCGGTACTTACCCTCTCCAGGGGCCGGCCGGGGTCCTCTCTTCTCGCCGCGCGCGGTCCTGCTCCTGCACGAGCCGCGTGCGGCTCAGCCAAAGATAAGATCAGTCAGGCGGGCAGTGACCGCGAGAAGCGGTCACGTGTCCCGCCCGACACTAAGAGCGCGCCGCGCGTCTCGGGCGCGCTCTTAAAGGGACAGTGGGAGACTAAATTAGAATCAGTCTCCCATTGGCCCCTGTCATGCCACGTTCCCCATACACTCACGTTTTGGGGGCGTGGATATGACAGGGGCCAATCAAAGTGAACATTAGGGTATTTATACTCACCTGTTTCCTTTGCTCCTTGCCCTATCGTGGTTTCTGTCCAGTTCCCTTTAGTGCTTGTATCGTTCAGTTGTTTTTTTGGTGCTTGACCTTGGCTTTGTTCCCGACTCCGCTCTCTCTTTATCCTTGCTTGCTTATCCGCTGTTTTGTCCTCTGTGTACCAGTCCTCGGCTTGTTCTACGTTACGCTGTCTCTCAGTTCCCTTGACCTCGGCTTGTTCTAGACTCTGTCTTTCTTATTCTCGTCCTAGTCCGGCCATTCTAGGTCCGGTAAGACGAACCCTGGTTTCTTGTCTCTTGACTATCTGAACTATTCCTGCGTGTTGGGGTATATTACCGTGACATTACGATAGGGCCATGGACCCCGCAGGTTTAGGACAACAGATGGCCACTCATGAGGCTAGATTCGCAGAACAGGATCACCGTATGGATCAAATGGCTCAAGCCATCCAGACACTGTTGTCCAGATCAGCTCCGGTACCTGTACCTGCGCCTCCTGTAAACCCTATACCAGACACAGCTAATATGCCTAATGCTTCAGCACATCTAACCCCGCCACCTAGGTATGGAGGGGACGCTAAGACATGTAGGGGATTCCTTAATCAAGTGGAATTCCACTTTGAAATGTACCCACGTTCATTTCCCACTGATAGATCTAAGGTGGGTTTTCTTATGCACCAGCTTACGGATAAGGCACTAGAATGGGCAAATCCTATCTGGGAGGCTAATGGGCCTATGGTACACGACTTCAATAGCTTCCTCACAGTGTTTCGTAGAACATTTGACACGACTAAAAGGTCAAAAAATGCCGCCAGGGCATTAATGAGAATAAAGCAAGGATCTAAATCTGTAGCCGATTATGCTATTCAGTTCCGTACCCTTGCCTCACAGGTAGATTGGACTAATAATGGGCTTACTACTGCGTTTATGGAAGGTCTGTCTGAAACTATGTTGGATGAGGTAGCAGCTAAGGACCTCCCTGTACCCCTGGAGGACCTGATTGACTATCTTATCGATATAGATAACAGGATCCGTGACAGGTTATATACCAGGTCCAGAAATAGACGTTTTGTTCCCGTTAACTCACCTAGAGCTGAGACTCCCGAGGGATCTAAAGGTTCTGAGGAGGAACCTATGCAGTTAGGGGTTGCCAAACTTACTGACGCTGAAAAGCTTTATAGGAGAAAGGAGGGACTTTGTCTTTATTGTGGTAGGAGGGGTCATATGAGACAAGAATGTCCCGTGCGTCCGGGAAACTATCGCACCTAAGACCGTATAGAGGACTGGCCTTGGGTGTGACATCACAGTCCTCACATTTGCCTCTTAATAAATTACTTCTCCCTGTTTCCCTGCACCTTGGTAGTAACTGCATAGTAGGGAATATACTAGCCCTGGTTGATTCCGGAGCGGCCGAAAACTTTATTGATTCCAGTTTTGTCAAGGAGAATAACATACCCACCAGAGAGAAGGAGACACCCTTGGCCGTTGAGGCCATAGATGGTAGACCATTATGCTCTCCAGTTATCACACATGAAACTGTTCCACTACTTATGTCTACAGGGGTGTTACACTCTGAGACCATTCGGTTTCAGATCATTACTTCTCCTTCCTCTCACCTCGTGTTAGGGTATCCTTGGTTACGGACTCATAATCCCACCATTGATTGGGAGTCAGGACAAATAGTTTCTTGGAGTGATTCTTGCCAAGAGTCTTGTATTGTTAAAATCACCCCTTTGAATTCTACTAATATTCCTCCCGTGCCTACGGTCATACCCCCTCAGTACCTGTCTCTTAAATCTGTTTTTGATAAAAGGGAGGCTGAAAAATTGCCACCTCACAGGCCTTACGACTGTGCTATTAATTTACTACCTGGTACGATGCCTCCCAAAGGGAGAATATATCCTTTATCTCCTCAGGAGAATCTGGTTATGGAGGAATATATTAAGGAATCTTTAGAGAAGGGATTTATAAGAAGATCCTCTTCCCCGGCAGGGGCTGGTTTCTTCTTTGTATCTAAGAAAGATGGCGAATTAAGGCCTTGTATTGACTATAGGGGCCTAAATAAAATCACCGTCAAAAATGCGTACCCCATACCTTTGATCACAGAACTATTTGATAGGCTTAAACAGGCCACAGTTTTTACTAAATTGGACCTTAGGGGTGCTTACAATCTCATACGTATCAAAAAGGATCACGAATGGAAGACCGCATTCAATACCAGGAGTGGCCACTACGAATATACTGTGATGCCCTTTGGCCTTTGTAACGCCCCAGCAGTTTTTCAAGAATTTATTAATGATGTCCTACGTCAATATATACATACATTCGTTATAGTATACTTGGACGACATATTAATTTATTCTACTGATTTACAGACTCATCACATGCATGTTAAATTAGTGTTGAGAACTCTTCTGGTTAACGGTCTCTATTGCAAACTCGAAAAATGTTCATTTGATCAATCTGAAGTCCAATTCTTGGGTTATATAATCTCTGCCAAGGGTTTTCGTATGGATCCCAAGAAACTGTCTGCCATTATGGAATGGCCTCTACCTCAGGGTTTGAAAGCCATTCAGCGTTTTCTGGGGTTCTCAAATTATTATAGGCGTTTTATTAAAGGGTTTTCTGCCATTGTAGCACCTATAACCAGAATGACCAAGAAGGATGGTAATACTCATGTCTGGAAACCAGAAGCACTCGAGGCCTTTGAATTCCTGAAGGCTTCATTTGCCTCTGCTCCTATTTTACAGCATCCTGTCCCTTCACTGCCCTTTATTCTTGAAGTTGATGCTTCTGAGATAGGGGTAGGTGCTATCTTGTCTCAAAGAGATTCACCTGAAAAGCCGTTACACCCTTGTGGCTTCTTTTCCAGACAGATGTCCAAAGCAGAGAAGAATTATGATGTAGGCAATCGTGAACTCCTTGCTATCATTTTGGCGCTCAAGGAATGGAGACATCTGCTAGAGGGTACTAGGGATCCCATCCACATTTTAACAGATCACAAAAACCTCTCCTATCTCAGTGAAGCAAAAAGATTGTCTTCTAGGCAGGCCAGGTGGTCTCTGTTTTTGTCTCGTTTTAATTACATAATCACATACAGACCAGGTGATCGTAATACTAAAGCTGACGCTCTGTCCAGACAATTCGAGACTACTGACAAACTCGAGGTCGATGTTACCCCTGTCATTCCGCCTGACAGAATAATAGCTACTACTGTTCTTTCTATTTCGTCTTCCCTCTTACAAGCTATTCAGGCTAAACAAAACTTGGCTCCTGGCGAGAGGCCTGCTGATAAGCTATTCGTTGATATACCGGAGAGACGAGACATCTTGTCATTATATCATGACACTAGAACTGCTGGACACCCTGGTATTTCTAAGACAGTCTCAGCAGTTTCTAGATATTTCTGGTGGGCTTCCTTGCGCAAGGACGTCACCGATTACGTTAATGCCTGTAGTACTTGTGCCAGTATGAAGTCCTCCCACAGAGTTCCTTGTGGGTTGTTGCATCCGTTGCCCATACCCGAGAGGCCGTGGTCCAATATATCCATGGATTTTATTGTTGAATTACCTCCCTCTAATGGTAAAACTGTCATCCTGATGATTGTGGATCGTTTTTCTAAGATGGCTCATTTTGTGTCTCTTGTCAAATTGCCATCATCCAAGGAACTTGCCTCTATCTTTGCCAGGGAGGTGTTTCGGTTGCATGGTATTCCCACTTCGATCGTGTCCGATAGGGGTAGCCAGTTTATCTCCAGATTCTGGAGAACGTTTTGTACAGAGATGGGTATCTCCCTCTCGTTTTCTTCCGCCTACCACCCCCAGTCTAATGGAGCTGCTGAACGTGCCAACCAATCTCTAGAGCAGTATCTTCGTTGTTTCGTGTCCCACCATCAGAACAATTGGGCTGACCTTCTTCCTTGGGCTGAGTTTGCTCGTAATAATGCTGCTCATGAATCCTCCGGTAACAGCCCTTTTTACGTTGTTTATGGCCGGCATCCCGTGGTTCTTCCAGCTGCATTCTCCTTACAGGGCATGCCAGCTCTGGACGAACATTTGGCTAGTCTACGTAATACTTGGGAGCAGGTTCAGTGTTCTTTGGTGGCTTCAGCTGCTCGCCAGAAGGTTCAGGCAGACAAGCATCGCAGGGCGGCTCCATCCTATGCTGTGGGAGACCGGGTTTGGCTTTCTACTCGCAATATTCGTCTTCGTGTGCCTTCTATGAAGTTGGCCCCTCGTTTTATTGGTCCTTTTCGTATCTTGCATGTGGTTAATCCTGTCTCGTATGCATTGGATCTTCCTAGGAATCTACGCATTCCTAACGTGTTTCATACCTCCTTGTTAAAACCCCTCCTGTGCAACCGTTATACTCGGCATGTCCCTCCTCCTCCTCCGGTTTCTGTGGAGGGCCATGAGGAATTTGAAGTGGCGGCTATAATTGACTCTCGTTTTCTTCGGGGTCGCCTCCAATATCTGGTACATTGGAAGGGCTATGGGTCTGAGGAACGCAGTTGGATTTCCGCTGACGCTGTTCACGCTCCTCGCCTTGTGCATTCTTTCCACGCTCGTTTTCCTGCCAGGCCTGCTCCTCCCCGCCCGGTGGACGTGTCTTCAGGGGGGGGGTACTGTAGCGGTACTTACCCTCTCCAGGGGCCGGCCGGGGTCCTCTCTTCTCGCCGCGCGCGGTCCTGCTCCTGCACGAGCCGCGCGCGGCTCAGCCAACGATAAGATCAGTCAGGCGGGCAGTGACCGCGAGAAGCGGTCACGTGTCCCGCCCGACACTAAGAGCGCGCCGCGCGTCTCGGGCGCGCTCTTAAAGGGACAGTGGGAGACTAAATTAGAATCAGTCTCCCATTGGCCCCTGTCATGCCACGTTCCCCATACACTCACGTTTTTTGGGGCGTGGATATGACAGGGGCCAATCAAAGTGAACATTAGGGTATTTATACTCACCTGTTTCCTTTGCTCCTTGCCCTATCGTGGTTTCTGTCCAGTTCCCTTTAGTGCTTGTATCGTTCAGTTGGTTTTTTGGTGCTTGACCTTGGCTTTGTTCCCGACTCCGCTCTCTCTTTATCCTTGCTTGCTTATCCGCTGTTTTGTCCTCTGTGTACCAGTCCTCGGCTTGTTCTACGTTACGCTGTCTCTCAGTTCCCTTGACCTCGGCTTGTTCTAGACTCTGTCTTTCTTATTCTCGTCCTAGTCCGGCCATTCTAGGTCCGGTAAGACGAACCCTGGTTTCTTGTCTCTTGACTATCTGAACTATTCCTGCGTGTTGGGGTATATTACCGTGACACAATGTATGTCGAGGAAGAGGTATGAAATGATTCTGCATTTCATGCACTTCAGCGACAACAGCCTGTGTCCCCCTAGGGTCCCCCTAGGGAGCATCCCCAGTTTGACAGGCTATATAAAATCCGCCCCCGCCAGGTTTGCAGAGGCTTATACACCTGGAAGGAATATATGCGTGGATGAATCCCTGATGAAGTATAAGGGAAGGCTGGGATTCAAGCAGTATGTTCCTTCCAAGCGCTCTAGGTATGGTGTAAAGATGTATAAGCTCTGTGATAGCGAGACTGGGTATACTCAGGCCTTCCGGGTGTACGAGGGAAAGGATAGCCACCTTGACCCTCCAGGTTGCCCAGAACATATGTGTCATGGCCGTTACCAGTAATTTCTGTCTCTTCCGGGTTGACGGACTGTTGCCACACCCCCTCTCTGACGCGGTCTCGCTGCGCTACATAATGCGACCGCGCCAGACAACAGACACTGGATTAATGAACAGCGTACCGCGGAAGTTAACCGGCTGCCACTCTTCTCTACAAACTTACCTGTGTACCGAACCGGACTTGTACCCGACTGACCTCCTTCTCCTTCCCTCGACCACGGCTAGTACTTGGACTCCTCTCGACCTTCTCCAACGGAACCTCCCCAGAGGGGACTCTGGGATCAACTTAAACCTCTGGAAGCTAAGTTACCTTACTTGTATTATACGAACTGTTCCCACAGACTTTGCAGCACTCAAGTTTCAGCCTGCTCATTAACCCTTCAGTCTCCAGCTTATAACGTATCTTACCAATTAAGCTTAAACAAATCTCTGCAGGTTAAACTCCATCATATGTCCTTTAATTAAATTACTGCAATTAAATTGTACAAGATTGTATAAGAATCCGCTCACCAATACTGTTGCATTTAAAGATACAGTACCTATGTTTTCTTCAATCAAAATATTAAAGACACAGTGCCAGTGAATTCTATAGTAACTGTCATCTCTTCTATTATCCTCGATAATTTTGCATTCACTTCTAATTAACTTGAAATCTGCAGTTGAGTTCCATCTCATTCAATGTAAACGTGACAGATTAATCCAGCCTTTGTAATGGATCCAGCAGATTTCAATTCAAAGTTTACTATGCTGAATCAAAGAGTCGATACTCTTGCTCAAGGCATGCAAGATCTCCAGGTTACAAATGAACGGATTCTTACCTATGTCAGAGACTTACAAACCCACACTCCCCATACCGTTATGCACTCAGCTAGTGACCCTGCTGTCTGTAATCCCGAGAAGTTTTCTGGAGATTTCTGGAGATAGATCAAAATACAGGGAGTTCCTTAATTCCTGTAAATTATTGATTGCTCTAAAACCTCGATCTTATCCCACTGAAAGATCTAAGGTTTGTTCAGTTATCTCCTTCCTAAGAGGTGAACCGATGGCCTGGGCCCACTCTTTTTTGGAAAACGATGATCCCATCTTAGACTCATTGGACGAGTTTTTTGAAGCTATGTCTCTCCTCTACGAAGATCCTAACAAACAGTCTACTGCTGATTTAACCATCCGAACCCTCCAGCAAAAACATAGACCTGTGGAAGATTACATAGCTGAGTTTAAGAGATGGGCAATAGAAACTCAATGGAATGATATAACCCTGCGCAATCAATTCCGAATTGGGTTATCCGAAGGAGTAAAGGATGAACTTTCTAGAACTGAACTTCCTACTACATTAAACGCTCTTATTCAATTATCAATCAGTATTGACAGAAGGCTTAGGGATAGAAAGGCCGAAAAGGCTCTCTCAGGTTCATCATGGAGAAAACCAGCTGCTCCTCCAAAGCCAGCTGAAAAACCTTCATCACCTAACGAACCTATGGAAATTGGCACTATAAGAAGTCCTCTCACTCTAGAAGAAAAAACTAGAAGACGTCTACTTAACCTTTGTATGTACTGTGCCTCACAAGATCACTTAATCCTGGACTGCCCTCTATTGAAACGACCAAGGAGTGGTAAGCATGCTCATACCACTTCTATACTGAGTGCACTCCCTTCTAAATCAACCACTCAATTTTTGTCCATTTCTCTCATATTACAGTGGGACAAAGAAAGAATTACGACTGAAGCCATCATTGACTCTGGGGCTAACGGGGTGTTCATCGATTCATCCTTTATAATCAAAAATAAAATTCCTTGTGTCCGTAAAAGCACTTCTGTTTCTGTCAGAGTAATTGACGGCTCCCTCATAGCCTCGGGCCCTATAACAAAATAAACTATTCCTGTACGAACAACCACCCTTAACACTCATATCGAATATCTTATATTCAATGTTATCTCTTCTCCTCTTTATCCGGTCATCCTAGGAATCAATTGGCTAAGGGACCACAATCCTCAAATTACTTGGTCTCCCTTTTCTCTCACCTTTAACTCCGAGTACTGTAAGGAAACATGCTTACAATATATTCCACTACTTCAAACTATTGAAGAACCAACTATACCTTCCTGCTATTCTGAGTTCTCTGATGTATTCAGTAAAAGGGAAGCTGAAACACTCCCTCCACATCGTCCCTACGACTGCCCTATCGATCTCATACCTGGTGCCCCCATACCTTTTGGGCACATCTACCCTCTCTCTGAATCTGAATTAAAAATCCTCAAGGAATACTTGGATGAAAACCTCCGTAAGGGGTTCATTAGACCCTCCAGCTCACCTGCTGCTTCCAGTATATTTTTTGTGAGGAATAAGGACCAGACCATCCGTCCTATCATAGATTACAGAGCTTTAAACAAAATAACAGTGACAAATCGCTATCCTCTTCCCCTGATAAACGAGCTGATTGAAAGGTTAAAAACAGCCACCATCTATACTAAACTTGACCTCCGTGGGGCATACAATCTCGTTAGAATCAAAGCTAACGATGAATGGAAAACCGCCTTCAGAACTAGATATGGTCTCTACGAGTATCTTGTGATGCCTTTCGGCCTCTGCAACGCCCCTGCCACCTTTCAACATTTCATAAACGACATCTTCAGGGATCTTCTGGACGTCTGTGTTATCATTTACTTAGATGACATTCTTATATATTCTAATACACCTGAGGAACACAAAAAACACGTGAGATGGGTGTTATCCCGACTTAGAACTCATAAATTATACGCTAAACCAGAAAAATGTCTCTTTAACGTCAATGAAATAACCTTCTTAGGTTACGTTATTACTCCTCATTCGATTGGAATGGATAGCTCGAAAATCAGTTGTATCGTCAACTGGCCCATTCCTTCTAATGTAAAAGAATTACAGCGGTTCCTGGGGTTTGCTAACTTCTACAGAAAATTTATTAAAAATGACTCTGATGTAGCTCATTCCCTTAATTCACTTAACAGCAAAAAACATGCTTTCAACCAAAAGGCTTTCGATGAATTAAAAAGAAGATTTACAACTGCTCCTGTCCTTCAACTCCCTGATCCCACATGTCTATATGTCCTTGAAACAGATGCTTCAGAAACTGCCATCGGAGCTGTCCTCTCCCAGCACAAAACTCCTCAAGATCCTCTTCATCCTGTTGCCTTTTTCTCCCGTTCCATGTCTTCGGCCGAGAAGAATTACCCTATAGGAGAAAAAGAATTATTAAGTATAAAATCAGCTTTAGAAACCTGGCGACATCTTCTAGAAGGAACACAAACTCCTATAATAGTTTATACTGACCATAAAAACCTTGAATATCTCCACTCCAACAAAACTCTCTCTGCGAGGCAAGTGAGATGGAACCTTTTCTTCTCCCGGTTTAATTTTCAAATCGTTTTTAGACCTGGGGCTAGGAACAAAAAGGTGGATGCCCTTTCCAGAATTCACCAAGAACCTGAACTGGAACCCCCGCATGCAGTCATCGGAATAGCCACATCCCTTATAGATGACTCAAAAGACCTTCATCCAGATGCTCTTGAACTTCCTAAATCAACTAAGTTATCTCTGAAAGACGGTCTCTATTATTTCAATGATAGAATTTACATTCCTCCTCCATTTAGAAATAAAATACTTGAATTCATTCATGACTCTCCTCTGGCAGGTCATCCCGGTATAAAAAAGACCCTCGAATTATCCAAAAGATATTATTGGTGGCCGCGCCAGGACCTTACCATCGAATCCAAATCTGACCATCATCAACCCTTTGGTCAGTTGCTGAATCTACCAGTTCCAGAAAGACCTTGGCAATCCATTTCTATGGACTTCCTGGTGGAACTCCCCCCTTCTCAACACCATTCTACCATTTTAGTAGTAGTGGACCGATTCACAAAAATGTATAATTTCATTCCTTTGAAGAAACTACCCTCATCATCAGAACTTTCAAAAACATTTCTCGATAACATTGTGAAACTTCATGGACTCCCAGACGAAATCATATCGGACCGCGGAACCCAGTTTACCTCCAAATTCTGGAATGCATTATGTACTTCTCTTCGTATTCAACGTAAACTATCTTCCGCTTATCATCCTCAATCCAACGGGCAAACTGAAAGAGTTAACCAATGCTTAGAACAATATTTACGTTGCTATTGTTCACACCTACAGGATGATTGGATGACGTGGTTACCCATGGCCGAATTTGCATACAACAACTCAGTCAATACAAGTAGCAAAATGACTCCCTTCTTCTTAAATTATGGATTTCATCCCTCCTCATTTCCTTCTCAAATAATTCCCTCATCTAAAGCCGCTGTTTCGGATCAAATCTCACATATGTCCTTCTTATTTCGACAGTTACATGAAAATCTTGAAGTGGCATCCTCAACCCAGAAGAAGTTTTTTGATGCTAAGAGACAACCTTCCCCTACTTATAAAATTGTCGATCTTGTCTGGCTCTCCTCAAAAAACATCTCCACCAACCGTCCTTCAAAGAAACAGTCCTTCAAGTTCCCTGTTTCTTGGTCCTTTTCAAATATTGTCCATCATAAACCCTAACGTTGTGAAATTGAAGCTTCCACCTACTTTCAAACTTCACCCCGCCTTTCCAAAGAGATGTAATCACTTCTCCTGATCCTATCTTGGTACATGGTAGTGAAGAATACGAGGTCCAAAAAATTCTTGATTCAAGGATCCATCGTGGCTCTTTACAGTACCTCATTAGATGGAAGGGTTATGGAGTTGATGAAGATTCATGGGAAGATTCCTCTGTGATTCATGCCGATAAACTGCTTACAGCGTTCCACAAACGTTATCCATCCAAACCACGTGGATTGCACCCGGTGGGTGCTCCTTACAGGGGGGGTTCTGTCATGGCCGTTACCAGTAATTCCTGTCTTTTCCGGGTTGACGGACTGTTGCCACACCCCCTCTCTGACGCGGTCTCGCTGCGCTACATAATGCGACCGCGCCATACAACAGACGCTGGATTAATGAACAGCGTACCGCGGAAGTTAACCGGCTGCCACTCTTCTCTACAAACTTACCTGTGTACCGAACCGGACTTGTACCCGACTGACCTCCTTCTCCTTCCCTCGACCACGGCTAGTACTTGGACTCCTCTCGACCTTCTCCAACGGAACCTCCCCAGAGGGGACTCTGGGATCAACTTAAATCTCTGGAAGCTAAGTTACCTTACTTGTATTATACGAACTGTTCCCACAGACTTTGCAGCACTCAAGTTTCAGCCTGCTCATTAACCCTTCAGTCTCCAGCTTATAACGTATCTTACCAATTAAGCTAAAACAAATCTCTGCAGGTTAAACTCCATCATATGTCCTTTAATTAAATTACTGCAATTCAATTGTACAAGATTGTATAAGAATCCGCTCACCAATACTGTTGCATTTAAAGATACAGTACCTATGTTTTCTTCAATCAAAATATTAAAGACACAGTGCCAGTGAATTCTATAGTAACTGTCATCTCTTCTATTATCCTCGATAATTTTGCATTCACTTCTAATTAACTTGAAATCTGCAGTTGAGTTCCATCTCATTCAATGTATACGTGACAATATGGGAGCCAGTGGCAAGATTGTCTGGGACCTGATATTCCCCCTGATGAACAAAGGGTACCACTTGTATACTGACAATTTTTATACAAGTGTCCCTTTGTTCAAGCTACTGTACTGTTTTGATACAGTAGCTTGCGGCACAATTAAAAAGGAACAGCACAGGTTTCCCAGGACAACTTGCACGCACCCGGCTACGAAGGGGGGAGACCTCAGCTCTGCGCCAAGAGGAGCTGTTGGCAGTTAAGTACAGAGACAAGAAGGACGTCCTGTAAGCCTGTGTACTTATGCACAAAGCGTTGTACGATCAGATTACACACATGTGCCATGCACGGCACATGTGTCAACTTGCCCAACTTCAATGCCGCTAACAAATTTGTTCTGTTGTCACAAACCACTTTGCCGATATCCAGTTGCTGCGGAGTCAGCCACTTTTCCACCTGTGCGTTCAGGGCAGACAGGAGTGCTTGTCCGGTGTGACTCTCTGCTTTCAAGCAAGTCAAACACAAGACGGCGTGACACTGCCATATCCAGGATGTGGAATAGTACCTGGGGAGCTGGGGGGGGTGCTGTTGATGTGGAGCAAGACGCAGCAGCAGAAGAGGACTCAGCTGAGGAGGTTATGGAAGAGGATGGAGTAGGAGGAGTAGAGGAGGTGGCAGCAGGCCTGCCTGCAAGTCGTGGCGGTGTCACCAACTCCTCTGCAGAGCCACACATTCCATGCTTGGCAGCCGTCAGCAGGTTTACCCAATGTGCAGTGTAGGTGATATACCTGCCCTGACCATGCTTTGCAGACCAGGTATCAGTGGTCAGATGGACCCTTGCCCCAACACTGTGTGCCAGACATGCCATTACTTTCTTTTGCACAATCGAGTACAGGTTGGGGATTGCCTTTTGTGAAAAGAAATTTCGTCCGGGTACCTTCCACTGCGGTGTCCCAATAGCTACAAATTTTTTGAACGCCTCAGACTCCACCAGCTTGGTAAAAGCTGGCGGGCTAATAGTACAGACAAGCCAGCTGTCAGACGCCGAGCAAGGGGGTGACTTTCTGACATTGGCTTCTTACGCTCAAACATGTCCTTGACAGACACCTGACTGTGGGCAGATGAGCAGGCCTGACACACAGACGCTTGGAGACAACTAACTGCTATTCAATCTATAACAGTGAAAAATGTTTTTTGGTTTTTAAATGCAAGCTATTGGGACACCGTTCAAGCTGCTCGTTCAAGCTGCTCTGGTTCCTTGATGAGCCAGGTGCCCGTGAGTTAACATGTCCCGTGGAGAAGCACTCTGTCCTGTAAAGCCTCACCCAAAAAAATTAAAATAAATAACAGCACTTGGAGTGGGGAGTTTAGTATTGTTCTGATCAGTTTAATACCTTCCGCGTCTCCTATCAGTGGACGTGTATATGGCAGCCATTTTAGGAAACGCACACCTGGGACCCGAGCAAGGTCACCTCTTTCAACAGGCGACATGATTTGGCCCTGTAAAACTATCCTGGATATTCTGTACAATTTATATGGATATGGCAGTGATTTCTGAAACAGGGAGATGGAAGTAGATGCTTGGTCGGTCCTCTTACTTGAAATTTGGGGCACTGCGCGTGCAAGCTAATGTGCCACCAGATAGGAGTGGTGAGTTTAGTATTGTTCTGATCAGTTTAATACCTTCCGCGTCTCCTATCAGTGGACGTGTATATGGCAGCCATTTTAGGAAACGCACACCTGGGACCCGAGCAAGGTCACCTCTTTCAACAGGTGACATGATTTGGCCCTGTAAAACTATCCTGGATATTCTGTACAATTTATATGGATATGGCAGTGATTTCTGAAACAGGGAGATGGAAGTAGATGCTTGGTCGGTCCTCTTACTTGAAATTTGGGGCACTGCGCGTGCAAGCTAATGTGCCACCAGATAGGAGTGGTGAGTTTAGTATTGTTCTGATCAGTTTAATACCTTCCGCGTCTCCTATCAGTGGACGTGTATATGGCAGCCATTTTAGGAAACGCACACCTGGGACCCGAGCAAGGTCACCTCTTTCAACAGGTGACATGATTTGGCCCTGTAAAACTATCCTGGATATTCTGTACAATTTCTATGGATATGGCAGTGATTTATGTAACAGGGAGATGGAAGAAGATGCTTGGTCGGTCCTCTTACTTGAAATTTGGGGCACTGCGCGGGCAAGCTAATGTGCCACCAGATAGGAGTGGTGAGTTTAGTATTGTTCTGATCAGTTTAATACCTTCCGCGTCTCCTATCAGTGGACGTGTATATGGCAGCCATTTTAGGAACCGCACACCTGGGACCCGAGCAAGGTCACCTCTTTCAACAGGCAACAAGATTTGGCCCTGGAAAACTATCCTGGATATTCTGTACAATTAGTATGGATATGGCAGTGATTTCTGTAACAGGGAGATGGAAGAAGATGCTTGGTCGGTCCTCTTACTTCAAATTTGGGGCACTGCGCGGGCAAGCTAATGTGCCACCAGATAGGAGTGGTGTGTTTAGTACTATTCTTATCAGTTTAATACCTGTTGCGTCTCCTATCAGTGGACGTGTATATGGCAGCGATTTTTAATTGTGGAATCATCTCCCCTTTTTAGGCCAAGGTGGGAAGATGCTTAGACCACTGGTATATTGGTGCCATCTTGGAGGATTTCAGTCACTTGGTTGGAGCCGGGGGTGGGCTGAACTTCACTGGTGGTAAAGTGACCCATAGTAATTTTTCCCCTTTTAGAAAATGAGGGTGGTGAATTGTATGACTTAATTTACTTTAAAATATAGAGACGGCTACAGTTCTGCGTCTGTTTATTCAGTGTTTTTTGAGTGGTGGTGCTACTGTAACCTGTGAGTTCGCATGTTTCCTCCATCTGCAGTTTTGCCTCATTGACTTGGGTCAGATTACCATACACACCAGGTTTCTAGATTCGAACAAGGTGTTTTTTTTTTATCTCCTTCTCTAAAACATGGTTAATCCTGAAATCCTTAGCTTTAATTAGCCATTTGTACCCTGCTTGTGATGTATTTTTTCCCTAATTTTTACTAAAGGTATTACAACATTTTGTCAAATACATCTCTTCTGGAAGGATATCCTGCTGCAAAGCAATCTGACGTTATTATAACATTTAACAGGTATAGCTTTAAAGCATTGCATTTAGATATTAAGATGTTTTAGTCTGGGATAAAGATCTGTGTAACAACTAAGATCATGTCACTTTTCTAATAGCTTATGGTTTTTGCTTTTTTGTTTTTCCCCTGTATTTCTGGAGGTTTAATAATGTTGTGTTATTCATCTATAATGATGTGTTTTGTATTAAATGCCAAAAAGCATGCTACAGAAACAACAGATATGAGTGGCAATGTGCACTGGCAACGGTCTGCAGAGCACACACTGTAGGCCTGACAGAGCCGCTTGAAGGACACTGACTGGCTGCTATTAGCTTACACTGGAAACCTTTTTTCTTTGTAAAAGCACGCTACAGAGACAACAGATATGAGTGGCAATGTGCACTGGAACAGTTCTGCAGAGCACACACTGTAGGCCTGACAGAGCCGCTTGAAGGACACTGACTGGCTGCTATTAGCTTACACTGGAAACCTTTTTTCTTTGTAAAAGCACGCTACAGAGACAACAGATATGAGTGGCAATGTGCACTGGCACCGGTCTGCAGAGCACACACTATAGGCCTGACAGAGCCGCTTGAAGGACACTGACTGGCTGCTATTAGCTTACACTGGAAACCTTTTTTCTTTGTAAAAGCACACTACAGAGACACCAGATATGAGTGGCAACTGTCAAAGTACGCTGGCACAGGTCTACAGAGCACACGCTGAAGGAGGCCTGACACCCAGACGCTTGCAGACAACTAACTGCTCTTCTATTACAGTGAATTTTTTTTTTTTTTTTTTTTAAATCTAAAGCTTAAGCTATTGTGACAAGAGATATGAGTGGTGGCACTGACTGTGCAAATGGGCACAGCATACAGCCTGACACAGAAGCTGGCAGGCAGGCAACTGCAATTACATTACACAGAAAAAAGAAAAAAAAAAAGCCTGATGTTCTAGCCCTAAAAAGGGCTTTTTGGGGTGCTGTCCTTACAGCAGAGATCAGATGAGTCCTTCAGGATTGTAGTGGACACTGAATACCCTAGCCTAGCTATCAATTTCCCTATATAATCAGCAGCAGCTACCCTTTCCCTCCTCTCACTAAGCATGCAGCTTCAGAATGAATCGAAAATGGATGCTGGGAGGGAGGTGGGAGGGTCTGCTAGGGAGGGTGTGCTGCTGATTGCCTGGAATGTGTCTGCTGACCGAGAGGCACAGTGTCAAAGTTTGCTCAATGATGACAAATAGGGAGTGGATCGAACAGCGCATGTGTTCGCCCGCGGTGGCGAACGCGAACACGCTATATTCGCCAGGAACTATTCGCTGGCGAACAGTTCGGTACATTAGTACCTGTAGCCTTAAGATTTCCCTACACTGAAAGTAAGGGCAGAAGCCTAAACCCTGAAAAGCAACTCTAGACAATTATTCCTCCTCCATTAAATTGCAGCTCTATGCATTCTGGCAGGTAGTGTTCTCCTGACATCTACTAAACCCAAATTCCTCCATCAGACTGCCAAATAATGAAGTGTGATTTATCACCCCAAATAACACTTTTCCATTGCTCCAAAGTCCAGTGATGGTGTGTATTACACTACTCCAACTTTGCATTTTGCATTGTGCACATTGAGGGATGCATGTATACAGCTGCTCAGCCATGGAAACCCATTTCATGAAGCTCCTGGTCCACAGATTGTGTACTGATATTGCTTGCAGAGACAGTTTGCAATTTTGTATTGTGTGATGCATTTGTTGAGTATGTGTGGTCTACCACTGGGCTAGGCTGTTGCTGACACTTCCACTTCACTATAATAGCACTTATTGTTGACTAGGCAGATCTAGTAGGGCAAAAGTTTCACAAACTGACTTGTCGCAAAAGTGGCATCCTATGCAATATACAAGGCAAACAAAGAGCAGCTTGGATATGCTGTGTACACAAAGTGCTACAATAGTGGTTTATTTAAAGGAAATAGAAAGAAACATTCCAGGATTCAACCCTTTATCAATGCAAATGCCCTTAGAAAATAGGATAAACTCACCAAATAAATAGGCAAATGGAGCTGTAAACCATCTGCCCTATGATAAAACACCTCTCCCACAGTGAACAGGTGACTACAGAGCTTCATGCTGTTTTCCAGTGCCATCTTGCTACTCCCCGCGTGGTTAAGGGTAATCTCGCAATGGCATGTGAGGTTATATGTGATGTACGTGTCAGCTATTGCTATGGAAGCCAAAACAAATTTTTGCATAAATAATGGTACCCAGAGGTAGAATGCAGCTCCTATCCTACCCCACATACTTACACACACACTAAACTACTACACAAACACACACACTGCATCCACATTGTTTTTTTGTTAGAGTAGTGGTTGAGATTAATATTTGCTGATGGGTATATACGTATATAGCATTATCAATGCAGCATCATATCATTCTTCCCTTCCTACAGTTCCTTAAGGTGTATCAACCTCCTGTATCGTAGTACAAACTAAAGCTGCACATTGCCCACAATCTTAGCAAGCAGATCTTATGGGAGTGAAGGGCACAGTACCAGAATTATGTGTGGGTATTAAGGACAAGACAAGAATTGCTTACAGCCTAAAAAGTCTGGTCAGCAGATCAGCAACATTAACATAATTTGCGAGTGCTTCTCTCATATCTCAAACATTTGGAATGGACAAAGTTGAACACTTTAAATTTAAGGGTGAGTGGGGGTGTAGTCAGTGACAGGGCTGTTCAGATAAACTTTAGGTAACAATTTGTGCAAATAAAATATAAGAACAATGAATCTTATTGACACAGACTGATTTTAAACAAATTTTTTTCTAGTTTAAAGACACAGTACTATGAGTATTATTGCTGTGGAGTTTTTTTTACACACTCTCACTGACCAATAATATGGAGTTTCTATAAAAGAAGAAAATTAAAGCGACACGATAGTCACCAGAACAACTACAGCTTAATGAGTGAACACTGTGAATTCAGTAATGAGTTTAAGTATGAAAATGCAGGAATATTTTGAGTGGTTAATACAAATTTGGGAATGCATTTTATTTGTGTATCTGAAATATGAGTGTGATTGCAGTCCTGTTTTGTGTGAATACTGTATATTCTGGAAGTATTTTTAGGTGCAAAAGGGAATATATCTGGGTGGGCATTGTGTGTACATGAAAGCAGTAGTGTATGGGAAAAACACGGCAGTATGTGCATGTGAAGACAGGTGTGTACTTGACATACATACCATTTTGTGTGAATGCAGGATTGTCTCTATAAGGCATGTCAATGTGTCAGTACAGAGGTATATTTGACATGCATGCCGATGTGTGTGTGTGAATGCAGGGTTACCTCTGTTTGTGTGACATTGTGTATTTGTGTAAAGGTAGTGTATTTATATTGAAGTGACTGAGCCTTATCTCCACTTTCTTTCTACTCATCCCCTTCACCTGTCTTTCTCTGCATAAGTGGCCATTATTTACCCAGCCTACTGTCTTTATTATTCCCCTAGATTGCATATTTTTCTCCACACCTTACTTGTTTCACCATGAGTTCTACTCTCATACCTTTCTTTCCTTACTAAACAACAAACTCCTCACCTCACTTTTGTCTCCTCATCCCATTTACTGCTTGTTGTAATCTTTCTTCACAGAAGTCTGCTTACTAGTTTATGTGTGGGTTCATTGAGTGGAAGTGGCGAGGATAAGATGTAACCTCCTATCTCTGCATCTATCAACCACTCACATAGAACTCTATCACTGAGCTCCCTGTAATCAGATGCCAACTGTTAATCCTAAAATGTAGGGTCCAGCAGATATCATTGACATTGACCACTTGGTTGGTATCACAAAGTAAATAAAATGGCCCTAAGCCAGTTAGCGAGATCTGCAGTTGCCCTTTACTGTGTTGCTTCCTTCAGCTTCAGTTAAAAAAATCTCTAATGAGAAAGAAAAGGGTGTTTTTCTAAACCCCAACATACTTATTACCACATGTGTTCCCTATTAAGGGTTGAGGTACGTAGAAAAATACCCTTCTCTCATTAGAGATATTTTCACCTGAAGCTGAAGGAAGCAAGGTGAATTGTTATTGTAGAACTCACCTAAGAGGTTTGCCTTGACGTGGCAGGTGAGCTTACAGTCAAGTGGCCACTGGAGTGAAACTAAAAACCTCCATTTATTTAACCCCTTAAGGACACATGACGTGTCTGACACGTCATGATTCCCTTTTATTCCATAAGTTTGGTCCTTAAGGGGTTAAATGCACACAGGGATTTGTGAAAGTATACAAGTAACTCTTTTCTTTGTTTTTTTATTGTATGTATTGGGGCTGATGTGTATTATGCTGCCATCCAAGAGTAGTGGGAGTTTGAGCACAGGACTTATTTTTGTATATATATAAATAAATCTAACTACCGTATATACGCGAGTATAAGCCGAGTTTTTCAGCACATTTTTTGTGCTGAGAAACCCCAACTCGGCTTATACTCGAGTCAATTGTCTGTATTATGGCAATTTACATTGCCATAATACAGACTGTGGGCTGTGGGGGCTGCAGAGCGTTTACTTACCTTCACAGCAGCTCCTGTCAGCTCCCTTCTCCTCTGCGCTGGTCCGGTCAGCACCTCTGTCAGCTCCCAGTGTAAGTCTCGCGAGAGCCGCGAGGTCATAGTGCGGCCGCGAGACTTACACTGGGAGCTGACAGAGGTGCTGAACGGACCGGCGCGGAGGAGGAGTGAGCTGACAGGAGCTGCAAGAGAGGTAAGTAAGAGCTCTGCCAGCCCCCTCCTACACAGTGCCCATCCACTGGACCACCAGGGAGTGAGAGCCCCCCTCCCTGGCCAGCTAACAAGCAGGGAGGGGGGGCAAAACAAATTTAAATAATAATAAAATAAAATAAAAAATAATAATAAAAAATAATAATTAAATAAAATAAAAAATAATAATAAAAAATAATAATAAAAAAAATATTAAAATAATTTGAAAAAATAATAATAAAATTTCCCTCCCCCACTAAGGCTCTGCAACTGCACTCATACACACACTGTACTCATATACACACACTGCACTCATACACACACGCTGCACTCATACAAACACTGCACTCATACACACGCTGCACTCATACACTCACACTGCATACATACACACACACACTGCATTCATACACACACTGCATTCATTATATACACACACTGTAAATAAATATTCAATTAATATAATTTTTTTAGGATCTAATTTTATTTAGAAATTTACCAGTAGCTGCTGCATTTCCCACCCTAGTCTTATACTCGAGTCAATACGTTTTCTCAGTTTTTTGGGGTAAAATTAGTGGCCTCGGTTTATAGTCGGGTCGGCTTATACTCGAGTATATACGGTATATTTATTCTGAAATCAGAGTATTCTTTGATTATTACTCACCATGTGTAGTGCGGATGCAGGGTTAAATGGTGAGGTCGTTAACTATTCTGTATTCATTGCATTTGCAGAATAATTTAATTCCACCTTGAATTAGTCACAGGCTGTTTCAGCAGACAGGATTACAGCAAATATCACTTAAGCTACATGCTTATTAGAAAATACTGTGTATAATAACAACACAGAAATTAATTTCCTATTAGATTGGTTTGGATATATGTAAAGATTGGACATACTGCAATATAAACCGGTATGTTTATTATTGACTCTATTCTGTTAGTAGGGATATACATATGATATATATAAAATAAATCATATATATAAAAATCCAGGGCTGCCATTGAGAGGCTCAGGCCAGCTCATGGGCCTACATGGGGGCATGTAGTGCTTTTTTGGTCCAGATGGCAATATATATATATATATATATATATATATCACCCCTAATTGGAGTGCATTATTCAGTGGCATCAGAGTGCCCCCTTTGTTAGATGGAATCCTACAAAGCTTTCTCTCGGGGAGTAGTGCCGGACTAGGTGATCTCATACATATCACTCATATCACTTCTTCCTAGCATAATCGGGAAGCTACTCTAACAATGGCAGCCGAGGCTCTGATGCAAGGCAATGTGTAGAGGGGCAGGGATATGATATTTATCTGCTCTTAGTTTCTCACACTGCACTGTTGCATGGCAGATTATGTAATTTAGGGTTTCCTGGAGGGTAAGTAAGAGGTAGAGGCATGGGATGTTTTTTTACTGTGGGAAGCCTTTTTACTGTGGAGGGAAGAGGATGATGATCAGTGTATGTGTGACTGTGACTGTGTTTGTGTCTGTCAGTTCATTATTATTATTATATTTTATTTATAAAGTGCCAAAACTGAAAGTGAAAAGACAAAGAGAAAATAAATCTGACACAATACAGAATGTGAGAAAATAATTCAGGAGGAGTTGGGGGGCACTATTCTCCTGTAGTGATGTCCCGAATGGTTCGCTGGCGAATAGTTCCACGGATGGCGAACATATGCGATGTTCGGTCCGCCCCTATTCGTCATCATTGAGTAAACTTTGACCCTGTACCACAGTCAGCAGACACATTCCAGCCAATCAGCAGCAGACCCTCCCTCCCAGACCCTTCCACCTCCTAGACAGCATACAATTTAGATTAATTCTGAAGCTGCATTCTTTTTTTTTGTATTATTATTTTTTTTTGTGTGTTTATTATACATTATCCCCCATAGCCAGTAACCTGTGTTTATTATACATTATCCCCCATAGCCAGTAACCTGTGTTTATTATACATTATCCCCTCATAGCCAGTAACCTGTGTTTATTATACATTATCCTCCCATAGCCAGTAACCTGTGTTTATTATACATTATCCCCCATAGCCAGTAACCTGTGTTTATTATACATTATCCTCCCATAGCCAGTAACCTGTGTTTATTATACATTATCCCCCATAGCCAGTAACCTGTGTTTATTATACATTATCCCTCCCATAGCCAGTAACCTGTGTTTATTATACATTATCCTCCCATAGCCAGTAACCTGTACTTATTATACATTATCCCTCTATAGCCAGTAACCTGTGTTTATTATACATTATCATCCCATAGCAAGTAACTAGTGATGTACCGAACTGTCCGCCGGCGAACAGTTCCAGGCGAACTTTCGTGTTAGCGTTCGCCGCGGCGGGTGGACACATGCGCAGTTCGATCCGCCCCCTATTTGTCATCATTGGGCAAACTTTGACCCTGTGCCTCTCGGTCAGCAGACACATTCCAGCCAATCAGCAGCACTCCCTCCCTTCCACACCCTCCAACTTTCCTCCCAGCATCCATTTTCGATTCATTCTGAAGCTGCATGCTTAGTGAGAGGAGGGAAGGTTTAGCTGCTGCTGATTAGATAGGGAAATTGATAGCTAGGCTAGGGTATTCAGTGTCCACTACAATCCTGAAGGACTCATCTGATCTCTGCTGTAAGGACAGCACCCCAAAAAGCCCTTTTTAGGGCTAGAACATCAGGCTGCTTTTTTTTTTTTTTCTGTGTAATGTAATTGCAGGTGCCTGCCTGCCAGCTTCTGTGTGAGGTTCACATTGGATACTGTGCCCACTTGCCCAGTGCCACCACTCATATCTGTTTTTACAATAGCTTAAGCTTTAGATTTAAAAAAAAATATTTTTTTTTTCACTGTAATAGAAGAGCAGTTGCCTGCCTGCCAGCTTCTGTGTGAGGCTCACAGTGGATACTGTGCCCACTTGCCCAGTGCCACCACTCATATCTGTTTTTACAATAGCTTAAGCTTAAGATTTAAAAAAAAATATTTTTTTTCACTGTAATAGAAGAGTAGTTGCCTGCCTGCCAGCTTCTGTGTCAGGCTGGATGCCTTGCCCATTTGCACAGTCAGTGCCACCACTCATATCTGTTTTTACAATAGCTTAAGCTTTAGATTTAAAAAAAATAATTGTTTTCCACTGTAATAGAAGAGCAGTTGCCTGCCTGCCAGCTTCTGTGTGAGGTTCACAGTGGATACTGTGCCCTCTTGCCCAGTGCCACCACTCATATCTGTTTTTACAATAGCTTAAGCTTTAGATTTAATTTTTTTTTTTTTTTCACTGTAATAGAAGAGCAGTTAGTTGTCTGCAAGCGTCTGGGTGTCAGGCCTCCTTCAGCGTGTGCTCTGCAGACCTGTGCCAGCGTACTTTGACAGTTGCCACTCATATCTGGTGTCTGTGTAGCGTGCTTTTACAAAGAAAAAAGGTTTCCAGTGTAAGCTAATAGCAGCCAGTCAGTGTCCTTCAAGCGGCTCTGTCAGGCCTACAGTGTGTGCTCTGCAGAACTGTTCCAGTGCAGATTGCCAATCATATCTGGTATCTCTATAGCGTGCTTTTACAAAGAAAAAAAGTTTTCCAGTGTAAGCTAATAGCAGCCAGTCAGTGTCCTTCAAGCGGCTCTGTCAGGCCTACAGTGTGTGCTCTCCAGAACTGTTCCAGTGCACATTGCAAGTCAAATCTGAAGTCTCTATAGCGTGCTTTTAAAACCAAAATTTGTTTTTCACTGTTATAGATTGAATAGCAGTTACTTGTCTTCAAGCGGTTGTGTCAGGCCTACAGTGTGTGCTCTGCAGAACTGTTCCAGTGCAGATTGCCAGTCATATCTGGTATCTCTATAGCGTGCTTTTACAAAGAAAAAAGTTTTCCAGTGTAAGCTAATAGCAGCCAGTCAGTGTCCTTCAAGCGGCTCTGTCAGGCCTACAGTGTGTGCTCTCCAGAACTGTTCCAGTGCACATTGCCAATCATATCTGGTGTCTCTATAGCGTGCTTTTAAAACCAAAATTTGTTTATCACTGTTATAGATTGAATAGCAGTTACTTGTCTTCAAGCGGTTGTGTCAGGCCTACAGTGTGTGCTCTGCAGAACTGTTCCAGTGCAGATTGCCAATCATATCTGGTATCTCTATAGCGTGCCTTTACAAAGAAAAAAGTTTTCCAGTGTAAGCTAATAGCAGCCAGTCAGTGTCCTTCAAGCGGCTCTGTCAGGCCTACAGTGTGTGCTCTCCAGAATTGTTCCAGTGCACATTGCCAATCATATCTGGTGTCTCTATAGCGTGCTTTTAAAACCAAAATTTGTTTTTCACTGTTATAGATTGAATAGCAGTTACTTGTCTTCAAGCGGTTGTGTCAGGCCTACAGTGTGTGCTCTGCAGAACTGTTCCAGTGCAGATTGGCAATCATATCTGGTATCTCTATAGCGTGCTTTTACAAAGAAAAAAGTTTTCCAGTGTAAGCTAATAGCAGCCAGTCAGTGTCCTTCAAGCGGCTCTGTCAGGCCTACAGTGTGTGCTCTCCAGAACTGTTCCAGTGCACATTGCCAATCATATCTGGTGTCTCTATAGCGTGCTTTTAAAACCAAAATTTGTTTTTCATTGTTATAGATTGAATAGCAGTTACTTGTCTTCAAGCGGTTGTGTCAGGCCTACAGTGTGTGCTCTGCAGAACTGTTCCAGTGCAGATTGCCAATCATATCTGGTATCTCTATAGCGTGCTTTTACAAAGAAAAAAGTTTTCCAGTGTAAGCTAATAGCAGCCAGTCAGTGTCCTTCAAGCGGCTCTGTCAGGCCTACAGTGTGTGCTCTCCAGAACTGTTCCAGTGCACATTGCCAATCATATCTGGTGTCTCTATAGCGTGCTTTTAAAACCAAAATTAGTTTTTCACTGTTATAGATTGAATAGCAGTTACTTGTCTTCAAGCGGTTGTGTCAGGCCTACAGTGTGTGCTCTGCAGAACTGTTACAGTTCACATTGCCAATCATATCTGGTCTCACAGTAGCTTGCACGCATAGTACCACTAATCCCCAAAAAAATGACAGGCAGAGGCAGGCCACCCCGCAGGGGCCGTCGTGGTCGTGGTGCTGTGATTCCCTTTTGCCCTAGAATAATGCCCAGTTTTCAGAAGCCACGTACCCTGAACTTGAAAAGTTCTGAGGACATAGTTGACTGGCTAACACAGGACACCCAATCTTGTACAGCCTCTGCTCAGAACCTTGACGCACCATCCTCCTCCAGCTTAGCTTCAGGCACCTCTCAAGATACCACTCACCCGCCTGCCGCCACCACCAAAACTAGCACCACAGCCGCTTTACTTGGTATGTCAGAGGAGTTATTCACACACCCGTTTGAAGAAATGAGTGATGCACAACCATTATTGCTAGAGGATGTAGATAACAGGGATATGTCTCAGGCAGGCAGCATTAAACACATGGAGGTACGGTGTGATGATGATGATGTTGTACCCGCTGCTGCTTCCTTTTCTGAGTTGTCAGATACAAGCGAAGCGGTTGATGATGACGATGCGTCCATGGATGTCACGTGGGTGCCCGCTGTCAGGGTACCTGTGGTCTCTACCACGTTCCTCCATCCAGACGGTCTGATGGCTTCCTTCCTCGCGGTTTATCCGGTCATGTTAAGCCGGCCGCGAGGGAGTGACTGCCTTTTACAGCATCACGACCGGAGGTCGACGGCAGGACGCTACCCGGAACGACCTGTCAGTCAATTGCTGCAGGACCAATCAGGACGCCTCGGAGGCGTGGTTACTTTCCTGAACAGGGTATTTAATGGAGCATCTTTCTTTAGCTCATTGCCCTGTCGTGGTTCTAGCTTGTTCTAGTCACTCAGTGCTTGTATTCTGCTTATTCTTTTTGGTTTTGACCCGGCTCGTTTATCCTACTCTGCTTACCTCTGTACCCTTGATTCGGCTTGTCTCTCGCTCACCTGTCTTCTGTTACCCTCGACCTCGGCTTGTCTTTGACTATTCTCTACAGTACTACTTACGTTAGTCCGGCCATTCTAAGGTCCGGTATACGTATCTGGCTACTGTTTGTACGCTGCGTGTTGGATCCCTGTCCCGATCCTGACATTACGACAGGGCCAATGGATCCTGCAAGTACAAACAGTCAGCTTGCTTCTCCTGATCCTAGGTTTGAAGCCATGGATCACAGAATGGATCAGATGGCGCTTGCGCTACAGGCACTTTTATCTCGTGCTAATAACCCACCAGAGGAGATACATAATACCCCTATTTCTCCTGTCAGTTCAGGTCTAGAGGTAGCCACAGTGGGTGCTTCTTCTCGCATTACCCCCCCAGTACGCTATGGTGGGTCTCCTGAGAAGTGTCGTGGTTTTTTAAATCAAATTAGTATCCACTTTGAATTGCAACCTCGCTCCTATCCTACAGATAGGGCAAAGGTAGGATTTATTATCACCCTACTTATTGAGAAGGCTCTGAGATGGGCCAACCCATTATGGGAAAACGATAACCCCGTAGTGTATAACTATAATGCATTTGTAGCTGCTTTTAGAAGAACATTTGACCCTCCAGGTAGAAAGGTGAATGCAGCCAGATTACTGTTGCGCCTGAGACAGGAGAACCGAACACTTGTGGATTATGCACTAGAGTTCAGGTCTCTGGCGTCAGAAGTCAAGTGGAATGAGCAGGCATATATGGATGTATTTTTGAATGGCCTATCTGATGTAATCCTTGATGAGGTTGCTACTAGAGAACTCCCTGAGAATTTAGAAGACTTAATTTCGTTCATCTCTCGTATAGATGAACGTTTAAGAGAGAGACAGAACACTCCAGAGAGGAATCGGAGACCTTCTTTTAGGTTAGCCCCCGCTTTTCCAAGTCCTGACTCCACAGTATCTTTGCTTCCTGAACCTATGCAGATAGGGTATACCCGCCTCTCTGAGGAGGAAAGACAGTACAGGAGAAGAGAGGGTTTGTGTATGTATTGTGGAGCCAAAGGTCATTTACTCTCAAACTGTTCTAACCGTCCGGGAAACGCTCGCACCTAAGTCTCTCTAGAGGACAGGCCTTGGGTGTTTCTATTTTGTCCTCTACTCCTAATTATAAAGATCACAGGCTTCTGCTACCAGTTTCCTTAACTTGGGAGAAGGAAGTAGTCAGGGCTATGGCTTTGATAGATTCCGGTGCTGCTGAGAATTTTATAGACCAAGCCTTTGCTATTAAAAACAATTTCCCATCCCAGCTAAGGGAGACACCCTTGGCCGTTGAGGCCATAGATGGTAGACCACTACTAGATCCTGTTATCTTTCGTGAGACCGTACCCATTAATTTAAATGTTGGTATCCTACACGTGGAGAAGTTATCTCTTTTGCTCATTTCGTCCCCTTCCGTTCCCATAGTTCTGGGGTACCCATGGTTGAAGAAACATAACCCTATTATCGATTGGGAGTTAGGGGAGATACTCTCGTGGGGCCAGGGCTGCCAGGAAAGGTGTTTAGGCAAGGTTTCTCCATTAGCTAACATTAACATACCGGAGAATCCTACTCAGTCCACAGAAGGACAGATACCAGACCTTTACCTAGACTTAAAGGCAGTATTTGACAAGAAGAATGCCGATTCTTTACCGCCCCACAGGTCATTTGATTGTAAAATTAAGCTTCTACCCGGGACTATGCCTCCGAGGGGTCATGTATATCCTTTGTCTGTTCAGGAAAACTCGGTTCTAGAGGAGTATATTCGGGAGAATTTAGAAAAGGGATTCATTAGGAGGTCTTCTTCTCCGGGGCTGGGTTCTTTTTCATTAAGAAAAAGGATGGCACGCTGGGACCTTGTATCGATTACCGAGGCTTTGAATAAAATAACTGTCAGAAATGCCTATCCCATCCCACTGATTACAGAGTTATTTGATCGTCTTAAGGGCTCCAAAATCTTCACTAAGTTAGATCTCCGAGGGGCATACAACTTGGTGAGAATCCAGCATGGTCATGAGTGGATGACGGCATTCAATACCCGGTATGGTCACTACGAATACACGGTGATGCCATTTGGACTTTGCAATGCTCCTGCAGTATTTCAAGATTTGATTAATGAGGTACTTAGGGAGTTTCAACATGATTGTGTTATTGTTTACCTGGACGACATACTAATACACTTTAAAGGAGTGGAGACATTTACTGGAAGGGACACTACACCCTGTTACTATTTTAACGGATCATAAGAACTTGTCTTATATTGGGGAGGCTAAGCGCTTATCCGCCAGACAGGCTCGCTGGTCATTGTTTCTCACTCACTTTAATTATGTACTCACTTATAGACCTGGTTCTAAGAACTCCAAGGCTGATGCTCTGTCTCGTCAATATGAACCATCCACTATAACTGAACCAGTCCTGTCCTCCATAGTTCCTAAGGGGAATATCATCGCAAACACGAATCTCAGGATTCACTCTCCATTGCTTTCCGAGATCATGAAGTTTCAGCATTTGGCACCTAAACAGACTCCTGGGGATCGACACTTCGTTCCTGCCGCTCTCCAACTGGAGGTGCTACGCTGTCTCCATAACAGCAAAGTGGCTGGGCATCCTGGCATCCGCAAGACATATGCCCTGGTCTCTAAAGATTTTTGGTGGCCTGACTTACGTAAAGATATTAAAGAATTCATCGGGGCATGTGAGGTTTGTACCAAGACCAAGCTACCTCATTCGCTTCCATGCGGATTTCTGCACCCTTTAGAAGTTCCTGAGAAGCCTTGGTCCTGCCTGGCTATGGACTTCATTGTTGATTTGCCTATCTCTAAAAAGCAGACTGTCATCCTCACTGTGGTGGACAGATTTACTAAAATGGCTCACTTCATTCCCTTACCTAAACTACCATCTTCGCCCGAATTAGCGGAGATATTCGCTAGGGAGATTTTCCGTTTGCATGGGATACCTTCCCAAATTGTCTCTGACAGAGGCTCCCAATTTGTTTCCCGCTTTTGGAAATCTTTCTGCTCCCAGCTAGGCATCAAATTGAATTTCTCCTCTGCTTATCATCCTCAGTCCAATGGAGCTGCTGAACGCACTAACCAAAAAGTTGAGCAATATTTACGTTGTTTCGTTTCGGAACACCAGGACGATTGGGTCGGTTTGATTCCTTGGGCGGAGTTTGCACATAACAATCTCATTTGTGATTCTACGCATTCTAGCCCTTTTTTCTTGAATTATGGCTTTCATCCCTCCATCCTTCCTTCGGAGTCTTCTTCTCAGGGGGTACCGTCGGTGGATGTTCATGTGGCCAATTTAAGGAAGTTGTGGGATCAAACTCGACAAATCCTGCTGCACAATTCTATGCTGGTTAAAAAACATGCTGACAAACGTAGAAGGGCAGCACCGGTGTTTGTTCCAGGCGATAGAGTATGGTTAAGTACCAGAAACATTCGGTTAAAAGTGCCGTCCATGAAGTTTGCTCCTCGATATATTGGACCTTACAGGGTCCTCTCTCAAATTAACCCAGTTGCGTATCGTTTAGCGTTGCCTAATGCCTTACGCATCCCTAATTCATTTCATGTTTCTTTACTAAAGCCTCTAATATGTAACAGGTTCTCCTCCGCAATCGCCCCTCCTCGCTCAGTTCAGGTGGAGGGTCAGGAGGAGTATGAGGTCAATTCCATCGTTGATTCTCGAATCTCCCGTGGGAGATTGCAATATCTGGTCGATTGGAAAGGTTATGGTCCTGAGGAGAGAAGTTGGGTACCTCAGGAGGAGGTGCATGCTCCCCGTCTCCGCAGGGCGTTTCACTCTCGCTTCCCCTCTCGCCCTGGTACCTTCCGCCCGGTGGGCGTATCTGAGAGGGGGGGTACTGTCAGGGTACCTGTGGTCTCTACCTCCGAAAGAGGTAGAGACTTAGCCGTTCCTCCATCCAGACGGTCTGATGGCTTCCTTCCTCGCGGTTTATCCGGTCATGTTAAGCCGGCCGCGAGGGAGTGACTGCCTTTTACAGCATCACGACCGGAAGTCGACGGCAGGATGCTACCCGGAACGACCTGTCAGTCAATTGCTGCAGGACCAATCAGGACGCCTCGGAGGCGTGGTTACTTTCCTGAACAGGGTATTTAATGGAGCATCTTTCTTTAGCTCATTGCCCTGTCGTGGTTCTAGCTTGTTCTAGTCACTCAGTGCTTGTATTCTGCTTATTCTTTTTGGTTTTGACCCGGCTCGTTTATCCTACTCTGCTTACCTCTGTACCCTTGATTCGGCTTGTCTCTCGCTCACCTGTCTTCTGTTACCCTCGACCTCGGCTTGTCTTTGACTATTCTCTACAGTACTACTTACATTAGTCCGGCCATTCTAAGGTCCGGTATACGTATCTGGCTACTGTTTGTACGCTGCGTGTTGGATCCCTGTCCCGATCCTGACACCCGCTCGGCAAGAAGAAGAACAGGGCGAAAGTTCAGATGGGGAGACAGAGAGGAGGAGGAGACGAGTTGGAAGCAGGGGGGGGTCGTCGCAAGGAGCTAGTGGCACAGTCAGACAGCATGCATCGGCACCCGGGGTCAGCCCGACAGCACGCCAATCAACGCATGCTGTGTCCACCACCAGAATGCAGTCATTGCAGAGCTCAGCAGTGTGGCATTTTTTTTGTGTGTCTGCCTCTGACAACAGCGATGCCATTTGCAACCTGTGCCAAAGGAAACTGAGTCGTGGGAGGTCCAACACCCACCTAGGTACAACTGCTTTGCGTAGGCACATGATCTCACATCACAAAAGCCTATGGGATCAACACATGAGTACAAGCAGCACGCCTACTCTAAGCCGCCATCCTCCTCCTGGTCCAGCATCTTCAGCCACGTCAACCACTGCTGTCCTCCTTGCCCCCTCTCAACCATCCGCCACTCCGTCTCCCGCCTTGAGCAGTTCCCGCTCATCTGCCCACAGTCATGTGTCTGTCAAGGACATGTTTGAGCGTAAGAAGCCAATGTCACCAAGTCACCCCCTTGCCCAGCGTCTGACAGCTGGCTTGTCCGAACTATTAGCCCGCCAGCTTTTACCATACAATCTGGTTGAGTCTGAGGCGTTCAAAAAATTTGTAGCTATTGGGACACCGCAGTGGAAGGTACCCGGGCGGAATTTCTTTTCACAAAAGGCAATCCCCAACCTGTACTCGATTGTGCAAAAGGAAGTCATGGCATGTCTGGCACACAGTGTTGGGGCAAGGGTCCATCTGACCACTGATACCTGGTCTGCAAAGCATGGTCAGGGCAGGTATATCACCTACATTGCGCATTGGGTAAACCTGCTGACGGCTGACAAGCATGGAATGCGTGGCATTGCAGAGGAGTTGGTGACACCGCCACGACTTGCAGGCAGTCCTGCTGCCACCTCCTCTACTCCTCCTACTCCATCCTCTTCCATAACCTCCTCGGCTGAGTCCTCTTGTGCTGCTGCGTCTTGCTCCACATCAACGGCACCCCCCCAGCTCCCCAGGTACTATTCCACATCCCGGATACGGCAGTGTCACGCCGTCTTGGGTTTGACTTGCTTGAAAGCAGAGAGTCACACCGGACAAGCACTCCTGTCCACCCTGAACGCACAGGTGGAAAAGTGGCTGACTCCGCAGCAACTGGATATCGGCAAAGTGGTGTGTGACAATGGAAAAAATTTGATAGCGGCATTGAAGTTGGGCAAGTTGACACATGTGCCGTGCATGGCACATGTGTGTAATCTGATCGTACAACGCTTTGTGCATAAGTACACAGGCTTACAGGACATCCTGAAGCAGGCCAGGAAGGTGTGTGGCCATTTCAGGCGTTCCTACACGGCCATGGCTCACTTTGCCGATATCCAGCGGCGAAACAACATGCCAGTGAGGCGCTTGATTTGCGACAGCCCTACACGTTGGAATTCAACACTCCTAATGTTCGACCGCCTGCTCCAACAAGAAAAAGCTGTTAATGAATATTTGTATGACCTGGGTGCTTGGACAGCCTCTGGGGAGCTGGGAATTTTTTTGCCACGTTACTGGACGCTCATGCGCAATGCCTGTAGGCTCATGCGTCCTTTTGAGGAGGTGACAAACCTAGTCAGTCGCACCGAAGGCACCATCAGCGACATCATACCATTTGTTTTTTCCTGGAGCGTGCCCTGCGAAGAGTGCTGTATCAGGCCGTAGACGAGCGTGAAGAGGAAGAGTTGTGGTCACCATCACCACCAGAAACAGCCTTATCAGCATCGCTTGCTGGACCTGCGGCAACGCTGGAAGAGGATTGTGAGGAAGAGGAGTCAGAGGAGGAATGTGGCTTTGAGGAGGAGGAGGAGCAAGACCAAACACAACAGGCATCCCAGGGTGCTCGTTGTCACCTATCTGGTACCCGTGGTGTTGTACGTGGCTGGGGGGAAGAACATACCTTCAATGACATCAGTGAGGAGGAGGAACAGGAAATGAATAGCTCGGCATCCAACCTTGTGCAAATGGGGTCTTTCATGCTGTCCTGCCTGTTGAGGGACCCTCGTATAAAAAGGCTGAAGGAGAACGACCTGTACTGGGTGTCCCCAGTATAAGCAGAAAGTGGCGGAAATGTTACCGAATTACAACAAGTCGGAAAGGATGCAGCATTTGCAAAATAAATTAAAAAGTATGCTTTACACAGCGTATAAGGGTGATGTCACAGCACAACGGGAATCTAACAGGGGGAGAGGTGGAAGTCATCCTCCTCCTCCCACGACCACGCCGGCAAGGACAGGACGCTTTAAAGACGTGTTGTTGATGGAGGACATGCGGACCTTTTTAAGTCCTACGCATCGCCACAGCCCTTCGGGATCCACCCTCAGAGAGCGACTCGACCGACAGGTAGCAGACTTCCTCGCCTTAACTGCAGATATCGACACTCTGAGGAGCGATTAACCCCTTGACTACTGGGTGTGCAGGCTTGACCTGTGGCCTGAGCTATCCCAATTTGCGATAGAACTTCTGGCCTGCCCCGCTTCAAGTGTCCTGTCAGAAAGGACCTTCAGTGCAGCAGGAGGTATTGTCACTGAGAAGAGAAGTCGCCTAGGTCAAAAAAGTCTAGATTACCTCACCTTTATTAAGATGAATGAGGGATGGATCCGGAAGGGACTGACACTGGGCGATACATTCGATTAAAAAAGGCCTGATGAGATGAGCTGCCTTGGGCTAAAAATGGTCCACACGCTGCTGTATTTTAGCTCTGAATGACGTTTGACTTGCGTGACTTACCCGCCACCAACTAGGGTTCAAGCCGCCATGTTTTAGGGCACTTTCTGCCTGTGAAACAAACATCAATTTTTCTGGCCGCTGCTACAGCAGCGGCTGCAACAATACCACATTTTTCAGGCATGTGTACATGCCTAATTTTTAGGCCCACTGGTGCAGCACTGTGGCTTCAAAAACCAAACCAAAAAAAAATCCTCCAAGATGGCACCAATATACCAGTAGTCTAAGCATCTTCCAACCTTGGCCTAAAAAGGGGAGGTGATTCCACAATTAAAAATCGCTGCCATTTACACGTCCACTGATAGGAGACGCGGAAGGTATTAAACTGATCAGAACAATACTAAACTCACCACTCCTATCTGGTGGCACATTAGCTTGCCCGCGCAGTGCCCAAAATTTAAAGTAAGAGGACCGACCAAGCATCTTCTTCCATCTCCCTGTTACATAAATCACTGCCATATCCATAGAAATTGTACATAATATCCAGGAGAGTTTTACAGGGCCAAATCTTGTCGCCTGTTGAAAGAGGTGACCTTGCTCGGGTCCCAGGTGTGCGGTTCCTAAAATGGCTGCCATATACACGTCCACTGATAGGAGACGCGGAAGGTATTAAACTGATATGAACATTTACTAAACTCACCACTCTGAGTGCTGTTATTTATTTAAATTTTTTGTGGTGAGGCTTTACAGGACAGAGTGCTTCTCCACGGGACATGTTAACTCACGGGCAGCTGGCTCATCAAGGAACCAGAGCAGCTTTAATGAGCAGCTTGAACGGTGTCCCAATAGCTTGCATTTAAAAACCTGTTAAATGTTATAATAACGTCAGATTGCTTTGCAGCAGGATATCCTTCCATAAGAGATGTATTTGACAAAATGTTGTAATACCTTTAGTAAAAATTAGTGAAAAAATAAATCACAAGCAGGGTACAAATGGCTAATTAAAGCTAAGGATTTCAGGATTAACCATGTTTTAGAGAAGGAGATCCCACCAAAAAAAAAACAACAACACCTTGTTCGATTCTAGAAACCTGGTGTGTATGGTAATCTGACCCAAGTCAATGAGGCAAAACTGCAGATGGAGGAAACATGCAAACTCACAGGTTACATTAGCACCACCACTCAAAAAACACTGAATAAACAGACGCAGAACTGTAGCCGTCTCTATATTTTAAAGTAAATTAAGTCATACAATTACCCACCCTCATTTTCTAAAAGGGGAAAAATTACTATGGGTCACTTTACCACCAGTGAAGTTCAGTCCACCCCCGGCTCCAACCAAGTGACTGAAATCCTCCAAGATGGCACCAATATACCAGTGGTCTAAGCATCTTCCCACCTTGGCCTAAAAAGGGGAGATGATTCCACAATTAAAAATCGCTGCCATATACACGTCCACTGATAGGAGACGCGGAAGGTATTAAACTGATCAGAACAATACTAAACTCACCACTCCTATCTGGTGGCACATTAGCTTGCCCGCGCAGTGCCCCAAATTTAAAGTAAGAGGACTGACCAAGCATCTTCTTCCATCTCCCTGTTACAGAAATCACTGCCATATCCATAGAAATTGTAGAGAATATCCAGGATAGTTTTACAGGGCCAAATCCTGTCACCTGTTGAAAGAGGTGACCTTGCTCGGGTCCCAGGTGTGCGGTTCCTAAAATGGCTGCCATATACATGTCCACTGATAGGAGACGCGGAAGGTATTAAACTGATATGAACATTTACTAAACTCACCACTCCGAGTGCTGTTATTTATTCACATTTTTTGTGGTGAGGCTTTACAGGACAGAGTGCTTCTCCACGGGACATGTTAACTCACGGGCAGCTGGCTCATCAAGGAACCAGAGCAGCTTGAACGAGGTGACCTTGCTTGGGTCCCAGGTGTGCGGTTCCTAAAATGGCTGCCATATACACGTCCACTGATAGGAGACGCGGAAGGTATTAAACTGATATGAACATTTACTAAACTCACCACTCCGAGTGCTGTTATTTATTAAAAATTTTTGTGGTGAGGCTTTACAGGACAGAGTGCTTCTCCACGGGACATGTTAACTCGCGGGCAGTTGGCTCATCAAGGAACCAGAGCAGCTTGAACGAGGTGACCTTGCTCGGGTCCCAGGTGTGCGGTTCCTAAAATGGCTGCCATATACACGTCCACTGATAGGAGACGCGGAAGGTATTAAACTGATATGAGCAATACTCCACTCCTATCAGTAGGTCCCCCCCATTGTGATTTAGGCCACCCACCCACCGCGCAGGGATGGGGGCCGGGGGGGGAGGAAAGTAGGTCCCCCCCATTGTGATTTATGGCCCCTACCCACCGCGCAGGGGTGGGGGCCGGGGGGGGGGGAGGACAGTAGGTCACCCCATTGTGATTTATGGCCCCCGACCACCGCGCAGGGGTGGGGGCCGAGGGGGGAGGACAGTAGGTCCCCCCATTGTGATTTATGGCCCCCACCCACCGCGCAGGGGTTGGGGAGGACAGTAGCTCCCCCCCAGTGTGTATCAGGGTCCCTGAGGACAGGTGTTAATCCATACCTGCCAAGTGACCCTATGTAGGGGGAACAGTCTCTATTCTGCTCTGTGTCAGTGTGTATCATGGTCTCAGTAGGCGGGGAACAGTCTCTATTCTGCTCTGTGTCAGTGTGTATCAGGGGTTTTGAGGACAGGTGTCAATCCATATCTGCCAAGTGACCCTATGTAGGGGGAACAGTCTCTATTCTGCTCTGTGTCAGTGTGTATCATGGGCTTTGAGGACAGGTGTCAATCCATACCTGCCAAGTGACCCTATGTAGGGGTAACAGTCTCTATTCTGCTCTGTGTCAGTGTGTATCATGGTCTCTGTGGATGGGGAACAGTCTCTATTCTGCTCTGTGTCAGTGTGTATCAGGGGCTTTGAGGACAGGTGTCAATCCATACCTGCCAAGTGACCCTATGTAGGGGTAACAGTCTCTATTCTGCTCTGTGTCAGTGTGTATCATGGTCTCTGTGGACGGGGAACAGTCTCTATTCTGCTCTGTGTCAGTGTGTATCAGGGGCTTTGAGGACAGGTGTCAATCCATACCTGCCAAGTGACCCTATGTAGTGGGGACAGTCTCTATTCTGCTCTGTGTCAGTGTGTATCATGGGCTTTGAGGACAGGTGTCAATCCATACCTGCCAAGTGACCCTATGTAGGGGTAACAGTCTCTATTCTGCTCTGGGTCAGTGTGTATCATGGTCTCTGTGGACGGGGAACAGTCTCTATTCTGCTCTGTGTCAGTGTGTATCAGGGGCTTTGAGGACAGGTGTCAATCCATACCTGCCAAGTGACCCTATGTAGGGGGAACAGTCTCTATTATGCTCTTTGTCAGTGTGTATCAGGGGCTTTGAGGACAGGTGTCAATCCATATCTGCCAAGTGACCCTATGTAGGAGGAACAGTCCCTATTCTGCTCTGTGTCAGTGTGTATCAGGGGTTTTGAGGACAGGTGTCAATCCATATCTGTCAAGTGACCCTATGTAGGAGGAACAGTCCCTATTCTGCTCTGTGTCAGTGTGTATCAGGAGTTTTGAGGACAGGTGTCAATCCATATCTGCCAAGTGACCCTATGTAGGGGGAACAGTCTCTATTCTGCTCTGTGTGAGGAGGAGGAACGGGAAATGAGTGGCTCGGCATCCAACCTGGTGCAAATGGGGTCTTTCATGCTGTCGTGCCTGTTGAGGGACCCTCGTATAAAAAGGCTGAAGGAGAACGACCTGTGCTGGGTGTCCACGCTACTAGACCCCCGGTCTCTATTCTGCTCTGTGTCATTGTGTATCAGGGATCATTAGGATAGGTGTCAATCCATATCTGCCAAGTGACCCTATGTAGGGGGAACAGTCCCTATTCTGCTCTGTGTCAGTGTGTATCAGAGGTTTTGAGGACAGGTGTCAATCCATATCTGCCAAGTGACCCTATGTAGGGGGAACAGTCCCTATTCTTCTCTGTGTCCGTGTGCATCAGGGTCTCTGAAGACAGGTGTCAATCCATATGTCAAGGTGTCAATATGTCATATGTCAGGTGTCAATCCATATCCATTGTGATTTAGGAATGTTAGGTGATTTATGCCCTTTATGGATTAATAGCAGACTCTGCATCAACTGTGTAATTTTCCATGGGAGTTTTGCCATGGATCCCCCTCCGGCATGCCACAGTCCAGGTGTTAGTCCCCTTGAAACAACTTTTCCATCACTTTTGTGGCCAGAAAGAGTCCCTGTTGGTTTTAAAATTCGCCTGCCCACTGAAGTCAATGGCGGTTCGTCGGTTCGGAACATTTGAGGAAGTTCGCGTTCGCCGCTCGCGAACCGAAAATTTCGGGTTCGCGACAACACTACCAGTAACCTGTGTTTATTATACATTATCCCTCCCATAGCCAGTAACCTGTGTTTATTATACATTATCCCCCCATAGCCAGGAACCTGTGTTTATTATACATTATCCCTCCCATAGCCAGTAACCTGTGCTTATTATACATTATCCTCCCATAGCCAGTAACCTGTGCTTATTATACATTACCCCCCATATCCAGTAACCTGTGTTTATTATAAATTATCCCCCCTTAGCCAGTATCCTGTGTTTATTATACATTATCCTCCCATAGCCAGTAACTTGTGCTTATTATACATTATCCCCCCCCATAGCCAGTAACCTGTGTTTATTATACATTATCCTCCCATAGCCAGTAACCTGTGCTTATTATACATTATCCCTCCCATAGCCAGTAACCTGTGTTTATTATACATTATCACCCATAGCCAGTAACATGTGTTTATTATACATTATCCTTCCCATAGCCAGTAACCTGTGCTTATTATACATTATCCCTCCCATAGCCAGTAACCTGTGTTTATTATACATTATCCCCCCATAGCCAGTAACCTGTGTTTATTATACATTATCCTCCCATAGCCAGTAACCTGTGTTTATTATACATTATCCCTCCCATAGCCAGTAACCTGTGTTTATTATACAGTATCCCCCCATAGCCAGTAACCTGTGTTTATTATACATTATCCCCCATAGTCATTTATCGTTGGACCTAGGCAGCATGATGTCTTAGGCCGGCCCAGAGAGTGAGTGAGTGAGTGAATAATATAATATATATTTTCAGAAACTTATTATTAATATATGTAAATCGGATTCATGCAAAGAGGGTGAAAAGGTATTAAAGAAAAACACACTTATTGCATCAAATTTACAAAGCCAAACTTTTAAAAGCTTTTAAAAGCTTTCCTCATTTCTTTCTCAGGATAAGGAATATATCGCTTGTAGACTGAGGATTTCCATCTGCCCAATCTTTTAATAATATGCACTGGAGTGTCAGTGTTGAAGGAGACCGAAGCTGCCCCTATTCTAAATGAAAGACCCGAGACATGGATACAACCCAATCTTAGGAGTAGTGTTCTGATGTAGAAGATGAATTTAGCGGTAGTCAGAGGGATTCAGTGAGAGTAGTGGTAAAATGTGTGTGGCATGACTGAGTGTGGGTAAGTAAGAGTCAAGTATTTTAACTGGGCACTAGTTCTAGGTGGGATAAAGTGGTATAGCGGATGGATGAGTAGTTTGGTTCGTTTTAGAGGTTTGTAGAGAAAGTATATAGTGATCATGATTTTTAGCGATATCCAATATTTTTAAGGTGGTCTCAAACAAACATAAAATGCAATATAAAATTTGTGGGAATATCGAATAGTCGTGTACAGTAAATCATAGAGGGCTCAGAATATCGAACCATCGATCGGTATCCAACCTTGTGCAAATGGGGAGTTTGCGGTTGTGCAAATGGACTGTTTGCGGTTGTTTGCGGTGCGTTAAACGGGGAGTTTGGTCTGTCACTGTGAAGCGGGCGTAACCCTTACACTACCTGATCGATACAACATCATACCTGATGTTTTAAAGCAGGTTATTCCAAACAATTTAGGAATGTTAGGTGATTTATGCCCTTTATGGATTAAAACCAGACTCTGCATCAACTATGTAATTTTCAATGGGAGTTTTGCCATGGATCCCCCTTCCGGCATGCCACAGTCCAGGTGTTAGTCCCCTTGAAACAACTTTTCCATCACTATTGTGGCCAGAAAGAGTCCCTGTGGGTTTTAACCCCTTCAGGACCGGCCTGTTTTTGCGATGTTTGTACGTTAAGGACCAGAGCAGTTTTAACACTTTTGTGGTGTTTGTGTTTAGCTGTAATTTTCCGCTCTCTCATTTACGGTTCCCATACAAGTTATATATTGTTTTTTTCACGACAAGAAGGGCTTTCTTTACATACCAGTATTTATATTATGTCATATATTGTATTTAAAAAAAATAATAAAATATGGTGAAAAAAAAAAAAAAACATGTTTTTGGACTTTTACTTGAAAAATCTTTTACTTATCTACAAAAGCTAATGAAAAAAACTGCTAAATAGATTCAAAATTTTGTCCCGAGTTTAAAAACACCCAGTGTTTACATGCTTTATTGCTGTTTTTTGCAAGTTATAGGCCTATAAATACAAGTAGGAAATTGCTGTTTCAATATATATATATTTTAAATGTATCAATAGTGACATTGTTACACCGTTATCTGTCATAAATCCCCGAAACACACCTAACATGTACATATTTTTTAAAGTAGACAACCCAGGGTATTCAAAATGGGGTATGTCTAGTCTTTTTTAGTAGCCACCTAGTCACAAACACTGGCCAAAGTTAGCATTTATATTTGTTTGTGTGTTAAAAATGCAAAAAACGCTAACTTTGGCCGGTGTTTGTGACTAAGTGGCTACTAAAAAAAGCTGAACATACCCCATTTGCAATACCTTGGGTTGTCTTCTTTTGCAAATGGTATGCCATCATGGGGCTAATTCTCATTCCTTGGCTACCATACGCTCTCAAAGGCAACCTAACCAATCTGACAAATTTCAATAAAAAAAAAAAAAGTAAAATCAAGCCTTATATTTGACCCTGTAACTTTCACAAACACTATAAAACCTCTACATGTGGGGTACTGTTATACTCAGGAGACTTCGCTGAACACAAATATTAGTGTATCAGAACAGTAAAATATATCACAGCAATAATATCCTCAGTGAAAGAGCTGTTTGTGTGTGAAAAATGCAAAAACTTCACTTTCACTGACAATATCATCGCTGTGATATGTTTTACTGTTTTGAAACACTAATATTTGTGTTCAGCGAAGTCTCCCGAGTAAAACAGTACCCCCATGTACAGGATTTAGGGTGTCATAGAAAGTTACAGGGTTAAACACAGTGCTAGCAAATTAAATTATCTGGACTTTTGGCCTGGGTTGGCAGGCAGGTCCCTCAAATTGCAATCATTAAAATTACTTAATTAGGTAAAAATATTACATAAATATGCACGTAGAATTTTAATATATATACATATTTATATATTTGACGTCTACGTGTATATTTATGAAATTATTTATGTAATTATGTATGTGGACATATGTATATTTCGTATTATTTTTATTTATTTATTTATACATAGATATATATATCATTACATTCTAAGTGTATTTTGATATAAATATATATATATCAATATCAAAATACTGTTAGAATAAAACTGAATATATATATATAATTTTTTTTTAATTATTAAAAATTATTTTTATTTTTTGTTATTTATTTTTATTAACATATTATTTGTATTTTATAATAATATATATATACCATATATATAGTTATTATATATATTGTATATATTCGTGTGTAATTTAAATATAAGTGTATTTTTATAATTATATACGTATATATAAATATAAAAATACACTTAGTGTGACATTATATATATGATATATATACATATATTATATATAGGTATATATAGATATAATACATGTATATATAGCATATATATATATATATACACATATTATTATTTTTTTACGCAGATTTTTTTTTTACACTTTATTTTTGATTTTACAGATGCAGGGAGACTGCCTGTCACCACAGACAGTCCCCCTGCAGGCAGATACACAGACCCCTATTGCGGTCATGTGATCGAGTGATCACATGGCCGTGGGGTCCTGATCTGCCGAGGGGGGACTGCCCGGGCAGACAGGCAACCCCCCTGGACCGGGAGGAGAGCTGATCGCCGCCGTGGGACCGACGGCGATCAGGTAAGTAGCCCAAAACCGTTATGACGGTTCAGGACCGTCAGCGGTCCAAACGCACGTTTTACTGCTGACGGTCCTGAACCGTCAGCGGTCCTTAAGGGGTTAAAATTCGCCTGCCTATTGAAGTCTATGGTGGTTCGCCCGGTTCGCCCGTTTGCGAACATTTACGGAAGTTCGAGTTCGCCGTTCGCGAACGGAAAATTTTATGTTCGCGACATCATTATTCTCCTGGGAACTTACAATGTTGATGAGTTTATATATGTCTGTGGTTGTATGCGTGTCTGAAAGTTTATGTGTGTCTGACAGTGTACAAAAGTGTTAGTTTAAAGCATGTAGGGGTTAATTCATTCACGTACAGCCTGTGAATACTGACTGGTTGCAAAAGGGTATAATAACCACTCCCTTAGGTGGTTTACATAGGACAATCATATGTCAAGGAAACACCCGCACTCCCATGTATAACGCAAATCAAATTTTACTATACAATCAAAATATAAAAATACTTGTAATTAATTCATATACACCACTCCAAACAGCAATGAAATACTTATTATACAAATTGATATTATATACACCAATACACACTTATATTGCATAGATATGTATATACTTTCAAAATTAGAATGTATCAAAATTCTATCAAAATTCCAAAAATGAACTGCTGTACAATACAATTACCTTATTAGTCAATGTTTCAGCGCTGCTGGCCTTTATCAAGGGTGTACAAAAGTGTGTTTGAGTGTTTGAACATGTTTGACTGTGTGTCTGTTTGACACTGTGGGCATGTGTCTATCTAACATTGTGCATTAGGGCATTTGTGTGCCCAAAGGAGTGTTTGTAGCTAAAATTGTGTACCTGTGTGTATGGTCATTGTGGGCCTGACACTATGTATGTGTTTTTGGCAATGTGTATATGTTTGTTCTGGTAGAGTGTACATGTATTTGTGTGCATTGCAAGCAGTGTGTATCTAAATGGGGGCCCAGGTCAAATTTTTTTTGAAGGGGTTCTTAGGTTTCTAATGGCAGTATATATCTATCTAGCTAAACAACTGCATTTCATATTGTTTTTCAACACTACGAACTTGTTCACTGATCAGCAACTACATTAAAACCACCTGCCTAATATTATGTATGTCCTCTTGTGATGCCAAAACAGCTCTGATGCATGCACTCCACAAGACCTCTGAATGTGCACCAATACATTAGCATACATTAGCAGAGGGGGTATACTGGGAGGGGGGTGATAGTGCGGAGGGATACTGGAGGGAGGAGATAATGGTGTGAGGGAGGGGTATACTGGGAGGGGGTGATAGTGAGGGGTTACTGGTAGGGAGGGGGTATACTGGGAGGGGGTAATAGTGAGGGTGTTACTGGGAGGGAGGGGTAATGGAGTGAGGGAGGGTGTTTACTGGGAGGGGTTGATAGTGAAGGGGTTACTGGGAGAGAGGGGGCATACTGGGAGGGGGGTGATAGTGAAGGGGTTACTGGGAGGGAGGGAGGGGGTGATGGTGTGAGGGAGGCGGTATACTGTGAGTGGGGTGATAGGGAGGGGTTACTGGGAGGGAGGGGGTATACTGGGAGTGGGGTGATAGTGAAGGGGTTACTGGGAGGGTGTAGTGGTATGAGGGAGGGGGTATACTGGGAGGGGGTGACAGTGGAGGGTTACTGGGAGGGAGAGGGTATACTGGGAGGGGGTGATAGTGTGGGGGTTACTGGGAGGGAGGGGGTAATGGTGTGAGGAAGGGGGTATACTGGGAGGGGGGTGATGGTGAGGGGGTTACTGGGAGGGAGGGGGTGATGGTGTGAGGGAGGCGGTATACTGTGAGTGGGGTGATAGGGAGGGGTTACTGGGAGGGAGGGGGTATACTGGGAGTGGGGTGATAGTGAAAAGGTTACTGGGAGGGAGAGGGTAAACTGGGAGGGGGTGATAGTGAGGGGTTACTGGGAGGGGTGATAGTGAGGGTTACTGGGAAGGAGGGAGTATACTGGGAGGGGCTGATAGTGAAGGGGTTACTGGGAGAGGGTATACTGGGAGTGGGGTGATAGTGAAGAGGTTACTGGGAGGGAGGGGGTGATGGTGTGAGGCAGGCGGTGTACTGGGAGGGGGATGATAGTGATGGGCTACTGGGAGGGAGGGGGTATACTGGGAGGGGGTGATAGTGAAGGGGTTACTGGGAGGGGGTAGTGGTGTGAGGGAGGGGGTATACTGGGAGGGGGTGACAGTGAGGGGGTTACTGGGAGGGAGAGGGTATACTGGGAGGGGGTGATAGTGTGGGGGTTACTGGGAGGGAGGGGGTAATGGTGTGAGGGAAGGGATTAACTTGTAGGGGGTGATAGTGAAGGGGTTACCAGGAGGGAGGGGGTATTTTGGGAGGGGGTATTTTGGGAGCGGGGTGATAGTGAATGGGTTACTGGGAGGGAGGGGGTGAAGGTGTGAGGGAGGCGGTATGCTTGGAGAGGGGTGATAGTGAGAGGTTATTGGGAGGGAGGGGGAATACTGGAAGGGGGCAATAGTGAATGGGTTACTGGGAGGAAGGGGGGAAGGTGTGAGGGAGGCGGTATACTTGGAGAGGGGTGATAGCGAGGGGTTATTGGGAGAGAGGGGGAATACTGGAAGGTGGCAATAGTGAATGGGTTATTGGGAGGAAGAGGGTAATGGTGTGAGAGAGGGGATATACTGGGAGGGGGATGATAATGAAGGGGTTACTGGGAGAAAAGGGGTAATGGTGTGAGGGAGGGGGTATACTGGGAGGGAGGGTGATTGTGTGAGGGAGGGGTTGATTGTATTAGGAAGGGATTATACTGGGTGCGGCGTGATAATGGTGTGATGAAGGGGCAATACTGGGAGGGGGTTATAGTGAGGGAGGGGTAATGGTGGTCTGAGAGGGGGTGAGATTAAATACGTTATTTAATTCCCTGGTGGTCCAGTGTCCTTCATTCCCTGGTGATCTGGTGGGCTCCCTGGTGGTCCGGTGGTGATGTCCGGTTTGCAGCTCCGCAGTGTGCAGAGCTGCAGACCATGTGTCTCGCAAGACCCATTCAAAGCATTGCTGTGGTAACCCGCGGCAATGCTCTGATTGGCCAGATCTCACGAGACACATGGTCTGCAGCTCTGCACACTGCAGATCTGCAGATCAGCAGCCATGGGCGCTCTCCTCCCAGGCAGACAGCACGGAGGGGCTTCGCACCCGGTGGCATTTTGAGCCAGCCGCCAGGTTCCTTAGGCCGCCCTAAGGTGGTTTAGGCGGCAGCAAGGCTCCAGCCAGCGCAAGGCCTTAGGCAGCCACCTAAACCGCCTAATTAGAGAGCCGCCTCTGCCTATTAACAATGGACCATTCCGACTACTTGATAAATATTGTTTTTAATTAATTTTTCACATTTTCCTTCTAAAGAAGCAATGTGGTCACCACACACATCATGAATCAAGGTTACTAGAAAGCATTTAATGTTGCACCTGTCAGTATTTAGTCATGAGCAATGTCTTGCATGATAGTTCAGTTTGCTGTTCATGCCATGCAGCCAAAGAGCCATATACAACTCCGAAGTGTTACTTTAGGGCAATGCAAGTATGCTTACAGTTCACTACCCGCAATGTCCTAATGTCACTTTTAGCATCATTGTCCAATGTTTGATTGTGACGAAGTGCCCTTCGCCACTTGGTCCTGGAGAGGCCTGCTTGCCAGCCTCTTGCACTGTGATTATGGCCCTGGGGTGTATGGCCCTTTAAAAACAGTATATGGGCATATGAAGACTTTTTGTGACAATGTCCCTTTAAAACTGTTAAACTACTTTGTGCATGTCATTTTCCTATTTGGTTCGGTAAATGGGGCTTACCGAACCAATTACCGACCAGGCGGACCACACAGAAGTGGAAGTGTGCAGCTACCCAATTACCTCCCAGGCTGGCGGTTAACCACAGGTTAATTGCCGACTGCTGGGGGGGGCCTCCGTTCGTGCAGTCGAACACGTGGCTGCGGCCATCTTTATTTAGTCGAACGCGATCAGCGGTGTGTGCCATCAAATTAATGGAACTAAAATCGGCTACAAAACAGCATGAACACCGCTGAAGTTTTACCTTCCCTGGAACTAATGCATTCGACAATTTGAACAACGTTCGACAGTTCATTCGACAACTCGAATGGTTGTCATTCATCTGTTTGAACTGACTTGGGAAATAGACCGGCTGCATAGCCTGATTCTGTGGAACTATTTTGGGCAGGAAAGCATGCTTGCGGTCGGTCATAAAGGACTTCCAGCTAACTTTTTTAACCACTGGAGGGAATTGTCAGATTTTTGGGTATGTTTGTATTTAAAGTATGCTGATTAATAATATGTAACTTTTATGGAGATTGTATGTATATTTTGTGAGTTCCTGTTTTGACCCTCAACATAGAGCCTCGTCTCATGATTGGGGGATACGGCTGCATCTACACTGGGGGATTGCTATACTCTACATACTCCCCTAGCTATAATCACTAAGCTCTTTTAAGAGCTTGTTCCAGCTTCGCTCTCTGCAGAAAGAGAGGTTTGGTCTGCAGTGCTTATGGTGTCTGGAGAAGTGCTTGGAGCCCTCGGGAAGCACTTGAAGCATCCATCAACAGAGGTACTCGGTTGGAGTACTAGGAGCTCCGTTACAGTGATGATGTAGATCATAAGATTAAACTAGCTGAAGGGAGTTACTAGTGTTGTGGTTGTCTACTAGACAGCCATTTGAAACATGTTTATGACCAAATGTAAACTCAGATATGGGACTATTTTACAGTTTTAGATGGCAGCGAATCTTTACTCCAAAACATTAAGGGGTAGTGGCTTTGCATGTTTAGAATGTCTCCTTAACACCTTGTATCCTATATATGTGAATAAACTAAGGGAAACATGTTTTTAACTTTCCAAAGGTGATTGTATTATCTCCCTTTTAATATCTTTATATATATATGATTTAGTAAAAAAAAAGCTATACAGGAATCATTTTACTACGTTTTGGTTTATGTTTTTTATGAGATCATACTAAAGGTTAAAAGGGTTTAGAGACACTTCAGAGTGAGTAATATATAATGCTAGATATGTAATTCCTCCTCCCATTTTATGTAATCACCTATAAGTGTTATACTGACAGATAGACTTTTCAAGTTTTTGGCCTTTTCCCAAAACTTTGTCATGTCTACATCTGCTTGTGAACAGAAAACGAAAGGTCCTGTACTTTATTTTTAACCAATCTAGTGCCAGGATAATTTGGGAATTTGGGCTTAAAGAAGGCTGGGTTTTAAAGCATTTTGACATTGTTCACAGTGTTAATTATTATTATTATTATTATTATTATTTTTACAAATGACCTAAATACCTAATTCAGCTTTAGAAGACAGATCATGTTTGCATAGACATATATGTAAGTCATTATTTTGTATAAAAAACTGGGGAAGATATAATGTTTCCCCAATTTTGCCTATGATGTTTGTAACAAGTGGAACTGAAACAACTTTAGCTTAATGAAGCAATATTAGTGTATAGATCATGCCTCTGCAGTTTCACTGATAATTTCCCTACAATTTAGGAGTTAAATAACTTTGTTTATGCAGCCCTAGTCACACCTCTCTGCATGTGACTTACACAGTGTTCCTGAACACTTCCTATAAAGAGTCATCTAATGTTTAAACTCTCTGAACTGCAAATTCTATATAATAAAACATTTCTTATCTCCTGCTCTGTTACTAGCTTGTTAGACCTTGCAGGGGCCTCCTATGTGTGATTAGAGTTTAATTTACAGAGCAGGAACTAAAACCTTTTTTATTTTTTTTAATTTCTTTATTTTGGTAGTGCATCACAGGACAAACAGAAATATGGAAACATTTCCAAGTAGTATAAACCAAAGTTCATAGGTATAGAGTCAGCAAGAAATGTCCTAATACTGCACTCTTTGTAAAAGAAGTGAAGAGCAGGAGAAGAAACATGTCAATGTAGAAAGATCATGTGACATATAGAATACACGAACTGACAATATGAGTAAAGGACAATAAATGGGGCTTTGTTAAATGACATAAGTAGGAGGATCACCACTGTATTCCACAAGTACACCATATTAGATAGCCCAACTCCAGAACAGTCCTGCGACCCTCTCTCTTCACCGCCAGATAAGTCATGAAGTGCTGGGTTTCTTGGTGTCTGTCATCGGAGGAGGCAGGAAGGCGTCAAAATATGTCCTCCCAGCCCCAGGTCTGTATGCAGGCCAACGTTGTCGAGTCGCCATGGTGTCTTATCAGGGTCGAGTCTTTTCTGAAAAGGACATGGTGAAAAGTGTGACGCTGCAGATGCTGCTGTTGGTGAGCCGTATTACGACGTCGCAATCGAAGCTGCCTTTGAGGCACTTGCCCCTGCATCCCCACCAGTGGCAGTGTGTCAGAGTCTCACCCTGCTGATCTTGGATTGGCTTTGTGTCGGTGTGAGTCAGGTTGAAGCAAGGTCACAGTGAAGAGGTTTGACATTTGTCGCTGGATTCGAACAGATGAAGCAATTGTGTTTGAGTGACAGGCTATACAAGCTCAGAAGTCTTGGCACAGTTCTTCAAATTTGGACCCAATCCTGGCTCACTGGGCCTACATTACAGCGTAGATATTTTGTCGTGGAGACCATCTTTGAGTTGCCACGCAGTCTGTCAATCTTTAACTATGTGTACTATTTGTATACGTTACGCTATGAATATTATTTTCTTTTTTTTCCCCTTTTTTTTGGGGGGGTGGGGGGGGTATTTTAAACTGATATTAAAATTGACTGCCAATTGTGACTGGCTACTATACAGTTGACTGGTATATTATTTTTATCACCATCTGGTAACTAGTGACTCTTTCATATTTGTAAAGATGAAGAGGAACGGGAGTAAAGAATGTTTAGGTCTCAGGAGCAAAAAGAGAAGGGCGTGAACCAGGTAAGTAGTAAGTAAGGGAAAAAGGAGCGTCTTATTGCCCCGGCCTACAGGTAGTTGAATAGTTAATACTTGAATGGTTTAATACTTAGTTTTTAATAATTAATTAATTAAAGGACACTATAGTGCCTAGAAAACAAACTCGGTTTCCTGGCACTATAGTGTTAATAGGACCACCCCACCCTCTGGGTCCCCCTCCCGTCGGGCTCTAGGTGGAGGAAGGGGTTACATTCTTACTTTTCTCCAGGGCTGGGCTCCCTCGGCGCTGGGGACTCTCCTCCCTCTTCCAACGTCATCGGCTGAATGCGCATGCGCGGCAAGAGCCACGCGCGCATTCAGTCAGTCCATGGGAAAGCATTTCTCAATGCTTTCCTATGGACGCTGGAGTCTTCTCACTGTAAAAATCACAGTGAGAAGCGCGGAAGTGAGACAGTCACTAGAGGCTGGATTAACCCTTATGTAATCATAGCAGTTTCAGAGAAACTGCTATGTTTACAGCAGGCAGGGATAACCCTAGAGGGACCTGGCACCCAGACCACTTCATTGAGCTGAAGTGGTCTGGGTGCCTTTAGTGGTCCTTTAAAAAAGCATACGGATTGTATGACCTCTATCAAAAGCCAAAACCAAAACAAAAGCCAAAACAAAATAGACTTAAGATATATATGTCGGTGTAGTGAACACAAAACACATTCCTATACACAATATACAATAGCATAGCAGTACTTCATAAGGTATTGAGAGGATTGACACTAATTGAAGGGGGGGAGATAGGTTAAGAAAATTAACTCAATGTGAGACTTTTTGGATACTTAAATTGTGTACACTGGAGCCGAATGGTTTGAACATGGATATTGATATTGATTTGATTTGCTTCTTATAGTTTTTTTGCCCCCCCCCCTTTTTCTTTCCAGATCCCCTTTTTCTGGTTTCTTGCTTCTTAAGGGATTTCCCCCCCCTTTTTTGGTTTAGCTTGCCATCCCCCCCCCTTTTTTTTTGTGGACGTTTTTGGGATTTTTGGTAAGCGTATGGTTGTAGGTTAATACTCTTAGTCCCGGTGGCGGCTCACTTAGGGTCTTAATCTGATTAGTATTATATATATATATATATATATATATATATATATATATATATATAAATCCCCCCCTATTTTTGCTTTTTTTATAATAAATGAGAATTTATATATGTATATGTCACATCAAATTGAAGCCCCTTTCGTCTTTTAAAAAACGGTATATAACATGTGTTGGTGCAATTAATATCAAAAATGCAAATTGTGGTTGAACACAAAGATAATTTTTTTTTTTTAAATGCTCATCTTCTTAAGTCCAAGTCCAGCTTCTGAGGCTGCAACCTTAAGGGGTTAATTGACACTGGGCTAGTGGTTGCTCCAAGACTGTTCTTTTTATATGATTTATGGGAATGTGGATAGTTTGACACTGCCCAATGTTTTCAATAGAAATTAGTTTTCACTCCAATTACTGATCATCATACTTTTATTTTAAAAAAAAAAAAAAAGTTGAAATAGAGAAAAGTTGTACTAAGATAGCATCTTTTTATTGTCTCAAAATTAATGGTATCATTTGTCCTGTCCTTTAATATTTGCAAGGGAAATGTGTAATTTTGAAATGCAAACTAATATTAGCACAAGTTTCACAGACGATGTACTGTTTGCCCGATTTAACTGACTTCTAATTGCCTGCAATTTATACTGGGGAAATATCTATCTTGTCCAGCTAACCTTTTATGTTCCCTTCTAGTGTAGTGCTGGTGTTTTACTTACGCTTATACTAAAGTGACATTTCTTGGAATAGTTTTATAGTGCAATAACATACCTAGAATTCAGGAAGTGGGTGTGTTCTTTTTCTAAATATATACATTATTTTAATATGTTGTATCTTATGACATTCCATGTAGTACTTTCAAATGCTGTGTGTTAGTTATTTTCATCGTACACACGTAAACGAAAAAAACTTTATTCTATGCATTTACATTTTTCCTAGAATTCTGATTATTTTGCATTACTTGAAAATACTAACTTTTTTTTTTAGTTAGTTTGCTTCTTTTTTTAAATTGTGAAGCAATGAATTTGACCACATTACCAAAAAACCCCAAAAGTGCTTATAGCTTTAACAACAAACATTAGAAAAAACAACAATCTTATCATTTATAAAAATGTAAATTAATATCATGCTTATTTGTGTTTCTTTTTCCCTAATTTCTTTTTTTTTTAGTAATAGTCTGTGTGTAAATTATTTTTGAAAGTTAATTACCCAAAGTAAATTGGAAGCAGCAAAGTTTTGGCAAAATCTCTGTAGCTAATTGATAACTGTTGATTAAGATAAAATTAAAAAACTATTTGGTGATGTCAGTGTGGGATCTATACATCAGGTGACCTGCTTTGGCCTGCTTGGACCTGCATGGAACCTTTGTGTATTCACTGAAATAAAAATATTAATAAGAATATTTTTTCATTACTGAAGTCAAAGTGGACATTTTGGGGAAAAAATCTCCTACTCCAATTTTTTTCACTTCTGCTACCTCAGCTTAAATTCACAAGCAGCTTTTCACAGGGACCAATAGGTTATCTCAGACTAAATTAAAGACCTCATTTACTTTTATTCACTTTTTGGTAAAATTTCTTGACATAAGGGATTAAATCTGGCATGATATATGTAATGAGAATGAGTTGTGTTTGGAGGATGACATATGTCATATGGTGGTAGAATATGGCTTGGTGATTAAATATAACATGGAGGAATAAAGGAACACTACAGGGTCATGAAAACAAATGCATAGTGTTAAAAACACTATTTAGGCTCCCTGTCTCCCCCTGCCCCTCTAAATATAGAAAAATTGTACCTTTATTCCAGCACAGTGTGGGTCCATCAGAATTGGTGATGAGGATGATTTCCCATAGGAAAGCATTGGATTGGCGGACATTGTCAATTCTGATGATCTCAGCCAAGAAGTTGGGAGCCAAACGCCACACTGGCCAATCAGCATCTCCTCTTAGCAATGCATTGAATCATTGTATCTCCGTAGAGAAAGTTCAGCGCCTCTATGCAGAGCGTGGAGACACTGAACGTCAGTGCTGCATATTGTGCAGCTCTGACCAGGGAAGCACCTAGGCTGTAATGTAAGCACTGCCTTTTCTTTGAAAAGGCAGTGTCAACATGAAAATGCCTGCAGGGACAGGCTGTACTCACCAGAACAAATAAAACAAGCTGTAGTTGTTCTAGTGACTACTGTAATGTAATGACCACTAATGTGTCAAAAATGGTAAAATATTTAGCTGGACTGGTCAAAAAAGTTTTATTAATCATTGCAACGCAAGATATTTCAATAGTAGTTCTGTCACTTTATTATTGTTAGTATAGTATAATATGATCAAGTATTTTACCAGCTTCGTCTAGATGTCAGGCATCAAGTGGCACAGATGTTAATACGGCCTAACTTATTATTATTTTATTATTTATATAGCGCCAGCAAATTCCGTAGCGCTGTACAAGGGCTGGACTAACAGACATGTAGTTATAACCAGACAAGTTGGACACACAGGAAAAGAGGGGTTGAGGGCCCTGCTCGAGAGCTTACATGCTAGAGGGAGTGGGGTGTAGTGACACAAAGGGTATAAGTAGGGTAATAAAATAGGTTGCTAGAAAGGTAATCACTAAAAAGTAGGGGTAATAAAATAGGTTGCTAAAAAAGTATTCACTTATTTTTGACAGTTGCAGGAGAGGAGTCATGGGGGGGGGGGGGGAGGGGAGAATGAAAACCCGCTAATTGTTTAAATTATATGCTTTCCTGAAGAAGTGTGTTTTCAAAGATTATTTGAAGAAATGGAGACTGGGTTAAAGTCTAATGGCGAAGGGAAGGGAGTTCCACAGAAAAGGTGCAGCCCTGGAGAAGTCTTGGAGGCGAGCATCAGATGTGGGAGTACAGACAGAGTATAGATTTAGGTCTTCGTGCAGGGGCCTCAACGGGACATATTTGTGTATTAGATGGGACAGATAGGTTAAACCCAAAGTTTTAATAGTTACTTCTGCTGAAACCAAGCGCTGTGCCACCTTATTTGCATAATTTGTAATGTTATCACAGAATCTTAATAACAATCAGCACAAATCAGGGTTATTCGCTAGAGAGAACTGTTCGGAATTCAAAGAAAAAGTCAAATTTATGACCAAAATTGCTGAACTGGAAACATTTTCCAAGCCTGCTATGTTTCCAGTTTGGCTTTTTTGGTCTAAAATGTGAAATTCACTTTTAATTCTCAACATTTCTCACTTTAGTAAATAACCATGTCTTCACTCTATGGTGAAGTCACAGGATTTTTAAATAGAGTTCTAATTGTTTTGGTTGGAAAGGTTCCAGCATGAAGCAAAACTGATACGTATAATGAAAACGAATAGATACTGTTAACAGATTTGCATGCCGTAAAGAGAAACTCTTGATACAAACATTGTACAAAGTTCAGTTAATGTTCAAAGTTCAGAGAGCTGTAATTCTGAAGAATCTCTTTCAGCAGTGCTGTCTTAGCTGATAGGACCACTATAGGCACTGCATGGCTTAGCTCGGTATTAACTGAGTGGTAACGGAAGATCTGTAGTGGAGCTTCCAGCTCTTGGTGTAGGAAGTGGCTGGTGCATGGTATGTTAATTGTCAAATAGTTATAAAATAGTTTGATTACTTACATTCTGAGGTTATGGTGGTTGGAGTGTGCCTATAAACTAAAAAAGTAATAGAGGTCCAGGCACTCCTTGGTTCAAAACAGGCACTTTATTAGGAACCACAACAGCATATAAACTAAAAAAGGCATATTGTTAAAATATTCCAATTGTTATACAGACTGAAGTGCCCATGTTGTTTTAGAGCCCCAACAGTGAAAATGAAAAGAACTCCAAGTGCTATCGTTTCTCCACGTCCAATAGGGTGTAAATTCAGACCAGGTCCACAGGTCCAAGAACCTTTTTTAGCTCCAGCCTAATGAACACATGAGATAACATAAGACTAGTGAGCACCCCACTGGACAGATTTAAAAAGCTGGAAGCATTTTACAAAACTTGTTTGATTTGACATTTAACGTTATTAAAGTACCACTAAAGGCATCCAAACACATATTTTTAACTTTGCAATGTAAAGAATTGCCATTTAATAGATACATGAAGTCTTAAATAGCAGGGTAAAATCAGGACATTGCAAGCATTTCAACTACTGGAGATGCATTTGCTGCCCCCTCTCTCCCTCCTCCCCCCCAAAAAAATGCATCTTCATCTGTGTTTTTTAACCCCCTTTCTGAATTTCTTACCCCTTTTGTGTTTCATATCCCATCTTTTGAATGTCTTAACCCATTTTGTGCATATTACACCCATTTTCTCTTTTACATCCACCTTTAGTGTATCTTATTCCACATTTTTCCCTTTTGTGTGTCTTTTACTTTCCTACTTTGTGTGTCTTACTTTCACTCAGCCCCCTTGTGAGTCTCTTATATTCCTCTAGCCCCTTATGTGTCTTTTACTTTCTGCAGTCCCTTTGTGTGTTCCTTTCTCCACCTAGTCACTTTGCGTGTCATTTTCGTCTTCTTGAGTCCATCTGTGTGTGTTATTGTCCCTTTCCCCAGCCTCTCTGTGTGCTATTGTCCCATTCTCCAGCCCCTCTCTGTGTCACTGTTTCCTTCCCCAGCCACTGTGACCACTGTCCATCCCCTCTCTGTATGTCATTGTCCCCTTCTCCAGGCCCTCTCTGTGTCATTGTTTTCTTACCCGGCCACTGTGTGTCTTATTGTTCCCTTCCCCTGCCCGTATGTGTGTTATTGTCCCCTTCTCCAGCCCCTTTGTGTGTTATTGCTCCATCCCCAGCCCTCTGTGTGTCATTGTTCCCTTCTCATCCCTCTGTGCCATTGTACCCTTCTCCATCCCCTCTGTGTGTCTCTTTTCCCAGCCACTTTTGTGTGCCCTTATCTTGCCCCCTTTGCGAGCCTGCTTACCTTACTTCTTGTATAATGGCCAAGCGGACCACATCGTGGTAGAGGTGCCTTTGCCTCTTCTACCTGGACTGGCAGGAAGCGGTTCTGTACTCTCACCAAGCACTTTCTGTCAGACCGGGTACAGATCCTCTACTTTGGCGTGGTCCACTCTGTCACGCTACATGCTGTGATGGGCAGAAGGGAGAAAATTTAGCGCGCTCCTCTTGTTGTTCACCTAGTCCCTGGATATTGCGCCCTTAGCCTGGTGCGCCCTAAGGCGGCTGCTTGGGCTGCCTTATGGTAACGCTGGCCATTAGCCACTAGAGGTGCTTCTGAGCCTTCCGACTTTAGAAAGGTTTTCACAGCTGGGGCTTTTCACAGCTAGCCTCAAATGCCTTAGCACCCCATGCTCAGGGCTGGACTAGGAAAAAAATTCGGCCCGGGCATTTTTTTCTCACAGCGACCCCTCTAAGAAGGGGGTGGGGCAGAGCGGGTGTGTTTTGTCATCACCAATGACAAACACACCCCCTCTCAAAGTGAGCATGTTGGTTCAATGCTCTTCCAGGGTAGACCATGCAAACAGCTCTTCTGAAGAGCTCTAGCATGAGAAAAAGGCCCTGTATTTAGGGAATTTAGAATGTTTGCGCTTACAAAGAATGTAACTGTGTGTATAGGGGATTCAGAGTGTGTATGTTAGGAATGTAGTGTGTGTGTAGGTGGTGCAGTGTGTGTGTGTGTGTGTGTATAGGGGTCTAGTGTGTTTTTGAAGGACCCATAATGTGTATAGGAGATCTAGTGAGTGTGTGTATATAGTGGATTCAGAGTGTATATAGGGATGTGTTTATTTGTGTTTATTTGTGTAGATGATCAAGATTTGGGTGAAGGATCTAGTGTGTGTCTGGAATGTAATGTGTTTAGAGGTGCAGTAAGTGTGAGGGGTGCAGTGTGTGTGAGGGGTGCTGTAGTATGTATATATATATATATATATATATATATATATATATACCGTATATATAATATAAATATGTTTGGAAGTATTGTGTGTGTGAGTGGTGCAGTGTGTTGGGGGATTGTGTGTATGTGTGAGGGGTGTAGTGTGCATGTGAGGTGTTCATTATGTGTGTGTGTGAGGCGTAAAGTGTGTGTATGAGAGGGGTGCAGTGTGTTTGGGTGCTGTGTGTGATGGATGCTGTGAGTGGGAGGGGTAAAGTGTGTTTGAGTGCTGTGTGTGAGAGTGATGTGTGACAGTGCTGTGTGAGAGAGTGCTGTGTGAGAGAGTGCTGTGTGTAAGGATGATGTGTGTGAGAGTGCTGTGTGTGAGGGTGATGTGTGTGAGAGTGCTGTGTGTGAGGGTGTTAGGAGGGATTGTGTGTTGGGGGGTAAAAACAACAAAAAAACAAACAAAAAACAGGCACTATATCCCTTCCCTCCCTTCTTATCTTTAGCCTGAGAGGGGGGGACCGTGTTGCCATCCCTGGTGGAGCTAGTGGTGAGTTAACTCTAGCCTGCGAGATCTCTCGCGAGATCAGGGGCATTGCCATGGCAATGCTGCAGATCTTGCAAGAGGGTGCTGCAAGATAGAGCTCCGGTGGGTCCTCTCCTGTCTCCCTCCCTAGCCGGTGGAACATGTTTGTGGAAGTGGGCCAGTGAGGGAGATCTTTAATCTCCCCACCGGCCCCTCATGGAATGCAGCAGGGCCGGCGCTGCATGGACCGGCTGGGGAGATCCTGTGACCTCCCCTGACGGCCTCGGCCCATGGACATCACGGCCCACTCAGCATTTGCCCGGTGTGCCCGATGCCCAGTCTTGGCCTGCCCATGCTCCTCTATGAGTAGAATTGAATTGGAATACATTATAGTGTTCCTTTTAGTAACTATAAAGGTTTTTAACTTATTTGTATTCAGTTTCAGCAAGTAAAAGAGAAAGGTACATTATATGACATATTAAAGACTACATGCCTTTCATATTGAATCAACAGTTGACTCATAACTCTGGTAAAACTTATTTGTGAAGAAAGCAGCACCTGTTGTAGACAATATAGTGAGTGAACTGTAGATGGTGCTGAGGGAAATTCCCACATTCATAATATATTTACGAAGCTGTATTTGATTAAACTACAACAGAAGCTGATAGCCTCATTTGTAGTATGAAAGTATGAAAAATCGAATAATTTAAAGAAACACTTGTTAGGAATACAAAAGCGGTACATTTAATACTAAGGTGCCCCTTTACCCCCTACAGCCCCCACTCTACTGATTTTAATTCACTAACCTGCATCCAGCACCGATGTCCCTACGTTCCTGGATTGTGCTTTTCCGCCGTTGTCAGCTGATGGGGTGACCTAATGCGCATCCACTACAGGCAGTCTTAGTACTGCAATGTAAACATTCTAAAACTGCAATGTTTTACCTTGCAAAAGTAGAACAAATGTGAAAAAAATAATGAGATTAAAATAAATGAAATATGAGAAAGAGGTAATGCTTAGATCCATACAGTGGATCCTATTCAGCTCTTGCTGGTTAATAGGACATATGAGGGAGAACCATGTAAAAACACTGTAGGCACCAGAACCACTTCATCTGATTGAAATGTTTATGGTTCCTGAAGTCCAGGGGCAAAAAGCTCTGCATCACCGCTGAATGGTTTACTCACTGTATACCAGAAATGCTTGGTCCACAGCAGCCTGCATTCCAGCTTCCAATTACAATGTGACGCCTCTTAAGTCATACAAGAGTAATTGGCTCAGAGTGTTTAGATGACAGTCTTAGCCTATCACTGCCTTCTACTGCTGGTATGGCATGAAGTAGACTATAACACCTTCTCAGCCATTTCATCATTAAGCCGCAGGATGCTGCTGACAGCAGATCTATACTAAACAGTGAGTTACGAATTTTTTTTTTTACTTTCCTTATTTCTGTTGTGCAGTAGTAGACAAACAAGCATGCAAAGTCATATCCACAAGGAGTAATAAGACATACAAAGTAGCATTTTCAATACAGGACATTTCAAGAGTGATGCACAGTTTATAGAAAGGAAAAATATCGTAAATTAGCTTAGATGCTATGTCTAATATTGGTCAAAAGCCAAACTGTGATATCCAAATAACTATCCAGACATGGGTATCTAATGCTCATTAGCAAACTACATGAACATCTGCTTAATTGAGGTTGGACACACAGAAACCAAATAAATCTAAACAGGTGAAGCTTATAAAGAATATGGGTAGGTATGAGTATTGGTTAATAAAAAAACAGTCTGACTCAAACTAGCTAAAACATAGCAAGCTAAAGTGCCACTGGGAACTAATAGTAAAAAAAGAGCAGAAGTCGCTACAATGCTGATAGAGCAATTGCTAAAAATGCACAATAATGTTGCCCACTATTAGTCAGCCTATGCCACAAGTAGGCCAGATCAGATCACAGTAAAAATCAGATCACAGGAAAATACTGTGCCGAGCATGCTGTCCCCTCTCGTCCTCTCAGAGCAGTCTGATAACACTTAGGGTAATAGTCAGAGATTTCCACTGCAGCCTCTTGGTTATGCATACCTGGTGACACAAAGTATATGCCTCTGAATCAGGCCGGCATTTCTGGTGTTGGGGTGGTTTGCTTCCATATCAGGGGACCAACAGAGAGATCAGAATGGTGTAGACAATCTATCACTGCGATGGCTTTTCAATCCATCTTCTCCGCAGGGTCTCTTTAGGGAAGCCCTGAAAATGCTTGAACAAGCGATGTTGCTTTGCAGGACGGATCCGGAGGGCTGTGACTCAACTAGCAAATGTAGAGGTAAGTCTGTTACTAGAGAGCTTCACACATAATTGTTTACAATTTCGATTGAAAGGGGAGACGTGTGTGTCTGTATGCCCTAGCGAGGCTGCCAATTTGATTGCTAGGCCCAATACACCAAGTCACCAGTCTGCTTGAGAGTTTTGTCAGGATGACCACTGTGATCACCAGTGGGTAGAGGGATAACATCCACTGGCCCAGGGGGAGGGGGTATGGGGCTCTAGTGCTCACAGGAAAGACCATACAGTTCTGGTAGGAGGAATTGGCCACTTCTCGTTCCATGGATATGCGCCAGGGTGCAACCAGTCCGAGGGGCTCGAAACCAGCACAAACATTGCCCTAGAGATGCAAAATGACTTTGCCAGTTTCAAAAAGTAAGAGAAGAGGGTATTAATGTCCTCAAAAACACTTAAGTAAAATGTATCTGCAGCTCAAGCCCACTGCGTCCTTTAGCATGGTGATCAAGCCCTCTCCGCCATGAGTTAAAAACTTTGTTTTGATGTGGGACCCAGTGCGCATTGAATCAGGCACTAGAACCACTTTAATCACTCAAAGTGGTTATTGTACCTACAGTATCCCTTTAAAGGGTTACTACAATAGAAGTGGTCAAGATGCCTGGAATCTTTATGTGCAACATTTCTCTATTAACCACTCTACTGAATCCTACTAATGTAAATCTTGCGCATGTTTGGCATGCGATGCCTGCCCACACAGCATGCCTCAATGTACGTTTTAGCTATCTTTCTTTTTCATTTTTTGGTAGAGGTAGGGGGCAAGCACATGAAGATTACTGTAACCAAACCAGTCTTTTATGAAAATACTGTCTTTTGGTTGGGAAACCCATTTTATTTTTTTAAATCATCTGCTTACAGTTTTCAGAGGGGATTATTGCACAGCCAACCCAAAAAATGTTCGACAACCCCCAGCCTGCCTAGCTTACTGATGTCAATAAAATCACCACAATTTTGTCTGTATCTCTGATATTCCATGTATTGTTTTTTACTTTACTGTGCATACAAATACGGTATGCACTTTGTGTCACCAATTTCACAGTGTGATTAGCTATTAGCTTTCAGCATTGTGCTTTCAGCATTGTATCATAATCAAAGTTCCTACCCCTCATTTAGGGAAATCCCTTTATTAGATTCAGCATGCCTTTACTACATGCAATATTTTATTCTCAGCAGCAATAAATAGATCATGACAGATTCCATATAAGGTGACAAGTCTGTCTTTGGGGATATTGCATAACTTAAAAGTTCACATGAAGTTCAGTGTTGGGTATAGCATGAGACAAAACAAAAATAAAAAAAGACTACAATTTGTTAAAAAATATTGATCAAATAATTAAAGGGACATTTTAGGCACTCAGATTACTTAATCTCATTGAAGTGGTCTGAGTGCAGTGTCTTTGCCCCCTTAGCTGTGCAATGTAAAAATATTAAATGTTTATATCGCAGGGTCAAGACTGCCTTTCAGCACTTCCTGTTTCACGCAGTGAAATAAAGCTGATCCTCCTCACGCTTTGCATAAGGACAGGGCCGGCACGTCCATAACGCAGCACAGACGGCCACCTTAGTGAGCCAGAGCAGGGGGCGCAAAAATCTGAATCCCGTGTCTCTTGCTGGGGACTCGGATTTTTCACATTACCTGTCTCCCTGCAGCCAGCACAGTGCAGCCAGTGAAGTCGGCTGGCCCTTCCTGATGATGTCAGGAGGAGAGGGCGTGACTTCCACTGCTCTTCTCCCAGACTCCCTAGCGGAGTGCTGTGGCGTCCTGGAGAAGAGCAGTGGAAGTCACGCCCTCTTCTCCTGAAATCATCAGGTGAGGCCAACTTTCCTGGCTGCAGGTTCCAGTTCCTGACCCCACCCCTTCCTGGTCCAAGGTAAACTACTGTTTAATGTGCCACAAAATCAGGGGAACAAGTGTTTGCAAGATTATGTAATCTGTTTTATATATTGTGCTCTGAACGCCATATTTATTATGTATGATATTAATATTTTAATATTATTTTTAATAATATTTTTTCTAGTATTCATGTAGTGCTTTCTCATGAGTTTGTTCCTTTAGGGCAGGCATAGGCAACCTTCAGCACTCCAGATGTTTTGGACTACACCTACCGTGATGCTTTGCTAACATTATGGGTGTAAGAGCATTATGGGGGATGTAGTTTGCAACATCTGCAGTGATGAAGGTTGCCTACCCCTGCTTTAGGGTATACAACCTTTTCTCTTCTCTCTGTTTTAACTGTGCTAGTTTTATACTATATATTTAACTCTGGTTCCAATATTTTTGGTGAGAGTTTGCCTCTTTTTTTATGCTTTCTCCTATTTAAGATAGAAATGGTATTAATATGTGACTTCCATTCTTGAGAAATACATGGAACGCAAGTTTATAGTTGAATGCAGGAAGCCACTGTATAGGACACAGCTTTCTGACACAGGTTTCACGATGTTGCCTTGGCCTCCAAATTCCTCTGATCTCAATAAAATTGAGCATCTGTGAAATGTGCTGGAAAAGCAAATTCATGGAGGCCCCACCCCACAACTAACAGGACTTAAAAGATATGCTGCTAATGTCTTGATGTCAGATACCACAGGACACATTCAGAAGTCTTGCATCAAAGCTGTTTTGGCAGCATGAGGAGGGCCTACGATAATTGGCAGATGGTTTTAATATTGTGGCATATCAGTGGCTATGGGAAAACATAAAATCAGACCATATCCACAGAATAAATATCTGCTTTACTTGGATGAGGGCATTTGGACAGTAAGAAACCCCCACGGGGTTACCCAATATAGTCACCTCTCCATCTTAACGTACCTCACCTACTTTTGATAGTGTTTATTCTTCCTCGTTTTTAAAGAAGGGGCAAGGTCCAAAAAGAAGGGATATCAACCACTATTTTTCACCCAAGAGACTGATAATAGATCTTAACAACAGGTACGCCCACTACCAACAAACCCACAACATAACTCTTTTCAACTATTTGTAGTTTTCCAAAAATGTACACGCAAACTAAACATGAAAATGTTTTTTAATAAGAATAGTGATTAACTTATAACTATCGAAATTATGAAGCTCAACTAGATAAACTTAGACCGAAGTCTATTTCTGCCAAATGAAAAGGGTAATCAAGTCGAAGTTTTCTCTAAAAGATAAAGAACTGCAGAAATAAGCTCTAGATAAAACTCAAGTTTAATTTAAATAGATCACAGAAAGTCTAATTGAGAAACCTAGAGAACCGAAAAGACCTAGTCAGAAAAAGTGCAGACAAGGTGAGGTGGGGGTGCTTTGTGGTAATGTCTATGAATAACTATTTGAAGGAGGCTAATAGAATTTTAGAGAACGAGGATCAATCAGAAATAGCAATTTGAATTTTCTGTTTAACATCCAGGATAACCCACGTTTAATTATTTTGCTAAAGGTTCATAAGTCATAGAAACATTGAGACATAAAATGTGACGGCAGATAAGAACCATTAAGCCCATCTAGTCTTCCCAATTTTCTAAATACTTTCATTAGGCCCTGGCCTTATCTTATAGTTAGGATAGACTTATGCTTTTCCCACGCATGCTTAAACTTGCTCACTGTGTTAACCTCTACCACTTCAGCTGGAAGGCTATTCCATGCATCCATTACCTCTTGTTGTGGTAGTTTTTCTTCTTTTAAATACAGTCTCCTCCTTTACTGTGTTTTTCTCTTTATGTATTTAAATGTTTCTATCATATCCCCCTGTCTTGTCTTCCCTCCAAGCTATACATGCTAAGATCCTTTAACCTTTCCTTGTAAGTTTTATCCTGCAATCCATGAACCAGTTTAGTAGCCCTTCTCTGAACTTTCTCCAAAGTATCAATATCCTTCTGGAGATACGGTCTCCAGTACTGTGTACAATACTCCAAGTGAGGTCTCACCAGTGTTCTGTACAATGGCATGAGCACTTCCCTCTTTCTACTGCTAATACCTCACCCTATAAAACCAAGCATTCCACTAACATTTTCTGCTGCTCTATTACATTGTCTGCCTACCTTTAAGCCATCTGAAATAATCACCCCTAAATCCCTTTCATCAGATGTTGAGGCCTACCTTTAAGCCATCTGAAATAATTACCCCTAAATCCCTTTCATCAGATGTTGAGGTTAGGACTCTATCAAATATTGTAACTCTGCCCTTGGGTTTTTATGTCCAAGATGCATTATCTTGCACGTATCCACATTAAATGTCAGCTACCACAGCTCTGACCATTTTTCTAGTTTACCTAAATAATTTGCCATTTGGCTTATCCCTTGTGGAACATCAACCCTGTCACATATCTTAGTATCATCAGCAAAAAGACACAATCTACCATCAAGACCTTCTGCATTATCACTAATAAAAATATTAAAGAGAATGAGTCCAAGTACAGGTACCCCACTGGTAACAAGACCTTGCTTTGAATATACTCCATTGACTACAACCCTCTGTTGCCTGTCACTCAGCCACTGCCTTACCCATTCAACAATATTGGAATCCAAACTTAAAGATTGCCGTTTATTGATAAGCCTTCTATGTGCAACAGTGTCAAAAGCCTTACTGAAATCTAGGTAAGCAATGTCTACTGCACCACCCTGATCTATTATTTTAGTTAAATAATCAAAAAAATCAATAAGATTAGTTTGGCATGATCTCCCTGAAGCAATCCCATTTTGTCTCTAATCTTGAAATCCCTGTGATTTTAGATGTTCAACAATCCTATCCTTTAACATGGTTTCCATTACCTTACCCACTACTGAAGTAAGGCTTACTGGCCTATAGTTGCCCGACTTCTCCCTACTACCTTTCCTGTGAAAGTCAATAGAAAAACCACAAGGGAGACCTATCATTAGTTGGATGGATTCCTAACTTCTAAGACTCCTGAATTTATTGATTTTGTCTTACAAAAGTATGTCCAAAATACAGTGGCCTATTTAAAAGATACTAAGAGCTTGATACAGGAATTGGGTAATGTAGAATAAAAGGACAATTACATGTGGGCTACATATCATGTGACATTTTTATATACCATAACTAATCATAAATTGGGATACAAATTATCAGGGATAATAATACTTTAGATCCCAATTTGGACGAAGATTTTGGTTCTTTCTATTTGGAAGCCATTCAATTCAATAAAGCATTTTTAGAGGCAGAAACTTAAAAGATAAGAGACACATACAGAAATTGACTTTTAGTAGATAAAAAGACAGATAGAAGAGATAAATATTATTTTAGTTTTATTACTTCATAGAAATATAACTTCATATAAATCCTCTTTATTTACTCCTCCCTCAGGATAAAAATCTCTCCTTACACCCACTTCACTCATCCCCCCAACCACTTTTACATATGCCCCTCTCTGCTACACTCCCCCTTCTCTCCTCTCATGCCTTGTACTCGCTTTTCTACTCTCTCACTCCTACCCACAATTGATCTCATCCTAGACCCCATGCATACAAAACCCATTCACAACTCCTGTCAACTTTCTATCCTTCTGCTTCTAGCAGCTGGTGATGTCTCTCCCAATCCAGGGCCCTTCCCCTTCTCTACACACACTAAGAAAACCAGAAACCCCACAAACCTCATCACAATACCCTGCCCTTTACCCTCACTTACCAACATACAGTGTGCACTCTGAAATGCCCGCTCCATCTGCAGTAATTTAAAATCAACAGCCATACACGACGTTTTCATCTCAAACTCACTCACCCAAGTTGCACTTACAGAGACCTGGCTGTCCCCCTCTGATAGCGCTACTCCTGCCTCTTTATGTTTTGGTGGGCTACAATTCTCTCACACTCCCAGACTCAACTGTAAAGGGGATGGTGTAGGCTCTCCTCTCAACCAATCATAACTGCCCCTGACATATCCTTTTCTTCTTTCGAAGTTCACACTGTCCGCCTATTTAAACCCACTCCTTTAAGAATTGCTATCATCTACTGCCCACCCGGTCATCCTAGGCTATTCATTGAGCACTTTTCTTCCTGGCTTCCCCACTTCCTCTCATCTAGCACTCCTTCACTTATACTTGGGGATTTTAATATCCCAATCAACAACCTCAACTGCACTGATGCCTCTTGTCTGCTCTTTGTAACCTCCTCTTTTGGCAGCACACAATGGTCCAATTTAGCAAACCATGCAGCGGGAAACACTCTTGATCTCGCCTTCACCAATCTCTGTACTGCCTCTAATCTCTCCAGTATTCATTTTCCTCTATCTGACCACCATCTGCTGACTTTTGACATCGGCATACCCAAGACACCCCTGTCTGAACATCAATCTCACAGAAACCTCCAATGTCTTGACCTAGAGCATTTCTTCACTAATCTCCAAACTCTACTTTTACCTATCTCAATCCTCACCTGTCCTAGCTCTTCAACCTCCTTCTACAATTCCACCCTCTCCTCTCAACTAGACATCATGGCACCTCCTACATTTAAATGTAGCAAGCGCCCCCAACAAAAAACCTTGGCACACCAAGCTGATTCGATACCTCCAAGAATGCACCAGAACTGCTGAACGCTGTTGGAGTCTCACTGTGCGTCTGACTTTCTCCACTATAAATTTATGCTGCACTCATACAGCTTGGCTCTTTCCTCTGCAAAAGTAAATTACTTTAATACCCTCATAACCACACTCTCCCACGAACCTAAACAACTATTTGATACATTTAATTCTCTTCTTTGCCCTATTGTTCCTCCTCCACCTACTAACTTGACCGCCTCAGACTACCGTCCTATCTCGCTACTCCCTTTTGCGTCCAAGATCCTTGAAAGAGTTGTGTATGCGAGATTGACAGACTTCCTCGAGTCCAACTCTCTGCTAGACCCGCTTTAGTCTGGTTTCCGCGCTAAGCACTCTGTGGAAATGGCACTGACCAAAGTATCCAACGATCTACTCGCTGCAAAATCTCGTGGTCACTACTCTATCCTAATTCTCCTTGACCTTTCTGCGGCTTTTGACCCTGTTGATCATCAACAGCTTCTTCTCATTCTCTGCAATATTGGTCTACCTCTCCCAGCGCTCTGCCTTATTCACACTTTTTACGGGTTTACAGGAATAATTCGGATACATCCAAGACACAGGAACAATATGGGACAGGTTCGTACAATGTGGCTATAAAGAAACAACACTGCGTGTAGCATTATGGAGATGTCAAGAGGTAAATACCTCTAAGGATATTGACAAAAAGAAGGGAAGAATCACATTCCCTACTACATATGCAACTGCATAACTGCATCTACTCAACTCAGAAGAATAGTTAATAATTTGATAATACTGGCGAATTGCTCAATATTACCAACGGGTTTTCAAGAACCACCCATGATGTGTTATAAAAGAGGTAGTCAGCTGAGAACACTGACCCAGTCCACTGTTACAGCACAGCCTCAATACAATGGAATCTTGGATGCTTTAGATGTTTTGGATGTGTAACTTGTAGCCATATGGTCCGAGGTAAAAGGTTCACACACCCACATACTGGCAAGAAATACAACATAAAACATCAGCTAACTTGTACTACAGACTTTGTCATATATAAGCTGACTTGACACTGTGGTTTTGCTTATGTAGGAAAAAACTATTTCCATCTTCGGGAATGGATCAGAAACCACAGGTCAAGCATACAAATGGCCTATCAGGAGAATAAATCAGACTTTCCAGTGGCCAAGCACTTTTTGCCGACACACATTCCCATCCTTGAAACAAATATCGATTGATCATGTGCCACCATTAAGAAGAGGTGGAGGTTTTTTTTTTCAATTCTTTATTTTGAATTGAAAAAATATTACAACAAATGAGTATGACCAGACTTGTGCACAAGCCGCTTCTCAATGAACATATGACTTTGTAAATGTGTTATAAAGAGGTTAGAATAGGAGAGATAAAAAAAAAACATTTATCAAGGCATACATCTTATCAGGCATTATTGGTCATTTTATACAAGCTGTCAAGGTTTTTTCTTTTTTCCTGCTTTCTGTGAACGTGGCAAATGCTCGGTGTGCCAGGTCCTTGGTGACAATGGTACGCTATAAGCTCGGACCACCTTTATTACAACGCGACTGCTATACATCTATAATTTCAGTAGTACCGCGGGCCTACTGTTTAGTACCCAGTTCTACTATGGTCAGCTGTATCTTAGCTGGGAGAGCTGACCGTGTGATGTGGTGAGGGGCGTGTTTGCCACCCATGTCCCGTGTCCGATACATCTAGGGCATAAGGAAGAACTGTATGCACTATAAGGCTTCTGGACAGGTGATGATTAGGGTGGCGTTGTTCTCTCTGTTTTAAATGTGCTAATGTTATACTATTTTAACCCTGGTTCCCTCATTTGTTATGGAAATTTCCCTTATTTTCTTTATGTTTTTTCCTACTTAAGATAGTAATGGTATTAATATGAGACATCCATTCCTTAGAAATATGTGAAATGCAAGTTTATGTTGACTGGAGGAAGCCAGTGTATGGAACAAGCATTCCCCATTGTGGAAGAGGATATGGCCCTTCTTTGACTCTTGCACGGGGGCCATGTGATTCCTTGTGATTCCTAGCGATTCCTTGCCCTTTGTATGCACTTTTTTCCATTTTGATATTTCTCTCTAGGATAATGTCAGACTAGGCATTACAATTTCACCTTACATGATTGTGATTACATTTTTGCTCAGTGTATGATTGCTATTTTGGTAGATCTATACTTTGTTTTATATTATGTTATGTTTTGATTTTAATATAAAGTTTGGTATTTACTATAGCAACTAATCTAAGTATACTTCGGTTAGTGCTTACTTTTTTTACCTTTTCCTCTAATGCACTTCAGAAAAAATGTTATATCATTTGATTTTGAGCCAGCAACCAAGATATTCTTAAAAAAACAGACCTTAGTGATAAAATTTGTTTCTCTAATTAATATGATTAGCACATGCTACAATTAACTCTTATTTAAGATAATCAAACACATAATTATATATAGTGTTATAACTAGGAAGAAATTCATATCAGGAAGAAGGTTAGAGAGAGTTCTAGTAATGACTCTGATACAGATGTAGCGATTAAATGGTGAAAGTGCAAAGTGAGTAAAGTGCAGGAATAAGGAAAAAGCTGTTCAAAACTTTGTACTTGTGGAAGGCCAAGAAAGCCAGAAATTTGTAGAACATTGTACACACCTAGAGCAGTAAACATGTATTTAATAAGAAATCTACTGAAATAAAGTAAAACATTTATTAAGCCTTTCATTGTTAAGATGTCTTCATTTTAATTTTTGAAAATAAATTAGAACAATATTTATTGGAAACATGATATGCAACACATAAGCCTTGAATTAAAGGGACACTATAGTCACCTGAACAACCTCAGCTTAATTAAGCAGTTTTGGTGTATAAAACATGCCCCTGCAGCCTCACTGCTCAATCCTCTGCCATTTAGGAGTTAAATCCCTTTGTTTATGAACCCTAGTCACACCTCCCTGCATGTGACTTGCACAGCCTTCCATAAACACTTCCTGTAAAGAGAGCCCTATTTAGGCTTTCCTTATTGCAAGTTCTGTTTAATTAAGATTTTCTTATCCCCTGCTATGTTAATAGCTTGCTAGACCCTGCAAGAGCCTCCTGTATGTGATTAAAGTTCAATTTAGAGATTGAGATACAATTATTTAAGGTAAATTACATCTGTTTGAAAGTGAAACCAGTTTTTTTTTTCATGCAGGCTCTGTCAATCATAGCCAGGGGAGGTGTGGCTAGGGCTGCATAAACAGAAACAAAGTGATTTAACTCCTAAATGGCAGTGAATTGAGCAGTGAAATTGCCGGGTTATGATCTATACACTAAAACTGCTTTATTTAGCTAAAGTAATTTAGGTGACTATAGTGTTCCTTTAACATACAACAGCATTTTTGTGTATAGATTGTTATTCAAGAAATAAAAAAAAGAATAAGAGGGGCAACCCCTCGCTCGCAGTTCACTGTAAATTACCTTTCTTTGTATTACGGTGGAATAACCTTCTCTGACTGTCATAAAATCAGAAAAAGTATATAAAAGTAGTTCTTGCTTATAAAGTGTGAAAACACTCTGATGAAAATCACAGTTTAGAATGTAAATACAGAATCTGTATTAATCCAAAGAAGACACACACAACACACAGTCAATTGTGTTACAATACCAAAGCTCAAAGAAAATGAAATTAACCAAAATTATAAACACAAGTGATGTGAATCCTAGAGTACACTGAAACGCAACAACAACAAAAAAACAAAACAAATAGAATACCTGCAAGTAATCATAGAGAGCCCTACAAAAACTACAAAATACTTTGCTGAATCTATGCTCATTCAGGCTGTATACACAGGTACCATAGGGTTAGTCTAAGTTCGATTGAATGAACATGAGAAAGGAAAACAATTTTCAATATATAACATCGCACAGAATACACAAACCTAAAAGATTCCTGGACTTGGAAGATAACCTTCAGGACTAGCTAGTCAAATCTGATAAGTAACTATTCAGTTTGATAAAAACACATATCAGAAAGATTTAAAGTATGATAGTGATTGGCACTATGCTAGGTAGTGGAACTAAGTATATTTCCATTAAACATCGTGCCACTTTCACTCCTAATGAAATTGAAATTGTCATATAATTAAAGGGACCATGGTTGTGCTGATAAAGCTGGCTGAATGTTCAGTAGGATTTATGCACCTTTATACAGCTCACTTTGATTGCACTACATTTTATGACTTTGTTTTCTGATAAAAGCACTACAGTTTCTAAAGCATTACTCAGGCCCAGACTAGCCATTGGGTAATCCAGGGCAAATGCAAGGTTGATTGTGATGGCCAGTGAAGGGAGATCTACCTCACCAGTCCAATGCAACATTTAGCAGGAGAGGGGAGGATCTGGGAGGCTCTAGTCTGCAAATGTCCCGGGAGCAGACAAACTATTCCTACTGCAAGCTCCGGCTGTTCATGCCAGGTTACCACAGAAACACTTCAATACAGTACAATGTAAGAGTTCATGAGTAGTGATGTCGCGAACATGAAATTTTCCGTTCGCGAACGGCAAACGCAAACTTCCGCAAATGTTCACGAACGGGCGAACCCGGCGAACCGCCATAGACTTCAATAGGCAGGCAAATTTTAAAACCCACAGGGACTCTTTCTGGCCACAATAGTGATGGGCCCCCACCCACCAGAGCGGTGGGTGGGGGCCCTAAACAAGAAAAAGGGGGGGGACCTAATGTCCTCCCCCCTGGACCCCACCCCTGAGCGGTGGGTGGGGGCCCTAAACAAAAGTAAGGGGGAGGACCTACTGTCCTCCCCCTGGCCCCCATCCCTGAGCGGTGGGTGGGGGCCCTAAACAAAAGTAAGGGGGGAGGATCTACTGTCCTCCCCCTGGCCCCCACCGCTGAGCGGTGGGTGGGGGCCCTAAACAAAAGTAAGGGGGGAGGACCTACTGTCCTCCCCCCTGGCCCCCACCCCGAGCAGTGGGTGGGGGCCCTAAACACAAATTGGGGGGGACCTAATGTCCTCCCCCCTGGCCCCCACCCCTAGTGGTGGGTGGGGGCCCTAAACACAAATTGGGGGGGACTTAATGTCCTCCCCCCTGGCCCCCACCCCTGAGCGGTGGGTGGGGACCCTTAACACAAATTGGGGGGTGGACCTAATGTCCTCCCCCTGGCCCCCACCCCTGAGCAGTGGGTGGGGGCCCTAAACACAAATTGGAGGGGGGACCTAATGTCCTCCCCCCTGGCCCCCACCCCTGAGCGGTGGGTGGGGGCCCTAAACACAAATTGGGTGGCGGACCTAATGTCCTCCCCCCTGGCCCCCACCCCTGAGCGGTGGGTGGGGGCCCTAAACAAAAGTAAGGGGGGGAGGACTTAATGTCCTCCCCCCTGACCCCCACCCCTGAGTGGTGGGTGGGGGCCCTAAATACTAATAAAGGAAGGGGGACCTAATGTCCTCCTCCCTGGCCCCCACCCCTGAGCGGCGGGTGGGGGCCCTAAATACCAATAGGGGGGGACCTATTGTCCTCCCCCCGGCCCCCACCCCTGAGTGGCGGGTGGGGGCCCTATAAAATATGTCCCCCCCAGGTGACTAGGGGTCCCAAACCCCTAGTCACCCCCTCCCCCCCCAAAAAAATGATCCCCCTACCTACCCCTCTCACCCTAAAAATAATGAGGGATGAGGGGGGGACATTTAACTAAGAACCTGTAAAAAAAAATAACTTACTATTCGATATTTTCTTTCTTCTAAAATCTTCTTTTTTCAGCCCCCAAAAAAGGTCAAATAAATATCCATAATAACCGACGCAATAAAAAAAAAAAAAAGAGCGCAACAAATAATAATCCATCTTCACCCGGCGAGGGCTCTGCACAGATTGAGCTCTGCAGGGCGGGGCAAGGCTTATAAAGCCTTGCCCCACCCTGAAATTAGGCTCAGAGCACTCTGATTGGTGGGTTTAAGCCATCCAATCAGAGTGCTCTGACAGGTAAATGAAGAGACTGACAGGTAAGTCTCTACATTTACCTGTCACAGCACTCTGATTGGTTGGTTTGAAATCCACCAATCAGAGTGCTCTGTGTCATTTTACGCAGCGTGGGAAAGTTCTGTGGAATTTTCCCACGCTGTGTAATTTGACTCATAACACTCTGATTGGTGGATTAAGTAACCAATCAGAGAGTTATGAGTCAAATTACAAAATTACACAGCGTGGGAAAATTCCACAGAACATTCCCCACGCTGTGTAAAATGACACAGAGCACTCTGATTGGTGGATTTCAAACCAACCAATCAGAGTGCTGTGACAGGTAAATGTAGAGACTTACCTGTCAGTCTCTTCATTTACCTGTCAGAGCACTCTGATTGGATGGCTTAAACCCACCAATCAGAGTGCTCTGAGCCTAATTGCAGGGCGGGGCAAGGCTTTATAAGCCTTCCCCCGCCATGCAGAGCTCAGTCTGCGCGGAGCCCTCCATGGGTGAAGATGGATTTTTTTTTTTTTGCGCTCGTTTTTTTATTGTTTTTTTTTTTAATTGCGTCGGTTATTATGTTTTTTTATTTGGCCTTTTTTGGGGCTGAAAAAATAAGATTTTAGAAGAAAGAAAACATCGAATGGTAAGTTTTGTTTTCTTTTTCTTTACAGGTTCTTAGTTAAACGTCCCCCCCTCATTATTTTTAGGGTGAGGGGGTAGGCGGTGACTAGGGGTTTGGGGAGTCCTAGTCACCTGTGGGACAATTTTTTTAGGGCCCCCACCTGTCACTCAGGGGTGGGGGCCGGGGGGGAGGACAATAGTTCCCCCCCAATTGGTATTTAGGGCCCCCACCCGCCGCTCAGGGGTGGGGGCCAGGGGGAGGACATTAGGTCCACCCCCAATTTGTGTTTAGGGCCCCCACACACCGCTCAGAGGGAGGACATTAGGTCCTCCCCCCCATACTTTTGTTTAGGGCCCCCACCCACCGCTCAGGGTCCACCCCCCTTACTTTTGTTTAGGGCCCCCACCCACCACTCAGGGGTGGGGGCCAGGGGGAGGACATTAGGTCCCCCCAATTTGTGTTTAGGGCCCCCACACACCGCTCAGGGGGAGGACATTAGGTCCTCCCCCCATACTTTTGTTTAGGGCCCCCACCCACCGCTCAGGGTCCACCCCCCTTACTTTTGTTTAGGGCCCCCACCCACCGCTCAGGGGTGGGGGCCAGGGGGAGGACATTAGGTCCACCCCCAATTTGTGTTTAGGGCCCCCACACACCGCTCAGGGGTGGGGTCCAAGCCCTTACTTTTGTTTAGGGTCCCCACCCACCGCTCAGGGGTGGGGGCCAGGGGGGAGGACATTAGGTCCCCCCCAAACACAGGTTACTGGCTATGGGGGGATAATGTATAATAAACACAGGTTACTGGCTATGGGGGATAATGTATAATAAACACAGGTTACTGGCTATGGGGGATAATGTATAATAAACACAGGTTACTGGCTATGGAGGATAATGTATAATAAACACAAAAAAAAATAATAAAAAAAAATAAAATAAATGAATGCAGCTTCAGAATTAATCTAAATTGTATGCTGTCTAGGAGGTGAGAGGGTCTGGGAGCGAGGGTCTGCTGCTGATTGGCTGTAATGTGTCTGCTGACTGTGGTACAGGGTCAAAGTTTACTCAATGATAACGAATAGGGGGCGGACCGAACATCGCATATGTTCGCCAGGAACTATTCGCCAGCGAACCGTTCGGGACATTACTATTCATGCGAATAGTTTACATAGTGTACTCAACCTTCACCTGGTGGAGGTACAAAACATTTGGGAGAGCCAGCACTCCAGAAATTTGGGTGCAAATCTCCAAGGTCTCCTTCTAATTGCCTCACATACAAAAATAGAGAAACGATAAGGAGCCACAACACCAAAATAAATGTCAAAGAGATTAATTTCACTGTTATGGAACCGGCATGGTTTCGACCCAACTTCCTGACCTCCTCATATATATAATTTTTATTATTATTATTATTATTATTATTGCCATTTATATAGCGTCAACAACTTCCGTAGCGCTTTACAATATTATGAGACAGGGGATTTAACTATAAATAGGACAATTACAAGATAACTTACAGGAACAATAGGTTGAAGAGGACCCTGCTCAAACAAACTTACAGTCAGAGCTGGAGGAGAGTGCTGCCCTTTAGTAGAGAGCAAGAGACAGGTATGTAAGGTAGAGGTTACTCTGGAATGCCATAAGCTTTCCTAAAGAGATGGGTTTTAAGGCACTTCTTAAACGATTGAAGACTAGTGAAGAGTCTGAAGGCGGTAGGCAGGCTATTCCATAGGAAGGGAGCCGCCCAACAGAAGTCCTGCAAGCCTGAGTTGGCCATACGGGTGCGAGTAGCGGACAGGAGAAGGTCACCGGCAGAGCAGAGAGACCGAGAAGGGGCATACCTATGGATCTGTGAAAAGATATGAGGGGCTAGAATTGTTCAGTGCTTTATAGGTATGGGTTAGCACTTCTAATTGACTCCTATAGGATACAGGAAGCCAATGTAAGGACTGACAGAGGGGTGAGGTGTGAGAGAACCGACTAGAGAGGAAAATCAGTCTGGTGGCAGCATTCATTACAGACTGTAGTGGGGCAATATGGCTTTTGGGGAGACCAGTTAGGAGAGGGTTACAATACTCCATGCAGGAAATTACTAGAGCATGGACCAGGTCCTTGGTAGCATCTTGCATAGGAAAGGGGCGGATGTGGGCTATGTTTTTTAAGATGGAATATACAGGATTTGGCAACATACTGGATGTGAGGCTCAAAGGTGAGGCCAGAATTAAGTATGACGCCAAGACAGCGTGCTTGCAAGGATGTACTTATGTGGATACCACTAATTTGAAGGGAGAGCGAAAGAGGAGGATCAGTAGTAGGAGGAGGAAAGACAAGGAAATCAGTTTTAGAGAGATTGAGTTTCAGAAAGCGGGAGGACATCCAGTCAGAGATGGAAGAAAGGCAAGCAGTGACAAGTTGCAGGATGGTAGGGGAGAGGTCCGGGGAGGAGAGATATATCTGGGTGCAGTGGCGTAAACATGACCCATGGGGCCCCGGTGCGAAAATTGATCCGTGGGCCCCCCCTCTCCCCCCCCCTCGCGCTTACTCTGCGCGGGTGGGGGCAGCAACACATGGCGGCGGGCACCTGGTCGCAGGGCTGCGACCGCGGTATGTACGCCAGTGCATGCAGATGCACACACACTTAAAGGACCACTACAGACACCCAGATCACATCAGCTCAATGAAGTGGTCTGGGTGTCAGGTCCCTCTAGTTTTAACCCTGCAGCTGAAAGCATAGCAGTTTCAGAGAAACTGTTATGTTTCACTGAGGGTTAATCCAGCCTCTATCTAGTGGCTGTCTCACTGACAGCCGCTAGAGGCGCTTCCGCCATTTTAAGAAACTGAACGTCCATAGGAAAGCATTGAGTAATGTTTTCCTATGGGCGGTTTGAATGCGTGCGCGGCTCTTGCCGTGCATGCGCATTCGGAGCTGAGAGGCGGAGGGATCCCCAGCGCCATGGGAGTCCGGCGCTGGAGAAAGGTAAGTGCTGAAGACACACACACACACTCTCACGAACAAATGCATACACACTAACTAACGGACACACATTTACTGACAGAGACACACTCAGCGGCAGACATACACACTCACTTACAAAACATACACTCTCACTGACAAACACACACTCACTAACAGACATCAAACAGACTCACTAACACACACACACAAACACACTCAGTAACAGACACACACAGTAACACACTCACTGACACTCACTAGCAGACACACACACTCTAACACAAACACCAACACACACACACACACACACACACACTAACACACACACACACTAACACTCTCACACACACTAACACTCACACACACACTAACACTCACACACACTAACTAACACTCACACACACTAACACTCACTCACACACACACTCACTCACACTCACACACTTACACTCACACTAACACTCACACTAACACACACACACACACACACTAACACTCTCACACACACAAACACTCACACTCACTCACACACACTAACACTCACACACACTTACACATGTTTTTTTTTAATTTAATCCCCCCAGCCTCCCTACCTTTTGGAGTGCTAAGGGGATTCCCTGGGGTCCAGTGGTGCTGCTGGGCTCCTAGGCGGCCGGTGAGGCCGGTGGGCGAGGGAGCACTCTCCCCTGAGTGCTTCCTCTTCAGCTCCCTCGCGCGCCGCGTAGGGATGCCGGCGCCGGAAGATGACGTCATCTTCCGGCTCCGGTATCATTGTGGTGCGCGAGGGAGCTGAAGAGGAAGCACTCAGGGGAGAGTGCTCCCTCGCGCACCAGCCAGCCTGACTGCCCGCCGGGTGTAAGCAGGGCCAGCCTCGGGGGCCCCGGAGGTGGATGGCTCCTGGGCCCCCCAGGAGAAGAGGCTGGCCCAGTGAGTACATACCGGGTCGCAGGGACGGCCGGGCCCCCTGGTGGGCCGGGCCCGGTCGCAGCCGCGACCCCTGTGACCCTGGTATGTACGCCACTGTCTGGGTGTCATCAGCGTACAGGTGGTAGTGGAATCCAAAAGATGTAATACAAAGAGAGGCAGTATAAACAAAAAATAGAAGGGGACCAAGTACAGAGCCTTCGGGGACTCCAACTGAGACAGGACGAGGGAAGGAGGTATCATTAGAAAAGGAGACGCTGAATGAGCATTGGGAAAGATAAGAGGAAAACCACAAGAGGACAGAGTCACAGAGAGTGATTGAAGAGTTTGAAAAAGGAGAGCATGATCAACGGTGCCAAAGGTAGCAGACAGCTCAAGAAGAATTAGTATGGAGTAGTGGTGTGACGAAATGCCTTTTGTCACTGGATTTTTCGGTGACAAGCTGCCCTTTGCCCCTGGCTGTTGGAGGAGCCTGATTGCCAGCCTCCTGCCTCATGACTATGGCCCTGAGTTGTATGGCCATTTACAAACACTATTTGGGCTAATGGATTTATATTGTGCTGCTGCTGGCCCTTTAAGAATTGCATTGTGGCTTATGGACTTGTATTGGACCATGCTGGCCCTTTAAGAACCGTCTGGGGACATATTGAGACTGTGTGTGACAATGCCCCTTTAAGACGGTGTCCCCAGTGTCCCCAGACTTGGTTAAAATCCCTTGTTCATTGCTATTATCCAGTTGGTTCAGTAAATGGGGCTTGCTGAACCAAGAACCACACAGGCGGACCACCCAGAAGTGGAAGTGTGCAGGCAATTTACTTCTCAGGCTAGGAGTCTGCTGTAGGTAAATTGCCGACCGCTGGGTGGCCGCAGTTCGTGCAAACGAACACGTGGCGGCGGCCATCTTTGTTCATTCAAACGAGGTCAGCGGTATGTGTAGCCAAATTCATGGAACTGAAATCGGCTACACATTTCAACGAACACCGCTGACCCTTACCTTCTCCTACACTCCGTTTTCAGCTACAGAGACTAAGTCCCGTTCGGCAGTTTGAACACACTGTTATACTGAGCCAAATGCACGAACGTCCTCGTTCCTGCATTCGAATGGGACTTAGTCATTTTTCTGCATAACATTAACCGGCCGCACAGCCCAAATCTATGGAACTGTTTTGGGCAGGAAAATGTGCTTGCGGTCGGTCATAAAGGACTTCCGTCTAACTTTTTATCTACTGGATGGATTTGTCTGATTTTTTTAGAGTGTTTATATTTAAAGTGTGCTGATTCTGATTTTTATGAAGATTGGACGTATATTTTTAAAGTTACAGTGTATGTATAAAAACTGTATTTTTCCTGCCTGTGATAATTATGTTAACCATTGTGTACCATAATTATATCACAGGCAGAGGAGAGGATTTTGTGCGTAATTGCTGGGAGTGTTTTCTGTAATGTACGTGTGTTATTGGTTGTTCTGTAAAACCCTGTGGGTGGTCCTATGTAAGGAAAACCTGCATAAAAGAAGGCCCTTTGGTGCCAAATAAAGCAGATCATCTTGTACCTTCATGAAGTTTCGGCTTATGTTTGGGGGATTGGAGAACTACACTCTGGGGATTGCTATAATCACTATACTCCCCAGGGTATAACCACTAAGCTCTGCTAAGAGCTTGTTCCTGTTCCTGCTCTCTGGAATTCGGAGAGGTTGACCTACTGGAAGCTGGACCCTGGTCTTGGGTCCAGAGTGGGTGTAGACGACGAGACCCAACCAAGCTGCGGCGGTTCGTGGGAGTCTACAGTGGTTATGGTGTCTGGCGGAGTGCTTGGAGTCCTCGGGAAGCACTAGGAGCATCCATAAACCGAAGGTACCCGGTCAGGGTGCCAGTGGTTCCGTTACAAGTGGCCTTTGGATTTAGCTGCGATTAGGTCGTAAGTAACTTTGATAAGAGTGGATACACTTATGGAGACACCAAGGACAAATCGCCAGGAAACCCATAGGAAAGCATTGGATTGGCTGAGATTGTCATTTGTGATGTTCTCAGTCAGGGAGGTGGGCCGGGATGGAGCAAAATGCCATCCTGGCCAATCAGCATCTCCTCATAAAGATGCACTGAATCAATGCATCCCTATGGGGAAAGCTCAGTGCCTCTATGCAGAGCATGGAGATGCTGAATGTCAGTGCTGCACACTGTGCAACATTGACCCAGGAAGGACCTCCAGTGGCCACTAGAGATGTCCTTGGGCAATAATGTAAACACTGCCTATATTCACCAGAACTACCATTAGCAGTAGTTGTTCTGATTACTATAGTGTCCCTTTAAATAATCCCTCCCATTTGTGTGTCTCTCTCTCTCTCTATAGTTCATAATGTCAGTATGTGTTAAAAAGAGAGTAAGCGAGTGAGAGAGAGTGTGGACATTTGTTCCCTTCACTTGTGGTGAAGCTGTGGTTGTGGTGAAAAATGTATTCCATAGCACCTAAATTGTAAGGCATATGTCTAGCACTCCACCTGTTTTGGAGCAAAAATAAATAAATAAACTTTTTTTTAAATAATACATTTGTTCATGTTATGTCTATAAAATATTGCTCAGTGATTATATACTGTGTATATATGAATTACTTTTTTTCCCCCAGTATCATACATGGCAGTTCATATTCTTTTATAAATAACTGACGTCTCAAAGTTCATGAACAGCTGATTGTTGTTAAACAGGGAAATCCTTATTCCGGGAAATTTAATTGTGTGAAACTGCCACCATATGAAATATGAAAACTATGACTCATTTTTTTTTCTTGTATATTAAAGTTATATATAGATATTTTTGGCATGTGACAACTGAAACTGTACAATATGTAAAATAGAAGAATAAACTTTGATAGTACCGGTATATAAAAGAAAACCAAACACATTAAAAGAGTTTAATAATACATATGAAAGTAACAACTAAGGGCTTGTTTTCAGCCTTGTCCGTAAAATAGCACACATAACCTTATGCTATTGCTTGGTAGCTAGTGACTAGTGTTTACAGACAAGTTTCCAATATTGTTCTGTCTTTTTACAGCAAGCAGGGCTGGATTTACATCCTGCCTACCCCCTCCTCCTCTACCCCCCAAATAAGGCAGTTAAAAAAGTATTATGAATTTAGTAACTGGACATTGCAGGCCTAAAAACATCTTAAAAACATTTTTTGACAACTGTATATATATATATACGCACACCCTGTTCCAAATTTTCATGCAATATGGGGAAGAAAAAGGATCTCTCTGCTGCCGAAAAGAGTGAAATAGTTCAATGCCTTGGATGAGGTATGAAAACATTAGATATTTCATGAAAACTTAAGCATGCTCATCGCACTATTAAGAGATTTGTGGCTGATTCAGAGCACAGACGGGTTCGTGCAGATAAAGGCACATTAAGGAAGATTTCTGCCAGATTCATGCATCGGATCAAGAGAGCAGCTGCTAAAATACCATTACTAGTGATGTACCGAACTGTTCGCTGGCGAACAGTTCCCGGCGAAATTAGCGTGTTCGCGTTCGCCACGGCGGGCGGACACATGCGCAGTTCGATCCGCCCCCTATTCGTCATCATTGGGCAAACTTTGACCCTGTGCCTCTCGGTCAGCAGACACATTCCAGCCAATCAGCAGCACTCCCTCCCTTCCACACCCTCCAACCTCCCTCCCAGCATCCATTTTCGATTCATTCTGAAGCTGCATGCTTAGTGAGAGGAGGGAAAGTTTAGCTGCTGCTGATTAGATAGGGAAATTGATAGCTAGGCTAGGGTATTCAGTGTCCACTACAATCCTGAAGGACTCATCTGATCTCTGCTGTAAGGACAGCACCCCAAAAAGCCCTTTTTAGGGCTAGAACATCAGGCTGCTTTTTTTTTTTTTTTTTTCCTGTGTAATGTAATTGCAGGTGCCTGCCTGCCAGCTTCTGTGTGAGGTTCACATTGGATACTGTGCCTATTTGCCCAGTGCCACCACTCATATCTGTTTTAACAATAGGTTAAGCTTTACATTTAAAATAAATATTTTTTTTCACTGTAATAGAAGAGCAGTTGACTGCCTGCCAGCTTCTGTGTGAGGTTCACATTGGATACTGTGCCTATTTGCCCAGTGCCACCACTCATATCTGTTTTAACAATAGGTTAAGCTTTACATTTAAAATAAATATTTTTTTTTCACTGTAATAGAAGAGCAGTTAGTTGTCTGCAAGCGTCTGTGTTTCAGGCCTACTTCAGCGTGTGCTCTGCAGACCTGTGCCAGCGTGCTTTGACAGTTGCCACTCATATCTTGTGTCTCTATAGCGTGCTTTTACAACCAAAATTTTGTTTCCACTGTAATAGAAGAGCAGTTGCCTGCCTGCCAGCTTCTGTGTGAGGTTCACATTGGATACTGTGCCTATTTGCCCAGTGCCACCACTCATATCTGTTTTAACAATAGGTTAAGCTTTACATTTAAAATAAATATTTTTTTTCACTGTAATAGAAGAGCAGTTGCCTGCCTGCCAGCTTCTGTGTGAGGTTCACATTGGATACTGTGCCTATTTGCCCAGTGCCACCACTCATATCTATTTTAACTATTGGTTAAGCTTTAGATTTAAAATAAATATATTTTTTTCACTGTAATAGAAGATCAGTTAGTTGTCTGCAAGCGTCTGGGTGTCAGGCCTACTTCAGCGTGTGCTCTGTAGACCTGTTCCAGCGTGCTTTGACAGTTGCCAATCATATTTGGTGTCTCTATAGCGTGCTTTTAAAACCAAAATTTGTTTTTCACTGTTATAGATTGAATAGCAGTTACTTGTCTTCAAGCGGGTGTCTCAGGCCTACAGTGTGTGCTCTGCAGAACTGTTCCAGTGCACATTGCCAATCATATCTGGTGTCTCTATAGCGTGCTTTTAAAACCAACATTTGTTTTTCACTGTTATAGATTGAATAGCAGTTACCCGTATATACTCGAGTATAAGCCGACCCGAATATAAGCCGAGGCCCCTAATTTTACCCCAAAAAACTGGGAAAACGTATTGACTCGAGTATAAGACTAGGGTGGAAAATGCAGCAGCTACTGGTAAATTTCTAAATAAAATTAGATCTTAAAAAAGTTATATTAACTGAATATTTATTTACAGTGTGTGTATATAATGAATGCAGTGTGTGTGTATATGAATGCTGTGTGTGTATGAATGCAGTGTGTGTATAATGAATGCAGTGCAGTGTGTGTATGAGTGCAGTGTGTATGCAGTGTGTATATAATGAGTGCAGTGTGAATGCAGTGTGTATGTATGAGTGCAGTGTGTGTGTATGAATGGAGTGCAGTGTGTGTATGAGTGCAGTGTGTGTATGAGTGCAGTGTGTGTATGAGTGCAGTGTGTGTATGAGTGCAGTGTGTGTATGAGTGCAGTGTGTATATAATGAATGCAGTGTGTGTGTATATGAGTGAAGTGTGTGTATGAGTGCAGTGTGTGTATATAATGAATGCAGTGCAGTGTGTATGTATGAATGCAGTGTGTATGCATGCAGTGTGTGTATATAATGAATGCAGTGTGTGTATGAATGCAGTGTGTGTATATAATGAATGCAGTGTGTGAGTGCAGTGTGTGTGAGTGCAGTGTGTGTGAGTGCAGTGTGTGTGAGTGCAGTGTGTGTGAGTGCAGTGTGTGTGTGTGTGAGTGCAGTGTGTGTGTGTGTGTGTGTGTGTGAGAGAGTGCAGTGTGTGTGTGTGTGTTAGTGCAGAGCATTGGTGGGGGTGGGCATTTTATTAATTATTATTATTTAATTATTATTGTAATATATTTTTTTAATGTTATTATTGTTTTTATTATTATTTTTATTTTATTTTATTATTTTTTTTTTTAGTCCCCCCTCCCTGCTTGTTAGCTGGCCAGGGAGGGGGGCTCTCACTCCCTGGTGGTCCAGTGGATGGGCTGTAGGAGGGGGGCTGTCAGGAAGCTGTAACTTACCTTCACCGCAACTCCTGTCAGCTCCCTTCTCTCTCCTCCGTCCGTGCAGCTCCCAGGTCAGCTTCCTCTGCAACTCTCGCGGCCGCGCGGAGCGTTGCCACGGTAACCCGTGGCAATGCTCTGACCCCGCGGCTCTCGCGAGAGTTGCAGAGGAAGCTGACCTGGGAGCTACACGGACGGAGGAGAGAGAAGGGAGCTGACAGGAGCTGCGGTGAAGGTAAGTTACAGCTTCCTGACAGCCCCCGGTCCTTGTCTGTATTATGGCAATGAAAATTGCCATAATACAGACAACTGACTCGAGTATAAGACGAGTGAGTGTTTTTCAGCACAAAAAATGTGCTGAAAAACTCGTCTTATACTCGAGTATATACGGTACTTGTCTTCAAGCGGGTGTCTCAGGCCTACAGTGTGTGCTCTGCAGAACTGTTCCAGTGCACATTGCCAATCATATCTGGTGTCTCTATAGCGTGCTTTTAAAACCAAAATTTGTTTTTCACTGTTATAGATTGAATAGCAGTTACTTGTCTTCAAGCGGCTCTGTCAGTCCTTCCTTCAGCGTGTGCTCTGCAGAACTGTTCCAGTGCACATTGCCAATCATATCTGGTCTCACAGTAGCTTGCACGCATAGTACCACTAATCCCCCAAAAAATGACAGGCAGAGGCAGGCCAACCCCGCAGGGGCCGTCGTGGTCGTGGTGCTGTGATTCCCTTTTGCCCTAGAATAATGCCCAGTTTTCAGAAGCCACATACCCTGAACTTGAAAAGTTCTGAGGACTTAGTTGACTGGCTAACACAGGACACCCAATCTTGTACAGCCTCCGCTCGGAACCTTGACGCACCATCCTCCTCCAGCTTAGCTTCAGGCACCTCTCAAGATAGCACTCACCCGCCTGCCGCCACCACCAAAACTAGCACCACAGCCGCTTTACTTGGTATGTCAGAGGAGTTATTCACACACCCGTTTGAAGAAATGAGTGATGCGCAACCATTATTGCTAGAGGATGTAGATAACAGGGATATGTCTCAGGCAGGCAGCATTAAACACATGGAGGTACGGTGTGATGATGATGATGTTGTACCCGCTGCTGCTTCCTTTTCTGAGTTGTCAGATACAAGCGAAGCGGTTGATGATGACGATGCGTCCATGGATGTCACGTGGGTGCCCGCTAGAAGAGAAGAAGAACAGGGCGAAAGTTCAGATGGGGAGACAGAGAGGAGGAGGAGGAGACGAGTTGGAAGCAGGGGGGGTCGTCGCAAGGAGCTAGTGGCACAGTCAGACAGCATGCATCGGCACCCGGGGTCAGCCCGACAGCACGCCAATCAACGCATGCTGTGTCCACCACCAGAATGCCGTCATTGCAGAGCTCAGCAGTGTGGCATTTTTTTTTGTGTGTCTTCCTCGGACAACAGCGATGCCATTTGCAACCTGTGCCAAAGGAAACTGAGTCGTGGGAGGTCCAACACCCACCTAGGTACAACTGCTTTGCGTAGGCACATGATCTCACATCACAAACGCCTATGGGATCAACACATGAGTACAAGCAGCACGCCTACTCTAAGCCGCCATCCTCCTCCTGGTCCAGCATCTTCAGCCACGTCAACCACTGCTGTCCTTCTTGCCCCCTCTCAACCATCCGCCACTCCGTCTCCCGCCTTGAGCAGTTCCCGCTCATCTGCCCACAGTCATGTGTTTCTGTCAAGGACATGTTTGAGCGTAAGAAGCCAATGTCACCAAGTCACCCCCTTGCCCAGCGTCTGACAGCTGGCTTGTCCTAACTATTAGCCCGCCAGCTTTTACCATACAATCTGGTTGAGTCTGAGGCGTTCAAAAAATTTGTAGCTATTGGGACACCGCAGTGGAAGGTACCCGGACGGAATTTCTTTTCACAAAAGGCAATCCCCAACTTGTACTCGATTGTGCAAAAGGAAGTCATGGCATGTCTGGCACACAGTGTTGGGGCAAGGGTCCATCTGACCACTGATACCTGGTCTGCAAAGCATGGTCAGGGCAGGTATATCACCTACACTGCGCATTGGGTAAACCTGCTGACTGCTGACAAGCAAGGAATGCGTGGCATTGCAGAGGAGTTGGTGACACCGCCACGAATTGCAGGCAGTCCTGCTGCCACCTCCTCTACTCCTCCTACTCCATCCTCTTCCATAACCTCCTCGGCTGAGTCCTCTTGTGCCGCTGCTTCTTGCTCCACATCAACGGCACCCCCCCAGCTCCCCAGGTACTATTCCACATCCCGGATACGGCAGTGTCCGCCCTGAACGCACAGGTGGAAAAGTGGCTGACTCCGCAGCAACTGGATATCGGCAAAGTGGTGTGTGACAACGGAAAAAATTTGATAGCGGCATTGAAGTTGGGCAAGTTGACACATGTGCCGTGCATGGCACATGTGTGTAATCTGATCGTACAATGATTTGTGCATAAGTACACAGGCATACAGGACGTCCTGAAGCAGGCCAGGAAGGTGTGTGGCCATTTCAGGCGTTCCTACACGGCCATGGCTCACTTTGCCGATATCCAGCGGCGAAACAACATGCCAGTGAGGCGCTTGATTTGCGACAGCCCTACACGTTGGAATTCAACACTCCTAATGTTCGACCGCCTGCTCCAACAAGAAAAAGCTGTTAATGAATATTTGTATGACCGGGGTGCTAGGACATCCTCTGGGGAGCTGGGAATTTTTTTGCCACGTTACTGGACGCTCATGCGCAATGCCTGTAGGCTCATGCATCCTTTTGAGGAGGTGACAAACCTAGTCAGTCGCAGTTGTGTGTGTGCGTGTGTATGGCTGTCTGCCTGTGTGTGTGTGTGACAGGGTGAAGATTTCTTGCACAGGGCGCCCAAAGGCCTAAGGCTGGCCCTGCGCATGGGTCAGTGGCTCTGCACCAGACTTCCCTCCAATTGATCAAAGTTAAAGGATTTCAAGTGGACTGATTACAATTACAGGGCCTCTAAAGAGTCCTGTATTGTTATTTGTCGTCACTACCTTCCCGCGTCGGGAGTGGGTCATTTGCGCCCCTGCTGCCTTCCTTGCATGTGGTAGCTGTTTGTTAGGGATTTGTCAATCCATATCTGCCAAGTGACCCTATGACAGGGTGAAGATTTCTTGCACATGGGTGTGACAGGGTGAAGATTTCTTGCACAGGGCGCCCAAAGGCCTAAGGCTGGCCCTGCGCATGGGTCAGTGGCTCTGCACCAGACTTCCCTCCAATTGATCAAAGTTAAAGGATTTCAAGTGGACTGATTACAATTACAGGGCCTCTAAAGAGTTCTGTATTGTTATTTGTCGTCACTACCTTCCCGCGTCAGGAGTGGGTCATTTGCGCCCCTGCTGCCTTCCTTGCATGTGGTAGCTGTTTGTCAGGGATTTGTCAATCCATATCTGCCAAGTGACCCTATGTAGGGGTAACAGTCCCTATTCTGCTCTGTGTCAGTGTGTATCATGGTCTCTGTGGACAGGGAACAGTCTCTATTCTGCTCTGTGTCAGTGTGTATCAGGGGTTTTGAGGACAGGTGTCAATCCATATCTGCCAAGTGACCCTATGTATATCTGCTGTCAGTACACAGGAAAAGTTTAAATATTTCTTGTTCTACGTTCTCTGCAACTCCACGCACCGACTCATCCAATACGTGAAGATCTGGGGTTTCTCTGACTCTCCTCAGTAGTGTATCAAACAGAGTCTGCACTGTGGTAACACGGACATCTTCAGGACATAACTCAACTATTTGCAGATAGGCAGTCTGCAGCTTCTCTTTCACCTGTTCTCTTCTTTCTCTTATGCGTATTCTTGTCTATATGCAGGTGGTCTCTTGCCTTTCTTTTAACCAATTCGTTCCTTCCATATGGTTTCAAAAGATCTCTGGCATCATTACTTTCAACGCAAATAACGTCATCATAGTTAGTCTCCTCATTATTCACCGGGAAGAGAGTGTTTGCACTGACTACCCACAGCATGCTCTTGCCATTGCCTACTCCACCTTCAACGACAGGGTGCAAGTCCCAAGGAGAAGGATCATTCACTTTATTATCTGTCTTTATTTCACAAGTAGTGCCTGGAACATCCTCATGGGTCACAAGATGTAAATCTGGACTAATGTCAACCCCAGTGTCTGGAAAATCATCAATTTGAAATTTTTCGAATAATCCCAGTGGGCTGCCACATTCTTCCTCCTCTGATGGTATTAAAGTTTGCAGAGATTCACTATGGGGTGGTGTCAAGCATTTTGGAGAACAATTAAGCATCTCCATCCCAATACGTTTCAGATGTCCTATCAGCTCTTCCACCCTATGCGATACTATGGGCAGGCTACCCGTGACGTCATTACTCACGGCCCTATTTCACGCGGACACTCTGTGTCAGTGTGTATCATGGTGTCTGTGGACAGGGAACAGTCTCTATTCTGCTCTGTGTCAGTGTGTATCATGGTCTCTGTGGACGGTGAACAGTATCTATTCTGCTCTGTGTCAGTGTGTATCATGGTATCTGTGGACAGGGAACAGTCTCTATTCTGCTCTGTGTCAGTGTGTATCAGGGGTTTTGAGGACAGGTGTCAATCCATATCTGCCAAGTGACCCTATGTAGGGGGAACAGTCTCTATTCTGCTCTGTGTCAGTGTGTATCAGGGGTTTTGAGGACAGGTGTCAATCCATACCTGCCAAGTGACCCTATGTAGGAGGAACAGTCCCTATTCTGCTCTGTGTCAGTGTGTATCAGGGGTTTTGAGGACAGGTGTCAATCCATATCTGCCAAGTGACCCTATGTAGGGGGAACAGTCTCTATTCTGCTCTGTGTCAGTGTGTATCAGGGCTGGGCTTTGAGGACAGGTGTCAATGTTAGGTGATTTCTGCCCTTTATGGATTAAAAGCAGACTCTGCATCAACTGTGCAATTTTCCATGGGAGTTTTGCCATGGATCCCCCTCTGGCATGCCACAGTCCAGGTGTTAGTCCCCTTGAAACAACTTTTCCATCACTATTGTGGCCAGAAAGAGTCCCTGTTGTTTTTAAAATTCGCCTGCCCATTGAAGTCAATGGCGGTTCGCGCGGTTCGCCGGTTCGCGAACATTTGCGGAAGTTCGCGTTCGCCGTTCGCGAACCGAAAATTTCGGGTTCGCGACAACACTATTCCTGGCGAACAAAGCGTGGTTCGATCCGCCCCCTATTCGTCATCATTGAGCAAACTTTGACCCTGTGCCTCACGGTCAGCAGACACATTCCAGCAAATTAGCAGCAGACCCTCCCTTCCAGACCCTCCCACCTCCTGTACAGCATCCATTTTAGATGCATTCTTAGATAGAGGAGGGAAAGTGTAGCTGCTGCTCATTAGATAGGGAAATTGATAGCTAGGATAGGGTATTCAGTGTCCACTACAGTCCTGAAGGACTCATCTGATCTCTGCTGTAAGGAAAGCACCCCAAAAAGCCCTTTTTACGGCTAGAACATCAGTCTGCTTTTTTTTCTAATTGCAGTTGCCTGCCTGCCAGCTTCTGTGTCAGGCTCACAATGGATACTGTGCCCACTTGCCCAGTGCCACCACTCATATCTGTTTTAACAATTGGTTAAGCTTTAGATTTAAAATAAATATTTTTTTTTCACTGTAATAGAAGATCAGTTAGTTGTCTGCAAGCGTCTGGGTGTCAGGCCTATTTCAGCGTGTGCTCTGTAGACCTGTTCCAGCGTGCTTTGACAGTTGCCAATCATATTTGGTGTCTCTATAGCTTAAGCTTGACATTTAAAAAGAAAAAAAAAATGTTTTTCACTGTAAGCTAATAGCAGTTAGTTGTCTGCAAGCGTCTGGGTGTCAGGCCTTCAGCGTGTGCTCTGCTAACCTCTGCAAGTGTACTTTGCCACTCATATCTGGTCTCTATAGCGTGCCTTTACAAAGACAAAAAGTTTTTCACTGTAAGCTAATAGCAGTCAGTGTCCTTAAAGCGGGTGTCAGGCCTTCAGCATGTGCTCTGCCAACCTCTGCAAGTGTACTTTTGACACTCATATCTGGTGTCTCTTTAGCATGCCTTTACAAAGACAAAAAGTTTTTCACTGTAAGCTAATAGCAGTACGTGTCCTTAAAGCGGGTGTCAGGCCTTCAGCGTGTGCTCTGCCACTGCACAGTGCCACTCATATCTGGTCTCACAGTAGCTTGCACGCATAGTACCACTAATCCAAAAAAAAATGACAGGCAGAGGCAGGCCACCCAGCAGGGGCCATCGTTGTCGTGGTGCTGTGATTCCCTTTGGCCCTAGTATAATGCCCAGTTTTCAGAGGCCACGTACCCTGAACTTGAAAAGTTCTGAGGACATAGTTGACTGGCTAACACAGGACACCCAATCTTCTACAGCTTCCGCTCGGAACCTTGAAGCACCATCCTCCTCCAGCTTAGCTTCGGGCACCTCTCAAGATACCACTCACCCGCCTGCCGCCACCACCAAAACTAGCACCACAGCCGCTTCACTTGGTATGTCAGAGGAGTTATTTACACATCGGTTTGAAGAAATGGGTGATGCGCAACCATTATTGCCAGAGGATGTAGATAACAGGGATATGTCTCAGGCAGGCAGCATTACACACATGGATGTACGGTGTGATGATGGTGATGTTGTACCCGCTGCTGCTTCCTTTGCTGAGTTGTCAGATACAAGTGAAGCGGTTGATGATGACGATGCATCCATGGATGTCACGTGGGTGTCCGCTCGGCAAGAAGAAGAACAGGATGAAGGTTCAGATGGGGAGACAGAGAGGAGGAGGAGGAGACGAGTTGGAAGCAGGGGGAGGTCGTCGCAAGGAGCTAGTGGCACAGTCAGACAGCATGCATCGGCACCCGGGGTCAGCCCGACAGCACGCCAATCTACGTATGCTGTGTACTCCACCAGAATGCCGTCATTGCAGAGCTCAGCAGTGTGGCATTTTTTTTGTGTGTCTGCCTCTGACAACAGCGATGCCATTTGCAACCTGTGCCAAAAGAAACTGAGTCGTGGGAAGTCCAACACCCACCTAGGTACAACTGCTTTGCGTAGGCACATGATCGCACATCACAAACGCCTATGGGATCAACACATGAGTACAAGCAGCACGCAAACTCAAAGCCGCCATCCTCCTCCTGGTTCAGCATCTTCAGCCACGTCAACCACTGCTGTCCTCCTTGCCCCCTCTCAACCATCCGCCACTCCGTCTCCCGCCTTGAGCAGTTCCCGCTCATCTGCCCACAGTCAGGTGTCTGTCAAGGACATGTTTGAGCGTAAGAAGCCAATGTCAGAAAGTCACCCCCTGCCCAGCGTCTGACAGCTGGCTTGTCCGAACTATTAGCCCGCCAGCTTTTACCATACAAGCTAGTGGAGTCTGAGGTGATCAAAAAATGTGTAGCTATTGGGACACCGCAGTAGAAGGTACCTGGACGAAATTTATTTTCACAAAAGACAATCCCCAACCTGTACTCGAATGTGCAAAAGGAAGCAATGGCATATCTGGCACACAGTGTTGGGGCAAGGGTCCATCTGACCACTGATACCTGGTCTGCAAAGCATGGTCAGGGCAGGTATATCACCTACACTGCGCATTGGGTAAACCTGCTGACGGCTGCCAAGCATGGAATGCGTGGCTCTGCAGAGGAGTTGGTGACACCGCCACGACTTGCAGGCAGGCCACCTCCTTTACTCCTCCTCCTACTCCATCCTCTTCCATAACCTCCTTGGCTGAGTCCTCTTCTGCTGCTGCGTCTTGCTCCACATCAACGGCACCCCCCCTGCTCCCCAGGTACTATTCCACATCCCGGATACAGCAGTGTCACGCCGTCTTGGGTTTGACTTGCTTGAAAGCAGAGTCACACCAGACAAGCACTCCTGTCTGCCCTGAACGCACAGGTGGAAAAGTGGCTGACTCCGCAGCAACTGGATATCAGCAAAGTAGTTTGTGACAACGGAAAAAAATTGTTGGCGGCATTGAAGTTGAGCAAGTTGACACATGTGCCGTGCATAGCACATGTGTGTAATCTGATCGTACAACGCTTTGTGCATAAGTACACAGGCATACAGGACGTCCTGAAGCAGGCCAGGAAGGTGTGTGGCCATTTCAGGCGTTCCTACACAGCCATGGCGCACTGTGCCGATATCCAGCCACGAAACAACATGCCATTGAGGCGCTTGATTTGCGACAGCCCGACACGTTGGAATTCAACACTCCTAATGTTCAACCGCCTGCTCCAACAAGAAAAAGCCGTTAATGAATATTTGTGTGACCGGGGTGCTAGGACAGCCTCTGGAGAGCTGAGATTTTTTTTGCCACGTTACTGGACGCTCATGCGCAATGCCTGTAGGCTCATGCGTCCTTTTGAGGAGGTGACAAACCTAGTCAGTCGCACCGAAGGCACCATCAGCGACATCATACCATTTGTTTTCTTCCTGCAGCGTGCCCTGCGAAGAGTGCTGGATCAGGCCGTAAATGAGCGTGAAGAGGAAGAGTTGTGGTCACCATCACCACCAGAAACAGCCTTATCAGCATCGCTTGCTGGACCTGCGGCAACGCTGGAAGAGGATTGTGAGGAAGAGGAGTCAGAGGAAGAATGTGGGTTTGAGGAGGAGGAGGAGGAAGGCCAACCACAACAGGCATCCCAGGGTGCTCGTTGTCACCTATCTGGTACCCGTGTTGTTGTACGTGGCTGTGGGGAAGAACATACCTTCATTGACATCACTGAGGAGGAGGAACGGGAAATTAGTAGCTCCTCATCCAACCTTGTGCAAATGGGGTCTTTCATGCTGTCGTGCCTGTTGAGGGACCCTCGTATTAAAAGGCTGAAGGAGAACGACCTGTACTTGGTGTCCATGCTACTAGACCCCCGGTATAAGCAGAAAGTGGTGGAAATGTTACCGAATTACAACAAGTCGGAAAGGATGCAGCATTTGCAAAATAAATTAAAAAGTATGCTTTACACAGCGTATAAGGGTGATGTCACAGCACAACGGGAATCTAACAGGGGAAGAGGTGGAAGTCATCCTCCTCCTCCCACAACCACGCCGGCAAGGACAGGACGCTTTAAAGACATGTTGTTGACTGAGGACATGCAGAGCTTTTTAAGTCCTATGCATCGCCACAGCCCTTCGGGATCCACCCTCAGAGAACGACTCGACCGACAGGTAGCAGACTACCTCGCCTTAACTGCAGTTATCGACACTCTGAGGAGCGATGTACCCCTTGACTACTGGGTGTGCAGGCTTGACCTGTGGCCTGAGCTATCCCAATTTGCAATAGAACTTCTGGCCTGCCCCGCTTCAAGTGTCCTGTCAGAAAGGACCTTCAGTGCAGCAGGAGGTATTGTCACTGAGAAGAGAAGTCGCCTAGGTCAAAAAAGTCTAGATTACCTCACCTTTATTAAGATGAATGAGGGATGGATCCCGAAGGGACTGACAGTGGACGATACATTCGACTAAAAAAGGCCTGATGAGATGAGCTGCCTTGGGCTAAAAAATGGTCCACACGCTGATGTATTTTAGCTCTGAATGCCGGTTGACTTGCGTGACTTATCCACCACCAACTAGGGTTCAAGCCGCAATGTTTTAGGGCACTTTCTGCCTGGGAAACAAACATCAATTTATGGCCGCTGCAACAATACCTAATTTTTCAGGCATGTGTACATTCCTAATTTTTCGGCCCTCTGGTGCTGCACTGTGGCTTCAAAAACCAAACCAAAAAAAAGGCACATAGTGACCCTATGTAGGGGGAACAGTCCCTATTCTGCTCTGTGTCAGTGTGTATCAGGGATCCTTAGGATAGGTGTCAATCCACATCTGCCAAGTGACCCTATGAAAATGTTATGTTCGCGACATCACTAGTTACTGGCTATGGGAGGATAATGTATAATAAACACAGGTTACTGACTATGGGAGGATAATGTATAATAAACACAGGTTACTGGCTATGGGGGGATAATGTATAATAAACACAGGTTACTGGCTATGGGGGATAATGTATAATAAACACAGGTTACTGGCTATGGGGGATAATGTATAATAAACAAAAAAAAATAATACAAAAAAAAAAAGACTGCATCTTCAGAATTAATCTAAATTGTATGCTGTCTAGGTGGTGGGAGGGTCTGGGAGGGAGGGTCTGCCGCTGATTGGCTGGAATGTGTCTGCTGACTGTGAGGTACAGGGTCAAAGTTTAGTCAATGATGACAAATAGGGGGCGGACCGAACATCACATATGTTCGCCATCCATGGCAAACGCGAACATGCGATGTTAGCCAGGAACTATTCGCCAGCGAACCGTTCGGGACATCACTAATTATGAGGCAAAAAGTAGGGCGTAATCATCATCTAAGGTTGTTGTATCTCTGGTGCAGAAGGAAATTGCCAGCATTTGAGATGTGAACTGATTTATGGGGTGGGATCAGTCTGATATGCAATAGTATAGGCTCTTTCTGTAATGTTCTATATAACTATAATCTAAGTCATGCCATTTATTTCAGAGGAGGCTGCATATCATTTTATTTTATATTTGTAATAAAACTATTTTAGTGGATCACCAAGTAGGACTTATTTTACTCTCAAGCTTATCAATTTTTTTTATGTTCAACAGTATGTCGTCTCATAATCATTACCATCAACTTTATAAAGTAAAGTAATTTTGCAGTTGATCATTGCACGGAAGCATCCCTACCTTTCATTGGCTGCACAATGGAACTGCGCTCCCATGTCAACTAAAGCCTATTAAAAAGTGACAGTATGACTAGTGGAGGAGCTTGGTTACCAGCCTCCTTCCTAGAGACCATAGACTGTCTGTTATGGCTGGAACTGGGCTATGGCTAGCCATTCAGTGTAAAATGGTAAGGACTTTATATACTGTGTGATGGACTTGAGCTAAATGTATTGAGTGTGTTTTTCTTTTTTTTTCCCCATCCATGCCCTGTTTTTCTAGCATGGGCATTGTCCTATTGTTCCAGGAGCGGGTTTTCCGGACTAGTTTAACCCCTTAGTGACCAGACCGTTTTTCAATTTTTTTACCGTTAAGGACCAGGGCTCATTTTACATTTCTGCGGTGTTTGTTTTTAGCTGTAATTTTCCTCTCACTCATTTACTGTACCCACACATATTATTATATAAAGTTTTTCGCGCCATTAAATGGTCTTTCTAAAGATACCATTATTTTCATCGTATGATATAATGTACTATAAAAAAATATGAAAGAAATTAAAAAACACACCTTTTCTAACCCCCAAAATCTAAAATGCATCTACAACCGCCAAAAAACACCCATGCTAAATAGTTTCTAAATCTTGTCCTGAGTTTAGAAATGCCCAATGTTAACACGTTCTTAGCTTTTTTTTGGAACTTATAGTGCTATAAGTACTAGTAGCACTTTGCTATATCCAAACCATTTTTTTTTTTTCAAAATGAATGCGTTACATTGTAACACTGATATCTGTGTGGAATCCATGAATAACCCTTCACACGTATATATTTTTTAAAAGAAGACAACCTAAGGTATTAAACTTCGAGTATTGTGACTCTTTGCATGCAACCATTTTACCACCAATATTAAAAACAAAAAAATATTGGTGATTTTTTTTGACACACATAGCAATTTAAGAATACATGTACGGAGAACTGTAAGGGTTACTGCCAAAGAACACCCCAATATGTGTTCAGCAATATCTCCTGAGTAAAGTGATACCACCCATGTATTGGTGTGTCGGGTTCCTTGGGGGCTAAAATACCTCATTTGGAGGGTGCGCATTCCAGTTTTCCAACTTGGATCATCATGCACCCATGTCCTATTTGGGACATTTTTGAAGCCGGCCAATGTAATTTACCCCAATCAAACCATATATTTTTGAAAGGTAGACAGCTTAGGGATCTTGTGTATTGTTTATTGTATAATATGGCCCCCAGCAGCACCCCATTTAAGCATGTTTAGGTGAGTGCAACCATCCCCCCATGTTTCCTATATATATTTGGGAGTCTAGCCAACTCCTTGGTTTTGCACCCCTCCCTGTTACAGGTGCCTCATATCAGGTCCCTATTTAGCCTTGTACTGCAGAGAGCCTCAGATGGAATTTTTTCCCAAGTAAGTGGTTAATCTCATAAGAGCAGACATTAGACTGTGAGAGTAGGACCTGCCAAAGATGGGGTACATTGACGTTGTGGCAGGCTTATGCAATGTATGATCATATAATGTAACTAAATCCCTATTTTTTTGCCTAGATTAGGTGTTTTTAAAAAAAAACTTTTACAAACTAATAAAATCTGTCAACATTGAAGTTGCTGTTTAGTGGATAGGAGAGTGCGCTGGATCTTGTGTATTGTTTATTATATATATATATATATATATATATATAATATAAATAAAAATTCAAGATTTTATAAAAAACTAATAAAAATGCTAACTTTGGCCACCAACAGATTCTGTAGCGCTTTACTATATATATATATATATATATATATATATATATATATATATATATATATATAGTAAAGCGCTACAGAATCTGTTGGTGCTATATAAATGGCAATAATAATAATATATAATGTGTGTGTGTGTGTGTGTGTGTGTAAATATATATATATATATATATATATGCGCGCGCACACACACGTGTATGTATATATACATAAAATACATGTGTATATAATGTGTGTGTGTGTATATATATATATATGCGCGCACACACACGTGTGTGTGTGTGTGTGTGTGTGTAATGTATGTATCTATAGCAAAAAATGGGTCACAAGAGAATACTGAGAACGGGCAGCAGCTGAAATAGCCTGCCCTTTGGTGGGTCCCCGCTCAGTTCTCAAGCTGTTTTTTGCTCATCTTGTGCCATTACAGAGAGAACATCTCTGAAACATATCAGACTGGTCCCACCCATACGGGCAGTCCAGATCCGAAATGCCAGCAAGTTCCCTCTGCACGAGAGACACAGCAACCCCAATTTCAGCTGCTGCCCGTTCTCGGTATTCTCTTGCGACCCATTTTTTGCTCTCCACAAGTTTAAAGGGATTATCCAGACGTGGCCCCCTTGCTCAAGGTGCCTAGGGAGATATCAGCTATGCCTCACTGATGATGCCTAACAAGGCTGAAACGATCGTCTGGGGTTGCTGTGTCTTTCGTGCAGATGGAACTTGCTGGCATTTCGGATCTGGACTGCCCGTATGGGTGGGACCAGTCTGGTATGTTTCAGAGATGTTCTCTCTGTAATGGTACAAGATGAGCAAAAACCAGCTTGAGTACTGAGCGGGGACCCACCGAAGGGCAGGCTATTTCAGCTGCTGCCCTTTCTCAGTATTCTCTTGCGACCCACTTTTGCTCTCCTCCCATAGTCTTCTCCTCCCCCTCCCATAGTCTTCTCCTCCCCCTCCCCTTGTCCCATAATTACTTACCTGTCTTGTAGCGTGGGCCGGCCTAACAGCGCACACCGCGGTCAGGGGAGGGCTGGCAGCCTTAGGCCTAGGGGGCAAAACCAGTCAAGTGGCCCATTGCGCCACCAAATCAGTTCACCATCCATGCCCACCTTTTTCTGGTTTTATAACGGATATTGATGTTATGCTAATCAGTAGCTCTTTGCCATACCCGTTCCTTCACGGCTCTGACTTTCAATGTTGTCAGAGCACAGGCTGAGAATCTCTGAGCCTGTGCTCTGACTCACTAACTGAGCGCCGGAACCACGAGGGAGAGGATATGATCTGACTGCACCTACTGCTGGTGCGCACCAGTGGACCACCAGCGAATCGTTTAAATTAAATATGCTGGTGTACCCAACTTGTGAGCTGTGTTGGCTGCCGGGTGCCTCTGTTGTCATGGCACCCTGCGTGACCGCACAGCTTGCCCACCCCAACGGCTGGCCGTGCTGACACACACTGATGTTACTACTTAGACATCCCTCAATATTAATACAGAGATGAGAGTAAACACCAATAAACTGTGGAAACAGAGCTGATCCCCCCAAATTTATAAAGGTTTGCTTAGAGGATTTATTCAAGATTAAATCATGCCTCCTCCTCTCTCCCCCATGCGCTGCTCTGTAGGCTGGGAGGAAGTGAAGAGTAATCACAGTTTCCCAGCACAGCGCCACCTGTGGCTGCATGGGGAACAGCTGTTTAATGTAATGCTTGCAGGACGGCTAGCTGCCGCAGAACCTCTTTGTTTCCGTCTCTGCAAAGGGCTCCAGGCACTGCTTGTTGTGAGTGTGAGCCACTGTAAATTAGGGGCAGAGGGCACTTGCACTGCGGTCAAGACGGTTCTGGGCTGGAGGAGAGTGCAGTGCAATCAGTACACTTCCCTCCTGTGGGTCACCAGTAGACTGGTGCACCTGCCCAGGATTAGAGCCGGTGCAAGGATTTTTGCCGCCCTAGACAAAATATAAATTTCCCCCCCCATGTGACATCACAATGCCCCACCCATATGATCTAACGCCAGTGCTGCACACAGTGTGTGTTTACATTAAAAAGCCTGCAGGGACCAGCTATAGACACCAGAACCACTTCATTAAGCTATAGTGTCCCTTTAATGTGAGGTAAATTATAGATTAGTGTCACTAATAATATACTAGATTGCCTACTTACAATTAGATGAGGATGATGATGGGCTGCAGTTTGCCTCCACTGGTCTGGTGTAGAACAGGACCTCTGGAGGCTGTTTGTAACTGTGGTCACAAAATTCAACGTTCTGGGAGAATTGGAAACAGCTCCATTTTTTGGGGGCCTCTTACACAGCTCAAGGTCTGGGCCCCAGTGCCTGACGGTGAGTATGCCCATAAGGCCCACTCATAAGTCCACTTATATGTTCCACCCACCCATGAGCTCGCTCACAGGGAGTGGAGTGTGTAGGGGATGTGTTATGTGTTATCTCATATGTGTGCTTATGGTATGTAGTGTATAGGGATACCAGTTTGTGCAGGTGATGCAGTGTGTGTGTGTGTAGTGGAAGCCGTGTGTATTTGTGTATGAGGGATGTATTATGTGTTTCTGGTTGTGTGTGAGGGATGCATTGTGTGAATCTGTGTTTGTATGCATAAGGGATGCAAGGTGTGTGTCTGTATGTGTGTGCATTGAGTGTAAGAGATGCATTGTGTTTCTGTGTGTATGTAAGAAAAACAGTGTGTGTGTTTGCATGTGTGTGTAAGGGTTTGCATTGTATGTTTCTGTGTATGTGTGCAAATGATGCATTGTCTTTGTGTGTAAGGGTTGCATTGTGTGTGTGTGTAATGGATGCATTGTGTGTTTCTCTGTGTGTAAGGGAAGCATGTTCTGTTTCTGTGTATGTATAGGGATGCATTGTGTGTTTCTGTGTATGTATAGGGATGCATTGTGTGTTTCTGTGTATGTATAGGGGTGCATTGTGTGTTTCTGTGTATGTATAGGGATGCATTGTGTGTGTGTGTGTGTGCGCGCGCGTAGTGTTAAAGAGCTCCCTGTCTTGCCCCCTGTCCTATAGAGCTGTCCCTTCTGTCCCTTAGAGCTCTCCCCTGCCCCTTAGTGGTCTCTCCTCTCCCCCACCCTCCCCTAGCGGTCTCTTCTCACCCTTACCCACCCTCCCTGTGCTCTTCTCATCCCCCCTCCACCCTCCCTGTGTTCTTCTCACTCCTCCCTCTGTGTGTTCTCACCTCCCCCTGTGTTCTTCTTACCCCCCTCCTCCCTGTGTTCTTCTTACTCCCCCCTTCTGCTTACCCCCCTTCTTCTTCTTACCCCCTCTTCTTCTTCTTACCCCCTCCTTCTTCTTCTTACCCCTTCCTTCTTCTTCTTACCCCTTCCTTCTTCTTCTTACCCCATTCTTCTTCTTACCCCCTTCTTCTTCTTACCCCCCTTCTTCTTCTTACCCACCTTCTTCTTCTTACCCCCTTCTTCTTACCCCCCTTCTTCTTACCCCCCTCTTCTTCTTACTCCCCCCTCTTCTTCTTACTCCCCCCTCTTCTTCTTACTCCCCCTTCTTCTTCTTACCCCCTCTTCTTCTTACCCCCTTCTTCTAATTACTCCCCACTCTTGTTCTTACTCCCCCCTTCTTCTTCTTACCCCCTCTTTTTCTTATCTCCCCTCCTTCTTACTTCCCCCTTCTTCTTACTCCCCCCCTCTTATTATCCCCCTCCCCTCTACTTACTCCCTCTCTTCCCTCTTCTTACTCCCTCTCTTCCCTCTTCTTACTCTCCCCCTCCCCTCTTACTCCCCCCTCTTCTTACTCTCCCCCTCCCCTCTTCTTACTCTCCCCCTTCCCTCTTCTTACTCTCCCCCCTCCCCTCTTCTTACTCTCCCCCCTCCCCTCTTCTTACTCCCCCCTCCCCCTTCTTACTCCCCCCTCCCCCTCTTCTTACTCTCCCCCTCCCCCTCTTCTTACTCTCCCCCTCCCCCTCTTCTTACTCTCCCCCCTCCCCTCTTCTTACTCTCCCCCCTCCCCTCTTCTTACTCTCCCCCCTCCCCTCTTCTTACTCTCCCCCCTCCCCTCTTCTTACTCTCCCCCCCTCCCCTCTTCTTACTCTCCCCCCTCCCCTCTTCTTACTCTCCCCCCTCCCCTCTTCTTACTCTCCCCCTCCCCTCTTCTTACTCTCCCCCCTCTCCTCTTCTTACTCTCCCCCTCCCCTCTTTTTACTCTCCCCCCCCTCCCCTAGCGGTCTCTTCTCACCCTTACCCACCCTCCCTGTGCTCTTCTCATCCCCCCTCCACCCTCCCTGTGTTCTTCTCACTCCTCCCTCTGTGTGTTCTCACCTCCCCCTGTGTTCTTCTTACCCCCTCCTCCCTGTGTTCTTCTTACTCCCCCCCTTGTTCTTCTTACCCCCTTCTTCTTATTACTCCCCCCTTCTGCTTACCCCCTTCTTCTTCTTAACCCTCCTACTTCTTCTTACCCCCTCTTCTTCTTCTTACCCCTCCTTCTTCTTCTTACCCCCTCCTTCTTCTTCTTACCCCTTCCTTCTTCTTCTTACCCCATTCTTCTTCTTACCCCCCTTCTTCTTCTTACCCCCCTTCTTCTTCTTACCCCCCTTCTTCTTCTTACCCCCCTTCTTCTTACTCCCCCTTCTTCTTCTTACTCCCCCTTCTTCTTCTTACCCCCTCTTCTTCTTACCCCTTCTTCTAATTACTCCCCATTCTTGTTCTTACTCCCCCCTTCTTCTTCTTACCCCCTCTTTTTCTTATCTCCCCTCCTTCTTACTTGCCCCTTCTTCTTACTCCCCCCCTCTTATTATCCCCCTCCCCTCTTCTTACTCCCTCTCTTCCCTCTTCTTACTCCCCCCTCCCCTCTTACTCCCCCTCTTCTTACTCCCCCCTCCCCTCTTCTTACTCTCCCCCCTTCCCTCTTCTTACTCTCCCCCCCTCCCCTCTTCTTACTCTCCCCCCTCCCCCTTCTTACTCCCCCCTCCCCCTCTTCTTACTCTCCCCCCTCCCCTCTTCTTACTCTCCCCCCTCCCCTCTTCTTACTCTCTCCCCCCTCCCCTCTTCTTACTCTCCCCCCCTCCCCTCTTCTTACTCTCCCCCCTCCCCTCTTCTTACTCCCCCCCCTCCCCTCTTCTTACTCTCCCCCTCCCCTCTTCTTACTCTCCCCCCCTCCCCTCTTCTTACTCTCCCCCCTCCCCTCTTCTTACTCTCCCCCCTCCCCTCTTCTTACTCTCCCCCCTCCCCTCTTCTTACTCTCCCCCCTCCCCTCTTTTTACTCTCCCCCCTCCCCTATTCTTACTCCCCCCCTTTTTTTACTCTCCCCCCTCCCCTCTTTTTACTCTCCCCCCTCCCCTCTTTTTACTCTCCCCCCTCCCCTCTTTTTACTCTCCCCCCTCCCCTCTTTTTACTCCCCCCCCTCTTTTTACTCTCCCCCCCCTCCCCTCCCCTCTTTTTACTCTCTCCCCCCCTCCCCTCCCCTCTTTTTACTCTCTTCCCCCCCCCTTCTGCTTACCCCCTCCCCTGTAGGTGGCCGAGCTGCACTCCAGTCCGCGGTCCCGGCCGGAGTGATAGGAAGGTGCTCAGTGTGCACCTTCCTGTCAGTCCGGCCGGGTACAGGAAACAGAAACTCCTGTTCCGCGCGGAACAGGAGTTTCTGTTTCCTGTACCCGGCCGGACTGACAGGAAGTGCACACTCAGTGTGTGCACCTTCCCATCACTCTGGCCGGGACCGCGGACCGGAGTTCAGCTCGGCCACCTTCAGGGGAGGGGAGGGAGGGGAGAAGCAGCTGCAGCCGTCTGAGCAGCGCTCGGCGGCAGCAGCATTTAAAGGGCCGGCCCGCCGCGGCCGGTCCTAAAAGAATTTCGGGCGGCCTGGGGGGCAATTGCCTCCCTGCCCCCCGGCCCAGCCCGCCCCTGACCGCGGTACAGGAACGTCAATTTCAGGTTCCGGTTTCCGGCGGGACTGAAAGGAAGTGTGCACACTGAGTGCGCACTTCCTTTCAGTCCCGCCGGAAACCGGAACCTGAAATTGACGTTCCTGTACCGCAGTGCGTGCTGTGCTGCCCCCACGCTACAAGACAGATAAGTAAAGCTTCATATTCGCTCCATAAGACGCACAGACATTTCCCCTCACTTTTGAGGGGAAAAAAAAGTGCGTCTTATGGAGCGAAAAATGCGATACGTGTGTGTGTGTGTGTATATATGTATGTATGTGTATATGTATGTATATATATATATATGTGTGTGTGTATCTAATTAATTATATATATATATATATAATTATACACACACACACACACAATTTTATTTCCTATATATGTATAATATATTATAATGAAAGCATTTACAATATAGTATGCATATATATATATAAATCCAAAGTAGATGGCTGCACTCACGGAATTTTCGTTTAAAATATAACTTTTATTCCATTTCCATAAAAATCGACGTTTCAGTCCCTCTTGTGGACTTTCATCAGGATTAAAAAATCATTGAACAACATTTTACTTATATAGGGATACAATTATTGAAATAAGTGTGAATAACTCACCCCAGGTGTAGGTATGGTGGAATCCGGCGTTCTAGCCGTTGGATTGCGCCTGTGCGAAATAGTGCCCGCCCCCTTACGTGACGTCATCACGTCATGACGCTATCATTAATACAATAATACGGAAGTGTATTCAACCATCACCATGGCAACGGTTTGCCGACAACACACCCGGTTACAGTGTAATTTGGCTGATAAATAAGAAAATTATATATGATAAAAAAATATGAATATAATCAGTGCAAAATCTCTTAAATCTAATCTGCTAATTATAAGTATGTGAGGCAGTAAATTAACTGCTAACGTTGGTGTTTAAAGTAGCAATATGCATATACAGCCATATTGCTCCTCTGAGTCAATATGGTCTAGAGGTGCCCTTATATAAAGAAAGTGCATTGTGCATAAAGTGGAAAGCTTATTAGTAAAAGTATTTTAACTTTTAAAGTGACTGGAGTGGTAGTAAATCATAAAGTGAATTAATAAGGTGACACCTATGTACAGTCTTTAAAGTGCTATTAGTGTAAAGTAATACCGTACCTCTATATATGCATACTAAAATTGACACATAAAACTTTTTTTAAAAATTAATGAGTATTTCTGGTCATACATATAAGTGGCCAAACGATGGAGAAGAATGTCTACTTATCCATATATAGTTAGTTGCTACTCACATATAATGTATGCGGCAAACTATTATTTTTTATATAAATCTCTTTACATTCTAATTATTTGTCTCCATTCTTGGCCATTATGTGTATACCCAGAGTTATTAAAATATCAGAGCACATTTGATACATAGTATATTCATATTCATATATTATGCAGACAGGGGCTAACGCAATTTTTGTGCTTTACAGAAACGAATGTAATGATAATGACTCATTGAGTCCCTTGGGAGAAACAGTGTCCAACTCGTGTATCCAGAATGCCTCCCTATTTAAGAGTACCTTACCCCTATCGCCCCCTCTTCTTGATAATGGGATGTGGTACGGAAATCAGTACGGAAGAGGTACATTACTTGGATCTACGGATAGAGGTGGGAGAAACTAACCTTCATTACTCATTGTATACCAAGCCCACCGACAGAAACACAATGCTACACTACAATAGCGCACACCCTAAAGCACTGAGAGACTCATTACCAAAGGCACAATTCCTAAGAGTTATCAGAAACAACTCGGATATGGTAACTATGGGAAAACAGATCACAGAGATGCGAACTAAGTTCTTACAAAGAGGCTATGATAGCCAGATTCTGGATAGAGCGCTTCAAGAGGCACAGAGTGCACGCGCCACAGAGAACAAGAATAAATCTACTGGACTCGTTTTTCCTATGTTATACCAACCAGCATCCCCACAAATAGCAGCATCGGTCAAAAAGAATTGGAAGATACTAATGAGTGATGAAACACTCCCAAAAGTATTCAAACAAGCTCCGATGATCTGCTTCAAAAGAAATAGAAATTTAAAAGACCTTATAGTTCATACAGATCCTGTTAGAAGTTACCGAGCCACATCCAAAGAACAAATAAGAGGGTCGGTTAGATGCCTAGGATGCGTCACGTGCAGTCACATGATCCCGGCAAAGAAATTTAGCAATCCACATAATAACAAAGTGTATACCATCAAATTCACAATAACGTGCAAGACAACACACGTGATATACAAGTTGAATTGCCCATGTGGACTTTGCTATGTAGGAAAAACCGAAACGGCTGTATGTGAGCGTATCAGGGGACACAGGTCCAGCATACGGCTGGCCTACAGGGATGGGCAATCCGATAAGCCAGTGGCCAAACACTTTCTGGAACTTGGACACCCTTTAGCCGCACTCAAATTTGTGGCAATTGACCACATCCCATTATCAAGAAGAGGGGGCGATAGGGGTAAGGTACTCTTAAATAGGGAGGCATTCTGGATACACGAGTTGGACACTGTTTCTCCCAAGGGACTCAATGAGTCATTATCATTACATTCGTTTCTGTAAAGCACAAAAATTGCGTTAGCCCCTGTCTGCATAATATATGAATATGAATATACTATGTATCAAATGTGCTCTGATATTTTAATAACTCTGGGTATACACATAATGGCCAAGAATGGAGACAAATAATTAGAATGTAAAGAGATTTATATAAAAAATAATAGTTTGCCGCATACATTATATGTGAGTAGCAACTAACTATATATGGATAAGTAGACATTCTTCTCCATCGTTTGGCCACTTATATGTATGACCAGAAATACTCATTAATTTTTAAAAAAAAGTTTTATGTGTCAATTTTAGTATGCATATATAGAGGTACGGTATTACTTTACACTAATAGCACTTTAAAGACTGTACATAGGTGTCACCTTATTAATTCACTTTATGATTTACTACCACTCCAGTCACTTTAAAAGTTAAAATACTTTTACTAATAAGCTTTCCACTTTATGCACAATGCACTTTCTTTATATAAGGGCACCTCTAGACCATATTGACTCAGAGGAGCAATATGGCTGTATATGCATATTGCTACTTTAAACACTAACGTTAGCAGTTAATTTACTGCCTCACATACTTATAATTAGCAGATTAGATTTAAGTGATTTTGCACTGATTATATTCATATTTTTTTATTATATATAATTTTCTTATTTATCAGCCAAATTACACTGTAACCGGGTGTGTTGTCGGCAAAACGTTGCCATGGTGATGGTTGAATACACTTCCGTATTATTGTATTAATGATAGCGTCATGACGTGATGACGTCACGTAAGGGGGCGGGCACTATTCCGCACAGGCGCAATCCAACGGCTAGAACGCCGGATTCCACCATACCTACACCTGGGGTGAGTTATTCACACTTATTTCAATAATTGTATCCCTATATAAGTAAAATGTTGTTCAATGATTTTTTAATCCTGATGAAAGTCCACAAGAGGGACTGAAACGTCGATTTTTATGGAAATGGAATAAAAGTTATATTTTAAACGAAAATTCCGTGAGTGCAGCCATCTACTTTGGATTTATGGACATTTGGCCCTGGTAATGCACCCGGTTTTGATCTGCTAAAAAAGGTTAGCTTGTGTGCAAGGTACAACATATATTTTTTATATATATATATATATATATATATATATATATATATATAAATATCTCAAATTACACTTATAATGAAATCATATGTATGCATTATATAAGTATAATATATTATAAAATGCTTTCATTATTTTATAATATATTATACATATATATATATATATGTATAATATATATATATATATAATCTTTTTTTTTACTTTTTAGCAGCCTGTTGGCAGTTCCTAGACTCCTATTGCGGCGATGTGATCACATGACCCTGGAGGGCCGGGGTGACCAGAGCTGCTGCAGGGGCACTGCTGGGGTATCCGGCAGTCCCCCCCCCGACCGTGATCGCCATGGATCGTTGGTCCAGGTAAGTCCAGGGCTCCTATTTGTCGGAAGTACATAGTAAGTCCACGGTCGTTTAGGGGATATACATAGATATATATCATTTCATTCTAAGTGTATTTTGATATAATTTATTTATTTTATTTTTTTTCATTTATTAACTACATCTTTATTTTTAACAACTTTTTTTGAACTTTTTTCACCAGCAGGGGGACTGCCTGTAAGTTCTGGCAGTCCCCATGCTGGCAGCACTGTGGACACCTATTGCAGCTATCTTTTAGAGCTGTCACATGGCCCATGGGAATCCTAAATCCTAAATTGGAGAGGGGGTACTGTCTGGGCTCAGCCCCCCTCTCAGCCCAGACAGTCCCCCACAAAGAAGAAGACCGATCGCTGGCTGGGGAACAGCGGCGATCGGTAAGTACATGGGAGAGGGAGGGAGGGTAGGGGTTAAAAAAATATATTTTATATTTACTGAGTGCCTCATCCCCTCGAGGCACTCAGCACAGGCAGAGCATCGGAAGCCTGCCTGATGGCTTCAGATGCTCTGCCTCACTGCCTGTCTCCACGTGGAGCAATCCAGAAGTGATCGCTCCGGGGGGATCTGGGATTTAACTAACCCCTTAAAGGAACACTATAGTCACCTAAATTAATTTAGCTAAATAAAGCAGTTTTAGTGTATAGATCATTCCCCTGCAATTTCACTGCTCAATTCACTGCCATTTAGGAGTTAAATCACTTCGTTTCTGTTTATGCAGCCCTAGCCACACCTCCCCTGGCTATGATTGACAGAGCCTGCATGGAAAAAAAACTGGTTTCACTTTCAAACAGATGTAATTTACCTTAAATAATTGTATCTCAATCTCTAAATTGAACTTTAATCACATACAGGAGGCTCTTGCAAGGTCTAGCAAGCTATAACCATAGCAGGGGCTAAGAAAATCTTAATTAAACAGAACTTACAATAAAGAAAGCCTAAATAGGGCTCTCTTTACAGGAAGTGTTTATGGAAGGCTGTGCAAGTCACATGCAGGGAGGTGTGACTAGGGTTCATAAACAAAGGGATTTAACTTCTAAATGGCAGAGGATTGAGCAGTGAGGCTGCAGGGGCATGTTCTTTACAACAAAACTGCTTCATTAAGCTAAAGTTGTTCAGGTGACTATATTGTCCCTTTAAGGATGGTGGGTGTGCTATGCCATCCTTATGGAGGTGGTCCCAGCTGTCTTTTAAAATTACCTGCTCGCTGCCGTTCCTCCACTGACAATTGCTGGGGGACTTGCCTGATATCCAAGGCAGTCGCCCTGATGCAAGACTGGCCCTCCTGGGCCATGTGGTCATGACATGATCAAAATTATGTTTCCTATATAAATATTTGATATGAAATAAAAGCCCTGTTTCTCCTGAACAAAATGATAAGTGTGGGTACACTTAATATAAAGAGGCAGATTGTGGTTGAACAGACATGGAGCTCAAATTCCAGGTTTTGTTTTGATTTTGTTTTGATCAGAACCTGTACTATTGCCTTTGTCCTTAAGGGGTTAATTACATTACAGCTATTTACATTACATTAAAGCGGCACTGTCATGCCGAACTTACCTTTCCTCGATCTCTTCCTCTTCTCCCCCTCTCTCGGGATCTGTTATTCTTTTCTTCCTGTCTTCTTTAGTTTTCTTTAAAATCATAAGACAAAGTAGGGACTCTTCGCCTTATGGAGGATTCCTCCGCTTGACCAGCTCTGACCAGCGGAGGAGCAAAGTGTGCCTCATTTCCGCTGGTCAGAGCAATTTTCCCATGATCCCTAGCTTTCCTCCCTGTTCCCACAATGCTTCCTGTCAGTATTGCCGAACATCCTGTCACTTAGACAGAACGCCGGCAAAACTGCTGAATTGCATCCTAACAGAATGAGCACTGTTTCTCCATTGGTGTTAGGGTGCAATTCGGCACTTTGTTCGTATCGGAATTTCATTCTAATGAATGAAACTCCGATCCTATTCATTGCCGCGGCTGCATCTTGCAGCCGCTTAGTAGATAGCTCCCTAATTCCCACAGTATCAGGGAGCTATATACTAAAAGGCTGAAAGACCTAAATTGGTCTTTCAGCCAAATTTACTAATACTAAGTAAAAATGACTTAGTATTAGTAAATAATATGCCCCTACTCGCTATATCGCGAGTAGGGGCATGTGTAGTAAGCAGTGAGCAGCCTATAGCTGCTCACTGTAAAAAAACAACCAAAATACAAAAAACCTAATAACCCACCCCCACCCTGCGCGGCTGGTGTCCTAATAAAACAATAAGGGGGGGGGACCTACTGTCCTCACCCAACCCTGCGCGGTGGGTGGGGGACCTAATAAAACAATAAGGGGGTGGACCTACTGTCCTCCCCCCCTGGCCCCCACCCCTGCGCGGTGGGTGGGGGCCCTAATAAAACAATAAGGGGGGGGACCTACTGTCCTCCCCCCCTGGCCCCCACCCCTGCGCGGTGGGTGGGGGCCCTACTGTCCTCCCCCCTGGCCCCCACCCCTGCGTGGTGGGTGGGTGCCCTAATAAAACAATAAGGGGGGGACCTACTGTCCTCCCCCCTGGCCCCCACCCCTGAGCGGTGGGTGGGGGCCCTAAGTAAAGATGGGGTGGGGGGACCTACTGTCCTCCCCCCCTGGCCCTCACCCCTGAGCGGTGGGTGGGGGCCCTACATGAACCCCCCCCCCCATCAAGGTGACTAGGGGTCCCAAGCCCCTAATTAATTCTGTCCCTAGTGGCCACTATAAAACTCCTTCCCCAACAAAGACAATGTATACACGTTGTGGGGGAAATAAGCACCCTGAATCTGCTTCACACAAGCTTCTATAAACAGACAGGAGGTTGGGTAATTAAAATGTCACATTTGCATTGCCATACGGAGCCAATGCCAAGTGTATCTGCACTTAACGTGACACTATAGGCATTACAACAACTTTAGTTTACTGAAGCAGTTTGGGTGTATAGTTCACGTCCATTCAGTTTCACTGCTCAATTATCTGTCATTAAGGAATTAATTCACCTTGATTTCTGTTTATGCAGTCCTAGCCACATATCCCCTGGCTTTGACTGACACAGGCTGCTTGAAAACATGTTTAATTTTTAGTCAGATGTTAACATACTTCAAATTATTGTATCTCCTGCTCTGTAAATTTAGCTTTAAAAACATACAGGAGGCTCTTGCAAGGTTTGCAGACTATTAACTGTGCAGGTGATAAGCCATTCTAAATTAAACAGAATGTGCACTAAAGGGCATTTAAACATTATGTCACGATTCGGGGAACCCAACAAGCTAACACACACACACACAGAAAAGGTGCAGTACCGGACCTTAGAGTGGCCGGGCTAAGCACACAGAGAATAGTGAGGAGACAAGCAGAGTAAGGGGAACCAGAATACAGAATAACGAGAAACAAGCCGAGGTCAAAGGGTAGGAGAAAGTCACAAAGTCAGTTTAACAAGCCAGAGAGTACGTAGCCAGAAACACAAGTTCAGTAGCAATAGTAGTAAGCAAAGACCACAAAAGGGCAGGGAGGAACAGGAAAGGTAAGTATATAAACCATTAGATTAATTCTGATTGGATAATTTCCAATCAGAATTAGTAATCACACGCGGGAGATATGTACAGGCCCGGACTGGCCATCGGGCACACCGGGCAAATGCCCTGTGGGCCGCGGTGGCCAGGGGCCGAGGCTGGCAGGGGAAGTCCCAGGATCTCCCCTGCCGGTCCATGCAGGGGCGGCACTATCCTATCGCCGGCCCTGCAGTAGTCCATGGCGGGCCGGTGGGGAGATCAAAGATCTCCCTCACCGGCCCACCTGCAGTCCAACGCCGCCGCCGGCGGGGAGAGAGGGAGGGAGCCAGCCTACCAGCAGAGGAACACGGCGGAGCTCTATCTTGCAGCTCCGCCGGGTTCCTCTCGCGAGATCCGGAGCGTTGCCATGGCAACGACCGGATCTCGCGAGAGTGAACTCTAGCCCGCAGGCTAGAGTTCACTCACCACTGGACCACCAGGGATGAAAGAGTGCCGGTCCCCCCCTCCCAGATACCACAATGCCGGTCCCCCCCTCCCAGGCTAAAAGGTAAGAAGGGGGGGACATAATGCCTGTTATTTTATTTGTTTATTTACCCCCCCCACACACACACAATCCATTCTAACATTTATACACAGCAGCATTCTCACACCCATCACACTCAGCACTGTCACACACAGCACTCTCACACACATCACACTCAGCACTGGCACACACAGCACTCTCACACACATCATACACAGCACTCTCACACACATCATACACAGCACTCTCACACACATCATACACAGCACTCTCACACACATCACACACAGCACTCTCACACACAGCACTCTCACACACATCACACACAGCACTCTCACACACATCACACACAGCACTCTCACACACATCACACACAGCACTCTCACACACATCACACACAGCACTCTCACACACATCACACACAGCACTCTCACACACATCATACACAGCACTCTCACACACATCATACACAGCACTCTCACACACATCATACACAGCACTCTCACACACATCATACACAGCACCCTCACACACATCATACACAGCACCCTCACACACATCACACACAGAACTCTCACACACAGAACTCTCACACACAGAACTCTCACACACAGAACTCTCACACACAGAACTCTCACACACAGAACTCTCACACACAGAACTCTCACACATCACACACCGCACCCTCACACACCGCACCCTCACACACCGCACCCTCACACACACCGCACCCTCACACACACCGCACCCTCACACACACCGCACCCTCACACACACCGCACCTTCACACACACAGCACCCCTCACACACAGCATCCATCACACACACATACTGCACCCCTTACATACACACTACTTCCAAATATATCTATCTATCTATCTATCTATCTATCTATATATATATATACATACATACATACATACATACATACGCACACAGATTCCTTGTAAGCAAACACATACTTTCTACAAACACTACATCACCTATACACACACACACACACACACTATAGCCTGTATGCACACACTTGCTACCGTGTTTCCCCGAAAATAAGCCCTAGCTGAATTTTCGGGGTGGGCTGCAATATAAGCCCTACCCTGAAAATAAGACCTAGGCATTGCACCTTTGCGGCCCGGCGGGACTTTCTTCTTCTATGAGGAGGAGGGGGAGGAGCGTTGTGGGCCGCGGCATCGCGCAATGTGATGACGACGCGCGCAGCGCCGTCAGTCTGCCTTCATGGATCTTCAGCGGAAGGATCCATTTCCGGGCGGTGAGGCACCCAGTGGTCGGACTCAGCGGGCAAGGAAGGCATCGTTGAAATGTGAGTAGATATTTTATGTCTGGGACTGAATTAATTAATTAAAGGGGGTGGTGAATTAATTAAAGGGGCGGTGAATTAATTAAAGGGGGAGCTGGATTAATTAGAGGGGAGCTGGATTAATTAGAGGGGAGCTGGATTAATTAGAGGGGGGGTGGATTTATTAAAGGGGGGTGGATTTATTAGAGGGGGGTGGATTTATTAGAGGGGTGGATTAATTAGAGGGGGTGGATTAATTAGAGGGGGTGGATTAATTAGAGGGGGTGGATTAATTAGAGGGGGTGGATTTATTAAAGGAGGGGTGGATTTATTAAAGGGGGGTGGATTTATTAAAGGGGGGTGGATTTATTAAAGGGGGGTGGATTAATTAGAGGGGGTGGATTAATTAAAGGGGGGGGGGTGGATTAATTAAAGGGGGGGTTCAATGTACGTACCGGTACAGTAAATAAATAAGCCCTACCCTGAAAATAAGCCCTAGTGTGTTTTTTGTGACTAAAATTAATATAAGACCCGGTCTTATTTTCGGAGAAACACGGTATATCCCCTAAACACACACATTCTCTACAGCCCCTAGCCACATATGCATCACATTACACCACAAACACAACATGACTAAAACCAACCTTATTACACAATACCACACCACAATCAGCTCACTCTACACACACGCAATACCACAAGCAGGCTCCAAACACATGCACAGTACTCTTTAATGGCATTTCTCCTGGTATCCATTTATAGAGACACCAGAGACAAATTGCAAGGAAACACAGTGCAAGCATGTTATTAAATTTGCTTGTGCTGTGCAGAACAAATACAGGGCTTTTTTCTCATGCTAGAGCTCTTCAGCAGAGCTCTTTGCATGGTCTGCCCTGGAAGAGCATTGAACCAACATGCTCACTTTGAGAGGGGGCGTGTTTGTCATTGGTGATGACAAAACACACCTCCTCTGCCCCGCCCCCTTCTTAGTGGGCCGCTGTAATAAAAAATGCCCGGGCCGAATTTTTCTCCCAGTCCGGCCCTGGATATGTATACCTCCCACTGTGATTGAGGCAATGTGCCTTTAACGCCGGGTCAGGTGGCTGACCGCGGTGTGTACAAGAGTGGGCGGTCCCCCAGCGTTCAGCGTCATGCATGCTGCCGCTGGGGGACGGAGAGGAGGATGCGGGCGGCATCCGAGGCTGGGAGGATGCCGCCCAGCGAGGGTATGCCGGGAAAGGACCCGCGGACGGCTGGAGGGTGAGTGCCGCGAGCGGACTGCAGCCTCCCCTCGCAGCCGCCCACGGGATCCTGACACATTAGATCTCTCTTTACAGGAAGTTTAGGAAGGCTGTGTAAGTCACATGAAAGGAAGTGGGAAAAGGGCATTATAAACAAAGTGATTTAACACCTAAATGGCAGAGACTTGAAGAGTGAGGCTGCAGGGGCATGATGTGTACACCAAAACTACTTAATTAAGCTAAAGTTTTTTTTGGTGTCTATGGTGTCCTTTTAATTATTTTAAGCTGTTTAGTTCACCAGCCTCTCCCCTCCCCCCCCCCCCCCCCCCCCCCCCTTGCCTCTGGAAAAGCATTGGGAGGCTGTCCCACATGTGTGGCACAACCCCACTCTGTGGCAATCAGCATCTCCTCATAGAGATGCCTTGACTCAATCTATCTCTATGAGGAATGTTCAGCGCCTCCATGCAGACCAAGGAAGCACCCTAGTGGCTATTTGAGTGACTGCCACTGGAGGTTTTCCTAGGCAGTAATGTAAACACTGCCTTTTCTCTGTCAACTCAGGATTGTCATTGCAAAAATGGCTAATAATGTTTTGAGAACATTTATTTCACCCTGCACAAGTCTATTGAAATTATATTTTCGATTTCAGGACTTATTATATAAATCGGATCTGTTACTCTCACAACAATGTAAGTATTTCATAAAGATACATTTTTTTTCAAATACATTGAAAGAATTTGAATCTCACTGAAATTCAAACACAATAAAAAATACAAGACAAAGTAGTTTATTTAAGCTTGACAAAACTTGACAAAAGGCGTCCGGTTTTGACAATTCCCCCAGCTACCGGTATCACTAGTGACAACTGTGGTAAAAAGGCATTGTCTTGGGAGACAATATCTTTGGAGGCCCTCGCAATTTTGCAGAATCCTCCATAGACATCAGTGTTGTACAATCGGGCATGTGCTGTCAAGTGCTCCTGGCGAATCAAGCACCTGGAGCTGAAGTTAGAAGTTGGCAGCATCCGTGGGGGACAGCATCAGACAAGTATATCTCATCTGCACTGTACCCTTAGGCTACCACCGACCAAATGGTAATGTTATGCAAAATATGCAAAGACCTCATGAGGAGAGAGAGTCACTTTAAAAAACAGATCTGTTAAATCCATTCTTGTCACCAAAATATAAAACTATAATTCTTTCTTCATGAAAAATTTCAATAAACAGACTAAATTTTAAAATTAAGACTTAATTATATAATATCATTTTATGTAACATTTCACAATGCAAAATTTAATTAGGTGGTAATGAAACAGCATCTGTTCATCAATAGCTCACTTATTGCTTTTTTTTAATGCCAGTTAAACTGACCTTTCTGTTTTACTTTTAACATTTCTTATTTCCGATTAATTACTTATTTTTAGTAACCAACTTAAGAATTTGGCCTTTCCTTATTTAGAAATTACATGAAAGGTCACAAGCAGCAGCCCCGTATAATTATTAATAATTTATCTTGAATACAGTGGCTGACTGACAGCCTTCTGGGCCCTCAGGCAAAATTAGATTCTCTACCCTTTGAAGGCCACTATATGTATTGACTAAATGTATACTTTAAGTACCAAAACAACAAGAAGTTTTAATGTAAATATCATATCCCTGCCTTCTCATTGCTCAAGTATCTGCCATTTAGGAGTCAAATCACTTATGTTTATAGGTATAGGTCAGGAATGGGTACAGGAAACAGTGCCTTCTGGATGTCCTCAAAGTCGTATAGTGGAGAGTCAATATGGAAAATATGAAGTCAGAAAACAGAATATAGTGTAGTATATTCTATAGGTGGTGAGGTAATATATGAGAAATGCCACTTACAATGTTTTGGTGCTTATGTTCAGCTCCAGATATATGCGTCTGGGCGGTATAATCCCCGCCTGTGGATATGTCGCTTAGCTTGGTTCCTTGTAGATGGTAGGTCAAGGGCCAGTATATGCGTCAAGCATTCACGGGTATTTCCCTCCAAATTGCAGTGTCAGATATTCACCAATTACATAAAATGATAATAAAAACAGAAAGACAGTGCTCTCTGTTTTGTTGTTGTAAAAGCAAAATAAAAGGAGGTATACTCACATAAGTAGAGAAAAAAATGTGTAGCGTAGGTGGTTTCCTTCCTCCAAGAGTGTAACTCCTCCAGATACAATCTTCAGGGATAAAATCAGGAAGGTCCAGGTAAAAAAAAACTAGTTTTAGTTAAAACAAATAAAATAAAACCAATAATTTAAAAACACTAACGTATTTCACCCAAAGGGGCTTTTTCAACTTTCCTGACCTATACCTAGTTATTGCCAGAGAGAAGAGACTCTTGTTTGGGAAGTACCATCTGCCATACCCGGATCTAACAAGCACTAGAAACCTCACCATCACACATATTCACTTATGTTTCTGTTTATGCAATGCTATCCACACCACCCTTGGATGTGACTCACACAGCCAACATGATAAAAAAAAAAAAAACATTTCATTTTCAGTCACATTTTACAGGACAGTGTGTTCTTTAGAAGTTCTTATCTCTTGCTCTTTTAATTAAACTTAAATTATACACATGAAGTCATTGCAAGCTTTAGGAGGCTACTGGCAGAGCAGGAGATAAGCATATTGTGCAAAATGGTAACCTAAAAAAAATGTAGGCTACTTTTCAGAAGTGTGTAGGGGGGTTGTGAGAGTCTCAGCCAGGGGAAATGGTTGAGCATTGAAATTCCAGGGGCAGTTGGGGGGCGGGAAGGGGGGGGGGGGGGGGGAAGAATACATCAAACCTACTTCATTAAGCTAAAATTGTTTTAGTTCCCATAGTGCCCCTTTAAGAAAATGTTAAATATTAACATTGTGTTTTCCTTTTATTGTGTATAGTGTAAAGTAGTATGTGCATGAGTGAAAAATGTGTTGCTTTTGATTTGTTAATTTTATTAATTTTCGAAATTGTATTTGAAATTTGGAACTCATCAACTCGGAACAAAATAACATTTTGGTAAAAATGTAATTTTCTTTTAAAATTTGGACACCCATTATTCCCTGTGTGGATGCTGTTTAGCGGAGTTCCCTAATTTGGTATTCTTAAAATTGGTAATGTCACATAAGGGTGCAAAATTAGTACGCTATCTACTAAACACCTGAAAGGCAAAAATGAAGTACATTTTCTCTTTTCTTTATTTTGATTTTTCCAGCGGTTTAGTAGTTAACTCCCTGATTTGTTGTTATTATTATTATTATTATTATTAATATTATTATTATGGATACCAAATGGGGAACTACTGGCTAAACAGTGCCTTAATTTGGAATCCTTATATATGTCAATCCCACGTAAAGGTAACAAATTATGCAGCTGTTGTGTTTAGTAGCTTGCTCCCTTACATAGTATCCTTAAAAATTTAAAATGTAACAACTACATGAAGGTATAATTCCTATAAATGTATATGGTCAAGGATGGCTTACATTTAAGGGTCACCGTTGTCACTGTAACCATTTTAACTATTTGAATTAATAATAGTGCCTGGAGTCCCCTAGCACTGTCCCTCTATTCTGTATTAAACCATTTTAGAGCAGTTTAACACTAAAAAAAAGGATTCCTGGCCACCCACAGTCCAGCCCCTTCTGGAGGTGTGGCTAAAGCAGAGCTTACACACTTCCGTGTAGTCATACCCTTTCATACTGTCAGTTGGAGCTCTAATAGGCTAAAAGCAGTGAGCTGACCATTCACAGCTACCCATTGCCACTCAGGCTAATACTTCCTCATTTGCCAAAGCAGCACAGAGGGGATGAACTGCTTGGGACTCTCTTTTATCATTAAAACATCAAAACATAATGGCAACAATATGACTCCAGACACGATAACCAGTTTAATGAGATGAAGCAGATATAGTGCCTACAGTGTCCCTTTAAGGTGGCATACGCCCCTCTGGCAAGGGATTTGCATTTTTAAAAAATATATCTGGCATAACATTCTTTTGGGTGCCCTTTGGACACCAACAGGCATTCTTTAATGAAGGGCAAAAGGAGCAGCTGCAATAAGCCCACAGCAGCAGCCCTGTGCACTCGTATTCCTGTAGGTACGTCCGAATGTGCGTTGACATTTCCCGTCGGTGAGCCGGGTTTTCCTCGGAATGTAGATTGTATAGAGAATTATAATATGCCCGGAACTCCCCGGCTATGTCCTACGGGTGTTGAGAGGTCTTGCCGGATGTTAGACGGAGTTTCCTCACCTGGGTGCGGGTCACATCGCCTCTCAGGAGGCGAGCAAGGAACTTTCCTCCCTTGTTCGCGTGAGTGTAGAAAAAAGATTTCAACGTTTGCACCGAGCGGAGGTACCGTTGTGTGAGGAGGGCTTTCAGGTTCCGTCTGTTTTCCATTAGTTCTCTATATATAGTGACCATCTGAGAACGTTTGTGCTGGAGTTCTAGCTGTGCTATGGTGCTGTAAAGATCAGTCATAGCGCGTGTGGCCTCTTTCCTCTTACGGGTGGCAATGCCGATGAGATAACCGCGTATGACACTTTTGTGGGCCTTCCATACCGTCACCGGTGACATGTCTCCCGATCCATTCTCTTCAAAGTAGCGTTCTAGTGCATGGGAGATCTCGTCCCTTACCGAGGGGTCCTGGAGTAGTGATTCATTCAGGCGCCATGTCCGAATCGCCGGTTTAAAAAGCGGGGATTCCAATTCAATCTGGACCGATCCGTGATCCGACCACGTCGCAGGATCTATAGATGCTTTTCGTAGTCGGGATAATCCGTCCTGTTTGATCAGGATATAGTCGATCCTGGAGTAGCGATCGTGTATGGCAGAGTAGTGGGTGTAGACCTTATCGTCAGGATGCATTATCCTCCAGCAATCGATTAGTGTGAGATCTCCCAAGGACTTGCGTATGGATCTGATATGGGATTGTGGAATGCAGCAATGTCCAGTGGAGGAGTCTATAAGTGGTTCCAGGGGGACATTAAGGTCTCCCCCACTATCAGTGCACCCTCAGAGAATCCCTGTAGTTTACGTAGCGTGTTTCTAAGGAACATTGCTTGCCTGGAGTTAGGCACGTAAATAGACGCAAGAGTGTACACTCTATCGGCTATTACTCCCGCCAAGAAGAGGAAGCGCCCCTGGTCATCGGCCATTCTGTCTAGTTCCTGGAACCCTAATTCAGCCGCTATCAAGATAGCGACTCCCGCTTGGCGAGCTAACGGGTGGTTGTTGCAATAGCTTAGGGGGAAATGGGCATTGCGAAGCCTAGGGGCCGCGCCCTCCTTAAAATGGGTTTCTTGTAGCAGCGCTATTGACGTGCATTTCCTACGTAATACCCTCAGGAGGTGTGTACGTCGTTCCGGGATATTCAATCCCCTGCAATTGAGCGTCATGACAGACATGGGGGCGCGGTGGTACGCCATGTTGCCTCTCCCTCGAGACTGCGCTAGTCCACTAGGGGTGCGGCCGAGTGGCACCCAACCCCGGGACGGCGGTGCAGCCCGGCGGGGATGTGTTTCTCAGTGTAGCTAGTGTCTTTTCGTGTGTCCTGTGCGTGGTTTCGTATGGGTAGGGGCCCGAGCGTCTCGTCTGTTACTGTCTTCATATGGGCTAGTCTGGTAGTTGCCTGCAGGTATCTGAACCTAGCCTATGTATGAATTGCGAAGGTGGAAGGGTTAAAGTAAGTACCAGTGAATGTGAGTGTATGTGTGTCAGTGTATTATGTAAGTGAGGTGAATGAGGAAGTTAGAGGACAGTTAAAATAAGGGTGGGTAGTCCAAGCCCCCCTTCAGGTATGTACCCTGTGGGGCCAAAGGGTGGAGGCGCCCCAAGTTTTCCTTCAAAAAGGAAAGACACTTGCGCTCCAGTAGGAGTGGGCAGGCGTCACGCGCGATAACCGAATCAGCGTGTGAGTGCGCCCGTGGCTCCGCCTGGGATAGCGCGCAAATGAGTGTTTAGAGCAGTGTTTGGTGTCTATGCCAAGGGTGGTATATTATGTGTGAGTGAGATGTAGTCCGGTCTGACCCGCTCCATCCGAGTCCGAGCCCAAGTGCAATAGAGTCTTAGTGGTTGGGTCAGGCTAATAAGAAGGCAGCATAGCTGCATCAAAGAAGTTAATGCATAAACAAATATAACATTTATAACAGTTTTACCATCCGGTAATGATACAATATCCATCATACCCCCCTATGTTGCCCTGCTCCATATCCATCCCCCCCTGATTCCCCGAAACAGCAGTCAGGCATCAACTGCTTCCCTCTCCCTCCCCCAGATAGTACCTCGGAGGCCTGCAAATGTGTGATGCCGGGGGTGATCAAGTTAGCTAAGCTAGGTGAGTAAATTTTTGCCGTCCTTCCCTCCTTAGCATTCCCCTGTGTGGCTAATGCGGTTAGGTAGGGCATAGGTACTGAGGATGAACCCCGAAAGCATGGGCTGAGAGTCCCTAGTGGTCAGATCAATATCCCGCCCCCCATTATCTCCATTCTCTTTGTCCCCTTTTCCTCCCCCTTTCTTCCAGGTGTAATACCGGATGTTCGAAATATCCCCCTCGTCCCTCATTCCCCAATCCCGTTCCATATTGGTTCACAATATCAAACATCCTGACTAGGCCTTCCCCAGCACTCATGCCATGTGTTTCCACATATGAGATATATCCCCCTCATGTTACACATAATAGCGAAAGAAAAACAGAAAAAAAAAGGATGAACATTAATATTACTTATCCGGGCAAAGGGACTCGTTAGACCGGACTGATCAGTGCTGCGTATAGCTAAAGTCAGTGGTGTCCAGTGGATAAGTCCCAGTTCCTCGCACCCTTGCGAGTGTTAACCTCAGTAAGCCATTCGGCCTCCTCTATGCAATAAGAAGCATCGTGCCCGCTGCCGCCCCCTCACCCCCCTCCCCAAGGTCTTGAGGGGGGATCCCACTGTGGGGGGGGAGAGAGAGAAGAGTGCCTCGCTTCGTGTGTAGGCCAGGGAGGCAGTATTCACGGGGATAGTGTCTGCTTGGGGGGGGGGGGGGGTGGTCCAGGTATCATAGGGGGGACATCGCAAAATCGCCCCGCGGCCCACCCAAGGTACAAGTGGTCGTGATCCCCACCCGGTGATAACCTCACGTGAGTCTTGGCAAGTTCATGCGAGTCAAAAGGGGGGAGAAGCGGAGGGTGAGTGAGATGCAGTGTGCCAATGCCCATTCCCAGGGTGCCATAAGTCGGGGTGGTGGTACCTGAATAATAGAGCAGTCTAGGCGGGGAAGCGGTCCTCAGGTCTCGTTTCCTCAAGCCTCATGGACACGGTGAGCAGGCTCCTGTGGCGATCGGCCTCTACGGCGGCGGAGTGCGCGTTGCGGTCCCTGACCAGCCCCCAGGGGGCCCAGAATCCAATCCGGGATCTGAACAGGATGGAGGTCCAGTGCTGCCAGGAATCCGGGAGCCTCCTCCGGTCCGCGTAGTGGCACCCAGCCATTTCGGTGTCTCGCCAACAGTGCAAATGGAAAGCCCCACTTGTATGGGATGTTGTGAGTCCTGAGCAAAGAAGTGATGGGCCGCAGCGCGCGTCTGGCTTCTAGAGTAGTTGGGGACAGGTCATTGAATAGAGAAACAGGTGTGCCGTGAAAGTCCCATGTAGGTTGCGCTCTGGCCGCCTTCATTATGGCATACTTCGTTGCAAACGAGTGAATGCAGCAAATAATATCCCTTGGGCCGTCCTCAACGGAGCGAGGCCTCAGGGCTCTGTGCGCTCTATCATACCGGATTTCCAGCGGGGCGTCTCTGGGCAGAATCATACGGAAAAGTGCTGTCAGGGTTTCTTCTATGTGTTCCTCGCCCTCCGCCTCTGGCATGCCGCGGATGCGGATGTTACATCTGCGGCCGCGGTTGTCGAGATCTTCAACTGATCTGCGCATTTGTAATATCAGGTCGCCTTGCCGTGATAGGGCCGTGTCAGTGGCCGCTTGTCTGGCCTCGTGTGCCTCTTGGGAGCGCTCTAGCTCTTGTATGCAGTTCCCCTGAGCGGATACCTCCGTCCGGAGACCCGCTATTTCGGCCCGTAGTGCGTCCTGAATCATGGTGGTGTGCACCAGGAGGTCGGCCTTCGTGGCCATAGATGCCATAGAAGCTGCAATCGTGCGGAGCTCCTCACTGATGCCCTCCAGAGTAGAGGCAGGGGGATCTCCCTGTGTCCGGGGGGTGGCCGCCATCTTGGGGCCTCCGGCCTCTCCTCGTGTGTCCGCCGGTGTTAGTAGGAATCCGTCCATCGGACCAAGCGACTGGTTGTTTTGAGTTCCCCTGGGGGTCCCAGGAGGGTCACCCCGGCGATTTCGACCCATATGAGCGTAAATAAGCTTATTAGTAGGGCTTTGGACGGACCGGTGGAGCGGAGCTCATGGTTTATGCTTCCATCCTGGTCGACGTCCAAGCCACGCCCCCATTATATATATATATTAATATCAAAATACACGTACAATGATATTGATTAAATATATATATAATTTTCATTATATATATATTTATATATAATAAAAATAAATAAATATATAAATACATTAAAAAATAAATTACAAAATAATAAAAAAATAATAAAAAAATAAATAGATAAATATAAAAACATGCAGAATTTCGTTCTAACTGTATTTTAAAATTAATATATATATATATTGATATCATACATGTAGAACGAAATAATATATATATCTATATACATAAGTATATACATATATATATATATATATATATATAAATAAAAATTATTTAAAAAATTATATACATATATATACACACATATCTATACATATCTACGCATATATTTATGTAATAATTTTACATAATTAGGTCATTTTATTAATTACAATTTGCAGGACCCAGGCCGAAAGTTCAGGGAATTACATTTTCTAGCACTATATTTAACCCTGTAACTTTCCAAGACACCATGAAACCTGTACATTGGGGGTACTGTTTTACTCGGAAGACTTCGCTGAACACAAATATTAGTGTTTCAAAACAGTAAAATATATTACAACGACGATGTCGTCAGTGACAGTGAAATTTTTTGCATTTTTCACACACAAATGGCACTTATACTGACGATATAATTGTTGTGATACGTTTTACTGTTTTGAAACACTAATATTTGTGTTCAGCGAAGTCTCCTGAGTATAACAGTACCCCTCATGTACAGGTTTTATGGTGTTTTCAAAAGTTACAGAGTCAAATATAAGGTTTGCGTTTCAGTTTTTTCACATTAAAATTCGCCAGGTTGCCTTTGAGACCGTATGGTAGCCCAGGAATGAAAATTATCCCCATGATGGCATACCATTTGCAATAGTAGACAACCCAGGGTATTGCAAGTAGGGTATGTTCAGTTTTTTTAGTAGCCACTTAGTCACAAACACTGGCCAAAATTTGCGTTCAACTTAGTTTTTTGCATATTCAAATATTAACACTAACTTTGGCCAGTGTTTGTGACCAAGTGGCTACTAAAAAAGACTGGACATACTCCATTTGCAATACCATAGGTTGTCTACTTTTGCAAATGGTATGCCATCATGGGGGTAATTCTTATTTCTGGGCTACTATATGGTCTCAAAGGCAACGTAACCAATCTGGCGAATTTCAATGTGAAAAAACTGAAATATGTAACATGCTATATTTGACCCTGTAATTTCCCAAAACACCATAAAACCTGTACATAGGTACTGTTTTACACGTGAGACATCGCTGAATACAAATATGTGTATTGTATTGCAGTATAAGCAAACAGTATTTTGACATTCACAGTTAGAATGTTACGTAAAACTAAAACAAATTAAAAAATTCTTATTTTCTCCCATTTTTGTAATGTTTTTTTCATATTAAATTATGTTCCATACCTAAATATTTGATGTTAAACGAAAGCCCTGTTTCCCCTGGATAAAATGATCTATAATAAGTGTGGGTGCATTTAATATGAAAGAGGTGAATTATGGTTGGACAGACATATAGCGCAAATGCCAGGTTTTGTTTACGTTTTTTTGGGATCACAACTTGTACATTTGGCTGCGGTCTTAAAGGACCACTCTAGGCACCCAGACCACTTCAGCTTAATGAAGTGGTCTGGGTGCCAGGTCCTTCTAGGGTTAACCCATTTTTTCATAAACCTAGCAGTTTCAGAGAAACTGCTATGTTTGTGAATGGGTTAAGCCTTCCCCCTAATCCTCTAGTGGCTGTCTCATTGACAGCCGCTAGAGGCGCTTGCGTGATTCTCACTGTGAAAATCACAGTGAGAGCACGCAAGCGTCCATAGGAAAGCATTATGAATGCTTTCCTATGTGACCGGCTGAATGCGCGCGCAGCTCTTGCCGCGCATGCGCATTCAGCCGACGGGGAGGAGAAGAGTTGGATCGGAGGAGGAGAGCTCTCCGCCCACCGCTGGAAAAAGGTAAGTTTTAACCCCTTACCCCTTTCCAGAACCGGGCGGGAGGGGGTCCCTGAGGGTGGGGGCACCCTCAGGGCACTCTAGTGCCAGGAAAACGAGTATGTTTTCCTGGCACTAGAGTGGTCCTTTAAGGGGTTAAATACCGCAGCCCTTTACAATGGGTGGACGAACAGTAGTTGTAACCAGACAAGTTGGACACACAGGAACAGAGGGGTTGAGGGCCCTGCTCAATGAGCTTACATGCTAGAGGGAGTTGGGTAAAATGACACAAATAGGTCAGGATAGTATTAGACTAGTGACAGTTGTAGAAGAGGAATCAGTCATGAGCTATTAACAGTTTAATTGATACGCATTTATGAAGAAGTGGGTTTTTAACGATTTTTTTAAGGAGTTGAGACTGGTTGAGCATCTAACGGAGTAGGGAAGAGAGTTCCATAGGAACGGTGCAGCCCTCGAGAAATCTTGAAGGCGAGCATCAGAGGTGGGAGTACGGACAGAAGATAGACGTAAGTCTTCAGCAGATCGTAAGGGCCTAGACGGGACATACTTGTGTATGAGGGAGGATAGATAGGTGGGAGCAGCATTATGTAGAGATTTGAAAGCAAGAACCAGAATTTTAAATTGAGCTCTATATTTTATAGGAAGCCAATGTAGGGACTGACAAAAGGGTGAGGCATGTGAGGTGCGGGCGGATAGGAAGACGAGCCTCGCTGCCGCATTCATTATGGACTGTAACGGCGCAAGTTGGGAGCACGTAAGACCACTGAGAAGCGGATTACAGTAGTCAAGGCGAGAAAGGACAGTGGAATGGACCAACACCTTAGTCGCATCTGGCGTTAAGTATGGGCGTATGCGCGCAATGTTTTTGAGATGGAAATGACAGGATTTGGTGATACATTGAACAACACTTGAGGTAGGAAAGACCAGGATTTCAGTTTTGGTCAAGTTTAGTTTAAGGAAGTGGGCAGCCATCCAGTTAGAAAAAGCAGAGAGGCAGTCAGAGACACTAGTCAAGAGGGATGGGGAGAGATCAGGAGAGGACAGGTAGATTTGCGTCATCTGCATAGAAATTATATTGGAAGCCAAAGGAGCTAATGAGTTTACCAAAGGAGGCAGAATAGATGGAGAACAGTCGGGAACCAAGGACTGAACCTTGGGGTACACCAACAGAGAGGAGTTGGGGAGAAGAAGCAGAGCCAGCAAAAGAAACACTGAAAGAGCGCTGGGAGAGGTAGGAGGAGCACCAGGAGAGAGCAATATCTTGTAGACCGATAATATACATAGGGACCAGGACCTATCATAGACATGAATAAGACTCTGTCAAACCATTGTATTTTTTTATTTTGTGTTCTTATTTACAATACATTTACACTTATATGCCCATCCTGTTGAGCTTGTAAGTTTTCTACAATTGCTATTTATTTGGGGGCAGTGATCCTCCACTAGGCTGGATATTGGATTTCAACGTTTCTCTCCCATTGTGCCACACCAGGTTATAATTTTGGAGTGAAAGATGTTTCACATAAGAAAATCTCTATACCATTCCCATTTTTTTTTTTAGCATTTTGTAAAATGAAAAAAATAAAACATTTCAGCATTTCATGAAGCTAAAGTGCTCTAGGGGTCTATAGTATCCCCTTACATAAAGCATTGGAGTGATTTTTGACAAAAAAAGAAATCTTCTTTAAATCAGTCAAAGAATTAGAAATCAAAACAGCATTGAGGACTCTGGAGATGCTTGGCCATATTCGTCACAACACAAAGGACTTCAAAATAGTTAAAATTGGTAATGAGAAGGCTAGATCACACCAATAATTAGCATTTGTCAAATAATCTTTCATAACCCCTAGAAATGCAAGCTATGCTTTTAGTTAGACTGCCCTGGCCTTACATTGTGATGTAATTCCAGTAAAATACAAGTTTAGCAGGCTAAGATTGCCACAAGGCATATGTATGTATATGTGTTTGTAGTATCAGTTAGTTAATTACACGTAGCTAAGATACTGTTATCACTGTACTGACCAGGTGCAGGAATGTAAGAACTGGAATTACGCGTCCCTCTCCTTTGTATCAGATGAGCCACGTGGTTAGACCGGATGGATGAGTTTAGACTCTATTCATTAAATAGGTTAAGGGTATGTGTGGGTGTAGTTAATTGTGGGAGGAGCTACAGTGCTATATAAGGAATGTACTCTATGTATTCAGTACTCAGACTTTGCTGTATTTTGGTGACGCTAGTCCCTCTGAGTCCCGATCGGTGATCCAATAAAGAATCTCTTCCTTCCTGAAGAAACCTGTGTCCATCTCTCTGTGCTTGGCTTCCGTCAGTTTCTCCGGTATCATTTGGTGCATTGGCCGGGAAGCTCATCGTTCAACGGTAGCTGAGAGGCAGAGGCGTGAGACGGTCTATCTTTGCCCACGTTCTCTACGGCTGCACCCCTGAACTTCTGCGTGGACCTCCCTTCGTCTCGGCGCCACTGGTCTGTTGTCCAGGAGATCATCGGCCTCTACGTGAGAAGTGCTGGGGTGTCCCCGTCGATGAGTGTGAACTCAGGTTCAGGAACGAGGAGGTAAGACAACTGCTGTTTTAGACGGCAGGACCCACTAGGGGTATACCGATTGTGCGGTAGGCCCAAAGGGGTTTTGAATCTGTGTATCTGCCCCCTCTGTCGGAGGGAAGGAGCGAAGGCGCACCGCTCGATCGAACGCTCTTTAGTCAGACCGTTTGATTTGGTTAGTCAGGAGGGGTCCTGGTGTAAATAGCCCTAGCCGGACACCGGTGTCTTGTCTAGACTAGCGTTCTAGGGTGTATATTACGTTCGCTAGGTCGGAGGGACCGGGAGACTAAGCGGCGCCTGTGTAAATTCGGTTCGCTAGTTCTCATCCTATCTGGGCTAAGTGGGAAGGCGTGTAAATTTGGAACCCACTAGACTTTTGATAGTGCGACTAAGAGGCGCCTGTGTAAATTCGGTTCTCTAGCTCGCTATATATGTGGTGATTGGGCAGTGTGGCTAACCAAAACGGGTGTATATAGTTTTAGGTAGTCCATTCAAGGTACTGGCCAATAGTTTAGTTGGGAATTGTAAATGTGTTAACGATTGTTTTAGTAAAGTGTATATCTTGTTAGATAGCGCGAGCTCAGCCGTCTAGCGAGAGTGTTAATAGTGTGTTGCTGTATTATAGTGCACGGTACCATAACCCTGTATATTTACTGACATTATATAATAAGTACTAATCATTGTCGTCCATTGCATGTTTAACACCATAACCACTAATAATTGTATTGTGACCTTAACTTGTGCTTTGACCTATGCTAACCGTACTGTAACCGCTATTTGTAAAAGACGATGTTACTGGGGTGTGTTATAGACGGGTAATTCGTATATAGAGAATTATAGCGTGGGTGACTGTATAGTTACGCCAAAGGGCATAATATTGATTATATAGTGACTGGTGTAACAGCTGTGTGTGTACGGGAATTCCCTGAGTGTTTATTGTTATTGTGTACGTTTCACTTGGTAACCGTACCACGTGGTGCTGTTGCCAGAGGAAACGGGTGTGACTGTTGAATAGTACGCGTGTATCGTATTCGTTGTCGACGACGTTCCATTGTTAAGTATGGGTGCGTCGCAGTCAACGATTCCGGATCCCTTAGGATGTATGGTTAAGAATTTTAAAAAGGGATTCAAAGTTTGTGATTTTGGGGTAAAGATGTCTCCTGTACGTTTGGTCACTTTGTGTACTAGGGAGTGGCCTACTTTGGTTGCGGCATGGCCGCCACGTGGCAGTTTGGATCCAACTCTGGTACAGCGCTTACACGTGGCTGTATCGGGTAGGCCTGAACTTTACGGCCAGTTTCCTTATATTGACTGTTGGAGACAGGCCGTAAATGACTCGCCAAAATGGCTCCAGACATGCCACGAGGAGCAGTGTCGCCTCATGGTAGCTAGGACTTGCTCGTCCACTAGGACTGGTGTTAGGCCCATTTTGGACACGCCCCCTGAGTCCGAGATCCCTTTGCCGCCCCCTTACTTTCCGTTAAGAAGAAGTGACGCAAACGCAGGAAGTCCTGCACCCCTCCCCTCATTACCCTCATCCACTTCCGCTTCCTCCTCCAGTACAGGATCCACCCCCCCTCGTACTAAATCTCCCCTTCCGGAACCAGAATCCACCCCCATTAGAAACGAATATCCTGATTTGGCGCCACTTCAGACTTCCGGTCAAGCTTCATCTAGCTCGGCTCGAAGTGTTTTATTTACGACCTTTTCCCAAAACCGACCTCCCACATCCCCATACCCTATCTCTCCCCGACCGGAACCCATGACTGACGCCTCTCTACGTAGCCCCATCCAAACCCGACAGTTGACTGGTGCCCAACAATTAAAGCACTATCAGATGCCTCTTCGTCTGAATCCCGGGTCAGCTTATATCGATGCCGCAGGTCAAATGGCACACGCTGACCCAGTCTTCGTATATGTCCCATTTACCACAACCGATCTTTTAAACTGGAAGACCCATAATTCCTCGTATACTGAGAAACCACAAGCTATGACTGATCTGTTCACCTCAATAGTACAGACGCATAATCCGACATGGGCTGATTGCCAGCAGTTACTAATGACTTTATTTAACAATGAGGAAAGGACAAGAATAAATCAAGCAGCCATTAAAGCATTAGAGGATAGAGCCCGTGCTTTGAACCAAGCCAATCCAGCAGCATGGGCCGCGACACACTATCCCAACACCGATCCCGATTGGAACGTAAATGGTGCTGATATGGTTCAACTCAGAGCCTATAGAAACGCTATAATTGCTGGCATGAAAGCCGGAGGAAAGAAAGCCATTAACATGTCGAAGACAGTTGAGGTGATCCAGAAAAGCGATGAAGCGCCCAGTGTCTTTTATGACCGATTATTGGAGGCATACCGCTTGTATACCCCCTTTAATCCGGAAGACGCAGACAATTCCCGAATGGTTAACTCCGCCTTTGTCAGCCAAGCATACGGAGATATTAAGCGCAAGCTACAAAAGTTAGAAGGGTTTGCAGGTATGTCCATCACCCAACTAATGGAGGTAGCAAATAAGGTCTATATGAACAGGGATACAGAAAGTAAGAAAGAGGAAGAGCGCAAGATGCGTAAAAAGGCTGATATGCTAGCGGTAGCGATCGCAGGCGTAGATAAACGGGGCCCAGATAGAGGCAATAATAGATGGAGTAGGGAGCCTTTGAGTAGGGATCAATGCGCGTATTGCAAGGAAGAAGGGCATTGGAGGAACGAATGTCCGCAAAGAGAGCAGTACGAGAGAGACCAACCCAGGGCAGGCTACGGAAACTTTAGAGGTAGAGCGAGAGGTAGAGGAGGCCCCGGAGGGAGTAATGGTTATAGAGGGAGTAATGGGAACAGAGGAAGTGTTAGGGAAGACAGGTATATTCCAGCAGCGCAAAGGTCCCGCGATAGAGAAGGTAGGGACTTTGTAGGATTGGCTGACACTGTCATGGAGGACTATTGATACCGACCGGGCTCCATCCCCCTTGGTCGAGCGGAGCCTATGGTCGATGTATCAATAGGGGGGAAAAGGAGTGCGTTCATGATCGACACTGGTGCTGAACATTCAGTGGTGACTAATCTAGTTGCTCCTCCATCTGGAAGGACTATTACTGTGATAGGAGCAACTGGAAGAAGTGCTGAAAAACCGGTTCTTAAAAGTCGACTCTGTACATTGGGAGGCCACGTAGTAAAACACCAATTCCTTTATATGCCTGAATGTCCAGTCCAATTGCTGGGACGTGATATGCTATCAAAATTACAAGCGCAGATTACGTTCCTACCAAATGGAACAACATCCTTAAAGTTTAATGGACCTTCAGGTATTATGACTTTATCCGTACCAAAGGAAGAAGAGTGGCGACTTTATACAGTGTTGACTAGCCAAAACCCTAGGAGTGATGAGACATTGTTTAACATACCAGGAGTTTGGGCAGAGAACAACCCACCAGGACTGGCCCGCAATATTCCACCAATAAAAATTGAACTGAAACATGGGGTTTATCCAGTGAGCCTAAGACAATATCACATTTATCATCCAGGAGACCAAGTGTGGATTAAAGAGTGGAATAATGTACCGTTAGGGCCCAAGTGGAGAGGTCCTTATGTTGTTCTTTTGTCTACCCCTACAGCGATAAAAGTAGCCGAAGTAACTCCGTGGATACATCACTCCAGGGTTAAACCAGCAGCAGTCGATTCTTGGCAAATTACAGCAGATCCAGAGAATCCCTGCAAGATCCGGTTGAAACGCACTACTCAGTCGGAGTAACGAGGAATTATTGTGGATTACAAATTTTATTGTTACAGGTGTGAGTGAGAAGGCCATAATAAAGCCTGTCCGCTTACCAACACATAGTGTATAAGCCAGGAAAGTCTCGAAGGGACACCTGTGAAGACGAGCAGAACTCCATTCCCTGCAGCCCTCACATCCTGGAAGCTGAGGTTCCATCGCACGGACGAAGACTGAGGATGACGGCGAAAGATGTGCTTTTGATTGTGTTTATTTATATGTGTTTTTATATTCAGGAAGGTAGAGGTACCGACACTCCTAGCTGTGAGGTATGCATTAAGACTACGAGAACAGGTAACCATATTTCCCAAACCCTAATTTGGCATTCACAATACGAATGTAAAGGAGAGGTATCAAGATGTAGATACCTAAATATAGACTATAGTGTGTGCCATTTAGGAGTAGGAGAACCTAAGTGCTTCAGTCCAGAGTATCAACCTCGTACAATTTGGTTGACTCTCAGGAATGGAGATCCTCAGGGGACCCTAATTAATAAGACGGTGTTAGAATCCGTACATTCTTCGGGTGTTCTGCTATTTGATGCATGTAAGGCGATATCAAGTGGTAGAAAACCGTGGAATGTATGTGGGGATCTTAGATGGGAGAGGACGTATGGGTCTAATGATAAATATATTTGTCCCAGTAGTAAAAATAAATATGTGAGTCCTAGATGCCCAAATAAAGACTATAACTTTTGTCCATATTGGTCTTGTGTGGGGTGGGCGACTTGGGGACAGACAGTAGATAAAGACATGATAGTGACTAAGTTGCCGACTAGCCCTTATTGTAAGTCTATGGAATGCAACCCAGTCCATATACTTATTAATAACCCCGACAAGTTCCTAGATAAGTATGGAAATTTATTTGGGTTTCAGATATACGGGACGGGTTTAGATCCTGGGACATTATTGTTTATAGGAATAGAGACTGATACGGTATCCTCCCAGACTCATCAAGTATACCATTCCTTTTATGAAGAGATGAGTATAGATAATAAGATCCCCCATAACGCTAAAAACCTGTTCATTGACCTAGCTGAAAGTATTGCCGGTAGTCTTAATGTTACCAACTGCTATGTGTGTGGAGGTACTAACATGGGAGACCAATGGCCTTGGGAAGCAAAGGAGGTAATGTCCGGTTCTGAGGCAGTTGACCAACTAATATCTACACAAGCCGATTATCATTTGAGTGTTAGAGGTAAATCTGAGTGGAGATTAAAGACCTCCATCATAGGTTATGTTTGCATAGCAAGGAAAGGAATAATGTATAATACTTCTGTAGGAGAATTAACTTGTCTAGGGCAAAAAGCTTATGATGATGATACTAAAAATACAACTTGGTGGTCGGCTTCAAATGTCTCAGAACCATCTAACCCGTTTGCTAGATATGCCAGTTTAAAGGATGTGTGGTTTGATTTATCCATCACATCTACCTGGAGAGCCCCAGCAAATTTGTACTGGATCTGTGGTAAGAAAGCCTATTCGGAGTTGCCACAGGACTGGGAAGGGGCATGTGTGTTGGGTATGCTCAAACCATCCTTCTTCTTGTTACCGATTGAAACAGGTGAGACTTTAGGTGTTAAAGTGTATGATGTGAATCATAGGAAGAAAAGGGGACCCTTAGAGATAGGCACCTGGGAAGATAATGAATGGCCTCCCCAGCGTATCATAGATTATTATGGGCCAGCCACGTGGGCAGAAGATGGTACCTTTGGTTATAGAACCCCAATTTATATGCTCAACCGTATTATAAGATTACAGGCGGTGGTTGAGATTATTACTAATGAGACCTCACAAGCACTCAATCTTCTAGCGAAGCATAACACCAGGATGAGGACAGCAGTCTACCAAAATAGATTAGCTTTGGATTACCTTTTGGCAGTAGAGGGAGGTGTATGTGGGAAGTTTAACCTGAGCAATTGCTGTCTTCAAATAGATGACGAAGGGCAAGCAATAGCTGAGCTTACTAGCCATATGGTTAAACTAGTGCATGTGCCTACTCAGGTATGGAAAGGGTACAATCCAAGTAGTTGGTTTGGTAGCTGGTATGAGTGGTTTGGAGGGCTTAAGGCAGTGGTAGGTGGAGTCCTACTGATTTTACTGTTGTGTCTACTCCTACCGTGTCTTATACCCTTAGTAGTTAGGTCTGTGCAAAGCCTGATAGGAAGTATAGCAGAGAGGAAGGCTGCTGCACAGATAATGGCGATATATAAGTATAAGGCTCTAGATCAAGGAGAACCAATGCAGGAAGATGAGTGTTAAAAGATTCACATCATAAGATAAGTCTGGTCTGGTTCATGGTAACCTGAGGTATATGCAAACCAAGGCTAAGTGATGCCTCAAGTAATTGTGAAATATCAGAGGCATCAAAGGGGGGAATGTGATGTAATTCCAGTAAAATACAAGTTTAGCAGGCTAAGATTGCCACAAGGCATATGTATGTATATGTGTTTGTAGTATCAGTTAGTTAATTACACGTAGCTAAGATACTGTTATCACTGTACTGACCAGGTGCAGGAATGTAAGAACTGGAATTACGCGTCCCTCTCCTTTGTATCAGATGAGCCACGTGGTTAGACCGGATGGATGAGTTTAGACTCTATTCATTAAATAGGTTAAGGGTATGTGTGGGTGTAGTTAATTGTGGGAGGAGCTACAGTGCTATATAAGGAATGTACTCTATGTATTCAGTACTCAGACTTTGCTGTATTTTGGTGACGCTAGTCCCTCTGAGTCCCGATCGGTGATCCAATAAAGAATCTCTTCCTTCCTGAAGAAACCTGTGTCCATCTCTCTGTGCTTGGCTTCCGTCAGTTTCTCCGGTATCAACATTTTAAATTCAGTTAAAATTCTCACCAAAGTAAATATACCTGTTAGTTTTCATTTTTCTCACCCAAGGTCATCAACTATAGCATGTACCTTGATCATTGATAAAAGACAGAAAGAAAACTTTGATCCCAATCAGTGCAGGGTGCATGGACCTGGAACATACCCAAGGACCAACTCACAAATTGAAAGAAATTGAAGACATGACTCTTAGATGTGGCTTGCTCTCTCTCCCACTACTTTATATTTAACAAGGTTGTTGCACAAAACCATCCGGCTGCACACAGGGTCATTAGCACTGCAAACTCCAGGCACTGGTGATATAATTCAACAATGTCCATGTTGTGTAAATATGGACCTGAATCTGTACCAAACACTGCCGGATGGCTGATATCTGGACCTAATGAATTAAATCCAGGCATGGGGTCTAGCTGCTGGCAAAAAGTAAATAATAAATAAATCAATAAATACAAACCCTATTAAATCAATAAGAACCCCATATTACTATGTTGGATGAATTGTACCTTCATATCTACTAAATGTTTAAACCTGGCAACAGGGCCGGACTGGCCCACCGGGATACCGGGAAATTTCCCGGTGGGCTGTTGGCACCTGGGGCTGGACAGACAGCTGGCTGTGCTGGTGGCCGCAGGGGGGAGCTGGCAGTTCTGGCGGCCGCAGGGGGAGCTGGCTGTGCTAGCTCTGCTCCCCCGCCCTTGCGCGCTATTTAATGAGACCGGGGCCGGAATATGACTTCATATTCCGGCCCCGGTCTCATTAAAGGGAAACTCAGTTTTCCTGGCACTGGAGGGTCCCTCTCCCTCCCACCCACCAATCCCCAGTTACTGAAGGGGTAAAAACCCCTTCAGTCACTTACCTGTGGCAGCGGCGATGTCCCTCGCCGCTATCTCCTCCTCCGCGACGCTCCTCCTTCTGGCTCCGTCGGCCGGCGGGCTAGACTGATCCCGCCCAACGGCCGAGGAGACCTAATGCGCATGCGTGGCAATTCCGCGCATGCGCATTAGGCCTCCCCATAGGAAAGCATTGAAAACTATTTTCAATGCTTTCCTATGGGGATTTGAGCGACGCTGGAGGTCCTCACACAGCGTGAGGACGTCCAGCGACGCTCTAGCACAGTTTCCTGTGCTATGGACCAGGAAGAGACCTCTAGTGGCTGTCTAGTATACATTTTCAGAGATCTACTCGGGATAGTGCTACGCTGCCACGAAGCAGAGGGCACTATTGGGGTTTCCAACCTCGATTACTATGTAATTAGGTAATCTAAAAAGCTCTTTAAATCAAGGACACTGTTCGGTGCATCAGTGGCGTACTAAGGGGGGGGCGGCCCGCCCCGGGTGCCACTGACTAGGGGGGTGCCATGACTTCCAGTGTCATGTGTCACCCCCCATCATTATGCTGCGCACAGCCGCAGCACCATTGCGGCCAAACACCGGCGGGACTTCCTTCTTTATGAGGAGGAGGGGGAGGAGCGTTGCGGTTGCGGATCCATTTCCGGGCGGTGAGGCACCCAGTGGTCGGACTCGGCGGGCAAGCAAGGCATCATCAAAATGTAAGTAGAAAGTAGTTATTTTATGTCTGGGGCTGAATTAATTAAAGGGGGGGTGTATTAATTAGAGGGGGGTGTATTAATTAAAGGGGGGTGTATTAATTAAAGGGGGGTGTATTAATTAGAGGGGGTGTATTAATTAGAGGGGGGTGTATTAATTAGAGGGGGGTGTATTAATTAGAGGGGGTGTATAATGTATTAATTAGAGGGGGGTGTATTAATTAGAGGGGGGTGTATTAATTAGAGGGGGGTGTATTAATTAAAGGGGGGTGGATTAATTAGAGGGGGGTGGATTAATTAGAGGGGGGTGTATTAATTAGAGGGGGTGTATTAATTAGAGGGGGTTGTATTAATTAGAGGGGGGTGTATTAATTAAAGGGGGGTGGATTAATTAGAGGGGGGTGGATTAATTAGAGGGGGGTGGATTAATTAGAGGGGGTGGATTAATTAGAGGGGGGTGTATTAATTAGAGGGGGGGTGTATTAATTAGAGGGGGGGTGTATTAATTAGAGGGGGGTGTAATAATTAGAGGGAGTGGATTAATTAGAGGGGGGTGTATAATGGATTAATTAGAGGGGGGTGTATTAATTAGAGGGGGTGGATTAATTAGAGGGGGTGTATTAATTAGAGGGGGGTGTATTAATTAGAGGGGGGTGGATTAATTAAAGGGGGGTGGATTAATTAGAGGGGGTGGATTAATTAGAGGGGGGTGTATTAATTAGAGGGGGTGGTATTAATTAGAGGGGGGTGTATTAATTAAAGGGGGGTGGATTAATTAGAGGGGGTGTATTAATTAGAGGGGGTGTATTAATTAGAGGGGGTGTATTAATTAGAGGGTGGGTGTATTAATTAGAGGGTGGGTGTATTAATTAGAGGGGGTGGATTAATTAGAGGGGGGTGTATAATGTATTAATTAGAGGGGGGTGGATTAATTAGAGGGGGTGGATTAATTAGAGGGGCTGAAATAATTAAAGGGGGGTGGATTAATTAGAGGGGGTGGATTAATTAGAGGGGGGGTGGATTAATTAAAGGGGGTGGATTAATTAGAGGGGGTGGATTAATTAGAGGGGGTGGATTAATTAGAGGGGCTGAAATAATTAAAGGGGGGTGGATTAATTAGAGGGGGTGGATTAATTAGAGGGGGTGGATTAATTAGAGGGGGGTGGATTAATTAGAGGGGGGGTGGATTAATTAGAGGGGGGTGGATTAATTAGAGGGGGGTGGATTAATTAAAGGGGGTGGATTAATTAAAGGGGGTGTGGATTAATTAGAGGGGGTGGATTAATTAGAGGGGCTGAAATAATTAAAGGGGGTGGATTAATTAGATGGGGGTGGATTCATTAGAGGGGGGTGGATTAATTAAAGAGGGGTTGTGGATTAATTAAAGAGGGGTTGTGGATTAATTAAAGAGGGGTTGTGGATTAATTAAAGAGGGGTTGTGGATTAATTAAAGAGGGGTTGTGGATTAATTAAAGGGGATGTGGATTAATTAAAGGGGGTGCAGCACGGGGGAAGTTTATTTAGAGGGGGTATGTTTAATTAAAGGGGGGGTGCAGGTTTTTTTTTATTAAGGGGGTTGCAGTATTTTATTAAGGGAGGATGTGCACTGCAGATTTTTGTTTTTTATTAAGGGGTGTGCAGGGTTTTTATTAAGGGGTGTGTGCAGGTTTTTTTGTTAGGGGGTTGTGAAAGTTTTTGTTTTTTATTAAGGGGGTGTGCAGGGTTTTTATTAAGGGTTTGCAGGATTTTTTTTAATTAAGGGGGGTTGTGCAGGTTTTGGGTTTTTTAAGGGGGTGTGCAGCTTTTTTTTTTAATTAAGGGGGATGTGCAGGATTTTTATGTGTAGGGAGTGTATGAAATTTATGTGATCGGGGTGCAGGGTTTTTATGTGTAGCGAGTGTATGAAATTTATGTGATCAGGGTGCAGGGTTTTTATGTGTAGGGAGTGTATGAAATTTATGTGATCGGGGTGCAGGGTTTTTATGTGTAGGGAGTGTATGAAATTTATGTGATCGGGGTGCAGGGTTTTTATGTGTAGGGAGTGTATGAAATTTATGTGATCAGTGTGCAGGGTTTTTTGATGAAGGGCGAAGGGCAGGGGTTTTCTAGAAGGGGCGAGACCAGGGGCTTTGTAGAAAGGGGCAGGGGAGGAGTTTTCTAGAAGTTTCTCACCAGCCCCTTTCTACAAAAGCACTGGTCTTCCCCCTTCTACAAAAATGGCGCATTTATACAAAACCCCTGCCCTGGCCCCCTTCTACAAAACCTCTGCCCTAGCCGCTACATCTTTTGAACTCAAATCCCTTTCCTATGCTATTTCTAAGGATCCGCTCAATAAAGTGGTATGGGTGCCAGGTCCCACTAGTTTTAACCCTGCAGCTGAAAACACATGTTTCACTGAGGGTTAATCCAGCCTCTAGTGGCTGTCTCACTGACAGCCGCTAGAGGCTCTTCCGCAATTCTCACTGTAAAACTCACAGTGAGAAGACGCTGGACGTCCATAGGAAAGCATTGAGTAATGCTTTCCTATGGGCAGTTTGAATGCACATGCGGCTCTTGCCGCGCATGCGCATTCGGATCTAACGTCGGCAGGGGGAGGAGAGGTCACCAGCGCCGAGGGAGCCCGACGTTGGAGAAAGGTAAGTGGCTGAATGGGTTTTAAGGGGTGACCTCTTCTCCCCCGCCGACGTCAGCTCCCGAGTGGAGCCGAATGCACATGCGCAGCAAGAGCTGCGCGCACATTCAAACAGTCCATAGGAAAGCAAGGGAAAAATTGTGGGTGTTTTCTTAAATTTTTATTATGGGGGGGGTGTGTGTGCCAAATTCAGGGTCCGCCCCGGGTGCCAAATGCTCTAGGTACGCCCCTGCGGTGCATGTTGGTTTGGTCATTAGTGACTAGAATTATTGTCCTTTGCAGGGTAGGTAATCTAGGGAAGAGCTATATGAAAGTACCTTCAGATTGAGGAAGCTCCCCTTCATTACAAAGGACACTCGTGTCATGTCTAGTGGGCATGATTCATTGTTACTTGTAAAAATATTGTCAATCACTGTGGTGTGTGTAGTGGGTGCATGGAATGTTATTTGTCTTTTAAGTGCTTTTTATTGAGATAAAAAATATTTTTATACACAAAGTTCGTATACAGAACAACAAACAAACAATAATTCATTCTAGTAGACAGCCACTAGATGTGGAGTTAACCCTGCAAGGTAATTACCAATGAGCAGAAGTGGTCTGGGTGCCTGGAGTGTCCCTTTAAGCTGCGTGCTGGGGAGGAGAGCCAGCACAGCCAGCTCCCCCTGTGCCTGCCAGAACAGCCAGGAGTCAGCTCCTCCCTGCGGTCGCCAGCACACCTGACCCAGCTGTCTGCCCTGCACCACTCCCTGACCAGTCGCCCACAGGTAGCTATATTATTTGTCAGTCTGTCAGTGTGAGTATACGTGTTTGTGTCTGTGTCATGGTGTGTGTCTGTCTGTCATGGTGTGTGTGTGTGTGTGTGTGTGTGTGTGTCTGTCATGGTGTGTGTGTGTCTGTCTGTCATGGTTTGTGTGTCTCATGGTTTGTGTGTCTCATGGTTTGTGTGTCTCATGGTTTGTGTGTCTCATGGTTTGTGTGTCTGCCATGGTTTGTGTGTGTATGTGTGTGTGTCTGTCTGTCATGGTGTGTGTGTCTGTCTGTCTGTCATGGTGTGTGTGTGTGTCATGGTGTGTGTGTGTGTCATGGTGTGTGTGTGTGTGTGTGTGTCTGTCATGGTGTGTGTGTCTGTCTGTGTCATGGTGCATGTGTCTGTGTCATGGTCTATCTGTCATGGTGTGTGTCTGTCAAGATGTGTGTGTGTCTGTCAAGGTGTGTGTGTCTGTCATGGTATGTGTGTGTCTGTCAAGGTATGTGTGTGTGTGTATCTGTCATGGTGTATGTGTGTGTCTGTGTGTGTTTAAAAATAGTGTTTTTACTCACCTTTTTTTCCCCCAAGCCGTGCTGCGGGGCTGGCATTTTTTTTCAAGGGCAGCTTTGCATCCCCAGTCCGGCCTTGCCTGGCAACTGGGCAGCTATTGCAAGGGCTACGAGCGGGCAATGAGGTCTGCAAATTATGACTCACAAAAGCAAGAGAGTGGTAATTTGCGAATGCGCATGTGCATTCGGTTTATTTTTGGCTGCCATACCAATCTCCGATTCCTGTGATTTATACTGGTTTGGATTGTTAATGATTTTACAAATACTTACAAAGGAATGTTACAGACTGACTGACTGAATCCTAACCGCATTTGGCTTTAGTAAATCTGCAAATTGCCAGTGAGGTCGGAATTATAACTGGATTCTGTCCATTCAGACAAAATTCTGTGTTTAGTGCAAACCTTGTAAGTTTTCGTTTTGGCTTACAGTTTCTAAATGCATTAACCTGGGCCATGCTCTTTTTATGACAGATGACATTTAGTAGGGATTTTTATAACTTTTTTCATAGGTTTATATTTGGAAAACACTTATAATGATTTTTTTTAGCATGTGCAAAAGTGTTTTAAACACGGCTAAAGCATAGCAAAACAGCAAAATTATTTACACGCTGGCTTTTTCCTTGTACATGACATAAATGCTGTTTTGAATTGATTGCTACATGTTTTTCATGTTGTCTCTGCCTGATTAATGTACCATTCAATGCAGTGGAGAGAAAAATAGGTAGCAAGAGATGTGAGAATGGGCAACATCTCAATTAGCCTGCCCTTCGGTGGGTCCCTGCTCAGATCTCAAGCTGGTTCTAGCTCAACTTGTGCCATTACAGATAGAACATCTCTGAAGCATATCAGACTGGTCCCACCCATTCGGGCAGTCCAGATACGAAATGCCAGCAAGTTCCCTCTGCACGAGAGATATGGCAACCCCAGATGATCTTTTCAACCTTGTAAGGTTTGTAGCAATGTGAATTGGTCTACCAGCCCATGCAATGACTAGGAAAGTTTTATGCAGCTACAGGACCTTTTAATGGCATTTGTTTTGCATTTTCTAGGCTCACTCAAGATGGGATGGACTGTTTTTAAAAGGATGCATGTTATAATGGTAGAAGGTAAGGATTACATGTGCATCACATATTTCGTTACAAGTAAAACTTGAGAAAAGCCTCACCCATGTCCTTCTATATTTTGAAATATTCAGGAGATACTGAGAATTTTAATTACTTTTGCATCTCTAATTCCAGAAAACATCCTCTTGACTTTCTACTTAATGAGGATTTATGCAAGAAAGAATGCTCATCTCTTCAACAATCATTTAAATTTCGGGTCAGGATTTGTAATTTTAATTCCCTCACCCCAATACACTTGACAATAAGTGGACCATTGGACCATTGCATAGGTCCTCCATGGCTACCAAACATTCTGGTGGACAACCATACTTTTAAATTAATCCTCTACCCCACTACTTATGTAATGAGGAATAAAGAAGGTCGGTTTCCCTTACAGCTAATATGTTAATACATTTTAAAAGGCAGTTATTTTTTGTTAAACATGCATACAGTTCAACTTCAAACACAATCTGGAACCAACATCGATTTACATTTCTCAAAATACTTTTCTTGGTTGCCAAGTAGGCTTCTCGCAGATATAACCCAACATGAAATAGGACAGTCCTTAACATTGTCTTTGTTTCCATTTATAGGGATGTTATGTTTCCACTAGATAATTGAATTTAATTAATTTGTTTTTCAGATACCTGAAATGTTTTTTAATATTAGTCAGAGAACAGCTGTCAAGGGCAGGTTGACAAATCTATTTATTTTCTCATAACTCCTCTTATAAAAAGCTAGACTTCGTACTTGAGTTTGTTTTTCTTACTGTATATGAGTTCAGAAGTACATTTCACAACTTTGCATTCCTCAAAGTAAAGAATGCATTCCCTTTGATGATAATAAAGCTATTGTTCAATCTGCACAATTAGGTTGGAATAAATCTTCCTTTGAGAAATCATGTAGATGGAATATAATTTTAAAAGATAGATTTAATTGAATTCTGCTCAGAGGGTCCTTGGCTAGCCTAGCTATCGACTGGGCTGCCTCTGATTTTGGTTGAAAATCCCCCTCCAAAGAGGTTAACAATAGACGATAAAGGAGATTCCATTGGTTAATTAATACAACATCAGCAAGAGTATTTTCATACACAAAACAGGTTAACTAATATGGACACTGAAACAGATGCTAGAGATTGAGAGTTAAATCTAATTGGCATAAAAGGGGTTAAGTCTGTTTAGAACTGAAATCATTGTGAACCACTAAAGGTTAACACAAGAGTTAGTTTTGTACTTGTTTTACTTCTTACATTTGCAAACATTCTTTTTGTGGTTATCTGACCAGGAAATTCTGGTCAGTGTGGGCAACTCTATGGACATTTTATGGCATGCAATGATACATTTTCAGAGATCTACTCGTGGTGCTACGCTGCCACGAAGCAGAGGGCACTATTGGGGTTTCCAACCTAGATTACTATGTAATTAGGTAATCTAAAAAGCTCTTTAAATCAAGGACACTGTTCGGTGCATGTTGGTTTGGTCATTAGTGACTAGAATTATTGTCCTTTGCAGGGTTGGTAATCTAGGGAAGAGCTATATGAAAGTACCTTCAGATTGAGGAAGCTCCCCTTCATTACAAAGGACACTCGTGTCATGTCTAGTGGGCATGATTCATTGTTACTTGTAAAAATATTGTCAATCACTGTGGTGTGTGTAGTGGGTGCATGGAATGTTATTTGTCTTTCGTATACAGAACAACAAACAAACAATAATTCATTAATTTGCACCAATATGAGTAGTTATTGTGAACCTTTTATATATCGCTAGTGCAAAACACCAATACGTAAAACACAGAATAATACATTTACATGAACACACACACATGGTCATAGAGTCCAACTTAAATAAGGTTACTCTGTTATTCCCAACAAAAGGTCAAAGAGCTACTTAGCTAAAAAAAGAATGGCTCAAGGTAACATCTCAAAAGTCTTTGATCTTATCAATAAGGCTTGTATAAGTTTCAAGATACCTGTGATTAGAATATATATTAGTGAAAATTATGCCCCTCTCCATCTCAAACTGATTTATCAGTTGAGTTTTAAGATGTTCTTTAGTCGGGATATAGATTTTTTCCAATTTCTGGCAATTAGATTCTTGACTGCCATAAAGCAGTGTACAATCAGGATGTCTGATTTTGTAACTTCTTCATTATCAATTAAGTGTAGTAATGCGATTTCTGCATTTTTTTCAAGTATCATCCCTCTTATTTTGTTAAATAAATCAAAAGCTACATTCCATAATTGCATAATTCTTGGGCAGCTCCACCAAATATGGGTCATTGCTCCCTTTGAATGAAAGCATCTCCAACAGTTCGGAGTCTTGTGAGGATCACCTATTCTTAATTTGGGTCTCTAGTATGTTTAAACGGTGGATATATTTTTTGATGTTTATAAATGATTGACACCACTGTGAAGAAAATAACATTTCATTCGAGACTTTTATTGCAGAGGCCTGACCCAGCCAAAGTAGAAGCCATTGCCAATTGGCCCGCACAAAAACCTAGGTACTAGCGTTTCTTGGCACCGCAGGGTATTACAGAAAATTTGTCCCTGAGTGAAGCACCGGTATTAGCGACCCCATACAGATTTCTCGTCCATACAGATGCCTCAATGTTTGGGCTGGGAGCCGTGCTAAGCCAAGTGAGGGGCAATTGGATGGAGCACGCGGTGGCATATCTCAGCTGTAAACTAATACTCCGAGAAATATATACAAACAAAACAGAATATGTGCACACAACCCCAGTGAAAAAAACAGTGATGGTATATAAACAGAATGAAACTTCCCTTCGTGGGGTTAAGTTTCCAGAACAAGGTCCCCAAAGACTTCCTCTTGTCTTCAATACAAATGCAAAATAGAATAGGGGATCATGTGCTAAATACAGATAAAATGGAGAGACATAGCGTTTAACTGTGTGAGAGTAAGTGAGGTATTATAGTTTACAATTGGCCACTCACAAATTGTTAGATGTAAATCAGCCTTGAGTGAAATCTTTTTCTTCTGATTCTTCACACTCCCATCAGTCAATCAGAGTATTAGCTCAAAAGAGAAAGTATATGGAGAAAAATAAAGTGCAATTCCAGAGTAAAGTATAAAAAGAATTTAATAACTTACATATAAGTTAAAAGCAATGAGTATATCACCACTGGGCGTCCTACGCGTTTCGTCCTAAGATGGGACTTCCTCAGGGACTTGGTGCATCAATCACAACAGAAAATGTATATAAAAAACATTCCCCCCCGCCCGTTCTTATATATCCCCTCCCGGAGTTCATTATTCAATTATTCCCGGCCGGTGTTTCTTCTCTGTTCGGGCCGCACTTCCTGCTTGGACGCGATGAAATCATCACGTACGCACGTCCCTTGCGTTCCAGACGTGCGTTCCAAATACCCGGAAATGGATGTCAGTCATGAATCTTCAGTTCTCCCGGAGACATATGTGCAAATCAAAGCATATAAGGGGGAAGGAAGCTAAAAAAGGACTCTGGATAGCACATTTGTGGATAAAAATATCCATTATATTTCTACTAGAAGCTATAGAAAAAAATCATATATATTGAAAATATATACATAGATATTATTTATATAAACTATGTTGTAAAAAAATAAAAGTCAGTTATGCCACTGTGGAGAAGGAATGCCTGGCTCTGCTATGGGCATTAAAGAAACTCCAACCCTATCTGTATGGTCGTTCTTTCACTTTATTGATGGACCACAATCCCCTCATTTGGCTCAACCGATTCTCTGGAGACAACCCCCGTTTGTTACACTGGAGCCTGGCCTTGCAGCCCTACAATTTTACTTTGCAATACCGACTAGGCAAGCAAGATGGCAATGCGGATGGTCTTTCACGCCAAACAGAACTAAAACTGTAATTGACTTTCCCGGACATCCCCAAGCCGACCCGGAACTAAGGGGGAGTAATGTGAAGAAAATAGCATTTCATGCGAGACTTTTATTGCTATTCAAGACTTTTATGCTTTATTGGTTCGGTAGCTGTAACTACCGAACACCGACCACCCCTCCCCCCCCCGGCTCATTATCTTCAAAGCAAAGTGTCGATTGAGCGCTCTCCCTGTGTGGCCGCCGTTCGTATAGCCAAATGCCACGTGTGAGAGAAAACGGTGGTCATCTTGTTTGCACGAAAGGAGGCAGCGGGACTTGGTCATCGAGTGTCTGGAAGTAAAATCGGACACTCGATTTCCCGAAAGCCTGTCAAACCATATGAACACCTTCCTCCTTTTCCCGAACAGCCAGGAGAGCGCTGTTCAATAGTTTTGTTCCCACAAACCAGAGTAACAATCACTCCTATGAGCCAGGGGGCTCCGTTCGTGTATTCATTCATTTTTAGGACTTTGCAAAAGAGACCGACCGCACAGCCTAAACTCATGGAACTGTTTTCTGGGCAGGAGCCTCATGTGTGGTCGGTCAAATGGGATTTCCATAAAATTCGAAAACCCCTGAACTGATCTGAGTGATTTTTTAAAATGTTGGTCACACAGATCAGGGCTATCAGGGGATGTAACATTTGTGGAGATACTCTGTGTTTTAGGGTATTTTCCAAGTTTTGCCTTAAATATGTTTTACTGCCTGGAGATAATTGAGTCATTAATTAAGCTGACTCCTTTATCTCACAGGCAGAGAGGGGGCATTTTCTGTTTGCATTGGGAGTGTTCATCTGTGTCTTTGTAATACTATTGGCTGTAACTTTTGTGTCCCTGTCCCCCACAAGGTCCATGTGGGAGTGACCCTTGCAAGGGGACTTGCATAAAAGCCAGTGTGGCACCATTAAAATTGATTTCTGTTGTACCCTTCATGAAGTCTAGGCTCATGTTTGGGTAACTATCTACTTGCTGGGGAGAAACTATTTGGAAGCTGCATTCGTCTGAAACGATTCGTATCTACACCTGAACTGCAGCTAAAATCACTCAGGCTCAGCAGTTCGGGAGGAATAGGCGAACAGGGTATCCACTATAGCAGAGTTCGTAACAACCACTTTCTATAATGTATACCTATTGATAAATCTTTTTCCAATTTCAATAAAGCCTTAGGGACGTTTAAATCTCCCTTCGATTTTAGTAACTCGATTGCGACAGAGTAAATATTTTTGTGTATAGCAACAGAGAAGATTTTCCTAAATAGTGTCCCCATGTCGTCATCTAAACTTAAAATGTGATCTTTTAAGAAACTCTTGCTACGCAGGTAACTAAAGATTTCTTTGGAAGGCAAATTCAAGACATTTTTTAAATAATCATACCTCCTAATCTGATGTTCCATATATAAATCCTTAAAAGGAAATTCTGTTTTTATATACCAATTTTTCAGATCAATTTCAGACATAATTAGTTCTAAAGATTTAGTACTAACATTATCATAGATCTTATTATTGATTTTTAGATCTTTCTTTATAGTTTTCCATTCTTTTAGAATCTGGTAAAGGGTTAGGGAGGTATGCTCTGTTATATTAGAGATTGTATTATTCTTTCCAATTTCACTCCAAAGGAGCGGTTCCTGCCTAATATAATGTAGGTCCATCTCATTCTTCACAAACAGTTGTGATGCATTAAGACATGGCCTCCACAAGACGTCTGAACGTGTCCTGTGGTATCTGGCAAAGACCATAGTAGCAGATCGTTTAAGTCCTGCAAGTTGCGAGGCAGGGCCTCTATGGATCAGATTTGTTGTTTCAACACATCCAGCAGATGCTCAGATTGAGATCTGGGGAATATGTAGGCCAAGGCAACACCTTGAAGTCTTTAGTCATGTTCGTCAAACAATTGCTGAATAATTTTTGCAGTGTGTCAGGCTGCATTATACTTCTGAAAGAGTTCACTGCCATCAGGTAACACTGGTGCCGTGAAGGTGTGTTCTTGGTCTGCAGTGAAATCTAAGTAGATGGTACATGTCAAAATAACATCCACATAAATGCCAGGACCCAAGGTTTCCCAGCAGAACATTGCACAGGGAATAACACTGCCTAGACTGGCCTGCCTTCTTTCTATATTGCATTCTGCTGCCATCTCTACCTCAGGTATAAAACACACGCATCCAGCCATCCACCTGATTTAAAATAAAACTTGATTCATCAGACAAGGCAACCTTCTTCCATTGCTGCATGGTCCAGTTCCATCCCCATTGAAGGCATTTTCAGTGGACAGGGGACATCATGGTCACTCTGCACTTTCCATTATGGCCAGCATTTCATCAATTTGAGCTACAGTAGCTCTTCTGTGTGATCGAAACAGACATCAATGGGTCTTGGGCACCTATGGCCCTGACACTGGTTTACTGGTTGTCCTTTCTTGCACCACTTTTTTTTTTTTTTTGTATTCTTTATTTTTGAAACAGCCATAATAAAATACAGATGGCAGTCACAAAATGTCTTACAAAAGGATTAAAAAAAAAGCAAGTTACATAGAGCACATAAACAGGTGTGGCATACATGACAGCGTAACCAGAGTTTTTACCATTGTGATCGTTATGTAGGGTCTACATTCTGCCACATACCGCAGCAAAACTCCCTGTGCAAGAATTATTAGGGTGTTGGTTAACAATTAAAACTGGAGCCCTGTTGGGCATGAACATAAAGCATGCCACCGGTTACCCTTCAGCTTTGACTGCAGTGCGTGTTAGGCCTGTAAGGTACGACTCATCCCATCTCTGTCAGCCACCCGCCGCAGGACCGCCATGCCCCCCACAGCTGTCTCAGTCTCCCAAGTCAACCCTGAGTTGCCATAGTTTTTCAAAGGACATACATACATTTTTGTGTACTATCGTCGTCAGTTTGTACAAAAGAAAATTCTCTTTAATTTGTTGTGTCACCTCTGCCATAGCAGACACTGTGGTCCCCAGCCACTTCTGAGCAATTGCCCATCTGGCTGCCAGCATGATTCTATTTATCATTTTTTGCTGTCTGGTGGTCATACCGTCAACTGGTTTGGTTAACATGAAGGCCTATGGGTCTAGCTCAGTTGGTCTCTCGAATATCTTGGCCAGGAGGCACAGCACCCACCCCCATTTTTGCACCACTTTTGATTGATTGTAACCACTGCACACTGGGAACATCCCACAAGACTTGCCCTTTTAGAGATGCTCTGGCCCTGTCGTCTAGCAGTCACTATCTGGCCCTTGTCAAAGTCCCTCAGATCTTTTCACTTGCCCATTTTTCCTGATTCCAGCACATGAAATACAAGAACTGACTGTTCATTTGTTGCCTAATATATCCCACCCTGCCATGGCAACGACATAGTCAATGTTATTTACTTCACCTCTCAATGGTTTTAATGTTGTGGCTGAGTGGTGTATATTGTAAGTTTAATGGAGGGTCATTCGCTAAAGGTTTGGTAAGTGATTCTAGATATTGTTTTGTTTTAGGGGGAAATATATACCATTCTGGAATTCATTGTTAAGAACATTTTTGATAGTAATCAACATGGTTTTCTGAAATATCAATCATGTGATCATGCCATCAATCAAGATGTCAATTGCATTTTATGAAGTAGTCAGTAAAAGTATAGCTCAGGAAATGCTGATGAGTATCGGATCTACTTGGATTTTGTTGTATACATTAAAAGAAATTGTTTGAAATGAAAATTCTTCTACTTGGATTGGATTGGATTTCTACATTGGCTTAAAGATGGACAATAGTTGTAATTGGAGCCCATCAGGAGTCTATTCTGGGTCAACTTTTGAATAAACATTTGAACAAATGGGCAATTAATACCTTAAGTGGTCAATGAGTTAAGTGAACTGATAATTGAGAATAACAGTTCTAAACAGGCTAGACAACAATGTGCAATATCAGTTAATAGTTGCTAAAAGTGAGGTGTACCTCCTTTTGGGAGGAACGTATGTCCAATAAGGTGCTAAGATAGAGGATAAATGAATTACAGCAGTTCAAAACACTTGTGTGGAAATACCCTCTTATCCACACCTAAAAAAAGTCCAAAGTATATACGAGAAGAACCTACACCTAAAAGTGGAGCAATGAAAGAATGACGGGGTACACTTACACCATATAACTTGATTTTACCAGGGAGGTAGGACGCGAGGGAGGGGTGAGGCAGGGAGTCCGGTAGTGCCAGGAATACAACTTTGTATTCCTGGCACTACAGTATCCCTTTAATGGCTATTTGAAAATAAGGTCTTTACTGTGGTTTTTAAACTCATTCCTTGTAATAACCTACTAACTCAGAACTGACCTTTGCTGATTTTCCTGATTTCCATTCTGCTGATCTGCTTGTTGACTAAATGTGGTCTGGTTAAAGGGTGTGTTCAAGATTCCCCTCTTACCCCTTTTTGGCAAAATTAATAATTAAGAAAGTGTGACCCCCTCCCCAATTTGCCAGGAGTGATCTGTCAAGGTTAAAAATTGTAATTGATAGGCAGCCAATTATTAGCCTGTGGCTGATTATATGAGGTAAAGCTTTAAAGTGGAGAAAATAAAAAAAGAAAGCAAACAAAATAGTTTCAATTCCACAGTCTTAACTACAAAGACGGGGTCATGCTTTGTAAATTACATCAATTATTCAAGTCAGGTAGTCACTGATGATTCAGCAGACAAAAGCTGAGTAGTTGAAATCCGGTGTCTACATAACCAGCCAACATTCTTTAGAAAATGTTTCTAAACATATTTGGCACCTACAGTACAGTGCAGCACACAAACGATCATCTGTAGATAACATCAGCCAGTGTTTTGAAGGCACAGATGGAAAATCAAATTGTTTCTATTACATGCCTTAAATGTAGCACATTTTCTAAATTCCTCACCATTTTTAAATAGCGATATAAAGCATTTTCAGAAACATGATATGAACAGATAAAATTGCTTATTAGACTACAAACTAATGTTTTATTTTCTCCCTTCAATCCATTGCATACACCCATCCATAAATACAAAGAGGGAACTGTGACGGACCGCCTGGCATCCCGACCGGGTACCTCTGTCAATCGCTGCTAACCTAGTACTTGCGAGCACCATAAGCACTGTACTGGAACACCATAACCACCGTAAACCCCAAGAACCACCGCAGCTTGGTTGGGGTCTCACCGTCCTCCACCCACCCTGGACCTCAGACCAGCATCCAGCTTCCAGTGAGTAGACCTCTCCTAGACCAGAGAGCATAGCAGGGGAGTACAATACAGGAGTATTGTGATATAGCAATTCCCATAGTGAATGTAGTTCTCCAATCCCCCAAACTTCATGAAAGGGTAATCAAATCTCTCTTTAATGGGAGCCACACTTGGCCTTATATGACAATCCCCATGCAAGGGGTACGCCCACAGGGACCTTGTGGGGGACTGATTTGCAACTTCAGAGACCAATAACAATAAGGTCACAAGGCACGACACTCCCACACACAGCACACTATCCCTACCTTCTGCTTGGGAGATAATTGGATCAGTAACTGTACTAATTCTAATCCAATTATCTCCAAGCACAGAAAAAACAAAAGTACCCTAAAAATACATAAAACCCCACAATTGCCCTGATAGCCCTGATCTGGGGGACCAACATATCCAAAAATCACCCAGATCAGTTCAGGGGTTCACGCAGACTGCTGAATACATGTACACAGACTGCTGAATAAACACACATACAGCTGAACACACACACAGACTGCTGAACACACATACACACACACACACGCACAGACAGACTGCTGAATACACACAGTCAGCAGTGGGAGCCGCAGTGTGTGTGTGTGTGTGGGGTGCAGTGTTTGTGAGTGGTGTTATGTGTATGTGAGAGGTGCAGTGTGTGTGTGAGGGATGCTGTGTATGGGGGTTTCAGTGTGTGTGTGACAGGGGTGCTGTGTGTGAGGGGTGCAGTGTGTGTAGGGGGTGCATTGTGTGAGGGGGTACTGTGTGTGTGTGAGGAGGGAGCTGTGTGTGTTTGTGAGGGGTGTGCTGTGTGAGTTTGAGGGGAGCTGTGTGTGTGTGTGAGGGGGTGCTGTGTGTTTGTGAGAGGTGTTGTTTATGTGAGGGGTGCTGTGTCTGTGTGTGAGGTGGTGCTGTGAGTGTTTGGAGGTGCTGTGTCTTTGTGTTTAAGGGGTGCTGTGTGTTTGTGAGGGGTGCTGTGTGTGTGTGGGGGGGGGTGCGCAGGGATAAGATATTTTTGTTAATCTTACTTAACTTTATCTTTATTTAAATATTTTCATTTTTTGATGTCCCTCCACCATTCTGCTTACCTTTGGTTGTTTGACGGGGGACACTGCTAGCCCTGGTGCTCCGATAGTGAGTACTATAGCTCCTCTGGCTGCAGGCTGTCTCACTCCTCCCGTGAACAAAAGGCTGTGTCGGAGCGTTGCCACGGCAATGCGCAGCAACCCTTAGACCAGCATGCTCGCAGGAGGCACTGCCTCCCAGGTCCTCCCTCTCCTACAGCCCTGGGTCCTATCTCCCACCCACCCTCTTGCCAACGAAAGGCCTTTGGGCCGGTGAGGGAGATCATTGATCTCCCCTCTAGCCAGTGGCGGATCCGGGTGGTGCAATGGGGCAATTGCCCCCCCTCCCCTAGAAAACAGAGCAGGTCGAGGCTCTCCCCTGCCACCACATGCAAGGCTGGCGCTATCCAAGTGCCAGCCCTGCTGTGTGCCTTCACAGACCGGAGGGAAGATCAGTGATCTCCCTCTCCAGGCCGTAGGCACTCTGCTAGTAGCCGGCAGGGGAGGGAGGGAGAGAGGACCCCTGTTGGAGCTCTTACCTGCAGTTCCGCTCTTGCAAGAGTGAACAAGAGTGAACTCTAGCCTGAGCTGCAGGCTAGAGTTCACTCCCACCACTGGGACCACCAGGACTTCTCCACTGGACCACCAGGGATGGAAAGCAATGTCTACCCCTCCTAGGCCACAGGTAAGGGGATATACAATATATTTATTTTAATTAAAAATAAAAGAACGTATAAAAAAGTTATATTTGCTTTGATCTGCTTCCCTCCCCACCACACACACAATAACACCCTACACATTGACACACTGCCCCATACACACATTGCCCCCCACACACATAAACTGCAACCCTCACACAAACACTGCCCCTCATACACACACACTGCCCTCCATACACACATACTGCACCCCTCCCACGAACCCTGTTCATCATCACACACACTGCCCCAATACACACATACGGTACTCTCATACACACACACTGCCCCCCATACACACAGATTGCACCCCTCACACAAACACTGCCCCCATACACAAATACTGCACTAGTGATGTCGCGAACACAAAATTTTCGGTTCGCGAACGGCGGACACGAACTTCCGCAAACGTTCGCGAACCGCTATTGACTTCAATGGGCAGGCGGATTTTAAAACCCACAGGGACTCTTTCTGGCCACAAACGTGATGGAAAAGTTGTTTCAAGGGGACTAACACCTGGACTGTGGCATGCCGGAGGGGGATCCATGGCAAAACTCCCATGGAAAATTACACAGTTGATGCAGAGTCTGGTTTTAATCCATAAAGGGCATAATTCACCTAACATTTCTAAATCACAATGGATATGGATTGACACCTTGACATATGGATTGACACCTGTCCTCAGAGACCCTGATACACACTGACACAGAGCAGAATAGGGACTGTTCCCCCTACATAGGGTCACTTGGCAGATATGGATTGACACCTGTCCCCAGGGACCCTGATACACACTGACACAGAGCAGAATAGGGACTGTTCCCCCTACAAAGGGTCACTTGGCAGATATGGATTGACACCTGTCCTCAGGGACCCTGATACACACTGACACAGAGCAGAATAGGGACTGTTCCCCCTACATAGGGTCACTTGGCAGATATCAATTGACACCTATCCAAAGGATCCCTGATACACATTGACACAGAGCAGAATAGGGACTGTTCCCCCTACATTGGTTCACTTGGCAGATATGGATTGACACGTATCCTAATGATCCCTGATACACACTGACACAGAGCAGAATAGGGACTGTTCCCCTTACATAGGGTCACTTGGCAGATATGGATTGGCACCTGTCCTCAGAGACCCTGATACGCACTGACACAGAGCAGAATAGAGACTGTTCCCCCTACATAGGGTCACTTGGCAGATATGGATTGACACCTATCCTAATGATCCCTGATACACATTGACACAGAGCAGAATAGGGACTGTCCCCCCTACATAGGGTCACTTGGCAGATATGGATTGACACCTATCCTAATGATCCCTGATACACACTGACACAGAGCAGAATAGGGACTGTTCCCCCTACATAGGGTCACTTGGCAAATATGGATTGACACCTGTCCTCAGAGACCCTGATACACACTGACACAGAGCAGAATAGGGACTGTTCCTCCTACATAGGATCACTTGGCAGATATGGATTGACACCTGTCCTCAGAGACCCTGATACACACTGACACAGAGCAGAATAGGGACTGTTCCCCCTACATAGGGTCACTTGGCAGATATGGATTGACACCTATCCTAATGATCCCTGATACACACTGACACAGAGCAGAATAGGGACTGTTCCTCCTACATAGGGTCACTTGGCAGATATGGATTGACACCTATCCTAATGATCCCTGATACACACTGACACAGAGCAGAATAGGGACTGTTCCCCCTACATAGGGTCACTTGGCAAATATGGATTGACACCTGTCCTCAGAGACCCTGATACACACAGACACAGAGCAGAATAGGGACTGTTCCCCCTACATAGGGTCACTTCGCAGATATGGATTGACACCTATCCTAATGATCCCTGATACACACTGACACAGAGCAGTATAGGGACTGTTCCCCCTACATAGGGTCACTTGGCAAATATGAATTGACACCTGTCCTCAGAGACCCTGATACACACTGACACAGAGCAGAATAGGGACTGTTCCTCCTACATAGTATCACTTGGCAGATATGGATTGACACCTGTCCTCAGAGACCCTGATACACACTGACACAGAGCAGAATAGGGACTGTTCCCCCTACATAGGGTCACTTGGCAGATATGGATTGACACCTATCCTAATGATCCCTGATACACACTGACACAGAGCAGAATAGGGACTGTTCCTCCTACATAGGGTCACTTGGCAGATATGGATTGACACCTATCCTAATGATCCCTGATACACACTGACACAGAGCAGAATAGGGACTGTTCCCCCTACATAGGGTCACTTGGCAAATATGGATTGACACCTGTCCTCAGAGACCCTGATACACACAGACACAGAGCAGAATAGGGACTGTTCCCCCTACATAGGGTCACTTGGCAGATATGGATTGACACCTATCCTAATGATCCCTGATACACACTGACACAGAGCAGAATAGGGACTGTTCCCCCTACATAGGGTCACTTGGCAGATATGGATTGACACCTATTCTTATGATCCCTGATACACATTGACACAGAGCAGAATAGGGACTGTTCCCCCTACATAGGGTCACTTGGCAGATATGGATTGACACCTATCCTAATGATCCCTGATACACACTGACACAGAGCAGAATAGGGACTGTTCCCCCTACATAGGGTCACTTGGCAGATATGGATTGACACCTGTCCTCAGAGACCCTGATACACACTGACACAGAGCAGAATAGGGACTGTTCCTCCTACATAGGGTCACTTAGCAGATATGGATTGACACCTGTCCTCAGAGACCCTGATACACACTGACACAGAGCAGAATAGGGACTGTTCCCCCTACATAGGGTCACTTGGCAGATATGGATTGACACCTATCCTAATGATCCCTGATACACACTGACACAGAGCAGAATAGGGACAGTTCCCCCTACATAGGGTCACTTGGCAGATATGGATTGACACTAGTCCTCAGGGACCCTGATACACACTGACACAGAGCAGAATAGGGACTGTTCCTCTTACATAGGGTCACCATTTTTAGCCCAAGGCAGCTCATCTCATCAGGCCTTTTTTAGTCGAATGTATCGCCCACTGTCAGTCCCTTCGGGATCCATCCCTCATTCATCTTAATAAAGGTGAGGTAATCTAGACTTTTTTGACCTAGGCGACTTCTCTTCTCAGTGTCAATACCTCCTGCTGCACTGAAGGTCCTTTCTGACAGGACACTTGAAGCGGGGCAGGCCAGAAGTCCTATCGCAAATTGGGATAGCTCAGGCCATAGGTCAAGCCTGCACACCCAGTAGTCAAGGGGTTCATCGCTCCTCAGAGTGTCGATATCTGCAGTTAAGGCGAGGTAGTCTGCTACCTGTCGGTCGAGTCGTTCTCTGAGGGTGGATCCCGAAGGGCTGTGGCGATGCGTAGGACTTAAAAAGCTCTGCATGTCCTCCATCAACAACACGTCTTTAAAGCGTCCTGTCCTTGCTGGCGTGGTCGTGGGAGGAGGAGGATGACTTTCACCTCTTCCCCTGTTAGATTCCCGTTGTGCTGTGTAAAGCATACTTTTAATTTATTTTGCAAATGCTGCATCCTTTCCGACTTGTTGTAATTTGGTAACATTTCCACCACTTTATGCTTATACCGGGGGTCTAGCAGCTTGGACACCCAGTAAAGGTCGTTCTCCTTCAGCCTTTTTATACGAGGGTCCCTCAACAGGCACGACAGCATGAAAGACCCCATTTGCACAAGGTTGGATGCCGAGCTACTCATTTCCCGTTCCTCCTCCTCAGTGATCTCAATGAAGGTATGTTCATCCCCCCCAGCCACGTACAACACCACGGGTACCAGATAGGTGACAACGAGCACCCTTGGAAGTGCATGTTGTGGTTGGTCTTCCTCCTCCTCAAAGCCACATTCCTCCTCTGACTCCTCTTCCTCACAATCCTCTTCCAGCATTGCTGCAGGTCCAGCAAGCGATGCTGATAAGGCTGTTTCTGGTGGTGATGGTGACCACAACTCTTCCTCTTCCTCTTCACGCTCATCTACGGCCTGATCCAGCACTCTTCGCAGGGCACGCTCCAGGAAGAAAACAAATGGTATGATGTCGCTGATGGTGCCTTCGTGCGACTGACTAGGTTTGTCACCTCCTCAAAAGGACGCAAGAGCCTACAGGCATTGCGCATGAGCGTCCAGTAACGTGGCCAAAAAATTCCCAGCTCCCCAGAGGCTGTCCTAGCACCCCGGTCATACAAATATTCATTAACGGCTTTTTCTTGTTGGAGCAGGCGGTCGAACATTAGGAGTGTTGAATTCCAAAGTGTCGAGCTGTCGCAAATCAAGCGCCTCACTGGCATGTTGTTTCGCCGCTGGATATCTGCAAAGTGCGCCATGGCCGTGTAGGAACGCCTGAAATGGCCACACACCTTCCTGGCCTGCTTCAGGACATCCTGTAAGCCTGTGTACTTATGCACAAAGCGTTGTACGATCAGATTACACACATGTGCCATGCACGGCACATGTGTCAACTTACCCAACTTCAATGCCGCCAACAAATTTGTTCCGTTGTCACAAACCACTTTGCCGATATCCAGTTGCTGCGGAGTCAGCCACTTTCCCACCTGTGCGTTCACGGCGGACAGGAGTGCTTGTCCGGTGTGACTATGCTTTCAAGCAAGTCAAACCCAAGACGGCGTGACACTGCTGTATCCCGGATGTGGAATAGTACCTGGGGAGCTGGCGGGGGGCAGTTGATGTGGAGCAAGACGCAGCAGCAGAAGAGGACTCAGTTGAGGAGGTTATGGAAGAGGATGGAGTAGGAGGAGTAGAGGAGGTGGCAGCAGGCCTGCCTGCAAGTCGTGGCGGTGTCACCAACTCCTCTGCAGAGCCACGCATTCCATGCTTAGCAGCCGTCAGCAGGTTTACCCAATGCGCAGTGTAGGTGATATACCTGCCCTGACCATGCTTTGCAGACCAGGTATCAGTGGTCAGATGGACCCTTGCCCCAACACTGTGTGCCAGACATGCCATTACTTTCTTTTGCACAATCGAGTACAGGTTGGGTATTGCCTTTTGTGCAAAGAAATTTCGTCCGGGTACCTGCACTTGCAGAGGTTGGCAGAGTACACGCTGAAGGCCTGACACCCGCTTTAAGGACACTGAATGCTATTAGCTTACAGTGAAAAACTTTTTTTTTCTTTTTAAAGGCACGCTATTGTGACACCAGATATGAGTGGCAAAGTGCACTGGCAGAGGTTGGCAGAGTACACGCTGAAGGCCTGACACCCAGACGCTTGCAGACAACTAACTGCTATTAGCTTACAGTGAAAAACTTTTTTTCTTTTTAAAGGCACGCTATAGTGACACCAGATATGAGTGGCAAAGTGCACTTGCAGAGGTTGGCAGAGTACACGCTGAAGGCCTGACACCCGCTTTAAGGACACTGACTGCTATTAGCTTACAGTGAAAAACGTTTTTATTTTTAAAGGCACGCAATTGTGACACCAGATATGAGTGGCAAAGTGCACTTGCAGAGGTTGGCAGAGTACACGCTGAAGGCCTGACACCCGCTTTAAGGACACTGAGTGCTATTAGCTTACAGTGAAAAACTTTTTTTGTTTTTAAAGGCACGATATTGTGACACCAGATATGAGTGGCAATGTACACTGGCAGAGGTTGGCAGAGTACACACTGAAGGCCTGACACCCGTTTTAAGGACACTGACTGCTATTAGCTTACAGTGAAAAACCTTTTTCCTTTTAATTTCACGCTATAGTGACACCAGATATGAGTGGCAAAGTGCACTTGCAGAGGTTGGCAGAGTACACGCTGATGGCCGGACACCTGCTTTAAGGAAACTGACTGCTATAAGCTTACAGTGAAAAACTTTTTTTCTTTTTAAAGGCACGCCATTGTGACACCAGATATGAGTGGCAATGTACACTGGCAGAGGTTGGCAGAGTACACGCTGAAGGCCTGACACCCAGACACTTGCAGACAACTAACTGCTATTAGCTTACAGTGAAAAACTTTTTTCTTTTTAAAGGTACGCTATTGTGACACCAGATATGAGTGGCAAAGTACACTGGCAGAGGTTGGCAGAGTACACGCTGAAGGTATAACACCCAGACGCTTGCAGACAACTAACTGCTATTAGCTTACAGTGAAAAACTTTTTTTCTTTTTAAAGGCACGCTATAGTGACACCAGATATGAGTGGCAAAGTGCACTTGCAGAGGTTGGCAGAGTACACGCTGAAGGCCTGACACCCGCTTTAAGGACACTGACTGCTATTAGCTTACAGTGAAAAACGTTTTTATTTTTAAAGGCACGCAATTGTGACACCAGATATGAGTGGCAAAGTGCACTTGCAGAGGTTGGCAGAGTACACGCTGAAGGCCTGACACCCGCTTTAAGGACACTGAGTGCTATTAGCTTACAGTGAAAAACTTTTTTTGTTTTTAAAGGCACGATATTGTGACACCAGATATGAGTGGCAATGTACACTGGCAGAGGTTGGCAGAGTACACACTGAAGGCCTGACACCCGTTTTAAGGACACTGACTGCTATTAGCTTACAGTGAAAAACCTTTTTCCTTTTAATTTCACGCTATAGTGACACCAGATATGAGTGGCAAAGTGCACTTGCAGAGGTTGGCAGAGTACACGCTGATGGCCGGACACCTGCTTTAAGGAAACTGACTGCTATAAGCTTACAGTGAAAAACCTTTTTTTCTTTTTAAAGGCACGCCATTGTGACACCAGATATGAGTGGCAATGTACACTGGCAGAGGTTGGCAGAGTACACGCTGAAGGCCTGACACCCAGACACTTGCAGACAACTAACTGCTATTAGCTTACAGTGAAAAACTTTTTTCTTTTTAAAGGTACGCTATTGTGACACCAGATATGAGTGGCAAAGTACACTGGCAGAGGTTGGCAGAGTACACGCTGAAGGTATAACACCCAGACGCTTGCAGATAACTAACTGCTATTAGCTTACAGTGAAAAACTTTTTTTTCTTTTTAAAGGCACGCTATTGTGACACCAGATATGAGTGGCAAAGTGCACTTGCAGAGGTTGGCAGAGTACACGCTGAAGGCCTGACACCCGCTTTAAGGACACTGACTGCTATTAGCTTACAGTGAAAAACTTTTTTTATTGTTAAAGGCACGCTATTGTGACACCAGATATGAGTGGCAAAGTGCACTTGCAGAGGTTGGCAGAGTACACGCTGAAGGCCTGACACCCGCTTTAAGGAAACTGACTGCTATTAGCTTACAGTGAAAAACTTTTTTCTTTTTAAAGGCACGCTATAGTGACACCAGATGTGAGTGGCAAAGTGCACTTGCAGAGGTTGGCAGAGTACACGCTGAAGGCCTGACACCTGCTTTAAGGACACTGACTGCTATTAGCTTACAGTGAAAAACTTTTTTCTTTTTAAAGGCACGCTATTGTGACACCAGATATGAGTGGCAAAGTACACTGGCAGAGGTTGGCAGAGTACACGCTGAAGGCCTGACACCCAGACGCTTGCAGACAACTAACTGCTATTCAATCTATTACAGTGAAAAACATTTTTTTGTTTTTAAATTCAAGCTTAAGCTATTGTGACACCAGATATGAGTGGTGGCACTGGGCAAGTGGGCACAGTATCAACTGTGAGCCTGACACAGAAGCTGGCAGGCAGGCAACTGCAATTACGTTACACAGAAAAAAGAAAAAGAAAAAAAAAGCAGACTGATGTTCTAGCCCTAAAAAGGGCTTTTTGGGGGTGCTGTCCTTACAGCAGAGATCAGATGAGTCCTTCAGGACTGTAGTGGACACTGAATACTCTAGCCTAGCTATCAATTTCACTATCAAATGAGCAGCAGCTACACTTTCCCTTCTCTATCTAAGAATGCAGCTTCAGAATGAATCTAAAATGGATGCTGTACAGGAGGTGGGAGGGTCTGGAAGGGAGGGTCTGCTGCTAATTTGCTGGAATGTGTCTGCTGACCATGAGGCACAGGGTCAAAGTTTACTCAATGATGACGAATAGGGGGCGGATCGAACCGCGCATGTGTTCGCCCGCCGTGGCGAACGCGAACACGCTGTGTTCGCCGGGAACTATTTTCTGGCGAATAGTTCAGTACATCACTATACTGCACCCTCACCTAAACACACTGCCCCCATACACACTGCCCCCATACACACATATTGTACCCCTCACACAAACAGTGCCCCACACACACACACACACACACACTGCCCCCATACATGCATACTGCACACCTCACACACACTTTCCCCCCATACACACATAATGCACCCATCATACACACTGCTCCCCTTACCCACATACGCTGTACCCCTCACTCACACACACTACCCCCCCATACACACACACACTGTACCCCAATACACACTTTGCCCCGCCACACAAACACACTGCCCGTCTCACACACACACTGCACCACAGACACACACACACTGCACCACACACACACTACACCCCCCACTGCCTCCCTACACACACTTCACTCTTCACACATACACAAACACTCACTCACATTGCACACCTCACACAAACTGCACGCCTCACACATTGCACCACTCACGCACACACCACTGCTCCTATGCCATACTACAGTCCCAGATCCCAGCAGACCCCAGGTAAGATGTCACACTGTTCTTAGTTTGACTACTTACTCTGAGAGGGGGTCTTGACACTCATGGCACCATAACCACTACACAGAGCTGTAGTGGTTATTGTGCCTGGATTATTTCTTTAAATACTACAAAGAAAGAGAGCAGGGTTGTCTCTCCATGAGTTGGCAGGGGAGATCAAAAGATCTCCCCTGTCCGCCTGAGGACATGGACATCACGCTGGGACCCCCAGCTGGTGAGGCCCCCGGGCAAGTGCCCAGCGTTCCCATGCGGAAAGACAGCCCTTCTCCAGACCAGTTCAACTGGCTGCCCTGCCACTTTCTGATGTCTCCCATGTGGTCCACAGCCCTTGTCTTTCTCCAACCTTCCAGGTAATTGATGTTCCATTCTCCTGGCTGTAATTTGTTAAACTGCTTAGTGGGATTGGTGCTATCACACATCCTTACTGTTATGTGCTGACTTGTGACTACTGTATAAACAAAATAATCTATAAAACCCTGTATGAGATAGAGTAGTACTGTCCCCTACTTGACTAGGTGTCTGGCACTTAGCACTTTTAATCTGGTATTGCTGGAAGGAAAGGCTCTATGCTATATTTTCCCTCGAGGAGAAGGGACAAATTGTTGGCGGAATAGATCCAGATTCCAAGACTGTCCTACTGCTCCCACTAGCGCCCATATCACTAAAAGGAAGTATTATACTTCATATTGGTAACACCCGTACTGGTTCTTCCATTTGTCTGTCTTGAAAGTGACGTTTAGAATTTAAAGCCAAATACTACAACTATAAAAGTTCACTTTGAATTCACAAGTTTCACTTAAGTGAATAACCCCCGGTAGCATTACCTATAACGTAAACAGCAACAACTAGTAAGCTCTACCTGGGACATGCAAAAAATATTTTGAGATAGTAACGCAAGACAAGTTTATAGAGTTAATAGATTGATTTAATCTAAACTAAGCCTTAAATTTCACAAACTAAGCCTTAAATTTCATAAATATCTAATTATGTATATTTTGTTGACAATTAATTATATTCTAATGCTACTGATTTCTAAAATGTGATAAAGACAATTATATGCAAATACATCTTGCTTACCTCTTGCTTATTTAAGCTATTTCATTTAATCATTCCAATAACCTAGAAATAAAATTTGCCCCAACTCAAAATATTAATTCAGTCACTGAATACAAACCACTTATAATTATTCAACAAGTAAATTCTGCATTTAATAATATATCTTATATCTTCATATGTTGTTATAGAATGTTAAAGGGACACTGTAGTCACCAGAACCGATACAGCTAAATGTAGTGGTTATGGTGTCTATAGCATGTTCCTGCAGGCTCAGCAATGTAAACGCTGCCTTTTCAAAGAAATAATCAGTGAATACGTGTTTGCACGTCATAAATAACTAATGAATAAGTGATACGCACATATGTGACAATATATATGCCATATGAATTCTTTTTTAGATGTAACTGCAAAGAAATAGATACTTCCATAGGTCAATATAGTTTGTACACAAAATGAATCAATACATATAGTAACTCTTTAGACAGTATTACACTAGGGCCAGTGTGAGACTATTTTGCACCCTAGGCAAGACCAACTATTTGCACCGCCTCACCCAAAACAAGAATTTGCCAGCTTTGTATGGCTCTTTCTTCCTCCAGCCACTTTGCATGTCTATTTCTCCCCTAATTCCTTTGTGTGTCTCTTTTTCCCCTTCCCCAGCCCCTGTGTGTGTCTTTTCCCCAGACCCTCTGTGTGTCTCCTTCCCCCAGCCCCGTTGTGTGTGTCTTCTCTTTCTGCCCCTAGTCCCTTGGTGTGTCTCTTTCTCCCCAGATCATTTTTGTGTATACGTACTTTAACCAGTAAAACACCAGCTCAGGAAATGTGAATGTAATGTAATAAAGAATTCCTATATTTATTAATTCATTTTGGGTACAAATGATATTGCCCTATGAAAGTATATTTATTTGCAATAATGGGCTATGGAAAAGCATTGGATAGGCTGAGATCCTAAAGATTGATGATCTCAGCCATGAATGTGGCCATTACGAGACTTGCATGGTGATAGTGAAAAGGTACGTAAGGTAAGTAAAATACCTTCTATCTCCAATCTGTTTGTATTCCTAACACTATAGTGTTCCAATAAATAGCACATTTAATCAGTGCAAAATATTCCTGAAGAAATAGTTACTGTTGTGGAGACACTTCTTGTTGAGTACATAAATATGAACGGCGCAGGCTTTTCTATGCCACACACTGAAATAATTCACAACTCTACATCTAAAACACATTAAGGATAAGATAAGTACACAATGCCTTGTTTGTTGCAAAATTATTCTCTAAAGCAGGCTTCCCCAAACTTCGGCCCTCCAGATGTTGCTGAACTACAACTCCCATGATTCTATGAATGAAATAGATAGGCTCAGAATCATGGGAGTACTCATATCTGGTGTCTCTATAGCGTGCCTTTACAAAGAAAAAACTTTTTTCACTATTATAGATTGAATAGCAGTTAGTTGTCTTCAAGCGGGTGTGTCAGGCCTACAGCGTGTACTCTGCAGACCTCTGCCATTGCACAGTTTTTCAAAGTAAGCTAATAGCAGTCAGTGTCCTTAAAGCGGGTGTGTCAGGCCTTCAGCGTGTGCTCTGCAGACCTCTGCCAGTGTACTTTGCCACTCATATCTGGTGTCACAATAGCGTGCATTTAAAACCAAAAAACTTTTTCACTGTTATAGATTGAATAGCAGTTAGTTGTCTCCAAGCGTTTGTGAGTCAGGCCTACAACGTGTACTCTGCCAACCTTTGCCAGTTCACAGTGCCACTCAAATCTGGTGTCCCAATAGCTTGCATTTAAAAAACAAAAAACTTTTTTCACTGTTATAGATTGAATAGCAGTTAGTTGTCTCCAAGCGTCTGTGTGTCAGGCCTGCTCATCTGCCCACAGTCAGGTGTCTGTCAAGGACATGTTTGAGCTTAAGAAGCCAATGTCAGAAAGTCACCCCCTTGCCCGGCGTCTGACAGCTGGCTTGTCTGTACTATTAGCCCGCCAGCTTTTACCATACAAGCTGGTGGAGTCTGAGGCGTTCAAAATTTTTTTAGCTATTGGGACACCGCAGTGGAAGGTACCCGGCCGAAATTTCATTTCACAAAAGGCAATCCCCAACCTGTACTTGATTGTGCAAAAGGAAGTAATGGCATGTCTGGCACACAGTGTTGGGGCAAGGGTCCATCTGACCACTGATACCTGGTCTGCAAAGCATAGTCAGGGCAGGTATATCACCTACACTGCGCATTGGGTAAACCTGCTGACGGCTGCCAAGCATGGAATGCGTGGCTCTGCAGAGGAGTTGGTGACACCGCCATGACTTGCAGGCAGGCCTGCTGCCACCTCCTCTACTCCTCCTACTCCATCCTCTAACATAACCTCCTCGGCTGAGTCCTCTTCTGCTGCTGCGTCTTGCTCCACATCAACGGCACCCCCCCAGCTCCCCAGGTACTATTCCACATCCCGGATACGGCAGTGTCACGCCCTCTTGGGTTTGACTTGCTTGAAAGCAGAGAGTCACCCTGGACAAGCACTCCTGTCCGCCCTGAACGCACAGGTGGAAAAGTGGCTGACTCCGCAGCAACTGGCAATCGGCAAAGTGGTTTGTGACAACGGAACAAATTTGTTGGCGGCATTGAAGTTGGGCAAGTTGACACATGTGCCGTGCATGGCACATGTGTGTAATCTGATCGTACAACGCTTTGTGCATAAGTACACAGGCTTACAGGACGTCCTTCTTGTCTCTGTACTTAACTGCCAACAGCTCCTCTTGGCGCAGGGCTGAGGTCTCCCCCCTTCGTAGCCGGGTGCGTGCAAGTTGTCCTGGGAAACCTGTGCTGTTCTTTTTAATTGTGCCGCAAGCTACTGTATCAAAACAGTACAGTAGCTTGAACAAAGGGACACTTGTATAAAAATTGTCAGTATACAAGTGGTACCCTTTGTTCATCAGGGGGAATATCAGGTCCCAGACAATCTTGCCACTGGTTCCCATATGTTCTGGGCAACCTGGAGGGTCAAGGTGGCTATCCTTTCCCTCGTACACCCGGAAGGCCTGAGTATACCCAGTCTCGCTATCACAGAGCTTATACATCTTTACACCATACCTAGAGCGCTAGGAAGGAACATACTGCTTGAATCCCAGCCTTCCCTTATACTTCATCAGGGATTCATCCACGCATATATTCCTTCCAGGTGTATAAGCCTCTGCAAACCTGGCAGCAAAGTGGGTAATACGGGGCGGATTTTATACAGCCTGTCAAACTGGGGATGCTCCCTAGGGGGACACAGGCTGTTGTCGCTGAAGTGCATGAAATTCAGAATCATTTCATACCTCTTCCTCGACATACCTTGGGAGTAAATGGGGGTAGAGCAGATGGGGCTACTGCTCCAGTAGGAGCGGATGGAGGGCTTCTTTATGATGCCCATCAGCATAGTCAATGCCCAGAATCTTTTAAATTCTGGCACAGTGTGTATCTTTGCCAAAAAAGAGTCCGGATTTGTAGCTCGGGATAGATGGGCATATAAATTATTTTGGGCGACAATGTTCCCCAATACAGGGATCCTTAGGACAGGTGTCAATCCATATCTGCCAAGTGACCCTATGTAGGGGTAACAGTCTCTATTCTGCTCTGTGTCAGTGTGTATCATGGTCTCTGAGGACAGGTGTCAATCTATACCTGCCAAGTGACCCTATGTAGGGGGAACAGTCTCTATTCTGCTCTGTGTCAGTGTGTATCATGGTCTCTGAGGACGGGGAACAGTCTCTATTCTGCTCTGTGTCAGTGTGTATCATGGTCTCTGAGGACAGGTGTCAATCCATATCTGCCAAGTGACCCTATGTAGGGGGAACAGTCTCTATTCTGCTCTGTGTCAGTGTGTATCATGGGCTCTGAGGACAGGTGTCAATCCATACTTGCCAAGTGACCCTATGTAGGGGGAACAGTCTCTATTCTGCTCTGTGTCAGTGTGTATCATGGGCTCTGAGGACGGGGAACAGTCTCTATTCTGCTCTGTGTCAGTGTGTATCATGGTCTCTGAGGACAGGTGTCAATCCATATCTGCCAAGTGACCCTATGTAGATGGAACAGTCTCTATTCTGCTCTGTGTGAGGAGGAGGAACGGGAAATGAGTAGCTCGGCATCCAACCTTGTGCAAATGGGGTCTTTCATGCTGTCGTGCCTGTTGAGGGACCCTCGTATAAAAAGGCTGAAGGAGAACGACCTGTGCTGGGTGTCCACGCTACTAGACAGCCGGTATAAGCAGACAGTGGCGGAAATGTTACCGAATTACAAGTCGGAAAGGATGCAGCATTTTCTAAATAAATTAAAAAGTATGTTTTACACAGCGTATAAGGGTAATGTCACAGCACAACGGGAATCTAACAGGGGAAGAGGTGAAAGTCATCCTCCTCCTCCCACGACCACGCCATATCTGCCAAGTGACCCTATGTAGGGGGAACAGTCCCTATTCTGCTCTGTGTCAGTGTGTATCAGGGTCTCTGAGGACAGGTGTCAATCCATATGTCAAGGTGTCAATCCATATGTCAAGGTGTCAATATGTCATATGTCAGGTGTCAATCCATATCCATTGTGATTAAGGAATGTTAGGTGATTTCTGCCCTTTATGGATGAAAACCAGACTCTGCATCAACTGTGTAATTTTCCATGGGAGTTTTGCCATGGATCCCCCTCTGGCATGCCACAGTCCAGGTGTTAGTCCCCTTGAAACAACTTTTCCATCACTTTTGTGGCCAGAAAGAGTCCCTGTGGGTTTTAAAATTCGCCTGCCCATTGAAGTCAATGGCGGTTCGCCCCATTCGCCGGTTCGCGAACGTTTGCGGAAGTTCCCGTTCGCCGTTCGCGAACCGAAAATTTTGTGTTCGCGACATCACTAATCCTGATATGTTTTCAGTAGAACATTTCTAAATTTCTCTCCTGAACCACTTAGACACAATAAATCATGCTTCTGAGAATGTTTTCAGTACTTACTGAGCTTTTGATATGTGATGCCTTTATATTAAAACGAAAGAGGCATCTAAAATGAGTAGAGGATTATTGAAAATTGGATTTCTGTCTCCTGATTTGTGGCCGAAGGGCATTGCTGTTAAATCATGTTCTTTCCTAAACTTTGAAAGGGGACTGAATGTTTTACAACAATTGATAATTTCCCTTCACATACGTGACAGTGAGAGCACTGTCACGTGACAAGCCTAATTTCAATAAACATATAGTAGAATAGTCAGAAGCAATAAAATAGACTGGATGTAAATAGCTGTAAAGAATAGGTAAATACAGGAGATTGATATACAAATGTGTATAATGTTGATGTAATGGAAGTAAAATGGGTTTCTTGAGAAAGCACCAAGGAAGGTGCGAGTCCAGAGCTTTTCCAGTTTTTCGAAGTAGTCTTCTGGGTGGTCTCTTCCCTGTCTGGCACTAGCAGGTAGTACAGCAAATTGATATTTTCCAAACATTTTTTTTTCTCTTTTGCCGGAAAATTTTTGTCAATCTCAGTGCACTACAATGTTTTGGTGTGATATGCCTGTACTACCTTTAGCATCTATGAGGGCTGCAGGGACAGCATTATGCCTTGACTTTTTGATATGCATACTTGTTTCATTTAAATAAATGTGCACTCTTTTTCGTATACATAATATTTGTGTGGATTATATGGGATTATCTCTGTGTGCAATTTCTCTGCTCAATTCACTGTCATTTAGGAGTTAAATCACTTTGTTTCTCTTTATGCAGCCCTAGCCACACCTCCTCTGGCTATGATTGACAGAGCCTGCATGAAAAAAAAAACAAAAAAAAACTGGTTTCACTTTCAAACAGATGTAATTTACCTTACATAATTGTATCTCAATCTCTAAATTTAACTTTAATCACATACAGGAGGCTCTTGCAGGGTCTAGCAAGCAATTAACATAGCAGGGGATAAGAAAATCTTAATTAAACAGAACTTGCAATAAAGAAAGCCTAAATAGGGCTCTGTTTACAGGAAGTGTTTATGGAAGGCTGTGCAAGTCACATGCAGGGAGGTGTGACTAGGGTTCATAAACAAAGGGATTTAACTCCTAAATGGCAGATGATTGAGCAGTGAGGCAGCAGGGGCATGTTCTATACACCAAAACTGCTTCATTAAGCTAAAGTTGTTCAGGTGACTATAGTGTCCCTTTAAATCCAGAGTGTAATAGTCCACACAATTCAAAGGCAAAGTAAAGTCTCTCTGAATATAGTAAACAATTGGTTAGTGTGCAACAATTTAAAATGTTGCAATATTTAGATACTTATAGCAAAATACAAAATATAGGTCGCGCCAAGGAGTGTAATAAAATAATAAAAACAATGCGTACTTACATAAAATGAATAAAAATGAATTAGAGTCCTGATAAAAAAGTGTGAATAACAAGAGTCCAAGTTTGATTGAAGGAATAAATAAAATCAGTGGGCCTTGTAGGATCTGTATCCAGATGAAGTATCCAGATGATGTAGAAGCATGCAGATAAAAGAAGGAAATTCCAATAGTGTAAAACTGCGATAAGAAGATGAAGGTAATGGTAATAATAGTCCCTCTTACTCACCTATTGTAGAGCTTAGACCAGCTCAGGAGTGAATGGCATTCAGTGGCGTTGATCCCCCACTGGTAGGATATAGGTGTAGGTAGGTACAGGTCCTCTGTATAGGGAAATAAATAAAAACAAATAGTGCTCTCTGTATGCAGCAATAAAGAATAGGTGTATAAAAGGTATAATACTCACATATAAGTGAGCAGGAATGTACTGCTTACTATGATAGAGTAGGTGGTATAATCCCCACCTGGGATTCTTGGGTTAGTGGATAACCCGGAGTATCCAAAGACCAGGTAAGAAATGATAAATAATATAATAATAATATTAAATCCAGATTGTAATAGTCCACACAATACAAAGGCAAAGTAAAGTATCTCTGAATAAATGTAGCAATTGAGTCTAAATATAGCAAACAAATGGTTAGTGTGTAACAATTACATGATTTTGCTATTTCATGACGAAAAGTCATGATTTTATGAAAGACAGCAGCAAATTATATTAACAGTAAGAAAAAACAGTAACCATAGAGATAGGACACTCCCATATCCAGTCCCAGTATAATTTTCAGCACCTCCTCATCCGATTCCTCTTTCTTTGGAGATGCTACCCGCCAACAGCTAACCGGAAACCAGGAACAGTCCAGCACTAGAAGGGCAACAGCCCACAGTCCTTTTTGATACTTGAACAGAGGATGCCAACGAATGGCGAAACTTTAACCATAGGGAGTCCATCTCTTTGTCAACCATTGAACTTCAGCTAATTTGGGGAAGTCCTGAGCATAGAGACGTCCTTCATGCGGTGCGCCTAGAAGTGGATCAACCTGTGAAGACATAATGACAGGAGCCCAAAGGTTAAATCGGTACTAACACTATTTGCCCATGTCAAGATACGATCACTTGGAAACCAAGCCACCCGTTAGTGTCCCCCCATTCGTACTTAAGTCGAGAGTCCCCATGTATGTGAAGTGTCATGAGTCAGGTGTACATATAAGTCGGACGTTTATGGAAGGCAATGCTATACTTACCGCCCGAAGCGAGAAATGACAGGGGGGGAAATGATATCAATAAGTAATAGGGAGGGGCAATACTCGCCTCCGTGTCTTTCATAAAATCATGACTTTTCGTCATGAAATAGCAAAATCATGTAATTTTATGTCAAGACACGGAGACTCATATTGCTAGTTTAAAGCTGAGCAATGACCGACGAGAAAACATGTGGCTGAGGTCGGAAGTAGAATTCCCTGAAGGTGGATTCTCTGGACCAGTCCGCCATCCTCATAAGGTCTTCCAGGCGTGCCCCCGAAGAGGCCATGGACGTGGCTGAAGCCCCACATGTGGAGTGGGCGCTAAAGATGGATGTATCCACCCCCGCCTGCGACATAATCCACTTCACACAACGAGCCAGATACTGGGGTGAATCGTCGACGGGTTGAGAGGAAAAGTTGAGGGGTTGGGTCCGACCTATGGGCCTTCATCCGAAGTTCGTATTTCTTCAAACAGGTCACTGGGCACAACAGTGGGTTAGTCGGAAAGCTCGGGTACGAGACTGAGCGTATGACCGTCTTAGTCCTTCTGGAGATATTGAATGTCACCCTGTCCGGGGTGAAAGATCTCGCATCATGGTCCAGGGCACGTACCTCCGAGACTCATTTACATGAGATGAGGCAGAACAGGCATACCAATTTGGCAGAGAGTTGTTGTAAGGTGAGGTCCGAGTTGGGTGGCCAGGAGGAAAACAGCGATAGGACGCAGGCGACGTCCCATGTGGCTGTGTATCGAGGTCTGGGGGGACGCGAGAGGCGTGAACCTTTGAGTAAGCGGCATATCAGGGGGTGCTGGCCCTTTGGGCAGCCGTTGAAACCAAGATGAGCTGAGGAGATGGCCGATCTGTATAGGTTGATCGTGCGATATGCACGACCCGCTTCAAATAAGGATGTGAGAAACTGGAATATCGCCGTCACAGGAGCCGCCACGGGATCCAGGTCCCTAGCCAGGCACCAACCGGCCCAAGCTCTCCAAGCGATCCCGTATGAGCGTCTAGTGCCGGGAGCCCATGCGTCAGCCAAGAGGCGTTGAGTTGTGTCTGAAACTCCTGGGACTTCCCAGGGACCCCCGAAATTCTCCATGCCAGTAGCTGTAATGATCCGTCCAGTAGGAGGGGATGTTGTTGGCCCATCGGGTTCAGCAGAAGGTCCCGGTTGGGCGGCAGAAGAGCAGGAATGTCTATTGCCAGTTCCAGGAGTTGAGGGAACCACGACTGGGTACCCCAGAATGGGGCTAGCAGGACCATATCCGTCATCTGGTGTCGTACTTGGAGTAGCACTCGGGGGAGCATGGCAAATGGCGGGAAAGCGTAAAGGTGTGAGTCGGGCCATTCCTGTAGGAACGCGTCCACTGCCTCCGCGGCCAGGTCCAGGCGCCAGCTGTAGAACCTGGGTAGTTGGGCGTTGAGTCTGGAAGCGAAGAGGTCTATGGAGAAGGGCCCCCAAAGGGACGAGATAGTGGAGAACACCTCTGTATCCAATTTCCAATCGTTGCTGTCTGCTAGATAGCGTGAGCTCCAATCCGCATGGGTATTGTGAAGGCCAGGAAGATATTCCGCCTGGACCGTCAGGTTCCTGGCTAGGCAATAGGTCCAGAAATTTTTCGCTAAGCGGGCCAGCATCGCTGAGCATGTGCCGCCCAGGTGGTTGACATACCGAACCGCTGAGATGTTGTCCATACGCAGCCTGATGCATGCACTGGCCGTGCCGTTCGCAAAGCTCCCGATCGCGAAGGAACCAGCCAGTAGTTCTAGGGCATTAATGTGGAGCCGGGACTCTGCGTCTGTCCAGCGACCCCCAGTGGTCACCCCGTTGCAGTGTGCGCCCCAGCCGTAGAGACTCGCATCTGAGTCCACCATGAACTCCGGCTGAGAGTCGAAGATGGCCTTGCCATTCCAGGCGGATAGGTTGTGGATCCACCAGGTCATCTCGTCTCGGGATTCCGAGTCCAGGGGGACCAAATCTGCATACGAAGCCCCTTTGCGAAGGTGTGCTATCTTCAGGCGTTGAAGAGCTCGGTAGTGGATGGACGAGGTCAGTAGTCCAATGAGTCGTGCCAGGTGTCGCAACGACAGCTGGTGTCGCGTGAGGGCACATCGTAGTTCCTTGTGGATTGAGCGTATTTTGGCTGGAGGGAGACTGAGAGACTCCGCTTCCGAGTCGACCGTGAACCCCAGGAACTCCATGTGTCGGGCCGGGGATAGGCAGGACTTCTCCCTGTTGAGCAGGAAACCCAGCCGACGTAGGGGATCCATTGTCCATTGAAGGTGTTCTAAGAGGACTCTCCGATCTTGTGCCATGGGGAGGATATCGTCCAGATAAACTATCAGCCTTTCCCCACGACTGCGCAGTCAAGCCATGGCCAGTCGCATCAACTTGGTGAAGCACCACGGAGCAGACGAGAGTCCGAACGGGAGGCATGTGAATCGCCATGTTTCGCCTTTCCAGAGGAACCTTAGTAGGTCCCTGGATGACTCGGTCACTGGTCACTTTGAGGTCTAACTTTGCCATCCAGTTTCCTCGTAGGAGTAAGTCCCGAAGGAGGTGGATTCCCTCAATTTTGAAGTGGCGGTAGCGCACTATGGAGTTTAGGGCCTGAAGGTTTATAACTGGGCGCATCTGTCCGCCTTTCTTTTCCACCAGGAAGATGTTGCTGATACCCCCAGTATGGTTCAGCAGTGACAATAGTTCCTTGTCTATTAAGGCGCGGTTTGCCTTTGAAATTACCATAGGGTGAGGGGGAGGAATGCGACCCGGGGTGTCTACCAATTCTATGTGGAACCCCTTTACAGTGTTCAAAACCCATGCATCTGAGGTGATCTCTAACCAGGCATGTAAAAAAATGACGGAGTCTGCCCCCTACACAGATATTGGAAAAAACACGAGGTAGGTGTGGTCTTACTGTAAGGGCGTCTGGAACCGGGGTTCCCTCTGAAACTTCTGGAGCGCCATGGTCTTCCACGAGATGGGAAGAAGGGAGACTGGTGTCTTGTGTCCTGATAAGGTGGCCTCTGGTTATAAGATCCTCGTCCCGATCCTCGGGAGTTAAAATTAGACTGGCCGGACAGACGGCTCCTGAATCTGCTGGCCCTGGAAGAGACCCGTCCCTGAAACACCCTCCTCATGGAGGACTGGGCCTTGTCTAAGGCTGTGAAAGCACCTACGAAGCGCCCCAAATCCTTGATAAAGGAGTCTCCGAATAGCTGGCCCTGAGCATCTTTGCCCGCCTCAGTGAGGGCGAGGTTGGCCAATGTAGGCTCGATTTTAAAGAGGATGGCTTTACGCCGTTCTATAGAGACTACCGGCTATGCAGATTGCCCTCTGCACCCAACCACGGAGTTCTTCCGTGTCAACCTGTCTGTTCTCTGTTCTGGCCATCTCGGCCAGGTCGAATAATTTTGCCAAGGGGCCAAAAATGTCCAGGTGTTTCTCCTGGCATGACTTTAATGCAGATTCCAGACCCTTACGGGGATTCCAACCCATCTTGGCAAGAAATTGCATCATTTTAGGGTCTACAATGGGTTTCTCGCAGATAAGGGGTTCATTCTGCCCTGAGCTTGTTGCGCGCCGTCTTGCTAAGAGGGCGCCTAACCCGGTTCTCAAGATATTTTGCTACATGGGCGGCTGGGAGCCATTCTGCCGACCTCGGGTGATGGAGAGCATCCGGGTCAAACATAGGTTCTCCAGCCGGGTCCATGAGAGTCGAACCCGCGGTAGCGGGAGAGTCATTGCGAGAGTCACTAATTACCTATCCTGGTAGGGTAGGGGCAAAGGGGTCAGTGCCCTGCCCGTCCGACTCGTTCTTGGAGTCATCCCCGGACTCATCAATAGCCTCCTCACAAGACCCGATTTCTGAGTCGGAGTCGCTCTCTGTAAGTGCTCTGGCACATTTCCAGTGCCGCGCCCGTTCTGCCTGGCGCGGAAATGCTCTTTTGCGTGACACAGGCATGCTATCTGGGGTGGATATTTTAACACCAGTCTTGGTGGTTCTGGAGGCAGGAGGGATCAGGTGTTTAGATTTGGCCTTAGCCTTTCTAGGGTCGTCCCCTGGGTGGTTCATAGAGGAACGCGCTTAGCGTGTAGGAATGGTAGATGCTTCTGCGGGTACAGGTTGTGCCAATAAAGCCTGAGAGATAGTCTGAGACAGGGCTGAGGACATAGAGCCCATGGCGGCCATAATGCTGTCTGTAACTGAACGTTGCAATGCTAAGGCCTGGGCATCATCCGGCACCGACATAGGGTCACCCGTAGAAGAAGGTGGGCCAGAGCTGGCAGAGATAGGGTCAGCCAGCGCTTGGGGTATATCCCTATCCTCAGGGGAAAGAGGGGAGACAGGCTCCTTAGGTTTAGGCATAATAATTATTACTGAGGATAATGTCAGACCCAAATAAAATGTATCCTTATGTAGGGAATATACAGTATTATATAGGGACACAACTAGAATATATTTTGATGTAGTAAATAGTAAATAGAGCTGCTAAATATGTGGAGGATGCAACTAGCAGGAGTTAATCACCCCAGGCTAGGCAGAGCAAACAGAGGAAAAGGAGGGAGCTCACCAGGGTCCAGACCGGCAGATAAGGAGAACGGAGAAAAAGAGCGCCAAAGTGAGGGATAGAAAATGGCCGCCGGCAATCTCGCAAGATTCGCGGCAGAATTCTAAGAGAAAAGGGGAAGAGCCGAACGTTCGGCAGAAAAGGGCGAATGCAAATAGAGTCACAGGGGAACACATAGAACAGGTGAATCCGGCGTTCGCATAAAAAATACGAACGCGGCAATAGGAGAATAGACAGGCAGACCGGAGCACATCAAACAGGTGAATGTAGTCAGGCGTTCGCATAGAAAATGTGAACATAGCAATAGGAGAAAAGACAGGCAGACCGGCAGAGTAATGGAGGGAGCAAGGGAAAGCCTAGCGCGATACCAAGGGTATCAGAGAAGGTAGATCAGGATAAAGCCGGACAGGGGAGGTCTGGGACCCTGGGCTCAACAAGGTATACAACATAAGGTCAAATAAATACAAAATACAATCATACATTAACCAGTGAATGGTACAAAATGTCAGCAGAGAAAAGTAAATAATGAGGTACTTATCTGTTTGGTAGAAGCAAAGAAAGAGGAATCGGATGAGGAGGTGCTACCTATTATACTGGGACTGGATATGGGAGTATCCTATCGCAATGGTTACTGTTTTTTCTTACTGTTAATATACTTTGCTGCTATTGGTGGACAGTAAAGAAAGGGTTAAGCAATATGAGCCTCCGTGTCTTGACATAAAATTGAAGATTATGCTAGCGTTAGTGTACTTATAATCTTAATTTTAGTAATGACAGTAGGTGAGTATTTTGCATTAAACTCTCTTTACTAACTCCACATAGCAGTAAAGAAAAGTGAAACATTAACCATTAAAAATGCAATAGGAAGCATAGTATTCACAGTGATGAGGCTCCTTCCCCTCTTTCAAAAGCGACATCATGAATAAAGTTCCATGCACCAACGGGCGACTTTCCAAGAAACAAAATTTGAACAGGTGAAGTTGCAAAGGTGTCCATCCTGAGAATGAGCTGTAAAGCCACGGATTTACACTGAAAGAGAATGTTAAATAGGTTACGTACCGGTCTGGAAACTGGTTAAAGTAATGGTAATAACCCACGATTAGCTACAGGAATATCATATTATCGACTATAATGACTGATTAGCACACTCAGCGCAAATAAAAACAAACCAAGTCTACTGACTATAAATATCCAGAGCGATTATATACAAACAGAATCTGAAGCAAGATAGAGACAGAGGTGATATCGGAGGTATATATACTTACTTGAGTCTTACCTCCCAAGGGAGGGACGGGCGGGAAAATACTCGCCTCCTGTCCGCGGAATGTAGGATATCCCCAGGCGAAGCTCCCGCCGAGAAAGGCGAAGAAGCCACCTCCTTGCGAAATCGCGGAGTGCACAACGTTTAGAGAGCGGTAAGAACGACTTGCGGAAAAAAGAAAGGAAAGAAAATTCAAGATGGCCGTTACAGGGGCAGTAAAGGGATCAATGTTCCATTCACTGCAGCAAGAAGACCAGGAATTCCAAGCTGATAGGTAACATCGCCTGGTTCCTGGAGCCCATGAATCCCATATGAGATCTCTATCTGCCTGCGATAACTCGCTGGTTTGCCAGGCACCCCTGAAAGAGTCCAAGCCACCAAGGTGAGAAGGTCTTCCAGGATGAGAGGATGAGGGTTGCCTTTCGGGTCCGTGAGGAGCGTTGGATAGGATGGTATGAGAAGGGGATCCATGGAGGACGCTGCTACGAGGTCCGGGAACCAAGGTTAGCCCCGCCATAGGGGAGCGATGAGGAGCAGAGACCCGTGTTGGGTCTTCAGGTACTGAATCATCCTTGCTATCATGGCAAACGGGGGAAAGGCATATGCTCCCCTGGTTGGCCATGGTTGGAGGAATTTGTCCACCGGGTCCGGGAGCCAGCCAAAGTAGTTGGTTGTCTGTTTGTTGTTGCGTGATGCAAACAGATCAAGGTGAAAGGGACCTCTCCTGTTCGAGAGGCGCTGGAAGATCTGTGGGTCCAGTCTCCAGTCACTGCTGTCTCGCCAGTGGCGCGAGAACCAGTCCGCAGTCAGGTTCGTTTCTCCTGGGAGATATTCCGCTATGAGGGAGATTTTGTGTGGCAGGCAGAAGTCGAAGATCTTTTTCGTTATCTCTGAGAGGAGTCGGGATCGTGCACCTCCCAAGCGGTTGATGTAGCGGACCGCAGAGACGTTGTCCATCCGGAGGAGGATGCAACAGTTCGTCCTGTCTCTTGCCAGGCTGCAGATCGCGAACGACCCCACCAGGAGTTCCAGAAAAATTATGTGAAGGTCGAGGTCCTGGGAAGTCCAGGCGCCACCTGTCGACCTGCCTTCGCAAGTGGCGCCCCAGCCCCAGAGGCTGGCGTCCGATTCCAGGACTGTGTCGGGTGTGCTCCCGAAGATGGCCCGGCCGTTCCATGCCTCCATGCTGTCCAACCACCATCTGAGTTCCTGTTTGACTTCCTCCGTTACTGGGATGGTTTGGTCATAGGAAGGGTTTTGGCGAATAAAGGACGTCTTCAGGTGTTGCATCGCCCTGTAGTGGAGCAGTCCCGGGAAGATTGCCTGGATGGAAGCGGATAATAGGCCTACTATCCGCGCCAAGCTGCGGAGTGTAATGGAGTGGCAGTGAATGACCCTGCGTAATTCTTTTGTGATGGCCGTGATCTTCGAAGCTGGCAGTCGCAGAGTGCTGGACGTGGAGTCTATCTCGAAGCCCAAGAATTGTATGGTCTGGGCTGGAGATATCGCCGACTTCTGGTAGTTCACCACAAATCCTAGGGACGTCAGGAATTGTATGGTATATCGTGTGTGTTGAGTCAGTCTGGACTAGTCTGAGCAAAACAGAAGCAGGTCGTCCAGGTAGATAATGCATCGAATGCCTTGTGTTCGTAGATGTGCAACTACTGGCTTCAGCAGCTTGGTGAAGCACCATGGGGCTGAGCTGAGGCCGAATGGAAGGCATGTGAACTGCCATGGTAGGCCGGGCCACTGAAACCTGAGGAATTGTCGGCAGGAGACGTGGACGGGTACTGACAAGTATGCATCCTTGAGGTCCAGTCTTGTGAACCAGTCCCCGTCTTGAAGGAGGTCTCTTAGAAGGTAGATGCCTTCCATCTTGAAATGCCTGTACATTATGTATGTGTTGAGCCTCCTCAGAATTATGACGGGTCAGAAATTTCCTGATTTCTTTTTCACCAGAAAAATATTGCTGAAGAAACCCCCTTCGTTGGGAGTGGATTCGATCGCTCCTTTCATCAGGAGCCCTTGCAGTTCGCTGTCGATGAGTTGGCGATCCTCCGCGGAGCACTGTATAGGGTGCGGAGGGGTAGTCTGGCATGGGAGGCCCACAAAATCGATGATGTAGCCTTGCACCGTCTGGCGGATCCATGCGTCCGTGGAGATGGTGGTCCAGTTCTGAAAAAACAGAGCGATACGACCTGCAGTATGTGGAGAAAATGGTGCCGGAGTCAAAGGTCTGCTTACCTGTGGGGAAGCGTGCTCTGCCACGACCACGTGGTCCTCTGCCTCAGTCGGCTCCTCTGGCGTGGGAGAAGGGTTGTCTGAAGCCCACTTCCGGGTAGAAGGGCTGAGGTCTTTGGGAACAGGGGCCTGATGGTCAGAAGCGGCTGGTGCACGGCCCCTATGGCGGCCAGCCCGTCCAAAAACACCCCAACTGGGGTAGCCCCTGAATACCCGTTTCATTGAAGACTGAGCTTTATTAAGGGACGTAAATATATTAACATGTTTGTTCAGTTCTTTCAGGAAAGCTTCCCCAAACAATTTGCCCTGTGCCAGCGGTCCTAACTCCTTGGTGCCCAATTCCACCAGCTTACCATCAATGCAGAGCAATGCTGCTTTACGCCTCTCAGAGGAGACCTTTGTGCCCATTCCCTTATGTCATGAGCCCATTCTTTTACCATGCTGGTATCAAACTGGTCAGCCCGTGCAAAAGCGTTGTCCGCCAAATACATGATGGTTAATTGTACTCTGCACTTGATGGCGTGCTACAAACAATTAGCAATTTAATCACTGAATCCCTTCTAACTTATTTGGTTGAATTATCTCTATCTCTCTATCTACTATCACTTCTAGATAATTAATCTAGAAGTGAATCTCTAGATCAGGGATTGTAAATAGTTGATATTTCAGGTGTGTTAGAACATGATGCTACCTGTCTTGTTTACAGATAGCTTCATGGTGATTGTAGTTCTACAAAAGCTAAAGCATGGTTTTCCAAACTTTTTGGCATATCTCAATGATATTTAATTTTCCAAGGCATACTAACTTTTTCTATTTTACTTACATCAGCATTTTCTATATGTCACAGTTGATGTATTTCAAACCAAACCAACTTATTAGTTTTCAATATCTGCCAGATGTAAATACTAATTTTAATGCTAAAAATATATTAATAAAGGGACACTGTCACTGTCTGGGGCATAGTTCATACCAGGTTTGGACAGGACTCAGCATTTTAATGCTGCCATTTAAAACTATCAGCTTATGAATGCTGATGAGTTGGTATGAAAATACAGAAGTATGAACTTCCACTTTTTCAGACAAGCTCAGTCCAGACTATTGGTAGACAGAATCCAGGTATTCATGGCATTATAAGCATTATAGTGAGCTGTAGTGGTTATAGTACCTTTAGTGCCACAGTTGAATGGAAACATAGCCCTAGAAATACAGAAAAAAATGGATTAATGACAAACTTTTAAACTGATCGATTTTTCATAAACTTGCTGATGTACAGGCAGATTGGCATTGATTTATATGTTTTATGAATCAATGCTAATCTGCCTGTAAATTAGCAAGTTTGCTGTTTGCTGTATCCATGGCAAAGCAATGACAATACACATACACAATTATATTTCCTGAAAAAGTAAAATCTATCAAATCAAATTATAAATAATGTAGCTAAATATAATCGTATGTTCTCATGGGTATCTGGATCTCAGTCAGTGTACAGGATTTTCTAAATTCAGGTAACTACAAACAATGAAAGTACAAAGAAAGAGTATGCTTTTCAAAGTATGAAACTATGTAGACACTACGTAGTAACTTAGTCATTTCATCTTACATATTACATAATAGATAAGTGATTAGTAAGGTAAGACTGCAAAAGTAAAAAAAAGTCAAACAATTGTCTGGAAAGCTAAAGCTATGCCCTCCAAAAGTCCCAAATTTGATGGTACCGTGCCTATTTTTGGGTTTTGGCCTGCCATGATTTGTCCTGCCCTCAGTTGGCATGGCCTGCTTTATTGAAAGGCAAACTGACATGCATTAATGCCAGGCCCTGCCAGTAATTGGGGTAGACCTACTTCCGCTGGGCTCAGCCAGTGATGTCTCACTAGTCTGCTGCCTCTACCCACTCCCACCAGAGAAGCAGGTTGCCAAAGTTGGTGGTATGATAAAGCTAACTATAACAAACATTCCATTTATCATCAGTTATCAGATTATGGAAAGCTGAGTGTAAATTGGATCTTACACTATTTTTTTTTTTTTTTGAATTCTTTATTTTTGTTGTGCATTCTGTGTGATACATAGGTGATTTCATTGCCACAACAGCAATAGCGCAATAACATCTAATAAGAGATTGGTACATGGCAAGCGGTAGTACTGCACATTTTTGGTATGAGAACATAACAGGTTAATTAAACATTTCAGATCAAGAAACGGTGAAAAATATTGTAAGCTAACAATATAGGATGGGTTAGTCGGTAGAGCAAAAATGAATGCGGCAACATCCTATACCAATGAGAAGAGTGCTCAAGCGGCATTAGAAAATAAAAACATATAACAAAACATGAAACGTGCGATAATAATTGCAGCATCATCGTGTTACTATGTAAGCGTTGCCCCATACTATCTAGTGCTTTAAGGGTAGGCTTAAGTTGATCGCTTAAAGCGATGTGCGCCTTAGGATGGGCTATTGAAAGAGCCCATAGGGGTGGACTAATGCTAGGGTGCTTTGCTGAGATTGGGGTCCTATTATCTGGCCCGGAGGTGACCCATGGCAAAACGCCCTAGGGGACTGCTTACTGTCTGTCATGAGCTTAGTATCAAGTTAATTAAGCTTTTCAGATCAAGAAACGGTTGAAATATTGTAGGCTAACAATATAGGATGGGTTAGTCGGTAGAGCAAAAATGAATGCGGCAACATCCTATACAAATGAGAAGAGTGTACAAGTGGTATTAGAAAATAAAAACACATAACAAAACATGAAACGTGCGATAATAATAATTGCAGCATCATCATGTCACTTTGTAAGCGTTGCCCCATACTATCTAGTGCTTTAAGGGTAGGCTTAAGTTGATCGCTTAGTGCGATGTGTGCCTTAGGATGGGCTAGTGTAAGAGCCCATTGGGGTGGACTAATGCTAGGGTGCTTTACTGAGATTGGGGTCCCATTATCTGGCCCGGAGGTGACCCATGGCAAATCGCCCCAGAGGTCTGCTCACTGTCCATCATGAGCTTAATAACTGTGTGAGGTTTACAGTAAGTGTATATGCCTGGGTATGTCCCCTGTGTGGTATTGTCTTGCCCTGGTGGCGTATAGTCAGGGGCAATATAGAGGCAGACCGACTTGGACTGTAAGTGGGGGATCCCCTTCATACGATAGTTGTTTGGTGGGGACGAGGGGGGGGTGTATCTCAGTGTTCAGGTGTGTGGCTCGGGGGAAACTTGTCTATCATACTGTAGTGACTGCGTCTATAGTACTAAGTGTAATGTGTTCCTTTAGTTGTGTGCTCAGGAAGACATGCAATAGGTCGTGTCTTTTGGGGTTAGTCCAGCAGTTAGGTTGTGGCTAGGACGTATGAGTCCGGAGTGGATGTCCTCGGGACAAATGTGGGGGCTCCTGCCGGGTTCCATGCGTGCCTTTTCCTGGGCTCTATGCCCTGTTCTCCTTGGGTCAGTGCTGCAGCTTGGATTCCTAGTTTCTGAAGGAGAGTCCCGCTGTCATGCGGATCGTTGATCGTGAGCGTCTCGTCTCCGTGTGGGACAGATAAAGCACGGGAGGGTCGCCACCTGTATTGAATATCGTGTTGTTGCAAGAGAGTGGTAAGTGGACGGAAGGTGCGTCTCCATGCTAGGGTGTGTGCCGATAGATCTGTGAAGAGTGTCAAGTCCATCCCTTCAAAATGATATGGGGTCTGTCCTTTCGCGGCGGCCAGCACCGCTGTTTTGTCTTTGCCATGTTGGAATTGGAGGATAACATCCCTGGAGGCAGTGGTTGGTGCTCTGGTTGGCCGGGGTACTCTGAACAGGTTTGTGAGTATTATTGTTTTGGCGGTTTTCGGCGACATCAGGGTTGAGAGTAAACGCCTCGCGAAGTGCGGCAATTCGGTTTCAGGTAGGTTGTCTGAAACTCCTCGTATTTTAATATTATTTCGGCGCTTGGCATCTTCTAGGGCAGCGAAGCGGTGTTCATGATTCAGGTTCTGTTGTTGCAGCACCTTGACTGTGTGCTGTAGTGATTCAATCTGCTGAGTGCCTTTGGTGGATGTGGTTTCTAATTTGCTTATCCTGCCTGTTAAGCCTTGCAGGTCTCCCCTGAGTGCTGTCATGTCTGCCGAGATCTTTCTATGCAGGTCTGCCAGCAGGTCTTTTAGGACTGCAGTGGTGACTGGGGCAGTGTCTGCAGCTGTACCTGTTTGTGAGGTCAGTGTGTGGGGCTGTGGCCGCTGGATTGGAGGAGGGAGAGTGCTCTCTACCTGTTCGTATAGCAGGTCTTCAGAGAAGTCGGAGCTCTCATCCCCAAGGGACGCCATTTTAGGTCCGCGTGTATCTTGGGCCTGCCGCCACAAATCTCCTATCGTCGCCCCGAACCGGGGCTTGTCAGGTTTGGTTTTTCTTGCTTTCTTCCCCATCGGGTCCGCGGGAGCTGGGGGGGTCCTGGGTACCGTTTTTGACGGGTTTCGAGGTGGGTAACAGGCTTAGAAGGATTTTATTATCCGGAGCTCCGGAGATATGCGACCGCTCGCTGTTGCTGCTAGGCTCCGCCGGATCTTACACTATTTTAATGCACTTTAGAGATTAAGTATTTAAACAAAAACATTATATTGCTTAGAGATTAAGTATTTAAACAAAAACATTATATTGCTAGACGTTAGATTTTGCGATCAAGACAGGAAGGAATGTTTGCATTTGGAATTAAAATAAAGGACCATTTCCCTAAGATAAAGTTAGGAACAATAGTATATTGCAATATATTTTTCGAGCCTACAATACATTGTATACAGAACTGATATTGAAATATATATTTTAGTAAAAATATGGTTGGTGTAAAGTAGTTCTGTTGCATTTGCATTTGACATTAGCATTTTTTTTTTATTAAATGTGTTACTATTGCACACATATACTTTTATTCTGGCAAGCTGGCTACCCATCAAACTCTGTTAGAAACCCCTAGAATTATAACAATATACAAAATACATCCAGATTTGCGATATATATATATATATCGCAAATTATATACACTATATACACTAATATATAGTGTATTATATACACTATAGTGTACACTATATTATATACACTAATTAGTCACATCATTAAAGCGGCACTGTCATGCCGAATCCCGTTTTTCTTTTAACCCCCCTCCCGCCTCCACTACATCTAATTGACCCCTTAGTCACCCCCAAATGCCCCTAAACCCCCCAGATTAACTATTTATTAATCTTTATTTTCTGCACCGATCTTTATTCAGGGCGCCACCATCTTTGTGTGGGTAGGTGAAGTCCCTGTGGGACACGTCATCCGCCCACACTAGATAGCCTGTGAGATTCCCGCACATGCCCAGTGAAACACTTGGACATGCGAACGGGAATTTCATCTATTCATTCATTCGTCAGACAGACGAATGAATGAATAGAAAAATAAGACGAACAAACTAACACCGAATATCAGTGTTCGTTTGTTCTTCAGTTTGTTACAAGGAGGGAGCTACCGGCACGCAGCTCCCTCCTTGTAATATGTAAAGATAGAAGCGGCAGGGAGCAGTGCTCCCTGCCAATTCATAAGCTCCCCAGGTCCCCCCTCACTCTATGGGGGTCAATATGACCCCCATAATAGCTCAAGGGAGATTAAAATCTCCCGAATGCCCCTATACCGCGAGTAGGGGCATGTCCACTAAAAAGTGAGCAGCCTGTGGCTGCTCACTGTAGAAAATAATTACATAAATTACAATAGGGGGGGGCGAACCTATTGTCCTCCCCCCGGCCCCCACCCCTGAGCGGCGGGTGGGGGCCGTGAACATAATGGGGGGGGGGACCTACCGTCCTCCCCCCGGTCACCACCCCTGAGTGGTGGGTGAGGGCCCTAAAAAAACAATAAGGGGGGGACCTACTGTCCTCCTCCCCTGGCCCCCACCCCTGAGCGGTGGATGGGGGCCCTAAATAAACATGGGGGGACCTACTGTTGCCCCCCCGGCCTGCACCCCTGAGCGGTGGGTGGGGGCCCTAAATAAAGATAGGGGGGGACCTACTGTCCTCCCCCCCGCCCCCACCCCTGAGCAGTGGGTGGGGGCCCTAGATAAGAATGGTGGGGGGTGACCTACCGTCCTCCCCCCCAGCCCCCACCCCTGAGCAGTGGGTGGGGGCCCTAAATAAAGATAGGGGGGGACCTACTGTCCTCCCCACCGGCCCCCACCCCTGAGAGGTGGGTGGGGGCCCTAGATAAGAATGGTGGGGGGGGACCTACCGTCCTCCCCCCCAGCCCCCACCCCTGAGCGGCGGGAGGGGCCATAAAAAACAATAAGGGGGGGACCTACTGTCCCCCTCGGCCCCCACCCCGGAGCGGCGGGTGGGGGCCCTAAATGAACCCCCCCATCAAGGTGACTAGGGCTCCCAAGCTCCTGGTCACCCCCCACCCCCCACCCAAATCAAACTATCCCCTACCTACCCCCATCACTCTAAAAATAGTGAGGGGGGAATAAAATAACTAACCTGTAAAGAAAAATTAAACTTACCATTTGACGTCTTCTTTTTTCTAAAATCTTCATTTTTCCTCGAAGGGTGAAGATGGATTATGGTTTTTTAGCATCGGATTTTTTATTTTTCGTAGGCTTTTTTTTTTTGCGCTCGTTTTTTTAAATTTTATTTTAAGTTCAACGGGTATGATGGCTTTTTATTTGCCCATTTTGGGGCTGAAAAATGAAGATTTTAGAAAAAACAGAAGACGTCAAATGGTAAGCTTATTTTTTCTTTACAGGTTAGTTATTTTATTCCCCCCTCACTATTTTTAGGGTGAGGGGGGTAGGTAGGGGATAGTTTGATTTGGGTGGGGGGTGGGGGGGTGACTAGGAGCTTGGGACCCCTAGTCACCTTGATTGGGGGGGGATTTTCATTTAGGTCCCCCCTTATTGTTTTTTTAGGGCCCCCACCCCACCGCTCAGGGGTGGGGGCCGGGGGGGAGGACGGTAGGTCCCCCCCACCATTCTTATCTAGGGCCCCCACCTACCGCTCAGGGGTGGGGGCCAGGGGAGGACAGTAGGTCCCCCCCCATATCTTTATTTAGGGCCCCCACCCACCGCTCAGGGGTGGGGGCCAGGGGGGAGGACAGTAGGTCCCCCCTTATTGTTATTTAGGGGGCCCCCACCAGACGCGCAAGGGGGGGGCGGTTATTAGGTTTTTTGTTTTTGTTTTGTTTTTTTACAGTGAGCAGCCACAGGCTGCTCACTGCTTACTAGACATGCCCCTACTCGCAGTATAGCAAGTAGGGGCATATTATTTACTAATACTAAGTCATCTTTACTTAGTATTAGTAAATGTGGCTGAAAGACCAATTTAGGTCTTTCAGACTTTTAGTAGATAACTCCCTGATACCGTGGGAATTAGGGAGTTATCTACTAAGCGGCCGCAAGATGCAGCCACAGCACAAATAGGATCGGAGATTCATTCATTAGAATGGAATTCCGATCCGAACAAAGTGCCGAACTGCGTTCTAAAACAAACGAACATACTGTTCTCATTCAGTAAGAACGCAATTCGGTAGTTTAGTCTAAAATGACAGGAAGCATCGTGGGAACACAGAGGAAAGGTAAGAATTATGGGAAAATTGATCTGGCCAGCGGAAATGAAGCACACTTTGTTCCTCCGCTGGTCAGAGCTGGTCAAGCAGAGGAATCCTCCATAAGGCAAAGAGTCCCTTCTTTGTCTTATGATTTTAAAGAAAACTATAGCAGTCAGGAAGAAACGGAGAACAGACCCTGAGAGAGGGGGAGAAGAGGAAGAGATTGAGGAAAGGTAAGTTCGGCATGACAGTGCCGCTTTAAATAAACAAAAAACCCACTGACAGGTAAAGTGAATAACATTGATTATATTGTTACAATAGCACTTGTCCAGGTTTGAATATATTAGGCAGCAAGGGAACATTTCATTTATTTAATTTCATGTATTGGAAAAGGGAAAAAGAACAAGTGAAAAGATCTGAGTGACTTCACAAGGGCCAAATAGTGATTGCTAGATGACTGGGTTAGAGCATCTCCAAAATGGCATGTCTTGTGGGGGTGTTCCTGTGGTTAGTACCTATGAAAAGTGGTGTAAGGCAGGACAACCGGTGAAGGGTCATGGACGCCCAAGGCTCATTGAGACACCTGGGGAGGAAAGGTTAGCCCATCTGGTCCAATCACATAAAAGAGCTACTGTAGATAAAATTTGCAGAAAAACATAATACCGGCCATTGAAAGATAAGTGTCAGAACACACAATGCATCGCAGTTTGCTGCACATGGGCCTGCGTAGCCACAGACCAGTCAGAATGGAAATTATAGACCTGTGAGCTTATCTTCTGTGGCTGGGAAAATATTTGAAGGGCTATTAAGGGATAACATTCAGGAATTCATTGGGAAGAACTTTGTTATTATCAATAATCAGCATGGTTTTATGAAACATAGGTCATGTCAAACTAACCTAATTGCATTCTACGAAGAAGTAAGTAGATGTATAGATCAGGATGTTGCAGTGGATGTGATTTGCTTGGATTTTGCCAAGGTATTTGATACTGTTTCTCACAATAGGTTAGTCTTCAAACTAAAAGAAATTGGTCTAGATGAATATTCTTGTTCTTGGATAGAACATTGGCTTAAGGATAGAGTACAATGAGTTGTCATTAATGGTAAACTTTCAGGCTGGACAAAAGTGGTAAGTGGTGTCCCTCAGGGCTCTGTTTTGGGACCGCCTCTATTTAACATAATTATAAATGATCTTGAAATAGGCATTGGAAGCCATGTATCAGTGTTTGCAGATGACACAAAACTTTGTAAGGTAATAAAATGTGAGCAGGATATTGCTTTGCTGCAGAGGGACTTGGATAGATTGGGGGACTGGGCACTAAAATGGCAGATGAAATTTAACGTAGAGAAATGCAAAGTTATGCACTTTGGGGTCAAGAATGCACAAGCAACTTACACCCTAAATGGTAGTGAATTAGGGATAACCATACATGAGAACAATTTGGGAATTGTTATAGATAACAAATTAGGCAGCAATATGCAATGTCAATCTGCAGTTGCTAAGGCCAGTAAGGTTTTGTCATGTATAAATAGATTTATATAATTCTCGGGATGAAAATATAATTTTGCCTCTTTATAAATCGCTGGTAAGACCACACCTTGAATATGCTGTGCATTTTTGGGCACCTTTTCTAAAGAAGGATATCATTGAACTAGAAAAAGTGTAGAGATGAGCTACAAAATTTATAAAAGGAATGGAGAATTTTAGTTACGAAGAAAAGTTAAAAAAATCTCTTTAGTTTGGAAAAACGGCACCTGAGACGGGATATGATAACATTATACAAATATTTTCTGGGCCAGTAAAAACCATTATCTGAAGATCTATTCATAAACAGGGCTAAACATATACATAGGACACTAGGTCACACATTTAAGCTGGAAGAAAGGAGATTTCATCTAAGGCAAAGAAAAAGTTTTTTTACAGTAAGAGCAATAAGGATATGGAAATCCCTGCCTGAAGAGGTGGTTTTATAAGAGTCCATACAGATGCTTAAACTTCAATTGGATAAATACTTGCAAAAACATAACATACAGGGATATAATTTCTAATTAGTGTGGTAATAGCTGCTTGATCCAAGGAGACACCTAACTGCTATTTTGGGGTCAATAAGGAATTATTTTTTTTTGTGCAAAATTGGTAGCGCTTCAGACTAGGTTTTTTGCCTTTCTTTTAGATCAACAGCAAAAACATATGTGAGGAAGGCTGAACTTGATGGACGCAAGTCTCTTTTCCGCTATGTAACTATAGTAATATGTAAAGAATAGTTATTTCTGGTTTAATTACTCTTTTTATCTGAAACAAAATGGCACTACCCTGGGCACCAGGTTTGCACCCAGCTATGCCAACCTTTTCATTGCAGAGGGGTAGGGCTTCCTAGGTTATGTCTTGTATTGTCCCAGATTCGCACTGCGAGTTTGATCTCCCCCGGCAATAGCGGGATATGTGGCCGAAAGCGTTTGGGGAGCCACATGATAGTGGGTCAAAGGCTTCATGGCCTGCTTCAAGGGCTTCAACACCCATTGTGGTTGTTCAGTGCTGAGAAAGTGGGGCAGGACTGATGTCAACACCGCTGCCTGGTAATAGGCTTTAATATCTGGGAGGACGAGGCCCCCTTGCCTTGTCGGTGCCCGTAGCAAGCTCCCCGGTACCAGAGCTTTGCACCCCCCCCCCCACACAAACCTAGATATATCTTTTTGAGTTGTCTGGAGATAGGATTGGGGTACCTGGATCGGTAAGATGCGGAACAGGTATTGGAGCCTAGGTAGAAAAGACATTTTGATCGTCGCAACCCGTTCCGTCCAGGTCAGAAACAGAGAAACCCACTTCTTCATGAGGTGCTGGCAGTCCTTGCAGACTCTAACATAGTTAGCAGGGAAGCTGTCTGTTGGCTTTTTTGTAAAGGTCAGACCTAGATATTTGATGTTATCTGTTCTCCACTCAAAGGTATAGTCCCTCCTGAGAGCGGATAATGTTTGTGGGTTTAGCCACACTCCCAACTCTTGGGTCTTGCCAGTAATAAGTGAGTAATAAGACATCTTCCCATAGTGCTTGATTAGGTCGAGTAAGTGTGGAAGTGAGTATGACCTACTTTTCTATATGGAAGGCATCTATCTATCTCTTCAGCAAGGCAGTTTATTGAATTTCTAAATTTGAATAGTATTGTTTTAACAGCTGATTTTAGTACTTCAGAAGTTACTTATTTGGATTTAGATATTTATATAAAATATAAACCAAAACGCACTTTAAAAAAGTACATATGAACAATTACATAAGCACAGACAATTGCCATAATAAAGTATGGTTAGAGGGCATACCAAAAAGCCAAATGATGAGACTCAAATGGAAATGGAAATGCTCTAAAGTATCAGTTTTCAAAGCCCAAGCAAAAGTAAAAGTAGATCAGAACATTGCTGGAACATACAAAAGGGTTTTGAAAATAACTCCCATTTTTATGCACACAATAAAGATCCTAATGCATTTAAATTTATGGGTATTGCAATTGTGAAGAATCATTGGTGAGGTGGAGATCTGACCAAGAGATTGGGCAAAACTGAAATGGAATGTGTATATCGCTTAGAAACGTTAAATCCGAAAGGACTAAATGCGAACCTAAAACTTTTCAATTTTTTATATAAAAAAAATTATTTGTAAAGTTTTTATAAAGTTTTATTTTTTAACATTTATCTAATATATAAAATGTTGTATTACTTCTTCACTTAATTCTTTTTCTCTTGATCATACTCATACCTACCTTTATGCCTCTTCCTCAATATATGTCTGATGTATAGTAATATACATAGTCCGGAAGATGGGGGGGCCCAAGGTCTTTAACATCCACCAGCTCCGTGATGTCATCATGGAGAAGTGGAAGAGGACTCCAGTGGCAACCTGTGAAGCTCTGGTGAACTCCATGCCCATGAGGGTTAAGGCAGTGCTGGAAAATAATGGTGGCCACACAAAATATTGACACTTAGGGTCCAATTTGGACATTTCCACTTAGGGGTGTACTCACTTTTGTTGCCAACGGTTTAGACATTAACATGACTGTGTGTTGGGTTATTTTGAGGGGACAACAAATTTACACTGTTATACAGGCTGTAAACTTACTACCTTACATTGTAGTAGAGTGTAATTTCTTCAGTGTTGACACATAAAAAGATATAATAAAATATTTACAAAAATTGTAAGGGGTGTGCTCACTTTTCTCAATTTGTATTTTATTGAATTTCATGCTCAATAGCAGATGTTCACATCAGTGTATGGTAGTTGAAAATATAACAAAAAGTGCATAACACATAGATCATACATAGCACATAAATCATAAGTCATCTCTGGCTAACTGCTCTGTGTATGCTACAGCTTTTTCTGTTGCCTTCTGTGGTAAGGGTGTGTCAGGTTTCTATTGTCACCTTGGGCTAGGATTTAGGGGTATTGGCCTCTCTGTGTGGCTATGGTAGCACCTGTTGGTCAGGTGTGTGGGCACAGAAACAAGGGATCTTGGTAGTGGTTCGGGAGGCTGGAGTGTAATAAGAAGTGTGCCTATGGTACTGTCTTATATGTGCACTGCCTTACTCAACAGGTATAGGTTCAAAGTCTACGGACTCCAAGTCTGTTTGTTTTGAGCTGGGACAGCGATTTGCCTTTCCCGGCCCCTTCTACGGTGTGTCCTCTTGTGCCTGCTCCTGTCAGTGGATCCCCCCTGTCCAGACAACGGAATAGCTTCTCTGGGTCTTCGTCAGAGGTATGTATGATTGTTTGGTCACATTTGTCACCATCAGGGCTCCGTCCGCTCTCCAGCGATATCTCACCGAGTGGTCTCTTAACTTCTTGGCTACCAGGGACGGGTTTTCTCACTTTTGTGAGATATTGTACATGTTGTTTTTCTTTCTTTCTAGAGAGTGTCGTCTAATAATTGTATTTACTCTATTACTTTTGCATTTCTAGGAAATTCATACCAGGAACTATGTTGTTTTTCTACATACATACATTTGTGATAAAGACTGTGATATAATAATATTATGATGTAATGCATTGAGAATGCATTGGGATTGGTGTCTGGCAGTGTAGATTGGTCCAATGTGCAAAGCAAAGCATACTAGTTAACAGGTGCTTCTCGTCAACTGAGTCACTAAGTTCTCTCTCCAGATATTGCCCAAACAAATGCAAAGTCTATTTTTCTATCATGCAACTCTGGGAATCTCTGTATCTGCACAATACTCTGGTGTGCATTAATTTTCTTAGCAAGATGCTTTTCTGATTGGTCATCCATGACATATCATTATGTATATTGGTAAGTATGCCTGATTCCATATTTCAATTAACAGTCTCTCTTGTGTCTGCAGGGAACACTGATGAAGTCTCTGATATATCCTTACCGCTAATGAGGTTGTGGATAATGTTAGTTGCAGAATCAAAGAAATGGAAGAATACAATCGCCACCACTGAGAAAATGTTAAAAAGTAGTCAACCTGTTCAGAAACTGAGACAAGAAACTAAAAGTGTGAAATAGGGCCCCTTCCTGTAGAAAGTGTAGCAGTGAAAGCTTACTGAGTCTTTCATAGGGAAATAAACACAATTTATTGCCGCATTTAACATTTCCGGAAAGTTTAAAAGGAGAGGAGCACCATAAAATGCAGCCATGTAAAATACACTTGTCTTTCAATTATATACACCTGTAATATTCTGAGTGTAAATATACTGTCATTCTATAACAAAATTGTTCCAAGTTCAGGTGGTCTTTTTTTTTCTCCATATTTTAATTCCACATACTGTATATATGCAGATTTACTTCAGAATACTGGAAAGCTCTGACTTTCTTTGAAGTAAAAGATCAGTCAATTATATTGACCTATATCCCCAGAATACAGCAATATTGTACATGTACATTCCAACTGGCCCTCTGACCTTAATATGGGCTTTCATACCACGATGGCAGCTTTGTTCTAAAGTATCGTTTGCATACTATTCACTAGTTTGGTATCATATTTGCCAACATTTACCACATCTGTTGCCTTTAATTCAGTGATGTAGATGGGTGGGGTTGTTGGCACAAGCCTCGAATGTGAGGCACTATAACCCAGACCTTTTTGTCCTGCTATCCCTTCCCACTGCCTATCTCCTCCGTAAGGTCCATAACAGGGCATTACTTATTTGTTATATTCTTTTGAACAGTCAACTTAAAACATCATCATCGTACATTCTTGGAAAGAGTTCTCCATATGCATGTCCCTGTAATATAATACATACTCTCCTAATGGGAATGCACCATAAATCTCCATAAATGAGGAAATGATTTAAGCTATTATAAACTTAAGGGGGGCAGAGCCTGACCAGCATGGCCACCGGACCCACATCGCATTAGCCGCTAGCCTGACATGGATGTTTTTTAAGCCAACTAACTCCCAACACCCCAATCTGCCTAATCTAAGGGACTTATTATCTACTGTCAGCTTCCATAGAGTGCCCAAAGCTCACCTGTCCGGTGGATCACATTAAGGCCTACCAATCGGTCAGACAGGGGAGGCAGCCACTCTACATTGAGCCCTCAGGAACCTTATCTTCTCAAATGACTTTTCCCCCTTTGGACCAGCGGGGGTCATCCAGGTCCCACTGACCTGCCTAAGCACCTATGCAGACAGCTCCAACCTGTACCGGAGTCAGCTCTGCCTGCAATCCCCTCTCCCAAGATGGTGGAGGAGCATCCACTTTATGGGATCCGGAAAATACAGCCTGCACTAAACCAACGTTACTCTGTGGAGCAGTCGCTATGGTGACTGGAGGACATTTTTTATCGCTTCTGTGAAACTCTTGTGAGCCGCTCACCTACACTACCTCCTCAGCAACAAAGAAGGCCCATAAGGGCAGCGGTCGGGAGGTGTGGGACACCTCCGGGCAAAGCCTCTCGCACACACCAACATGTCTCACAAGGACTACACACTTACCTACCTAAGAGGCTTCCATCACTACCCAGGTGAAGAAAGACAGCTCCAGGTCCACAGCGTACCCGAAAACATCAGAGACATCCGCAACAACTCCTAATCTCTCATGCTGACCACATCCTACCATCAGGCATGCATAAGCAGAGGCCATATCCTCTACCTCCCCGAAAGGCTGTGATGTCAGGGGGATCACCAAAGCTGCAGCACAGCACAACTCCACACTTTATCCTGTTGCTCCATCGACCTCCTCTTGGGCTCTAAAGCTACCTCATGCAACATGTATTGAACTCTTGCCTACCATCCTGGGGCATCGGCTGAGCGGACCTGTGATGGATCAGCAGATTTCCCATTGCCATACCAGTTCTAAGGGCTAACACTCTGTAGTATTGCTATCTAAGTGATGTGCTATGATCACAATTAATAGCTGATCCCTATTAACACTGTTAGGTGTTGGTTCCTAGCTGCATTCTAATGAATTTGTTTTACTTATACCTACTCTCAAATATTTTACCAGGAAGGTAAACCAGGAAGGATACATTGAGATTTCTCTCATTTTCAAGTATGTCCTGATGCCATTCTCTAACACCGCATGCCTGGATATAAGTTGCACACTGACATAAGCATGTTTTACAACATACGTTAACACATGTATCACCGTGTCTATGACGTTGCATAGCTTAGTATCTCTCTCTCAATAGTTAAACTAGACATGTTATGCTTAGCCTGTACTCTACACTATATTGAAAAATTGTGCAGTATACTCAAATGCCTTGTATCTTTTATGCTTTGTCTAATTAACTGTCTTGCCAATGCTGTTGGGGCATTGTAAGAATGTCTGTTAATCATATGCACGCAAAAATAAAAAATAAAATATAAACTTAAAAATATAAAACTTAAAACAGAACGGAACACAGTACTTTTAATCTTTTCCAATCTTTGTAACACTAAGATGGTTGATCACACTTTTTAAGTAAGCGTTTGGGTAATTCTCTACCCTGGTAGCGCTACTAGAGATCACATAATGTCTTCCTTTAGAGTTCTCCTGTCAGATTATTAAGGCCGTCTAACAATTAACCTTGGGTGGGATATTGCTGTCCCAATAATTAAATATTGGATATGTGTCTATCTGTTTTTTGACTGTTGCTCTGTGTGTCTGTGGTTGTAGGTCTGTCTGTTTGTGACTGTGTGTGCCTTTCAGGGCTTGTGTGTGCTTGTTTGTATCTGCTTCCTGGACTAAAGAAGAGAAGTGTCCCCCTTATAGAGACACACAAGCTGCATATCCCAGAGCCAGGTCTAATTGGCTCTGAATCAGGTGAGCAAGGTCTTTACTTACCTTTGGCTGTTCACACAGTTTATACTGTACTTCACCAGTAGCTGTTCTGTTTTTTATTTTTTTATCTCCCATTGAGTCAGACTGAAGAGGGCCTGTGTCCCCTTAGAACACATCTACTCGTGAGATCTGAGCCTGTTCTTATTTGGCTGTATTCCATGTGAGTGCACATTGATTATACCTACACCCACATTGGAATATCTAATATACTACACTATATTGTGTTTCTCTTATTTATCTAGCATATTGATGCATATTCATGATGTAAGTAAAGTTTTTTAGTGCTCCACTACTGTCACTGGTAGTAATTGGTTTCCACTCAGTTGACTTATATTCACATATTGCTTGGAACTTGGGAGAGGCAAGGGTGTGGCTTTAGGTAGGGGGTCATCAAGTTATTTTGGGCTCAAACCCCAGGTGTATTTTGACCCTAGCAACACCCCTGCCTGTTATCTACTAGATGTCTTCTTGTCTGTTTTTTGTATTTTTTTTATTTATTGAAACTTATTATCCAATAAACATTGACTGCTACAAAGACTGCTACAAAAATAAGTTCTAGTTCATATTGTGGCCTGACAGGCATAGCATAAACTAGCTAATGTGCAAAATGTGGGTCTCCTTCTTCTCCCTTTTGCCTGTGTATACCCCAGACTTAAAATGTAATGAACAGAGACTTGTCATAACAAACTATACCAGTTGTAACAAAGAAGGAAGAAGAATCTGAGTATATCCTGCGGCAGGAGACTATTTTAAGCTGAGTTAGCATTAAGGAACACTTATTGCTGCAGGACTGGAAGTGTATAACACTCTGTTACTCCCACACACAAAGACTCGATCCAACACCTGGCCATAACTAGCATTATTTTGTTTATATTCAGACAAGTGGACTTTTTTAATCACATTTGTACAGGAAATGGGAAATGTTACTTTACTTTACTTTTAAGACTATTACGAAAATGTCGTAAGTGTAATATTAGCCTAAAACATAGGATATATGGTATCGTAATAAATTAGGACAAAAAGAAAACCATTTATGCATATATGTAAGCTTAAGAATAATAATTAAAATTGTGTAAAACACATCTATTTATACATTCATTCATTCATTCATACTGTTTTGCCATCCTTTCTGATACCTTCAACATGTTTGAGCTTATTAACACGGAAGAAGAAACATGATTATTGTAGAACATAATGTAAGTACAAAAGTAAAATAAAAAGGTCAAATACTCATCATGAGTATTTGTAAGTAATCTTCTGAATCTTCTGTAAGTGGACTCAAATGCTCACATAAAGTAAATATGGCTGCCTGATTAACCCCTTAAGGACCAAACTTCTGGAATAAAAGGGAATCATGACATGCCACACATGTCATGTGTCCTTAAGGGGTTAAAAGCTGGAATCTGTATGAAGAGTCTTCCCTTATTTCTTTCCCTCTGACTAATCTTCATTAGGCTGTGCAGGGTCTATAGTTGATATTATTGATAGGTTCTTCTCTATAGCTTCAGCTGGATAGTAGAGTGGAGTACATGTGTCTTTATTTGTTTAATAATACAAATTGAAATTGTTTAAAATGTGTTAAGGTCACCTCTCAGCAACTTTACAGCACCCCAATATTTTTGGGTCCTACACTAATTCCAAAGTGGGAGACAAATTAAACATATTAAATGAGCTTAAGTGTATTTAATTAATCTGTTGTAAGAGCAGTGTGAATATAATAATGCAAACGTGATAGTGCTTTGACGTATATACTCACAATGCATATCATATATCTGCTACATACCAAATTAAAATTATAGGTAATTTAATTAAATTGATTATAATAAATTTTTGGGCAGGGCGCTCAACCCAAAAGGAATCTGGTCTGGACACCAAACTTAAATAGTCAAGAAAAAAAGGGAATTGGGGGCTTTTCTAGCAATGGAGCTGGAGTAGAGACCATTGCTGAGAAATGCATGTTTTGGGCTTTACATCAGAATCTGATAACTTTGTTGGCCTTACAGCAGAATGTGATCACTCAAGATGAACACAGATTCATTGTACCCAACGCTAGTCCTACAATCACAATCTTTTATTTCCTACCGAAAGTCCATAAAAGTCTGACAACATCCACCCAGGGAGCCCTTCTGTTATTGATGGGTTATCTCACTGAAGGTTACAAAACAAAAACTTCAAATGTTAGAAAACATGCAAATACCACCTTACATTCTGCTGGCAAGTGGCAATATAATCTCTCTGTATAGTAACATATCACACCACTTCTTAATTCATGCTCATGGTTTTGATGAGGAACAAATTGGATTAATTCTGTCCCTATTTCATAATTATTCCACCTTCAATGGCAGGTATTATTTACAGCTACGTGGGTCGGCCATGGGTACAGCCTGTGCTCAGTGATGCAAGTCTGTATTTTGACTGGTAAGAAGCAACTAGTTTCTGTTTCATCTACTTGAAAAAAAAATGGCCAATTTTTGCGGGCTAAAAGAAAAAGAGGACTTCATCATTGAAACCAAATTATTACACCAACACTTTAAGGACTAAGGTTATCCTAACAAAGTGCTGAAAAGAGCCTTTAAAAGGGCATATTCTCAAGATAGACATACTAGTGTCAAGTCTAATAGACCCAAACTGTCCGCCCAAATAATACAATGTGTTGGTACAGTTGACTGAGCTTGGGAAGAAATTAAAGAGTTTCTCTGTCGTTATTAGCCAATTCCCAAACATGACCATGATCTACACACTAGCTAGTTATCTATCCAGTAGGTACTCAATGAAAGCAGACATCAAGAATCTTCCAACAGCAAGCCCATGGAAGAAAACACAGGCAACACTTAAGGTACATCACTCCACATTTTTGCAGGATGTATTCCTATGAATAAATATACACTATCAATATGCTGGAGTGGATGATCTAAATTCTTTGAATGATCTACAGACTGTCCTTTCTAATATTCCTTCTGTGACCCATAGAAGGTCTTGGAATCATCTATTTTGGCACACAGCCATGTAACATCATGTATGGCACTCCACTAATATTACCATCTCTGTGGCCACTGTAAGGCATATAAACTATAAAAGCTTTTTTTTTTTTTTCAGGTTGTGCATGCGCGCAAGTCTGGTCGAGGTCTGGAAGAAATGGTCTGAGGTCTGTGTGGGAGGAGGCAGGCACGCTCAAGTAGAGCATGACTGTAACTTCTGCTATCTCAGGGGAGCTTATGGAAGGAGGCTGCAAACCTCTTTGGCTGTTTGATTGACAGCCACAGGGGTGTTCCCTAATTCATTTATAAAAGTGCTGATTTCTCATAGAAATGGGCACTTTTATAAACTGGGGTTAAACTCGAATACTCCCCACCCATGGAGCACTTCAGCAAACTGTATTCCATTGGGGTGAGTAGAAGTTACTAGTAGGCCTAGTACCTACTGTCCCTACACTGACCTCCAATATATTCTCCCCAATATGTTGGCTAGGGGTCTGAGGTCTGTGTGGGAGGAGGCAGGCACGCTCAAGTAGAGCATGACTGTAACTTCTGCTATCTCAGGGGAGCTTATGGAAGGAGGCTGCAAACCTCTTTGGCTGTTTGATTGACAGCCACAGGGGTGTTCCCTAATTCATTTATAAAAGTGCTGATTTCTCATAGAAATGGGCACTTTTATAAACTGGGGTTAAACTCGAATACTCCCCACCCATGGAGCACTTCAGCAAACTGTATTCCATTGGGGTGAGTAGAAGTTACTAGAAGGCCTAGTACCTACTGTCCCTACACTGACCTCCAATATATTCTCCCCAATATGTTGGCTAGGGGTTCCCAAACGCATTGTCACCACCTAAAACAAAGTCCCTACCTACCCCCCTCCCACCCTAATAATAGTGAGAACCTGCAAAACAAATTGCAATTACCAACAGAAGTCTTCTTTCTTATAATTCTTCTCTTCTTCATCCCCTAAAAATAACAAATAAAAAGTGAGCACAAAACCCCCCCAAAAAAGACCACTGTAAAAATAAAAACACCGGAACAAAACCCATAGAGTGCTCGCTACACAATGAGCACTCACAGTGGAGAAATCCCTTTAATAGGTTTACTAACCAACCAATCAGAGTGCTCTTGGTGATATTGCAAAGCGTAGGAAATCTTTCTCATTTATCCAAACAAATATTATAGAATTGGTCAGATGAACGATACCATGACTGCATTTTGCTTTAGTAAATATGAGAATTGACATTGTGGTTGAAATTCGTTTGTTTTCACCAAATTTTTTACATTTGACGTATATCAAAAGACGTAGATCTTTTGTACATGTTTGTGTATATAACAAAGATGGAGCAGAATTTAAAAAACAATACAAAAACAGTTATATAAAATAAGAAATACTACTGTGCAAAATGTAGAACTTACACCCTATATAGGACATGTAAACATCCATAAATCGATCGAACGTTGCACTTTTGTGACTTTATTACATGATGTATATTAAAAATGTCTTAATTAAAGAAAAAAACTTGCCAAATCATGTTTTTTTTTCTTAAATCTTCTGTCAACTGAGGGCACATTTGCAATCTTGTTCGTATGTTTTAGTGAACAGTCATTACATGCCTATTGCTACTGGTAGCAGGTAGCAGCTTTTTAACACAGGGTGTTACTGGCTACTGCTTCTTCTAAAAGCTAGTTACTGGTGAGTAGCTACCAGCTACCATTATTCTCTAAGAAATCCAACACTAACCTGGTGGACTGGTGCAAAGTAGTAAATAGTAGTTAAATCCCTATATATTCTCTAGAAAAAATTGCGTTACCTATATGGCACTACACTGAAACCCTAAAGCACATATCAGAGCACATTAAATTATATCAAAGAGCAATAAAATAAATGAAAAGGGTCAGGTAAATACATTTATTTTTTAAAAGTAAAATGAATGTTTCAATTAAAGTAACAATTTCCATACCTTAAGCAAACATCAAATTTACACAGATATAAATCTGGCACACCTCATAATCAGTGTTTAATACATGTATGCATTGTCACTATCACCTGCTAAAGCCACTCCTAGAGTGCAGTATGCCATTTCTAACAGCAAGGTATGATTGCTATGGTGCAACACCAGATGATTTAAGAATAGAGAGAATAGAGAGAAGCTTAGAGTAACTCAATAGCTTACCCTTAATGAAATCCCTGTTGTTTGTACCTGTGTGTCTATGTATCTGCATGTGTGTCAGTGTGTATCTGTATCTCTGTATCTGTTTAAGTGTGTCATTGTTTGTATCTGTGTATTTGTACAACTGTGTCAGTGTTTGTATCTGTGTGTCTATGTGCAGCATGTGTATCAGCGCTTATATCTGTGTCTTTGTGTGAATTTGTGTATTTATATAACATACAAGATACAAGATCCAGTGTACTCACTCATCCACTAAACAGTAAATTCAAATATCACAGAATGTAATAGTTTTATTTAAAAACACCTCACCTAGGCAAAAAATAATGGGGGTTTAGTTATAGTATATGATGATACATTGCATTAGCCTGCCACAACATCAATATATCCCATTCTTGACAGGTCCTACTCTAGCACCTAATGCTTGCTCTTATGAGGTTAAAGGAACACTATAGTCACCTAAATTACTTTAGCTAAATAAAGCAGTTTTAGTGTATAGATCATTACCCTGCAATTTCACTGCTCAATTCACTGTCATTTAGGAGTTAAATCACTTTGTTTCTGTTTATGCAGCCCTAGCCACACCTCCCCTGGCTATGATTGACAGAGCCTGCATGAAAAAAAAAACTGGTTTCACTTTCAAACAGATGTAATTTACCTTAAATAATTGTATCTCAATCTCTAAATTGAACTTTAATCACATACAGGAGGCTCTTGCAGAGTCTAGCAAGCTATTAACATAGGAAGGGATAAGAAAATCTTCATTAAACAGAACTTGCAATAAAGAAAGCCTAAATAGGGCTCTCTTTACAGGAAGTGTTTATGGAAGGCTGTGCAAGTCACATGCAGGGAGGTGTAACTAGGATTCATAAACAAAGGGATTCAACTCCTAAATAGCAGAGGATTGAGCAGTGAGGCTGCAGGGGCATGTTCTATACACCAAAACTGCTTCATTAAGCTAAAGTTGTTCAGGTGACTATAGTGTCCCTTTAATCCACTTACTTGGTTTCATGTATGTGCATGTATGTCAGTGTTTGTATCTGTGTGTCTGTGCATCCGCATGTGTGTCAGTGTCTTTATCTGTATGTGTGTCAGTGTGTGTGTCTGTCTGAGTTTCTGCATGTTGTCAGTGTGTCTATTTGCACTGTGAAAAGCAAGGGGAGTCTGAGGCAGAGGAGAAGCAGTGAATGCCTTAGGCAGAGGAGAAACAGGGAGAGCTTGGGGCAGAGAAAAAGCAATGGAGCCTGGGGCAGAGGAGAAGCATGGGAGGTTCGGGCAGAAAAAAGGGGGAATGGGCCACAGAAATGTTAAATAACAACAACTATTTCACTAATATTAGGGGTACAATTTATGTTATATTCATTTACTCAAGTGAAAAAAGGGTGGGAACCACTGTCTGCAATAGAGGATTAGCTGTGGCATACAGCACATACTCTTTATATGAGGAGCTGATATTCTTCATAACAATATACACATTTTATTTTAATGTTGTTTTTAAAGATGTCTTACTAGTTTTTTTACTTTCATGATAATAGTACACAACAATAAAGATCACTATATCTAAATTATACTTTAAAATATTTGCCCCTGTTTGATTCCTTTAATATTCTGTAGTCCCCGCACAACACAATAAGGAGACATATTCAACCATGGATTTCTTATCCTGCTCAGAATGTTTTTATGACTAACAAATTTAGAAATCACATTCTTATAGTGTTTTTGTTCACCTTGTAAGGACGTTGTATTTAAAAGTGTGTCTCAGATGCATGTTTTTTTTAGTGCATGCCAGATCTAAAATAATGTAGTCCCGGGCGTGCACCTCATTATGTAGTCATCTTGCTTCCTGTTTTATACAAAATTGTATCTGTACTGCAAAATTGGCAATGTTGAGACAAATGATTTATTCTAGTCTTTCATGTAGGTTATTTTTTTTTGTCATAGTTATACTTTACATGAGTATACTGCCAGACTATCAAACAGTACACTACATTGAAAAGGCAGTGGCCAGAACACTTTTTTGCCTCTGCGCTTGCATTTTTTTCCCTATATTTTGAAATTCAAGGATGGTGATCAGTTAACTCTGCCTTTTTTGTATATGAAAGATAACATGACAGTTTTAATACAATAGTTGTTTTAGAAATATTCTAAATTCCATGAGACTGTTCACATTGCTCATTTTTAGATTGTTTCCATTTTTTAAAAATGTTTTGGATATAAATTTTTTTTGGCATTATAATACTCGATCTTATTTTATTGTACTGCTGGAGTGACCATTCTTCTGTTCTACAAAACAAAAAAACAAACAAAAAACAACGCAGGTCTACATGCATGTACAAGGAAATTTGGACTTTTTCAAATATATGACAGGAAAGCTTTGCAAACTACTGTTATTACAAACTACTTGTTTAGTTCACCACAAAGCTATCTTGCTCATAATGTTTCATAACAAACAGTGCTCTCTTATCTTCCTTTATCATCATTTTAAAAACATCCTCTCTCTTTGTTAGTCCTTACACTAATCTGATGCATTCTGGCCAATCCTTTTTAAATTCCTTACTCTCTGCATCTTTACCTCACATTATATATACAGTCTCCCACACAAGTGAGTACAACCCTCACATTTTTGTAAATATTTTATTATATCTTTTCATGTGACAACACTGAAGAAATGACACTCTGCTACAACGTAAAGTAGTATGTGTACATCCTGTATAACAGTGTAAATTTGCTGTCCCCTCAAAACAACTCAACACACAGTCTATAATGTCTAAACCATTGGCAACAAAAGTAAGCACACCCCTAGTTGGAAATGTCTAAATTGGGTCCAAGATGTCAAAATTTTGTGTGGCCACAATTATTTTTCAGCACTGCCTTAACCCTCATGGGCATGGAGTTCACCAGAGCTTCACAGGTTGCCATTGGAGTCCTCTTCCACTCCACCACAACAACATCACAGAGCTGGTGGATGTTAGAGACCTTGCGCTCCCCCACCTTCAGTTTGAGGATGTCCCACAGATGCTCAATAGGGTTTAGGTCTGGAGACATGCTTGGCCAGTTCATCACCATTACCTCCAGCTTCGTTAGCAAGGCAGTGGTCATCTTGGGGGTGTGTTTGGGGTTGTTATCATGTTGGAATACTGCCCTGCAGCCCAGTCTCCGAAAGGAGGGGATCATGCTCTGTTTCAGTATGTCACAGTACATGTTGGCATTCATGGTTCCCTCAATGAACTGTAGCTAACCAGTGCCGGCACCACTCATGCAGGCCCAGACCATGACACTCCCACCACCATGCTTGACTGTAGGCAAGACACACTTGTCTTTGTACTCCTCACCTGGTTGCCGCCACACGCTTGTCCCTATCTGAACCAAGTACATTTATCTTGGTCTCATCGGACCACAGGACATTGTTCCAGTAATCCATGTCCTTAGTCTGCTTGTCTTCAGCAAACTTTCTTGTGCATCATCTTCAGAACAGGCTTTCTTCTGGGATGACAGCCATGCAGATTAATTTGATTCAGTGTGCATATGGTCTGAGTACTGACAGGCTGACCCCCCACCCCTTTAACCTCTGCGGCAATGCTGGCAGCACTCATAGGTCTATTTTCCAAAGACAACCTCTGGATATGACGCTGAGAATGAGCACTGAACATCTTTGGTCGGCCATGGCGAGGCCTGTTCTGAGTGGAACCTGTCCTGTGAAACCGCTGTATGGTCTTGCCCACCGTGCTGCAGCTCAGTTTATAAAGCCTTGCCACGCCCTGCAATTAGGCTAAGAACACTCTGATTGGCTGATTTAATGTTAACTCTTTGTTATCATTTTCATTTTGTTATTTTTTTTTACTGAACAACACTCTTGCCAAAAAAGATTTCTTTCTACAAACAGATAAAAAAGACTTGTCAAAGTTAAAATCAGTGAACCAACCTTCGTGTAAATGGCAGAAGCTATGCAAAATAGTACCTTAACCAACCAGTTTAACATTAGGATCAATTAAACTATTATTAAACAGGACATATCATTCTCGAACTCAATTTGTGTATTTAGCACTGTGCCACCAGCAGTGGCTAGGCATATCGGCTTCCTCTCCATTCCCTCCCACTTTTTAGGCACAAGATACAGAACTCTGAATCTTAATAAAAAAAAAAAAAATCTGTTAAGTATATTTTGCCTGAAGAACCAAATGTTACTTTATTAAAAAAAGAAGAAGAGTGTTTCCCGTTGGTTGAGCTGCAGATTTCTTCACTAGTGATGTACCGAACTGTTCGCTGGCGAATAGTTCCTGGCGAACATAGCGTGTTCGCGTTCGCCACGGCGGGCGAACACATGCGCGGTTCGATCCACCCCCTATTCGTCATCATTGAGTAAACTTTGACCCTGTGCTTCACAGTCTCAGACACATTCCAGCCAATCAGCAGCAGACCCTCCCTTCCAGACCCTCCCACCTCCTGTACAGCATACATTTTAGATTCATTCTGAAGCTGCATCCTTAGATAGAGGAGGGAAAGTGTAGCTGCTGCTCATTTGATAGGGAAATTGATAGCTAGGCTAGAGTATTCAGTGTCCACTACAGTCCTGAAGGACTCATCTGATCTCTGCTGTAAGGACAGCACCCCCAAAAAGCCCTTTTTAGGGCTAGAACATCAGTCTGCTTTTTTTTTCTTTTTCTTTTTTCTGTGTAACGTAATTGCAGTTGCCTGCCTTCTGTGTCAGGCTCACAGTTGATACTGTGCCCACTTGCCCAGTGCCACCACTCATATCTGGTGTCACAATAGCTTAAGCTTGAATTTAAAAACAAAAAAATGTTTTTCACTGTAATAGATTGAGTAGCAGTTAGTTGTCTGCAAGCGTCTGGGTGTCAGGCCTTCAGCGTGTACTCTGCCAACCTCTGCCAGTGTACTTTGCCACTCATATCTGGTGTCACAATAGCGTGCCTTTAAAAAGAAAACAGTTTTTCACTGTAAGCTAATAGCAGTCAGTGTCCTTAAAGCAGGTGTCAGGCCTTCAGCGTGTACTCTGCCAACCTCTGCAAGTGCACTTTGCCACTCACATCTGGTGTCACTATAGCGTGCCTTTAAAAAGAAAAAAAGTTTTTCACTGTAAGCTAATAGCAGTCAGTTTCCTTAAAGCGGGTGTCAGGCCTTCAGCGTGTACTCTGCCAACCTCTGCAAGTGCATTTTGCCACTCATATCTGGTGTCACTATAGCGTAAAATTAAAAGGAAAAAAGTTTTTCACTGTAAGCTAATAGCAGTCAGTGTCCTTAAAGCGGGTGTCAGGCCTTCAGCGTGTACTCTGCCAACCTCTGCAAGTGCACTTTGCCACTCATATCTGGTGTCACAATAGCGTGCCTTTAAAAAGAAAAAAAAGTTTTTCACTGCAAGCTAATAGCAGTTAGTTGTCTGCAAGCGTCTGGGTGTCAGGCCTTCAGCGTGTACTCTGCCAACCTCTGCCATTGTACTTTGCCACTCATATCTGGTGTCACAATAGCGTGCCTTTAACAATAAAAAAAGTTTTTCACTGTAAGCTAATAGCAGTCAGTGTCCTTAAAGCGGGTGTCAGGCCTTCAGCGTGTACTCTGCCAACCTCTGCAAGTGCACTGAAGGACTCGTCTGATCTCTGCTGTAAGGACAGCACCCCAAAAAGCCCTTTTTAGGGCTAGAACATCAGTCTGCTTTTTTTTCCTGTGTAATCTAATTGCAGTTTCCTGCCTGCCAGCTTCTGTGTCAGGCTCACAGTGGATACTGTGCCCACTTGCCCAGTGCCACCACTCATATCTGGTGTCACAATAGCTTGCAACTTTTTTTCACTGTAATAGATTGAATAGCAGTTAGTTGTCTGCAAGCATCTGTGTGTCAGGCCAACAGCGTGTACTCTGCCAACCTCTGCCAGTGCACATTGCCACTCATATCTGGTGTCACAATAGCGTGCATTTAAAACCAAAAAACTTTTTTCACTGTTATAGATTGAATAGCAGTTATTTGTCTTCAAGCGGGTGTGTCAGACCTACAGCGTGTACTCTGCCAAACTCTGCCACTGCACATTGCCACTCATATCTGGTGTCACAATAGTGTGAATTTAAAACAAAAAAACTTTTTTCACTGTTATAGATTGAATAGCAGTTAGTTGTCTTCAAGCTGGTGTCAGGCCTACTGCGTGTACTCTGCCAACCTCTGCCAGTGCACATTGCCACTCATATCTGGTGTCACAATAGCGTGCATTTAAAACCCCAAAACTTTTTCTCACTGTTATAGATTGAATAGCAGTTAGTTGTCTTCAAGCGGGTGTGTCAGGCCTACAGCGTGTACTCTGCCAACCTCTGCCAGTGCACATTGCCACTCATATCTGGTGTCACAATAGCGTGCATTTAAAACCGAAAATCTTTTTTCACTGTTATAGATTGAATAGCAGTTAGTTGTCTGCAAGCGGGTGTCAGGCCTACAGCGCGTACTCTGCCAACCTCTGCCAGTGCACATTGCAACTCATATCTGGTGTCACAATAGCGTGCATTTAAAAACCAAAAAACTGTTTTCACTGTTATAGATTGAATAGCAGTTAGTTGTCTTCAAGCGGGTGTGTCAGGCATACAGCGTGTAATCTGCAGAACTTCTGCCAGTGCACATTGCCACTCATATCTGGTGTCACAATAGCGTGCATTTAAAACCAAAAAACTTTTTTCACTGTCATAGATTGAATACCAGTTAATTTTCTTCAAGCGGGTGTGTCAGGCCTACAGCGTGTACTCTGTCAAACCTCTGCCAGTGCACATTGCCACTCTTAGCTGGTGTCGCAATAGATTGCATTTAAAAACCAAAAAACTGTTTTCACTGTTATAGATTGAATAGCAGTTAGTTGTCTGCAAGCGGGTGTGTCAGGCCTACAGCGTGTACTCTGCCAACCTCTGCCATTGTACTTTGCCACTCATATCTTGTGTCACAATAGCGTGCCTTTAACAATAAAAAAAGTTTTTCACTGTAAGCTAATAGCAGTCAGTGTCCTTAAAGCGGGTGTCAGGCCTTCAGCGTGTACTCTGCCAACCTCTGCAAGTGCACTGAAGGACTCGTCTGATCTCTGCTGTAAGGACAGCACCCCAAAAAGCCCTTTTTAGGGCTAGAACATCAGTCTGCTTTTTTTTCCTGTGTAATCTAATTGCAGTTTCCTGCCTGCCAGCTTCTGTGTCAGGCTCACAGTGGATACTGTGCCCACTTGCCCAGTGCCACCACTCATATCTGGTGTCACAATAGCTTGCAACTTTTTTTCACTGTAATAGATTGAATAGCAGTTAGTTGTCTTCAAGCTGGTGTCTGGCCTACTGCGTGTACTCTGCCAACCTCTGCCAGTGCACATTGCCACTCATATCTGGTGTCACAATAGCGTGCATTTAAAACCCCAAAACTTTTTCTCACTGTTATAGATTGAATAGCAGTTAGTTGTCTTCAAGCGGGTGTGTCAGGCCTACAGCGTGTACTCTGCCAACCTCTGCCAGTGCACATTGCCACTCAAATCTGGTGTCACAATAGCGTGCATTTAAAACCGAAAATCTTTTTTCACTGTTATAGATTGAATAGCAGTTAGTTGTCTGCAAGCGGGTGTCAGGCCTACAGCGCGTACTCTGCCAACCTCTGCCAGTGCACATTGCCACTCATATCTGGTGTCACAATAGCGTGCATTTAAAACCAAAAAACTTTTTTCACTGTCATAGATTGAATAGCAGTTACTTGTCTTCAAGCGGGTGTGTCAGGCCTACAGCGTGTACTCTGTCAAACCTCTGCCAGTGCACATTGCCACTCTTAGCTGGTGTCGCAATAGATTGCATTTAAAAACCAAAAAACTGTTTTCACTGTTATAGATTGAATAGCAGTTAGTTGTCTGCAAGCGGGTGTGTCAGGCCTACAGCGTGTACTCTGCCAACCTCTACCACTGCACATTGCCACTCATATCTGGTGTCACAATAGCGTGAATTTAAAACCAAAAAACTTTTTTCACTGTTATAGATTGAATAGCAGTTAGTTGTCTTCAAGCTGGTGTCAGGCCTACTGCGTGTACTCTGCCAACCTCTGCCAGTGCACATTGCCACTCATATCTGGTGTCACAATAGCGTGCATTTAAAACCAAAAAACTTTTTCTCACTGTTATAGATTGAATAGCAGTTAGTTGTCTGCAAGCGGGTGTCAGGCCTACAGCGCGTACTCTGCCAACCTCTGCCAGTGCACATTGCCACTCATATCTGGTGTCACAATAGCGTGCATTTAAAACCAAACAACTTTTTTCACTGTTATAGATTGAATAGCAGTTAGTTGTCTTCAAGCGGGTGTCAGGCCAACAGCGTGTACTCTGCCAACCTCTGCCAGTGCACATTGCCACTCTTAGCTGGTGTCGCAATAGATTGCATTTAAAAACCAAAAAACTGTTTTCACTGTTATAGATTGAATAGCAGTTAGTTGTCTGCAAGCGGGTGTCAGGCCTACAGCGCGTACTCTGCCAGCCTCTGCCAGTGCACATTGCCATTCATATCTGGTGTCACAATAGCGTGCATTTGAAACCAAAAAACTTTTTTCACTGTTATAGATTGAATTGCAGTTAGTTGTCTGCAAGCGGGTGTCAGGCCTACAGCGCGTACTCTGCCGACCTCTGCCAGTGCACATTGCCACTCATATCTGGTGTCACAATAGCATGCATTTAAAACCAAAAAACTTTTTTCACTGTTATAGATTGAATTGCAGTTAGTTTTCTGCAAGCGGGTGTCAGGCCTACAGCGCGTACTCTGCCGACCTCTGCCAGTGCACATTGCCACTCATATCTGGTGTCACAATAGCGTGCATTTAAAAACCCCAAAACTATTTTTCACTGTTATAGATTGAATAGCAGTTAGTTGTCTTCAAGCGGGTGTCAGGCCAACAGCGTGTACTCTGCCAACCTCTGCCAGTGCACATTGCCACTCATATCTGGTGTCACAATAGCGTGCATTTAAAACCCAAAAACGTTTTTCATTGTTATAGATTGAATAGCAGTTACTTGTCTTCAAGCGGGTGTGTCAGGCCTACAGCGTGTACTCTGCCAACCTCTGCCAGTGCACATTGCCACTCTTAGCTGGTGTCGCAATAGATTGCATTTAAAAACCAAAAAACTGTTTTCACTGTTATAGATTGAATAGCAGTTAGTTGTCTTCAAGCGGGTGTGTCAGACCTACAGCGTGTACTCTGCCAACTTCTGTCAGTGCACATTGCCACTCTTAGCTGGTGTCACAATAGATTGCATTTAAAAACCAAAAAACTGTTTTCACTGTTATAGATTGAATAGCAGTTAGTTGTCTGCAAGCGGGTGTCAGGCCTACAGCGCGTACTCTGCCAACCTCTGCCAGTGCACATTGCCACTCATATCTGGTGTCACAATAGCGTGCATTTAAAACCAAACAACTTTTTTCACTGTTATAGATTGAATAGCAGTTAGTTGTCTTCAAGCGGGTGTCAGGCCAACAGCGTGTACTCTGCCAACCTCTGCCAGTGCACATTGCCACTCTTAGCTGGTGTCGCAATAGATTGCATTTAAAAACCAAAAAACTGTTTTCACTGTTATAGATTGAATAGCAGTTAGTTGTCTGCAAGCGGGTGTCAGGCCTACAGCGCGTACTCTGCCAGCCTCTGCCAGTGCACATTGCCATTCATATCTGGTGTCACAATAGCGTGCATTTGAAACCAAAAAACTTTTTTCACTGTTATAGATTGAATTGCAGTTAGTTGTCTGCAAGCGGGTGTCAGGCCTACAGCGCGTACTCTGCCGACCTCTGCCAGTGCACATTGCCACTCATATCTGGTGTCACAATAGCATGCATTTAAAACCAAAAAACTTTTTTCACTGTTATAGATTGAATTGCAGTTAGTTTTCTGCAAGCGGGTGTCAGGCCTACAGCGCGTACTCTGCCGACCTCTGCCAGTGCACATTGCCACTCATATCTGGTGTCACAATAGCGTGCATTTAAAAACCCCAAAACTATTTTTCACTGTTATAGATTGAATAGCAGTTAGTTGTCTTCAAGCGGGTGTCAGGCCAACAGCGTGTACTCTGCCAACCTCTGCCAGTGCACATTGCCACTCATATCTGGTGTCACAATAGCGTGCATTTAAAACCCAAAAACGTTTTTCATTGTTATAGATTGAATAGCAGTTACTTGTCTTCAAGCGGGTGTGTCAGGCCTACAGCGTGTACTCTGCCAACCTCTGCCAGTGCACATTGCCACTCTTAGCTGGTGTCGCAATAGATTGCATTTAAAAACCAAAAAACTGTTTTCACTGTTATAGATTGAATAGCAGTTAGTTGTCTTCAAGCGGGTGTGTCAGACCTACAGCGTGTACTCTGCCAACTTCTGTCAGTGCACATTGCCACTCTTAGCTGGTGTCGCAATAGATTGCATTTAAAAACCAAAAAACTGTTTTCACTGTTATAGATTGAATAGCAGTTAGTTGTCTTCAAGCGGGTGTGTCAGGCCTACAGCGTGTAATCTGCAGAACTTCTGCCAGTGCACATTGCCACTCTTAGCTGGTGTCGCAATAGATTGCATTTAAAAACCAAAAAACTGTTTTCACTGTTATAGATTGAATAGCAATTACTTGTCTTCAAGCGGGTGTGTCAGGCCTACAGCGTGTACTCTGCCAACCTCTGCCAGTGCACATTGCCACTCTTAGCTGGTGTCGCAATAGATTGCATTTAAAAACCAAAAAACTGTTTTCACTGTTATACATTGAATAGCAGTTAGTTGTCTGCAAGCGGGTGTCAGGCCTACAGCGCGTACTCTGCCAACCTCTGCCAGTGCACATTGCCACTCATATCTGGTGTCACAATAGCGTGCATTTAAAACCAAAAAACTTTTTTCACTGTTATAGATTGAATTGCAGTTAGTTTTCTGCAAGCGGGTGTCAGGCCTACAGCGCGTACTCTGCCGACCTCTGCCAGTGCACATTGCCACTCATATCTGGTGTCACAATAGCGTGCATTTAAAACCAAAAAACTTTTTTCATTGTTATAGATTGAATAGCAGTTAGTTGTCTGCAAGCGGGTGTCAGGCCTACAGCGCGTACTCTGCCAACCTCTGCCAGTGCACATTGCCACTCATATCTGGTGTCACAATAGCATGCATTTAAAACCAAAAAACATTTTTCACTGTTATAGATTGAATAGCAGTTAGTTGTCTTCAAGCGGGTGTCAGGCCAACAGCGTGTACTCTGCCAACCTCTGCCAGTGCACATTGCCACTCATATCTGGTGTCACAATAGGGTGCATTTAAAACCAAAACACTTTTTTCACTGTTATAGATTGAATAGCAGTTAGTTGTCTTCAAGCGGGTGTGTCAGGCCCACAGCGTGTAATCTGCAGAACTTCTGCCAGCGCACATTGCTACTCATATCTGGTGTCACAATAGCGTGCATTTAAAACCAAAAAACTTTTTTCACTGTTATAGATTGAATAGCAGTTACTTGTCTTCAAGCGGGTGTGTCAGGCCTACAGCGTGTACTCTGCCAACCTCTGCCAGTGCACATTGCCACTCTTATCTGGTGTCACAATAGATTGCATTTAAAAACCAAAAAACTTTTTTCACTGTTATAGATTGAATAGCAATTAGTTGTCTGCAAGCGGGTGTCAGGCCTACAGCGCGTACTCTGCCAACCTCTGCCAGTGCACATTGCCACTCATATCTGGTGTCACAATAGCGTGCATTTAAAACCAAAAAACTTTTTTCACTGTTATAGATTGAATAGCAGTTAGTTGTCTGCAAGCGGGTGTCAGGCCTACAGCGCGTACTCTGCCAACCTCTGCCAGTGCACATGCCACTCATATCTGGTGTCACAATAGCGTGCATTTAAAACCCAAAAACGTTTTTCATTGTTATAGATTGAATAGCAGTTACTTGTCTTCAAGCGGGTGTGTCAGGCCTACAGCGTGTACTCTGTCAACCTCTGCCAGTGCACATTGCCACTCTTAGCTGGTGTCGCAATAGATTGCATTTAAAAACCAAAAAACTGTTTTCACTGTTATAGATTGAATAGCAGTTAGTTGTCTTCAAGCGGGTGTGTCAGGCCTACAGCGTGTAATCTGCAGAACTTCTGCCAGTGCACATTGCCACTCTTAGCTGGTGTCACAATAGATTGCATTTAAAAACCAAAAAACTGTTTTCACTGTTATAGATTGAATAGCAATTACTTGTCTTCAAGCGGGTGTGTCAGACCTACAGCGTGTATTCTGCCAACCTCTGCCAGTGCACATTGCCACTTATATCTGGTGTCACAATAGCGTGCATTTAAAACCAATAAAACTTTTCTCACTGTTATAGATTGAATAGCAGTTTGTTGTCTTCAAGCGGGTGTCAGGCCTACAGCGTGTACTCTGCCAACCTCTGCCAGTGCACATTGCCACTCTTATCTGGTGTCGCAATAGATTGCATTTAAAAACCAAAAAACTTTTTTCACTGTTATAGATTGAATAGCAGTTAGTTGTCTTCAAGCGGGTGTCAGGCCTACAGCGCGTACTCTGCCAACCTCTGCCAGTGCACATTGCCACTCATATCTGGTGTCACAATAGATTGCATTTAAAAACCCCAAAACTATTTTTCACTGTTATAGATTGAATAGCAGTTACTTGTCTTCAAGCGGGTGTGTCAGGCCTACAGCGTGTAATCTGCAGAACTTCTGCCAGTGCACATTGCCACTCATATCTGGTGTCACAATAGCGTGCATTTAAAACCAAAAAACTTTTTTCATTGTTATAGATTGAATAGCAGTTACTTGTCTTCAAGCGGGTGTGCCAGGCCTACAGCGTGTACTCTGCCAACCTCTGCCAGTGCACATTGCCACTCTTATCTGGTGTCGCAATAGATTGCATTTAAAAACCAAAAAACTTTTTTCACTGTTATAGATTGAATAGCAGTTAGTTGTCTTCAAGCGGGTGTCAGGCCTACAGCGCGTACTCTGCAAACCTCTGCCAGTGCACATTGCCACTCATATCTGGTGTCACAATAGCGTGCATTTAAAACCAAAAAACATTTTTCACTGTTATAGATTGAATAGCAGTTAGTTTTCTTCAAGCGGGTGTCAGGCTAACAGCGTGTACTCTGCCAACCTCTGCCAGTGCACATTGCCACTCATATCTGGTGTCACAATAGGGTGCATTTAAAACCAAAACACTTTTTTCACTGTTATAGATTGAATAGCAGTTACTTGTCTTCAAGCGGGTGTGTCAGGCCTACAGCGTGTATTCTGCCAACCTCTGCCAGTGCACATTGCCACTTATATCTGGTGTCACAATAGCATGCATTTAAAACCAATCAAACTTTTTTCACTGTTATAGATTGAATAGCAGTTAGTTGTCTTCAAGCGGGTGTGTCAGGCCCACAGCGTGTAATCTGCAGAACTTCTGCCAGCGCACATTGCTACTCATATCTGGTGTCACAATAGCGTGCATTTAAAACCAAAAAACTTTTTTCACTGTTATAGATTGAATAGCAGTTACTTGTCTTCAAGCGGGTGTGTCAGGCCTACAGCATGTACTCTGCCAACCTCTGCCAGTGCACATTGCCACTCTTAGCTGGTGTCACAATAGATTGCATTTAAAAACCAAAAAACTGTTTTCACTGTTATAGATTGAATAGCAATTACTTGTCTTCAAGCGGGTGTGTCAGGCCTACAGCGTGTATTCTGCCAACCTCTGCCAGTGCACATTGCCACTTATATCGTCACAATAGCGTGCATTTAAAACCAATAAAACTTTTTTCACTGTTATAGATTGAATAGCAATTAGTTGTCTGCAAGCGGGTGTCAGGCCTACAGCGCGTACTCTGCCAACCTCTGCCAGTGCACATTGCCACTCATATCTGGTGTCACAATAGCGTGCATTTAAAACCAAAACACTTTTTTCATTGTTATAGATTGAATAGCAGTTACTTGTCTTCAAGCGGGTGTGCCAGGCCTACAGCATGTTCTCTGCCAACCTCTGCCAGGGCACATTGCCACTCTTAGCTGGTGTCGCAATAGATTGCATTTAAAAACCAAAAAACTGTTTTCACTGTTATAGATTGAATAGCAATTACTTGTCTTCAAGTGGGTGTGTCAGGCCTACAACGTGTACTCTGCCAACCTCTGCCAGTGCACATTGCCACTCTTAGCTGGTGTCGTAATAGATTGCATTTAAAAACCAAAAAACTTTTTTCACTGTTATATATTGAATTGCAGTTAGTTGTCTGCAAGCGGGTGTCAGGCCTACAGCGCGTACTCTGCCGACCTCTGCCAGTGCACATTGCCACTCATATCTGGTGTCACAATAGCGTGCATTTAAAACCAAAAAACTTTTTTCATTGTTATAGATTGAATAGCAGTTACTTGTCTTCAAGTGGGTGTGTCAGGCCTACAGCGTGTATTCTGCCAACCTCTGCCAGTGCACATTGCCACTTATATCTGGTGTCACAATAGCGTGCATTTAAAACCAATAAAACTTTTTTACTGTTATAGATTGAATAGCAGTTTGTTGTCTTCAAGCGGGTGTCAGGCCTGACACCCGCTTGCAGACAACTAACTGCTATTCAATCTATAACAATGAAAAAAGTTTTTTGGTTTTTAAATGCAATCTATTGCGAAACCAGATAAGAGTGGCAATGTGCACTGGCAGAGGTTGGCAGAGTACACGCTGTAGCGTGTACTCTGCCAACCTCTGCCAGTGCACATTGCCACTCTTATCTGGTTTCGCAATAGATTGCATTTAAAAACCAAAAAACTTTTTTCATTGTTATAGATTGAATAGCAGTTAGTTGTCTGCAAGCGGGTGTCAGGCCTACAGCGCATACTCTGCCAACCTCTGCCAGTGCACATTGCCACTCATATCTGGTGTCACAATAGATTGCATTTAAAAACCCCAAAACTTTTTTCACTGTTATAGATTGAATAGCAGTAAGTTGTCTGCAAGCGGGTGTCAGGCCTACAGCGCATACTCTGCCAACCTCTGCCAGTGCACATTGCCACTCATATCTGGTGTCACAATAGATTGCATTTAAAAACCCCAAAACTTTTTTCACTGTTATAGATTGAATAGCAGTTAGTTGTCTTCAAGCGGGTGTCAGGCCTACAGCGTGTACTCTGCCAACCTCTGCCAGTGCACATTGCAACTCATATCTGGTGTCACAATAGCGTGCATTTAAAACCAAAAAACTGTTTTCACTGTTATAGATTGAATAGCAGTTAGTTGTCTTCAAGCGGGTGTCAGGCCTACAGCGTGTACTCTGCCAACCTCTGCCACTGCACAGTGCCACTCATATCTGGTCTAACAGTAGCTTGCACGCATAGTACCACTAATCCAAAAAGAAATGACAGGCAGAGGCAGGCCACCCCGCAGGGGCCGTCGTGGTCGTGGTGCTGTGATTCCCTTTTGCCGTAGAATAATGCCCAATTTTCAGAGGCCACGTACCCTGAACTTGAAAAGCTCTGAGGACATAGTTGACTGGCTAACACTGGACACCCATTCTTCTACAGCTTCCGCTCAGAACCATGACGCACCATCCTCCTCCAGCTTAGCTTCGGGCACCTCTCAAGATACCACTCACCCGCCTGCCGCCACCACCAACACTAGCACCACAGCCGCTTCACTTTATCTGTCAGAGGAGTTATTTACACATCCGTTTCAAGAAATGAGTGATGCGCAACCATTATTGCCAGAGGATGTAGATAACAGGGATATGTCTCAGGCAGGCAGCATTACACACATGGACGTACGGTGTGATGATGATGATGTTGTACCCGCTGCTGCTTCCTTTGCTGAGTTGTCAGATACAAGTGAAGCGGTTGATGATGACGATGCGTCCATGGATGTCACGTGGGTGCACGCTCGGCAAGAACAAGAACAGGGCGAAAGTTCAGATTGGGAGACAGAGAGGAGGAGGATGAGACGAGTTGGAAGCAGGGGGAGGTCGTTGCAAGGAGCTAGTGGCACAGTAAGACTGCATGCATCGGAACCCGGGGTCAGCCCGACAGCACGCCAATCAACGCATGCTGTGTCCACCACCAGAATGCCGTCATTGCAGAGCTCAGCAGTGTGGCATTTTTTTTGTGTGTCTGCCTCTGACAACAGCGATGCCATTTGCAACCTGTGCCAAAAGAAACTGAGTCGTGGGAAGTCCAACACCCACCTAGGTACATCTGCTTTGTGTAGGCACATGATCGCACATCACAAATGCCTATGGGATCAACACATGAGTACAAGCAGCACACAAACTCAAAGCCGCCATCCTCCTCCTGGTCCAGCATCTTCAGGCACGTCAACCACTGCTGTCCTCCTTGCCCCCTCTCAACCATCCGCCACTCCGTCTCTCGCCTTGAGCAGTTCCCGCTCATCTGCCCACAGTCAGGTGTCTGTCAAGAACATGTTTGAGCGTAAGAAGCCAATGTCAGAAAGTCACCCCCTTGCCCAGCGTCTGACAGCTGGCTTGTCTGAACAATTAGCCCGCCAGCTTTTACCATACAAGCTGGTGGAGTCTGAGGCATTCAAAAAAATTGTAGCTATTGGGACACTGCAGTGAAAGGTACCCGGACAAAATTTCTTTTCACAAAAGGCAATCCCCAACCTGTACTCGATTGTGCAAAAGGAAGTAATGGCATGTCTGGCACACAGTGTTGGGGCAAGGGTCCATCTGACCACTGATACCTGGTCTGCAAAGCATGGTCAGGGCAGGTATATCACCTACACTGCGCATTGGGTAAACCTGCTGACGGCTGCCAAGCATGGAATGCGTGGCTCTGCAGAGGAGTTGGTAACACCGCCACGACTTACAGGCAGGCCTGCTGCTACCTCCTCTACTCCTCCTACTCCATCCTCTTCAATATCCTCCTCGGCTGAGTCCTCTTCTGCTACTGCGTCTTGCTCAACATCAACGGCACCCCCGCAGCTCCCCAGGTACTATTCCACATCCCGGATATGGCAGTGTCACGCCGTCTTGGGTTTGACTTGCTTGAAAGCAGAGAGTCACACCGAACAAGCACTCCTGTCCACCTTGAACTCACAGGTGGAAAAGGGGCTGACTCCGCAGCAACTGGATATAGGCAAAGTGGTTTGTGACAACGGAACAAATTTGTTGGCGGCATTGAAGTTGGGCAAGTTGACACATGTGCCGTGCATGGCACATGTGTGTAATCTGATCGTACAACGCTTTGTGCATAAGTACCCAGGCTTACAGGACGTCCTGAAGCAGGACAAGAAGGTGTGTGGCCATTTCAGGCGTTCCTATACGGCCATGGCGCACTTTTCAGATATCCAGCGGCGAAACAACATGCCAGTGAGGCGCTTGATTTACGACAGCCCGTCACGTTGGAATTCAACACTCCTAATGTTCGACCGCCTGCTCCAACAAGAAAAAGCCATTAATGAATATTTGTATGACCAGGGTGCTAGGACAGCCTCTGGGGAGCTGGGAATTTTTTTGCCACGTTACTGGACGCGCATGCGCAATGCCTGTAGGCTCATGCGCCCTTTTGAGGAGGTGACAAACCTAGTCAGTCGCACCTAAGGCACCATCAGCGACGTCATACCATTTGTTTTCTTCCTGGAGCGTGCCCTGCGAAGAGTGCTGGATCAGGCCGTAGATGAGCGTGAAGAGGAAGAGGAAGAGTTGTGTTCACCATCACCACCAGAAACAGCCTTATCAGCATCGCTTGCTGGACCTGCGGCAACGCTGGAAGAGGATTGTGAGGAAGAGGAGTCAGAGGAGGAATGTGGCTTTGAGTAGGAGGAGGAGGAGGAAGACCAACCACAACAGGCATCCCAGGGTGCTCGTTGTCACCTATCTGGTACCCGTGGTGTTGTACGTGGCTGGAGGGAAGAACATACCTTCATTGAGATCACTGAGGAGGAGGAACGGGAAATGAGTAGCTCGGCATCCAACCTTGTGCAAATGGGGTCTTTCATGCTGTCGTGCCTGTTGAGGGACCCTCGTATAAAAAGGCTGAAGGAGAACGACCTGTACTGGGTGTCCACGCTACTAGACCCCCGGTATAAGCAGAAAGTGGCTGAAATGTTACCAAATTACAACAAGTCGAAAAGGATGCAGCATTTGCAAAATAAATTAAAAGTATGCTTTACACAGCACAACGGGAATCTAACAGGGGAAGAGGTGAAAGTCATCCTCCTCCTCCCACGACCACGCCAGCAAGGACAGGACGCTTTAAAGACGTGTTGTTGATGGAGGACATGCAGAGCTTTTTAAGTCCTACGCATCGCCACAGCCCTTAGGGATCCACCCTCAGAGAACGACTCGACCGACAGGTAGCAGACTACCTCGCCTTAACTGCAGATATCGACACTCTGAGGAGCGATGAACCCCTTGACTGTGCAGGTGTGCAGGCTTGACCTGTGGCCTGAGCTATCCCAATTTGTGATAGAACTTCTGGCTTGCCCCGCTTCAAGTGTCCTGTCAGAAAGGACTTTCAGTGCAGCAGGAGGTATTGTCACTGAGAAGAGAAGTCGCCTAGGTAAAAAAAGTCTAGATTACCTCACTTTTATTAAGAAGAATGAGGGATGGATCCCGAAGGGACTGACAGTGGGCGATACATTCGACTAAAAAAGGCCTGATGAGATGCCTTGGGCTAACACTGGTGACCCTATGTAGGAGGAACAGTCCCTATTCTGCTCTGTGTCAGTGTGTATCAGGGTCCCTGGGGACAGGTGTCAATTCATGTAACGGCTACCCAGGTAGAGAGAGGGTATCTGCCGTTGAAGACGTCCTTTTCCCTGCAAGCTGCTGTGGAGAAGTAAAGCTGGTGCAATCCCATCTACGATATCCAGAGCGAGAGTCAGGTTCAGCTGTAACAGGAGCAGAATAACATTCCCAAATAATCCCCTTCCAAGAACGAGACGAGGCTACGTTTTGAAGGGTCAAGATGAACTGAGGACTGGGACACCCAGCCTGCTTTTTATTAGGATAAGGTACACACAGGACACTCCCACACACAGGACAGGGGGAGGATGAAAATAACCAATCATACACATGGTAACACGTCTCCTCCCCTCAGATAAACACATAACATAATTATAACGTACAATATTTTACCCCAGTTCTGGATGTACCCCAAAAACAGGGGGTGCAGCTTTAAGTCGCTTGATAGCTCTCATTCAGGGGAACAATATATCCAAAAATCAGCCCATTCGGATGAATGGTTCGGGAGATACAGAGTTCCAAAGTTTTGACCGACCGCACAGACCAACTAGCCGAAAATAGTTCCATGAGTTTTGGCCTTGCGGTCGGTCTCTGTTCGCACGGTAAAAAGGTACGAAAATCTTGCCTACCATTCGAATCTCGGGGTTCGCTGAAATCCCCATAGACGATTAAGTATAACTACCGAACGGTGGGACATTCGGTAGTTTCCGTACGAATTTATGGAGGTCTGGAGGACTCAGCGGCGTTCGCCTGTTTGCGTATCCGTTTTTAGTTCCATGCGGTTACAGGCAAACACCGCTGTTCGTGCGCAAGATGGCCGCGAACACGTGTAAAGTCCCGAAATGGCGGCCACCTATATTTTACACACGGAATTCGTACGGAATCATACGAACGGTTTTACTACCGAATCCCCCTATACTTTACACAGTGGATTCACTTAGACCATGCGAACAGAGGAAAATGAAACGAATAGATGATTAAGCTGTAATTCCCTTGCTTGCTTCACAGCCACCAGAGACTTGTAAGGATCTGTTACAATCCATATCTGCCAAGTGACCCTATGTAGGGGGAACAGTCCCTATTCTGCTCTGTGTCAGTGTGTATCAGGGTCCCTGAGGACAGGTGTCAATCCATATCTGCCAAGTGACCCTATGTAGGTGGAACAGTCTCTATTCTGCTCTTTGTCAGTGTGTATCAGGGTCCCTGAGGACAGGTGTCAATCCATATCTGCAGAGTGACCCTATGTAGGGGGAACAGTCCCTATTCTGCTCTGTGTCAGTGTGTATCAGGGTCCCTGAGGACAGGTGTCAATCCATATCTGCCAAGTGACCCTATGTAGGGGGAACAGTCCCTATTCTGCTCTGTGTCAGTGTGTATCAGGGATCCTTAGCATAGGTGTAAATCCATATCTGCCAAGTGACCTTATGCAGGGGGAACAGTCCCTATTCTGCTCTGTGTCAGTGTGTATCAGGGATCATTAGGATAGGTGTCAATCCATATCTGCCAAGTGACCCTATGTAGGGGGAACAGTCCCTATTCAGCTCTGTCTCAGTGTGTATCAGGGATCATTAGGATAGGTGTCAATCCATATCTGCCAAGTGACCCTATGTAGGTGGAACAGTCTCTATTCTGCTCTTTGTCAGTGTGTATCAGGGTCCCTGAGGACAGGTGTCAATCCATATCTGCAGAGTGACCCTATGTAGGGGGAACAGTCCCTATTCTGCTCTGTGTCAGTGTGTATCAGGGTCTCTGAGGACAGGTGTCAATCCATATCTGCAAAGTGACCCTATGTAGGGGAACAGTCCCTATTCTGCTCTGTGTCAGTATGTATCAGGGTCTCTGAGGACTGGTGTCAATCCATATCTGCCAAGTGACCCTATGTAGGGGGAACAGTTCCTATTCTGCTCTGTGTCAGTGTGTATCAGGGTCCCTGAGGACAGGTGTCAATCCATATCTGCCAAGTGACCCTATGTAAGGGGAACAGTCCCTATTCTGCTCTGTGTCAGTGTGTATCAGGGTCCCTAAGGACAGGTGTCAATCCATATCTGCCAAGTGACCCTATGTAGGGGGAACAGTCCCTATTCTGCTCTGTGTCAGTGTGTATCAGGGTCCCTGAGGACAGGTGTCAATCCATATCTGCCAAGTGACCCTATGTAGGGGGAACAGTCCCTATTCTGCTCTGTGTCAGTGTGTATCAGGGTCCCTGAGGACAGGTGTCAATCCATATCTGCCAAGTGACCCTATGTAGGGGGAACAGTCCCTATTCTGCTCTGTGTCAGTGTGTATCAGGGATCCTTAGCATAGGTGTAAATCCATATCTGCCAAGTGACCCTATGCAGGGGGAACAGTCCCTATTCTGCTCTGTGTCAGTGTGTATCAGGGATCATTAGGATAGGTGTCAATCCATATCTGCCAAGTGACCCTATGTAGGGGGAACAGTCCCTATTCAGCTCTGTCTCAGTGTGTATCAGGGATCATTAGGATAGGTGTCAATCCATATCTGCCAAGTGACCCTATGTAGGGGGAACAGTCCCTATTCTGCTCTGTGTCAGTGTGTATCAGGGATCCTTAGGATATGTGTCAATCCATATTTGCCAAGTGACCCTATGTAGGGGGAACAGTCCCTATTCTGCTCTGTGTCAGTGTGTATCAGGGATCCTTAGGATAGGTGTCAATCCATATCTGCCAAGTGACCCTATGTAGGGGGAACAGTCCCTATTCTGCTCTGTGTCAGTGTGTATCAGGGTCTCTGAGGACAGGTGTCAATCCATATGTCTAGGTGTCAATCCATATGTCAAGGTGTCAATATGTCATATGTCAGTTGTCAATCCATATCCATTGTGATTTAGGAATGTTAGGTTATTTATGCCCTTTATGGATTAAAACCAGACTCTGCATCAATTGTGTAATTTTCCATGGGAGTGTTGCCATGGATCCCCCTCCGGCATGCCACAGTCCAGGTGTTAGTCCCCTTGAAACAACTTTTCCATCACTATTGTGGCCAGAAAATGTCCCTGTGGGTTTTAAAATTTACCTGCCCATTGAAGTCTATGGTGGTTCGCCCGGTTCGCGAACGTTTGCGGAAGTTCGCGTTTGCCGTTCGCGACCCGAATATTTTATGTTCATGACATCACTATTCTTCACCCTTTAACACAATTCAAATTTTAAACAGTGCTACCATCCCATGTAGGGGAGATGAGTTTTGAGCAAAGTTTTTGTTACAAAATGTGAATTATTTTACATTAAATAATTGTTTGGAATCCAGTAGTCTTAACCTCTTCACTACTGAGCACTTTTTAATAGAAAAAATATTAACATACAATTTATGTGAAGGGAGGAATGCATACAAAGCATATAAAAACATATCATAACACAGCATTTCTGTGTATAGATTGCATTGCAGTCAAAATAAAATATAAAAATGATGTACTTTTGCACAATTTTTATTTTCCACTTATTCCTTTAGTTTTAATAAAAAAATATTTGAGAAATGACAAGCTTTAGACAATAAACAATTCCCTTTATTTAAAAAACTACTACCTTAGAATGACTTAGTAATATATATATAGGAGTGGCATAGAAATAGATACATGTCTATTTTTCTATGCCATCCCCATATGTGTCTCTCCTTCTTTGTTACCCCCATCTGTGCCTCCTCCTATGCCCCTCCCATCTGTGTCTCTCCTTCTGTACCACCCCGAATGTCTAGTCTCCTATGCCACCCCATATGCCTATTCTTCTATACCACCCCCACATGTCTATTCTTCCATGCCACTCCCATATGTCTCCTTCTAAACCACACCTATCTGTGACTCATCTATGCCTCTCCTTTGCCACCAACATCATTGTCTCTCCTTCTATGCCAACAACATCAGTGTCTCTCATATGCCACCTTCATCAGTAATATATAGGGGGCACTTTCTCTGTGTAGCTCCTCCCACTACTCCCATGAAGAGTCTATCAGTGGAGAGGGCAGGGACATACTCTAAGTTCCTATCCCTACCCTCTTCACACACATCACAAGCACCATTGAGCATTCCTAGCATGGCCTGAGAACACTACACACCCTGGTGGCCAGTGCCAGTATTGCAGAACATTCTCCTGTCAAAAGTGTCTGCATTTGCATTGTCGGTATTTTTCTAATACTGGCACCAGTCACACAGCCTCAAATACCGGCTGTGCCAGTTAAATACTGGCCAGGTGGAAACCATATCTAGTAAATGTGACAGATTGTTTTTTTTGTTTTATTTTGGATCAACAACATAAAAGGATGTGTTTTAAAGGTTGAACCTAATGAACTTGATTCTTTTTTCAACCCAAATTACCATCTGTTACTTTTTTCTACTTGAAGAAGCCTTGCAAGGTGAAACGCGTCGTAGATTTTTATGATATTATTTTATCTGTATCTAATAGGTTTTTTCCCAATATTTTTTTTCCTTTTTTGCCTGGCATCCTGATTTACCATCCCAAAGAGGATAAAAGAATCCTGAGGTGGATATAATACCACCGACCATGGGCGTCCGCAGGAATTTTTCCGGGGAGGGAATAATTGTAATGACATCCATGCTTGTCCCCTTTTTGACAGTGTCATGAAGGGGAGGAGCATAGTCATTATCACATGAAGCCAGGGTTAATAGTGTTTTCACAACTATGGTGTCAGGAATACATGTTTGTTTTAGTGACACTATAATGTTCCTTTAATCAAATTAAAGGAACATTCTGGTCATCATAACAACTTAATCTAAATGAAAATGCTATTATGCAAGGAGGCCCCTGGGCGCTCTCTTGCCTTTAAGGGGTGAAACCGCTCTCAAATGGTTTAACCCCAAAGGCTTCCTCTAGCTCCAGATTTTCAGGTCGCCCAGTGGTATTAAGCTTCTGAAATGCAGTGTCAGGAAGTGCAGATTGACGTCAGGCATGGGTGCCGCTGATTGGCTAGAGTGCCAGCTGACCCTCTAGCCAATCAGCGGCACCCCTATCCAGTGGCCCTCTGTGTTTCCTGACACTCAGTACACACATACACAACACATTAGCACAGATATTTTTTTTACCTGGGAAGATGAGAAGGTCCAAAGTTTCCCTGCCAGGCCCAGGTACCAACGCCTTATGATGTGGTGTCCAGAATGAAGTGGACACTTTACACTTTACTTGTCCTTCCTGCTCCAATCTCATTTTCTTCTCCTTCAATTGACACAGTCTTCTTTTTCTTCCAACACTGTCTTCTCTCCTCCTTGGCTCCTTCTGCTCCTTTACCTTTCTGCTACTTTCTGCTTATTTTGCGCCATTCTGCTCCTTTCTCTTTCTGATCCCTTTCTGCTCCTTGCAGATCCTTTATTCTCCTTGCAGGCACTTCCTGCTCCTTGCTGCCCCTTTCTGCTTCTTGCTGCCCCTTCCTGCTCTTAGCTGCGCATTTCTGTTCCTTATCCTACTTTACCTTTGTGCTCCTTCTGCCCCTTCCAGATCATTGTTGACCCTTTCTGCTCCTTTATTTCCCTTCCTGCTCATTTCTGTTCCTTCTCCTTTCTGCTCCTTGATGTTCCTTCCTGCTCATTTCTGTTCCTTCTCCTTTCTGCTCCTTCTGATTCTTTCTGCTCCTTTACCTCTGTGCTCCTCCTGTCCCTTCCTGCTCCTTGCTGCCCTTTCTGCTCCTTCTCCTACTTTAACTTTGTGCTCCTTCTGGTTCTTTCTGCATCTTTATCTTTGTGCTCCTTCTGTCCCTTCCTGCTCCTGCTGCCCCGTTCTGCTCCTTGCAGATGCTTTCTGCTCCTTCTCCTACTTTACCTTCCTGTTCATTTGGTCCCTTCCAGCTCATTGCTGTCCCTTTCTGCTCCTTCTCCTATTTTACTTTTGTGCTCCTTCTGATTCTTTCTGCTCTTTTACATTTGTGCTCCTTCTGTCCCTTCCTGCCCCTTTCTGCTCCTTGCTGACTCTTTTGCTCCTTGCAAACCCGTCTTTATCCTTGCAGACCCTTCCTGCTCATTTCTCTTCCTCCCTGCTCCTTCTGCCCCTTCCAGCTCATTGCTGTCCCTTTCTGCTCCTTCTCCTGTTTTACCTTTGTGCTCCTTCTGATTCTTTCTGCTCTTTTACATTTGTGCTCCTTCTATCCCTTCCTGCCCTTTCTGCTCCTTTTAGACCCTTTCTGTTCCTTCTACTACTTTACCTTTGTGCTCCTTCTGATTATTTCTGATCCTTTACCGTTGTGCTCCTTGCTGCCCCGTTCTGCTTATTTCTGTTCCTTCTCCTTTCTGCTCATTCTCTTACTTTACCTTCCTGCCCCTTGCTGTTCTTTTTGGCTCCTTCTGCTCCTTCACCGTTGTGCTCCTTCTGTCCCTTCCTGCCCCTTTCTGCTCATTGCAGACCCTTCCTGCTTCTTTCTGCCCCTTATAGCTTCTTGCAGCCCCTTCCAGCCTTTTGCTGACCCTTTATGTTCCATGTAGACCCTTTCTGTTCCTTCTACTACTTTACCTTTGTGCTCCTTCTGATTCTTTATGTCCCTTCCTGCTCCTTGCTGCCCCTTATTTCTCATTGCAGACCCTTCCTGCTCCTTGCAGACCCTTCCTACTTCTTGCCGCCTTTTCCTACTCCTTACTGACCCTTCTTGCTCCTTGCAGACCCTTCCTACTCCTTGCTGACCCATCCTGCTCCTTGTATACCCTTACTGCTCCTTGCTGCCTCTTCCTACTCCTTGCTGACCCCTCCTGCACCTTGCAGACCCATCCTACTCCTTGCTGATCCTTCCTGCTCCTTGCTGATACATTCTGCTCCTTGCTGATCCTTCCTGCTCATTGCTGCCCCTTCCTGCTCATTTCTGCTCCTTCTACTTTACCCTCCTGCTCATTGCAAACCTCTCCTACCCCTTCGTGCTTCTTTCTGACCCTTCCTGCTTCTTGACGCTCCTTCCTATTCCTTGCTGACCCCTCCTGCTTCTTGCTGCTCCTTCCTATTACTTGCTGACCCCTTTCTGCTTATTTCTGCTCCTTCTACTTTACCTTCTTGTAAGCTGTCTCCAACCCATCCCTCAGTTACCTGATCTGTAGGCTGCCCCCGCCATGCCTCACTTACCTGATCTATAGGCAGCCCCCCATCCCTCACTTACCTGATCTGTAGACTGTCCCCCCATCCCTCACTTACCTGATCTGTAGGCTGCCCCCATCCCTCACTTACCTGATCTGTAGGCTGCCCCCCATGCTTCACTTATCTGATCTGTTGGATGCCCCCCATGCTTCACTTACCTGATCTATAGGCTGTCTCTGCATTCTGGGAGTTGCTGGCTGCACTCTTTGCTGCTCCCCTGTAGTAGCTTCCTATCCCAGCCTTTCTCAGTTCACAGCGCCACTTACTGGCCGGCGCTCGTATTACAGTGTATTCTCACACTGAAACGAAAAATAGCAGAACAAGCTGAAAAATCCAGGCGGGGGGGCGGGAGGGAGAGATGCCCCACTGCAGACGCCCATGCCACCGACGCTCTATACATAGAGAAGTCAGTCTGCTCAAAAAAATGTGAGTACATTTCTTATACTGTATATCACTCTTTGGTTTTAAAGCTAAAGTGAGCACTATATTGTTGCCTCTCTTATCTTCTCGTTCTGAATCCCTACCAATAGCAAGAATATCTGAAGAATTTATCTACTGCACATATCCCAAAAGTGGGGATCATTCACGTTATAAACACCAGAGCTGTATATAGCTCTGGTAAGTGTGAGTAGAATAGATTTTTCATACTCTTTCATACTACATTTTTAAGGTATTGTACCATTGGAGTTTCTCTCTTTGTTTTCCATAAACTACTGGAATTACAAGCACCCTTCCATCAAAAATTTCTGATTGTACCAAAGTTCGGCCAAGATCTTTTTACCTATTGGACTTGTATACTACTGTATTTGGACCATACAGTTTTTATTGGCATATTTTTAAATATACTTTATTATTATTTTATACTCGCTTTATTTTGTTAATTTGTTATTATTCAACCTTCGCTTCTTTTCTTTTCAAATTATCATCAGGCTTATTCGCTAAAGTGAGAATTCAAAGTTAAGTCAAGAAGAATTTCAAATTCAAGGCCAAAGTAGCTGACATCAAAGGATTGTTCACCATTTTTAGTCTGACCTTAAATGTAAAATTGTCTTTGAAATCATAGTTTAGTAAATATGCCAGGATGTAACTATCTAACTATTAATATCTAGCAATGCAGCAAATGCTTGCTTCTGGCTATTTTTTCATTGACATCCTGGTTCATACAGTTGCATAGAAATGTAAGGATATGGCTTCTGGGGTGGAGTCTTAAGGCAAATGTCATTAGCTCAAGCCCCAGGTGTTGCTGGAAAATAACAATGCCCCTGAGTATAACAACATCTAGAAAAGCTTCAAACAGCAAACTCATTGAAAGACATAGTTTGCATCTTCCACTAGTGTTTTTCTGTAGCTTACTATTTTAACTCCTTATGTAAAGATGTTTTTTCAAGTCATGATGCTAAATAGCTGAAGCCATATAGCATTTGTTCCACCAAAATTATTGTGTACCCATAAATATATTACTTTTTTTTTATTGAAGAATATTTTAAAAAAAAAACCTTAATACAAAATAAAATAAAACAACATTTGTAATAGTATATAAAAGACAATGTATGTTATACATGTTATAATATATCAAAGTATACAAACCACATATGAATCTTGGACTAAATACCATCTGTAGATTATTTTTAGACATGTGCAATTCATTTTGTTACGAATGTACATTCATGCGAATTTCGTGCAATTCAAACTTTTGCATTCTTATGTCCGAAGTGCCGAAGTTCGGTAGTTCGAAAGTGCTGAAGTTCTGAAGTGCCAAAGTTCCCGAAATGCCGAAGTTTAGAAATGCTAAAGTACATGGATGATGACAATAATCCTGACCAATGAGCTAATTCCTGGCACTGGGAGCCCTATAGATGTGTAAGTGGTTGTGTTGGCAGTCCGGGCACTGGGAGGTCGTAGCCTTATGGATGTGTAAGTGGTAGTGGTGGCAGTCCTGGCACTGGGAGGCGGTAGCCCTATAGATGTGTAAGTGGTTGTGGTGGCAGCCCTGGCACTGGGAGTCCTATAGATGTGTAAGGGGTTGTGGTGGCAATCCTGGCACTGGGAGGTGGGAGCCCTGTAGATGTTTAAGTGGTTGTGGTGACAATCCTGGCACTGGAAGGTAGGAGCCCGGACTGCCACCACAACAACTTACACATCTGTGGGGCTACCAGTGACAGGATTGCCACCACAACCACTTACACATCGATATGGCTTCCACCTCCCAGTGCCCGGAATGCCACCACAACCACTTACACATCTATAGGGCTCCAGTCTTCCAGTGCCAGGACTGCCACTACAACTACTTACACATCTATAGGGCTCCCAGTGCCTGGACTACCACCACAACAACTTGCACATCTATAGGGCTCCCACCTCCCAGTGCCAGGACTGCTACCACAACCACTTACACATCTATTGGGCTCCCAGTGCCCGGACTGCCACCACAACCACTTACACATCTATGGGGCTCCCACCTCCCTGTGCCAGTGTGACAAACTCCCCTTTTCAAGTGAGTTTGCCACGAGTTCTTGGAGGGGACTACTTGCCAGCCTTCTACCCTGTGACTATGACCCCTAAAACAGAATTGGCTAATATACTCTAAACAGGCTCTGTTCATGCAATTGGGACCATATGGTTCATTTACTGAACAACCGCATGAACAGAGACCACCCTGGAGTTTGTTAACACCTATTAACAACTTGGAACATTTCTCACCGCAGTGTTCTAATTGTTCGTCTGGGTGGTCGCGATTCCTATGAACAACCATGAGGTGGCGGCAATCTTGTTCACATGAATGCAGGCAGTGGTGTTTGGGCATGAATCTCATGGAACTGAAATCGGTGATTTTTGGATATGTTGTTCACCCAGATCAGGGCTATCAGGGAATGTAATATTTTTAGGGCTATGTTGTGTTTTGGTGTGTTTTCTGTACTTTGGGGGAAATTTGTTTTTTTTCTGCTTGTGGATAATTAGTTTATTGTATTATCTACCTTAATTGTATCACAGGCAGAGGGGGGGATTATGTAATGTATGTGGCAGTGTTGTTCATTGTTACACTGTTTTTATTGGCTTACATGTTTTGTGTCCTGTGCCCCACAAGGTCCACCTGGGCGTCAACCTGCTTGGGAAAATTGTATAAAAGGCCAGTGTGTCCCATTAAACTGAGATTCCTGCTTACACTCCAAACTGTGTGTCGTCCACTTCCCTAATTATTTTTAAATGATTTTCCCAGTTATGTGAACACTGTGTAACTCATTTCAGGGCTGGTATAAATTTGTATAATTCCTCCAGGTTGTAACCAGCTCCTTTTTACCAAGCAAGCATGTTGTCTTCTTTCAAGTTGGGTTTAGACATCAAATCTGAGTAACACTGAGATATAGGTCAGCATCATGTAAGTTTTTTCTAAATCAGATAGTGAAACTTCATTGTATATTTGATCTAAATTTAGAATTGAGAAATTATCTTTCAATTAGTTGACAACTAATATGTCATCTGGTTTCATATTATCTTGTAGGCCAAATTTCTCTTTTAACCCCTTAAGGACCAAACTTCTGGAATAAAAGGGAATCATGACGTGTCACACATGTCATGTGTCCTTAAGGGGTTAAAGGGACACTATAGTCACCTGAACAACTTTAGCTTAATGAAGCAGTTTTGGTGTATAGAACATGCCCCTGCAGCCTCACTGCTCAATCCTCTGCCATTTAGGAGTTAAATCCCTTTGTTTCTGAACCCCTGTCACACCTCCTTGCATGTGACTTGCACAGCCTTCCATAAACACTTCCTGTAAAGAGAGCCCTATTTAGGCTTTCTTTATTGCAAGTTCTATTTAATTAAGATTTTCGTATCCCCTGCTATGTTAATAGCTTGCTAGACCCTGCAAGAGCCTCCTGTATGTGATTAAAGTTCAATTTAGAGATTGAGATACAATTATTTAAGGTAAAATACACCAGTTTTTTTTTCATGCAGGCTCTGTCAATCATAGCCAGGGGAGGTGTGGCTAGGGCTGCATAAACAGAAACAAAGTGATTTAACTCCTAAATGACAGTGAATTGAGCAGCAAAATTGCAGGGGAATGATCTATACATTAAAACTGCTTTATTTAGCTAAAGTAATTTAGGTGAATATAGTGTTCCTTTAATTAATTAAAGAAAAAAGACATTAAAGAGTTAACGGTAAAAAAATTCAATACATTTTAAAGAACAGATAGATATTTTTAATATCCTATATGTACATATACCATCAAATTAAATATTAATAAAATGTACATTTAAAAACAAAATAGCCCCACTTGTGATAGATCCATTAATAGCCAAGTCTCAGAAATGAGCGAGACCAGTGGTTGTAGGATGATGTATATGGGTGACAAGCAGGGTATGACAGCCATCATCAAAGTTTTGAATAAATGCATACAAACATTACCAGGGGGTTAATATAAGAACTCTTAACAAAATAATTAATGTACTGACAGCTATTTGTGTCCTATGTCCATATAAACAAAATTAGCCCAAAAAGTGTATAGTAGGACAATGCACCATTCGGCACTCCAAATGTTGTGAACTACATATCCCATGATGTTCTTACAGATAAAATGCTGGCAAGGCACCAGGTGAGATGTAGTCCATAACATCTGAAGTGCCCAAGGTTGCCTACCCCTGGTGTATGGTATCCAATCTTTACTCCACAGCAATTTTACAATAAAATGTTATAATGTGCTTTTAACAAATGATAAAGTATCAGATTAACTTGCATGCTGTATTTTCAAAACTCTGTCAATAAAATACTCTGTTATGAATGTTAATTGTAAAACTGCTATTCTGTTATTTTGAACCATAATTCTTAAAGATACATGAAGAAAATATCATCATGAAACTGTATAAAGGAAATCGCAAACAAATAATGCACACGCTTAATAAAAAACAGCAGAAAGTAGAATATTGTAAAAAGTAACACCCATTGTTTAACCCCTTAAGGACCAAACTTCTGGAATAAAAGGGAATCATGACGTGTCACACACGTCATGTGTCCTTAAGGGGTTAAAGTGTGGTTGAATCTCGGTAAAAATAAATTTAGTAGGCCGAGATTACCACGTGGCATGTGTACGTGCATATGCTGACGTATCGATCAGTTGGTTGCACGAGGCAAGATACGATCAGTAGTGTACGGAGCATGTGCAAGAATACAGGATGTAGTATTCCCCCTCCTCCATTGTGCTGGACAAGCCATGCGGTCAAGCAGGAAGTTAATTCTTATTTGTGTTGATTGGTCAAGAGAATGTGCGGGTGGAGCTTAATATGGGAGGAGTTATGTGCCTATATAAGGAGCCTGCACTATTGTCCGGGGCTCAGAATTTGCTGTATTTTGGTGACGCTAGTCCCTCTGAGTCCCGATCGGTGATCCAATAAAGAATCTCTTCCTTCCTGAAGAAACCTGTGTCCATCTCTCTGTGCTTGGCTTCCGTCAGTTTCTCCGGTATCATTTGGTGCATTGGCCGGGAAGCTCATCGTTCAACGGTAGCTGAGAGGCAGAGGCGTGAGACGGTCTATCTTTGCCCACGTTCTCTACGGCTGCACCCCTGAACTTCTGCGTGGACCTCCCTTCGTCTCGGCGCCACTGGTCTGTTGTCCAGGAGATCATCGGCCTCTACGTGAGAAGTGCTGGGGTGTCCCCGTCGATGAGTGTGAACTCAGGTTCAGGAACGAGGAGGTAAGACAACTGCTGTTTTAGACGGCAGGACCCACTAGGGGTATACCGATTGTGCGGTAGGCCCAAAGGGGTTTGAATCTGTGTATCTGCCCCCTCTGTCGGAGGGAAGGAGCGAAGGCGCACCGCTCGATCGAACGCTCTTTAGTCAGACCGTTTGATTTTGTTAGTCAGGCGGGGCTCTGGTGTAAATAGCCCTAGCCGGACACCGGTGTCTTGTCTAGACTAGCGTTCTAGGGTGTATAGACTAAGCGGCGTCTGTGTAAATTCGGTTCGCTAGCTCTCATCCTATCTGGGCTAAGTGGGAAGGCGTGTAAATTTGGAACCCACTAGACTTTTGATAGTGCGACTAAGAGGCGTCTGTGTAAATTCGGTCCTCTAGCTCGCTATATATGTGGTGATTGGGCAGTGTGGCTAACCAAAACGTATGTAGATTGTTTTTAGGTAGTCCATTCAAGGTACTGGCCAATAGTTTAGTTGGGAATTGTAAATGTGATAAAGATTGTTTAGTAAAGTGTATATCTTGTTAGATAGCGCGAGCTCAGCCGTCTAGCGAGAGTGTTAATAGTGTGTTGCTGTATTATAGTGCACGGTACCATAACCCTGTATATTTACTGACACTGTATATAAGTACTAATCATTGTCGTCTATTGCATGTTTAACACCATAACCACTAATAATTGTATTGTGACCTTAACTTGTGCTTTGACCTATGCTAACCGTACTGTAACCGCTATTTGTAAAAGACGATGTTACTGGGGTGTGTTATAGACGGGTAATTCGTATATAGAGAATTATAGCGTGGGTGACTGTATAGTTACGCCAAAGGGCATAATATTGATTATCTAGTGACTGGTGTAACAGCTGTGTGTGTACGGGAATTCCCTGAGTGTTTATTGTTATTGTGTACGTTTCACTTGGTAACCGTACCACGTGGTGCTGTTGCCAGAGGAAACGGGTGTGACTGTTGCATAGTACGTGTGTATAGTATTCGTTGTCGACGACGTTCCATTGTTAAGTATGGGTGCGTCACAGTCAACGATTCCGGATCCCTTAGGTTGTATGGTGAAGAATTTTAAAAAGGGATTCAAAACTTGCGATTTTGGGGTTAAAATGTCTCCTGTACGTTTGGTCACTTTGTGTACTAGGGAGTGGCCTACTTTGGTTGCGGCATGGCCGCCACGTGGCAGTTTGGATCCAACTCTGGTACAGCGCTTACACGTGGCTGTATCAGGTAGGCCTGAACTTTATGGCCAGTTTCCTTATATTGATTGTTGGAGACAGGCCGTAAATGACTCGCCAAAATGGCTCCAGACATGCCACGAGGAGCAGTGTCGCCTCATGGTAGCTAGGACTTGTTTGTCCACTAGGACTGGTGTTAGGCCCATTTTGGACACGCCCCCAGAGTCCGAGATCCCTTTGCCGCCCCCTTACTTTCCGTTAAGAGGAAGTGACGCAAATGCAGGAAGTCCTGCAACCCTCCCCTCATTACCCTCATCCACTTCCGCTTCCTCCTCCAGTACAGGATCCACCCCCCCTCGTACTAAATCTCCCCTTCCGGAATCAGAACCAACCCCCATTAAAAACGAATATCCTGATTTGGCGCCACTTCAGACTTCCGGTCAAGCTTCATCTAGCTCGGCTCGAAGTGTTTTATTTACAACCTTTTCCCAAAACCAAGCTCCCACATCCCCATACCCTATTTCTCCCCGACTGGAACCTATGACTGACGCCCCTCCACGTAGCCCCATACAGACCCGACAGTTGACCGGTGCCCAACAATTAAAACACTATCAGATGCCTCTTCGTCTGAATCCTGGGTCAGCCTATATCGATGCCGCAGGCCAAATGGCACATGCTGACCCAGTCTTTGTATATGTCCCATTCACGACAACCGATCTTTTAAATTGGAAGACCCACAATTCCTCGTATACTGAGAAACCACAAGCTATGACTGATCTGTTCACCTCAATAGTACAGACACATAACCCGACATGGGCTGATTGCCAGCAGTTATTAATGACTTTATTCAACAATGAGGAAAGGACAAGAATTAATCAAGCGGCCATTAAAGCACTAGAGGATAAAGCCCGTACTTTAAACCAAGCCAATCCATCAGCATGGGCCGCAACACATTATCCCAACACCGATCCCGATTGGAATGTAAATGGTGCTGATATGGTTCAACTCAGAGCCTATAGAGACGCTATAATTGCTGGCATGAAAGCCGGAGGAAAGAAAGCCATTAACATGTCGAAGACAGTTGAGGTGATTCAGAAAAGTGATGAAGCGCCCAGTGTCTTTTATGACCGATTATTGGAGGCATACCGCTTGTATACCCCCTTTAATCCGGAAGACGCAGATAATTCCCGAATGGTGAACTCCGCCTTTGTCAGCCAAGCTTACGGAGATATTAAGCGCAAGCTACAAAAGTTAGAAGGGTTTGCAGGTATGTCAATCACCCAACTAATGGAGGTAGCGAATAAGGTTTATATGAATAGGGAAACAGAAAGTAAGAAAGAGGAAGAGCGCAAGATGCGTAAAAAGGCTGATATGCTAGCGGTAGCGATCGCAGGCGTAGATAGACGGGGCCCAGATAGAGGCGATAGTAGATGGAATGAGGAACCTCTAAGTAGAAATCAGTGCGCATACTGTAGGGAAGAAGGGCATTGGAGAAATGAGTGTCCTCGAAGAGAACAGTGTGAGAGAGATAGACCTAGGACAGGTTACGGAAACTTTAGAGGCAGAGCGAGAGGTAGAGGAGGCCCCGGAGGGAGTAATGGGAACAGAGGAAGTGTTAGGGAAGATAGGTATATTCCAGCAGCGCAAAGGTCCCGCGATAGAGAAGGCAGGGACTTTGTAGGATTGGCTGACACGGTCATGGAGGACTATTGATACCGACCGGGCTCCATCCCCCTTGGTCGAGCGGAGCCTATGGTCGATGTATCAATAGGGGGGAAAAGGAGTGCGTTCATGATCGACACTGGTGCTGAACATTCAGTGGTGACTAATCTAGTTGCTCCTCCATCTGGAAGGACTATTACTGTGATAGGAGCAACTGGAAGAAGTGCTGAAAAACCGGTTCTTAAAAGTCGACTCTGTACATTGGGAGGCCACGTAGTAAAACATCAATTCCTTTATATGCCTGAATGTCCAGTCCAATTGCTGGGACGTGATATGCTATCAAAATTACAAGCGCAGATTACGTTCCTACCAAATGGAACAACATCCTTAAAGTTTAATGGACCTTCAGGTATCATGACATTATCCGTACCAAAGGAAGAAGAGTGGCGACTTTATACAGTGTTGACTAGCCAAAACCCTAGGAGTGATGAGACATTATTTAACATACCAGGAGTTTGGGCAGAGAACAACCCACCAGGACTGGCCCGCAATATTCCACCTATAAAAATTGAACTAAAACTTGGGGTTTATCCAGTGAGCCTAAGACAATACCACATCCCGCAGAAGGCTAAGAAGAACATCCAATCCTATCTGGATAAGTTCATACGGTATGGTATCCTAAAATTCTGTACTTCCCCCTGGAACACCCCATTGCTGCCTGTTCAAAAGCCCGGTACAGATGAGTATCGACCTGTGCAGGACTTGAGAGCAGTCAATGATGCGGTTGTTAGTATACATCCAGTTGTACCCAATCCATATAACCTGCTTGCTTTAATTCCGGGCGGGGCTACTTACTTTACAGTCTTAGACCTCAAAGATGCCTTCTTTTGCCTCCGAATTGCCGCAGAAAGTCAATGTATTTTCGCTTTCCAATGGGAGAACGCTGTAACGGGCTCAAAACGCCAAATGACCTGGACAAGACTGCCCCAAGGGTTTAAAAATTCACCTACCCTATTTGGTTCAGCCCTAAGTCAAGATCTATTGGATTTCGAGTCCATCCCAGGAGAGTGTGTATTGTTACAATATGTAGATGACTTGTTGATAGCAGCAGTTACAAAAGAAATCTGTCAGCAAGCAACGCACGATCTACTACACATTCTCTGGAAGGCAGGATACAAGGTGTCTAGAAAGAAGGCTCAGTTGTGTTTGCCAACTGTCAAATATCTGGGATTCCATATCTCTGAAGGTCAAAGAATTATGGGGCCAGAGAGAAAAGAAGCTGTCTGCCAAATACCAATACCCAAGAATAGAAGACAAGTGCGAGAATTCTTGGGGGCAGCAGGCTTCTGTAGGATATGGATTCCTAGCTACGCGATACTGGCAAAACCTCTGTATGCAGCTATCAAAGGTACAGAGCACGACCCCTTCTTATGGACTCAAGAACAGCAAACGGCATTTGAAGATGTGAAGAAGGCTTTGATGAGTGCCCCAGCATTAGGTCTACCTGATCACACACAACCATTCTACTTATATGTACACGAGCAAAGAAGAATGGCTGTGGGAGTATTGACACAGTACTTGGGATCATGGCAAAGACCTGTTGCCTACATGTCTAAGCAATTGGATGCAGTGGCCAGCGGACTTCCACCTTGTCTAAGAGCCGTAGCTGCAGCCGCCCTGCTAGTAGCTGAAGCCGATAAACTCACTTTGGGTCAAGAACTTTATGTACGAGTCCCACATGCAGTACAGACGTTGTTGGATTACAAAGGAAATCATTGGTTTAGTAACAGCCGTATGACCAAGTATCAAGCAATGTTGTGTGAAAACCCAAGAGTGCATTTAGAGACTGTAAACACCTTAAATCCAGCTACCCTCTTGCCACAACCTACTGAAAGTCAACATGATTGTTTGGAAGTAATGGATGAAGTATTCTCAAGTAGACCAGATCTTCGTGATTTTCCCATCCAGAACCCCGATGTTCAATATTATACCGACGGCAGTAGTTATGTGAAAGAAGGGATCCGCTATGCAGGATATGCAGTAACAACAATAGACAAGGTGATAGAAGCTCGGCCACTGGCGAAAGGAACATCAGCACAAAAGGCAGAATTGATAGCACTGACACGAGCGTTACAATTGGCTGAAGGTTTAAGAGTAAACATCTACACGGACTCCAAATATGCGTTTTTAACCACTCATGCCCACGGAGCTTTGTATAAAGAAAGAGGACTACTGAATTCAGAAGGCAAAGAAATCAAGTACGCAGCTGAAATCCTACAACTATTGGAAGCAGTGTGGGAGCCGAAAGAAGTCGGTATCATACATTGTCGAGCGCATCTGAGAGGAGATGGTGATGTAACCAAGGGAAATCGGATGGCAGATAGTGCAGCTAAGCGTGCTGCTGAATCAGGAAGACAGGAGTATGTGGGGCATATAGCTGCTCTTATACCAACTCCACTGTCCCAATGGACTCCAGTTTATACAGCTCAAGAAGAGGAGTGGTTAAAGACTGAACCAGGAAAGTATTTGGAGAACAAGTGGTATCAGCTAGAAGATGGAAGAATAGTCATACCAGCATCACTAGCGGTAGAAATTGTCCAAAATTATCACAACGGGACACATTCTGGGAGAGACAGTACAGAAGAATCTCTCAGAAAACATTTCTACATACCAAGATTGTCCAACTTGACTCAGGCCATTGTACGAAGATGTGTAACGTGTGCTAAAAATAATGCAAGACAAGGACCAGTAAAGCCACCAGGAGTCCAGTTTATGGGGGGACTCCCCATGTCCGATCTACAAATAGACTTTACAGTGATGCCTAAATCGGGTGGACATCGTTACCTGCTGGTAATTGTGTGCACCTATTCAGGCTGGGTAGAAGCATGTCCTACTCGTACAGAGAAAGAAGGAGAAGTTGTGAGATTCCTGCTACGAGAAATAATACCCCGATATGGACTACCCTGTTCTATAGGATCGGACAATGGTCCAGCTTTTGTTCATCAGTGCCTACAACAACTGACTCATATGCTTGGTATAAAGTGGAGGCTTCATACTGCATATAGACCCCAGAGCTCTGGTAAGGTAGAGAGAATGAATAGAACTATTAAGAATCAGTTGGCTAAAATGTGTCAGGAAACCCAACTTAAGTGGAACGTTCTCTTACCCATAGCTCTATTGCGAATCCGCAGTACCCCTACCAGAAGGATGGGCCTCTCTCCTTTTGAAATCATGTATGGGCGACCACCTCCCGTACTTGGTAACTTAAGGGGGGATTTGAGTCAGTTGGGAGAAGGAATTACCCGGCAGCAGGTTGTAGAGTTGGGTAAGACTATGGAGGAGGTACAGAAATGGGTACAAGATAGATTACCTGTGAATATTTATCCCCCTGTTCATAGTTATCATCCAGGAGATCAAGTGTGGATTAAAGAGTGGAATAATGTACCGTTAGGGCCCAAGTGGAGAGGTCCTTATGTTGTTCTTTTGTCTACCCCTACAGCGATAAAAGTAGCAGAAGTGACTCCGTGGATACATCACTCCAGGGTTAAACCAGCAGCAGTCGATTCTTGGCAAGTTACAGCAGATCCAGAGAATCCCTGCAAGATCCGGTTAAAACGCACTACTCAGTCGGAGTAACGAGGAACTATTGTGGATTACAAATTTTATTGTTACAGGGATTTGGTGCGTGAGTGAGAAGGCCATAATAAAGCCTGTCCGCCCACCGACGTATAGTTTATAAGCCAGGGAAAGTCTCGAAGGGACTCCTGTGAAGACGAGCAGAACTCCATTCCCTGCAGCCCTTACATCCTGGAAGCTAAGGTGCCTTCGCACGGACGAAGACTGAGGATGACGGCGAAAGATGTGTTTTTGATAGTGTTTATTTATGTGTGTTTTTATATTCAGGAAGGTAGAGGTACCGACACTCCTAGCTGTGAGGTATGCATTAAGACTACGAGAACAGGTAACCATATTTCCCAAACCCTAATTTGGCATTCACAATACGAGTGTAAAGGAGATGTATCGAGATGTAGATATTTAAATATAGACTATAGTGTGTGCCATTTAGGAGTAGGAGAACCTAAGTGCTTCAGTCCGGAGTATCAACCTCGTACAATTTGGTTGACTCTCAGGAATGGAGATCCTCAGGGGACCCTAATTAATAAGACGGTGTTAGAATCCGTACATTCTTCGGGTGTTCTGCTATTTGATGCGTGTAAAGCGATATCGAGTGGTAGAAAGCCGTGGAATGTATGTGGGGATCTTAGATGGGAGAGGACGTATGGGTCTAATGATAAATATATTTGTCCCAGTAGTAAAAATAAATATGTGAGTCCTAGATGCCCAAATAAAGACTATAACTTTTGCCCATATTGGTCTTGTGTGGGGTGGGCGACTTGGGGACAGACAGTAGACAAAGACATGATAGTGACTAAGTTGCCGACTAGCCCATATTGTAAGTCTATGGAATGTAATCCCATCCATATACTTATAAATAACCCCGATAAGTTCTTAGACAAATATGGCAATTTATTTGGGTTTCAAATATACGGGACGGGTTTAGACCCTGGGACAGTATTGTTTATAGGGATAGAGACTGATACGGTATCCTCCCAAACTCATCAAGTATACCATTCCTTTTATGAAGAGATGAGTATAGATAATAAGATCCCCCATAATGCTAAAAACCTGTTCATCGATTTAGCTGAAAGTATTGCCGGTAGTCTTAATGTTACCAACTGCTATGTGTGTGGAGGTACTAACATGGGAGACCAATGGCCTTGGGAAGCAAAGGAGGTAATGTCCGGTTCTGAGGCAGTTGAACAACTAATATCTACACAAGCCGATTATCACATGAGTGTTAGAGGTAAATCTGAGTGGAGATTAAAGACCTCCATCATAGGTTATGTTTGCATAGCAAGGAAAGGAATAATGTATAATACTTCTGTAGGAGAATTAACTTGTCTAGGGCAAAAAGCTTATGATGATGATACAAAGAATACAACTTGGTGGTCGGCTTCAAATGTCTCAGAACCATCTAACCCGTTTGCTAGATACGCCAATTTAAAGGATGTGTGGTTTGATTTATCCATCACATCTACCTGGAGAGCCCCAGCAAATTTGTACTGGATCTGTGGTAAGAAAGCCTATTCGGAGTTGCCACAGGACTGGGAAGGGGCATGTGTGTTGGGTATGCTCAAACCATCCTTCTTCTTGTTACCAATTGAAACAGGTGAGACTTTAGGTGTTAAAGTGTATGATGTGAATCATAGGAAGAAAAGGGGACCCATAGAGATAGGCACCTGGGAAGATAATGAATGGCCTCCCCAGCGTATCATAGATTATTATGGGCCAGCCACGTGGGCAGAAGATGGTACCTTTGGTTATAGAACCCCTATTTATATGCTCAACCGCATTATAAGATTACAGGCGGTGGTTGAGATTATTACCAACGAAACATCACAAGCGCTCAATCTTCTAGCGAAGCATAACACCAGGATGAGGACAGCAGTCTACCAAAATAGATTAGCCTTGGATTACCTTTTGGCAGTAGAGGGAGGTGTATGTGGGAAGTTTAACCTGAGCAATTGCCTTCTTCAAATAGATGACGAAGGGCAAGCAATAGCTGAGCTTACTAGCCATATGGTTAAACTAGCGCATGTGCCTACTCAGGTATGGAAAGGGTATAATCCAAGTAGTTGGTTTGGTAGCTGGTATGAGTGGTTTGGAGGGCTTAAGGCAGTGGTAGGTGGAGTCCTACTGATTTTAATGTTGTGTCTACTCCTGCCGTGTCTTATACCCTTAGTAGTTAGGTCTGTGCAAAGCCTGATAGAAAATATAGCAGAGAGGAAGGCTGCTGCACAGATAATGGCGATTTATAAGTATAAGGCTCTAGATCAGGGAGAACCAATGCAGGAAGATGAGTGTTAAAAGATTCACATCATAAGATAAGTCTGGTCTGGTTCATGGTAACTTGCGGTGTATGCAAACCAAGGTTAAGTGATGCCTCAAGTAATTGTGAAATATCAAGAGGCATCAAAGGGGGGAATGTGGTGGAATCTCGGTAAAAATAAATTTAGTAGGCCGAGATTACCACGTGGCATGTGTACGTGCATATGCTGACGTATCGATCAGTTGGTTGCACGAGGCAAGATACGATCAGTAGTGTACGGAGCATGTGCAAGAATACAGGATGTAGTATTCCCCCTCCTCCATTGTGCTGGACAAGCCATGCGGTCAAGCAGGAAGTTAATTCTTATTTGTGTTGATTGGTCAAGAGAATGTGCGGGTGGAGCTTAATATGGGAGGAGTTATGTGCCTATATAAGGAGCCTGCACTATTGTCCGGGGCTCAGAATTTGCTGTATTTTGGTGACGCTAGTCCCTCTGAGTCCCGATCGGTGATCCAATAAAGAATCTCTTCCTTCCTGAAGAAACCTGTGTCCATCTCTCTGTGCTTGGCTTCCGTCAGTTTCTCCGGTATCAAAAGATGTTTTGACACAAAAAAAATGAAACGAAATAATCTCAAATATTGGTGGTAAAATTACAAAGCAGGCTTATACATACCACAGCAGTTTGTTATCTACACATTGATTTATGAGACAATTAAAAGCATATTCACTATTTAGAGTAAAATATTCAAATTTAGATTATAGCTGAGTTTCAACAGTTATTTTGCAAGCTGATTTAGAATTGTCCACAATTCACTAAAATAACCTAGCCACATACTTAAAATATGTTGATGAAGATACTGCACTGGCATCTCAGTTTTTGAAGAAATACTCATATGCCACCTATAGGTCATTCACAATATAGCATCTTATCTTAAAATTATTATTAACTCTATGTTCATTTCTAAAGTGCCAACATAGCACTGTACATAAGGTGGATTAAAAAAATAAAATACATGCAACAAGACAAGATGGATGGACAGGAACAGAAGGTGCAGAGGTCACCTTTCAAACAAGATTATAAGCTTAGGGAAGTGGGGTATAAGTACACAAAAGGTATAAGTGAATATCTATTTTATACATAGTAAAAGTTGGTTGCTAGAAGATATTTTACAATAAATAATATCTTAAAAACCGGCTAAAATATTGCCTTGTCTAATGGCTTGACAATATCAGGAATTTTTGCACTGAAGGAAATTGGAAATCAAAAAAAGTGTTGCTCAAGTGTTGCTTAAAAAACTGGTGAATTTCTCAAGTGGTGGAAAGGTAGGGACATATTAATTAGTTTTAAACCCCGTAAGGATGGCGGTCCTTGGGGACCCGGCTCTAAACGCAGGCGGGCGGCATAGAACGCCCAATCCGTCCTATGTACTTACCCTGTCGCCGGTGATCACATGCCGGTGATCGCGGTATGGGGACTTAGCTGGGCGCCCAGAGAGTCCCCCTCCTTCCTCTTCGGCCCCCCGGGCCATGTGATCGCAAGGTCCTTGCGGGGACCTCACGATCACATGGACAAGTTACCTGCGCTCTCTCCTTAATCCCTCTGTATTTTTTAACAAATGGAGGTTTTTTAGTTACCTCCAATGGCCATGAGAGGATAAGCCCACCTGCCAACATCAAGGCAGACCCCCCCAGGTATATATATATATATATATATATATATATATATTTATATCAAAATACATGTAGAATGAAATAATATATATATCTATATACCTAAGTATATATGTATATATCACTATATATATACCTATATATAAATAAAAAAATAAAAAAATTATATACATATATATACACACACGTATATATACACACACATATATATATATATATATATATATATATATATGTGTGTGTATATATACGTGTGTGTATATATATGTATATAATTTTTTTATATTTTTTATATATATTTTTTTATATATATCACTATATATATCCTAACACTGACCCTTCAGCCTGCTTCCTTGAGCTTCTGGCAAAGATATCTCTAATGAGACAGAAAGGGGTATTTTTTATATACACCCCTTTACTTATTAACCCTTAATAGGGAACACATGGGATGGGTAGCAGCATTGTAACCAGGCTGTGTGATACAAAGTAAATACAAATACAAAAAGAGAAGTCCTGCGCTAAAGCAGCAAGGACTACAACACACATCAGCCCCAATATGTAGTAAAAACCAAAGAAAAGAAAATGTTACTTGCGCTTTTTCCTTAATCCCTATGTATATTTAGACAAATGGAGGTCATTTAGTTGCTCCAATGGCCATTGGAGGGATGCCCGCCTGCCAACGTCAAGGCAGACCCCCCCTAAGCGGGTCCTAACACTGACCCTTCAGCCTGCTTCCTTGAGCTTCTGGCAAAGATATCTCTAATGAGACAGAAAGGGGTATTTTTTATATACACCCCTTTACTTATTAACCCTTAATAGGGAACACATGGGATGGGTAGCAGCATTGTAACCAGGCTGTGTGATACAAAGTAAATACAAATACAAAAAGAGAAGTCCTGCGCTAAAGCAGCAAGGACTACAAAACACATCAGCCCCAATATGTAGTAAAAACCAAAGAAAAGAAAATGTTACTTGCGCTTTTTCCTTAATCCCTATGTATATTTAGACAAATGGAGGTCATTTAGTTGCTCCAATGGCCATTGGAGGGATGCCCGCCTGCCAACGTCAAGGCAGACCCCCCCTAAGCGGGTCCTAACACTGACCCTTCAGCCTGCTTCCTTGAGCTTCTGGCAAAGATATCTCTAATGAGACAGAAAGGGGTATTTTTTATATACACCCCTTTACTTATTAACCCTTAATAGGGAACACATGGGATGGGTAGCAGCATTGTAACCAGGCTGTGTGATACAAAGTAAATACAAATACAAAAAGAGAAGTCCTGCGCTAAAGCAGCAAGGACTACAACACACATCAGCCCCAATATGTAGTAAAAACCAAAGAAAAGAAAATGTTACTTGCGCTTTTTCCTTAATCCCTATGTATATTTAGACAAATGGAGGTCATTTAGTTGCTCCAATGGCCATTGGAGGGATGCCCGCCTGCCAACGTCAAGGCAGACCCCCCCTAAGCGGGTCCTAACACTGACCCTTCAGCCTGCTTCCTTGAGCTTCTGGCAAAGATATCTCTAATGAGACAGAAAGGGGTATTTTTTATATACACCCCTTTACTTATTAACCCTTAATAGGGAACACATGGGATGGGTAGCAGCATTGTAACCAGGCTGTGTGATACAAAGTAAATACAAATACAAAAAGAGAAGTCCTGCGCTAAAGCAGCAAGGACTACAACACACATCAGCCCCAATATGTAGTAAAAACCAAAGAAAAGAAAATGTTACTTGCGCTTTTTCCTTAATCCCTATGTATATTTAGACAAATGGAGGTCATTTAGTTGCTCCAATGGCCATTGGAGGGATGCCCGCCTGCCAACGTCAAGGCAGACCCCCCCTAAGCGGGTCCTAACACTGACCCTTCAGCCTGCTTCCTTGAGCTTCTGGCAAAGATATCTCTAATGAGACAGAAAGGGGTATTTTTTATATACACCCCTTTACTTATTAACCCTTAATAGGGAACATTTTCTTTTCTTTGGTTTTTACTACATATTGGGGCTGATGTGTGTTGTAGTCCTTGCTGCTTTAGCGCAGGACTTCTCTTTTTGTATTTGTATTTACTTTGTATCACACAGCCTGGTTACAATGCTGCTACCCATCCCATGTGTTCCCTATTAAGGGTTAATAAGTAAAGGGGTGTATATAAAAAATACCCCTTTCTGTCTCATTAGAGATATCTTTGCCAGAAGCTCAAGGAAGCAGGCTGAAGGGTCAGTGTTAGGACCCGCTTAGGGGGGGTCTGCCTTGACGTTGGCAGGCGGGCATCCCTCCAATGGCCATTGGAGCAACTAAATGACCTCCATTTGTCTAAATATACATAGGGATTAAGGAAAAAGCGCAAGTAACATTTTCTTTTCTTTGGTTTTTACTACATATTGGGGCTGATGTGTGTTGTAGTCCTTGCTGCTTTAGCGCAGGACTTCTCTTTTTGTATTTGTAATCACTATATATATACCTATATATAAATAAAAAAATAAAAAAATTATATACATATATATACACACACGTATATATACACACACACATATATATATATATATATATATATATATATGTATTAAGGCCTTTTGGCCTGTAATTGTGGGAGGGGCGTATGACACACCTCTTCCCTACTTAAGGGACACCCCTTACCTGGCTCCATATCGTTCGAGGTCAGCGCTGCATCATTTCCACTTCCGGGTCATCCAGACGCCATTTTACCTGATTACTCCATGAGGTTTTTTAAGCAGAGCTGTGTCAGGAATCCAGCCACAGGCTTTTCCGGCCTACAACCTTCTTTCTTCAATCCATCGCCGTGGATGGTGTCCAAGTGACTCACAAACTGTAAGTCAACCTACCCGTTATGCCAGGCATCAGTCCCACGGCACCATGCACGGGTCAGGTCCTCACTTTACGGCTGCATTTTGTCTAAGTCTGTTCTAAAACCATTGCATGTTCATGCATATCATTCGTTTAAACCCCCTACTGGTCTTTGGGTGTACTACAGGCTTCTCAGACATTATTGCATTTCATGTATAAACCAACGAACCACTGCATTTTCACCTACACACTGCCCCCTACCGGTCATTCGGTGTACTACAGGCTTCTCAGACATTATTGCATTTCATGTACAAACCATCGAACCACTGCATTTTCGCCTACACACTGACCCCTACCGGTCATTCAGTGTACTACAGGCTTCTCAGACATTATTGCATTTCATGTAAAAACCAACCTTGCTTCATTTAAACGATTGTCATTTCGGTTTGTGTTTTCTGGTCGGCACTTATTCATAGTATATTCTATGCACGATTGCTGTTCGCATTAAAATGCATACGGTTAAGCTATTCATGCTAACTTCTGTTTTCCCTTCATACTAAGATTCGGTTATTCTGCTATGTGTTCACATAGATCTTTTTCGTGAGTTACATTTCATCATTTCATGTATTTACATTAGGTTAAAAAGTTGCTTGGTTAAATAGACAGACCATTTTCATGCTATTTTTAAGGTATCACTTATTACATCAGGGTATGAAACCAGCTAACATTTCTGTATAGACATTGGACTCCCACGCTTACTGGAGTTTTTTGTTTTTTTTTATAATTATCCATTTCATTACAATTAAATCAGCCTACGTTACAGGCCTCATTTCTTTGTTGTTAACCATGACACAAGGATTTAATTCCTTTTCATGCATACTCGGGTTGAATCACACGTACTGATCCAACCGATCATACGTTTCCTGCACAGTAATCGGTTAAACTTTCAAATACTTATTTTACACGATCTTAGGTTGTCTGTTTTGTTTCAGTTTGCTTATTATATATATATATGGTTTTAATAATAAGTTATTTTATTTTACAATGCAGATATTACATGTATATTACTGTTATGGTTAGCCTACATTACGGCTCCCTTTTCTGTCATGCTCGTACGACATACCACGAGTTCAAGGACACGGTCCTATTTTCAAAGAGTATAATGGAGATATGATGTTATTACAACCATGTACATTACGATTACATGGCACTAACTATTCAGGCCATTTCTTATCATACTCATACGATATACCACGAGTATATAAGAACACGGTCCTACCTTCCACAGAGGGTTTCGGGTTGAATCACACGCATTGGTTCAACCACTCATACGTCACGTTACAACATTTTCTGCATAGATTGTCATTTCACATAATTTCACATGGCATTTACAAACTCAGGCCATTTCTTGACACACTCAGACGACGTAACACGAGTATTCAAGAACACGGCATATACGTCTCACAAGACTTTCGGTTTTTGAATCACACGTTCTGGTTCATACATTCATACGTCACTTTACAGCAACATTTATGATTCTGCATATTGTCACTTCACATTAAAAAGTCCCTTGCATTCCCAGATCAGTTTAGTGACATGCATATCATCTGATCACCTTCCATATATACACATTACACGGCCAATCCCCTGCTGCCAGGTATCGGACTCAGCGTAACGCTTGTCACCAAGCATGGGCAGTCATGTCACTATCATACTCATAGATTTTACACCTCCCACACATACTGCTAGAAGCCCTAATCCCAGCCTATACAGATTACACAGGTCTCACAGGATCCATTCTCACTCTATCCCTTTTTAGGTTTATCCAGGTTTTCATACCTGTCGAATCTCAAAACTTCATACATACTACCAGGTACGTAAGCCTGCTCACGTTGTAGTTCACATACGTTTCATTCTTCTAGGCCATAGAGTACTGGCAAGTTAGGGGTATAGGCCCAAATAGGTACCTCCCTTCTTGGCATTTCTGCCTATAGTTTAGTGGTCCGCGAGGCCAACACCCCGCCTCAACGTTTCGGAGGCAAACGCCATCGGGCCACACGTGAGTTAGCCGCCTCGCAATATTATAGAGAGGGCCTCACCTGTCACTCCCTCCCCCTGTTTTCTTTTACTATCACCGAGAGGCCTACGATTCCTGCCACTACGACGGGTGGCCTCAATAACCCCTCGCGCCAACTCATAGACAGAGCCTCTCATAGCCACTTGGCAACTAGCAGGGCCTCACCTGTCACAAAACAAGTATAATTTTTCGCCTTTCAGGCCTAGTTAGCCTGCCAGTATCACCCCTGGGGAATCGGTCACTACACCCCTTACCATGGCTGGGTCGGCCGCTGTGACCCCTCCAGCACTGGTTGAGTTGCAATCACTTTCTCCAGCCATCTGTTTCAGGGCACATGCTAAATCTGTGTCCAAATAAAATGTATCCCAAAACTATACTTAACATCAATAAACATTTCTGTACTTACGACATTACTGCCACATCATCCATCTAGACATTTGGTGGAATTCATTATCTCGGGTCTATCAGAAGCATTCACACAGGCCTCATACACATGCCTTCCGGAATCCTGGAATGTCCTAATTTACAATCCGCACAACAAACCCTACAGCGGTGGAGACACTCATAGCCAGGAAGTGGCAGAGGACTTCCTATGGGGGCCCTTCCAGTCCCCTCCGTTCACCACATGGCAGACAAACCCCATCGGTATTGTCACGGGGAAATCTTCTCACAAACAGAGACTTATCATTGATCTATCAACACCTCACACCTCTGCCACTCCTAGTCTGAACTCCCTCATACCCTCTGAGGAATTTTCACTGCAATATTCCACCATAGATCACGCCATTACGGCTATCATGCAGGCAGGGGCTGGAGCATGGCTCAGTAAGACTGATATCACAATGCTTTCAAGTTACTGCCTATCCACCCTACACTGTGTCACCTGCATGGTATCAAGTGGGCAGGGAACTACTATTTTGCTCACGTTTAACATTTAGGTTCCAAAGTAGTCCGGCCATTTTCGACCTATTCGCCGAAACCCTATGCTGGTTTTATTAAATATAGCCAGATGCCCTACAGTTATGCATTATCTGGATGATTTCTTACTGGTCGAGGAGAATATTTCCCCTCCCAGTAGCCTAAAAGAAACCATCAGTCTATTCGAACAGGTGGGTGTCCCAGTCTCCTCCACCAAGACTGAAGGACCAGATACCTTCATCACATTCCTGGGTATCATACTAGACTCAGCCACCATGCAAGCTAGCCTGCCACGCCCAAGGTAGAAAACATTCTGATCAACATAATCTCTACATACAACTCGGTACTTGCAACCGCAAGAATTACAGTCTCTGCTTGGGTCACTGAATTTTGCCATTCGCATCATACCTCAAGGCTGGGCTTTCATCTCACAACTCCTTTACATGTTTCCCACTTTTAGACATGATGGACACAGGTCACCCCTGGATACCCAAGCCACGGCAGGCGTAATTATGTGGAGAAAATTTTTAACCACCTTGAATGGTAAAAGCATGTTCCTTCCAAAATTGTCTGACTCCTCACCTACCATTTGGTCAGACGCGGCGTCTACCACAGGTTTTGCAGCAATTTTTCAGGAACGAATGGCTTTGGGGCAGCTGGCCTTCAGAAGTTCAGAACCTGGAGGGTTTTTCCACTACCTCAGCTCTGTTTGAGATATATCCCATCGTGACGGTTGCCGTGGCATGGGTGCATTTATGGGCAGGTTCGTCTGTACGTTGCTACTCAGACAACCAAGTAACTTGTCACATTATAAACAAGGCCGATCCAAATCACTGACTATTATGAGATTCTTGAGGAAACTCACCTGGCTGGCTGCATGTCATAATTTTCTCTTGTTTTGTATTCATGTTCCAGGTGTATGTAACACTGCTGCTGACAATTTGTCTCGCTTTAATTTCCAGGCTTTTCGTCAAACACTCCCATCAGCCGCACTCACAGCCACGAACACCCCACTATTCCACCATCTAGTAATGGACTAGATGCTATTATGCAACATAGCAGAACATTGTCCCAATTAGCACTGTCTACTAATACCCGGGAAACTTACGATAGAGATTTCATTTGATTTAAAGATTCCTTTCTGAACACAACATCTTACAACCTTTCATCGTGACATCCTGGTTGGGCTTTGCTTCTTTTTGCCACCTCAAACTCAAACTATCATACAACACAATCAAACCATATCTGACAGGCATCCAACATCACATGCTAACTTTACAACCAGACAAATCAAGTGTCCTCCTACCAATTAAGAACATCCTTAGGGGTATTCAGAGATCCGAACCCCCACATACGGCCCAGAGGCTACCCATAGATTTCCATATTTTTAAAGACTTATACAATTCACTAGATTTAAACCCTTTGCCAACAACACAAACCTCATCGTTAAAACCGCCATATACGTAGCCTTGTTTATGGTTTCTTGAGACCAAGAGAATTTACCGCCATCAGCACAACACAGTCCACTCACATCCTACTTCATTCACACTTAACAAAACACATGGACTATTATATCTTGACTCTGCCTCACTCCAAAACCAGTCAACATGCACTTTCAGTAGAGGTTAAGTACTATCCTACTCACAACAGGTGGAGCCCCGTCAAACTACTGGACTCATATACCCAGCATAACAACGAACCACCATCTCAACCACTTTCAGTCTACAAGGTTCGGTACTCACTACCACCACCTTTATGACACACGTCAGGTCTTTACTTACACAGCTGGGCCTCAAATCAGCTAACTATTCGGGCCACTCCTTCCGCATAGGAGCGGCCTCCACAGCATCCAGTGCAAACATTCCAGTTCATGTTATCAAGTCACTAGGGCGCTGGAAATCATCGGCTTACTCTAGATACATACCTAACCCGGTACAAGAAGTAAGAAATGCCTTTCAAGACATGTCTGGTTAAAGTATGTATATTGCTGGTATGTAATAAATTTGATTTTCTACTTTTGCCCTCTTTATTTACAGGCCTACCTCATCGTCGGTTCCGGCACACCACAACCGACTTGCTCTTTTAATACCAACCTACACTTATCAGTGTTTGTATCTTCTGTACTATCATGAGCCCTTAACACAAGTATTAAGGCCTTTTGGCCTGTAATTGTGGGAGGGGCGTATGACACACCTCTTCCCTACTTAAGGGACACCCCTTACCTGGCTCCATATCGTTCGAGGTCAGCGCTGCATCACCCTCCCACCCACTCCTCATTATTAACTCCTTTTCTCTTTACATTTCTTCTTGGTGGGCCCTCTTTATTTACAGGCCTACCTCATCGTCGGTTCCGGCACACCACAACCGACTTGCTCTTTTAATACCATCCTACACTTATCAGTGTTTGTATCTTCTGTACTATCATGAGCCCTTAACACAAATATATATATATATATATATATATATACGTGTGTGTATATATATATGTATATAATTTTTTTATTTTTTTATTTATATATAGGTATATATACATATATATATATATATATATATATATATATATATACCTATATATAAATAAAAAAATTATATACATATATATATACACACACGTATATATACACACACACATATATATATATATATATATATATATATATGTGTGTGTGTGTGTGTGTGTGTGTGTATATATATACGTGTGTGTATATATATATATGTATATATTTTTTTTATTTTTTTATTTATATATAGGTATATATATAGTGATATATACATATATACTTAGGTATATAGATATATATATTATTTCATTCTACATGTATTTTGATATCAATATATATATATATATATATATATATATATATATATATATATACCTGGGGGGGTCTGCCTTGATGTTGGCAGGTGGGCTTATCCTCTCATGGCCATTGGAGGTAACTAAAAAACCTCCATTTGTTAAAAAATAGGGATTAAGGAGAGAGCGCATCAAGGCAGACCCCCCCAGGTATATATATATATATATATATATATATATATATTGATATCAAAATACATGTAGAATGAAATAATATATATCTATATACCTAAGTATATATGTATATATCACTATATATATACCTATATATAAATAAAAAATAAAAAAATATATACATATATATACACACACGTATATATACACACACACATATATATATGAAATAATATATATATATATATATATATATATATATACCTAAGTATATATGTATATATCACTATATATATACCTATATATAAATAAAAAAATAAAAAAATTATATACATATATATACACACACGTATATATACACACACACACACACACACATATATATATATATATATATATATATATATATATATATATATATATATATATATATATATATATATATGTGTGTGTGTGTATATATACGTGTGTGTATATATATGTATATAATTTTTTTATTTTTTTATTTATATATAGGTATATATATAGTGATATATACATATATACTTAGGTATATATATATATATATATATATATATATATATATATTATTTCATATATATATGTGTGTGTGTATATATACGTGTGTGTATATATATGTATATAATTTTTTTATTTTTTTATGTATATATATAGTGATATATACATATATACTTAGGTATATATATATATATATTATTTCATATATATATGTGTGTGTGTATATATACATGTGTGTATATATATGTATATAATTTTTTTATTTTTTATTTATATATAGGTATATATATAGTGATATATACATATATACTTAGGTATATAGATATATATATTATTTCATATATATATGTGTGTGTGTGTATATATACGTGTGTGTGTATATATATGTATATAATTTATTTATTTTTTTATTTATATATAGGTATATATATAGTGATATATACATATATACTTAGGTATATAGATATATATATTATTTCATTCTACATGTATTTTGATATCAATATATATATATATATATATATATATATATATATATATATATATATATATATATATATATATATATATATATATATACCTGGGGTGGTCTGCCTTGATGTTGGCAGGTGGGCTTAACCTCTCATGGCCATTGGAGGTAACTAAAAAACCTCCATTTGTTAAAAAATACAGAGGGATTAAGGAGAGAGCGCAGGTAACTTGTCCATGTGATCGTGAGGTCCCCGCAAGGACCTTGCGATCACATGGCCCGGGGGGCCGAAGAGGAAGGAGGGGGACTCTCTGGGCGCCCAGCTAAGTCCCCATACCGCGATCACCGGCATGTGATCGCCGGCGACAGGGTAAGTACATAGGACGGATTGGGCGTTCTATGCCGCCCGCCTGCGTTTAGAGCCGGGTCTAAAACATATACAGTACCTTGCACTCAAGCTGTCACTGTTTGCAAAAACCGGGTGCATTACCTGGGCCAAAGCATCATAAATACAGATAGTGTGGCTATACTCACAGGAGTTTTCCTTTAAAAATTAACTTTTATTTGGTTTCCATAAAAAAAATCGATGTTTCAGTCCAACATATGGACTTTCATCAGAATCCTGATGAAAGTCCATATGTTGGACTGAAACGTCGATTTTTTTTATGGAAACCAAATAAAAGTTAATTTTTAAAGGAAAACTCCCGTGAGTGCAGCCACACTATCTGTGTATATATATATATATATATATATATATATATATATATATATATATATATATATATAATTCTATGTATATATTTATGTAATAATTTTACATAATTAGGTCATTTTATTAATTACAAATTGCGGGACCTGCCTGACAACCCAGGCCAAAAGTCCAGGAAATTTAATTTGGTAGCACTATATTTAACCCTGTAACTTGGGAGGTACTGTTTTACTTGGTAGACTTCACTGAACACAAATATTAGTGTTTTAAAACAGTAAAATATATTACAACGATGATATCGTCAGTGAAAGTGAATTTTTTTGCATTTTTCACACGCAAATGGCACTGACACGGATGATATAATTGTTGTTATACGTTTTACTGTTTTGAAACACTAATATTTCCCGAGTATAACAGTACCCCTCATGTACAGGTTTTATGGTGTTTTCAAAAGTTACAGAGTCAAATATAAGGCTTGTGTTTCATTTTTTTCACATTGAAATTCACCAGGTTGGATATGTTGCCTTTGAGGCCGTATGGTAGCCCAGGAATGAAAATTACCCCCCATGATGGCATACCATTTGCAATAGTAGAAAACCCAAGGTATTGCAAATGGGGTATGTCCAGTCTTTTTTTAGTCACAAACACTGGCAAAAATTGGCATTCAAATTAGTTTTTTTTGCATTTTTCACACACAAACAAATATTAATGATAACTTTGGCTAGTATTTGTGATCAAGTGGCTACTAAAAAGACTGGACATACCTCATTTGCAATACCTTTGTTTGTTTACTATTGCAAATGGTATGCCATCATGGGGGTAATTCTCATTCCTGGGCTACCATACTGTCTCAAAGGCAACGGAACCAATCTAACGAATTTCAATGTAAAAAAAATGAAAAATGTAACATTATTCATGTCCCCTGAATAAAATGATATATAATAAGTGTGGGTGCACATGATATGAAAGAGGCGAATTACGCCTGAACAGACATATAGCGCAAATTCAAGTTTTTGTTTACGTTTTGTTTTGATCACAACGTGTACATTTGGCTCAGTCCTTAAGGGGTTAATGCATTCCTATGGGAAACCACATTTCTGTTTACACATTTTTCGCAATACAAAACGTCCCAGAGAACGTATTAAATTCGTAAACCACTGTACTTTAATTCGAACTGAACCCTCTTGGGGCTTCCTTTTCACCTCACTCCTTTCTTTCTTTCTTTCTTTCTTTCTTAATGGAAACCTTAGCACAAAAACTACAGTTATCAGACCACACATGTGATTATCTCTCATTGCTGATAAGGTAATGAAAACATTGATAAAACTAATGACTCCCTAACAGCAGTAATGCAGGTACTACAGAAGTGCTATACTACTATGAACTGAATAATTTTACAAATCAAGCACTGACCATAAATATTCTTCATGCATTAGAGAGAAAATGTATCTTAGACTTAAAGAATTAATCTCATAAATTTTCTGTGGATAAACCAGAAAAGAGATGACTGCAACCAGAGTTTGGACCTGGCAATGTATTCACCCAACAAGGGTTTTTGTCAAACCTCGGTCAGAACATTTCTGGGTCCACATCCAGATGAAAAAAATAACAAAAGAAAACTTTCTTTGACACATCAACTGGAGTAGTGGTTGTCTTTATTCCTGTTTCTTCTTTCTTCTTTGAGGAACTGAGGGTGTCCTGATTGAAATCCTAGACATAGAAGGCATTTCCACATTTAGGACTAATAAATTAATCTATTTTAAAGGTATTATTTTTTAGTTACACTAGTTGTGTAGAAATGATTACTGTAAAAAAAAAAAAAAAATTATATATATATATATATATATATATATATATATATATATATATATATATATATATATATATATATATATATATAACAGATTTTGCTCCTGCACCGGTGTCCTGATGAAAGCTCCTAAGTGGAGCTGAAACGTTGATGTGGTTTCTCTTAATAAAGAAGATTGTATTTTGAAAATCGCAGGAGTGCCGGTATTTTTTCCTTATATATATACATATATATATATCACTGTTTACCTTTTTTTCAAATGTTGTTTACAACTGTGTGGCTATACCACAATTTTAATATGAGAAGGGTCTGTTGGAACTACTAAGTAAAGCAATGGTGATATGAGGGTGGACAACTGTGATTAATATTAATAATAATCAAAATATCCTAGTTTGTGCTAGATTTGTATCTAGTGCCCACTTATCCATTCTATCTTGCAGTAAAGCTGTCATTATCCCCATTGCCAGATATCATGAACCTGTCTAGCCATTTTAACACAGTGTGTACTCTGACACTTCTCTACATATAGATTGAACTACACAGAGGAAATGTCTTGGTAAAGAGATGGATAGTGAAGTGTTGTGAAGAAGCATTGTTTTAGCTCTAAATGAGAGTCAAAGAGCCCAAAATTTCCAACAACAGACTGTGATTTGCAATCCAAAAATGTTGCTATCAATGAACAGCCCCACCAGATGTGGAGTTTTGTTTCAGAATACCTTCCACAGCACCAGCTTTAAATGGGATTGGCCCTAGAAAGTTTGAGTGGTCCTATATTTGTGACTCATTAATTTGAAATTTAATCCTGGTAGAAGCAATTTATCACGTCCTGGCACAGTAGGTGAACAATCTAAACCCACAGTTTTTCTGGTATCGACTTACCCAACTCTTCTTTCTATTTGATTTGTTAGGATAATGTAGTTTTTACCATTTCTATGAGCAGGGTGACCAGATCCACCATGTTTACAGGGACACATATAAGTGTCTCATATTTATGAAAACTTGTGAAAAGGGTTGCCGTGCAGTGTGTATAATGCATATTCTGCATTATTACCTACTGCCTAATTGCTTAAACGCAGAATTCTTAATTGACTAATTGCTTAATCTAATACACCTTCTTCTGAATTCTACATACTACAGTGCTACCCTTTTTATGGGCTGCCCATCAATATGTATATATATAATATGTGGAGGTTCTGGTCATCCTGTGTATGAGGCAATGACATGTTTTTTTTTTTTTTTTTAATTCTTTATTTTTGAGTGCATTGATATACAAGACAGCTTACTCTGCCACAATAGCGTTCGTTAGCATAAACATATTGCAATATTGGCATTTGAGCAGTGCACATTTTTATATATGGTTGTAGAAACAAAACATGAGTCGGCGTTGCTTGCTCGTTACATTTAAAGTTACTAGCTTAGACTGCACTAGATCGTCAACTTGGTAAATAATATCATTAATACCGTTTAGAACATAACATGCTAGCGTAAGTAGGCATATTGAGGCATTCTAAATTAACAACAGGCTGATTTAGATATAGTTAGGCATACTGTGTCTGCTGTAGTACGGTTTAGGCAAATACAAGTCGCTTATTTAACATAACATGCTAGGATAACTAAGCGTGTTAAGAGTTAAACGTAAGTTTGATAAGGCATGCTATACTAGCTACAGGCTGAGTCAGCAAGACATAACAGGTTGTAGGATCACTGGCAGTGATTTTTGACAAAAAGAAAAAATGATAACTGGTGAGTCTCTCCACTGGATGTGGCTTTGTAGTAGCATGTCACGCAAGAGATTAATCAGGCGTATCTTTATCCAAAACCTCTGAGGATAAGAAAGGAGAATCCACTCCGCTGGAGATGGCGTTTTAGCGCCCGGTGTGAGGCGACTGTCCATTTGGCTTTGTCGTTTTCCTGGGAATATGCATAACGGCTTTATAGATTTAGGGTATAGATGATGGGCAGGTAGTCCACAGCCAAGTCCTCCCTGCGCCCCCATCGTGGCAAATCCCCCTCTGTTCCCCCCAGGGCATGCTCCTGTCTGTCAGCGAGAGTCTCCACTGCACTGTGGGGAGGCAATGACATGTTGATATCCCATGTTTGTCTCATAAGCCATGAGGGATGAGTTATGTTCTGTTTAGCATCTGTTGGCCTTTGAAAGCAGTTGTATGTTTGTATGTACTATTGCAATTTGATATAATATGCAGTTTAGGGAACAACACACACACACACACAAAATGCAGTTTTAAATATACTATACTATATATTTGTCTAGTCACTGGTTTGTATGGGACCCTTAGGTGATGGCAAACGTCTTTAAGGTGAATCATTTGACATGTACAGTTCAGCATACATATTTAATTTTTTTTTTTTTTGGTGAATGCTGTTAACTCATTTTTGGCTCACATGAAAAACAAAATGAATATGTATATTGTATTGTGCTTTATAGTGTGCCAATTTTAAGACAATAAATGTCAAGGGAAAATCATTCACTTCCACAGCAGGAAGAATGATTAAATAATTATAACGCTGATTTAATGAAAGTACTATAATCTCAGCCAAGTAAATATGACCTGGGTATCATACCTAGTTCCTTTAGGAGGAATTCCGGTTCTGTGGGAAAATTTACTTATAAGGAATTGAGTTTATATTCCATGTCTGTGACAAATACTGACTCTGAATATTTTCCTACTAATAGAGAATATAGAGAGCAATGTTATACATAATGTGAGATATATGCTTTAACTTATAATGGTCAATCTCAACATGTTTCCAACATGATATGATGCACTTATTTAGTAACTGTATGACTTTATTGAGTGGAAACAGCCAAGTAAACAGGGTTGTCCATGCTGTCATAAAATTTTCAATGACCAAATTTTAATGATGGCAAAGCGTTAAATTAGCCCTTAAGGAGTAAAATAATTAACTCAAAATAACTCTAGGAACTTACATGCGTTGTGCCAATTACCTAATTAATTTTTACATTTGTTTTGGCTTGGCAAATTATCTCATGGCTTCAACTGTTTACAAAACACTCCAAATACTATAACCACAGCAGCCTGCTATAGTGATTGTGTTCTGCTGCGTGCTCTGGCACCCTCTATGAGAAATCCGGTTTGACAATTTACCTGTGTTCCCTGGGCAATCTGCACCACATCTGATTTTCTCCTGCAAGAGAAGCTGGTCATCTTCACTAAGGTAAACATTAGGTTCAGCCAAACTACTTCATCTGGGAAAAAAATCTGTCCAAATATAATGCATTAAAAAATATTCAAATAAACATTAATTAAAAAGGTGGGAAAAAACACATATTATTGTGCTGCAATGCCAAAGCTGCCTAGACTAGTGGCTAAGAATGATCAATGATAAATATTATTATAGCTGTATCCAAAGAAATTTAGTGAGAGACCCTTTAACTTGATGATTTATTGTTTTTCCTGCAATTTTGTATTATTAGAAAATGGGCAGCAGCAGCAGGATGAGTATTTTTAAGTTGAATAAAGGTACATTTTTCACACTAAAGGATAGTTCTTACACTACAGACTGGATGTGTGTAGGGACGTTTTGTTCTCCATAGAGTGGAAGTGGTGAATGGGACATCCACTGCCCACTCTCTTTTTCCTGATTGTCTATTAGTTTGGAAACAAAATACTTAAATGAAAGACATTTGAAAACATTACAACAAATCACCACCACATTTTAGAATATTTTTTTCCTACCAAAAGTTTAAAAAGTGTAGATAGGGTTTACACACTGTACTAAGGGAAGAAGTTTGCAATTTGCAAAGCACAAGCAGTGGCACAAAAGCACACTGCAAATTAAAAATTGGAAATAAAAAAATATATATCATAAATCAATACTGATTCAGTAAATCAAAGTAGGTGTAAGTGACACTGGAAGGAACAGGCCTTTTTCTTTCTTTCTTTTTTTTAAATTCACAGCCTGATGTCCCTGCCCAACCTTTCTTTTTTTCCCTACTGGCACTATTGTCTAGTTGTGGAGCAGGTAACGCTTGTGGTAAGTCAGGACAACTGCACAGAATCAGACTTGGTGCCAGTGTACCTGCTGTCTTTCCTAGTACTTTCATTTTCTGCTTCATCCCTCACTAATACAGACTTGTGGTTTCTTTTCACTTTGCAATTTGCCCTTCTTGAAGGCACTGTGCAGCCTTCAGCTGGTGGTGATACTAATGGTGGTGTTGGCATTGGTGGTGATAGTACAATAACAATGGGCAAGCTACTTGTGCCACTAGTAGCAGCTGATGTTATAGTTGTATCTGTTGAATGAGACAATTAAACAAAGATGGACTTTGACAAGGTGAAGATACAGGAGACAACACATACAAACACACACGCACACATATATATGTTTATGTATATAAATACCGGCACTCCTGGATTTGTACAGCACAATGATTTATTGTCACAAGTCAGTCAACGTTTCAGTTCCTACCTTGGAACTTTCAACAGGACATACAACAGTAGCAATGACAAAGCAGGCTTTTATACAAAGTAAGATCAAATTAATTAGCAACTCACCACCCTCAGCTGCTCGTTAAGTTGATCGGCTTTACCGTAGCTTGAACGTTTATTCAGATCATCTGGGTAATTCCCTCACAGATCATAGACACAGTCCGCACCTTCCTAACGTGCTTCCGGCGTCACTGCGTTGCCACGGCAGCCACCGATAGTATTCGGCTATTGGCTATGCCAGAGGTCGCTGATGTCAGTGGAAAGCACTTGGAGGGTCCTGCCTATGTGTCTCTCATGTGGGGAGCGTTGCCTGGGCAACCAGATTAAGCCGATCATCTAATGCTGGTGCATACTGATATTCACATTGGGAACTTCTGACCACATTGCTCTGCTCATGGATTACATAAGATCCATAGGAGCTCTAGCAGTATAATGGCACTGGTATATCCAAATCATTTAATAAAATCAAACATATTTCAAATAAGAGAGAGAAATCCCATTAGATAAATATGTATGAACACACCCATAGATCCATATCTAATTTCATAAGTGTGAGCAGGTGACTTGGGGTCCCAAAAGCATAATGCAATAATAAACAATAAGCATGTAAAATGACAGTGCAGTGCCTGAGTAAATCAACCCACATATTTAGTATATGTCCATGGTGTAGTATGTTAGTATATGTAAACAACCAGGGGTAATAAAGATATGATAAGGTGTAAGCTTCTAAAGTGACAGTGCAATATATAAGTGAATAAGCCCAAATTTTCAATATGTGCCAATTTTCATGTATCCTAATAAGATTTGGTGTATATTACAAAGGGCTATATGAATCTATAAAATTCCTAAGAAAAGGTGAATAACCTAATAAAATACGAGATAGAGTATATTCCTTTCTTAAAGTAATACACGATAAAGTAATTTAAAGTGACAGTGCTAAATATATTAATAATAGATCTGACTAAGGTCTATCACTCAGTATGTGTATATTATACTAAGTAAGCTAAAAAATTAGAGAAGGGTGAAGTGCATAAAAAACTGTATTTGCAAGAAAAACTAGCAAATAGTGAAAACATTTTTTTTTTAAAAAAACACACACATATACATATATATATATATATATATATATATATATACATACACATACATACATATATATATACACACACACACACATACACATACACATACACATATACACACACACATTTATGTATGTATGTATGACACACGTGTGTGTGTGTGTATATATATATATATCCTGGCCATATCCATGGTAGCACAACAATGGATAGCTCCTCCCTATCCCTAATTAGACAGAAACACCACCTCCTCCCTCAGTCTTTTTGTTCCTGTCCTATCCCTATAGGACATATAGCCATTCAGACTATAACTATTTTTCTTTTTGGCTTACCTAAGGGTTTTTACCTCCGGCCCCAAGGGAGTTCAGCCTCTCTTCCTTGGGAAGTTTTCAGTATGCGGCCCTGCGTGAAGGTGTCCCCCTGAAGATTCTCCTTTAGTGACCAGGAGCTACTTGCAGTGGCCCTAGGGGAAGCAAGACAAAAATGCCGATACAAAGGATTCCCTGCAATGACCAAGCGGTAGCAGGAAGTGGCAGAAGAATTTCGTCTCCATTATGAATAACTATTTATTTATTTTTATCTGGCAGTCCACAGCATATATAAATAAATATATACCAAAGGGTATATATATTGTATATTGTAAGTGGTTGTCAGGTGCCCCCTTCCATCTTTTCTATACTTTTATTTACTTTCCGGAACATCAGGAACAAAAGGTAAGGTTGTTTACCTTATATATATATATATTTGTGTTCCTTTCCATCACGGCTTTGGGAGCCGCCATTTTGCTCAGCGTTCGCCGGCCGAACTGCACATGTGCAAATGAATGGTCGCGTCATGCCGTTTTTCACGCATGCGCAGAAGGATCGATTCGCACATGCGCATTTCAGCAGACCGGGATTTAGTGCAGGGACGTCATCAGTGACGTCGCACACCTTTTTTAAAGGCGCCAAAACCAAATTTACTTACCTTTCACAGGTTCACCAAGCCCTAAGGATCTAGAGCAGTGATAGAAAGTCCGGATTTGTTTCCAATTAGTGTTGTCGCGAACCCGAAATTTTTTTTTGGGCAAGCAAAAAAAAATTTTTTTTTTTACTTCAATGGGCAGGCGAATTTTAAAACCAACAGGGACTCTTTCTGGCCACAAAAGTGATGGAAAAGTTGTTTCAAGGGGACTAACACCTGGACTGTGGCATGCCGGAGGGGGATCCATGGCAAAACTCCCATGGAAAATTACACAGTTGATGCAGAGTCTGCTTTTAATCCATAAAGGGCAGAAATCACCTAACATTGACACCTGTCCTCAAAGCCCCTGACACACACTGACACAGAGCAGAATAGAGACTGTTCCCCGTCCTCAGAGACCATGATACACACTTACACAGAGCAGAATAGAGACTGTTACCCCTACATAGGGTCACTTGGCAGATATGGCGGGGTCGTGGGAGGGGGAGGATGACTGATATGGATTGACACCTGTCCTCAAAACCCCTGATACACACTGACACAGAGCAGAATAGAGACTGTTCCCCGTCCACAGAGACCATGATACACACTGACACAGAGCAGAATAGAGACTGTCCCCCCTACATAGGGTCACTTGGCAGGTATGGATTGACACCTGTCCTCAAAGCCCCTGATACACACTGACACAGAGCAGAATAGAGACTGTTCCCTGTCCACAGAGACCATGATACACACTGACACAGAGCAGAATAGAGACTGTTCCCCGTCCACAGAGACAATGATACACACTGACACAGAGCAGAATAGAGACTGTCCCCCCTACATAGGGTCACTTGGCAGGTATGGATTGACACCTGTCCTCAAAGCCCCTGATACACACTGACACAGAGCAGAATAGAGACTGTACCCTGTCCACAGAGACCATGATACACACTGACACAGAGCAGAATAGAGACTGTTCACCGTCCACAGAGACCATGATACACACTGACACAGAGCAGAATAGAGACTGTTCCCTGTCCACAGAGACCATGATACACACTGACACAGAGCAGAATAGAGACTGTTCACCGTCCACAGAGACCATGATACACACTGACACAGAGCAGAATAGAGACTGTTCCCCGTCCACAGAGACCATGATACACACTGACACAGAGCAGAATAGGGACTGTTACCCCTACATAGGGTCACTTGGCAGGTATGGATTGACACCTGTCCTCAAAGCCCATGATACACACTGGGGGGAGCTACTGTCCTCCCCAACCCCTGCGCGGTGGGTGGGGGCCATAAATCACAATGGGGGGACCTACTGTCCTCCCCCCCTCGGCCCCCGCCCCTGCGTGGTGGCTGGGGGCCATAAATCACAATGGGGGGCCTACTTTCCTCCCCCCCGGCCCCCATCCCTGCGCGGTGGGTGGGGGGCATAAATCACAATGGGACGGACCTACTGATAGGAGTGGAGTATTGTTCATATCAGTTTAATACCTTCCGCGTCTCCTATCAGTGGACGTGTATATGGCAGCCATTTTAGGAACCGCACACCTGGGACCCGAGCAAGGTCACCTCGTTCAAGCTGCTCTGGTTCCTTGATGAGCCAGCTGCCCGTGAGTTAACATGTCCCGTGGAGAAGCACTCTGTCCTGTAAAGCCTCACCACAAAAAAATTAAATAAATAACAGCACTCGGAGTGGTGAGTTTAGTAAATGTTCATATCAGTTTAATACCTTCCGCGTCTACTATCAGTGGACGTGTATATGGCAGCCATTTTAGGAACCGCACACCTGGGACCCGAGCAAGGTCACCTCTTTCAACAGGCGACATGATTTGGCCCTGTAAAACTATCCTGGATATTCTCTACAATTTCTATGGATATGGCATTGATTTACGTAACAGGGAGATGGAAGAAGATGCTTGGTCGGTCCTCTTACTTGAAATTTGGGGCACTGCGCGGGCAAGCTAATGTGCCACCAGATAGGAGTGGTGAGTTTAGTATTGTTCATATCAGTTTAATACCTTCCGCGTCTCCTATCAGAGGACATGTATATGGCAGCCATTTTAGGAACCGCACACCTGGGACCCGAGCAAGGTCACCTCTTTCAACAGGCGACATGATTTGGCCCTGTAAAACTATCCTGGATATTCTCTACAATTTCTATGGATATGGCATTGATTTATGTAACAGGGAGATGGAAGAAGATGCTTGGTTGGTCCTCTTACTTGAAATTTGGGGCACTGCGCGGGCAAGCTAATGTGCCACCAGATAGGAGTGGTGAGTTTAGTATTGTTCATATCAGTTTAATACCTTCCGCGTCTCCTATCAGTGGACGTGTAAATGGCAGAGATTTTTAATTGTTGAATCACCTCCCCTTTTTAGGCCAAGGTGGGAAGATGCTTAGACCACTGGTATATTGGTGCCATCTTGGAGGATTTTTTTCGGGTTTGGTTTTTGAAGCCACAGTGCTGCACCAGTGGGCCTAAAAATTAGGCATGTACACATGCCTGAAAAATTTGGTATTGTTGCAGCCGCTGCTGTAGCAGCGGCCAGAAAAAGATGATGTTTGTTTCACAGGCAGAAAGTGCCCTAAAACATGGCGGCTTGAACCCTAGTTGGTGGCGGATAAGTCACGCAAGTCAAACGTCATTCAGAGCTAAAATACAGCAGCGTGTGGACCATTTTTAGCCCAAGGCAGCTCATCTCATCAGGCCTTTTTTAATCAAATGTATCGCCCAGTGTCAGTCCCTTTGGGATCCATCCCTCATTCATCTTAATAAAGGTGAGGTAATCTAGACTTTTTTGACCTAGGCGACTTCTCTTCTCAGTGACAATACCTCCTGCTGCACTGAAGGTCCTTTCTGACAGGACACTTGAAGCGGGGCAGGCCAGAAGTTCTATCGCAAATTGGGATAGCTCAGGCCACAGGTCAAGCCTGCACACCCAGTAGTCAAGGGGTTCATCGCTCCTCAGAGTGTCGATATCTGCAGTTAAGGCGAGGTAGTCTGCTACCTGTCGGTCGAGTCGCTCTCTGAGGGTGGATCCCGAAGGGCTGTGGCGATGCATAGGACTTAAAAAGGTCCGCATGTCCTCCATCAACAACACGTCTTTAAAGCGTCCTGTCCTTGCTGGCGTGGTCGTGGGAGGAGGAGGAGGAGGATGACTTCCACCTCTCCCCCTGTTAGATTCCCGTTGTGCTGTGACATCACCCTTATACGCTGTGTAAAGCATACTTTTTAATTTATTTTGCAAATGCTGCATCCTTTCCGACTTGTTGTAATTCGGTAACATTTCCGCCACTTTCTGCTTATACCGGGGGTCTAGTAGCGTGGACACCCAGTACAGGTCGTTCTCCTTCAGCCTTTTTATACGAGGGTCCCTCAACAGGCACGACAGCATGAAAGACCCCATTTGCACAAGGTTGGATGCCGAGCTACTCATTTCCCGTTCCTCCTCCTCACTGATGTCATTGAAGGTATGTTCTTCCCCCCAGCCACGTACAACACCACGGGTAACAGATAGGTGACAACGAGCACCCTGGGATGCCTGTTGTGTTTGGTCTTGCTCCTCCTCCTCAAAGCTACAATCCTCCTCTGACTCCTCTTCCTCACAATCCTCTTCCAGCGTTGCCGCAGGTCCAGCAAGCGATGCTGATAAGGCTGTTTCTGGTGGTGATGGTGACCACAACTCTTCCTCTTCCTCTTCACGCTCATCTACAGCCTGATCCAGCACTCTTCGCAGGGCACGCTCCAGGAAGAAAACAAATGGTATGATGTCGCTGATGGTGCCTTCATTGCGACTGACTAGGTTTGTCACCTCCTCAAAAGGACGCATAAGCCTACAGGCATTGCGCATTAGCGTCCAGTAACGTGGCAAAAAAATTCCCAGCTCCCCAGAGGCTGTCCTAGCACCCCGGTCATACAAATATTCATTAACAGCTTTTTCTTGTTGGAGCAGGCGGTCGAACATTAGGAGTGTTGAATTCCAACGTGTAGGGCTGTCGCAAATCAAGCGCCTCACTGGCATGTTGTTTCGCCGCTGGATATCGGCAAAGTGAGCCATGGCCGTGTAGGAACGCCTGAAATGGCCACACACCTTCCTGGCCTGCTTCAGGACGTCCTGTAAGCCTGTGTACTTATGCACAAAGTGTTGTACGATCAGATTACACACATGTGCCATGCACGGCACATGTGTCAACTTGCCCAACTTCAATGCCGCTATCAAATTTTTTCCGTTGTCACACACCACTTTGCCGATATCCAGTTGCTGCGGAGTCAGACACTTTTCCACCTGTGCGGTCAGGGCGTACAGGAGTGCTTGTCCGGTGTGACTCTCTGCTTTCAAGCAAGTCAAACCCAAGACGGCGTGACACTGCCGTATCCGGGATGTGGAATAGTACCTGGGGAGCTGGGGGGGTGCCGTTGATGTGGAGCAAGAAGCAGCGGCACAAGAGGACTCAGCCGAGGAGGTTATGGAAGAGGATGGAGTAGGAGGAGTAGAGGAGGTGGCAGCAGGACTGCCTGCAATTCGTGGCGGTGTCACCAACTCCTCTGCAATGCCACGCATTCCTTGCTTGTCAGCCGTCAGCAGGTTTACCCAATGCGTAGTGTAGGTGATATACCTGCCCTGACCATGCTTTGCAGACCAGGTATCAGTGGTCAGATGGACCCTTGCCCCAACACTGTGTGCCAGACATGCCATGACTTCCTTTTGCACAATCGAGTACAAGTTGGGGATTGCCTTTTGTGAAAAGAAATTCCGGCCGGGTACCTTCCACTGCGGTGTCCCAATAGCTACAAATTTTTTGAACGCCTCAGACTCAACCAGATTGTATGGTAAAAGCTGGCGGGCTAATAGTTCGGACAAGCCAGCTGTCAGACGCTGGGCAAGGGGGTGACTTGGTGACATTGGCTTCTTACGCTCAAACATGTCCTTGACATGTGGGCAGATGAGCGGGAACTGCTCAAGGCGGGAGACGGAGTAGCGGATGGTTGAGAGGGGGCAAGAAGGACAGCAGTGGTTGACGTGGCTGAAGATGCTGGACCAGGAGGAGGATGGCGGCTTAGAGTAGGCGTGCTGCTTGTACTCATGTGTTGATCCCATAGGCGTTTGTGATGTGAGATCATGTGCCTACGCAAAGCAGTTGTACCTAGGTGGGTGTTGGACCTCCCACGACTCAGTTTCCTTTGGCACAGGTTGCAAATGGCATCGCTGTTGTCAGAGGCAGACACACAAAAAAAATGCCACACTGCTGAGCTCTGCAATGACGGCATTCTGGTGGTGGACACAGCATGCGTTGATTGGCGTGCTGTCGGCTGACCCCGGGTGCCGATGCATGCTGTCTGACTGTGCCACTAGCTCCTTGCGACGAGCACCCCCTGCTTCCAACTCGTCTCCTCCTCCTCTCTGTCTCCCCATCTGAACTTTCGCCCTGTTCTTCTTCTTGCCGAGCGGGCACCCAAGTGACATCCATGGACGCATCGTCATCATCAACCGCTTCACTTGTATCTGACAACTCAGAAAAGGAAGTACCTCCATGTGTTTAATGCTGCCTGCCTGAGACATATCCCTGTTATCTACATCCTCTAGCAATAATGGTTGCGCATCACTCATTTCTTCAAACGGGTGTGTGAATAACTCCTCTGACATACCAAGTAAAGCGGCTGTGGTGCTAGTTTTGGTGGTGGCGGCAGGCGGGTGAGTGGTATCTTGAGAGGTGCCTGAAGCTAAGCTGGAGGAGGATGGTGCGTCAAGGTTCCGAGCGGAGGCTGTACAAGATTGGGTGTCCTGTGTTAGCCAGTCAACTATGTCCTCAGAACTTTTCAAGTTCAGGGTACGTGGCTTCTGAAAACTGGGCATTATTCTAGGGCAAAAGGGAATCACAGCACCACGACCACGACGGCCCCTGCGGGGTGGCCTGCCTCTGCCTGTCATTTTTTGGGGGATTAGTGGTACTATGCGTGCAAGCTACTGTGAGACCAGATATGATTGGCAATGTGAACTGTAACAGTTCTGCAGAGCACACACTGTAGGCCTGACACACCCGCTTGAAGACAAGTAACTGCTATTCAATCTATAACAGTGAAAAATAAATTTTGGTTTTAAAAGCACGCTATAGAGACACCAGATATGATTGGCAATGTGCACTGGAACAGTTCTGCAGAGCACACGCTGAAGGAAGGACTGACAGAGCCGCTTGAAGACAAGTAATTGCTATTCAATCTATAACAGTGAAAAATAAATTTTGGTTTTAAAAGCACGCTATAGAGACACCAGATATGATTGGCAATGTGCACTGGAACAGTTCTGCAGAGCACACGCTGAAGGAAGGACTGACAGAGCCGCTTGAAGACAAGTAACTGCTATTCAATCTATAACAGTGAAAAATACATTTTGGTTTTAAAAGCATGCTATAGAGACACCAGATATGATTGGCAATGTGCACTTGAACAGTTCTGCAGAGCACACACTGTAGGCCTAACAGAGCCGCTTGAAGACAAGTAACTGCTATTCAATCTATAACAGTGAAAAATAAATTTTGGTTTTAAAAGCACGCTATAGAGACACCAGATATGATTGGCAATGTGCACTGGAACAGTTCTGCAGAGCACACGCTGAAGGAAGGACTGACAGAGCCGCTTGAAGACAAGTAACTGCTATTCAATCTATAACAGTGAAAAATAAATTTTGGTTTTAAAAGCACGCTATAGAGACACCAGATATGATTGGCAATGTGCACTGGAACAGCTCTGCAGAGCACACGCTGAAGGAAGGACTGACAGAGCCGCTTGAAGACAAGTAACTGCTATTCAATCTATAACAGTGAAAAATAAATTTTGGTTTTAAAAGCACGCTATAGAGACACCAGATATGATTGGCAATGTGCACTTGAACAGTTCTGCAGAGCACACACTGTAGGCCTGACAGAGCCGCTTGAAGACAAGTAACTGCTATTCAATCTATAACAGTGAAAAATAAATTTTGGTTTTAAAAGCACGCTATAGAGACACCAGATATGATTGGCAATGTGCACTGGAACAGTTCTGCAGAGCACACGCTGAAGGAAGGACTGACAGAGCCGCTTGAAGACAAGTAACTGCTATTCAATCTATAACAGTGAAAAATAAATTTTGGTTTTAAAAGCACGCTATAGAGACACCAGATATGATTGGCAATGTGCACTGGAACAGGTGTCCTGTGTTAGCCAGTCAACTATGTCCTCAGAACTTTTCAAGTTCAGGGTACGTGGCTTCTGAAAACTGGGCATTATTCTAGGGCAAAAGGGAATCACAGCACCACGACCACGACGGCCCCTGCGGGGTGGCCTGCCTCTGCCTGTCATTTTTTTGGGGATTAGTGGTACTATGCGTGCAAGCTACTGTGAGACCAGATATGATTGGCAATGTGAACTGTAACAGTTCTGCAGAGCACACACTGTAGGCCTGACACACCCGCTTGAAGACAAGTAACTGCTATTCAATCTATAACAGTGAAAAATAAATTTTGGTTTTAAAAGCACGCTATAGAGACCCTGGCAGTGTTAGTCTATGCCCCCTGTCACCAGATATGATTGGCAATGTGCACTGGAACAGTTCTGCAGAGCACACGCTGAAGGAAGGACTGACAGAGCCGCTTGAAGACAAGTAACTGCTATTCAATCTATAACAGTGAAAAATAAATTTTGGTTTTAAAAGCACGCTATAGAGACACCAGATATGATTGGCAATGTGCACTTGAACAGTTCTGCAGAGCACACACTGTAGGCCTGACAGAGCCGCTTGAAGACAAGTAACTGCTATTCAATCTATAACAGTGAAAAATAAATTTTGGTTTTAAAAGCACGCTATAGAGACACCAGATATGATTGGCAATGTGCACTGGAACAGTTCTGCAGAGCACACGCTGAAGGAAGGACTGACAGAGCCGCTTGAAGACAAGTAATTGCTATTCAATCTATAACAGTGAAAAATAAATTTTGGTTTTAAAAGCACGCTATAGAGACACCAGATATGATTGGCAATGTGCACTGGAACAGTTCTGCAGAGCACACGCTGAAGGAAGGACTGACAGAGCCGCTTGAAGGACACTGACTGGCTGCTATTAGCTTACACTAGAAACCTTTTTTCTTTGTAAAAGCACGCTAAAGAGACACCAGATATGATTGGCAACTGTCAAAGCACGCTGGCACAGGTCTGCAGAGCACACGCTGAAGTAGGCCTGACACCCAGACGCTTGCAGACAACTAACTGCTCTTCTATTACAGTGAAAAAAAATTATTTCTTTTAAATGTAAAGCTTAACCTATTGTTAAAACAGATATGAGTGGTGGCACTGACTGTGCAAATGGGCAAGGCATCCAACCTGACACAGAAGCTGGCAGGCAGGCAACTGCTCTTCTATTACAGTGGAAAAAAAAATATGTATTTTAAATGTAAAGCTTAACCTATTGTTAAAACAGATATGAGTGGTGGCACTGACTGTGCAAATGGGCAAGGCATCCAACCTGACACAGAAGCTGGCAGGCAGGCAACTGCTCTTCTATTACAGTGAAAAAAAAATATTTAATTTAAATGTAAAGCTTAACCTATTGTTAAAACAGATATGAATGGTGGCACTGACTGTGCAAATGGGCAAGGCATCCAACCTGACACAGAAGCTGGCAGGCAGGCAACTGCTCTTCTATTACAGTGAAACAAAATATTTATTTTAAATGTAAAGCTTAACCTATTGTTAAAACAGATATGAGTGGTGGCACTGGGCAAGTAGGCACAGTATCCAATGACCCTTTAGCGCCACCTCTATACTATTTCTTGTTATCCGTGCACTATTTACCACTGTATAGATAAGGCTGCTTAGGAAAATGTCTATATTTGAGCAAAGACAAAATTGGTGCAATTTGGCACATGAAAAGTTTGGGGTTGACACTCCCCACGAATAAGTATACTCATAAGAGGACTGTTTGCCCACTTCTAAGATGGCTATTTTGCCCTCGATTCGAAAATGGACATGCTTATACTCCTGGAGGAGTGAAGAAAACTTCTCCGCCAGCTGGTCACGAAACCGGAAGTGATACGGACGGTTGCTATGGCTAGAGACGTCACCGGAAGTGACGCGACGGACGGACTCCATTTTCGGATACGTCACCGGAAGTGACGCAACGGAACATTGTGAAGACTCTATACACTCCTCGCTTTGTAGTCACACATGATTTCACTATATCATGGATGTTGACTATGATGGGGGAGGCTATACTTTCATTTATACTTCGTTTTTTATTGTTATGTGTGCAATGTTGGATTTATTATTGTGCCCTTCCGAACCGGATGTGGAGCCATATTGGAGGTGGCAGCACACATCCGGTCCGGACCATATAAGGGTAATTGGCTATACAAGTGTTGTTAATTCAACAATTAAGTATCTAATACTTCCCCCTATATAAGTGGTGATATATTCATTGTAATTTAGAAGAGCACCTGAGGAAGACCACAAACAGTTGGTTGAAACGCGTTGTGTGTGCAATATTGCTTTTTATTACTTATCTTTTAACTATTTGTTAAAATAAATTACTTATCCTGAGACTCCTGGCTCCTGGCTCCTGGCTCCTGACTCCTGACTCCAAACTTGATGTTCATTGAGACCTAAGGGGAACCGGCCTGAGGATTAAAGGAAATGTGCATGTCCCATTTAAGTGACATGGAAGCTGTATAAGTCCTGAGCCTACTTCTAAACGGCTCATAAAAGTGTGAGTGATTCCATCTCAAATTTCCCTTTGTAATATATACAGTATACAGGTTGCACTATGTCCCTCTTTGTGTTTATATTTTTTGTATAGGGATTTTCCATTAGTCAACCTAATCATTGTGTACTAAGGAGGAGATACCTATTTGCTATATTTCAGGTAATCACTCCTGTCTGGTGTGTGTGAGCGCTTTAACTTTTTTTGGTTGTACAGTATCCAATGTGAACCTCACACAGAAGCTGGTAGGCAGGCACCTGTAATTACATTACACAGGGAAAAAAAAAAAAAAAAGCAGCCTGATGTTATAGCCCTAAAAAGGGCTTTTTGGGGTGCTGTCCTTACAGCAGAGATCAGATGAGTCCTTCAGGATTGTAGTGGACACTGAATACCCTAGCCTAGCTATCAATTTCCCTATCTAATCAGCAGCAGCTAAACTTTCCCTCCTCTCACTAAGCATGCAGCTTCAGAATGAATCGAAAATGGATGCTGGGAGGGAGGTTGGAGGGTGTGGAAGGGAGGGAGTGCTGCTGATTGGCTGGAATGTGTCTGCTGACCGAGAGGCACAGGGTCAAAGTTTGCCCAATGATGACGAATAGGGGGCGGATCGAACTGCGCATGTGTCCGCCCGCTGCGGCGAACGCGAACACGCTAAGTTCGCCGGGAACTGTTCGCCGGCGGACAGTTCGGTACATCACTAGTGGAGGATGAGAACATTTCAGAATTTTTTTTTTCACTAATTCAGAACGGGAAACCTACAACAGCCTATCAACATTCCTCCTCAGGTTAATCAGTCCCTGATGTGGTGGCTTCACAAAAAGTTCCTGTTTAGAGGATTCCCCCTGGTGGAACATCCCTTGGACTGTTTTAACTATGGATGCGAGTCAATGGGGATGGGGAGCTCATCTTCAAAACCATTTCATAAAAGCAAAATGGTATCTCCCAGCAACAGACACTTCCTCAACCTCTTAGAGCTCATGACGGCACTCAAAGCTCTGAAATATTTCCTTCCTCTTCTCCTCAACAAATGGGTCAAAATCAGAACAGACAACACAACAGCAGTTGCCTACATCAACCATCAAGGAGGAACCAGGAGTCAGAGGATCATGGCGATAATGAGACCACTGATGTCATTAATGCAGGTACATCTGCAGTTCATCTTCCTAGAATACAGAATTCGATAGCCGACTTCCTAAGCAAAGTGGAAATAGACCCAGGAGAATGGAGCCTATCAATCAATATATTCAAGATGATAACAAAGAGATGGGGAATACCACAAATAGACCGAATGGCAACAAACAAGAACAGAAAAGTAAAAGATTTCTTTTCCAAAAGTATCAACCAATAGGAAGAGATGCTCTGTCAAGCGAATGGCTATTCAACCTAGGATATGCATTCCCTCCACCTAAATATAGTAAAATCTTATCTTATTTCCATTCTGCTGGAGCTGGTTCTACCCCTGATCTGCTTATTTGGCTGGCATCATCAAAATTGATGATCTGATACAATTACAATGCTTTTCCGTATGAAAGCATTGGATTGGCTAATATGGTCAATTCTGATGATCTCATCCATTGAGGCAGACAGAGGGCATAGCCTAACACTGCCAGGGCCAATCTACATTGAATCAAGGAAAGTTTAGCGTCTGTGAGGAAAGTTTAGCGTCTCCATGGACAGGGTGGAGACACTGAATGTCAGTGCTGCACAGTGTGCAGCACTGCCCTAGGAAGCACCTCTAGTAGCCATCTGAGGAGTGACCACTGTAGGTGTCCCTTGGCTTTAATGTTAGTACTGCATTTTCTCTGAAAAGACAGTGTATACTGCAAAAAGTATTTAGTACTTTAAGCCCAAAGATTTTTTTTAAAAAAAATCTAATCTTCTCTTGTACCACAAACAGTTTTGCAATTTCGTACAAGAAATAATACAAAAAAACATAAATCAGTAAAAAAAAAAATGAACTGTTCTTAATCAGTGAATCAAGTGAAGCACTGGCAGTGACTTGGCACCATTTACTAGGATCAATAATACAGGCTCCTACTCAAATGTGACTTCTGCAGCACTGGAAGTAGCAGCTACTCTATTGTTTTCTATCTTTTTCTATTTTTTTTTTTTAATTCACCAGATGATGAGGTGTGCAACTGTTCCTGTCCAACCTACACCTGCCGACTACTGGCACAATCCTCATCATCCCCCATGCTCTGCTTAAGGGTAGTGGTAGTAGTGGTGGTAGTGCTGGTGGTCAGGGCCTCCATCAGAAATTTTGGGGCTCCTAACACAGCTCAAGGTTTGGGCAACTGGGTGCCCCCCTCCAAATCCTGCCTCCAAATCCTCCCACAAGGAAGTAGTGTTTGTAGAGTGAATACGGGGTGTGTGTGTGTGTGTATTGGCTGCTCTGTGTTAATGCATGTGTACTGGATGCACTGTGTGTACATACAAAAACATGGTAACATTCAAACAAAAATGGTGTGTGTGTATAAATATATATATAAATTTATATACACACACACACAATTTGTGTATGAATGTAAGCGTGTGTATTTGTGTGTATATATATACACACACACACACACACACACTTTGTGTTTGAATGTAAGCATGTTTTTGTATGGAGTATGTGTATGAATGTTGGTGTTTGAATGCAGGTGTGCATTTGTGTGTAGTGTATACACTTCCACACACAGTGATACTCAGTCACATATACTGACACACATGCAAATACACAGACAAACATATACACACACTGACACACATATATACACCCACACAGACAGACACATACACAGATCCTCAAACATTGACACAGAATACAGACAGACACACACAATGATACAAAAGGACACAGATACACTAACACAAATATAAACACATACTGACACACACACACACACACACACACACATACACACATACCAACAGACACACATACTGAAACAGACACACACATATACAGGTATACATACTGACACACACAAACATACATACTAACATACATATAGACACATGCATACATACATACATATACATACTGACGTACATACATACAGACAGACACATACATACTGACATACATGCATACATACATACTGACATACATACATACATACATACAAACACACTGACACACATACACATCTAATTTTTCAGCCACCCTCCTGTTTCTTACTTTCCAATGCAAGAGGGTGGCTGCGGCTGATGGAAGTCGGCTGCCTCTCCCCTCCTAGCGGTCTTCAGTCTGTCTCTTCCCTCCCGCACAGAGTAAGCTGGGAGGAAGTGACCAGCCGTCACTTCCTCCCAGCAGTACTTGCGGAGTGGCTGGCATTTTTAAAGGGGCCCAGTCGCGCTATTACATGGCCGCAGAGCTAAATGCTCGGGCCACCCAATGGGCCCTTTCCACATGTGGGCCCCAGTGCAGGTACGCTGGCAGCAGTTCCGCCGTTACACAATGGGCCCAGGCCCATGAGAACCATCATGGTTGTCACCCCCTGATGGTTGTAACTAGTGACAGCTGTGCAGATTCAAATTTAGTTGCTACTTGCCATAGTATTCTTATTCTGGTTCTTCCCTTTGAAGGTCTTGTGGTGTCTTTGCAGATGTGGCTTTATACCAGAACTAATTAAATGACCCTTCACACGCCCCATACTCACTTTCTTGCCACACAATTTTAACTTAGAAATTTGGCTTTAGTGGAGGAATTTGTGATCCCAAACTTTGTTTGTGCAATATATTAGCGCACACATCCTTAGTCTTGTGTGTGCGGAAAGTGAAGCTGTCAACACTTAGTCATAATAAAGCAGCTCCTGGGCCGAGGTCAAAGCTCTATGTCTTCAGTTGTGTCGGAATCAGAATTCTCATTACTGATTTCATCACCACCATCATCAGGAGATATTGGGGACACTAATTTGATACACTGCATTATGTCCCTGGGTGTCCCTGATGACCTCCACAAAGTAGACTCTGCTGTGTTCCCACTTAGTTGCTTCCTGGGGAAGGGGTGCTTGAACTTGTTGTGGTAGAAGGAGCTACAGTGCCAGTGGTTGCAGCAGCACAAATTGATGCAGCGTGAATAAGGTGAGAAAGAAACAATTGCCTCCTAGGTGTTGAATGAAACATAGTGAACATGCTGCTAATCATAAAAAACGAAAGTGCTTATGTGCAAACTTCACAAAAATCCCCCTTAGTGTATGTAGCACAACCTCTTAAAGGGGATCTCCAGTGACAGGAAAACAATCCGTTTTCCAGGCACTGCAAGTCCCCTCTCCCTCCCACACCCCATCTGCGGTTGCTGAAGGGGTGGTTTCTGCTCGCCGCCGGTCCTCCTCTTCCTTACATCAGCCGGTGGGCGAGACTGATCCTGCCCGCCGGCTGAGAAGACCTAATGCGCATGCGCAGCAATGCTGCGCACGCGCATTAGAGCTCTTCATAGGAAAGCATTGAAAATGCTTTTCAATGCTTTCCTATGGGGAATTGAGTGACACTGGAGGTCCTTACACAGCGTGAGGATGTCCAGCGATGCTCTAGCACAGAAAACCTGAAGTACGGAAGTGCCTGTCTAGTAGACAGCCACTAGAGGAGGAGTTAACCCTGCAAGGTAATTATTGCAGTTTATAAAAAACTGCAATAATTACACTTGCAGGGTTAAGGGTAGTGGGAGTTGGCACCCAGACCACTCCAATGGGCAGAAGTGGTCTGGGTGCCTGGAATGTCCCTTTAAAGTGATATTCACTTTACCACTTCGGTGTATTATGGGTGTATACAAAACCAATTATACTGTGATATAACAATTCAAACTGCAGTGTGACAAAGTTATATATATACTTGCAGACTTACAAATGCACAATTGCAGTGTCTAAAAAGGAGACAAAAAAAACACAGAACGCACTCCTACTGCAATAAATGTTATAAGTTAAAATGTATTTTAACTTACAAATAGAGAGTGGTAATAGCACCAGTCATAGCTGAAACACCAAGGGGGAATGAGCCCCTAGAGTACGTGGGATCCAATATGTGCTCTTGCAGGTAAGTACAGTTGCAAGAAAAATTATGTGAACCTTTTGGAATGATATGGATTTCTGCACAAATTGGTCATAAAATGTGATCTGATCATCATCTAAGTCACAACAATAGTCAATCACAGTCTGCTTAAACTAATAACACACAAAGAATGAAATGTTGCCATGTTTTTAATGAACACACCATGTAAACATTCACAGTACAGGTGGAAAAAGTATGTGAACCCTTGGATTTAATAACTGGTTGAACCTCCTTTGGCAGCAATAACTTCATCCAAACGTTTCCTGTAGTTGCAGATCAGACGTGCACAACGGTCAGGAGTAATTCTTGACCATTCCTCTTTACAGAACTGTTTCAGTTCAGCAATATTCTTGGGATGTCTGGTGTGAAGCGCTTTCTTGAGGTCATGCCACAGCATCTCAATTGGGTTGAGGTCAGGACTCTGACTGGGCCACTTCAGAAGGCATATCTTCTTCTATTTAACGCATTCTGTTGTTGATTTACTTTTATGCTTTGGGTCATTGTCCTGTTGCAACACCCATCTTCTGTTGAGCTTCAGCTGGTAGACAGATGGCCTTAAGTTCTCCTGCAAAATGTCTTGATAAACTTGGGAATTCATTTTTCCTTCGATGATAGCAATCCGTCCAGGCCCTGATGCAGCAAAGCAGCCCCAAACCATGATGCCCCCACCACCATACTTCACAGTTGGGATGAGGTTTTGATGTTGGTGTGCTGTGCCTCTTTTTCACCACACATAGTGTTGTGTGTTTCTTCCAAACAACTCAACTTTGGTTTCATCTGTCCACAGAATATTTTGCCAGTACTGCTGTGGAACATCCGGGTGCTCTTGTGCAAACTGTAAACGTGCAGCAATGTTTTGTTTGGACAGCAGTGGCTTCCTCTGTGGTATCCTCCCATGAAATCCATTCTTGTTTAGTGTTTTATGTATTGCAGATTCGCTAACAGGGATGTTAGCATTTGCCAGTGACTTTTGTAAGTCTTTAGCTGACACTCTAGGATTCTTCTTCAACTCATTGAGCAGTCTGCGCTGTGCTCTTGCAGTCATCTTTACAGGACGGCCACTCCTAGGGAGAGTAGCAGCAGTGCTGAACTTTCTCCATTTATAGACAATTTGTCTTACCATGGACTGATGAACAGCAAGGCTTTTGGAGATACTTTTATAACCCTTTCCAGCTTTATGCAAGTCAACAATTTTTAATCGTAGGTCTTCTGAGAGCTCTTTTGTGCGAGGCATCATTCACATCAGGCAATGCTTCTTGTGAAAAGCAAACCCAGAACTGGTGTGTGTTTTTTATAGGGCAGGGAAGCTGTAACCAACACCTCCAATCTCATCTCATTGATTGGACTCCAGTTGGCTGGCATCTCACTCCAATTAGCTCTTGCAGATGTCATTAGTCTAGGGGTTCACATACTTTTTCACCTGCACTGTGAATGTTTACATGGTGTGTTCGATAAAAACATGGCAACATTTCATTCTTTGTGTGTTATTAGTTTAAGCAGACTGTGATTGTCTATTGTTGTGACTTAGATGATGATCAGATCACATTTTATGACCAATTTGTGCAGAAATCCATATCATTCCAAAGGGTTCACATACTTTTTCTTGCAACTGTATAACAACTTTATTACAAATGCGATAAAAACATATGCAGAGATGTGTCAAAGTCCAGAACCCGCTCACTAGCCCTCTGGGTATGAAGGATATTCGAATAGCAGGACTTGCAGGAAGTGTAGAAATAAGTGAACCTCTGTTTTTAATATTTCAAGAATCTTTTCTTTCAGGAATTTTTCCGGAGGATTGGAGGAAGGCAGACATGGTTCCTATATTCAAAAAGGGTTAAAAAACATTGCCTGGAAATTATAGACTGTGAGCTTAACTTTTGTGGCTGGAAACATATTTGGAAGGTTATTAAGGGATAATATTCAAGAATTCCTTGGTTATCAGCAAAATTCAGCATGGTTTTATGAAGCACAGGTCAGTCAAACTAACTTGATTGCATTCTATGAAGAAGTAAGTAGAAGTATAGATCAGGGTGTTGCAGTGGATGTGGTCTATTTGGATTTTTCCAAGGCATTTGATACAGTTCCACACCATAGATTAGTGTTCAAACTAAATCTATCTAGATCAAAATTCTTGTTCTTGGGTAGAACATTGGCTTAAAAATAGAGTACAAAGAGTTGTCATTAATGCTAACATTTCAAGTTGGACAGAGGTGGCAAGTGGTGTCCCTTCAGGGTTCTGTTCTGGGACCTCGTCTTTTTAACATTTTATAAATGATCTTGGAAAAAGCATTGAAAGTCATGTTTCAGTGTTTGCAGATGACACAAAACTCTGTAAAGTAGTACAATGTGAGCAAGATATTAATTTGCTGCAAAGGGATTTAGATAGACTGGGGGACTGGGCACTTAAATGGCAGATTAAATTTAATGTTAAAAAATGCAAAGTTATGCACTTCGGCGTAAAGAATGCACAAGCAACTTATACCCTTAATGGAAGTGAATTAGGGAGAACAAAACACGAAAAAGACTTGAGAATTGTTATAGACAACAAACTATGCAACAATGTGCAATGTCAATCAGCAGTGTCTAAGGCCAGTAAGGTATTGTCATACTGTTGGGATGAGAATATAATTTTGCCTCTTTATAAATCACGTGTAAGACCACATCTTGAATATAGTTTGCAATTTTGGGCACCTGTTCTAAAGAAGGATATTATGGCAGTAGAAAAAGTGCAGATGTGGGCTACAAAAATTAATAAAAGGAATGGAACATTTCAGCTATGAAGAAAGGTTAACAAATGTAAACCTCTTTAGTTTTAGAAAACCGTCTCCTCAGAGAGGATATGATAATATTATACAAATATATCCAGGGCCAATACAAACCATTGTGTGGAAATCTATTCACATACCGGACTTTACATAGGACACAAGGTCATGCATTTAGACTGGAAGAAAGATGATTTTGTCTAAGGCAAAGGAAATGTTTTTGTTCTGTAAGAAGTGGTTTTATCAGAGTCCATACAGATGTTCAAACCGCAACTAGATGCATACTTGCAAAAACAGAATATTTAAGGATACAATTTTTCCATGTAGGGTAATAACTGCTTGATCCAAGGATTAATCTAACTGCCATTCTGGGGTTAAGAGACACAAGTCTCTTTTCAGCTATGTAACTGAGCTAACCGCCACTGAGGCTGAATACAAATAATAGTGGTGGTGGCTGGGGGCGTCGAAGGTGTCAGCAGTCCTCATGGTGGAGGTGTTCAAACTCTCAGAAGCTATGGCATTAATGGTAATGGTAAGCTGAGGAACAGGAGGCCTCCCCTGGACATTAAAAATGGTGAGTGTGTTTGCCTTACTACAATAAATATGGAATGTGAATAATTTTATTTTTTGTATGTGTAAACTAACACAACTTTATTGAGAAAACTGTGTTTCAAAATTGGTTTGCTTGATGGATTTACTACTGTAATATTATTGTGTTTGACGTTAAACACTGCATAGTTCTTGCACAGTACACACTGGACTGATCATATTCAGAAAATTAAATAAAATAAATCTAATTCCATTTCTCCAAACCGCAAAAAAGAAAAAAGTCTTTTAACAACTGTGTTAATTTAATCTCACACTAGGAATTTGTTTCCAGTGTCCCTGGTAGCACTAACGACTAGAGAGAGCTTTAAGCTAAGACTAAGTCACACACTAGAATAACCCAGGCTACCTCCCACAGACACACAAGCACAGCAAGTGTAAAACTATATAACCTCCATGTAGACACTACTCTAGCACAAGTATATCAATATTTAGCTAGAACTATGATGCAAAAGATCTCTGATTTGCACATCTCTCAGTTAATTAGCGCCATCAGAAGAGAGGAAGTGGAAAAAGTTATCTCTAGACTAGATGATTTTAAGACTCCTGGCCCAGACAAGTTAACCTACTTGTTTTTTCATACTTGTTTTAAGTCTCAATTAAGTGGACACTTAGTAATAATATTCAAAAGCATCGTCCAGTGAAGTAGTTTCCCAGAGGAACAATCTCCCTATCTTAAAGCAGGGTAAAGATTCACATGATGTTTTAAGGTATATCTCGATAATTAATGTAGATGTCAAATTGTTTTCATCAATATTAGCTGATCGATTAAAATATGGTATTGACATACTAATCCATCCTGATCAGATTGGGTTCATACTGGGAGATGTTCTGGCTACACACAAGGAGAATAATGAATATCCTAGATAGTGCTAAGAAACATAATCCCCTCTTGCTTTTGATCGTGGTTGAAGGCAGAGAAAGCGTATCTTTAAGCTGGTTATTTTTTTAATTCTATTTTACAGTCTTATAATATCCAAGACTGGATATTTGAAGCAATAAGGGCACTATATAAATATTCATCTGCAACTACAGTGGGGCCAAATATTTGCTTTGATTGGTTCAAAATCGGCAATAGCACTAGGCAAGTTGACCACTCTCCCATATATATATATATATCTCGAGGAAGACCTGGAAAGGTCGAAACGTCGATCGGACATATGTAAACGTTCTTGCAACATTAAATAATATTGATGTTTTCAGAAAGACCGAAGAGGGCATCTCCTTTCTCCTTTTACTAATATATATATATATATATATATATATATATATATATATATATATATATATATATATATCATCAATAGAGCTTCTAACTATATACTTATACTTGCAATATTGTGCTATTGGATTCTATCTTCCATTTAATGTTCCTCACTGTGAATCACCAGAGTCACTCAGTCAATACATAAATCCATTAGGGGGATCATACCTCTATATGCTGTTATTACCGGAGCTTGTACAAAAGCTTCGCACTTTGTTTGTTATTCACCCTTTGTGTTAAATACAACACTTTTTTTCCCCTTTTCTTTTCTGCTTTTTACATGTATTCACGAGGACCAAACCATATAGGAATCAAGGCCATTAGAAGAAAATTTGGACTGTATTTGATATATTTGTTAATATTTATTTACCTTTTATTTATCTGGCGCAACCTGTTAATGTTAGACTTAATGGTATCCCTTCACTAATAGGAATGAGGTGGATCGGTAGGTTTCATTTAATTTTAGCAGGGCTGCTAGGTGCCTGGGACCACTAGTCACCTGGTGGAGGTTTGGATAATGTCTCTTATAGGAGAATGGACAAGAGCATGTCCACCCCCTCCCTGTAAATTCATTTAGAGCCTCCACACATGGTGGGGAACGTAAGGGGGCAGACTAGGTTTTATAATATTATAATACTCTGGTTGAGGCCGGTATCCCCCCTCCAAGCATCTACCCATAGGTGGTGAGTGCTCTAAATATACCAAACAAGGGCAGAGCCCCTTTTTGTATATAGAGCAACAAGCCCCCATAGGTGAAGGCTTGCGTGGGGGACACTAGCCTCCCTCAGAATATTATAATTAGAGCTCCCACCAGCTTCAATTAGGTGGAGACGTTAGGTCCCCCCCATATATAATTTTAATAGCCACCATTCACTGATCACTGGTGGGGTCAAGGGGCATTGAAGCATTAGGACCAGAATGTAAGTATTCAATGCAAGATTTCAGATGTCTGGTGGTATTTGGTCTGGCTGAAATGCGGACTAAATTCCAGCTCATTTGGAGCCTGATTTGCAAAATCTGAACATAGTTGAATAGTGTGAAGTCCAAATTCCCTCATTCACAGCTGGATGGTTTAGCCCTATAAGATACTGGGCCATTTTTACTTTAATGAGTAATCCTGTGTATCACTACTGGCCCTTCTCCCTTAGTAGCTGTAGTCAAAGTATCTGGGGGAAAATCCTGCTTGCAAGTATAGAAAGTTTTACTGTTCCTTTTCCCCCCTCTGGTCAGTTATTCTGTGAATAATATCAATATTTAGTGGCTGAGCATGATTGGACAGAACCACCATGGTAAACTGCTTGTTTGTCCTTACCAACAAACAAACTAAAACAAGAAAATAAGCCTGTTTTCAATTCCATCCCCATTTTCTAATGGCATGCAAGAGTGGAACTTGGAATCAAGAACCGAACCCGACATATTCGGGCTTGCACAAGTCACTTCCCCCTAGCTTCTGGTGGGTGATTGCTTGGAAATTTGAATTTTGTCTGATTGCTAATTCGACACAAATTTGCATGATTTGCAGTTCATCCCAAAATAATAACAACAAAGTGTTTAACCTGGAAAGGTACATTCAGATTACTCTGGTTCCCAAGTATGTCCTGATGATGTTGTTTTTGCCCAATATCCAGGGGATGTTACTATGAAACTCAGTCTAATAAATATCTCTACGTTAGGCAGTGAGTGCTCAGTATATCACCAATTAATATACATGTTTCTCAAATAAAACACTGATTTCATTATTTATTCATCTACTATAATTAAATAAATCTCTTTTCTTTTTCAAGAAATTGAAAAATATGCATATTGTGAAACACATTAAATATTACGAGATTTAAAAAAAAAATTGTACATCTGAATTTTTAAAATCTAGTTCTGACTTCATAAGTTACTCATGGGGTTTGATACTGTCCTTAAGCGTTGTGTGGTCCCTGTTATTGAACCAAATCTTGCTGCATAAAGCAGATTCCTGCAGCAATTGCACCTGCTCTCCACTCTAATTGGACCCTACTGAGCTAAACATCTGTCCAGCTTTCAATAGCCAGTTTATGTGCATTCTAAAGCAAAACTCTCTATTTATAACAATTTAACTGCCTTAAGAAATTCTGTGTTTGATGGTAACATGTAACACTTTTTTATACTCTTAATTTTTGCCCTATAAAATACTTCCATTCTGATGTGATGAGCTAAGACTTGCAAAATGTATAGTGAATAAAAATCTTGAACTGGACTGAATATGTTTCTATACAAATTCATCTATTTATCATCTTCCAGAATGTAATTCTTGGTTTACATTTAAAAATGAAATCTTCTTTAATATTAACAACTTAATAATTCACTTCTAGATTTATCAGCAGAGCCAGTGCAAGGATTTTGGGCAACACAGAAGCATTTTGCCACACACCCCTAACTCCCAAAAATGCATCTTCATCTGTGTGTCCTCCTTTTACATTTCTTAACCCCTTTTGTGTTTATTATACCGTCTTTTGAATGCCTTACTCCATTAGTGTATTTTGTCCCCCTTTTGTGTCTTACATCCCCTTTAGTGTAACTTATCCCCCCTTTTCTTATTTTTGCATCTTATACTCCCTTACTTGTTTTATAATCACCTTGTGTGTCTCTTACTTCCCCCTGCCCCATTGTGTGTCTATTACTTGCATCCATTCTATGTGTTTTTTTTACTCACTTTATGTCTTTTTCTCCCCAGCCCCTTTGTTTGTCTTTCTCCTCCACATCCCCTTTGTGTGTCACTTTCTCCCCCAGTCCCTATGTGTGTATCTTTCTCACCCCAGCCCCTTTGCGTGTCACTTTCTCTCCCAACCCATTGTGTCTTTTTTTTCTCCTTCCCCTCTGTGCGTCTCTTCCTCTATCAATTTCAAGTCTATTTTTCTTCTTCTCCACCTCTTCTGTGTGTCTTTTCTCCAGTCACTCTTATTGTCTTTTTTGTCCCTCCACCCCTTTTGTGTGTCTTTCTCTCCTCACCCTCCTTTGTGGACAACGCTCCTTTTCACCTCCTTGAAGTGTGGCCGGCCCTATTGTGGTTAAAGATCTCCTACTGTGGTTAAAAGATCTTCTGTATCCTCACCCTGAACTGACAAGAAGCTGTTAGTTGCTACCAGTGAACACTTCCTGTCAGACCGGGTAGAAGCTACAGAAGATCCTCTACTGTGGTCTGCTCGGCCATGCTACATTTAGTGAGTGGTGGGAAGGGGAGCCCTGTGTGCTATTCTCCTGCCGGTCATGTAGAGCAGTGGTCCCCAACCCAGTCCTCATGGACCACCAACAGTCCAGGATTTATGTATTTCACTTTTTTATTCTAATGGAGATACTGGCAAAACCTGGACTGTTGGTGGTCCATGAGGACTGGGTTGGGGACCACTGATGTAGAGCACAGATATTGTGTCCCCACCTGTGCCGCCTTATTGCTGCACTGGCCTCGTTTTATCAGGGATGATAAAACAGCACATCACCTGAATACAGGTATGTAAAAATGCTCAAGGTCAGTGGTTCCCAACCCAGTCCTTAAGTACCCTATAACAATCCTGGATTTAGTAGAAACAGGAGAGAAAATCTGTCCCAATAATTAATTAAATTCGAAGAAATACTTTATTGGTAACAAAAACTAAACAAACAAACATATATAAATAAAGATACTACAATTACCACATTGAAAGAATATAATGTGGCAAAATGCTCAAATGTACTGGGGGATAAGCCGCAGTCCGGTGAAACGCGCGTTGGGGCTCCAACACTGACCACCGGTTCCTGTGATGCCCATAAGCTTATACTCCATTTTGACATTTACTCGAGACATCTATTGACCTTATCCAGATTAATCAACATTCCGGCTTTCACGGCAACCGGACATGGACCGCAGTCTGTACTTAGTTAGCTAGATAGCAATCTTTCCTAGCTTTAGATAGGTGCCTTTGAAGGCACAGACTAGGGATTGACTAGCCAGTACTTCAGAGGATATTATGCACGGATAGTCACACTAGATATAATTCAGACAGTTGAACTTTATCTATTTCTTGATAGGTGCCCTTGAAGGCACAGAATAGATATCAGTTCTTGGTGACTTCCTTGTATCTTTATTATTTATTCACTTTGTATTAACTTTTTCTACATCAGCACTACTCCTATTCGTTTTCCGTATTGTCTAATCGATAACATGCTGTGCATTATAGATATCAATTTTCAAACAGTATCTCTCTCCACAGCTAGACATTAATAATAGATTATTTCCTTATGCTAGCATATTCTATATTCACTGGACTAGACAGGTAGGTGCTAGGTCACAGTGACCCCTATTTTTCATTGTGTTCCGTGGAGTCTGAGTAGACATGTCCTCTTGACTCATGGGCACACCCTTATCTTTCTAATTGGGGGCTTGGGTATGTGTTTGAGGTGTTCTGGGTGCTTAGTTGTCCTTATAGCTGTGATAATTTTTTCATGCTCATTCTGACGATCATAATATATTTTGTGCTCACTTTGACGATCATGATATATTTTGGACTGTGATCACATCACATCACATCCTGACACCTTAGATGGATAGATCATTGTTGTATCCAATCGATACATATTGGATACCTAACATCCAGTATACTTAGTTTCCTCTAATAGCTGCTATAATCATCTTATTCTCATCTAGACGATCATGATGTATTGTTAACTGCATTACACTGCAGATATCGTTCAGCGAGCAATTACTAGGTATCCTGACATTATGGATGCATCCAATTGATACATATTAGGATACTCAAATTGTATCATTGTGGCGTTGATTCTGCTACTGTGTATCTCCTGTGTCAGTATATCTAGTTCTTTTCCAGCTACTCTACTGGGGTGCACTTTATTTGTCAATCTTTCTTTTATTGAGGCATATCAGATGGGGTACAGAAACAAAGAGAGGGAAATGCAAAAACGGTTTACAATAAATGGTTAGTACATCGTTAGCTTTGAAAGATTACATTTCCTGAGTGATGATGCCTCATTTTTTTATTGTATTAACGTGTCGTGTAACAAAAGCGTGTTGTCGCTATTATCTATGCCTGTCCTGCTAGACTATTAGAAAGTAACAGTAAACTATGCAAAAACTTAGGCATGTAGTAAATAAGTAGTATGCGAGGACATAGCAGAAAAAACAACGAGTGGTATTCGTAGGGTACATGTTAGCATTCCTTGTACTATGTTATGAGGAATTACACAGTTTTATATTATTGTAACAATCATCCGCTTGGCTAAACAGTGAGGACATTAATATAATATGAAAAGGTAGCTTATTTTACCAGTCATGACTGAATATAACCTCGCTAGTGTTTTAAATTAGCTAGTTTTGAGTGCCATAGAGTAACATAAGAACCGATTGATTCAGGCTGGGTCTAACTTTTATACAAGGGGGGGATCATATATGGTTAGTGTGCTTTCTGCACTGACGGCTTAATGGCTGCGTTGCCATATGCTAGGTGTTAGTATAAAACAAGGGAGGCTATCAAGTGCTTCAGTGATTAACCCTGTAGTGAAAAGGCAAGTCTCCCATTTAAACAATAGGTGTGTGCTAGGCTGAAGGTTAAAAATAACGGTATTGTTATCATACTGTTGAGGATAATCGGGTGCATATGTGCCGCAGGTGACCGGTGTTAAGATGCATCTTGCTGTGTTTCAGAGTCAGTCCAGGGGACAGGCAATAAACCCCAAAGGAGTGTGTTGGCTGTTTTGCCTGTGGTGTGTCCATAGCAGTTTAGCCAATACCTGTTGGGTGCTGGATGCAGTCCAGGTATGAGTGGCAGTCCTGTATGGCAAAGCTGCTAGGTGCAGGCAGGTAGGTTGGTTCCTTGATCGCTTTTGGGGGGATCCCTTTCCTCCTTTCTGGCTGTAGTTGTGGCCTTGTTGGTAAACCTCTGAGTCTCCCCGGTCTGCCATGGGTACCTCGTATAGCGGGTGTGTGTTGTCGGCGGTGTGTCGGCTTTTCTTCTCCCCGCGTTGGTCTGCGGACTGGTGTCTGTGTATTTCCTCCCGCTACGTGTTCAAAGCCCGTCTGGGGTCTTGGAGCGGTTTTGCCAGTAAGTGAGCGGCTAGTGTGCTGAGTTTCCATCTTAGCTCTGCTGGCTGTATGGTGTGCGTGGGCCCCCCCGGAGTGTTTCTGTAGTTTGATTAACTGTGGGGTCTCCGCTTGTGTCGGGGTCTGGGCAGGCGGCGTCTGGTGTGTTGTCTACGATTCATGAGTCGGGGTAGAGCCCTCGCTCGCATCTCCCCGGTTGATGGTTCATTAGGGCGTTTTAGCGCCAGTCTGTGTGTAGAGGGGATGTTGGGCTGTCGGGAGGCTGTTTGGGGTGCCTTGGTCTGTGCCAGTTTGGCCCATAGTTGTGCCCAGAAGTAGTCGAAGGCTGCTGCTATACTGTCTTCCCGGGGGATCCCGTTTGCAGGCTCCACTTGTGGTAGCTGTGTAATTGTAAGCCCAGGGGCTTGGTTGGCAGCCGCCATTTTGACCGCTGAGTGTGAGTAGCTCGCGGTCGCCTGAGCTGGTAGAGGCCTGCGACCCTGAGTGGCGTGGACCGGGATGACCCCCACCGGTCTAAGGGGGGGGGGGGGAACGTGGGCTCTGCGGTAGGTCTGCCGGGTATAAAGTTGGCGGGAGAGCGGCCGTCTCTCCCGCACTGCCCTTGTGAGTAGGCCGCATGTTAATGCCGTGCGGCGTATCAGCCCGAGCAGGCCTCCGTGGCTGGATCGGGGCACCCGGCTCTCGATTTGCTCGTTTATGGTATTGGGGTGTTCGCCCGGGTGTCCCCAGATTGGTAAGAGCTGACCTGAAGTTGGACGTGCCAAGTTTCGTGGGTTTTTCCCCAAAAAAGTTGTTTAGTCTCAGGAGCTGGGACTCGGCACGTCTGTTCTGCTCGACCGCTCGGCTCCGCCCCCTGGGGTGCACTTTTACACCCCAGAGTTTTTTATTTTCACCTCCTACTGCACATTACCCTTACCCATGTCCATTCAGTGCATTTGAGCATTTTGCCACATTTGCTTTAGGGTTATCCCCTTATCTGATTCCATTTCATGATAACTATACAATCGTGGGGCCACTAATTCTCAAACAATCCTGGATTTAGGGAATACCCAGTTGTATCTAATATGTTTTAAAAAAACAAAACAAAAAAAACACTTTAGACACAAGTTCAACAGGGTAATCCCTAAATCCTGGACTGGCTGTACTTGAGGATTGGGTTGGGAACCACTGCTTAATATACCCCCACTATTTTTACAATTTTGAGCAAATAACAATTTCCAGTCAAAAGTAGAAGTCAACAATTCTGCATTGACTATGCATAGAGGGTATTTATTAGTTTGGATCTCTACAGTTGATGGAAAAATATCAGTAGTATAGTGTCTTGCCAAGATGCTTAGTGTGGTATGGCTGGGTACCCCCAGATGACTGTCGGGAAGGAAGTCTGAGAAGGCAACTTTGCTGCATATTTCTCTATTAGTTGGTTGGATTGTGCAGCATGTGCTTGTTTCTGGCTATGCTTCCAATGAGATCCTGCGGGTCATTTAGTAAAATAGAAGTCAAAGTTAGTTTCAAAGTCCAAAATAGCTGAACTGGAAAAATTCTTTAGGTGAGTTATGCTCAGTTTGGCTATTTTGGCCTTCGATTTGAATTTCACTATGAATGCATATCGAACTCCTGACAATTCTCAGTTTAGTGAATAATATCGATAGCATAGAAAGGTGGGGATATTTCATGACATAGCTCCTCCTCTCTGTTAGTGTGGAAGCCATTGGGTTTTTGTTTGGATTCATGCCAAATTGAACACACTGGAACTGGACATCAGGATATTGAAACGTGGTGTTCTCTCATCATATAAGAATTTATGATTCCAAACGTTTTCCTTATTTTTTATTATCTATCCCTTTTTTGTCAGCGTTTATTTCTTACAGATTCTTAGCTACTAAGAGCACGTCTTGCGACAGACAGACAGACACTTGGTCTACTGTTAGATGATACTCAAAATATAAACATCTGTTTGCCTTTAGTAATCATGTAGTGCTGGGTGTCCTAATAGGGTTGGCACGAAAATTTACCTTGATACAGAATGACAGTGTTGGCATGTGATGGGTGTTCATGTGGCTGCGATCATCATATTTGAGCTGTCTGACTCTACATCATTTTCATTCATGTGATCATTGTAACAGTAAGTCGCATGACTGGAAAATGTTTACATGACCTAATATGTTGTACGCCTGCAGTTTAAAGAAAGAATGAGAGGCTGAAATAAGGGAGTTCACATCATATGTCTAATTGTTATACAAAATAATTTACCAACATTAAGGACTGATTATTAATGAGACAAGAATATAAAAGGAAAACACAAACCTCTGAGTAAAGATCAGAGAAAAACACGAAACCATAGTTAAAAAAACAAGCATAAATGTTCTTAACAAATTGTGTGCTTCGTTGTAACAAACAGTGACGTATAATAGGTATATTCACATTAGTATGTTTATTAGATAATGTGTGCCTATAAGTCTTATGGAGATATTAGATATAGCTAGCCTTAGTTCAAGAGGAAATGAGACTTCCCAGCATTTTTAAGCTTACTAGTATCTAAAAAAAAAAAAAAAAAAAAAAACGGTGATCACACTAACTTAACAACCATGTTTTACAAAAACACTGTTTTGGTCAGTGTAACCCATCCTAATGATGATTATAATAATAATAATAATAATAATAACTTTGATTAACTCTTTCTAATGATAAGAATAATGGTGGACAGACGCCAAACATGCACATTACTGACATTAGCAAGCTTAGAACTTTTGCTCCAGGCTGACTAATGACACACCAATGAAACTTCCTGGAGGTGCATTACACCTCTGGCATGAGCGGAAAATAGGAAAACAGCAACAAGCTGCTTGTGCAGACTACAGGCACCATGACCACTTAAATAAGTGGAGAATCCCTTTAACACAAATTATAGATGATTTATTAATATTTTATTGAATGGTATATTTTCCAGAGAAATTACAGTTCTTCCTTAAAATGAAAAACTGAAACTGAAACACATTAAATAAATGACACTAGTAACCCATGAATTTACATAGTAGTATTGCCAGTATATTTAACCAAGAACAAATCAGAGTTTGTGTGGCTAATTAGACAACTCCAGACAATTTCTCTTTTGATATATTTGGGTTGCTTGCCAATATTTACACTGCAGACTACATTTTATGAGCATTTTCACTCTATATATTGTTTTGCTCATTTCATTTAAATTAAGCCATTTTTTTTTTTAAGAGATGATAATTTAATTGGAGTGAAATAGATGTAATGATGTATATAGAGATACATAGTGTTCTGAAAATACATGATATTATAAAAGTCAGATATTATTGCTTTAGTTCCTATTGACATATAGGAATTTTATGAAGATTAGGTGATATTGAGAAGCTCTATTTAAGAGATATAGCGCAAATAAATAGTTATTATATATGAGGGTAAACAGTCCTGTTTTTTTAAAAAAAATAAAAATACTGATGTGTCATTAAAAATCATTTAGAAGTTCCCCAAAAAAAATCCTCAAAAATGATCCATCGGAACTGGTCAAAAACTGCCGGAACATTACCCTTTTTTGAAAAAAATCTATTAGTTTTTAATGCTTATGAACTTAAAAAAAAAGGTTTTCCAACAATCTCCAACCAACTCTGATACATCACCCTCCAAGGATACTTCCAAACAATTTCTTTTTTTTTTTTTTTTTTTTTTTTAATAAATTCTTTATTTTGAGAATTTTTGTTTTATGAGATGGGGGTACAGAAAAGAAAACAGGGAGTTAAAGTTTGTGGTACAATTTTCACATAGCATACATGTACTTATGATGGTGTAACGGAGCTCCGTGTACCCCGACCGAGTACCCTCCGTTGATGGATGCTCCTAGCGCTCTCAGAGGACTCCAAGCACTGCAGACGACACCACAACCACCGCAGGCTCCACAACCGCCGTAGCTTAACTGGAGCCGCGCCGTCTTCCTTCCACCCTGGATCGGCTTCTGTCCTCCAGGACCGTGTGGGGAAGACCTCTCCTCCAGGAGAGCGTAACAGGAACAAGCTCTTAAAAGAGCTAAGTGATTAAGAGCTCAGGAGAATATGCAGAGCATAGCAATCCCCAGTGTGATATAGCAGTTCCCTCCAATAACGAGACAAGGCTACGTATTGAGGGTCAGAAGAGGTCTGAGGACTGGAACACCCAGCCTGCTTTTTATTAGGATAAGGTACACACAGGACACTCCCAGGGGGAGGATGAAATTAACCAATAACAGCATAGTACAGCCCACAGGTTCCCTCCCCTCAGATAAACAGTTAAACCAATTATTACATACAATAAAAATACAGTTTTTACACACATACTGTAACTTTAAAACCATACATTCAATTTTATAGCATGACAGGAGGCTTCATATTTGCTTAAGTCTCTCTTTACTAGAACTCCACAGCAGCACATTAACAGAGAGATAAACACCAAAGACAAAATCATAAGGTATCTATATAAGGCTCCTCCTAAGCCACCATTTCCTCTTTCTTTGCTGCTCCGTGGACAGTACAGGTCAGAGTACCTCTCCCTCCTGTTTTTTCTGGGTGGCTGTGTTTTTTTTTTTTTATATGTGTCATTTTGAAATGCAAATTATTCATATGTGTATTTTATTCCTATGTATAATCTGTTCCTCCGTTTTTCTGTGAGGTATTTGAACTTTGTTTCTTTTCTTAGTCCCTTGTTTCATATTATTCTGCATTTCTTTTCTACTTTGGGTTTTTCCCCTTTGTTTTCCTGCTTGGTTTGCTTTACGGTCGCCGGGAAGCGGTCTTCTGACCGCCTCCCTGCCGACTGTTGGGACCGCAGAGAAAGACTCCGGCGGTCCCTCGTGCGCAGTGTATTGATTCCCGCCCGCCGGCTTCGTCCGCCGAGCGGGAATCCCCTACCTGCTTCCCTGTCCCTCCCTCGCCTCGCTCGCATCCTGGCTATACACGGGCGGCGTGGGGAGGGTACAGGGAGCCTCTCTGTTGCCGCGGGTTACGGCTTAAGTGTGCCCTCTTCCCCGTGACCGCGTGGCCGGGTCCGGGGGTGCGCGGTTTTGTTTTCTGCTATGCCGGACGCGTGTGCGCCCTTCTTTTAAGGGCGCAGGGCCCCACCTTTTTCTTTTCTGTGTTAATATCTACTAGTGATTACAGTCTGTGATACACTTCTTACTAAAGCTAGTCAGATGATAGCTCAGTTCATTAACATATGATCTGTAGATTCTACTCAACCCTCAGAGTTGCAGGTTCAGTTCCTTGTAGGGTTATCTCACCCTTTCAGCTCTCACAATCGGAAGGATTCATTGATAACAACTTCCACATGTTAACTATATGTATCTCTCAGGTGTGATTTGAGGTTTGCTATGTGCATGTGTTTTCCCTGTCTCACTGCATGTGGCAGTGCAATGCGTGTTTGCTTCGATCTCTGCTGATTGCAGTTGCTCTCTATGCGTGGGTTCTCTGCCCTTGCTACTGACATCTGCATATTACCTACATTGGACCCTACTGGGGACACTATCCCTCACACTGTTCTGAGCCTGTTCTGGGGACCCTGGTACGTCTCTACCCTACACGCTCCCGTGTCAAGATATGCCTGCCCTTCATCCGTAAGGATTTACGTTTTGCCTCCATACAACTCTGGCCGGTGCTACCCGTGCCCAGATAATGGCCAGCTGTTGTCTGTGCCCCTATGATTGGCCTGCTTTGTCTGTGCCCCTATGATTGGCCTGCTTTGTCTGTGCCCCTATGATTGGCCTGCTTTGTCTGTGCCCCTTGATTGGCCAGCTTTGTCTGTGCCCCATGATTTGGCCTGCGTTGTCGGTGCCATTTTACGCATGCTACTGACCTGGCGGCTCCGCTCCTGGACCCCTGTTTGTTGAGCCTGCATGCGTATAATACTTGCCTCTGCCAACTATAGGGGTGCGGCCCCTGCTGCCTGCTAGTGATACCTGTTCTCTATCTCCTTAGGTGTCACATACCATCATCTCGGATATTATGGAGGCCTCTGCACAGGAGCAGAGTTTGCAGGCATTGTTTGATGCGGCGGGGTCCGCCTCTGTGGAGACAGCCCCGGCTGGGGCCCTCCCTCTATCACAACCGGACAGAGGCGCAAATGGAACCCCCCGCTTGGCAGACGACTCGGCTGAGTCAAACTCTCATGGGAGAGAGCAGGCAAGTGCGCAAATGCGCTATTGGAAGGGCGAAGTCCCTAAACCACGCTCCCGGTAGGGCAAGGCTCCGGCAAAGCGACATGGTTCGAGGTTGTTAACCTCGCCGGCCTCGCGCCGCCGTCTATCGGGCGCAGGGGAGGAGGCCTCCTTGCTCCCCCCTATCATAGGCCGTACTGGATGAGTGGCGGGCAGACCAACTCCCTTCAATGGTAGAAGATGATTGGGACTAGGACCGTAGGTTTGGCCCAGGTTGGCGCTAGGAGGATGAAGACGCGCCGGGAACAGGGGCCCCCACGGTGGTGCCGGGAGACGACATCTTTTTAGTGGTAAAGGTGAACCTCTGTCTGACCCTCGCTCTGGCACCCCAGGTCCTCATATTGGTCGCGGCCCGACCACTTAGCACAATTCGTGCGCTACTGGGTCCGTAGACCCCTGGAAAGGGAGGCCCGCGAGTAACTTCGGGCAGAATGCCCCTGGCCGTCCTGCCGGACAAGGTGGCGGGGTACCCGGATTTTGACCCCCTGGTGGCCTCGTACTTGAATCGTATGGCTCGGGACCCCACGTACGGGGTCGAGCGTCACCTCTGCCCGGCGCAAGATGAACGGCTGGATAGGCTGGGTCCTTTGTGCAGGATGCTGGCCCTGATGGACGTGGCCTGCACAGATGGTACGAGCCTGGACCCAGCCATCATGCGGGATTGGACACTACGCCCCAGCCGCCTTCTTGGCAATGCTAATGTGGTTCTGCACCAACCGCAGGTACACGGCTCTGTTCCATATGGACACCAAGCTATCGGAACTAGGATCCGGAGAATTGGGCCCCCCTGGCAATAAGTCCTGCTGTTCCGGGAACCTTTCTTTAAGGAGCTACAGAAACGCATCAATTTATTTGCTTCCCGGGATAAAGCACAGTCCTCTATACAGAAGGTGTTTCGCTCACGGTTATCCCGGCTGGTCTTCGGTCCCCACAGATCTCGTGGCCCATCCTCTTTTCCACCATACCAGCCCAGACCTCCCTGCACCCGAAGGGCGGGTAGAGGTCATGGAGACCGTGCCGGAGGACGAGCGAGACTTCCTACGGGTGTGTACATATCCTGCCACTTTTCTATTTCCCTCTACTACGTACAGACAGATCGTTTCACTGCAGGCACAGGTGGCAGGAAGTGTCTTCAAATACATGGGTCCATCGGACTGTAGGGGATTAGGTCATGGACTTCCACTCCCCACTGACGCAGGTTGAACCTCCAAGTGTCTCCTTCATCGCGTGGGTTCAACGTTCCTTGACAGGTTCGGACTCTGCTCGCCATTGGCTCGATTTCTAGTGAAGATGAAGTTGGGGGTGTTCCACCCGGTGGTCAATTTTCGGGAATTGAACACCTTCGTTGTCTGCTACCACTTCAAGTTGGGGGGCATTCATCTCCATCCGGACCTTCCCCGGCCGGGAGACTTGTTCATGGACTGGACCTGAAGGATGCTTACCTCTCCGTCCTGGTGGACAAGAGTGGTCGCTTCGCTTCACCTGGAGCGTCCCTCGCCAATTCATAGGCCTCCCGTTCGGCCTCAGCTCGGCCCTTGGTGCTTCACCAAGCTGCTGACGCTTGTGGTCGTCCGATTCTGGTCAGAGGGCGTCAGTTTCCTGTTATCTCTGGATGATTTGCTAGTCCTCTGCGAAGATCCCTCCTGGCTCGGATTTCGAACGCGTTCGGCGAACTCCTTATTGGAGCTCCTGGGATTCGTAGTTAATCTGAAGAAATCAGCTTTGGAACCTTCCCAGACGGTGGAGTTCTTGGGTGTCGTGGTCAATGCAACGGAATACGTTCCCCGTCTGCCTCTGGCACTGATGGCAACCGCCCGGGAGGTGATGAGAAGGATATTACGGCAAGGATTCCCCTTCAAATGTTTGCTCGCGTGGCGGGCCTCCTCTCAGCCTCGATACAGGCAATATACCCGGGCTCAGTACACTACAGGACCATGCAACGGTTAAAGGCCCCTGTTCTACGCATGTGACCTTCTTCGGACCGGATGATTTTTCTGTTCCGGAAGTGAAGGCCGGACTGCGCTGGTGGCTTCTGCGCATGGCCGCATGGAACGGCAATTCAATATTCGGACCAACCCCAGATTTCGTACTGGAATCAACTGTACGCCTTTGGGTTGGGATGCCACGTGCGTGACCGGGTCCACGGGCGGCCCGTGGTCGAACAAGGAATCTGAATTCCACATCAAGTGCCTGGATTGATTTCGAGTTCGTTGGCAGTTCGGAGACTGTCAAGTCACCTGTCGGACTGCTGCGTCCTCCTTCGGAAGGACAAGGTCTCAGCGGTGCAATATACCGACCGCTTGGGGGGGCGCTCGGTCTCGCACACTGGAGGTGACGAAGGGGATTTTCAGTTTCTGCCCCAGCACAACGTCGCATTACAGGCAGTGTATCTGCTGTGGGAGTCAAACCTGACGTCGGATTGGTTCTCCAGACATTGGAAGGATGCCAGCGACTGGGCGCTCTCTATTCGCATCCGGGACGACCATCGGATTCGGTCGGGCTTTGGTTGACTCTCGGATCCAGCGTGCGTGGTGATGGTCGCGCTTCAATGGGTGCGGTCGTTTTTCTCAGGAAGCATAGGTGTTTCCTCCTTTCGCCTCTATTCCCCTGGTGGTACTTCTAGTTTATGGTCGACGTGTGTCCTTAGTGTTGATGACTCCGCTATGGCGAGATCGGTTGGGTTCACGGAGCTTCTGGATTTTTTCTTGTCGGGATCCTCTTCTCTTACCGTCCTCTCGATTTCTCCTCTTGGACTCTTTCGGGAGTGCCTGGTATGTCGAGGCGTTGTCACTATCGGTCAGGGACCTTCTCTGGGATCCCTGAGCTCCCGGGACAAGGGGAGGTTTCCTCTCAGCATGTTTTTTCATAGTGTCGTTGGTGCTTAGGACAGGATGCTGAACCCTTTTTTCCGGCCCGTGACCAACTTGCTGAGTGTCTTGTCCCTCCTCGATGTTTTGGGATGGCTGTGCCGTCTGGTTCTTGTGATTAGTCATTTATTTAGGCGGCGCGTGTTCGTTTGGAGGTTTTTTCCCATCGATCAGGACCCGCTGGTTCTACGGGGGATGAGATTGGCACGTCCTCCGGCGCCTAAATACCCTTCCCTCTGGGAGGTAAGTATGGTTTTAGCGTTTTTCTTCGGGATTCGGCCAGAGTTCCTTGTTTTTTCCCCTCGTCAGCTTTCTACTGTGTTTGCCCTCTTGTTGTGTCTGGTTTCGTTCAGACGTGTTTCTGATGTCCGATCCTTCGCCCCTGTCCACTCTCGATGGATGAGATGGTTATTGACACTGGCAGGGGTGAATGCGACTCTTGGAGTACATTCGGTTAGCGGCGCTACTGCTTCCGAGTTTTTCCTTGATGGGTTTTTCTCCTCGGGACGTTTTTTGTAGGTGGCGGTCCGGTCCCGTGAGGAGTTTGTGCCAGTTTATTTTGGACCATCGGACTATGTTTCTTTTGCTTTGCTGTCGGAGCGTTAAAACAGCAAATATGAAGCCTCCTGTCATGCTATAAAATTGTAGATTATACTAGCTTTAGTGTAACTATAATCTTAATTTTATTAATGACAGGAGGCGAATATTTCCCACCCAGTTTGGTTTCTCCCCCCCCTTGTTTTGGATGGATTGCATTGATTGTATTGATTGTATTTCTGTTGATTTGTCTGATTATCTGGGCTAGGTTTGGTAGTCTGGGGTGATGTTGTGGGAAGTGCATGTTATATTGTATTTCATGTCTTTATTCTATCAGTACTGGATCGTGGGATTTATGTTTTATCAGTACATTTAGTTCACTAATCAGTGTTTTCGACTCTGTTTATTTCGTTTCAGTTTAATGGTTCGACTTCAGTTCATAGAATCGGCTGTTTGGCAGGATGAAGATCAAGTTCATCCATTATCCAAAGTTTTTCCAGATGGCATTCATTGTTATGTTGTAAATTTTTCTTTATTTAGATATTGTCATTGTTGTGTACGTTACGTTGTCGCAGCGTGAAAGAGGAAATGGTGGCTTAGGAGGAGCCTTATATAGATACCTTATGATTTTGTCTTTGGTGTTTATCTCTCTGTTAATGTGCTGCTGTGGAGTTCTAGTAAAGAGAGACTTAAGCAAATATTCGCCTCCTGTCATTAATAAAATTAAGATTATAGTTACACTAAAGCTAGTATAATCTACAATTTCAATAAAAGTTGCATATTCAGACTCAGCATACATCAAACATAAACCCTTCCAAAAATCAGCCAAATCCCTCCAGTGGATCAAAAGTTAGCTGGAAGTCCTTTATGACCGACCGCAAGCACAATTTCCTGCCCAAAACAGTTCCATAGATTTGGGCTGTGCGGTCGGTCAATTTCATGCGAAAAAACGAAATTTCGAACGGGACTTAGTCTCTGGAGCTGCAAGTTCCGTATGGGAGAAGGTAAGGGTCAGCGGTGTTCGGCAAAATGTGTAGCCGATTTCAGTTCCACAGAATCTTTAGCATACACCGCTGACCGCATTCGAGGAAACCAAGATGGCCGCCGCCACGTGCAATTGACCGGCAGTAACCTCACAGCCTGGGAGGTAAATTGCCTGCACACTTTAGCTTCTGGGTGGTCCGCCTGTGTGGTACTTGGTTCAGTAAGCCCTATTTACTGAACCAAGTGGGGGAAAGCCAGGAACAAGTTATTTTACCGGTCTGGGGACATAGTCTTAACCCCTTAAGGACACATGACATGTGTGACATGTCATGATTCCCTTTTATTCCAGAAGTTTGGTCCTTAAGGGGTTAAAGGGGCATTGTTCAGCAAAGTCACAATATGTCCCCAGACGGTTCTTAAAGGGCCATACACACCCAATAAATGTTAATAAGTTTTCAGGGGCACAATCTTCCAGGGGCCATAGTCATGAGGCAGGAGGCTGGCAAACATGCTTCTCCACAATCCAGGGAAGCAGGGCAATTTCTCATTTAAAGGGCCAGTTACAAATAGCGATTTGTAACACATCTCCCCTTTGGGGGGAAGACTAACCAGGCACCTGACCTTCTGTCGGTCAGTGCCTCCGTTAGTCGATCCACCAACCCACAATAAACAGATGTCCGAGTAGCCCCCCCACAACATCAAAGTACAGGAACAGCCCACCCACAACACACAGTCACTGCACCTGGGTATTTGGCTGTGGTAATGAGGCCACATGCCGAGGGTACTTGAAGGGCAGAGGCCAACTGCACTCTGCCCAGATGCCAGCTCTTCTGCTGGAGTAGCCTGCAGGACATCAGGCTCTGGACCAGGGACAAAGGTAGGGCAGAGGCCGACTGCACTCTGCCCAGCTGCCAGCTCTTCTGCTGGGATGCTTGGGACATAGTCCGGCTCAGTAGCCAAGGGAACATGGACGTCAGTAGGGGTTAATATTGCCTCTGTTAACTCTGGTGCCACGCTAGGAGTTACCTGGGGAGGGGAATTTGTACTTACCCCCTCCTCTGGGTGTCCCGGTGAGGGTAGTTGGGGATCTGGAAAGGCTGTCCAGCATCCCTGTAGGTCAGGCACAGAGACCACGGTCCCATCTGCGCCGTCTGGGGGATTGGTGTCTCCCCTTGTTAGGGTAAGCTGCCGCTGGGGAGAGGGGGTGCTGTGCTCCTTTCCCGGAAACACAGGCTGCCGCTGGAGAGGGAGACCGCCTGTCTCCACTCCCGTAACATTGTCCTGTTGCTGTAGAGAGGGACCAACTGTCTCTGCTCTCTGTAGGACACACTGCTGCTGGGGGGGAAGGTCGGCACCTTCGGCCCCCTGGGGTACACACTGCCGCTGGAGAGGGAGACCGCCTGTCTCCACTCCCTTACCATTGTCCTGTTGCTGTAGAGAGGGACCAACTGTCTCTGCTCTCTGTAGGACACACTGCTGCTGGGGGGGAAGGACGGCACCTTCGGCTCCCTGACACTCACTCTGGGGTTGGGGATCTTCCCAGTAAACCTCTACGATATCCTTCCAGCTGAAGGGCTCTAGACCTGGTTCTGCTTGTCGGGTAGGTTGGGGCTGCACGGAGCTGAGCAGGTGTAGGTAGTCTTGCTCCAGCTCCCACTCCCTTGTTACCAGGTGGGTCATGTCTTCTCTCACCTCGTGTTCGTCAGCCCAGACATACATGCCCATCCGGTAGTCGTAGATGTCCCAAAACCTAGACTCCTCCGTGCTGCCGAAATCAAGATCCTCCTCCATGGCATCCTGAAGTAGACCAGGACCATCATAATCATCCCCCTCCGGTAGGTCGTGCTCGGCCGTCCAGGGAGTAAGTCGAATGGTATGCCACCAGAGGGCCTGGTATGCGTTGTCTAGCCCGATCTCTCACCATACCAGGGTCTCCAGTCTTGCCACCCACTCATCTAGGGGCTGCTCCCCCAATAGACATATTCGCATTGCCACACGCTTCTGTAGCCGCTGCTCATCACTGGGGAGGCCCTCACCTCGCCGCCACTGGGCATCTTCCAGGGCATCATACCAGAGTTCCCTTCTGGCTGCATCCCTGTAATCTGCGGCCTCCTTCTCCTCCTCATCATGGAACGCTGTCCGCAAACCAGCTGATTCCATCCTGTTGTAGCCAGGGGCGCTGCCCAATGGCTAGCGTTGCCCTCAATTGTAACTCCAAACGTTACCAGTGTCTCTGAGCTGCTTCTCCTCGCACTAGGACGCCATCCCACCGCTGCCACCACTGTAACGGAGCTCCGTGTACCCCGACCGAGTACCCTCCGTTGATGGATGCTCCTAGCGCTCTCAGAGGACTCCAAGCACTGCAGACGACACCACAACCACCGCAGGCTCCACAACCGCCGTAGCTTAACTGGAGCCGCGCCGTCTTCCTTCCACCCTGGATCGGCTTCTGTCCTCCAGGACCGTGTGGGGAAGACCTCTCCTCCAGGAGAGCGTAACAGGAACAAGCTCTTAAAAGAGCTAAGTGATTAAGAGCTCAGGGGAATATGCAGAGCATAGCAATCCCCAGTGTGATATAGCAGTTCCCTCCAATAACGAGACAAGGCTACGTATTGAGGGTCAGAAGAGGTCTGAGGACTGGAACACCCAGCCTGCTTTTTATTAGGATAAGGTACACACAGGACACTCCCAGGGGGAGGATGAAATTAACCAATAACAGCATAGTACAGCCCACAGGTTCCCTCCCCTCAGATAAACAGTTAAACCAATTATTACATACAATAAAAATACAGTTTTTACACACACACTGTAACTTTAAAACCATACATTCAATTTCAATAAAAGTTGCATATTCAGACTCAGCATACATCAAACATAAACCCTTCCAAAAATCAGCCAAATCCCTCCAGTGGATCAAAAGTTAGCTGGAAGTCCTTTATGACCGACCGCAAGCACAATTTCCTGCCCAAAACAGTTCCATAGATTTGGGCTGTGCGGTCGGTCAATTTCATGCGAAAAAACGACATTTCGAACGGGACTTAGTCTCTGGAGCTGCAAGTTCCGTATGGGAGAAGGTAAGGGTCAGCGGTGTTCGGCAAAATGTGTAGCCGATTTCAGTTCCACAGAATCTTTAGCATACACCGCTGACCGCATTCGAGGAAACCAAGATGGCCGCCGCCACGTGCAATTGACCGGCAGTAACCTCACAGCCTGGGAGGTAAATTGCCTGCACACTTTAGCTTCTGGGTGGTCCGCCTGTGTGGTACTTGGTTCAGTAAGCCCTATTTACTGAACCAAGTGGGGGAAAGCCAGGAACAAGTTATTTTACCGGTCTGGGGACATAGTCTTAACCCCTTAAGGACACATGACATGTGTGACATGTCATGATTCCCTTTTATTCCAGAAGTTTGGTCCTTAAGGGGTTAAAGGGGCATTGTTCAGCAAAGTCACAATATGTCCCCAGACGGTTCTTAAAGGGCCATACACACCCAATAAATGTTAATAAGTTTTCAGGGGCACAATCTTCCAGGGGCCATAGTCATGAGGCAGGAGGCTGGCAAACATGCTTCTCCACAATCCAGGGAAGCAGGGCAATTTCTCATTTAAAGGGCCAGTTACAAATAGCGATTTGTAACAGATGGCTATCAAACAATCTGAGCATGTGTACAAGCCTTTTGACATTAGTTTCAGTGTAAACTGCTTGCATATAAATATATTCTCTGTACATGTCAACTTTTGTTATTATTTAGTCTTAAAGTCAGCGTGGGGTACAGAAAGGATAAGGGAGGGGGTAGGGTACTTTGTCGCATATATTTCTCATTTAGCATTTCTGTTTAGAGCTTCTTTATCATGTTTTTAAGGTGTGAAGGGGGAGGGGTACATAGAAGATAGGATGTTTTCTTGGGAGTGGGGGGTTGGGGAGGGGAGGGCGCCTTGGTAGTGTCTAGGTGGTATCCCGTGGTGTCGGAGTTGCCCAGTGTGGGTGTCTCAGTGTCTCCTCAGGGTGTGGGCGATGTCGTTTGTGGGTCGGATGGGTGTTTGGTTGAGTGTATTGTATGCTGTTTGGCTCTTATTCAGTGAGTTTGAGTTTCTCTCTCTGCGTCCAGTGTCAGGGTCTATGGTTTGGTGCATTGTGGGTGAGCCTTGAGGGTCACGGGTGCATGAGGTGTGTGGCATTATGTGTTTTATCTGTTGTCTCTGGGTTGGGGGGGGGTGGTTGGTTGGGGGGTGTGGGCATTGGATGTGTGGTTATTTGGGGTGTTGGAGGTAAGTGGCTTGTGTTTGGGGGTGGCTCGTGGGTGGTTCATTTGGGGTGGCCGCTCGTCTTTGGGTCTTTAGACCCCGAATTGGTGCCCTATTATCGATGGGTCCCAGATTTTGTGGTAGTGGTTGGTTGTGTCATGTAGGAGGGCCAAGTGTTTGTCCATTTCCATGGTTTTGGTTGTTTTTTTGAGCATTGTTATCAGGCTGGGGGTGGTCTGGTTTCCCCATTGTTCTGCTATCATGCGTCTTGTGGCTAGGGCTAGTTTTGCCACCAGTTTGTTTTGTGCCCGTGTGAGGGGGGGGATGAGGTTTACATAGAAGCCATATCCATGGGTCCTTAGGTATGTCTTCGTGAAGGACCCTAGAGGCGAGGCTGGTGACCACTGTCCATAATTGGGAGCTTTGCAGGCAGTCCCACCACATATGAATGTGTGTGCCCTGCTGGCTGCATCCCTTCTAGCAGGTGTCAGTCAGCGCATGTCCCATTTGTTTCAGTCTCAGGGGTGTGAGATACCAGCATATCATTATTTTGTATGCTTACTCCTTATGGTTTGCGCATATTGTGAGTGATGCTGTAGCTTCCCATATGTCCGTACAGTCTGTGGGGTCGTCTGGGAGGCCTAGGTCTCTTTCCCAGGTTTTTGTGTATGTGAGTGCGTCTGCTGGGGCGTTAGTGCTTAGGAGGGTGTAGATAATGGAGATCTGTCCTTTGTGGATGGGTGTTTGTAGGCAAGTTCTTTTGAATGGTGTGAGTTTTGCAGTGGCTGTTACTGTGTGTTGTGGTTCGGTTAAAAAGCTGCGCAGTTGAAGGTATCGGAAATGGTCGAAGGTGTTTAATGGGACCTGTTGTGGGAGTTCTGGGAATTGTAAGAGTCGTTGGCCCTGGAAGAAGTGTAGATCACTAACGAGGCCATTATCTTCAAAGTGTGTGAAGTCTCGGGGGGTCAGTCCTGGGGGGAAACTTTTGTTCCGCAGGACTGGCGTGAGTGGTGATGGAGTGTTTATTATGTGGTGCTTTTGGATGGTTGCATCCCATACTTGTAGTGATGTCAATAGTGTCGGTGTTGTTGGCGGGGCATTGGGTCTGTTCCTTTTGGGTAGCCAGAGGAGGAGCGAAGGGTGGTCCCTGCCCAGCAGATCGTGTTCCAGATCTACCCATATTTTTATGCCTGGTGGTACGTGTAGGTGTTGGATTTGGGCTAGTTGAGCTGCTTGGTAATAGTGGGAGAAGTTTGGGAGGCCCAGGCCTCCGGTCTTAGTGGTTTTATACATTGTGGCTCTCTTGATTCTTGACCTCCTATCTGACTAAATAAATTTGTCTATTTTTGTCTGGAGGGTTTTTTTTTGTTTTTTTTTAAATTCTTTATTTTGGTGTGCATGGAAAATATAACAAGTGGGCTTGACATGCCCCAACGGCTTTGACAACCTTATTACTAAACATATTTTAACATTTGTATAGCATGTGTTACAGTCTGCACATTTTTGTTAAAATAGTAACCTTACAGGATAACATCGTATGTTCAGTTTTAAAGGGTTGTACATAGTGGCATTTGCAATAGACATGTAAATGGAAGAATTTAAAGGCTTAAACTTTATCTTAATAACCGATTGGGTAACTTAGGCAGATTATTGATAAGTAGACAGTGCTTGGAGCACCCGGTAAGCAGTGAGTAGGTAAGTAAAGTGAAAAATAAAAATAAAAGGGAGGGGTGGTTGGAAGGGCAGCTGAGATAGTCTAGTGTTAGGTAAATGTAAATATAGGCTTGCTGCCCTAATGAGCTGCCTAATCGAGCTTATGGTGAATACCTGTGGTCGTTACCTCGTGAGTGTAACCCCTGGCTCGCCCCTTGTTGGCGGTACCTGGGGGTATGAAAATGTAAGCCCGTGTCCAAGCGGTGAGGTCGTAAGCAGCTTAGGTACCCCGTGTGTGTTGTCTGATCATTGTTATCCGGATCGTGTGCCTGAACTATGGTCACGGGGGGTGGGGATAACCAGTGGAGAAGAATTGCTACGTGGTCTGAGAAAGGTCCAGGTAAGCTTCAAGTTGTGTGTGGAGGTGAGGGTATGGGGTTCTGTGCCCTGTGCGTATAGGACTATTCTATTGTATGAGTCATGCATCGTAAGAGGCAGTCCCTTGTGGTTTCAAGTTGTGGGTCTGGCTTTGGCGCCCACATCGGTCTGTCTGGGTACGAAGTCCGCCGTGGTTCCTGGGTCCCATCTGTGGGCTGGCTGGGGAGCCGGAGGTGGAGTGTCCATGCTGAGAGAGTGTCGGGGTAATCCCATGCGCTGCAGAATCGTTGCGGCTTCTTGGAGGTTGCGTATGGTGTAAGTAGAGGTTCCATGGAGGATGGATAGGGACCTGGTTGGGCGCCACCTATTGTGGATTTTGTGTTGTTGTAACAGGCTAGTGAGCGGTTTTAGGTCTCGGCGCCATGCCAATGTGCTGCCACTGAGGTCTGCATAAAATGACAATGACATGTTCTCGAAGTTGTATGGTGTAATGCCCCTTAGTGCAGTCAGGAGCGCGGCTTTGTCCCTTCCATGTTGAAATTGTATGAGTACGTCCCTTGATGTTGTGGGAGGTGCCTTAGCGGGTTTAGGCACCCGAAATATGTTTTCTATCACCATCGTTTTGGAGATTTTGGGTGTCAGTAGGACTGCTAGCAATCTCCGTACTGTGTGTGGGAGCTCAGCTTCGGGCATGTGTTCAGGGATTCCCCTAACTTTCAGGTTGTTTTTGCGACGGGAATCTTCCAGTGCGGCAAAGCGGCATTCATAGGAGTAATTCTGTGTTTGCAGGTCTCTGACCTCTTGTTGGAGGGTCGTGAGCTGCTGCTTACAGGAGAGGGAGGTGTTTTCCAGTGTTCCTATGCGGCCTGTCAGACCTTTCAGATCCTGGCGTAACGTTGCCATGTCTGCCTGCAGGTTTTTTTGTAATTCCCCCAGTAGCTCCTTTAGGAGTGTGGCTGTCACCGGAGCTGCGTCTGGCTTCGCAGATGAGATCGGCGGTGGTGGAAGCGCCGGTGTCGGCGTATAGCCCTCCTCCGTTCCACATGAGAAATCATCGGAGAGATCCGAGCAATCCCCCGTGATGGTCGCCATTTTGGGCCCATGTGCGCCTTGGGCCTGCCGCCATAAATCCCCTATATTCATGCTCGTTCGGGGAGCATCTTGCCGTAATTTTTTGGATTTCTTCCCCATTTGGATATATGTATGCCAGGGGATGTTCAGGGTACGAGAAAGCTTGTCTGGGCGCCAGAAAATAGGTGAATATTACCCTCGTTGGTCGGAGCCCCACACACATGCGACCGTCCGCTTAGGCTGTCAGACTCCGCCCCCGTCTGGAGGGTTTTGAAGTCATGTTTGGCTATGGGGATAGGCAGGGCTTGGAATAGGTAGAGGAAGCGTGGGAGGAGATACATTTTTAACGAGGATATTCTGGAGTGGATGCTCTGCGTGTTGTAGTTAAATGGATGCGCGAGTTTTATTAAGCCAATCTTTTATTAGCATTTTACTTGCATTTGCTAATCAGTTATGCTGTTTGATACAGTACATTGTAGCAACAATTTTAATTATTGTGCCTGCTTGCTGCTTGCTACCTACTCCATATTTTTAATTTAGTGGATAAAATATAAGGTAATGCTTAAGAAATTGGATAAAGTTTCATAATATTAAAAAAAATAATACTTTAAGAAGCTGGGAGTTAAGAAAGTCCCTAATAAAAACAAAATTAAAACGTGTAGGAAGCAGGAACTCAAATTAAGGAACATGCACCACAAAGAATGTAGTGTGGGTGGATTTCCTATATCTAGCTAATTATTCACTTCATCTGCCATCCGGTGACCCTTGTGCACAACAAAGAAATCCATGGTTCGAAATAAGCAATATTAACACCAGGTATTCAAGATAACATCTTACTGTGCAAATCGAGTAAAATGGTTCCAAAGTCATTATTAGTAAAAGCCAAAGGAAGTTACACCATAAAATAATCAGTTTATGTGACATTTATTAATAATAGTGCAATAAACTTTTTTGTTTACTGATATGGTGAATTTCTTCATATACATTTTTTCTTGTCAGTTATGTTTTTCGTAGATATTGTTGACTAAAGATAACATGTTTTAAACGAACACTGTAAATACCATACCCACTGCAGTGCACTGTAGTGGATATGGTGCAAGAAGTGCCTTGGTGTTCCCCCTATTGTAAGTAGTCAAACAATGATACTGGCAATGGTATCTTTCTGCGGGTAGTGAGAGTTGGAACCTCCTACTTGGAGCTTATGTCAGCTTTCCTAAGCTAAACTTTCCTAAGTGTTCCTTTTAAAAAAATCTGTTTCTCTGTCACTTGAGTACTTTTAGATTGCAAATTCTTTTTACTTGAAATTGCTAATTATGATGCCCTTAAAACATTGTTATTCAAGAAATAAGTTTAAAAAAAAAAGTGTTACTGGGCAAAAACATTTTAATGAGTTTTACATTTGTTTAGAAATGATCTACAAACACCTTTTGCTGGACAATACAGGTAGAAAAGCAATAGAATGGCTGAAATACTTAGAACAATAGATGAATGGAAGCTATGTCGAAAAGTAATAAAAGGAATGAGGTAGGCAGAACATTAGACAAATAAATTAAACTTGTAGAACAGAAGGATGGATGAGACAGGGAGAACTCAAACAGATGAGATTTTAAAAAGGATGACACTGATAGAGCTGGGTGTATGCATGCAAAGTGTGTTTGCAGGGGATCTTTGTGCGTGGAGTTACAGATTGTGTCAATGAAAATGTGTCTTTGCTGATCCTACAGAAAATTTAACAGGAAGGTAGTTTTATAGTGAAAAGGGAGCTACATTGATTAGTAACATTGTATTTACCTGCAGGGTACATAATAGCTTAGTAACAATTAGATGCAAATATTTCTTAATGTTTGGATCTCCAGTCCATTTATAACCTCCCCTCTAAGGAGCCAGTGTGCTATCCAGAAAGAAACAAAACAAAAAATATTAAGTGTTTAGGTGTTGTGTGATGGATTTTTTTTTGGTTGGGATTGTGAGATAAAAGGACCATCCACAGAGTGTCACAGCTGCTATTATATTGTATATTATATTATCTTTTTTTTTTTTTTTATTCTTTATTTTGCTGTGCAGGAGTTTACAATCAAGCTTGCCATGCCACGGTAACAATAGCATGCACTTCTGGAGCAGACATCATGGCATTAAATAAAAGTGCACATTTTTAAAGTTATATTAGACAAGAGTATCAGGCTGGTCATGCATGTCTAACTGTTAGGCAAAAATCCACACTCAAAGGACTAACTAGACATGTGGAGTGTAGGTAAACATGAAGATTTAGAAAGGTTATAAGCTATATATAGAGAGACATGTTCTGCAGTTTTACTATACAACATGCTCGTTATGTGTAGACCACTGGCAAAGAAACTAAACTTTACTTTGCTGCATTACTATAAGGAAAATCAGCTTAAGACTTATAAAAATAATAGTAAGAATAGCTTTGTGCACGACATACGAAGGAAGCCAAGGTGGAGTCCGCCTGTGTGGGTGGCCACAGATTGCAGGTAAAGTCCTGAAGCCTGGATCAACCAATTCCCCTGAGTGGAAATAGCAAGGTGTTGCCCGGAAAGTCCCCATGCTCATCTGCATATCCGCACCACTGCTGTGCACCTCTCCAGCTCCAGACTCCTGCAAGGGTTGACCTCATCACTCCCAGAGCCTCTCTTTGGCGAACGCCCTCTCTCTCCATGGGCAGCACGAGTGACCAGAATTTGGCTGTTGCTCTTTCTGGCTGTTTCTCCTTGCCCAGAAGCTCTGCAGCGACCGTGTTCCTCCAGACCCTCACTTCCAGATGCCTTGTTTTCGGCGCTTATGCGCTCTCTGTTTGTTTCTCCACCTCTGCAACGCTGTGTGGGGAATGCACCAGGTAAATCCGGTGCCGTGGCACCAACCCGCAGACCGGACACGGGGTGCCTCAGCTTAAGCCCCAGGAGTACAGGTGAGTGCCCAATTGCTGGGTTTAACCCAGAATTGTGCACACAGACGATCGAATGCCTGAAGAAGCGGATCCACAAGGGTGCGTGGCTGTGGGTAGGCTTGTGTCACAGTAGGCCCTAGTGGGACAGCCATCTTAAGCTAAAGGCTGAGAGTTTCAGTGTCTTGTAGAGTGGGTCACAAGATTACACCAGTGGGGACCGGGATATCCCCCACTGGTCCAAAGGGGGGGGGGGAGCAGGGCTCAGGAACTGATACTGCAGACACCAGCCGGTCCAGGCCGGGAGATCGGCCGTTTCTCCCCTCCATGGGTCACACCAGGCGTGTAGGCCGCAAAACAGTCCTAGGCCATAGGCCTTGTGGTGAGGCTTGAAACTTGTTCAGGTGAGTACCCTAGCTTGCAGGGTCAGGTAAGTGCACTTTTGAGCAACTTTTGAGGGTACTATCCCACCACAAAACAGTTGGTATTCAATCTTTAGGTGAGGAGCACACACCATGTGCACCCATCCACCATGGTGGCCAGGCCCCGCCCTCCATTATCTTTTTATTTATACTATCAGCACCTAGAATTGCACACCTCTTTTGCACTTGCTATCCAGATGCTTCTGATGCTATAATTTTAATTCTTATCCCAGTGGTGCTGCCTAAAACCCAAATTTCTAGACAAGGTTGACTTGTATCTCAGCTCAATTTATGATAAACACTGGAATGATCTCACACCAACATATAAAAAAATATACACAAAGAAGTAGCTGCTTGAAGGTATACAGAATCAAACAGAGAACCTACAACACGTGGAACCTATAAAAAGTCTACTAAAAGATTTTAATCAACAGCTGTATTAAAAACATGGGATGCATGACTTGAATACTCTTTTGATGAACTGCACATTCTAGTCTATTTTATTCTACTTTCTTCTCTTTATTCTTTGCTATGAACTTGTCTTTAAAAGGAAATTTAATGAGAGAGAAATGTGAATATATTATGTTACAATATTTTCTAATTTGACAAGTGGCATTTAACATGTGTATGCCTTGTTAATGTACTATGTATTGCTTCAAAGAGAAATTTCAACAAAAAAAAGAAAGTTGTAGTAAGAATTGGCCACAATAGTATAGTGAATAGAAAAGCTGATTTCAGACAGAAGTTGGCAAAGGTATTATGCATTATGTATAATGTCATAAAGAATTTTGTAGGGAATAGTAGCCAAATTGAGTAGGGAATAGTAATATGGATGTTGCAGTCGGGTTGGAAGACAGGTTGTAATGAAATTAATGCGTGTACCAAACTGCTACACTGAACTGTAGTAAACACAAATCAAATTATCAAAATGTAAACAAAAATATCTTATACTGAAAAAAATTATAAAACTCAGCTATAGTGAAGTGGTTCAGGCTGCCCTTCGCCTTGTTGAGTCTGCACAATCCCCATATCACATTTCTTTATCGCTGTTGCAAATGCAATATTTTCTGGGATGCAATATTTTCTGAGATGACATCAGGCCAGTACAAATATTCTGTTGAGAAGTCTGGTACAAGCAATAATCTGTTAAGAAGCCCGGTCAAATACTGGGGCCTGTTTGGGACTGTCAGGATGGCTGTCCGGGCGGCGGTGCAGGACCGGGACCCAGTATGCCTGATGTTCAGAGTAGGAGTCACAGTGTGGAGGTGGATTAGCAGGGTCTGGTGCAGGGTAACCGCACGCCCCCTGGTGTTGAGCACCAGCATTTGTGCAGCCACATACCAAGACCCTGAATCAGCTTCAGCGGATACCAGGAGCTTGGAAATTAAGCAGACCTCCCAGGAGATGAATAGAGAGGCTCTGCAGCAAGATTGTATCCAGTACTAGAAACAAGGCAAGACTAGAGATAGGCACCAAACATGAAAACAAGACAGAACTAATAGAACCCAGAACCAGAGAAAGATAGTTAGCTAAAACCAGAACATATACACAAGACATGAGGAAAACATGAACATAACATGGGCATGACTGGACAGGACTGGGTATACAAACAAAAACAAGACAAGATAACATAGGCAAAACAAGAGGAGAAATAACTAAGTACTACATATGGAAATCATGGGGATTTAGTCACACTATATGATCATACATTGCATAAGCCTGCCAACAACGCCAATGTACCCCATATCTGGCAGGTCCTACACTGCCTAATGTATGCTAAAACATCCAAAGAATACATATATAGCACTTACCTGCAAGAAAGGGCAGAAGCCTTGAGGAGCTGCCTGCAGGACACTGAAACAAAAAGGAATGATGGAAAATAAACGGGTGTGGCAACATAAAACAAACATTTAATGTTTCCAAGAGACTGGGAAATCCAGGGACGGACTATAGGAATGAACCCAGAAATCCCAGCATAAAGAAAACCAGACATAGAATAGAAAACCAAAAAACCAAGAAAAACTAAACAAGAATTGTAACAAGAGTACTGGATACCAGAAGCAATTGCCAGACATCTCCACAGAACAGAGCAGAACGTGACAGGGACACAGTATCTCCATGTGGTCCAGTTAGAGAGAGAGAGAAATTTCTCCTCAAACCAGATTAAATATAGCAGCTACACCAGGCCAGGTCATTACTAGATTGGAATATGCTTGTCAATTCCCTTCCTCAGCAGCACTAGAAGAATATAATTTCATATCACTTCCTCCCAGCACATCCAGGAAGCTACCAACCTGTCTCAGCCTTTTCCCACTAAAGTCATCTTGCTGCACCAAAACCATATGAAACAGGAGGTTGGCTAAAATATGTATATCGTCATGTATTTCTGTGAGTGTCTGTATATGTCTGTACCTGTATTTGTGTGTCATATGTGCCATTGTGTACATGTGATAGTGCATGCCTGGGGATGTGTATTTCTAGAAGTGAATATCTACGAGTGAATTTTTGTGTGTCTGGAAATGGGCACTTGTATTTAAGAGTGTGTGTCTGTGAATGTGTTTAGTTTGCATTTAATACGTGTATCTTGTAATGTAAATATATATGTGTGCCAGTTAGTGTCTGTATATTTGTCAGTGTGTATGTGTGTGTGTGTTTTTATGCCTGGGGTTGCGTAACCATTAGACTTGTGCATTTGTTTTCGGCAGTAATGATAGAGTAGCAAAATTTAGTGCAAATAGCTGTTTTGGGGAAAGGCTTTGGGATGTCTGATTTTTTTTTTAACTTAAAACAAAATACACTTACAACTCCATTGTTAAACATCTCCACCAGATTACTTTTCACAGAGTTTATATAATGGGTTGATTTTTTTAAAAAAATGTTTCCCCTTAAATTCTGCTTTAGCAAACTCTGAACAGTTTTATGAAGTGTACATTGTCCACTTAAGGGTACATTTAAAATGTGTGGGCTTTCTGTAATCTATAATTTAGCTCAGTTATTGTTTTCTGAATTGTTTAAATGTTACATGAATTATATCACATGAAGTAAGGGAAGGACATTATTGAATTACAAATATTGAATTAATGTTTCTGAAGTACTCACAAAAGCTGTAGAACTTGCCAAATAAAGGCTCGTCTTTCCAAACAATTGAAATGTAGGCACCCAGAGCTCTATTATGTGTTTATAAGCCGCAAACAGTGGCCAGCGCCTTACTATTGCCAACGTTTTTTGTTTTTTTTAATATGTATAAATGCTTGGCTTTAAAGTATGACAGGAAAGCTAAATTAAAGATCTGCATGACCTTCCGGGGTTGGTATATTTATAAGTCCGCTGAGAGTGAGTCATCGGATCTTGTGGTTTCTGTATCCTGAGAGGAGAATAAAACTTATGTGATTATTTGACATTTTGTGCAGGCAGAGGGAAAAAAATTTAAGTTCAATATTTGTTAGGAAGTATGTGTTGATTGATTGTATTATTTTGATTATATGTTTCTGTCTGAACATCAACATCACCAGACATCAAATATGAATGTTTTTCATATACTACAAGCATCAAAGAATTATTAAATAAGATACAAGTGATTCACTTCCACTGGGATTCCCCTCCCTTCTATTAAGTAGCAATATGGGTGTATGGCATCAGCTATAATAAAAATAACACAATAACAGGGAGGAATACTCAATGCACACTCTCAGCAAGAAAAACATTGCTACTTGATAAATACACCTGCCACTGCTAACATTTCTACCCAGAGAAATCTACGGGGAAATGCATCTGCTGAAAGCTAACATTTATCCATAGAAATCTATAGGGAAAAATGTCTATGCGCAGCATAGAAATGTTTAAAAAAAAATACCCACCAGAATATTTTATTTTTTACTTACTTGAAATATGCTCATCTGATCTGCACCCACAAGACTCCTAAAAATACTAACTAGCTGCATTGAGTTCAAGATATTAACCCTTTTAGGGATACAGAAGAGTGAAAAAGTGCAGAACCCTTCTAGATCAAAAATAAAATAAAAAAAATACACAAAAACATAAAGTAAAAGTGTGGCTATCATCAGAAGGGCCCTTGTATTGCAACTTTGCAAGTATCAACCTTTACATTCCAGGTAGTGAAATTACCAGGGTCACCAAGCTGTTGGCTGCCTTACTGTAAAATATCTCAATTTCTTCACCATAACAGTTATGTCCAGCTTCCTTGTGTCTTACCTGCATCCCTTATTTGTAAATACTATTAGGAAAGGCCATGTTAAAACAAAGTTATAAAAAACTATGTTCAAGTCATACTGTTTTTCATTGACATGCACTTAGGTCGAGCCATGCAGTAGTTCTTGAATGGAATGTTCATTTCTACATTGCAATTGGTTGGATGTACAGCCAATCACAATGCTTGGCAGCAGGGTTTTGAACAAAAAACATGGAGCTCAGTGGAACTTTAGTAACACTGTCCCCATCTTCTCCCTTTCTTTGCTCCATCCCACTGTAGATTGAACAGTAAAATGTATAGAAAATCTCAATGAAGCATAATGATGCATTCATTAAAGTCTTACATTGCTAGCTATGCTGTGTTAGGACAGATTGAGTCAGTTGACTCTTCACAAGGATCATAATCTGGTCTCTTAGCACACATTAATCATTCTCTTTCCCATGTGAAGCAGTACGCAGTGATGTCATGCACCAAGTGGATGTGTAGACTCTGCAAGTAACATTTACCTGTTATCACAATGAGCTAAGCAGTGGGCAGGTGGTAGCAACATACTAAAAATGAATTATTACTGTTATTGACATTATACCTGATGGTCCACACATGCAGGGCCACCCTTATAGCCGATAACTCCTACGGGGTTATTCACTAAGGTGAGAATTGAGGGGAAGTCAAAGTCAATTCAAAATTAACTTGGAAGAGCCAAAATAACATGACTGAAGACAGGTCCTCTTAGCACAGGTTTACTCTGCTTACGTAACAGTCATTCCTTATATGACATTGAAAACATGACAAACTGCTATTCAGTAAGCAGAGTAAACCATACACTACTTAGAGAACATAGTAGCTCTTGGTGCCACCCATTGCCAGTAGTCATTAAACTTTAGAATGGTTTGACTTTTAACCTAGGGTCTGTTTCCCACCTCCACTACAACCAACCGTGAGGTAGAAGCCCCTGCATAGGAGATTTTGTTAGCTCATTGGCTGAGAGACCAAGATCTTATGTCTCTGTTGGGTTTAGAGGAGCCAGGGAGTGGGGTCTGGCAGACCCCATGTAAAAATTGAAACAACTCTTAAATGTTTTGACTACATACATATACATGTGCTATTTTACATCTTTTAAAAAAGCATTATCTTGTTAACAAATAAAACAAAAATTATTTGTCCACTGTAGACTAAATTCTGTTTAAACTTAGCTTGTAGTACACAGCTGCTTATGATGTAATTAGTCAGTACAACAATAACAATCTAGGTTGTAGCATATTGTTTACATTTTGGTATATCATTTTGTCGATTCTGCAAACATGAGAGGCAAATATTTGGCCAATGTGTATATATATATATATATATATTTGTCATATTATAACACAATTTCATAACATTCACTGATATTAAATCATATTTCACTGATTTAATCAATGGTTTTTTTTTATCAGAAATAGCTTTCATTTAATTAAATGGTAGTTTTATGTAGTTTTTCTTGTATCAATACTGACCCCATGTGGCAGCTTTAAAAAATAAAAAAAACTAGTGATTTGCCACAGAAGCCTTATTTTGCATGACTAAGTGACACACACATACACTGATCAGCCACAACATTAAAGCTACTGATAGGTGAAGTGAATAACATTGATTATATCGTTACAATGGTACCTGTCAATGGGTGGGATATATAAGCCAGCAGGTGAACAGCCAGTTCTATGAAAAATGGTAACCTGAAAAGATCTGAGTGACTTTGACAAAGGCCAAATAGTGACTAGATGACTGGGACAGAGCATCTCCAAAACGGCATGCCTTGTGGGGTGTTCCCTGTATGCAGTGTTTAGTACCTACTAAAAGTGTGGCAAGGAAGAACAACTGGTGAACAAACATCAGGGTTAATGGGTGCCCAAGGCTCATTGAATCACGTGGGGAGCGAAAGATAGCCCATTTGGTCCATAGAGTTCAAATAGCTGAAAAACGAAATGCTGGCAATGTTCGAAAGGTGTCAGAAAACAAGGTGCACCACAGTTTGCTGTGTACGGGGCTGTATAGCCACTGATTAGTCAGACTGACTATTATGATACTTGCCCACCAGTCAAAGCACCTTCAATGGGAACGTGAGCATCAGAACTTGACCAGGGAGTGTTTACTGTTAGAGATTAGTGAAAGTTCTTTTGGGAAGCAACCTTTTCAACCTTCCCTTGATTTTATATATATATATATATATATATATATATATTATCTTGATATATAGTTAATGCATACCAGCAGTTGTCATACTGATTGGTGCATCTTGATTGAGCTTCGTGAGAAAACACAGTATGCTGCCCTTATTGTAATTATTTGTAATTGAAAACATGCATTTTACAATATAAGTAGAACCTGCACACTAGCAATCTAATGTTTTCGGGAATTTCTGCTCAGACTAGGTAGCGTGAGTCCAAGGCGATCCAGAGACTTACTTTATCGTATGGGGGAGGTTGCCGATCTCCCCACCAGTATTACTCCTGGACTTAGGATACAATACAGGACCCTGTTACTCCCCTGCCAGTGAGCTTTATCCTGGCATTAGCTCTTCAGCGTTCTCTACCTATCCCTGAAATGACTATGGCCTTATCAATGTCTAAGCAACATGCTGCATAGAGCACCGCACACTCTAAGATGGCTACCCTACTACTGGTTCTTACCAGATATAAGCTTTGGTATTTAAGGAACAATGCGTGGAACTCAAATCGGACACTCTACAGTGCACAACGCTGAACGCTTACCTTCCAGGGTTGTTCGGCTATTTGAACAGGAGTCGAAAAGTGTGCGGTAAGAAGAAACTCCCGAACAAGAGACATACACTTACTGCACTCACGAACAGCTACGTTCAGTATTTTGAACTTTACTTTGAATTCCCGAAATAGACTGACCACACAGCCTGATTCTCTGGAACTGTCTTTGGATGGGACCATGCGTGCGTTCTTTAAAAATGTGACTTTCAAGATATTCCTGAACCCCTGAACTGATATGGGTGATTTTTGGATATATTGGTCACCCAGATCAGGGCTATCAGGGGATGTGACATTTGTCGGGATATTATGTGTTTTGGGGTACTTTGGGGACTTTGTAGAAATGTGTGTTTTCTCTGCCTGGAGATAATTGGGTTAATACAGTATCTGACTCAATTATCTCCCATGCAGAGGGGAGGGATTGCGTGCTGTATGTGGGAGAGTTGTGTTTGGTAACCCTATTGTTATTTGTTTATAATATTGTAACTCAGTTCCCCACAAGGTCCCTGTGGGCATGACCCTTGCATGGGGATTGTCATATAAGGCCAAGTGTGGTACCACTAAACCAGTCCAGCTTTTACCCACAACATAGTGCCACGCCTCGTGTTTGTAGGGACCTGCTATACAAGCTATATCACTAGCTCTTATAAGATCTTTACAGCTAAGCCCAGATCCCCAATCACAGCCAGAGGTACCAGGAGTTGGGACAGTCGGTCCTACTCCCCAGCGGCAGCTTACTTTACAGTGAAAGGAGACAAATGATCTCTCTCCCCAGCAGCAGTCAGAGATTCTGGAAGAGGAGACAACTGGTCCCTCTCCCCAACTACAGCGAGACAGCACCCCTGACCCCAATGGTGCATATAGGACCATGGTCTCTGCACCAAACCTACATGGATGCTGGATGGCCGGTCCAGATCACCAACCAACACCGCAAGAATACCAGGAAGAAGAAGTAGGCTAACCCTCCTCTCCCTAGCCAATTCCCAACCGGGTACTGTGGTTCGTGGACGAGACTGCAACACCCACTGACCCCCTTCCAGCAGAAGAGCAGGCATTAGCGCAGAGCACCACTGGTCTCTGCCCTACCTGCCACCTTGTTACAGGGCAGGACTACGTACTAGTACCCCCAGCAGAAGCATTGGCACCAGGAAAGAGCGCAGTTGACATCGGCCCTCCCTTTTCCTTTTGTCCATGGCCTAAATACCCGCAGGCCACCCCAGCAGAAGCGCTGGCAACAGGACGGAGCACAGTTGGCCTCTGCCCTCCACTTGTTCTCCGTCTAAGACCAGATGACCCGCTGACTTACCCAGCTGTAATGCTGGCTACAGGGCAGAACGCTGCTAGCCTCTGCCCACCAAGTACTACCAACTTTATGCCTGGGAGTACAAGGGAGACTAGGAGCACCAGATGCCGACCTGACCAATGGGGACAGACAGAACAGAGATGGGCTACAGAAGTCACCAGGTCCAGTATTTGCTTATGAGTGGGCTCCTCGACTAACTCAGGTACAGGAGGTCTCCACTTAGGAGGAAAGATATGTGATGAACTGGACCTCGTCATGGGTTCTTGGAGGGGCATACTTGCCAGCCTCTTACCCTGTGACTATGGTCCCTATAATGAAATTTGGGTTAAAGACTCTGGTTGTGTCTCTTGGACTTATAACAGGAACAATTCGAACTTTCGGAGCAGCTCTTCAAACTCCCGAACTCCCTAAGCCATTCGAAGTGGCATTCGAACGCGTGGCAGCAGCCATCTTAAGCCTCGAGTACAATGAGCGGTGTTTGGTTGTTGAGTTCCTGGAACTCAATTCGGACACTCGACAGCGCGAACATCGCTGAACGCTTAGCTTGCAGGGATGTTCGGCTATTCGAAACAGGAGTCGAACGACGTTCGGTAAGAAGAAACTCCCGAACAAGAGACATACACTGACTGTACTCACGAATGGCTACGTTCTGTATTTTGAACTTTACTTTGAATACCAGAAATAGACCGACCACACAGTCTGATTCACTGAAACTGTTTTGGGCATGGGACCATACGTGCGGTCAGTCAAAATGTGACTTCCAGGAAATTCCTGAACCCCTGAACTGATCTGGGTGATTTTTGGATATGTTGGTCATCAATATCAGGGCTATCAGGGTACGTGACATTTGTGGGGATATTATGTGTTTTGTGGTACTTTTGGGGCTTTGTAGAAATGTGTTTTTTCTGCCTAGAGATAATTAAGTTAATACAGTATCTGACTCAATTATTTCCCAGGCAGAGGGGAAGGATTGTGTGCTGTATGTGGGAGTATTGTGTCTGGTAACCCTGTTGTTATTGGTTTATAATATTGTAACTCAGTTCCCTACAAGGTCCCTGTTTGGTACCATTAAACCAGTCCAGCTTTTACCCTCAACATAGAGCTTCACCTCGTGTTTGTAGGGATCTGCTATACAAGCTATATCACTAGCTCTTATAAGAGCTTTACAGCTATACTCTCTGGAGTAGGAGAGGTTCACCCACTGGAAGCATGATCCTGGTCTTGGGTCCAGGGTGGGTGGAGGACGGTGAGACCTCAGCCAAGCTACGGCAGCTAAGGGGTTACAATGCTGATGGTGTCTGGTAGAGTGCTTGGAGTCCTTAGTGAGCACTAGGAGCATCGATTGACAGAGGCAAATCATGGATTATGGGGATGTAGTATATGCACCTGCACAGCAAACCCAACTTAATGAACTTAGTATAACTCATTCTGCCGCTTTGTGCTACAATGTAATTGCATGACCCACCATTGTGACATGTTAAAAGGACTAAACTGGTTGTCGCTGGAATACAGACGCACACTTCATCTTTCCAGCCTTGTGTTTAAGAGCTTTTCTGGGAAGCTCCCATCCTCCCTGAGCAAAATGCTCTCCCCAGCTGTTCCCACCTCCTATAACCTCTGATCCAGTACCAGCAATTAACTGGTACCGCTGCCGGGTGGGTGAAACGGCCAATCGCCTGCCCAGCGCGATGCTGCAACAAGTGAGGTCTACCACCTACCTCGTTCTCACTCTGGTGAGCTCACTCTCCAGCATCGAGCTGCAGGCCAACTTGGGACCCACGCGGCATACCTAAAATGGTCACCTTCCCAGCAACACCGCAACCATGATCAGGCCCGAAGTTAGCACCCAGCCCCCACAGACCCGGAAGGCAGACAGGCGAGGGGAGTACAGGAGTGCCCTACCAGACATGGCATGGACTACCAAAAAGCCTAAGGGGACTGCCACATACCGGAGTGAGCTGACAGCCTGGCCTCACCTGAAAGATGTCAAAAAGAGTGGCTGAGTCTCAGTGACATGTCTAAACATCATCCGATATGCTTATACTGCTGTTTTATTTAGGCTTGTTGTCAAATTATTTTATTTTAGATGCCTCTATTATATTACGCTGCCAATAAGAAATATACCTAGTTGAGCTCTCTGATGCAGTTTATAGCCAGTAGATGCTAATGATAAACTGTTTAACTAGCCTAAGTGGTCTACCCATGGTACTAGCTAACTAACTAAGCTCGTTTTATTTTATTTTACTTTCCTCATAATATGCCTAATGCATTGAGAAGCCTCTCACACCATTTAGCCTAACTTTGCTGCAGCAAGCATACACTCTCATGTAGGCCAAAGATCTTGACAACTCTAGGCTTACCCAGCATGTTTTAGCTTCTCCTGTTTATAATTTTCTTTCTAATCTTGATTTAATATATACTAAAATGTGCAGTTATTCTAAATGCCATGACACTGTTCTATTACTTCTGTTACTGGATAGCTTGTACTTGCTGTCGTGGCATTACAAGCGTGTTGTGCTTTCTCCACATTGCAGGTGTCTACTCTGCTAACACTTACCCGGCCGGGGAGGAGGGCCAGCGAGGGAGCTCAGTGTTCCTGCTCCTCTGTAGTCAAGCCGGCCGCCGGCACCAGGCATCACTAAACCACGCGAGGGAGCAGTGAGGAGCAAATAGAAGGACCCCAGGGAGATGCCCCACATCAGCTCCATAAGGTAAGGAACAATAAAGTATGTGTTTGTGTCTGTCAGTGAGTATGTGTGTGTGTGTCTATGTGTCTGTCTGTGAGTGTGTGTGTCTGTCTGTGAGTGTGTGTGTGTGTTAGTGTGTCTGTATGTGTGTCTGTCAGTGTGTGAGTATGTGTGTGTCTGTCAGTGAGTATGTATGTGTCTGTCTGTATGTGTGTGTCATTGGGAGGATCATATTTGGCACAGGTTGGTAGAGGAAGGTGGGATTTAGAAGAGGGGGATGCTGTTTTTTTATACTGTACATTTTAAAACAAAACCTAAGTTTCTATGAAAATGTAAGGTATTTTTTTTTTCCCTGCCACACCTTAAACCTGGTTTATGTGGCCTATGCCAGACTTTGAGTTTGACATGCTTGATCCAACTCATAATAAGTAAATACATAAATTCATAAATAGAAAAAAATAAATTGATGCTGTTCCCCCTTTTTCAAATGCATTTCATTGTAGTGGTTTTGCCCTGCCTGACTGAGTTTTGCCGTGCTTGCTACCTTTGTAGATGCAGTTGGGGGAAGCTGATAGGGCGCAATCCTATTCCATACTAAAGGAATGACTTTTTCCTTTAATTTTTTGATAAATCACCTTTTTTAACTTGAAATATTTCTTGCTCCCCTTTTTCATTAATACAAAATAATAAAAAAAAGAAAAGATTACAATCAATCATTATAAAACTTCTCTCTCTTTCAGTGTTTTTTTTTTTTTTAATACGAATATATATTAAGCTATTTTTCCTGCTTTTTTTGGCTGCCTGATTTGCCGTACCAAAATGTGGCCAAGCTGAACAGAAATTCTGTCACTGCTGTCCCAAATTTGATTTATTTTTTTCTGACAAAGTGATTCGTGATCAAGAACACTTGATTTGTTAGTTTAAAATTGTAAAATATACTCTAATACTGCTCAAGCTCAGATCCTATAAAACAGTAGATTTTGTCACTAGATGGCACTATAGGAACAGATAAAAAAAATTAAGATCTTTCAGAATCTATGCTGCATGGGCCTAAATGTGCAAATGTCGGCTTTTTTGGTATTTCAACCTCCTACTTTGAAATGAATATCAGATTCTAAAAAGCGTTGCATGTTGCTTTTTTAATTTAGAAAATATCTTCACATAAGTCTTTAAAAAAAACAAAAACGAAATCATAAACGGCTCACAAGTGTATGTGCTTGATAAAACCACCATGATATAGAATTATATTCTATTTTTCTTACTTGCAGTATGCATTTATTTTTTATTAAAACAAACTGTGCAAAATACTGCATTCTTAGTAAACACGGTATATGTTTCTTACTCAAAGCTATATATTATGCATATAAGTTGTTCAAAGTGCTTGAGTGTATTAATAACCTGCTTATGTCTTGAAAATAATAAAATCTGTAAATCTTTTGTCTGTATATAGTGAAAATGTGTGTAAAAATGTTAAATATGTTTGGTTTGTTATTTTAAAAATAAGGTTAAAAATAACGTCAAATTATATAACTACTCTTCTTATCTTGTGCCTACCAACTTCATATTTACATTTGTGTTTAATTTATAGGATACTACATTTCTTGGAATGCCATTAGGTTCCTGACAAAACACAGAAGCAGGATATTCGACCATTTTTATTTATTTTGTCACGTCTGATGTATAAGACATAAAATTTACTTTTAGTATGTGCTAATATTTCAGAACCAGTCTGAAATATTGTGAGCAAAGAATATTGTATAACCTCTAGAAAATTAATTCATCCCATATTTTATTTAAAAGAGGGGAAAAAAGACTCAATATATAAAAAGACTCAATATTTCCCATCACTTTCAGTGTTCTAGCCATAACTGGCTGTTTCTCTGTGTGGGTGACAGGAAAAATCCTACTGCATATAGCTTCATGCCACTAAAATAATATGCCTCTATAGTAGATAGTAGTGTGGATGATTGGACCATCAACATTTTGTTTGAGTGTATGTCTTACAATGACAAACTTACATACTGTATGTCACTGTACCCCTTCTTAAATAAAGCTTATTAATTGTAAGGGGTAATGTAATACTTTTCTGTGACAAAATGTATTATCATCACAATATTTTTAGTGGTCCCACAAGGACACTTTGAAAGCTTATTGATAGCTGATTATATTGATTAAAATATCAAAACTGATACTACTTTACATTGAAAATATAAAATAAGGTGATTTAATTACATTTACCTAAGCCCCTAGACACCCCACAAACCAATTGAAAAAGTCTACCTACCCACTCACCCTAATAATAGTGGGAGAGTCTATAAACTTATTATATTTTATATCTTTTTTTCTTTTCAGTCCAACAAAAGGTTGGACATTCAGGTTGGGTATAATAATAACCAACCTGAATGTTAAAATAAAAAAAAAGAACTGGATCTCAAAAATAATTCATTTATACCAACGGAGGGCTCTGCACAGAATGAGCTTTCCATGGGAGAAAATGCTTTATAAAGGCCTTCCTATGATTTGAGAGGTCAGTCAGAGCACTCTGATTGGATTGTTGACTTGTAAGCCAACCAATCAGAGTGCTTTGTCAGGCAAGTCTTGCTTCTCTCAAGACTTACATGGAATATTCAACTCTGCAAAAGCCAGATGTTGTTAAAGGACCACTATAGTGCCAGGAAAACATACTCGGATGAGGAAAGGGTTAAAACTTACCTTTATTCCAGCGCCGGGCGGGGAGCTCTCCTCCTCCTGTCCGCCTCCGATCCTCCCTTTTGGCTGAATCCGCATGCGCGGCAAGAGCTGCGCGCGCATTCAGCCGGTCTCATAGGAAAGCATTTACAATGCTTTCCTATGGACGCTTGCGTGCTCTCACTATGATTTTCAAAGTGAGAATCACGCAAGCGCCTCTAGCGGCTGTCAGTGAGACAGCCACTAGAGGATTTGGAGGCTGGATTAACCCTATTATAAACATAGCAGTTTCTCTGAAACTGCAATGTTTACAATAAAAAAGGGTTAATCCTAGAGGGACCTGGCACCCAGATCACTTCATTAAGCTGAAGTGGTCTGGGTGCCTAGAGTGGTCCTTTAACCCTGTTAACTAGACCTGGGGGATGCCAAGAAGGGACCAGATAAGAGGTCAAACATTGCAAAACATTTTCCCCCATTACCAAGGCATGGCGCGAGAATACTCCTGGCATCATAACCACTACAGTGGGCTCTAGTGGTTTGATGCTTGGAGTAACCCTTTAAGTATTAACACAGTAAATAGTGAAATTAAAATATTGTTCCAGGGTACAACTGCCATGTGCACTTAATGCATGAAACACCATGGTATTTTATGGAAAATTCTACTGCTAATTATTATTTTTAGAAGTAGTATATTCACTGACAGCATTATTTTACAAGAGTTACTGTGATCAGTGTGATAAATAACCTGTGCCATTCAATTTAAGTATTTTGCAATCAAAGACAACAAACCCCACCCCAGATGTTCACTTTGATGAGTTTGTCTATTGTTCTTTAATTTTAATATTACACTCGTATTTTCCAACAATCAAGTACATTTCTTTTCAGAAATTGGCAAAGGAATGGGAAATATTCACCAAGCAGTGAGTTGTGGTGAGTTCAACAAAATAAACCAATCGCAATATGAATGAATTCTTAATATTCCCAGACACTATTCAGAATATATTATGGTCCAAATCTGGCAAGTAAATTGTTCATCTGTGACAGCTCAATGTTTAGTGGAACCTCTATGTGTCATTTTATTTAAACACAATATTTTATAGTATAAACAAACATGCCATGCACATCTTGTACTGTATTGTCTATTACTTCATTTTATTACTAAAAGACTATAGTTAACTGTTTTAATACATTTAATAGAATAAAAAAAAAAAAAACATATGTCATGTATATCTGCCACCCACACTCAGTGCAGTTCTCCTAGGGAATGTGATGGGATGCTACAGTTAACATATTCATTCCAATTAACAGAATACAGCACAACAGGAGGAACCCACTGTTTTACTTCTAGAATGTAGCTAATGGTTCTCCCTCTGCAACTTATTTGCAATATGCAGTGACCATGCTTTTAATTATTCCTCTGGAGGAGGTGAATAAACACTGTGTGGAGCTAAGGGAAACCTTTTCTCCATTGCTTCACATTTCGTTTGTGAGTCATTATCATAATCTTGACCTACCTACACTTGGAAAAAAAACAGCAACGATGTATCAGATAATTCTAGTTACAAAATAGTCACCATTAATTCTTCGAAACAGCATCTGTCTTGACCCCAAAAAGATAAAACAAAAAAACAAACAAAAAAAAATCTAAAAATAAAAATGTAATTGCTTTTTATACAATGCTCCAATATCTTAATGGCAGCTAACATTTGTAATACAAGTATATTCACTTAAACCTGGTCCAGAGTATATATCTGTCTTTCTGTCTGTGTGTGTGTCTGTGTGTGTGTCTGTCTGTGTGTCTGTGACTCTCTGTCTGTTTATATATATATACCGTATATACTCGAGTATAAGCCGACCCGAAATTATAAGCCGAGGTCCCTAATTTTACCCCAAAAAACTGGGAAAACGTATTGACTCGAGTATAAGACTAGGGTGGGAAATGCAGCAGCTACTGGTAAATTTCTAAATAAAATTAGATCCTAAAAAAATTATATTAATTGAATATTTATTTACAGTGTGTGTATATAATGAATGCAGTGTGTGTGTATGAATGCAGTGTGTGCGTATGAATGCAGTGTGTGTGTATGTGTGCAGTGTGTGTATGAGTGCAGTGTGTGTATGAGTGCAGTGTGTGTGTGTATGAGTGCAGTGTGTGTGTGTATGAGTGCAGTGTGAGTGCAGTGTGTGTGTATGAGTGCAGTGTGTGTATGAGTGCATGGTGTGTGTATGAGTGCAGTGTGTGTATGAGTGCAGTGTGTGTATGAGTGCAGTGTTTGTATGAATGCAGTGTGTGTGTATGAGTGCAGTGTGTGTATGAGTGCAGTGTGTGTGTATGAGTGCAGTGTGTGTATGAATGCAGCGTGTGTGTATGAATGCAGTGTGTGTGTGAGTGCAGTGTGTGTGAGTGCAGTGTGTGTATATAAATGCAGTGTGTGTATATGAATGAAGTGTGTGTGTGGGCATTTTGATTATTGTTATTTTATTAATTATTATTTTAATCATTTTTTTGTTCTATTATTATTTATTTTATTACTTATTATTTTAATTTTTTTGTTATATTGTTATTTTTTTAAATTATTATGATTTTTAATATTTTATTATTATATTTATTTTTTTCGTCCCCCCTTCCTGCTTGATACATGGCAGGGAGGGGGGCTCTCCTTCCCTGGTGGTCCAGTGGCATTGGCAGTTCAGTGGGGGGGAGGGGGCTGGCAGAGCTGTTACTTACCTCTCCTGCAGCTCATGTCAGCTCCCTCCTCCTCCGCGCCGGTCCGCTCCTGTCAGCTCCCTCATCAAGTCCCAGTGTAAGTCTCGCGGCCGCGCTATGACCCCGTGGCTCTCGCGAGACTTACACTGGGAGCTGAAAGAGGTGCTGAACGGACCGGCGCAGAGGAGAAGGGAGCTGACAGGAGCTGCAGGAGAGGTAAGTAAACGCTCTGCAGCCCCCACAGCCCCCAGTCTGTATTATGGCAATGTAAATTGCCATAATTATTATTATTATTATTATTATTATTATTATTGCCATTTATATAGCGCCAACAGATTCCGTAGAGCTTTACAATATTTTGAGAGGGGGGGGATGTAACAATAAATAAGACAATTACAAGAAAACTTACAGGAATAATAGGTTGAAGAGGACCCTGCTCAAATGAGCTTACAGTCTATAGGAAGTGGGGTATTAGAAACATTAGGATAGGAAATATCAAGTAGGAGTGAAGCAGAGCTGGAGGAGAGAGCAAAGCACTATCCCATAGGGACAGGTATGTAAGGGAGAGATTACTCTGGGAGGCCATACGCTTTCCTGAAGAGATGGGATTTAAGGCCCTTCTTAAATGATTGAAGACTAGGGGAGAGTCTGATGGCAGTAGGCAAGTTATTCCATAGGAGAGGAGCCGCCCGTGAGAAGTCCTGCAAGCGTGAGTTGGCCGTACGGGTGCGAGCAGCGGTCAGGAGGTGGTCGCGGGCAGAGCGGAGGGTACGAGGAGGGGCATACCTCTGGATCAGTGAAGAGATATAAGAGGGGCTGGAATTGTTCAGTGCTTTAAATGTATGGGTTAGCACTTTGAATTGACTCCTATAGGATACAGGGAGCCAATGTAAGGACTGGCAGAGGGGCGAGGTGTGAGAGGACCGACTGGATAGGAAAATCAGTCTAGCTGCAGCATTCATTACAGACTGTAGCGGGGCAGTACGGCTTTTGGGGAGACCAATCAGGAGAGGGTTACAGTAATCCATGCGGGAAATTACTAGAGCATGGACAAGCTCCTTGGTAGCATCTTGCGTAAGAAAGGGGCGGATGCGGGCTATGTTTTTGAGTTGGAACCTACAGGACTTGGCAACAAACTGGATGTGAGACTCAAAGGTGAGACCAGAGTCAAGTATGACGCCAAGACAGTGCGCTTGTAGGGATGGACTTATGTGGATATCACTGACTTGAAGGGAGAGTGAGAGAGGAGGATCAGTATTAGGAGGAGGAAAGACAAGGAGTTCAGTTTTAGAGAGGTTAAGTTTGAGAAAGCGTGACGACATCCAGTCAGAGATGGAAGAGAGGCAAGCAGTGACACGTTGCAGGACGGCCGGGGAGAGGTCCGGTGAGGAGAGGTATATCTGAGTGTCATCAGCGTACAGGTGGTAGTTGAATCCAAAAGAGGCAACAAGAAAACCAATAGACACTCACTAATCAGGTTTTTCGGCTAGCACTGTTGTTCAGAGCATTAGAACCCGATGTCATCGAGAGGAAGGCTTTACTTCAGAAAGGAGAAGCTCTTTAGAGAGCAGCTGGTAACACAGTAGCAACCTAAGCTGAATGTATCAGCGGTGGCTTAGATACTGTGACGCACCCGAGTTGTGAGCCCGTCCTCCCGATCACATGACGCGGAAGTTCATGCCGGACATAGACATGCGCAGTTGCGCTGAGTGCACGCCGAGAATCAGGACGAACAGAATTCAGCTGATAAGGTGAGTGTCTATTGGTTTTCTTGTTTTAGATGTCCTATATATGTTTGTTTTTTATCATGTTAAATGTCTTTGGTGTCCTGATGAAAGCTCCGACCGGGAGCTGAAACGTTGACTGAGCAGTACCTACTTACAATAAACTGGAAAAAGAAATCCACGAGTGCCGGTAATTTTTGACATTTTTATGAATTTGGAACTGAGCACCTGGTATTATACATTATAGTTGGAGTGCAGGAGTTTTTCTTCTTTGTATATATATATATATATATATATATATATATATATGCCTGAAACATTTCTTTATGCTGAGAATCTGTAAGAAAAAAAAAAGATAGCGACTACCTACCCTTGTTTAACACTACTAGTGATGTACCGAACTGTTCGCTGGCGAATAGTTCCTGGCGAACATAGCGTGTTTGCGTTCGCCACGGCGGGCGAACACATGCGCGGTTCGATCTGACCCCTATTCGTCATCATTGAGTAAACTTTGAACCTGTGCCTCACGGTCAGCAGACACATTCCAGCAAATTAGCAGCAGACCCTCCCTTCCAGACCCTCCCACCTCCTGTACAGCATCCATTTTAGATTAATTCTGAAGCTGCATTCTTAGATAGAGGAGAGAAAGTGTAGCTGCTGCTCATTTGATAGGGAAATTGATAGCTAGGCTAGGGTATTCAGTGTCCACTACAGTCCTGAAGGACTCATCTGATCTCTGCTGTAAGGACAGCACCCAAAAAAGTCAGTCTGCTTTTTTTTTCTGTGTAATGTAATTGCAGTTGCCTGCCTGCCTGCCAGCTTCTGTGTCAGGCTCACAGTGGATACTGTGCCCACTTGCCCATTGCCACAACTCATATCTGGTGTCACAATAGCATATACTTGCATTTAAAAACAAAAGTATTTTTTCACTGTAATAGATTGAATAGCAGTTAGTTGTCTGCAAGCGTGTGGGTGTCAGGCCTTCAGCATGTACTCTGCCAACCTCGGCCAGTGTACTTTGCCACTCATATCTGGTGTCACAATAGCGTGCCTTTAAAAAGAAAAAAAGTTTTTCACTGTAAGCTAATAGCAGTCAGTGTCCTTAAAGCGGGTGTCAGGCCTTCAGCGTGTACTCTGCCAACCTCTGCAAGTGCACTTTTCCACTCATATCTGGTGTCACTATAGCGTGCCTTTAAAAAGAAAAAAAGTTTTTCACTGTAAGCTAATAGCAGTCAGTGTCCTTAAAGCGGGTGTCAGGCCTTCAGCGTGTACTCTGCCAACCTCTGCAAGTGCACTTTGCCACTCATATCTGGTGTCACTATAGCGTGCCTTTAAAAAGAAAAAACAGTTTTTCACTGTAAGCTAATAGCAGTCAGTGTCCTTAAAGCGGGTGTTAGGCCTTCAGCGTGTACTCTGCCAACCTCTGCAAGTGCACTTTGCCACTCATATCTGGTGTCACTATAGCGTGCCTTTAAAAAGAAAAAAAGTTTTTCACTGTAAGCTAATAGCAGTCAGTGTCCTTAAAGCGGGTGTCAGGCCTTCAGCGTGTACTCTGCCAACCTCTGCAAGTGCACTTTGCCACTCATATCTGGTGTCACTATAGCGTGCCTTTAAAAAGAAAAAACAGTTTTTCACTGTAAGCTAATAGCAGTCAGTGTCCTTAAAGCGGGTGTCAGGCCTTCAGCGTGTACTCTGTCAACCTCTGCAAGTGCACTTTGCCACTCATATCTGGTGTCACTATAGCGTGCCTTTAAAAAGAAAAAAGTTTTTCACTGTAAGCTAATAGCAGTCAGTGTCCTTAAAGCGGGTGTCAGGCCTTCAGCGTGTACTCTGCCAACCTCTGCCAGTGTACTTTGCCACTCATATCTGGTGTCACAATAGCGTGCCTTTAAAAAGAAAAAAAGTTTTTCACTGTAAGCTAATAGCAGTCAGTGTCCTTAAAGCGGGTGTCAGGCCTTCAGCGTGTACTCTGCCAACCTCTGCAAGTGCACTTTGCCACTCATATCTGGTGTCACTATAGCGTGCCTTTAAAAATAAAAAAGTTTTTCACTGTAAGCTAATAGCAGCCAGTGTCCTTAAAGCGGGTGTCAGGCCTTCAGCGTGTACTCTGCCAACCTCTGCCAGTGTACTTTGCCACTCATATCTGGTGTCACAATAGCGTGCCTTTAAAAAGAAAAAAAGTTTTTCACTGTAAGCTAATAGCAGTCAGTGTCCTTAAAGCGGGTGTCAGCCCTTCAGCGTGTACTCTGCCAACCTCTGCAAGTGCACTTTGCCACTCATATCTGGTGTCACTATAGCGTGCCTTTAAAAAGAAAAAAGTTTTTCACTGGAAGCTAATAGCAGTCATTGTCCTTAATGCGGGTGTCAGGCCTTCAGCGTGTACTCTGCCAACCTCTGCAAGTGCACTTTGCCACTCATATCTGGTGTCACTATAGCGTGCATTTAAAATCAAAAAACTTTTTCCACTGTTATAGATTGAATAGCAGTTAGTTGTCTTCAAGCGGGTGTCAGGCCTACAGCGTGTACTCTGCCAACCTCTGCCAGTGCTCATTGCCACTCATATCTGGTCTCACAGTAGCTTGCACGCATAGTACCACTAATCCCCCAAAAAATGACAGGCAGAGGCAGGCCACCCCGCAGGGGCCACCGTGGCCGTGGTGCTGTGATTCCCGTTTGCCCTAGAATAATGCCCAGTTTCAGAGGCCACGTACCCTGAACTTGAAAAGCTCTGAGGACATAGTTGACTGGCTAACACTGGACACCCAATCTTCTACAGCTTCCGCTCGGAACCTTGACGCACCATCCTCCTTCGGCTTAGCTTCGGGCACCTCTCAAGATACCACTCACCCGCCTGCTGCCACCACCCAAACTAGCACCACAGCCGCTTTACTTGGTATGTCAGAGGAGTTATTCACACACCCGTTTGAAGAAATGAGTGATGCACAACCATTATTGCCAGAGGATGTAGATAACAGGGATATGTCTCAGGCAGGCAGCATTACAAACATGGACATATGGTGTGATGATGATGATGATGTTGTACCCGCTGCTGCTTCCTTTGCTGAGTTGTCAGATACAAGTGAAGCGGTTGATGATGACGATGCGTCCATGGAGGTCACGTGGGTGCCCGCTCGGCAAGAAGAAGAACAGGACGAAAGTTCAGATGGGGAGACAGAGAGGAGGAGGAGGAGACAAGTTGGAAGCAGGGGGAGGTCGTCGCAAGGAGCTAGTGGCACAGTCAGACAGCATGCATCGGCACCCGGGGTCAGCCCGACAGCACGCCAATCAACGCATGCTGTGTCCACCACCAGAATGCCGTCATTGCAGAGCTCAGCAGTGTGGCATTTTTTTTGTGTGTCTGCCTCTGACAACAGCGATGCCATTTGCAACCTGTGCCAAAAGAAACTGAGTCGTGGGAAGTCCAACACCCACCTAGGTACCACTGCTTTCCATAGGCACATGATCGCACATCACAAATGCCTATGGGATCAACACATGAGTACAAGCAGCACACAAACTCAAAGCCGCCATCCTCCTCCTGGTCCAGCATCTTCAGCGACGTCAACCACTGCTGTCCTCCTTGCCCCCTCTCAACCATCCGCCACTCCGTCTGTCGCCTTGAGCAGTTCCCGCTCATGAGCCCACAGTCAGGTGTCTGTCAAGGACATGTTCGAGCGTAAGAAGCCAATGTCAGAAAGTCACCCCCTTGCCCAGCGTCTGACAGCTGGCTTATCTGAACTATTAGCCCGCCAGCTTTTACCATACAAGCTGGTGGAGTCTGAGGCGTTCAAAAAATTTGTGGCTATTGGGATACCGCAGTGGAAGGTACCCGGACAAAATTTATTTGCACAAAAGGCAATCCCCACCCTGTACTCGATTGTGCAAAAGGAAGTAATGGCATGTCTGGCACACAGTGTTGGGGCAAGGGTCCATCTGAACACTGATACCTGGTCTGCAAAGCATGGTCAGGGCAGGTATATAACCTACACTGCGCATTGGGTAAACCTGCTGACGGCTGCCAAGCATGGAATGCATGGCTCTGCAGAGGAGTTGGTGACACGACTTGCAGGCAGGCCTGCTGCCACCTCCTCTACTCCTCCTACTCCATCCTCTTCCATAACCTCCTCGGCTGAGTCCTCTTCTGCTGCTGCGTCTTGCTCCACATTAACGGCACCCCTCCAGCTCCCCAGGTACTATTCCACATCCCGGATACGGCAGTGTCACGCCGTCTTGGGTTTGACTTGCTTGAAAGCAGAGAGTCACACCGGACAAGCACTCCTGTCCGCCCTGAATGCACAGGTGGAAAAGTGGCTGACTCCGCAGCAACTGGATATCGGCAAAGTGGTTTGTGACAACGGAACAAATTTGTTGGCGGCATTGAAGTTGGGCGAGTTGACACATGTGCCGTGCATGGCACATGTGTGTAATCTGATCGTACAACACTTTGTGCATAAGTACACAGGCTTACAGGACGTCCTGAAGCAGGTCAGGAAGGTGTGTGGCCATTTCAGGCGTTCCTACACGCCCATGGCGCACTTTTCAGATATCCAGTGGCGAAACAACATGCCAGTGAGGAATTCAACACTCTTAATGTTCGACCGCCTGCTCCAACAAGAAAAAGCCGTTAATAAATATTTGTATGACCGGGGTGCTAGGACAGTCTCTGGGGAGCTGGGAATTTTTTTTCCACGTTACATGCGTCCTTTTGAGGAGGTGACAAACCTAGTCAGTCGCACCGAAGGCACCATCAGCGACATCATTCCATTTGTTTTCTTCGTGGAGCGTTCCCTGCGAAGAGTGCTGGATCGGGCCATAGATGAGTGTGAAGAGGAAGAGTTGTGGTCACCATCACCACCAGAAACAGCCTTCTTAGCATCGCTTGCTGAACCTGCGGCAACGCTGGAAGAGGATTGGGAGGAAGAGGAGTCAGAGGAGGAATGTGGATTTGAGGAGGAGGAGGAAGACCAACCACAACAGGCATTCCAGGGTGCTCGTTGTCACCTATCTGGCACCCATGGTGTTGTACGTGGCTGAGGGGAAGAACATACCTTCATTGAGATCACTGAGGAGGAGGAACGGGAAATGAGTAGCTCGGCATCCAACCTTGTGCAAATGGGGTCTTTCATGCTGTCGTGCCTGTTGAGGGACCCTTGTTTAAAAAGGTTGAAGGAGAACGACCTGTACTGGGTGTCCACGCTACTAGACCCCCGGTATAAGCAGACAGTGGCGGAAATGTTACCCAATTACAAGTCGGAAAGGATGCAGCATTTGCAAAATAAATTAAAAAGTATGCTTTACACAGCGTATAAGGGTGATGTCACAGAACAACGGGAATCTAGCAGGGGAAGAGGTGAAAGTCATCCTCCTCCTCCCACGACCTTGCTGGCAAGGACAGGACGCTTTAAAGACGTGTTGTTGATGGAGGCCATGCGGAGCTTTTTAAGTCCTACGCATCGCCACAGCCCTTCGGGATCCACCCTCAGAGAACGACTCGACCGACAGGTAGCAGACTACCTCGCCTTAACTGCAGATATCTGGCCTTCCCCGCTTCAAGTGTCCTGTCAGAAAGGACCTTCAGTGCAGCAGGAGGTATTGTCACTGAGAAGAGAAGTCGCCTAGGTCAAAAAAGTCTAGATTACCTCACCTTTATTAAAATGAATGAGGGATGGATCCCAAAGGGACTGACACTGGGCAATACATTCGACTAAAAAAGACCTGATGAGATTTGCTGCCTTGGGCTAAAATTGGTCCACACGCTGCTGTATTTTAGCTCTGAATGCCGGTTGACTTGCGTGACTTATCCGCCACCAGCTAGGGTTCAAGCCGCAATGTTTTAGGGCACTTTCTGCCTGGGAAACAAACATCAATTTTTATGGCCGCTGCTACAGCAGCGGCTGCAACAATACCTAATTTTTCAGGCATGTGTACATGCCTAATTTTTCGGCCCTCTGGTGCTGCACTGTGGCTTCAAAAACCAAACCAAAAAAAAGGCACATAACAGGGATTAAACTGATAGGAATAGTACTACTTAACACACCACTCCTATCTGGTGGCACATTAGATTGCACGCGCAGTGCCCCAAATTTGAAGTAGAAGGACCGACCAAGCATCTTTTTCCATCTCCTGCTCTCTAAATTCGATGCCATATACACGTCCCCTGATAGGGCGCCAGCTCGGTATTCTCTTGGGTGCCAGCTCGTTATTCTCTTTTTCACTTCACTAGGGACACTTTACTGCTCTATGGGCACTTAGACCCACTCTTTGTCTTGCACACTGTTATTCCTAGCCAGCATCTGTGATGGGAAATCAGGCTGTCATCTAAACGTTTAGATTGAGCTTTAGCTTAGAACACCCTTGAAGGTGTTTAAGGAGATTAGGGCTAGTTTAGAGGATTCTTCTTAGACCTCTCTGAGTCTTTATAGCCCTTCTGCCTATCCAGCATTTCTGGAAACTAGCTAAGAGAAAGGGTGGCTGTGTGTCTGTGATACACTTAACTTTATATCACCTTATTGATACTTTATCACTCCGGTCTCCATACTCTCTGCCTATACCCATCTATTTAGAGGGAATTTCCTTGCCCCTGCCAATATTATATAATAGGTAATAGTATTACCATTATTACACAATTAGCCACTATAGGGGAATGAGTACAGTATCCCTTTGTTATTTATAAATGATACAGTAAAGACTTTTGTCCATTACTCAATTTACTTTAACAAAGGGTACTAACCACGGTATTAGGAGGCATTACTCTGCTTTCCCTTTCTCCCTCTATTATACACCTATGCTCACTAGGATTTGTAGGTATCACTTTATTATAGTTGTCTAACCTTTTCCTATGCCAGTTTTAGATCTCCTTCTTGGGAGTTTTTTTTTCTTTTTTCAGTTTATTAGCATACTTTCGGGGACCCTTGGTGTTGTACGTGGCTCGGTGGAGGAAGAGACCTTCAAGGACATGAGTGAGGACAAGGAACGGACATGGCTAGCTTGGTATCCAACCTTGTGCAAATGGGGAGTTTGCGGTTGTGCAAATGGACTGTTTGCGGTTGTTTGCGGTGCGTTAAACGGGGAGTTTGGTCTGTCACTGTGAAGCGGGCGTAACCCTTACACTATCTGATCGATACAACATCATACAGTAGGCCCCCCCTCATTATTTTTATGGCCCCCACCCACCGCTCACAGGTGGGGGCGGGCGGGAGGACAGTATGTCACCCCCATTGTTATTTATGGCCACCACCCACCGCGCAGGGGTGGGGGCCGGGGGGGAGGACAGTAGCCCCCCCCCCTTATCCTTATTTACTGAATATTCCCCTGTATAACAATGTTTGGCATTTAGTGAATATTCCCTATTCTGCTCTGTGTGTATCAGGGTCTCTGAGGACAGGTGTCAATCCATATCTGCCAAGTGACCCTATGTAGGGGGGAACAGTCCCTATTCTGCTCTGTGTCAGTGTGTATCAGGGTCCCTGAGGACAGGTGTCAATCCATATCTGCCAAGTGACCCTATGTAGGGGGAACAGTCCCTATTCTGCTCTGTGTCAGTGTGTATCAGGAATTATTAGGATAGGTGTCAATCCATATCTGCCAAGTGACCCTATGTAGGGGGAACAGTCCCTATTCTGCTCTGTGTCAGTGTGTATCAGGGTCTCTGAGGACAGGTGTCAATCCATATCTGCCAAGTGACCCTATGTAGGGGGAACAGTCCCTATTCTGCTCTGTGTCAGTGTGTATCAGGGATCCTTAGGATAGGTGTCAATCCATGTCTGCCAAGTGACCCTATGTAGGGGGAACAGTCCCTATTCTGCTCTGTGTCTGTGTGTATCATGGTCTATGAGGACAGGTGTCAATCCATATCTGCCAAGTGACCCTATGTAAGGGGGAACAGTCCCTATTCTGCTCTGTGTCAGTGTGTATCAGGGATCCTTAGGATAGGTGTCAATCCATATCTGCCAAGTGACCCTATGTAGGGGGAACAGTCCCTATTCTGCTCTGTGTCAGTGTGTATCAGGGTCTCTGAGGATAGGTGTCAATCCATATCTGCCAAGTGACCCTATGTAGGGGGAACAGTCCCTTTTCTGCTCTGTGTCAGTGTGTGTCAGGGGCTCTGAGGACAGGTGTCAATCCATATGTCAAGGTGTCAATATGTCATATGTCAGGTGTCAATCCATATCCATTGTGATTTAGGAATGTTAGGTGATTTATGCCCTTTATGGATTAAAACCAGACTCTGCATCAACTGTGTAATTTTCCATGGGAGTTTTGCCATGGATCCCCCTCCGGCATGCCACAGTCTAGGTGTTAGTCCCTTTGAAACAACTTTTCCATCACTATTGTGGCCAGAAAGAGTTCCTGTGGGTTTTAAAAACCGCCTGCCCATTGAAGTCAATGGCGGTTCGCCGGTTCGCGAACGTTTGCGGAAGTTCGCGTCCGCTGTTCGCGAACCGAATATTTTGTGTTCGCGACATCACTAAACACTACAGTCCAGAACCCATTTTGCTAAATTAATGCAGGCATAGGAGACTTCCACTACAACTAAACAATGCCAGTTTGGTGATAGCTGGCTTTTAGCTTGGTCATTAACCTCAAGCCAAAACGGAGTTAACATGGTTTAATGTGATTTATAGGTGACTAAATATTCCATGAAGAAATGTGGACATCTTGGCACATGGTGAGGTTTTACAATAACATCAGAAATAACAATGGGAAAGATAGATGGAGAATTATACATACTCCTGGTAAGTCCATTTGTGAAGGATATAATGACGAAACACATTGAGCTTTTTTTATACTTTGTGTATATTATTGTTTTAATTCGTTTTTACTATTTATTACATCTGCACCTTACTAAAATGGTGATTATCTACCTGAGAACACAGCGCTTTGGAGGCATCGTTTGGACTCCTTCTTTCCAGGTTCTATTATCGACGTACAACAGTCCATCACATGGTGAAGAAGTGATACCCATATAATTTTATCTGGCACAATTTAATGTATATAGAAAAAAATGCCATTTTATTCGTATGTGCTCAGATATGTACTTAATTCCAACTGCTATTATTTTGGCTAGAAAGTCTGCACTAGATTTTTGTTTTATTTTTTACATGTATGTGAATCTGGCTATTTTGCAGAAATTCCTAATAGGCATGAGAGTGAAGGACTTCAGGGGCTGTCAGTCAAGGTGTGTGTAGGTGTCAAACAGGAAGAGGTACAGCCCTAATAGGAAGGGGCTGGGCTAATTTAGATTGGGGGGGGGGATGGGGAAGCCCGAGTTTACTCATGCCCAGGGAAGCACAAAACAAAAATACAGGCCAAAGAGGGCAATATCAGATCCCTCAAAAAGATGCCTTGATAAAGTTATAAACTACATACCAAACATATAGACAGTTCCGATATTGCCCCATTGGCACCTGCTGAGCTAAGGCACGGCTCATGAGTTATTGGATGCACACTACATTTTAAATCCTTAAGGGAAGAATAAAGTGTGCTGTTTTATTAGTATTTAAACCCAAGCTGCTTGTTTTCTTTTTAAATATGTTCTTAACATATATTATATTTTATTCAATATTCATAATCTTTTGCATAACAAAGTAAGACAATTTAACAAATGTAAGTCAAATAACCAAATATGGTATAGTTGAAATAAAGTTGAATTTAAAACCATATGGCTACATAAAAATGTTTTTGTTTTTTTTGTGAAGAGTCATGAAATTTGTAAACAAATAATTGGTTTGTAATAATTACTGATTGTTCACTTGAATTAAACATTACATATTTCTGTTGGGATTTTATTTGGTAAATATAATTTTGAGGTATGAAGTGGCTGCTTTTATATTTAGGCACATATTTTTAAGTTTGGTAAACATAGAAACATAGAATGTGACGGCAGATAAAACCCATCTAATCCGCCCAATTTGTTTTACATACTTTCATTAGTCCCTGGCCTTATCTTATAGCTAAGATAGGGTAAACACTTTTTGCACTAAATATTGTATAACTAGAATTATTCATTTCTAATTGTGAGTTGTTCAAGATAGTTATATCTCACAATGAAAATTTAAAGCAATGTTAAAAGCTGTCCCTTACCTCCTTATTTGTTTAACTCTCTTCTCAATAGATATAATTAAAAACATAGTCACTGTTTTTTTGTTAATACATTGCAGATAAAAAAACCTGTAGTCCCAGTCTATAAAATACATTTCTATAATATATTGGTGTATACACAAAGGTGATGTCTTAAAAGCCATGTGGTGAACTGGTGCTCAGAGGTGGAGCGCTTAAATCATACACTTACCCCTCGGGGTTAAGGAGAGGTGTGCAATAATGTTAGAGTCCTAGATGGTATACAAAAAGTGCAAATATAGGGTAATATTGTATAACAAATATACTTTATAAGTCTCTAATAAGAGCGCACTCACATGATTCAGAGCCTATGGGTGATCGGCTCTGATCTTGAAGGCAGACGTGTACTTTGAGGTGACACACACCTATCTTGCGTGGATAGTAGCCTCAGAAACAAAAAAAATAAGGAAAACAGGGAAGCAAGATCGACCCTGGTGTAAAGACCTTCAATAAATTCGGCAAATGCAATAAAAAATACAGGTAATTGCTCACCTTCTGATGAGCCTATAACTTGGCTCTCAGTATATACGTAGATATATCAATTCAGGGTGATATTAGCCCTTCTTGTCAGCAGTAAACAGAATTCCTCCGAACCAGCTTGTAGTAAAATTTAAAACATTTATTACAATAAAATATACATACATACAAATGATGCTGGCATAGGGAAATCCACCAAAACGCGTTTCGCTGATTAAATTCAGCTTTCTCAATTGGTAATTCGCTTCCTGCTGTGTGTAGTTTAAATGTGTCCCGCATTCCCACTATTGGTGGGTCAGGCTAATTGATGGTCCAATCACACGCCGCTATTACCCCGCCTGTCAGGTGGTATCGACGGTGCGTAATCTGTCCCCCTTGTGATGTCATCACGCACCATACGTCGTGTGGATGACAGCACTTCTGGGACCTCAATCCTGTGTTCTCCCGAACCCGGAACTAGAAAAACTTCCGGCGCTCACGAGTGACGTCTCTTCGTCGACTGATCTTCAATATTGTAGCTGAGAGTCCTGTGCCCTCTTATGAACAGTGGCCATCTTAGTTTCTGGCAAAGTCCGTTTTCCCCATATTGTGGACTAATACACAATAACTCATAAATGAGCATACAAACAAAATGAGGATATAATAAAAAATAAATAAAAAATGGGAGACAGAATAATACAAAGTTATAAAAAATTATTATGATGATGTTAATCCATTCTTAATGGTGCCTAGAGTCAAGTAGCTAGTACATATAAAAATAGAGAATATGGATATAGTAGTATCAGCCGACGACCTCGTGTTATGAATATCATATAAAATTGTAAAGTATAAAATATAAATTAAACTCAATATTGTGAAATATGTTATAAACATCATTACAGCGGGGGCATTTTCCAATGCCCACCCACTGTTTGATGTTAACAATTACACAATGTATATATAACATATACATCGATGAAAATCCAAAAAAAATTTTTTTTAAATAGTAGTATAAAAAATTATAAAAAATTACAAAAAATGGCATAACTCGAAGTCGTCATTCAATCCATACGGTTGCATAGTATCTAGATTGAAGATCCATTTCATCTCAGCCCTTCCTATAGTCTTAATAGGATCACCACCCCTCCAGTTTGTTTTAACTTTTTGTATACCTAAAAACTCTATGTGGCCGGGATCACAGTTATGGTGATCTCTAAAGTGGAGGGACACGCTATGCTTGTCAAAACCTCTTTTTACATTCCGTACATGTTCCTGTACTCTAGTGTTCAGAGCCCTCGTGGTTCTGCCAACATATATTAAATTACAGGGACATCTAATCATATAGATAATCTTAGTGGAATGGCATGTAATCAATTCTTTTATTTTGAACTTCCTTGTATCGTCTCTAGGATGTTGGAAGTCTCTAATAACACGTTTTTTACTATTTGTGTTTTTACACGCCGTACAGGACCCGCAACCATAGAATCCAGCTGCTTCATTAAAAAATTGTTTCGTTTGTGGCTTAGGAGGGATGTGATTATGTACCAAACTACTTTTTAAACTCGGGATGCCCCTATATGTGATCATGGGTTTTTCTGGTAGTAGGGGGTAGAGAGTGGGGTCATCTCTCAGGATTGACCAATGTCTCCTAATTATTCGTCGCAGCTGTTTATTATCACTATTAAAATCACAAATAAAATTCAAATTGAAATTTTGCATTTCTCTGTTCATGTTTTTCTCTTTATATTGTATTAAATCCAATCTGTTAGTCTGTTCCACCTCTATATAAGCTTTATCCAAAAGGGTCTGTTGGTAACCCTTTTGTTTAAAATCATTAATTATTCTGAGTGATTGTTCCTGGAACGTGTCTGCATCCGTACAGTTACGTTTCACCCTTAAAAGTTGTGCCTTGGGAGCGTTGAACAGCCAAGGGGAAAAGTGGCAACTCGTTTCCCCTATATAACTGTTGACGTCAACTTTCTTGAAGAAGGTACAGGTTTTTAACATATTATTTTCTACATATATTTTGAGGTCGAGAAATTCAACTGAACTCTTACTGTAATTGCTGCTCAGCTTGATCCCCCAATCATTATTGTTGAGATGTGATAGAAAAAGGTTCAGAGTCTGCTCGCTCCCCTTCCAGATGAAAAAAATATCGTCTATGTAACGGCGATAGGTCACGAGGCTCGCACCCCACTCATGGCCTTGGTAAACAAATTCTTGTTCCCATAGTGCCATGAATAAGTTGGCATAGCTGGGCGCGAACCTCGTGCCCATCGCCGTTCCACAGACCTGTAAATAAAACTGCTCACCAAACCAAAAATAATTATGCATCAGTATCCACCGGATGCCCTCAATGATGAATTCGATCTGTGGCTCCAAAAAGTCATGAGATTGTTCCAAAAAATGTCTAGTGGCTTTGCATCCTAAATCGTGGGATATGATCGTATATAGTGAACTTACGTCCGCTGTGACCAGAAAATAGTCATCATCCCACGATATCGCATGCAAAACCTGAAGGATATTTATCGTGTCCTTAAGATAACTTGGGCACGTACTGACTACCGGTTGAAGGCATCTATCGATGTATTGGGACAACTTCCCTGAGATGGAACCGATGCCCGAGACTATCGGTCTCCCTGGTGGTTTGGTGCTATCTTTATGCAGTTTTGGTAAATAATAAAAAACAGGAATTTTGGGGAATGGTACATCCAAAAATTTGTGTTCCTTCTGATTGAGAACATTCAGCGATCTACCCTTCTCCACTAATTGGTGGTAACTTACTTTAATCTCCCTAGTGGGATCCTTTGTTAATTTTTTGTACGTAAGAGAATCGCTCAGTAGTCTCTGCGCCTCCCCAATGTAGTCGTTAGTGTCCAATATAACCGTACCCCCGCCCTTATCTGCCGGCTTGATAGTTATAGAAAGATCTTCTCTTAATTCTCTCAGGGCTTGTTTTTCTTTAAAACTTAGATTATATTCATGCCCTTTAGGTTTTTTAATCTTATTTACATCTCTCATAACCAGTTTTTCGAATGTGGACATCTCATTAGAGGTACACCACTTTGGAAAGAATGTAGATCTTTCTTTGAGATCCGTGTGTCTTATCCCTGATTCTTGTAAGATTTCTTGATTAGTGGGGATGGGGTTTTTCAGGAAGAACTTTTTAAGACAGAGCTTTCTCTTAAACCTATTTAAATCTAAATAGATGCTAAATCTGTCGATAGGTTTCGTGGGTGCGAATTTTAGCCCTTTTCTTAAGATCTCAATTTGGGGTTCAGTTAATTCTCGTTTCGAGAGGTTGAAAATTCCACTCTGTGCGGTTGTCTGTCTCTCTTTTCTTTTTTGTACAAGTATGCCTCCTCTATTTCCCCTTCTTCTATACTTCGACGTCTCTTCATAAGGGGGGTTCGGTGAGTAATGGAGCCTTTGTGACGCTCCCTCGTCTGTCCGAACCAAAAATCCTCATCATTTGAAATTGATGTTAGGGGTTGGAATCTATTTATTGTGTTCTGTCTACTATCCATTGGTTTGGGTCTGTAGACACTCGTTTCTCCGTCAGTCCTCCTTTTATTAACTTTCATCTCTGGGGATTTACGTTTACTCCATGGGGATTTTGGGGATTTTCTCCTTACCACTCTCTCCCATTTGTCATCATTCGTTTTTGGTGACTTTGGTCTAATGGGTAATCTCCTTGGGGATCTATCAGTCGGTTGTTTGTGGTGATTGATATATGGCCGGAATTGCTTAGATAGTTCCCTACCCCTTGCATTAGGATTATAACGGGTTTGTGACCTATTTCTACCTCTCCAGTCGCCTTGGTTAAATCTTTCATAGTTCCTAGATCTATCATGATTCTTGGAGTATGTCCTCACCTGATCTTTCGCATAGTCCTCCTTATCCCTCAAATATTTCCTTCTTTTCATTTCTACCACGTTTTTTTCTACTCGTTCCAAATTAACTTGGATCTCATTAATCGTGGTTAAATATTGTTCCGGTGTCATATGTTCCACTAGAAAGTTCCTTAGTTCAGCAATTTCTATGTCCAATTTTTGTAATGTATCAGTCCGCCTTTTTATAATTAAACTCATCATTCCGAATGAGAAGCTTTCTAGTAAATCTGTCCATTCTTGAATAAAACCACTCTCTTCCTGATCAAAAGAGGGACTCTTACAGACCCAAACCAATGGATAGTAGACAGAACACAATAAATAGATTCCAACCCCTAACATCAATTTCAAATGATGAGGATTTTTGGTTCGGACAGACGAGGGAGCGTCACAAAGGCTCCATTACTCACCGAACCCCCCTTATGAAGAGACGTCGAAGTATAGAAGAAGGGGAAATAGAGGAGGCATACTTGTACAAAAAAGAAAAGAGAGACAGACAACCGCACAGAGTGGAATTTTCAACCTCTCGAAACGAGAATTAACTGAACCCCAAATTGAGATCTTAAGAAAAGGGCTAAAATTCGCACCCACGAAACCTATCGACAGATTTAGCATCTATTTAGATTTAAATAGGTTTAAGAGAAAGCTCTGTCTTAAAAAGTTCTTCCTGAAAAACCCCATCCCCACTAATCAAGAAATCTTACAAGAATCAGGGATAAGACACACGGATCTCAAAGAAAGATCTACATTCTTTCCAAAGTGGTGTACCTCTAATGAGATGTCCACATTCGAAAAACTGGTTATGAGAGATGTAAATAAGATTAAAAAACCTAAAGGGCATGAATATAATCTAAGTTTTAAAGAAAAACAAGCCCTGAGAGAATTAAGAGAAGATCTTTCTATAACTATCAAGCCGGCAGATAAGGGCGGGGGTACGGTTATATTGGACACTAACGACTACATTGGGGAGGCGCAGAGACTACTGAGCGATTCTCTTACGTACAAAAAATTAACAAAGGATCCCACTAGGGAGATTAAAGTAAGTTACCACCAATTAGTGGAGAAGGGTAGATCGCTGAATGTTCTCAATCAGAAGGAACACAAATTTTTGGATGTACCATTCCCCAAAATTCCTGTTTTTTATTATTTACCAAAACTGCATAAAGATAGCACCAAACCACCAGGGAGACCGATAGTCTCGGGCATCGGTTCCATCTCAGGGAAGTTGTCCCAATACATCGATAGATGCCTTCAACCGGTAGTCAGTACGTGCCCAAGTTATCTTAAGGACACGATAAATATCCTTCAGGTTTTGCATGCGATATCGTGGGATGATGACTATTTTCTGGTCACAGCGGACGTAAGTTCACTATATACGATCATATCCCACGATTTAGGATGCAAAGCCACTAGACATTTTTTGGAACAATCTCATGACTTTTTGGAGCCACAGATCGAATTCATCATTGAGGGCATCCGGTGGATACTGACGCATAATTATTTTTGGTTTGGTGAGCAGTTTTATTTACAGGTCTGTGGAACGGCGATGGGCACGAGGTTCGCGCCCAGCTATGCCAACTTATTCATGGCACTATGGGAACAAGAATTTGTTTACCAAGGCCATGAGTGGGGTGCGAGCCTCGTGACCTATCGCCGTTACATAGACGATATTTTTTTCATCTGGAAGGGGAGCGAGCAGACTCTGAACCTTTTTCTATCACATCTCAACAATAATGATTGGGGGATCAAGCTGAGCAGCAATTACAGTAAGAGTTCAGTTGAATTTCTCGACCTCAAAATATATGTAGAAAATAATATGTTAAAAACCTGTACCTTCTTCAAGAAAGTTGACGTCAACAGTTATATAGGGGAAACGAGTTGCCACTTTTCCCCTTGGCTGTTCAACGCTCCCAAGGCACAACTTTTAAGGGTGAAACGTAACTGTACGGATGCAGACACGTTCCAGGAACAATCACTCAGAATAATTAATGATTTTAAACAAAAGGGTTACCAACAGACCCTTTTGGATAAAGCTTATATAGAGGTGGAACAGACTAACAGATTGGATTTAATACAATATAAAGAGAAAAACATGAACAGAGAAATGCAAAATTTCAATTTGAATTTTATTTGTGATTTTAATAGTGATAATAAACAGCTGCGACGAATAATTAGGAGACATTGGTCAATCCTGAGAGATGACCCCACTCTCTACCCCCTACTACCAGAAAAACCCATGATCACATATAGGGGCATCCCGAGTTTAAAAAGTAGTTTGGTACATAATCACATCCCTCCTAAGCCACAAACGAAACAATTTTTTAATGAAGCAGCTGGATTCTATGGTTGCGGGTCCTGTACGGCGTGTAAAAACACAAATAGTAAAAAACGTGTTATTAGAGACTTCCAACATCCTAGAGACGATACAAGGAAGTTCAAAATAAAAGAATTGATTACATGCCATTCCACTAAGATTATCTATATGATTAGATGTCCCTGTAATTTAATATATGTTGGCAGAACCACGAGGGCTCTGAACACTAGAGTACAGGAACATGTACGGAATGTAAAAAGAGGTTTTGACAAGCATAGCGTGTCCCTCCACTTTAGAGATCACCATAACTGTGATCCCGGCCACATAGAGTTTTTAGGTATACAAAAAGTTAAAACAAACTGGAGGGGTGGTGATCCTATTAAGACTATAGGAAGGGCTGAGATGAAATGGATCTTCAATCTAGATACTATGCAACCGTATGGATTGAATGACGACTTCGAGTTATGCCATTTTTTGTAATTTTTTATAATTTTTTATACTACTATTTAAAAAAAATTTTTTTTGGATTTTCATCGATGTATATGTTATATATACATTGTGTAATTGTTAACATCAAACAGTGGGTGGGCATTGGGAAAATGCCCCCGCTGTAATGATGTTTATAACATATTTCACAATATTGAGTTTAATTTATATTTTATACTTTACAATTTTATATGATATTCATAACACGAGGTCGTCGGCTGATACTACTATATCCATATTCTCTATTTTTATATGTACTAGCTACTTGACTCTAGGCACCATTAAGAATGGATTAACATCATCATAATAATTTTTTATAACTTTGTATTATTCTGTCTCCCATTTTTTATTTATTTTTTATTATATCCTCATTTTGTTTGTATGCTCATTTATGAGTTATTGTGTATTAGTCCACAATATGGGGAAAACGGACTTTGCCAGAAACTAAGATGGCCACTGTTCATAAGAGGGCACAGGACTCTCAGCTACAATATTGAAGATCAGTCGACGAAGAGACGTCACTCGTGAGCGCCGGAAGTTTTTCTAGTTCCGGGTTCGGGAGAACACAGGATTGAGGTCCCAGAAGTGCTGTCATCCACACGACGTATGGTGCGTGATGACATCACAAGGGGGACAGATTACGCACCGTCGATACCACCTGACAGGCGGGGTAATAGCGGCGTGTGATTGGACCATCAATTAGCCTGACCCACCAATAGTGGGAATGCGGGACACATTTAAACTACACACAGCAGGAAGCGAATTACCAATTGAGAAAGCTGAATTTAATCAGCGAAACGCGTTTTGGTGGATTTCCCTATGCCAGCATCATTTGTATGTATGTATATTTTATTGTAATAAATGTTTTAAATTTTACTACAAGCTGGTTCGGAGGAATTCTGTTTACTGCTGACAAGAAGGGCTAATATCACCCTGAATTGATATATCTACGTATATACTGAGAGCCAAGTTATAGGCTCATCAGAAGGTGAGCAATTACCTGTATTTTTTATTGCATTTGCCGAATTTATTGAAGGTCTTTACACCAGGGTCGATCTTGCTTCCCTGTTTTCCTTATTTTTTTTGTTTCTGAGGCTACTATCCACGCAAGATAGGTGTGTGTCACCTCAAAGTACACGTCTGCCTTCAAGATCAGAGCCGATCACCCATAGGCTCTGAATCATGTGAGTGCGCTCTTATTAGAGACTTATAAAGTATATTTGTTATACAATATTACCCTATATTTGCACTTTTTGTATACCATCTAGGACTCTAACATTATTGCACACCTCTCCTTAACCCCGAGGGGTAAGTGTATGATTTAAGCGCTCCACCTCTGAGCACCAGTTCACCACTGTGTGAGGGATTGGTGTTTACTTTGTTGGTTGTTAGTTTATATTAGGATAAAGGGATCCTATTTTGGTGGTAGCTGCTATCTGACTACATCTGCTTCTATATTATATAAAGCGCCTATTTCACAGATATACACATCTTTTTTAAAAGCCATGTAACTCTGCTGTGGACACGACATTAATAAAGCCACCTATGGGTTGCATTTTGCTCACAATTCTCTCAAGTATTTAGGTATCCAGATAAGAGACAAACTGACTAAATTATTTGCTCTGATTTATAACACCTTAATACTTAATTTGATTTGAGAACTTTATAATTAAATAGATAAAGCTATCTCCTTGATATTCTGCATGCATTCAATAAAAATGAGCATACTTCCTAGAAATGTATTTCTATTCCAAGCCCTATCAGTGTCACCCGATTAGTGCCATTGCTAATCTTGAGCGTCAAAATAAACACCATAGAGCTGCCCACAATATACTATACAGGCCTAAACCAGCAGGAGGGCTGGGGTTTCTACATCACTTCTATTATCTGTCAGCTCAACTTGCCCAAGTAATTACGTGACACTCCACACTAGATGAAATGTGATGGGTACTATTGATTGGAGCATTACCTCCTGTCCAATTACTTTTAATGCTATCCAGGTATGAGATTTCTCTAGGGTGAAGTACTCTCTGGCTCCCTCTTCCTAATCAGTGTAAAATCAGGAATTCCTACTAGGCATGAGAGTGAAGGACTTCCTTTGATGAGGCATGGTTCAGAGATATATGCAGATATTGGGCAAAGTTTAAACATCAGTGGGAGGCTGACTTGGGAGGGAGATTTGTGTCTCCAATCAAGAGCAATTGTACAAAATTGTTTTTAGATGGTACAGATCACCAGTGCAGCATGGGGCGTTTCACAACTGATAGGTGCCACCGATTATATGGGAACAGAGGCACTAATGCACACATTTCGTGGTCCAACCTGTCCAACCTAAGGTTGCGCTATACTGGAGTAGAATCTGGAATCATCTTTTTAATAGTTTTCAGGAGGCAAATTACTCTGAAACCCTGCATTTTCCTCCTGTCAAAACCTATGGATGGCTTTTAGCACATGGTATAAATCTACCCAATAAAATCACTGTAGCCACTCAAAGGGTTTTGGCTCAGGTATAGCTGCAGTCTGATGTCCGTAATTTAAATACTATGGTCCTCATAACTTAAAGATATTTACCTCGTGGACAAATTACATGAGCAATTCTCTGTCCTACTTTCAATAAAACTGGCTCCAATATGTGTATAATCTGGAAAAAAGCATGTACTCACTCCAGTTATATGGATGGTCAGTCCTTCGCAACATACATTCCAAACGAAAACAAGCTCTGAATATTAAAAACATTAAACTTTATTCTTTATTATATAAAATCCAATATGCAGTCAATAATTGACGATCAGTACCTTCTCTCACCAGGTGCCAAAGGCATTTGTCTTGAGCAGCACTTTCCAAGGGGGCAGAAAAAAAAACACTGCCCCCTAAATGCTCTGGCAACTTTTCCAAATGCCTTCTGTCATAGAGGCCCAATGGCTAACCGACTGGCCACCTTAGGGCCCACCCGAGGCAAGCAGGTGTGTGGAATGGAGGCGGGGACAAGGGAGCTGTTTTCTTAATGCTCTTCTTGCTCTGCTCCCTGCGGCGATGCCAGGAGCCAGAATATGACGTCACTCTGTCCCTGGAATCACTAAATGGCATGCGAGCAGGGGAGCAGAGCAAGAAGAGCAGGACGATGACAGCAGCCACACTGAACCCAAGGCGATAGATCCCTCACTGGACCCCAAGGAAAGTATCCCCATTGGACACCAGGGAAAGAATCCACTTCAGCTCTCCCTCAGGTAGGGAGGGTTTCTTAGACTTAAGGGAAGAATAACTTTTTTTTCGTATTTTAACCCAAGGTGCTTGTTTTCTTTTTAAATCTGTCCTTAACATATTTTGTTATGTTTGATTAAATATTCAGATTACTTTGCATAACAAAGTCAGACAATTAAACAATTGTAATTCAAATAACCAAATATTATAGAGTTGAAATAAAGTTGAATTTAAAACCATATGGCTACATAAATTATTATTTTTTCAATATATTTCCATAGACGTTCATGTAGATTACTTCATATTTATTCATGTTAATGGAAAGAATTCTTAAGCAAATAGTAATTGTTTAAATCCTTTTCAGCACAAGCAAAGCAAAACATGAATGAATGACTTTCCACTGTGGTTTAGATTAAAAATGTCCTTATTACCTGTAATTACAAAACTTTTGGAAGAATAACATTGGGGACAAACTGTTGCCTGGACTCGTTGATTAACAACATTCAGTGTACAGTGCTGAATATCTTGATGATTAAGATTAAAATATAATGGAATTTGCAAAAATGACCAGTCAGATTGACATCTGATATATGTAATTGTTATCTGAAAAATCAATCTACTCTCACATATAGCAAATATTATGGAAAATGTAATTTATTTTTTAACTTTTCATGGAAGTAAAAGAAATACTTAACAGTGGGATGTCTATATCTTAGTTTGCCATCAATTTAATGTTAACAGAAAAAGAATGAGATTGAACTGCAATAATTAATGGAATAATTAGTTGTAGAAATCCAGTAAAATAGGTCACAGTAAATATACACAACCCAATTTTAATGACTCGGCTTTCTTCTTTTCCTCAGATGATTGTGTCTTGTGGTCTTCTTAAATTTATATTATAGCATAATGAACAGTTTATTGTAATAAGGTTAAATAAAGGGGTTTAATTAAATAACAGCTATTTTTGTTGAGTTGTTAAAACACTAGTGATATTTTATCCAACAGTAAACCTGGAAATAATGTCTAATTAAGCCAAGTTAATCTGCTTTGTCTTCTTAAATTCAACATTCTGTCTAAGGAATATAAGGCACATATTTGGGGTACCATCTGTATTTTGCATATAGGTATATGTGAGGTCACCCTGAAGTACTACTGGCAAGTGATCAAACAGTATTTACTAATCTACCTCTACCTTTATTGCACAGTTTCAAGGACATATGAGCAACTAGATAGGAAAGACTGTAAGGATAGTCAATGATAGACATGCTGTACAGTCTGATAAAGACCTGGTGGTGACAAAGTTCTAGGGTTTATATTATTTGACTTGTTCGAGGAAAGCACAGACAAATATTCACTTTACAAAAACAGACTCTAAGCAACTCTGTGTTTTAGAGCATATGCTACAGCATTATGCAACATATTAATCATGCAGGAAAATTCTGACCTATGAAATTGCGCTAAAACACGCACATTAGATAATCTGCTTGAAGTTATTATGCAACCATGAGCATTTATTTGTAAACTCCTATAAATATGCTTATTTTGCATAGTAAGCTCTTTTGAGCAAGGTCCTCATTGTGCCTGTAACATTTTGCAATTGTCTTGTTTATTGTTAAATTTTCCCCTTTCAAATATTGTAAAGTGCTGCAGAAGAAGTTGGCACTATATGAATGCTGATAATAATAATAATTGTGCACCCTGATTAATGTGCTTTTATATTATAGGTGCTTGGATCAGACTCCACATTGTAGCACCTTGATCCCCATAAAGGTATGATGGACCAAATAACAATAATTAATAAATCAAAGTATAGCTTCAAAGTAGGAATAAACAGTATAGAGTCCAATTCCAGCATCTGAAATTTTAAAACTTAGCTCCCTTCTAGGCTTCTACCTACTGCATCATATGTAGCATGTGTAAGATGTGTCTGTGTGTCTTAATCTCCATGTTTTGCACTAAAAATATGTAATACTTTGCAGTTTCTAATAACCTGTAGAATATTGATACAATTACAGGGTTATTCACTAAAGTGACAAATCATAGTGAATTTCCAAATTTAAATCCAGAGTAGCCGAACTGACAGCATAGATGAACTAGAGCATTTTTCCACTTTGGCTTTTTTGACCTTAGATTTGAAAATTAACTTTGAATTACCATATATACTCGAGTATAAGCCGACTTTTTCAGCACCTTTTTTTATGCTGAAAAATTCCCCCTCGGCTTATAGTCGAGTGAGCAGAGCCGGCGCTTCATATAAGGTGAACTAGGGTGCCATATAGGAGGGGGCGCCCTGCGCCCCCATCGACGGTCCTTCTAATGCTGCAGCTGCCTGAGTGCTCTATAGAGAGCCTCAGGAGGCTGCAGCACTGCCTCTCTCCTCACCTCCCCTTCCCTGTAGCATGGCCGAGCTCCTCTCCGGTCCGCGGTACTGTGTGCACTTCCTATCAGTCCGTCCGGGTACAGGAAACAGAAACTCCTGTACCATGGACCGGAGAAGAGCTTGGCCATGCTACAGGGAAGGGGAGATGAGAAGAGAGGCAGTGCTGCAGCCCCCTCCTATATGGCCCCCTAGTTCACCTTATAGGAAGCGCCTGCCCTGCTCACTCGAGTATAAGCCAAGGGGGGCTTTTTCAGGTGAGGAGAATGTGGGGGTGGGGGGGAGACCACTAAGGGGGGGAGGAGGTGGTTCTTGTCTAGTACGGCACTTTCCTTAATTAATGTAATCTTATTGGTATATTTTTTTTTTTTAATTTATCAGTAGCTGCTGCATTTCCCACCCTAGGCTTATACTCGAGTCAATACGTTTTCCCAGTTTTTTTGTGGTAAAATTAGGTGCCTCGGCTTATATTCGGGTCGACTTATACTCTAGTATATATGGTAACTATGAATTCTCACTTTAGTTAATAATCCTGTCCTTCTATTTTGCTTTGTGTAACTCAAAGTAATGGCAGCTGCACCCCTTGTGACACCTTTAGTTATGCCATTGCTTGGGTAAAGAGGATAGTGTCAAGAATCCATGCTCTGTGATTTTTCACCCACACAATAAATAATAGATATATTGCATTTAAAATGCACATATTGCTTTTTTTAAAATTTAAAATACATCTCTTTCATTGTAGTGCGTGAGTATCCAGAACTGACAGGATTATCCTAGTGTGAGAATTGCCTCCGTTGGTGCTGGTATCCATGTTGGAGCTGTGACAGGTGATTTTCATGGCTTCTTCCTTCACATGACCTTATGTCTGTGAGAAATCCGTCTATAGGAAGCAAAAAGTATGTTATACTGTATCCCCACCACAAATTAACAGGTTATTTCATACCGTTATTGCCACAGAATGGAAAGAAAAGTGATAGGCACCAATGGTGCAACAGTCACTAATCCAATATTATTCCCAACCTTGATATAGAGGCAATACATTGCAGGTAGCCTCCTGACTAAGAACAGTACTAACACTACTACTCATTCAACTGACCCCATCGAAAAAGGTAAATAAAAAAATGGAAAAAGTTTGACAAATGAGACATGGGCAAGAGAGATGAAATAAAGAGGATTATGGACATAAGTAGGAATAAGTAGGAGGAAAGAGAAGATGGAAGGTTGAATGAGTAGGATAAGAATGTATAGCAGAGATTGGATCAAGGAAAAAAGGACAAACTGACGAGGGGGTGAGTTAAAAATGGATATGAAATGAGAAGAGGGAAATGAATAAAAAATGGAAGATGGAATGAGATGAAACTGGTAGATGAGAGAAAATGCTTAGAGGAGTAATACAATTGAAAGAACACAGTCAAGAAGGGGTTAAAAATCCTTTTTTCACTTACCCGATTCCAGATCAAGAAACCTAATGCACATACACAGAAAGCACCACGCCACATTAGGGCTTCCCCATTGGAAGTCAGTGAGTTAATGTTTCCTACAGGGTTTTTGGAGGTGCTGGACATCCTCATGCAAAGTGTTAGGATGTCCAGCATTGTTTAACAGAGTTAAACATTGTGTAAATGCAGCAAGCGCCTCTAGTGGCTGAATCGTAGACTGTCACTAGAGGCAGTCTTAGATGCAGTTTCTCTAAAACTGCAATGTTTTACATTGCAAGGTTACAGGAACAGAGCCAGTGCACCCAGACTACTTCACTGAGATGAAGTGGTCTGGGTATCTGCAGAGCCCCTTTAAAAGTAAAAAAATATTTGAAATAAATAGGAGAAGTGAAAAACACAAAGTGGATGCAGCAAAGAGGAGGGTACAAAAAGGGAGAGGGGGAAAAGTGAAATGGAATGGATCTATAGATTGAATACATTGATTCCATATGGTCTCAACGCTAATTTTGAGCTGTGCCATTTTTTATGATACTTTTCCCCCTTTTTTTTTTCTCAACTGGAATTTATTTTTATTTTTCTTTTATCTTTTTATTCGGTGTATTTACAGAGTATTTTCGTTTATAGTGTATCATATATGGACAATTGTCTAATTTTTATATAGATATCATTCCTATTTATAAAGACATTTTAGGGATATTATCTACATATTAGGGCTGCTATATTTATTTCTTAAGTTTTTAGTATATAGCATCGATATGCGGCTAGGGTAGCCATAAATATTATACAATTACCTGTGGTTACTTATATAACTTCTCTATAGAACAAAATAGAGTTATTTAATAAGCTATTATGACTAATGATGAAATTTCCTGAGTATAAAAGTAAATAATGAGTTGAAGTGGACGGAACATAGAAATATAGGTATGGGAGATAGAAAAAAGTGGAGGATGAATGAGTGTTGATAAATACGAATCTACAAAATATATAACCACTTATGTTAAATAGGAAAACAAATTCAGAGAGCCACCTTATTTAAACTACAAACTAATCCTATTAGGGTTCAAAAGATTAACACATTTTTTGTAATTCATTCGTTATACATGAAGGATTATAAAAACATATACAAATATTGAGTAAAAATGAAGGAGTAATTAATATTCCATTTAACACAATCACAAGACTGATGATGATGATAATAATAAGTAAAAAGAAAAGGAAAATGAAACAACGATTTTTTTTACATCTGTTTTTATTTGTATTTAGAATTTTACTCTAATAATATTGGCATTGAAAACATAAAATGTTCGTTGACATTTGGATCCAACAATGTTTCTACTGTAGTATCATTATGAATTACAATTTAGGGGATAAAATGTATCTGATTAAAATAGATAAAGTGTACATGACGATAAGAAATCTGATACTGCCTTTTTCTGTTCTATTTTTTTCTTTTATATGGGGTGAAACATTTTTTTCGTCAGCTAAACTCATATGGACATTAAGAACTTGAACTAAATAATGGGATGATGAACTTCTAAAGAATATATATGCCCTGCTGAATATAAATGCAGCTCTCCGCACGGAGGAATGAAAGGAGCCAAAATGACAAGAAAGGATTTAACCATTTCGGCTCCCGGTACCGGCATGGAAGAGAGGCATGGACCGCACACGTCGTACCTGTGGGTGGTACTGACGTGCGACAATTAATGTGCATTGACTATTTGCCCGCCGATTTTGGATATTTAAATCTGCACAAGGAGTCCCAGGATCATTGCTGTATGATAATCCGGTTTGAAGAAGCCACGTTTACAGTGGCGAAACGCGTCCCGGTTTTTTAAGCACATTGAGGCTTTTTCATTTTGTACTATTACAGTGTATTAATAAATTTTGTATTGCTTTAACTGATCCTGGTTCCTGAAACTGTTGTATCCAACGGGGAGTGCAGTCCGGAATCTGCACGATGCTGTTTAATTGAGTCAGTGTATCCTGACTCTACACTTGTGAGTACCCACTTGGGATGACCATATTATATTTCCAAATACTATTTTAAAACAATACTGCGCTATTTGGTGTACCTCTATTTATCCACAGATTTTGGAATTATATCGGAAAGAAAGGGGGGGTCACCTGTATGGACCCAGAGGCTATTCAAACCAGAGCTGGGTCTATAGCTCTCCGTTTGTGAGTGTGTACATCATATAATAATATTAAATATATCATAAAAGTGTGATCTATACTATATGTGATTATTCCTTATAGATATCTCCCTGTTGAAACCCTGCTCCTGAAAGTTTCTTAAAAGGTGATTTATAATTTTCTATAAATAAGCGCTACATTCTTAGTTGGTTTTGTATATGTTATTTTGAAAGGAATATCTGAATGTTTAGCAGCTATTAAGACAAGGCATATTTATGCTATATTTACGTTTTTTTTTATACATCTAAAGCGCTGGTTCCATCATCTATTTTACTAAAAAGGGAGAGGGGATATAGTAAAAATAGTGAATGTTAATGGAAAATACATTGATCAAGGGGTAAACTAAATGAGGTGATGGGAAGAAGAAAAGAGGGGATTAAACAAGGTAGATAAGATTATAAGTGAAAGGAAAGAATGCAAATAGGATTTAAATGATGATCAATAAAAAAGGCAGGCGTTAATGAGGATAGAAGGAAAAATGCTAATTATGGGTTCTTTATATGTATCTGTAATATGTAGCGTCTATGTGCATGATACTGTGAATCACTGTGTATCTGTGTACATGTGAAAAGTAAATATGTGATGTATGCTACATAAGCAACAATCACATTTGTATGTGGAAAATGTATATGTTACAACTTTTTCAGTTTCAGCTTACCAAGTAAGTCTCATTGTTGTTTATATTAGCTGAAAAGCCAATGTGACAACCGTAATTATGCTGCATCCGTTAGGAAGGTCGACCTATGTTGTTTTTATGAGGAAAGTGGATTTATAGAGTATTACAATCAATAGTTGAAGCATGTATGTGCATAGTAGGATGTTGAGAGTGAGTGTTTATAAGGATAACTTTGGGTATGTGGTAATATCTATTCCAATTGGGGAAAAATTAGACAACAATTTATTTATTAGAGACCTTTATGGAACCCGGACCAGCAGCAACTGGGACTCCACACCAATGAAGCTGGACAGCAGTGCCATAGTAGAGTTCTCATTTCTCACTTAACTACAGCCTAGTCACACTTCAGAAATAAATCCTTGCTGTGCTCATGTAGTACATAGATTGCATTATTACAGAGGTAATCATTCGCAGGCATTTAATGGTTTTAGTTAATATTCCATTTAACCAATTATGATGTGTTTGTTGTAACCCTTTTTTAACATAAACAGCTAACTATCTGATAATCATAGTAATCTTTACTGTAATAATACAGTGATTACTATGTCAAAATGCATTTATAATTTTATTGCCCCTTTATTATTACTCCCACATACTATAGTATATACTACCAATATATTATTTTTTTACCTCCATCCAATATCTTTTTTCCATTTACTATAAAGAGAGGAGATAATTATTTGGACACTAACTTCTACTCTCCTGGGTATCTTTGGACCATGGGTCATGCAACATCATTAAAGCACGGTAATCAGCACTAAATATAATTGCATGTTGCTGCTGCTCATGAGCTTTTGTGTAAGGTGTATCGCTCTGGGAAATGCGCAATTAGCAAATTGTCTTTCTACCACAGAAAGAATAAATAGAAAACATAGAAATTAATTATTCTAAAAATATCTTATTTTTTACATTTGTATTGTTCATTTTTTTTATTCGCTCTTCCAGTCTATCTTTCGATGTATTCTACATAGTCTATCTGAATCAATGTACTTTGATAACTTTTTAAAACTAAAGGTAAATAACTTTGTTTACAAATATCAAGAATACAATATCAAGAATACATTTATTGTATTCTTGATATTTTTGTATTTTTGTCAATATGTAGACCAATAAAAAGTTACACAAATAGGAACATGAAATACAGAAACTACCAAAGTTTACAAGTTTTTTTATTCTTTTGCTGTGATTGCTGGAATAGAAAATGTATGCATAGGTGCTGGGATAAGGAACTGATTTATACACTTTAAGATATAATGACATTGATATAGTGGCATTGCTATTGTAAGATGTAATCTGTGATTTGTCAAGGCAAAACAGGTGCTATTCAATTGCAAAGTTCTAAATATTGAGAGATACTGTTGGTTTCCATGGTGATTACTCTTTATTTAGCACAATGTTTTTCAGAATTGCACCTGGTTTTGCCTTTATAAACCGCCCCTGTAATGTATTAATGCTGGGGCATAATATGTCATGACTTGTATGTTCTAAATGGTGCCATGGTTATTCCTTCATTGAGGACATAATACAATATACTATAGAATAATACACCATTTTATTATAAAAAACACAAATACTTGCAATAAAGTTTAATTTACTTTTTTTCACATGTTTAAATTGCATAGTCAACACCAAATAAGCTATACACACACATCTCGCAGGATTGCCTGGGGGACCATAGATTCTCTAAATGGGAAGCCCCTATGTCTATTATAATGCAAAAAACAGAACAGACGGTGGCTAAGTAAAAGATACTTCTGCAACCTAGAAGATACATATAGCTAGCTTACAAACGAACCCGAGGTACGAGACACAGAAAGTACCAATAGATTCCTGCCCCAAGCTATGTCACACGCACGCCAAAGGCTTCTCTTGAAACAACATAGGCCGTGTCACCCCCCCAACGCCCTTGTTCTCATCCCTGTAACCCGAACAGAAGACATGCCCTAAACATTTACAGAATATACCCCCTGCTATTACCACTTAGATTGTGTAGTGTTTAAGGTTGACCCTAACCTTATAATGTTTTTGTTACGTTTCTTTAACTTGCCTTGTTTTTCTCCTATGTATAAAAATTTAAAAAACCCGACAGAACGATGCAAAGACACAGCCACAGTAATGTAATCTGTCGATGGAAAAATAAAGAATTTAAAAAAAATAAAATAAATTGTATAGTCAAGTAAAGCTCTGTTGACAGAGCTGCTTACATTGTTTGTGGGGATGCAGCTTTAAGTGCAGATGACAAAATATTTACAGATCTGATCTGTAAGCAAATAAATATGTCTCAAATGTTATTACAAAACATTGCTAATGGATTGGCTATTATTTCAAACGATAAGATGAATCAATATGTCATTTTCAGCAACTACACAATTACAAATGTTAAGTATAGAAAAACACTATTGATCTCTGAAGCTGCAAAGCTAAACTAATACATAGTCTAGACTTGGAGACTCATTTTACTCTGAACTGAAATTTTTCAGAATTTGGGCCAATCAGATGATTGGTTGAGTTCCAGAGCTCCGAGCCAAAATGTACTAGAATCACAAACCAAACAAGCTGCGGAATGGAAGAACAGGATTGTTTTGATGCGTGATTCTAAATCCTGCCTGTGGTGGCATAAAAAGAAATGATTGATGGGAAAAAAATATAATTGAGGACAAGGACACATTCACTAAATGTTGATTTTATCCTCAAATTTCATATATCTACACTTAATAGTAATATGTAATGCCGCCATGTCAGCCATAATGCGAGAAATTCCAGTACCAGTTTGTATTACTATGTGATTATTCAACAGCGACACGCTAATGATGAGGACATCAGACGATGCAAAAAATATATATATATGATACATAGGACAGTGCTTATTGAACTGACTTTCAGCTACAAATTATTTGACATTTATTTTTGGAGGTCATGTCACCTGTGCGTTTTTACTAAAAATACAAATAAACACACAGTTTACCAATCTGTTTAAAGCTATACCAGGATGTACAAAAATGTTTTACATTCTTATTTTTTTTTTAAAATGTGACTAAACACACCTGCACAGGCATACAATTTATATTTAATTTAAGTGCAGTGAAATCAGAACATCATCCAATGTTATTTTCTGATCTGAAAATATTAGATATGTGTACATTATATCATATGTTCAGATGTTCTCATTAAATTGCTACAAAACTAAAATGTATTTTAGCTTACTGATTTTAGGAAATGTAGTGACCTTGGTAATTAAAAAGTTCAGTGCCTTGTCATGAATAACAGACCTGTCCATGGTAATATTATTGCATGAAAAAAATAGTACATGTGTGAGTGAATTACTTGGGGACAATCAATTCTATAGAGACAGAAGGACAAACATGAATACTACACTAAGGCCATAACTGGGAAATTAGTCTTCAGAATAATTATCCGATTGATCCCTCTGCCCTTGATAGGGCACTAGTGTCTAAAGCCCTAATCCTCAGGAGATATTTTCTTTTAACACTGATGAAACCATCTGAGCAAAACAAAGAGCCTTCTTTAAAATAAACAAACAATTAGTGTAGAATATAGCAACAAACCGATGAAAAATAGAATATTTGCATAAATGTATAAATCACATATCTACTTCATATTATCATCGTTAGTAAAGCGTGGGCACATGCGGTTAAATATCAATGAACTATTGCAATTCTTATTATCAGAATATTTTATTATCTAAAAATTATTTAGTTTATCCCAACCCTACCTTTTTTGCATACTGCTTAAGACAAGTAGATGAGAATAGTGACCTATTGGAACTATCCACACAATTTAATAAAATAAACAAAACAAATCAATGAAGAAAGATATCTTCTATATTTGTTAGCCTTCACTATATGTAATACCAAGTTAGCATATATTACATCAAGAATAAATGTCACTGCTATGCTTTTGTTTAGAATATTTAATTCTTTATTAAATTCCAGGAGTGCATGCACCAATTTACAATCATATACCCTCCAATTTTACACCAGACTTTTTAAGAGTGATTTGGAAAAAAATAAAACGTAGTTCCCCATGACATCCATAGTCTGCATCTTTCTAATCCATATTTCTAATGAAGAATTTACAAATCTGCCTTTTCAGTGATATTTCTTCTCAATTACATTGAGAAAAATACTCTGGATGACGTTGATAGGTTTGGAAATAGCCACTACAATGGAATTACCATGAAAACCCATACATTCCATATATCTATAGAAGAACTTTAGCATCATGTCAAGACCATATAACATACAGACAAAAATTTGTGGACACCTTCTTGTAGAATTTAATATAGTGGAATGATGAAAGACAATATGAAGCTGGTCCCACTCTCGTTCTTGGAATTTGATTTCATTCAGAAGTAAGGGTACTAACAAGGTTGAGGCACTGATGTTGGGTGATTAGATGTGGCTCACACTCTACATTTTAATTCATAGATAGTGTGTTTAAAAGAGATAGATATGGTTTGGACCAGCCAACTACTTCCTATGAGATATTCAAGCCAATCGTGTGATTACATATACGTATTGGAATATACAAATAAACCCTCCTTATATAGAAAAAAGACACAGCCACCAATGGAAGAGAATAAATAAATAAATAGATACAATCCTACATTGGGGTTGGTGGGGGTTGCAGGGTATAAGGGCATAACCCATGGGATTTGAATATGGAAGAGAGAAAGGCTGACAGAGAGGGATTACAAAGCAGGTCCTCCCAGTCGTCAGTCTCAATACCCCTGAATAGAATAGTCCATAGTATTGGCTTGGAGTTGCCAGTATGGGACATACATGCAAAATATAAAAAATAATAAATATTTATTAGTCCCTTGTAGGGAAGAAAAACACAATAAAGTATAAAGTGAAGGAAAATAAAATGAATTAAATTAAAAGTGTATATACAGTGAAAAAAGTGTATATACAGTTAGGAGAAAAGGGATCCTCTATCGAGAGGTAACCTCACAGCAGACCTTGTTATCAAAAAATAGATTGCAACACTGTTTCAGATGCTGTAAATAGCTATTAATCTATATCTAGGGAAAGACAGTGGTGTCACCCTAATGAAGATTGCAAAATAGCAGAGTCGCTAGAGAGGAATGACAACACAAAACCCCCCTTTTTTTTACAAGGTGTGCGAAGCAATAAGGTGTAGTACTTAGAGAGATTGTATGATTTGGACCAGTGTCCTAAAAGCTGGCCCCAGGTAGTAGAGCTGATTAGCGTGCGTCCCTCCTTAGTGGAAAAACAAACAGTGGACCCCTAATCTGGATAGCCCACTAGCTGTAAATAGAGGGTAGCGCTTAGCATCCCATGCAGTAAAGCTGTAGTAGCGAGAGCCTGTAGAGAAAAATCGTTGGCTCCTAGTATCTTGTCACCAGAGGTACGTTACTCAGAACGCACAAAACAGAGATAAACAATCCAGAGTCTAAGTATAAAAGGATAGAATGGTGGATAAACAGCCCCAACGGGGAACCAAGCAAAACCTTAAGAGGACTAGTCTATTAACAAGTTAAGCTATAGCTATAGAGGAGCTCCCTGCCTACAATAGATAAGTGCTATAATAGCAAATACTGGCTGAGCCCTAGAGTCTATCCTTAAGAGGCATACACTCCCTTACAGCTAAAGCACACGTTTGTTAGACAAAGCTCGGACTAACTAATGCTGGTTTAAACAAAGATCCTATCATTATTAAGAGGTCCAAAGTTTCAAAGTACTAGGTATTAGATAGCTAGATCCCTAATAGAATCTCGGACCAAGTGGTCCCGGTATTAGCTCAACGCGCGTTTCGGCGCTCAATCTTGCGCCTTTGTCAAGAGCTTACCGGTATGAGTAAGCCCGCCGTATTTTTAAAGGGCATGAGCCCGCCCATCAGACTGCCGACGTCATCATCGCGTTCAAGCGGGATTGGTCGGTGGGCGGGGAATGAGTGTTTGAGTGGCAAGTGCAGCCGTCCGGCAGGGGGGTACCAAAAAGGTTAACCCTGTGTTTGCCAGAGTGCTGGATAGATGCCAGAAGAAGTCCCAGTAGGGGCTATATTGAAAATAATTGATAAGTAATTTTATTTTGCAGAAGAAAACTAGAGCCTATTACTGCAGGCAGACATATGAATAAGCATTATTAAGAGTTTGAGATGCCGGGTCTCTTAATGTTAAATAGAGTGAACAATTAAACAGAAAATAAATAAATAAAGTAAAATGTATTTGAAAAAGATAATGATAAGGGTAAATAAAGTGCGAAAAAGGCATAAATATATAAAAAATATATATATATACATATATATATATCTATGTACAAATGTACATGCAAGCAGAGAGAAAAATACTGGATTGTCTGGATAAATAGGAAATATTGCGACAGGGGGTAATAGGGGGTGTGTAATACATGTATTGGAGACATATCCCAAAAGAGTGTCAGCACCCTCAGGGTTGCTGCATCTCCAAAGGGCGGATAATACATGTGTATATTAGGTAAAGAAGGGACCTTAATTTCCCTTATTTAGACTTTTAAATGGGGGGCATTAGCTGATATGGTGGTGAGTAATTTAAATCAGTTTGACCACCCCAACATAGGTACAGGGCATATTATGGATTTACCAGTATTAGTCATACGGAGGAGTGACTTAATATTATTCTGGTCTCCCTCTTTATTCCCCCTTTGTTTTAATATTTTTAGCCACTCTATTGTGAGGGACCCTCGTACGTTATCGTGATATATTTATATAAATGGTGCGAAAGAGAAACCTTCATTTAGACCCCTAGGTTGTAAGGTCTTGAGCCTGTATATCCAGAAGCTTTCACGCTGTCTAAGGAATCTATCGTAGTCACCCTTCCTCTTATCTCGTTTCACCAATTCAAGGCCACAGAAACGCAGACCATGTGATTTGCCTGAATGTTGTTCCCTTAGGTGACGAGCAATTGGCGTTTCAATAGTTAATTTGGGTGATCTAACGTGTTCCTTAATCCTTTCTTTGAATGGGCGAAAAGTTTTGCCTACATATTTACAATTGCATTCGCAAGTGAGTAGGTAAACTAGGCCTGAAGTGTTGCAATTAAAAAAGGATGTAACGTTAAAGGTCTGTTTACTGTCACTGTCAGTCACTTTCTTGGAATCGCGTTTAATATATTTGCAGGCGACACATCGCCCGCATTGGAAAGTGCCAGTGATGGGTCTGTGGAGCCATGTTTTGATCCCCGAGCGTACTGGTTGAAAGTGGCTGGGGACCAGGAGATCTCTTAGATTTTTGCCTCTACGTGCCGTGATGTCTACTTTTGGACCCAAAAACTTTTTAAGATGCACATCACCAGTTAGAAGTGGCCAGAATTTTTGTATTCCGGATTTCACTTTGTCCCAACCAGCATCGTAGGTTGCAATCAAGCGAGGGCTGGAGATAGTAGGTGGTGTGGGTTGGCTAGCGCGCAAGAGAGTCTCTCTCTCAGCCTCCAAAGCTCGTCTATAGGCTCTCTTTAAACACCGATTGGGGTAGCCTTTTTCCTTGAACTGTGATCTCAGGACATCAGCCTGAGTCTTAAAGTCCTGCAAAGTACTGCAATTTCTGCGTGCCCTCAGGTATTGCCCTATGGGGATACCTTGTTTAAGGGGTTTTGGGTGGAAGCTGTCCCAGTATAGAAGACTGTTTGAGGCAGTCGGTTTTTTAAAGAGGGTAGTATGGAGAAATTGATTTTCAATCGAAACAGTCAGGTCCAGGAAATTGAGGGTTTTCCCTCCGAACTCAGCTTTAGCTTTACTACAGCTTTACTGCATGGGATGCTAAGCGCTACCCTCTATTTACAGCTAGTGGGCTATCCAGATTAGGGGTCCACTGTTTGTTTTTCCACTAAGGAGGGACGCACGCTAATCAGCTCTACTACCTGGGGCCAGCTTTTAGGACACTGGTCCAAATCATACAATCTCTCTAAGTACTACACCTTATTGCTTCGCACACCTTGTAAAAAAAAGGGGGGTTTTGTGTTGTCATTCCTCTCTAGCGACTCTGCTATTTTGCAATCTTCATTAGGGTGACACCACGGTCTTTCCCTAGATATAGATTAATAGCTATTTACAGCATCTGAAACAGTGTTGCAATCTATTTTTTGATAACAAGGTCTGCTGTGAGGTTACCTCTCGATAGAGGATCCCTTTTCTCCTAACTGTATATACACTTTTTTCACTGTATATACACTTTTAATTTAATTCATTTTATTTTCCTTCACTTTATACTTTATTGTGTTTTTCTTCCCTACAAGGGACTAATAAATATTTATTATTTTTTATATTTTGCATGTATGTCCCATACTGGCAACTCCAAGCCAATACTATGGACTATTCTATTCAGGGGTATTGAGACTGACGACTGGGAGGACCTGCTTTGTAATCCCTCTCTGTCAGCCTTTCTCTCTTCCATATTCAAATCCCATGGGTTATGCCCTTATACCCTGCAACCCCCACCAACCCCAATGTAGGATTGTATCTATTTATTTATTTATTCTCTTCCATTGGTGGCTGTGTCTTTTTTCTATTTAACTATTACAGGTTTCAATACCATGGTTGCTTTACATCACTGAGCCTTGTATCTATACTGATCAGAATGACAGGCTTCTTAGCCAATAAGCCAGACAGTTCAGTTTGGTGCAAAGATGCAGAAAATGTGTTCTCAAGTGAACAATTGAACACCATAGATCACGTGTTAGATATTCATTCATCATTTAACACACTCAATAAACTTTATAGAAAACAGATTCGAGCCAGTTGGGAAATCTCTTCCCTTGACAATTACCTAAAAAAAGAGATGATCCCAAGGGGCTTAAGAGTTAACAATATCCCCTCATCCCACTCTGAAAATACAGAGCTAATCAAAGAGTGGGAGACAGCGGCTGGCATATGCTCCAAAACATTTATGCAAATAATATGCAAGCATGAAAAAATTAAACTTGAAGAGACAGATAAAACCCTTGAACAAGAAATTGACAAGGTTCACACATTCCAAACAGATCCCCTATACAGTCAATTGGAGATTAAATTGAAACAGAATCTGGACAAATTTCAGCAAACAATTAAACTCAGGAAACACCAAAAATTCATTAGGGATCTGAGGGACTATGAAACAGGTCACATCTATGGGTCATTCTCACGTAGAACAAGAATGAACTCAGACAATACAATGACCTCTGAATATGACTCCTCAGATACCGACAATGAGCCCAGACAGCAGCTCCCTGTATCTATTCCCAGCACATCTAATTCATCTAATAATAGAGGCATCCTTAAAAAAGGGGTTAATTTTTTAGAGTTGGATCAGAGGGAGGAGCCCCCTCGTCAAACATACCAAACTCGCAACAGAGGCAGGGGAGGGAGATACACAAGGAGAAGACGGTACTAAGTAATACCACTCAAGTGATTAACCTCTCTGACCATGCATTAACCCCTCATGAGATGGATGTCCTTAAAAAGGGCCTCTCTTTTGTACCCACCCCAGCATACAACAAATTCACATGGGTAAAAGACATACACTTGTTCGTTAGAAAGTTGGCTCTATGTAAATACCATCAATTACAGATAGAAAGAAAAACCAAAGACCTGGGCATATCTGCTGATGACTATAATGGTCTGATGGCCCTTGTAGCTTTATTAGATGAAAATGATCCTACCATCACTAAGAGCCTTACAAATCTGAAACCTAAAAGCCGTTTCACACCACACATAGGCAGCTACAGGAATATTGAGGTTTTCTTGGAAGCAGTCAAATTCGAAATTGAAAGCATTAAAAACAGTGATCTTCACTTTCAGCCTAACATGAATTTGACTAAACTGGAGGGGAAAGCTTTACAAACACTCAGAGAAGACAGAGAGACAATAATAAAACCAGCAGACAAGGGCGGCAATATTGTAATGATGAACTCAACCAATTACATCAAAATGGCCCTTAAAATTCTGGACGATAGGGAAACCTATAAAATTCTTCCAACGGACCCTACAAACTCCTTTTTGGAAGAGTACAAACGGATTTTGGACGGGGGACGCAGTAGAGGTCTGTTATCCAGGGAAGAATATGAATTCATTCTCAACAAAAACCCTAGGATAGCGACATTCTACTGCCTGCCAAAAATCCATAAAAATAAACTTGATCCACCAGGACGCCCAATTGTCTCCGGCAATGACTGTCTCACACAAAACGGGAGCATTTATTTGGACCAAATTCTACGCCCGTTTGTTGAATCACTGCCATCCTTTATTCAGGACACCAAGCAGACGCTGGCCCTCCTCTCTAATCTCATGCTACCAGAACCTGTTAATCTATGTAGCTTGGATGTAGAGGCTCTCTATTCCTCTATACCCCATGAGGGAGGTTTACAACATGTCCAGTACTATTTGGAAAAAAGAGGCATTAACCTCTCTGCTCACTCTGAGTTTACACTGGAACTACTTAGATTCGTCTTGACACACAACTACTTTCTATTTAACGACAAATTCTACCACCAGGTGCAGGGCACTGCGATGGGGACAGCTTGTGCCCCATCATATGCCAACCTGCACCTTGGGTGGTGGGAGGAAGTAGTCGTCAAATCACCCAGATTTCTACCTTTTGCCCCCCTGATACACCTGTGGGCTAGATATATAGACGATATTTTAATTGTTTGGAAAGGCACGATCGATGACTTTAATCGGTTTGTAGCCCTCTTAAATGAAAATGTCCACAATCTAAGATTCACTTCTGAGTTCGGAGGGAAAACCCTCAATTTCCTGGACCTGACTGTTTCGATTGAAAATCAATTTCTCCATACTACCCTCTTTAAAAAACCGACTGCCTCAAACAGTCTTCTATACTGGGACAGCTTCCACCCAAAACCCCTTAAACAAGGTATCCCCATAGGGCAATACCTGAGGGCACGCAGAAATTGCAGTACTTTGCAGGACTTTAAGACTCAGGCTGATGTCCTGAGATCACAGTTCAAGGAAAAAGGCTACCCCAATCGGTGTTTAAAGAGAGCCTATAGACGAGCTTTGGAGGCTGAGAGAGAGACTCTCTTGCGCGCTAGCCAACCCACACCACCTACTATCTCCAGCCCTCGCTTGATTGCAACCTACGATGCTGGTTGGGACAAAGTGAAATCCGGAATACAAAAATTCTGGCCACTTCTAACTGGTGATGTGCATCTTAAAAAGTTTTTGGGTCCAAAAGTAGACATCACGGCACGTAGAGGCAAAAATCTAAGAGATCTCCTGGTCCCCAGCCACTTTCAACCAGTACGCTCGGGGATCAAAACATGGCTCCACAGACCCATCACTGGCACTTTCCAATGCGGGCGATGTGTCGCCTGCAAATATATTAAACGCGATTCCAAGAAAGTGACTGACAGTGACAGTAAACAGACCTTTAACGTTACATCCCTTTTTAATTGCAACACTTCAGGCCTAGTTTACCTACTCACTTGCGAATGCAATTGTAAATATGTAGGCAAAACTTTTCGCCCATTCAAAGAAAGGATTAAGGAACACGTTAGATCACCCAAATTAACTATTGAAACGCCAATTGCTCGTCACCTAAGGGAACAACATTCAGGCAAATCACATGGTCTGCGTTTCTGTGGCCTTGAATTGGTGAAACGAGATAAGAGGAAGGGTGACTACGATAGATTCCTTAGACAGCGTGAAAGCTTCTGGATATACAGGCTCAAGACCTTACAACCTAGGGGTCTAAATGAAGGTTTCTCTTTCGCACCATTTATATAAATATATCACGATAACGTACGAGGGTCCCTCACAATAGAGTGGCTAAAAATATTAAAACAAAGGGGGAATAAAGAGGGAGACCAGAATAATATTAAGTCACTCCTCCGTATGACTAATACTGGTAAATCCATAATATGCCCTGTACCTATGTTGGGGTGGTCAAACTGATTTAAATTACTCACCACCATATCAGCTAATGCCCCCCATTTAAAAGTCTAAATAAGGGAAATTAAGGTCCCTTCTTTACCTAATATACACATGTATTATCCGCCCTTTGGAGATGCAGCAACCCTGAGGGTGCTGACACTCTTTTGGGATATGTCTCCAATACATGTATTACACACCCCCTATTACCCCCTGTCGCAATATTTCCTATTTATCCAGACAATCCAGTATTTTTCTCTCTGCTTGCATGTACATTTGTACATAGATATATATATATGTATATATATATATATTTTATATATTTATGCCTTTTTCGCACTTTATTTACCCTTATCATTATCTTTTTCAAATACATTTTACTTTATTTATTTATTTTCTGTTTAATTGTTCACTCTATTTAACATTAAGAGACCCGGCATCTCAAACTCTTAATAATGCTTATTCATATGTCTGCCTGCAGTAATAGGCTCTAGTTTTCTTCTGCAAAATAAAATTACTTATCAATTATTTTCAATATAGCCCCTACTGGGACTTCTTCTGGCATCTATCCAGCACTCTGGCAAACACAGGGTTAACCTTTTTGGTACCCCCCTGCCGGACGGCTGCACTTGCCACTCAAACACTCATTCCCCGCCCACCGACCAATCCCGCTTGAACGCGATGATGACGTCGGCAGTCTGATGGGCGGGCTCATGCCCTTTAAAAATACGGCGGGCTTACTCATACCGGTAAGCTCTTGACAAAGGCGCAAGATTGAGCGCCGAAACGCGCGTTGAGCTAATACCGGGACCACTTGGTCCGAGATTCTATTAGGGATCTAGCTATCTAATACCTAGTACTTTGAAACTTTGGACCTCTTAATAATGATAGGATCTTTGTTTAAACCAGCATTAGTTAGTCCGAGCTTTGTCTAACAAACGTGTGCTTTAGCTGTAAGGGAGTGTATGCCTCTTAAGGATAGACTCTAGGGCTCAGCCAGTATTTGCTATTATAGCACTTATCTATTGTAGGCAGGGAGCTCCTCTATAGCTATAGCTTAACTTGTTAATAGACTAGTCCTCTTAAGGTTTTGCTTGGTTCCCCGTTGGGGCTGTTTATCCACCATTCTATCCTTTTATACTTAGACTCTGGATTGTTTATCTCTGTTTTGTGCGTTCTGAGTAACGTACCTCTGGTGACAAGATACTAGGAGCCAACGATTTTTCTCTACAGGCTCTCGCTACTACAGCTTTACTGCATGGGATGCTAAGCGCTACCCTCTATTTACAGCTAGTGGGCTATCCAGATTAGGGGTCCACTGTTTGTTTTTCCACTAAGGAGGGACGCACGCTAATCAGCTCTACTACCTGGGGCCAGCTTTTAGGACACTGGTCCAAATCATACAATCTCTCTAAGTACTACACCTTATTGCTTCGCACACCTTGTAAAAAAAAGGGGGGTTTTGTGTTGTCATTCCTCTCTAGCGACTCTGCTATTTTGCAATCTTCATTAGGGTGACACCACTGTCTTTCCCTAGATATAGATTAATAGCTATTTACAGCATCTGAAACAGTGTTGCAATCTATTTTTTGATAACAAGGTCTGCTGTGAGGTTACCTCTCGATAGAGGATCCCTTTTCTCCTAACTGTATATACACTTTTTTCACTGTATATACACTTTTAATTTAATTCATTTTATTTTCCTTCACTTTATACTTTATTGTGTTTTTCTTCCCTACAAGGGACTAATAAATATTTATTATTTTTTATATTTTGCATGTATGTCCCATACTGGCAACTCCAAGCCAATACTATGGACTATTCTATTCAGGGGTATTGAGACTGACGACTGGGAGGACCTGCTTTGTAATCCCTCTCTGTCAGCCTTTCTCTCTTCCAAACCCTCCTTATATAATATGTAAGTACAGTAACAATACTAATCTGAAAAAAATGTGATACTAAAGGCAGTGGCGTAATTAAAGTAGAGGAAACCACACACCCTGCAAGAGGCCGCCAAGCTGGCAGACGAGTTCCTAGATACCCGGAGGGACCAGCGCACCCAAAACCGACCAGTCTATACCCCTACAACAACGTTACCAGCTGTGACCTCCACCATCCAGTCACGACCCGGGGTAAGCCAAAATACCTACACCCCCAGGTACCATACTCGTCCTCCGATTCATTGCCACACCTGCAACCAGCAGGGGCATATCCAGCGAGACTGCCCCCGCAACCGACCCAAGCCAAGCTGGAATAATGCAACACCTAGCAACCGAGCAGCCGTGCACTGTGTACAAGCGGAACAATATGGAGCACCCGAGACCGCCACTCCAATGGAAGACCCTTTGGGGGCGCTACATGAGGTAAACCCCATCCAGGCCGCCTCGGATAACCGGCAGGGACACCGACAGGAGGTACACATGGAGGGGAAAAAGGTACAAGGGCTTCGCGACTCTGGGGCTACCTTAACGCTAGTCCGGACTTCAGCTTTTGTTCCCCAACCAACCGGTCAGGAAGCATACCCGGTTGTGACCCGGCAGCAGGCCCGCACCACAGCTCCATCTAACCACTCTGAAGCTCAGGTAAGCAATGAACCTCCCATACCCGCTGTTATGCCCTGGGCGACCCCCTTAGAATTTGGTTCTGAAGTGGCCCTAGATCCCTCCCTGCAGATATACAAGGATCGTATAGACAAAGACCAGGCAGTGCTAGAAGGGGAAAGGTACACCTGGGACAAGGGGTTGCTGTACCGCCACGCAGAGAAAGTAGTGGCCGAATCCATACCCCTACCCGTTAATAAGTTAATTGTGCCTCGGAAGTATAGACTGGAATTATTACATTGCCCATGATATTCCCCTGTCTGGTCACTAAGGAATCAGCCGCACTAAGCACAGGCTGACCCAGAACTTTTTTTGGCCAGGTATCTCACAGGACGTTAGACGATATTGCCAGACCTGTGATTCCTGCCAGAGGGTAGGGAAGAGGGGAGACCAATACAAAGCCCGGCTGCGTTCTCTACCCATAATTGAGGAACCCTTCAGTAGGGTGGCGGTGGATATCATAGGACCCCTAGCAAAACCCAGTCCCTCCGGCAAGAAATATGTCTTGACCGTGGTGGATTATGCCACCAGATACCCAGAGGCAGTGGCCTTAACAAATGTGCACGCGGAAACAGTAGCAGATGCCCTGATGCGAATATTCTCCCGCATGGGATTTCCCCGGGAAATTATTTCGGATAGGGGCACTCAATTTACCGCCGAAGTCACACACCAGCTCTGGAAGATATGTGGGGTACAACAGATCTTGAACTCCGATTATCACCCCCAGTCTAATGGGCTCTGTGAACGATTTAACGGAACACTCAAACAGATGATCCGTACGTTCATAGACACTCAGAAAGACTACTATTTGCCTATAGGGAAGTACCCCAAGAATCCACCGGGTTCTCTCCTTTTGAACTACTATTCGGGAGGAGAGTAAGGGGCCCTCTTGATTTAATCCGCGAACACTGGGAGGGGGAAGGGACCATTAATGGTACACCCATCGTACCATATGTGCTGGAGTTTAGGGAACGCCTGGAGGCTCTGACCCAGACCGTACGCGACAACCTCCAGGCGGCCCAACAATGACAGCGCAGATGGTACGATAAGGGAGCCAGGGACCGCAGCTTTCAGGTTGGGAAAAAGTATTAATCTTACGACCCGTCCACAAAGACAAGCTGCAGGCTTCCTGGCAGGGCCCATACAAGGTGGTAGAACAGTTATGAGATACCACCTATGTGATTGGCCCGGCCGCAGGCGCGGGAGGCAAACGCATGCTCAATGTGAATATGCTCAAGCCATACCATGAGCGTACCGAAGAGGTAACTGCGATCTGCGCGCCTGCTACCGAGGATTTTGAAAATCTGCCACTCCCAGACCTCCTAGACCAAGAGGGCCAGAACGGAGACCTGGGAGAAGTACAGTTAGGGGAGCGGTTAAACCCCCAGGAGCGAACTCAAGTCCAAAGTCTAATCAGGGAAAAAGGAGCCACCTTTTCCAATCTACCCGGGTACACCCCATTGGCCACTCACAAGGTGGAAACCCTACAACAGACCCACCTTCGCCAACCTCCTTACCACATACCAGAGTCCGTAAAATAAAGTATGCGTAAGGAGATTGATGATATTTTACAGTTAGGGGTGATAGAACATTCTGACAGCCCCTGGGCCTCCCCAGTAGTGCTAGTGCAGAAACGGGATGGGACGACCCGTTTCTGTGTAGACTACCGGAGGCGCAACGATAAAACGATCTCCGACGCTTACCCTGTGCCCTGGATAGATGAGCTCCTAGACAAAATGGCCAGGCAACAGTACCTCACCATGATAGATCTGTGTAAAGGGTACTGGTAAATTCCACAAATACCAGTTTAAGGTCATGCCATTCGGGATGAAAATGCCCCGGCTACCTTTCAGAGGATGGTAGATCGGCTACTGGATGGGTTTCAGGAGTATGCTTGCACCTATCTAGATGATATAGCCATTTTCAGCCACTCCTGGACCGAACACCTGACCCACATAGGAGCCGTACTAGACCGGATTAGGGAGGCAGGACTGACCCTCAAACCCAGTAAGTGCCACGTAGGCATGGTAGAGGTTCAGTACCTAGGGCACAGAGTAGGCAGCGGTCAACAGAAGCCCGAACCCGCTAAAATAGAGGCAGTCGCCAAGTGGCCAACCCCCCGTACCAAAACGCAAGTCCTCGCACTCCTAGGTACCGCAGGGTACTATCGTAAATTTGTGTCCAACTACAGCACCCTAGCCAAACCCCTCACTGACTTAACCCGTAAAAACCTCCCCAAGATAGTGGTATGGGCCCCAGAGTGTGAACAGGCATTCAACAGCTCAAGACGGCACTTATTAAATCACCTGTACTTTCTGCTCCTGATCCAACTAAACACTTTCTCGTCCATACAGACGCTTCTATGTTTGGATTGGAAGCAGTACTGAGCCAAGTCGGAGCAGATGGCAGCGAGCACCCAGTGGCTTATCTAACCAGAAAACTTTTACCCAGAAAAGTAAGCTACGCTGCCATTAAAAAGGAGTGCCTGGCTGTGGTGTGGGCCCTCAAAAAGCTGCAACCCCATTTGTATGGACAACCCTTTACATTACTCACAGAACACAACCCTTTGGTGTGGCTGAACAGGGTGTCAGGAGACAATGCCAGGCTGCTGCGCTGGAGTTTGGCGCTGCAGCTGTTTGACTTTACTATCCACTACCGCCCTGGGAAGCAAAATGGCAACGCCGATGGGTTATCCTGACAAACAGACCTTGAAAAGTGATCTTTGAGTACTCCTCCGGACATCCCGTTGGGATCAGACTGTGTATGCCGGCTTGGTTCTGGGGGAGCATTGTGGCAAAACTAGCCACTTAAAACTTTGTATTAATGTATTGCTGTAGCTTTAAGAATGTTAGAACCAAGCGTATACCTATTGTTGTATTTTATGCGAACAAGAGCATTCGTATGCTGGCGGCATGAAAGCCACCAGCATGCATACAGTAGTTTCATGAACAGTGAATTTCAACACTGTTTGTGAAACGAACAAACTACCGAATGGGAGACCATACACAGGAGGTCGTGTGGCTCACATTAAAGATTGCAACATTGTATCTTTCGGTAGTTATTAGAGATTCAGGGTGGCCATGTGGCGGTTGGCCATCTTGGATCCTTTGTTAGCGGTATTTTGTTGTTGAGTGCCTGGAACTAAAATCGGCTACTCAATGGCACGAATACCGCTGGACTTCCAGGCCGTTCGGGAGTACCGGGCTTTCGGTATTTTATCCCTACGGATGTATTCGTGTATTTGATGCGAAGTGTATATTGGATTGTAATTCATGCGGCGTTCAGCTAAATGTGCTGGGATCTGAGCAGTACTTTCACAAAGTGTGCGCTCAGACCCCAGCTATCTACCGAACGGTCATTCGGTAATATAGCATGAATTGTGTAAAAGTTATGTATTTTTATGTGAAATGTCACTTCTGCTGCACGGAGGGAAAATCCACTTAACTGGATATTCTAGTGGGAGTATCCCTCTCGTACAGCAGTGCATGATGGGAGAAAGGTCTTGATTGTTAAGTTCCCCATGTAGTCCCCTACTGTACAACCCCTGTAATGTCAGTAAGGAAACCCCTTGCATGGGGAACCACATAAATACTGTGACCTGTGATTAAAACCTCAGTTGACTCCCAGCCTATGTGTCGTCTAGTTCTTTAGCAGCGCCGAAACGTGCGTTAGGTCTTATGCTTAGTTTTTTCTTTTAAATCACAGCACGGTTTTATGTGCTCACTGGGTGGGGGAGATGGATCCAGTTTGAGTCTATGTAGTGTTAGACCTAGTTGTTAGGTATATGTATTTGAGCAGATCTTTTTGAGTGTAGAATCTCACAGCTGTATTCAGAGATAGCTTAGTTTATTTTTTGTTACACCAACGGATACATTGTTTATAACATATGACCCCTTGGGACTGTGATACACTGAGAGGTCCTAGCAAAGGATACGTTTTATCCACTGCTTATTACTTACTATGGTGTTTTTCTATCTATTTTCTACAGACTAGTATCCAATGCTTAATGTCATTCTAAGCTATATACTGTGAGCTATTCAATTTGGCATCCATATTTTGAGTCCATTTTTCAATTGAGGACAGACTTATTAGTTAGTCACTAATTATTAAGACTTATATTAATGGTGTCAATATAGATTATAGAGAATGAATTTACTGAAATCCAGGATATTATATGATTCTCTATCTTACAATACACCTCTTTATCTGCCTATTCTTATATATAGACGAAGTCTCCCCTGTGTGTCCATATTTGTGATGGTTTTTTAAGTTTACTTTTCTTTTAGGGTCTATTGATGCCCTATAATAAAATGGTTTTTAATTAATTGATTTTTATATATAAGTGCAACACCCATAGAACTCTTTATTGGTGCTCCCAAAGCTCATCTGGCTAGGGATCACCTTCAGTTTAAGTAGTCCTTGGGAAGGAAGGATTTATACAACGCTACCGGGATTACTGTATGCTGTACTTATTTTGCCTGGATGATTTTATGTTGTTCCTGTTACCCAGCGGAGATACTGTGGATTATACTACCTCTCCGCTACAATTACATTCCTATTACATATAATGTCAGCAGACATCAGGCACTTAACACATGCAGAATTGAATTTACTTTATGAAACCAAATACAAAGAGCTTAATATAAAGTCTTATACATACACAGGCTTATTCAATTAACCTATCATAAACAGATTGCTACATGCTCAATCCAGCTTCTTACTATATAAACAGTATAAAGTATTCAGCAAGACTCAGGTGCATGGGTAGCAAGCCTAGTCCCTACTGCCCACTAGAGGGTGGTTTGGGATTTCAGGTGGGTGGTGGTGGGTTCTGCATAAAACGCATGGACCAAGGCCGAAAAGGGAGATCATTTCATCTTCCCTGCCGGCCCATGCAGAGCCAGCTTTGCTATAAGCCCTCTCGGGCTGGTAAGGAGATCAAAGATCTCTCTCACCGGCCACTGGCACTTAGTTCCAGCAGAGGGAGGGAGGGGCCTGGGAGGCTCTATGTTCCTCCTGCAAGCAGGCTGATCGGAGTTTTGCCATGCTTTACCATGGCAACGCTCCGATACAGTGCTTTGTACACAAAGCAAACAACGAAGGAATTTGTTGGTGACATGTAATATCTTACTAAGGTTATGCCGACATTTCCAGAATCATTGTATCCTCTAACTCTGATAACTCTGCATCGAATATACATAAAGAATAACAGAAGATATGTCTGCACACTAAAACATATATATTTTTTTATCTAACTAGTCTGTTTATTCAGTAATGTGAACTATAACGTTAAGCAATTAATTAAATTGTTAAGAAATTACCTAGTGATTTAAGTAATAACAGCTAATAGTCTAATGACTGAAAATGCAGCGTAGTCTTAATTAACAAGATGTCTTCTCAATAACATGGTAAACCAGCTGGGGAAAATTATAAACAACAGTCTTTCATAGTCAACTAAAAGACTAAAGACTCTTCTGATATACATAAAATTAAAAATATATGGATTGTATCAGGTCAACAAGCTAGGGCAGAAATAAGCAAGTGAAATATGCATATTAAAATAACAACTACAGTTACCGTCTTTCCAATGCTTCTAAATGAGTACTGCTCATTGAGAAAGGGGGAATGCAGACGGGCTCTGTCGAGCTAACAGAAGCAGAAGAAATCTTTCCGGCTGTATGAGTGACAGTCGAGGCATTTCGGCGTCCACTTGTAAAGCTGACGATTTCTATAGAATTATTTTTTTTAAATGACCACCTCCAGACAGATAAAGTACTTTAGTAACTTGAATTGCTTTATATGTCTAGAGTGTGCCTTATAAAATTCACTCCTACATGCTTAAATACATGAATGCATTCACACAAAGCAACATAAAAAAAAAAAAAAATGCAAAAAAAAGCCATAAATAGCCATACTGAAACTATAGTGGAACTGGAGAATTTTTCCAAATCCACTACTTTGGCCTTAACTTTGTAGTTTGGTTTTCAATTATCTATATTAAATTCTTTGGTTCCACGTTCCACAATGTTGATACACTATGTCAAATGGTTCCACTGGAAAAATGTAGGAACCCCCGGTGTAGGGAATAAACTACAGAGGTTTACTCATTAAACTATGAAATATAGTGATTTGAATTATTAATTATAAAACATAGACAAAAATAATTGATTAGATTTTTTTTTTTTTTGTAATCCAATTATTTAAGACATATATCATAATAGAAGCCATGTGGTACAAACATGCAAAGTCTCATCAAGAAAGGTAACAAATGCTAGACAATGCCTCCTTTTTTGTTTTGAAGATTAAGCCAATGGTGGAACAGTCTCAGGTGCACAAGGGTGAGTACCATTAAACACCAAGGTCTAGATATACTGGCACACTGAGAATGAGAGAACACTAGATAGTACGCTGTAACGCAAAAATTAAATATACTAGTGGAAACCACTGGAACCCCTCTTTATAAACTTCAGACATTTCCCAGTGTTACAAGGCTGCTATCCAAGACATGCTTATAATCTCGCTAATAGTTGTGGCCCTCAGCCCACTCCCACTACCAGCTAAATAAATTGATAATAAAATTCCAGCATTGCAGCAGGCCCAGGTTATTCTTCAACTTATGCAGTTGAATCCGGCTCTTCTGGAAAACGACATCCGTATTCTCAAAGAGGGTGGTCCACAAGGTGTTGTTCGGTGATGTGAGGTTTGACTGCTCAAGGCTCGAGGTCCAGGTAAGCAGGTGCAGGGATCGGACCTGCCAGCCAGGTATGGAGATGGAAGCAGCCAACAACCCTCCTATGAATGTCGGGGTGCCACAGATATGCACCTCAGTTGCACAGCCCAGATCTGTGTAGAGTAGTCATCCAATGTCTTTCCAATTACTTCAAACTGTGGGTAAAGTTGCGTGGAGAATTTCAGAGAATGAGGTTAGCAGCCATATTGAGGGCAGAGCACGGGAGTTCGAGTGTCAGTTAAGTCCAACAGTGTATTTTTTCCTAGTGATCCCTCCAGTGGGTACTAGGATAACCCCCACCGGTCCAAATGGGGGGAGAAGGACCAACTGGAGTGTCTGATTGCCAATGTGTGTCAGCTGGAGAAAAGATCAGGGCAGCGGCTGTTCACCCCGCTCCTTCCCCGAGTAGGACACAGGGCCCTCCAGCGGCTCCAAAACACCCGATCTGAGTCTCCAGCCACACCAGCAGCCACAAACTGCAGAGCAATCCCTCTATACAGCAGAATCAAATTGTAAGCAGTTTTATTGTTTGGTAGAAAACAGAGAAAGGTTGCGCCAAAGTTAAAAAATAATCAGTAAAAACTATACAACAATAAAAATAATAATACTAGTAAATAAGTTCCAATGTGTGTCAGAAGGTCAAATGGTTTTAGTCTCTAATTCCGCTGTGGGGGTGACTTCTCTTGTTGTAATGGTTCACACCGTCTCGTGATATGGAAGACACAAGAAGAGAGGACCAATCGTGCGGAGTGTATTACAGTAAACGTAGTAGTATTAAATCATATGTATTTCACTCACATTTAGATGAGCTATAGCCAGCTCTGGGTTTGTAGGCATATAGCGGAATAATCCCCGCTTACAGGATGTGTTGGTGCTTGTCCTCCAGGGGTTTGGACCAACTTTCAGAAGAAGAAGATAAAAACAGCAGATAGTGCTCTCTGATGGTATTTTTGGGGTGATGAATAAAATAAGATAAAATATACTCACAAAAGAAGTGCAGGTCTCACTGCACTTTTTGGGTATTATACCACTAACGCTACCCAAAAAGTGCAGTGAGACCTGCACTTCTTTTGTGAGTATATTTTATCTTATTTTATTCATCACCCCAAAAATACCATCAGAGAGCACTATCTGCTGTTTTTATCTTCTTCTTCTGAAAGTTGGACCAAACCCCTGGAGGACAAGCACCAACACATCCTGTAAGCGGGGATTATTCCGCTATATGCCTACAAACCCAGAGCTGGCTATAGCTCATCTAAATGTGAGTGAAATACATATGATTTAATACTACTACGTTTACTGTAATACACTACGCACGATTGGTCCTCTCTTCTTGTGTCTTCCATATCACGAGACGGTGTGAACCATTACAACAAGAGAAGTCACCCCCACAGCGGAATTAGAGACTAAAACCATTTGACCTTCTGACACACATTGGAACTTATTTACTAGTATTATTATTTTTATTGTTGTATAGTTTTTACTGATTATTTTTTAACTTTGGCGCAACCTTTCTCTGTTTTCTACCTTGTATTCCTTGTATAGAGGGTTAGAGGGTTACCCTCTATAAGGTCGCTGCCTGTCCAATATATTATTAGCGCTAACATACACCCCTTTTTCTTTTACTGAGTTTTATTGTTTGATTTACAGCATTTTCTCCTTTTCAAATGTATTTTTTACTCTTATCTCACTCCTTATGATTTGCATACTGTGATATCAAATCCGGTGATATCATAAAAAAGAAAACAGAAAATGCAGCGCAGTCCCTTATCCACTAAACAGCAACAGATTTTGTCAGTTTTTTTTTTTTTAAACTCGTAATCTAGGCAAAAAATAATGGGGGTTTGGTTACATTATATGATCATACATTGCATAAGCCTGCCACAACGTCAACAATTGTCTATCATTTACTGCTCTTAAAGTATTGCATTTGATGCAAAGGTATTGCTTTAAAAGAACACTTTAAGCACCAAAATGCACTACATCACAACTTAGTGGTCATGGTTGCTAGATTATGTTCCTTTGCAAATGTAAGCATTGCCATTTCTGAGAAATTTAGATATTTACATTTGTATTTACATTTGCAGCAGATGTCAGGTTGACAGTCACATCACTAGAGGCACATGCACCCTTTGTCCCCAATGTTTCTCCATGAAAAGTATGATGTCTTAATTGTTGACAGAGAAGCTACTATGAGAAGATTGACCCAGTACCAGTAACTTTTATGTTGAATTGCTTCTTTTTTTTTTGAAGATTATAAAGGTGGGCCTGAATCTAAATCGACCAAGGTACATTCAAACATTAAAAATAATATATGTTTTGTAACTTGTGAATATGTATAGTTAGCTGTGGCTGGTAAAATGTTATTTTACCTCTCAGATACAGGTTTTTTTTTTATCACTAATGAGCACAATTTATATTATACTATTTTGATATCTTTTTAAACCACATTGAGTTTCAAAATAAACAGAATTAACCTTATTCCTGAATTGCATTCAACCTTCCAGTTCCTCTACTCCAATTCTTCAAAATGCTGAGTGTTTCATGAGTCGTAGTCCGTAGAAACATTGGTGATAAAGAGTTCCTGGTAAATAACATACTTTATAAGCTGTTATTCATGTTCTATCCTTATAGTCACGTTCTTTATATTTACTTTTTCACTTTACTGCCATTACAGACGCAAATTACACTATTAAAAGGTAATGTCATGTCTTGCAGCAAATTCAATGACACCAGTGTCTATTCGTTTTGGTGAGACTGAAAGGAAACTGATGTGAGCTGAGAGATACATATTTTGGATCTACTCTGTCACAACAAGGTGTGGAGACAAAATTTAAACGGTGTTCTATGTCAATAGCTGTAAAATATAAGCATTCACTATAGCACATGCATTACTTGCTGGGTGACAGATGATAACAAATAGATGGGGTTTTCACTGAACGTGTTACTGTGTATTTTTCTTTTCTCCAGAGGAAACGCGATAATTGAATGAAATAAATAGGAAAGGGTGACTGCGGATTGGGAATAAAATATCAGTCACATAATGTGTCTACTGTTAGAGTGTGTGTATCCGTCACTGCAGCTGACATTTTTCATATTAGCTAATATTTAATATGTTTTTCTAAGGAAATAGTTGATCAGTGCAGTGCTGGTTTCACAGGTAAAAGTGGCTGTCATGAAAAGCTCATTGCAAATTGTGTCAAGTCGCTACAACTAGAAGCTCTGTGATATATCAACAGCTGATGGGTAAGTAGGCTTGCAGCCAAGCTATCTTCTTGAATTATGTGTTTGCTTTTTGAAACATTAAGTCCTATGCAATTAGTTTCCAAATCTTTTAAAGTCTGCTCTGGCAGTCATATATTTGCTATACTTTAGAGCTGTGCTATTTTTATCTTCTTAGCACAGCATAGATAAACCTATAGAAGAATTTGAGTTGTAGCAGGCATTGTTTAGAATGGTGCTGGCTGGAGTGTTTGCCATTAATTAGAATGTTATATGCAGTGTTTTGGTGTATTAGAGCCAGACCTTTACAGCAAAACTAGCTTATACATTATGATATGACATTAGATGACATGGTAGCATTAATAGTTTGCTATATCTTTACAGAAAATCACACAACATTACATAGTTATATAGTATCTCATACTTAGAGAATGTTTCCAGTTTGTGTATTTGGATCTTAAAGCTGCTCTGTCAGGCCTGTATCAAAAATGAATATTTCATAAAGATCGACTCTTATATATGGGAGGAAAAAGCAAATGTAAGCATTTGATTGGTTGATTGATTGGACTACGGATGACGTGGTGTGACGTCAGACAGGATGTTTGAAAGTAAACAATGAGATCTTTGCCCAGTGCTGGATTATGTGGTAAAGTATGGTTTTAACCTACTCCGCCTATTTTTTTTACAAAGAAAAGTGTGTAAACAATTGTTATGGTGCACAACAGGGCATTATTAACTCAAAAATATATATTTTGGTTGAAAAAGGATAATAGTAACCCTTTACATGTAATCAGTTACTGACCTGCTGATTTCAAATAAATAAATTAATTTCAATTAATTTCAAGAAATCTCAGCCACATGGATCCCCCTCACTCTAGACCGAGGAGGCTGGGAAAAGTAGTAGTGAATGTGGCAAGGTATTAAACACAGTATTACCACACTGACTAGTATTTCTTTTAATATATATAAAGCATTTGCACCACTCTTGCAAGGACAATAATTCATCACCTGGTGGTCCAGTGCGCTGCTGTTGCAACCACAATCCTCCTGGTCTGGAGCTCTGTGGTGGTGATGTCAGAGCACAGACTGGGAAACACAGTGCCTGCGCACTGACTCCCTTACAGAGAGCCAGGACCAGGGCCGGTGCAAGGATTTTTGCCGCGCTAGGCAAAAGTAAAGTTTGCCGCCCCCCCCCCATGTGACATCACAATGCCCCACCCATATGATCTGCCATGTTAACTAACGCCAGTGCTGCAGTGCCGCCGTGTTTACATTAAAAGGCCTGCAGGGACAGGCTATAGACACCAGAACCACTACATTAAGCTGCAGTGGTTCTGGGGACTATAGTGTTTCTTTAATGTGAGGTAAATTAGAGATTAGTGCCACAGATAATATACTAGATTGCCTACTTACAACCAGATGAGGATGATGATGGGCTCTAGCTGCAGTCTGGCACCACTGGTCTGGTGTAGAACAGGATCTCTGGAGGCTGTTTGTAACTGTGGTCCCAAAAATCAATGTTCTGGGAGAACGGGAAGCAGCTCCCTTTTTTGGGGGCCCTTTACACAGCTCAGGGTCCACCTTCATGTTCCACCAATGAGTTTGTTCACAGGGGGTGGAGTGTGTAAGGGATGTCCTGATATATGTGTAAGGAATGCATTGTGTGAATCTGTGTTTGTATGTGTAAGGGCTGCAAAGTGTGTTTCTGTGTATGTATGGGATGCAGTGTGTGCGTCTGTAAGGGGTGCATTGAGTGTGTGTAAGGAATGCATTGTGTGTTTCTGTGTGTGTAAGGGTTGCATGATTGTGTGTGTGTGTGTGTGATGGATGTCAATCTCTTTCTTCCCCTCTCTCCCTTGTCACTCTCTTTCTCCCCCCCTTGTCACTCTCTTTCCCTCCCTCCCTCCCTTGTCACTCTCTTTCCCCCCTCCCTCCCTTGTCACTCTCTCTACCCCCATTCCTCCCTTGTCACTCACTCCCCCCCCATCCCTCCCTTGTCACTCTCTTTCCCCCCCTCTTGTCACTCTCTTTCCCCCCTCTTGTCACTCTCTTTCTCCCCCCTCCCTCCCTTGTCACTCTCTTTCTCCCACACCCTCCCTCCCCACTCTTTTTCTCCCCCCTCCCTCCCCACTCTCTTTCTCCTCCCTCCCTCCCTTTTCACTCTCTTTCTCCCCCTCCCCCTCCCCACTCTCTTTCTCCCCCCCTCTCTTCCCACTCTCTTTCTCCCCCTCCCCACTCTCCACTCTCTTTCTCCCCCTCCCCACTCTCTTTCTCCCCCTCCCCCTCCCCACTCTCTTTCTCCCCCCCTCCCTTCCCACTCTCTTTCTCCCCCTCCTCACTCTCCACTCTCTTTTTCCCCCTCCCCACTCTCTTTCTCCCCCTCCCCACTCTCTTTCTCCCCCCTCCCTCCCTCCCCACTCCCCACTCTCTTTCTCCACCCTCCCTCCCCACTCTCTTTCTTCCCCCTCCCCCCCACTCTCTTTCTCCCCCCTCCCTCCTCCCCACTCTCTTTCTCCCCCCACCTCTATTGTAGCGTGGCTGAGCTCTGTATGGTCCGCGGGTACAGGGAGCTTTTGTTTCCTGTACCCGGCCGGACTAACATGAATTGCACACTCAGAATTGCATAATCGCTGAGCGCTTCCCTCCTGTCAGCCCCTCTCCTCATGCTGCGCCTGGGCGGTGAGGCCTCATGGACGCACCAGTCAGGGCAAAGCTGCAGCTGCCTGAGGCTCTCTACAGAGCGCTCGGGCGGCTGCAGCATGAGGGGGTCCGGCGCTCCTGGCGGTGCCCCCTCCCAAGGGGCGCCCTAGGCGGCTGCCTAGTCCGCCTAACAGGTAGCGCCGGCCTTGGCCAGGACTGCAAGGGTGTGCGGCTGCACCACAGACCAGGGAGTCAATTTCTAAAGAGCTGGTAGGGATATCTTATGAACTCCCTGTTGACTTAAGGAGGTGTAGGGGGGAGGAGCAATATTATGGGCATCTGGCTCTGCTGAAAGTAACCTTTTTCATGTGGCGCCTGGGGAATATGCACCCACAGCCCCCTTCTTATGTCACCACAGTATACCTCTCAACAGTCCCTATCTAGGAGGGATAGTCCCTATTTGGGAAGGAATCCCTCTGTCCCTCTTTTCTATCCTAATGTCGCTCTTTTCTAAGAAAGCCCTTAGATAATGGAACGTGTTAGTGAAGCCCATTTTTGTAGCGGTGACTGTGGTGTTACATCTGTAATTATAGTCGTATGGTTTGTGTACATTGGGGTACTGTGCACTCACGTTTGGCTTATCATTTATATAGTTTTGAAGTTGCCTAAGATACAGAGGCATGCGCCTGAAGCTGCATCGAAAAAACCCGGAATCGTACATACCAACGAAAATCAAGACCCAGAGACAACTAATCTACCAGTTGCACGTGTGAAGACATACAAAAAAACAACGCACCTGTAGATACATCGGGGCTACCCTTAAGTAAGAGGTGTAGGCCTACATAACGTGGTGATATACAAAATCATAGACGTAGATCACATAAGACATCAAAACCCAACACAACAAAACATGACCTAAACACTCAATTCAGTAATGATGTATTTGTTCCTGGATCTACTCGTGGTATTTTACAGTGTTCAAAAAATATAGTTTTTTGGCACTAGGTGAAAGCAACCATACAGGGTGTAATCTTTAGCCAAATTAGCAAACTTTGGTGACTTCTATGAAGTACAGGGTTGTGCTCACAGCTTAAAAATTGATTGTGTGAGCTCGGTCTTTAGACACAGTTATAGCTTGTTAGCACAAGCTGGTCACGGCAACACCTGTACATCAGAGAACAATAATACAAGTTTACACCATGACTTTGTATGTGGCTCATTAAAGTGGTGGTCAAATGAGATGTTGTTTTGGCAGGTGTGATCAAAGTAGCTTCGCCACTGGCTTTTGGACGGGCCTGTTTGGCAGTCTCCTACCCTCTATGGCCCCTGTGATAAAACTTGGTTTAAATCACAGTTGAGCCTTTTTGGACTTGTAAAGCAGCACTTCGAATTCCCGAAGCACTTCGAATTACCGAACAACCGCATGAACCAGAGACCACCCTTTGGGCATGGGATCATGCCGTCGGTCGGTAAAATACATGACTTCAATAAAATTTTTGAACCCCTGAACTGATCTGGGTGATTTTTGGATATGTTGGTCACCCAAATCAGGGCTATCAGGGGATGAAACCTTTGTGTGGATATTATGTGTTTTGGGGTACTTTGGGGACTTTTTAGAAATGTGTGTTTTTTCTGCCTGGAGATAATTGGGTTAATACATTATCTGACTCAATTATCTCCCAGGAAGAGGGGAGGGATTGTATGCTAGGTGTAGGAGTGCCTTACATTGTTAATATTTTGTAAGTTTGTGTTCCTGTCCCAAACAAGGTCCATGTGGGCGTACACCTTGCTTGGGGATTTGCATAAAAGGCCAGTGTGGCTCCCATTAAAAGGAGATTTGTTTTACCCTTCATGAATTCTAAGCTCATGTTTGGGGATTGGAGAACTACATGCACTCTGGGGATTGCTATATCACAATACTCCCCTGAGTATAATCACTAGCTCTTATAAGAGCTGTTAATGCTACACTCTCTGGACTAGGAGATGTCTACCCACTGGAAGCTGGATCCTGGTCTTTGGTCCAGGGTGGGTGGAAGACGGTGAGACCCCAACCAAGCTGCGGTGGTTCTTGGGATCTATGGTGGTTATGGTGTTCCAGTAAAGTGCCTATGGTGCTCGCAAATACTAGGAAGCAGTGTATGACAGAGGTACCCGGTCAGGGTGCCAGGCGGTCCGTCACATTTGGTGGCAGCGGTGGGACGAATTCCTAGGAGTATAGAAGCATCCTGGAGACACCGGAATCATTGGATTTATAATTGGGCAATGCTAGCATTTGTGAAGCGCCCCTGGTTGCGGAGAAACTCAGGAGATGGAGCAAGCTAGCTCCCAGGCAGCATCCCCATACGAGGAGGAGTTCCAGTGGAGACTTCAAGATGCACTGGCTCAGGAGTATGGCCCTGTTTCAGCTGAGGTGAAACCATACTGGAGAGAATCTGTAATGCGAGACCTCTGGCAGGAGTCTATGGAGGTAGCACAGCTTCAGCGAAAAAAGAAGCTTCCAAGTACATTGCACCGCGGGCAGGAACAAGTGACCCAACGAATGGTGATCCTGGGAGAGCAACCCTTGATGGAGTGGGTAGGGCACCTTGAGTTCCTGGTCAAGAGAGAGATGATGCTGGACTACTCATACCGGGCGTTATGGTGGTACCCAGTCCAGCGAGACACTTGGGTGGCAGAGAGCGTTCAGGCAGAGGGGAAGGGCTATGATGGCCCGGCCTGTTTCTAAGGGCCATGGAGGAGGACGATGACTTTGGGAGTCCAGAGGAGTCACGGTTCTGGGCTATTTATTGTTACCGGGAAAAGATTGTTCCCAGGAGCTATTGAGCTGGGACAAGATTTCACCCACCTGGTTTCTATAGAGTGGGAGCTGGAGCAGGAATACCAACACATGCTCCACTCAATCTGACCCCAATATACCCTGCAGGAAAGCTGGGTGGCAGACCCAGATCTAGGAAGACCCGGCTGATGTACCCCCTGCTCCGCTATCAGCTCCAGTAGTAGGTGACCTCATCAAGTGGTCCTGGGAAGACCCCCAAATGGCAGGTGGGGATGGGACCGAGGTCTCTCCACTGGCCCTACAGGGATGCTGGGCAGTCGGCCCAGATTCCCAACTACAGCTGGAGTTACTTGGTGTAGGGACAGTCGGTCCTACTCCCCAGTGGCAGTGTACCATACAGGGAGAGGAGAGACAACCGGTCTCTCTCCCCAGCGGCAGACAGTGTTACCGGGAGTGGAGATAGTCGGTCTCACTACCCAGCTCCAGGCAGCATTACCGGGAGTCAAGACAGTCGGTCCAACTCCCCAGCAGCAGTATGGGTTAAAGGGAGGAGAGACAACCGGTCTCTCTCCCCAGTGGCAGACAGTGTTAACGCAAGAGGAGATTGTCGGTCCCTCATCCCAGCAGCAGCAAGCAGCCCTTGGGGTGGAGATGGTCAGTCCCACTACCCAACACTAGACAGCGCTACCGGGAGTCAAGACAGTCGGTCTGACTCTCCATCGGCAGCTTACCTTCCAGGGAGAGGAGACAACCGGTCTCTCTCCCAAGCAGCAGGGCAAGTTATTGGGAGTGGAGACTGTCGGTCTCACTCCCCAGCAGCAGTGTGCATTACAGGGAGAGGAGCATATCACCCTCTCACCCCAGCGGCAGATAGAGACACCTTGGGAGGGGACAGTCGGTCCCCCTCCCCAACCACAGGATGTGGAGACGGTCGGTCTTACCATTCAGAAGATGGGGCTGTCGTCCAGAGACATGCCTGCTGGCATCTCCCCAACAGAAGAGCTGGCATCAGGGCAGAGAGCAGCTGGCCTCTGCCCTACCTGCCCCCTTGTTACAGGGCAGAACTACGTATCAGTCCCCCCAGCAGAAGCGCTGGCACCAGGGCAGAGTGTGGTTGGCCTCTGCCCAACCAGTACGTACAAATTTATGCCTGGGAGCGCAAGGGATATCGGGGGTGGTGGATGCTCACTCTGCAGCATGGGACCGCCAGGACAAAGCTGGACACTCGAGAGCTACAGGTCCAGTACTTGGTTATGGATGGGCTACTCGACTAACTCAGGTACCGACCGACAGGAGGTCAGGTACCTAGTTAGTCTCCCCATGGGAGAGAAGATATGTGACGAAAGTAACTTCGCCACTGGCTTTTGGAGGGGCCTGTTTGCTAGCTCCCTACCCTGTGATTATGGCCCCTGTGATTAAACTTGGTTTAAATCACTGTTTGTTCCATTTTTGGACTTGTGAAGCAGCACTTCGAATTCCTGAAGCAATTCCAAGTGGCACTTTGAATTAACGAACAACCGCATGAACCAGAGACCACCCTTTGGGCATGGGACCATGCTGTCGGTCGGTAAAATACATGACTTCAATAAAATTCTTAAATCCCTGAATTGATCTGGGTGATTTTTGGATATGTTGGTCACCCAGATCAGGGCTATCAGGGATGAAACCTTTGTGTGGATATTATGTGTTTTGGGGTACTTTGGGGACTTTTTAGAAATGTGTGTTTTTTCTGCCTGGAGATAATTGGGTTAATACATTATCTGACTCAATTATCTCCCAGGAAGAGGGGAGGGTTTGTATGCTAGGTGTAGGAGTGCCTGATTCTCTGGTACTGTTTTGGGCAGAGGACCATGCCTGAGGTGGGTCAAATACATGACTTCCATAACATTCTTGAACACCTGAATTGATCTTTGGATATGTTGGTCACCCAGATAAGGGTTTTCAGGGGATGTAACATTTGTGGGGATATTATGTTTTTTCGGGTACTTTTGGGACTTTTTAGAAATATGTTTCTTTTCTGCCTGGGTTAATACATTATCTGACTCAATTATATCCAAGGCAGAGGGAAGGGATTGTATGCTATTTGTAGGAGTGCCTTACATTGTAAATGTGATATTACCTATTGGTTTGTAAGTTTGTGTCCCAAACAAGGTCCATGTGGGCGTACACCTTGCTTGGGGACTTGCATAAAAGGCCAGGACGGCTCCCATTAAAGAGAGATTCGTTTTACCCTTCATGAAGTCTAGGCTCATGTTTGGGGAATTAGAGAACTACATACACTCTGGGGATTGCTATATCACAATACTCCTCTGAGTATAATCACTAGCTCTTATGAGAGCTGTTCCTGCTACGCTCTCTGGACTAGGGAAAAGTCTACCCACTGGAAGCTGGATCCTGTTCTTGGGTCCAGGGTGGGTGGAGGACAGCTAGTTTGTGGTGTCAACGGTGGTTATGGTGTTCAAGTACAGTGCTTATGGTGCTCGCAAGTACTAGGAAGCAGCGTTTGACGGAGGTACTCGTCGGACTTTGTTCAGACACTTATTGATACCCCTTTTAGCGGCTACACATTCATAGTGCATAATGCCGGTCATTATGATTCCTACTTTGTGGTGAACCAACTACTTAAGGAGAAAATTGAGGTAAAATTACTGGCTCGAGGTGGTACATTACTCTGTGTTACTGTATCTGATTTTGGTATCCGGTTTAATGACTCATTACATTTCTTACCCATGAAATTGAGCAAGCTACCGCAGGCCATGGGATTCGAAGGTAGTAAAAGTTATTTTCCACACTTTTTTAACACAGCAGAGAATCAAAATTATATTTGCCCAATGCCCTCTGTTGACTATTATGGTGTTGCACAGATGATGCCTGATGAAAAAAGAAATTTCATGGACTGGTATAAGTCAAACCAACACTGTGAAGTCAACTTTTCAATTAAACGTAAAAAATATTGTATTGAGGATGTTAATATCCTGAGAGAGGCATGCACCTGCTACAGAGCAAGTGTTATGGAAATGACAAGAAAAGAAAAAACAATTAAGGGTGCTTGTGGTCTTGAAGTTGTCGTAGATTATTTTGACCCGTTCCAAATTATTACCCTAGCATCTGTATGCCTGGTCATGTACAGATTAAAATTTCTGTCCAAGAACACATAACAATTATGCCCTCTGACATTTACCATAAAACTCAGAAGCATTTTTCTACAGCATCTATCCAGTGGCTGATGTATGTTGAACACCTTACAGGGTGGTGAAAAAGTTGTTGGTAACTCAGTTTTGGATGGTTACACTCTGATCAATGGTAAACATACAGCTTTTGAATTCCATGGTTTATTTTATCATGGCTGCCCTCTTTGTTGCATGGGTAAGGACATTAACAGAGTTACAAACACCACATTTGCACAGTTGCACCATAAAACCATGGTAAAGACACATTTTGTTGTTATGATGTGTGTGCGATGTGGGAGCATGATTGAACAAACATGTTACAAACTGACAGGTGGCTACATAATTTTGTCCTTGAAAATGATTTTCCTCAGCCTTTGAATCCTCGTGATGCTCCTCGTACAAGCACTATTAATTGTATCACAAAACGGTCCCTAGTGAGTGCATACACTATTATGATTTCACCAGTACCCAAATGTAAATAAATCAAAAAGATAACCCACAGGTCATCCAGAAATATCATTTATAATGACTTCCAGTCTTTTAACAACTATTTTGAAATTGCAAAAGTAAAAATATACTAAATTGCTAAATTCTTTCTAAATTCTTTATGGGGTAAATTTGGACAGAAACCTAATTTGCAAACCACTAGTGTGGTGTCTGACCCTGATGAACTTTTTGGCTATGTATTTTTACCCCAATATGAAGTATCATCTTTAGATTTCATAGATGACTTCACAGTCATGCTTAGCTGGAAAAATGCAAAAGGTTTGGAAGGCATGGCTCGTAACACTAATATTTTTATCGCGTGCTTTACCACAGCCTTCTCCCGACTTGAGTTGTATAATGAGACATTCTAAAGGAGAGATGTTTGTACCATGACACTGGTTACAAACATGACACTGTTAGCAAAGACAGAGACTGGAACTCCCATCTAGGTAACTATCTAGGTGAACTAACTAGTGAGTTACCGGATGACACATACATCACAGAGTTTTTGTGTGCAGGGCCTAACCTGACTGACAAAACAATTCTAAAAGTGAAAGGTATAACACTGAATGCTAGCAACGTTACGCTGATTAACCTTGACAGTTTGACCTGGTACTGGACTATCCACTACATCCAGGGCCTGATGAACAGAAACATATTATAATACAACAAACAGGAATCATCAGAAACAAATTATGTTTGCAGATAGAAACACAACCACTTCACAAAACACAACAGTGTGTATACACTAAAAGACACCAAATGTATACTGGAAAATCACAATTCCTTTTAGAATCTTTTGAAAATGCCACTAGTAGATTGTGACAGACACCTGGCACCCCGACCGGCTACCTCCGTCAGTCGATGCTCCTATTGCTTACTGAGGATTCCAAACACTCCACCAGACACCATAAGCACTGTTATCCCCCCGCTTTACAGCTTGGGTGGGAACTCTCTGTCCTCCACCCACCCTGGACCCAAGGATCCAGCTTCCAGTGGGCAGACCTCTCCTACTCCAGAGAGCGTAGCAGGACCAGCTCTTAAAACAGCCAGTGATTATAATCCCAGGGGAGAATAGTGATATAGCAATCCCCAGAGTAGATACAGCCATTTCCCCCACACATGAGATGAGGCTCTATGTTGAGGGTAAGCAGGAACTCATTTTTAATGGAGGCACACTGGCCTTTTATGCACGTTTCCCAACAAGGATGACACCCAGGTGGACCTTGTTGGGCACAGGGACAAAAAGGGAATAAACTAATAGGAACAGTAATTAACTGTGCAACACTCCCATAACACACATACAATCCCTCCCCTCTGCCTGTAAGATAATTAAGGCAGATAATGCATTAATTTAATTATCTCCAGGCAGAAAAACACACATTTCTACAAAGTGTAATAAGTACCGCAAAACACAACATATCCCCATAAACACCTTGATAGCCCTAATCTGGGTCAACAACATATCCAAAAATCACCCAGATCAGAGCAGGGTTTCAGGAAATTCCTGGAAGTCTGTTTCTGACCGACCGCACTCTTGGATTCATGCCCAAAACAGTTCCAGAGAATTAGGCTGTGCAACCATTGAAGTAACGCTCGAATTACCGGACGGAATGGTGAATGAGCATAATCAATGTGTGTCCCTTGTTTGTGGGCTTCGACTCACCGAACGCCGTTCGACTCTCGTTCGAATAGTCGAAGTTCCCTGGAAGGTAACTGTTCAGTGGTGTTCGTGCCGTCGCGTGTCTGATTTAAGTTCCATGAACTCGACGACAAAACACCGATGAACACATTCGACTGTAGTTGAAGTGCCACTTCAAAAGTTCAAATCTGTTTTAGTAGAAGTCCAAGAGGCAGAAACAGTATCTTTAACCCCCAGTTCACCACAGGGCCATAGTCACAGGGTAAGAGGCTGGCAAACAGGCCCCTCCAAAAACCAGTGGCGAGGTCACTTTCGCCACATAGATCATATGGCTACTTACTTGTAGATTTGAGACCAACAACTCCTGAAGAGTATCGTTTAAAAAAGGTATTTTCCCACCAGCCCTGCCAGTGGTAGACATTTATAAAAAAACATCTAAAAAGAGATAGAAATTTACGCATGTTTCATTTTCTACATTGTCTCATCGACTATGAACATGTTTCAGATAATAAAGCGCCACTGGGATGTATTAAAAACTTTAATCAAAGCATCTTCAACGCAGAGAAAAGCCATTTTAAGCTCAGCGTCCCATGATTTAGTCCCAGCCATATGTGAAATCACACTCAATACCCTCAAAGGAAGAATACCTTTACCACCTCATCAATTTAAACAACGTAGAAAGTGGCGAAAAATATAAAATCATTGTGTGATAAAAAAAATTTGATTGTTAAGAAGGAACAGATGGTTAAACAGTCTGGTGGATATTGCTTCTCTGCTTGGTTATGCTATATCGCTTCTTACCGGTCTTCTCTCTAACCGACAATGGAATATGCTGAAAAAATTTATTTGGTTCCTAAAAAAGAGTTGCATTTAATACAAAAGAACACTCATGAATCTCACTCTGCTCATGAGTCTGTAACACAAAGACTTGATGCGGATACTATGTCTCTACTTCAAAGTAAAAATTTGCCAAGAGCTGGGAAGATATCAAGGTACACCACAATAATGCAAAAATATTTAATAAATGCAAAGCAGAGTGACCGGGACAAGCTGAACTTAACACTTTTATTACCACGTGGAGATTCCACACCCCGGAAACTCATCAGCCACCAATTACTCTACCCTCTCATGTTTCAGATAATGTTATTGGTGATTTACTCCATAATGTTTATGACCACTATAAAAAGAACTCAGAACTGTTGCTTACCAGAATGACGCATGTAAAACACATTGCAAATTGGAATGATAAGGGAAAGTTTGGTTATAAAAACACAGTTGTACCTGGTTCTAATATACTAGGTCTGGTTCGGAGTGTACAGCAAAGTAGTGTTACAGACCTCGGGGCTGGGACAGTTTTTTAAGGCCATGGCTGAACCCAACATCCCTTTTACAGTTGTAGGTAACTCGTCAAATAGAGACTATCTGGATCATTAAAAAATTCAAAACCATGCAACTATAATTCTAGCTGTAACATCACAGTCACCACTACAAAAATGGGCTTCACTAACACATATGCCATTAACTGCATGAGGGTTAACTACTCCTCATGGTTATTTATTATCTAGGAAGCGTTCACCTACCCGGCAGCCCTCTCTATATAAATATATATATATATATATATATATATATATATATATATATATATATACATATATATATATATATATATATATATTTCTAATAATCATTGTTTTCTTTTTAATGTATGGGTTGAAACGTATTATGTTTTTTTATTCATGCATTGTACTTTTCATTGTTTACATATATTGCTATTTTATATTATTCGTCTTATTTTATTTACTGTCATTTTTATTTATTTATTTATTCATTTTCTTCTATTACGTAAAATATTGTCAAAATAGGGGATTATATCCTTTAATGGGCGTGGCTTCAGGGGAAAGGGGCCGGACACCTGTCAAATTCTAGTTAGATGACATATATGGATTCCTACTACTTACTCCTAAAGCTATAGTTTTAATCTACCTTGGTGTCCACCCACTGTGAGGGTTTAAAATGTCAGTTTTACTTACCTCTACTCCCTCACTGTGCAGGTCTCGCCACTCCATCTCGTGCACAGCAGTTGCAGCACCAATCAATTTCTCTCTGGAAGCAGCATTTAATTTGAGAACTGAGGCTGACTCAGTGTAGGTTTCTACACAACTGTAATGTTTTACGTAACATGGTTAAAACTAAAGCACCACTGCACCCAGACCACTTCATTGAGATGATGTGGTCTGGGTCAGTGACGTACACATGACCCATGGGGCCCCGGTGCGAAAATTGTTCCGTGGGCCCCCCCCCTGCACTTACTCTGCACGGGCTGGGGTCGCAACACATGGCGGTGGGCACCTGGTCGCAGGGGTTGCAGGGCCGCGACCCCTGCGACCGCGGTGTGTACGCCAGTGCATGCAGAAGCACACACACTTAAAGGACCACTACAGACACCCAGATCACATCAGCTCAATGAAGTGGTCTGGGTGCCAGGTCCCTCTAGTTTTAACCCTGCAGCTGAAAACATAGCAGTTTCAGAGAAACTGCTATGTTTCACTGAGGGTTAATCAAGCCTCTAGTGGCTGTCTCATTGACAGCCGCTAGAGGAGCTTCCGCGAAGACACTGAACGTCCATAGGAAAGCATTGAGTAATGCTTTCCTATGGGCGGTTTGAATGCGCGTGCTGCTCTTGCCGCGCATGCGCATTCGGCGCTGACAGGCGGAGGGATCCCCAACGCCAAGGGAGTCCGGCACTGGAGAAAGGTAAGTGCTGAAGACACACACACTCTCACGAACAGACGCATACACACTAGCTAACAGACACACACATTTACTGACAGAGACACACTCAGCGACAGACATACATACACACTCACAAAACATACACTCTCACTGAAAAACATCAAACAGACTCACTAACAGACACACTCAGTAACAAACACACAGTGACACACTCACTGACACTCACTAGAAGACACACACTCAATAACAGACACTCACTGACGCTCACTATCAGACACACACACACACACACACACTCACACACACTAACACACATACTAACACACACACACTAACACACACTAACACACACACACACTAACACACACACTAACACTAACACACACACACACACTAACACACACACTAACACACACACTAACACACACACACACACACTAACACACACACACACACTAACACACACACATACACACACTAACACACACACTAACACACACACACACTAACACGCACACACATGTTTTTTTTTTAAGTTTAATCCCCCAGCCTCCTTATCTTTTGGAGGGCTGAGGGGATTCCCTGGGGTCCAGTGGTGCTGCTAGGATCCTGGGTGGCCGGTCCTGGGGGCAGGTTGGCGGGCGCGCGAGGGAGCACTCTCCCCGTGTGCTCCCTCTTCAGCTCCCTCGCGCGCCGCGTACTGATGCCGGAGCCGGAATATGACGTCATCTTCCGGCTCCAGTATCAGTGCGGTGCGCGAGGGAGCTGAAGAGGGAGCACACAGGGGAGAGTGCTCCATCGCGCGCCGCCAGTCTGCCTGCCTGCCCGGTGATACCAGGGCCAGCCTCGGGGGGCCCTGAGGTGGCCAGCTTCTGGGCCCCGCAGGAGAAGAGGCTGGCCCAGTGGGTACATACCAGGTCACAGGGGCAGACGGGGCCCCTGGTGGGTTGGGCCCAGTTGCAGCTGCAACCCCTGCAACCCTGGTATGTACGCCACTGGTCTGGGTGTCTTTAGTATTCCTTTAAATGTGCTCTTACCAAGCAAAAATTCAGGGTTACTTGGTTTTATAACCTACAAATCACTATATTCATTTTGGCAAAATCTTCACAAGCATGTGAAAAGGTAAATAATAATATTGCTTACATTATATTTCATATATTTCAAGTGTTTCCTACATTTCTAATCCAATCTGTCTTAAGCATCAAATTACGCTTACTCTTAGGTTATTACTCTTTGAATTATTTTGCTGCTGCCAGGATTACTCATCTGTAATATATATATATATATATATATATATATATATATAAAAACAAAAAAAAACGAATGGCATGTAAAATGTTTAACCCCTTCAGGACAGAGTCAATAGTGCACGTTCTGATCAAAACAAAACGTAAACAAAAAATGGAATTTGCGCTATATGTCTGTTCAACCGTAATTCACCGCTGTCACATTAAGTGCACCCACACTTATTATATAGAATTTTGTTCAGGAGAAACAGGGCTTTAATTTATCATTAACTATTCATATATTGAACATAATTTATTATGAATAAAATTAAAAAAAATGTGAGAAAATAAGATTTTTGTTTAAATTTGTATTTCGTCTGACATTTTAGCTGTGAATGTCATAATACTGTTAGGTTTTACTGCAAAGAAATGCACATATTTGTAATCAGCGATGTCTCACGAGTACAACAGTACCCCCCATTAACAGGTTTTATGGTGTTTTGGAAAGTTACAGGGTCAAATATAGAACATTCCATTTTCAAATTGAAATTTGCCAGATTAGTCATGTTGCCTTTGAGACGGTGTGGTAGCCCAGGAATTAGAATTACCCCCATAATGGCATACCATTTGAAAAAGTAGACAACCCAAGGTATTGAAAGTGGGGTATGTTTAGTCTTTTTTAGTAGCCACTTAGTCACAAGTTAGCGTTCTTATTTGTTTTTGTGGGAAAAAAGCAAAAAAATTATATTTTGCTAGTGTTTGTGACTAAGTGGCTACTAAGAAAGACTGGACATACCCCACTTGCAATACCTCGTGTTGTCTAGTTTTGCAAATGGTATGCCATCATGGGGGTAATTCTCATTCCTGGGATACCATACGCTCTCAAATGCAACATAACCAATCTGGCAAATTTCAATGTCAAAAAAATTAAATGCAAGCTTTATATGTGACTCTTTAACTTTCCAAAACACCATAAAACCTGTACATGGGGGGTACTGTTATTCTTGGGAGACTTCACTAAACACAAATATTAGTGTTTTAAAACCGTAAAACATATTACAACAATAATATAGTCCATAAAAGTGCCGTTCGTTTGTAAAAAATGCAAAAAACTTCACTTTTACTTAAAATATCATCGATGTAATACAATTTACCAGTTTGAAATACTAATATTTGAGTTCAGCGAAGTCTCCCGAGTAAAACAGTACCCCCTATGTACAGGTTTTATGGTGTCTTGGAGGGTTACAGGGTCAAATATAGTGCTTGCAAATTAAATTCTCTGCAGTTTCTCCCTGTGCTGTCAGGCATGTCAATCAAATTTTAATTAATCAAATCACATAATTATGTTAAAAGATTACTTAAATATACATGTAGCATTTTAATAAATATACATTTATAGGTATTTAAATTCTACGTGTATACTAATGTAATCTTTTATGCAATTATATGTATTTATCTATATATATATATATATATATATATATATATATAAAAATATACAAAAAAATATACAAAAAAATATACAATATATATATATTTGCGGTTATTTGTATTTTCAGGCTGCAGCCGCCCGAGCGCTCTGTAGAGAGCCTCAGGCAGCTGCAGCTTTGCCCGGGCTGGTGCGTCCATGAGGGCGCACCGCCTGGGTGCAGCATGAGGAGAGGGGCTGACAGGAGGGAAGCGCTCAGCGTCCCTCCTGTCACTCCCTCACTGTAGCGTGGCCGAGCGCTGTATGGTTCGCGGGTAAAGGGAGCATCTGTCTCCTGTACCCGGCCGGACTAACAGGAAGTGCACACTGAGTGTGCACTTCCTGTTAGTCCGGCCGGGTACAGGAAACAAAGGCTCCCTGTACCCGCAGACCATACAGAGCTCGGCCACGCTACAATAGAGGTGGGGGGAGAAAGAGAGTGGGGAGGAGGGAGGGGGGAGAAAGAGAGTGGGGAGGGTGGGGGGAGAAAGAGAGTGGGGAGGGAGGGAGGGGGAGAAAGAGAGTGGGGAGGGAGGGAGGGGGAGAAAGAGAGTGGGGAGGGGGAGGGGGAGAAAGAGAGTGACAAGGGAGGGAGGGGGAGAAAGAGAGTGGGGAGGGAAAGGGAGAAGGGGAGGGGGCGAAAGAGAGTGGGAAGGGAGGGAGGGGGGAGAAAGAGAGTGGGGAGGGAGGGAGGGGGGAAAGAGAGTGACAAGGGAGGGAGGGGGGAGAAAGAGAGTGACAAGGGAGGGAGGGGGAGAAAGAGATTGACATCCATCACACACACACAATCATGCAACCCTTACACACACAGAAACACACAATGCATTCCTTACACACACTCAATGCACCCCTTACAGACGCACACACTGCATCCCATACATACACAGAAACATACCTTGCAGCCCTTACACATACAAACACACATTCACACAATGCATTCCTTACACACATATCAGGACATCCCCTCCACACTTCACCCCCTGTGAACAAACTCATTGGTGGAGCATGAAGGTGGACCCTGAGCTGTGTAAAGGGCCCCCAAAAAAGGGAGCTGCTTCCCGTTCTCCCAGAACATTGATTTTTGTGACCACAGTTACAAACAGCCTATAGAGATCCTGTTCTACACCAGACCAGTGGTGCCAGACTGCAGCTAGAGCCCATCATCATCCTCATCTGGTTGTAAGTAGGCAATCTAGTATATTATTCGTGGCACTAATCTCTAATTTACCTCACATTAAAGAAACACTATAGTCCCCAGAACCACTGCAGCTTAATGTAGTGGTTCTGGTGTCTATAGCCTGTCCCTGCAGGCCTTTTAATGTAAACACGGCGGCACTGCAGCACTGGCGTTAGTTAACATGGGGGTGGGGCATTGTGATGTCACATGGGGGGGGCGGCAAACTTTGTAACAAAATACAGTTAGAATGAAATTACATATGAATATATAATTTATATTGAATTTTGTTTCAATATTTTATTTATTTATTTTATTATTTTATGTATTTATTATTGTAATTATACGTATATATATATATGTGTATATATCTGTTATATATATATAATATATATATTATATATATGTAACGTCATTCTAAGTGTATTTTAATACTAATATATGTACTTATATTAATATTAAAATACACTTTGTATGACGTTACATATATATATATATAATATGTATATATATATTTATATATATATAATATATATACATATATTATATATATATATATAAATACATTTCTGTTTTAATTTTACACATGTCTAATATTTTTTTTTTTACAGCTCCCACCAGCAGGGGGACTGTCTGACATTTCAGACAGTCCCCCTGCTGACAGATCCACAGCCAGCTATAGGGGGCCATGTGATCGCTCTTTGAGAGCGATCACATGGCCCCCGGGGGCTTCTTTTGCCGTGGGAGGGCTGCCTGGGCTGTCAGGCAGTCCTCCCGAAGCGGAGCGTCGGGAAGGTGAGTATCCCGGGCGCTCCAGGGGCTTTGGCCGTTACGGCGTTCTATGCCGTCGCAACGGCTTTAAAGCCCATTTAAATGGGGACGGCATAGAACGCTGTAACGGCGTTAAGGGGTTAACCCTTTGGCATGTGCATGTTTTTTTTTATTAGTTACAGGTAGTTTAATTTAAACCTTTCTTGCAAAATGTCCTATTTTGTCCTTTTTTTAAAAAAAAATTATCACAACAAGAATTTTGTTTCTCACATTTTGTAATGCTACAGGTAAGTGCTAATGGTCGATGTGGTAATAGTGAATATATATCAAAAACTAGCTATTAATATTTGCATTAAGGTGCATTTAACATACATACTCCCAAAAGAAAACGTGTGTATTTTTATTCTGCATATCTTATTTGGAGTGTATGACAACACAACCTAAACAAGCTGTGGACATGCTGTATGCAGCTTTCACAACCCTACCCTTTATCCCCAGCACATACTTTTAATCTATACTGGATAATTGTCCATCTCTGTGAGAAGCCTCTGTGCTGGAGCCGTAAGCATGCACTTGCACACGGTCGTGGATTTCCAATGCTTATCAATGAGCTGTAACACAGCTCATTGAGAAGTGGGAAAGGCAGAGTCACTTCCATTAGCTCTGTGGAAGGAAGTCTCCTCAGATGTCTGATGGACAGCTGAGGAGGAAATTTGGTGACGTTTTATAAAAGTGATGATTATAATTGAAGTTGGCACTTTTATAAAGTGACAAAAAATGCAGACTTCAGCTATATAAAGCACTCCAACTAACTTAAGTGCTTCCAATTGTGAAGTCTATTCTCTTATCTCCAAATTTGCCTTTGCAATATTAACTGGTTACATTTTGCAAAATTCTACTGCATTCACTCATTAAAATGATCCTGTGGGTCACTGTATTCAGTAACAACTGAACAGTAGATTAGATCACTGCACTGAGATTCATTTGAAAACTTCCCTGAATTGCAACCAGGTTGTAACTCAATTTACCTACTACACGAAAAAAGAAAGATGCCACTAATAAAATAGTCTTTTTGGGGGGGGGGGGGGGAGGGGGAAAAGGGAGGAGGGGAGAGCGGGTGGAGGGTGTAGTAAAGCTTATCCTTTATATGGTTAAGTAGGTTTTGAGGCAGCATTATGGCAATTTAGGTTAGGTGGCATAGAGGTGTACGCACAATTCTCTTTTCAATGTAATTGCTTCTAGCTAATAAAGTCAATTAGGGTACAATTCAGCCAGATATCCAAATCACGCATGTAGATGGAGATTTGGCTGGATGCAACTGACAACTGAACTAAAGCCAAATGGATTTGCAAATTTAAATTGGTTAAAACTGCTGAATTGTGACAAGTGAAAATGACTTGGCTGCCGTTCTCTTGCCCTTTGGTGTTTAACAAACACACCTATGTAATTTTTATTTGCAGTTGGCTTAAGACACATAATCATTGCTGTACGTGAATCAATCAAGAGCATATAGAGCAGATAAATAATAAATTTTAATGCATACTGATAAGAAGACTCATCAACACACTTGGAATTCATCCCTTAACTAGTGAGCATATCTGCTAAACCTAGAGATTTGTGTTGTTCCAGACTGCAAATTGTCTCAATTTGGGCCGATCAGGTGATCATCCAAACTTCCGAATTACAAGCTGGAATGTATCCAAATTAAAGCAGCTCTGTCACAGACGGTGACTTCTTCAGGCATGTGCGAGAGTACACCATTAAGGTCTATGGAGAATCCAGCAATACCGTAGGATCTCCTGTAGAAAGAGCTTCATTTACCTACAGTCATCACTGGTGATGGCTGGGGGAAATGCCAAACTTGACAGCAGTAGCTCTGTTTTTTTGTCAAGCTTGTCAAGTGTGGGAAAAATACAGAGAAAAGGTAGTCCCTGCTATGTCTCTGTTTATCTTTTGAAGCGGTTGAAATTTTAGCAAAATTCCAACACAGTAAATCTGAGTATTTTATAAAGACTTTATGGAATGCTCATTTTTGATATGAGGGTGACATAGCCACTTTAAGAGCCAAAACAAAATGTGCAATAGATGAGCTTAATTTATTTTGATTTGTGATTCAGAATTCTGCCCACGACATTGAAAAAAAGAGATTGATGTAAAAATAGGTGACTGACGACTAGGGGAACGTTTGTTCTATTTACAGATCAATAAAAAAATGACCAATAGAGGGGAAAAAGTAGGAGCAGTAAACAAATCTACTTTGGGTGGAACCAGCAGCCATATTGGCTGGACACATCTCAGAGGAGCTCCATGCTAGCCAGTGAATTACTGTGAATTACAACAATCTCACTATTGATCAAGGTTACCACTTCCAGATTGTTTGGGATCCCATCCTTAAGGAATGGGGCACAAACATAAAGATTATAAGGCAGGTAAACCTCTGATTACCGCAGATACTGGAGAGTAACTCTGGAGGCCACAAAACCCCCATAGACCTGTCATGGCGTACCCTTCTAACGAGCCTTATCGGTCGTCCAGCAAAGCATCCCTTGCAGATGTGGGGGAAATGGAGATGCAGTCGGAGAAAAGTCGCTCTCAATTACCTTCCAGTTCAAGTGTTTTACTTTTTTTGTACCACCCAAGAAGCAAGGGCCAAAGTGAGTTGGTTTGGACAATCCATTCTCACTTTCCACCCTGAGAAGAATAATGCTTTTCTATACATCTAGCATGATTGTCTTTCAGGATGAAAAAAAAACTGTGTCCTACCAACTACATCTGCTGATGTTGCAGGAACCACAGGACTCAGCCAGACAAGGCGAAAACCACTACAATGAAATGCATTTGAAGAATGGGAGAGCAACATGAGTAATTTCATTTAAAGAAATGAGAATTACAAAAAAACAAAAAAACTGAGTGGGAAATTGATAACCCACTCGCCCATTCCACCCTTTACATTTTTGAAAATAACCTTTTTCTATCTCTCACTGCCAATTTGTTATTTTTTTTATTCTTTATTTTCTAGTGCATATTGATAGGAACAAATGAGCTTGTGGTGCCACAACAGCATATACAAGTTTTTTAGAGGCAGGTCCATTAACACAGGTAAGTATTAGTCATTACAATGTACATGGGTATATAGGTCGGAGCTAGGGATAGGCAACAAGCTTTTTGGTATTATCCCTCTGTTCAATGGTAGAAGGTGATGGAGATGTTGTGTACGCGTATGTGTGTAGTCGGGGATAACCACGGTGAGGTGGCTATGCACATTTTTTTTTTCAAGCTAGACGAGTGTGCCCATGTTATTGGTGCCCATGCTGGGATCTGGGTTTAGGTAATTAAGTCGAGTGCATGGATTGTGCTATATGCTTGTGAGTAGGTGGGTGTCACAGTCCTCTGTTCGGTGAGGGGGCCTAGAGTGGTGGTTTAGTTTCGTCTTTCGTAGTGTTCTGGTTGGCGTTTGTGCCCCTGTGTGGTCCTATAGCCTCTATCAGAGACATTGCGGAGGCTGTGTGTCTGGTATGCAATGTCTGTTATGGTAGGTAGTGTTGACCCCTAACCTGAGGGGTTCACGGGAGGGGGGTGTCATTGCGGTCTGTTTAAGGTGATACATTAACAAAACATGGAGTTCAAAGAGATTAGAAGGGTGAACTTAGAGATGAGAACATCAGAACATGGAAACTAGCAGTATACGTTTTTGTGAGGTAATCAGATCACCGCCTCCTGCCTCTTTTTACCCCAGGGGATGAATGGAACAGTTCTTTTAGGGTCCCAGGCATGGGAAGTCGATGGTGTTCCCAGTGTTGGGGTGTTTAGTGTTAGTCACAGTTGTTGGAAAAGGGCATGGGCCTCCGATATTGAGGTGAGTTTCAGGACGTCTTCGCTGATAACTGCCAGTGTTCTCGGCAGCAGCCATCTATATTCCACGTTCTCTTTCCAAAGTCATTCCGTCACTTCACCCATGGACTTCCTCCAGAACAGGGTGTTCCGAGTGACATCTTGAAAAAAAGTGAGTTGAGAGGCTTCGAAGGGTAGTGGTGTCCTGCCTCTCACCGCTGCTAGTATGCAGCGTTTGTCTGACATGGTGTGGCAGCGAACTATAATGTCCCTTGGAGCCGATGCGTGTGCCCGTTTGGCCTTGTTTATGCGGAAGTAGCCATCGAATTCTATCTTTTTTTGCTTGTGTGTGCGGCAGGAGTGTTGCCGTGAGTCTCCTCAGGAACTGTCTGTTGGTCCAACTGTGTCAGGGATTCCCCTTATTTTGATATGTGTGCGCCTGCTGCAGTCTTCCAGAGCATCTAGCGTGTTTTGGAAAGAGTGTTTGCAGATTGTAAGTGTCGCAGAGTGTCTCCCATGTTTTTCACTTCTTGTCTAAGGTCTAATATGTCATTTTCAGAGGCCTGCACCCTAGCAGTTACTGCCTGTGTTTCTGTTCTCACCATGTTTATGTCGGCATTAAACATCTGCTTCATCTCTTGCAGCAGGTGCCTAATATCCCTTTTGGTCGCTGGGGCTGTGTCATCCCCTTCTGCTTGTGGACTTCTGGGGGATACTGTTCTGTGTCCCTCTAGTTGCTGCTCTGAGCAAGTAGAGCCTATCTCAGGGTCCTGTTCGGCCGCCATTTTGTCGCCTGCTCTGCATTTCAGTAAGGCCCATATATCTTGGGAGTCCCTGGGTGGAGCAGCTTGTGGCTTCTGGGGGTGTGCTGGTAATCGACCGGCAGTTGGGACCAGTCATCTAGGCCCGAGTAGAATGCCGCGGGTAGCTGTGCCGCCGGCAGAAAGGAGAGGTAGGCCCGGTATTTGCGGCCCCTTTTTTCCCCCTTTTGCGTATAAAAAGGGCATCTGTGGGTGGCCCCCTGAGCCCTGTTTCTGTGGGTGTGGGTCTCGCGGGTCGTTGGCCCCTGCACCTGTGATATCGGGTTGATTGCCTAGTAGTGTCGGGGAGCCGTGGAGAAAGGAATCCATTCGGCTCCATGATTAAGCTCCAACCCCCATCTCACTTCCAATTTTAAATCCAGATATATAATAAGCTAATTTTGGCAACTCAGAATTAGCATAGCAAAAATGTCCGATATTGCGTGGCCTTTAGGCATTTTCAATATTTTTTGGTTACTGAAATATGGTCAAGCCAAATAGTGGCACAAGCTAATTTCTGTATTTCTACCAAACCCCCGTCCGTCCCCCCCATCCGTACCCCCCAAAAAAAATAACATTCTCCTATTGGTAAACATATTTTTTTGCCCTGCACAAGTCTAACTTAAATTATATCCATTTTTCTTGGCCCTGGGAAAGGAGCTCCCCAACTACTTGAGTTATGTTTATTCAATTTTTCTTTATAATCTATAATCTTTACTTTATTTTTCAGCCCACATTGCAAAATTTCAAAAGGACGATCAATCTTCCACACAGCTCTGCAAATGTGGAACAAATGTCTGCCATCATTCTGAGACCTGTGAAAACATCTAACATCATATCTGTGAATCTGAGAAATCCCATTATATTGTTCCAGGTGATATAATAAATATCACTTTTCCACAGCTTACATCTTAGTAAATAAACCCCCAAATGTCCCGGCCAATGTCCTCTTAGTATCTTGTTTTAACATAGCTATTGCGGTCTGAATTTTGCAAAACAGTTGTCAACTCACTATGTCACATTGTAAGTGAAAAGACACTTGAGAATCTTGTGGTCAATTTGGTTTAGTGTTTAGGTAGTTTTTTTTTGTTCCACTGAACAGAAACCCGGCGTTGTTGAGCTTAAGATCATTGTCTTAAGCTAGGCACTCTCACAGAGGTAAAATAATGTACCATACTTTTAGTCTTTTTTTTTTTACTAAGAATTGGTGTTACATTATCTAAAACGTTCTCTTCCATCTAGCTGTGAAGCTGGGGAGCTATTTCCTGCAGGAATAAAGAGATTACTTAGAGAACAATTATTCTGTTCAAGTGTCCTGTCTTCTTAGGAACAATAAGAAAGTATCCCATAGCTTGAGTTTTTTTAAATCCCCATTCCAAATAATCATAGAGGGAGATAAGTAAGTGGAAAGGGAAAGTGCTTAAAGTGTTATGTAATCCTACCCAATTAAGTCCTCAAATTGAGAATTATTTTTATATCACTACAAGATAATTGCTACATGTTAGTACACATTTGATAACTACAGAACAGCAGTGTGCTTTAGCTATTTGATTCATGTTGGTAGAAAACTAGTGTGAAAATTAAAGAAGAAATGTGTATATCTCCATATTTATTGCAGCATTACTTTTACATCATTACCCAAAGAATTATTCTAAAAAAATAATATGTACATTATTGTCAAGGTTCCTTGGACATTACTCTGTACAAGAGAATAAAAACCAGCTAACCTCTCTACCATTATTATCCCAAAGAGACATAATGTTTTCCTAGACTCCTAAGGTAATCTAAATGTTCTGTGTGAAAACAGTGTCCACCCTTATTAAGTTGTATATCATTGCTATAGTGTATTCATATTTTAATATCAGAGAGGAGGCTTGGAAACTAGGACCAAAGGGAATGGACACTATCAAGGTTATCCACTAAACACTGGATTGTGTCTGAATGAAAAAAAAAACAATGAAAATTACCTAATTTCAACTGCAATTGCAATTTTCATATTTATTAAAGCAAAATATGGTCAGAATTCAGTTGGACCTAGCGGATCTGCAGCAATATCCTGGATGCATTCAGTGTTTGGGTTAAAATTGGTGCTTTCGCGTCCGAATTGTATACAAAGTATAGGATTCGGTAGATGCACAAAGCACAGATTTTTTTAAATATTTTTTATAATTCTTTCTTTTTCTAGTGCATGGTAATTGGTACAGAAGATCAGAGACATTGTAAATGGTAACATTAGAAAGAGGTAACACAAAGCTTATAATATTTTTGTTTATTTTGTTTTAAATTCTGAACATGCTAGTTGACCATTTTTAAGGAAGTAGTGTGATATATGTTAGCAAGCAAGAAAAGTCATCTAGACATTTAAATACAAAAGTATAATTGTGTAGGGTTGCAAAGCATGGTACAGTGAGGGAAAAAAAGTATTTGATCCCCTGCTGATTTTGAACATTTGTCCACTGACAAAGAAATGATCAGTCAATAATTTTAATGGTAGGTGTTTTTTTAACAGTGAGACAGAATACCCCCAAAAAATTCCAGAAAAGCACATGTCAAAAAAGTTATAAATTGACTGGCATGTCAATGAGTGAAATAAATATTTGATCCCCTATCAATTTCTGGCTCCCAGGTGTCTTTTATACAGGTAACAAACTGGGATTAGGAGCACTCTCTTAAAGGGAGTCTCCTAATCTCAGCTCATTACCTGTATAAAAGACACCCGTCCACAGAAGCAGTCAATCAATCAATCAGATTCCAAACTCTCCACCATGGCCAAGACCAAAGAGCTGTTCAACAATGTCAGGGACACGATTGTAGACCTACACAAGGCTGGAATGGGCTACAAGATCATCGTCAAGCAGCTTGGTGAGAAGGTGACAACAGTTGGTGCCATTATTCGCATATGGAAGAAACACAAAATAACTGTCAGTCTTCTTCGGTCTGGTGCTCCATGCAAGATCTCCCCTCGTGGAGTTTTAATGATCATGAGAATGGTGATCTCAAGCTAGCTGGGACTAGAGTCACCAAGAAAACAATTGGTAACACACTATGCTCTGAAGGCCTGAAATCCTGCAGCTCCCGCAAGATCCCCCTGCTTAAGAAAGCACATGTACAGGCCCATCTGAAGTTTGCCAATGGACATCTGAATGATTCAGAGAAAAAAATGGATGAAAGTGTTGTGGTCACATGAGACCAAAATTTAGCTCTTTGGCATCCACTCGCCATGTTTGGAGGAGGAGGAATGCTGCCTATGACCCCAAGAACACCATCTCCACCATCAAACATGGAGGTGGAAACAATATGCTTTGGGGGTGTTTTTCTGCTAAGAAGATAGGACAACTGCACCGCATTAGAGGGACGATGGACAGACCATTTACCGTCAAATTTTGGGTGAGAACCTCCTTCCCTCAGCAAGGGCATTGAAAACGGGTGGTGGATGGGCAGTCCAGCATGACAATGACCCAAAACACACAGCCAAGGCAACATAAGAGTGGCTCAAGAAGAACCACATTAATGTCCTGGAGTGGCCTAACCAGTTTCCAGATACACCCTGTTCCAGATTATTATGCAAATTCTATTTAAGTGTTACAAAGATTAACTATTTTGTTGTTCAGTTTAACTCATGGATGGCATTGGGTCTCAGGGCTCTTTTGATCACTGAAAACAATCTCAGACACCTGTGATAATTAGATTGCCAGGTGAGCCCAATTTAAGGAAAAACTACTAAAGGAGGGTGTTCCACATTATTAAGCAGAGCAACATTTTCATGCAATATGGGGAAGAAAAAGGATCTCTCTGCCGCCGAAAAGAATGAAATAGTTCAATGCCTTGGACGAGGTATGAAAATATTAGATATTTCACAAAAACGTAAGCGTGATCATCGTACTATTAAGAGATTTGTGGCTGATTCAGAGCACAGACGGGTTTGTGCAGATAAAGGCACATTGAGGAAGATTTCTGCCAGATCCATGCATCGGATCAAGAGAGCAGCTGCTAAAATACCATTACATAGCAGCAAACAGATATTTGAAGCTGCTTGTGCCTCTGGAGTCCGACGGGCATCAAGGTGTAGAGTCCTCCAGAGTCTTGCAACTGTGCATAAACCTTCTATTTAGCCACCACTAATCAATGCTCACAAGCAGAAACGGCTGCATTGGGCAGAAAAATACATGAAGACTAATTTTCAAACAGTCCTGTTCACTGATGAGTGCCGTGCAACCCTGGATGGTCCAGATGGATGGAGTAGTGGATGGTTGGTGGATGTCAGCAAGGCAGTGGTGGAGTCATGTTTTGGGCCGGAATCATGAGAAGAGAGCTGGTCGGCCCCTTTAGGGTCCCCGAAGTTGTAAAGATGACCTCTGCAAAGTATGTGGAGTTTCTGACTGACCACTTTCTTCCCTGGTACAGAAGGAAGAACTATGCTTTCCTTAATAAAATCATCTTCATGCATGACAATGCACCATCTCATGCTGCAAAGAATACCTCTGTATAAATGGCTGCTATGGGGATAAAAGGAGAGAAAGTCATGGTGTGGCCTCCATCAGGGCCGGACTGGGAAAAAAATTAGGCCCGGGCATTTTTCAATCAGAGTGGCCCCCTAAGAAGGGGGCGGGGCCAGAGAGGGTGTGTTTTGTCATCACTAATGACAAGCACGCCCCCTCTCAAAGTGAGCATGTTAGTTCAATGCGCAGAGCCACGCTGAAGGGCTCTGGCATTAGAAAAAGGCCCTGAACTTGTTCTGCGCAGCGCAAGCAAATTTAATAACATGCTTACGCTGTGTTTGCATTTAAATTGTCTCTGGTGTCTCCACAAGTGGGATACCAGAGGACAAAAGGGCCAGGAAAGTGCATGGTGCATATGTTTGGTGTCTGCTTGTGGGATTGCGTGTGTGTAGTGTGTGGTGTGGTATTGTGTAAATAGGTAAATTTCATTTGTGTTTGTGGTGTAATATGTGTGGCTAGGGGCTGTAGAGAGTGTGTGTATAGGGGGCATAGTGTTATAGGGGATGTAGCGAGTGTGTGCGTACGGGCTGTAGTGTGTGTGTATAGGTGACGTAGTGTGTTTAGGGGATGTAGAGAGGGTGTGTTTAGAGAATGTTGTATGTGTTTGATGACAAGGAATGTAGTGTGTGTGTAGGTGGTGCAGTGTGTGTGTGTGTAGGAGATCTACTGTGTAAAGGACCCAGAGTGTGTATAGGAGATTGTGTGTGTGTAGAGGATTAAGAGTGCATATAGGGTAAGGGATCTAGCATGTATCTGGAGCGTAATGTGTGTAGTGGTGCAGTGTGAGGGGTGCTGTAGTGTGTGTGTGTGTGTGTGTATATATATATATATATATTTGGACATATTGTATGTGTGAGGGGTGCAGTGTGTGTGTATGTAAGAGGGGTGCTGTGTGTGAGGGTGTTTTTATGTGCCGTCACATTCGAGGTTTCTAATTTTCTTTTTCTGTTAACTCACTGAGGGTTATTTAATATATTATATATATATATATATATATGTGTGTGTGTGTGTGTGTGTGTGTGGGAGTGTGCTGTATATGTGTTAGCGAGGGTGCTGTGTGTGTGTCTGAGGGTGCTGTGTGTGTTTGGATGCTGTGTGTGTCTGAGGGTGCTGTGTGTGTTTGGGTGCTGTGTGTGTTTGGGTGCTGTGTGTGTCTGAGGGTGCTTTGTGTGTCTGGGTGCGATGTGTCTGAGGGTGCTGTGTGTGTCTGAGGGTGCTGTGTGTGTCTGAGGGTGCTGTGTGTGTCTGGGTGCTGTGTGTGTTTGGGTGCTGTGTGTGTCTGGGTGCTGTGTGTGTTTGGGTGCTGTGTGTGTCTGAGGGTGCTGTGTGTGTCTGGGGGTGCTGTGTGTGTCTGAGGGTGCTGTGTGTGTCTGGGTGCTGTGTGTGTCTGTGTGCTGTGTGTGTTTGGGTGCTGTGTGTGTCTGGGGGTGCTGTGTGTGTCTGAGGGTGCTGTGTGTGTCTGGGGGTGCTGTGTGTGTCTGAGGGTGCTGTGTGTGTTTGAGTGCTGTGTGTGTTTGGGGGTGCTGTGTGTGTCTGGGGGTGCTGTGTGTCTGGGGGTGCTGTGTGTGTGAGTGTGAATGTATATTTTATTTAAAATTAAATATATTTTTTATTAATAATAATAAAAAAAGTTATATCCCCCCTCCTCCCTTCTTACCTTTAGCCTTGGAGGAGGGGGGGATCCGTTCTGCCTGGGGGGAGGGGCTGTGCCGTGCTGCCATGCTTCCTTCCCTGGTGGTCCAGTGGTGAGAGTGAACTTTAGCCTGTAGGCTAGAGTTCACTCTCACGAGATCTGAGCGTTGCCGCGGTAACCGCGGCAACGCTCAGACCTCGTGAGAGGACCCGGCGGAGCTGCTGGCTAGAGCTGGCTAGAGCTCCGCTCTACCTCCCTATCTTACACCCTCTCCTGCCGGCGGCCGCCTGTAACTGCCTCTGGGCCGGTGAGGGAGATCTTTGATCTCCCCCACCGGCCCATGGAGGCACACAGCAGGGCTGGCGCTCGGGTAGCGCTGGCTCTGCAGCGGCCGGCGGGGGAGATCCTGTTATCTCCCCTGCTGGCCTCGGTCCCACGGCCATCGCGGCCCACCGGGCATTTGCCCGGTATGCCCGATGGCCAGTCCGGGCCTGGCCTCCCTCCTCCCCTGACCTCAATCCTATTGAGAACCTTTGGAGCATCCTCAAGCAAAAGATCTATGAGGGTGGGAGGCAGTTTATATCCAAACAGCAGCTCTGGGAGGCTATTCTGACATCTTGCAAACAAATTCAAGCAGAAACTGTCCAAAAACTCACAAGTTCAATGGATGCAAGACTTGTGAAGCTGCTATCAAATAAGGGGCCCTATGTTAAAATGTAACATGACCTGTTAAAATTTTTAAAAAGTTAAAATGTTGTTATAAGTTTGATTGAAATAGCTTTTGATTTCAGTAAATATGCTGCAAACACAACAAATGAAGATTTTCAGTTCTTTACAACCTATAAAGTGTTTTGAAACGTACTGTGCGTAATAATTGAAGATTATGTTAGCTTTAGTGTACTAATAATCTTAATTTTAATAAGGACAGGAGGTATTTTGCATTAACTCTCTTTACTAAACTCCATAGCAGTAAAGAAAATGTAACAGTAAATCACTGGGCAGCATAGTGTATATAAGGGTCATGCTGCCTGGACACTTCCTTTTTCTTTAATCAACATCCAAGTCTTGACTGAACACTGAGATAACCAAACCAAACAAAATCAGTAGGTGGAACCTCCAGGGATCACTGAACTTGTGGAGAATCCCAATTATCGAAACGAAGAGGGTGAGAGACCAACGAGGTCATCAACCAAACAGGCGGAGTCGTGGGTAATCCCGAAATGACATCCATTGGCGGTCCTGGAGAAGGTTACACTGAAAATGAGAGTATAACACAGGTTAGGTACTGAGCTGTAACTGGTCAAGCAGGTGAACCTTTATAAGCATGCGTAGTATGTGGGTACAGTACAAAGCAAATCATGATAACGGTAGTATACATTAAATCATGCTCGTGAAAACGCTTAAACTCGGGTCTCTACAATCTGCACTGAAACGGGAATGAGAGTAGACCACTAACTGAAAAAGAGGAAACAACTAAGCTAGCCTGTGATATAAAATCTCCGTCACCTCGAGATCCACCCCCCCTTCCCCCTGAGGTGCATCAGGGGAGGGAACACCAGGGAGGGAAAATACTCGCCTCCTGTCCTTATTAAAATTAAGATTATTAGTACACTAAAGCTTGCATAATCTTCAATTTTATAACATGACAGGAGGCTTCCTATTTTGCATTTTTAACGCTGAAGTAGAGATAACCCCGCAGAAGGAGGAGTGCGGAAATAGAAGGTACGAAAGGTAGATTCCCTAGACCAATCCGCCGCCCGCAGAATATCCGACAAGGATGCTCCCACCAGAAAGGCTGAGGAGGCCGCCGCCCCGCATACGGAATGGGCGCCAAACGAGGGGTCTATACCAGTGAGAGAAAGGATCCAGCGGATCCATCGAGCTAGAGTGGTGACCGAGACTGGGGCGTGGGGTCTAACGTAGGAGACCAGGAGCTGGCCCGACGTCGAGTTCCGAAGAGAGGAGGTAACCGTGATGTATCTGCGAAGAGCGAAAAAAAGCGAAAAAAAGGATAAAAAAACGATGTCAAATCTGACTTGGTCCATCGGGAGATACAGAATGTGACCACCTCGGGGGCAACATCAAAAGCATCGACATCAAAAGCACGTACGTCGGACACCCGCCGGAAAGACACCAGGCAAAGCAGGAGAGCAAACTTAGCTGACAATTATCGGAGGGACAAATGTTCGTTAGGGTGCCAATCCCGGATAAAGAGGAGGACCAGCCCAACGTCCCAGAGACGGTTGTACTTAGGGTCTGGAGGGCGTCAGTTCCCTTTAGCGCTTGTTGTGTTCAGTTGTGTTCCTTCGTACTTGACCTTGGCTTTGTTTCTGACTACGTTTTCTCTTTATCCTTATCTGTTCTGTTTGCCGGCTTACTGTTTACCGTGTACCAGACCCCGGCTAGTCCTAGTTTACGCTGTCTCTTTGTGCCCTTGACCTCAGATCACTCCTGACTCTGTACTCCTCTAATATATACGTTGAGTCCGGCCATTCTAAGGTCCGGTAGATATATCTCCCCTCTGTGTTGTCTTCTGTTGAGTTGAATTCTGTGTGTTGGGGTATATTTTCATCACACTCATGTCATGTTATAAAATTTGGAACAGTGCATTGTAAGTTTTTTATGTTTAAAAAAATACTATAATCATTAGGAGGTTTGTTCAATAAAATTTGAATTGTACTCTCAATAGTTGATAACATGAGAATTGTGCTGACTGTTATTTACATCAATTATTTAGGTAAATGAGAAAAATAATTTGGAACAAGGTGTACTTGACTCATTGACATGCAAATCAATTTATAACTTTTTTGACATGTGCTTTTCTGGATTTTTCTTTTGTTATTCTGTCTCTCACTGTTAAAATACACTTACCATTACAATTATAGACTGATTTTTTTTCTTTGTCAGTGGGCAAACATTCAAAATCAGCAGTGGATCACGTACTTTTTCCCCTCACTGTATATGCTATGTAAAAATAAGCAGAAAAGGACAAGAGTACGTGATAACATGCTACTATTAACCGAGATTAACATTGTGATGACACTGGGTACTTAAACTGAGACATAGAGTTCCCTGCATTGCACTGGCTTGTCTGTGGATAAGCAGGATCCTGCCGTCAGAGGTTCATCCCACCCCACACATGGGCCTTTTCAGACATTCCCACATTTTTTCTAGGAATGTAGTCAGTGCGCATCTCCATGCTGTATGGTGGGGAAAGACATGCCCCATGTGTGTTAACTGTAGGTAGGCCGCTGCGCCATGGTTTGATACCTCCTGAAACCTGGGCCGAAAGGGTAGTCCTCTCTGTCCATAAAAATCCAAATGCGTCTATATCTTTTAACCCCTTAAGGACCAAACTTCTGGAATAAAATGGAATCGTGACATGTCGCACATGTCAAGTGTCCTTAAGGGGTTAAAGGAAGGATTTATTATTACTGAATTATCATAATTTTGAGTACCATGAAGGTAACACAGACAGAAACAAAACAGCACACACTAAAGAATAGATGCTAAGATTAAAAGTATACTATTAGTAGAAGTTGTTTAACTTGGCATAATAATAATATGTAAAAAGAAATAAGTAAATATATAAATGAATGAATACTACTACTACTAATAATAATATATATACAATAAATATATGTATATATATTATATATTTATTTTATATATATATATATATATATATATATATATATATATATATATATATATATATATATATTAGTGTTTTTTTATGTGTTGTTCATAGTGGACCTTAACAACAATGCACTCCATTTTCCATATATCATTAAATATATATATATAGATAAGCACATCAAAGAATGAAATCTTTTAAAATACACAATAATTTTGTTAAACTAGTGATTTAACACTTAACTAAGTAAACAGCAGATTAGATGTTAATTTAATTTAGGGAACTCATCTATTTAACAGAGAATTAACCTTATCCCTAAGCCTATCACATTGCCTTAAGCAAACCAATACAAGAGAAAATCTTCAATACAAAAGAATAAAGTCATCAGTTAATCGCTTCATGCTTTGAGGCTTTGAAAACCAAAGCATAGGTGTGAAACGGCCCACATTTCAATTTTAGCTACTAGAGAGTTTACAACAGATCAGTAAAACTGTGCTGTAGCATTTCTGGAAGTAGCAAATCCTGGAATCAGGAAGTTGGCAAGCACAATTAACCAATTATTTTGTGCTGTTGAACAAAGTAGACCCTAAGGGCATTGCATAATTGCAACTATCTAATCTGTTCTTAAACTTCCCATGTCCTGCTCATCCGAACTAAATCCTAACACAAACAAATTGAGGCTAGATATGCTTTAAACAAAGAACAATTCGTTATGTGGGCTTAAGATCGTACATACCATTTAGTTGAGCTCCTCTAGGCATTTTCACTGAATGTTATATTGATGATATTCTTTGCAAAATATATTTGTTTACACATTTATAAAAGGATATATGGCTCATTATCTTTTTATTTCAGTTACCAGTTAAGCATTCATATCAAAATATTGCAGGGGAAAATATGAAATTAGGTTATATATATCAGTATGCAGTATGCACTAACCCTTGCTAGTATAATAGATAATAGAAGTGCCCTGGTGCAATCACACGCTGATAAATGATTATGTAGAAAAAAGATTTTTTGAAAAAAATTAACAGCCTTTAATCCATAGAAGGTTTACAAGTTGCTCATATATATAATAAGCCAATATCTGTCACTCTGTCCACAAAACAAAATTATAATTAGACTTCCATGCATCTCGGTGCATTCACATTTTTAAATGAAAAGATAGAGAGCACTCACTTGTGCTTGCCAAAAATAAATGTATTAAAGCCTTATTTGATCAATGTTTGAACCACTCAAAGTGAATGCTCTCTTTTTTAACTCGAGTATATGACAGGTGAAGTGAATAACATTATTATTATTATTATTGTCAATTATATAGCGCCAACAGATTCTGACATTGACAAGGGCCAAATAGTGATGGCTAGACACATGGGTCAGAGCACCTCCAAAACGGCAAGTCTTGTGGAGTATTCCTGGTATGCAGTGATTAGTACCTATCAAAAGTGGTGCAAGTAATGACAACGAGCCAGCATCAGAGTGATGGTTGTCCAAGGCTCATTGATGCATATGAGGAGCAAAGGCTAGACCGTCTGGTTCAATCATACATAAGGGCTACTGTAGCTCAAATTGTCCATTATGACTCCTGTCTTCTGCCAAAAGCACCTTCAATGAGGAAGGGAACATTAGAACTGGACCATGAAGCACTGGAACAAGATTGCTTGGACTGATGAATCAATTTTTATTTTAGATTAGGTGGATGGTCTAGTGCAGTGATGGCAAACCTTTTTGAGCCCGAGTGCCCAAATTGCAATACATGCCAACTTTTTTCCCTCAAAGTGCCAACACGGTAATTAAACCTGAATACTGAGGTTTAAGTTTAGAAAAAACAACTCTTACAGTTGTCCGAACTAGTTAACATATTTTGTTTTAAAAGAAGAACACAACAGAGAGTTCAATGATACAAATTTTAAATAACGATATAAATAGATAAAATTATGCTTATATTTATTAGTATCTCCAACAAATGCAATACATACACACAGACTGCTGAACACATTCACACACCGACTGCTTAATACATACACACACCGACACACAGACTGACTGCTAAATACACACATACAGACAGACTGCAAAATACACACACACAGACAGACTGCTAAATACATATGCACAGTCAGACAGCTAAATACATACACACAGTCCGCTAAATACACACACACAAAACACACACAGTCCGCTGAATACCCACACACAGTCCACTGAATACACACACACTGCTGAATACACACACACTGCTGAATACATACGCAAACAGTGCTGAGTACACACAGTCTGCTGAATACATACACACAGTCTGCTGAATACACACACAGTCTGCTGAATACACACACACACACACTGCTGAATACATAAAGACTGCTGAATACATAAAGACTGCTGAATACACACACACATATACTGCATGGAGGAGTGCAGTGTATGTGTTTGTGTGTAAGTGTGTGGAGTGTGTGTGGAGTTCCATGTGTGAGGGGTGTCTGTGTGTGTGAGGTGCTGTGTTGTGTGTGTGAGGTGCTGTGCTGTGTGTGAGGGGTGCTGTGTGTGGGGGGTATGGGTGCTGCGTGTGGGGATACGGGGTGCTGTGTGTGAGGGGTAGGGGTGCTGTGTGTGTGGGGCTAGGGGTGCTGTGTAGGGGGTGTAGGGGTGCTGTGTGGGGGGTAGGGGTGCTGTGTGTGTGTGGGGGGGGGATACATTAAAAAATAAAAAATAAAAGTATATTAAATCTTTATCACCCCCTCCCTTCTTCTTACCTTTGGTGAAGGGGGAGAGGGGGAAACACCGCCATCCCTGGTGGTCTGGTGGTGGTAAGTATGTAGGACAGGTCCTGCAGCTCTCCTGTCCTCCCGCACGCAGAATGCTGTGTGGAGCATTGTCATGGTCACATGCGGCAACGCTCCACACAGATTGCTTGCGGGAGGACAGGAGAGCTGCTTCCGAGATCCCTCCCCCTGATTCCGGTCCTCCCATCAAGAAAGCAGAGTAGGCACCTGCTGTTTTGGGCAGGCAGGTGCCTACTCTGCATTGATTGCGAACCCATGGCCGCGTGCCCACAGAGAGGTTCGCCATCACTGGTCTAGTGCGTGTGCATCAATTACCTGGAGACAAGATGGCAGCAGGAGGCTCTATGGAAAGAAGGCAGTCCAGTGGAGGTAGTGTTATGCTCTTACTTTGACTCATACAACCTACCTAGAGATTGTTGCAGACCATGTACAGCCCTTCATGGCAATGGTGGTCCCTGATGGGAGTGGCCCCTTCAGCAGGATAATACACTCTGCCACACTGCAAAAAAATATTCAGGAATGGATTGAGGATCATGACAAAGAATTTGAAGTGTTGCCTTGGTCTCTAAATTCCCCATATCTCAATCTATTGAGCTCAGTGGGATGTAACACCTCTCAACTTGGAGAACTTAAAGAATCTGCTGCTAATGTCTTTGTGCCAGATAGCACAGAGGTCTTGTGGAGTCCGTGTCTCAATGTTTAGAGTTGTTTTTGCAGCACAAGGGGACCTATACTATATGAGGCAGGTGGTTTTTTTTTAATATAAATTTTTCTTTATTTTCAGAAACACAAAGGTTATGGGGTACAAAAGAAAAGAAGGAACATTCAGGTGTAATATAGTAGGGTATTGTAATACAATTGCATGTTGTTGATTACCATTAATACATCTGTTCATCTGGTTTGGCTGCGTGGGCGACCTTTATTGTGACATTCCGGCGTACCGGGTAAGGTTCTAGAGTGCAAGGTGCCAACAACTTAGCTTGTTTCCGTTTAGAGGAGGCATTACTATGGCATTACTTACAGTGTTTGTGACTAAGCGGCTACTGAAAAAGACTGGTCATACCCCACTTGCAATACCTTGGATTGGGCACTTTTGCAAATGGTATGCCTTAATGGGGGTAATTCTCATTCCTGGGCTACCACACGGTCTCAAAGCTAACATTACTAATCTGGCAATGTTTTATGTGAAAAAAAAAGAAAAATGGAATGTGCTATATTTGATCCTGTAACTTTCCAAAACACTGTACAAACTGTTAATGGGGGGGGGGGGGGGGTACTGTTGTACTTGTGAGACTTTGCTGAATACAAATATGTGCATTTTACTACAAGTTTTTTTTTTAAATCTTAATTTCTCACAGTTTTTTTTAATTTTATTCATAATAAATGATGTTTCATATCTGAATAGTGCATGAGTAATTAAAGCCCTGTTTCTCCTGAACACAATTATATATAATAAGTGTGGGTACACTTAATATGAATGAGGTGAATTACGGTTGAACAGACATTTTGTTTTGATCAGAATGTTTACTATTGACTCCATCCTGAAGGGGTTAAGAGATTAAATACTTTATTATTATTATTATTATTATAGATATATACCGTATAAATAGTTTATAATGGCTTCATAGATCAAGTGTTTGCTCATCCTAGCGTGGTGGTGATTTTATCTTGCAAGAGTAGAGCAAATCGATTAGGTTAACTATAGAACTTTCTGCACGCTAAAAGTGGTTATTTGCTGTCAAATTGATCAAGTCTAGCCATTCTCCTGTGAACTCTCTCATTAGCAAGCTGTTTTCTTGCCCACAGAATTACTTTTAACTGGAAGCTTTTGTTTTTTTTATCACACTATTCCTTTTAATCCCCTAGAGACTGTAGTTTGTGGGAATCAATGGAGGTCATCTGTTTCTGAGATGCTGCAACTGCATAATTTGGCGCCAACAATCCCACAGTATTAAATTCTCTTCGTCACACATCTTCCCAATTCTAACGTTACCGTGCACATGGAATACAACTCTTGACCATGTTGCATACTTTAGATATAGAATTTAGAAAACATGTATTCTGTTTGGATGCTTGTATTAATGAGCAGGTGCACTGGATAAAGTGGTTACAAAATAATTATTCATTATTTAAATGTACTGTATATATTTAAAATTGTTATACTGAATGGTGAGTGATGTAAACTTTGTATTGAAAACCTTAATGAACAATGTCCCTTAACCTGTGTATTGTAGGGCTTGTAGTCTCATGGTAACATCAGGGGCTGCCTGTGAATAGTGGGATTTACAATCCCAGGCATGAGTCCCCAAGTCAGACCCTGTCCTAATAAAGAAATCCCAGAACAGGGACTGGGGAGACAGAGACATATTTTTTCCCAATCTCCTCTCCCAGCACATCACTAAAGGAATGGTGGGAGTTACACTGCCCATGCGTGTAACTCCCACCAAGATTAAACAGAACATACCATTGCCTTAAGCTTAAACAAGCGATATAATGTTTTGGTCTCTAAGATGTTTATTGAGTAATATATAGTCTAATGAAGAAGACCTAGCCAATCCTTGTGTAGCAGCAAGCAGGAAGTGAATCCAAATGAACAGCCCCTCGCTCCAAAAAATAAAAATAAACAAAAAAGACAAAATAATAATGTTCTGTGCCTCCCTTATCCCAAGCCTTATTTCAAACCAAATTAATTCTTCGTACTATCTAATTCTTATTGTTCAATCACGTAGCAGAAACTCAATGCATAAAAGCATTTGAGAAATGGTCCTGAGTGCCAGTAGTTCATTTCTAAACTTTAGAATGTAGAAGAAATGTGATCTAAATTACTTTGGCCACTCAATGATTGCAGATGCCAGAAAGGTTGATTTAGGAAGCAATTATTCACCTGGGATTTTCACAAACAACAATATCTAGAATTTACGGACTGATGCCAAAAATATACATTGGACGTTTTGCACGTAAAATGCCAAATTCGTAAAAGAGGTCAGGAGAGAATGGTCAGGTTTTTTCAAGATGATAGGAAAGCAAAAGTAACTGAAATAAACATGCAATAAGAGCAGTGTGGAGCACAGCATGAACCTTGAACCTCAAAGTAAACGGACTACATCAAATGAAGCCCTCACAGAAAAAGGAGGCTATAGTTAGCAAAAGAAAACTAAAATTAGTTAGTTAAAGTCACTTGGTCTGATAAATGTCAAGTTCATCTGAGACATGTAAATGCTAGTGTCAAACAATATGAATGCAAGATTCCATTGTGCTCCTTGTTATCTGTTCAGGCTGGTGTTGGTGGTGATGGTGGAACATTGTCTGGGCCCTTTAAGTTCAATTAAACATTATTTAAATGCAACAGCTTATTGTGTGTTGCTAAAGACCATGTGCATCCATTTTTGAGAACAATCTACCTATCTATTGGCTATTTTCTCCAGAATGTAAATCCCATATCATAGACAACATGCCAATTAAAGCTGGCATCATGAACATGAAAAATATATCAGCATAACCCAATGGCCTTTATACTAACCAGGGCGTAATCCAATAGAGCATCTTTGGGATGTGGTTGGTTTCATGTGCAGATGACAAATCTACAGATGAACAATGATTGAAATATCTAATCATAATTCTGCATCTTAGCCCTGCCTTGTCTCCCCACCTCTTCATTCTGAAATACTGCTTTCTTGATGGATACTAGACACCTATACATCTGGTTATGTGTAATAAATGTAGTTGAGTAGTGATGTACCGAACTATTCGCTGGCGAATAGTTCCCGCCGAACATAGCATGTTCGCGTCCGCCACCGCGGGCGAACACATGCGGTGTTCGGTCCGCCCCCTATTCGTCATCATTGAGTAAACTTTGACCCTGTACCTCACAGTCAGCAGACACATTACAGCCAATCAGCAGCACACCCTCCCTAGCAGACCCTCCCACCTACTGGACAGCATCCATTTTAGATTAATTCGGAAGCTGCAACCATTTTTTTTTTTCAATTTATTATTTTTATTTTTTTTAGTGCATATAAATGTTACAAGTAGATACTACCCCCAGACACTCTGTGTTACTGCAGATACTCCCTCCAGACACCCTGTGTTACTGCAGATACTCCCCCCAGACACTCTGTGTTACTGCAGATACTCCCTCCAGACACTGACACAGAGCAGAATAGGGACTGTTCCCCCTACATAGGGTCACTTGGCAGATATGGATTGACACCTATCCTAAGGATCCCTGATAAACACTGACACGGAGCCCTCCATGGGTGAAGATGGATTAATTTTTTTAGAAGAATTTTTTTCTTTTAGAAGAAGAAGACGTTGAATAGTAAGTTGAATTTTACTTTACAGGGTAGTAATTTTATACCCCCTTCACTATTTTTTAGGGTGAGGGGGGTAGGTAGGGGCTTTTTTATTTGGTTGTGTGACTAGGGGCTTGGGGACACACACTGCATACACACTATACACACACTGCACACACTATACACACACTACACACAATATACACACACTATACACACAATATACACACACACTGTACACACTATACACACACTGCATAAACATACATTTAAAAAAAATTGCAGCTGTTTTTTACATTTCAAAGTTGGGGAGGGGGGTGCCAAATAAAGGATCCGCCCCGGGTGCCAAATGCTCCAGGTACGCCCCTGTATAGAGGGGAGCCATGTTACTCTGTATATAGAGAGGAGCCATGTTTACACTGTATATAGAGGGGAGCCATGTTACACTATATACAGTGGAAACATGGCTCCCTCTATATACAGAGTAACATGGCTCCCTCTATATACAGAGGGGAGCCATGTTTACACGGTATATAGAGGGAAGCCATGTTATTCTGTATATAGAGGGAGCCATGTTTACACGGTATATAGAGGGAAGCCATGTTACTCTGTATATAGAGGGGAGCCATGTTACACTGTATATAGAGGGAGTCATGTTACTCTGTATATAGAGGGAGCCATGTTTACACTGTATATAGAGGGGAGCCATGTTTACACAGTATACAGAGGGAGCCATGTTACTCTGTATATAGAGGGAGCCATGTTTACTCTGTATATAGAGGACTGTTTGCGGTGCGTTAAACGGGGAGTTTGGTCTGTCACTGTGAAGCGGGCGTAACCCTTACACTACCTGATCGATACAACATCATACCTGATGTTTTAAAGCACGTTATTCCAAACAATTTAGGAATGTTAGGTGATTTATGCCCTTTATGGATTAAAAGCAGACTCTGCATCAACTGTGTAATTTTCCATGGGAGTTTTGCCATGGATCCCCCTCCGGCATGCCACAGTCCAGGTGTTAGTCCCCTTGAAACAACTTTTCCATCACTTTTGTGGCCAGAAAGAGTCCCTGCTGGTTTTAAAATTCGCCTGCCCATTGAAGTCAATGGCGGTTCACGCGGTTCGCCGGTTCGCGAACATTTGAGGAAGTTCGCGTTCGCCGTTCGCGAACCGAAAATTTCGGGTTCGCGACAACACTATAGTTGAGAATTGTCATAGACACATAGTAAGAAAATTAGTACAGTCCCAAAAATATAAATTTTAAAAAAAGCACTTGAGCATGAAAGTACAGATATACGCAGATATATGTTTGGTGTTTGCCATTGATATGTAGATGGTATCTTTCAATTAGAAGGGTAAGGGATCCATTAATTGGGTTCTCCTGTAAGAATGAATCCTTCTGCTCCTTTTCATCTTCACATATCTCATAAACATTGAAAGACTGCTTTAGTTTTTTTTTTTTATTTCTACATGCTAAATTTAATGTAGACAATGTGTTATTAGATCATGATCATAATTTTATTGTCTGCTTATTGAGATGTCAACTGTTAAGAACTAATGTTCCATAGTAAATACACACAGAAGACTCTTTTTTAGGCTGGTGTTTTTTTTTTCTTATACTTAACTATAGTTGAGCTACTGATGAATATTATTGTGAATTAGTATAGACCAACATGATGGAAATGTTTTGATCTAACCTGAAATTCTTTTTTTAACTGACTTTCCTTCACATATCAACTGAAATGAAAACTTTTTGTATTATTTACTAAATTAATTCAGCAGCACTTTTAAATGAACACATACTTTTTAGCTGAATTTGATTTTTTTTTTTAGCACAAAGGGCTTTTTAATATTATCAGACACTTCAAACAAGCATTTCCACTCCCGCGCACATTAGACTGTTGAGAGTTAATCTGTCCAGCTGTGAAAATAACAGGGTCTGTGTGACTGCTGGCATTACATGTTTTTAGCAGGCTTTAAAACGAGGGTTTAACTGACAAGCAATTCCAAAATGTCCATCTCCTCAATGATAAGAGTGATAATTACAGCTTAATTTACTATAATTTAATTAGTTGCACATCATATTATTTTAGTGTAACAGTGTTTTAAACTCATTTATGTAAATAAATAGATTTCCAGGTGAAAAAACAACTTTACTGATTGCCAAAGGCCACACTGTTATAACAAACTAGTAGAAACTGCACAATACCAAGATTGCACCGTTAATAATAATATGGTAGTTGTAAAATTGTTAAAACAATTAGAATTTCCTTTGTTATAGTCACATGTCTCTCATAGAATAACAATGCATGAATTACCTGATAGAATTAAGCAGTGAAATAACTGAACAGAAACACAGAGGCCAGATATAAAGTTTACAAAATAAAAATTATTTGGAATTTCTATTACTTAAATTTAATCTACCTTAATATAATTGATGTATGGAAGGGTGGTACCATATTCATCATTAACACCTCTTCATTACAGGTTAGCCTACTCCACCAATGGCACTGGATGTTGCCAGATGTTTGCATAGAACTAATGATGTCACTGTCATGTGTTAAATTGCACTCCCCCTCTCGCTATACATCAACCAAATACAAATGTTCTTGTTATTACACTGAAACATTGTGCATTGGGTTTCATCTTGTTTTCAAGTTAATGCATCATATATTCTTAATGTTAGATAAATGTTATGCTTAACCCCTTCTATTTCAAATTATTTTCATTAAACACATATGTAGAATGAAACAGCAATCTTTGTGTACTAATTTATTTTCAACTTACCGGTAACTTGAAAATTCAAAAGTAATTGTTACTTATCTCTTAATATTTAACACATATGAGTATGTGTGGTTCAAAAATTAAAGTTCAGGTAGAATTTCACATTTACCTCTGTCTTGAAACTAGGTTTCTCTATCGTGTCTTACTGTCAATCAGTGCTATGTGCTCTAACCATTTCTGTTATCAAACAAACGGCCTTCACACCTGTCAGTCAGCATAGAGACAGACCCACAAAATGTAAAATCTTCAAATCAAATCTTCATGTTGAGGAGAGAACAGTAAACGGAAGAGAAGAAACAAAAACAATAGTTACATTTTTTCTCCTCTAGTGCAATATGGGCCAAGCTGAACTGGATATTAGGGTAAGAGTTAAAGCTTTTGGTTGGACTAGTGTTACTGCTAGAATTAGGGTAAAGGTTGCAAGATTAGGGTTACTATAAAGGTAAGGCTTAGAATCACTGTTTAATGATCAAACTAATCGATCAGCCAAAAGAACGGGCCTAGGGATAGGCCTAGGGTTAGGTTTACAAAAAAAGTTACTTTGAGGACTAGGGTTAGGGCCAGGATAATGTTGAAGGGTAGGGTTATGTTTAGGTCTAGGTTAAAGCTTGGGGTGAGGTTAGATAGAGAACAAGGATTAGAGCTATTGAAATAGTTAGTTTTAAAGGCTCAGTCTAAGCACCAAAATCTATTATAACACTATTATTTTGTACATATATTACGCTCATCCCCAGTCTCAGTGCTCATAACTATGATAACTTTTGCAGCCCTAGCCACACCTTTCCTAGCCTTGACTCACTCAGCATCCCTGTAAACTTCCTGAAAATAATAGTTTATTTTCTAGCCGATCAGTAGTCAATCAGATGAGCTGCCGACCTTGCAGATAAGGTAACATTCTAAAAACTCACAAAAGTAATGTTGAAAAGCTAATAGGAACATAATGCAGGAATAGTAAATAAATACAAATTGAACCTTAATATCAGGAATGTAAAACCACAAAACATATGGGTGCACTAAAAGAGAAACATGAAATAAGGGAAAATAGGAAATCAGCTACAAACAAAAAATTTAGATATTTTCTGAAAATATATGTAATAGCTAAGATTAAATCAAAGAAAATATAGATTGAATGAAAATATAAATATGAATGATTATGTAATACAATATTATTCATGTGTGTTACTCAGTCAAAGTCAGATGGTAACGATTGATATATTTTGGTATGTCAGACCCACGTCGCAACCTGTGGAGAGATATGCACAATGCACACTTACTCTGAGTAAATGTATTACAAACTCATCAGATCGATTAAAGGACCACTATAGTGCCAGGAAAACATACTCGTTTTCCTGGCACTCTAGGGTGTCTAGGTCCCCCCCATCCTCTGGGTCCCCCTCCCGCCGGGCTCTAGGGGGTGGGGGAAGGGGTAAATCCCTTACCTTTTCCCCCCGCTGGGCTTCCTCAGCGTGGGGAACTCTCCTCCTCCTTTTCGCCGTCATTGGCTGAATGCAAGAGCCGCGCGCGCATTCAGCCAGTCCATAGGAAAGCATTTTCAATGCTTTTCTACGGACGCTGGTGTCTTCTCACTGTGAAAATCACAGTGAGAATCGCGGAAGCGCCTCTAGCGGCTGTCAGTGAGACAGCCACTAGAGGCTGGATTAACCCATAGGAAAACATAGCAGTTTCTCTGAAACTGCTATGTTTACAGCAAAAAGGGTTAAACCTAGATGGACCTGACACCCAGACCACTTCATTAAGCTGAAGTGGTCTGGGTGCCTATAGTGGTCCTTTAAGAGAATTTAGTAAATTAATGGAGCAAGGAACCTCTTCTTTAAGTTGGAGATCATCCTATTTTACTTAATGGGCTTAACATTAGTCTCATGATAATGCAAACTGAGGTATCATCCAGAATTGTTTTAATGATGGTATATATACAAGTACAACTTATAACCTAAAAACATAATATTCCATAACGGAATCATTTCTACTGTTGAATATAAGAAAATAAACACCAAGTGAATGTGATCAAAACAAACAAAATAACATACTGTGGAATGATCTATTAAACAATACTTCACAACAGGCAAATATGTGCTGATTTGCCAAATAACCCTTCATGTTGTGCTTTTCTGTCACTACTCCAGTTTGTGGCACCTGTGGAATAAAAGAAAACAGTCCGTTTTAGGCTCGGATTTTCTTTCACTAACTCACTAGGTCTGTACACTCAGCATGAGATTATTGCAACAACTTAACATGCTATCTTTTTTTACCCTTAAACTACATCCCTTTTGTATTTTTTATATGCTTTTTCTTATTTCAATGAGAACCCAGGGAAACATTTAGTTCCTAAGAAAGGTTTGTTTTTTTCTGATTCAGCCAAGTAGAAAATCACACACAGAATGTGTGCAGAACCAATGGTTTCACAAAGCTTAGTGAGGAAGAGAAAAGGGTGCAAACAATATGGGCATAGAGAGAATGTCATTTGTATTGGAAAACAATTTCTGAGCATTAACACTGCAGTTTTCTCCCAAGAATCCCAGGTTTCAAAGTTGATTCAACACTTATGTTGTAGGATAGTCAGACAGACAAAGGTAGATGGCAGCCATCAATTATTAACTCCCTCTCCAAGCTGTTGTAGGTGTAATATTAATCCCTTAACATTATGTTGAATAATAGCTCAGTGTCAAAACATACTTTACTGAAAAACCATCATTCTCTTCATTTCCAGGAGTGCAATTTTTGTAAAAGCATTAAAACAGTTATACATAATCATAGCAATTATAATCCTAATGCACTCAAATACCACTAATAGTGTAGTATTTTTACATGCATGTTTGTTATATATTACCCGTATGATGTTAACAATGTGTAAACAAACAACAAAACTTAAAAATAAAAGAATTATATGTATATTGTTTTCAATGAGATGACATTAACATTAGTTAATTTGTATTCGGGTGTTAAGTATCTATATGGTCTTCATTGAGATGAGTAATTGGTTCTTAATATTTGTATAGTATATTGTGATGTATTTGCAGTTCCTGATCTAGTGCCACATCCCAGAACTCCAAAGGAATACAATTTATTGCAATATTGGGTAACTATTAATGATTTGAGCCTATTAACATACATATAATAGACATACAAGACATATAAACATGTACTTAACACCCGAATACAAATGCACTTAGTCAGCATATCATGATTTTAGTGATAGCTTACCTGACAGTAATTGGTAAGATAGCAAAGCTACAATTATAAAGGCAGGTTGCTTCATTTTAATATGAATGGGGCATGACAGAATGACAGAAGTAATAAACACATTTTATTTGCATTATTTAGATTACAGTAATATCATTCAGCCAACTATAGTAAGCATTTTGGCAGACAAATTGAATGCAGCTGATATTACATGTTGGGTTGAAAAACTAGATGAAATGTAGCTAATGAGTTATAGTCAAATACAAATAAAACATTTAAATATCTGGAATCCAGTCAGTTAGCCTAGTTTAAGGAATGTAACTTTTACACGTTTCTATAATCTACTATTTTCTCATCAAAATGCCATGATCTGATTGGGAACTAACACAAAGTGAATCACATTCATTCAGGGGGAAAGAATACTACTCATGCACGCCTTATAGTGAAAACAATCAGGATTCCGGACTAGCTTTAGTTTTCATCACATCATGTGAATAATGTGGAGGAAAGTAATTTGTTTTGCTGTCATCACATTTGAGGGAGATGCCCTTTTGCCTTTTAGTAATATCTATTTCCGGATATAGAAGAACAGATATTCATGTGGATCCTCTTAGCCAAGTAAAAGCCAGTCAACTTTCACTGTATATACCAATCTTGTTGTTGCTATGCGAACTTTAAATTCACGTAAACATTTTTCACAATCCAGCAGTTTGTAAAAAATGAACACTTGCAAATACTGAATAGGACTAAAAAATTATTAAACATCTACTAAAATGACAAAAACAATGAATATGAGAACTCTGAGAAAGGTCAAAAGCTTAGAGAAACTCAGTAGCTTGCCCTTTGATAAATTCCCGCTCAGTCCTCAGTCCTGACTTATATGCAGAACTCTTTTTCAGTGACTTTATTTTCCTGAAGTCAGTGCATACCTAAATACAGTTACGAACTCATCCACTATTCTAACATAACAAGGAATCTATCTTCACAATCTGCGGGAATCAAGGCTCAACCTGAGATGCTATTACCTACTGATCTACCTGTCAAGTTTCACAGCGGTCGAAGAGATGAAGGGAGCTTTCCAACATCCATGATGTGGATGCGGCCTGGTGCTTGCCAGGTGGGAGAAGCGTCCGATCTCCCGGTCCAGAGGTGCACACATGAAGCTGCTTGCTGGCAAGAACCCCGTTTTCCACCCCTTTGGACCGGCTGGGGTGATCCTGGGCCACCTCTGGGAAGCAGCCCAGCTCCAGCTGACACACGAGTGGAAGCCATCTATGCAGATAAACACCTCTGTGATTCACGCAAAATGGTGGAGACCACATGTTCCCCTATCATCAGAGACCTACACTCGGAATTTGAGTCAAGGCTTAGGAAACACTTTGATGAATTCTGGCGGCAGTTGGAGGGCAGACTACTTTACCAGACACCACCGCACCCACAGTATCCCCCACATGGTCTCCGGGCTTCAAAGCCCCACCAGGAATCCTCAATGGTATCGGCAGTGAGGGCCCCAAAATGGCGAAGGTTTGAACTGAGAAACTCACCTACACTGAAAGCAGCATGGAGTTCAGAGCCATCACAGACCAAGCCTGAGCCTGGCAACAAGCCAGAGATGCTGTGGAGAGCACTGTTCCTGGTCTCTAATCAGATCTGTCAACTCTCACCTAGGTCTCAAAGCCTGAAGTGTTTTTGTTTGTCCATGGAATCTGATCTACCAACTGCTGGCATAGAGTGAAAGTGGACTTATTTGCCATAATTCTGTCTGCTTCTCACACATATAGCTTAAGTCCCAATGCCCGTTTTCTGTCTGACACTCACCTGTCTAACTAAGCAACCTGCTTGAAGCCTCCTGGGGGAAGCATGCAATTATATCTCCTGTTGAGATAATCCTGTTATTAATTTAAAGCATGCTAACATTATTGTTTTATTTTATCTTTAGCAACAGACATGTCTACTCATACCACATGTTTGTACTCAAAAGTTCTCTCATGTCATAATTTAAACTGTGCAGTCCCTACACTTGACTTATTACTGTTTCAAAATATATAGCAATATAATGCTTGTTATTGTATTTAGTTTGCTTTCCTAAAGTAATTAGATTTTTGGCATTTTTAAAGGTTTTGAAAGAAAAGTCTGACCAGGGCAGAAGTTTTTGTAAAATAGCAAAATCCTTGTAAAGTCTTTTAGATATGAAGTGTGGAATGATTACAAAGGGCAATCACGGGATAGTGCATTGTACACTAAATAATTTAATTAGTTTGCATTACTTTTATAGTGCCCCTATCCATGGTATGCTATGTTAATGATCAGTATTTAATATTGTGCATTAATAATAATAGTTTCATCAATGAGCACATTCAAAGAGCAATCATTTAGGACCATGAAAAATACAAAGATTAGATAGAATCAGATTACGTTTATATTCTCAGTGGGAGTAGGACTGGTACAGTGGCTTGCACAGGATAACAGTGATGGGAAGAAAGAAATGGGGTCAGAAGATATGGAATAAGATGAACCTGTGGGGATGAGGTCTAATGATATAAGGAGGTAGTGTGGTCAGCTGGAATTAAAGACTCTAGTAAGGAGAATGTTACAGGGAGTCTTGAGTTAAACCTATTCATCAGTTTTCTAGTATTTAAAAAAGAAAATGTGTTTACTTATTGAATGTAATGAGAGATCATTTTCCAAAAGTAAAGGGTTGAAGGCTTTGATGGGACAGATGAAAATTTAAAACATACCTTTTATGAAATGTAAGAGAGGTAAAATGAGATCAAGATATCATCAGTGGTAACAACGTTATCTAAGGTAAAGAGAAATGCTAAGTCTAGATGTATCAATGGTATATAATACAGTAGACTGGTCACAATAGAAAAATTTGTTTCTGCTGGATAACTTAATCTGAAGAAAAAAAGAGTTCAGTCCATGCCGCAAGTTAGGCTCATCAAAATTTTGTTACCAAAATAAATTTGGGAAAGACATTTGGGCATCAAAAAAGCAGAAAAAAGGGCACTTATTAGAATGCTGAGATGCAAAAAAATTATAAATATTGCTTGGCCTATCAAGAATGTTTGCAATGTCAATTCTGAGTTGCCAATCTAATGAGCATAAGTTGTCTGGTACATGACAGGTACCGTTTAAGTAATCAACTTATTATACTGCCCCTTAAGCGCTTTTATATCATCTGTTTATTTATACATGACCTTGCAGAAAGAAAGAGAGGTTTGAGTGATAATATTAACTACCATTATGAAAACAAAATAAAAGCACTATTCAGAGTAGAAATAAATAAGAAGCTAGACAAAGTATTTTTTTTTACTTGAACACAGTTATAGAATGAAAAATAATTATAATAATTATATTATCAGATTTAATTATATTTACATTATTATATGATTATAGTGGGGATTGTACCACTGTATGCCATCCACACTAGCACACTAGAGCTAGTCTTATAGCTTTGGAAAACGTGAGTAGGACCATATAGACCTCTTACAAAATAGTACTTAGTACCTGTTGGGATATACTGCATACTTTGCTGTCTTTTTATTTTTTCATACGGATCTCACGAATACCCCATGCCCATACCTTACTGAGGAATACTTCCAATGATAAGATTGTGATTAACTTCTTATACAAGGTTTTATTTGGACTTTTTGCTGTATTTATCAGGCATAGACTCTTTTGGACTTACTTTTTGGACTCCTGATTAATATTCATTATCTATATTTCGAACTCTTTTTGTTTTTTTTATCTTGTATGTATTTTCTCTTATATAGTGTCTTGTATTTGTGCTTGTATAGTTTATAAGCAGGTTTTTTCACCTGTGGCGCCGCCTCCCCCTCCACCTTTTTTTTCGCTTTGTCTACTCTATGGGGCCTGTGAGGGAGCCCTATTTTTCAGGTGTGCTGCCTTATATTTATCTCTGTAAGTTCTAGTATATTAGCGCTGATCCTTTGTATATATTTATTAATTAATAATGGTTTATATCATGCATTTAAATGTAAAAGTATATTTTTAAATGAATCAAGCAGGTGGAATATCATGTCTAAGCTCTATTATTTGTAGCTGCAAACACTTCTGCAAATTAACATGTTATAATTAATCATAAAATGAATATCCTTGTCTGCCTTTCTTAACTCCTGCAGTCATGTCTCAAGGAGTTACGTAACAAGTTCAGTATGGGTTTAAGAGAGTTTCCCTTCACGCCGACCATCTTTTGCATGTGAAAATCAAACTAAGTGAATATGGTCCATTAATAGCCTTTCACAGCAGTTTTACGTTTTTCAAATAACATGATTGGTCAGGGGTCGCAGACATTGTGCTGTTTTATTTGAGTGACTTAATACCCATTGAATGCATTGTGCTCTCAATGTTAGTAGATGTTTAATGGGCAATGAACTATAACTGTGGGTTGACCATCTGGAAAACCAAGCTACTCAATAGCCATGTAATTTGTCTTTTGAGTGGATTCTGTCAGTAGTTTTTCTTAAGGATTAGCTCTGAACAAACACTGAAAGGGAGAGCTTCCAGATTGCCTCCAAGCACTTATCCCTATCTGTCCCAGTAACATGCCTTCATAGTAAGTTACAAATTAACAAACATTTAACTCCTTCATCTTTAAATGATGTTGTCTTTGCGCTCAGCAGGAGCTGAATACCTTTGTTTAATTCTCTTTCAGGTTTGATTGGTATCTGATCTGAATGTTAAATATTCACATGACATGTCAACATCACAATTCACAAAGGTATTTACAAAATGCCCCAAAATATGCATACCCTTAGGGTATAGAGCAATGGGTTGAATTATTTTCCTCTACAAGGATCTCTTTTAGGAAAAAAAAAGAAAAAGAAAAAATATCTTCTTGAATAATTACAACCAATTTTCATGTCCACATTTCTGCTACTAGATTTAGAATTTTAAGAATTTTAACACTTTTCACACTTTCCATTGCACAAATTATAAATATATTTTTACATTTCTTGTATTTTATAGTGCATATACACAATTTCCTGCAACATAAACACCAGTGCATGCCTATTTCTATGCAAATTAGATAGGATCTGGGTTTAAATTGAGCAGGGTTTCTTAGGAACCAATATGCTTGAATCATCCATAATTCTTTGTAGGAGACTGGGTCAGTGGTACAATTTAGGAAGATGAAATTTCTTACTTGTACTTAATCTATCTCTATTCAATCCCAAGCCATAAATGTAGCCTCTTCTTCCAACACTCACTCTCAGATGAGTGACTGTTGAAAGAAGCACTGTGATTCCATGCAAATATAGAACTTCTGTACTAAGATTCAGAAGGGAGGACCAATTAATTAAGACTAATTGGGTAGTTTAACTAAATTGGGAGTTGTGTAAAATATTTGTGCGCAGCTTCTGAGTAACATGTTGTCCCCACACAACAGGTCAAATCCATCTTTGTCCCCACAGAGCTGGTTAGGGCCATCTTTGTCCCCACAAAGCATTCCAGTGCCATCTTTGTACCCAAACCACTAATCAGCGCCATTTGTGTCTTAAAATAGCCATTCAGTGCCATCTGTGTCCCAAATAGCTAATCAGTGCCATATTTGTGTCCAAATGGCTAATCAGTGCCATCTGTGTGTCCAAATGGCTAATTAATGCCATCGTTGTGCCCAAATGTTTAATCTGAGCCAACATTGTGCCCAAATGGCTAAACCGTACCATTTATGTGCCCAAATGGCTAATCAGTGCCATAGTTGTGTCTAAATGGCATATCAGTGCCATTGATGTGCCTAAATGGCTAATCAGTTCCATGTTTGTGCCCAATTGGCTAATCAGTGCCATCTTTGTGCTCAAATAGCTAATCAGTGCCATCTTTGTCCCAAAATGACCAACCAAAGCCTTAGTTAATTTTTCTTTCAAAACTGTGTATCAGTGCCGTGTTGTTTTCAAACAACTTGTCAGCTTGTAACCTTTCCTCTGAAAGCTGGGCCATGCTCTGAAACAGCTGGGCCATGTACACTCTATGATACCACCCTGGATCCATGTTGGCCGTCATGCAGTGGAGGGCTTTAATGCCCAGTGATGGGATAGACCGTCATGCAGTTGAAGTACCAGCAGGGATTAAATCTCTGCTTGTAACAAGGGCCCCAGGTATCTTTCAAAATCTGGGGGTTCCCTCTGTCAGCTTGGGCCACAGTTAGTGATAAGCAAGCTATGAGCAGGGCTCAAAGTGAGTGATGCTCATAGCACTTTAAATGCCTTTACATGCATCAGCAGAGACAATCCTTAGAGAGCTGGGATTGAGGGTGGGATTAAAGGATGAGATTAGGACTGGGGCTAGAGGATGGGATAATAGGTAGGATTATGATGGAAATTATGAGTTATAACAGGTTGGATTAGGGTCAGATTAGAATCAGATTGCAGGTCAGATTAGGGTTGGATTATAAATAGGACTAGAGGTTTATATTTTTTTACGGGTTGGAATAGATGTTTGACTATGGATTGAATTAGGGGAAGGAAAAGGGTTGGTTTAAGGGTTGGATTAAAGGTCGTATTAGGGGTTTGCTTCAACGTTTGATTAAGAGTTGATTTAGGGGCAGGATTTATGGAAAAGGTATACATGTGGGGTATCAGTGTACTCCAGAACAGTAGCATAATACAAATATGCAATGTGTGCAGTAATAGGACACATGTGGTCTGCAAATTTTAATAAAATAAAACATGTGTAGACAAAACACAATAAATTAACAAATTTGACCTAGGTTTAGGATAAAATTGTCAAAATACTCTATATTATATATAGCCTGCAAGATTCACTTTCTACAAATATATACATTTGTGAAGAGTCTGTGACTAGTATAAAAGTTGTAATCTGAGCATGCCAAATTTTGTAAAGTCTTAGCTTTAAAACTGTAACTCACTCCTTGCAGTATTTGCTTTACAACTTCTAAAAAAAATGTTGAAACCCTAGACATATTGGTCATTTAACAATCAAACTAATTATTGCATTGTAAAACTAAAAAAAAAATAGTTTTTTTTTTAAATTAGCCCCCCATCTAAAATATTTTCTTCCTATTTAATATTGCACTATGTATATATAAAGAATTTTAAAAAAAGCCCTATTTAACCTTTAAAAATTATATTTAATGTGTATCAGAGCATGGCATGGCAAAAATGCCAAAAAGCCTTGGTCAGAAATGCGATGCATCTCAAAAGAGCATTGGTCCTTAGCGGGTTAAGGTCCTTTGTATATAGACCCATTCTTACATCCAACATGATCAATATTGATTTCCACATAACTAGTATCAAAAACTATATTTTCAACATTTACAATTAAATAGGAAATAAACCTTGCCCTAAAACTATACTCAATGAGTCCATTACACAAGTTGCCAAGATATATTCTATGCTGTTATTTTTAATTAGCTCATAATATCCTTATTGTGTGCATGCAACAAACAAAGTGCTTTGGAGTTCAGATAGACTCCCGCTGTTATATGGCTGCCTCGAGAAAATATAATGCTCCTTTATGTGCATTGTTTAAAAATGAATTGCTAACAAAACTATACTTTGAAGGATAAAAGAAAAACACGGAAGAAGAAATGGAAACTTTAGCGTTTTAAGAACATTTATGGCATGGCAGCAGTGGTGTTACTTTCTCAAGATGGATTGTGTAGGTAGTAATTAAGTGGGTGTTTTCAAAAGCTTTCTTATTGAAGCTCAGACATTTTTTACTGATCAGGTTTCTGTTGCTAACCGTTTATTGCGTTATTTCTCCGAGGGAAGGTGAGACTATGTAATCATACAATCATATGCCTGTTCTTGCTTAATGTGTTGTAATTAAAGGAATTCCTGAATAGGTCTAAGTAGCACTGCATGAAAACAGTACCATGGTATGTTTCTTTTATTTACTTATGGTATCAAACTGCAAAAATCATTGTTACACTGTTATTTTACCGTTTAATGTACATAAGAGCAACAATTCTTGAAATGCTTCCTTTATTTTGTTTATTTCCTGAACTTCGCTGCTATGGGGCTGTGAAGATGGGGATTTTTCTATATGGATGACTCTGACACAACGGAGGTGGGAAGGGGGTAAGGAATGCGCAAAAATTAGTTTGGTGTGATTCATCCAAATCAAAGTCCTTTTAATTCACACCTGAATGCATTGATCCATCTAAAATTTACTTTAAATATTGCTTCAAATTAATGGCTAGCGATAACTTTGGATGGACAGGGTTAGGTACACTGTTAGTAAAGAAGGGCTATGTGTAAAGGGAAACTTTAGGCACCCAGACCACTTCAGCACATGGAACTGGTGTGGATACACTGTCACTGTTCCCCTTAGTCCTGTAATGTAAAACATTGCAGTTTTAGAGAAACTGCAATAATTACCTTGCAGAACTAAGACTGCCTCTAGTGACTGTCTATCAGACAATCACTAGAGGCACTTCCTGGATTCTGGCAGACTCTGAGTCCTTTAAACAATGCTGGATGTCTTCACACTATGCATGAGGACATTCAGGGAAATCTACATAGGAAACTATTGAGGCAAAGAACATCAAACATGATGCAGCCTTTGAGAAACAAAGAGCTCTCACTAGTTGCCCGAGCTAAATGTAAATTAATTTGAAGAAAATGAGCAACAGACATAATGAGATTTGGTTTAACATTTAGGCTGTCATCTAAATCTTGTGTTGAATCTTGTTCAAATAATACTAAAGTAAGTGATGTGTATTATTTTACATTTGTAACATAAGATAATCAACATCTTACATACAGGGACATATCTTACACGAGGCCATGGGCGGCACTTTGCAGGGGGTGGCAAAAAAAGCCGCCCTCAAACGCCAAGGCAGATCCCTTGTTTACCTCGTGTCCTGCGGGGCTCAAGAGCTGGCTGGCCCCGATGAGGATGGCGATGCAGATAAGCTTCCCTGAGATGGTTTCTGACAGTTTGTGCAGGAATTCTTTGGTTATGCAAACCGATTGTTGCAGCAGCTGTGCCGGTGGCTGGTCTCAGATGATCTTGGAGGTGAAGATACTGCACCTTGATATACCACATCTGTGATTTAGAGATTCACCATCTTAATAAAGACCATTAAGGCTTTATTAGAAGCATTTTACAATTTAAAATAATTCCTCTATACAACAACCGACATTTACAGTTCCAACTATTGAGGTATGGTTTAACGGTATTCCTATATACAGCGTGCGATATTGATTGCACATTAGGACACACAATAACAAATAAAATGAGGGCGAGACGTCCCCTTAATCTTTGCTTAGAGTTTAGATCATGGAGCACTCCAGTTGGCATAGATTTAGTATAGACCTTTATCCATCTCTTATACCTTTCGCTATATCTTAGCATCAGATACTTTATTTGATTGTTTTTTTAGCATAGCAACTGTATTTTTTCTATTCTCCACGCTGGTCTTTAACAGATTCACCAAGCTAGAGCTCTCACTACCTACTCTTTCTAAACTGTATCTCTATTTTGGGTAGATTGATCAGAATATAGTCTAACAGACATTCAGTCATACTCGGGATAATTGTTTTGTATATAGGTATATAATAATTTTTGTTCCCTGTTTTTCTTTTCTTTTCGTTTTGGTGATTTTTTTCACCTTTTATACGTTATATTAAAAGCTAAGTTTTAATTTTAGTGTACGCCTACCCTTATTGGGTTATACTTGCCACTCCATCAGCGATACACTTATCATTTATCACTTTCTCCTGGCAGCTCTTTTTCTAGACTCATCTCACTAGGAGTTACCCCCCTCATCAGGAGGTTAATAATTTCATTACCTTTCTTTGCTCTCTTTGACTTTACATTCATCTATATATTTCATGTTATATAACAGTTAGTGAAGCATACATACAATCAAGGTTCATAGTATTGGTGCTGGGATAAACAGTAGTATCGGTGCATGCAGGTTAGCAGCATGGTTATGTATACAATGTAATATTTTATGTAAAGCGCTGCGGAATAAGTTGGTGCTATATGAATACAAATACATGCTAATAAAAATCAGTTAGTATATAGAGCTGTAATATATTCAGGCTAGACACATTTGTCAAAAGTAGGTTTAGTTAAGTGAAATTATTAGTGAGATTTTCTAGACATAAACTTGACTGACATATAAGTTATTTTATGAAGACATGCTTGACTACATGGTATGACTACTTTAAGGTAGCATTATAAAAGATTAATACATCTTGCTAGCCTCATGTCTAGGATTTCTACTTCCTTTTTGGTTATCACGCTATAGACATCAGCTGGGTCTGTAGAGAGTAGGCTATAAACTACCATAGCAAGCTAGTGTTAAATGAGCGTATGAACCACTGGTTCTGGGCACTGTGCACTTATATCACGTTTTAGTAATAAAAGCTAAGTAAGGTTGAAAACAAGGAAATGGAACAAAATAGGTAATACAGCATGGGTATCGGTGGTTACGGACATCAGAGAGCACCAAAGTGTGAAGTGGTGGTGTCTAGCGTAAGACAGATCTCTCAGCAAGTAATTTTTGTGGGGAGTCAAGAGTCAAGAGTCAGCCAATGCCCTGGTTTAGGAGAGCATATAGGTCGACAAGAAGTGCGGTTAGATTGTTGCAGGGCAGAGTCACCCTGTTTGAGGTATCCGCTGCACTGCAGGGTCACATGCTTTTCCAGCCCCAGGCTTGTGTGTTTCACGTATTCATCTGCACAGGGCCGGATTAACATAGGGGCTGATGGAGCTGCAGCTCCAGGCCCAGGCCCAGGCCCATGTAATAGGCCCATTTAAAAAAATAAAAAAAATTTAACTTTTTTTTTTTTTTTACACACTACTCTTAGGTTTGCCACCTGACTGGTATTTTACTGACACAGCTGGTATTTGAGGCTGCCTGGCCGTGCCGGTATTGCAGTAATAACGGCAATACAAATGCAGGATTTTTTCTCAGTATAAACAGAGATTACTCTGCAATACCATCACCGGCCAGTAGGGGTCACTGTGTGTGGAGAGAGGCAGGAATTGGAAGTTACAGCATATCCCTGCCTCTCTATACTACTCACTGATCCATGGGGGAGCAGCTACACAGCACAGAGAGTCCAGACAGCAGCTCTACAGCTCAGGTAAGTGAGGGATGGGGGGAAAGGCAGCAGGGAGACATGGGAACACAGACACTAGGGGACGCTGAGACACATGGGGATGCTGTGTAACATTGCGAGACACATTGTGAGACACTGAGACATTGGGACACATAGACACTGTTCTATGTCTCCCAGTGTCCCCATGTCCCCCAGCCAGTGTCCCTAGTGGCTCAGTGTCCACATGGCTCCCAGTTTCCCCTAGTCTCCCAGTGTCTGTGTCCCCATGTCTCCCAGTGTCCCCATGTCTCCCAGTGTCCCCATGTCTCCCAGCCAGTGTCCTCAGTGTCCCCATGTCTCCCAGTGTCCCCAAGTCTCCCAGCCAGTGTCCTCAGTGTCCCCATGTCTACCAGTGTCCCCAAGTCTCCCAGTGTCCCCAAATGTCTGTGTCCCCATGTCTCACTTTGTTCCCTAGTATCCTAGTGACATGGTGACACTGGGAGAAATGGGGAGACTTGAGAGACTGAGACACTGGGAGCAATTCATCTATACAGCAGAATCAAACTGTGAGTAGTTTGGAGGTGATTTTACAGAATTTTCTCTTATGTCACTCCTTGTGATTTACATCATGTGATGTCACTCATAACTAATTAATTATACAAAGGCTGGTATTTTTTTCCAAGAAAGTTGACAACCCTAACTACTCTTCACATACTCTTGCTTAAAGGAACGCTATAGGGTCAGGAACACAATCATTTATTTCTGACCATATTATGTAAAAACCACCTTCTAGCCCCCCTAAATATAGTAAAATCTTACTTGTATTCAAGTCTGCAGCTGCTGGCTCTGCCTCTGAACTGACTGGCTGCTGACCTAATCTGAAGGGGTGGTCTTACAATGCTTCCCCATAGGATTGGCTGAGACTGTCAACTAGGCAGATCAGCGGCAGAGCCAGCACAAGTCAAACATAGCCCTGGCCAATCAGCATCTCCTTATAAAGATAAATGGAATCAATGCATCTCTATGAGGAAAGTTCAGTGTCTGCATGCAGAGGGTGGAGACACTGAATGGCAGTGCTGCACACAAGGCAGTACTGCCCCAGGAAGCACCTCTAGCAGCCATCTAATGAGTGGCCAGTGGAGTTATTTTCTCTGAAAAGACAGTGTTTACTGCAAAACGTCTGAAGGGAATGATTCTTCTTACTAGAACAAATACAATAAGCTGTAGTTATTCTGGGGACTATAGTGTCCCTTTAAGTTTGGAAGCGTAAGAGGGATGTATGGCAACAAAACCTGTGCGGACTGGCTGACAATAAAATTAGTTTAGGTAATGCAAACTTTGGTTTCTCTAACACTGTGGCATGTCCCCTTTCTTCTACACTCACTACATTCACTACATACACCTTTACTCTGTCCGAGACTGTATACCAGGAACTTCTGCCTGCTAGTAAGACAATAATGAGAAAAGTGGACATGTGAGTGCTAGGGGACAGTCCTTAGAAAGCGTGGAGTAGGAGCATCATTTGATGCATGTATGCCAAGTTCAGGGTGCTGCCTGCATAGTATGCCCTTAGTTGGACAGCCTGTATGATTGGCAGGCAGCCTGACATGCATTCATGCCAGGCTGGCCTTCCAATTCTTTGGACAAACATACCCCCTTTTTGGGCATGTTCACCCCTTTTGGCAGGTCTGGTCACATGATTTGCATCAGTGGCACACCTTTTTACCCTGCCCATTGACTTCCTGCTTCACTGGACACTGCTGTTAGGGGATATGGATTTACTTGAAAGATGAAAGCATAAATTAGAGAGTGATTAGCGTAGCGTATGTGTTTTTGTATAGCTGCATCCTTTCCCTCCAACAGATACATGACGCTTGGGAGGTATGGTTGTTTCAGTGTTTTTGGTCGATAAGATTCGGTAATTAGGCCCATCATAATTGTCAGCTCCAGGCCCACTGGGCTCTTAATCTAACCCTGCATCTGCACATAAAAATGTAGTTAATGGCATTTACTGCCCTGACAGGAAAAGTTGTGCCAAGCAACATTACTGTCCTGACAGGAAAAGTTGTGCCGAGCAGCAATCAATTCCACAGGAGGGTTTGTGCTTAGCAGCAATCATGCAAATGGCAACCTGGTAATTGCCTTTGGGGTCAAAGGCTGGTTACAGCCAATCATATCCACAGGAGGGGCATTTAGGCCCAGTTCTCCTCTTGCTGAGTGCCCTGTCGGGGTTTCATGCGTATGGTTATCCGAGAGTAAGTTCCTGATCTTGATTTTCTGGTATTTGACTTTGGCTTTGTTTTGACTTCCCTGATATCTGGTATCCTTGACTTTTGGCTTTTCCTCATCTTTGTGTCTGATTCTGTGTCCCTGACCTCGGCTAGTATTTTGACTATTCTTGGAGACGTTAAGTCCAGCCATTCTAAGGTCTGGTGATACGTTATCCTTAGTCCTAGGTGCGACACAGTACTGCGTGCTGGATCAACTTGTAATCCTGAAAGTGTGGGAGCCAGCATCCTTGTTCCATCGACTCGGGAACCTTTTAGGGCCAAGTCCTTCCCCCGTCCGTGGTAATCAGAGCGTCTAGGTGTTGTGCGCCTTTTCTGGCGGGAGATCCTCTGCTTTTGTGGACGATGCGTAAAAGCTATGCCTCTAGGGGCTTCCAACCCAGGTAGCGTGTAATATGGTAGGTGCTTGCATGCTTGTGGATAATGCCCAGAGGAGGTTTGCTCCGCTCCTGCAAGATGCCTTCCCCCTTTGTCAGGGGAGGGCTGGCAGCCTTAGGCCTGGGGGGCAAAACCAGTCAAGTGGCCCATTGCGCCACCAAATCAGTTCACCATCCATGCCCACCTTTTCCTGGTTTTATAACGGATATTGATGTTATGCTAATCAGTAGCTCTTTGCCATACCCGCTCCTTCACGGCTCTGACTTTCAATGTTGTCAGAGCACAGGCTGAGAATCTCTGAGCCTGTGCTCTGACTCACTAACTGAGCGCCGGAACCACGAGGGAGAGGATATGATCTGACTGCACCTACTGCTGGTGCGCACCAGTGGACCACCAGCGAATCGTTTAAATTAAATATGCTGGTGTACCCAACGTGTGAGCTGTGTTGGCCGCCGGGCGCCTCTGTTGTCATGGCACCCTGCGTGACCGCACAGCTTGCCCACCCCAACGGCTGGCCCTGCTGACACACACTGATGTTACTACTTAGACATCCCTCAATATTAATACAGAGATGAGAGTAAACACCAATAAACTGTGGAAACAGAGCTGATCCCCCCAAATTTATAAAGGTTTGCTTAGAGGATTTATTCAAGATTAAATCATGCCTCCTCCTCTCTCCCCCATGCGCTGCTCTGTAGGCTGGGAGGAAGTGAAGAGTAATCACAGTCTCCCAGCACAACGCCACCTGTGGCTGCATGGGGAACAGCTGTTTAATGTAATGCTTGCAGGACGGCCAGCTGCCGCAGAACCTCTTTGTTTCCGTCTCTGCAAAGGGCTCCAGGCACTGCTTGTTGTGAGTGTGAGCCACTGTAAATTAGGGGCAGAGGGCACTTGCACTGCGGTCAAGACGGGTCTGGGCAGGAGGAGAGTGCAGTGCAATCAGTGCACTCCCCTCCTGTGGGTCACCAGTAGACTGGTGCACCTGCCCAGGATCAGAGCCGGTGCAAGGATTTTTGCCGCCCTAGACAAAATATAAATTTGCCCCCCCCCCATGTGACATCACAATGCCCCACCCATATGATCTGCCATATGAACTAACGCCAGTGCTGCACACAGTGTGTGTTTACATTACATTAAGAAGCCTGCAGGGACCAGCTATAGACACCAGAACCACTTCATTAAGCTATAGTGTCCCTTTAATGTGAGGTAAATTATAGATTAGTTTCACTAATAATATACTAGATTGCCTACTTACAATTAGATGAGGATGATGATGGGCTGCAGTTTGGCTCCACTGGTCTGGTGTAGAACAGGACCTCTGGACAGGGCCGGCCTTAGGGGTGTGCGAGCTGTGCGGCCGCACAGGGCGCCATGGAGCAGGGGGTGCCGTGCGGCCGCACAGCCGGCCGGAATTTAAAAAAAAAAATATATATATATATATATATATATATTTTTTTTTTAAATTTCCGGCGGGGGCGGAGCTTACCGTGCGGCGGGGGCGGAGCTAAAAGCGCCGGAAAACTGCTGCAGGGGAAGCAGGAAGGAGTCCCTGCTTCCCCACCAAACAGTCACCAGGAGCTGCACTGCCTCCACAATGAGTGATTGTCAGGTGAGTGTGACTCTCTGCCTGTGTGTATTACTGTCTATGTGTGTGTATGACTGTCTGCCTCTGTGTGTCTGTGTGTATGACTGTCTGCCTCTGTGTGTCTGTGTGTATGACTGTCTGCCTGTGTGTATTACTGTGTGTGTATGACTGTCTGCCTCTGTGTGTCTGTGTGTATGACTGTCTGCCTCTGTGTGTATTACTGTCTGTGTGTGTGTGTGTGTGTATGACTGTCTGCCTCTGTGTGTTTGACTGTCTGCCTGTGTGTGTCTTTGTGTATGTCTGTGTGTGTGTGTGTGACTGTCTGCCTTTGTGTGTGTGTGTATGACTGTCTGCCTGTGTGTATTACTGTCTGTGTGTGTGTATGACTGTCTGCCTCTGTGTGTCTGTGTGTATGACTGTCTGCCTGTGTGTATTACTGTCTGTGTGTGTGTGTTTATGACTGTCTGCCTCTGTGTGTCTGTGTGTATGACTGTATGCCTGTGTGTATTACTGTCTGTGTGTGTGTGTGTATGACTGTCTGCCTGTGTGTGTCTTTGTGTATGTCTGTGTGTGTGTGACTGTGTGTGTGTGTGTGTGTGTGTATGACTGTCTGCCTGTGTGTGGATGTCTTCCTGTGTGTGTGTATGGCCGTCTGACTCTGTGTGTGTGTGTGTGTGTGTGTCACATACAACCAATACACGCATATCACACACTGTTAATACACCCATTACAAATATCACACATAGCATACATATCACACCTACTATCACATACACAGACAACACAAACATTACAGCATACATGGATGACCGGGGGGGGGGCGCTGTGAATATTTTTCCCACAGGGCGTCTAAATGCCTAAGGCCGGCCCCAGTGGCGTACTAAGAGGGGGGCGGGGGGGGCGGCCCGCCCCGGGTGCCACTGACTAGGGGGGTGCCATGACGTCCAGTGTCGTGTCACCACCCCATCATTACGCTGCGGCGGCTGCGCACAGCCGCAGCACCTTTGCGCCCGGCAGGACTTAATTCAAGGAGAAGGGGGAGGAGTGTTGCGGGCCGCGACGTCGCGCAACATGATGACGTCGTGCGCAGCGCCGTCAGCCCGCCTTCACGGATATTCCTACTCAAAATGTGAGTAGTCATTTTATGTGATGGGGCTAAATTAATTAAAGGGGGGGTGGATAATGGATTAATTAAAGAAGGGGAGGGAGGTTTAATTAAAGGGGTGAGGATTAATTAAGGGGGTGTATTAATTAATTAAGGGGGTGTATTAATTAATGGGGGTGAGTATTAATTAAGGGGGTGTGGATTAATTAAGGGGGGTGTGAGGATTAATTAAGGGGGTGTATTAATTAAGGGGTGTGTGGATTAATTAAGGGGGCTGTATTAAGGGGGGTGTATTAATTAAGGGGGGTGTGGATTAATTAAGGGGGGTGTATTAATTAATTAAGGGGGGTGTATTAATTAATGGGGGTGAGTATTAATTAAGGGGTGTATTAAGGGGGTGTGGATTAATTAAGGGGGGTGTGAGGATTAATTAAGGGGGTGTATTAATTAAGGGGGGTGTGGATTAATTAAGGGGGCTGTATTAATTAAGGGGGGAGTGAGTATTAATTAAGGGGGGTGTATTAATTAATGGGGGTGAGTATTAATTAAGGGGGTGTGGATTAATTAAGGGGGGTGTGAGGATTAATTAAGGGGGTGTATTAATTAAGGGGTGTGTGGATTAATTAATGGGGGTGTATTAATTAATGGGGGTGAGTATTAATTAAGGGGGTGTATTAAGGGGGTGTGGATTAATTAAGGGGTGTGTGAGGATTAATTAAGGGGGTGTGGATTAATTAAGGGGGGTGTGGATTAATTAAGGGGGTGTATTAATTAAGGGGGGTGTGGATTAATTAAGGGGGCTGTATTAATTAAGGGGGTGTATTAATTAAGGGATGTGTATTAATTTAGGGGGGTGTATTAATTAAGGGGAGTGAGGATTAATTAAGGGGGTGTATTAATTAAGGGGGAGTGAGGATTAATTAAGGGGGGTGTATTAATTAATGGGGGTGAGTATTAATTAAGGGGGTGTGGATTAATTAAGGGGGGTGTGAGGATTAATTAAGGGGGTGTATTAATTAAGGGGGGTGTGGATTAATTAAGGGGGGTGTATTAATTAAGGGGGAGTGAGGATTAATTAAGGGGGGTGGATTAATTAAGGGGCAGTGAGGATTAATTAAGGGGGTGTATTAATTAAGGGGGGTGTGTGTTAATTAAGGGGAGTGTATTAATTAAGGGAAAGTGAGGATTAATTAAAGGGGTGTATTAATTAATGGGGTGTATTAATTAAGGGGGGTGTATTAATTAAGGGGCAGTGAGGATTAATCAAGGGGTGTGTTTATTAATTGAGGGGGGTGTATTAATTAAGGGGGGTGTGGATTAATTAAGGGGTGTGGATTAATTAAGGGGGGTGTATTAAGGGGTGTGTGGATTAATTAAGGGGGTGTGGATTAATTAAGGGGGGTGTATTAATTAAGGGGAGTGTATTAATTAAGGGAAAGTGAGGATTAATTAAGGGGGTGTATTAATTAAGGGGAGTGAGGAATAATTAAAGGGGTGTATTAATTAAGGGGGGTTTATTAATTAAGGGGGGTGTATTAATTAAGGGGGGTGTATTAATTAAGGGGCAGTGAGGATTAATCAAGGGGTGTGTGTATTAATTGAGGGGGGTGTATTAATTAAGCGGGGTGTGGATTAATTAAGGGGGGTGTATTAATTAAGGGGCAGTGAGGATTAATCAAGGGGTGTGTGTATTAATTAAGGGGGGTGTATTAATTAAGGGGCAGTGAGGATTAATCAAGGGGTCTGTGTATTAATTGAGGGGTGTGGATTAATTAAGGGGTGTGTATTAATTAAGGGGGTTGTATTAAGGGGGTGTGGATTAATTAAGGGGGGTGTATTAATTAAGGGGCAGTGAGGATTAATCAAGGGGTGTGTGTATTAATTGAGGGGTGTGGATTAATTAAGCGGTGTGTATTATTTAAGGGGGGTGTATTAAGGGGTGTGTGGATTAATTAAGGGGGGTGTGGATTAATTAAGGGGGGTGTATTAATTAAGGGGGGTGTGGATTAATTAAAGGGGGCTGTGGATTAAAGAATTAAAGGGGGAGGTTTAAATAATGGGGGTGCAGGTTTTTTTTTATTAAGGGGGTTGCAGTATTCTATTTATTAAGGGAGGATGTGCACTGCAGATTTTTGTTTTTTGTTAAGGGGGTGTGCAGGGTTTTTATAAGGGGGGTGTGCAGGTTTTTTGTTATTAAGAGGGGTTGTGCACGTTTTTGTTTTTTATTAAGGGGGTGTGCAGGGTTTTTTATTAAGGGGGTGTGCAGGATTTTTATGTGTAGGGAGTGAATGAAATTTATGTGATTTGGTTGCAGGGTTTTTATGTGTAGGGAGTGTATGACATTTATGTGATCGGGGTGCAGGGTTTTTATATGAAGGGCGAGACAAGGGGCTTTGTAGAAAGGGGCAGGGCAGGAGTTTTCTAGAAGGTTCTCACCAGACCCTTTCTACAAAAGCACTGGTCTTCCCCCTTCTACAAAACTGGCGCATTTTACAAATTTTACAAGCAGTTTACAAATGTGTGCAATAAATATTATTGAAAACATTGAAAAAATGTGGGTGTTTTCTTACATTTTTATTATGGGGAGGGGGAGGGGGTGCCACACTCAGGGTCCGCCCCGGGTGCCAAATGCTCTAGGTACGCCCCTGGCCGGCCCTGCCTCTGGAGGCTGTTTGCAACTGTGGTCACAAAATTCAACGTTCTGGGAGAATTGGAAGCAGCTCCATTTTTTAGGGGCCTCTTACACAGCTCAAGGTCTGGGCCCCAGTGCCTGACGGTGAGTATGCCCATAAGGCCCACTCATAAGTCCACTTATATGTTCCACCCACCCATGAGCTCGCTCACAGGGAGTGGAGTGTGTAGGGGATGTGTTATGTGTTATCTAATATGTGTGCTTATGGTATGTAGTGTATAGGGATACCAGTTTGTGCAGGTGATGCAGTGTGTTTGTGTGTAGTGGAAGCAGTGTGTATTTGTGTGTGAGGGATGCATTGTGTGAATCTGTGTTTGTATGCATAAGGGATGCAAGGTGTATGTGTGTGCATTGAGTGTAAGAGATGCATTGTGTTTCTGTGTGTATGTAAGAAAAACAGTGTGTGTGTTTGCATGTGTGTGTAAGGGTTTGCATTGTATGTTTCTGTGTATGTGTGCAAATGATGCATTGTCTTTGTGTGTAAGGGTTGCATTGTGTGTGTGTGTAATGGATGCATTGTGTGTTTCTCTGTGTGTAAGGGAAGCATGTTCAGTTTCTGTGTATGTATAGGGATGCATTGTGTGTTTCTGTGTATGTATAGGGGTGCATTGTGTGTTTCTGTGTATGTATAGGGATGCATTGTGTGTGTGTGTGTGTGTGTGTGCGCGTAGTGTTTAAGAGCTCCCTGTCTTTCCCCCTGTCCTATAGAGCTGTCCCTTCTGTCCCTTAGAGCTCTCCCCTGCCCCTTAGTGGTCTCTCCCCCACCCTCCCCTAGCGGTCTCTTCTCACACTCACCCACCCTCCCTGTGCTCTTCTCATCCCCCCTCCACCCTCCCTGTGTTCTTTTCACTCCTCCCTCTGTGTGTTCTCACCCCCCGTGTTCTTCTTACCCCCCTCCTCCCTGTGTTCTTCTTACTCCCCCCTTGTTCTTCTTACCCCCTTCTTCTTATTACTCCCCCCTTCTTCTTACCCCCCTTCTTCTTCTTAACCCTCCTACTTCTTCTTACCCCTCCTTCTTCTTCTTACCCCTTCCTTCTTCTTCTTACCCCCTTCTTCTTCTTACCCCCTTCTTCTTCTTACCCCCCTCTTCTTCTTACTCCCCCTCTTCTTCTTACTCCCCCCTCTTCTTCTTACTCCCCCCTCTTCTTCTTACCCCCTTCTTCTAATTACTCCCCACTCTTGTTCTTACTCCCCCTCTTCTTACTCCCCTCTCCCCTCTTCTTACTCCCCCCTCCCCTCTTCTTACTCCCCCCTCCCCTCTTCTTACTCCCCCCTTCTTCTTACTCCCCCCTCCCCTCTTCTTACTCCCCCCTTCTTCTTACTCTCCCCCCTCCCCTCTTCTTACTCTCCCCCTCCCCTCTTCTTACTCTCCCTCTCCCCTCTTCTTACTCTCCCCCTCCCCTCTTCTTACTCTCCCCCCTAACCTCTTCTTACTCTCCCCCTAACCTCTTCTTACTCTCCCCCCTCCCCTCTTCTTACTCTCCCCCCTCCCCTCTTCTTACTCTCCACCCTCCCCTCTTCTTACTCTCCCCCCTCCCCTCTTCTTACTCTCCCCCCTCCCCTCTTCTTACTCTCCCCCTCCCCTCTTCTTACTCTCCCCCTCCCCTCTTCTTACTCTCCCCCCTCCCCTCTTCTTACTCTCCCCCCTCCCCTCTTCTTACGCTCCCCCCCCTCTTTTTACTCACCCCCCTCTTTTTACTCTCCCCCCCTCTTTTTACTCTCCCCCTTTTTAATCTCCCCCCTCTTTTTACTCTCCCCCTCCCCTCCCCTCTTCTTACTCTCCCCCATCCCCTCTTTTTACTCCCCCCCCTTTTTAATCTCCCCCCCTTCCCCTCTTTTTACTCACCCACCTTCCCCTCTTTTTACTCTCCCCCCTTCCCCTCTTTTTACTCTCCCCCCACCCCTCTTTTTACTCTCCCCCCTTTTTACTCTCCCCCCTTCCCCTCTTTTTACTCTCCCCCTTTCCCTCTTTTTACCCTCCCCCCTTCCCCTCTTTTTACTCTCCTCCCTTCCCCCCTTTTTACTCTCCCCCTTCCCCTCTTCTTACTCTCCCCCCTTCCCCTCTTCCCCTCTTCTTACTCTCCCCCCTTCCCCTCTTTTTACTCTCCCCCCTTTTTACTCTCCCCCCCCCTCTTTTTACTCTCCCCCCTTCCCCTCTTTTTACTCTCCCCCCTTCCCCTCTTTTTACTCTCCCCCTTCTTACTCCCCCCCTTCCCCTCTTCTTACTCTCCCCCCCTTCCCCTCTTCTTACTCTCCCCCCCCTTCTTCTTACCCCCTCTCCTGTAGGTGGCCGAGCTGCACTCCAGTCCGCGGTCCCGGCCGGAGTGATAGGAAGGTGCTCAGTGTGCACCTTCCTGTCAGTCTGGCCGGGTACAGGAAATAGAAACTCCTGTTCCGCGCCGAACAGGAGTTTCTGTTTCCTGTACCCGGCCGGACTGACAGGAAGTGCACACTCAGTGTGCACCTTCCCATCACTCCGGCCGGGACCGCGGACCGGAGTGCAGCTCGGCCACCTACAGGGGAGGGGAGAAGCTGCTGCAGCCGTCTGAGCGCTCTTTACAGAGCGCTCGGCGGCTGCAGCATTTAAAGGGCCGGCCCACCGCGGCCGGTCCTAAAATAATTTCGGGCGGCCTGGGGGGCAATTGCCTCCCTGCCCCCCGGCCCAGCCCGCCCCTGCCCTTTGTCTCCTGTCACATATGTATGGCTGCTTGTGCACGTTCCTGGAGTTTCGTCCGGAAGCTTTCGAAGATGGCATTGAGGCGCTGTAGTGCAGAATCAACCATGGCACAGCGAGGACTCTGACATGTGGGTAGGCCCCTTGTGTCCGGGAAGGGGTCCTGTGCCATCTTGTGGACCTTGCATAGGTGAGATGCCAGCAGCATGCACTTAGAATCACAAATTGTTGCAGAGTGAGCAGCCCAGTGTGTCCAGTGGGGGATAACCCCCGCTGGTCCAGAGGGTGGGGAGGGTAGGAGTGCAGCAGTGGAGATCAGTCGCTTCCCCTCAGCTCTGCCCTCAGTAGGCTGCGGCAGCGTTTTCTGGTGTTCTGTGGAAGTCAAATTCCAGGTAAGTTGCAGTATGTGCACCGAAGCACTTGGGGAGCCCACTAGATAGTGATTAGCTGCTGAATAATTAGGTTTAGCCCCCCAAAATAATTTCCATAAGCAGGAGCTCGAGTTAAACACGTCTGCTATGTATGGGAGTCTGACTCCGCCCCCACGGAGTCAGACTCCCATATATATATATATACATACACTGTAGAAATGCAGGATGCACACACAGGTCTTTCAAAAAGTATACTGTGATTTATTTAGAGTGAATAGGCATACATGTGCTTGAAGATTTTGGATTGCCTGTCACTTACATATTTTTTTGCAAAAATACACTTAAGACAGTGTGCTTAGCTGAACCAAGGGGCAGCACAAGCTCAGAAGATAATACATATCAGTATTCGAAAAAGGGTTCAGGCACTCCAATGTCTTCAGGCACCTTTATTGGAACATGTGGAACACTGCAATGTTTCGACTCCCAATGGACAAAGACTACATTGGTAGCCGAAACGTTGCAGTTTTCCACATGTTCCAATAAAGGTGCCTGAAGACATTGGGTGCCTGGACCCTTTTAATAATGCTGGTATGCACATATTTCTATAGCATGTTGTTAACCATCTTGTCTAAAATAAAGTATGCACTTTCCATGATCTACATTGTGAATTATGTGGAAAACCTTAGTGCAAACTGTTACATACATTTAATCATATAAGTGTCCACATTATGTTACATATTCAATTCCCTGTGGAACTGTTGTTGGCAACAAGTAACTGAAGAAAGGTTTTTCCTATAATTCATCTGGTTTTATATCCTTGACCCGGCTTTGTCTTTCACTGGCTCCCTCTTACTTGGATTTTTCCTTTGATCTCTCTGTTATTAGTCATTCTTCTGTATATACATTAAGCTCAGCCATTCTAAGGACTGGTAATATGTTACTATATTCCCTCTGTCTCTAAAGCTCTGTGTGTTGGGGTAAATACCATGACAATTCCTGGGTCTCCTTGGTGTGAGCACGGATTAAATGCAGGGATGGAATATCCTGACTGAGGGAAGGGGTTAAAAGAACACTAAAAGCACTATGATCATTAAAGAATGCTGTAGAGTGCCAGGGGGTGCCAGGAGTTTCATGGTACCCTACCATTATAGTCAAACCATTTTAGGGGTCCTAACCTCCACCAGAGCTACAGAAGAGCCAGAAGATCCTGCTAAAACGGTTTGACTACTTAAAAATAAGAAGGTGCCAGGACATTCCTTCAACCATTTGATGACATAACAACTTCACCATAGTGTTCATTTAAGCAATAATTGGGAACTGGTAGAGTTAAATGTGAACCATATTAGGGTGCATTATAGAGATGTATGTTGAAGGCTACATGGACAAGACTATGTAGGTCCAGTGATAGAGATGTGCTTTTTGAGGGAGTGACACGTCTAGGGTGTGCAAGAATTGTTCATGAATAGAGAAACACAGATGTATGAATTGAAATGAAAAAGTGCTCCAAGAGAGACCTAGCTAGAAAAGGAAAAGGTCAGGTCTGGTGGGGGATGTTTATAAAATATATTTATAAGGAGGCAAATGTCTGGCTATGGACAGCATCTGCAACATATCAATGTAATAACCTCACCAAGTCCTTACCATGGATACTGGATCTAGTACCCAAATAGAACAAGGCAACAATAACAGGAAAAGAAAATAAGTAAAAGTTAAGTAGCAGGAAAATATGGCATGATGTTAGAAATGTGAACAAAATGGGAACGGGGAAAAATAAGATAAAGTGTTGCAAATAAGTAGACATATAAAGTGGGGTTCAATGTTAAGATCAAAATGAAGAAAAATACAGAAAATGTAACAAACAGTAGTGCTTAGCTCTCACAATCAAGATGTTTGTGGACAACATAGCCAGTGCTGCCTAGTCAGTTTACATTGTTGTTTATAAATATCTTCAGTGCAAAGGTCAGTAAGGATTAAATTCTACTCATATTTTGAGTGAAAGATGTACAATGACACCTTTTATGATGACACATACTTGGTGTGGCATTATAGGTGCCCTCTGTTTTTCCCCATGATGTAATATTCTGTATTGACTGTTACACCATCTTTCTGTTTAATAAAAGCCATATTTTAGAGCTCTGATTGATAAAAGAATCATCTATAAGTAACTAATCTTGTGTAGGTAATGTGAGTACTTTTTACTGTTGGTTTGTGGTAGCTGATGTTAGCGGTAGGTGAGGTTTGGGTGGCTGTGATGGATGTCACAATGGAATGATGCTGTTTGAGTGATTTCTACGGGTATCATAGTGGTAGGTACTGTGTGTGCTTTCATGCTTCCTTGATTATCCTAACACTTTGTAGAGTTTATGCACACATGTTGTTTTATGTGAATGTGCGTCACTTTGAATGTAAATAATATAGGAATGTAGCATACATACCATACAGAGATGTTCTCCTACCTCAGTTAATGCTTTTTTATTTATATGGAACCTAAACGAGAAATTCTCCACAGTATATTGGACCTGAAAAGACTCTCTCCATAGTATTTCTTATTTTTCTTTTTTTTTGTGTGCATATGGATGTAACAAACACGCATGTGGTGCCCCAACGGCATTCCACCTGCTGATTCCATAACAATTGTAACAGTGGGGCATATGGAAACAGTGCACAATTTTATATTTAAGTTGTAGATTGTCATAGGTATACAAAGATTGACACTATCTAGTGAGTGTACAAACAGATAAGCCGTCAGTGTCTCTGTAGATTTTAAACAGGCTTGGATTGTAACATTAGTTTGTTCTTGCTAGTAAAATAATACATATTAATTAAGCGTTTGCGTGGCAATAGTCAATGAAATAAAACATGCTTAACGTGGGTCTAAATATACGATCTGAGTGGGTTCAAATCTATATACACGTATGGTATTGCTTGGGGCATGGTATATGCAAGGTAGGAGCTAGGTAAAGTTAAGACAGACATATTATAACATGCTAGGGTTAACATTGGAAGTTTTGTGCCACTGGTTTACGTCTTTAGTTTTATGCTGCCATGTGGGTTTAAAAAATATAAGCAAACTTAAGGCCAAATATAGCGAAATAGCGCTATGGAACATTGGCTAATTTAAGTGCTGCTACGTATGGCCCAGCATGTGGGGAGGCCTATGGCCATGTCTATGTACACGTTTGTGGCTAACCAATGCCCATCCGTGACTGTACATAGTCTAGGTCTGTAGAGTGTCCACTGGGCTGTGGTGGTATCGCGGGGGAGTTTCTATGTCTTGTGGCATGCGGTAGGTGTCTCAGTGCATCCTCCGTGCTCTTGTCGGCCTTCTTGGGGGTCTGTCGCTGTGTTCTGTGGGTTAGAGCTATATATGAGGTTGATGCCATCTTCATCCTAGTGCCGGGAGCCTTGCGCTTGATGCGTATACCTGGTTTCCTTTGCCGTAGCCTGGGCATTGCGGCAGCAGCCGTTGTGGCCCCTCTCTCCTGCGGGTTGGTTTAAGGCTTAGAACAAGCCTGAAACCAACCCGCAGGAGAGAGGGGCCACAACGGTTTAAGTTCCCCGCGAGGAGGTCAGGGTTTCCGAGGTCCCCATTGATGCGTCGTCTCCGATGCGGCTTGGGCTGTGTGGGCAACGTTTTAGCTTCAAGTTGGTGCCAGAATCTCTCAAATGCCCTGTCTATGCATTGCAGTATGTCGTCTGTGGAGTTTGGCTGTTACAGCTCATGTCCGTGCATCACTTGCCCCTGCTCAGGGAGCTCATCCGCCATCTTAGGCAGATGTCAGTCTTTCTGGTATAGTGTGAGTTTGCTTCTTTAACCAGTGGGGACCGGGATGACCCCCGCCAGTCCATGGGGGGTGGGATCTTGTTTGAGCCTCTTACCGCCAGGCAAAGCAGTAGGAGAGTGGCCGCCTGCCCCCCCCCCCCCCCAGTCGCTGGTAGGTCGCAGAACCTCGAGGTAGAGTTTCCAATGGCGGTGAAGTTCCTGTTCACCGGTGTGACGGGAACAAGTTTCATTTGCGTGCTCTGCGGTCGGGTAAGGTATTGGTTCGGGTGTTATGCCTTGTTTTTTTGGTGTCGATCGCGGGAGCCCATGTAGCACACGTCTTGCTTGGTCCGTGGCTAGGCTCCACCCCCTCTCCATAGTATTTCTGCTCAGAAACCTTACATTCACCATACCATCCAACAGGAAAAGTAAAAACTAATTTTTATCCCACCCAGCAAAGTTTAAGAGGCCTTTCTTCCCACAAGCCATCAAACAGAACTAGAATATCAACTTCATTTTCACTAAACAACAACCCACCCTCCCCTCCATGTATCCATCTTACTTTATTACATGTTTCTCCAGCTGCTTAACATCCCAGTAAATTACCTCTTCATTCCCTTTACATCTTACCAGTGTAAGTCATTGCCTAGTTCCTAGTCCCCTAATATATTTATTAAGAAGGGGCCTTGTTAAATTCAGAATAACACAAATGTAATGTAATGTGTCATCTTTTTTAAATCGTCCATCCCCCATTGTCACTCTATATATCCGCAATGTTAATCTCAACATGCATCACATAATGATTTAGAATCTAACAATTTAAACATAAACCTATGTCAGTAATCCACATAGTCATAGCTAGATATTTCAAGCATTAGAACTTGACTTCCATACCAGTTTCCTTAGTTTTTTACCTCATATTTGGACCACATATTCTGGAAGTAGATGGGTTGATCTCTGTGTGTGCAGCATTTCAAAGTTAAATGTTGCACATCTAGACTTCAGGCAGTAGGACTACTTCAAATAAATAAACTAGTCATGGTGCTTGGAGTAATTCTTTAGGTGTATAGGTTGGTATTGTGTGTGTGTGTGTGAGTATAGAGAGTATGGAGAGAATTGTGGCATTGCATGTAAGTGTATGTGGGATATTTAAGGAGTTGTGTGTGGGCTCTTAGTAGTATTGTGTGTATGTGTTTATGGGTTGCCTGTTCTATGTTTGTGTTCATGCTGTTTGTGATACGTGTGTGTGTGTGTGTGTGTGTGTGGGCTGTCTTTGGTGTTATGTGCATTTATGTGGACTATTTGTAGTATTGTGTGTGTGTGAGTGGATTGCCTGTTGTGTTATATATGTATAATTGATGTCTGTGTTGTGAATATGTGTCTTGTGTGTATTCGGGGACTGTCTGTAATGTAAAGTGGGTAGACGTGGTGGGTAGAAGTGGAATGGGGAAAAAGCAACAAGGTTGGAAAATCCCTTAATTGTGTTAAGGCAGGTATACCACAACATGCAAATCTAAGGTAATAGTATCACATTTTAGGTGACTCCATCAGGAAGAATGAAAAAGTTGTAACTGAAAGTTTGGTTGTAGCTTAAATAATATAATATAATTATTACACAGAAAGTATGCATATACTAAAATATTAAGCAGTGAGGTCAATAGGAACATCTTGAACAATGTGACAGCATATATTATTTGAGCATGTTTGCTCCCTTGGCAAGAAGAATTCATTGTTAACCAATCGTTTATCATAATTTCAGCTTCTATTCTATTAGCTGTACAGAAGTGGTACACCTCAGAATAAAGTGCAATGAAAACTCAGAAGAACACAAAAGATAATTTATTATACTTAATTCAAGACAAGTTTACTTTGCTGTGCCAGGATTTTTCCCACCTTATGTGCAATCATAAGGAATAGTTTAGGCATCTTGGAGAGTTTTCCACTACATGTTTTTGACTTTTACAAGTCAAGCTTTGTGCTAAATGAACCAGCATAGCAGAAGTACTAGAACCTGTTTCTATACCATAATCTGCTCCAATTACTGCTAAAGGGGTCTTTACAGCCATTCCTTTTACGGGTGATACAGAGGGATCTTTCTTACTTTAAATCTCCAACCAGTAAATCATTTCTCACTAGCCTACGATGGAAAAGGAGACACTATACATTTACTTTTTTTCCTTTACAGCTAGGGAAAAAAAGAACCTATAAAAGATGTGCCCCGTATTAACAGCCAGGAAAAATATAATGAAATTGTACACGTGTATCTATCTTTTTATGTAAAATAAATACATGTTAAATTTGATCGAAGTCCAATATTTACATGTAAAAAAAAAAGGAGTTTCACAGTCACTACCCTAAGGGCCTAGTTCATATATAGTCACATACAAACTAAGAATCTTGTGCAGTTACAGCCAACCAATTAAAACTTTCTTTAATATGATTTAAAAAAAAAAGCTAGAAGCCTGGCTTTCACTGTCTTGGTTTAAGGGGACTCAAACCTCATTGTCTCTAATTAACCCCTTAAGGACACATGACATGTGTGACATGTCATGATTCCCTTTTATTCCAGAAGTTTGGTCCTTAAGGGGTTAAACCAATTTGGTCATTTATTTGGTTGGTCAAAGCACCAGAGTAAAACAGAACAGTTGATGCACTAGATAAATTTGACCTTTTTATTGGTTTCTGTGGTGTTCATTGTAAAATCAATACACCTTCAATATTGCAGAAAATGTATTACAAACGTATTGAGTCAAACACCTTTGCATCTAACCAGCAACACTATGAATGCCATTGATCATATTGCTAGAGGAAATGTTATAGCGGTGTTATAGATTCCAACATTCACAGCTCATGGATTCTTTTGTTGCATTCAGAGATACATGCCCTCTAATTGCCTTTTTATTTTGACAACTGAATGTATTTTTGTTAAATATTAAGTAAACCAATGCCTCATCTAGAAGTACTTACATGCCGAGGCAAAGCTATTGCTAAACTTAGTGACATGATACCTGTGACTGGACGATTTGTATTTACATTCTAGAATTTGATAGGGAATTTGGCTTGCTGTAACTAGCTTGAAACTCTTCTCATGTTCTCCTATCGTTTTGAACGCACCTTTTGCACGCATTAAAAAAAGAGAGAGAAAATGTTTTAAAATAAAGTGTTGGTTTGATTTAATTGAAGAGTAATAGCTTGTTTTGGCAGGAAAATGAAAACATGTGAACCGTAAAAAGAAATAAATTGTATTATTATTGTGAAATAATTATAGCTCCATGAAAGCTAAAGATTTGGATGGAGTACAAATATGCAGAGAACAGAAATAAGGAGAATAAGAGGAAATAGCTGAGATAGATTCATGTTGTTCACTGTCAAAACAAGATTACCTGGACCCAGGTGTTATGAATGACATAAAACATTTTTATACTAATTATTCCATTTTCTATTTGCACAGTGTAATGGACCATGGGATTTACAACATGTGTCTCGGGGGATGCAGCAAAGACAAGACCAGTAACAGCCCCCATTTGCCATTGTTTAAAGTCGACAACTTGCAAATTGCACAAAAATAGATTAACTGAAAACATTCACTAGTTCATCTGAGTAGGGATTTTTTTTTCAACTTTGATATATGAGGCTTTGTGGTGGTTATCACTTACCAAAGCTCACATTTTATTGAACAGACCTCAAAGTGTATTTTTCATTTATTATGTTTTTATTGAATATCGTACTCAAAGCATGTTACAGACAGTTAATATAACAGTGCAACTTTCGGTATAACTGTAAACCGCGTAGGTAAAAGTAAACATTATATAAGTAGTAACACAGGTAGTTTGGTTTTCAGCCCGTTCGTGCGTAAGCAGTGTGTTCCTAAAATGTGCCTACTTGGATGGGGTTCGTCTTTTGGCCGGTTGGTAACCCTCCGGGTGTAATATGGTAGTGCCTAGGTACTTAAATATTTTTCGGATTTATAGCTCCTGGGTACTTGCTAGCAAGCAGTTTACCGGAGAATTAATTACTTTAGTATTCAAGTCAGTGTAGCATGTAGATGTACATGGCATGAAGAAGGGGAAAAAAGTATCTGAGCCTTGACCTAGCAGTGTGTAGTTAGTTTCTACAAGAGTAGCAAGTACAGAGTCTGAGCTTGTGTGGTTGGTCATTGGTTCCTGTTTTTGGTAGGTCTCCTGCCATTGTCTGTCGGTCTGCTCTGTGTGTCAGTCGGACGTCTCTAAAGTGTTAGTTAAGGTTAGGTGGGGTCCCCGTATTCATCTCTCCTGTCGTGTCGCCCCTCCCTCTGTAGACCTCTCCACCCAGTGTCCTATGCTGCTGTTGCCGAGAGTGTAGTTACGCTGCCCTCTAGCGCTAATCGAGCTATAGTCGTTTGGGTTATGGTCGTCTTGCTTATGTTGAGGTGTTTGACAATTTTACGTATCTCTCGTATCTCTCTACCTATTGCCTTCAGCATTTGGGTGTTTGTCCCTATATGGGTATATATGGTCTGTTCGAGGTTGAGGCGCTGCGCTGCAATCTACCTTGGTGGGTAGCCGTCCTCTGTATGTGGGAGTTGGGGAGTGCCGATGTGTAGGAGCTGCATGTGTAGCCCTGCCCGTGAGTGATGTGTGCGTCATCCCAGAATAGTATATGCTTTTGGTTCATAGGTTTAGTTGTGTGCAGTAGTGTGAGTATCGTCCAGCTCTCCGCAGGTCGGGAGGGAATTCCCTCTTTTTGGTCTTATAAGGTCTGTGCCCTCAGTCTTTTCCTCTAGCTAATCGCTCTGCTCCTGTCGGGTCTTACTGGGTTGGATTGTCGTGCCCTCCGTCTCCTCCGCCCGGCTCACTCTTTGTTGGGTGGGTGAGGGAAGAAGAAAAAAAAAGGGAGGGGGGGCTGGGAGGGGACAGTTCGGTGGGGAAATCTGTGGGGAGAGGCAGGGCGGGGAGGGCCCCCAGCAGCCAGCTCACTGCCTGGCCAAGTACAGAATCCAGTGGGTCCAGCATTGTTGGTATTTCTCCATTTCGTCCCGTATGGCTGCCGTGAGTCTCTCCATCTCGTGCAGCTCTTCAACTTTATCCATCCATTGTCGAAGTGTGGGGGTCTGTGTGGATTTCCATCTGCTATGTATCAGTAGTTTTGCCGCATTGAGGAGATGTCTAGTCAAAGATTTTTTGTACTGCGACAGGGGCTGCTGGGTGTGGTGGAGTAGCATCGGGAGCAGTTGGAATGGGAGGTCGGTGTCCAGCACCTCCCGAATCGCCCCGTGGACCTCCCGCCAGAAGGGAGCTATCTTATCGCAGGACCTCCATATGTGGAGGTCTGTACCTTGTCGCTCCAACATGTGTCCGGGACATCCGCGAGCATGCGGTGTAGCCGTTCTGGTGTGCGGTACCAACCAATAAGCAGTTTGTAATTTAGCTCTTGTAGTTTGGAGCACATGGAGCTTTGATGCGTTAAAATATACATTTTAGTCCACTGGGATGTGGTGAGCTCCAAGCCTGTCGCTCTTTCCCATTGTGTTGCATGTTTAGCGGGCTCCAGCAGCTCCGGTGTCCGAAGCAGCGTATACATGGGCGAGATCCCCCTAAAAAGCTGTGTCCCAACGTCACAGTGCCTCTCAAATTCCGTAATGGGCCTGTGAAATAGGCGCCTCCCCTGATAGGTCTTATAGTATGCCTGAATCTGGAAATATCGGAACCGTTCCAGGCCCGTTATGGTGCAACATTGATGTATGTGGGTCTTTGCTATACCTCCAAATGCGGCCACATCTTTGGGCGTGAGTCCTCCGGCTATCTCCGGGTTGTGGGTCACCGGCGTATTTGGTCCCGGCAGCGTGGTTAGTGCAAACTTTGTCCGCACTGCACCCCAGATCTTTAGCATGGCTCCAATGAGTGGGTGGGTGGGAGCCGGGGAGTTCTTCAATAGTTCAAATTTCCATACCTGTGCCGGGATCGTCCCCTCCATCAGCGTCCTCTCCATATGAATCCAATGTTTGGGTGAGTGTGTTATGTGCCATTCTACAATGCGTAGGAGATGTGTGGCTCTGTGATAATCCCTCATGGAGGGGAGTCCAACCCCACCCTGCTCCTTCGGTCTGTGTAGCAGCGTCCTGCGGATCCTGGGTTGTTGGTTGCGCCATACGTACTTAGAAATATCGGAGTCTAGTTGTTGGAAAAAAGTTGCAGGCAAGCTGATCGGGATCGTTTGAAATAAGTACAATAGACTGGGGAGGAGATTCATTTTAATAGCATTTATCCTGCCAAACCAGGATACAGCTTTGACCAGCGCTCCATGTCCGTCCTAAGGTTCCGCAACAGCGGGGCGAAGTTGTGGGCATATAGTTTGGACAGTTTCTTCGGGAGCCATATTCCGAGGTATTTCAGTTTGGTGGTGCACCAGGTGAATTTGAATTGCGAGTGCAAATGGGCGGCTTCTCCGGGCTCGGCGGCTATGAGCATAGCTTCTGACTTGTCAGTGTAGAGCATCAGATTCGATATCTGCCCGTAGACCCGAAACGCTTTCAACAGGTTTGGGAGTGAGACCAGGGGATTGTTAATGAAAAACAGCATATCGTCCGCGTATGCCGCTGTCTTGTGGGATGTGCCTTTTATTGTAAACCCATTGATTCCCCCATCCCGTCTGACCGCCCCCAGGAATGGTACCAGGGAGAGGGCAAACAGAAGGGGGGAGAGCGGGCATCCCTGTCTCGTCCCATTGCGGATTTGGAACGTTGGCGACAAGGACCCGTTTATTCTGATCCTGGTGCTCGGAGTCGTATACAGCGCCTTTATCCACTTCAGCAGGTAAGGGCCGAACCCCATTGCCTCAAGGGTGGCGGTCATATATTGCCAGTCTACGCGGTCAAAAGCCTTCTCCGCATCCGTTGTTTCAAGTGGTCCACCACATGGATGATGTTCAATGCCCTGGTGGTGTTGTCCCGCGCCTCCCTTCCTGGGATGAAACCCACCTGATCTGTGTGGCCAGGACTTTAGTGAAGAGCTTCAGGTCTGCATTCAGGAGGGATATCGGCCTGTAGCTCGCGCAGTTAGATGGGTCTTTTCCCTCTTTTGGTATGACCGCCACCGTTGCTGCCAGGGTGTCCCTAGGGAGCGTGTCCCCGTCTTGCAGGGAGTTGATGCCTTTTAGAAGTTGTGGCAGGAGCTCGTCACCAAATTCCTTGAGATATCTAGCTGGGAGTCTGTCAGGGCCTGGTGCTTTGTTCAGCTTGGTGGACTTTAGGGCTGCTTGGAGCTCTAGGAGCGTGATGGGTGCCTCCAGCCCCTCCACGTCTGCGTCGTCCAGGGTTCTCGTCACATGTTGTTGCAGGTATGCCTTCATCCGCGTGATCCTCGTCCTTTCCTCGCCTGGGGATTCTCCACGCTTTATGTTGCACATGTCAGAGTAGTAAGCATGGAATTCCGTCGTGATTTTGTCCGGCAGTTGCGTCTCCGGACCCTCTTTTGTTTTGATTTTAGTAATGTGGCTCATGCGTCTTTGTTTCTGAAGCATTTTGGCTAGGAGCCGTCCGCATTTGTTTGAATACTCGTAGAAAATACGGCTAGATTTGCGAAGTTTTTGAGTTAGGAGTTCCTTCAGGGCCCGTCGTGCGTACAAGAGCGACCTATAGGTGTCATCCGTTTGGTTGGTTTTGTGTGCTTCTTCCAGCTCTTCAACTGTGCGGATCAGGTCAGCCATACGTGCCCTCTGTTCTCGTTTCCGCTGCGTGCCGATCCGGATGAGGTGTCCCTGCACTACACATTTGTGCGCTTCCCAGATCGTCATCGGCAGAGTGTCCGGCATGGCATTTTTAGTTGAAGTATGTGGTGATTGCGCCGCGGAGATTACCACGGGCACATCCGCGAGTAGGGATTCATTTATTCGCCATTGAAGTTCTCTGGGCCTGTACAGGGGGGATTTAATATGGATCGAGATGGGCGCGTGATCTGACCAGCACGCCGTCTTGATGTCCATTGAAATGAGTAGAGGCAGGTACTCTCGAGCGATTAGGACATAATCTAATCTACTATAGGGTTGGTGGACTGTGGAGAAGTAGGAATAGTCATGATCCGTCGGGTGGAGCACCCTCCAGCTGTCCATAAGTCCCACGCTTTGCAGCGCCTCCTTGGTGTCCCGTAGACTCTGGTGTGACATCGAAATGGTACCCCTAGACATGTCTAATCAGGGTTCCAGGGCCACATTTAGGTCCCCCGCTACAAGGAGCAGCCCCTCAAGGAACCTCTCCAATCTCTGTAGGGTACTCCTCAAGAAGCGATGTTGTCTAGTGTTGGGGGCGTAGATGTTTGCAAATGTATATTTAGTGTCTGCCATCGTGCCTTTTAGGAATAGATAGCGCCCTCCTCGGTCTCTGCACGTCTCCATGCACTTAAACGGGATTGTTTTCGCGAATAAAATGGCGACTCATGTTTTGTTTCTAGATCATGATAAATACAACTGTAAATATTGTATGCTTTATATTGCAGATTATCACATTTCTATGATACCATTATTTACAATAGCTACTGAAATAGTTACCAGTTTTGTTCTTACTGTTAAGTTCTCCCTTTGACCCTTACACTATACTTTTATTAAAGAAGGCCCTGTTAAAACGAGCTTACAATACATTAAACATTCTCCGAGACACTACCCAAATATAAAGCCTACACTAACTAAAATAAACCTTTGAGGTTAAATTAGACAACTCCTGGAAGGAGCAGATTAAAACTGTTATCATTTTGAGAACTTGGTTTGTGGAATATGCAAATTATTTTATAATATAATCTGCATTATCTATATTGCTAACATACTGTGTTATGACTTATGTTACTTAAAAAACAAACCAAAAATTGCACAAAGACTAAAACAACAAATGTAAAGATGTATCTATGGAGCTTATGCACTGAGGAGGCATGTCTGTCACAGCGTGTAATCAAGGAACAAGTCTTCCTACTTCATACATTAAACCAGGATTTGGTTTCTGTCATGAAACAGAACATTATTCACACACAGGGTTATTCAATATAGTGAAAATTCAAAATGAAATCAAAGTGAATTTTGAATTTAAGCTAGAAGTTGACGAAAGAGTCAATAATATTTCCAGTTCGGTTTCTTTGCTCTTTAATTTGAAATTCACTTTGAATTCTCACTTCCGTGAATAACCCAGATAATGAATATTAACTGTAGATATGTATTTTAATGCTTGTTTCCTTTTTTATTCCCCAACTTCTATCTCTATCTTTTTTTTATTTACCAATCTCCAATTTACCAGCTTCAAAGTACCAGCTTAATAGCTTTTAGATAATCCTTAACAAGCAGGATTTGGTAAATCTGCTCATTCGGGGCAAGCATGCCATGAGGAAATGAATATCTAAAGCTAAGCCTTGTAATTTCCCTGTAAAAAGCATGGATTAGTCATGGTAATCAGTTGTAATTGAGTTGATAGATGTAAAGGTGGGAAAGTGTTCAATCATTCATAGACATTTGTATTATAATGACCTTCTTCTCTCAGCCTTTACCATTATGATAATTAAATAAGGAAACAATTATTTTACAGTTAGATTGTGTATATTCTGATGATGTAGCATATTCTGTAAAGATCCAGGAACAATCCAATCAAATCCACCATAACCAGTACAGCGAGCTGCAAGGTAAGATGCCAAACTGTTCTAAAAGGGCTTGACTGCATACAATGGGAGAATTTCCAGGATCTCCCTGGTACCATTACCACTACACTGCCCTGGACCATATTTTCTATGGTGACTACTGAATATATATGCAATCAACTGCCGAGGCATCAATTATGATTGTGTGATACCAGTAATAGCACGTCAGTTGTGGTGTGCCAAAGCCAACGAAAGGGGTAGACCTGAAAAAGAGGTCTCACCTATTGAAAGAGTATAAACAAGGAAGATGTGGGTCGGTTATAGAGGTGGGTCAGGAGGAAACTGGAAGGAGGGAGTAGATATAGGCCGGCAATAAACCCATCCCACAACTCCAGACAACCTGCCTTACGCACACGCATATTCAATTTGAGCCTGGCACACACTCTCGCATCTCGTGCTGGCCTTAGTGCAAACTTCAATATATATATTCCAAGGAAAGTGCACTTGAGGGCACATCAATGTTTAGGTAATTGACCTAAACATTGATGTGTATCACCACTGCACAATAAAGGTATTTTGGTTGTGCTACAGAGCCCTCTGAGTGCACTTTCCTTGGACAATAAATATATTTGCAAAAAATTATGTTCTCACCCCTCCTAGGTGGTATATTTATCTTCATTCTCTGGTTCTCTGCCAGAGGCTTAGGAGTCTGAGGGTTTTGCACAGTATCTTAGCTATTCCCAGAACTTGACTAACTGACAACTGTATCTTTAATTGAAGTTGAACAAAATGGATTCTAGATCCTATCATTGTCAACAATTAATGCTGGAAGTTAGGCTTCCCTAATGGTGTGACCTGTAGTTTCAAATCATAATGGGAGATTTATCAAATTGTTCTGTTCTAAAGACTGGTCTAAAGCACTACAAGTGTGGCAATCAACCACCAGCCCAAAATATTGTATCTCTTCACTATAACATAGCAAATGATTTAGAAAGCTACATTTTTAAAACATTAAAAAAAAAAATGAACAATTTTTACAAATATGGTTTTAATGCAAGTTTCAGAAAGGTTCTCACCAGAAAAGGTAGTATTGTGGTATTAATAAATCCTTTGTTTGTTTGTTTGTTTGTTTGTTTGTTTTTTGCCAAACTACATAGAATAAAGTTGACTAAAACAAGAGTGATTTCATTTTTCTCTTTGAATATTAACCATTATAGTGAGCTACATAGTTATAATGGCCCTGTAATTTACCAAACAAGCAATGCAAAGTTGGTGCAAATGGTGAAAATGAATCATTTATGAGGGTAAAATTATGTTTGACTAGCCCACCTTTATCTTTTCATAATCTAGAATTCATACTCTATATCCCAGATATTTTCATGATTTACTTTGCCTGTTATCCACTTTATATCCTATATTTGCTTTAAGGGACACCCCTGGACCCATGGCATTGTATGCGTCATGTTATGGTTATCAGAGGTTTCCAAACCCTCACCATAATTAATGATTCCAAATGATAATTTTATTTCTGGATTCCATTACCAATTCTTCTTCATGTTCCCTCCCTGCTCCTTCCCTCCCACTATACCCCCTTTCCTGTATCTTTGTAGCAGGCACCATAGTTACTTGTTACATTGCTCTGCATTTTCTTTACAATTGAACTGTAATCTTTAACTGTTAAATTTTTTAATTACATTTCTTGAAAATTGATACATAAATTAAAAAGAAAGTGTTTTAGAAACAAAATTATCCTTGTCAAAAATGTATGTCCACCGAAAATTATATAAAACAAGAACACAATATACAAATGTGTTATGCTTTGTGATGGACAGGTAACAGTAACAGCCGAAATTCTCACGGCTGTGTGTGTTAAGAGGGTGAGAGATTAAGTTCATTTTTTCCTCTCTTTTATGTTACCTGTTTAGCTGTGTTTTAAAACATGTAATTGGAGCTGAGACCTTGAGTTTAATCTCTCCCTGAGGCCAAGCTTAATATCTCCTTCATTTGTTGTTCTTCCTTCTGTAATTCTTCATTGCATTATCCGCAAATTAGCTCTTTCTCTTCCCTTTTTCTGTACATTTTATCCTTTTATCATACCTATGCTTGTGCTACTGACCCATGAACAAATACATTTGGACAAGTAGAGATTTAGAATTTTACACTTGTTAAGGCAAAATTCCACTTTGTTTAATTTACTGCAAGCAATTGGTGAGAACCATATACACATAGTATGTGGCATGTTAGCCATGTTGTTTTTTTGTAAAATTTTTGAAATTTATGTACTGTAAATCTCATATGCTTATTTATTTAATTTAACATTATCTATAAAACACAAACCAGATATGAATTTCAGAACTTAGTGCATGTTTTTTTTTTTCCAACTATTTGTATCAAATATAACCGCACATAGTTTTATAAGCAATGTGGATTTAACTGAAACCTTTAACTGCATATAAGGGCCCAATCATTTTGTGCTAGTTTAGGGCTTGTATACAGTTCCATTCCAGTTAATTTACATATTAACCTCTTCACTCCCAGGAATTTTTGGCAGAATGCAATCAAATCCCACATTGATAGTAGATGGGGCCTCCAATGCACCAGTATTGGATGCAATTAGTCCCTATTCTATTTGAGGCTTCTTCTTTCTGAATGGACTGGGTGGATCAAGCTTCATTTTTTACATTATGCTAGTTAATGTTGTAGTTAGTAGTGTTCAGAAACTATTCTGTAGCCAGTCACCTAAGAAAACACAGGACTTCTCATACTTGACCTTCCCTTGACTCCATTAGTCGGATGACCCCCAGGTATGAAATCCTGGACCCTTGAAGTGCACTGAGTTTCACTGTTACATAGTTATTTACTAAAGAGATAATCCAAAGAGAATATCACATTTAAAGACAAAATATTGGAACGGGAAAAAATTCTCTAAATCAGCTATGCCTACAGTTCAGCTGTGTTGTCCTTAAATTTAAAATTCACCTAAATTCTCACTTTTGTGAAAAGCCCTGTCAGGCTAATGTGTTAATTCCTTTGTATAAATACATGGCACCTCTTATTTTCCAGAACACAATACAAAAGACTGTGAGGCATATTAAGCATCCTGTAAGGACAGACTGCTAGGCGCCATAATGACCCTGCCCTGGTTTGCAAAGGATTTATGGTGCAAACACGAGAAGGAGAAATATACTTATACTTAGTATGAATGTCAACATGCTCTGTCTGTTGAAGGAATAGAAAAGAATTGCACATGCTAACTGTTGCATTCTCAACTACTGTAACATATTTGTCTCAGTTCACTGACTTCTTCAGTGTGAGCTGAAAGACTATTCTCATTACCTCATGCAGGTATTTTTTAGGATAACCACACCATCAGTGTTCTTGTTTTTGAAACGCTTTTTAAACACTTTGTTGCATATCTAAAACAAATACTGATGTTTACACTTTCTTCTGCAGATGAAATATGTGCTGAAGTCTGTTGATACGCCTGTACTGTTAAGTACAAACTGACATCTTGCTTGTACTCTGCAACAGCAATATTTTACTAGCAAGTACGAAGAAACGAATGTCACTGCTGGAAATATGATATTAATGAACCTCAAACAGGGTTTCCTGGCTACTGAAAGTATTATATTTAACAAGATAACTTCTAGATTTTAGATCATTGATGACCGTGAGTTCTGTCATGAATGTCTGGGCCTTAATGGTAAACTCAGAGTACCATAACCCCTACAGGGGTGTAGTGGCTACATTACCGGGAGTTCCCTGCTGCCCCAGCCCTCCCCCATTGTAAGTTGTCAAATGATTAAAGAATGATTTTACTTCTTATCTGGGGTCTTTTCTGCACCACTTCTCACTTCTACTAGACTTACTGGAGAGCTGGAAGCTCTTGCTTAGGAGCTGTGTGCAATATGCATTTAACTGAAACCTTTAACTGCATATAAGGGCCCAATCATTTTGTGCTAGTTTAGTGCTTGTGTACAGTTCCATTCCAGTTAGTTTACATATTAACCTCTTCACTCCCAGGAGTTTTTTTGTCAGAAGACAATCAAATCCCAGTATTGGATGCAATTAGTCCCTATTCTATTTGAGGCTTCTTCTTTCTGAATGTTCATTTACGACTGGGATGCTATAAATTTACAGGACTCATCGTGGATAAGAGTACTATACAGGAAATATTAAATATATAATTAACCCTGTAGAAGAAACTTGCATGCTAGCCTATCCACCCACGATCCACCCATTTTGAGGGAAATCGCCGTCCAGCCCAGAAAAGTTTAAACTATTCAGATCACATAAGTAAGCGGCGATGTGTATTTAACAGATTTATTACAGGGAGATAGTAAAAGAAAAAAACAACACAAACTGGACATTGGGTCTTTAAGACCTAACTCTGTGGAGCACAAACCAATGCGGACAACAAAGTGTTAACAGTATGTGGGACTTGTGCACTTTGCATTTGATGTGGCAGGACTGAAAGAGTTAAGCAGCCATTAGCTATTTGTCCAGCTTAGCTTAGGGTATGCCTAGCACGCTGATTGGTCCCCACTGTGTCACTGCAGTCTCCCATCAGGTCCACACACTGTTTTACATGTTTGTCACATTATTATTATTATAGAAACATAGAAACATAGAAACATAGAATGTGACGGCAGATAAGAACCATTCGGCCCATCTAGTCTGCCCAGTTTTCTAAATACTTTCATTAGTCCCTGGCCTTATCTTATAGTTAGGATAGCCTTATGCCTATCCCACGCATGCTTAAACTCCTTTACTGTGTTAACCTCTACCACTTCAGCTGGAAGGCTATTCCATGCATCCACTACCCTCTCAGTAAAGTAATACTTCCTGATATTATTTTTAAACCTTTGTCCCTCTAATTTAAGACTATGTCCTCTTGTTGTGGTAGTTTTTCTTCTTTTAAATATAGTCTCCTCCTTTACTGTGTTGATTCCCTTTATGTATTTAAATGTTTCTATCATATCCCCCCTGTCTCGTCTTTCCTCCAAGCTATACATGTTAAGATCCTTTAACCTTTCCTGGTAAGTTTTATCCTGCAATCCATGAACCAGTTTAGTAGCCCTTCTTTGAACTCTCTCTAAGGTATCAATATCCTTCTGAAGATAGGGTCTCCAGTACTGTGTACAGTACTCCAAGTGAGGTCTCACCAGTGTTCTGTACAATGGCATGAGCACTTCCCTCTTTCTACTGCTAATACCTCTCCCTATACAACCAAGCATTCTGCTAGCATTTCCTGCTGCTCTATTACATTGTCTGCCTACCTTTAAGTCATCAGAAATAATCACCCCTAAATCCCTTTCCTCAGATGTTGAGGTTAGGACTCTATCAAATATTTTGTACTCTACCCTTGGGTTTTTACGTCCAAGATGCATTATCTTGCACTTATCCACATTAAATGTCAGTTGCCACAACTCTGACCATTTTTCTAGTTTACCTAAATCATTTTCCATTTGGCTTATCCCTCCTGGAACATCAACCCTGTTACATATCTTAGTATCATCGGCAAAAAGACACACCTTACCATCAAGACCTTCTGCAATATCACTAATAAAAATATTAAAGAGAATGGGTCCAAGTACAGATCCCTGAGGTACCCCACTGGTGACAAGCCCAAGCTTCGAATATACTCCATTGACTACAACCCTCTGTCGCCTGTCACTCAGCCACTGCCTTACCCATTCAACAATTTTGGAATCCAAACTCAAAGATTGTAGTTTATTGATAAGCCTTCTATGTGCAACAGTGTCAAAAGCCTTACTGAAATCTAGGTAAGCAATGTCTACTGCACCACCCTGATCTATAATTTTAGTTACCCAATCAAAAAAATCAATAAGATTAGTTTGGCATGATCTCCCTGAAGTAAACCCATGTTGTCTCTGGTCTTGAAATCCATGTGTTTTTAGATGTTCAACAATCCTATCCTTTAACATGGTTTCCATCACTTTCCCCACTACTGAAGTAAGGCTTACTGGCCTATAGTTGCCCGACTCCTCCCTATTACCTTTCTTGTGAATGGGCACAACATTCGATAACTTCCAATCTTCTGGGACTACTCCTGTTATCAATGATTGGTTAAATAAATCTGTTAAGGGTTTTGCTAGTACACCACTAAGCTCGTTTAATAGCTTTGGGTGTATTCCATCAGGTCCCATTGACTTATTTGTCTTTACTTTTGACAGTTGAAATAGAACCTCTTCCTCTGTAAACTCACGTGTAATAAATGACTCATTTATCCTTTTACTTAACTGAGGTCCCTTTCCTTCATTTTCATCTGTAAATACCGAACAAAAATATTCATTGAGGCAGTCAGCTAGACCTTTATCCTCATCTACATACCTTCCTTCTTTTGTTTTTAATCTAACTAATCCTTGTTTTACTTTTCTTTTCTCATTTATGTATCTAAAAAAAGTTTTGTCCCCCTTTTTTTACTGACTGTGCTATTTTCTCTTCTGTGTGGGATTTGGAAGCTCTTATAACTTGCTTAGCCTCTTTCTGCCTAATCTTATAGGTCATTCTGTCTTCCTCACTCTGGGTTTTTTATAATTACTAAATGCTAACTTTTTGTTTTTTACTATTTTGTCCACATCTGCGGAGTACCACAGTGGTTTCTTGAATTTTTTGCTTTTACTGACAAGCCTAATGCAATTTTCTGTTGCCTTCAGTAGTGCAACTTTTAAATAATCCCATTTCTTTTGGACTCCATATAAATTGCTCCAGTATGATAATGACTCCTTTACACATATTCTAATTTTAGAAAAGTCTGTTTTTCTAAAGTCTAAAACTTTTGTTTTTGTGTGGTGTGACTCAGTCACTGTTCTTATATTAAACCACACTGACTGATGATCACTGGATCCTAAACTTTCACCTACAGTAATATCTGATACCAAATCTGTTATTGCCATTTATATGGCGCCTACAGATTCCTTAGCGCTTTACAATATTATGAGAGGGGGGATTTAACTATAAATAGGACAATTACAAGAAAACTTACAGGAATGATAGGTTGAAGAGAACCCTGCTCAAACAAGCTTACAGTCTATAGAACATCACATCTTTATGTAACGCTGTGTACTGTATAAATACACTGCCTGTTGCTCAATAAATTAGTACTATTTTGTCTCTGCACTCAATCTTGTCTGTTTGGGTACAAAGTGGGAAGAGCAAGTTATTCAGTATCTGGCTGAACAATATCAATGAGGAAGCTTAGCCATATGATACCAGGTGGCTGCGGTAGCCTGTTGGCATGGAGAAGGGAAAGATACACTACCAGCTTCAGGTCTGGCTTCAAAGTCAGGGACCAGCCACCATATTCTCCTAATAAACCCCAACTCTTGACAATTTTCAGTGGTCAACAATGCTGCACTCTCTCCAATATCACAAATGCATTGCCTTTGACTGATACTGCATTCCACTCTCCCCTGTAAATCTCATATTCAACAGGTCCTTTAATCCTGTAATTTTCCTGGATTCAAACATTCATCACAAAATAAAACCAAAATGCTTATTCAGTCACTAAAAATCTTTGACTTACTCTTCACCTAGTTACACTTTTCTCACTATAACTATGGATAGTTATGCTTGACTTATACATTTATGTCGATTCTATCTATGATATTACATGCACGTATCTAATGAAGATTGTTGACATGCTTGTGTGTGTATGGTGTGTGAGAATGTGTCACAGTGGCGACAATCTATTGAAACTGGAATATAAGCATTTTTGTAGTGTCTGTATAGTAATTGACAACTGGACCACTGCAAAGCTCACAATTTCCACTGGCAAGTAGAAATGTATTACTGGTGAATAGTGATGTCCCGAACAGTTCGCCGGGAACCGTTCGCCGGTGAACATAGCGTGTTCGGTCCGCCCCCTATTCATCATGGAGGTGGGAGGGTCTGGGAGGGAGGGTCTGCTGCTGATTGGCTGGAATGTGTCTGCTGACTGTGAGGTACAGGGTCAAAGTTTACTCAATGATGACGAATAGGGGGCGGACCGAACATCGGTCCGAACAAATGAGCGTGCTGAACCAAACAGTATGAGGATTACAAAGATAAGCTCAATAGCAAGCCCAAGTGTGTGATTGTTCTACCACATCACTGTCTGTCTGGCCTGTCCCTCTCCCGCCTAATCTTGACCCGCATACACCAGAACCCACCATAGACCTGATAGGATGCTTCTAAGGTTATTGATGTCAGTACAGGGGTTTTATGAGGGACCTCACACTTATTACTGTGATTACATCAAAGTCAGAATAGTGATTTCTCACTTGTCAGTGAAACCCTGTACCTAGCCACAAAACTGATAAAAACTCAGAACCCAATTCTCAATTCTTGAGACTCATTCTCTGCACCCTTGATTGCCCTGTATGAGAACCAAAATCATTTAGTCATCACACAAGCTGCCTTTGAGTCCTTAAAGGGCAAAAAACAGTGAAGTTATACACCACTGAATTTAATAGTATTGTTATCAAAACTTGATGAAATGAAATCATTCTGATTGATCATTTCTGACTTGGCTTGCCTAAGATGCTAAAAGATGAACTCACCAGCTTCTCTGGAAGCCTTGATTCAACTATCCACTTAGTTAGACAGGCATTTTAGGGTGATAAGCTACTTACTCATCAAAAGTGAAAAGCTACTTTCTCATCATCCATGTGAAACTCCTGCACTGCTTCATCCTCGATGACTGCTAACAAATCAGTGCAGATTGGACTTGTTAGAAGTCATCAACACCCTAACGAATTGACTAGAATGAGGAACAAAAAGCCATGCCTACATAGTGAAAACAAACAAACCACATGGCCAAATCATGCCCTGAGAAATTCTCCCCTTGAAGTGGTAAGACTCTACATATTACAACCTCCACACATTCCTTTCTTGTTTCTGCACCCAACTTAGTCCATTTTCTATTGCAGTAGATTAAGAAGAGTGCAACGGTATATGCTGTGATCGATTGGCAGCTTCCTTGAAAGCACCTTAGTTGAAAGTCTGTCTATACCATGTTGCAATAAAAACTAAGCAGTAAAGTCCTTTGACCCCTTATTGACCAGAACGCTTTTAAATTTTCTTACCATTTCGGACCAGGTCTGTTTTTACATTTCTGCGGTGTTTGTGTTTAGCTGTAATTTCCCTCTTATTCATTTACTGTACCCACACATATTATATACCGTTTCTCTCGCTATTAAATGTTTTTTCTAAAGATACCATTTTCATCATATCATATAATTTACTATAACAAAAGTTATAAAATAACACACTTTTTTATAAATTTGACTCCCAAAATCTTTCACGCATCTACAACCGCCAAAATACACCCATGCTTAATAGATTCTAAATTTTGTCCTGAGTCTAGAAATACCCAATGTCAACATGTTCTTAGCTTTTAGTGATAGGGCAATAAGTACAAGTAGCAGTTTGCCATTTCCAGGAACCCCTGAATAACCCTTCACACACACACAGACACACATATATATATATATATATATATATATATATATATATATATATATATATATATATATATATATATATATATATATATATATATATATATATTTATTTTAAAAGAAGACAACCTAAGATATTAAACTTGGGGTGTTTTGACTCTTTTCATGCTCTTTTCATGCAACCATTTTACCACCAATCTACCACCAATCAAATTTAAAAAACAAACAAACAATAATTGGTGATTTTTTGACACTCATAGCAATTTAAGAATACATGTACTGAGAACTTTAAAGGTTACTACCAAAGAACACCCCAATATGTGTTCAGCAACATCTCCTGAGTACAGTGATACCACCCATGTATAGGTGTGTCAGGTTCTCTGGGGCATAAAGACCTTATTTAGAGGGTGCGCATTCCAGTTTTCCAACTTGGAATTTACACAGCTGGTCGTCATGCACCCATGTCCTATATGAAGCCGGTCAATGTAATTTACCCCCATCAAACCATATATTTTTGAAAAGTAGACACCCTAGGGTATTTAAAATGGTGGTAATTTAACACTTTCCATGCACTAATTCTACCACCAGTCTTTGTCAAACATTTGGGTAGTCATTTTTTTTGTGTTATTTTTCTCTCACACTGTACTTTAGGCATGGATGCTCAGTTTCTGTTATGTGTTACTGACGAAGAACACCCCAATATGTGTTCAGCAACATCTTCTGTGTACAACAGATTTATGGGTTATTGCAAACTTACAGGGGTCAAATGTAGATCTTTGCCCTTTTCCATGTTTGCACATTGAAATTTGCCAGATTGGTTTGTTGGGACTACGTTGCCTTTGAGATCATATGGCAACTCAGGAATGAAAATTAACCCCATCATGGCATACCATTTGTAAAAGAAGACAACCCACAATATTCAAAATGGGGTATGTCCAGTCTTTTTTAGTAGTCACTTAGTTACAAACCCTGGCCAAAATTAGCGTTTATATATATTTTTTTTTGCATTTTTCACACATAAACTTCTATTTCACCAATGATATTATCACTATAATACATTTTACTGCCCTAAAACCCCAGTAATTGTGTAGAGTAATGTCTCACGAGTACAACAGTACCCCTCAAGTACAGGTTTTATGGTGATTTGGAAAGTTACAGGGTCAAACATAAGATTTGCCAATTTCTGTTTTTGTAAATAGTTTTTTGCCAGATTGGCTATGTTGCCTTTAAGAAGGTATGGCAGCCCAGAAATGAAAATTAACCCCACAATGACATACCATATGAAAAAGTAGACAACCCACAATATTTAAAATGGGGTATGTACAGTCTTTTCTAGTATCCACTTAGCCACAAACCCTTGCCAAAGTTAGCATTCATATTTGTTTTTTGCATTTTTTTACACAAAAACTGCACTTTTACTGGTGATTTCATTGTTGTGATAAGTTTTGCCGCGGATGTACTAGGTATTTCCCCGGTCCTTAACAACCATTTTTTTGTCAGCCATATCAAAAACGTCCACGGCCGTTAGGAGGACATATGTATTTATAACATCATTCTAAATGTATTTTGATTTAAATATATATATATATATAAATATCAAAATACAGTTAGAACAAATTTAAACCGCTTTATAGTTTTATTTAAATTACATTTCTTATTTTTATAAGTTTATAAGTTTATTTATTATTTTCATTTTATTTTATATTATGTGTGTGTGTATATAGAAATGAATAAAGAGATGCACTCATAGGACTTGTTTAAATGAATAGATGAGGATTTTTTTCCAAATACAGGTACTCCATTAAATCCGATCGACGTTTTGACCTATTCGGGTCTTTCTCAAGATCAATGTACACAAATCAATATATGCTATATATAACAAACATAGATGTCTACTCACCAATAGTGAAGAACTCCCTCATTCCCTCCGTGTGTACCCAGAAGTGACTACCTGCGATCACGTTTCGCCATGATAGGAACTTGCTGACGTGTATTACGTTGCCGGTTACAGGTAAACAAGAAAATTAAGCAATTGGTAAACAATTCCGTGGCTGCAATCCAAAGTGGATACGTGTGATTTAGAAGTAACTAAAGATATCTACTTCTAATTAGAATAAAGTGGTAATGGGGTGATGATTGAAAAAGGTTTAAAACATATGTGAAGCTATCATTCAAAAGTGATGAAATATTGTGAAAAATATTGTGTAGAACTATAAAAGTGTAGAGGATATACCCCAATAACCATCCAAGTGTACAGGGATATTAACAAAACAAATATAAGATTAAAAACATATCATAAATACAATAGGAAGACTTAAGGTTTAAATGTACCATAAATATGGACCTAACTGAAATCGGAAGGCATATTCATGACAAAATGAATTATTTATAATAGGGCACTCAAAAAGAGCTCACCTAAGTCCAGGTTAGACATTTAGAGATACATGTTGAATAAAGGTTGTAACGGAGCTCCGTGTACTCCGACCGAGTACCCTCCGTTGATGGACGCTTCATGGCTTGCGCCGAGGACCACAAGCACCGCACTGGACACCACAACCACCGCACACTCCACAACCGCCGTAGCTTAACTGGAGCCGCGCCGTCTTCCTTCCACCCTGGATCAGTTTCTGTCCTCCAGGACCGTGTGGGGACGACCTCTCCTCCAGGAGAGCGTATCCGGAACAAGCTCTTAAAAGAACTAAGTGATTAAAGCTCAGGGGAATATGCAGAGCATAGCAATCCCCAGTGTGTTACAGCAATTCCCTCCAATAACGAGACGAGGCTACGTTTTGAAGGGTCAAGAAGAACTGAGGTGCTGGCACACCCAGCCTGGTTTTTATTACAGTCAGGTACAAACAGAACACACCCAGGGGGAGGTATAAAACAACCAATAACATAATAGTACAGCCCACAGTTTCCCTTCCGCTCTGCTTGGGAGATAATTGAGTTTCCTACTATATCTACTCCATTTTTATACATTTTTATAACTTTATGATTTTACATAGTACATGAATAAAACTTACATTTTTATAATCAATCCATTCAGGGGAACAACATATTAAAAAATGGCACGAATCGGACCAGGGATTCAAAAGTTAAGGGAAAGTCCTTTGTGACTAAATGAAGCATGGCTTTCCGGCTTAGACCGGTTTTACAGAGCCCTCTCTCCTGGAGAAGTAATCCAATTACCTCCCAGGGCAGAGACAGACTCCATTGAGCACATGGTTGCAAAAAGACATAAAACACTTTAAAATACATAAAGTCCCCTTTTACACATAACACACAGACATTTCACATATCCCCAGATAGCTGGGATCTGAGCGCACAAAACTACCAAATAGCGCGCAGATCCTATTCATCCTGTTCAATTGCCATGGAGCTAAAGTCTTTCCCATAGTCTTTCATTATATGAATAGGCTCCATGGCATAGCTATCTGGGGTATCACCGCTCACACAGGGCAAGTACCGAATGACCCCACTGTATTTAAAGGGCCAGAATAAGTGACATGCACTCTGTTAGGGCCGAATACTGTTTTTAAAGGGCCCAATCTTCCAGGGCCATAGTCGCAGGGGAGGAGGCAGGCAAGCAGGCCTCTCCAGGACAAAGTGGCGAAGGACACTTCGTCACAAAGGTACTTAAGCATAAATGGGAAATTCATAAGGAAGGATGTGTGTACATCAAGGCAGAGACATGAGAGTTGGCTCCTTCTAAACCAAGGATGTAGGGAGCGGGGGGGGGGGGGGGGGGAAGAAATGAAAAGAAATATATGGGCAAACAAATCTTAGTTAAGGAGTTAAGGGAATTAGATACTACAGGCCCTTATATCTGAAAAAATAAAGGCTAAATAATAAGAACAAATCATATGAAAAAATAGAGATAAAAAGGACCAACTAATGAAACATAGAAACATAGAAACATAGAATGTGACGGCAGATAAGAACCATTCGGCCCATCTAGTCTGCCCAGTTTTCTAAATACTTTCATTAGTCCCTGGCCTTATCTTATAGTTAGGATAGACTTATGCCTATCCCACGCATGCTTAAACTCCTTTACTGTGTTAACCTCTACCACTTCAGCTGGAAGGCTATTCCATGCATCCACTACCCTCTCAGTAAAGTAATACTTCCTGATATTATTTTTAAACCTTTGTCCCTCTAATTTAAGACTATGTCCTCTTGTTGTGGTAGTTTTTCTTTGTTTAAATATAGTCTCCTCCTTTACTGTGTTGATTCCCTTTATGTATTTAAATGTTTCTATCATATCCCCCTGGTAAGAAACATAGAAACATAGACATAGATGCATATGCATATAATGCATATATGGCAGAGCTCATAAAGCAACTATGCCCAATTCTGAGTGTACTTTAAGGAGGAACGGAAAGAAGGTGGGGGAAGAAATGAAAATAAATATTAATAAAAATAGATATAGTATATCCTCTAATATGTTTCAAAACACATCTAGAAATAATGGGCAAACAAATCTTAGTTAAGGGAATTAGATACTACAGGCCCTTATATCTGAAAAAATAAAGGCTAAATAATAAAAAAATATGAAAAAGTAGAGATAAAAAGGACCAACTAATGCATATATTGCAGAGCTCATAAAGTAACTATGCCCAATTCTAAATGTGCTTTAATGAAGAACAATAAGGAAAAATCAAAGAAACATCGAGAAGACTATATTTTCATTCAGTCCTCTCAGTGCCACAGTGTCCAGTCGATGTATCCATTGCGCCTCACGTTGTAATAACATCTTCGATCTATCACCTCCTCTGGGCATCGGAGGGACATGGTCAATAGCAATAAAGCGTAAAGTTGGAAGTCTATATATATATATATACATATATATACCAAATATATATAATATATTTATAAAATATAAATATATATATAATATATATATATACATATATATATATATATATATATATATATATATATATACAGGGGAGGGCTGGCAGCCTCAGGCCTGGGGGGCAAATCCAGTCAAGTGGCCCATTGCACCCCTGAATCAGCTCACCATCCATGGCCACCTTTTCCTGGTTTTATAACAGATATTGATATTATGCTAATTAGTAGCTCTTTGCCATACCCACTCCTTCGCGGCTCCGACTTTCAATGTTGTTAGAGCGCAGGCTGAGAATCTCTGAGCCTGTGCTCTGACTCACTAACTGAGCACCGGAACCACAAGGGATATGATCTGACTGCACCTACTGCTGGTGCGCACCAATGGACCACCAGGGAATCGTTTAAATTAAATATGCTGGTGTCCAAAACTTGTGAGCTGTGTTGGCAACCGGGCGCCTCTGTTGTTATTGCGCCCTACATGACCCCACAGCTTGCATACCTCAAAGGCTGGCCCTGCTGACAGACACACTGGCCCTCACTCTCAATAACATACACACACAAACCCTGACAAACACTCACTGACAGGCAGACACATACACACACACACTGACAGGCAGACACACACACACACATTCACTGACAGACACTTACTTGACAGACACACTTGCTGACACACACACACACTGACAGACACCAGTGTCATCTTAACAACATTATGGGTCCCCGGGCAAAGCAGTGCACTGGGGCCCTGCCTATACAACTTACAGGAATAAAAATGTAAATTATAGATACAACGAAGATTATATTTAGAAGTACCTCCAACAAATGCAATGCATACATTCAATACATACACACAGACTGCTGAATGCAGTCACACACCGACTGCTGAATGCATACACACGACGACTGATGAATACACGCATACAGACTGACGAATAGACCCACACACACACACAGACTGCTGAGTACACATAGAGAGTGCTGAATACATACACAGTCCGCTGAATACAAACATACACAAACATACACACAGACGGCTGAATACATACACAGACGGCTGAATACACACACACAACAGTGAGGGGTGCAGTGTATGTGTTTGTGTGTACGGGTGCGGTGTGTGTGGGGTGCTGTGTGTGTGTGTAATGCTATGTGAGTGTGGGGTTCTGTGTGTGTGTGTGGAGTGCTATGTGAGTGGGGTGCTGCATGTGTGTGGAGTGCTATATGTGTGTTGGGTGCTGTGTGAGTGTTTGAGGGGTGCAGGTAGCAAATGTTTTTTAATACTACTATACGTTAAATAAAATCTATATGTCCCCCCCACCCTTCTTCTTACCTTTGGTGAAAGAGGCTGGGACACAGCCAGCCCTGGTGGTCCAGTTGTGAATTCTGTACAGCCTGCAGCTTGTCTGGCTGCAGGCTATCTCCTGTCCTACTGCGCTCAGAATGCTGTGTGGAGCATTGCAATGGTAATGCGCTGCAACGCTCCACACAGCCTGCTTGCGGGAGGAACGATCTGCCTTACATGTCGGCCTCTCCTGCAGCCCTGGGTCCTAGGCAGCTACCCCTCAAATTGAATTGAGATCTCCCTCACTGGCACAAGGCCAGAAAACAAGGCCACCTCTCCGTTGGCAGGATCTCCCCTGTCGGCCGGGCATGCTGGGCAGCGCGGTAGGGCCCCATGCGGAAAGACGTCCCTGACAGACACACACAAACACTTCCAGACACACACAAACACTTCCAGACACACACACACACTTCCAGACACACACACACACACTTCCAGACACACACACACACACTTCCAGACACACACACACTTCCAGACACACACACACTTCCACACACACACACTTCCAGACACACACACACACACTTCCAGACACACACACTTCCAGACACACACACACTTCCAGACACACACACACACACACTTCCAGACACACACACACACACTTCCAGACACACACACACACTTCCAGACACACACACACTTACACTTCCTGACACACACACTTCCAGACACACACACACACTTCCAGACACACACATACTTCCAGACACACACACACACATACTTCCAGACACACACACACACACACACTTCCACACACACACTTCCAGACACACACGCACACACATGCACACTTCCAGACACACACACACTTCCAGACACACACACACACTTCCAGACACACACACACACACACTTACACTTCCTGACACACACACACACACACACACACTTACTTTCAGACACACACACACACACACATTTATTTTATTTCTTGTTGCTCCTACCTTTAGGAGTGCTCTGGGTCCTTTCCCTGGGGTCCAGTGACTTCCTCCATGATATTCCTGCTCCTCTCTGCTCCCTCGCGCAGTTTAGTGATGCGGGGCCGGAATGACGTCATATTCCGGCTCCCGACATCAACAGAGAGGGCACGGGAGGGAGCAGGAAGATCATCAGCAGAGCTCCCTCGCCGCTGCATGCCTCCTTCCTCACCCGGCCGGTATATTGCTGCAGAGTAGGCACCTGCCATCTGGGACAAGCAGGTACCTACTCTGCCTTGCTACTGGGGCACTGTAAGTGGCCAGCTGGCCACCTGCTGGGCTCCTTGTGACAGGCTATCAGCCTGCTCCGCGCGGCACCCCCTCCTCCTGGCGCCCAGGACCGGCCCTGCAGTGGCCATTTTTCTAATTAATTAGGGCGGCCTGGGGGGCAATTGCCTCCCTGCCCCCCGGCCCAGCCCGCCCCTGTATATATATATATATATATATATATATATATATATAAATATATATATATAAAAAATATATAAATAATTATCTTTATTCTAAGTGTATTTTAATTTTAATATATTTATATATAATTGATATTAAAATACACTTTTAATAATGGTGTATGTGTGTTTATGTGCATGTAAAAGTACTTAGGTCATATATATATATATATATATATATATATATATATATATAGTACTTTTTTTTTTATTCTTTTTTTTCGTGCTTAATGATACAAACGGACTTGTTCCGCCATAACAGCTTGAGCAAGCAGTGTAGAAACAAGTTTGACAATTCAAACAGAGCATTTTATGGTATATGAGAGACAAGTTAGAAACGTCATACATCTCAAGGCCTTGCAATGAAAGGCGAGTTTGTATAGCGATGTCTATGAGTGCAAGGTCTTGAACAAGTAAATTATAAGGTAAGTCTTAGTCTGCAATGATTAGGTAGACTAGTCTATGAGGCGTCTCAGGGTGCGCATCTGGTCTTGAGTTTGAATGAGGCTATATGTGTTAATGAGAGAAAGTCATGAGCTGTGCTCTGGAGTTATGTGTGTACCGATCTCTTAAGCACAACCTGGTTGCCTCTTCTGTGAGGGTAGGTCTGGCACCGGTAGCTATCTACTCGTGTCTCCCTACACAGGCTGCCAGGTTAGGGATGTGGTGTATTGCGGTAGCGTATGCCCTATCTGTCTCCTAGTGAGTCTGTGTGGGGCTTGTGGTAGGGATCCGACTCACCGGTGCCAAGTCAAGTGACGACCCCTTACCTATGGGGATCAAGGGGGGGGGGAGTTCCAGTCAGACAGTAGTTGGTAAACCTCGTAAGTCGTTGTAGCTGCTGAACTGCTCCCTTATACTAAGGAAGGCACAATACTTAGTTCTCAATTAACATTTAAACATAAAATTAAATTAGATAAAACGAAACAATGTAAAAGTTATTTGTCTTATGGTGAGAAAGTAACTGTTAGGCTGTTAGCATCTGCGATACAGTGTGAGCCGCTGGGCCCCGCATGGCATCAGAGACTTCATGAGACAGTTTTCTCAGGGTCCCATGTGTGAGATGCGGATGTGGAGGGCGTCTCTTGGGCCCCTGTGTCTTGTGAGAGTCCCAAGGTCTGCAGGAAGGCAGGGGCTTCAGCGAGGGACGTGAGTTTTATGGAAATGTTGTTCCATACTACCGCTAGGGTTCTTGGCAGCAGCCATCGATAGTCCACCTTTGCATGTTGAAGCTGGACAGTCATAAGGCTTAGTGACTTTTGTGGCGCGCGTGATGTCTTGGAAGAAAGTGAGTCTGGATGACTCAAAGTCTAGTGGGGTCTTGTTTCTCACTGTGATTAGAATGTGCCGTTTGTCTAGTATGGAGTGGCAGCGCACAATTACATCCCGTGGGGCTGTAGGTGGTGCCTGTGTAGCCTTGTTGATTCTAAAGTGCCCATCACATTTCAATTTCTTGGCCTAGGTGTGTGGTAGCAGTGTAGCAGTTTATCTCCATAGGTAGTGAGACAGTTCTGTAGGGCCTACAGATTCCGGCATTCCCCGGATTTTGATGTTCATCCGCCGGTTGTGGTCTTCCATAGTATCCAATCTGAGTTGGAGTGCAGTGTCAGAGGATTGTAGCTGGCGTAGGGTATCTCCCATTATTTTCAGGTCTTGCCGAATATCAGTGATATCTTCCTCTGAGACCTGGACTCTTTGAGTCACTGCCTGTATTTCTGTGCGAGCTAAGTGCATGTCAGCATCGAACATTTGTTTCATCTCCCTTATTAGCTGCCTGATATCCCTTTTTGTGGCAGGAGTCATATCTTGCCCTCTCTTGTAGCTCAGGAGGTGGCTGAGCGTGATGGGATGTTCCTTGCCCCTCTGAAGACAGGTCGGGGTCGTGGGGACTGGATGTCAAGTCTGGGCCGGCCGTCATTTTGTGGCTCTGAAGCCTTTCCAGTAAAATGCCTATGTCACGGGTTTCTTTGGGGTCCAGGATTTGAGGGATTTCCTCACCATGTTGTGGTCGGTAAGCAGAGGCCTCCCGGATGCCTGTTGTACCTCTGGTGTGTACCTCTGTGTAGTGTTTCAGGCGTCGCATCAGGAGTTCCGCCGATGAGAGCGTGACATAGGCCCGGGTTTTACATTGGGTTTTCCTGCCATCGGGTATAAAAAGGGCATCGGTGTGTAGCTGGTGGTGCCGGGGTAGCACCACTTGTGTTTGTCTGGGGCCCACGAGATTCGCGGATGGTAACAGATTATATTATTAACTATTAACTACATAACTATTTGATTTTATTAATTATAATTTGAGGGACCTGCCTGACAACCCAGGCAGACAGTTCAGAGAATTTAATTAGCAAGCCCTATATTTACACAAGAAGCAATAAAAGGCTACAATATGTAGGTAGGCAGTAACCTTAACAAAGGGGATCCCTCCAACCCTTCAAAAGAACACACAGTAGTAAAAAAACAAGCAAGGCTGCACCAATAAAATACTAAAAAATAAATAAAGGAGAAACAAAGTTCCAATAATAAAGGCATAGTCCACTGGAACAAATAGTCAGAAATACAAAGTCTCACTAAAATATCAGGATAGGGTGAGGGTGAAATCCTCAGAAGTTGATCCGTCCGGAGTGTTTAAAATATCCAAATATGTGGAGAGACAAAGGGGACATACAATGACTAATAGTGCAATATGTCAAAATCCAGGGATAAAATTGAATAAAGGTAAGTAAAACACTCACATTTAAAAGAGCTATACCAGCTCTGGGATGTAGGGCGTATAGCGGTCTCTAAAAGTTGGTACAATTTAGTAACCAAAAAGACTTTTAATGTTTAAAATACACAATTTAAAAACATAAAGTGTTTCACCAAGTGTGGCTTCTTCAAATGGTTACTAAATTGTACCAACTTTTCTTTTATTGTAATTTATATATATATATATATATATATATATACACTTTTTATGCTTTTATGCCCCATTTTTCTGGCAAAAGACTATTTTGTTCCTGTACCCAAAGAAATCTTAGGTGGGGATCATTCCACCAATGCTTTATAATTGAGCAGTAATTCCTGCTCTATATTTGTAAGTACAATTTTATCTATTTTATATCTCATTTTTATCATATTGAGAGCACTATTGTTGTCTTTTTATCATCTGTTGGAGCCTTGGATACCCAGACTGTATTGATGGATGTACCACTCCTGTATATCCGCTTAGCGGGGATTATACCGCTATACTCCCTACATCCCAGAGCTGGTATAGCTCTTTTAAATGTGAGTGTTTTACTTACCTTCATCCAATATAATCCCCGGATTTTGACATATTGCACTATTAGTCTTTGTATCTCCCCTTTGTCTCTCCACATATTTGGATATTTTAAACTATCCAGACAGATCAACTTCTGAGGATTTCACCCCCACCCTATCCTGATATTTTAGTAAGACTTTTTATTTCCGACTATTTATTCCAGTGGACTAAGCCCTATATTTAGCCTCGTAAATTTCCAAAACACCATAAAACCTTTACATGGGGTTTATTGTTATACTCGGGAGACTTCGCTAAAAATAAATATGAGTGTTTTAAAAAGTATCGCGACCGCCGGGGGGGATCGCCACCAATCAGGAAAGTGGTGATATTCTAAATGACGTACCAGGTACGTCCGCGGTTACCGACTGGTTTTTGGCGGACGTACTTGGTACATCATTGGTCGGGAAAGGGTTAAAATCTGGGCTTATTACTAAAGAGACTGCCCCTCTCATGGCCTTTATGAGCACTTGGCATGCTGAATCTTTGCAGTTTCACCTAGTTTCTTCTCCATTAGAGGGTCTGATGACCATCTACACAAAGTTGTTTTTTACTGTGACTCAGCTCAGCCAAAATTAATTATGAAATAAGAGACAAACAATTATGGGATATCAAGTGATCGTAAGATGAATGGAGACATCTACTAGAAGAAATTTCTAAACCCCAAAATAATTTATACAGACCACCAGTAATCTTGAGTATATGAGATCAGCCTGAAGGTTATGTCCATGTCAAGCCAGAAGGGCACCTTCTTCTCACATTTTCTGTTTCACATCACCTATTGACCAGATTAAAGAATCAAATTATATAATTTATCCTATCCCCCTGAAACTACAAAGAACTTCATGGAAACTATCCTACAAGAGGGCCATTTTTGGCATCTCACTTTATTCTCCTTGATAAGATGGATTTGGAGGCAAAAGCAACACCTTGAACTCTTTGTCATCATCCTCAAACTTTTCCTGAAAAATCTTTGCAGTGTAGCAAGGTGCATTATCCTGATGAAAGAGGCCACTGCCTACACTGGCCTACCTTCTTCCCATAGTGCATCCTGCTGCCATCTCTTCCCCAGGTAAACAATACACTCACACCCAGTCATCAACCTGATCTAAAAGAATATATGATTCAGTGGTAAAGGTTGGTTCCAGCACTTGTTGTATGATTGGAAAGGCAGCTCGAGCAACCCAAACCAGAGTCTCTCCTTTTCTGACCATGTTTAAAAGGTATGTTTTAAGAGGGAAGTAGCACCTTGTGAGAGTCTTCCAATGTGGGTGTTTGTAACAAGAAAAGAGGAAAAGAGTGGAATATAGTGTAGCATGTCTCTTTTTGATTGGAGCTTTTTGATACTTACAGTATACAGAGCCAATATTTATAATATTAGAGCTAGTTATCCCCACTCTTGAATAAGGTAGTGGCAGTCCTCACCGTGCTGATATGTGAAATAGAATAAAAAAATAAAAAAATATAGTTCTCACTTTATACTTTAAAAGTGATAAAATAGATGGAAATGTACTCACAAGTACAGAGCAAAAATGGTTTTGCTCAAACAGTAGAGCATAGATGGTATTTTGCCCACCAAGAAAACTGATGTCCAGATGACATGAAATAAAAAAGTCCAAAGGTTATAAAAATATATACTTATTTTACAAATTAGGCATAAAGAGTAAAATAGGACAACGCAGTTCACCGAATCAACAGACCTTATCAAAGTGTCACAGTGAGGACTGACACCATATTATTCAAGAGTGGGGAATATTCCATATATCCAAGAGCGGGGATAATTCCACTTCAAACTATTTACTAGGAGCCTTTAGAAGGCTCCTAAAAATGTGAGTTTTCACAATGCTACACTATATTGGTATTTTCAGATTTTCTTCCATACTCCTGGAGTAACCCTCATTGGATCAAGACACTGATTAGATATCTGTAGACAGGGATTGTACGGCCCAGTTGCATTAATTTGGAGATAATTATTAACTCCATATACAGTAAGTGCATTTCTTCTATGTGTGCTCCTATCAAAAGAGATTTTCACAAGGCGCTACTTCCCTCTTATTGTATAACCTTTTTCCATTGCACCATGGTACAGATCCAACACTCATGTCCTCATTGAAGCCACATTCGGTGATGTAAAGGGATCATCATGGGCACTCTGACCAGTCTGGAGCTGTGAAGCCCCATAGGCAACAAACTGTGACTGCACTTTGGGTTATAGCAAAAGTAGGTTGCAGGAACCTCAAACACTCCCAGCGGCCACAGGTGCTCTGGAACAGGACCAGCAATCCCAACATGACAAGGCAATGAAACAGATTCACAGGCACTAAAATTGTGAAAGCCGCAAAAATGGCTTTCACAATTGGAGTGCCTGTGAATCTGTTTCATTGCCTTGTCGTGTTGGGTTATGACACTTTTTTCAGCTCTATTGTGTGTTTGGACCAGACAAGCTAGTCTTAACTCCTCATGTGAGTCAGTGAACCTTGGGCGCACATGACCCTGATGCTGGTTCACCAGTTGTCCTTTCTTGTACCACTTTTTCTTAGGTACTAACCACTGCATATCGGGAACACTCCACAAGACTTATTATTTTGGAGATACTCTGATCCAGTCATCTAATCATCTCTATTTGGCACTTGTCAAAGTCACTCAGATCTTGACTGCTTCTAACACATGAAATTCAAGAATGGCTGCTATGCTCTTAAATAGTGACATTAAAGTGTTACTCCAATCAAAAAAAGAGTTTTCATATAACAATGTAATCAGTTGTAGTAACACTAACTTGAATAACCCCTTCTCACCGCCTTTAAAATACAAAAAGATAGAAAGGAAAAAGTCACCTACGAACTCACATAGATACCGTGTTCTCCATGTACCATGATCCTCCCATTGTGATGTCACTTCCCTTCACTGCAGGAGGAGAGATGTCCCTAAGGCAGAGGTAAGAGAGGACTTTAGGGGGGGGGGGGGGCACAGTGGGAGAAGCCAAGGCACCACTGATCATGACAATTTATTTGTGCAAAGAACTGACATTAGCAGCTCTGAATTCTCATTCCACTATGCTAATAATGCTAACAGAGCTGGGGTTACACATTTTGCAACAACCCTTCTGAAAAGCTACACACAGGGCTTACATGCCACTGCAAACCATAGCATATTCACCCAGGGGCATCGTTGGGGGGAGGCAGAGGGGGCCATGTCCCCCCCTACATAATGCAGTGCCCCCCAATTGAAATGGAAGTCAGGAGCACTGCATTTATCTTCACAAGCTGCAGCTGCAACTGCAGCAGCACTGTCACAATGTGGCCAGATGGGGCACTGTGCTTGGAAGACTTCCTGCTGGGTCATAAAGAGCAGTGCAGGGGAGAGACAGGGAGAGGGAGCTCAGCTCAGCACAGAGGCATCCGGGCAGCTGCTAGTAAGTGTGAGTCAGTGTGTGTGGTTCAGTCTGTGTGTGTGTAGGGGGGGTCAGTCTGTGTGTGTGTGTGTGTGTGTGTGTGTGTCAGTTAGTGTGTGGGGGGCTCAGTCTGTGTATGTGTGTGTGTGGGTGTATGGGTCAATCTGTTTGGGGGGTTGTCAGTCAGTGTGTGGGGCTCAGTATGTGTGTGTCTGTGTGTATGGGTCAGTCTGTGTGTGGGGGGTCAGTCTGTGTGTGTGTGTTGGGGGTGGTCAGTCTGTGTGTTGTAGTCAGTTTGTGTGTATGAGTCAGTCTGTGTGGGGTGGGTCAGTGTGTGTGGGGGTGGGTCAGTCTGTATGTGTGTGGGTGTGGGAGGGCATTAATTCTGTGTTTGGGGATCAGTCTGTGTGTGGTGGTGGGGGTTTCAGTCTGTGTATGGGGGTCAGTTTGTGTGTATGGGTTAGTTTGTGTGTATGGGTCCGTCTGCGTGTGGAGGGGGGTCAGTCTGTATGTGTATGGGTCAGTCTCTGTGTGTGTGTGTATGGGTCAGTCTGTGTGGGGTGGGTCAGTCTGTGTGTGTGGGGTCAGTCTGTGTGTGTGGTTGTCAGTCTGTGTGTGTGGTTGTCAGTCTGTGTGTGTGTGTGTGTGTATGGTTCCGTCTGTGTGTGGGGGGAGGTCAGTCTGTGTATGTGTGGGTCAGTCTGTGTGTGTGGGTGGTCAGTCTGTGTGGGGGAGCAATCTGTGTGTGTGTGTGTGTATGGGTCAGTCTGTGTGGGGGGGCAGTACGTGTGTATGGGTCTGTTTGTGTGTGTGTGTGTGTATGGGTCAGTCTGTGTATGTGTATGGGTCAGTCTGTGGGTTTGTATGGGTCAGTCTGTGTAAGTGCTTGAGCTCCAAGAGAGACACCTCTCATCTCGTGACCTCCCCTGTACCCGATGGATAGGCAGCCTTCTCAAGCACCACAGATCTGATTGTGCCACCCTCTACCTGCAAGGTAAGATCAGGGAAAGGGGACTATTATTTTTTAAAGAAAACAATTATTAAAGTAAAAATTGTAAAACTCTTCCCTATCCCACTCTCTACACCCCCCTGAACACAGTACACCCTTACAGACAGTGAACCCCTCACATACAGTACACTCCCACCAACACAGAGTACACCTTTGCAGATACACACAGTGCACCCCTCACACACATCATCTCTTCACCCACATATGCACTTTTTCCCCACATATCTTCACTCCCACACACATACATACATACATGCTTCACCCCATTACACACCAAATCTCATATTATATATATATATATATATATATATATATATATATATATATATATATATATGTGTGTGTATATATATATATATATATATATAAAATATTTAGCTTTTGCACTCCTACCTCCTAGCCAATGGTACCGGGTGCCCAGCCACACTGCAATATAAAAATAAACGATTGCCGGCACTCCTGGATTTCCAACATCAGTCAGGTTTATTGTCTAGGTCAACGTTTCAGTCCCTAATTCACGACTTTCTTTAGGACACAACTTTAGGAGTGCCAGCAATCGTTTATTTTTATATATATATATATATATATATATATATATATAATAACTACAGCTCCTTGATAAGCACACAATGCAACTCCAATACGCATACAACCACAATGCAGCCCCTAGATGCACACGCACACACTTTACAGGCCCTTTCAGCACACACACAATCTCAAAAGCTCCTATACATGAGCACGTGCTCACACTACAACCCCTAGTTACACATAGTACACATAGTACACCAGGGGTAGGCCATGCATGGCACTCATTGTGCCTTTGCATGGCACTCAAGGCTGGTAGAGCCAAACTGGTTCTGGATTCTGAAATCCCTGTGTTGCTTCACATATCTGCTAATACAAAAAGGTGGTGAAGGACAATCCTCAATGTATGCATTACAGCACTTAGAGAAAGTGATCTCAGAAAACTTCCTCCCAGAACTTGTGAACGGGCAATTTGCACTAGAGTAGAACAGCCTACAGCAGCTATTACAACTCCTGTCCTTAACCTGTACCTGACCAGCACGGTCCCCACTGAACTCCAATAAAGCCAACCACACTGCTAGACATAGGCAGAGCTGAAGAAGAAGCCTTTACCTTATACAAAAACTACTAACAACCCACAAACAGTCCCCACTAGAGATGTCCCGAATAGTTCCCTGGCGAATAGTTCCTGCCGAACATAGCTTATTCGGTTTTGTCATGGCGGGCGAACATATGCGATGTTCGGTCCGCCCCCTATTCATCATCATTGAGTAAACTTTGACCCCGTACCTCACAGTCAGCAGACACATTCCAGCCAATCAGCAGCAGACCCTCCCTCCCAGACCCTCCCACCTCCTGGACAGCATCCATTTTAGATTCATTCGGAAGCTGCATTCTTAATGAGAGGAGGGACAGTGTAGCTGCTTCTGATTTAATAGGGAAATCGATAGCTAGGCTAGTGTATTCAGTGTAGACTACAGTCCTGAAGGACTCATCTGATCTCTGCTGTAAGGACAGCACCCCAAAAAGGCCTTTTTAGGGCTAGAACATCAGTCTGCTTTTTTTTTTCTGTGTAATCTAATTGCAGTTGCCTGCCTGCCAGCGTGTATGTCAGGCTCACAGCGTATACTGTGCCCACTTGCGCAGTGCCACCACTCATATCTTGTCTTGTCTTATCTTTAAAAAAAACCAAAAACTTTTTTGACTGTAATATAATAGTAGTCAGTTTCCTTCACATGTGTGCATTTCAGGGTTTGCCAGGGCACAGTGTCACACCAGTGCAACTCATATCTGGTGTAACAGTAGTGTACATAAAAAAAAAAAAAAAATAGAAATTTGACTGTGAAATAATAGCAGTCAAATTCCTTCACACGTGTGTGTTTCAGGGCCTGCCAGGGCACAGTGTCACACCAGTGCAACTCATATCTGTTGTAACAGTAGTTTACATTAAAAAAAAACCTAGAAATTTGACTGAGAAATAATAGCAGTCAGTTTCCTTCACACGTGTGCGTTTCAGGGCCTGCCAGGGCACAGTGTCACACCAGTGCAATTCATATCTGGTGTAACAGTAGTGTACATTTAAAATAAAAATACAATTCTGACTGTAATAGATTGAATAGCAGTTAGTTGTCTGCAAGCGTGTGTGTCAGGCCTACAGCGTCTACTCTGCCAACTTCTGCCAGTGCACAATGCCACTCATATCTGTTGTCACAGTAGCTTGCACGCATAGTACCACTAATCAAAAAAAAAATGACAGGCAGAGGCAGGCCACCCCGCAGGGGCCGTCCTGGTTTTGGTGCTGTGATTCCCTTTGGCCCTAGAATAATGCCCAGTGTTCAGAGGCCACATACCCTGAACTCGAAAAGTTCTGAGGACATAGTTGACTGGCTAACACAGGACACCCAATCTTCAACAGCTTCCGCTCGGAACCTTAACGCACCATCCTCCTCCAGCTTAGCTTCGGGCACCTCTCAAGTTACCACTCGCCCGCCTGCCGCCACCACCAACACTAGCACCACAGCCGCTTCACTTGATCTGTCAGAGGAGTTATTTACACATCAGTTGGAAGAAATGAGTGATGCGCAACCATTATTGCCAGAGGATGTAGATAACAGGGATATGTCTCAGTCAGGCAGCATTACACACATGGACGTACGGTGTGATGATGATGTTGTACCTGCTGCTGCTTCCTTTGCTGAGTTGTCAGATACAAGTGAAGCGGTTGATGATGACGATGCGTCCGTGGATGTCACGTGGGTGCCCGCTAGAAGAGAAGAAGAACAGGGGGAAAGTTCAGATGGGGAGACAGAGAGGAGGAGGAGACAAGTTGGAAGCAGGGGTAGGTCGTCGCAAGGAGCTAGTGGCACAGTCAGACAGCATGCATCAGCACCCGGGGTCAGCCAGACAGCATGCCAATCAACGCATGCTGTTGCCACCACCAGAATGCCGTCATTGCAGAGCTCAGCAGTGTGGAACTTTTTTGTGTGTCTGCCTCTGACAACAGCGATGCCATTTGCAACCTGTGCCAAAAGAAACTGAGTCGTGGGAAGTCCAACACCCACCTAGGTACAACTGCTTTGCGAAGGCACATGATCGCACATCACAAACACCTATGGAATCAACACATGAGTACAAGCAGCACACAAACTCAAAGCCACCATCCTCCTCCTGGTCCAGCATCTTCAGCCACGTCAACCACTGCTGTCCTCCTTGCCCCCTCTCAACCATCCACCACTACGTCTCTCGTCTTGAGCAGTTCCTGCTCATCTGCCCACAGTCAGGTGTCTGTCAAGGACATGTTTGAGCGTAAGAAGCCAATGTCACAAAGTCACCCCCTTGCCTGGAATCTGACAGCTGGCTTGTCTGAACTCTTAGCTCGCCAGCTTTTACCATACAAGCTGGTGGAGTCTGAGGCGTTCCAAAAATTTGTAGCTATTGGGACACCGCAGTGGAAGGTACCCGGCCGAAATTTCTTTTCACAAAAGGCAATCCCCAACCTGTACTCGATTGTGCAAAAGGAAGTAATGGCATGTCTGGCACACAGTGTTGGGGCAAGGGTCCATCTGACCACTAATACCTGGTCTGCAAAGCATGGTAAGGGCAGGTATATCACCTACACTGCGCATTGGGTAAACCTGCTGACGGCTGCCAAGCATGGAATGCGTGGCTCTGCAGAGGAGTTGGTGACACCGTCACGACTTGCAGGCAGGCCTGCTGCCACCTCCTCTACTCCTCCTACTCCATCCTCTTCCGTAACCTCCTCGGATGAGTCCTCTTCTGCTGCTGCGTCTTGCTCCACATCAACGGCACCCCCCCAGCTTCCCAGGTACTATTCCACATCCCGGATACGGCAGTGTCACACCGTCTTGGGGTTGACTTGCCTGAAAGCAGAGAGTCACACCGGACCAGCACTCCTGTCCGCCCTGAACGCACAGGTGGATCAGTGGCTGACTCCGCACCAACTGGAGATCGGCAAAGTGGTTTGTGACAATGGAAGAAATTTGTTGGCGGCATTTAATTTGGGCAAGTTGACACATGTGCCGTGCATGGCACATGTGTGTAATATGATCGTACAACGCTTTGTGCATAAGTACCCAGGCTTACAGGACGTCCTGAAGCAGGACAAGAAGGTGTGTGGCCATTTCAGGCGTTCCTATACGGCCATGGCGCACTTTTCAGATATCCAGCGGCGAAACAACATGCCAGTGAGGCTCTTGATTTGCGACAGCCCTACACGTTGGAATTCAACACGCCTAATGTTCGACCGCCTGCTCCAACAAGAAAAAGCCATTAACGACTATTTGTATGACCGGGGTGCTAGGACAGCCTCTGCGGAGCTGTGAATTTTTTTGCCACGTTACTGGACGCTCATGCGCAATGCCTGTAGGCTCATGCGTCCTTTTGAGGAGGTGACAAACCTAGTCAGTTGCACCGAAGGCACCATCAGCGACATCATACCATTTGTTTTCTTCCTCGAGCGTGCCCTGCGAAGAGTGCTGGATCAGGCCGTAGAAGAACATACCTTCAGTGAGATCACTGAGGACGAGGAACGGGACATGAGTAGCTCGGCATCCAACCTTGTGCAAATGGGGTCTTTCATGCTGTCGTGCCTCTTGAAATGTTACCGAATTACCGCAAGTCGGAAAGGATGCAGCAGTTCCAAAATAAATTAAAACGTATGCTTTACACAGCATATAAGGGTGATGTCACAGCACAATGGGAATCTAACAGGGGAAGAGGTGAAAGTAATCCTCCTCCTCCCACGACCACGCCAGCAATGACACAATGCTTTACAGACGTGTTGTTGATGGAGAACATGCAGAGCTTTTTAAGTCCTACACATCGCCACAGCCCTTCGGGGTCCACCCTCAGAGAACGACTCGACCGAAAGGTAGCAGACTACCTCGCCTTAACTGCAGATATCGACACTCTGAGGAGCGATGAACCCCTTGACTACTGGGTGTGCAGGCTTGACCTGTGCAGATACACAGAGTGCACCCCAATTTGTGATAGAACTTCTGGCCTCCCCCGCTTCAAGTGTCCTGTCAGAAAGGACCTTCAGTGCAGCAGGAAGTATTGTCACTGAGAAGAAAAGTCGCCTAGATCAAAAAAGTATAGATTACCTCAACTTTATTAAGATGAATGAGGGATGGATCCCGAAGGGACTGACAGTGGGTGATACATTCGACTAATAAAAGGCCTGATGAGGAGGACCTAACAGGGATTAAACTGATAAGAATAGTACTACTTAACACACCACTCCTATCTGGTGGCACATTAGATTGCACGTGCAATGCCCCAAATTTGAAGTAGGAGTAGCAGAATATTTTGGTATTGTGTATATATATATATATATATATATATATATATATATATATACACACACATTTTATAACTTTCCCCCTACTTTGTCCCTGGCCCCTTATGTGCCCCCCCCCCCCCTCCCTAATTATGAATCCTGGTGGAGATGCCACTGTATTCACCAGATGTCAATTCTACTCGTCAGATGGCTAGTGGTGAGTTGAAATTCTGAGTCCTGTCTAGACAAATAGACTCCAAGCACCATGATGACTTGAATCACTGAAATGTTCATGTTGCTAGGTGTAACTCTTTAAATCAATTTTGTGTAGATAGCATAATTTAAAATAAGGTGCTTTGGCATATGCCAATATCACTTTCTTGCAATTTATCTCAGATTTTAAATGCCTTAATTAAGTTAAAATCACATGATTATGTGCAATACTGTGTGATAACACATGCTATGTAATTATAACTGACAAGTCCACTTTAAATATTTCAAATAACTCAGCATGAAAAAATAGTGCCAGCAACATTAACAGCTCTTCAAAAACCATAAGATGAAAAAGCAATTGGTTCCTAAATGTTCTTATGATTTACGTATATTTCAAAGTGATATTTGCAAGTAGCACGTTCTCCATGATTTGCTTCTGAAATATTATGATTGATTATACATGTTCCTGTGTATACAACCTTATTTAAGTAACCAGGAGAAGAAAACTGATGTGTTGTTGAAAGCTGAGCAAACAACAGTGGCGCCTCTACATCTTGTGTTTTTTGTTGTCTGTTATTAAAGTCAACTAAAGCACAGCAGGGTAAGGTTTTTTTTTTTGGCAACAGAAAAAGTTCATTACATTTTGATTTCAATTGCTATTGACGCTCACACCTTAGAAAGCAAAATTGTAATACAATTGTATTTTTAATAAGCCCTACATTTGGTAAGGATACAATTATTTTCTTAACATTGCTACTTAAATGCTTACATTCCATTACTCCAGAATTTCAGATGATCTTTGTGAAATAATTGTTAATTATGAGAAAATTGTGTTGTGATATTTACACCCTAAGACCCCAAACCACTATCTATATAGTTCCTTTTGAGAATTGGCACTGTTTTACATTTTGCACGGAACACGCCTCTAGTAGTTTTTAGGAAATTAAGCATACATCAACCTCTACAGTCTACACAGGTTAGTGGGAGTCAATCTAAAGGGGTCAATGTCATGCTAATAATGTCATGAATGTGTCTCATGTAAGGATGTAGGATGTACGGGTAGGATGCTATTAACTCTAGATATCACATCAGAATTAACCCTTGTGTTTTGGACCCTTTGTCTCCGTGCTCTCTTTCTACCCTTTTTGTTGATATGCTTGTGCTGGTACAGTAATGCAAAGTTAATTCTGGGCGATATCTATTTTTATCTAATCAAAGGGAAAATTGCCATTTGTCTACAACACTGCATAGATCAAGTCATTTCCTGGCTAAAATGGCAGCATAGACAAATGGTTTAACTCTAATCTTGGTGTACACCATTAAGTGACAGATGGACTAACTCAGACTCTGTTAAGCATTGTAAAAATAGTCATTATAGAAACATAGAAACATAGAATGTGACGGCAGATAAGAACCATTCGGCCCATCTAGTCTGCCCAGTTTTCTAAATACTTTCATTAGTCTCTGGCCTTATCTTATAGTTAGGATAGCCTTATGCCTATCCCAACCGTGCTTAAACTCTTTTACTGTGTTAACCTCTACCACTTCAGCTGGAAGGCTATTCCATGCATCCACTACCCTCTCAGTAAAGTAATAAATATAGCTCCAAGGTTCTGCAGATCAGACACAGATTAGATGATCGGCAAACTCTTTCGCCTTGATTCCATTCCATTAACAAAACTCATTCCAAAATTACAGACTTGATTCGGCCAATATTTTTATTACTTTTTTTTCTCGGTTTAAAGGGACATTATAAGCACCAGACCTGTTCAGCTCATTGAAGTGGTCTTGGTGCAGGCCTAATGCGCTCGTGGTGCTTGCCACATATGCGGAGCAGATCCCCCCCATTGGATGACGTTGGAGGAGGGCTGACCCAGCACCGAGGGACATTGGCACTAGAATTGGGTAACCCTTTATGTTCCCGGGGAAGGGGGCACAACGGAGGGGAGGACCAGGTGGTACTATAGTGCTAGGAATACAGATTTGCATTCCTAACACTATAGATTCCCTTTAATGTCAGCCAGAATTCTAGCAGCCTAACCCAATAAATCTGCTTCGGATGCACATTTATCAGCCTCTTTTAGTCATTAAAATAAAATTCAATAAAAGTTTATGGGTTCACTATGATCCCCATATTAGTACAAGTGGGGTCCACCCATGGGCATCAAGTGGGGGCTTTAATTTTAAGAGCAGAACAGATCCGTGTCCACCCCTAATCCCTCAGTGACTTGTGGGTGACCAGTGGGTGGGGGCCATAATAATATAATATGAATTTTGGGCACTAATATAATAAATTAATTAATGGTGGGACCCAATATCCCCACAAGCCCCCACTGCTTAGTGGTGGGAAGTGGAATTAAGTTATCTTAATAAATGGAGGTGAGCTAATGTTTTCCCTTAATCCCCACCCATGGGCAGCAGATGGGGGCCACAATTACATTTCAAAAGGGGGTGAATATGCCATTGTCTTCCCCAAACAAATATGACCGCTACCTTGGTAGCTATTTGTCCCCATGACCAAAGAAAAGTCTCTACCTACCCCCCACACAAATAATAGTAATATTAAAGGGGCCTATAAAACTAATACCTGTAAAAAACAATTTACCATCAGATGTCTTCTTTCTACCTACATTTTCTTTTCTTCAGTCCCCAAAAATGTCAAACAAAAGTTACCATTGTTAGTACTCACAACTATTAATAGTAGAAAAGAAAAACTTAAAAAAAGACACAAAAAAGAGCAACACAATAAAAACAATTCATGTAAGCCCTGCGAGGGGTTGGCACAGACTGAGATTGCATGCAGGGAAAGACCAATGCAATTTCAGGCAGATCGCTTTTATTGGTTGACAAACCAGAGTGCGAATTTGTCCACGCAAGTCTAGAGATCTGTGAGACTTGCCTGTTAGGGAACCAAATGATAAACCATGAACCGAATAGTGAATTAATGCTCATATCAGTGTATTGCAATATTTATACATAATAATTACATCATGTATATATTTTTCAAGACACTGAGTGACCCGTTTTGTGCCCTTTAGGTTCATTTTCTGGATCTTTTTACATTAACACTAAGTAGAAAAAAATTTTGGGTTGTGCACAAGTCTACTAAATGTCATGTGATAGTATTTTATGAAAGAGTGTATACAATGGATATACTGAGGAAGAAGCTAGTAGCCAGGTGTCAGTCCTCTGGCTCTTTTCTTTAACAAGTTATCTGCCAATGTTGTCTGCACTGGGTATTCTGCAGGTTTCATGCAAATAAACTAATTTAACCCCTTAAGGACACAGCCTCTGAAATAAAAGGGAATCATGATGGAATGTGTCCGTCATGTGTCCTTAAGGGGATTATACAAACTTTTTGTTAACAAGAAAGTCCTCCTTTATGAATATTTGATTTGACACCTGTATTGTCAGTCACAGCAATCTGAGTCAGCCAACTTTTTATTGCCTGTACCGTAAGTTCATTTGGTGCTTATGGGATGAGTGCATGCCGTAATGATAATGAATAAAGTTAAAGCTTATTCCCTCCCGTATGAATATTTTGATTTGATAGCTGTGTTACCATATACTGAGTAATAAGAGAAATCTAACTATTTGCTTGTCGGTTACAAATCATATGGCAATGTTATATATACCAGGGGTCTGCAAGTTGTAGTTCTTGCTGATAAGAACTACAACTACTACTAAAAGGAGTTAGCTTAACCCATTTGTCAAATTAAGCGAATGCCTTTTTTGATGGCATACAGTAGCCTGTCATTCGTTTTTCCTTGTTTTTATACCAATATAATTATTTTTGCCATCTTTATATTGTAATAATAAGACAGAGCTCATGCCAGGCTTTTTATTCAGATGACATATTGATAGATATCTGTGTTAAACACACATGCTTACTAACAAGGGCATTATTGTGGGGCTTTCAGGATCTGGCAAGTGGGGTCCTGAAAATCTTCGGGTTTAATTTAACCACTATTACATTGTTAGCCCCAGGTCTCATGCAATAGTGAGAAAGAAATAACACCTCCAATTGCATAATTTGTGACAGTTCCACTTAAATGCACCATATTTAGAGTTCATTATACAGCTTTGTATAAAGGTAAGATTTACTTACCTTTCAGCCCTTGCCGTGCTGGTCTCAGTCTAGCCACTCTGCTGTCTTGGCTGAGATCATCATTCTTGATGACCTGGCCACCCCAAATGTTTTCCCAAAGACAGACCTAGAGGTATGTTAAGCATTCAAATGAAACATTGCAATTTCTATATAATTGCATTTTTTTGCATTGCAGGTTTAAAACTACAGGGTCTCTCTGCTGGCATAGAAATGGTTCCATTGTAAGATATGGCCTATCTGCAGTCCATCTTGGTTAGGGCCTTTTGTGAGGTAGTTAGAGCACAGGAACCAGAGTTCCGAGCCAGCGCTGTACTGGAAGGCTTCTAACTGCACCAACAGAGCCCATTGGACAACTCAGGACCACACTGTATCACCAATGACCCCACAATATCTCCTGGTAATCTACCAGGTGTCACAGCTTACTTTGGTTGGAGTCTGTAGCGCAGATATGTTCGCTCACCTTAGCAGATAAACACGGTCCAAGGTGACCAGGTAAAAGCCACCTGGACTGTGAATCTGTGCAAGGGGGCTATGCATGAAAGGTGCTCCAATACGCAGTACAGACAAGGTCACAAGCAGAAGGATAGCCAGGGGTAAGCCGAAGTCAGAGGAAGCCACAGGTAAATACCCGGTTAATAAGCGATCTGCCTGAGGTGAAGAACAGGTAATAACCACAGAATAAATCCAACCCACAGAGCTGCAGACATAGCCAGGTATAACAAGGATAGAATTACGCACAATAACAGAATCTGCTGTGGCTTAGAGGCAGTAAAGCAGGCCCAAGACTTAAAGAACCCAGGTTAACCTGTGGGGCAACCACGCCTGGCCGTTTGGATTTCACAGTGAGAATTGTGGCACCTTACCAGATCACAAAGGGCCCCACTGGACTGCCAAGAAATCTTATAGAGACCACCAGGGACCCTACTAGAGCATAATGGGTCTCTACCAGACTACCAGGGACCCCACTGTACTGCCAAGGGATGTATTATTGACCCCCTTCCTGCCGTGGAAGTAACATAGAATGTGATGGCAGATAAAAACCATTTGGCTCATCTAGTCTTCTCAATTTTCTAAATACTTTCATTAGTCCCTGGCCTTATCTTAAGTCTAAGCCTTATGCCTATCCCATGCATACTTAAACTCCATCATTGCGTTAACCTCTATCACATGCATCCACTATCCTCTCTGTAAAGCAATACTTCCTGAAATTATTTTTAAACCTTTGCCCCTCTAATTTAAGACTATGCCCTCTTGTTGTGGTAGTTTTTCTTCTTTTAAATATCGTCTCCTCCTTTACTGTGTTGATTCCCTTTATTTATTTGATTGGTTCTATCATATTCCCCTGTCTTGTCTTTCCTCCAAGCTATACATGTTAAGATCCTTTAACCTTTTCTGGTAAGTTGTATCCTGCAATCCATGAATCAGTTTAAAAGTAAACAGCAGGGTGGAGAAATGTAATTATAAAATAAAATAAAATGCATTACTATGTGGGAAGACACACACTCAATCCCCATACACTGGCAACCTCTCACTCAATCTGCTACAACTACTCACCTCCCAATCTTGTCACACTCACCATGCTACTACACTAACCCTGTAATATGCATCCCTCAACCCTGTCACACTCACAAGCCCTCACTCTGTTAAACTCAGCCCCCAAACACTCACCTTCCTCATCCTGCTACGCTCACTTCTTCACCCTGCCATAGTCATCCCCTACTCAACCTATCACAGCCATCCTCTGAAGATAGTCATCATTATGCACCTCTGACACATGTAACACTGCCTTACCATAAACACAACATACAAAGACTACAAGCAGCCCCCCGTATACACAACACAATGCAAGCATCTACTTCACACACGTACTCTCCCAGTCATTGGCACAAATTTACACACAAGGATGCACATACACAGGTACACAATGCCAGAGACGCAGACACACTCAGACATAAATGCACACAAATGCACTCACATACACAGGTACATAATGGTAGAAATAAGGACAAACTTAGCCCCCCATATAACTCTCAGCCTCTTCCACACACAGCACTCAGCCACTACACATGCTCTCACAAAGACCAATCACAGAAACAGATCCCAGGGGTTTAAGAGGGGTCCCAATTTGGTACCCTGCATATGACCTTGTTCTCTTAATCTCTCTGGTCTAGGTGCCTTTAGTGGTCATTTTTATCACTCATTCCAATAGGCATTTTTCATGTTTTGAGACATCTATACATGCACCAGGATATGTGGTTATGCATCTCTGTAGAAGTGAAATATATGGAACCCGTTTCAACTATATAGGTAAGTAGTGATTCTGTAATATAAATTTATCTCACATTTATTTATTTTTTACATGGTGCCCATATTCCCTCATCAGTTGCTCACTCGTGTTAAACTTGTAGAAAGGTAAACCTTCTGAAATTAGTTACAGCTATAATAGACAGTGCTGAACGCCTCAGCAGCTGGATTCAAACTGAGATTTTTACTCCGTATTTGTATCTAGCACTCTTAGTGTGCAGTTATATTGAACATAACATGTGGGAAGACACATTTAAAGAGTAGGATATAACCATAGTAATTAAAATAGTCAAAATAATATTTAAAAAAACTTTAGAGGTAAGTCTGTTGACACTATATCCATCATTTGATTCAATTGATTTGACCTTGTTTTGAAGACACCTTTTTCTTCACAGATTAATATGGGCCCGTGCTTCCTAGTAACACAAGTTGTTATGTGTGTTTCCCCAAATAATAATAGATTAAAAACAAAAGGTATTTAGAAGCTACTATGATTTATTTTGGGTAGTTTTACTCCAATTTACAATTTGCCATGCATGATGATTTTTCATCAGTCAGTCTCAGTGACCTCGTATTTTTTATATCATTTGGGATCATTTTTGAAACAGAAGTGATTTATCTCTTTGAACTTTACTTGTAGATTTAACAGTTTTCATTCTGAGAATTACCTGAGCAATGGTCCTTCAAAGAGACACTACAGTCACCAGAACAGCTATAGCTTAATGCAGTTGTTCTGGTGTCTATATTCTGTCCCTGCTGACTTTTTAATGTAAATACTGCATTTTTAAAGAAGGCAGTGTTTACATTACTGCATAGTAACACCTCTAGGGGCAGTCACTCAAGCAGCCACTAGAGATGCTTCCTGGGTCAGTGTTGCACAACATCCAGCACTGATGTTCATTGTCTCCACACTTTGCATGGAGGCATTGAACTTTCCCCATAGCGATGCATTGATTCACTGCATTGCGAGATTATTCATTTTAATGATCTAAGTCAAGGAAGTGGATTGGGGGCATAGCCAGCGCCAGCTGACCCGTGAAGCACTGGAATAAGGATGAGTTAACCTGCCAAATAGCTGACAGGGCGAGGGGGGAGGGGGGAGCCTTAACATTGCTTTCACAGCTATAGTGATAGGAATACATGTTTCTTTAAGTGTTAATGTCTGCAATACTTTAATCAGTATGTGTTCCTTTTAAATATTTTATGAATCTTAACTTACCTTTGCTTGATATTCCTGTGACTTGAATTAGTTCCACAAGTTGAAACTCTAAGGCCTACTCCTAGAGGATTAATATTCAGATAAGCATTAACCCTTTCACAGAGATACCTGTATCCCTTGTGTTTTTGCACATGATTAGTTGCAGTAATGCCTGGCCATTTTATACTTAAAACTATCTGGCCAGGTATTACAGTTTCTATCTATTTAAAGCTAAGAGTCATAATGGATGTTCTGACTATGGGCTAGTCTAAATTTCTGGAAGTTCTGCTCCTATATAGGATTTCCGGCAAGTGTAATTCCAGAACCTGACCATATCAGTAACTGTAATTAAATATAAGTGGATTCATTGTACCTGTTGGAAACTCTACTGTGTGCAGCAAAAGCTTTTGTATTCATTCCACAAAAAGCATGGGCAGACGATGCATGCTCATACAATGGTTTTGTTAAAGAGTTCATTACTCTTTGACTGCTTAGATGAAAAAAAAGTTAATTCAAACGAGCATATGTTCTAGGTACCTTTTAAAACATAAATCTACTATTGTTTTTGGTCATGCTGTTTCTTTAATCCATTCTTGAATTATATAACTATTTGCATGATTTCATCATTGCTGGCCATTCGTAAATGTTGGAAATTGATAATTTCATGATCAGCAGCTTGGTGTCCCCCTAAATAGGTTATGTTTTCTCACAGGATTAATTTATTTCACTGAAAAATTATTACTTGAAGGGACACTGTAGGCAATGCAATTGCTTCACCTCATTGAAGTAGCTATGGTCAGAGTTAAACCTCTGTTAATGGTTTAATGCTTAATGAATGAGAGTCCTCAGCAGCCAATTTTCCAGGCACTATAACCAATTCGATTAGATAAATTGGTTATAAAGTGTCCCTTTATGTTAGAGGAAGTAATAAGCTTTTTGGACACAAGTGAAGAGCCACAGACTGCACCGCTTATTGAGTAGAAGATAGTGTTATTGTGGAATGTAGGACAAAACAAGGCTATAACGTTTTGGCCGTGAGGCCTTAATCAAATGATTGATATTATTGGAGGTTAGACACTTATGCTACTTATCAAGCTTTTTGGGCAGGCACTGGCCATGAAACTGGCCATGTTAAAAGTAACAATTACTTCATGAACTGTATATCTCAATTATATTCTTCTACATTCTACCTTCCAATCTTGAGAAGACAATTTTCTGCTATTGTCTTTTTGTCCCAGACTAAACATCATCTGAAACAGGGATCCCTTAGTGGGAATTTGACATAATGGGTAGAAGATATTGACTATCTAGTTCAGGGACAAGCAACCTCCAGCACTCCAGATGTTGTGGACCACATCTCACATAATGCTCTTATAGCCAAAATGCTGTCAAAGCATCAGGAGAGATCTAGTCTACAACATCTGGAGTACCCAAAGGTTGCTGTGTGCAAAGCCATAATGTTATTAGACACTGTTGGTGTCAGGTCCAATTAAATTCAAAGGAAACACAAATTCAGGGGTATGTATGCATATGGGCGCTTGCCTTCCCTAGCCCTGTGTTGCAGACCCCCATACCTGTCCTTATCCAAAAAATACTACTAGCTTTATCCTATATTTTTCATTAGCCTCTTGCATTCTTAATTATGCATTAGCCATTACCACATATTTTGAAAGACTATTCCATGCATCTCAACCGGCATCTTTTGTTCTGTCTAGCCTCTCTTGTAAACGTTTCTAAATGCCTAAGGTTGTTTTTCAGCACTATCCCTTTTCTGATACATTTTATACATATTTACAGATTTTGATCTTTCTTGATCTAGGATGGTCCTATCTTTTACATAGATCACTTTCAGCCATTTTAGTTAAACGCCACTAAGTAGGCCAAGCCATTCTAGTTTAGTTTAGTCTGTAACAGTAACCTAAGCCAATAAACATCTTAAGCAAAGCCATCATTGAAGCTTACCACTCTATAGCATTATTGTATCAACTGACCCTGAACATTGTAATATGCACTCTTAAAAGACAATGTTATGGTCACTTCGCTTTTGCAGAATGTTAATATCATTGCTCTCTGAATTGAGATTTGAGATCTCTTAAGTGCATGTTGACTTTTTTGAGGAGCACTACAATGGGTTTGATGAAATGGCAGCAAACGTGAATGAGGAATGCATGACCTGTACTGGTGGTCTGTTAACGAATGAGTAGCATCTGTCAAGATGTTTCATTGGTCATAGCCAGACATTTAAAATCGCAAGTAAAGAAAAACAAACCCACCAGAAAAAGAGTGATATCTGGTGGAAACTCTGTCAACATTAATTAGATGGTGTGCAAACATGATGTTTTCCTTCTTGCTAGTTATAGTGGAAAAGTCGAAAGAAAAAAAAATCTTGTTAAACCTGAAATAATTCAGTCAACTGATAGGGAGGAACAAAGACAATGTTTAAAATAACTATTTTGTTGCCTAATTGACTGTTGCAACTTTAGAGGCCTCCATTCATGTTTTGTAAGTAAGATCCATCAGCAATCTTGACAAGTTTAAAAAAGCATATTGTTCAACAAATAGTTTTCATAGTCCAATAATGAAGACATGACAATAAAAGAAAATGTTCTTGCTGACATACCTCACAGTAATTAATGACAAAACAGAAGTAAAAAAAAAAATACTGATTTGTATAGGATATAATCTTACAGTGATATTTGTGGAGTCTTCTAGATGTAAGATTCTGATGTCTAGGGTAGTCTGAGCTGGCTACTAGTGTGTTGAAGATTGACATATAGATATAGTGAAAAAAATGCTGCTTATTTCTAGATTATATGTATCAGCCATATACATTAGTTTAAGGGATATCTTGTAAACGTAGTAAGAAAATCCCATGTACGTAAGCATTATTCTATAATTGAGACAATATTATCTGACAATTTTTGCAATAATTGGAGGTGCTACTAGGAGTTCTTTGGGAATGTAAATTGACTATTGACACCACACTACACATTTTATTACTTGTGAACATTTGCAAATATTTTTTGATTCCTATTTTATTGTAATTTTGTTTCAGACATTGATACATTGAATAATGGTGAATAACAGCGTGTACTATTATCATCAATAGCATCAGTAGCATTTGCAAATATTTTAAGGGAAATCATGATTTCTACGGAAATTGCACTATTAAATAAAACAATAAACATCACCTATGCATTGTGTGAACATATTTTCAAGTGATTCTCAGTATTCTTTTAAATGTGTATTAAAGATTTAGCAAATTACATTACAATCCAGTTCAGTCCAGGCACAGGCAGGCACACATTGCAAGAGGAAAAAAAATACACATTGTATACTATCTCCTCTTCTCTCTAAGCTTTCTCTATGCTGAATGCTACATGCAAAGGACAGAGCTTATAGCTTCTGATTGACAGGGAGCTAAGATGGAGGCACCCAGTCGACAATTTCCATTTGTGTGCCCATAAATGCAATATCATAAATAATAATAGTGTTGATAACATCTCAACAATTTTGAAACTTGTTATTGTCTTGTAAAAAAATTAGTTGTTTTATTCAAATAGATGGGCACTGGTAATATCCAGAACACACATAGCAATAGGTTGAGACACTGCTGCTTTAAAATTATTTATTTATATCTCCCAGTTATTGTTTAGTACTTGCTTTTTATATATTTATTTTTATATTCTCGGTCGTCATTCTACGATATTTTATCACAATTTTATTAATAACTGCATTAATAATTTTTAGGAACTCCCTAAAATCTTTACTTTATTACAGAGATGGTGAACCTTCAGCCCTCCAGATGTTTTGGACTACATCTCCCATAATGCTCTTACAGCCATAATGCTGGCAAAGCATCAAGGGAGATGTAGTCCAAAACATCTGGAGGGCCGAAAGATCCCCACCCATGCTTTATTATCATCTTCCTGGCAGCATGTTTAATGTTTTGGTTTTAGAGCCATTATAAGATTACACACATGGTATATTTCAAAACATTTTCATTAAATTATACTGAACAATCAAGGTTCAAAGGCAAATATCATTTGGCGAAATATTATGGTTGAAGTATTAATATATTTCTGTTGGGAGACCATTTGATCTTAAACAATGTATGATATTTAGATATGATAATTTTGGCTTTGAAAACAAAGTCAGAATTAACACAAGCAAACCGTCTGTCAGTATGAAAATACTGACAGACTGTCAGTAATTTGTAGTGGAGTATACTTGTACTCCACAAGCAGGCCTGGCTACAACTAACAGGATTTCCTCAACTCCTCTTAACCCCTTAAGGACACACGACGTGTGTGACACGTCATGATTCCATTTTATTCCAGAAGTTTGGTCCTTAAGGGGTTAATCTAGAACAGGAGTCAGTAACCTATGGCATGCATGCCATTCTTGGCATTCGAGGCTGTCAGACAAAAATGGGCCACTAGAGGAGATTTCTAGCTAAATTGGAGTGTACTTTGAGAGCACAAAATAATCTGTGGGTGCAAACACCACAGATAACCCTTCCTAGTGTTCTGATACCTCTCCGTGATTCAGAATGTTGCTGCAGGGGATTCTGTTAGCTGCCCAGTTCATTGGTTGATAGTGTCAGCTGATTGTTATCAGCCAGTTGAGCTCTCCAGGCTTTTGTTGAGTCCAGCAGACAACTTGCAAGACTTACACCTTGCATGGGTGAGAGTGCCAGCCCACTTCATACACTATGCAAAAAGCAGCACACTTTAGTGATTGGGACGTTTGGCATGTTCTTTTACCATAACAGACAGCCTATACACACACAAGACCATATGCTGCACAAACATGTACATTATACAACAGGCACAAAACCACAGACAATCCATACACATACACATTATACCCCATACAGTCCCACAAATATGAATATCACAAACAATGGACACAAATACATAGCACAACAGGCAGCTCATAAACACACAGAATACTACAAACAGCCCACACACAACTCTACTACTGCTCATACACATACACATGCATGCAATACCCAAAACAGCCAACATGCAGACCCAAAACCCTACAAGCAAATCCCCACACACACACACACACACACACACATACATACACACACACACACATAATGCTCTAAACAAAACATTCCCAGCAATAACAATAACAGCAGACACACCGCGTACATATATAACACACACAATACACACAACCCACACACACATCACGTACAGCCCAGAAATACAAAGCAGCTGCTGCACTCCTTCCTAAAACAAGCAGAATTCCTCAACATACAGAAATGCTACCTGAAGTAAAAACTTACAAATTTTACTTTGGCAGAGTGCAGTTTGGGCTGATCGGTCGAATTCCTAAACTCCAGGCTGAACTATAGTCTAATCGCAACCCAAAAACGAGTTTGTTCATTTTGATTTGTGATTCTGAATAAGTATTGTCTATTCTTCAATTAGTTCCCTGTGGAAGAGGCAAAACAATGGCGGACAACAAGTGAACTTGTATTCTCTACTTTCTGCATAAAAACATCTTAACAAAAAAGAGTAATATATCATACATGTGGATTGTGTTGCTCCAACCAAAAACAATATATTAATAAAACAATGTTTTAGATGGAATAGCCATTGGTGGCACGGTCACCCCCTTCCTTCCTTAAAAAAAATAAATAAAAGAAAATTCATATTAGCAGCCTAGAACTGTCATGAAGTTAGACCTCACGAAGCAAATCAAATATCTCTGTATGTGTATGTGTAGTGGTTCTTAGTTAAATGCTGCACATACAGACTGCAAGCACCATGTTGTAGCCCTTTATCTCTATCTACCTGTCTCTCCGTCTGTCCATCCGTCCGTCCGTCCGTCCATACACTGGTGGCAGAAATCTTTCTTGGCGGTATTAATTTACTACAGGCAGCTATCATTGCATGTATTGGTTGAGTCTGTGAATTAATTATTCCACATTCATTGTACCAGAAAGCGCACTTTATGTGAATAAGGTTAAGTGATTGATGTCAGTTCCCCATGATCCAAAATCATCTAACTTTGTAACTTTGCTTAAAGTCATGAAACATATTGAAGACAGAAAATGCAGCACTATAGTCAGTTTTTGCAAAATCATAGATAGATGTAACAAATCAAATCAAAATAGATAGGGATTATTCTGGAAATCACACAATTATAATGAAGTATATTTTAAAGATATTATTTTTCACCAACTTAATCTTAAACCTTTAAAAAAAAAAAAATCTATATATATATTTTATATATTTTTAATGTATTCTGCATAACTTATTATTAACCTATATTAGTGCACATTTAGGATATATATCTTTATAAAATGAAAAAATACTTATATCTGACAGTTTACTAAGCAACACAGATAATAAAAAAAACATAGTTGACTGAAGATACAAAGGTAATTCGATCTCATGTAACCAAGACTAAGATCAACCCCATACCAATGTGTGCATGTGTTTCTGGAGGTGAGTGTGTTATATTCCCAAGCATTAACTGCTAGAAAAATCTGCCATTAGAAACTTGATCTGCCTTTGTTTTATGAATAAATGTTACCTGATTGGAGAATTTTTCTATGGACATTTTGTAGTAATTATGACCATGTGTTAACAGATGGGCATGTACTTTTGTTATGTTGTTAATTAGAAGGTAGGCAAACAGTACTCAAACTAAAGCTTTCTCTAAAGAGTCTCTCACACGGTCAATCAATTCTAAAACAAACAGGTAAAATAACAGAAGAGTATGCTTGGTAAGCGTCAAAACCCCACTCTAGAATTGAATGTTCTTTGTATACTATTTACAAATGTAAACTGTGTTTCTGGGTGAAAGAAGTTAACTACAGAGATCAGTAGTGTAGTTTAGAAAAAATATTAAATTAAGCATGAGCAAACACTAATTTTGCAATATTAGACAATAATACCTGAGGGCAATGTATTTTTTTTTTTAGAATAAACCCTATAATGAGCATATTCACTATGTAGGATAAAAATCAGGAAAATGTCTGTTGTCAAGGAAATATAAGATTTTATAGAGCATTTTATTACTTACCACAGGGAAAACAAAGTCTAGATAGAATTCTAGCCTAGGTTTGGAGATAAGGCTTGTGGGGTTGTGTGTGCGGGGAGGCTGCTTGTGTGATTATGTGTCCATGAACTGGATTGTTTGCAGTACAGGGCATTGGTGTAAATAAGGCTCTTAGTGCTGTAGTGTATGTGTATTGGGGCTGGAGTATTTGTTGAGGGATAAGGGCTGTAATGTATGTAGAGGATAGCGAGTGTAGCATGTTTGATATAGCTAATGTAGTACATGTGGGGAGGGGGGTTAGGGGCTGTAATATGTGAGTAGATGGAAGCATAGTGTGTATGTCGGGGTATTGTTGTAGAGTGTGGGAGTGATGCATCTGTAGTAAATATGTGGACGTTTAAAGGCTGTAGTATGTGGGAATGGTAGGGTCTATACTGCATGGGGGGATAAAAGATGTAATGTATGTGGAGATAGAGTTTGCAGTATGTGGGGAGATAGGGCCTTAGTATGTTGGGAAAAGGGCCAAGGAGCTGCTAAGGAACAGGCATACAAAAAATCCCAAGAACCTTAAAAATGATTTCCCTTCCTTTTGACTTACCTTGTGCCAGGGAAGGGGTAATGTTGTAGCTTGGTAATGAGTGGTGATACACCTTGTTTGGCCAGCACCAGAGCATTGCCATAGTAACACACCAATGCTCTGATACACATGCCAGAGCAGAAAACGTTGTTTTCACCCAAAGGAAGTGCCATCACAAGTTCACTGCTTCCCTCCTCCCCCCTACCAATAGGCTGGCTTGGCTGGTGAGGGAGATCTTTGATCTCCCTTCTGGCCATGAAGCCCCTTCTCAAGTTGCATCAGCCGTGCCCAATACAGTATTCCATATCTAGATATTTTCCTGGTCAACTAATGCTATCATGTGAACCTTGCTAGTAAGAACTGACTTTCGGCTTATATATATATTGCTGGCCCATATATATATTTTTGCCTCATATCTTGGAAATGAGCTGACCATGATTATTTGATTTACCCTTGTAAAACCTCACACAGAATTGCCATTTCTACTTTTCCAATGACCTGTATTCCTGGCCAGTTTTATTCCACTTATTCCAAAAGTTCAGATTATCAAAATAGAGCAAAAAATGAAGCACATGGAAAAAGTGTAAGCTCTTTATGATCTAATGCATCAAGTAGAAAGAATGGGAGAATATATAGGCTCTAAAGACTGGTCAAGCAAGTTTATAGACCAAGTCACAGAAAGTTACTACTTGTTTTGCTCACACATGGAACTTGCAGCATGTCTCTTCCCATCCAGAGGATTCCAATGTTCATGAATCAAACCAGCGGCATACATACTGGTCGCGATTGGGTGCCCGCCGCCATGTGTCGCGGCCCCATCCACGCAGTATAATTGCCGGGCCACAGGTGAACGGGCCCATCGGGTGGCCCATGCTGTTAGGGTCACCCATTGGAAATGAATATCATCATCAGAATGGGCCCGGTAAGAGCGTGACCGGGCCCCCTCTGAAGATGTCAGAAGCTGGGATGAAGTGACTGCCACAGTCACTCCTCCCAGCAACCACCAGGAGCCGCACAGGAGGAAGGAGAGGAAGTTAGAGTGGGACCTCTGACTCCCATCAACCTGAGCCAACGGACCCCAGGAAAGTCACCCTCCTGCACCTAAAAGGTAGGTAATAGGATGGTGACTAAAATATGTTGCATGTGTGTGTTAGTGTATGTGTCTCTGTGTGTTTATGTATGTTCTGTATGTATCTGTGTGTGTATGTATGTATGTATGTATGCGTGTCTATGTATGTGTCTGTATGCATCTGTGTGTGTCTCTGTATATGCGTCTGTATGTATGTGTGTGTGTGTCTCTGGATGTATTTGTGTGTGTGTGTGTGTGTGTGTCTATGTATGTGTGTCTGTATGTATGTGTGCCTGTGTCTGTGTGTGTGTCTATGTATGTGTCTCTGTATGTATGTTTGCTGTGTCTTTCTGTGTGTGTCTATGCATGTGTCTGTATGTATCTGTGTGTATGTGTGTCTGTATGTACGTGTCTGTGTGTCTGTATGTGTGCATGTGTGTCTGTATGTATGTGTGTATGCATGTGTGTGTGTGTCTATGTATGTGTCTGTATTTATCTGTGTGTGTGTGTCTATGTATGTGTGTGTGTGTGCATGTGTGTCTCTGTATGTATGTGTCTATGTATATGTGTCTGTATGTATGTGTGTCTATGTATGTGTCTGTATGTATGTGTGTGTGTGTGTGTGTATCTCTGTGTATATGTGTCTGTATGTATGTGTCTATGTGTGTGTCTGTATGTATGTGTATATGTGTCTGTGTGTGTCTGTGTGTGCCTCTGTGTGTCTGTATGTATGTGTGTATGTATGTATATGTATCTGTGTCTGTGTGTATGTATGACTGTGTGTGTGTGTGTGTGTATATCTCTGTGTATATGTGTCTGTATGTATGTGTCTATGTGTGTGTCTGTATGTATGTGTGTATGTGTCTGTGTGTGTCTGTGTGTATCTCTGTGTGTGTCTGTATGGCGTGGGTGTGAGGGGATGGGGTGGCATGAGGGGTGGCAGTGAGGGGATGGGGTGGCATGGGGGGTGGCGGTGAGGGGTGATGGGGGATCCATGGATCAGTTTTGCACTGTGGCCCCATGGATTGTGTGTACGCCACTGAATGCAACATTCCGCTATCTTGGACATTCCAGCAAAGACTGCAAGGCTGATTTCTGCATCCTGCCCATGGTACAGGCATTATGATATGGGTATTCTGAGCCTTATTTAGCAAAGTCATACAGCTTATACAGTGCCCTTATGAAATTCCAAAATCTGGTCAACAACATTTTCCATGCTTTACTCATTTAACATGTTGTTGTATAACACCGAACATGTCCACGGACATGTGCATAGTTGCCAACTGTCACGTTTTTGCCGGGACAGTGCCAGCAAGTTGGAGACTGTGCCAACCATTTACAGTCCAAGGAAATTCAAGAGAGAGGTGCTGGGAGCTGGAGGAAATTGCTGGGAGCTGAAGGAAGGTGCTCGGGGCTTGTATGGTTGCATTGAGGCTGCTGTGGGCCAGAGGGAGCACTGAGAGTCTCCCTTCACGCAACACCAGGTGACCACAGCAGCACAAGCTCTGCTCTGCCTCAAGCACAAAGCTCTGCCCCAACATACACAAGCCCCACCCACTATTGCAAGCTTTGCCTCCCACCGCTAAGCTGCAGACCTTGCTGCAGGAGGAAGAAGGCAGAAAATGGCTACCTGACCTCCCTCAGCAACACCTTTAGTACCATATAGGCTTGAAATACTCAGAAGTCTATCTTGTGTGTGTATGTGCCTGCTAGTGAGAAAGCTTGTGTGTGCGTGTCAGTGAGCTTCTTTGTAGTGGGCTTATATATGTGTCATTGAGCTTGTCTGTCGTGAACTTGTGTGTGCCAATGTGCTTATGTGTGTGTTTGTGTATGTCAGTGAGCTTGTCTGTAGTGAGCCTGTGTATCAGTGAGCCTGTGTGAGTTTACTGTATACTTACTGTAAATTCCTAAAAGGACCAAAAATACCAATAGTAAATTTTATATATATATATATATATATATATATATATATATATCCACACACACACGTCATATTATGTGCACAATGACTTATGGGGCATGCATACATGTTTTTCCTGGGCTGCTTTGTATTCCAAGTCCTGCCCTCCTGCTCACATAAGCCTGTATTGTCTAGCTCTGTCAGGGAGCTGCTGTTGACAGGTACTAATAGTCTAGAGATTCGGACATGGGTATATGCTCAGCAATCTGTATAGTACTATAGTGTTGCTCTCTGTTTAATACAGGTGTGTGTGTTTGCATATTATCCTGGTACAGTCATTGCTCCCTGTATAGTGCTGCTCTGTGTATAATATAGGTCTGTGTATAATATCCTGGGGCAGTAAGTGCTCCCTGTATAGTGCTGCTCTCTGTATAATACCCACAGACTCCTGGAACTAGATGGATCAGAAGAAGTGGAGTGGTAACTGAAGCCTCAATCTGAGACATTTAACATGTTGAATTGGTGGCATGAAAAGGGGCTAATGGAATATGTGCATACGTTTTCTTTTTGCTCCAATTTTTCTCATTAATTCCATTCTATAAATTCTCCTTCTATAGCTTTCATTTCCTATTTTCAGCTTTTTTTTAAACTGTATTCTCTTACCCAATATATTTTTTTTGTGAACTAATGTATGTTCTATGGTGTAGACACAGCTTTCTGACTGAAGCACATCTGCACAAGGTCTTTCTATATGTATGCTTGTACTGACAGTGTCACCACTGATACCCAACTCACCTAAAAGTGATAAAATGCACATGCCTGATATAGATGCTCTGCTGCAAATTTATCGTTCACATGCCAAGGATGTATGGTACTGTTAGTGGGAACTTGGTGTTATAAAGGTCAATAAAGAGAGAACTGCAGGGAATTGAGATTGGAATTTCAAACTTTAGGCTGTAGTAGTGCAACTAAATGAGAAAATATTTCCAACTTGGCTACTTTGGCCTTAAGTTTGAAATTCCTATCTTAATTCCCTGTAATTTTCTCTTTATTGAGTAGACCCTCTAATTTGTACTATGATAAGTAGGTGAAGATTAATTATGTGAGTTGGACAGAGTGGGCAGAGCTTTGAGGCAAGGTGTGTGGTAAATCTATAAGTAAATAATTGAGAGCTGTGCTGAAAAGTGTCCTTGGAAATTTTTTTCAAATGTTGGCAACTATGGGATCTACACCAACAAAACCAGTTGACTCCCTCTGGCTCGGTGAGTGTACAAATAACAAGCATCCAACAATGAATCAACCTCTAAAAATAGGTTTTATTTCAAAAAATGCAAAGAGCTAATAGCTATGTCCATGGAAGCTGACCTGGCAAACTACTAGCACAAAGGCTCATTAATAGACAAGCCCAAATGAGAATACCTTATATTACATCATGAACTGGACAAAAGTTGATGTCCCAGGGACAAATGCAACGAGTTTGCTTAATATTTTTGCATAACTTAAAATAAGACGCCATCTCCTGCATCATTTCAAAGAAGGCGTTAATAGGTGGTTAGACAAGCTGAACAGGTTTGCTTTATAAAGAAGTGGCAAGGAACAGATAACACTAGAAAAGTATTAGATATTTTACATAGTGTGAGACTGAAAAAGCATTTGATCACCTCAATTGGTTATAACTAGATGAAACAATGTGCAGCTGGCTTCCCTGATGAATTTCTATCAGCCACTCTCTAGTTTTCCCTCCGCTACAGTCCTAAATTCAGGCTTTATATGCATTCCGTTCCAAATTTCCAATGAGACAAGACAAGGCTGTCCCTTATCATCATTAATAAGTGTATTGGCTTTAGAACATATAGCAGTAGAAATCAGATCAAACGTTAATATTCATGGGTTTAGTGTGAGAGATAACGAATATAAACTAAACTTCTTCGCGAATTATGTTCTCCTTACATAGTCCTAACCTTTAATATTCTTACCTAACTTACAGACTACATTCAATTAATATAGTACACACTATTATATAAGCTATTCACTAACTATATCCAATACACCAGAAATAGGCTTTGAAATAAAGAGATCTATCTTCTTTCAGCTTTTAAGAATGCATTTCATCCCTTTTTAGGTGTTAGACTCACAAGAAGAGGGAATTACCTATTTTGACAGAATTACCGAAGGCTCTATAGGGAGATGTCCCAAGTATTGAGGAAATGGGAAAATAAATTATTAATGTGGACAGGAAGAATAGCAGCTGTAAAAATGCTGATGCTACCAAAACTATTATATCTCTTTCAGACACTCTAGATGTCCTTGCCGGGGGGTTCTTAAAGCATATACATTCCCTTTTATTCCAAATTAGTGTGGAATAAAAAAAGATCTAGAGTGGCAGCCAGTGTTTTAATGCGATCAGTGGCTGAGGGAGACTTGGGTTCAACTGTCTGATGTAATTGGCACTCACTCCCTCTGTGGATACAACTGTAATTCTTACGGTAAAAATGTTCAAATATCAAATGCTTACTATGGTTATCTAAGAAAAATAGATCTGCTGTCTCTTCCCTTCTCCTCGCAAAAAATGCCACAAATTTTGTGGGTTTTCACCATGGTTGTAAGCAATGGCATTCCTTCTGATTCATACAAAGAACCCCACTTTCAATCATATAATTGTTTCAAGAAGGAACGTTGCTAAAATTCCAAGACTAGCAAAAGATCTTTAAATCACCGTCAGCCATAATATTTTCAAAATTTGCAATTCAAAGCACTCTCAACTCATATAAAAAGGTATCCAGGGGTTATTATAAATGAGAAAAAGTGTGTATATATAGCATTACTCCGAAAAAAAATCTCTGTCAATCTGTTATTCTTCTGTGGATTGAGAGTTGCTTCTGAGTGGAAATTCATCCAGGCCTGGCATACTGTTGGGGCCCCATTACACAGCTCAAGGCATAGGGCCTGTCTTGAGTCCACCCACAGAGCCCATTCCCTCTTTGACCAGCATCTCGCAGGCACTTAGAGCTGTAGTTAGTTAGTAATGTGTTTAGGTAACCATTTCATAATGTATAATGTATGAAATGGTTGGTCAGTGGATAGGTAAATTGGATGGTATTGCTGCCTAATATATGTATTTCAGTGGATAGGGTAATGTAGTGTATGTGTATAGGGAATCCATTGTGTGTAGGGGATATAGTGTGTAAGCGAGAAAGTGTGTATATAGTGAATGTAATGTGTGTTTGTATGTGTACAGTGGCATAATAGATGTAATAGGTGGATGTGGTGTGTGTATAATGAATGCAATAGTGGATGTGTTGTGTTTGTGAAAGGGATGTGTTGTATGTGTGTATGATGTGTGTATATGTGTGTGTAAGGGATGCAGTGTGTGTGTGTAAAGTGGCTGCAATGTGTGTGTAAGGGTTGCAGTGTCTGCATAGGGAATGCTGTGTATATGTGAGTGTGTGTTCACGTGTAAAAGGGATACAGTATCTGTGTTCATAGAAAATGCAACGAGTGAGTATGTGTAAATGATATCTGTGTATAGTAGATTCAATGTGTGTGTGGGGGGGTATGGGATACAGTATATGTGTGTTTAAAGGATACAGTATGTGTGTGCACTGATGTGTTTAATGAGTACACTGTGTGCATATAGAGGATGTAATGTGTGTAATAGATTGGTATGTGTACAGTGGATGCAGTGTGTGTAAGGGATATATTGTGTGTCTTTGGGGGATGAGACAAGAGCAGTTTTTTTTAAATTTAATTTAGTTTAATGTAATATTTTATTTTTATGTTTATTCAAGGGTTTTCCCCCAGCCTACTTTTTACCTCTGGCAGGGAGGGGGGGAGGCCACAACATTTCCTGGTGGTAAAGTGGCTCCAGTCTGTTCCTCTATTGGATGCAGGATCTTATTGCGTGCCCCAGAAGAGGTACACCTAAAGGTGTAGATATCTTACAAATGTGTGTATCTGACGGCATATTTAATTTGTGTTTATGTTCCTGTGTATACTGTGTTCATGAAAGCCTGTATATAACGTGTGTGTGTGTGTGTGTGAGCTTCTGTATAATGTAGGAAATGGCTGGTCAGTGGATAGGTGAATTTAATGGTGTTGCTGGAAAAACATATGTAATTCAATGGATGAGGTCAATATGACTAGGTGAGTGGCTATATGTAAACAAAATTAGGTCGTACACTCAAACACCTTTGATGTGGCAGGTGACCAAATACTTAAATGGCCATTGGAGTGATACTAAAAAAAACTCCAGTTATTTAAATGTGCATAGGGATGTTGGATAATGTTTTCTTTTTTTTTTTTTTTAATTCTTTATTTTTGATGTGCAAGTGATACAAACGAGCCTGTGTTGCCACAACAGCAGTCACAGGCGAAATAGGTTCTTACAGTGTCAAACATGGCATTAGAAAAACTGCACAAATTTTATATATTATTAGTACTTAGGCATTGTTCAGACGAGGTAACAATAATAGAAATAACGACGTTTACTGAAATAACATAAAAGTAGGTCTAGAGGTTAAAGCATTGGTCGTCCTGCTTAGAGTGCTAACATTGCTTGGGTAGGTAGTTATTATAGTATGGTATCGCATTAGATAGGCATTAAGGAATGCATAAGGTTGTAGGAATAGAATGCTTCACAACAGCTAGATATCTCGTATTTTGTATGGAGCTAAGCTTGATTAAAAGGAGGGTCATACGTGTTAGGTCAGCATCAGTACAGGCTAGTATATTATTCTATATATAAACAAACTATATATATAAATCCATTTTTTTTTTTTTTTTGTTTCTATGCACAAACAAGGTTCAACAGTTACTGCCCGTAGGTCATTCAACATTTAACTGTGGTGGTTTAACCGAACAAGACATGAGGTTTGGTAGTTGCATGAAAAGTTACATCCCGTCTTATACACATTTATGCTTAACGATCATCATTTTTCATAGGCTGACATTGAACTGACTAAATTATTGGTCATATGGCTTGGAAGAGTTAATGTATATCGCGGATGGGCTGAGGATTGGTGTGTATGGTCCGCCATTTGATAGTAATAGGTTGGTAGGCCAAAGGTTAGGGTGTAAGCAGTATGCACAGTAAGATGTGTTCTATGCCCCCATGAGGCCCCCCCATTAGGTGTGCGTGTGGTAGTTAAGCCTGGTAGATAATACTAGGGTTTCCGACAATGTATACATATGATAAGCCCCTTCGTTGCCATATTGTGATAGTGAGTGGCCAGAGGCCTTACTCACAGCTCTGTCCCGGAGCCCCGGTCAGCCTATGCCAGCCAGGGGTACAGTACAGTCCCACTTCGAGTAGTCACACTGCCTGCGTGTCCCACCTGAATATGGTATTGATGAATATGGTATTGATGCTTACGTCAGTTATCTGAGCTGGGAGTGTGTCAGTGAGGTATGTGAATGGGACACAAAAATAGAAAACATAGAAAAAGGCAAAAGACAAAAATGAGAAAACTATAACTAAACATATCGAGATGTCCTATCTGTCTTACAAAATATGCAGCCCAGGCAGGATAGGCTTAACCCAGAGCGGGCATAAGGTTCGGGGTCGCTTGCGGCTAGCTGAGTCCTAGGATGGTGTGTTAGGACATGCGCCCAGATCGTACATAGGTAGCTAATTGACCGGGTACTTAAATTATATATATATATCTCCCATTCAACTGGTTACAGGCAAGAAAATTAAACTTAAACTTGAGAGAGCTGTAAGCGTAAAGAATAACGATAATAATAATATCTATATTGCAGGAGTGTGCACTAGTGGCAGATTCAGGGCCAGAGTGTTGGGTGGGGAATGTGGGAAGGCTGCGGGATACCCCGTTCTATGCGTGTAGGACAGCCGTGTATGGTGAAGACGGGGAGTCGCTGTGTCTGGTTATGTGCGGGTTTCCGCTGTCTGAACGGCCCGGGCTTTCCTGATGGCGGGAAGGGTCACATGTGGTTACTGAGATGCCGTCCCTAGAGAGCGTGAACCTCCATGCTTAATATGTCCCCCGATTGCGCTCTGCCAGTAGGCATCATCCCTAACTATATACAGATCTTGCTTTACCACATTAGCAATATTGACATATTTAGCGGTATTAACGTATTGACAACATCATCACATTAGTAGTATAATCCCACTAGCAAAATAAACTCTGTAGTAATATAATCACACTAGCAACACACTCATATCAGCGGGATGATCCCATTCGCAGTATAAACCTAGTAGCAGTGTGACAGAATGAAGGAAAAGTGAAAGAAACCATGGTAAGGGTATTAGTGTCCGGTTAGGCTTGGGTTTCCCCTACTAAGGCACTCAGGTGGTGGCTGCAGTCAGTGTAGCGTGTGTTGGTCCTCCGGGAACAAAGGGTTCTGTGGCAGCCAGATTCCACCTATGCGGTTTGAAGGTCGCGTGGCGTCATCGCAAGGCATCCTCCGGAAAACCCAAGGTGGAAAGGTGAGCCTCCTCTTCTTGCAGATCGGCTATAAGGTATGTGGAGTCTCCCTGCAGCACTTGGAGCTTGTGGGGTGAGCGCCATCTGTAGATGATGTTGCGCTCGCGGAGCAGGGTGGTGAAGGGCCGCAGGTTTGAGCGCCATGCCATAGTCCCCCTGGACAAGTCCGAATAAAAAGAGAGAGTCATGTCTTCAAAATTGAGCGGGGTAGTGTGTCTGACGGCGGCCATAATCGCTTCCTTGTCCTGTCGCTTCTGGAACTTGATTATTAAGTCCCTGGTCACTGTAGCTGGGGCCGTTGGGGGCTTTGGGATTCTAAATATGCCGTCGAGGCCTACTCCCTTGGCTTGCTTTGGTGGTAGTAGTTTACTCACCAGGCGCCTCAGGAGGTGAGGAAGTTCGGAGTCTGGTACAGATTCCGCGATGCCCCTGATCTTCAAGTTCTGGGCTCTTCGTGTATCCTCCATTGCTGCTAGGGCTTGGTCAGCTTTTAAGTGTTGCTGTTGCAGCCTTTGCATCTCCTGCTGTAGGGAGGCTATTTGTCTGGTGTGCGATTGGGAGTTTTGCTCCACGGCCTCCACGCGGCCCGTAAGGCCCTTTATGTCTCATCGCATGTCTGCCACATCCTCCTGAATGTTCCGGCGGAGCTCCGCCAACAGCTCCCGCATTTCGACTTTCGTGACCGGGCTGTGTCTGGCTGCACGGTAGGCTTTGTACTGGGTTTCTTGGGTGGCCCTACTGCGGGCGTACAGAGCTCTTCTGGCTCAGAAAGCATATCGTCTGAATCCTCAAAGTCGTTGATGTAGGCAGCCATGTCGGGTTCTGCTGCGTTATGCGCTCGCCGCCATAGGTCTCCTATGCTAGTGCCCTGTCTGGGCAGATCTTGCTTGGGCTTTGTGGTTTTCCTACCCATTAGTGCTTCGTGTGGGGGCAGCTGGATTACTTTGGGGGGTGATTTTCCCAAGTTTTTAGGTCGTTTAGGCCGATATCGCCAGGAGCTCCCTCCAGATGCGACCAGTCTGTTCGGCAGTTGGCTCCGCCCCCCGGATAATGTTTTCTTTTGTTGGTTTTTATTGACTGGCTGTATGTAACTGTATAGGAGTATGTGAAAGGGTGAGTGATTAAGTGAGTGAATTTAACTGGATGTAATAGGTCGAGAGTATGTGAAAGGGTGTATCACATGTGAATGTAACTAAATGATTATAGTGATAGTAGCTGGTGAGAGAGACAAGGTGAATTCACATTACAGAAAGGCATGCTGTTAGCAAACTATTTGTAGACAGAGTAAATTTGATGCCAAAGGTGAGATACCTGGGTGCTCTGCATTTAATATACCCCTTTAGTACACCCCCGATTGTGTCAATAAAAATTAAAAATGCCATAAATAATGCACTAAATTTAAATACTGAATTTCATAAATTTACCATTTTGTTTTATAAAGTAAAAATATAATGAAAAAAAATACTTTAAACTTCTCTGATTACACATTCTATTCCATACACATCACTTTAAATAATAATTTATAATTAAACAATCAAATTACTATTGTATGCAGAGAAAAGTTGGACATATAATATCATCAATCGTGAGAGCCAATAAAGTCACACCTGACTCCAAAAATTCCCTTGTTAAAACTCGGACATTAGCTGGAGTTAACTGTTTGTCTAATATATTAAAACCTAACATTTGTGTCTCCACATGAAATGATCTGGTCTTTGTTTCTTTCAGGCTTTGTCTTCTCCTGCTTTCTCTTCTTGTACATGAGTGATTTCTATGCCCATTCATTCTCCTAAAAAAGATGGTAATGCTGCTTCCACCAAAGTCTCTAGCTATGCAGACATATCCTCTACATCTGTCACTCTAAAGTGTATCATTGAGTATTGAGAGTTTATGTGTAAGTGGACCTTGTTTGACTTTTCTCCTTTGGAATATCCTGCGAGTTGAAGAGGCGGACTGAAGTGTAATCCACTTGGCCACATTGGGACTTCTGCTGTTTACATTCCTCCACATCATGTCATAAATACTTTCCTCTGTGTACACAATTTAACAGCATTTAAAATTATTGTTTCAACTACAAATTAAATTCTGTTATTGACATTTTTCTATATCGCTAATTTAGCTTATTCAGTGGCATGTATATTTATAAAATGTTTATGTATATTTATAAAATGGAATATCATTCTTTTACTGGTTTCCTTGCACTGGTGTAGTGAAAATGTAGGTACATGGCATCCACTATTTAAGTAACTGATTGTATAATTTTTAGGAGGTTGTTGGGAAACTACATGCATGCACAATGAAATGGCATGCTTTTTCTCAAAAGGACAAAGTATCTCTCTTTCATAGCAAGACTACGGTATAGAAAGGTGTTGGAAATAATAGTGCCAAGTGGCTCAGCATCACTTTGAAACTCTTGATAAAGGAGTGGAACTCACTACCCTTCAATCACTAAACACTGAATCATATTGAAACGGAAAACTGAATAAAAAAAACTTAGCTAAAATACTCAGGCTGTGACTATGGCCAATGTTGAGAATTGTTTGTTCAAAATCATCTAGTCTAAATGTTAATATTTGGTATTTAATTCACTGCATTTTGGTATTTAAGTTAAATTCAGCAAACTGTTAAAATGGAAAATAATTCTGACCATTTTGCATAATCCACATCTTCTGCCAAAACACAAATAATCATCTGTTAAGAGAGTAACCCTTAAAAGCCCTGGACAAACTATAAATAAACTGCAAAACGTAATAAAATACATACGCATAGCTTGCAAGCAGTGAAAACAATTAGCTCTGTGACAAATTCTCTTCTTCCTCCCCTATCATTACATAAGACCAATGTGAATGGATGGCTTTTTTAACCACTAAGACGTCTCCATTCTTGTAAACTATCTTAGTGAGAATCTTGCTTACTAGCTAACACTAAACTACTTTTGGTAAGTGTCACTAAATAATAGAATAGTGCATTTGTTTTGGGCAGAATTGCAATTCATCTAAATTTAGGCCAATTGGCGGGTCATCCGTAACTCTGAAGTGCCATATGGATGTACAACCCAAAAATGACTTGATTTGTGATTTGGAGATCCATCTGTGGTACAAAAAAAAAGAGATGTTTGATGGGAAAAATAGATAATTGAAGTTTAGAGGATAGCTACTTAATGTTGATTTTGGTCACCGATCAACTGAGAAGTGACCAATAGAGGGGAAAACGTAGGAGCATTAGACAAATCCATATTTATATACAGGTTTATACCGGTATTACTATATAATGTATTTAATAAATATATATAAATGTATATAGCTTTTTAAATGCTCCTCTTTCCTATTGCTTACCTTTTCTCAGTTGATTTGTGAACCAAATGGTGGGAAAACGCACCAATCAGAGTACTCCGAAATATATACATAATATTTACATACTTTATATATTGTGAAGTACATTGATTGTCCCTTTTTTGTGCCCTAATTTTGTTCATCTGAATAGCTTTCCTGAATATTTTTTGCAGGGATGAGTTGAAATGCCACGACTATCAACCTACTTGAACTAAATGTTATTCTCGGATGAAGTCATTCAGCCACACTGAATTTGCACTGTGCAAAAGTCTACTGATTAAGTCAGCTGACAACTGGATATTAATGACTAAACCCATTATTTCTTCATACCTCCATCGCAGCATTGTTCAAAAATTACAAAAGTAGAAAAATAACACAGGTTTATGTCTGTGAATGCGTTTTACATCCAACGGGACAACGCAGAATTCAGTTAGGTGCAGGATAGGATAATAAAATATTTCAGCGGTTATTGACCAGTTCAGCTAATTAGACGTTAAATTGCAAATTCTCTTTACATTTACTTTAAATTCTCACTTTAGTGAATAATACTGTTAAGTATAAAATATGCTGTCAATGTTCCTTAAATCTTTGCCATTAATTTGCTATGCACTAATGGAAATTTTACTATACTATGAAAATCCTACTATTAATGAGTTAAGAACAATCCCAAGGTGCAGGTTTAATAGAGAACTTGATAGCAACAAGATGGTTCAGCTGTGTATAATATATTAATAAATGTAAGTTGTAACCCAAAGCAATCTGTTTAATTCATTTATTTGTACTTATTAAGTGCAAACTGTCAGGAATAGGCCAATCAAAAACATTTCAGTCAAATATAGTTGTATAGATGGGGCGGAGAAAGCTAAAGGATTCTAATACAAGGAACAAAAAGTCCCACAGGGTGGATTTGTGGTTGTGTATACCATAAGAAATCACAGCCATTCAATAGTTGCTTTAAAACGACACTCAACAAAAGGGGTCTATTAAAATTCGTCACCAGGTGGTGCACATAGAAAGCCCAGTGGGAGATAAGTGCAAAGAGAGGGAAAAGCAACAGAAAAACTGGGAAAAATGATAAAGAATGATGGACTGATGTCTCAGGGAAGATTATACCATAATATTAATACTTATTTACATCAATAACAGTAAAAAACAGATATGGTAATACATTTCAAATGTAAACTGGACACATAATTCAAGATTAACTATGTACAATATTAACTTTTAGAAAGTGACAGAGTTTACAAAAATACACCCACAGATATTCTAAGTGAAAAAAAAATGGATTATGGTCAACCACACTGTTAACAAGTAAACATTTTATGGACAAAAAATCATTGCTTTTGTAAGTTTAAAAAAAAAAAACATTAGCTGTATTTCAAGCAAATGAAAAGAAAATGAAATTGCGCAATTGCGCAAAATTGCACACATTAAATCAACTTACATGAATTTAATGCTAACTCATTAGTGATAATATATTAAACACTAATTGTGCAGCAAATTGCCACTGAAGACAAGTCAAATATTTTTAAGCTGTATTAGGACACCAATATAGCCTGAACAACTTTAACATTTGTGTTTCAATCAGACCCACACGTGTATAAAATAAGAGTCAAGCCAAATTCTGCAATATTCATTTACAAGCATTTGTGAAAAAAATGGGTCGTTATGAATAGCTCAGTGAATTCAAGTGTTGTACTGTGATAGAATGCCACTTTTGCAATAAGTTAGTTTGTCAAGTTTCATCCCTGCTAGATTTCCACAGTCAATTGTAAATGGTGTTATTGGAAGTATTTAGGAACAGGAGGAACTCAGCCACTTAGCAGAAGACCACGTAAAGTCACAGAGCGAGGTGACCAAGTGCTGAGGTGCATGGTGCGTAAAAGTCAACAATGCTCTCGGATTCCATAGCTGAAGAGTTCCAAACTTCCACTGGCATTAATATCAGCATAAAACCAGTGTGGTGGGAGCTTCATGGAATGAGTCTACATTGCCGAGCAGCTGCATGTAAGCCTCACATTACCGAGTACAATGCCAAGGGTCGGATCAGGTGATGCAAAGCAATCTGCTTCTGGACTCTGGAGCAGTGAAAATTTGTTCTGTGGAGGGATGAATCACACTTGTCTGTCTCGCAGTATGATGAGTGAGTCTGTGTCTGGTGGATGCCAGAAGAATGTTGCCTGACTAACTGCACTGTGCCAACTGTAAGGTTTGGTGGAGGAGGGATAATGGTATGGGGCTGTTTTTCAGGGGTTGGGCTAGGCCCCTCATTACTGGTGAAGGTAAATCTTAACTCTTCACATATCAAGACATTTTGGACAATGCTATGCTTCCAACTTTGTGGGAACCATTTGGGGACAACCCATATTTAAGCCAGCATGACTGTGCCCCAGTGCACAAAGCAATATCCATAGAGACATGGTTGGATGAGTTTGGTGTGGAAGAACTTGACTGGATCACACAGTGCCCTGACCTCAACCACATTCAACACCTTTGAGATATACTGGAATGGGGAGCCAGGCCCAACATCAATACCTGACCTCACAAATGCTCTACTAGATAAATGGGGAAAATATTCCACAAAAACACTCTAAAATATTGTGGAGATTCCAGTTTTCGCAGAAGAGTGGAAGCTTTTATAGCTGCAAAGGTGGGATTAACTATATAATAATGTCTATGTATTTAGAATGCAATGTCATGAACGTCCCTGTTGGTGTAATGGTCAGGTGTCCCAATATGTTTGTCCATATAGTGTATGTCATATTAATATTATTCACTACATTGCTTAAATTTAGCCAAAGTCCCTTTCCTGGTTGTATGCTGATTGATTTGTGTAGTATGTGAAATATGTTTGATAATTTTTGAAGCTCTTTAACCAAATTATACATCCCCAAGGTAGCACATTTTCTGTCTTCTTTGCAGAATAAAAAGCAATTGTACAAATTACCTTTCTTGCATGATACTATGTTATTTTTATAATTTGATCATTATGTGAATACAGCATTTTATTGACATACGTATATCCTTGGGGTCCAAAGAATCCATGAGTAACCACTTGTTATTTTATCATGATATTTTATGAAGACTACATAGACTTCCCGTATCCAATAAGTGGGGATTGTACCACTGTACGCTATCAAAACTAGAGCTAAGTAGATAGCTTTATCAAACATGTATTTAGTCCCTATCTGGAACATACTGCACCAGTAGTTGTCATTTTTATCTATTTCATGAACTTCAAGGATTTATTTATACCACATTGAGGAATACACCTACTATCAAGATTGTAACATCCTCCACGGATAGGTTTCCATTTTGGATTTATTCACCTCATAGACTTTTTACTCTTGACTTTTTAGCTATTGTGAATATATTTTCTACTTCTCCAGCTTGTCATATGTGACAGTAGTATACTACCTTTATATTTTAGGGGCACTACCTTTCCTTTATCTGTTTCTACTATTTATGTTACAGGGCCTGGACGGGAGTCCTATTTTTAGGTGTGCTGCCAATCCTTTATTTACTTTTTATGTGTGTTGTTTAGATAGAGAGTGCTGATCCTTGTTTCTCTATTGGAATCCCTTTAAGTAGACAACACATGAAAAGGTGTCTTCCGACTGGAGAACCATCTATGCCTCAATGTCCCACCGAGATAGCTGAGCGGAACAAATTGATGGTGCGATACGCCTTCCCTGAAAGATGCCAGTGAGAAACTCCAAAATCATATGTAGAGGGGCAGATACAGGATTCAGTGCTCGTCCCATGCACCGACCAGACCACATTCGCCACGATGAACGATAGGCAGATCGAGTACCAGGCGCCCATGCGTTGTTGAGGAGACGGAAAGTTGTCTGTGGAACGCAAGTCCAAGGAGCCACGCCATCAGGTGTAGAAGGCCCTGGTCCACCAATCCGTGCGAGTTCCCATCCGGATACAGAAGGAGGTTCTGGAAGTTCGGAATCATCCCTGGATTCATCGTTCAATTTCAGCCTCACCTCGTAAGAATGACCTGAAAGGCACGATAGTGAAGTGCCCCGCAAAAATAGCCTGGATGGAAGCAGCGAGCAGGCCGATGAGCCTCGCCAATTATCTGATTGACAGATCCGTTGCCTGAAGGGCTCACCTGAGTTCTTTCTTTATGGTTTTCATCTTGGATTCTGGGAGAAACAGGAACTGCTAGATAGAGTCCACCGTGAAACCCAAGAACTCCCCTGATTGCACAGGGGTCAGCACCGACTTCTCCCAAATGATCAGGAAACCCAATTTCTGAAGCAAATTGGTCGTCAAGGTGACATGCAACTGCAGTTGATCCCCCGACTGGGACATGAACAGGATGTCGTCCAGATAGATAATCAAACAAGCACCTCTTGTGCGGAGGAACGACACCACTGGTTTCATGACCTTGGTAAAGCACCAAGGAGCCGATGAGAGACTGAACAGTAGACACGTTAACCTCCAATGTTTTCCTCGCCAGGTAAAGTGGAGAAAGTTCCTGTGTTCCCTGGCGATGGGAACCGTGAAATACGCGTCCCGTAAGTCCAGCTTGGCCAACCAGTCCGATGCCTGGAGGAGATCTCGAAGGCAGTGGATGCCATCTGGAAGTGTTGGTATCAAAGGAAAGCATCGAGAGGGCGGAGGTTTATCACAGGGTGAACCCCTCCTCCCTTTTTTGGCACCAGGAAACGGTTGCTCGTGAAGCCCGGGTAGGTGTACAGTGATCGCTCCTTTTGCGAGCAACTCCTGAATCTCTGAGGAGATCAAAGATTCTTGTTCCCCTGGCAGGTTCTCTGGGGAAAAAATACTGAACAGGCATAGACAGTAAATCGAGGTCATAACCCCGTACAAATAGAAGAGTTGGGTACCCAAAAGGGGAAGCAACTGGGTGTGTGTCTAGGGGCGACCAAAACAGGGGGTAACCCTCACATACATGTGTTAGTTGAGAAGTAGACCTAAATTGGTCAAAGAAGAAATGGCGCCCCCTAGTGCATAACTATACATATATACAAAGAAATATAAAACATAACCTTTAATAGTGGCTGTAGTAAAAAAACTCTAGTCGAGAGTTTTGGAAAGAAAAAATAATAATAAACTTAAAATAGGAGGATATGTGTCTGGAAGGGAATAATTATCCTAAGGGAATCACCTAGAGGATATTGAGCTAGATAAAGCTAGAAATCCCCCCAACCTGTATAGTCCGTCTCACAAGAGCAATCCCTCATGGAATTGCCAAAATATAAGTAAAACGCTTCTGCAGTCACTACATACAATCCCTATAGTGCTTGCTTACAGCGAAAAATATGTACACACATAGGAGAAGACTGTAACAAAAAGTAGTGATGGAAGGGGTTTTGTCAACTACGTGATCAAAAGCTAGTCTGAGTACAGCAAATAGATGGATACATTGTGGCAGTTTGCATGACATCAGTTGCAATATTGGGGGACGGAAACCAAAGTGGGAGGAGAAAACCTGAGATCTAGTAGATAGCTCTAACAGAGGCTAACAAGCGATGTATATTGCGAGAGCTGACGAAAAGTTTAAAAAATCCCCGTCACCCACGGTTCCCCCATCCCCTTATCTAAATCGTACGAAGGTCCAATAAAATAGAACTGACTAGCTGATCTTACAAAGAGACTATACTGGTCGGTGTCCAGACTTGAACTATCCTTCCTACTGCTGCCTAACACTTGTTTCGGCGCTGCTAAACGCGCCTTCTTCTGAGGCTAAACAGTGGGTCAAAGCAACGGGAGCTCCTTAAGTAGCCCAATACATTGGGTTCATACTGGGGGTGTGTACACCGCGTTCGCGCCAGAATTGGCCGACCGCAGGTAAGCCCCGCCCCTGATGACGATTCATCCTTTGATTGGTGAACGTCTGGTGAATGAACAGTGTGTCTGTTAACCCTGTACGTGCCTGTCTCACATGGCCATTGAGTTAGGTACAGCGTATCCAGACAGACACTTTCAAGGTGTGAAAAGACCCATTGACAATTTAGAATGAGTATATAATCAGGACTCTACCTTATAAGGCTTATGGATCCATTGCAGTAGAGCACAGTCACGATAGTTACCAGTTCCGATATTAGGTGGAAGTCCAGTTAATAAATGGACTTAAATTGAGCCGATCTCTGAGTAGTGGAGATCCTATCCGTTATAGTACCAAGACAACTACATGTTAGAGTGTTGATTATTAAACATGAATAGCCAATCTCGGATTTGTGTTGGTTACAATGCCCAGTGATAGAGTCCAAAGGGGAAAGGGGGACATATTAAATAGTATTAAGCGGGGCTTGGTGGATGCACAAAAACTGTAGTGCCCACGAACATGGCACCAGGGTATCAATATCGGACTAGTCCTAAGGTTAAGGGACTATTATTGTACGCCAGTAGATGGGTATTGATTCTTAATTGTAACCCAGCATGTGTATGTAGGGTTAGGTGGTTCACCGATGCTTTGACTGAAAATAAGTGAATAAAGAAAGATAAAGATATATACAGTCTAAATAAACAATATGTACATATATAATACAATTACAAAAGTATTATTTCCTGGTGCTATTATTTATCAATAAAGGGGGTAAATGTGAACCCCTCATTTAGCCCATTGGGGGCCAACGTTTTGAACCTGTAGATCCAGTAGCACTCTCTTTTAAGAAGAGTGTGGTCCAAGTCACCTCCTCTGCGACCTATGGTCACTTTTTCGATTCCTGCGAACCTAACCCCTCCTGGATCCCCATAGTGTTGATTTCTTATATGTCTCGCTACAGGGGTGTCCCTCTGGTTCCTTGCTGAGTGTACGTGCTCCATGATACGTCTTTTAAAGGGACGAATCGTTTTGCCCGCGTATCTAAGGCCACATGTACACACCAAGAGGTAGACTAGGCCCTTGGTACTGCAGTTAAAAAACTGCTTAACATTACAGACTACTTGATCACATGAGTCTGTAAGGTGCTTGGAATCCTTATGTATGTACCTGCACGCCATGCATTTACCACATTTGTATGTACCTTGTACAGATAGCCAATTAAGGCCAGGTTTTGTGGAGGAGAAGTGACTGGGCACTAATGTCTCTTTTAAGTTTTTACCTCCAGGTGCTGTGAGGGATACATACGGGGTCACAGTCCCTTTAAGGTTGGGGTCTTGAGATATGAGTGGCCAAAATCTACTCAGTATCTTTTTTGCTTGGTCCCAACCTGAATCGAAATTCACAATACACCGGGTAGGTGCTTGTTCAATGGGGGTCGGTTTATCCTTGAGGAGTTCCATTCTATCGCTGTATAAAGCTCTCTGGTATGCTTGTTTTAAACAGCGATTAGGATATCCTCTCTCTTTAAACCTTGTTTTAAGTGACTTAGCTTGGGTGATAAAATCCTCTTCACTTGAGCAATTCCTCCTCAACCGGAGGTACTGTCCAATAGGGATGCCCCTCTTTAGTGTAGTCGGGTGATGACTTTCCCACCTCAACATTGTATTCGTTGAGGTGGGTTTCCTGAATAAAGTTGTCTCAATGGTCTGTTTAACCCCGTACAGTTTGGAAAACCCAAGTGTCTGTTGTCAAGGCAGCCCAGCCATTGTAAAACTGGGCCAACCTGCCCTCCACCCGCCCCTGAGAGTGAGGGGGAAAATGGGTACTCACCATAAGGGCGTCTGCCTGACGTGGCACTTTGAGGGTAGCGAGAGTTCCATGGTCTCCCCCTTGATGGGAAGAAGGACGGAGCCTTGGCATTGTGGAAACCCTGCGTAGGGAAATAGGAGCCTCGAGCGGTTTAGAATGAGCCCAGGAAACCACAGCCAGATGGATGGCTCCTACTACGCCCGGCCCCTCCAAAAACCTTTGGAGAGCAAAACTCTCTTCATATTCGCCTGGGCTTTGTGAATCACCGTGAATGTCTTCATGTAGGATCCCAGGTCCCTGACAAAATTGTCCCCAAACAGCATCCCTTCAGCAGAGGGGCCGGGTTCTGATATGGCCATATTGCCAATTTAGGGTCAATATTTAAGAGGATCATCTTCCGGTGTTCGGCCGACATGGCCACATTGGCATTGCCAATAAGGCAGATAGCTCGCTGAACCCAGCCGATGGCCGCGTCCAGGTCCAATGCCTTAGTGGAGTCAAGCAGCTCATGTACCTTAGACAAGGGTCCCAGCGTGTCCATGATCTTACCCTGACAACTCTTCAGAGAGAAGTCAAGATCCTTCTTAGGCTTCCAGCCTGATTTGTTCAGGAACTGGGTGATTTGCAGGTCTACTTCAGGGGTCTTAGAGGCAGAGCCAGGGACCGAAGGTCTGGTGCATTCTGTTCACAGCTTACTGCACTTTATAGAAGGGGGTGCGCATACGGTGCGCTATATACTGGGCAATATGCACAGGGGTCTCCCACTCAGCCAACCGGGGGTGACGCAGGTCATCTGGATTGAACAGGGGATTACCCTGAGGGTCCAAAAGAGCCGCGCCATCATCCCCAGCCCGAGCAAGGGCACCCTGGACAGAAGCGGCAGACCCAGTATGGGTCGCCTCCGTATCAAGAGGCATACTCCATAGCCTCAGAGACATCCTCCTCACTCTGGTCAGTATCCGACCTCTCTTCATGGGACCAAGCCCGTTTCCATAATCTGTCAGTTTTTGACTGGCCAGGGGCTCTTTTGCACGTTGGGAGCACGCCATCTTTGACCGCCTCAAGCGTGTCTATCATGGCAGGCAATACCTGCATGGAGAAGTGGGAGGTGATGTGTTTTGAGTTCGCCATAACCTTACGGGCTCTGGGAGTGGCGGGGGCCATAGAGGGCCCAGTACCCAGGAGGGCAGGGGCACCCACCGTGGGCAATAAAAAAGGCTTCCGCCAAAGTCTGGGATAGCAATGACGACACCGCTCATATGGCAGAGGCAAAGGCTCTCTGAATAGAAGATGCCATAGTGGAGTCCAGTAGAGCCTTAAATTCCTCAGAGGCCATATTCTCCTCAGCCTGCCCCTGAGGAAAATCACTGATCTGGCCCTCAAGCCCATTACCCTTAGGCTGCACGGTATGAGGAAAAGAGAACAGGGGGTGGCAAGGAGGAACAAAAAAAATAAAAAAATAAAATTAACAAATACTATACTATGAGGAGATGATTTAATAACCCACAGGTAGGAGAAAAAAGGAAAACAGAACAAAACACCTGTCTGGTGGTGTGCCCAGGAGACCCAGGAGCCACCAGGATCGAGGAGCAGGAGGAAAGAGTGAGAGCTCTGGAAACCAGGGGAGAAATTGCGGAAAAGATCCGGCCCAAAATGGCCACCGCACGAGGTAGTGACAGGGAATACTCTGCGGCCAGTAAAAAGCAGGGGGAGAGGCCACGCGCACTATACCCACGCGGCCCACCCTGCCTGCACGAGGAAGCCGCCGCCGACACCAGCGGAGGTTTGCGCCTGATAAGGGGCACGCTTGGCCACCCACCAGGGGGCCACCCAAGTACCGAGGAGAAGGGAGGGTGTGGGGGGTCCGGTGGGGAACCCGATCGGTCATGAGAGAGGAGGCACACCACACAGGCACACAAAAAACAATAAGACAGAAACAATGCACAACCCATAAACATTAAAACCGAAAGTAGTAATAACAATCAAATGGGAGTACTTATCTGGTCTGAGAGCAGCAAAGAAAGAGGGGGGTCAAGGCTTTTATAGTCACTTCCTCTGTTATATGTTATGTGTTGTTGTGTTACTATACAGTTTTTTCTCATTTTGATATATTTATATTCCTTTCTATCTTTGCTGCTGAGAGAATTAAAGAAAGAGTTATGCATAATAGGAGCCTCCGTGTCTTTAATAAAATATCATATAATTGCTTAAATTCATTAATCATATGATATTGATTTAAAAACAGAAGACAACACATTCTTTGAATACAAGGTTGATCTACAGCAACCTTTTAATATATATATATATATATATATATATATATATATAAACAAATGGAAAAACCCTTGCACTCCAACTTTAACTAGTAATGCTGCCAGGTGCCAAGTCCCAAATTCATAAAAGATCAAAAAATTACCGGCACTCATGGGCTTCGTTCATCCAGTTTATTTTAGGTGAAAATAGTCAGGTCGACGTTTCAGCTCCCGATCGGAGCTTTCATCAGGACACACATCAAGACATTTTACATGGCATAAAACAAACATATATAGGACAACTAAATCACATTTAACCAATAAACACTGACCTTATCAGCTGTACTCCATTAGCTTAGATGCTCGGCGTGCACTCAATCCCATTGCGCATGTCTAGCGTTGGTGTGGACTTCCGTGTCACATGATCGGGAGGCCGGGTCTCTGATCCGATAGCGTCATAGTAACCAAGCAACCGCTGGTGTAACCAGCAAAGGTTGCTACTATGTTTCCAGCCACCGTGGGGAAAGTTCTCCCTTCTAATACAGAGCCGGTCCCCCGGTGATTACGGAAAATTTGGATCCAACCTTGGTGCTCGCCGAGCATCCCAATGGATTCAGACACTCATAATTACTATTCATCTTTAAGTATTCACTATTCATCTTCGAGGGGTGAATTATGTTGCTCGCTAATAACTAATAATTAAAAATAAAGAATAAAGAAACATAAAAAAGAGACTATGTGTATGCTCAAAAGAAAAAATATCTATACAAGTGTTAAACATGTGTCAATTCATTTATATGTAAATACATGTCAATATATGTCATCAGTAAAGTATTGGTGCACTATAGTATATATGTTATATGAACAATATTTGTTCTAGTGAAAATATGGGATTCTTGATGAATGTGCAATATTGTATTTAAAAATGTTTGAGACTTTTGTGTGCCTCTATGTACATATATGTGTATAATACGTGCTTCAACATTATTAATCTATCCCTAATTAGTGGTAGGGTGAAAAAAGAAGACAAAAGAAATACATGACACATTGTCTATATTATAAATTTCTTTTAGACTAAGATATATATGTAAGTAATTTTAGGTCAGTGTCTATGGTTATAATCCTTAACATTATTAAATACACATTAAAAATCCAGTTTAACCAGAATAATTCTCCCTCTAGGGGATATGTTCAATAAAAAATATTATATTATATTATTAACAAATGGGACTAATTCTGTAGCTTACTCCCCAGGGTAGCTCTCAGAAATGTTCCATTTCCATACATTTCGGTAGGGAGGACATGGGTACGTATTCAAAATGTTACTGTTGTTAAACATACAACTAAGGACTGATTAAAGAAAAGGAAAAAATGAACATTTTTCGTTAAGACCTCTAGGGGAGATGGTATCAAGTTCCGTTATCCAGTAAGTTTCTCTTTGTAAGAGAAGTCTCCCTCTATCCCCACCTCTAGCCGCCACTGGCACATGATCAAATGCCACGCAGCGTAGGGCAGAGAGTGGGTGTTGTTTTTACAGAAAATGTCGGGCCACAGGTTTGTCCGACTTGCCATCACGATAGGCAAGTCGGATACTTGATCTGTGGCCCCTAATTATGAGTGTCTGAATCCATTGGGATGCTCGGCGAGCACCAAGGTTGGATCCAAATTTTCCGTAATCACCGAGGGACCGGCTCTGTATTAGAAGGGAGAACTTTCCCCACGGTGGCTGGAAACATAGTAGCAACCTTTGCTGGTTACACCAGCGGTTGCTTGGTTACTATGACGCTATCGGATCAGAGACCCGGCCTCACGATCATGTGACACGGAAGTCCACACCAACGCTAGACATGCGCAATGGGATTGAGTGCACGCCGAGCATCTAAGCTAATGGAGTACAGCTGATAAGGTCAGTGTTTATTGGTTAAATGTGATTTAGTTGTCCTATATATGTTTGTTTTATGCCATGTAAAATGTCTTTGGTGTCCTGATGAAAGCTCCGATCGGGAGCTGAAACGTCGACCTGACTATTTTCACCTAAAATAAACTGGATGAACGAAGCCCATGAGTGCCGGTAATTTTTTGATCTTTTATATATATATATATATATATATATATATATATATATATATATATATATATATATGGGTGTAGAAACAATCACACTCCTGGGACTTGGTTGAAGTAGTAAAATTTAGCTTTTTATATATATATATATAAAAACATATGTACTAATATATCTATATTAAAAGATCGCTGTAGATCAAATAACACCTTGTATTCAAAGAGTGTTGCGTTCTGTTTTTAAATCAATATCATATGATTGATGAATTAAGGAATTATATTAATTGGTAAACATAACTTTCCATTTATATAATACAATGAATTACAATGTATTGAGCAGTTGTGTCCACTAAACTACAGATAGCCACTGGTCTGCCAATGAATGCAGACACAATTATACTGCAGCATATAGTTATCACTTAGTTTTAAATCTTTGAATTTCTTTGAAATTAAAAATAAATCCAAGCAGAAGATTCATTAATTGCCACTGCAGGGCATCTGTCATCAACTGCCGTTCAGAGTTGGCTCCTCTGTTTTATGGAGCCTTACATTTGGTACAAATTATGACACCTAACTCAGCCTATTGAGTATTCCCCTTTCTAAGTAGAATGCCCGATGGTTTGTAAAGATGCACTTGTGAGAGTTTCTCTTAGTTTAGTACAGAATGGGATATCCTGGGGCTGTTGGGCAGGACAAAACACTTACTATTTAATGATGTTTAACCTGCTGCTTTTGTTTTCTTAACACTTTGAAGGCATTAATCACATACAATTGCCTTATTCTACAAGTAAAGGCTATGACAACACCTTGTAGTCCTGCAAGCCTAAGCTTACAAAGGAAACAAAGTTCAAAGACGCCATCTAGTAAAAGATGTGTGTTTTCAGTTTAATACTTAAGAAAGACCCAGCCTTCTTCTCATAGCTCCACCATATAGAGTGGATTGTTCTACTAACAATGGTCTTTTTCTTTTTTAGAGCTTGCTTCTAGACCATGCTATACATTTCTGAAGTAAGCTGTCCAAATAGAACCTTATCATCGCACAGCACAATCATTATTGGGGCTTCACGAATTTTACTATTATGTTTGTTTATTGGGGTTCAGATTGCATCTAATGAATTAAACTCTTTCAAAGACTTACCTAATTAGCTTTTGACAAATTTAATAAATGGTACCCTTTTCGAATATAATAATCACAAGAATATTAATATAATAAAAATATTATATTTATTTAGGCTTACAAAAATTCATACAGGGTCATTTTTTTTTTTTTTTCTAAAAGTAGCCTTTATCAGAAAATACATTCTTCTGTGCAATCTTGGATAGATTTATTATTATTTGTATGTGTAAATTGTCAAAACATTCTGTAGCACTGTATACTTTTTGTATTATTTTCTAGTTAAAAAACAAAGTATAATTTTGGATGTCTAATTGAAATTCATATATATAGCTATGCTTCTTTACTCTGCAAAATTTAGATGTTTAACTTTTTGCACATAACACACGCAGCAGCATTATTCATTGCTCTTTTTAGAGTTGGTTTCTGTCCACATTACATAGGTACAAAATATGATTATTTTTTTTTCTGTTTAAAGGCAGGGTATTCGTTTTCAGCCAGCAAATGTACTTTATTGCACAGAAATTAATGTTGTTTGTCATATTGGAATATCTTCACAAAACTGAGCTACTTAGATTAAGAAACCAACTTCTAAAAAAAAAAGGAAAAGAATAAAAAAAATTGTTTTTTGCAAAAGAAACCTCCAATCTGGGAAAACTGCTGCAGCGTAAAATATTGCAATATATTTAACCCTTTCATTACAGATAACATGCCATATCCATCTTGATATATTAGGATTTGACTAACCTGTTGTCTTGAGCAGGTTACATTGTAGAAAAATAGCCAGCTTTCTGTTATAATCAGTAGAGCATGTTGGCTATTTGTCAAGAAAATGCTTGCAACCATCTCATAAACTGAGCCAACTTAAAGAGGAAATGTAGCATGTATAACTGATAAATATGTGTGTGTGGGGTGAATTTTTTTTTTAGCTTAGGTTATTTACATTCTATTCAAGGCTATCAGGGCATAATTATCTTGACTTTGCATGTAAACTTCATGAGGGTACGTACGTACGTCTGTACGTACATACATACATACAACACTATGCAAGGAATGTCAGAGGACACATTTACTATATCATATCTTGTAAACGGATGCCGACTGAGCATGAAGCTATCCTTGACATCTTAAGGCCATCATGAGAACCTATTAATGCTGAAGAGGTAGGAAATTTTTTTACTGGCCTCGGCTGCTAACCTAAAAAGCTTCAGTAGTGTTTACTGAGATAAGGGAATACAAGTGATTTTTATTCATTATTTGTTAGGAATTTAAGTTTAGGAATTTATAAGGTTATAAACTTGTGTTCTTGACAAAATATATCCTGTGTATGTGTGTATATATATATATATATATATATATATAAATAATTATTTATTTTAGCATGTCATATATAGTGCCATTGTGTATTATACACATTATTATTATTTATAAAAAGCAGAGATATTTTGCAGCATGGTACAATAGGTGGACTAAAACGTTGGAAGCCCGGGAACAGAAGGTGTTGAGGGCCTTGCTCCAAAGATTGTATATTATAAGGGAACATGCAATTAAAATACCAGTCTTATCAAGTGTTAATAAGAAAAGTTTGTGTGAGACCAAAACATTATGTGCAATAACTCAATGATTTAAGCATAAACTGCATAAAGCACTTTGTACGGATAATATTGCAGTGAGCACATAGGATGACTAGATTTTTAAACAAATAGACCAGGGAAACCTCATGTGAGAATCCCTGGTTTGGTATTTCATAAAAACAAAGTAATTGATTGAAATGTTTTCAACAGTAAACAATGTGTGAGAAAATTGCTGCAATATAGCAAAATATAACCATTTAACTGTCTAGTCAATGATATAACAGGCTTTATTATCCATTGCTAAAAATAAATATAAAACTGACAGTTGTATAAATATGCTAATTAGATATAGTGATCCTAAAATATTGTGTCTCTAAATATTCCCTATTAGTATAATAAACATCACTTCAGAATCATTTCATGATTTACAATGTCCAAATAATCTGGAGCAATCGTTGAAAAAGGAGAAGGGAGTTTAATTGGAAAAAAGTATTATAAAAGGTAGAGATCACCTAAATTGTCAATTGGCTGTAATGGTAGTACAGGGGATTATTGGAGTAGAAAAGAAGGGTAATAAATGTAAGATAAGTATACAAAGTGAGATGATATTGGAAGACCTGGAGAGATAGAAGGAGGGCGAAGGTAAGTAACTTTAGACACAGCTTAAGTAAGTATGTCAGAAATAAAAGGTAGCAGTTGTCTGGAGGCTTAAAGGTGCCTATTTCTATACATATATGCTGCTCCTTATCCTGCAAAAAGTCCACTTATCTATAGTCTGGACTATTAAATACAAACGCCAAAATCCCTCAATTTCTGCACCTTGAAGGGTGCAAAAAAACAGAAATAAGTATAATCTCCTGAACCTACACGGGTTCTATTCGTGTCTCTACTGATATCCTATAGCACCTTCATGGATGCTTATGGTATACATTCCTGTATAAACAGCTGCAATGGAGTCTCCCATCTCCTAGGATACATAGGTAAACCCTAACTTAACCCCCTGGAACATCGACACAAGTGATCCTAAAAATCAAGAAAACAGGTGATATAGTGTGTCTCTATAGATTCCCTATTAGTATAATAAACATCCCTTCAGAATCATTTCATGATTTACAATGTCCAAATAATCTGGAGCAATCACTAAAAAAGGAGATGGGAGTTTCATTGAAAAAAAACTGTATTATAATAGGGAGAGATTGCCTAAATTGTCAATTGGCTGTGATGGTAGTACATGAGGTACTAAATTGTCAATTGGCTGTAATGGTAGTACAGGGTAAACCCTGTACTATCATTACAGCCAATTGGCAATTTAGGTGATCACTCCCTATTAAAATACTGTTTCTTTTTCAATGAAACTCCCATCTCCTTTTTCAACGATTGCTCCAGATTATTTGGACATTGTAAATCATGAAATGATTCTGAAGGTATGTTTATTATACTAATAGGGAATACATAGAGACACAATATATAACCTGTTATCTTGATTTTTAGGATCACTATATCTAGTAATTAGCATATAAATACAACTGTCAGCTTTATGTTTATTTTTGGCAATGGATAATAGAGCCTGTTATATCATTGAATAGACAGTTAAATGGTTATCTTTTGCTATATTGCAGCAATTTTCTCACACATTGTTTACTCTTAAAGACATTTCAATCAATGACTTAATTTATATGAAATACCAAACCACAGATTGTCACATGAGGTTTCCCTGTCGAAACATTGCTGTATTGCCAGTAAAGGGATATCATTTTTTCACAATAAGAAGTGCTGGACATCTTTTTTGTTTATTCTTTGATGCAAATGATTGCGAGGTACAAAAACTTATATTTACATATGAAGAAATCTTCTGCAAGACTAGATTGAAAAAGCTATAAAAAGGTAGCATGTTTGAAAATTAGAACCCAAGTGTAATAGCCTGCTTGAGACACATAAAAAATTAGATTAACTGGAAAACATTGCTATACCTAGTAAATGGAAAAGCATCTCAGTAATGATTCTAACCCATTCTCTACACCACATTTCATGTGTGAGATTGTCATCCTACAAGTTTTTTAATTTTACCTCATCCCATTTCTAGTGGTGGAGGTAGGTGGAAATACTATCAGGTAGAGTTGAATGCAGTGGTGGTGATATTGACTTGTGCTGGGGGTAGCAGCTGCAACTGTCACATCTGTCTGTCACATCTGTCTGTTTGAAGAGGTAATTCTACAGCAGATACAAGTGGACTTGAAGATGGTGGAGAAGATGCAGAAGGCGAGTGCAACCTAGCTGCAGGAGAACACACTGGACTGCTGTCTGTCCTCTCCACATACTCCTATTATAGTTCCTCTAGCTCATCATATTCATAGTCAAGTAGCTCCTGGGCCTAAGGTAAAAGTGTAATTTCTGAAGTGGTGTGAGAAACTAAATTCTCCTTACATGATTAATCAGTGCCGCCACCACCACAAACAACAAACATTGGGGACACTACTTTGGTACTCTGTGCTAAAACTTCACTAAAGAGTGTCTCTGATGACCCCGAAAAAGTAAAGTAAACTCTGCTGCAATCTCTCTTAGTTGCTTCTTAAAGGAGCACCAAATAGGTATAATGCTTGAATTAGCTGTGAAAGAAGGAGCTGCAATGCCAATAAAAGTGACCGCATAATTTATTGCACCATAAAAATGGATGGGACAAAAACGATTGCCTACTGGTTGTTGTGTCAGACATAATGGACATGTTGCTAATGCCACTATCTTAAAGTCAAATACTATTAATAGTGGTGGCTGCTGTGGTGATTGAAGCAGTGGTGGAGGCAGTGGCGTACATACAGCGATCACAGGGGTAGCAGCTGCAACCAGGACCATTACTCCAGGGGGCCCAGCCGCCCTGCGGTCCCCTGTGACCGAGTGCCTGCCGGGATATGTTGCGAACCCGGCTCCGGCTCGTTTTTATGTCATTATTATTATTATTATTATTATTATTATTATTATTATGTTATTATTTATATAGCACCAACAAATTTCCGCAGTGCTTTACAGTGGGTGGACGAACAAACATGTAGTTTTAACCAGACAAGTTGGACACACAGGAACAGAGGGGATGAGGGTCCTGCTTAATGAGCTTACATGCTAGAGGGAGTGAGGTAAAGTGACACAAAAGGTAAGGATAGTATTAGACTAATGACAGTTGCAATAGAGGAATCAGTCAGGAGCTATTAACAGCTTAATTGATACGCTTTTATGAAGTGGGTTTTTAATGATTTTTTGAAGGAGTGGAGACTGGGTGAGCATCTAATGGAAGGAAGTTCCACAGGAACGCTGCAGCCCTTGAGAAGTCTTGAAGGTGAGCATCCGAGGTAGGAGTACGGACAGAAGATAGAAGTAAGTCTTCAGCAGAGCGAAGGGCCTGGACATACTTGTGTATTAGGGAGGATAGATAGGTGGGAGCAGCATTATGTAGAGATTTGAAAGCAAGAACCAGAATTTTAAATTGAGCCCTGTATCTTACAGGAAGCCAATGTAGGGACTGGCATAAGAATGAGGTGTGGGCAGTGCGGGTGGACAGGAGGATGAGCCTCGCCACCACATTCATTATGGACGATAACGGTGCAAGTTGGGAGCACGTAAGACCATTGAGAAGCGGATTACAGTAGTCAAGGCGAGAAAGGACAGTGGAATGGACCAGCACCTTAGTCAAATCTGGCGTTAAGTAGGGTCGGATGCGCGCAATGTTTTTGATATGGAAGCGGCAGGATTTGGCGATAGACTGAACATGAGGCGTGAAGGCGAGGTCAGCGTCAAAGAAAACACCTCGGCAGCGAGCGTGCGTGGTGGAGCTGATGGTAGCACCGTTGACTTGCAGGGAGACAGACACATGAGTAGCAACACTTGAGGGAGGAAAGACCAGAATTTCAGTTTTGGTCAAGTTGAGTTTAAGGAAGTGGGAAGCCATCCAGTTAGAAATAGCAGAGAGGCAGTCAGAGACACTAGTCAAGAGGGACAGGGAGAGATTAGGAGAGGACAGATAGATTTGCATGTCATCCGCATAGAAATTATATTCGAAGCCAAAAGAGCTAATGAGTTTACCAAGGGAGGCAGTATAGATGGAGAACAGTAAGGGACCCAGGACTGAACCTAGGGGGACACCAACAGAGAGGAGTTAGGGAGAAGAATTAGAGCCAGAGAAAGAAAGACTGAAAGAGTGCTGGGAGAGGTATGAGTAGCACCAGGAGAGAGCAATATCTTGTAGACCGATATTGCGGAGGATGAGAAGAAGCTGTTGATGGTCAACAGTGTCAAAAGCCACAGAAAGGTCAAGGAGAATTAGGATAGAGTAGTGACCACAAGATTTTTCAGCAAGTAGATCATTGTGTACTTTGGTCAGTGCCGTTTCTACAGAGTGCTTAGCACGGAAACTAGAATGAAGCATGTCTAGCAGAGAATTGGACTCGAGGAAGTCTGTCAATCTGGCATACACAACTCTTTCAAGGATCTTGGATGCAAAAGGAGGAAGCGAGATAGGACAGTAAATGGAAATATGCCAGAGGAGAGAGAGAGAGAGAGATTGAGAATTTTAGTGAGAGGTAGAGAAAGAGAAGAAGACAGAGTACAGATGAGATGTGAGGGAATTGGATCTAGGGAGCAAGTGGTGGGGTGGGAGGACTGGAGCAGAGCATAAACCTCTTCCACTGTAGCGGGTTAACATAGAACAGCAGAGGGAGGGAGGTTAGGGGAAGTATTGTAAGGGGAAGAAGAAATATAAGAGATCTCTTTCCTGATTGTAGAGATCTTGTCAGTGAAGTGAGTTGCAAAGTCTGAGGCGGTCAAGTTAGTAGGTGGAGGAGGAAAAGCAGGGCGAAGAAGAGAGTTAAATATGGGAAATAGTTGTTTGGGAGAGTGTGGTTATGAGGGTATTGAAGAAATTTACTTTTCCAGAGGAAAGAGCCAAGCTGTATTAGTGCAGCATAAATTTATAGTGGAGGAACTCAGACACACAGTGAGACTTTCTCCAACAGCATTTGGCAGTTCTGGAGCATTTTTGGAGATATCGAATAGGCTTGGTGTGCCAAGGTTGTTCTTGGGGGCATTTTCTGCTTTTAAATGTAGGAGGTACCATGATGTCTAGTTGAGAGGAGAGGGTTAGAATTGTAGAAGGAGGTTGCAGAGCTAGGATAGGTAAGGTTTAAGATAGGTAAAAGGAGAGTTTGGAAATTAGTGGAGAAATGTTCTAGGTCAAGACATTGGAGGTTTCTGTGAGATTGATGTTCAGACGGTGGTGTCAATTGGGTCTTAGGTATGCCGACGTCAAAAGTCAGCAGATGGTGGTCAGATAGAGGAAAAGGAATATTTGAGAGATTAGAGGTGGTACAGAGATTGGTGAAGGCGAGATCAAGAGTGTTTCCCACTGTATGGGTTTCTATATTGGACCATTGCGTAAGGCCAAAGGTGGAAGTTACAGAGTGCGGGCGAGAGGCATCAGTGCAGTTGGGGTTGTTGATTGGTATATTGAAATCCCCAAGTATAAGGGAAGGAGTGCTAGATGAGAGGAAGTGGGGAAGCCAGGAAGAAAAGTGCTCAATAAATAGCCTAGGATGACCGCAGGGAGGGAGTTTAAATAGGCAGACAGTGTGAACTTTAAAAGAAGAAAAGGATAGGGCAGGGTGAGTTATGATTGGTTGAAAGGTACATTGAGGGGAAAGAAGTATGCCTACACCACCTCCTTTACAGTTGAGACTGGGAGTGTGAGAGAATTGTGGCACCACCAAAACATAAAGAGGCAGGAGTAGCGCTATCAGAGGGGGACAGCCAGGTCTCTGTAAGTGCGTTTGAGATGAAAAAGTCTTGTATGGCTGTTGATTTAAATTACTACAGATGGAGCGGGCATTCCAAAGTGCACACTGAATGTTGGTAAGTTAGGGTAAAGGGCAGGGTATTGTGATGAGGTTAGTGGGGTTTCTGGTTTTCCTAGTGTGTGAAGAGAAGGTGAAGGGCCCTGGATTGGGAGAGACATCATCTTGGGTTAGAACATGGCATTCATGATGGTGTGTTGTGTTTCTACTTGCAATAAATTAGGTATACGGATAGAAGTGCATTATGCTATCTTACACAATTTTTTTCAGCAAAAATGGATGTTTCTGTTGCTAAATGGCTTAGTATTTTGTTGAAAAAAAATAAATAGGATTATCTTTTATCCTATTATCTATTGGGCAGACCTCTTAATTATGAGAAACTAAGCTGTTTATTTTACCCCACGAAAAAATAAAAAACAAATACAGCAGAAAAAAAACAAAAAAACAACCACCTCACCATTCCATCCCCCTTTTTCTGGTGCAAGAAATGGCACTGACAATCAGGAACTGAAATTACCATGTTTGGGCTTGAGTAAATCAGCTCCCCCAAGATTCTGTCATGTGGCGGCTCAGAAATCGAATTTTCAGCAGATCTGATCAACCTGAAAATCTCCAAATGCAGCACAGCTAAAAACAAATCTCCAAACCTAAAAAAAAATATCTTTTTTTCTTTCTTTCAAGAATAGCTTAATTTTGTATGACAGATTTTTTCTAATAAATCTGATTGGGTAACCCACTTTAAACCTCACTGGCCTCATTTTATTTGCTCCAGCATATCTTGCTCATTCAGATATTAATTATTTGTATGATCTGTCTACAAAATGCACATACATAACAATATAGAATAATTATCAATGATAAATCAAAATCTAATAATAATAATAATAATCTGAAAGACACCTAGTTTTACAATGTGTGATTTTTTTTTTTGTTTTTCTATGGTATGTAGGCCTAGCCACTGAACTGCAAATTGGAATAATTTGAGAGACTAAGGTCACATAGCTAGCTTGCTGTAACCTGGTTATATTTTCCTTACATATTGCAGTTTAGTTCTCAGATGATGTCAACTCTCTGGGGTTTATTCACTAAGGAGTGAATTGAAAAATGAATCGAAAACTGAACTGAAGAATTAAGGCTTAAAGTACGTAACTGGAATACAGTCGTATTTAAAAATGTTTCCAGTGTAATTCAATTTTCTATTCAGCACAAAGGAAATTTTTAGGGAATAAAGTCTTTATTATTGAGTATCATGTTGCTGTTGTGTAATATAATAATGTAGCATCCATTTTGTATGTGTCATGGAAAGGTTTTTCCATTTTCATTGCATTTACAAAACATTCACATTATTGCAATTATTTTTTATCAGTATTCAATACATGTAACTAGTAAAAAAAAAAAAAAAAAAAGACTGTATTTTAATGGAATTTTATATAATTGTGAAAGCTATTTTTAAATAACATGTATCCAGGTGTCACTTAGTATTATTTGGGCTTTTCCCAAGAAGACACTCCACAAACTATTTTATAATCAGACCAGAAATAAAAGATTAATATGCTGACTGACTTGATGTACTTGGAATTGTTTTGTGTGCCAAATATTTTTTTATAATTAGCCGTATTTTGCCTGGAGTGAAATCTAATGCTATTCTTGTATTACTACTTCAAAAGAAAAAGAAAGAATAAAACCAGGCATGATATAGGAGGAATAAAGAGGGAAAAAATGTTGAAAAACAAGAATATGGTGCAATGTCCAATACAGTGAAATTAAAAGTTGACTGTTACTTATTTCTAATTAGGTTACACAAATTACTGCTTGATGTAATAGTCACACCCAGGTGCCTGCCTCAGGCCACTCCTCAGTCCTCACAATAATTTACAGCTCCCTGAGCACTTATTTGAATAGTACATTCTCCTTTAACACAATCATCACAGCCTTGCTGCTGAGAGAGCTTAGTGCATGCAGAGGAACGCCTTCCAAGCAAAGCCTCTTATTCCCTAGTCCTGAGCAACAGCTGAAAATACAGTAAAGGTGCTGGGCCCTGGAAGGAGGGTAGTTGCTGGGATCATCTATCAGAGAGACTCAGTGGAGAGCAGGACAGGGATAGCGCACCTGTGGTACAGCAGCCATGGACTGCACCAGCTCCAGATCTCACCTGTCTCCAGGATTGCCTCCACCCTCTACCTCAGCATCCCTTTCCACCCCATCAGCCATGCCAATACCCCCTGCCGTGCCAATGCCCACATCATACCTACGCCCCCCAGCTCTGTTATTGAGAGCAGCCGCCGCTGCTGCAGCTGCTGCCTGCTCCCCACGCATGTCTATGTCCCTGGACAGAGGATCTGGGTCAGGTGGAGGGTCCTTGTTTCCAAGGACCCCTAAATGTGCCCGATGCCGCAACCACGGGGTAGTGTCAGCCTTGAAAGGGCACAAGCGCTTCTGCCGCTGGAGGGACTGTTCCTGCGCCAAATGTACGCTGATAGCGGAGAGGCAGCGGGTGATGGCTGCGCAGGTAGCGCTCAGGAGACAGCAGGCACAGGAAGAATGTGAGGTACGTGGGGCACAGCACTTCATGTACCCAGTGCCTGGCACAGGAAGAGGAGAGACCAATGGGCAAAGGGCACAGGCACTCCAGGCCTTCCACCAAGATGGACATAAAGGTAAGCTCAAACAGATTTTTTTTTTAGAAGGAAGAGAAAACCTATTTTTGTATCACAAAATACTAAAGAGACAACAGTAACATGTTTGCAAAATATTTGCTACACTGATGTAGTTTATTTTTAATAAGAACTATTTATTTCACTGTTTTTTATTGCATCCAAGTGCAAGTAGAGATGACGAATAGGGTCTATGGCTAGTGCATTATAGGACAGTTTTCCTAATGAAAATGTGTTAAATTAAAATATTATTGCCAAAGTAATTCAATATGAAAATATTTCAAATTCACTGTTTAGGAAATAGGTTCGTTAGTTAATAGATGTTTGATCATTTTGTCACTTTAAAAAGCTTTGCACACTGTATCCACATGTAAACTCATAATGTGCTTGTCACACTGTCATTGGGGCATTACAAGCCTGTATGTTACTCTTGGCACTATGAAAAAATAAAGAATTTAAAAAAAAGAAAGCTTTGCAAGTCAATGATTTTTATCTGGAGGAATAAATGTTTAGGGGAAAGTTAAAACAAATGTATTTCTGCAAAACAATCTGTCCTTTTTAAACGGTTTATTCAACATGCATGGCCAGATCAGATAGTCCTAATAACTGCAATTATGTAGGCAAACAGGTTTAAGAAAAAACGACTTATCATAAGATTTATTGACTAGACTGCAGTTTCTGGAGGCTGGAGAAATGGCATGATATTTTCTAAAATGAAAAGTTGGACAAAATCGCAAATCTTTATGAGTTAGAATTTTTCCATATCTCCTCTCCCTGCATTCATTTTGCAAGTTGTTTTAAAAGTTACAACTTGCCATATTTTGGAATCTTTTTTTTTTTTAGACTAAAAACGTACTGTTTGAAACATTTTTAAAGTGTGTTATCTGCTGTTGTTTTTCAATTCAGAAAGATGGTTGCCTATTATTACATGTATTATTAAAGAAATGCATTTTTTTTATTCAGACATTTCATTATGAAATGCCTTTAATAAATCATGTTTCCTTTTTATCATCAATGCAAATACTACTTTTGTCCATTTTATATATGCATATTTTAGTTTTTTTAAAGGACTAAAAGATTAAGAAAGATAATACTAAATAAATAAATTGTGCAAAAGTGGAATTTGCTTAAATTATTTTTTGGGCATCACATTACTAAACAGTGGTTGAGTAATACTCTAAAGTTTGAACTGTCAGAAATTCTAACATTTCAGGCCAAAGCAGACAAAATAAAAAATTAAAGAAAAAATCATTCTAGTTTGATAACATTTTTGATCTAAAATGTTAAATTACTTTGAGATAGCCTTAGATTTTTCCGTATTTCACACGTTAGTAAATATTTTTAGTAAATATAAACTTAGATTTTTTCTAACTAGGTTGTTGTAGCCTTAAATACACAAGTTGTCATTGACCCACAACGTACACTTTCGTGAATTAACAATTTTATGGGGAAACACTTTCACAAAATTAGAGACCTAAAGCCTAAACAAGAGTTGTGTCAAGTTGAATACTGACCTAAAAAATGAAGGCAAAAATTTCCAGTTTTTCCAAAGTATTTATGTATTTTCCAGCTAAATTATCTCAGTCTAAATATTACTTTCCAGTTGTGAGTTTGTGGTTTAGTGAATAGGGTCAATATGTTACAAGATATCCATTTTAAAATGAAACAAATTGAAGACTAATGTGATGATTTGAGAACTCTAAAATTATCAAGGGAAATATAATACTGTAATGGGGGATTATATTTAACTAAGAAACAACTGAATTATAATTTTAAAACCAAATATACTATACAAATTTCTAGGCAAATTATAATCTCTAGAATACGCGAAAAATAGAAAGAAGTTATGTTTACTATAGAAACAAAAGTAGCTTGAAAAGTTATAATTTTTAAATAAAGATTAGTCATTTGATACAAGAACCTAAAAAAGTGCCAAAAATTTCTACTTACAAATTTTCTTCCTGCGTGATCTTTGGCTTACTACGTCGACTATTAACAAAATGAATGTAAGGTTATCATATATAAATATATATACACATATATATTTTAAATATGAAATTTTGCTCAAGTATATAATAATAAATCCCGCCCCCCCAAAATGCTAACCTTTTTACGTGTATTCTTTCAGAAAGTAAATACAAAAAAATATTCTTGTAATAACGTAATACCTGCAATTTTTATAATACAACAACTATTTTGCAAATCATGTGATCTTGTCTGTCCTAGAAGTACTTTTTATAAAATTTTCCAATGTTTTTGAATACCAAACTGTTTCCCTGTGAAGCACGTAGATAAATTCTATTTATTTTCAGTAATATTTATTTCTTACAATGACTTGGTAAAATGTACTTACTAATTGTTATCTTTAATTTATATGAAAATCCTTTTTTTGTTTGCATTAGATTGCTGTGTTAATACACAATTACTTGGCTGAGAACATTATTTATTTATTTAAATTATAATGCTTCAGAGATACATGCAACATAGCATTTTTACAGTGCATGATATGGTAGTTACCTAGCAATACATAGTGATACATAGTTACTAAAGCGGCAATGATAAATAGTTATTTACTATGCAGTTCTGTATGTTTGTGCATATTCCAAACTGACTTGGACATTTATGGCCAAAATACACATGTTGAAATTTAAAAAAAAAAAAATAGTTACAAGATGCATTGCTAGCATGAGAATTGTTGGGGATTCAAAGTGAATTTCAAATTTAAGGTAAAAATAGCCAAACTGTAAACATTCCCCTAGTCAGCTATTCTTCCAATTTGGCAACTTTGGCCTAAAATTTGAAATTCCCTTTTATTTCACAACAATTTCCCAACAATTCTCAATTTAATAATTCACCATGAAACGTCTTTAAGGAGAGAGAACAAATGGATGAGATGGATAGAGAGGGAGATAAAGAAAATGCTTAATAAATGCATGTAAAAACTAAGAATTACCCTGTACTTCAGTGGCTCAAGGTCCTGAGGAAAGTCCTTAAGAAGACCGAAACGTAAACTTTTTATGAACTGCACAGATTGCCGAAGAATTTTTAAGCTGCTTAATGTTTTAAATCAATCACTGCTTGCATTTGCTTTTTATATAATATATGGTGAAAATATTATATGACTTAACTGTTAGTTCAATGGGCTGATAATGTTTTAGAAATGCATATTGAATGGTTGGTAACTTCAACTGTGTATTATTCCCTATAGTTCAAGCTTTAATAGCCACTGTGCAGTACTGGGACTCATAATCCCAGGCAGAGTGAACACATAAATGTTATGGACAGTTTGAGATTTGTGAGAGTTACAAAACCAGTGGCTGCTGTTCTCTCCCTAGAAGAATTAATAACTGTTGCTGCAAATAACAGCTACCACCCATGAGTGTATATCCAAATAATCTTAGGCACACCAGTACGTGTATTTTCATGTACTGCCATGAGATTAAGGAGCTCTAAGGAGCACCCAGGACATACTTGAAAACGAGGGGAAATCTCAATGTATCCTTCCTGGTAAAATATTTTATAAATAAATAATACACTTTCACTAACACTTATGCACTTACACTTAAACTAAGCCCAACATTAAAAAAAACAATATAATGTAAAAAATATATAATAATTCAGTATTTATATACGGAAAGTTATGGCATTTAAAGTTTTAGATCACTCTCATTATTATGTCTCCAGAATCAAGAGCATTATTTTCCTATAATAAATACACACATGCAATTAACTCATATATTAAAAAAAATAAATTATATATATATATATATATATATATATATATATATATATATATATATATATATCTGATAGAGGTGTTATTTCCGTTTCTGCCAGATACTCTTAACTGCCAAGCAACGCAGTTATAAAAAATAAATAAATCATAAAGCCCTCACAGGTCTTCCTATCCCAAACAATTACGTTAACTTTATTAATCAAAAAAAAAATGGCATCAACTTATTTTTTTTAAACAGCATAACTGTGACATTTGTTTACACAAATCTAGTTTGGTTTTGTTGTTTTGTAGAGCATCACAAATCTTGACAGTAAACTCAATTTTAACATTTAATTTGATTTGACAGGCATGTCACAATATGGAGTTTGTGATCTCGACAATTTAAATAGACAATTTAAATATTGTTGACATACTTAATGACGATCTCTGCATCACTATTCTGCATCACAAAATAAGACTGTCTAAAATGCATCCTCAGGACTATTCACCAAAGTAAGGATTTCACATTTAAGGTCAAAATACATGATCTGGAAAAATCAGCTATGCTTCAATTTGAGCTTCTTTGCTCTTAAATTTGAAATCCACTTTGAATTCCGTCATTAGTAAATGACCCTGTATGTATTTAGACTGTATGGTCTCACTTTCACAATGTCTCCCCAAAGCTCACGGACGTATTAGCCGCGAGGCAAACAAGGCATTTGCCTTGGGCGGCATTTTCCAGGGAGCGGCAAAAAACGCCGCCCCCAAATGCCCAGGCAAATACCTTGTTAGCCTTGGGGCTAACTGACAATCCGGGCGGGCTGCTGATCGGGCGGCGCTGGCGAGGGAGCACTTCCCCTGAGCTCTCTGCTCAGCTCCCTCGCGCGCCGCCTGCAGAGTGATACCGGGAGCCGGAAGATGACGTCATCTTCCGGCTCCCGGTATCACTCTGCAGGCGGTGCTGCGAGGGAGCTGAGCAGAGAGCTCAGAGGAAGTGCTCCCTCGCCAGCGCCGCCCGCCCGACTGACCAGCAGCCCTCAGGGAAAAGGAGACCCCCCCAGCATTCCCAAAGGTAAGGAGGCTGGGGGGGTTGAATTTTTAAAAGAAATAGTGTGTGTATATTAGTGTGTGTCAGTGTGTGTGTATGTTAGTGAGTGTGTGTGTCTGTTAGTGTGAGTGTGTGTGTATGTTAGTGGTTTGTCTGTTAGTGTGAGTGTATGTTAGTGTGAGTGTGTGTCTGTTAGTGTGTCGTTTAGTGTGTCTGTTAGTGTGTGTGTGTGTCTGTCTGTTAGTGTGTGTCTGTTAGTGGTTTGTCTGTTAGTGTGAGTGTATGTTAGTGTGTGTGTCTGTGTCTGTTAGTGTGTTGTTTAGTGTGTGTGTGTGTCTGTTAGTGTGTGAGTGTGTGTATGTTAGTGTGAGTGTGTGTCTGTATGTCTGTGAGTGTGTGTCTGTTAGACACACACACTCACTCACAGACACACACACAGACACACTAACAGACACACACACTAACAGACACACACTCACACTAACATACACACACAGACACACACTCACACACACACACACTAACAGACACACACACTCACTCACAGACACACTAACAGACACACACTGTTAGTGTGTGTCTGTTAGTGAGTGAGTGTGTGTCTGTTAGCTAGTGTATGCGTGTCTGTCAGTGAATGTGTGTATTTGGAAGGCGGGGGAGGGGTGGAGTGTCGGTGGCGGGGGGGGGGGGGTCTGAGTTTTGTCCTGCCTAGGGCAGCACAAAACCAGGATACACCACTGCCAAAGCTGTCCAACCTTGCATAGCAAGGATAGGGTGCAAACTCCGGGCTAATGGCCTAACATTATCTAGTATCTGTTTGTCCACCTGTCTCTCTATATTCATTTCATACATTTTTTTTTACTATCGGAAATAGCATTTTGTATTGCAACCAACCTAACTCTTAATATTAATGGAACTTTAAAGAAATAAAAAAAGATAAATATGATTTGAAAAACAACTACTCACAGACTACTCACAGACCTTGATATTCTGCTATAGTCCCCAAATTTTACATTTTTTCTTTTCTGTCTGGCTGAGAGTTAATCAAGTCGATGTATTTCTAGTCAACCTTTATCTTTAAGGTGTTCAAATTATATTTTGAATTCATTCCATTCTGAGATCCTCTGTAATGCAACATGACTTGTATTATTTTGTGTTACTAAGTCTCTCGAAATGGAAACATCTCACAATATTTTAAAATAAATATTTTTTTTGTGTTTCATTAGATTTTGTTGAAAGGATACTATTATCATTTGTTTTGGACAATAATATGCAATGGGATGACATAGAGACAAAAAGGCTTCTAAAACAGCTACATATGTAAAGAAAAATAACGATGTAGCAATGTCTTATGCCAAATAATTTTTAGTAATATTCCTCAATAGTTTATAAACTAGTCCCTCTAAAACACCCTCTTTCACACATCCCTCAAGCAAATGTTATAATAAATTAAAACGATAAAATAAATCTGGATCCTGAGTATATTTATAACATTATGTCCTGATTACACACGTGTTTATGTGAGAATAGGAATAGCACATTTAATGTTTTGTTTGATCATTTTCCATCAAATGATTACCATGCTTCATAGTCCACATCATTAAAGTGATAAAACAAAAACCCTAAAAAGCATATATTTTTATAATGAGGACTCACTTAGAAATTAAGCACTACATAATGCCAAACTACTCTAAACAGCTCAAAGACAAATTTTGGAAAAATAGGCAACTACTCCCAAAGAGAGCTACAATAGTCCTGGTAAACCGCACATGCTCACTGGCTTATATTGCCATACACAAAAATGACAAAATAAGATTTTGTCATACATCGTGAATGCATTAGTATACATAATAGTATAGTAGCATAGGTCATAGTCTTGTATCCATGTACAACCACTTTATAGTTAACATATAATGGTCATCAGTGACTACCGTTAACAAGTGTATAATTATTAAAATATATTTTTGTATAAATGGGTGTGCATGTTAAAGTGGATAAAGCAACATGACAATCTTGCACTGCAGCATTTATGTACTACAATTCTGAACATGCTAATGTATAGTCCAGGTAGGAAAACAAAATATTGCAATAACATTTATATGAAATATTATACTTTATTAAATTATGACTCAGCACAATACACACATAATAATATCAAAATGTAATTGTGTTTCTTATTTTTCTAGGCTCTGACGAAACAGTTGAAAAACAAAATCAATATTATGAAAGAATATCAAGAACAATGCTGCTTTCCCAGTCACAGTCCTCTCCTGCTGGCATAATCAATGTAGGCCAGAGTTTGAAGAGTTCAGGTCCAGAAACCTCAAGCAAAGAAGATATGCAATCTCCAGTATCAGAAGACCGATCTGAAGGTGATGACAGTCAGAGCTCAGTAACTTCTTCAGACCCTGAATCTGGAAATGAAAGTGAGTGTCTCAAAGAACAGAGCATTCCAAATTCTAAAGTCCCAGCTATATCTTCTAGGCATAGAGATCCTCTAGAAATACTTTGTAAAGTCTTCCCAAACCACAAACGAGGCACCCTGGAAAGCATTTTGCAATATTGTAAAGGGGATGTGGTCCAATCCATTGAACTGGTTTTAAATGGAAAAGAACACAAGAACGATGCCAAGAATACTGGAAGTCCATCAGGATCTGATCTTGGAACCTTTCAGCGAGATTCAACTTTCAGTGTCACTGGTTTAGGGTTTGATACATTTGGAACTAAATCTGCCTTTTCTCCTCTTTACACAAATGTATCCACTGTTGGAGGTGATGCAAGTATCTTTAATCCTAGACTTGGGCTTAGTCCATTGCGTTTGGCTTATTCTACATCTAACAGAGGACTCCCTGGGTTTATGTCACCCTACATAACATCTGGGCTTATCCCATCTTTTCCTTTCCGACCCGGAATGGATTACTCATTCCCTAGTATGTTTCGGGACTCTTCTTATTATCCACGTAAGGATACTATGGCTGCTACAGGACTTTACACCAGGTTGAATCAAGAAAATCAGTAGCATTCTTATATTCTTACTTAATATACAACAAAAGCCTCCACAGTGACCTTACTTGAGTGACCATAACAGACTGTAGCTCAGATGGAATGTATTTTTAGATATCATTTGTAGTTAATTAAACAAATTTACAGGTATTTGTTATTCCTTCTAATACCAATAAAATATTTCTTATGATGAAATTATATTATTTTATGTATTAATGCAATAAAAGAGATTTAGTGCCTACAATGTTGAATCTTATTATTTTAATTTATTATCGCATTAATAAAGTAGTTGATTATGTCCTTACATTTCTTATGTTGCATCCATACGCATAGTGCTTTAAATTGTAATTCTTGGACATCAGTAATAAAGAAAACAAGGTTGATAGATGATGTTAAGTGATTTGTATTCTGATTATTTCAATTATTACTGGCTGTTGTAGTCTCAATCACATGATGGCACCCAGTCACTGCAAATATAGCAGTCAATGGAGGATTCTTGGACCTTGTGTAAAACATTTGGGTGGTATGTGATGTGTTTTTCCCAATCATCAATATCCTGGATGGTTTGTCACATCCATTAACTGCAACCACTGCATCTGTTCACCATGAAGCTACGTCAAGAAAGCCTGGGAGGGTCGTTGCCTCTTGTTAAAAGAGACACCATTTTAGGGGTTTAGTTGTGGATGGATGTGGCAGGAAACACCTCCACTCATATACATTGCATTATCCTGCTCTATCCTTATTTTGCCCTGTCCTACCCTAGCAACCTTATACCTGCTCTTATGAGATTATTTCACTTACTTGGAAACAAATCTCATTCTGGGAATCTCTGCAGTGGAAGGTTAAATAGGGTTCTGGAGTGGGCCACCTCTAAAAGGGAGGGGTTCAAAACGGGGGAATTTGCCTAGACTCCCAAATATATAGATGGAACCAAGAGGGCAATACTCACTTGAACATACATACATTATAATAAAATACATACATACATATATATATATATATATATATATATATATATATATAAAATTATAGTGGTTTTACTTCTAAACAGAAGATAATCGAGCAGTGAGACTGCAGAAGCATGATCTATACCAGAGCTAGGCGAACTTTGGCACTCCAGATGTTTTAGACTGCATGTCCATAATGCACTTACAGCCATAATGCTGGCCAAGAGATGTAGTCCGCAACAACTGGAGTGCCGAAGGTTGCCTAACCCTGATCTATACACCAAAACAGCTTAATTAAAAGAACCCTATAGTCACCAGAACAACTACAGCTTATTGAATTTGTTCTGGTCAGTAGAATTATTACCTTCAGGCTTTTTGCTGTAAACACAGTCTTTTCAGAGAAAATGCAATGTTTACATTACAGCCTAGTGATAACTTCACTTGCCACTCCTCAGAGGGCTGTTAGAGATCCTTCCTGGGTCATGGCTGCCTACAATGCATCCAAACATTCAGTGTGTCCTCCCTCTGCATACAGACACTGAACTTTCCTCATAGAGCTGATTGGCAAGGGCTGTGTTTGAATCATGCTGACTCTGCCCCTGATCTGCCTCTTTGTCAGTCTCAGTCAATCCTATGGAGAAGAATTGTAATTGGATCAGGTTACCACTTCTGATGATGTCAGCAGACTGCTTGTTTTTTTTGTTTTTGAGGCAAACAGCATGCAGATCTACAGCTTCTTGCTTGAATACAGTAAGATTTTGCTATATTTATTAAGCCATGAGCGGTCCAGGGGGGCTAGATGGTGGTTTTAACACTATAGGGTCAGGAATACATGTTTGTGTTACTGACCCTATAGTGATCCTTTAAGCTAAAGTTGTTTTGTCGCTTAGAGTATCTCTTTAACAGAATGTGATCCATTTAGGGAAATTTTAATATTTCTCCAAGTCAATCTGCATTTAACAGTGTACTGGCCCAGGTCCATGATTAAAGTAGAGAACCTTAGTATTTAGCTCTGGGAGGATAATATTTCATGTCAATCGGGTTAGCACGAGAAATTATGCTGCTTAGGTCCAAGACCAAAATGCTGACCCACCCTCAGGTGTTCACTAAATGTTAATGCGCGTGCACACACACACACATTCACTAAATGTTGATACACACACACACAAACACACAAACGCACACACACTCATTAATACAGGCATAAACATAGATTTTTATTTGTTGGGGATTTTGAATCCACTGTCCCTTTATTGCTTGAGGTACTGCTCCCTAAAAGTGCTACATAGGTCCCTTGGATCCATCTGGACCCCTTATGTATGTGTATATGTGTGTGTTTTTTAGTGTTTGTGTTTGATGTATGTATCTGTACATTTGTGTCTTTGTGTATGCGTCATTGTTTGTGAGTGTGTATCTGTGACTATCTCTGTGTCATGTTTGTGCATCTGTGTCAGTGTGTGCCATTTTATAACTATGTGTGTCATTGTGTGTATATCTGTGTGTGTATGTGTATTGCAATGTGTGTGTATCTCTATCTCTGTGTGTATTTGATGTGTGTATCTGTTTGGTTGTGTCACTGTATGTGTCAGTGCATGTGTGTACCTATGGTTATCTCTTTGTATGTCATTGCATGTGTATATGTGTTAGTGTGTGTGCCATTTTCCATTTGTGTGTATTAAAGGTATATATTTATGGGAATCTATGTGAGTTTCCAGGGGCTAGAAGGTGTGTTTCTGCAAAAGTGTGTGTCTGTATTTGTTTTGGAATATGTATCTGTAGTTGAGAATGTACAACTGTGAAAGTGTATCTGTGCTTGTGTGTGTATCTCCGCAGGGCCGGATTGGGAATGAAAAGCAGCCCTGGGAAAAAATTCTATACTAGCCCCATAATGCGTTGCGCCAGCATAGTGTGCAGATTTGAAAGCGGGAAAAAAAAAAACCTTAAAACTGAAAACTATCACTTAAACGTGAAAGAAAGCACTCATAGGGCTTCTAAATAAACATAATAGCTGCTTTGTTGTAAGCAGATGTGCATTTGCATATGATCAATGTTTCAGTACAACTACCTTGACATATAAAGGAAAGTTTTGTAATTGGACTGAAATTGTGAATGTTTGCACAGCAGTAAAAAAAAATGACTATCTTTCTCATTTTGAAGTAACAAGAGTGTGCTCTTCACTTTGGCTGACAACTGGATGTCCTCAGTCTATGCCAATTCAATTCCCAAAGGAAAGCATTGGGAGGCTATTGCGCATGTGTGGCAAAACGCTGTGCTTCACCGCACTAATCAGCATCTCCTCTTAGAGATTCATTGCATCAATGCATCTCTATGGGGAGCGTTCAGCACCTCCATGCAGAGCGTGGAGATGCTCAATATAGGTGCTGCACACTGTGCAGCACTGGACAAGAAGCAGCTCTAGTGGCTGTCTGAGTGACTGTCACTAGAGATGTTCCTAGGCAGCAATGTAAACACTGCCTATTTTCTGAAAAGGTTGCATTTACAGTGCTCAGCCTACAGGGACAGGCTATAGACACCAGAACCACTACTTTAAACTGTAGTAGTACAAGTGAATATAGTGTCCCTTTTGTTCGTCTTTCTCAGCCCCTCTGTCTCTTTGTCCCCAGACCCCTATGTGTCTTTTTTCTCCACAGACTCTGTGTGTCTATTTACTCCCCTTCCCCTCCATATGTCTCATTACCCTAAGCCTCTACATGTGTCTTATTAGACCCCCAGCTCCTCCATGCATCTCATTAGCCCCACCTTTTATCCCATTAGCTCCCTCCCTGCCTTGTATGTGTCTCATTAGCCCCCCCATGTGTCTCAGTAGCCCACCCATGTGCCCTATTTGACCCCCAGCCCCCCATGTGTACTATTTTTCCCAGCCCTCCATGTGTCCCTATAACCCCTCCCAGCCCTCCATACGTCCCATTAGCCCCCTCCAACCCTGTATGTCTTATTAGCCCTTCTATGTGTCTCAGCAGCATCCCCACATGTGTCCCATGAGCACCCCATGTGTCTCATTAGCACCCAGCCCTCATTGTGTCCTTTTACCTCTCTCCAAGCCCTCCATGTGTCCCACTAGCCCCCCCTCCTAGCTCTTCATGTATTCCTATACCCTCCTACAGCCCTTCATGTGTCCCTATAGCCCCCACTCTCCTTGGAGGAAGGAAGGACAGACTGTAGAGGTCAACTGTAGTTAGTTGTGGAGATCAGTGCTCTGTTCAAATAAGCACTAGCAAACAAACATTCAGCATGGCTAAAGCTAGTGTCAATATATTACTCATTTACTTATTATAAAAGTCCCTATACCCCCACCCAGCCCTTCATGTGTCCCTATAGTCCCCTCCCCATACCCCATGTATCCCTATATCCCCCTCCCTAGCCCCCATGTGTCCCTATTGCCCCCTAACTCCCATGCATCCCATTATAGCCCCTTCCCCAGTCCCATGTGTCACTACAGCGCCCTCCCCAGCCCCCAAATGTCCCATCATAGCCCCAGCCCCATGTGTCCATATGTCCCTATGCCTACCTAGCCCCCATGTGTCCCATTACAGCCCCCTCCCCAGTCCCCATGTGTCCCATTATAGCCCCCTCCCCAGCCCCCATGTGTCCCATTAGAGCCCCCATGTGTCCCTACCCCATATGTCCCATTATAGCCCCCATATGTCCGTATAGCCACCATGTGTCCCATTATAGCTACCTCCCCAGGTGTCCCATTATAGCCCCCTCCACAGCCACCATGTGTCCAATTATAGCCCCCTCCCCAGGTGCCGCCATGTGTCCAATTAGAGCCCCCATTTGTCCCTACAGCCCCCCAGCTCCCATGCGTCCAATTATAGCCCCCCTCTCTCCCCCTCCCTGTACCTGGCTGTAGCGTGGCCAAGCAAGCAGACCGCGGTAGAGGAGTTTCTGTTCCCCTCCCCGGTCTGACAGGAAGCAGTCATGTGCTCTCTGTGAGCACTTCCTGTCAGACTGGGTAGAGGAACAGAAGCTCCTCTACCGCAGTCTGCCTGCTCTGCCACGCTACACTCTGTGACCGGCAGGAGGGGAGCGCATCCTCTCCTGCCGGTTGCTGTGTAATTTTGTTGTGCGCACTAGTTGGCCGTGCACTGGCCCGATAGTGTGTCGGCCCACTGGGAAATTTCTCTGTATCCCGGTGGGCTAGTCCGGCCCTATATCTCCGTGTGTACATAAGTCTGAGAATGTGTTTGTATATGTGAGTTTGTATTTGTGTGCATGTCTGGGGACAAACGCCCCCCCGCAAGATGGTTTTGTAAGAGGCCACACACTTTCTTGTGGCAGCTTTGCTAATGAAAAATAAGAAACATGAGAAGGGAGCCTAATAAAAGAAAAATGTAGAGGGTGTTGATGGAGAGAAACAATGGAGAGACTATGGAGACTGAGCAGATAGATAAAACAACTTAAGTTACATAGTTACATAGTTACATAGTTAGATAGCTGAAAAGAGACTTGCGTCCATCAAGTTCAGCCTTCCTCACACCTGTTTTTTGCTGTTGATCCAAAAGGCAAAAAAAAACAAAAAACAAAAAAAAAAAACCAGTTTGAAGCACAATTTTGCAACAAGCTAGGACAAAAAATTCCTTCTTGACCCCAGAATGGCAGTCAGATTTATCCTTGAATCAAGCAGTTATTACCCTACATTGAAAGATTATATCCTTGAATATTCTGTCTTTGCAAGTATGCATCTAGTAGCTGTTTGAACATCTGTATGGACTCTGATAAAACCACTTCTTCAGGCAGAGAATTCCACATCCTGATTGTTCTTACAGTAAAAAAACCTTTCCTTTGCCTTAGACGAAATCTTCTTTCTTCCAGTCTAAACGCATGGCCTCGTGTCCTATGTAAAGTCCGGTTTGTGAATAGATTTCCACACAATGGTTTGTATTGGCCCCGAATATATTTGTATAATGTTATCATATCCCCTCTCAGGCGACGTTTTTCTAAACTAAATAGGTTTAAATTTGTTAACCTTTCTTCATAGCTGATATGTTCCATTCCTTTTATTAATTTTGTAGCCCGCCTCTGCACTTTTTCTAGTGCCATGATGTCCTTCTTTAGAACAGGTGACCAAAATTGCACAGCATATTCAATATGTGGTCTTACCAGTGATTTATAGAGAGGCAAAATGATATTCTCGTCCCGAGAATGAATGCCCTTTTTCATGCATGACAATACCTTACTGGCCTTGGCCACTGCTGATTGACATTGCACATTGTTGCATAGTTTGTTGTCTATAACAATTCCCAAGTCCTTTTCGTGTGTTGTTACCCTAATTCACTTCCATTAAGGGTATACGTTGCTTGTGTATTCTTTACGCCGAAGTGCATAACTTTGCATTTTTCAACATTAAATTTCATCTGCCATTTGAGTGCCCAGTCCTCCAGTCTATCTAAATCCTTCTGCAGCAAAGTAATATCTTGCTCACATTGTATTATTTTACAAAGTTTTGTGTCATCTGCAAACACTGAAACATGACTTTCAATGCTGTCTTCAAGATCATTTATAAAAATGTTAAATAGAAGGGGTCCCAGAACAGACCCCTGAGGGACACCACTTGCCACCTCTGTCCAGCTTGAAAATTTACCATTAACGACAACTCTTTGTATTCTGTTTTTAAGCCAATGTTCTACCCAAGAACAAGCATTTTCATCGAGACCGATTTCCTTGAGTTTGAACACTAATCTTTTGTGTGGAACTGTATCAAATGCCTTGGCAAAATCCAAATAGATCACATCCACTGCAACACCCTGATCTATACTTCTACTTACTGTGAGGGAGAAAATGTGTTTTTGAGTGGTTTGAGGAAAGTATTTCTATATGGTTGTGGCAGATATATAGCAAAGGCAGCTAACAAATATAGTTTTAGAAACATCTTGTATTATAATGAAATACATTTAATTTGAGTTTGAGAGACAAATAGCTGTTAGACTCAAGAAAAGACTTAAAACATTGGAGGACAGACTGTAGAGGTCAACTGTAGTTAGTTGTGGAGATCAGCGCTCTGTTCAAATAAGCACTAGCAAACAGACACTGTGCATGGCTAAAGCTAGTGTCAATATATTACTCATTTACTTATAATAAATGCAGAAATAAAGTTAAGTGCATGTATATGCAGATTGCTCTTCATGAATATATCTACCCCATAACGCCAGGAAAATATATTCACACATAAAGTGAAGGTAGAAATATGATATTAAGAGACCAATCAGTCATAATGATATGTACAATAGGTATTCTTATGCCCCCTATAGGCAGTCAAATAAATCACGCTTTGCAGTCCACTTCAAAAAATACTGACAATGAATATGTTTCATTGAGTCCGTTAGGCCAGACTGTATCAAGAGTTCTGATCCAGATGAATTAATTTAGCAAAATAAGTTTCTTGCAGTCACCACTCCATTTGACTGGTGGAATGTGATCAATGACTGAATTTTAATATAGGCAATGGATGTCTATTTTCAAAAAAAATATTTAGCCACAGGGAGTTCTGCTTTGTGGTCGCTATATGCGATCCTAATGTTCGACTTTTGGTTCCTTATTCTCTTTCTGAGAAGTTAGTCTCAGTTTTGCCTGTAGAGGCCAATCCACAGGGATATAATAGATGGTAAACTACATAGTCAGGAGTACATGTAAGCTTGTGTTGCATGTGTTGTTCTCTGTGTGGGTGTGTGATTGTTTTAGCAGGCACCACATGTAACACAGATAGAATCCCATATTTTTTAATGTTTTGTCAGGGGTATAGCAATGCACAAGATTTGTTTTTACCGACAGATTTCTCAGGTTTCTACACCTACAATAGTTTTTTTGGTTCTTCTGATTTGGACTTGAATTAGTTTATTTCCGAAATTTTGTACCGAAATTCTGCAAAGCCGAACTGACATTCAGTCGAAATTCAAGGTCCTGAAACATTTTCTCTTTTATGTGAAAAATGGTTCAGCTGAGCCAAATTTTCTTGGCGTGCTAAAGTTATATAGCCCTCACTACACTTCAAGAAGAGAGAGGCTTTATTTATTACATCATTGTTTAATAGAGCTCTAAAGATTTCATACACACCCTTTGAAAAGTAAATAAGACCATAAGCTAGGCCACCTGAATTTTAAATTTGTATCCAGACTATTGGAAATTATTTCTGCAGTCAGTGATGTTAATTATATAGTAATTTGTCTAAACGATTTCAAATATATTTTCAGTATTATGACTTTGAAATGGCTTCTGTCAAACAAGAACCTAATTATATAAAAAGTACCAAATTAACTTCTGTTGTCGTTGGAAAAATAGAATATCACAACTTTTAACAGATATTCACGTATGTTACATGTTACTATTTAAATGTTTGTTCAAAATATCTTATTAAACATACTGGAATATCCGCTTGATGTAAGAGAAGCACATTGCCATGCACTACTGTATTTATAGACTAAAACTCTAACCATGCCCATCCAGCTTAAAGTTGGATTATTAGAATTTTATTATCCCTGATTTATCCTTTAGAATGATGATGCTTGCTCACTATGTCTACTGTATTAGAAAAAAAATATCTTGCTCAGGGGCAGTACTAATACAGGTCCTGGTGTAATGAATTTTTAGGGCATCCTTTAAAAATTAGGGCGCACCGGCTCTGGGGTCGCAAGATTTCAGTGACTGGAAGGAGGGAAGTGCTCCCTCCTGCCTGGCCACTTTCTTGACCGCCGGCATGGCTGTGGTATAATCAGAGGTGGCGAGGGAGCTCTAACCTCTCTGCTCTGCTCTCTCGTGCGCTGTTTGCTGATGCCACGTGAGCCGGAATATGACGTGGAACTCTGCTGCCTGCCGCAGTGAAGGCCCAAGGGACAGGTCCAAGCCAGCTCTCCAGGTAGGGAGGCTGGGTGAACATTTAATATTAATAATTTGTGTGTGTCTGTAAGTGTATATGTGAGTGTGTGTGTGTATGTGTTTGTCTGTGAGTGTTTGTGTCTGTAAGTGTATGTTTAAGTGTCTGTGAGTGTCTGTGTGTCTGCGAGTGTCTGTGTGTCTGTGAGTGAGTGTGTGTCTGTGAGTAATTGTATGAATGTGTGTGAATGTGTGAGTGTCTGAGTGTGTCTGTCAGTGTATGAGTGTATTTGTCAGTGTGAATGTGTGTCTGTCAGTGTGTGTTTGTGAGTATCTGACACATCAGTGAGAGTATGTTTGTCATTGAGTCTGTGTGTGACTATCAGTGTGTCTGTCAATCAGTGTGTGTCTGTCAGTGTGTGTGTGTGTGTGTGTGTGTCTGTCAATGAGTGAGTGTGTGTCAGATCAGTGAGTCTGTGTCTGTCAGTGATATCTGTGTGTTTGTCATTGAGTGTGTGTGACTGTTAGTGTGTATACACCACTGAGTGTAGCGTTGTGGAGCGGAGCGCGGTACAGGAGCTTCTGTTTCCTGTACCCGCCCAGACTGACAGGAGGTGCTCACTGAGAGGGCACTTCCTGTCAATCCAGCCGGGTACAGAAAACTGAAGCTCCTGTAGAGGATCTGCTCCGATAGGCAACGCTACAGGAGAGGTTGGAGTCTGACCACTAATGGGGGTGGGGGTGCACCAAGGGACAGGGAGGGGAGAGAAACACCAAGGGACAGGGAAAAGAGTGGAGAGGGGAGAGGAACACTAAGGGACAGGGAAGGGAGGGGACCACTAATGGACGGGGAGGGGAGAGGGGCTGGTTAAGAGGCACATAGGTGAAGATGTTATTTTTAGAGGGGGGAGGGTGAGAGGAAAAATGCGTCTTCGCCTATGTACCCAAAAATCGGCCCTGCACACACACACACACCTTGTAGAGAAACCCTCTTTAGACAGACTGTGCACGGGTTTCCAAGAGATCAGGTGAAATGACTGTGGGTAACCAACTTTTGTGTTTCAAAGGTATACCATTGAAAGTTGTTTTTGGATAAAACTGAATTGCTCCATTTGAGTATTACTCACCTTGGAAGAATTGTGATAAACAAACTTTAAACACATTTTACTTTCTGTCAAAACTAGTTGACAAGGCAATATTTCCTCAGTTGGGGTTTATTCCCTTAACAGCAAATTGTACTGTGGTTTATTATTGCTTACTAAGCTAGTCACTGTACACATACTACCAAAGCCTTGTGCAGAGCCTGTGCCCCAAAAAACTGCATTTTTTAAGTTTGCAATCAGACTCAAACATACCAAGTCTTGCAGTCAAAGCCTTTTGCAGAGGTAGCATTTCTGGAAGATCAATTCCCACACACCTCAGGGTAATCACTTCCTTTATAGATAGTACCAATTACAAGTAAACTTTTTTGAAAACACACCAATTATATCTAAGAACCTATATTCACCAGCTCAAATCCCACACTACATGCCTTTTAAACCTTCACCCTTCTACTCTCTCCTGTGTTTTTCCTATTAAGTTTTCTTAATTTTACCATTTATTTTCCTTACCTAAAATGGAAACTCAATATTCTCCGAATAATTTTTTCACTTTTAACTTCTCTCATTGATAAAATCTCTCCATATTTATCTGTTCCTCCTGATACCATCTTAATTGTCTCCACTTTACTTCCCTCCCTTCTCTATTCATCCCATGCACTTCTCTCATACTTATCTACCCTTTCTCCACCAACTTCTTCTAAAGTCTTCAAATACAAGCTCACACCCCAAACATTTATTTCTTACTTCCACCTTCTTCTCCTTTCTGTCTTTCTGCTCCTGGCAGCTAATGATGTCTCTCCAGACCCTAGTCCCACGTCTGCTAAAAAGGGACACCTTAAAGGGACACTATAGTCGGCAAAGCAAGTTAAGCTTAATGAAGCAGTTTTGGTGTATAGATCATGCACCTGCAGTCTCACTGCTCAATTCTCTGCCCTTTGTAAGTCAAAATCAAAGTCAGCCCCAGGCACACCTCCCTGAATGTAACTAACACAGCTTTCCTAAACACTTCCTGCAATGTTTACACTTCTTTTATTGTGCATTCTGTTTAATTTAGAATTTAATACCTGCTCTGTTACTAGCTTGCTAGATCCTGAAGGAGCCTTCTGTATGTAATACAAATGCAAGTTACAGAGTAGGAGATAAAAACTTTTAAAGTAAATTACATTTGATTGAAAAGGAAGCCATTTTCTTTTCATGCTGTGGAGGTTTGGCTACGGATGCAGAAACAGAAACAAAAGTGATTTAACTTTAAATGGCAGTGAATTGCGCAGCGAAACTTCAGAGGCATGATCTAGATACCAAAACTGCTTCATTAAAGGACCACTATAGTGCTAGGAAAGCAAACTCGTTTTCCTGGCACTATAGTGTTAATAGGTTTCCCCCCCACCCTCATGGCCCCCCTCCCGCCGGGCTGAAGTGGGAGGAAAGGGTTAAAGGCTTACCTTTCTCCAGCGCAGGGCTCCCTTGGCGCTGGGGACTCTCCTCTTTCTTCCGACATCACCGCCAAGAGCCATGCGTGCATTTAGTCAGTCCATAGGAAAGCATTTTCAATGCTTTCCTATGGACGCTGGAGTCTTCTCACTGTGAAAATCACAGTGAGAAGCGTGGAAGCGCCTCTAGCGGCTGTCAATGGACAGCCACTAGAGGCTGGATTTACCCATATGTAAACATAACAGTTTCTCTGAAATTGCATGTTTACAGCAGGCAGGGTTAAACCTAGATGGACCTGGCACCCAGACCACTTAATTGAGCGATAGTGGTCCTTTAAGCTAAAGTTGCTTTGCTTACTATAGTGTACCTAGATGCATGTTCTTTATGCAGCAGTACTAAATCAACTGCTATCCATGACTAATTCATCTTACATTCCCTGAACTTACTGGCATTAACGTAAACAATTCTCTCTCCCTCTAAAACTTCTAATCTTGCCTCGTTATCTTTTGGTGGTTGGTGGTCTTCATTTTAATCACAACCCAAGACAATCTGACAGTAAGGGTAGCAGAATAGAGCGATATAATATACACACTACTATGGACAATAACCGTAGTGAAATGTATAAAGGTACTTAACTTAGTTATAATACAGCCTCCCAAGATCGTTACCCAGAGAAGACGACCTTTTCATACAAAGATAACCAAAAAACAACACAGAACTTCGGGATACGGCTGGAAGTTAATCTAAAAGGAACATAAAAAAATGCAACAATAGTGAAGTACAGTCAACACGTTTTTTTGCGCTGAATACAAATGCACTCACAGAATAGAGTAGAATATATCGCTCATAGGGTGCCTCTGCCATGGATTCTACTGCCCTACTCCAAATATGCATCTCCAGGAGGATGTGCCTCCAACTGTGGTACACTTAGTCAACTCACTACCTGCAGAAATATTCCTATTCATATGAATTCTGCAGGAGGAATCTCATACCTTGTGTGACTTTCTCCATTATAATCTTGCATTTTTATATAGCAACCATCACCCTTGCTAAATAATCTTGCTTTTCCTCTCTCATTAGATCATACTCCCACAATTCCAGGCATCTCTTTGATATCTTCAACACTCTTTTTTGACCTACTGTGACCAGTCCCCACGCAAGCTGATAGCTTTGCAAGCTGTTTTACCGACAAGATTAACCAATTAAGGAAAGAATTCTCCCTCTTTCACTCGTCTCTCTCTCAACTGCACTTGGAACTGCACTTGCCCTTCAGGCCTTCACCCTGTTTGCTGAATAGGAGGAGTCTGTGCTCCACCTTTCCTCTCACCCCACCACTTGTCCGCTTCATCCTGTCCAATCTCTCATTATCAAATCTCTCTCCTCTTGTCTTTTGCCCTCCTTAATGCATATCTTAAATTGCTCTTTTTCTTCTGGCATCGCCCCTGCTCCCCTTAAGCATGCTACTGTTGTACTGTCCTAAGAAAGCCATATCTTGACCCATTTACCCATTCCAACTATTGTCCCATATCCCTACTCTTTTTCTCTTCAATGCTTATAGAACAACTTGTCTTTATCCAACTTTCTCAATTCTAAATCTCTCCTCGATCATATTCAATCTGGTTTCTGCCCCTCCACTCTACTGAGACTGCTCTGATTAAAGTAACAAATGATCTAATCTTGGCTAAATCCAAAAGTCAGATTATATAATTTGTTACTTTAATAACAGTGTTCTCAGTAGAGTAGAGGTGGTTTATGGATTCAGCTCATATTAGATCATTTGTTACTTTACTACTAAGGTCTCAGTAGAGTGGAGGGGGTCTATTCTTTTTGGCCTATGCTGCCTTTGACTCTTAATCTCTGGGACACTGTCCTCTTGTGTTTCTCCTCTTGTTTCTACCAGCGTTCATTCAATTTCTCCTTTTCTAATAACCCCTCTTCTCTTGTCCTTTCTTGTTTGGAGTCCCCCGAGGATCTGTTCTTGGTCCCCTCTTGTTTTTCCTTTATAATGACTCTCTTGGCAAACATATTAATTATTTATTTTTCTGCTACTACCTGTATACACCTGATCAATGACTTGTAAAACACTGCAGAATATGATGGTTCTATATACATGTCAATATTAATAACAATTCTTGCATATGAATGCTACTTACAGAAGTTCATTGTATGTCCGGTCTAACAATACAGAGCAGTGACATATAACTTTACCCATCATAACCACTACATCTAAATTAAAGGGTCACTATAGGCACCCACACCACTTCAGCTCATTGAAGTAGTCTGGTTGCATATTCCCAGGTCCCTTAACCCTGAAATGGTAATTATTGCAGTTTTTAATAAACTGGAATAATTACCTTTGAGGATTAACTCCAGCTCTAGTGGCTGTCTACTAGATGCCAAATTGACGCTTGACATCGTCAGGCTATGCATGAGGACATTCAGCATCACCCAAAACCCCATAGGAAAGCATTGTATAGTGCTTTCCTATGGGGGAAGTACTAATGCGGGTGCACCCATTACCGCGCATGTGCATTAGGTATCCGCTGCCCTATTGTGGGGGGTGGCTCTTGAAGGAGGTGGGCACTGTAGGGAGCTATAGTGCCAGGAAAACAAAGTTGTTTGCCTGGGACTTTACTTTCCCTTTAAATTGGTATGGTGTCCGGATCACTCGTACCTCAAGTGTCTTATTGTTATACTAACAATTGATTATTGCGGGACAAAAATACACTTTCTGCATACATTTTTACAGTGCTGTTGCCCAAAAAAAGGGAGTTTTGAATATTTGCACTATTTGTATTGCACAGTTAAAAAAGATCTAAATGTTTGCACTATTTTCTACACTTTTACAAGATCACTACAATTCCACTAATTTAATTGCACCATTTACAAGATTTTAACTCATGCACTTTATCCATTCTACACGTTAAACTGACTGGCATTTTTTATCACCCTTTTTCTTTATAAATATGTATAAGGTCCTTGTTTGCCATCTGCTGGTCATTCTAGCACATTCATTCTGTTGATAATGCAATCTAACCATAGCTGACTTAGAGAATGTTGTCCAGTGCAGCTATTCTGACCTTAAATTTCAATTTTACTTTGAATTTACATTGCATTCTCACTTTAGTGAATAATCCTGCTAGAACTGTATTCTCTTGGCAGAGTAAAGTGTTAATCTACTTACAGAGTAATGCTTTTCCCTTAGACTTCAATAGCATAAATGCTATTCAGTAAGCACATTAAACCTTTACTGTGTTAATAAAAATCCTGCCCCTAGTGCAGCAAAAACGTACTAATCAATTGATTTGATTTAACATTTTCATTAAACATGAAGCATAAAACGGCAGACAGTTGTAACCTCAACTAACATGCTGTGTTTACTATAAATCAAGCCACAAGGCGCAGACATAGTGGAAAGAAAAGGCCACAGCCCTATTATTTACTAATTAAAATAGTCATTGCTCCAATTATCATAAAATATACATTGAACCTTATAACATTAGGCAATGAACATCTTTTCAACACATGGTTAACATAACCATAAATAACTTCCAGATCATAAATAACATAATTACCATTAACAATTTAACCTTTCCAGCACCAGCTTGGTCCAAGGGATCCCTGTGTTGTAACCGATCCAACTGCTGGGATAGACCAGTCAACCCAGACTCTCTTCTAGCTCAAAACATCTCACCAGGCATCCATTAGACTATCACTACATCCTCGTTGTGATGCCATAGACCATCCCCAGAAGCAAGCTACCACCAAGGCGGCGAAAACGATCTCCTCCGGCACTGGCATCCTTGTGACCCAACACCTCTGAAAGAGAAAGAAAAACTGCCAGAGTGTAAAAATAGCATTTCAGCACCCCGAGCCCCTCAAACCCCTAACATCCCTCCCCCTTATTATGTCCACCAGACAATACAGCCTAGCTTAGCACAAACTGTCAAGGCCCTCCTCTCACCAAGCCTCCACTAGGCTATCGCAACATCCTCATTGCAAGCCAAGGCCCTATTGGATAACTCCATCCAACAAAAATAAGGCCTTTTCTACCACCTCCTGTAATCCCAAGAGAAAAAAATCCCAACCGAGGTACAATAAATGGACCACATCTGCAGCAATGAGGCTCATATGCTCACCTTACAGGTGGCAATGCCTCACCACAACAGCCTTCAATTTTCTAGTGAAAATGGGCATTGACTTTTTCACTTTCCCCCTGCTTCACTCCATTGCCCAGACATCCCACAAAAACCTCCACCACACCCTAGGTGCCATCTTGGACTAAACCAGTTTTACCCAAGGGACGATTTCCACAATACGCAACATGTCCTTCTGCATCACCTGCGCCAATTCCATCTGTGTAACCAGCCCTATTTCGTTTCCCCCAGCATGAATCATTATGATGTCAGGTGGGCTCTCACGGCAAATGGAACACAGCACCATAGGCAAATCCCCTTTGCATACCCTACTCCCCGAACCACTTCACCTGCAACAGCTCTGTAGGAGAGCCCAGCTGCAAGCACCGTAACCTAATTATGGCTCCCCTTTTAGCCAGTACACAAAAGAGTGGTAGATGATCCAGGCCACATATTTCACCACCATAATGAAAGAAAGGGAAAACCTACCAACATTACCACATCAGACCCCAGATCACAGTGAATGATGTGGCCGAACAAATATCCAGAATCTATTGGATTCAATGCATCTCTATGAGGAGATGCTGATTGGCCAGGGCTGTGTTTAAATCATGCTGGCTCTGCCCCTGATCTGTCTCTTTGTCAGTCTCAGCCAATCCTATGGGAAAGCATTGTGATTGGATCAGGCCAGCACTTCTAATGATGTCAGCAGACTGCTTGTTTTTTTTTAGGCAAACAGCATGCAGAGTTACAGCTTCTGGCTTGAATACAGTAAGATTTTGGAGGCATGAGGGGCCCAGGGGGGCTAGATGGTGGTGTTAACACTATAGGGTCAGGAATACATGTTTGTGTTCCTGAACTATAGTGATCCTTTAAACTTTGCCCTATCATGGTTTCTGTTTCAGTACCCTTTAGTGCATTCTTTGATCTATTGTGTTTATTCTGATATTGACCTTGGCTTTGTATCTGACTCTGAATTTATTTTTAACCCTTTCCTGTGTTGTATGCCTGTCTGACTGATTACCGTGTACCTGACTTGCTATCGATATCTCTCCGTTACCTTCACCTTGTCTCATCTCTGATTTCGCTTTTTCTCTGTTGAACGTTTAGCCTGGCCATTCTAAGGCCTGGCAATATGTTATTTCCTAATCTTGTCCCTTTCTATCCTAAACTCTGCGTGTTGGGGTATTACACCGTGACAGTATATAATAAATATTTGTATATGCTTAGTTGATTAATATAGATGTATCCATTCTATACATACATATTTAGTTGCTATATATCATATGCAAATATTGCTATGGCAAGTTCTAGAACAGTAAATTACAAGGTATTTACATGTGTTTCTATAAATTAATGTATGTCTCATATCTAATGGTAGGACATATTTACATTTGCTTCATTATTTAAGACACATAGATGTACATTTTCCATACATATAGATTTACATTCTTGTTTTATGAATGACAAGCAGCAATAATGCTGCGTGGAAACAAATTGGTTTCTTGAAAACACCAGTGTATTTAAGTCTCTTTCTGATAAGTGCTTATTTAGGCCATTATTGCTGACAAGATGATTGCTTGACAACATTATTGGGCATAATTAAAGGCAGACGATCCATGACATTTTTAGAGGATCTTCTTTTTTTTTACTCTTAAACTTTGCCTCTGTAAAGAAACTTTTGGAGGCATTGGTCCTGATAATTTATTGTAGAGTGTCAGGAGATTTAGGCACAAAGCAAAATGAGCACAAGATTGGGCAAAATGGCGATCAGACAGAAAGTGAGGGACCTAGGGCAGAGAAACTGTCTGCCTCAAGTAATACAGCCTTGTTTTGACAGCTGCATCCTCAGTAATGGAAATTTAAAAAAAAAAAAAAAAAAATAGAGAACTCATCACAAAATTCATATGTCACGTTTGTTCCTTCTGTGTCTCTGCATGCTCCTACCTTTCCCCGTTCCGTGCCCCTCTTTGTTTCTTTGCATTCAATTGTGTTTCTTCCTATGACCACACTCCTCTCCATTTATTCCTGATATGAAATGTGGTCTCTCAGCATTGCAATGGCAGAGACCTGAGTCATTCCATCCATACATATTCAGGGGTGTTACATTGCAGTAATGTGTTTTAATAAGTGACGAAGATAAGACATCACTAAGCACTCAAGTTGGTAAGAGGCCTAGCCTAAAGGGATAGGTGTCTGTCATCATTAGTCCACAGTTTCACTATAATTAGAGTTTAGAGTTATGGAATTTAGCACTTCTTACAGGACATTTAGATGCTTTACTAAATATATATATATATATTTTTTTTCTTGTTTAATATTTTGCTTTTATTATTATAAAAAAGACAAGACATAATACATTTTACTAAATATAGACACAATAAATATTACATTATTTGAGTATTATTGATAACCCTGACAGGAATCTCTAGATCCTTCTCACTTTTCCTTTCTCCTTTTCCCCTCCATTCCCTTTTCCATCTCATAATATAATATGACATACAAAAAATACACTTAGCAATATTTCCAGCTAAGAGAACAGGGGAGCCAGGATAAACTTCTATTAACTTTTTACATTCCTTTTAGACATTAAGATACCTTTAGAACAATGTAAGCCGGGTTTTTCATTCCTATTTTACCGAATACATTTAGTATATACTTTAAATTTGCTGTATGATGCCGAGCCATTCTTTCATTGTGTTTGGTTCTTTAACTATACCAATCTCCATTTTTATCTGATAGATTACTTGTAATTTAGCTTCCTCCCAGACTGGGACTTCACTAGATTTCCATTTTCTAGCAATTCATATTTTAGCTGCTAACAGGATATGTATTACCATTGCAGCATATTGATCAAAATTCTGAATTATATATAGTTGTAGCAAGAAAATATCTGGCTTTATATCAAAATTAATTTTAGTCAGTGATTTAATCTTTAAGGCTATCATTGGCCAATACATTTTAATTGCTCCACACTCCCACCATATATGCATCATTCCTGCCTTATGAACCCCACAGCGCCAGCATTTATCGGAGGCATCTATATACATTTTAGCTAGCCTATCTGGCATTAAATACAACCTATTCATAATTTTGTACTGGAGTTCCACTAAATTAAGACAATGTACATTCTTTGTGAGTAAATGTAAGGCCTTCTTCCAGTCTTCATAACTTATAATGGTACATAGCTCCTTTTCCCATTTATTTATTACTTGGCAGATAATTTTTTACGGGTCTTTTTCAATTAGATTAAAGCATTTTGAAACCAGTTTTTTAATAGTATTTTGATTTTTTAATAGTTCTTCAAGTATTAATTGTTTACCAGAATAGTTTTTGGGTAAATGCTCTTTAAGATAGCCCTTTATTCTCATATAGATAAATATTTCTTTAGTCTGCAGCTTATACTCATCTACTAGAGCATTGGAATCTTTTACTTTACCATGCTCTACTATATTATTTATTTTCTTAATCCCTGATTTAATCCAGCTCTGTATATTTAGATCTGCAATATTATTTTGCAGATATCTAAGATCAATACTAGTAATACGTTTATCTTGTAAATCCAGATCTTTTCTTAATTTATTCCATATAAGTATAATATTATTTAGAATCAGACCCTTGTAAGTATATCTCTGTCGGTACTTATATTTATTATCTGTTTTCCATAAAAGGGAGCATAGATCTTCATTTATTTCATTATTAAGTAAGCTCTGCTCCACTTTATACCAGAATTGATCTTTGGCTAAATCGGATTGGGTTATTATTGCTTGGGCTATATTACATGCTCTCCACGTTTGACTAAGCTGTGGGATTCCCAGTCCTCCTGATTTTATCTTTAACATTGAATGATTACGACTTAATCTTGGACGTTTTCCACCCCATATAAATCAGTTAAAAATTGATTGTGCTAAGGAGAGCCAGCTTTCTGCACAATAGAGAGGTATCATGCGGAAGAGATAAACCCATTTTGGATATATATAGAATTTTATCATATTTATTCATCCCCACCAAGATGCCTCTATTCCCTTCCATTTTTTCAAAGTTTTTCCTATATCTTTCAATAATTTTAAGAAATTGTGTTCCATCATTCTATTTGGCTCATTAGTAATCTCTATACCCAGAACTTCTATGGAATTCTTTTTACAATCAAGTCCGAATTTGTCAAATAGATTTCGCTTGGTACTTAACGTGAGATTAAACGGGAGTACAACTGACTTATTTAAATTTAATTTATATCCTGAGTATAGTGAAAATTCCTTTATAACATCCATGGATATCAAGGGGTCCGTCAGTGTGAGTACCACGTCATCCGCGTACATTGTGAGCTTTAATGATTCTCCCTCTAATTCTACTCCTTTTATAGAATCATTATCTCTAATTTTTGTGCTAGGGGTTCGAGACTTATCAGGTATAAAAGTGGGGGACACCCCTGCCTTGTTCCATTTGTCAACTGAAACCACTCTGAAAAGAAACCACTTCCTACAACCCTAGCTGTTGGGACTGTGTATAAGGCCATGATAGCCTTAGTAATATTGCCATAGATTCCAAAACTAAGTAATGCGTTCTCCAGAAAATCCCACCTTACCCTGTCAAACGCCTTTTCGGCATCTAATGACAGGGCAAGGAGGGGTAAATTCCTTCTATTTGCCAGATCTGCGACATCTATCAGTCTTCTAATATTAAAAATTGGGAATCTACTAGTTAGGAACCCCACTTGATCTTGATGAATAATAGTTGGTATTATATTAGAAATCCTATCTGCTAGTACAGAGGAATATATTTTGATATCACTATTTAACAGTGAAATGGGTCTATAATTTGTTACTAGTTCCGGGTTTTATCAGGCTTTAGAATAGGAACTATATGAGCCTTTAGCAATTCTCTGAGGATATTTCCGTGTAACATAAAGTCATTGAACATTTTAGTAAGCGGGTCTATAATATTTCCCTTAAAAATTCTGTAGAAACAATTACTGAACCCGTCCGGTCCTGGCGCCTTTTTTTATTTAATTTTTTTAATTACAATTTCTACTTCACTTTGTAGGATAGGTTAATTTAATAATGTCAATTGGGCCTCTGTTATACATGGGAGTTTACGTTGAGAGAAAAATTCAGAGATCTTATAGGTACCATTTCTCCCTGGTAGATTATATAGGTCTGACTAATACTTCTGAAAGGCATTACCGATCTTATCTGGTGACAGAATTACTTCTTCTCCGTTTATTTTTAATTTAGAGATAATTTTTTTAGCTTTTTCCTTTTTTAATCTATTTGTTAATAATTTATCCGCTTTATTCCCTTTATAATACCAAGTTCTTTTTAGACGTTGTAAGGCTAGATTCAAATTATTTATCAAGATATTGTTAATTATCTCTTTTATTTCTTTTAATTCTTCACTACTTTTAATCGAAGGACTATTCTTATTCTGTTTTTCCAAGCTATCATATTCGATATATAGCTGTGATAAATTTTGTGAATTTTTTTTTTCCTCTGTACCCATTTTTATGAAGCTTCCCCTAATTGTGCATTTAAATGCACACCAAAGCATAGACAGTGATATCTCTGGATTATTATTTTCTCTAAAGTCATCTTCTATAGCTTTTTGTATTATATCCACATTTTGATTTTTTTTTTAGTAAATATTCATTCAATCTCCAGTTAGATCTAGTTTTGACAAATTCATCTTTGATAACCAAAATTAATGCATTATGGTCTGACCATGCAATGTTGGTAATTAAAATCTTCTTAACCATTCTAGCAATATTAATTTCTGTCAATATGTAATCTATTCTTGAGTAGACTTGATGTGGAAAGGAGAAACATGTATAATCATTTTCCATAGGATGCCATATGCGCCAAATATCTATAAGGCCTGCCTTTTTGATAGTCTCATTAAATCTTAGGGAAGATTGTTTTAAATATCCTTTGTTCTCATTATTATTTAGTTTATTTCTATCCATAATAGGATCCAACAGACAGTTGAAATCTCCCATATATATTATTTTTCCCTGTTTAATTTTATCAACTTTATCCACAATTTTAATTCAGGAGGCTTATGAAGGCTTTATTTGGTGCATATAAATTTACAATAGTGTATACCTGATTATTTAACTCACAAATTATTATAATGACTCTTCCTTCAGTATCAGAGACTTGATGAATTAGTTTAAAGTCTATTTTTGCAGATATTATTATTGCTACCCCTCCTTTCTTGTTTTTAAGCATAGAGGATTTGAAAATAAATGGAAATTCTTTTGAGCTAAGTCTATCTTTCTCTTTTTCTAACCAATAGGTCTCTTGTATTCCACAGATATGTATTGATTCCTTCCTAATAAAGTATGTAAGAATAACTATTTTTTTTGCGGTGAATTTAACCCTCTTACATTCAAGGATGCTACTCTAAGCATGTCTTGATTCTAACTAGCTCCCTTTTCTCCAGCATGGACAACAAACACATAACGTGACATACATAACATTGCAGCCCTACAATTAACATTAAAATACTCGGTTCCTTTCCCATAGGAACCATCTTTACCCCTGTATTCCTATATCAGAAGGGAAATAATGTACAAAGTTAACCGCTCTAGACGGTTAGGTGATGGGATATACTAACAATTTATCCAAACCACAAGTTACCGTATATTTATAAAAAAAAAAAAAATCATATTTAAATTTGATATGAGCCTTATATAGGTGATTTTAACAGATACTATTTTATTGTGATTAGACCTATTTATATATATTTTTTTCTTTCCCTTATCAGCTTTTTCCTTTCTCCCAATTTCTTCATCAGTGTATATGTCTAAAACCTACTTATGTGTTATTCTCATCTCTTCACTAATACTTACTATCATAATTCTTATATGTTGATTTTATTGATTCATATACCCTTATTTTTATGATTACTTTTATTTTTACAATGTGCTATTTGTAGGTGATCATTCAATTTATTCTCTTAAATATTTAATCTAATTTCAATACACAACGTGCCCCTTACTATAAGTAAACTATTGTTGCTTTTTACTAATTAAATCAGGTCATATATCTATCTACTAATTGTGTACTATAAAGTGAGTATTATCTCTTTTTTACTTTCATTTACACCCATTACTCTTTTATTTATAACAATTAAAAAAAAAAAGAAATACATGAAGAAATAATAAGTTTTCCCTTATTCCTCTCTTTTACTTTTCTTTTCTATTTTTTCAGATTTTTTCACCTTTTAAGTGGGAAAATATGTAAGAGATCCTGCTTGGGCGTGGAACTACCACGGAGTCACCTCTCCCCGTCCCCCTTCGGAGGGAGAAGGAGAGGGCAATCCAAAGTAGGCCCATACGTCCGCTATTTAACATTTTCCTGGATCCATTTTTGCAAACTCTGGACTTCCCGAAACATTTCAACTTTTTCTCTATATAAGAATCTTAAACCGACTGGAAATAGCCATGTATACTTAATTCCCAGGTCCCTTAATTTAAGAGTACATTGTGAATAATTCTTTCTAGACATTCTAGTACTTCTAGATAAATCATTGAATATTTTGATTGGTTCATATTTAGAGCCATGTAAAGATTTAGATCTCATTGCCGTCATGATTTCTTGTTTAAGTCTATATGAACTTAATGCTGCAATGAAATCTCTTGGAGTTTGAGTTGAAATATTACTGGGGTTTGGAATTCTATGGATCCTTTCTGTGCAATATAGACTGTTGTTTTGATGTAGTCCCAGGAATTTGCAGAATTCTTTCAGATATTCCTCCAGCCATCCTGATGTCACTTCTTCTTGGATTCCTCTTATTCTGATATTATTCCTCCTTGCTCTATCTTCATTATCGGTAATCTTGACTTCCAATTAGTGATGTACCGAACTGTTCGCCAACGAATAGTTCCCGGCGAACATAGCATGTTTGCTTTCGCCATGGCGGGCGAACAAATGCACGGTTCGATCCGCCCCCTATTCGTCATCATTGAGTAAACTTTGACCCTGTGCCTCACAGTCAGCAGACACATTCCAGCCAATCAGCAGCAGACCCTCCCTTCCAGACCCTCCCACCTCCTGTACAGCATCCATTTTAGATTCATTCTGAAGCTGCATTCTTAGATAGAGGAGGGAAAGTGTAGCTTCTGCTCATTTGATAGGGAAATGTATAGCTAGGCTAGTGTATTCAGTGTCCACTACAGTCCTGAAGGACTCATCTGATCTCTGCTGTAAGGACAGCACCCCAAAAAGCCCTTTTTTGGGCTAGAACATCAGTCTGCTTTTTTTTCCTGTGTAATCTAATTGCAGTTGCCTGCCTGCCAGCTTCTGTGTCAGGCTCACAGTGGATACTGTGCCCACTTCCCAGTGCCACCACTCATATATGGTGTCACAATAGCTTGCATTTAAAAACAATTTTTTTTTTCACTCTTATAGATTGAATAGCAGTTAGTTGTCTGCAAGCGTCTGTGTGTCAGGCCAACAGCTCTGCAAACCGCTGCCAGTGCACAGTGCCACTCATATCTGGTGTCACAATAGCGTGCATTTAAAACCCCCAAAACTTTTTTCACTGTAATAGATTGAATAGCAGTTAGTTGTCTGCAAGCGTCTGTGTGTCATGCCAACAGCGTGTACTCTACCAACCTCTGCCAGTGTACATTGCCACTCAAATCTGGTGTCACAATAGCATGCATTTAAAACCAAAAAACGTTTTCACTGTTATGGATTGAACAGCAGTTAGTTGTCTGCAAGCGGTTGTCAGGCCTACAGCGTGTACTCTGCCAACCTCTGTCAGTGCACATTGCCACTCTTATCTGGTGTCGAAATAGAATGCATTTAAAAACCCAAAAACTTTTTTTACTGTTATAGATTGAATAGCACTTAGTTGTCTGCAAGCGGGTGTCACGCCTACAGCGTGTACTCTGCCAACCTCTGCCAGTGCCCATTGCCACTCATATCTGGTGTCACAATAGCGTGCATTTAAAACCAAAAAACTTTTTTCACTGTTATAGATTGAATAGCAGTTACTTGTCTTCAAGCGGGTGTGTCGGGCCTACAGCGTGTACTCTGCCAACCTCTGCCAGTGCACATTGCCACTCTTATCTGGTGTCGCAATAGATTGCATTTACAAACCAAAAAGCTTTTTTCACTGTTATAGATTGAATAGCAGTTAGTTGTCTTCAAGCGGGTGAGTCAGGCCTACAGCGTGTACTCTGCCAACCTCTGCCAGTGCACATTGCCACTCTTATCTGGTGTCACAAAAGCATGCATTTAAAACCAAAAAACTTTTTTCACTGTTATAGATTGAATAGCAGTTAGTTGTCTTCAAGCGGGTGTCAGGCCTGCAGCGTGTACTCTGCCAACCTCTGCCAGTGCACATTGCCACTCATATCTGGTGTCACAATAGCGTGCATTTAAAACCCAAAAACATTTTTCACTGTTATAGATTGAATAGCAGTTACTTGTCTTCAAGCGGGTGTGTCAGGCCTACAGCGTGTACTCTGCCAACCTCTGCCAGTGCCCATTGCCACTCATATCTGGTGTCACAATAGCGTGCATTTAAAACCAAAAAACTTTTTTCACTGTTATAGATTGAATAGCAGTTACTTGTCTTCAAGCGGGTGTGTCGGGCCTACAGCGTGTACTCTGCCAACCTCTGCCAGTGCACATTGCCACTCTTATCTGGTGTCGCAATAGATTGCATTTAAAAACCAAAAAACTTTTTTCACTGTTATAGATTGAATAGCAGTTAGTTGTCTGCAAGCGGATGTCAGGCTTACAGCGTGTACTCTGCCAACCTCTGCCAGGGCACATTGCCGCTCAAATCTGGTGTCACAATAGCGTGTCCATTAAAAACCCAAAAACTTTTTTCACTGTTATAGATTGAATAGCAGTTACTTGTCTTCAAGAGGGTGTATCAGGCCTACAGCGTGTACTCTTCCAACCTCTGCCAGTGCACATTGCCACTCTTATCTGGTGTCGCAATAGATTGCATTTAAAAACCACAAAAACGTTTTTCACTGTTATAGATTGAATAGCAGTTAGTTGTCTGCAAGCGGGTGTAAGGCCTACAGCATGTACTCTGCCAACCTCTGCCAGTGCACATTGCCACTCATATCTGGTGTCACAATAGCGTGCATTTCAAACCAAAAAAACTTTTTCACTGTTATAGATTGAATAGCAGTTAGTTGTCTTCAAGCGGGTGTCAGGCCTACAGCGTGTACTCTGCCAACCTCTGCCAGTGCACATTGCCACTCATATCTGGTGTCACAAAAGCGTGCATTTAAAACCCAAAAAACGTTTTTCACTGTTATAGATTGAATATCAGTTACTTGTCTTCAAGCGGGTGTGTCAGGCCTACCGCGTGTACTCTGCCAACCTCTGCCAGTGCACATTGCCACTCTTATCTGGTGTCGCAATAGATTACATTTACAAACCAAAAAGCTTTTTTCACTGTTATAGATTGAATAGCAGTTAGTTGTCTTCAAGCGGGTGAGTCAGGCCTACAGCGTGTACTCTGCCAACCTCTGCCAGTGCACATTGCCACTCTTATCTGGTGTCACAAAAGCATGCATTTAAAACCAAAAAACTTTTTTCACTGTTATAGATTGAATAGCAGTTAGTTGTCTTCAAGCGGGTGTCAGGCCTGCAGCGTGTACTCTGCCAACCTCTGCCAGTGCACATTGCCACTCATATCTGGTGTCACAATAGCGTGCATTTAAAACCCAAAAACGTTTTTCACTGTTATAGATTGAATAGCAGTTACTTGTCTTCACGCGGGTGTGTCAGGCCTACAGCGTGTACTCTGCCAACCTCTGCCAGTGCACATTGCCACTCATATCTGGTGTCACAATAGCGCGCATTTAAAACAAAAAAGTTTTTCACTGTTATAGAATGAATAGCAGTTAGTTGTCTTCAAGCGGGTGTCAGGCCTACAGCGTGTACTCTGCCAACCTCTGCCAATGCACATTGCCACTCTTATCTGGTGTCACAATAGCATGCATTTAAAACCAAAAAACTTTTTTCACTGTTATAGATTGAATAGCAGTTAGTTGTCTTCAAGCGTGTGTCAGGCCTACAGCGTGTACTCTGCCAACCTCTGCCAGTGCACATTGCCACTCATATCTGGTGTCACAATAGCGTGCATTTAAAACCCAAAAACGTTTTTCACTGTTATAGATTGAATAGCAGTTACTTGTCTTCAAGCAGGCATGTCAGGCCTACAGCGTGTACTCTGCCAACCTCTGCCAGTGCACATTGCCACTCATATCTGGTGTCACAATAGCGCGCATTTAAAACAAAAAAACGTTTTAAACTGTTATAGATTGAATAACAGTTAGTTGTCTTCAAGCGGGTGTCAGGCCAACAGCGTGTACTCTGCCAACCTCTGCCAGTGCACATTGCCACTCATATCTGGTGTCACAATAGCGTGCATTTAAAACCCAAAAACTTTTTTCACTGTTATAGATTAAATAGCAGTTACTTGTCTTCAAGCGGGTGTGTCAGGCCTACAGCATGTACTCTGCCAACCTCTGCCAGTGCACATTGCCACTCTTATCTGGTGTCGCAATAGATTGCATTTAAAAACCAAAAAACTTTTTTCACTGTTATAGATTGAATAGCAGTTAGTTGTCTTCAAGCGGGTGTCAGGCCTACAGCGTGTACTCTGCCAACCTCTGCCAGTGCACATTGCCACTCTTATCTGGTGTCACAATAGCGTGCATTTAAAACCCCAAAACTTTTTTCACTGTTATAGATTGAATGGCAGTAAGTTGTCTTCAAGCGGGTGTCAGGCCTACAGCGTGTACTCTTCCAACCTCTGCCAGTGCACATTGACACTCATATCTGGTGTCACAATAACGTGCATTTAAAACCCCAAAACGTTTTTCACTGTTATAGATTGAATAGCAGTTACTTGTCTTCAAGCGGGTGTGTCAGGCCTGCAGCGTGTAATCTGCCAACCTCTGCCAGTGCACATTGCCACTCATATCTGGTGTCACAATAGCGCGCATTTAAAACCCAAAAACTTTTTTCACTGTTATAGATTGAATAGCAGTTAGTTGTCTTCAAGCGGGTGTCAGGCCAACAGCGTGTACTCTGCCAACCTCTGCCAGTGCACATTGCCACTCATATCTGGTGTCACAATAGCATGCATTTAAAACCCAAAACCTTTTTTCACTGTTATAGATTAAATAGCAGTTACTTGTCTTCAAGCGGGTGTGTCAGGCCTACAGCGTGTACTCTGCCAACCTCTGCCAGTGCACATTGCCACTCTTATCTGGTGTTGCAATAGATTGCATTTAAAAACCAAAAAACTTTTTTCACTGTTATAGATTGAATAGCACTTAGTTGTCTGCAAGCGGGTGTCAGGCCTACAGCGTGTACTCTGCCAACCTCTGCCAGTGCCCATTGCCACTCATATCTGGTGTCACAATAGCGTGCATTTAAAACCAAAAAACTTTTTTCACTGTTATAGATTGAATAGCAGTTACTTGTCTTCAAGCGGGTGTGTCGGGCCTACAGCGTGTACTCTGCCAACCTCTGCCAGTGCACATTGCCACTCTTATCTGGTGTCGCAATAGATTGCATTTAAAAACCAAAAAACTTTTTTCACTGTTATAGATTGAATAGCAGTTAGTTGTCTGCAAGCGGATGTCAGGCTTACAGCGTGTACTCTGCCAACCTCTGCCAGGGCACATTGCCGCTCAAATCTGGTGTCACAATAGCGTGTCCATTAAAAACCCAAAAACTTTTTTCACTGTTATAGATTGAATAGCAGTTACTTGTCTTCAAGCGGGTGTGTCAGGCCTACAGCGTGTACTCTGCCAACCTCTGCCAGTGCACATTGCCACTCTTATCTGGTGTCGCAATAGATTGCATTTAAAAACCACAAAAACGTTTTTCACTGTTATAGATTGAATAGCAGTTAGTTGTCTGCAAGCGGGTGTAAGGCCTACAGCATGTACTCTGCCAACCTCTGCCAGTGCACATTGCCACTCATATCTGGTGTCACAATAGCGTGCATTTCAAACCAAAAAAACTTTTTCACTGTTATAGATTGAATAGCAGTTAGTTGTCTTCAAGCGGGTGTCAGGCCTACAGCGTGTACTCTGCCAACCTCTGCCAGTGCACATTGCCACTCATATCTGGTGTCACAAAAGCGTGCATTTAAAACCCAAAAAACGTTTTTCACTGTTATAGATTGAATATCAGTTACTTGTCTTCAAGCGGGTGTGTCAGGCCTACCGCGTGTACTCTGCCAACCTCTGCCAGTGCACATTGCCACTCTTATCTGGTGTCGCAATAGATTACATTTACAAACCAAAAAGCTTTTTTCACTGTTATAGATTGAATAGCAGTTAGTTGTCTTCAAGCGGGTGAGTCAGGCCTACAGCGTGTACTCTGCCAACCTCTGCCAGTGCACATTGCCACTCTTATCTGGTGTCACAAAAGCATGCATTTAAAACCAAAAAACTTTTTTCACTGTTATAGATTGAATAGCAGTTAGTTGTCTTCAAGCGGGTGTCAGGCCTGCAGCGTGTACTCTGCCAACCTCTGCCAGTGCACATTGCCACTCATATCTGGTGTCACAATAGCGTGCATTTAAAACCCAAAAACGTTTTTCACTGTTATAGATTGAATAGCAGTTACTTGTCTTCAAGCGGGTGTGTCAGGCCTACAGCGTGTACTCTGCCAACCTCTGCCAGTGCACATTGCCACTCATATCTGGTGTCACAATAGCGCGCATTTAAAACAAAAAAGTTTTTCACTGTTATAGAATGAATAGCAGTTAGTTGTCTTCAAGCGGGTGTCAGGCCTACAGCGTGTACTCTGCCAACCTCTGCCAATGCACATTGCCACTCTTATCTGGTGTCACAATAGCATGCATTTAAAACCAAAAAACTTTTTTCACTGTTATAGATTGAATAGCAGTTAGTTGTCTTCAAGCGTGTGTCAGGCCTACAGCGTGTACTCTGCCAACCTCTGCCAGTGCACATTGCCACTCATATCTGGTGTCACAATAGCGTGCATTTAAAACCCAAAAACGTTTTTCACTGTTATAGATTGAATAGCAGTTACTTGTCTTCAAGCAGGCATGTCAGGCCTACAGCGTGTACTCTGCCAACCTCTGCCAGTGCACATTGCCACTCATATCTGGTGTCACAATAGCGCGCATTTAAAACAAAAAAACGTTTTTAACTGTTATAGATTGAATAACAGTTAGTTGTCTTCAAGCGGGTGTCAGGCCAACAGCGTGTACTCTGCCAACCTCTGCCAGTGCACATTGCCACTCATATCTGGTGTCACAATAGCGTGCATTTAAAACCCAAAAACTTTTTTCACTGTTATAGATTAAATAGCAGTTACTTGTCTTCAAGCGGGTGTATCAGGCCTACAGCATGTACTCTGCCAACCTCTGCCAGTGCACATTGCCACTCTTATCTGGTGTCGCAATAGATTGCATTTAAAAACCAAAAAACTTTTTTCACTGTTATAGATTGAATAGCAGTTAGTTGTCTGCAAGCGGATGTCAGGCTTACAGCGTGTACTCTGCCAACCTCTGCCAGGGCACATTGCCGCTCAAATCTGGTGTCACAATAGCGTGTCCATTAAAAACCCAAAAACTTTTTTCACTGTTATAGATTGAATAGCAGTTACTTGTCTTCAAGAGGGTGTGTCAGGCCTACAGCGTGTACTCTGCCAACCTCTGCCAGTGCACATTGCCACTTTTATCTGGTGTCGCAATAGATTGCATTTAAAAACCACAAAAACGTTTTTCACTGTTATAGATTGAATAGCAGTTAGTTGTCTGCAAGCGGGTGTAAGGCCTACAGCATGTACTCTGCCAACCTCTGCCAGTGCACATTGCCACTCTTATCTGGTGTCACAATAGCGTGCATTTAAAACCCAAAAACTTTTTTCACTGCTATAGATTGAATAGCAGTTACTTGTCTTCAAGCGGGTGTTTCAAGCCTACAGCGTGTACTCTGCCAACCTCTGCCAGTGCACATTGCCACTCATATCTGGTGTCACAATAGTGTGCATTTAAAACCCAAAAACTTTTTCCACTGTTATAGATTGAATAGCAGTTACTTGTCTTCAAGCGGGTGTTTCAAGCCTACAGCGTGTACTCTGCCAACCTCTGCCAACCTCTGCCAGTGCACATTGACACTGGTGTCACAATAGCGTGCATTTAAAACCCAAAAACTTTTTTCACTGTTATGGATTGAATAGCAGTTAGTTGTCTTCAAGCGGGTGTCAGGCCAACAGCGTGTACTCTGCCAACCTCTGCCAGTGCACATTGCCACTCATATCTGGTGTCACAATAGCGTGCATTTAAAACCCCAAAACTTTTTTCACTGTTATAGATTAAATAGCAGTTAGTTGTCTGCAAGCGGGTGTCAGGCCTACAGCGTGTACTCTGCCAACCTCTGCCAGTGCACATTGACACTCTTATCTGGTGTCGCAATAGATTGCATTTAAAAACAAAAAAACTTTTTTCACTGTTATAGATTGAATAGCAGTTAGTGGTCTGCAAGCGGGTGTCAGGCCTACAGCGTGTACTCTGCAAACCTCTGCCAGTGCACATTGCCACTCATATCTGGTGTCACAATAGCGTGCATTTAAAACCAAAACACTTTTTTCACTGTTATAGATTAAATAGCAGTTACTTGTCTTCAAGCGGGTGTGTCAGGCCTACAGCATGTACTCTGCCAACCTCTGCCAGTGCACATTGCCACTCTTATCTGGTGTCGCAATAGATTGCATTTAAAAACCAAAAAACTTTTTTCACTGTTATAGATTGAATAGCAGTTAGTTGTCTGCAAGCGGATGTCAGGCTTACAGCGTGTACTCTGCCAACCTCTGCCAGGGCACATTGCCGCTCAAATCTGGTGTCACAATAGCGTGTCCATTAAAAACCCAAAAACTTTTTTCACTGTTATAGATTGAATAGCAGTTACTTGTCTTCAAGAGGGTGTGTCAGGCCTACAGCGTGTACTCTGCCAACCTCTGCCAGTGCACATTGCCACTTTTATCTGGTGTCGCAATAGATTGCATTTAAAAACCACAAAAACGTTTTTCACTGTTATAGATTGAATAGCAGTTAGTTGTCTGCAAGCGGGTGTAAGGCCTACAGCATGTACTCTGCCAACCTCTGCCAGTGCACATTGCCACTCTTATCTGGTGTCACAATAGCGTGCATTTAAAACCCAAAAACTTTTTTCACTGCTATAGATTTAATAGCAGTTACTTGTCTTCAAGCGGGTGTTTCAAGCCTACAGCGTGTACTCTGCCAACCTCTGCCAGTGCACATTGCCACTCATATCTGGTGTCACAATAGCGTGCATTTAAAACCCAAAAACTTTTTCCACTGTTATAGATTGAATAGCAGTTACTTGTCTTCAAGCGGGTGTTTCAAGCCTACAGCGTGTACTCTGCCAACCTCTGCCAACCTCTGCCAGTGCACATTGACACTGGTGTCACAATAGCGTGCATTTAAAACCCAAATACTTTTTTCACTGTTATGGATTGAATAGCAGTTAGTTGTCTTCAAGCGGGTGTCAGGCCAACAGCGTGTACTCTGCCAACCTCTGCCAGTGCACATTGCCACTCATATCTGGTGTCACAATAGCGTGCATTTAAAACCCCAAAACTTTTTTCACTGTTATAGATTAAATAGCAGTTAGTTGTCTGCAAGCGGGTGTCAGGCCTACAGCGTGTACTCTGCCAACCTCTGCCAGTGCACATTGACACTCTTATCTGGTGTCGCAATAGATTGCATTTAAAAACAAAAAAACTTTTTTCACTGTTATAGATTGAATAGCAGTTAGTGGTCTGCAAGCGGGTGTCAGGCCTACAGCGTGTACTCTGCAAACCTCTGCCAGTGCACATTGCCACTCATATCTGGTGTCACAATAGCGTGCATTTAAAACCAAAACACATTTTTCACTGTTATAGATTGAATAGCAGTTAGTTGTCTTCAAGCAGGTGTCAGGCCTACAGTGTGTACTCTGACAACCTCTGCAAGTGGACATTGCCACTCATATCTGGTGTCACAATAGCGTGCATTTAAAACCCCAAAACTTTTTTCACTGTTATCGATTGAATAGCAATTACTTGTCTTCAAGCGGGTGTGTCAGGCCTACAGCGTGTACTCTGCCAACCTCTGCCAGTGCATATTGCCACTCATATCTGGTGTCACAATAGCGTGCATTTAAAACCCAAAAACGTTTTTCACTGTTATAGATTGAATAGCAGTTACTTGTCTTCAAGCGGGTGTGTCAGTCCTACAGCGTGTACTCTGCCAACCTCTGCCAGTGCACATTGCCACTCTTATCTGGTGTCGCAATAGATTGCATTTAAAAAACATAAAACCTTTTTCACTCTTATAGATTGAATAGCAGTCAGTTGTCTTCAAGCGGGTGTCAGGCCTACAGCGTGTACTCTGCCAACCTCTGCCACTGCACAGTGCCACTCATATCTGGTCTCACAGTAGCTCGCACGCATAGTACCACTAATCCAAAAAAAACAGGAGGCAGAGGCAGGTCACCCCGCAGGGGCCATCATGGTGCTGTGATTCCCTTTTGCCCTAGAATAATGCCCAATTTTCAGAGGCCACGTACCCTGAACTTGAAAAGTTCTGAGGACATAGTTGACTGGTTAACACAGGACACCCAATCTTCTACAGCTTCCGCTCGGAACCTTGATGCACCATCCTCCTCCAGCTTAGCTTCGGGCACCTATCAAGATACCACTCACCCGCCTGCCGCCACCACCAACACTAGCACCACAGCCGCTTCACTTTATCTCTCAGAGGAGTTATTTACATATCCGTTTGTAGAAATGAGTGATGCGCAACCATTATTGCCAGAGGATGTAGACAACAGGGATATGTCTCAGTCAGGCAGCATTACACACATGGACATACGGTGTGATGATGATGATGTTGTACCCGCTGCTGCTTCCTTTGCTGAGTTGTCAGATACAAGTGAAGCGGTTGATGTAACGTGGGTGCCCGCTCGGCAAGAAGAAGAACAGTGCGAAAGTTCAGATGGGGAGACAAAGAGGAGGAGGAGACGAGTTGGAAGCAGGGGGAGGTCGTCGCAAGGAGCTAATGGCACAATCAGACAGTATGCATCGGCACGCGGGGTCAGCCCGACAGCACGCCAATCAACGCATGCTGTGTCCACCACCAGAATGCCGTCATTGCAGAGCTCAGCAGTGTGGCATTTTTTTTGTGTGGCAACAGCGATGTCATTTGCAACCTGTGCCAAAAGAAACTGAGTCGTGGGAAGTCCAACACCCACCTAGGTACAACTGCTTTGCGTAGGCACATGATCACACATCACAAACGCCTATGGGATCAACACATGAGTACAAGCAGCACACAAACTCAAAGCCGCCATCCTCCTCCTGGTCCAGCATCTTCAGCCACGTCAACCACTGCTGTCCTCCTTGCCCCCTCTCAACCATCCGCCACTCCGTCACTCGCCTTGAGCAGTTCCCGCTCATCTGCCCACAGTCAGGTGTCTGTCAAGGACATATTTGAGCGTAAGAAGCCAATGTCAGAAAGTCACCCCCTTGCACAGCGTCTGACAGCTGGCTTGTCTGAACTATTAGCCTGCCAGCTTTTACCATACAAGCTGGTGGAGTCTGAGGCGTTCAAAAAATTTGTAGCTATTGGGACACCGCAGTGGAAGGTACCCGGACAAAATTTCTATTCACAAAAGGCAATCCCCAACCTGTATTCGATTGTGCTAAAGGAAGTAATGGCATGTCTGGCACACAGTGTTGGGGCAAGGGTCCATCTGACCACTGATACCTGGTCTGCAAAGCATGGTCAGGGCAGGTATACCACCTACACTGCGCATTGGGTAAACCTGCTGACGGCTGCCAAGCATGGAATGCGTGGCTCTGCAGAGGAGTTGGTGACACCGCCACGACTTGCAGGCAGGCCTGCTGCCACCTCCTCTACTCCTCCTACTCCATCCTCTTCCATAACCTCCTCGGCTGAGTCCTCTTCTGCTGCTGCGTCTTGCTCCACATCAATGGCACCCCCCCAGCTCCCAAGGTATCATTCCACATCCCGGATATGACAGTGTCACGCCGTCTTGGGTTTGAATTGCTTGAAAGCAGAGGGTCACACCGGACAAGCACTCCTGTCCGCCCTGAACGCACAGGTGGAAAAGTGGTTGACTCCGCAGCAACTGGATATCGGCAAAGTGGTTTGTGACAACGGAACAAATTTGTTGGTTGCATTGAAGTTGGGCAAGTTGACACATGTGCCGTGCATGGCACATGTGTGTAATCTGATCGTACAACGCTTTGTGCATAAGTACACAGGCTTACAGGACGTCCTGAAGCCGGCCAGGAAGGTGTGTGGCCATTTCAGGCGTTCCTACATGGCCATGGCGCACTTTGCAGATATCCAGTGGCGAAACAACATGCCAGTGAGGCGCTTGATTTGCGACAGCCCGACACATTGGAATTCAACACTCCTAATGTTCGACCGCCTGCTCCAACAAGAAAACGCCGTTAATGAATATTTGTATGACCGGGGTGCTAGGACAGCCTCTGGGGAGCTGGGAATTTTTTTGCCACGTTACTGGACGCTCATGCGCAATGCCTGTAGGCTCATGCGTCCTTTTGAGGAGGTGACAAACCTAGTCAGTCGCACCGAAGGCACCATCAGCGACATCATACCATTTGTTTTCTTCCTGGAGCATGCCCTGTGAAGAGTGCTGGATCAGGCCGTAGATGAGCGTGAAGAGGAAGAGGAAGAGTTGTGGTCACCATCACCACCAGAAACAGCCTTATCAGCATCGCTTGCTGGACCTGCGGCAATACTGGAAGAGGATTGTGAGGAAGAGGAGTCAGAGGAGGAATGTGGCTTTGAGGAGGAGGAGAAAGACCAACCACAACAGGCATCCCAGGGTTCTCGTTGTCACCTATCTGGTACCCGTGGTGTTGTACGTGGCTGGGGGGAAGAACATACCTTCATTGAGATCACTGAGGAGGAGGAACAGGAAATGAGTAGCTTGGCATCCAACCTTGTGCAAATGGGGTCTTTCATGCTGTCGTGCCTGTTGAGCAACCCTCGTATAAAAAGGCTGAAGGAGAACGACCTGTACTGGGTGTCCATGCTACTAGACCCCCGGTATAAGCAGAAAGTGGCATAAATGTTACCGAATTACAACAAGTCGGAAAGGATGCAGCATTTGCAAAATAAATTAAAAAGTATGCTTTAAACAGCGTATAAGGGTGATGTCACAGCACAACGGGAATCTAACAGGGGAAGAGGTGAAAGTAAGCCTCCTCCTCCCTCAGGACGCTTTAAAGACGTGATGTTGATGGAGGACATGCAGAGCTTTTTAAGTCCTACGCATCGCCACAGCCCTTCGGGATCCACCCTCAGAGAACGACTCGACCGACAGGCAGCAGACTACCTCGCCTTAACTGCAGATATCGACACTATGAGGAGCGATGAACCCCTTGACTACTGGGTGTGCAGGCTTGACCTGTGGCCTGAGCTATCCCAATTTGCGATAGAACTTCTGGCCTGCCCCACTTCAAGTGTCCTGTCAAAAAGGACCTTCAGTGCAGCAGGAGGTATTGTCACTGAGAAGAGAAGTCGCCTAGGACAAAAAAGTCTAGATTACCTCACCTTTATTAAGATGAATGAGGGATGGATCCCGAAGGGACTAACACTGGGATATATATTCGACTAAAAAGGCCTGATGAGATGAGCGGCCTTGGGCTAAAAATGGTGACCCTATGTAGGGGGAACAGTCCCTTTCTGCTCTGTGTCAGTGTGTCTCAGGGTCCCTGAGGACAGGTGTCAATCCATATCTGCCAAGTGACCCTATGTAGGGGGAACAGTCCCTATTCTGCTCTGTGTCAGTGTGTATCAGGGTCTCTGAGGTCAGGTATCAATACATATCTACCAAGTGACCCTATGTAGGGGGAACAGTCCCTATTCTGCTCTGTGTCAGTGTGTATCAGGGTCTCTGAGGACAGGTGTCAATCCATATCTGCCAAGTGACCCTATGTAGGGGGAACAGTCCCTATTCTGCTCTGTGTCAGTGTGTATCAGGGTCCATGAGGACAGGTGTCAATTCATATCTGCCTAGTGACCCTATGTAGGGGGAACAGTCCCTATTCTGCTCTGTGTCAGTGTGTATCAGGGTCTCTGAGGACAGGTGTCAATCCATATGTCAAGGTGTCAATCCATATGTCAAGGTGTCAATATGTCATATGTCAGGAGTCAATCCATATCCATTGTGATTTAGGAATGTTAGGTGATTTATGCCCTTTATGGATTAAAACCAGACTCTGCATCAACTGTCTAATTTTCCATGGGAGTTTTGCCATGGATCCCCCTCCGGCATGCCACAGTCCAGGTGTTAGTCCCTTTGAAACAACTTTTCCATCACTATTGTGGCCAGAAAGAGTCCCTGTGGGTTTTAAAATTCACCTGCCCATTGAAGTCTATGGCGGTTCGCCCGGTTCGCCAGTTCGCGAACGTTTGCGGAAGTTCGCGTTCGCCATTCGCGAACCGAAAATTTTATGTTCGCGACATCACTACTTCCAATAACGCCATTTTCTTTTCCATCTGTAGTATCTTTTCTACCTGTAATCCTTGTTGTAATTTTAGATGCTCCATTTTATCTTCAATTAAGTTAACTTTGCCCGTTTGTCGGTGGTCATGACGTGCTGACGTGCTGACGTGCTGACGTGCTGATGTGCTGACGTTGTGACGAAGGAGGAGGTGTGGCACCTATGGGGAGTTTTGAGCGAGAGGAAAGCTCTGTTTGGCGGCTTATGAACTAGACCTTTTCCTCATTGTGTTCGTCCATTCCCTTGAAAATAAGACTCGTGCTTTTCCTACAAGCAAACTAATCTCAAAATTGCTGTGCACAGCTCGACATCAAGAAGGAAAAAGGAGGAGAAAAAGGAAAAAAGGAAAAAAAAAAGAGGAAAAGTAAGAGAAATCTATACAGGCCTGTTTGCCACGACTGTGTTTCCTCCATATGCTGGGCTCAGGTTGCTTGAGATCCATGAGGTGATCGCTCCTGTTGCTTGGAGGGGAGACAAACTCCTTTTTGGCGGTTCTTGTGGATTTGGTCGACCCAAAGAGGAGTATGCTGATTCTGGCAATTTTCCAGGGGTAACGTAAAAGAATTTGATTCAATATCCATATGTGTCCCTTTATAGGTGATTACTATCTAAATCTGAGTACGAATTATAAGCTACGTTCATTTTTTTTTTTGTGTAAAATGCTTGATATACAACTGCTCACATTGTTTAGTTCAAAGCAACACTAAACCATATCATTGTAAAAGTAAGGTGAACCAGAGAAAAGGAATAAGGCAATTAATTGGTGAGAGAGAAGGCTAGGAAGAGAAAAGAAGAAGGGATAAGGATAAGGGATTACAATAAAGGAGCAATAGTGCAAAAGAGCAAGAAAAAGAGTATAACGAACAAAGCTAAAGAAGAAAAGAGACTGCTCTGTAAATATTGCCCTTGGTGCAATATAATAATAAGTCAATTTAATTATGACCTCCAAAAATCATATGACCTAAAATCCACCACCAGAAAGGAGAAAAAAGAAAATGTACAAGATAAAACTCTCCCCACTTATTTTTTACCCCACCAGAAAACTGATAAACATAATGTTTTGAAACCCTCTATAGACGACACTATCACAAGTCAAGAGAGCTTAGAGTTAGATGCCAAAAAATGTTCTTCTGATAAAGAACCTATTACAACAACACAATTACAATTAAGTCTCAGTGCAAATCTGGAGAATATAAAAAAGGAACTGATCGTTATGGCAAATGGGATTAAACTGGAGATTAAACATGAAGTTAAACTACTAGCGGACAAATTACAGAAGTTTGAAGACCAAGTTAAAGAAATTAATTTTTGTGTAAATAATTTAAAAGTTGAAACTGAAAAATTACAACGTTGGACGCTAGACCTTGAACTTAAATTAAACTATCTGGAAGATCATAGCAGACGAAAAAATCTTCGCTTCAGAAATTTTACGGAAGGGGGAATACAAGAAGACATAAAACAACTTATGATAGACTATTTCATTGCATTGGGAATTTCAGTCAACGCTCAGCTTTATATGTGGGATCTTTAGGATTAATGTTGCACTGATTCTGATGAGTGATATCATATAGGCTTTACAATAAGACCTAATATAACAATTAGATAATGTTACTTTCTATTGCCTAAAAGTGTTACTGGTCAATAATTAGTGTTTCAAGGTACTTCAAAATCTCTTTTCACAGTACCTATATTGGCTTTTACAATAGATTACTAATTTTTTTTTTCAAATTTTTAGGTTTTATAATGTTCACTATATATTAATGGTAAAATTGCTATATCAATCATTTAATATATTAGAACACAGTTACCAAATTTATGTTAGGGTGATACGACTGAGGATAACCACTATTTCTATGACTAAATATGTTTGTATTATTTTTTTTTCTCACAGTATTTATATTGGTTTATACCAAAGATTCTTTAATCCTCTTCACATTTTTATGTTTCTTAATATTTACTGTATAATAACTGGTAAAATTCCTATTTAATTCTTTAATACACTCAAATACAGTTACTAAATTTTTGTAAGGGAGACATGATTTAGGATAATTTTTATTTATATGAATAATCGTGAATCTGATTCAATACAAACAACCCAAACACTTGATAATATTTATTTAAAATGTTCAAGTGTCTCATTTATATTATTGTTTTTTATGTTTTGTTTTTCCTGTTAGGGAATGAGTCACGTCTCCTCTCCTGGGAGGCCGCACCTCTTTGTGTAGTCTTACTACATTGTTTTCAATTAGCTCTATGAGCTTTTACGGATTTAAAAGAATTTTTTTCGTGGGTAATTGTCTATTATATGTCTGTATGAGAACATTTCATGTTCTCTCACCATGGGGTGTTTGTTATATAGTTTTATATCAGAGCAGGAGAGTTCCAAATAAAATTGCTATACTATTTCTATGTTAAATTTACTGTCCTTAAATGTTCAGGGTTTGAACACCAATTGGAAAAGAAACAGGCTTTACAATCTGTTGATGGAACAAAAAATTCAGGTGGCCTTTATACAGGAAACCCATTGGCTATGTGGATCCCAACAAAAATGGGGAGGCTCTAATTTTTCAAACATTATTCAGGCCTCTCTACCTGATAAAAAAAAAAAAAAGAGGCATTGCATTTATTTTTAAGATGGATTTAAAATTGGAAATGATTCACTTAGAACAAGATAGGGATGCACGTTATATCATTTTGGTCTGTAAAATAAATTATAAGATATACACTTTGGTTAATGTATACCTCCCAAATATAGACCCAATGACTTCTTTTTCACGTATAATGAACAAAATTTCCAAAATCATTAAGGATACGTTGATAATTGCCGGTGATTTTAATTGTGTAGCTAATGTTAAACTTGATAAAACGTATATATCTCCAATTGCTCGAGATAAGAGAGCTTTTAAAAAAAGCTAAAAAGCTACAACTAATTTCTAAATTATACAATCTCTATGATGTCTGGAGATTACTCCATCCTTTAGAAAGAGACTATTCTCATTTGTCTAGTGCTCATAATACCTATTCGTGGATAGACTTTTGTTTAACTAATGCTAGTTCTATTTCCCACTTTAATAAAGTAACAATTAATGACAATCCCTGGTCTGATCATAGTTCATATTCTGATGGAATTAGGTTTAGTTCAACCACCAGGTAGAACCACGTGGAAGCTAAATGAAGCTCCGATTAAAGATCAGAAGAATAGAGAGGAATTGATGAAATGATTAACATACTTTTGGGAAGAAAATCAATCAGTAGATACTTCTCCAGCGATAAACTGGTGCACGCACAAATCGGTTATGAGAGGATATATAATCAAACTGGGCCATATTCTTAGGGAAAAAAATGGGGGTAATTTGTCTGACCTGTATATTGAATTTTATAATCTTGCTAATTTAAATAAAAAACATTCAACTACAGAATTAAAGCTTCGTTTAAACGATATACAAAAGATAATTAATTTAAATGAGGAAGAAAAAATTAGGACTAATATAAATAAATTAAGGCTCACAAATTACCATACCGGGAATAGGGCGAATAAAAATCTTACAAAGAGATTGCAAAATCAATACGCAAAAAATAGGGTGGACCATCTGATAGATGGACAAAAAATCCACTCTTCCCCAGAACAAATTGGAAAGATATTTAATAAATTCTACGAAGATCTATATAATTTAAACTTAAATCCTAATATTTCTGACATTTGAGATTATCTATTGAATATTCCGATCCCCAAAATAACCGATTCAGATTTGATAATGTTAAACAAAAAAAATCTTGTTTGAAGAAGTTCAATCTCAAATAGATAAATTACTTACTACTAAAACACCGGGCCCTGATGGTTTTACTAACCTATATTAACCTATATTAACCTATATTATAAGTATATGAAGACTCATCTGATAAAACCATTAACTGAATTGTTTAATTACATGGCCGATAATAAAATCATCCCTAAAGAACTCCTTCAATCCAATATCATTCCTATACTTAAACAAAATAAGGACAGTTCAAATCCTTCAAATTATAGACCGATAGCTTTGATCAATATAGACATAAAGATATACTCTGCTATTATCGCCGAGAGAATTAAAAAAAATATAGCAAACATTATTAACTCTGATCAAATTGGGTTTATTCCAGGAAGGATGGCCTCAAATAATGTTAGAAGACTTCTAGATATTTTGGATAAGGCCCACAGACAAAGCTTTCCCCTCCTGACCCTGTCTCTGGATGCAGGGAAAGCTTTCGACAGGGTCAGATGGGGTTACTTAGCAGAGTTGCTGACCGCTTTAAAGGTTGGATATTTAATGCAATTTTGGTTTTGTATTCCACCCCCTCTGCCCGAATGGTCGGACCTAATATAGTTGCTGGTTGGTTTGATCTGCGTAATGGTACGAGGCAGGGGTGTCCTTTATCCCCATTATTGTACATCTTGTCCCTTGAGCCTCTTGCTATCTATATTAGAAACAATCCCTTGATTAAGGGTGTTTCAATAAAAGACAATGATTCAAAAATCTCTTTATATGCGGATGACTCATTAATCACTTACCTCTCCAGAACTTTCGTTACAATATTTAATGCAGGACATAGATAAATACTCTAAGGTTTCTAATTTTAAGCTAAACATTACGAAATCTACTGCCCTACATATGAATATAGATAATTCTACTATAGAAACTCTATCCCATACATTTAATTTTATTTGGACTAAAAATGAACTGAATTATCTAGGCTTAATTATTCCATCAGACATAAATAATACAATGGAGAAGAACATTTTATTTCTAATGAAACACACAAACTTGAAACTAAAAACATGGAAAAACTTGGAAACTTCATGGTTGGGCAAAATAAATATTATTAATTCATATATACTCCGAAAGTGGTCTTATCTTTTTTCGATGATTCCATTTAAAAGCTCAAATTCATGGCTTACAATGATACAAGTAGGTTTTTCTAAATTTATTTGGAAGAATAAAACCCCTAGGATTAGTCGAAAAGTTTTGTCAAAAAAGTATCGAAGGGTGGTTTAAATTTCCCAAATATTACCTATAACTACTATGCTAATATGATTAAACATATATACTTAATACAAGATCCTTTGATGATCCAAGAACCTTGGTTTATTATAGAGTCTGAAGCCTCCCCTACCTCGAATTTGCAATATATTATGTGGATAGAGGATACTAAAAAAATCAATAGGTCTCAAATTAATTCCACTACGTTGTTGCAATCCTTAGAGATTAAGAAAATTTTGGGTTTTCGTCAACGTATACCAAGATCAACTAGACTTAAGCTATTAAGATAAATATTGAAGATCTTTCATTAAGCCATTGGGCAGATACTGATAAGATGAGAATTTCCGATCTTATTATAGCAGACAATATAATACCTTTCCAGTAGATCGTTGATATTCTACATATTTCTCGTCGGGAAATTTTTACCTACCTTCGAATAAAAAATTATATTGATAAAAATGTCATAAAAAGTTCTTCTCCACTTTCAACTCATATAGAACATATTTTCAATTATAAGTCTTTAAACAAGGTTACTTCAATTGCTAACCATATGGTGGATTTATTAAATGTCACTCCTTATAAACTTATTAAAACTTGGGAACAGTTTATAGTTAAATATAGATTTCCGAGGCGGATTGGTGTATCTCACTAACTCATATCGCCAATTATATCCATTGTTTAAACTTGGTGGAATGCCATTTCAAACGTCTTTTTAAATGGTATTTCACCCCAGCAAGAATTGCTAAGATGTATGAGAACTATGACCCTACATGTTGGAGATGTGGAAGCCACACATGGTCCTATATACACATATGGTGGTCCTGTCCGATGGTTCGCCCTTTAAGGTCTTGGTCTTTCTCTACTTTTCAAACATTGTCTCACAGATCATTAGAGCAAAAGCCGGCAATAGCTCTTCTGCATTTGAATTGGAACTTCAAATTAACAAAATATGTTTCAATTGCTACTCATTGTTTTGTGGCCGTTAAAATTTTAATTGCCAGAAATTGGAGATCGTCTATTTGTTTCCAAAAATCTCTCTTAATTAAGCAAATTAGGTTCCAAGTGACAATGGAAAAAGGTCTAATAAAACAACATAGGACTTCTTTCAAAAAAGAAAGAAGAATTGTTATCTGAACTATTATCAAAGCTCTCCAAAATATAGGGCCAATTGTTCTTAGTAACAGCTTATCGGTGGGAATCGATTGGCCATGCAACTATTAGAAACAACTATATCAACTCTCGGCCACATATATATCTATATATATTTATTAGTGTCAAAGGTGATCTTGAGACATATGGTTTATCGCAACTGGTATGTGAGGTATTTGCTAGTATTATTTATTGATACTGAAATCTGTATAATATATTCATTGTTAAGATACTCATAATGAATTTTTTGTATATGTTTTATGTGTAAAAAACAACAAAATTCTTAATAAACATTTATTACAAAAAAAAATAAGTTAACTTTGTCAGTTATTTTGGATATCTCCATTTTAAAATCATCCATCGATAGGTGTATCTCTTTCTTTATATTTTCTAGTTGGTCTTGTAAACACGCGTTCAGAAGATCTTTTCCAATCAGACAGGGATCCTTTTGTGAAGAGTCCAGAATGTCTTGTTCGGGATTTCTTTGTGTTGCAGGCTGTTATTTCATTTAGACAAATTCTCCTTTCCATATTATCTTTATCTTGAGGTGAAAAATAATTTGAAAGTCTCTTTTCAATTCTTTGATCAACCTTTTTCTCTCTTTTATTTCCCAACTTGGGTTCACTTTTTTATTTGCCATTATTGCTCACTCATATACTAGCATTTATTAAAGTAGAGAGGTAGAGAAAAAAAAAAAGAAAAAAATAGTACAATAGTACAATATATATATATACCGGTAATTAACTTTCCTTCTTCTCTTGTGTTTAATTTATGGGGTCACACGGCTTATTTTGACTTTCAGGCATTTACTCTCTATGCTCCGCTTATATAAGTATTCAGGTTGTAAGCATTAGAGAATATAAAAATTGCAAATATTATCCAAATAGCATTGGGATATGTAGAAGATAGATAGATATTTTTCCTCTTGAGCCCTCCTTATGATTGCATGCAATGGGAGATTGCTCAATTTATTCCATATATCAACAGTTTTTCAGACGCTGAGAATACATGTGGATTGTATATGTATATATACTGGAGCTTTACCTCTCCTCCATTAAGATATTTCATACCTCTTTATGCCAGCATAGTTTTATCAGCAGGCAGACAATTACGATTAATTATAGGTACATACACATTGCAAACTACTGGTCTTTTGTACTTGCGTTTCTGCTGTGTTTGCAGTCTTTTGTATTGTCTCTTTTGATTTGCTGTTTCTGCATAGAGTGTTGACTCATTTTTTCCTCCACTTCTACTGCTCCAACATTACTTCAATTTCACTTCTTGATTTTTGCCAGCTACCGAAAATTCTCCCGTGCTATCGGATCTTTGTTTGCTTGTCTGCCGCCATGGACTCCCAGCACCAGGTATCCCAGCACGGCGTGCGTCGTCACGTCATCGCTCCACCCTTTACTAAAAATATTTTTTATTTAAAAAAAAAAAATTAAAATAAGGAGTGGATTGGGGCGTGGGACTACTGACAGCAGTATTGGTCATCTCATTTTCTTTATTCATTTTATTGAAGCGCAGCAAAAGAACCAAAGGAATGAGCCCTTCATGTTGAACCAGGAAATCAGATAAAGAGAAATTATCAAACTTTCTCAAACTTTCAGATTCTCCAATTTTAAAAATCCCTAAAATATCAGTTCTTTTGGAAATCATATCAACTTTTTAAGTTATTTAGTGCACATAAAGCAGTTTTCCCCGTCTCTAATTAGCAAACATTTGGTTTATTTAGTCTGTAGATTAACCCCTTCCGTCATGGCGGGGAAGCAGTTAATGCCAGATGACGGACAGGGTCCGTCATGCGGTATAGTTAACCCCAGATCGCAGCGATCGCAGGCTTAATGCTCCTCTGGTCTGCCCCTGTAATAGAGGCAGACCGGGAGCACCCGATTGCGCTGTCCCTGCAGCAGTGATCGCTCTGACAGGCTGTCAGAGCGAGCACATGTGCTGCAGGGACTCACGATCCACCTCCCTGCTCTTCCATGGTCAGTGTGAAGTACAGGGAGATGGATTAAAAAAATAAAAAATAAAGTTAAAGTAAAATCCCACCCCCCTTTTCCCCTGTTTTATTAAAATTGACCCCTTCCCTACCAATTGCTCACTGATTATAGTGCTCAATTGGCAGGGACTACATTTTACTGTGATCTGATTTTTTTTAACCCCTGAGGGTCAACTTTTATTTTTTGTAACCCTTGAGGGTTAATTTAATTTTATTAATTAATTTTAATATATTAAAATTATATATTTAGCTAGCTGGGGTGGGTGGAAATTAATGGGGAATTGGAGAATTTGGTGTTAGGCTAGCTAGGGGTTAACGTTAAAAAGTAAGTAAAAAAAAGTAAAAAAAAAAATGTTTTAATAACGTTTTTAAAAAAGTAAAAAAAATCCCAGTCAGTGTGAAGTGCGGGGAGACAGATAAAAATAAATAAAGTTAAAGTAAAATCCCACCCCCCCTTTCCCCTGTTTTATTAAAATTAACCCCTTACCTGCCAGTTGATCACTACCTACAGTGATCAAAATACAAATCACAGTACTATACCGTGATCCGATTTTTTTTAACCCCTTAGGGATAACTTTTATTTATTTTTTTTAACCCTCAAAGGTTCAAGTAATTTAATGAATTAAAATATTTTAAGATTATATATTTTGCTAGCTGGGGTGGGTGGGAGTTATGGGAAATTGGGAAATTTACGGTTAGTGCTGCTTACTGCTAGTTAGGGGCTAACGGTAAAAAAAAAAAGTTTATAAAAATGTTAAATCCGTGAAAAAACTAAATTAATTGCCAAAAAAGTTTAAAGACAAGTTTTAAAAAGTAAAAAAACGTTTAAAAAATGTTAACAACATTTTTCAAAAAATGCTCATTATTACTATATATGGAACAAACTAGAGAAAAAATGATCCCATGCTAAGGTTCAAAATATGCCTTTTGAATTACCCCAGGGTGTATTCTTTAATAAATAGTATCTGTTTGTGGGGAAGTTTGAATAACCAATCAGTTAAACTACTCCAAAATGGAACATGGACACAGCGTAAAACTTCAAAGTTAGAAAAAAACTAAATGGCTGCATCTCAAATGTGCCACATATACCTGGCAAAGGTACATACGGGGTATTGCTGCACTCAGCCGACACAGCTGAGTAACATATGAAGTATTATACAGTCGTAGCACAATACAATAAGCAAAATATACTGTGCAAACTCACTATGTGTGTCAAAAAGGCAGAAAAAATGCTTATTACGACTACACTTGGTACAAGCTAGAGGAAAAAAATATCCCATGCAAAGGTTCAAAATATGCCTTTTGAAATACCCTGGGATGTCTTCTTTAAGAAATGGTATGCCTTTATGGTGTAGTTGTAATATGTAGCCTGCTCAAGTGCTCCAAAGTGGGACATGGACACATCAAAACCCTCCATGAAAATTCACACTTAAAAACCTGAACTTGTCACATCTCTTTTACAGCACTGTAACTTCATAAAATAGAGTCTAGGTCATACATTAGGCATATTGTTTAACTCAGAAGATGTAACCGAGCATAATTTGGGGATTTTTGAGACAGTGGTACATATTAAGTGTAAGAAATACTCAGCATACTCAGCAAAAATGCAACATATATGTAAAAAATATTTTTTTTAGGTAAATAGCCTGTGATGTCTACTTTACATAAATATATACTTTTGTGTTGCAATTTTTTTTTCTGTGATGGCTACTAAACCTACAAGACAAACATACCAACTTCTAAAATTGCTGCAAATTTAAATTTATTTTAGTCCTTGTATTTTGTGACCTGTAACTTTCAAAATAAGCTGAAATCCTATACATATGATGTACTCTATAAATCAAGACACATAGATGAATTTATTTTGAATTACTTTTTCTAAGCTGGACATATTATGCACACGCTATTATTGCCAAAACTGTGAAAAAATATATTTGTATTTTTTTTCAAATATTTTGGCATTTGTTTTATAATTAATGAGAGTGTATCTATGTATATGTAACATCAAATTAAAGCCCTGTTTGCCTTCTAAAAAATGATGTATAATATGTGTTGGTTCAATAAATGGCAGAGATGCAAATTGCATTTGAATACAAACAGCAAAAAATGCAAACATGGCTTATGTCCTTAAGCGTAAGACAAGCTTCTGAAGCTGCGTCCTTAAGGGGCTAAATAAAATAAACCAAACTGTTGCTATGTTTTTGTTTACTTATGCTATGGCTATGTTTCACATTGTGCAATCTCTTTTCTTCCACATTTGTTGCACCATTGAGTAATTTTAAAGTATTATTACTTAGTATTACATCCTTTTGCCATTCACCAATTTGTTTACAATTTGTCTTACTTTTTCCATAGCACTGATGATAATGCTGGTTCTCTGTAAATATAAATAATAATTTATAATAATTACATTACACCCTGGCATGCATATTAACTCCCTCATGCTTCCCCATGTGAGATAGAATAGGTAAGGTAGATAATTCCTATTTGTTTTAAGGCCTCTTGAGATAACTTGCATCATTTGAGGATTAATGCATCACTTGGCTCATTTCATGGCTAACTGAAAGGACCTGGAGTTCCAACATTTACATCAGGCTAGATTACTAGAGTTCATCTAGTTGATATTTCTTTCTTAACACATTTACTTGCTTTTAGTGGGGGCCTGTTCCCCAGTTGAGTGACGTTTTAATTCTCTATTTCCCAATTTTATTTTATTTTTCGAGGATTTTTATAGTTATACTATTTAACTTTCTCTCATTCGTGTAAATTTAAATTAGTGTAATGTTCCTGCTTAAAGGTTTAATCTTTTGCATCTTCTTTCAACACAACATGAGAAAATGAAAAACCAAAACATTGTCATGCTCTCGTCTGTATAACTCACAAGGCACATGTATAGCGTTTAGAGATGACATCTTGAACTCTTCCCCCCTCCCACCTGCCTCCTGATGTTGCTCACAACTCCCATGTTTCGTAGGCCATCTATTGCATTCAAAGAATTCTACGTGTCAATAAACATGTAAAGGGCCTAGTTTGAGCTCTTTGATGCAGACCTTAAATACTTAGGGAGCTAGGAACTGTGGCACTGGTTACATGGCCTTTTTTAAAATTAGTGTATGATATATAGTGAAAAAGCATGAAAAGTAAGAACAGGTACTGGTTATTAAGTAGAAGTGGCTCATTTGTCTATTGTGGTGAGAAAATCATATGGCCAGCAAATAGTAACACTATTGTACTGTGAAAGTTAGTGAATGATGTTTAACCATAAACAAAGTAACATTATCTGCTTATGTACAGACATTCTGTTTAATAAATAACTAAAGCTTTCTGATTTGTAATGCATGTAGGATAAGTGGTCAGTGGTGGAACCTACAAAAGTGATGGTATTGAGAAAGAAGGCTTGATTGCTACTTCCAACAAACTTTATTGACACTGATCAATTACATAAATGCATATTACATATTACCAGGGCCGGACTGGGGAAAAAATTCGGCCCGGGCATTTTTATTCACAGCGGCCCACTGAAAAGGGGGCGGGGCCAGATAGGGTGTGTTTTGTCATCCCCAATGACAAGCACGCCCCATCTCATGTTGGTTCAATGCTCTTCCAGGGCATGAGAAAAGGGCCCTGTATTTGTTCTGCACAGCGCAAGCAAATTAAATAACATGCTTGCGTTGTGTTTGCTTGAAACTTGTCTCAGGGGTTTCCATAATTGGGATACTCACGGTATCCCATTTATGGAGACACTATGTGTTTGCTTAAATGGAATCTAGTGTGTGCATAGGGTATCCAGAGTGTGTATGTCAGAAATGTAGTGTGTGTGTAGGTGGTGCAGCGTCTGTGTGTAGGGGATCTAGTGTGTGTGAAGGAGTGCGTATAGGAGATCTAGTGAGTGTGTGTGTGAGTGGTGCAGCGTGTGTGGGGGCTGCTGTGTGTGTGAGGGGTGTAGTGTGCATTTATGAGGAGTATAGTGTGTGTGGGAAGGTGCTGTGTGTGTGCCCGAGGGTGCAGTATGTGTGTGGGAGGGTGCAGTATGTGTGTGTGAGGGCGCTGTGTGTGTGGGTGCTATGTGTTAGGGTGCTGTGCGAAAGGTGATGTGTGTGTGTGTTAGGGTGCTGTGTGTGTTAGGGTGCTATGTGAGTGAGGGTGCTGTTTGAGCTAGGGTTCTGTTTGAGCTAGGGTGCTGGGTGAGCGTTAGGGTGCTGGGTGAGCGTTGGGGTGCTGGGTGAGTACGTTAGGGTGCTGGGTGAGTACGTTAGGGTGCTGGGTGAGTACGTTAGGGTACTGGGTGCTGGGTGAGTATGTTAGGGTGCTGGGTGAGTATGTTAGGGTGCTGTGTGAGTGATAGGGTGCTGTGTGAGTGATAGGGTGCTGGGTGAGTGATAGGGTGCTGTGTGAGCATGTTAGGGTGCTGTGTAAGTGATAGGGTGCTGTGTGAGCATGTTAGGGTGCTGTGTGAGTGATATGGTGCTGGGTGAGTGATAGGGTGCTGTGTGAGCATGTTAGGGTGCTGTGTAAGTGATAGGGTGCTGGGTGAGTGATAGGGTGCTGGGTGAGTGATAGGGTGCTGGGTGAGCATGTTAGGGTGCTGTGTAAGTGATAGGGTGCTGTGTGAGCATGTTAGGGTGCTGGGTGAGTATGTTAGGGTGCTGGGTGAGTGATAGGGTGCTGTGTGAGTGATAGGGTGCTGTGTGAGCATGTTAGGGTGCTGTGTAAGTGAGGGTACTGTGTGAGCATGTTAGGGTGCTGTGTGAGCATGTTAGGGTGCTGGGTGAGTGATAGGGTGCTGTGTGAGCATGTTAGAGTGCTGTGTAAGTGATAGGGTGCTGGGTGAGTGATAGGGTGCTGTGTAAGTGATAGGGTGCTGGGTGAGTGATAGGGTGCTGGGTGAGTGATAGGGTGCTGGGTGAGCATGTTAGGGTGCTGTGTAAGTGATAGGGTGCTATGTGAGCATGTTAGGGTGCTGTGTGAGCATGTTAGGGTGCTGGGTGAGTATGTTAGGGTGCTGTGTGAGTGATAGGGTGCTGTGTGAGTGATAGGGTGCTGGGTGAGTGATAGGGTGCTGGGTGAGTGATAGGGTGCTGTGTGAGCATGTTAGGGTGCTGTGTAAGTGATAGGGTGCTGTGTGAACATGTTAGGGTGCTGTGTGAGTGATAGGGTGCTGTGTGAGCATGTTAGGGTGCTGTGTAAGTGATAGGGTGCTGGGTGAGTGATAGGGTGCCGGGTGAGCATGTTAGGGTGCCGTGTAAGTGATAGGGTGCTGTGTGAGCATGTTAGGGTGCTGGGTGAGCATGTTAGGGTGCTGGGTGAGTATGTTAGGGTGCTGGGTGAGCATGTTAGGGTGCTGGGTGAGCATGTTAGGGTGCTGGGTGAGCATGTTAGGGTGCTGTGTGAGTGATAGGGTGCTGTGTGAGTGATAGGGTGCTGTGTGAACATGTTAGGGTGCTGTGTGAGCATGTTAGGGTGCTGTGTGAGTGTTAGGGTGCTGTGTGAGTGTTAGGGTGCTGGGTGAGTGTTAGGGTGCTGGGTGAGTATGTTAGGGTACTGGGTGAGTATGTTAGGGTGCTGGGTGAGTATGTTAGGGTGCTGGATGAGTATGTTAGGGTACTGGGGGCTGGGTGAGTATGTTAGGGTGCTGGGTGAGTATGTTAGGGTGCTGTGTGAGTGATAGGGTGCTGGGTGAGTGATAGGGTGCTGTGTGAGCATGTTAAGGTGCTGTGTAAGTGATAGGGTGCTGTGTGAGCATGTTAGGGTGCTGTGTGAGTGATAGGGTGCTGGGTGAGTGATAGGGTGCTGTGTGAGCATGTTAGGGTGCGGTGTAAGTGATAGGGTGCTGTGTGAGTGATAGGGTGCTGTGTGAGCATGTTAGGGTGCTGTGTAAGTGATAGGGTGCTGGGTGAGTGATAGGGTGCTGGGTGAGTGATAGGGTGCTGGGTGAGTGATAGGGTGCTGGGTGAGCATGTTAGGGTGCTGTGTAAGTGATAGGGTGCTGTGTAAGTGATAGGGTGCTGGGTGAGTGTTAGGGTGCTGGGTGAGTGTGATGTGTGTGATTGCAAGGATTGTGTATTGGGGGGAGGCAGGTAAATGCCAATATTGAGTTTTTTTTTTTTTTTTTATTATTATAAAAATAAATATCCCCCCCCTTCCCTTCTTACCTGTAGCCTGGAAGGGGGGGGGGGGGGCGCTGACATCCATCCCTGGTGGTCCTCGTGGTAAGTGAACTCTAGCCTTCGGGCTAGAGTTCACTCTCGCGAGACCGGGCCGGTTGCCATGGTAACGGCCCGGATCTTGCGAGAGAAACCCGGCGGAGCTGCAAGTTAGAGCTCCGCCGGGTCCGCCTCTCCAGGCTGGCTCCCTCCCTCTCTCTCCCAGCCGGCGGCCGCATTTGATTGCATGTGGGCTGGTGAGGGAGATCTTCTATCTCCCCACCGGCCCTTCATGCAACACAGCGGGGCCGGCGCTCGGATAGCGCCGGCCCTGCATAGACCGGCTGGATCTCCCCGGCCTCGGCCCGTGGCCATCGCGGCCCACCGGGCATTTGCCCGGTTTGCCCGATGGCCAGTCCGGGCCTGCATATTACCTTGGAAAAAAAGACACCAACACATTTAATTAAAATTTAAGATAAAACAATTATTAGGAAATTAACATCAACATCAGTTTTAATTACCGTGTATTATCTTTGTAGCCTGTATTGCCATCTGACAGAGTTTAAAAACAGGACATATCAAAGGAATTATTTGTGTTGTATTTGCACTGCTGAGTGTGATTTACTCAGGTGTAATTTGTTCATATACACCTGTGTTTCCCTTCAATAAAGTTAATAGTTGAAAGCACATTGTTTCAATGTTTGTTTTTATTCTTAAGAGCTGCTGGAGACAAAAAGGTTTAGCTTACTAATCCTTAATACTGTTGCACTCTGAGATCTGCCACTTACTATTGCTTTCACCACATTCAAATGAAGGAATGTATAACGTATGTTAGCACTAAACTAAAATCCATGTTTGAATAGGCTAATGAATAAAAAAAAAATATTTTTCACTAGAAAATCTTGCATATTAATAATGGTATCATTGAAGTCAGAACTTAAATAATAAATGATAAAAACTCTGCATATTTGATCATGAACAGGACCAGATATTGCTATGTAAATGCTTACATATACTTCAATGTATTTTTTCTATTATATGTAGGTACATATATGCATTATCTACATATAAAAACAGAACTATTTTTAATGAGCACCATGTGCTTGTCTTTTGACAGAAAAACTAATTAAATTAAAATATTATTGTTTTATAATGTAAATGAAAACAGAAAAAAAAGCTTGAGCAAATATACAGACATAGTAATTTATACTACCAAATAATTGTAGTCAGTCTACAGTTTGGTACTACTGCCATCTTGTGTTTAGTGTGTGTAAGATACAAAAACAAAAAATCATACTTGCAAATTCCAATAACTGACTGTAGCAAAGTTAGTGTCATCTTCTCTGTCTTCCTGACCTTGTCTTGTCTTGTACTACTCTGTTTGCGTTAATGATTAGTCTACAGTCATCAATTCTAATACTCTTTTATCCCATAACGTATATTTATGATTGTCTATGTAAGTTCTGCATGTCAGGTTATAGTGAACAGTGACAATACCACAGTGACAATATTATACATTTAGTGTGGGAGTCTCCTAGCAGAGTAAGGGTTTACTCTTCCTAATGATTCCCAGATGTTAATTTGAATATTTCTATGCAGTAGGGAGTTTATAGTGTTTAGAAGAATCAAAGAAGAAATTGTTCTGATCCATTCCAGCATTCAAATTAATTGCTGTAACATATATGGAGCAATCTAAATGTATATTCTCTAAATGTGACCAAAGTGGCTCTAAGTGTAGTGAGATAATAAATCTGAAGATCAGGTAAAGCCAGTCCAACTAATTTAGAGGGCAATCATAATGTGTTCTGTGTCATTTTAAGAGTTTTTCTCCCTCATATATTGATGAATCATAACTTGGATCTGAAACTTAACATGGATTTAAAGAGTTAGATAAATATATAGAATATTTGGCAATATATGTATATTGGAATTCATTCTAGTCAGCCATCATTCCTCCAACCTTCTCCATATATATTTTCTTCTTTAGATTACAGGGCCTCCCATTCTTAAAATTAAAAAAAAGGTTAAAACAACATATTTTTATTTTAGAGCTGGGTCAGTCTTCTCACTGCACCCTTATTAGTCTCCAGTCATCAATTCTGATTACTTTGACACATTAAATGCTTTTCATAGAGAAGATTTGCATGGCAGTTACTGTGTTCCATCAATTTAATTGGCATATTCTGCAGGCTACACAATAAAGTGGTAATAGTGCAAATCATAATACAAGATAAAATAACATACCAATCTTACAGCATGACAGAAGGCTTTGTATATTGAATTAACTTTCTTTACTAAACTCCATGGCAGCAAAGAAAACATAAAGAAAACAAAGAACTAATCATGAAAAAGTACAGGGTATAAGAAGTACATGGAACCCAAGCACTTTCTCTTTGTCCTGCAACATCACAAGTCCGTATAGACCAATGTAAACATTCAATAAATAACATGTCCAAATCAGCATCCTGTAGAATTAAGAGCCTCATCAAAACACCAGAAATCCATCTTCCAGGACAGCCATGTTCTGTTGCCCTCGTGTTCCATTGCGCTGCGATCGTGGGAAGGATTCTTCTCCCATATAGCCTGCATTTCATCGTGTTTTGCCTACTGCAGCCTGCCATACGAAGCTGTTATCTCTGGGGGATCAGGTCAGGTTGGTGCTATGCACATTGGGAGGTCATATTCTAGGTTAGGCTTATCTCATCACACTGGTTTTTGTGGGTGAGCTCCCTCTGAAAATATTTGTCTACTAGTGCTACTGAAGTGTGTGCTGACTCCTTGTCCCTGGGTGAGCCCAAATGGGTGAACTGCCATATATATTTTGATTTTGGGCCAATCTTTGCCATTGCACTAATTCCTCCAGGCAGGTTTCACACACCTGGATACTTACTTCACACCTATACACACTGCATTCACTACACACACTACATCCACTACACAAACACACACTCTGCAGTCACTATAACACACTACATCCACTACACAAACACACACTTTGCATCTAATACACACAAACACTACATACATTAAACACTATACACACTGCAACCTCACATGCACACCGTGTCCACTTAGGATGGGACCTGTGGTCGGACTCAGGGGCGGGCACTGGGGGAGCCAGAACTTGAGCTGTGTCAGGGGCCCCACAATTTCTGATGGCAGTCCTGCATGCTAAGATACAGTTAGCACTAGTTTAGTTTTGCTTCCTGCCTCCTCACTTTCTGTTGTATTTTATTTTTCACTTCAAATACTGCTAGAAGTACATGATGTCACTATATTAGTTTCTGGAAGCTCAAATGTTAGTATTCTAAATCAGAAAGCTGACAATTGAACTACAGAGCCTAGAAACATAAAGTGTTGTTGATGGGAATGTCTCTGCATTGCTATACAAAATATAATATTCATCATCTTTATGTTACATATTAACTTTCTTGTCATGCTCTTCCTTCAAAAATCTGTTACCTTGCCAGCTGTTTCAATGTACTGCTCTGAAAATGATTTCTTTTGTTGAAAATACACTATAGAAAGTGCCAAGTTTTAAAATGACTTCCTGATCTTGTTCTATAAAAATATAAAGTAGCTGATTCATCAGACAAATCCTGTACAGTCTGGAATTTGAGTTTGAATATTTGTCCTATTTTTAATTCGTTATTTTTACATATTTGAATGCATTCTCTAGATAATACATTAAGAAAAAATGGTAAGAATCCATCATAAACATATCTTTAATGTATGGAATTATCATAATGTGTCATGTAAATTGCACAATAGAGGCTATTATACTTAAATAAATGTAATAGAAACACAACATTGAGAAATGACATACAGGATAAACATTTTTTATTATTATTATTTTATTTATATAGCGCCAACAAATTCCGCAGCGCTTTACAGTGGGTGGACGAACAAACATGTAGTTGTAACCAGACAAGTTAGACACACAGGAGCAGAGGGCTTGAGGGCCCTGCTCAATGAGCTTACATTGAATAGCACAGGTAAGGACAGAATGGAAAAAAACACTGTGGATGGCAGAGGGATCAGAATTTGTCAAAGGTGTGGACATACAAAGGAGAAAAGGTATGGAAACCAGAGTGGAATCATGTGGTAAGGTTGTTATTGACAATGGGTAATAGCTTGAAACCCTCAGGAGAGTTGTCAATGTAACTAACAGTGAAATACACAGGCACATGAGGGTTATCTGATATGGAAATACATTGAGGGATAAGGCATTGAGATACACAGGAATAGCAAGCATGGAACACAGAGACAAGCATTACATTTAAAATCTAAGTTGTTAGAGAATGCATTAAATGTAAATACAGCGATGAGGCTAGCATGGAAACACATTATACATTGGCAAAGACAATGGTAGATAGCATAGGAATGAATACTATTTATTATATTCACACATGGAATTATACAAGACTACTGCATATCAGTCTCTGTATGTTTGTGCATGGAAGTTTTTAATGAGGCCAGTCTTTATCTCCATTCAGAGCTACAGTCTGTGTGCAGATCAGTTTTGTGAGGACAGATGTTTCTGAAATGCTACAATCACTACATTTGGCAACATGAATCACACCACGCTTAAGATTCTTAAAATCATGTCTTTCTCATATTAACACATGGTTGAACAGTATCTAAGCATGTTGACTATGTTTGCATAGTTTATATTTGGGTTACATCCAGGTGATTAGCTGTTTGACTATTGGCATTAATGGAAAGAAAAACCTTTAGTTTGATTTAAGGTACTGTTGCGCATTTTTCAAATTTCGATGTATAATATTTAGAGTCAGTATACAATCAGTAAAGTTTTCTGAGTTTCCAGTGGAATTACAAGACAATTTACAAAGCCATCACAATTCACAATTTTCTAAAGCTGAAATCGGATCAAATTATTTACTTCTTAATTTCACAAAGTCGAGTCTTTATTAGTGAAAAAATAATAATTTATGGGCTTTTTAGAAGATTGTGTATTTATAGGTTGTTGATCTGAACAGAAATAAACAATCACTTGGTACTTAAAAGAAAAATAACAAAGTAAACCATTAAAAAAAGAGATTTTGTTTTTTGCTGAGACTTGAATTTTACAGTGTAAATTTTTGTATTTTTGTTATGCACTTTGTGTATAATTATTCACCCCTTGTGTAATATGAGTTTTTTTCTGGGCAATGTATCTGTTTAAGTGTATGTCTAGTGGCTGCCCAGTTATAATCCATTGTCTCATACCATTTTGTGATGAATTAAATCAGTCATGGCAGGTATATTCCCAAGCTGACAAAAATACCATCTTCTTAAGAAATGTAATTCAAACTAAAATCCTTGTCCCAAAGAATATGTGATGGTTACTTGACAAGTTGAACGTGCTTGACAATGTGAGGAAGCAAGTCAATATAAACTTTAATGTGTCTTTCAATTAATGCAGTAGTTGAAGCGGACAAATACTTCAAGGTTAGTAAAGATTCAACAAGCAAGCTACTTTTAAAGTGCTTTTTAACTTTACTTCTCTTATGGAAGCACAAGTAGATGTGTATTTAGAACGGGAAAAAAGCATACTACACTTTAGAAGATACGTCATTTTATTTGTTTGATTGAAGGAGCATGTTATATTAGGATGTTTGCTAACCTTAACCTTTTTACAAGATAAAATATTTATATAAAGTTGTAATAAACTAAAAACAAATGAAAATACTCCCTCAAATAGATTTAAGTAAATTCGCATATACACTACTATATATTTAAACAGCAATAAAAAAAAAAGTTGCATCAGTGAATGTTTGCAATGCACACTATGCACATGCTAGACATGTGCAATTGCTTTCTGATTGAATCAAATTTCATCAAAATTTAGCTGGATTCAGCAATTTGAACATGTCTGAATTTCTGAATTGCTACAACAATAAAATGGAATGAAACCAAATGGACCCATAATAAATTGAGCAGAATAATTTCAGATTCATTCTTTTTCATTCTGATGGTTGAAAGTAGTAAACAATTGGGTGGAAGGGTAAGGGAATGAATAATGGATGGTTGCCTGGGCCAATCAGCTCATTATTTTTGTGTGATGTAATACTTGCTTGCTAATCAGGTTTCTCTATTCCTTGTCCAATAAGATGAGCTCATTCTTAGATTGATGTTTGAAGACAGCCAATAACTAGTGATTTTGTCACAGACACATGGGCAATGGAGGCAAGCAGAGGTGAGGGGTGGGTTTGTATAAATTAGGCTGACAGGGTGTTTGCTGTTCACTATAGATACATTTGATTTCTGCCTTGTGGTTGCCATCTTTGGAATCTTTGCCTGCCTTTATCTTCTAATATTTTAGTGTGTGTGCTCTAGGGAAAGAGATAGAGTTTTACCTTTGTTTTTTTGGTTTGTTTTCCTGCTGTTTTGTTTTCTTTTTTTGGTGAGAAACAATGGGTTTTACTCTTCGTTTATTTATGCGAATGTGTGCAGGCCAGGCATCCTGAGTAAAAGCAAAAAAAGGGGATGATCTGCTGAACCAATCACAAATAAAGCAACATAGCGTATAACTGTGTATATAAACAGATTACAAGAATTGCGTTCACAAGTGGCCACTCACACGTTTACTGAAGTTTGCAAGCCTTGAATATTTTTCTTTTCAGGATGAGAATTCCAAATCTTCTATCTGGGTTGGAATCTCCATAGATGCATTTAATTATATGTGCTCAAGAAAATATATATTTATTTCATGTTCATTTGTATTTGTTGATCACAAATTTGTATTTGTTGACACACCACACAAGTCCCTGAGGAAGTCCTATTTTGCTGGATGAAACGCGTAGGACCCCTGATGGTGACATAGAGGGACTACACTGATGATTTTATATCTTGATATAAGTTATTAAAAACCCAATTTTGTACTTCACTCTGAATGTGCATCTCATTTTTATTATATTTCCTTTCTTGAGCACATATTTTTAAATGCATCTATGGAGATTCCAACCCAGATAGAAGATTTGGAATTCTCATCCTGAAAAGAAAAATATTCAAGGCTTGCAAACTTCAGTAAAAGTGCGAGTGGCCACTTGTGAACGCAATTCTTATAATCTGTTTATATACACAGTTATACGCTATGTTGCTTTATTTGTGATTGGTTCAGCAGATCATCCCCCTTTTTTGTTTATACTGTGTGGAAGACAAGAGGAAGTCTTTGGGGATATTGTTGGAAACCTTATCCTATACAGGGAAGTTTCTTTCTGCTGATATAAATTGAGCACTTATTACACTCTGGTGGGTGCACACACACATTGTTTCTTTTTGTACTCAGGCATCCTGAGTGTCTGTCACTCTATGCTAGATCTTTTTTTTTTTTTTTTTGTCTGTCATTATTTAATCTGAAACAGGGAACAGAGGAAAGCAAAAATTTAGCACCACTGTCTCAAACAAAATGTAGGGTCTGGGTGGAACTCTGCTTTGGAGATGCACAATATGGAGCAGCAAAAGACAATCCACACAATGACGAATGATCATTTGATTGGGATCCTTAGGCTCAAATTCAGGGATGTCACTGAGAATTTGAGCCATGAATGATACTACAAGAAAATAAAGTAGTGCTATAAAGATGATAAAGGCTTACCTTGGTGAACCTCCTTTGCCCCCTACTACAGATCCTTTGAGCTCTGGGATGACACAAAATGAGTGTTGCCTGCTTTCTCCCTGGTAGTCCAGGAGCTCCTTTACTTTCCCCTAACCACTGTCCAGAGTGAGTGAGTGAGTTGGCGAGCAAGTTTTTTTTGTTACCAGCAATATATTGTGCTCTCAGCACAATTTGTGCTAAGTATTAGGTAATAAAATATATTCATACACACAACGATTAAGCTCTAACTCCCACTACTCTCACAAACAAAGTGTTTTTTGTTTCTCCCCTCTGACTGTACCTGTGGTGCGGTAATCTGCTGGCACAACAATGACAAGATTAATCACTAGTTTACTGCATGATCACTAGAGTTAATCACTAGAGCATTGCATTTGCACTCTGGATGTCCTCTGCCAGCTAAGAACTATAGGAGATCAAAAGATTTTCCCTGTGAGTTGGTCGATTGTCAACTTGCCCTTCCACTTTCATCACCTCACATTTATCTTTATCGTGCTTTCATTTATCTTTTTAACCCCTTGATTTCCAATCGTCCTGCAAACAAAGTAGTTCTGGTTTCTCCCTCTCTGATTGCACCTGCGGTGTGGCCATCTGCAAGAGCAGCCAGTTAGTGGCTAACAATTTACCTTGCTGCTTGCATCTAAGACAGGGATGTGCAAACCTGAACCTCTTGTAATGTACCCCAGTTTCAGTCTATGCTGCCGGGCACTGAGGGAGACCATTACTTTCTGTGCCCTTTCTGCAGTGCTCCCTCACATGCCCTGCTATTAATTGCTGGGTGGACATTTTAATTACTAAATGTGTATGTCAGTAATTATAGGTGTATGTGATTGTGTGTCTGTGATTGTGCTTGTGTGTCTGTGATCATGTGTGAATATGTATGTGTGTATGTCTGTATGTTATTATGTGTTTAGGTCTGTATGTGTGTATGTCTGGATGTGTTTGTGTGTATAGGTCTGTGATTGTATGTGTGTGGGTCTGTGAATGTGTTTGAGTATGTCTGTGATTATGTTTGTGTGTATATATCTGTGTGTATGTATGCAATTGTGTGCATAGGTCTGTGATTGTGGATCTGTTTGTGTATATCTGTGATTCTGTATATAGGTCTGTGATTGTGTGTGTTTGTGTGTGTATGTGGTTGTATGTGTGCATGTATGGGTCTGTGATTGTGCTTGTGAATGTCTGTCATTATGTGTATGTGTTTATATCTGTGATTGTGTGTGTGTGTGTGTGTGTGTGTATATAGGTCTGTGATTATGTGTGTGTGTGTGTGTATATATATATATATATATATATATATATATATATATATGATATGTGTGTGTGTGCATATCTGTGGTTATGTGTATATGTATATACATGTGTATGTGATTAGTAGATAGTTTCTTAATTTGGTATTCTTAAATATGGCAATCCCAGATCAGGATAACAAATAGGGGAATTATCTACTAAACAAATTAAATATCAAAATTAAAAAGAAAGCTTTAGAAGTTTTATCATATCAATGAATTACATTATATATTTCATGTGCAGCCAAAAACAATTCCTGTTCAATAAGGCCTGGGGAAGCAAACGGTTGGACACCCAAGATCTAAAAGGTCAAATCTCTAATGTCACTCACACTGACACTCTGCTAAATTTTATATTAAGTAAAATACTTTTTTTTCTGCAATTTGCAAACATTAAAACATTTATTTATTTCATAATTACATTATTAAGAAGTGGGCATGGGTCATGTTATGTCACACCATGTGTGTAGCATTAGGGGGCAGCAAAATATTATTAAATAAATAATATTAATTTACATGTTTTTTTACTCATATTATATTGAAAAATAAAGTGGAATTTTGAATGAATACCTACCCTAAATACTGGAGATAATCCTTGGTGAGGAGTCCATAATCAGGAGCAGGAGAAATATTGGATAGTCCCCAGCCATCCAAGTGAACAGGGTGGAGGGGGGTGACACAGGGTTGATGCAATTATTATTTGTTGCATTTCTATCTGCACAGTGTATTGTTCAACTTTAACTGTATAACACTAGGTTAGTGTATTTTTTGTTGTACATTAACATCTGTATCCCCTATGTTTTCTATGCCTTGGTTACTTTCACAATGTGTTAGACAGTTTTATATGACTTTGATTATTTTTTATTGATACTATCCATCAATTGAGATTTCAAAGATTATGGTTTTACTGTAACCACCTTTACCTGGTATTTGCACTTTCACAAAGCCCTGGTGTTCATAACACATATTTTTATGGCAAGGCACAGCTATGGACAATTATTTTGGCTCAATGTTAAAAGCTTCCCTGACAGCATGAAGCTAACAGTTGTATCATATATATCTAGTATAATGTGTGTGTGTTAGTTAACACTTATTAAAATTGGTATGGAAACATAAGAACTATTAAATTTTTTTTATAAAAATAACTATATTAAATATTAAATTGCAGTAAAACACCATTAAAACCATCTGCTTAATATTATGTAGGTCCCCCTTGTGCTGCCAAAACCGCTTTGATGCATTGAGGCATGGACTACACACGTCCTCTAAATGTGTCCTGTGGTATCTGGCACAAAGTCATAAGCAGTAGATCCTTTCAGTACTTCAAGTTGCAAGGTGGGGTATCCGTGGATCATACTTTTTGTTTCAGCACATCTCACATATGTTCAATTGGATTGAGAGCTGGGGAATCTAAAAGGGTGGTACTCCACACTCCTTTCATAACATTTGACTCCCCCGGTCCATCTGGAAACCCCACCTCCTAACATATCCTCATCAAATATTTCAGTATTTTATACTTTTGAATGCAGTAGATAGGACCAGCAACTTGCAAAGAAATGTGAGTGGCGCAGCCTGGCATTAAACTGGTTAAAATATATGATTATGTAATAATTAGTGTGCAAGAAATTGCTTAGATTAATGAGTTATGCTATTCCTTCTCTGTCACAGTAAATTATGATATAATATGAAATTATTAAAACTGTCAGCACAGAAAAACTCAATTAAAAAAAAGAAGACTTGCGATAAGGGAAACCTGGTATAGTCTGGCAATATGGTTCAACAGGCTAACGCAGTCAAGTGGGTCTGGAGGAATCATTTCCAGAAGGCACATAGTACTGAGGTTGTGTAATCCATTTTTATTAGGCACACACAGAGTTGACATGAGGTAGACTTATTAGAAGGCCCACAATCCCCCCCTCCCCACCTATAAAAAAAGGAAAACCAAACAGAAAATTCAAATAGCAGGTATTGAACTCACAACCTTTACATTAAAAGCTCAGTGTAATAACTGTTACCTTGTAGATAATAGTTCCTAATTAAATATCACAACTAAAATATCATGCACCCTGCATTAGTTTCAAAACCTGCTGGAGATTAAATTCACCTCTAGAGGCATACTACACATGCCTCAGATGCTCTCTGATTGGACATATTTCAATAAAGGCGTACAGAGTAGTTTGAGTGAGAGAAAAGCTATCACATCAGAAAACCCAGTGGAGCACTATATTTAATGAACTTGCACTTAAAATAAGGGATACAAAATATATAGTATAAAAAATATCTTGAAAAAGAGATAAATAGGGAGATAATGGTGCAGTATATCTAAAACTTGCAAATGGTGAATAGAAAACCAAATGTAGCAAACTCACATGGCTTAGAGCCTGGGAGGATAGGCTCAAGTCACACACGCAGGGGTATTTAAAGACAAAACCAGGCTTCTTCTATAGTAGTGTCCAGGTGCTCAGAAAAAAGAGACAACAATGGAACAGACTCCTATTGTATTACCCTTTCAAATGTATATCTCAAATCAAATAGGTGCAAATAATTGCTCACCTTGTTGAGAGCCAAAGGGAACTGGGCTCTCAGTATAATAGAGGGCACAACTTTTCTTTTAAAGCAGGAAGAAGATGCTGCAGCACATAGGACTCAATTAAAAAAAATAAAGACACTTTATTATAAACAAACATAAAATATAATAAAATACCATCTAGTAATGGTTCTTATCAAAGTCCTTGCTGTCCAAGACGCGTTTCGCCTTATCTCAAAAAAGGCTTTCTCAATCGGTATCCTGCTGCTCGTTTTCTTCCTAACTTATACCCGGAAATCCACTCTGATTGAAGATTGGAGGAACCAATCAGAGTGGATTTCCGGGTATAAGTTAGGAAGATAACGAGCAGCAGGATACCGATTGAGAGCCTTTTGGAGATAAGGCGAAACGCGTCTCGGACAGCAAGGACTTTGATAAGAACCATTACTAGATGGTATTGTATTATATTTTATGTTTGTTTATAATAAAGTGTCTAGATTTTTTTTAAATTGAGTCCTATGTGCTGCAGCATCTTCTTCCTGCTTTAAAAAAAGAGTTGTGCCCTCTTAAAGGCACAGTGTCTATTATACTGAGAGCCCAGTTCCCTTTGGTTTTCAACTTTGATTTGAGATATACATTTGAAAGAGTAATACACTAGGAGTCTGTTCCATTTTTGTCTCTTTTTTCTGAGCACCTGGACACTACTATAGAAGAAGCCTGGTATTGTCTTTAAATACCCCTGCGTGTGTGACTTGAGCCTATCCTCCTTGGCTCTAAGCCATGTGAGTTTGCTACATTTGGTTTTCTATTCACCATTTGCAAGTTTTAGATCTACTGCACCATTATCTCCCCATTTCTCTCTTTTTCCAGATATTTGTTATACTATATATTTTGTATCCCTTATTTTAAGGGTAAGTTCATTTAATATAGTGCTCCACTGGGTTTTCTGATGTGATAGCTTTTCTCTCACTAAAACTACTCTGTACGCCTGCATGTTTTTGTGCTAAATTTAGGAGTATTGGCACGTGGGTTCAGCTGCTTATTTTAATTGGGTTCTGTATTCTATGTCAATTTATAAGCGCCTATTTCTCACAGTCTTTTTGTATTTAAATTTCAATAAAGACCTGAATTCTACACATTCTCATTTGTCCTCAATAGCTTATCCTAACATCCATCATTCATTATTAGTTAGTCAGTTTGTTGCAACTCTTGTCTTTTGTTGCAACTCCATTTAGGTTTTTCGCACAGGATTTGTTCTGTGAAAGAAAGAACTACGATTCATCCAAGCCTATCTGCTTTGAATATTACTTATGTTTAGAATTAGATGTATGGTACAATCACACTAGTCATGACAATTTATCATTGTTCTTAGTGTATAATTCACTAGAGTTATATCATAGTTTATGTTTAAAATTTGAGTCAAGGCATCATGCAGTCATTTCATAGTACTTTATATGTACATTTTGCTCAATTAATCATATGAAATATAGCAATTATTATAATGCTTTGCTTTAGTCTATTAAAACTGGATGTTAATGTGATGACATTAGTTTTTCCAATCTGCAATTAAAAGCACAGTAACATAAGCACAAGTGTGAACATTTGATTTGCTACAAAAATCTGAAAATTTACTTTTTTTTTGTACTTTTCACTATTTTTGATTATCAATAATCTTATCCATTTCTTGGTTTTGCTATTGTAATTATAATATATCCCTTGTATTGTATTTGTTGGATACAATAATAAAAATCTAATCTATAAAAAACCAAAAACAAAACATGTAGTTGTAACTAGACATATTGGACACACAAGAACAGAGGGGTTGAGGGCCCTGCTTAATGAGCTTACATGCTAGAGGGAGCTATTAACAGTTTAATTGATATGCTTTTCTGAAGAAGTGGGTTTTTATAGATTTTTTTGAAGGAGTGGAGACTGGGTGAGCATCTAACGGAGGAGGGAAGTGATGGTGAATTGGTCCAGCCCTCGAGAAAAGGCGAGCATCAGAGGTGGAAATATGGACAGAAGACAGACGTAAGTCTTCAGCAGAGTGTAAGGGTTTAGATGGGACATACTTGTGTATTAGGGAGGATAGATAGGTGAGTGCCGTATTATATAGAGATTTGAAAGCAAGAACCAAAATTTTAAATTGAGCCCTATATCTTACAGGAAGCCAATGTAGGGACTGACAGAAGGGTGAGGCATGGGAGGTGCGGGCGGAGAGGAAGATGTGCCTCGCTGCCGTATTCATTATGGAATGGTAATTGCGCAAGTTGGGAGCACGTAAGACCACTGAGAAGTAGATTACAGTAGTCAAGCCAAGAAAGGACAGTGGAATGGACCAGCACCTTAGTCGCATCTGGCGTTTATGTTTATGTAGATGGAAATGTTTATGGGATGGAAGAGGCAGGATTTGGCGATAGACTGAACATGAGGTGTGAAAGAGAGGTCGGAGTCAAAGAGAACACCCAGGCAGTGAGCCTGCGTGTTGGAGCTGATGGTAGCACCGTTGACTTGGAGGGAGACAGACACAGGAGTAGCAACACTTGAGGGAGGAAGGACCAGAATTTCAGTTTTGGTCAAGTTGAGTTTAAGAAAGCTGGCAGCCATCCAGTTAGAAATAGCAGAGAGGCAGTCAGAGACACTAGTCAAGAGGGACGGGGAGAGATCAGGAGAGGATAAATAGATTTGCGTGTCATCCGCATAGAAATTATGTTGGAAGCCAAAGGAGCTAATGAGTTTACCAAAGGGAGGCAGTATATATAGAGAATAGTAGGGGACCAAGGACTGAACCTTGGGGGACACCAACAGAGAGGAGTTGGGGAGAAGAAGTAGAGCCTGGGAAAGAAACACTGAAAGTGCGCTGGGAGTGGTAGGAGGAGCACCAGGAGAGAGCAATATCTTGTAGACCGATACTGCGGAGGATGAGAAGAAGCTGTCAATGATCAACAGTGTCAAAAGCCGCAGAAAGGTCAAGGTGAATTAGGATAGAGTAGTCACCCCGAGATTTTGCAGCGAGCAGATCATTGGATACTTTGGTCAGTGCCGTTTCCACAGAGTGCTTAGCGCGGAAACCAGACTTAAACGGGTCTAGCAGAGAGTTGGACTCGAGGAAGTCTGTCAATCTTGCATACACAACTCTTTCAAGGATCTTGGATGCAAAAGGCAGTAGCAAGATAGGACAGTAGTTGGACGGGAAGTTAGGGTCAAGGTTGGGGTTCTTTAGAATTGGGGATACAGTTGCATGTTTGAAGGGCGATGGAACTATGCCAGAGGAGAGAAAGAGATTGAGAATTTTTTTGAGAGGTAGAGAAAGAGAAGAAGACCGAAAACGGGTGAGATGCAAGGGAATTGGATCAAGGGAGCAGGTGGTGGAGCGGGAGGACTGGAGCAGAGCATAAACCTCTTCCACTGTAGCACGTGCAAATGAACATAGAACAGACGAGGGAGTGGGGTTAGGGGAAGTCTTGTAAGGGGAAGAAGAAAGATGAGAGATCTCTTTCCTTATTGTAGAGATCTTGTCAGTGAAGTGAGTTGCAAAGCCTGAGGCTGTCAAGTTAGTTGGTGGAGGAGGAACAATAGGGTAAAGAAGAGAGTTAAATGTGTGAAATAGTCATTTGGATTCGTGGGAGAGTGTGGTTATGAGGGTATTGAACTAATTTGCTTTTGCAGAGGAAAGAGTCAAGCTGTATGAGCACAGCATAAATTTATAGTGGAGAAAGTCAGATGCACAGTGAGACTTTCTCCAACAGAGTTCAGCAGTTCAGGAGCATTTTTGGAGGTATTGGGTCAATTTGGTGTGCCAAGGATGTTGTTGGGGCGCTTGCTGCGTTTAAATGTAGGAGGTGCCATGATGTCTAGTTGAGAGGAGAGGGTGGAATTGTAGAAGGAGGTTGCAGAGCTAGAACAGGTGAGGTTTAAGATAGGTAAACGGAGAGTTTGGAGATTAGTGGTGAAATGCTCTAGGTCAAGACATTGGTGGTTGCTGTGAGATTGATGTTCAGATGGTGGTGTCAATTGGGTCTGCCAATGTCAAAAGTCAGCAGATGGTGGTCAGATAGAGGAAAAGGAATATTGTAGAGATTAGAGGTGGTGTTTCTCGCTGTATGGGTTGCTAAATTGGACCATTGCATGAGGCCAAAGGAGGAGGTTACAGAGAGCAGACGAGAGGCATCAGTGCATTATCTTTAGGGACACAGCAGACAAGCAGAGTGTAGCACAATGTGCTATTCTTTTCTGTTGTGTCAAAAGGCTTCTCCATTTTTGCTTTATTTTTGTTAAATAAATCATGACAGAGTAATGACAATTAATAGGGGCACTTTGGAGGTATTCTGATATCAAAAGTGTAAGTGACATTAATGGCAGATACAGTAAATAGAGATTCCTGTTAAAAACATACACCCTCAAAAAGGTGTAAATTCCACATTTATATTTGTTGCTCTTCAACCAGTATGGTGTACATTTACTTTCATATTTTGGGTCATGCTACATAGTCCAGCTTCACTTCAGGACAGCTTGGTAAGTTCCTATGCTTCTCTGACACAAAGATGAGTCAATGGTTCCTTCCAATATATTTCCAATGTGCAAAGTATTAAATTGGAGCTTCGACCCGTTTGTGTCTTTATCAAGTCTTTATCACAGTGTTACATAAAATATGTGAATATATAAGAAAAGAACAAAGAACTTACCAATCCAGTGTTAGGGCAGTACAAAGACTGATTGAACCCGGAAGTGTCGATCACCCACGTGGGTGAGGTGCGTGTGACTTGCTCTGCATGGTTGCTAAGCAAACAACCAGCACTCAGTGGCTGTGGCTGCTAAGCAAGAAAGGAAACAGCGATACTAAGTACCGGGAAATTGACATGGAGGATAAATTGTAAAGTAGTTAGTGTAAAGACACCTATGAGAAATGAGGAGGGGAAGTGAGAAGAGACAGACAAAGAGGTAGTGAATCGTGTGTATGAAAAAACATACTTAAACCGTGACAAAATCTACCTGTGCAGCTAGTGACTATTGTGACAAACTTGGAAAAACACATTAAAGTGAAAGTAACAAGGAGTGACAGGGATAGAAAACCATCCACCTCAATCACAAAGGTGTCAAGAAATAAAATATAACTAGCATATTACATGTATTTAAGAACAACCAAAGCAAAGTAATCTGCACTGTACATGCTTAAAGGGACACTATAGTCACCTGAACAACTTTAGCTTAATGAAGCAGTTTTGGTGTATAGAACATACCCCTGCAGCCTCACTGCTCAATCCTGTGCCATTTAGGAGTTAAATCCCTTTGTTTATGAACCCTAGTTACACCTCCCTGCATGTGACTTGCACAGCCTTCCATAAACACTTCCTGTAAAGAGAGCCCTATTTAGGCTTTCTTTATTGCAAGTTCTGTTTAGACTTTCTTATCCCCTGCTATGTTAATAGCTTGCTAGACCCTGCAAGAGCCTCCTGCATGTGATTAAAGTTCAATTTAGAGATTGAGATACAATTATTTAAGGTAAATTACTTCTGTTTGAAAGTGAAACCAGTTTTTTTTTTCATGCAGGCTCTGTCAATCATAGCCAGGGGAGGTGTGGCTAGGGCTGCATAAACAGAAACAAAGTGATTTAACTCCTAAATGACAGTGAATTGAGCAGTGAAATTGCAGGGTAATGATCTATACACTAAAACTGCTTTATTTAGCTAAAGTAATTTAGGTGACTATAGTGTTCCTTTAATATACAAAGTAACTCAAATATCATACTTGTAATAAACAGATCCAACCATTTTCCTGTCTCGTATGAATAAACTATGATCCCGGTTGATAAAGCAAGGATACAATTCAACAGGCTTCATGTAAAATGCCTATCTGTTGTGCATATATATTTTATATATACGTGTGCAATTAAGTGTATTTTTATATTGATATCTGTATATATTAATTAAAAAAATACACTTAGTATGACATGCTATATAAGATATATATATACATATTGTATATAGATATATGTATATATATATATATATATATAAATCTTAAATATATATAATATATTTATATATATATTTTATTAACATTAATATATTTATTTTAAAACGTTAACTTTTTAAAACTTTTTTAACCAGCAGGGGGACGGCCTGTCAGTTCAGTCAGTCCCCCTGCTGGCAGCACTATTGACACCTATTGCGGCCATGTAACCGCTCTTTTAGACACAGGTCACATGGCCCCTGGGGGTCCTAATTTGCAGAGGGGGGACTGTCTGGGCTGTCCCCAGTCCCCCCATTAAAGAACACCGATCGCCGGCGGGGGAACGGCAGCGATCAGGCAAGTATATATGGAGGCAGAGGAAGGGAGAGAAAGGGAGAGGTTACATTTTTTTTTTCATATAACTTTTTATTATTTTGCAAAATATGGGGTACAGAATAGAAAGGGGGGGTACGGGGGTATCAATCCCAGCATGTCACACAATATATGAACTCGTTATACAGAAGTTTTAATACAATTTATGGATTGTTATACAAGGTGGGTTAACACAGTGGGGTGGTAATAGGTTAAGCCAAGATATAAAAGGGGGAGGAAGGGTAGTGGGGTAAGCAGGGTTAAGCAGTGGCGAGTCATTGCCACTACATCTCTTTGGCAAGGCCATATACATTGGTGATAAGCTGACAAGTTATTTACAGGAACTGTCACTCCCAACATCCTGGACAATACATCGGTTCAATTTTTGTGATGGGGTCATCCCCGTCGACAGTTGGGGTCTGTCGGTATTGTCACATACCTTGCGTCTGAACACTTTGTAGGGGTTTTTGTTTGGTCAGTACTCTAGTATACATTGTCTGCCATGGTTGCCATGTGGTTTTGAACTGTTGTGTTTCTACACTCTGGTGCATTGTCATGCTTTCATAGATCTGATACTGTTGGATCTTGTCCCACAACTGAGACTTGGATGGGCAGGCCTGTGATTTCCAGTTTATTGCCAGAAGGTTCCTAGCAGCTAGTAGTACGAGAGCGCTTATTTGTTTGTGTTCCTTAGGAATCTTGGTGGGGAACATGAGCAGGAGATACATTTGAGGATTCGGTGTTAGGCTGGACTTCGGTCCAGAGGGGCTGAATCACTGGGCATGTCCACCATATGTGGAAAAATGATCCAATCTCCTTGGAGCACCTCCAGCATGTCGGCAGCACAGTAAGGTAAATTTTGTGTAGTCGTAGTGGCATCATATACCATCTATACAGCAGTTTTCTATGTGCTTCAATGTGTGTGTAGCATCTAGTGAGTTTAGAGAGACCATTGAGAGCCTGTACCCAATCCTCGTTGGATAAGTTGAGGGAGCAATCTTCCTCCCATTTCTTTTTACACGGGGGGGGGGGGGGGGGGGGTTTGTTGAGGGACCACTCCTTCCCACATTTTATAGCAGAGGGAGATAGTCTTGGGTTTGCCTGGTGCGGCCCAACATCTTTCTATGATTCCCTCAGCTGAGAGGATTTTCTCTTGGGTATTGTCGTGCTTATGTACATGAGTCAGTATGGTACCTTTGAGTCTGAGGAATGTAAATAATTCCTCCGGTGGCAGGTGCCATTTGGCCTGTATGTCAGTGAACTGCATAACCTCCCCGTCCTCCAACAAATGTTGTATGTTGGTGATACCTGCTTTAACCCACCTAGATAGAGGTAGGTGCAGTGTTGTGGCTCTTAAAGCTGATAGTGGAGCTCTGTTGTGGTACAAGGTTTTACATCCTAGCGAGGACATGAACATGTCCCAGATGTTGAGTGTGAGAGTGGTGGTTGGGAACAGGACTAGTCCAGGGGTCCTCAAGTGTTTGGGTCTCCACAGGGTGTCAATCATGTTCCCTCCCTGAACCTGTTTGTTCTCCATATCCACCCAGCTCAACTCTCCTTTGGGGGAGTGTAGTAGGATCCCGGCTGTTAGCACTGACGCTTTGTAGTATTGGGCAATATTCGGTAACCCCACACCCCCTTGTTTGACTTGTGTGTACAGGAGTTTGTTAGGGATTCTAGGTCTTTTATTGTCCCATATAAAGGCATTACACGTGCTCTGTAGGGTCTTGAGGAGGGGTTGTGCTATCTTTAGGGGGAGCATGCGAAAGATGTATAGGATTTTGGGCAATATGGCCATTTTGAAGGCGTTAATCCTTCCCAGCCAGGAGATGTGTGTATGTTTCCATTTCAGTGTCTCCGTTTTGCACATGTGGGGGAGAGGCGAAAAATTTAAGCGGGCAGTTTTGTCAATAGATGGTGCAATTTTAACCCCTAAATATGTAAGAGAGGATGACCTCCAATCAAATTGGTGCCTATTTTTTAGAGCTGCTATGCAGCCTGAGGACAGGTTAACTGGCAATGCTTGGGTCTTGTCCTGGTTCAATTTATAGTGGGAAACCAGGCCAAAATCTCTAAGGGTATGTACGAGGTGGGGCAGGGATCGCTCCGGGTCTGCCAGTGTTACGAGAACGTCATCGGCGAACAACGCCAATTTATGTTCCTGGCCTAAGACATGTATTCCTTTGATGTTTTGGTGACTGCGGATCTTTTGAGCCAAAGGTTCTAGTGACAGGATATATAGGAGAGGGGACAGAGGGCAGCCCTGACGTGTCCCATTGGTGATATGGAATTCGTCCGAGATGAAGCCTCCATTTGAAACTTTGGCGGCTGGCGTGCTATACAGTGCATTGATACTTGTGATCATTTCTGGTGGGAACCCATATGCCTCCAAGACCCTTGACATATATGTCCAATTAAGGCGATCAAAGGCCTTCTCCGCGTCCAGCGCAAGGAGAAGGCCCTCGGTATTGTTCCTATCCATACATGCCAACGTGTTAAGAATGCGTCGGGTGTTATCCGAGCCTTGCCGGCCGCGGACAAATCCCGATTGGTCATTATGCACCAGTTGTTTGAGGAAGGGAGCTATTCTATTGCTAAGTATCTTGGCGTATATTTTGGCATCGCCATTCAGTAACGATATGGGTCTGAAATTTTCACACTGTGTTGGTGGCTTCCCGGGTTTGGGGAGTGTGGAGATGTGGGCCAGGAGAATTTATGCTGGTAAGGCTCCCCGGCTACTACTCTGCCTATATAGGTGTAGCAGGTGAGGCGAGAGGACAGCTGCAAACAGCTTATAGTATGTATTTGTGAGCCCATCAGGTCCTGGTGATTTGCCCGTGGGCAACGCCTTAATCACTGCCGAGATTTCGTCCAGTGATATAGGCTGTTGCAAGGACTTTATTGCGGTTGGAGTCAGGGAGGGTAGGTTCAGGTCCGCTAGGAAGCTGTCTATGTCCGTTTTTGTCGGGACTATAGTTGTTCCGTCATGTTGAAGGTTATACAGTTTACCATAGTACTTTGCGAAGGCATTTACTATCCCCTCTGGGTCAATGATTTTGTGGCTGTTGCTATCTTGGAGGTAGGCAATCCTGGAGGCGACAGTTTTTTGTTTCAGTTGTGCTGCTAATTTAGCTCCCGCCTTATTCCCTGCTGCGAAGAATTTGTGTTTGGATTTTTGTAAAAGGTAGGTAGTTTTAGCCAGTTCTATATCTCTCAACTGAGATTGGAGAGCTAATAGTTGTCTCTGTAGTGCGCTATTGGGCGATTGTTTGTTCTTGTGAGTGAGAGTTTTAATCTCTTTGACTATAGTCAAGTATTGTGCTTGGTGTGTTCTCTTGGTGTGGCTAGCGTGCTTGATAAAGCTGCCTCTAATGACCGCTTTGTGAGCTAGCCAGACGTAGTCTGGGTTAATGTCTTGCCGATCATTGTCTGCAAAATAGTTCTTTAGGTCTGATGTTACTTGTTCGACTATGTGTGGCTGTGTTAGCAATTTGTTGTCTAGCCTCCAAGACGTTTGACCGGTATTAGGGAATCTCTCTTTGAGTGTTAGTGTGATAGGAGCGTGGTCTGACCACGTAATGTCTCCGATTTCTGTGTCCAGTATTTTTGTAAGGGAGGTGGTCTTAATCAAGAACCTGTCTATCCTGGAGTAACTGTTGTGCACCGCTGTATAGCAGGTGTAATCAGTTTCAGTAGGGTGTGTGATTCGCCAGGGGTCCACAAAATCATGTGATGCTAAGACATCTCGAATGTTACGCGACTGTGTGAGCCGCCTCTTTGAGGTGGCCGTTGCTACTGTTTTCGAGGCAGATGAATCTTTAAAGCTATCTAGAAGAAAATTGGTGTCGCCTCCAAGTATTACCTCCCCAAAACTATACAAATTCAATAATGCAAACACTCTGCACATAAACTCCTCTTGGTTGTCGTTAGGCCCATATATGTTCATTAAGGTGAAGGGGTTGTTGTTTAGGTGGCATTGTATTATCAGGTATCTACCTTTTTTGTCAGTGATTTTTCGGATCAATTCAAAGGTGACTTGTTTGCTAATTAAAATGGACACTCCCCTCTTTTTCGTGGAATAGCAAGAGTGATGGTCTATAGGAAACCAGGGTGAATTAAATCTGGGACGAGATCCCCATTTAAAATGGGTTTCTTGGAAGAAAGCGACTTGCGCCTTCTGGTTTTTGGCCTCTAATAATGCCAGTCTCCTCTTATTGGGTGTGTTTAACCCTTTTACATTAAGAGAAAGTACCTTGAGGGACATGTCACCAGCAGTAACTTGAGTCGGTGTATTAAGCGTGGTCTCGTCTCGTTGTCTACCTTTGTCTTTTGTCAGTGCTGTCGGGATTTGTGGAAGGCACTGGGGCGGGGGGGGGGGATGGGGGAGGGTTAGGTAGCACTATATTACAGAAAGCGTAAACTATATACAAACCCGATAGCCGAGTGGCTTAGTGCAGAAATCTGCTGACGGGTAGTAAAGTGGCTTAGTAACTAAGCCTGTTTGGGTACCGTGGGCGCTGTCGGTGTGTTACCTATGTGGTATGCACATGTGGGGAAATACTATAATAAAGATAACCCAAATTAGTGGATGTGCTCCACTGGTAACACTCTGCACCGGTAATATTAATAACATAAAGAAAGCAAAATATTCAATACTATAACAATAGATAACAAATAGTTGTAACAATCATATATGGTCAGCCGCCTCGTGTGGACTCTCGGCTGTACGACACCATGAAAGTGAAGACAGGTATGAGGGTGCACAGGGGGATTTACGTGTGTAGTCTCTGTTAACATATACATATCTGCGGTTGATCAGCGATGGGCAGGAACGGTTCGGCCCGATGTGTCGTCGGGTTGTGGGTGTGTTTCTGGAATGTTCATGTTGTGCCAAGGAAGCGAGTTGTAGCCCTTTGTTTGCTTTCGGGGTGGCGAAGTTGTCGGGGATCTTGGGTTGCTCGGTGGTGGTACAGGAATGTTCCATTCTTTGAGCAGTCTCGCGCCGTCACGTGGCGTGGAGAATATCTTGTCGACTCCATTCCTCTTAAGTATTAATTTAGTAGGGAATCCCCATTTGTATGGGATATTGGCCGACCGTAATGCAAAGGTTATGGGTGCAAATGCCCTTCTCTTGAACATAGTCGCTGCTGATAGATCAATGAATAACTTGATGTCGGTAAACGGTTTAGGCAGGGGTGGGTGTTTTCTGGAGGCTTGCATGAGCTGGTCCTTCACTGTAAAGTAGTGGACTTTAGTGATTACATCCCTCGGTGTGGAGGGAGGCAGGTGTTTAGGCTTGGGCAATCTGTGCGTGCGTCTAGCCGGAGGTCTGAGGCCTCTAACTCTGGGATGAGTGCCTTAAACATATCCTGTACAAATTTAGTCAGGTCTTGTGGGCCTACCTCTTCAGGGACCCCCCGCAATCTTATGTTGTTTCTTCTGTCTCTATCCTCATTGTCTGCTATTTTCCCTTCCAGGTATTGTACCTTTTGCTGCAGTGCAGTGTGTGCTTCTGCTAATTCGTTGTGGGCTTCCCTTAGCCCTTCTGTCGCCTCCTCTAAGTGCGCTGTCCTATCTCCCAGGGCCTGTATGTCCGCCCTGATGTCCGCCGCCATTTTAGAAAAATCTGAGCGGAGGTTGGACTGCAGTGATTGCAGCATGCAGCTCACGGAGGCATCCGTGGCCGGTTGGGTACAGGGGGGGTCTGGGGATTCTTGACTCTCACCCAGTTCGCGGTCCGAAGCTGTGGGGCTCTGTTCTCCGGCGCCATCTTGGCTATCACTGCGACCCATCGTAAGGTGTGAGTGAAGAGTTTTCTGCTTTAGTTTTTTCGCCGATTTAGTAGCCATGACTTCCCCTGAGCTCTCCTTAGCGTTTCAGTCGTGGTTCTGGTGGTGTAATGCTGCGTTACATGCTGTATAAGTCCACAGAATGGCGGAGCTTCCAGATTATGCATCTGCTTCCATGCGGAGTTAGGCCTAAATTTTTTTTAAGGGGGCAGTAAGGGGGGGTATTGCATGCTAGAAGTGCTCTAATTAGCTGCGGACATATCCGATACGTCCACGGTCCTTTAGGACCGTTTTTGTTTCTTGGACGTACCTGATACGTCCAAGGTCACTAAGGGGTTAAAGAAACATGGAGTAAATAAGCTTTTTTATTCAGTTATTTGCCCCTCCCTCCCCTCCTCTTTTCTCATAGGTGTCTGTACACTATATTCTTTACAATTTATCCTCCATGTCAGATTCCCGGTACTTATTATCGCTGCTTCCTTTGTTGCTTAGCAGCCACGGCCACAGATTGCCAGTTGGTTGCATCAAGCCATGCAGAGCACGTCACATTCATCTTACCCACGTGGGTGATCGACACTTCCGGGTTCAATCGGTCCTCGTACTGCCCTAACACTGGATTGGCAAGTTCTTTAGTATTTTCTTATATATTCACATATTTTATGTAACACTGTGATCTTGACAAAGACCCGAACGGGTCGAAATGTTGATTTATTATTTTGCACAACCATTTGTTGGAAATACAATAAACACCATTATTGCACAGATTTCAGACCTGAAGTGCTCCCTTTACTATATATATATATATATATAGGAAACCAAGGGTCTGGCTGCACTCACCTGAACATGCTTTCATTGTCACTATATATATATATATATGTATATATATATATATATAAATATATAAAAGTGAAAAGCCCTTGCACTCCAGCTAAGAAATTATGGTACCTGGTGCTCTGGTAGCTAAGCAATATATATAGAGGGAATACCGGCACATGGATTTTCAAGTTATTTTCTTCTTTATTCAAAATGACATCAACGTTTCAGCTCCATTATGGAGCTTTCATCAGGACATGGCCTAATATATATTAGTGTAGATTGCATTAGCCGCTTTAGTCCATTTTTTTAATTCTCACTTACGCCGCAACTTTATGTCACTAGCTAGCTACAATACAATGCATATGTTTGCGTGTCTAGTGTAGAGAAATAAATAACAAATCAAGTTTAGAATTTGATAGATTGGGCTATTAACTTTGTCACGTATCTCCTTTGAAGTCTGTCTACTCATATTTCCCAATTCCCTTTCAACTTGGTCTTGATACAAGGAGCTTAAGAGCTGAGAGCTCAACAATAATATTTTAGTTTAAAAAAATTATAGAAATGTCATTGTTTGATCTATCAGCAGTGCTGATGTTTGTCTCTGTAGATTTGATTGAAAAAGACTGGACACATTTTATGTCTCAATATATTTTCTTATCTTATTGTCTAAATAATATTAAAAAAATTTGGAGAAAGATAAATGCAGAATGCTCTTCAAATATGAACTGAATTCTCTCTCAAAGAAAACTATTTTTTTGTAGTTTCAATGTCAATGCTCACCCCACACATAGGTTTACATTTTTAGTTGCCAAGACATTTATCGCATCTAAGAATTGGTAACTTCATAAATAAATCCCTCTGTTTTAGATACCAAGGTATATACTTAAGATGCAGCATGATTTAGGGCTGCTTGGATTTCAACATTAGTGATCTTGACTCATATGTGTAGTGTAGACATATGGTTGGGAACTTTAATTTCAAATGGAAATTTTAAATGTTTGTCCTTCATATATAAGCAATCACTATACTTGGAGATTTTTTTTTAACAATTGGGTTGAATTTGGGCCAATCAGGTGATTGGAACACATTTGAATTTCTGACCTGCCAGGTGGCAGAATCTTAGTGGAACCAAGTCACATTAGCCCAAACATGTTCACTATGGATCTTGATTCTGATAGTCATTCCTGACACTAGAAAAATGGTGGTGTAATGGAGTAGAGGCTTATGTTAGGGGTTGGGGTCAAATAAGTAAATAAGTAGGCAATAGGCCTTTCCAATCATGTGGTCTTAAGCTCCTGTTTAATCAAGCGGTAGCAAAAAAAGATTATTGATGGTTAGTGTACAGCCACTAAATTATGTTTTAGAGTCTGAGATAGTCTACATAATTGATTCTAGTACAAAACTAGGTTTAGCTTTATATAGCTAACAACGGATACTAAGAGCACTGGGAATAACCTTTAGTGGGGGGTAGGAGATTTGTAATTGATCCTAATGTGAGACCTAGCATGGACTATTGATTCTTGTGTGAGACTAGGTTTAGCAGTTTCTGCTGTTTTCTAGCTTGCAGCTACTCAGATACTTGAAACAACCTTGAGTGGGAGATACTAGATTAGCAGGCATTTTGTCATTAATCCTAGTGTAAGAGTACCTTACCAATGTACCATTGATTAAAGTTTGTTTTTAACTGTTTGTAGGAAAGAAAATTATGTTTTAATTTTCTATACAAGTGTTTTCAGTCCATTGTGTGCTGTGCAAATTTGCCACCAGTGTAGCAATGTGTGTTTGTTTTCAAGATAAACATAATAATTGTTCAGGAATAAATCAACCAAGCACCAATCCTTGTTATAACATAACAACCTATTTATCCTGAATAAAGTTATGTTAGCTTATACAATATACAATAATGTATAGTCCAAATTTATTCTAGTAAGAAACACAAAACCACCATCATCAATATTGTGTCCTGTTATGAATACATTTTAACACTATATTTGTCAGGAGACAGGTTGATGGGTTGAAAATAGGCTAGAAAGAGGTACATGCTAATATGGTTATTGGGGAAGCTGTTTTATGAAGGTTTTGACAGTTGTTTTTTGGAGTTCTTTGGGGAAAGAAGCATGTAGCAGACAGGGCACAGAGGCCTTCAGAAATCCTTGCAGACCATTTCATTTTTAGGCTGCTAGTGTATGCTCTAGGAAATGGAGTTTGAACTAGCAAGAGCAGCAGAAACTTGTATCTCCATTTCATCTAAGATCTTGGGACTTTAGATATAAAACTGTATAATATATTTATATTTTTAATACTTGTATTTAGATAAAATTGATGGATCGCCTTTGATATGTTTTAACTGTGAATATTGTGAAATATACAATTAGTACTGCAAGAGATAATTGTGTAGTTAGTATTACAATGGTTTAGCTAGAATATGTTATTCTAATGTTATGTATTAAACATTATCTTTTGCTGCACCCTGAGTGAATGTCATTTGGGCATTAAGTGTTAGGATATACCTCTGCCAAAATACCTTATACAGCTAATAATCTAAGTTATAGCTGCATAAAATAAGGGTTGGTTTTGAATGCTTGCAATATATGTGGGCTTCCATTAACTCTATTGTTGATGTAACTAGGTGATGTCTATTGTTAGTTTGACTAGGTTACCCCAGGACACACCACTGGTGGCCATCTTGATGCTCTTTTTATTATTTTTATTATTGCCATTTATATAGCACCAACAGAATCCATAGCGCTTTACAATATTATTTGAGGGGGGATTCAACTATAAATAGGACAATTACAAAACTTACAGGAACAATAGGTTGAAGAGGACCCTGCTCAAACGAGCTTACATTCTATAGGAGGTGTGATTTAAAACACAATAGGACAGGAATTTGGGGAAAGAAGCATGTAGCAGACAGGGCACATAGGAGTCTTTGATGCAGTCATCTTGGTGCTCATAAAATTTTAACCCAGTAGTTATTGTGAATACATTTGAATTGCACAAACTAATTAATCCAAAATCATGAAACACAACATGTCCTTATCCCAAGCAGAAGCCAAGGAAAGGTAGGGAAAGGGGTTGTGCTCCTCAGTTCACTATCGGCAGCAGTAGTGTCATGACCTCTAAGAGCCTGAATACTTTTTCATTCGCCATGAGGACTGGTGACTTACCACTGCCTCAATTTTCACAATTGCTAACACCACTATTAGTATTATCCAACCTCAAGATAGAGTGATTAGCAATATGAATGTTAACTCTGATTTCCTAGGAGGCAATTGGATCCTTCTCAGTCTTTTAATTCTTTAATAGCTTCAAATATATATATCACATATAAGAGGGATCTACAGCTGGAGATCTACAAGAAAATGAGCAACAATTAGTGCTATATTATTAAGGAAATACCATCAGTGATACTTGTAATACACTCAGAAAAAAAGATGATGAAGTGCTTCAGGATGTCTCCCCCAATATTTATGGGGGCAGAACTACTCATGCCCTTTTTGGTCCATGATATCTGCAGATTGCACCAATTCATCAGGACTCCTGGAAGTTATTAAAGCAAATGTATTAAAATGTTAATATACAATAATAATCATATAAAATTACATTTAATGGGCCAACATGCTTCTTCCAGTTACTGGACTTTCTCAAGGACCAAATTTACTGTAAAAAACATTTTAAAAAAATGTATATGGAGGATGGTGACACACTTCAGACCAATATAACATCAATGTTTAGGAAGCTGATAGATCAGCTCAAAGCTTTCTTTCAGGAACAAATTAATAATTGCCCTAAACTATTACTAGCTTCCCTGTGTGATGCTGGGATTAAGGAAAGTGGCATTCAGATCCAACAGCCTGATATACCGGAGGGACAGATGTATTAAAACAGTCCATTATTTCAGACAAAGAGGGGCATGGTTGAAGAAGATTAGTGATGTCGCGAACACAAAATTTTCGGTTCACGAATGGCGGATGCAAACTTCCGCAAACGTTTGCGAACCGGCAAACAGGGCGAACCGCCATAGACTTCAATGGGCAGGCGAATTTTAAAACCCACAGGGACTCTTTCTGGCCACAATAGTGATGGAAAAGTTGTTTCAAGGGGACTATCACCTGGACTGTGGCATGCCGGAGGGGGATCCATAGCAAAACTCCCATGGAAAATTACACAGTTGATGCAGAGTCTGGTTTTAATCCATAAAGGGCATAAATCACCTAACATTCCTAAATGACAATGGATATGGAATGATACCTGACATATGACATATTGACACCTTGACATATGGATTGACACCTGTCTTCAGAGACCCTGATACACACTGACACAGAGCAGAATAGGGACTGTTCCCCCTACATAGGGTCACTTGGCAGATATGGATTGACACCTGTCCTCAGAGACCCTGATACACACTGACACAGAGCAGAATAGGGACTGTTCCCCCTACATAGGGTCACTTGGCAGATATGGATTGACACCTATCCTAAGGATCCCTGATACACACTGACACAGAGCAGAATATGGACCGTTCCCCCTATATAGGGTCACTTGGCAGATATGGATTGACACCTGTCCTCAGGGACCCTGATACACACTGACACAGAGCAGAATAGGGACTGTTCCCCCTACATAGGGTCACTTGACAGATATGGATTGACACCTGTCCTCAGAGACACTGATACACACTGACACAGAGCAGAATAGGGAATATTCACTAAATGCCAAACATTGTTATACAGGGAAATATTCAGTAAATAAGGATAAGGGGAGGGGACCTACTGTCCTCCCCCCCGGCCCCCACCCCTGCGCGGTGGGTGGGGGCCATAAATCACAATGGGGGGACCTACTGTCCTCCTGCCCGCCCCCACCTGTAAGCGGTGGGTGGGGGCCATAACAATAATGAGGGGGGGACCTACTGTATGATGTTGTATCGATCAGGTAGTGTAAGGGTTACGCCCGCTTCACAGTGACAGACCAAACTCCCCATTTATCGCACCGCAAACAACCGCAAACAGTCCATTTGCACAACCGCAAACTCCCCATTTGCACAAGGTTGGATACCAAGCTAGCCATGTCCGTTTCTTGTCCTCACTGATGTCATTGAAGGTCTCTTCCTCCACCCAGCCACGTACAACACCAAGGGTCCCTGAAAGTATGCTAATAAACTGAAAAAAGAAAAAATCTCCCAAGAAGGAGATCTAAAACTGGCATAGGAAAAGGTTAGACAACTATAATAAAGTGATACCTACAAATCCTAGTGAGCATAGGTGTATAACAGATGGAGAAAGGGAAAGCAGAGTAATGCTTCCTAATACCGTGGTTAGTACCCTTAAATTGAGTAATGGACAAAAGTATTTATTGTATCATTTATAAATAACAAAGGGATACTATACCGATTCCCCTATAGTGGCTAATTGTGTAATAATGGTAATACTATTACCTATTATATAATATTGGCAGGGGCAAGGAAATTCCCTCTAAATAGATGGGTATAGGCAGACAGGGCTGCCATCAGAAATTTTAGGGCCCCTGACACAGCTCAAGATCTGGGCCCCCGGGGCCAGCCCCGAGTCCGCCCACAAGGATGAAGTGTGTGTGTGTGTGTATAGTGGATGCAGTATGTGTGTCATGGATGCAGTGTGTATAGTGGATGTAGAATGCGTATAGTGGAAGGGGTATGTGTGTGATGGATGCAGTGTGTATAGTGGATGCAGTATGTTTGTCATGGATGCAGAGTGTATAGTGGATGCAGATTGTACGTTTTGTGTAATGTATGTAATGTTTGTATGCATGCATTAGATGCAGAGTGTGTGTGTGTGTGTGTGTAGTGAATGTAGGTGTGTGTATAGTGAATGCAGAGTGTGTGTTTTTGTAGTGGATGTAGTGTGTATAGTGAATGTAGTGTGGTAGTAGTGAGTGCAAAGAGTGTTTAGTGAATGTAGTGTGTGTGTGTGTGTAGTGCCGTGCGTGTTTAGTAAATGTAGTGTGTAGTGAGTGAAACGTGTGTATAGTGAATGTAGTGTGTGTGTAGTGCAAAGTGTGTTTAGTGAATGTAGAGTGTGTGTAGTGCAAAGTGTGTTTAGTGAATGTAGTGTGTGTGTAGTGCAGAGTGTGTTTAGTGAATGTAGTGTTTGTAGTGAGTGCAGAGAGTGTATAGTAAATGTAGTGTATGTGTAGTGCAGAGTGTGTTTAGTGAATGTAGTGTGTTTAGTGCAAAATGTGTATAGTGAATGTAGTGTGTGTGTGTGCAGAAAAAATGTGTTTAGTGAATGTAGTGTGTGTGTAGAGCAAAGTGTGTTTAGTGAATGTAGTGTGTGTAGTGCATAGTGTGTTTAGTAAATGTAGTGTATGTGTAGTGCAGAGTGTGTTTAGTGAATGTAGTGCAGAGTGTGTTTAGTGAATGTAGTGTGTGTGTGTGTAGTGCAGAGTGTGTTTAGTGAACGTAGTGTGTGTGTGTGTGTAGTGCAGAGTGTGCTTGTAAGGATTCAGTGTCTGTGTAAAATAGGGGGGAGGGGAGTATTTTTTTTTTTAATTTATTTGTGTATATTTCAATTTTATTCCCCCCTCCCTGGTTCTTACCGTGCCAGGGAGAGGGGAGATCACATTTCCTGTTGATCCAGTGGCATGGTGAGGGAGCCAGCCGTGGTACATTGAAGAGGGGGCCCAGCAGCACACATTGTCTTCCTTTCCAGCTCCTCTCTGACTAAATCTCACGAGACAGGCCTGCATGCTGTGCGGAGCGTTGCCATAGTAACCCGTGGCAACGCTCTGGCGGCCGCAGGGTGCAGGAAAGTTAGACAGAGAGCAGCTGGAAAGGAGGACAGAGTGTGCTGCTGGGCCTCCTCTTCATTGTACAGGTAGCAGGGGGCCCTCTGTGCACATATATATAGCGATTTTCGCTATATATATATATATATATATATATATATATATATATGTGCACATAATGAATGTGGGGCTCGGGGCCCCCCAGGACCGCCGGGCCCATGACAACCGTTATGGTTGTCATGCCCTGATGGCGGCCCTGTAGGCAGAGAGTATGGAGACCGGAGTGATAAAGTGTCAATAAGGTGATATAAAGTTAAATGTATCACAGACACACAGACACCCTTTCTCTTAGCTAGTTTCCAGAAATGCTGGATAGGTAGAAGGGCTATAAAGACTCAGAGAGGTCTAAGAAGAATCCTCTAAACTAGCCCTAATCTCCTTAAACACCTTCAAGGGTGTTCTAAGCTAAAGCTCAATCTAAACGTTTAGATGACTGCCGGATTTCCCATCACAGATGCTGGCTAGGAATAACACTGTGTAAGACAAAGAGTGGGTCTAAGTGCCCATAGTGCAGTAAAGTGTCCCTAGTGAAGGGAAAAAGAGAATAACGAGCTGGCGCCCAAGAGAATAACGATCTGGCGCCCTATCAGGGGACGTGTATATGGCATCAATTTTAGGAACCGGGAGATGGAAAAAGATGCTTGGTCGGTCCTCCTACTTCAAATTTGGGGCACTGTGCATGCAATCTAATGTGCCACCAGATAGGAGTGGTGTGTTAAGTAGTACTATTCCTATCAGTTTAATCCCTGTTATGTGCCTTTTTTTTTTGTTTGGTTTTTGAAGCCACAGTGCAGCACCAGAGGGCCGAAAAATTAGGCATGTACACATGCCTGAAAAATTAGGTATTGTTGCAGCCGCTGCTGTAGCAGCGGCCATAAAAATTAATGTTTGTTTCCCAGGCAGAAAGTGCCCTAAAACATTGCGGCTTGAACCCTAGTTGGTGGCGGATAAGTCACGCAAGTCAACCGGCATTCAGAGCTAAAATACAGCAGCGTGTGGACCATTTTTAGCCCAAGGCAGCTCATCTCATCAGGCCTTTTTTAGTCGAATGTATCACCCACTGTCAGTCCCTTCGGGATCCATCCCTCATTCATCTTAATAAAGGTGAGGTAATCTAGACTTTTTTGACCTAGGCGACTTCTCTTCTCAGTGACAATACCTTCTGCGGCACTGAAGGTCCTTTCTGACAGGACACTTGAAGCGGGGCAGGCCAGAAGTTCTATCGCAAATTGGGATAGGTCAGGCCACAGGTCAAACCTGCACACCCAGTAGTCAAGGGGTTCATCGCTCCTCAGAGTGTCGATATCTGCAGTTAAGGCGAGGTAGTCTGCTACCGGTCGGTCGAGTCGTTCTCTGAGGGTGGATCCCGAAGGGCTGTGGCGACGCATAGGACTTAAAAAGCTCCGCATGTCCTCCATCAACAACACGTCTTTAAAGCGTCCTGTCCTTCCCGGCGTGGTCGTGGGATGAGGAGGATGACATTCACCTCTTCCCCTGTTAGATTACCGTTGTGCTGTGACATCACCCTTATACGCTGTGTAAAGCATACTTTTTAATTTATTTTGCAAATGCTGCATCCTTTCTGACTTGTTGTAATTTGGTAACATTTCAGGCACTTTCTGCTTATACCGGGGGTCTAGTAGCGTGGACACCCAGTACAGGTCGTTCTCCTTCAGCCTTTTTATACGAGGGTCACTCAACAGGCACGACAGCAAGAAAGACCCCATTTGCACAAGGTTGGATGCCGAGCTACTCATTTCCCGTTCCTCCTCCTCAGTGATCTTAATGAAGGTATGTTCTTCCCCCCAGCCACGTACAACACCACGGGTACCAGATAGGTGACAACGCGCACCCTCGGATGCCTGTTGTGGTTGGTCTTCCTCCTCCTCCTCAAAGCCACATTCCTCCTCTGACTCCTCTTCCTCACAATCCTCTTCCAGCGTTGCCGCAGGTCCAGCAAGCGATGCTGATAAGGCTGTTTCTGGTGGTGATGGTGACAAAACTCTTCCTCTTCCTCTTCATGCTCATCTACGGCCTGATCCAGCACTCTTTGCAGGGCACGCTCCAGGAAGAAAACAAATGGTATGATGTCGCTGATGGTGCCTTCGGTGCGACTGACTAGGTTTGTCACCTCCTCAAAAGGACGCATGAGCCTACAGGTATTGCGCATGAGTGTCCAGTAACGTGGCAAAAAAAATCCCAGCTCCCCAGAGGCTGTCCTAGCACCCCGGTCATACAAATATTCATTAACGGCTTTTTCTTGTTGGAGCAGGCGTTCGAACATTAGGACTGTTGAATTCCAACGTGTCGGGCTGTCGCAAATCAAGCGCCTCACTGGCATGTTGTTTCGCCACTGGATATCTGCAAAGTGCGCCATGGCCATGTAGGAATGCCTGAAATGGCCACACACCTTCCTGGCCTGCTTCAGGACGTCCTGTAAGCCTGTGTACTTTTGCACAAAGCGTTGTACAATCAGATTACACACATGTGCCATGCACGGCACATGTGTCAACTTGCCCAACTTCAATGCCACCAACAAATTTGTTCCATTGTCACAAACCACTTTGCCGATATCCAGTTGCTGCGGAGTCAGCCACTTTTCCACCTGTGCATTCAGGGCGGACAGGAGTGCTTGTCCGGTGTGACTCTCTGCTTTCAAGCAAGTCAAACCCAAGACGGCGTGACACTGCCATATCCGGGATGTGGAATAGTACCTGGGGAGCTGGGGGGGTGCCGTTGATGTGGAGCAAGACGCAGCAGCAGAAGAAGACTCAGCTGAGGAGGTTATGGAAGAGGATGGAGTAGGAGGAGTAGAGGAGGTGGCTGCAGGCCTGCCTGCAAGTCGTGGCGGTGTCACCAACTCCTCTGCAGAGCCACGCATCCCATGCTTGGCAGCTGTCAGCAGGTTTACCCAATGCGCAGTGTAGGTGATATACCTGCCCTGACCTTGCTTTGCAGACCAGGTATCAGTGGTCAGATGGACCCTTGCCCCAACACTGTGTGCCAGACATGCCATTACTTCCTTTTGCACAATCGAGTACAGGTTGGGGATTGCCTTTTGTGCAAAGAAATTTCATCCTGGTACCTTCCACTGCGGTATCCCAATAGCCACAAATTTTTTGAACGCCTTAGACTCCACCAGCATGTATGTTAAAAGCTGGTGGGCTAATAGTCCAGACAAGCCAGCTGTCAGACGCTGGGCAAGGGGGTGACTTTCTGACATTGGCTTCTTACACTCAAACATGTCCTTGACAGACACCTGACTATGGGCACATGAGCGGGAACTGCTCAAGGCGAGAGACGGAGTGGCGAATGGTTGAGAGGGGGCAAGGAGGACAGCAGTGGTTGACGTGGCTGAAGATGCTGGACCAGGAGGAGGATGGCGGCTTTGAGTTTGTGTGCTGCTTGTACTCATGTGTTGATCCCATAGGCGTTTGTGATGTGTGAAGATCATGTGCCTTTGCAAAGCAGTTGTACCTAGGTGGGTGTTGGACTTCCCACGACTCAGTTTCTTTTGGCACAGTTTGCAAATGGCATTGCTGTTGTCAGAGGCAGACACACAAAAAGAATGCCACACTGCTGAGCTCTGCAATGACGGCATTCTGGTGTTGGACACAGCATGCGTTGATTGGCTTGCTGTCGGGCTGACCCTGGGTGCCGATGCATGCTGTCTGACTGTGCCACTAGCTCCTTGTGACGACCTCCCCATGCTTCCAAATCATCTCCTCCTCCTCTGTCTCCCCATCTGAACTTTCACCCTGTTCTTCTTCCTGCCGAGCGGGGACACACGTGACATTCATGGACGCATCGTCATCATCAACCGCTTCACTTGTATCTGACAACTCAGCAAAGGAAGCAGCAGCGGGTACAACATCATCATCATCACACCGTACGTCCATGTGTGTAATGCTGCCTGACTGAGACATATCCCTGTTATCTACATCCTCTGGCAATAATGGTTGCGCATCACTCATTTCTTCAAACTGATGTGTAAATAACTCCTCTGACATACCAAGTGAAGCGGCTGTGGTGCTAGTGTTGGTGGTGGCGGCAGGCGGTGAGTGGTATCTTGAGAGGTGCCCGAAGCTAAGCTAGAGGAGGATGGTGCGTCAAGGTTCCGAGCGGAAGCTGTAGAAGATTGGGTGTCCTGTGTTAACCAGTCAACTATGTCCTCAGAACTTTTCAAGTTCAGTGTACGTGGCCTCTGAAAATTGGGCATTATTCTAGGGCAAAAGGGAATAACATCACCACGACCACAACGGCCCCTGCGGGGTGACCTGCCTCTGCCTGTCATTTTTTTGGAATAGTGGTACTATGCGTGCAAGCTACTGTGAGACCAGATATGAGTGGCAATGTGCACTGGCAGAGGTTGGCAGAGTACACGCTGTAGGCCTGACACCCGCTTGAAGACATGTAACTGCTATTCAATCTATAACAGTGAAAAAAGTTTTTGGGTTTTAAATGCACGCTATAGTGACACCAGATATGAGTGGCAATGTGCACTTGCAGAGGTTGTCATAGTACACGCTGAAGGCCTGACACCCGCTTGAAGGACACTGACTGCTATTAGCTTACAGTGAAAACCTGTTTTTCTTTTTAAAGGCACGCTATTGTGACACCAGATATGTATGGCAAAATACACTGGCAGAGGTTGGCAGAGTACACGCTGAAGGCCTGACACCCGCTTGAAGGACACTGACTGCTATTAGCTTACAGTGAAAACCTGTTTTTCTTTTTAAAGGCACGCTATTGTGACACCAGATATGTATGGCAAAGTACAGTGGCAGAGGTTGGCAGAGTACACGCTGAAGGCCTGACACCCGCTTGAAGGACTGCAAAAAACGTCACTTTTACTGGCGATATCATCGTTGTAATACATTTTACTGTTTTGAAACACTAATATTTGTGTTCAGCGAAGTCTCCCGAGTAAAACAGTACCCCCCATGTACAGATTGTATGGTGTCTTGGAAAGTTATAGGGTTAAATATAGTGCTAGCAAATGAAATTCCCTATACTTTCGGCATGGGTTGTCAGGCAGGTCCCGCTAATTGTAATTAATTAGGATACCTAATTATGGAAAAATATTGCATAAATATATGTGTAGAATTAATATATGTATATATATATACATATGTATATATATATATATATATATATATATATAATTTTTGTAAAATATTTTTATTTATATATAGGTATATATATAGTGATATATACGTATATATTTATGTATATAGATATATATATTATTTTGTTCTACATATATTTTGATATAAATATATATATATATATTAATATCAAAATACAGTTAGAACGAAATAAGACACATCTATATATTTTTGTAATAATTTATTTTTAATTATTTTATTAATTTTATTTTATAACGTATTTACATATTTTTTTATTATATATAAATATATATATAACAATAATTATATATATATTCAATCAGTATCAGTCTACGTGTAATTTGATAATAATATATATATATATATATATAATTATATATATATTAATAATAAAATACACCTAGACAGTGTATGTGTGTGTATGTATATGTGTATATATATATATACTTAGATCATGTATATATATAATATATATATACAGCGAAAAACGAGTGCACTCAAGAGGACTTAGTAGAAAATAATGTGTTTATTCACAAACGTGCCAGTGATAGGTTCAACGTTTCAGTCCTCGCAGGACTTTTATCAAGACAATCAAAAGGCGGGTAAACAATGTTTAAATATGGTGAAAGCAGATTTCAATTGGAGAGTGAAGACGAGGTTGTGATGTCACCAGTGACGAGTCAAAGTCAAAGTTCAACAAGCATACCTAGACAGATTTAACCCATTGCGGTATAATAACTAAAATTATAGAAAAAAGCTATAAAGAAATCTATCGACATTATAGTCCTAAGTGTTGTGAAGTGATTAGACCGTACACTCGGTCCAAATCTGGAGTGTCTGTGCTCATAAATGCATGTGAACAGAACAGAGTAATACAAAATTTAAAAAACAAGGAAAATAAACCCGAAGGGCCTCGCAGAGTGGTTAGTCTACTAAAGATCTGTTTTATGGAAAACCCAATAGCAAAGAACCGTGTGGCACATCATCAAAGAGCATATTGAAAAGCATATTAAAGACAAGCTTAGCTAGTCCACAGAATGGATATCCACAGTATCATACAGATTTATAACTTTCTTAGTATACAGATACAAATGTGACTATCTGGGATAACCTCTGCTCCAATGTAGCAAATTTTAATACTATATTGATAAAAATAAAAATAAAAATAACTGCATCGTTCTATCTTTTAGGGATGAAACAGTTCAGAGGGTTAATCTCATTAAGCCCCCCTGGGGACAGTGTTCCCAATGTAAAAATCCAGTAGGCTTCTCTCTAGAGAAGTAAATTATCCCAGTCACCTCCCCGTTTTGGAGCCGGGACTTGTTCAATACCCATAAATTTAAGGGTTGGTAATGTATGTCCCGCTGCAAGGAAATGTCTAGCTATAGGCGTAGTTGCTGTGCCGCTGGACAATGCAATCCTAATGGATGATCTGTGACCCCTCATGCGTTCTCGAAGGTCATTTGAGGTCTTGCCGATGTACATAAGACCGCAAGGGCATGTAATGCGGTATACAACATGTGTGGTAGTACATAAAATACGTTGACGTATTTTAAATTCTTTGCCAGAGTGGGGATGAAAAAAAGATTTCCCTGGAGTCATGTTGTTGCAAGCTGTACATTTTAAACATCGGTAGCAACCAACATTGTAGTGTTCAAATTGTTTCAGCTCCTGTATATCAGTATGTACAAGGTAATCCTTTAGATTTTTATTCCTCCTATAGCTCATGATCGGAGCTTGCTTGAATATAGCCGGCAATGTGCTATCTTTTTGGAGTATCTCACAATTTTTCCGAATCATTTTTGAGAAACGTAAGGATTGTGAATGGAAAGTTTGTGGAAAAGTTAATCTGGGTGATTTAATGCTTGTCGATGGCCCATCCGTGTAGCGCTGCAATGCTTTCAAATATGCTCGATCCAGTGTGTATTTAGAATAACCCCTCTGGATAAATTTCTCAAACATTTCTTGGATTTGAATAGCAGTTCTATTGGGATCCAAGTTGTTCCTCATCACTCTAATGAACTGTGATACTGGGAGTGATTTAATCAAATTGGGTGGATGATGACTAGTTGCGTGTAGTAACGTATTACGGTCAGATGTTTTGGCAAACAATGTATAACCCAATTTGTTGTCTTCAATGAAAATGCGTAAATCCAGGAAATCCATTTGGTTGTCACTGATCTGATATGTGAGTCTAACCGGAGAGTCCAAAGTGTTGAGTGAATGTAGCATGTCCAGAAATAATGATTCCTCTCCGACCCAAATAATAAACACATCGTCGATGTATCTGAGATATTTCAGGATATGGTTACTGTATTTTTGTAAAATGTACTTCTGTTCATATACATGCATGTATGCATTCGCATACATGGGTGCCATAGGGGCACCCATGGATGTCCCCGAGACTTGAATGTAGAATGAATTTTCGAATCTAAAATAATTCAACGTTAAACATAATTCCAGCAATTCCAAAATATATTCAATTGGGGGTTCAATCTTCTCGCGACATTGTAAAAGTACCTGTCGCATGGATTGTATTCCCTCGTAGTGAGGGATGATGGTGTACAAACTGCACACATCTATGGCTGCCAGCAAGACCCCTTGTGAAGGGAGTTCAATGGACCTCAGAGAAGTGATAACTTGGGCAGTGTCCTTGACATATGTAGGTAATGTCATAACTGGTGTTTTAAATTTAGTGTCGAGCCATCTTCCAATAGGTTCAAGGAGACCCCCTATAGCCGAAACAATTGGGCGACCCGGTGGTAATTCTAAGTTTTTGTGAACTTTCGGGAGTGTGTAAATGATAGGACATCTTGGATGGGTTTCAAACAGATATTCATATTCCGATGTAGTCAAAAAACCAGCTTCCAACCCCCTCTGTAGAGTCTGTTGTATAATTCTACTAAATTCCTTAGAGGGGTCGGTGTCGGAATATTTGTAAACCGTAGTGTCGGACAGTTGTTTAAGGATTTCATCCCTATAATTTTCAAACTTTTGAAGGACAATAGCACCACCCTTATCCGCCGATCGTATAACGATTGACTTATCGTTAGCTAGACTGTGTAAAGCTTCTCTCTCCATATTGGTAATGTTGGATCTGACAATACTTTCACTAGTTGTCATCTGCATCGTTTCTGTTTTTAGACAATGAGAAAATGTTTTCAATGTTGCATTAACAGCCGGGGGGTCAAACACACTGCGTAATCTGAACCGTTCCGAATTTATCTTGTTCAACTGGTCATCACCTTGTTGTTGTTTGAAGAAATCTACTAAGCAGAGTTTCCTATTAAATTTAAATTGATCGATTTCCCACTGAAATTTATCAACCCTAGAAGTGGGGACAAATGATAAGCCCCTCTGTAGTAACATAATCTCCGTGTCAGTAAGAACTCTATCAGATAAGTTGATGATGGGATTGTCTAGTGTCTCCGCGGTGGTCGTCCTCTGTGACCAGTGCCTCTTCCCTTTCTGCCCCCTCCTGGTGTAGTAGCGATGTTTGGGGGGTGCTCTGTTCTGGATTGACTCCTGGTAGTTGGTTCTCGTGTGAGTCCAAGGCCTGGTTCTAAAAAAGGTGAGGATGAGGACGAATCAATTTGCGATCTCTCCCTCTGAACAATCCTTGGTTCAGAGTCAGACGCCGATTCTCCTGATGTAAAGTCAACTGTAGGAGCAAACGGTTTTCTAATGCGGGCTCTATATGGCCTGTATGTAGTTTTAGTGTTGTCTCCTGACAACCACCGGTATACTCTATGCTCTGAGTAATCCGCTTGAACTTTAACCAATTTCTCTCTTTTAAATCTAATGAGATCGTTCTTGTACAGCTGCAAATCTTCAGTGAGTTTCTGAATTAACGCATCACAATTAGGTGCTGCTATGGTAGTAGAATGTTATACTTCATAATCAGAAATTTTAAATGTAATGATTTTTAATTCACGACCTACCTCCTCGATGACGACTAACATCAGATCCAGAGAACACTTATTGAGAATGCCAATCCACTTGCGACAGACTTCAGGGTTATTTCTTCCTATGGTTGGAACGTTTTTGATCCTGAAGCCTCTTGGAATTTTTTTCATACGGTAATAGTCCGATAGATAGGTAGCATGAAGTTCTAGATCGATTTGTCTTTGTTTAAGTTTCTTTAGATCTCTTACGATGTCTCGTGGTTCCGAGGAGATAGGTAAGTCCGAGTCAGATTAAGGCCAAAGAACGGTTCAGATTACGCAGTGTGTTTGACCCCCCGGCTGTTAATGCAACATTGAAAACATTTTCTCATTGTCTAAAAACAGAAACGATGCAGATGACAACTAGTGAAAGTATTGTCAGATCCAACATTACCAATATGGAGAGAGAAGCTTTACACAGTCTAGCTAACGATAAGTCAATCGTTATACGATCGGCGGATAAGGGTGGTGCTATTGTCCTTCAAAAGTTTGAAAATTATAGGGATGAAATCCTTAAACAACTGTCCGACACTACGGTTTACAAATATTCCGACACCGACCCCTCTAAGGAATTTAGTAGAATTATACAACAGACTCTACAGAGGGGGTTGGAAGCTGGTTTTTTGACTACATCGGAATATGAATATCTGTTTGAAACCCATCCAAGATGTCCTATCATTTACACACTCCCGAAAGTTCACAAAAACTTAGAATTACCACCGGGTCGCCCAATTGTTTCGGCTATAGGGGGTCTCCTTGAACCTATTGGAAGATGGCTCGACACTAAATTTAAAACACCAGTTATGACATTACCTACATATGTCAAGGACACTGCCCAAGTTATCACTTCTCTGAGGTCCATTGAACTCCCTTCACAAGGGGTCTTGCTGGCAGCCATAGATGTGTGCAGTTTGTACACCATCATCCCTCACTACGAGGGAATACAATCCATGCGACAGGTACTTTTACAATGTCGCGAGAAGATTGAACCCCCAATTGAATATATTTTGGAATTGCTGGAATTATGTTTAACGTTGAATTATTTTAGATTCGAAAATTCATTCTACATTCAAGTCTCGGGGACATCCATGGGTGCCCCTATGGCACCCATGTATGCGAATGCATACATGCATGTATATGAACAGAAGTACATTTTACAAAAATACAGTAACCATATCCTGAAATATCTCAGATACATCGACGATGTGTTTATTATTTGGGTCGGAGAGGAATCATTATTTCTGGACATGCTACATTCACTCAACACTTTGGACTCTCCGGTTAGACTCACATATCAGATCAGTGACAACCAAATGGATTTCCTGGATTTACGCATTTTCATTGAAGACAACAAATTGGGTTATACATTGTTTGCCAAAACATCTGACCGTAATACGTTACTACACGCAACTAGTCATCATCCACCCAATTTGATTAAATCACTCCCAGTATCACAGTTCATTAGAGTGATGAGGAACAACTTGGATCCCAATAGAACTGCTATTCAAATCCAAGAAATGTTTGAGAAATTTATCCAGAGGGGTTATTCTAAATACACACTGGATCGAGCATATTTGAAAGCATTGCAGCGCTACACGGATGGGCCATCGACAAGCATTAAATCACCCAGATTAACTTTTCCACAAACTTTCCATTCACAATCCTTAAGTTTCTCAAAAATGATTCGGAAAAATTGTGAGATACTCCAAAAAGATAGCACATTGCCGGCTATATTCAAGCAAGCTCCGATCATGAGCTATAGGAGGAATAAAAATCTAAAGGATTACCTTGTACATACTGATATACAGGAGCTGAAACAATTTGAACACTACAATGTTGGTTGCTACCGATGTTTAAAATGTACAGCTTGCAACAACATGACTCCAGGGAAATCTTTTTTTCATCCCCACTCTGGCAAAGAATTTAAAATACGTCAACGTATTTTATGTACTACCACACATGTTGTATACCGCATTACATGCCCTTGCGGTCTTATGTACATCGGCAAGACCTCAAATGACCTTCGAGAACGCATGAGGGGTCACAGATCAACCATTAGGATTGCATTGTCCAGCGGCACAGCAACTACGCCTATAGCTAGACATTTCCTTGCAGCGGGACATACATTACCAACCCTTAAATTTATGGGTATTGAACAAGTCCCGGCTCCAAAACGGGGAGGTGACTGGGATAATTTACTTCTCCAGAGAGAAGCCTACTGGATTTTTACATTGGGAACACTGTCCCCAGGGGGGCTTAATGAGATTAACCCTCTGAACTGTTTCATCCCTAAAAGATAGAACGATGCAGTTATTTTTATTTTTATTTTTATCAATATAGTATTACAATTTGCTACATTGGAGCAGAGGTTATCCCAGATAGTCACATTTGTATCTGTATACTAAGAAAGTTATAAATCTGTATGATACTGTGGATATCCATTCTGTGGACTAGCTAAGCTTGTCTTTAATATGCTTTTCAATATGCTCTTTGATGATGTGCCACACGGTTCTTTGCTATTGGGTTTTCCATAAAACAGATCTTTAGTAGACTAACCACTCTGCGAGGCCCTTCGGGTTTATTTTCCTTGTTTTTAAATTTTGTATTACTCTGTTCTGTTCACATGCATTTATGAGCACAGACACTCCAGATTTGGACCGAGTGTACGGTCTAATCACTTCACAACACTTAGGACTATAATGTCGATAGATTTCTTTATAGCTTTTTTCTATAATTTTAGTTATTATACCGCAATGGGTTAAATCTGTCTAGGTATGCTTGTTGAACTTTGACTTTGACTCGTCACTGGTGACATCACAACCTCGTCTTCACTCTCCAATTGAAATCTGCTTTCACCATATTTAAACATTGTTTACCCGCCTTTTGATTGTCTTGATAAAAGTCCTGCGAGGACTGAAACGTTGAACCTATCACTGGCACGTTTGTGAATAAACACATTATTTTCTACTAAGTCCTCTTGAGTGCACTCGTTTTTCGCTGTACATACTGTCGGCTGAGGCAGCACCGAGGCGAGCACAAGACCGGTACATTGAGTGCGGAGTTCTCGATATTTATATATAATATATATATATATATATATATATATGATCTAAGTATATATATTTTTTTTACACTTATTTTAATTTAATTTAATCTGATTTCCAGCCAGCAGGGGGACTGTCTTTACAGTTAGTCCCCCTGCTGGCAATGCCTCAGCCAGCTATCCCGGCTGGTAATTGGACCTCACTCTCACATGGCCAGGGGGGCCCCCAGGAGGACGGACGTGCCGCGGGGGGCTCCCTGGGAGTCCCCCCAACCGCGATCGCCGGCGTGGGATCGCCGCGACCTGGTAAGTAAGAAAAGACCGGAGGGTACATACTGCACTATCTGGATTTCTCTGTCTCTTCACATATTATCTACCTGAGGCTGCCAAGATATCTACTGTTTCATACATATCCTTAGACTGGGATTGTTCTGTCCACGCGTATTAACCCTTTAAGACTGGAGGGCGTACAATTACCCCTATATTAAGCGGCTTTAAACGCCTCTGGGCGTAATTGTACGCCCTCCGGTCTTTTCTTACTTACCCAGTCGCCGGCGATCCCACACCGGCGATCGCGGTTGGGGGGGACTCCCAGGGAGCCCCCTGCGGCACGTCCGTCCTCCTGGGGGCCCCCCGGCCATGTGAGAGTGAGGTCCAATCACCAGCCGGGATAGCTGGCTGAGGCATTGCCAGCAGGGGGACTAACTGTCACCGCCATTTCTGCAGTTAGAATACCAGTTTGGCATGTGTTATGTCACCTGCACCATATGTTAAATTAGTACTCTGGCAGAGACTCCTTCCTAGCAATGGAATATTGCAGCAGTTAGATATTCCCAATGAGCACTGACAATGTAAAAAGGAATGGAGTGCAGGGAGGAGGAAATAATTAGATGAAAGGGAGAATAGGGTCGAAAGAAGAAGCAAAGCCAAAGATGGAAGGAGAGAGATTAAATGAAGCAAAGGAGGGTAGGGGAGAAGGAAAGAAAGGATGGAAGTATTTATTACTTTTCTTTATGGTAGCATTCAACAACTATTGCAATCAGAACGATTTCACAATGTTGCCTTTCTTAACTGTTGCTGACAATGCCTGAAGATCACATTCAATATTTTAACAACTATTCAAGACATTAGTCAGGTGTTCGAAATCAAGAACAGGTTCATAGACAAAGGAAATGAAAAAGAGAATAGCAGATTAACCAATTTACTTTGAAAGGAATTGTATGGTCAACTTTTCCTTACAGAAGGAAAAAACATTAGTGCATAAATAATACGCATTATAAAAATTCAAACGCAATTATTAGAAGCAGAGCACCACGAAATCCAAAAATTTAGAAATTCTATACGGACACTGTTTAAGCTCACTGAGCTGATTCTTATCATCTAGACTTTGATAATTGGTTAAGTCATATCAAATAAACTTTCTGGAGAATTCAGAAGTAAGCAGGTATGACATATATTGGGCATTTTTCAATACTGTTATATATTAGCTATCACAATGACACATTCTGCTCTAAGGTATTTCAGCCTCTCATTTTTGCACATGCTAGGTAATAGATGTATTCCAGGCAGATTTGTAATCCAGCACTCTCCTCTGTATTGCCTGCAGTAGCAGGCAGTTTAGAATTAATGAATAGTGACATGCACATCATGTAGAAAAATACAATGTACTCTTCATCTATGAATAGTGACATGTACATCATGTAGCAAAATACAATGTACTCTTCATCTCTAAATAGCTAGAGTGCTCTACTCTTATTTACTTTTATTCTGCCATGATATTAATAACCATCCTGTGGAATTCAGGGAATAAATGCATTTAATGAGACACTAGCAAAATTCACCTTCATTAAAAAAAAAAAAAAATCAATTTATTAAGGTGTACCAAACATATCCTTGGTAGGAACAGGAAAAAAATATAAATATTGACTGCAATACTCAATCAGTTAGTGTATATATTCTATCTATTCCGGGCTAGTGGACAGTGACTTCAATGCTTGTTCGTAACCCCTTAAGGACACATGACGTGTGACATATCATGATTCCCTTTTATTCCAGAAGTTTGGTCCTTAAGGGGTTACGGCATGTATAGTTTGAATTAATTTACTGAATTTACATTTAGGTTGTCTATTTCATACATATTTGTTATATATCCAGCTTTTTCTTTAAAGTGTTATTTTTCAAAATTTCAAGCTGTTATATCAATTTTGTATTATTATTTAATGCTCTTAAAATCTAATGTTATCCACCTCTTTTATTGATTATAAGTGCATATTAGTATTATAATCATTTTAATACTTTTCAACCTTGCAGAATCCAGTAGTCTCAATAAAACCCACTTATGCTATTTTCAAACAAAATGTGTGAACACAACCCCAGTGAAAAATAGTGATAATTGAAAACAAACCGGAACTTCCCTGTGTTAGGTGAAGTATCCAGAAAAGGTCCCCAAAGACTTCCTCTTGTCTTCAGCATAAATACAAATAGAGTAGAGGATATTCTGCTAAATACAGATCAAATGGAAAAACATAGCGTTTAACTGTGTGAGAGTAAGTGAAGATGTATGATATACAATTGGCCACTCACAAATTGTTAGATGTAAAACAGCCTTGAGTGAAATCCTTTTCTTCAAAATTTTCTATATTCATCTTCATACTCCCATCAGTGAATTGGAATATTTACTCCAAAGAGAAAATATATGGAGAAATAAAGTGCAATTCCAGAGTAAAGTAAAAAATAAATTTAATAAATTACATATAAGTTAAAAGCAATTAGCATATAACCACTGGGCGTCCTACGCGTTTCGTCCTAAGATGGGACTTCCTCAGGGACTTGGTGCATCAATGACAGATGTTTTTGCTGTCATTGATGCACCAAGTCCCTGAGGAAGTCCCATCTTAGGTCGAAACGCGTAGGACGCCCAGTGGTGATATGCTAATTGCTTTTAACATATGTAAGTTATTAAATTTCTTTTTCACTTTACTCTGGAATTGCACTTTATTTCTCCATATATTTTCTCTTTGGAGTAAATATTCCAATTCACTGATGGGAGTATGAAGATGAATATAGAAAATTTTGAAGAAAAGGATTTTACGCAAGGCTGTTTTACATCTAACAATTTGTGAGTGGCCAATTGTATATCATACATCTTCACTTATGCTATTTTCATACTGCACATTAGACTCATTTTATGTTTAATTATGTCACTGTGACTGCTGCGTGAAACTACATTTCAAGACAATATTTCAGCTATATGGCACATGACAGATGTATGAGGTCTGTCTGGAAAGTATCCAGCTATGTAATATGAAAAATAGAGACATTTAAGATACATATAAGAAATATTGTACAATGATGCCCTAGTCCCCTTCAAAGTAGGCACCATGGGGCCTCACACAGTTCTTCCAGCATCTTTTCCACTGTTCAAAACACTGCAAAATCCTTTGTTTAAATCGCCATCAGCTGTCTTGTCATATTTACGTGAATTTACCTGAAATCTCTTCTCTTTCAAGTCCTTTCAGTTTTGGGAAAGCTAGAAGCAGCAGGGTGCCAAATCTGGGCAGTATGAGGGCTGAGTCACTTGGGTGATTTTATTTGCGCTGCACTAATTGCATCATCCATCGAAAGCCTTCTAAATTATCTGAATAGTTTCCACTGAGGAACTTTCAAGCTTAAGGAAAAATTTGATGTAGATTTGTTGCTCTACTGGCACAGTCACATGCTCACTTAACAGCGCCTAGCACCCACACTAACTAGTACATTGAAGTTGTCATTGTTCATACATGCAAATTCCAGTCCACTCTCCTTGGCTGCCATAATACATCGATGTTGCGTAAACCGTTCTCATTATATTAACAACGGCTGGATACTCTCCAGACAGACTTCATATGTTCTAAGTAAATCAGTATTTATGTACTCTCTTTTGGTCTGATGCAATATAAATAGAGTAATTTTCCCATATAAAACTACACATCAGATATACTCATGTAAATAAACAGAATATAATCTAAAATGTTAAAAATCTTAAAAAGCAAAAGATAATAAAACCTAGATTTGGGGAATTTTTTTGAAAAGTTAAACTTAACCCCTTAAAGACCAAACTTCTGGAATAAAAGGGAATCATGACATGTCACACAAGGCATGTGTCCTTAAGGGGTTAAAGCTTGTGATATATACCTTAACTATCAAGGAAGTACAAAGAAGATCGACTAAAAAAAAAAAAGCCAGTGATAGCCCAAATAGTGATAATAGGCAACACAATGTAAAACCATATGAATGTCATGATCTGAAAAGTTGTTAAAAGTTGTAGGAAAAGTAATCACCAGTTGAATGTGCCTGCTGATTTCACTGGTATCCATGGTGCACCTGCAACTGTTTCCAATTATGACACTATTAGAAATCTCTGCAATAAGTCATATAAAAATCTGATATGGAATACTCATTCCAAAGTAGCTCCATGATAGCAAAATGAAAAAGAAATTACAAAACCATATATATATATATATATATATATATATATATATATATATATATATATATATATATATACACACACAGTTTCAAGAAAAAGTATGTGAACCCTTTGGAATGATATGGATTTCTGCAGAAATTGGTCATAAAATGTGATCTGATCATCATCTAAGTCACAACAACAAGACTGTGGTCTGCTTAAACTAATAACACACAAAGAATGAAATGTTGCCATGTTTTTATTGAACACACCATGTCAACTATATATATTTTAGAATGCATTTGAAAGGAGTTATTGGATGGAAATCCATTCAGTGCCTGAGAATTAGTCAATTGACAGCATTAAAGAAGCAATATAGGCATCATACCCTCTACTTAGTAATACAGTGGATACAGTGCCATTAGGCAGTAGGCACCATATCCTAGTTCAGAGATAGGGAATCTTTGGCACTCCAGATGTTGTGGACTGCATCTCCCAGAATGCTTTTACAGCCATAATGCTGACTAAGCATCATGGGAGGTGTAGTACAGAACATCTGGAGTGCTGAAGGTTGCCTATCCCAGTTCCTAGCACTACTGTTTTTTTTTATCAGCTTGACAAAAAAAAGGGGGATCTGAAGCTTCCATGTCCTGACCCTTTGTTCAGCAGAATTGTTTAAACTTCTCCATTAGCAGTATCAATTTTATCTAAATCTTAACATAATTCATTGGCTAAGTCTGACCTGCTCGCCAAATGAATGGAAATAAAATATGGATGACATTGATATTGGTAATGCAGAAATTGAGTCAGGGGGCAAGATCACTACGGCTTTAGTGTTCCAGAAGAATGAAATGGTTCTCAAAGCTTACGGAAACTATGATCACTATATTTGCACTTAGTGGTTAAGTGCCTAGACTAACAATCTAGACTAATGATTGAATTTAATGATATAATATATTTTTATTCACCACCAGATTTTACAACACTTTTACAAATTTAGAAACAACAAGGGATAGCTGAGTAGCCAGTTGGGTCTGAGCTAGCAAATTATGATGCCTTAAGTATCCAATTTATTGAAAAATATTTTCTTGATCAGTTGCAGGGTCGTTTGTGAGAGTTGGAAATTCATTGTGTTTCCTGTAAAAGAAAACACTTGCTTATGTTGAACAGTAGTCAGTGGATAAGACAATATTTGCTGAGCAGCTAGACACAGAGCAGGCCACACACTCATCCCAGTAGCTCAGTGGCTCATCAGTTGGAGGCAGATAAGCTTCTGACAGATACACTCTGGCTATTCTAAAGGCTCCTTCACTTAAATCCACCAAACTGTCAATATTATCAAGCCAAAAAGTGGACATCTTCCTCAACCAGCATGCTTCTCTTTCACTGCAAATAATGGACTGCATTACACTGGTCTGGAGTGTACTGCTGGGAGCTATTTCCCTTTTTTGCTGGAAATCATTTATTATGTTTATTAGGTGGGAGAACAAGGGATGACTTGTCCCAAACTATCTATTATTTTAGTTCAAACTTTATAGCATGTCCCCAATTATTGTCCAATCTTCACACCCCAGTGGGAAGTCAATGCCAATAGAATGGTGGGAAGTTAAACTATAGATTGCCTTGCTGTTCCAAAATTCTTTCCAGCAAGAATAAAGTAGAGTTCCACCACATTATTATTATTATTATTATTATTTTATTATTTATATAGCGCCAACAAATTCCGTAGCGCTGTACAATGGGTGGACTAACAGACACATAATTGAGATCAGACCACTGGACGTACAGGAACAGAGGGGGTTGAGGGCCCTGCTCAATGAGCTTACATGCTAGAGGGAGTGGGGTATAGTGACACAAACGGGTTAAAGTAGGGGAATTAAATAGTTTGTTAGAGAAGGGTTTATTGAGTGCTTGGTAGGTCATTTTTGACAGTTGCAGGAAGGAGTCATGGGGTGGGGGATGAGAAGCCTGCTGACAGTTTAATTGATACGCTTTAACGAAGAAGTGAGTTTTCAAAGATTTTTTGAAGGAGTGGAGGCTGGGTGAAAGTCTGATTGAGGAGGGAAGGGAGTTCCACAGAATAGGTGCAGCCCTAGAGAAGTCTTGAAGGAGAGCGTCAGAGGTGGGGATCCGGGAAGAGGATAGGCGTAGGTCTTGGGATGAGCGCAGGGGTCTCGACGGGACATACTTGTGTATTGTAGCGGTACTTACCCTCTCCAGGGGCCGGCCGGGGTCCTCCCTTCTCGCCGCGCGCGGTCCTGCTCCTGCACGAGCCGCGCGCGGCTCAGCCAACGATGGGATCAGTCAGGCGGGCAGTGACCGCGAGAAGCGGTCACATGTCCCGCCCGACACTAAGAGCGCGCCGCGCGTCTCGGGCGCGCTCTTAAAGGGACAGTGGGAGACTAAATTAGAATCAGTCTCCCATTGGCCCCTGTCAGGCCACATTCCCCATTCACTCACGTTTTGGGGGCGTGGATATGACAGGAGCCAATCAAAGTGAACCTTAGGGTTTTTATACTCACCTGTTTCCCCTTGCTCCTTGCCCTATCGTGGTTTCTGTCCAGTTCCCATTAGTGCTTGTATCGTTCAGTTGGTTTTTTGGTGCTTGACCTTGGCTTTGTTCCTGACTCCGCTCTCTCCTTATCCTTGCTTGCTTATCCGCTGTTTTGTCCTCTGTGTACCAGTCCTCGGCTTGTTCTACGTTACGCTGTCTCTCAGTTCCCTTGACCTCGGCTTGTTCTGACTCTGTCTTTCTCTCGTCCTAGTCCGGCCATTCTAAGGTCCGGTAGACGAACTCTGTTTCTTGTCTCTTGACTGTGAACTATTCCTGCGTGTTGGGGTATATTACCGTGACATGTATGAGGTAGGATAGGTATGTTGGAGCAGCATTATGTAGGGATTTGTAAGCAAGTGACAGAATTTTGAATTGGGCCCTATATCTAACTGCATGCTGACATCCTGTCATAGACTACTATTTAACTACAGTTAAATCATTAATATAAGCTTAAAGTGCAGTATCTTAGCTTTAATTTGAAGGTGTTCACATCCAAACTTGAGGAAGAGTTTAGGAATTATAGCTCTTTAATATGTAGCCCCCTCTTTTTCAAGGGATCAAAGGTAAATGGGTAATTAACTCCAATGCTGTTTCGCAGACAGGTGTGGTCTATTGCTTTGTTAACTCTTAATCAATTAAGCAGGTAAATGGTCTGGAGCTGATTCCAGGTGTGGCATTTGCATTTGGAAGCAGTTGCTGTAAACCCACAACATGGAATCAAAGGTTCAAAAGAGTCAAAGGAGCTCTTAATGCAAGCGAGACAGGCCATTCTTAGGATGCAAAAAAAAAAAAATACTTCCTAGTTATAGCAGGAATATTACAAGTGTCCAAATCAATAAAATAAAAGGACTCACTGGTGCTCTGCAACACAAAAAGACCACAGGGCAGCCTATCCCACTATAAAAAAAAGTGTTCCTCTACAACCCAGAAGTACACCCACCATGTAAAAAAAGCTGTGCAGGCAATCTGCCGAGTTATATTGTCATACCAAAGTTATGTTATTATGCTGTATCAACTGTTAATAACACCCCTACACTGTGACATGATAAGAAATAATTGATGTACTTTGCACCACTTGTAGGTGAGTATAATATAAACTCGTTGAACAAAATAAAAATTAAAAAATTCAAATTAAAAACGAAGACCTGAACTTCCATGGAAAACAACAGTGGTGGATGATTGTAGGACCATTTCCATGTTAAAGAAAAGCTCATTCAAAACATCCAGCCAAGTAAAGAACACTCTTCAGGAGGTAGACATATCATTATCCAAGACTACCACAAAGAAGACTTTACAAGAGCAAATACATAGGGTTCACACCAAGGTGCAATCTATTCGTAAGTCTCAAGAATATAAAGGCCAGGTAAGACTTTGAAAAAAAACATCTAAACAAGCTAGTTCTGGAACAGTACCCATTGGACAGATTACACCAAGATTAACCTGTACAAGAATGATGGGAAGAAAAACACGTGGAGAAGGCTTGGGACGGCTCATGATCAGAAGCTTACCACATCATCTGTAAAACAAGGTGGAGGCAGTGTAATGGCATGGTCATGCATGACTTCCAATGGCACTGTTGCTAGTGTTTATTTAGAAAAGACAGAAGCAGCCAGATTAATTCTAAAGTGTAAAGGAATATATTGTTTGTTCAGATTCAGCCAAATTCAGCAAAATTGATTAGATGGTGCTTCACATTACAGATGAGCAATGACGGAAAACAGAAAGCAACTCAGGATTTTTTAGAACAAAAAAGTGGAATATTGTGTAATATTGTGCAATGGCCGAGTCATTCACCAGATGCATTCTATCCTAATTTTGTAGAGAAGACCGACTAGCCGCAGTTACACATTAACTACTTATTCTTCAGCTATTGGGCTACTATCGCATTCTCTGTGCTGCGTATTTGAGATTCATTGCAGTAGCTTGACAGATTGAGTTATTTTGTAGCGATATATAATTTTTCCCAGACAGCTGGTGTTTTTTGAAACCTGTTTAATTAGCAACATTGTATGCTATTGGTTTGCTACTATATTATTTTGATTGTGTAGCGACTAGTCTCTGGGGGGGCTTAACTTCCTTACTCCCCCAGTTTGGGTTTAATGCCCGCTTTTTTCTATATTTTTTGTATGTTTTGTGCACTCCCCTCCCGTTTGTAAATATTCCTCACGGAGTACATTGTATCAGTTACACCTTCTGCCTCAGTTATTGTTTCTTGAGACATTAGAGCTTAGTGACTTACCATTTGTTTGTGTGAGTTTTTAGTTTATCAATAAAGTATTTAATTGATCCCTTTCAGTATTACATTGGGACAGATTTCTTTCGTTTTTCTCTTTCTATCTATCCTAATTTTGCTTACAATCAATGCTTGGTATGTGTCCAGTTTGACGAAAGCAACTTCACAACTGGCTCTTGGAGGGGACTACTTGCCAGCCTTTTACAAAAAACACGGATATTGAACCAGACATTGAATGCATCTGTCATTTTAGCCAGGTGAAGGGTTGGTAAGGACTGAAAAAAAGCTTTAGTAAATGTGAGATTTTCCATCCAGTTGGAATCTTCTTGCATTTCCATACAATTAAGTCGATTTAGGCAAAATTCCATGTTCAGTTAAAGACCCCATTATTGATGTTTTGATTGATTTGCATATGTGTAAACATATGCCTTCTAAACATTGAAGAAACTGTGATGTCAATATTTATTTTAAATAAAGCATTGCCATTTTTGTATAGCATTTCCAGGGTCATACTATAATAACTGTTACTTGTTGTAACACACATTAACCATTTGCCAAATATAATATTTATACATGTTCACAAAGCTATAACAAGAGTAATTCTTTTAAAAAAATCTTACAACTATCAACATGTTAAACTTGTTATTCTTTACACCTTCTTTGCTACTAATGGAAATAATGTTAGTCAGTAGTGTTGTCGCGAACCCGAAATTTTGACTTCAATGGGCAGGCGAATTTTAAAACCAACAGGGACTCTTTCTGGCCACAAAAGTGATGGAAAAGTTGTTTCAAGGGGACTAACACCTGGACTGTGGCATGCCGGAGGGGGATCCATGGCAAAACTCCCATGGAAAATTACACAGTTGATGCAGAGTCTGCTTTTAATCCATAATGGGCAGAAATCACCTAACATTGACACCTGTCCTCAAAGCCCCTGATACACACTGACACAGAGCAGAATAGAGACTGTTCCCCGTCCTCAGAGACCATGATACACACTGACACAGAGCAGAATAGAGACTGTTCCCCCTACATAGGGTCACTTGGCAGATATGGATTGACACCTGTCCTCAAAACCCCTGATACACACTGACACAGAGCAGAATAGAGACTGTTCCCCCTACATAGGGTCACTTGGCAGATATGGATTGACACCTGTCCTCAGAGACCATGATACACACTGACACAGAGCAGAATAGAGACTGTTCCCCATCCACAGAGACCATGATACACACTGACACAGAGCAGAATAGAGACTGTCCCCCCCTACATAGGGTCACTTGGCAGGTATGGATTGACACCTGTCCTCAAAGCCCCTGATACACACTGACACAAAGCAGAATAGAGACTGTTCCCTGTCCACAGAGACCATGATACACACTGACACAGAGCAGAATAGAGACTGTTCACCGTCCACAGAGACCATGATACACACTGACACAGAGCAGAATAGAGACTGTTCCCCGTCCACAGAGACCATGATACACACTGACACAGAGCAGAATAGAGACTGTTCCCCGTCCACAGAGACCATGATACACACTGACAAAGAGCAGAATAGGGACTGTTACCCCTACATAGGGTCACTTGGCAGGTATGGATTGACACCTGTCCTCAAAGCCCCTGATACACACTGACACAGAGCAGAATAGAGACTGTTCACCGTCCACAGAGACCATGATACACACTGACACAGAGCAGAATAGAGACTGTTCCCCGTCCACAGAGACCATGATACACACTGACACAGAGCAGAATAGGGACTGTTCCCCCTACATAGGGTCACTTGGCAGGTATGGATTGACACCTGTCCTCAAAGCCCATGATACACACTGGGGGGAGCTACTGTCCTCCCCAACCACTGCGCGGCTCAGCCGGCTCAGCCGGCTCAGCCAACGATGGGATCAGTCAGGCGGGCAGTGACCGCGAGAAGCGGTCACATGTCCCGCCCGACACTAAGAGCGCGCCGCGCGTCTCGGGCGCGCTCTTAAAGGGACAGTGGGAGACTAAATTAGAATCAGTCTCCCATTGGCCCCTGTCAGGCCACATTCCCCATTCACTCACGTTTTGGGGGCGTGGATATGACAGGAGCCAATCAAAGTGAACCTTAGGGTTTTTATACTCACCTGTTTCCCCTTGCTCCTTGCCCTATCGTGGTTTCTGTCCAGTTCCCTTTAGTGCTTGTATCGTTCAGTTGGTTTTTTGGTGCTTGACCTTGGCTTTGTTCCTGACTCCGCTCTCTCCTTATCCTTGCTTGCTTATCCGCTGTTTTGTCCTCTGTGTACCAGTCCTCGGCTTGTTCTACGTTACGCTGTCTCTCAGTTCCCTTGACCTCGGCTTGTTCTGACTCTGTCTTTCTCTCGTCCTAGTCCGGCCATTCTAAGGTCCGGTAGACGAACTCTGTTTCTTGTCTCTTGACTGTGAACTATTCCTGCGTGTTGGGGTATATTACCGTGACATGTATGAGGTAGGATAGGTATGTTGGAGCAGCATTATGTAGGGATTTGTAAGCAAGTGACAGAATTTTGAATTGGGCCCTATATCTAACTGCATGCTGACATCCTGTCATAGACTACTATTTAACTACAGTTAAATCATTAATATAAGCTTAAAGTGCAGTATCTTAGCTTTAATTTGAAGGTGTTCACATCCAAACTTGAGGAAGAGTTTAGGAATTATAGCTCTTTAATATGTAGCCCCCTCTTTTTCAAGGGATCAAAGGTAAATGGGTAATTAACTCCAATGCTGTTTCGCAGACAGGTGTGGTCTATTGCTTTGTTAACTCTTAATCAATTAAGCAGGTAAATGGTCTGGAGCTGATTCCAGGTGTGGCATTTGCATTTGGAAGCAGTTGCTGTAAACCCACAACATGGAATCAAAGGTTCAAAAGAGTCAAAGGAGCTCTTAATGCAAGCGAGACAGGCCATTCTTAGGATGCAAAAAAAAAAAATACTTCCTAGTTATAGCAGGAATATTACAAGTGTCCAAATCAATAAAATAAAAGGACTCACTGGTGCTCTGCAACACAAAAAGACCACAGGGCAGCCTATCCCACTATAAAAAAAAGTGTTCCTCTACAACCCAGAAGTACACCCACCATGTAAAAAAAGCTGTGCAGGCAATCTGCCGAGTTATATTGTCATACCAAAGTTATGTTATTATGCTGTATCAACTGTTAATAACACCCCTACACTGTGACATGATAAGAAATAATTGATGTACTTTGCACCACTTGTAGGTGAGTATAATATAAACTCGTTGAACAAAATAAAAATTAAAAAATTCAAATTAAAAACGAAGACCTGAACTTCCATGGAAAACAACAGTGGTGGATGATTGTAGGACCATTTCCATGTTAAAGAAAAGCTCATTCAAAACATCCAGCCAAGTAAAGAACACTCTTCAGGAGGTAGACATATCATTATCCAAGACTACCACAAAGAAGACTTTACAAGAGCAAATACATAGGGTTCACACCAAGGTGCAATCTATTCGTAAGTCTCAAGAATATAAAGGCCAGGTAAGACTTTGAAAAAAAACATCTAAACAAGCTAGTTCTGGAACAGTACCCATTGGACAGATTACACCAAGATTAACCTGTACAAGAATGATGGGAAGAAAAACACGTGGAGAAGGCTTGGGACGGCTCATGATCAGAAGCTTACCACATCATCTGTAAAACAAGGTGGAGGCAGTGTAATGGCATGGTCATGCATGACTTCCAATGGCACTGTTGCTAGTGTTTATTTAGAAAAGACAGAAGCAGCCAGATTAATTCTAAAGTGTAAAGGAATATATTGTTTGTTCAGATTCAGCCAAATTCAGCAAAATTGATTAGATGGTGCTTCACATTACAGATGAGCAATGACGGAAAACAGAAAGCAACTCAGGATTTTTTAGAACAAAAAAGTGGAATATTGTGTAATATTGTGCAATGGCCGAGTCATTCACCAGATGCATTCTATCCTAATTTTGTAGAGAAGACCGACTAGCCGCAGTTACACATTAACTACTTATTCTTCAGCTATTGGGCTACTATCGCATTCTCTGTGCTGCGTATTTGAGATTCATTGCAGTAGCTTGACAGATTGAGTTATTTTGTAGCGATATATAATTTTTCCCAGACAGCTGGTGTTTTTTGAAACCTGTTTAATTAGCAACATTGTATGCTATTGGTTTGCTACTATATTATTTTGATTGTGTAGCGACTAGTCTCTGGGGGGGCTTAACTTCCTTACTCCCCCAGTTTGGGTTTAATGCCCGCTTTTTTCTATATTTTTTGTATGTTTTGTGCACTCCCCTCCCGTTTGTAAATATTCCTCACGGAGTACATTGTATCAGTTACACCTTCTGCCTCAGTTATTGTTTCTTGAGACATTAGAGCTTAGTGACTTACCATTTGTTTGTGTGAGTTTTTAGTTTATCAATAAAGTATTTAATTGATCCCTTTCAGTATTACATTGGGACAGATTTCTTTCGTTTTTCTCTTTCTATCTATCCTAATTTTGCTTACAATCAATGCTTGGTATGTGTCCAGTTTGACGAAAGCAACTTCACAACTGGCTCTTGGAGGGGACTACTTGCCAGCCTTTTACAAAAAACACGGATATTGAACCAGACATTGAATGCATCTGTCATTTTAGCCAGGTGAAGGGTTGGTAAGGACTGAAAAAAAGCTTTAGTAAATGTGAGATTTTCCATCCAGTTGGAATCTTCTTGCATTTCCATACGATTATGTCGATTTAGGCAAAATTCCATGTTCAGTTAAAGACCCCATTATTGATGTTTTGATTGATTTGCATATGTGTAAACATATGCCTTCTAAACATTGAAGAAACTGTGATGTCAATATTTATTTTAAATAAAGCATTGCCATTTTTGTATAGCATTTCCAGGGTCATACTATAATAACTGTTACTTGTTGTAACACACATTAACCATTTGCCAAATATAATATTTATACATGTTCACAAAGCTATAACAAGAGTAATTCTTTTAAAAAAATCTTACAACTATCAACATGTTAAACTTGTTATTCTTTACACCTTCTTTGCTACTAATGGAAATAATGTTAGTCCCAACAGGGACTCTTTCTGGCCACAAAAGTGATGGAAAAGTTGTTTCAAGGGGACTAACACCTGGACTGTGGCATGCCGGAGGGGGATCCATGGCAAAACTCCCATGGAAAATTACACAGTTGATGCAGAGTCTGCTTTTAATCCATAATGGGCAGAAATCACCTAACATTGACACCTGTCCTCAAAGCCCCTGATACACACTGACACAGAGCAGAATAGAGACTGTTCCCCGTCCTCAGAGACCATGATACACACTGACACAGAGCAGAATAGAGACTGTTCCCCCTACATAGGGTCACTTGGCAGATATGGATTGACACCTGTCCTCAAAACCCCTGATACACACTGACACAGAGCAGAATAGAGACTGTTCCCCCTACATAGGGTCACTTGGCAGATATGGATTGACACCTGTCCTCAGAGACCATGATACACACTGACACAGAGCAGAATAGAGACTGTCCCCCCCTACATAGGGTCACTTGGCAGGTATGGATTGACACCTGTCCTCAAAGCCCCTGATACACACTGACACAAAGCAGAATAGAGACTGTTCCCTGTCCACAGAGACCATGATACACACTGACACAGAGCAGAATAGAGACTGTTCACCGTCCACAGAGACCATGATACACACTGACACAGAGCAGAATAGAGACTGTTCCCCGTCCACAGAGACCATGATACACACTGACACAGAGCAGAATAGAGACTGTTCCCCGTCCACAGAGACCATGATACACACTGACAAAGAGCAGAATAGGGACTGTTACCCCTACATAGGGTCACTTGGCAGGTATGGATTGACACCTGTCCTCAAAGCCCCTGATACACACTGACACAGAGCAGAATAGAGACTGTTCACCGTCCACAGAGACCATGATACACACTGACACAGAGCAGAATAGAGACTGTTCCCCGTCCACAGAGACCATGATACACACTGACACAGAGCAGAATAGGGACTGTTCCCCCTACATAGGGGGCAGGTATGGATTGACACCTGTCCTCAAAGCCCATGATACACACTGGGGGGAGCTACTGTCCTCCCCAACCACTGCGCGGTGGGTGGGGGCCATAAATCACAATGGGGGGCCTACTTTCCTCCCCCCCGGCCCCCATCCCTGCGCGGTGGGTGGGGGCATAAATCACAATGGGACGGACCTACAGATAGGAGTGGAGTATTGTTCATATCAGTTTAATACCTTCCGCGTCTCCTATCAGTGGACGTGTATATGGCAGCCATTTTAGGAACCGCACACCTGGGACCCGAGCAAGGTCACCTCGTTCAAGCTGCTCTGGTTCCTTGATGAGCCAGCTGCCCGTGAGTTAACATGTCCCATGGAGAAGCACTCTGTCCTGTAAAGCCTCACCACAAAAAAATTAAATAAATAACAGCACTCGGAGTGGTGAGTTTATTAAATGTTCATATCAGTTTAATACCTTCCGCGTCTCCTATCAGTGGACGTGTATATGGCAGCCATTTTAGGAACCGCACACCTGGGACCCGAGCAAGGTCAGCTCTTTCAACAGGCGACAAGATATGGCCCTGTAAAACTCTCCTGGATATTATGTACAAATTCTATGGATATGGCATTGATTTATGTAAAAGGGAGATGGAAGAAGATGCTTGGTCGGTCCTCTTACTTGAAATTTGTGGCACTGCGTGGGCAAGCTAATGTGCCACCAGATAGGAGTGGTGAGTTTAGTATTGTTCATATCAGTTTAATACCTTCCGCGTCTCCTATCAGAGGACATGTATATGGCAGCCATTTTAGGAACCGCACACCTGGGACCCGAGCAAGGTCACCTCTTTCAACAGGCGACAAGATATGGTCCTGTAAAACTATCCTGGATATTATGTACAATTTCTATGGATATGGCATTGATTTATGTAACAGGGAGATGGAAGAAGATGCTTGGTCGGTCCTCTTACTCGAAATTTGTGGCACTGCGCGGGCAAGCTAATGTGCCACCAGATAGGAGTGGTGAGTTTAGTATTGTTCATATCAGTTTAATACCTTCCACGTCTCCTATCAGTGGACGTGTAAATGGCCGAGATTTTTAATTGTTGAATCACCTCCCCTTTTTAGGCCAAGGTGGGAAGATGCTTAGACCACTGGTATATTGGTGCCATCTTGGAGGATTTTTTTTTGGTTTGGTTTTTGAAGCCACAGTGCTGCACCAGTGGGCCTAAAAATTAGGCATGTACACATGCCTGAAACATTTGGTATTGTTGCAGCCGCAAATTGATGTTTGTTTCACAGGCAGAAAGTGCCCTAAAACATGGCGGCTTGAACCCTAGTTGGTGGCGGATAAGTCACGCAAGTCAAACGTCATTCAGAGCTAAAATACAGCAGCGTGTGGACCATTTTTAGCCCAAGGCAGCTCATCTCATCAGGCCTTTTTTAATCGAATGTATCGCCCAGTGTCAGTCCCTTCGGGATCCATCCCTCATTCATCTTAATAAAGGTGAGGTAATCTAGACTTTTTTGACCTAGGCGACTTCTCTTCTCAGTGACAATACCTCCTGCTGCACTGAAGGTCCTTTCTGACAGGACACTTGAAACGGGGCAGGCCAGAAGTTCTATCGCAAATTAGGATAGCTCAGGCCACAGGTCAAGCCTGCACACCCAGTAGTCAAGGGGTTCATCGCTCCTCAGAGTGTCGATATCTGCAGTTAAGGCGAGGTAGTCTGCTACCTGTCGGTCGAGTCGCTCTCTGAGGGTGGATCCCGAAGGGCTGTGGCGATGCATAGGACTTAAAAAGGTCCGCATGTCCTCCATCAACAACACGTCTTTAAAGCGTCCTGTCCTTGCCGGCGTGGTCGTGGGAGGAGGAGGAGGATGACTTCCACCTCTCCCCCTGTTAGATTCCCGTTGTGCTGTGACATCACCCTTATACGCTGTGTAAAGCATACTTTTTAATTTATTTTGCAAATGCTGCATCCTTTCCGACTTGTTGTAATTCGGTAACATTTCTGCCACTTTCTGCTTATACCGGGGGTCTAGTAGCGTGGACACCCAGTACAGGTCGTTCTCCTTCAGCCTTTTTATACGAGGGTCCCTCAACAGGCAGGACAGCATGAAAGACCCCATTTGCACAAGGTTGGATGCCGAGCTACTCATTTCCCGTTCCTCCTCCTCACTGATGTCATTGAAGGTATGTTCTTCCCCCCAGCCACGTACAACACCACGGGTACCAGATAGGTGACAACGAGCACCCTGGGATGCATGTTGTGTTTGGTTTTGCTCCTCCTCCTCCTCCTCCTCAAAGCTACATTCCTCCTCTGACTCCTCTTCCTCACAATCCGCTTCCAGCGTTGCCGCAGGTCCAGCAAGCGATGCTAATAAGGCTGTTTCTGGTGGTGATGGTGACCACAACTCTTCCTCTTCCTCTTCACGCTCATCTACAGCCTGATCCAGCACTCTTCGCAGGGCACGCTCCAGGAAGAAAACAAATGGTATGATGTCGCTGATGGTGCCTTCGTTGCGACTGACTAGGTTTGTCACCTCCTCAAAAGGATGCATGAGCCTACAGGCATTGCGCATGAGCGTCCAGTAACGTGGCAAAAAAATTCCCAGCTCCCCAGAGGCTGTCCTAGCACCCCGGTCATACAAATATTCATTAACGGCTTTTTCTTGTTGGAGCAGGCGGTCGAACATTAGGAGTGTGGAATTCCAACGTGTAGGGCTGTCGCAAATCAAGCGCCTCAATGGCATATTGTTTTGCCGCTGGATATCGGCAAAGTGAGCCATGGCCGTGTAGGAACGCCTGAAATGGCCACACACCTTCCTGGCCTGCTTCAGGACATCCTGTAAGCCTGTGTACTTATGCACAAAGCGTTGTACGATCAGATTACACACATGTGCCATGCACGGCACATGTGTCAACTTGCCCAACTTCAATGCCGCTATCAAATTCTTTCCGTTGTCACACACCACTTTGCCGATATCCAGTTGCTGCGGAGTCAGCCACTTTTCCACCTGTGCGTTCAGGGCGGACAGGAGTGCTTGTCCGGTGTGACTCTCTGCTTTCAAGCAAGTCAAACCCAAGACGGCGTGACACTGCCGTATCCGGGAAGTGGAATAGTACCTGGGGAGCTGGGAGGGTGCCGTTGATGTGGAGCAAGACGCAGCAGCACAAGAGGACTCAGCCGAGGAGGTTATGGAAGAGGATGGAGTAGGAGGAGTAGAGGAGGTGGCAGCAGGACTGCCTGCAATTCGTGGTGGTGTCACCAACTCCTCTGCAATGCCACGCATTCCTTGCTTGTCAGCCGTCAGCAGGTTTACCCAATGCGCAGTGTAGGTGATATACCTGCCCTGACCATGCTTTGCAGACCAGGTATCAGTGGTCAGATGGACCCTTGCCCCAACACTGTGTGCCAGACATGCCATGACTTCCTTTTGCACAATCGAGTACAAGTTGGGGATTGCCTTTTGTGAAAAGAAATTCCGGCCGGGTACCTTCCACTGCGATGTCCCAATAGCTACAAATTTTTTGAACGCCTCAGACTCAACCAGATTGTATGGTAAAAGCTGGCGGGCTAATAGTTCGGACAAGCCAGCTGTCAGACGCTGGGCAAGGGGGTGACTTGGTGACATTGGCTTCTTACGCTCAAACATGTCCTTAACAGACACATGACTGTGGGCAGATGAGCGGGAACTGCTCAAGGCGGGAGACGGAGTGGCGGATGGTTGAGAGGGGGCAAGAAGGACAGCAGTGGTTGACGTGGCTGAAGATGCTGGACCAGGAGGAGGATGGCGGCTTAGAGTAGGCGTGCTGCTTGTACTCATGTGTTGATCCCATAGGCGTTTGTGATGTGAGATCATGTGCCTACGCAAAGCAGTTGTACCTAGGTGGGTGTTGGACCTCCCACGACTCAGTTTCCTTTGGCACAGGTTGCAAATGGCATCGCTGTTGTCCTAGGCAGACACACAAAAAAAATGCCACACTGCTGAGCTCTGCAAATACGGCATTCTGGTGGTGGACACAGCATGCGTTGATTGGCGTGCTGTCGGGCTGACCCCGGGTGCCAATGCATGCTGTCTGACTGTGCCACTAGCTCCTTGCGACGACCCCCCCCTGCTTCCAACTCGTCTCCTCCTCCTCTCTGTCTCCCCATCTGAACTTTCGCCCTGTTCTTCTTCTTGCCGAGCGGGCACCCACGTGACATCCATGGATGCATCGTCATCAACCGCTTCGCTTGTATCTGACAACTCAGAAAAGGAAGCAGCAGCGGGTACAACATCATCATCATCACACCGTACCTCCATGTGTTTAATGCTGCCTGCCTGATACATATCCCTGTTATCTACATCCTCTAGCAATAATGGTTGCGCATCACTCATTTCTTCAAACAGGTGTGTGAATAACTCCTCTGACATACCAAGTAAAGCGGCTGTGGTGCTAGTTTTGGTGGTGGCGGCAGGTGGGTGAGTGGTATCTTGAGAGGTGCCTGAAGCTAAGCTGGAGGAGGATGGTGCGTCAAGGTTCCGAGCGGAGGCTGTACAAGATTGGGTGTCCTGTGTTAGCCAGTCAACTATGTCCTCAAAACTTTTCAAGTTCAGGGTACGTGGCTTCTGAAAACTGGGCATTATTCTAGGGCAAAAGGGAATCACAGTACCACGACCACGACGGCCCCTGCGGGGTGGCCTGCCTCTGCCTGTCATTTTTTGGGGGATTAGTGGTACTATAAGTGCAAGCTACTGTGAGACCAGATATGATTGGCAATGTGAACTGTAAGAGTTCTGCAGAGCACACACTGTAGGCCTGAGACACCCGCTTGAAGACAAGTAACTGCTATTCAATCTATAACAGTGAAAAACAAATTTTGGTTTTAAAAGCACGCTATAGAGACACCAGATATGATTGGCAATGTGCACTGATACAGTTCTGCAGAGCACACACTGTAGGCCTGAGACACCCGCTTGAAGACAAGTAACTGCTATTCAATCTATAACAGTGAAAAACTAATTTTGGTTTTAAAAGCATGCTATAAAGACACCAGATATGATTGGCAATGTGCACTGGAACAGTTCTGCAGAGCACACACTGTAGGCCTGAGACACCCGCTTGAAGACAAGTAACTGCTATTCAATCTATAACAGTGAAAAAAAAATTTTGGTTTTAAAAGCATGCTATAGAGACACCAGATATGATTGGCAATGTGCACTGGAACAGTTCTGGAGAGCACACGCTGAAGGAAGGACTGACAGAGCCGCTTGAAGGACACTGACTGGCTGCTATTAGCTTACACTAGAAACCTTTTTTCTTTGTAAAAGCACGCTAAAGAGACACCAAATATGATTGGCAACTGTCAAAGCACGCTGGAACAGGTCTACAGAGCACACGCTGAAGTAGGCCTGACACCCAGACGCTTGCAGACAACTAACTGCTCTTCTATTACAGTGAAAAAAAATTATTTCTTTTAAATCTAAAGCTTAAGCTATTGTAAAAACAGATATGAGTGGTGGCACTGGGCAAGAGGGCACAGTATCCACTGTGAACCTCACACAGAAGCTGGCAGGCAGGCAACTGCTCTTCTATTACAGTGGAAACAAAATTTTGGTTGTAAAAGCACGCTATAGAGACACCAGATATGAGTGGCAACTGTCAAAGTACGCTGGCAGGGTTGTGCAGGGCACACGCTGAAGGAAGGCCTGACAGAGCCGCTTGAAGGACACTGACTGGCTGCTATTAGCTTACACTGGAAACCTTATTTCTTTGTAAAAGCATGCTATAGAGACACCAGATATGAGTGGCAATTGTCAAAGTACGCTGGCAGGGTTGTGCAGGGCACACGCTGAAGGAAGGCCTGACAGAGCCTCTTGAAGGACACTGACTGGCTGCTATTAGCTTACACTGGAAACCTTTTTTCTTTGTAAAAGCACGCTAAAGAGATACCAGATATGATTGGCAACTGTCAAAGCACGCTGGCACAGGTCTGCAGAGCACACGCTGAAGTAGGCCTGACACCCAGACGCTTGCAGACAACTAACTGATCTTCTATTACAGTGAAAAAAAATGATTTCTTTAAAATCTAAAGCTTAAGCTATTGTTAAAACAGATATGAGTGGTGGCACTGACTGTGCAAATGGGCAAGGCATCCAACCTGACACAGAAGCTGGCAGGCAGGCAACTGCTCTTCTATTACAGTGAAAAAAAATGATTTCTTTAAAATCTAAAGCTTAAGCTATTGTTAAAACAGATATGAGTGGTGGCACTGACTGTGCAAATGGGCAAGGCATCCAACCTGACACAGAAGCTGGCAGGCAGGCAACTGCTCTTCTATTACAGTGAAAACAAATTATTTATTTTAAATCTAAAGCTTAACCAATTGTTAAAACAGATATGAGTGGTGGCACTGGGCAAGTGGGCACAGTATCCAATGTGAACCTCACACAGAAGCTGGCAGGCAGGCACCTGCAATTACATTACACAGAAAAAAAAAAGCAGACTGATGTTCTAGCCCTAAAAAGGGCTTTTTGGGGTGCTGTCCTTACAGCAGAGATCAGATGAGTCCTTCAGGATTGTAGTGGACACTGAATACCCTAGCCTAGCTATCAATTTCCCTATCTAATCAGCAGCAGCTAAACTTTCCCTCCTCTCACTAAGCATGCAGCTTCAGAATAAATCGAAAATGGATGCTGGGAGGGAGGTTGGAGGGTGTGGAAGGGAGGGAGTGCTGCTGATTGGCTGGAATGTGTCTGCTGACCGAGAGGCACAGGGTCAAAGTTTGCCCAATGATGACGAATAGGGGGCGGATCGAACCGCCCATGTGTTCGCCCGCGGCGGCGAACGCGAACACGCTAAGTTCGTCGGGAACTGTTCGCCGGCAGACAGTTCGGTACATCACTATTAGTCAGCCATAGCTGAATACAATACTTAAGGCAGAAAGACCCACGAACAAGCAACAACTGAAGATAGTTACAATAAATGCCTAGCAAAGCATCACAAAGGAAGAAACCACGTTTGGTGATGTCCATGTGTTCCAGACTTCAAGCAGTCATTGCCTGCAAAGGATTCTCGAAAAAGAATAAAACAAGTTATGATTGATTTATGAATTTTATGATTGTGTTAATTTGTCCAATTACATTTGAGCCCCTGAAATAAGGTAACATTTTTTAAAATTCTTGCAATTCTCAAATGTTTCATACAATATTTTTGCTCAACCCCTTGAATTAAAACTGAAAGTCTGCACTTCAATTGAATCTCGATTTTAAATTCATTGTGTACCGAGCCATAGTTATAAAAATTGTGTCAGCGTCCAATTATTTCCAGACCTAACTGTATAATAATTTTCACTAAGATCTGCAAATTAATATTTTTGGCAACACAATGGTGTCACTGCAGGGGGCATAATTCAATGTCGCACAATAGGATATTGCCATTTAATGTAATTTGTGTAGTGCATATATGAATTGGCCACTTGGTTGTAAGGTCAGATGACAGAAGAGGTAATGTAAATTGCATATGAATGTGAAAGGGATCAGATGGTTTATGATATGGATGGATCCTTTGATTTCCAAACTGCCAACTGAGCAACAGTCGACCGGAGCAGAGGTTTTGCCAAGGGAGCATCCAGTTGGAAGACCACACCACCACGACTCCCCATCACCAGGCCTAGTGCCATTTCTGTACAAGGAGATAGTCGCATATGTTTTATTTGCTACCCAGTGGGGCCCATCACTTTTAATAGCCATGGGAAATGGCAGCCAGCATCATCAGCTGGGGAGGGATGCTCCTCAGAACCAATGTCCTCTGTGTTGTTTGTAACCAGATCAGAGGACAGCAACAATATGAATCTGCAACCTATGACAGTTGTAAAGGAGGTAACTGTGGGACTCAGGAACACTGGGGCAGATGTGACTCTTGTGCGTCCAGAGCTAGTGTCAGGGGAGGATACATTGGTAGGTTCACCTGTGCCTCAGCCAGGAGTGGGTCAGAGGCCAGATTTAGGAGAGTTTGAGAGGCAATGTGAGATTGTGAGAAGATGGCCTGGCTGGGAGAGAAAAGTAGGTGACTGCAACATTTTGTGCCTAACCAAGGGATGTCAAAGGTGTCACGTGAAAATGAGAGTCTTCTAGAGAGAGGGGGCTGAATGAATATATGTGCCAAGATGTGCTTGGAGCAAATGTATCTGATGTGCTGTGTGAAAATGTGGCAGGAGAGCATGGCTGGGAGGGAGAGCAGAGTCTGTGTGAGCCTTACTATGCGCCAGACACAGCCCGTTCCCAAGGTTCTGTTTTTGTGAGGACATGGAGTTAGGGAGAGACAGAGGTTTCATCAGTAGAAAGGGGGACCCATCCACAGTCTGCCCAAAGTGCAGGGCAAGAACAGACTCAGCTTGTGGGTCCAGGGAGGATGTCCGCAGGGGAGCGTACTGAGAAGGGAACCAGGAACCTTGCCAGCTTATCACAATCACACCTTACACAAACACCTAAGCCATCACAGGAGCAGGAGTCTGTCGCTAAGCATCTCTCTGATTCTGAACCAAAGGTTCAGAGTCAGATAGTGCAACGAACCCAGCAGATATACACCAAAATAAAAGAGATGAAGGGTGTGGATACAGCGCAAGTACCTTGGGAGTGTTCTCTGTCACATAATTTGTGTGTTTACAAGGAAGTACTGCATACATATGTTGGTTTCTTCCCCTCAGAGCTACTACATGGGCGCAGTGGGTGTGGCCTGATAGATGTGACCAGAGAGCAGTACAAAATGGAAACAGACAAATCAGACATGTGTTGTGGATATGGCTTAGGTACTAAAGGCAAGCCTTTTTGGGGGAGGTGTGCGAACACATAAGGGCTACCCCTTTCATGCATAAACAGTGTTATAAAAAGATGAGTGTATGATGTGGAGGCAAAAAGGAACAAGTGTTGATACGCAAGGTAGAGGCATATGAGCCTCCTCCCGCTGTGTCTCTTATTTGGGGGAGGTGTCATGCCAGTGGGGCATAATTCAATGTTGCACAATAGACTTTTCCATTTAATGTAATTTGTGTAGAGCATAAAGGAATTGGCCACTTAGTTGCAAGGTCAGATGACAGAAGGGTTAATGCAAATTGCATAAGAATGTGAAAGGGGTCAGATGGTTAAGCATATGGATGGATCATTTGATAAATCAAAGGCTCTGGAAGGTGTCACACATAATTGGCCTGGAAGTTTGGGTCCAATGTAAACTAGCTGACTTCAGCAATATGGCCTTTACCTTTTAATTGATAAGTAGATTTCTTTGATATGTTAATGATCAAAGAAATCTTTGATATTAATATTAACATTAATATTTAACCAAAGAATAATAATTAAGCCTCATTTTTGTTATATTTGGAATGTGACCAGCACAATCTTATAATCAAGCCCAAACATGAATTGTGTAACTTAACCATAGGGGAAGGGATTGTGATGTCCACTATATTGTGTCACAAGGAAGAAGTGTGTCATATCTATGGATTGGAACAATTTTAATAAATTCCTAGATGCAATTATTATTACTGTGGCATGTACATAGTATAGGAGATATGATCAAATGTTTCCATTTGGATTGATGTTGGTCTGGAACACAAGAGCCTTTTAGCCCTGCTTTTTCTATTCAGACTGCATTCTACACTTATAGTTTTTACTTTCATGGTATCCATAGTTTGGAAATGTAAAGTGCTTTGATTTGCTTTGTAGCAAGAGTTCTGTATAAAATTATGAACACAAGAAAGAAAATTACCAAGCCTTTGATGTTTTGCATGGATGTATAATTTGTAGATCACACAGGGCCATCTGGACCTCAAGAGGTTAAGTTCATACAGAGTGAAAGCATAGTAGAGTACATTAGAGCAGCTTGATAATATCAACAGGATGTGCATGTGCAATTTGTAGTCAAAGTTGGTGATTGACTTGCAAACAAATAATCTCACTGTCAATGTACCAGATCTGCTTTTCTGGTGCTATTCAAAATATTAATGTAATCCATTATTGTGTTTGCTTCTTGTGTTTGATGTATGTGTGTTTGATGTATGCAAATTTCTCAGTTTTGTTTTGTATGGTATTTTTGCATGCAATAATTTAAATTGACAAGCATTATGCAATACATGCTATATTAGTACAATGACTGTTTTATACTTTTGGTTTCTGCCTAGCAATAGAACCAAATTCTATACTGGGAATACTCAACATGTAAGAACTGACGTTTTGTCTTGGTAATGTGCAAAGTACTAAAAATAACCTTGCTATGCCCGCATTCAGTGTACCACTGAGTCATAATGCACTGCAGGTAGTTTATAGATAACTCTACAGAATGTTTTTTTCTTTTCCTAATATCTCACAATTCTGGGTTCCTAAAGTTATGTTTTTGGCAGAAAAAGCTGTAGATAGTTTAATTGTTTTAGTTCATGTGAAAGACTAGCTGTCTATAAAATGGACATTGGTAAAGAAATGTCAAAATGATAAAATAATGTTAAGTCTGACTAAAGCAGAATTACAATTACATACAAATAATGTTGTTTAACATAATTACATAAACTTTGATTTAGTTTTCAAACCCTTCTCTTTGATTTTTGCTTTTACTTATTTTTTTGTATGGCTGCCTTATCTGCATATATAAAATTATTTTACACATCATAACATTTGAATGGAGCCTACAGACTTTAATCTAGAAACATTGTTTGCTTGAATGTATAACATAACTATGCATTTGAGCATGATGATTAAGCAATTTTGTATATGAAAGTATTTAATTTATGTATACACTTCTAATATCTGAAATTCACTGTGACAGTTTTGTACCTTTTAATTTGTGTGTATGTTTATAAACAATTTATAATTATGAAAGATTGTTAAACTTGCTATGGCTAATGAATGCAGAGCTACTCTGGTATATTATATATATATATATATATATATATATATATATATATATATATATATATATATATATATATATATATATATATATATATATATATATCTTTACCTTTACCTTGCTGGGGATATGGTCAACTGAACCCCACATCAGGGAACAAAATTAGGGAAGCTATCTACCAAATGTCCCCCTAATATGGTATTCCAGGTAGAGGAACCCCACATCACTGCCCCATATTAGGGAAAACATCTACTAAACAGTGCCCTAACTTGGTATCCTAAATAGGTGAAATCCTTTCATGGCACCTTATTAGTGGAGACATATAACAGCTGAAAGAGGAAAAATAAGAAATGCCCTTTTTTAAATTTGCTCTTTTAGTTGCTTAATAAATAAATTCCTAATTTGATACCATTGAAATTACAAGCCCATGTAAGGATATCACATTAAGGAGCTAAAAGGCTGAAAGATCAAAATTAAGAGAAAAAAAAAACCTTTTCTTAATTTTGCTGTTTTAGTTGCTTAATAAATAAGTCTATAATTTGCTATCCTTATTAAAACAAATGGAACTGAACAGGTTTGGAAATAAATAACATAGAAACATAGAATGTGACGGCAGATAAGAACCATTCGGCCCATCTAGTCTGCCCAGTTTTCTAAATACTTTCATTAGTCTCTGGCCTTATCTTATAGTTAGGATAGCCTTATGCCTTCCCCACGCATGCTTAAACTCCTTTACTGTGTTAACCTCTACCACTTCAGCTGGAAGGCTATTCATGCATCCACTACCCTCTCAGTAAAGTAATACTTCCTGATATTATTTTTAAACCTTTGTCCCTCTAATTTAAGACTATGTCCTCTTGTTGTGGTAAATTTGAGTGCCATGCTCAAGTTCAACCACCTTAGACATGCTGGTGCACCCCAGATGGGACTGGAACCCACACTCCCTGGCTTAGGAGGCCAGTGCCTTATCCAATTTGTTCATAACATTTTTGTTTGTAGTAATTTCGGATGCTGCTGAGTTAAAACAATTGTAAAATTAAATTACATTTGTCCTATAATGATGAATACATATGTCTAACGTCAAATCACATAATTATGAGCTATCCAGACTCTAGGTTACAGCATATTTATGGTACCGTTCCCACCATGGTAATACACGTGGACTCAGACTTGCTTGTAAAGCAGGATAAAAATATGATGATTCAAAAAATCCAAACAATTTATTAAAAATGGCATATTTAAAAACTAAGCTAAAGTGAGAATTGTTGAGTATTTGAGGTGAATTCAAAGTAAATTTCAAATGTAATGTCATAATACGTAAACTGGAAAAATTATCCAAGTCAGCTATGCTTCCAGTTCAGTTACTTTGTCCTTAAATTTGAAATTTTATTTAGAATACAGATGGCATTAATGCATCTTACTTTTAAAGCTTTATCAATTTGCCCTGGGCAGATCTACTTCTCTGTCCTTTTATTTAGCGTTTTTCTCAGGTCAGATTGCCTGAAATTGTTAGATGTTTTTTGGCAGACGAAGAGCGCCATTTTAAATTGTAAAGATTATATTTTCTCAAAAGTTCTCAATATACATTATTAAACATCGGAAATAAACTAATTAGTTTAACCCCTTAAAACCGGAGATCATACTATTATGCCCTATTCTAAGCGGCTCTAAACGCCGCAGGGCGGAATAGTACGCCCTCCTTTTTTTTTTACTTACCCGGTTGCCGCCGATCGCGGTTTGGGGGACTCCCAGGGAGTCTCCCGTGGCAGACCCTGCTTCCTGCAGCCCCCCCGGCCATGTGAGAGTGAGGTCCTTGCAAGGACCTCACAATCACATGGCCGGGTTAGCTGCCTGCTGCATTGCCAGCAGGGGGACTGGAAATCAAATAAAATAATGTTAAAATAAGTGTAAAAATATATATATATATACTTAGATCATATATATATATATATATGATCTAAGTATATATATATACACATATACTGTCTAGGTGTCTAGGTGTATTTTACTATATATATATATATATATATATATATATATATATATATATATATATATATATATATATATATATATATATATATTAATATCAAATTACACGTAGACTGATACTAATTAAATATATATAATTGAAGGCACTCACCTTCAAAAACATGACCCTCTCGTTCTTCGCAGACCTCACCGGGGAGACACTTTACTGGCGCAAAACGCTGCAACCCCTCACGGTACTGCTCCGAACCCACAATGTGGAATACAACTGGAGATCCCCGCGAACACTGCGAGTCAAACAAGGAGAAGCATCACACTTCATCACAGACATCAATGAAGCGCCTGCACTCCTCACCAAGCTCTCCATACCAGAGGACTCACTGCAATTACCTGGCACCCACACCACCAAGCCACCAACCCAACGCTGGAACCCGAAGGCCATAACACCATTCTACCCAAAAGGGAAGAACCCACAACATCCGCCGCAGCGAAGACCTGAGGAACAACCCTGCTGTAGTGGATCCTCTACGCCAAGTTGTTATGGACTGAAAGTTAGCTAGACGTGGCCCATCTAACACCATGCCCCCCCCCCCCTCACTAGAGCTGTGACTTATCCATTGCAAGCCCCCATGCTACGACCCATACCGGGGCGAATACCCCCCCACCTCCCCCGCCACCGACACACGAGTTTAGCAACATTAGAAGGCTGGAGGTGTAACTCTAGTCCCAATACATACCTGCTATTTGAGGCACAGTCTTGCGGCCCTATTATATACAACCCCCATCTAACAAGCAGGATAACCACTAAGTTAGATACTCAACTTCACTACACTAATAACCCATTACAGCTTTTTCGTTAGTCCAGAGACGATCAGCCTACAATAGAGAGACACCTATGAGTATGATCCTAAGACCTATAAAAAACAAAACTGTGCATAAGTATAATAAGCCAAAAATTACCCCACGAATTACGTTTTTTTCTTCTCTGTTTGACATGTATATTGTGGCTCTGCGAGCCGTATGACCCTTGTTGCACGCAAAAATAAAGAATAAAAAAAAAAATCTACACAATTTAAGTTGATTTTGATGCAAAATCAAATGTTTCAATCAAAGTTCCTGTATCCTCCAAACAATGCTCTGCAGGTCTAGTTTCTAATTTACACGCAGTGTCATATATGTATGAATAACATGAGATATGGTGCTTGCGGCCATATTTTTTTATTGTAAATAGTGATGTACCGAACTGTCCGCCGGCGAACAGTTCCCGGCGAACTTAGCGTGTTCGCGTTCGCCGCGGCGGGCGGACACATGCGCAGTTCGATCCGCCCCCTATTCGTAATCATTGGGCAACCTTTGACCCTGTGCCTCTCGGTCAGCAGACACATTCCAGCCAATCAGCAGCACTCCCTCCCTTCCACACCCTCCAACCTCCCTCCCTCCCTTCGATTCATTCGGAAGATGCATGCTTAGTGAGAGGAGGGAAAGTTTAGCTGCTGCTGATTAGATAGGGAAATTGATAGCTAGGCTAGGGTATTCAGTGTCCACTACAATCCTGAAGGACTCATCTGATCTCTGCTGTAAGGACAGCACCCCAAAAAGCCCTTTTTAGGGCTATAACATCAGGCTGCTTTTTTTTTTTTTTTTTCCTGTGTAATGTAATTGCAGGTGCCTGCCTGCCAGCTTCTGTGTGAGGTTCACATTGGATACTGTGCCTATTTGCCCAGTGCCACCACTCATATCTGTTTTAACAATAGGTTAAGCTTTACATTTAAAATAATTTTTTTTTTTTCACTGTAATAGAAGAGCAGTTGCCTGCCTGCCAGCTTCTGTGTGATGTTGGATGCCTTGCCCATTTGCACAGTCAGTGCCACCACTCATATCTGTTTTAACAATTGGTTAAGCTTTAGATTTAAAATAAATAATTTTTTTTCACTGTAATAGAAGAGCAGTTGCCTGCCTGCCAGCTTCTGTGTCAGGTTGGATGCCTTGCCCATTTGCACAGTCAGTGCCACCACTCATATCTGTTTTAACAATTGGTTAAGCTTTAGATTTTAAATAAATCATTTTTTTCACTGTAATAGAAGAGCAGTTGCCTGCCTGCCAGCTTCTGTGTGAGGTTCACATTGGATACTGTGCCTACTTGCCCAGTGCCACCACTCATATCTGTTTTAACAATTGGTTAAGCTTTAGATTTAAAATAAATAATTTGTTTCCACTGTAATAGAAGAGCAGTTGCCTGCCTGCCAGCTTCTGTGTGAGGTTCACATTGGATACTGTGCCTACTTGCCCAGTGCCACCACTCATATCTGTTTTAACAATTGGTTAAGCTTTAGATTTTAAAGAAATCATTTTTTTTCACTGTAATAGAAGATAAGTTAGTTGTCTGCAAGCATCTGGGTGTCAGGCCTACTTCAGCGTGTGCTCTGCAGACCTGTGCCAGCGTGCTTTGACAGTTGCCAATCATATCTGGTGTCTCTTTAGCGTGCTTTTACAAAGAAAAAAGGTTTCCAGTGTAAGCTAATAGCAGACAGTCAGTGTCCTTCAAGCGGCTCTGTCAGGCCTTCCTTCAGCGTGTGCCCTGCACAACCCTGCCAGCGTACTTTGACAGTTGCCACTCATATCTTGTGTCTCTATAGCGTGCTTTTACAACCAAAATTTTGTTTCCACTGTAATAGAAGAGCAGTTGCCTGCCTGCCAGCTTCTGTGTGAGGTTCACATTGGATAATGTGCCTACTTGCCCAGTGCCACCACTCATATCTGTTTTAACAATTGGTTAAGCTTTAGATTTTAAAGAAATCATTTTTTTTCACTGTAATAGAAGATCAGTTAGTTGTCTGCAAGCGTCTGGGTGTCAGGCCTACTTCAGCATGTGCTCTGTAGACCTGTTCCAGCGTGCTTTGACAGTTGCCAATCATATTTGGTGTCTCTATAGCGTGCTTTTAAAACCAAAATTAGTTTTTCACTGTTATAGATTGAATAGCAGTTACTTGTCTTCAAGCGGGTGTCTCAGGCCTACAGTGTGTGCTCTGCAGAACTGTTCCAGTGCACATTGCCAATCATATCTGGTGTCTCTATAGCGTGCTTTTAAAACCAAAATTAGTTTTTCACTGTTATAGATTGAATAGCAGTTACTTGTCTTCAAGCGGGTGTCTCAGGCCTACAGTGTGTGCTCTGCAGAACTGTTCCAGTGCACGTTGCCAATCATATCTGGTGTCTCTATAGCGTGCTTTTAAAACCAAAATTTGTTTTTCACTGTTATAGATTGAATAGCAGTTACTTGTCTTCAAGCGGGTGTCTCAGGCCTACAGTGTGTGCTCTGCAGAACGGTTCCAGTGCACATTGCCAATCATATCTGGTCTCACAGTAGCTTGCACGCATAGTACCACTAATCCCCAAAAAAATGACAGGCAGAGGCAGGCCACCCCGCAGGGGCCGTTGTGGTCGTGGTGCTGTGATTCCCTTTTGCCCTAGAATAATGCCCAGTTTTCAGAAGCCATGTACCCTGAACTTGAAAAGTTCTGAGGACTTAGTTGACTGGCTAACACAGGACACCCAATTTTGTACAGCCTCCGCTCGGAACCTTGACGCACCATCCTCCTCCAGCTTAGCTTCAGGCACCTCTCAAGATAGCACTCACCCGCCTGCCGCCACCACCAAAACTAGCACCACAGCCGCTTTACTTGGTATGTCAGAGGAGTTATTCACACACCCGTTTGAAGAAATGAGTGATGCGCAACCATTATTGCTAGAGGATGTAGATAACAGGGATATGTCTCAGGCAGGCAGCATTAAACACATGGAGGTACGGTGTGATGATGATGATGATGTACCCGCTGCTGCTTCCTTTTCTGAGTTGTCAGATACAAGCGAAGCGGTTGATGATGACGATGCGTCCATGGATGTCACGTGGGTGCCCGCTCGGCAAGAAGAAGAACAGGGCAAAAGTTCAGATGGGGAGACAGAGAGGAGGAGGAGGATACGAGTTGGAAGCAGGGGGGGGTCGTCGCAAGGAGCTAGTGGCACAGTCAGACAGCATGCATCGGCACCCGGGGTCAGCCCGACAGCACGCCAATCAACGCATGCTGTGTCCACCACCAGAATGCCGTCATTGCAGAGCTCAGCAGTGTGGCATTTTTTTTGTGTGTCTGCCTCTGACAACAGCGATGCCATTTGCAACCTGTGCCAAAGGAAACTGAGTCGTGGGAGGTCCAACACCCACCTAGGTACAACTGCTTTGCGTAGGCACATGATCTCACATCACAAACGCCTATGGGATCAACACATGAGTACAAGCAGCACGCCTACTCTAAGCCGCCATCCTCCTCCTGGTCCAGCATCTTCAGCCACGTCAACCACTGCTGTCCTTCTTGCCCCCTCTCAACCATCCGCCACTCCATCTCCCGCCTTGAGCAGTTCCCGCTCATCTGCCCACAGTCATGTGTTTCTGTCAAGGACATGTTTGAGCGTAAGAAGCCAATGTCACCAAGTCACCCCCTTGCCCAGCGTCTGACAGCTGGCTTGTCCGAACTATTAGCCCGCCAGCTTTTACCATACAATCTGGTTGAGTCTGAGGCGTTCAAAAAATTTGTAGCTATTGGGACACCGCAGTGGAAGGTACCCGGACGGAATTTCTTTTCACAAAAGGCAATCCCCAACTTGTACTCGATTGTGCAAAAGGAAGTCATGGCATGTCTGGCACACAGTGTTGGGGCAAGGGTCCATCTGACCACTGATACCTGGTCTGCAAAGCATGGTCAGGGCAGGTATATCACCTACACTGTGCATTGGGTAAACCTGCTGACGGCTGACAAGCAAGGAATGCGTGGCATTGCAGAGGAGTTGGTGACACCGCCACGAATTGCAGGCAGTCCTGCTGCCACCTCCTCTACTCCCCCTACTCCATCCTCTTCCATAACCTCCTCGGCTGAGTCCTCTTGTGCCGCTGCTTCTTGCGCCACATCAACGGCACCCCCCCAGCTCCCCAGGTACTATTCCACATCCCGGATACGGCAGTGTCACACCGTCTTGGGTTTGACTTGCTTGAAAGCAGAGAGTCACACCGGACAAGCACTCCTGTCCGCCCTGAACGCACAGGTGGAAAAGTGGCTGACTCCGCAGCAACTGGATATCGGCAAAGTGGTGTGTGACAACGGAAAAAATTTGATAGCGGCATTGAAGTTGGGCAAGTTGACACATGTGCCGTGCATGGCACATGTGTGTAATCTGATCGTACAACGCTTTGTGCATAAGTACACAGGCTTACAGGACGTCCTGAAGCAGGCCAGGAAGGTGTGTGGCCATTTCAGGCGTTCCTACACGGCCATGGCTCACTTTGCCGATATCCAGCGGCGAAACAACATGCCAGTGAGGCGCTTGATTTGCGACAGCCCTACACGTTGGAATTCAACACTCCTAATGTTCGACCGCCTGCTCCAACAAGAAAAAGCTGTTAATGAATATTTGTATGACCGGGGTGCTAGGACAGCCTCTGGGGAGCTGGGAATTTTTTTGCCACGTTACTGGACGCTCATGCGCAATGCCTGTAGGCTCATGCGTCCTTTTGAGGAGGTGACAAACCTAGTCAGTCGCAGTTGTGTGTGTGCGTGTGTATGGCTGTCTGCCTGTGTGTGTGTGTGTGACAGGGTGAAGATTTCTTGCACATGGGTGTGACAGGGTGAAGATTTCTTGCACAGGGCGCCCAAAGGCCTAAGGCTGGCCCTGTGCATGGGTCAGTGGCTCTGCACCAGACTTCCCTCCCATTGATCAAAGTTAAAGGATTTCAAGTGGACTGATTACAATTACAGGGCCTCTAAAGAGTCCTGTATTGTTATTTGTCGTCACTACCTTCCCGCGTCGGGAGTGGGTCATTTGCGCCCCTGCTGCCTTCCTTGCATGTGGTAGCTGTTTGTCAGGGATTTGTCAATCCATATCTGCCAAGTGACCCTATGACAGGGTGAAGATTTCTTGCACATGGGTGTGACAGGGTGAAGATTTCTTGCACAGGGTGCCCAAAGGCCTAAGGCTGGCCCTGCGCATGGGTCAGCGGCTCTGCACCAGACTTCCCTCCAATTGATCAAAGTTAAAGGATTTCAAGTGGACTGATTACAATTACAGGGCCTCTAAAGAGTCCTGTATTGTTATTTGTCGTCACTACCTTCCCGCGTCAGGAGTGGGTCATTTGCGCCCCTGCTGCCTTCCTTGCATGTGGTAGCTGTTTGTCAGGGATTTGTCAATCCATATCTGCCAAGTGACCCTATGTAGGGGTAACAGTCCCTATTCTGCTCTGTGTCAGTGTGTATCATGGTCTCTGTGGACAGGGAACAGTCTCTATTCTGCTCTGTGTCAGTGTGTATCAGGGGTTTTAAGGACAGGTGTCAATCCATATCTGCCAAGTGACCCTATGTATATCTGCTGTCAGTACACAGGAAAAGTTTAAATATTTCTTGTTCTACGTTCTCTGCAACTCCACGCACCGACTCATCCAATACGTGAAGATCTGGGGTTTCTCTGACTCTCCTCAGTAGTGTATCAAACAGAGTCTGCACTGTGGTAACACGGACATCTTCAGTACATAACTCAACTATTTGCAGATAGGCAGTCTGCAGCTTCTCTTTCACCTGTCCTCTTCTTTCTCTTATGCGTATTCTTGTCTATATGCAGGTGGTCTCTTGCCTTTCTTTTAACCAATTCGTTCCTTCCATATGGTTTCAAAAGATCTCTGGCATCATTACTTTCAACGCAAATAACGTCATCATAGTTAGTCTCCTCATTATTCACCGGGAAGAGAGTGTTTGCACTGACTACCCACAGCATGCTCTTGCCATTGCCTACTCCACCTTCAACGACAGGGTGCAAGTCCCAAGGAGAAGGATCATTCACTTTATTATCTGTCTTTATTTCACAAGTAGTGCCTGGAACATCCTCATGGGTCACAAGATGTAAATCTGGACTAATGTCAACCCCAGGGTCTGGAAAATCATCAATTTGAAATTTTTCGAATAATCCCAGTGGGCTGCCACATTCTTCCTCCTCTGATGGTATTAAAGTTTGCAGAGATTCACTATGGGGTGGTGTCAAGCATTTTGGAGAACAATTAAGCATCTCCATCCCAATACGTTTCAGATGTCCTATCAGCTCTTCCACCCTATGCGATACTATGGGCAGGCTACCCGTGACGTCATTACTCACGGCCCTATTTCACGCGGACACTCTGTGTCAGTGTGTATCATGGTGTCTGTGGACAGGGAACAGTCTCTATTCTGCTCTGTGTCAGTGTGTATCATGGTCTCTGTGGACGGTGAACAGTCTCTATTCTGCTCTGTGTCAGTGTGTATCATGGTCTCTGTGGACAGGGAACAGTCTCTATTCTGCTCTGTTTCAGTGTGTATCAGGGATCATTAGGATAGGTGTCAATCCATATCTGCCAAGTGACCCTATGTAGGGGGAACAGTCCCTATTCTGCTCTGTGTCAGTGTGTATCAGGGGTTTTGAGGACAGGTGTCAATCCATATCTGCCAAGTGACCCTATGTAGGGGGAACAGTCCCTATTCTGCTCTGTGTCAGTGTGTATCAGGGGTTTTGAGGACAGGTGTCAATCCATATCTGCCAAGTGACCCTATGTAGGAGGAACAGTCCCTATTCTGCTCTGTGTCAGTGTGTATCAGGGGTTTTGAGGACAGGTGTCAATCCATATCTGCCAAGTGACCCTATGTAGGGGGAACAGTCTCTATTCTGCTCTGTGTCAGTGTGTATCAGGGCTGGGCTTTGAGGACAGGTGTCAATGTTAGGTGATTTCTGCCCTTTATGGATTAAAAGCAGACTCTGCATCAACTGTGCAATTTTCCATGGGAGTTTTGCCATGGATCCCCCTCTGGCATGCCACAGTCCAGGTGTTAGTCCCCTTGAAACAACTTTTCCATCACTATTGTGGCCAGAAAGAGTCCCTGTTGGTTTTAAAATTCGCCTGCCCATTGAAGTCAATGGCGGTTCGCGCTGTTCGCCGGTTCGCGAACATTTGCGGAAGTTCGCGTTCGCCGTTCGCGAACCGAAAATTTCGGGTTCGCGACAACACTAATTGTAAATAATATAGCTTTGTAAAGGTTTTTATTCTCATATATATATATATATATAGAATTCTACAACCAGTCCAATACTTGCATGAAAATGTTTTTGGGCTATTATAAGAAATGTTTTTGTATAATTTCCTTTCTTATGATTGTTTATTACTTGTCTTTCCTATATTTGGTAAGTATTTAATATTTTTCTTTTAGATTATCCATTATTTCTGAGGGAGTTGATTCATTATTTTTATTTTGTATTGTAGTCTATTATAGTGAAAGAATTTCGATTTTCATTTATTTTTGCTTATCCAATAAAAGTTTTCTCTGTCTGTATTTTTATACCATCTATAGTTTCCTTTTTTACATTTATGTTTTCATTCTTGGACCTGTTACTCATACATAGTGGACTCAGAACAATTGCAATTAATTGAAATGAGATAGATACACCTGCTTACTTCTAGTCATGTTTAGACTTTAAGATAAATAAAAGATTTGTTTAAGAAAAAGTCCAGTTTTCTCTAGAGACATTTCCACATTTTCTCCTAACCAGTGGAGGATGAAATTAAGGTAAGAATTACAGCATGTTCCACTAAGAGCAAACCTCCAGGACAATCTGATGTATATCTGCAATATTTTCAGAGTATGTGGAATGCAAGGAAGTAACCTAAAAAAAAAGATTATGCATTGAAATTAAGCTGTGCAAGACAAGAACTCACCATTTTGAAAAAAAAAATAATAATAATAATAATGCATATAAAATCACACACACATTTTTTAAACGTTGAATTTAATTATGCATCTATTCTTTTTAGCATCATTATTGTTAAAGGAACAATGCTATTCTTAAATAGATGTTAATGCCAGCATTTTCAGCATGATAAAACCTGTTGTAGTTGAATACATTTATGACAATTTTCTTGTTATGGCTTACTATTCTTTTGGGGTGAAAAAAGTAAAAGACTTGTTGCATTTTTTTAATTATATTTTTCAATTTGAAATTTGGATTTTAATGACAATTAACATTATGTTTTTTTTTTATTGATATCAAGGTTAATTAGTAGCACACATATGCAATTACAGATGCAAACAGAAATCATAGTAGATGAGAGCAAGAACACATTATATGTTGGACTTGTTGCAGTCTTGATGTATCGTTTTTACTCAATGCTTTCCATTAATACAAACATAAAATGTATACACTGTGTTAACAAATTAATATATAGAAGTAGACAAATTACATTTAAAAGTGTTCTCAACTAATCAATTTTTAGTGGGGATTCAATGTAGTCTTGTTCAACAATTATATCAATAGGAAAGCATAAAATACCTATGTACTTAAGTTTACCTTTTTGCAAATTAACTAACATATGTCCGGTAAGCCTAGAGAGAAATATATTTCCTATGAAAATGCATACGAAAACATGTAAAAGGAAAAAATTGTTGTTAATGAGACGAGAATGGGATGGGAATCAAAGCACCTTTGCAATCAAATATGGAAGCTAGCTGATAGGATAAAATCGTATAACCAATCAGCCATTTTGTATTCAGCATAATTTTTATCACTTATCTTCTATTTTTTCTTATTGTATTTTAAGTGTGCTGGAATCTGGAGTCACAGCACTTAAGTGTGTAGCAGCTTGTTTATATATCAGTACATATTACATTCAGTTGTACCGTTCTCTTAATATATTGCACTTTAAGGGAGACTATATATACGTTTTTTTTTTACCCCTTTGTACTTCTGCTCCTTGAATGCCTTTTCAGCGCTTTTTTTTTTACAATTTTTAAATTACATATTTTATAATTTACTGCTTAATGTTGCTTAAAATAATCATTCATACATAAAGACAATATGAAACGGTTATTTATTACTAACAAGTTTGCGCAAATGACCTTGTACCTAAATTCAGCAAAATTTCCTTTTTGATTGTGGCAGCCACCCCGATGGGAAGAGGGGTTTCAACGCCAGAGATGTTCTTTTCCCCCTAGTGAGAGGGATGCTGTGATGCAGGGTAGGAACAGCTCTTAAAAGAGCTAGTGATTTAGCACTCCAAGCAGAAGAGAGACAGCTGTTGTAGCTTTCTCCCACAAACATGAGACGAGGCTCTTAATGTGAGATAACTGGTTTTAATGGGGCCTCACACAGCCTTTTATGTCAAGCCCCATGCAAGGGGCACTCCCCTCTGGACCTGAGAGTAGACTTCAGTAGAAACAAGTACACAATTACATTGGCTCTCAGGTCCAGGACACTCCCATACATAATAAGATAATCTATCCCCTGTGCCTGGGAGATAATTGAGTCATGAACTGTATTAACTCAATCATCCTCAAACTTAGAACATACATTTTATCAGTATACCGTAAGTACCCTCAAAACCCATGGAAACCCAGATCGGTTCAGGGGTTTGAGATTTCCATGGAGGTCACATTTTGACCGACCACACACGAGGCTCCTGCCCAAAAGAGTTCCATTAAATCAGGCTGTGTGGTCGATCTCTTTCGGGAACACAATACAGTCAAAATACCAAACATAGGGGTTCGTGGGTCTGCTCGTCTATGTTTCTTGTTTGGGAGCTTGTTCCCACTGAACGCAGCTCTTTCCATACAAATCCAGCCGAACATAGGTAGATATGGAAGTCCCAGCGGTGTTTGCACCGTCGAGTGTCCGATTATAGTTCCATGCACTCGACGGCCAAACACTGCTGTATGTGTTTGCGGCTAAAGATACCGCCGCCACGTGTTCGTATACGAACGATAACCACCAAGCCGACTGCTTAAAACGCTTGCGGTTTTTGAAGTGTGAAGGTGGTGATAGAGGTTAATGAATGGCACACTCCACATACAGGTGGTCTGGTCATTCGGTAGTTTGTTCAGTAGGAGAATGAATTACAAATAAAATGAAGAAGAAGACAATGTCCCGAACACATAAAGGAATGCAATAAAGGTAATCCAGGGACTGGGTGATCCGTCACACTGTTCCCCACTTGTGGAACACTCTGGCAGACCACACCAACTAGTTGTGGTCAGTGACCATTGTAAATTCCCGTCCATACAAGTAAGGGGTTAGTTTTTTCAATGCCCACACCAAGGCTAAACATTCATTTTCCACCGTCGCGTAGCACACCTCCCAGGGTAACAGCTTCCTACTGAGGTACGTGGCAGGGTGCTCTCCTCCATCTTTTTTCCCAGGACTCACTATAGATCGCAATGTCATCCAGGTACGCACAGGCGAATTCCGGGAAGCCATCGAGGAATCTATCCACCATGCACTGGAAAGTGGCCGGGCGTACTTCATCCCGAATGGTATGACTCTAAACTGGTACAAGCCAAATGGGGTAATGAAGTCCAACTTCGGTATATGAAACCAGGGGGCTACATGCACCTGAACATGCATAAATGGGGTGTTGCTGGGGGCCAAATTATACAATACACAAGATCCAGCGCACTCACTTATCCACTAAACAGAAACTTCAATACTGACAGATTTTATTCGTTTTTTTTTTTTTTTTTTTTTTTTAAACACCTAATCTAGGCAAAAATAATGGGGGGTTTAGTTAATTATATGATCATACATTGCCTAAGCCTGCCACAACGTCAATGTACCACATCTTTGGCAGGTCCTACTCTAACAATCTAATGTCTGAGATTAACCCACTTACTTGGGGAAAACATTCCATCTGGGAGTAAAATATGTAACTTTATAATTTGTGTATTTTAATATTAATATAATGAAATAAATTAATATTAAAATACATTTAGAACGAAGTGACATATATAAGATATACATATAATTACACTAATACATAAATAAAATAATGAAATAAATAAAATAATTAAAAAATAAAAATAAATTATATATACATATGCAATTTCATTCTAATATATATATATATATATATATATATATATATATATATATATATATATATAAATAATACTGTCCAATGCTTGCACTCATGTAGAATAATGCGGATAATGCCCGGTGCTTGTCAGCAGAATGAATAGAAATCAAAAAGTAGGAAAAGCACTCCAAGGACTTCTTTCAATGTTGAAAAATAAATAACTTAACTTTATTCGGCAACTGCCATGAGGAATCAGGATTCCTCATGGCAGTTGCCGAATAAAGTTAAGTTATTTATTTTTCAACATTGAAAGAAGTCCTTGGAGTACTTTTCCTACTTTTTGATATATATATATATATATATATATATATATATATATATATATATATATATATATATATATATACATGCACAAAAATCAGCACTTCCAGATAGCTTTCTTAGGAACTTCTTTACTAAAAAGTGTAACAGTCACCGTTCCATTCAGGAACTTTCATCAGGACAGCCACAAGTGATATACTACAAAACAAACGTTTAAATAAGGCAAAAAAACAATTACTCACATTTCAGCTGTAGGGCGGGCTGGCATTCTAGCTCCCAGGGCGCAGGACTGGGTACTAAAATCAGCTGTCTGCATGATAAGCCACTGAGTCAATTTCAGTGAAGCAATCTATCCCCATAGAAACCGGGATGCGGATGCACCGATCAGCGCTCCAGTGCTGTCAGAAGTCTAACTGCATGTTTAGGCACCCTTCATCTTCTAGGAGATATCTGCACCAACGTGGTGCCGGCTCACTTCCAAACTGCCGCTTGTATAGTACAAGCCAGGAACTGGACGCTGCCCACCCTAACAGTCACTGTGCAAGAGACATCTAAATGTATACAGTGTTAAACTGACAGTAAAGAAGAAATAAGTGGTCCTAGGGCAAAAAATGTCCAAGAATCACTAGTAGGGATACCTCAGAGTAGTTGTAGCAAAATAAAAAAATAACTTTATTAATAAATCAATAGGATACATGAAAAAATAATAATAATAATAAATATTTTTTCATGTATCCTATTGATTTATTAATAACGTTCTTTTTCATTTTGCTACAACTACTCTGAGGTATCCCTACTAGTGATCCTTGGACATTTCTTGCCCTAGGACTACTTCTCTCTTCTTTACTATTTAATATTTAGGGTTACCCCCTGTTCAGGATATCCTTAGGACACACACCATAGCCCCTGTATTCCAGAGGGGCACATTCTTTCGTTCAGTGTTCAACTGACAGCACATCTGAAACAGCATCTTTATATCCAGGATGTTTCTCACTTATGCACATGATTCACATAGCTCTGAAACATATTCTTAAGGAAGGTTTTAACATACTGCATTCTATTCTAAAAAAGTCAATGTAAAGATCAACAAAGTGCTGAAGTGCTTATTATTCTATAATAATAAAGTGCCATCCAATAGATGGATAATGATGTATATCCCCTAGTAAAGTGAAGATAGTGCAAAAAAATCTACATACATATAGAAATAAATCGAATATAATACAGCCGGACCTCTAGTATTTTCTTTTATACATTTAGTGCAATCAAGCACCGGGTCAAACAACTGTAAGTAGGAGTGCAAGGCTTTTCTTCATCTTTATATAATATATATATATATATATATATATATATATATATATATATATATATATATATATATATATATATATATATATATATATATATATATAATCAAAATACAATTAGAATGAAATTACATATGTATATATAATTAATTTTTGTTTTTTTTATTATTTTATTTATTTCATTATTTTATTTATGTATTATTGTAATTATATGTATATAGATGTATATGTATATGGAATTATGTATGTATGTATGTATGTATAGGTAATAAAATACACTTAGAATGACAATCTATATATAAATAAATAAATAAAAATTGCATATACATATATATATATATATATATATATATATATATATATATATGAAAATAAAACAAAAACTGGGTGCTTTAAATAGGATGTAAGGTGTTAAAACTTGCTTCACACTCTGGTGTAATTCCCAAATACTACTGACAGAAAATAGTGTGCAATAATGAGTGGAGCAAAGAGTAACATCAAATAAAAAGAGGATGAGGAAATAAAAAGAGGATGAGGAAATAGAAAAATTAGAAAAATTAGAAATAAAGTAAAATCCAATACAGCCTTTATATTGGTATGCAGGTTCCTCCAAGCGATGTAGTTATATGCAGGAAAGACAAAAAAAAAAAAAAAATATATATATATATATATATACAATGATAGTGCAGATAGTTAACACTAACAGGAAACTGTTTCTTTTCAGCAGAACTTATTGTCACTTGTGCAATATTTCTGTAATGCAATGCTTTCAATATATATGCAAAATTACATGGATTTATTGTCTTCTACATGCAGTAAAAAATAACATCAATACACTACAAATTTTAAAAATAATATAGACATTAAAATAAAAAAAGGAAATGGAAAGGGTGGTTGGCCCCTTACTGAATCCGATGGTGAGTTCAAACAGCTTATGCTGTAACTCAAAGTTTTCGCTTTGAACAATAGGGTGGCAGGCAGGTTGCAGATTGCTTCCCGGGCTCGGACGGTTTTGAAAATCAGCTGGTTTTGATAACCCAAGGTATTGCAAGTGGGGTATTCCCAGTATTTTTTCATAGCCACTTACTCACAAACACTGGCCAAAGTTTGCGTTCTTATTTGATTTTTGTATTTTTCACACAAAAACAAATATGAATGCTAAGTTTGGCCAGTGTTTGTGACTAAGTGGCTACTAAAAAAGAATGGACATACCCAATATTGAATACTCCAGGCTCTCTTCTTTTGCAAAAGGTATGCCATCATGGGGGTAATTCTTAATCATGGTCTATGATATGGTCTTAAAGGCAACATTACTACTCTGGCAAATTTCAATGTGTATAAACTGAAAACAATTAACTTTATATTTCCCCCTGTAACTTTCCAAACACCATAAAACCTGGTTATGGAGGATACTGTTGTACTTGTAAGACATTGCTGAATACAAATGTGTATTTTATTGCAGTAAAAGCTAATAGTATTATAACATTCACAGTTAAATGTTACTCAAAACTAAAAAGTTTTTTTAAAATGCTAATTTCTCACACGTTTTAGATTTTATTCGTAATAAATTGTTTATATATATATATATATATATATATATATATATATATATAGATATGAATAGTTGATGTGAAATGAAAGCCCTGTTTCTACTGAACAAAATGATATGTAGTTACATAGTTACATAGCTGAAAAGAGACTTGCGTCCATCAAGTTCAGCCTTCCTCACATATGTTGTTGCTGTTGATCCGAAAGAAGGCAAACAACCTAGTCTGAAGCACTTCCAATTTTGCAACAAACCAGGAAAAAAATCCTTCTTGACCCCAAAATAGCAGTTAAATTAATCCTTGGATCAAGCATCTATTACCCCACTAATTAGAAACTATATCCCTGTATGTTATGTTTTTGGAAGTATTTATCCAATTGCAGTTTAAACATCTGTATAGACTCTGATAAAACCACCTCTTTAGGCAGAGAATTCCACATCCTTATTGTTCTTACTGTGAAAAACCTTTTCCTGTGCCTTAGACGAAATCTTCTTTCTTCCAGTCTAAACGCATGACCTCGTGTCCTATGTAAAGTCCGGTTTGTGAATAGATTTCCAGATAATGGTTTGTATTGGCCCCGAAAACATTTGTATAATGTTATCATATCCCCTCTGAGGCGACGTTTTTCCAAACTCAACAGGTTTAAATTTGTTAACCTTTCTTCGTAACTAAAATGCTTCATTCCTTTTATTAATTTTGTAGCTCGTCTGCACTTTTTCTAGTTCTATGATATCCTTCTTTAGAACAGGTGCCCAAAATTGCACAGCAGAACAGGTGCCCAAAATTGCACTGTGGGTGCACTTAATATTAAAGAGGTGAATTACTGTTGAACCGACATATGGTTCAAATTCCATTTTTTGTTCACATTTTGTTTTGATCAGAACTTGTACAATTGCCTCCATCCTTAAAGGGTTAACTAATATTCTTTACATTTTTGCTGTGTGTTTTAATAATGCTTATACTAAGCTACTTACCTAATAGGACCCTTATGCTGCCCTCATTTACCCCCTCTGTCAGTGCTACTGAATATTGTTGTTCACCTATGTATCTGTCATTCTTATAAAGTCTGCTATCAATGCCTTAAGAAAAAATGGTTGAAAAAAAAACAAAAAAAAAAACGTAATGATAAAAAAAAAACTGTCTGTATTTAGAGGGCAGGGAATAAACAATGCAAATGAGATAAAAGAGTCAGATACTTTATAACAAACAAATGAGACACTAGATCATTTGCCAATCCAAATATAGAAGCATGGTCATAAGAATAACTGGATTCTTCCACACCTCCACTCACCTATTTGTCAGAAGATTGTTTTGATGTTAAAACATTGCATCTAGGTGCTTAATGCAAGCTTCAGCTCAATAACTCCTTATAATTAAATAAGCATTTGACAGTCATACTCTTACCCATACACACAGTAACACACCCGTCCGTACCCACCAGTCCATATACACCATTTTAATTCACAAATCACTTCACAGTTGCACACTCCTCATGGCCCTTGTACCTGTCCAGACCCATACTTCTACCAACTATTCATTTCTAGTCATTTGCAGAACATCATAAAACTATACAATTCAAAACACCCATATATACACCTTCATCAGTATCCTTCTGTCTAGTCCCACACCCCAACCAATTGCTCTATCTACCTATATTCCTACAAACGTCTGTACATTTATTTATTCTTTAATAACACCTGATTGCTTTGTGCAATGCTTTGTGGATGAGGGATAATGGTATAGGGCTGTTTTTCAGATATTGGACTAGGACTCAAGGCATTTGGAAAAATGCTATGCTTCCAACTTTGTGGATACAGTTTGGGGAAGGTCCTCTTTTATTCCAGTATGACAGTGTTCCAGTGCACAATGCAAAGGTCCATAAAGACATGGTTGGATACGTGTGGTGTGGAATGACTTAACTGGCCCAAACAGTTTTCAACCCCATCAAACCTTTGGGATGAATTGGAACAGGGATTGCAAGCCAAGTCTTCTTGTCCAATATCAGTGTCTGATCTCACAAATGATTTACTTGATGAATGGGCAAAAATTCCCACAGAAACACTCCAAAATGTGGAGAGCCTTCCTAAAAATCTGTTATAGCTGCAAAGGGAGTGGGGAGAGGAAATGCATATTAATGTCTCTGTATTTAGAATGCTATGTCATAAAAGTCATTGTTCATGTAATGGTATGTTGTCCAAACACTTTTGTCCATATATTGTAAATACATATTTGTGTAAGGGGCAAATAGCCATATATGGAGTAAGGATCCAGCATAAGCGTAGGATAGTATAAAGGGAGCAAGTCGGTTGTGGTGTGCCGAGACCGACGATACGGTAGGCCTGTAAATAAAGAGGGCCCACCAAGGAGTAAGAAAGTAAAGTAAATGGAAAGAAAAGAGAAAGTGTTGAAATGAGGAGTGGGTGGGAGGGTCATTCTGATGCTGACCTCAAGTGATATGAGTCAGGTAAGGGGTGTCCCTTATATAGGGGAGTGAATTAATTTAAGCCCCTCCCACAAATACAGGCCAAACGGCCTTAATACTTGTGTAAGGGGCAAATAGCCATATATGGAGTAAGGATCCAGCATAAGCGTAGGATAGTATAAAGGGAGCAAGTCGGTTGTGGTGTGCCGAGACCGACGATACGGTAGGCCTGTAAATAAAGAGGGCAAAAATGAATAATCAAAGATTTAATACAGTCAACAAATATTTACAAATTAACCAGACATTTCCTTAAATGCATTACAGTATTTAATTCCTGGAAGAATTTTGAAGGTAGGAATCTAGGACCGAAAGTGGACACCATTTGTTGTGGATAGGATAGTATGTTATCTCTACTGTTGGTCCGTGTTGACTCGTTTCAGAATGTGGTAGAGCCAATAGGTAATGAAATATGTGTTTACGTACGTGGGATCATTGAAGACAATGATCTGTCTGAGTGGTGGTGATGGTAGTGGATTCTCTGGCCTGAGAAAGACATAAAAGGCAATGTGCATGGCTGGTAATGGCCGACTTGGTAGTATAATTTAATGGTTGTAGATCTAATAGGTCCGATAAGGATGAAAAGTTGGATGGCTATTGGTAATCTCTGAGAGGAACGTGGGGGAATGGATTCCTGAAAACCTCTGAGTATATTCGTGTCTGGTATGATAGCATGAAGTTATGGTAGTTTTGGTCATAGGTTATCCTGTGTTGTTGAATGCCTGTAAAATATATAATTAATGGTGTGTGAGATAGTTTAAGTTTAAGGTGGCAAAAAGAAGCAAAACCTAGGAGAAATGTTATGACACAGGTTGAGCTATGTCGTGTTCCAATGAGATTCTTTAAGCCAGGTGAAAAGCTGTGTGTGTTCTACAAGTATGGGACGAAAGTGCTAGGTGGGATAGTGCATGCTATGCTGCATGAGTATGTCTAATCCATGATTTTGTCTCTGGAACGAAAGCGTGGCCGTGACTGTATGGGCGGCTGTAGGAAGCGTATGATGAACATGCCTGGAATATAAATGAGACAATTGTCGGCAGGGATGTATACCCCCGTCTGGTACATGAAAGTGAAATGTGATAAGTGGCCAACCAAGTGAGTTCCCCAGAAATATCATGACCTTATGGATGAGTAGTGGCGTTTGTTGATGATATGACATGTGCCTAGTTGTCTGAGTAACAACAGATTGATGACCCTGACCATGATTTACCCCATGCCACAGCAGCTGCTACAATGGGGTAGATCTCCCAAAGGGGCTGAGGTGGTGGAAAAATTTCCAAACCTGGATGCCATGGCCAACAGCTCCAAAGCAATCGTTCCCGGTAGATCGCTGCCAAACCCGTGGGTAGACGCCGCGTCTGACCATCTCGTTGGAGAAGTGTCAGACAATCCTGGAAGGAACATGCTTTTACCATGCCAAGTGGTTAAGAAATTCCCCCCCATGTGCAGGTCTGCTGTTGCTGAGGTGTCTAGGGACATCCTCTGATCATCATGTTGGAAGTGTGGAAAAAAGGGGAAAGTACTCTGGATGTGAAAGCGTGGTCTTGTGGTATGATTGGCATGGCAAAATTAAGGAACCTGGTAGGGATTGTAGTTCCTTGCAGTTGTAAGTACTAAGCAGGAGGTAGTGATTGATGTAGTTGAGAATGTTCCCTATTTGTCTTGTGGTAACTTGCGTGTATGGATGCCGACTCAAGGCGTATGCCCAGTAATGTGATGATAGTTATAGATACAAAAGGAATTGAGATACGGCTGTGCATAATCTAGAATAGGAACAGAAAAAGAAACATAGTGTGATACAGCAAGGTGAGAGATAATGCGCTGATACAATATTACACTCACGAGATCAAAATGAATAAATCGCCAGAATAGGAGCCTGCCCGAATTGGTTTGGGTGGCTGTACGTCTCCACTCTCCACTGGAACTCCAAGCGGACCAAAGATGGAATGAGACTTCGATAGAGGTAGGTATGATAAGTATGCAAATTTATTGTAATAAAAAGGCTATAAAATGATAGCCGTTCTTTGAATGAAACAAATAAAAACAAAAGCAAGGTCCTACGCGTTTCGTTCCTATGCAAAGGAACTTCCTCAGGGACCAAAATATAATTCAGTAAAATCAATCAATACAAAAAATGCATATAACATTACCCCCCAATAAGTCTCTATAAATAGGCATAAGCCTTCAGTTCATTGGTGGATCCAGTGGGAGTTACCCTTGATTAATGACCCAGTTCAGATGTGGAGTATCCATCAGATTCGTCCTGGTGTGGAAAGGATGTTCCGACGAGTGATTCTGGCGCCAGCTGATGAAACAGGAAACTGGAAGTATCGCTCCGTTTGTACTTCCGCGTTCCATTACCCTGTGCGTTCCAACTCATGAGCAAAAAGCAGTTAGACAGATTGCCATCTAGAGGTCGCCCAGGATATAACAATCTTAATATTAGTAAACGGTAAAATAAGTTTATAACAGGCAAACTCCTTTTGTAAAGAGGTGATTACAATCAAAAATGGTTGGTTTTAAAGAGTACAGAACTTGTAAATCAGATTAGTGTCAGTATAATACCATCCCATCACAATACATTGCTAGGAAGTCTTGATTTATCTTTTATCAATAAAGTATATTAGAAAAATAATCTAGTTCCATTTATATTATCAATATTATGAAACTCTTTGATATAATATTAGTATAAGACTAAATTAGTCCACCAAGTGAGTAATCTTACAGTTTAATTGTCAATAGCATGTAAGAAGAAATAATAATGTATAATGATGTCGTGTTAATAAACAACTGGCAATTTAGTTAGTGCTGTTCATAATTCATATTTCGCTAAACCAAAGAAAATTAAAAAAATCCAAAATATATATATTTACAAGGTATATACATCTGTGGAAACATCTTAATATAAACGGTATTATCAAATACAATTTAGGTGTCAACCCATATAGTGCGAATTTATTACTGTATGTCTATATTTCTAGTATATTGGGGAAATTTAAATCTTAGTCTCCATAATACAAAAATGCTCCCAATAGTGTATCCTAAAAATTCAATAATAACCTTCTATTAAATAACTTCAGTGAACCTGTTCCTTAAGTTGTGATAATGTGAGTTTGTCTCACGAGATACTTCCGGTTTCCGGTTTCATCGGCTGGCGCCAGAATCACTCGTCGGAACATCCTTTCCACACCAGGACGAATCTGATGGATACTCCACATCTGAACTGGGTCATTAATCAAGGGTAACTCCCACTGGATCCACCAATGAACTGAAGGCTTATGCCTATTTATAGAGACTTATTTGGGGGGTAATGTTATATGCATTTTTTGTATTGATTGATTTTACTGAATTATATTTTGGTCCCTGAGGAAGTTCCTTTGCATAGGAACGAAACGCGTAGGACCTTGCTTTTGTTTTTATTTGTTTCATTCAAAGAACGGCTATCATTTTATAGCCTTTTTATTACAATAAATTTGCATACTTATCATACCTACCTCTATCGAAGTCTCATTCCATCTTTGGTCCGCTTGGAGTTCCAGTGGAGAGTGGAGACGTACAGCCACCCAAACCAATTCGGGCAGGCTCCTATTCTGGCGATTTATTCATTTTGATCTCGTGAGTGTAATATTGTATCAGCGCATTATCTCTCACCTTGCTGTATCACACTATGTTTCTTTTTCTGTTCCTATTCTAGATTATGCACAGCCGTATCTCAATTCCTTTTGTATCTATATATATGCTGTAAAAGGTCGGGAACTGGGCCACGACCTTGAGAGGCTGTTTTAACTATATGAGATAAGTATAAGTATATTCAGATACTATTGTGATTTATTCTGAGGTATCATATACATATATACTGTTTGTATTCTTTTGCATTTTGCCCAGTTTTAGCACAGGGATACTCCCTGTGAGATGGCTACCAATGTTAATTTTCTATCAAACTTACATCTAAATAGGAAAAAAAAGTTTGAAGCATTATTCCAAGAGTGGGAAAAACCCCAGCCCTTTAAAGGGCTAGACGAGTACTTTAGAAAAAAAGAGAAATTATTGAGTATGGAAACAAAAAAATGGTGGGAGGTCGCCTTTTTAGATAATTATCTAAAGGAAGGTCTAATACCACGTGGTCTTAGACTAGACAAGACACCTGCCTTTGGATTGGATGATCCCCTATTTTTACAAGAGTGGGATGAGATTCTCACTAATTGCTCATTCCAACTTATCCAATTAATCATTAAACATTCTAGAGAATCTCAACAAAAATTGGAAAATGAATTAATTCTCCTCGAAACCAATCCCTCCATAGACCCCGAAAGCAGAGAGTATAAGGAAAGGGAGGAGTCTTTACAAAACAATGTAAAAAAGTTGGATGAACGTATAACCGATACTAAAAATAAAAAATATATAAGGGATAAGGAGGATAAGAAATCTGGCATGTTTTCCACTTTAAATCGGCTATCTCGGAAACAAACACGTTCTACCTTAAATAGAGGTACTAGACCCAGAGTCCCCTATAATAGGGGAAGGTCTAGAACACCAACAGGAGCACATATTGGCTCTAAAGACACTAACCCCCTACATCAGGGAAACACTAATAGAAGGTTTAGAACACCCCCTAGGGAAAAACCCTCACGACAACTCTCTGGGAGAACATCTCCTGAAAAAAATGACATTGTTAAACCACGTACACAGAACACTAGAAATTACACTAACCATTGGGGTAATCATTCACAGCCCAATGAAAGGGAACAAAATTTTCAGGGACGTTTAAAAGGTCCCAAAGAAAAAACCATTCCGAATTACTTCCAACCCAGAGCAAACTCTTGGGAACATCCCAACAGGTTCTTCGCTCTCCAACTAGAGACTCCTTCAAAAAGGGTACGGACGGAGGACTAATCGAGATTTCCCAAAAACCCCATAACCTCAGACAAAGGGACAGGGAAAAAGAAAAGGGTATTTTTAATCTGACGGATATACCACTGTCCGACGAGGAAATTAATTTACTCTCGAAGGGGATGAAATTTGCTCCAAATCAGGCTGCTAATGATTTTAATTTATATATTGACCTCAAGAAATATATACGTTCTCTGACGGTAAAAAGGCATTTTTTGTTGAATCCTTCCCATCCGGGCACCGAATTGGGTACAAACGATAGGAGTACTATCCACCATAAATTTAAACCTAAATCACACTTTTTCCCAGTTCCCAGTAAAGGTCCCTACCTGGAGACATTTGAACATATGGTGGAAAAGGAGTTTCATACTCTTACAACCAAACAGAAACCACGTGATTATAATCTTACACAAAGGGAAAATGGTGTTTTAAAAAATCTAATGGAAAGAGATGACATTGTTATAAAAGAGGTGGACAAAGGGGGGGGGATTGTCCTTATGACCACAGCCTATTATTTGGAGGAAGCCTCCAATATTTTGGGAGATAAAGGAACATATGTTATCCTCAACAATGATCCCACCTTACTTTTTAATCAAAAGCTAAAGAATTTTTTAGAGGAAGCTAAGAATCATGATATCATATCACAAAAAAATTTTGATTTTTTGTTTAGGAAGAATCCTGTTATTCCTATTTTTTATTTACTTCCCAAGACACACAAAAGATTACCTAACCCCCCAGGACGCCCAATAATCAGCGGTGTGAACTCACTCACAGCAAATCTGTCAGCTTTTGCGGACTCCTTCTTGCAAAAATATGCTCAAGGAGCATTGTCCTACATCAAGGACACAAAATCCTTTTTGCAGGAATTGGAGTCCATCGAGTGGCATGCTGAGTATAGTTGGGCCACGCTTGACGTGACCTCTCTCTACACAGTGATCAACCATGAACTGGGAGTGGAGGCATTAAATCACTTCATGACACAGGACACCAATTTAGCAGCGAATCTCCAGCAATTCCTTTTGAGTGCGGTTAATTTTATTTTGAGGCACAATTATTTTTATTTTAATGGTGAATTTTATCTACAAACCACGGGGAACGCCATGGGCACCAGGTTCGCCCCCAGTTATGCCAATACCTACATGAGACGTTGGGAAGATCTATACGTTTGGTCCGGTCATGACTGGAGGGAGAACCTGGTGCTCTGGCGGCGGTATATAGATGACGTTATTATTATTTGGCGGGGTTCCTCTTCTTTATTTCAGGATTTTGTTAATTTTCTTAATTCTAATACTTATAACCTGGTGTTGTCTCCTGTCTGGAATAAAGATGTGATCCATTTTTTAGACCTCACCCTGTTCCTTGATAATGGAGAGATTAAAACCAAGTGCTTTTTCAAACCCACGGACGGGAACGGGTTCGTTCATCGGCGTAGCTGCCATCATAAACCCTGGCTTAGGGGCATTGCAAAAAGCCAATTCACACGCTTAAGGCGCAATTGCTCCGACAGCCAGGATTTTAATATTCAATCTTTACATGTTAAAAATAAACTAATAGAGAAAGGCTACAAAAAGAACACTCTAGAGAGAGATTCGAATAGCAAAACAGGGTAACAGAAACAAACTATTGGGGGATAAACCTCGGATTGATGTGTCTAAGGACGAGAAAAAAAATTCTTTAGCCTTTTTAACTCAATTTAATACTGATCATAATAAAATTAAAAGATGTTTACAACAACATTGGCCGATCTTGTTACAGGATCCAGTGTTGGGGACTACTTTACCACAATTACCCACAGTCATCTATAAAAAGAATAGGAATTTTAAAAACATGTTAGCACTCAGCTATGCCCTTAAATTAAGAAATCAAAAGGCCTCTGAGACATCAGGATCCTTTAGGGGATGTAACATGTGTAAAGCCTGTACCACTAGCCTTGTACCCAGAACCAACCTTTTCCGTAGTTTCAGCACGGGGGAAGAGTTTAACATCAAAAGTAATATTGGTTGCCACACGGACTATGTCGTTTATTTACTGCAGTGTCCGTGTGGCAAGCAGTATGAAGGTCGTACAAAGAGGGTTCTCAAGATAAGGTTCATGGAACATCTCAATAATATTAAAAAGAAGCTTGAGACCCACTCTGTACCTACCCACTGTAATGCTTGTCCCCACTTCTCTTTTTCCAACTTTAAATGTGTGGGAATTGAGAGAGTATTGCCTTACTGGAGGGGAGGCGATAGACTTAAGAAACTATCACAACGTGAAACCTTCTGGATTCATAAACTACAGACTCTTCACCCTAAAGGACTAAATCATGACATAGATCTCATATGTTTCCTTGATTAATCTAATTTTCACTCTTGGCGGTGCCCTGATGGGAAGGATCCTTTTTCCTTCTCCCCTTTTTTTCCCCCTTTTTTTTCCCGTTTTTTTCTTTTTCTTTGTTCTTTTTGCCTACAATTTTCTTGCCTTCCTTCTTATAGGGGCTAAGAAACTTGTATCTCGTGAGACAAACTCACATTATCACAACTTAAGGAACAGGTTCACTGAAGTTATTTAATAGAAGGTTATTATTGAATTTTTAGGATACACTATTGGGAGCATTTTTGTATTATGGAGACTAAGATTTAAATTTCCCCAATATACTAGATATATAGACATACAGTAATAAATTCGCACTATATGGGTTGACACCTAAATTGTATTTGATAATACCGTTTATATTAAGATGTTTCCACAGATGTATATACCTTGTAAATATATATATTTTGGATTTTTTTTAATTTTCTTTGGTTTAGCGAAATATGAATTATGAACAGCACTAACTAAATTGCCAGTTGTTTATTAACACGACATCATTATACATTATTATTTCTTCTTACATGCTATTGACAATTAAACTGTAAGATTACTCACTTGGTGGACTAATTTAGTCTTATACTAATATTATATCAAAGAGTTTCATAATATTGATAATATAAATGGAACTAGATTATTTTTCTAATATACTTTATTGATAAAAGATAAATCAAGACTTCCTAGCAATGTATTGTGATGGGATGGTATTATACTGACACTAATCTGATTTACAAGTTCTGTACTCTTTAAAACCAACCATTTTTGATTGTAATCACCTCTTTACAAAAGGAGTTTGCCTGTTATAAACTTATTTTACCGTTTACTAATATTAAGATTGTTATATCCTGGGCGACCTCTAGATGGCAATCTGTCTAACTGCTTTTTGCTCATGAGTTGGAACGCACAGGGTAATGGAACGCGGAAGTACAAACGGAGCGATACTTCCGGTTTCCGGTTTCATCGGCTGGCGCCAGAATCACTCGTCGGAACATCCTTTCCACACCAGGACGAATCTGATGGATACTCCACATCTGAACTGGGTCATTAATCAAGGGTAACTCCCACTGGATCCACCAATGAACTGAAGGCTTATGCCTATTTATAGAGACTTATTGGGGGGTAATGTTATATGCATTTTTTGTATTGATTGATTTTACTGAATTATATTTTGGTCCCTGAGGAAGTTCCTTTGCATAGGAACGAAACGCGTAGGACCTTGCTTTTGTTTTTATTTGTTTCATTCAAAGAACGGCTATCATTTTATAGCCTTTTTATTACAATAAATTTGCATACTTATCATACCTACCTCTATCGAAGTCTCATTCCATCTTTGGTCCGCTTGGAGTTCCAGTGGAGAGTGGAGACGTACAGCCACCCAAACCAATTCGGGCAGGCTCCTATTCTGGCGATTTATTCATTTTGATCTCGTGAGTGTAATATTGTATCAGCGCATTATCTCTCACCTTGCTGTATCACACTATGTTTCTTTTTCTGTTCCTATTCTAGATTATGCACAGCCGTATCTCAATTCCTTTTGTATCTATATATATGCTGTAAAAGGTCCGGAACTGGGCCACGACCTTGAGAGGCTGTTTTAACTATATGAGATAAGTATAAGTATATTCAGATACTATTGTGATTTATTCGGAGGCATCATATACATATATACTGTTTGTATTCTTTTGCGTTTTGCCCAATGTGATGATAGTGTCTGGGCCTTCTGTTTCTAATGGGGTACTGGGACGCCCAAGTGGTCAACCAGACTAAGCTGCCGTGAGGCTTCTAGTGAAAAATATGTTATCTTTGATCAACAAGAAGTCTTCTAGATAGTGTATGACTGTAAGACCTCTGGATATGTTATCATAACCAGCACAGAGTATCTGCGAATATCGATAGTAGGCTAATCTGTAGCTCGAAAGTTGAGCGGGGAAAGGATTGCCCAATTTATGCCATGTAAGTGCCAGTGTGTAGGGTAGATGGTAGCCGTTTACTGCGTTGATGATATTGGTCTTACTTAACCAAGCTTCAACCCATGCTTGAGTGATAGCTGTAAAGGTAGATCAATGGTGTTGTATAGTAAGAAAACTCCTCGGAGGGTATGAGGGAGTTGAGACTTGGGGTAGCGGAGGTGTGTGGTGCCAATAAGTCTATGGTTAGTCTTTGTTTAAGGGAAGATTCCTTGTGACAATACCAATGTGTTTGTGTTTGGTGCCATGCTGTAAATGGTGGAGATTTGAAGACCCCTCTGCAATTCTTGGCTATGAGTGTGTTTACAGCCAATGGTTTTGTTGTGCTGACTGTAAGTGAGGGCCTGCTATATTCCTTGAAGGTGTGTTTATGATACCTGTATGGGAGCCCTTTGAAGCTCCAGAGCTTTAGTAAATCTACTACAAGTCTGGAAGGGTGATGAGTCAGTAGTGTTGAAAATGCATTGGTGTGTACAGATGGTGAGTACGTTATTTGTAAGTTGTATTGGGACACATGGTTTGTCATGTGCCCTGAACCATTTGAACATATATGCAACAGTCTATATGCAATGCAACTACTCATATCAATGGTCTCTGGTAGTTCAGAGGTGCTGGTACCTGGAGCCTGAGAATGCTCGTCCATTTGTTTGGGACAAAATCCCTTCTGTATGGGTACCTGCACAAATAAACATCTCTACATATTCCAAATGCCAACCCAACCAAGGGATGGTCAGTTCCCGATTTACTTGGAATCCCTGGATCTGACCATCACAGATACATCATCATACATATATATGCCTTGTTTCCCAAATGTGCTGGGATCATATGTGCAGGGTTAACGTCTTGTGTGTCATAAGAATTGATTGTACCAGGTAACCGAGTTTCGGTTGGTGCTGGTTGTACAGTAGCGTGAGGCCCAGCCTTGTGAGGGCTGTGGTGACCAACTCGAGATTGCCAGTCTGTCAAATGTTTTGGCTCATGAGTTTATGAGTGAGGCTAGCATAGCCTGGGTGTCACCTGAGTTGGTGTAGCTGGGCCTTCCCCTGCCTCCGTGTTGTCCGTTGATGTATGGAGGAGTTTGAATAACTCTGCTTTCCTTGCTGTAGCAGGGTAGGGGATTTGTCACCTCCTTAGGTCGGTGGTAATGTGTGGGATCGTCCAGGATCTGATTGCTGCTGGACTAGCAACATCTCCTCTGCTTGAAGGTGTATCATTTATAGCCGGGGTGCTAGGAAGAGGTGATTCTTCACTATCTTTTTGAGAAATACTTAAATAACAATAAAGATTGCAAATATTATTTGTACCCAGGGTTCTTGTACTGGCTTGCAAGCTAAGCCGTAAGGCGAAACGATTAGGCTTGGTGTTTTTTTTTTTTGGTGACTGGTGAGGCCCTGCTAGTTGCCAAGTGGCTTGAGAGGCTCTATCTATGCTTGGCGCGAGGGGATTTTGAGTGGCCACCGAACGTTGTGGCAGGAAGTTGGCCTCTCGGTGACAGTAACCAAAAAATAGGAAGGGGAGTGACAGGTGAGGCCCTCTCTATGATACAATGCGAGGCGGCTAGCTCACGAGTGGCCCGAGGGGTGTATGCCTCCGAGTGTGAGGCGGGGTGTTGGCCTCGCGGGACCACTAACTGAAGCATAATGCAGAGAAAAAAGGGGGTAATACCTATTGGGCCCTAGAACCCTAATTGCCAGTATACTATTACTATTACAGGGAAGGTAAGAGATGAATGACTACGTGAGCAGGTGTATGTACCTGGGAGTATGGTATTGAATCTGACAATCCGTATAGGTTTTTTAGTAGTAACTGTAACCTGAATGGATAAAACGGTATGGCATAAGGAAATATGGCATAGACCAAGCTTATCTTAATAAGTACAGTATATGTGAAAAGTAAAGGGCCGTGATGTGTAAATAATAAACATCGTAGCAATACCGGTTAATTATGTATCAATCTTAACCCATTAAGTGCCGTATGTACAAGTGAAAATGTGTCCCCACCTTGTATGTTGTATGTCCCCTTGCTAGGGGAAAGTCTGTTGCGTGAGCAGCGTGCTGTGAAAAATGTATGAACTATATTACCAGTTACGTATATACAGATGCGTCTGCTATTGTGTAATAATATATGTATTTATACCAGATGTTGATATAGTGCTTGCTATGTGAATTGTTGGATGTCTTATTGAATGGTAGGGGTCAGTGAACATGGTGTTGCAAAATGCAAGTGCACTGGAGATCTGCCGAGTGCCCTATAGGTGGCAGTGTAGTTGGATACTGATTGGTATGTGAGATGTTGTTTGTCTGTTGACCTATAGGTGTCAGTGTTTTGGTGTTTGTAAAACCCCATGAAAATTGTCAATGTACTTGACAGACCTTTAGGTGGCAATGTTGATAGAACCACTGTTGGTCTTGATGTGAAATGTAAATTATTGTGAATTAAACCTGAAGTTGAGCCTGTGCTGGAGTTTAATTTATGGTTTATGGTTATGTTTAAAACAATCTTATGTGTAATTTATATTGGCTGGTAAATTGTATATGACATGTGAAGACAGTTTTGCTGTTGACCAGTAGGGGTCAGAAATGCTGATTGTATGTTAAAATACCCTTTAACCCCTTAAGGACCAAACTTCTGGAATAAAAGGGGATCATTACATGTCACATGTCATGTGTCCTTAGGGGGTTAATCCTACCGTTTGACAGATAGGAGTCAGTATAAAAGTGAAAATGCTGTAGTTAGTTTGTTTGCTTATGAAGTGAAATGAAGTCTGAGAAGCCTATAGTATACCGATTGACCGGTAGGGGTCAGCATGTAGGCGAAAATGCCGTGGTTAGTTGGTTTGTACATGAAATGCAATAATGTCTGAGAAGCCTGTAGTACACTGAATGACTGGTAGGGGTCAGTGTGTAGGCGCAAATGCCGTGGTTAGTTGGTTTGTACATGAAATGCAATAATGTCTGAGAAGCCTGTAGTACACTGAATGACTGGTAGGGGTCAGTGTGTAGGCGCAAATGCAGTGGTTCGTTGGTTTGTACATGAAAAAGCAAAAACGTCTAAGAAGCCTGTAGTACACCGAATGACTGATAGGGGTCAGTGTGTAGGTGAAAAATGCAGTGGTTTGTTGGTTTGTACATGAAATGCAATAATGTCTGAGAAGCCTGTAGTACACCAAAAGACCAGTAGGGGTCAGTGTGTAGGCGAAAATAGAGTTGTTCGTTGATTTGTACATGAAATGTGATAATATCTAAGAAGCCTGTAGTACACCAAAAAAAACAAAAAACAAAAAAAAACGGTAGGGGTCAGTGTGTAGGTGAAAATGCAGTGGTTTATTGGTTTGTACATGAAAATGCAAAAAACGTCTAAGACGCCTGTAGTACATCGAATGACCGATAGGGGTCAGTGTGTAGGTGAAAAATGCGGTGGTTGGTTGTTTTTTACATGAAATGCAATAATGTCTGAGAAGCCTGTAGTACACCGAATGGCCGGTAGGGGTCAGTGTGTAGGCAAAAATGCAGTGGTTCGTTGGTTTGTACATGAAATGCGATAATGTCTAAGAAGCCTGTAGTACACTGAATGACCGGTAGGGGTCAGTGTGTAGGCGAAAATGCGGTGGTTCGTTGGTTTGTACATGAAATGCGATAATGTCTAAGAAGCCTGTAGTACACCCAAAGACCGGTAGGGGGTTTAAACGAATGATATGCATGAACATGCAATGGTTTTAGAACAGACTTAGACAAAATGCAGCCGTAAAGTGAGGACCTGACCCGTGCATGGTGCCGTGGGACTGATGCCTGGCGTAACGGGTAGGTCGACTTACGGTTTTTGAGTCACTTGGGCACCATCCACGGCGATGGATTGAAGAAAGAAGGTGGTAGGCCGGAAAAGCCTGTGGCTGGATTCCTGACACAGCTCTGCTTAGAAAACCTCATGGAGTAATCAGGTAAAATGGCGTCTGGATGACCCGGAAGTGGAAATCATTCTGATGCTGACCTCAAGTGATATGAGTCAGGTAAGGGGTGTCCCTTATATAGGGGAGTGAATTAATTTAAGCCCCTCCCACAAATACAGGCCAAACGGCCTTAATACATATGTAGCTTACTTCCCATGTTTCAAATACATTGCATGCTAATATTTGCAAAATGCATCATAATTGGTAGTGGAAAAAAATAGTCTTTATCTGATTTGTAACATTGCCAGTTGTCTCTTGTTATTTTGAGTAACTTATAAATCAAATTGATCATTTTCAGCCACATTTTTATAGTTGACATACTTTCCAATTTTTGCTGATGAATATCTAATTATGACGAAAATCCTTCATCAGGTTTTGTTTTTGTAAACCCTGCCTAAAATATATAAAATAGCTTTGTAACATTTTTAGAGGTTAAAAAAAAAAAACATTCCCGTTCATTTAATTGCTAAATCTTTCCTTATATCCAAAATTGTATAAAATGGACAATGTCTTTAACAGTAATCTCAACTATAATATATTGATGCTGATAGAAATACCTATCTGTCATGATCAGTTAGGCAAAGATTATTTTTCATTGCCAATATGTTGATATTTTTGTGGTTTCAGCAGCAAATGATTGATTTGGTTCTCAAGATTTTATTTGTCTAACGCATCGGTCAACTTGATTAAGCCTTTTTTTAATTCCACAAAAAAAACTGACAGCGCTTTAATCCCTAAGCAATCTTAACAAAATAAATAGATAAATACACTTTGGCATCTCCAGAGACAATATGTCATAAAGTTGGCACAATAAATCCCAATGTAATATATAACCACATATATATCATCTGTTGAGAGACCATTCATTGTTTCCTTTACATTCATCTTAGTGCCAGATATGTTTTTTTTGTATATAATATTTCAGACATCATTTGCATTTTATAGGAAATAAGGTTTTCAATCGTACTGCATTGTATTGTTTCTCTTAACATATTCTTTTTTTCACAGTCAGTTTATCAATGTACATGCAGTTTATCTTTCAAGCAGTTATAGAAATGGAGGATTAGTGACACATAATAAATTATTATAACTCCTTAGGCATGAATTACATTGGTTAATAGTCCTTACAATCTTGCCTGTGTAGGTCTGCAGGCTGCATGTAATGTTGCTTATTTAGCATCAGCATGCATATTGAGAATAGCTATTGTTAAGTGTGTATGGTAGTGTTGGAGAATATGATGCTGCTATATACCAGGTTTTCTCTTTAAACCTTTAACTTCTTCTTTTTTGAACTATGAAGTGTAACATTTATTTGAAACATTTGTTGAAAAAATTGTGCATAAACTAGTAAAAACAAACAAACAAACAAAAAAACCAACACACCATAAAACATACACAAGGGGGGGGGGAGTAGGATAATCATATATACAGGCACTCTTTTATCCGTGTTGGTGTAAGGTATCAAGGTAGCCAATTTACCTCCTAACAAACACCCTACCGACACTCAAAGAGCCCAACACTTCACAGACATCTGGCAAAGACGTTCAGCACCTCACTCAGCAAGGAAGAACAGGATCATTGTGAGAATAGTGCATTGTGGATACTCTACCTGTAACAGGACTTTTTCCAACAGGATACTTTGGTGAGATCCACTTAAATATAATAGTGTGTACACACTGGGACTGTATATAATTTTTTTTCTTTTTTCATTTTTCAGTTTTTTTTCATTCTTATAATTTTTTACATTTTTTAAAACAAATCTCACTTTTTCCCACTATTATATATATTTACTTGTTAGAATCATCTATACTACAATTTGGACTCTCCAATAACATATTGCAGTTTAGCATTTTTTGTTCATAAGTAAGTCGGCTCTTGTAGGGAGTTTTTTACACATGGAGTTACATTGGTTGCTACAGGATATATTATTATCATGAAATTAATATTTTATTTTTATTTTTCTGTATATATTTAAATACTTATGAAATTTATGAATTATTAAATAGAGCATTATATATTCAAAATTATTGAGTGCGGTATCATTTATTGTTTTATATTGAAGTAGGATGCAGGTTTTTGAGGCTCCATGATCCAAGCCCACAGAGCCCCTTATCATAGCTCTCCAGCCGCATAAAATGGGAAAACCCAGCACATGATGACCCCTGGACCCTCCAGTTCAAGTACTCTAATACGAGCGATGGGCCCCATGGACGATTTTGTCTCCACACCTGATGGCCTTAGACACTCGCAGCAGTCAAACAAAATTGCGTCAGCCTCACGGGTCTCTGACAGCGTGACTGACTCCCTGCCGGGATCCGCGAGGAGAGAAACACTAGCATAAATCTCAGCTGAGTAAACAGCCATCTGAGTCAGTATGCTCCCCTCCCTAGGCAGACAAGCACGCTCTAGTGACGGAATTAAGAGCAGTGATCCGACAGGAGGTACAGGAGGCTTGGAAGCTTCTCTCTGCCCTGGAGCAAAGCATTTCAGGCCTGGAGGATGCGCAGCAACATGCTTAGCAATCCCAACAGGCAGCAGACATAGCCTCCACGAGCCAGAGCTCGTTTCTACATACGCCGGCAAATAGAAGATCTGAAATACCTTGGTAGGCGTAATAATATACGCATCAGAGGCCTACCGGAGGTGGGAGGTGAGGACCTCACAGAAAACCTTACTCACCTGTTCACGCAGGTCCTTGGCAAGGAAGCCCTTGATGAATTCCACATATAAAAGGCCCATAGAGCGCTCCATCCCACGAGATGCAACAGCCTACCACGAGATTTAATCTGCTGTCTTTTCACCTCAAGGAAGCAATAATGAGGGCTGCCAGGGCGCAGACCATGATTTCTTACAATGGGGTGCAGGTATCTCTCTACCAGGACCTCTCACACTTACCCTGGATGTACGCAGGGCCTTGAGACCCCTGACCTGCTTGCTGCAAGAGAGGAGGATCCCCTACAAGTGGGGCTTCCCATTCAGCCTACAGCCCAGAAAAGAAAATATATGGCACACTCTATGTTGGCCGAACAATACACCTGGATTTCTGAGAGCCATAGGCCTCCCTGCCATGAGGATACCAAACTGGATCCTAGAGGGCCCCCCCTAGAAACAACATGCCAGATCACCCTGAAGAATTGAGGACACCCTTTCACCATGGCATGCAGGACTCTCTGACACCAGCAGGAACTTCACCCACAATAATAAATATCTGAAGCACGATGAAGACCCAGACAAAGCACACCTTCCATGCACAGAGCCCAAGGGACCCCAGGTAAATGTACGTAAACCCTCCCCTGCCCTCATAGTAGGCCCGGGAACCTGGGCGTAGAGAACTCCCACCTAGCCACATCTGGTGGTGGGCGAACCACCACATTATATTCAAGCCCCAAGGCCTTTCCCGTAGACTTCCGCCCTAGTGTAATAGACATAGGGCTGGTGACTGGGACAACACAGATTGTTTTGGAGGGGGGTACATGGGTACCTTTGCTTGGTGGGGGGATCTTTGGGACATTGAACACGCACTCTAGGGGCCCGTTCTCAAATGGTAGCAAATGGTGAGGCCCAGCCCATGCTCCCGCTACCGAATCATGGCAGCCAACAGTCTGGGAGGCCTTGAAGTGGCCCCACACGCTGTCACAATGGCATGACGCTCAAGGGGGGCATACACAGAATAATCTGTGAGGGCTTCTGGGCTTGGGGTGGGTGGGACTATCATGCTGTGCTGAGCAGGAATTGGTCTTGTGGGGCCCGCCTGGTTGGCGTGACGTCGACCCGGCGATCAGTGGGTTACGGCGCTGCCTGCCCGGCATGCCTGCATGTTCTTCATGCTGTTTGGAAAGCATACTGTGCGGGTTGGGGGCCTCCATACCCTGGAGAGCCCCCTGGTCTGCCAGGGATGGGTGTGTTGAACCTGTTGAGGGCCCTGATACGCAGAAGACAGGTTACGCGTATCTTACTATTAGGCAGGCTAGGCCAGCCCAAGATCCCCGGGGCCCTCACACACCCCATGACGTAAACAGGTCAGAGACACCAGATGTCACAGATGCCCCCTCCACCTAGGTGACGATAGTGTCCCAGGGAAACTCACTAGCAACGTCGGGAAACTTAGGCGGAACCCCAATTAGAAGGCTTATAGAACGAGAGAGAGGCGCAGGGGGTGCTTGCCAGCGGATGTACAGCCGGTCCCTCATCCCAGACCTCAGATAAGTCTAGCAATATTGGAAAACGTAGTGGTTGCCACCTGGCAGAGACCAAGACACCCTAGGGCATAATGCTGGCACTCAGACAAATAAACACAATGGGATAGAGCAATAGGCATTACCCGGCACCTTTCTTTAGCTCCCCCCCCACCCCCCGTGACCATAACCCCCCTTTCCAGAGCACTGGGGGCCCCAAGGAAAGAAAATAAATAAATAAAATAAATATATAAATAACACTGGGCACCATGTGGCACTCTGCTGATTGGTCCTAGCAGAGTCCTGATCCTACATTTGAGCTTGGACCACACCCACGGATACCACACCCACGGCTGCTGGTTCCAGAGGTATTCATATATAGGTTAGTTAAGTTTGGTTTTGCCCCTTATATTGTATATTGTATAGTACTGTGCTGTATTTGTACAAGTCATGGAGATATTTCACTGCTTTAGTGGGCTGGACGTAGGCAGAGTTCTCCCCAATCTAGTTTGGTTAACACTTCCCCTACATGACAGAACATTAGGCCAGAGCCTGAGTGAAAGCTTATAAATGACCGACCAGACAATACAAACTGGCCCAAGGTCATTGTTGCCTGACACCAACATCACTAACTCAACTTTCTCACCACCCCACCTGCAAACTCCTGATGACCCCCCCTCACACCTCTGTACTGGGAGAGGGAGGGAGAGAGAGAGGGATGGAGGACCCCACTTTTTTTCCTCCTCTCTCTTTCTTTCTCTTTTTTCCTTCCCTTCTCTCCCCAACCCAGCTACCCCCACACTCCCTCTGTTTACCACGGTGACTGTTTTTTGTCCCGCGCTGCTGCAGCTTTGGTCCAACAATTCCAGGGGCCTTAACATACCCGAGAATCATAGACAACTCCTGCGGATGCTCTGGTCACATAGGGTTTCTGTGGAACTACTACAAGAAACACCCTTTAAGGACGAGGGCGCACCAATACTTAGAGATAGACGTTACCCCAAAGTTTTTTTGCCCACTACCCTGACGCGTAGCAATACTCTTTGCAAAGACAGTGTCCTTTCAATGCTCCAACACGCAGGCAGACCCCCTAGGTAGATATCTCTTTGTGCGGGGCACCATAGCAGAACGTAAATACACCTTTGCCACTATTTATTGCCCCAACAGGGGGCAACACATATTCCTTGCTAAGACCCTAGCGCTCCTGGAGAGGTTCCAAGACAAACTTTTGGGCCTGGCCAGAGACCTTAACCTGCCCCTTGACCCATGGCTAGAGGTACAAGCATTGTGCCCTTGCATTGCATAAGACGGGTCAAGTTGATTCTGCATAGGCTGGGGTTGGCAGATTGCTGGAGGGTGGCGCACCCAGATGACCACAACTACTCATATTGTTCCGCAGGAAACACCCAATACAGCAGGATAGACTGTATATTCATTGCACAAACTACACAAACGGGCACTGACAGACAAAGTTTATCTACGACTGGCAGATGCACGGCGACAACTTAGGGACCTACTGAATCAAAACCCATACATACAAAACAGAAATCTAACAGGTTTTTCTTTGAATAGTCCAACAAATGAGGGAGACTACCAGCCCACTTGCTGCAAAATCAGAGACCCCATATCTATAAAGAGAAGAGATTTCCAGTCAAAATCTTACAGGCATTCAGAGCATACTACACAAAACTATACAACCTAGCTCAATCCAACCGAGACACAAAAACCCCCACTGACAGTGCCGAGTCACAAACTTTTTGACTAAGAACGTGACCCGAAAACTTACTCCGGATGCAGCTGAGGAACTGGAACAACCCTTTACCATGGAGGAATTGGTGGCAGCCCTTAAATTATCCAATTCTAATAAAGCACTGGGCCGGATGGCCTTCCGGTCAACTACCGACGCATATACAAAGATATTCTGCTACCGCACCTCCTAAAAGGATTGAACTCCATCCTCTCAGGAGGTCAGCTCACGGAAGATACTCTACGAGCGCCATCCCCAAAGAAGGCAAAGACCCCACCAATTTCGCAAGCTACCGCCCAATATTACTTTTAAATGCGGACCTCAAGCTCTTCGCCAAAACCATGGCCCTCCGTATGACACACGTCCTGCCCGAACTGGTCCACTAGGATCAGTTGAGCTTTGTCCCAGGTAGAGAGGCAAGAGACAACTCCATCCTTGCCCTTAATGTTATGCATGTTGTCCGGTCCGCAGGGAAAAAGCTGGTCTTGCTCTCCACAGATGCTGAAAAAGCATTTGACCGGGTGGAGTAGAGATACCTGGACACCACACTCCAGCACATGGAGTTCGGCCCCACATGTGCTCCCGGATATCGTCCCTATACACTACACGACCCCATCCACATGTGTACAGATCAACGGCACTCTTTCAGCCCCCTTCGCTATACAAAACGGTACCCAACAAGGCTGCCCCCTGTCACCCCTCCTGTTTGCCCTCTCTCTAGAGCCATTCCTGGAGGTGGTCAGACAAGATGGGGGTATAACAGGATGCACCTTTGGATAAACAAAAAAAAAAAAAAAATTAGCGCTTATATAGTATGATAATAATCACCTTTCAATTAATGATAGTTACTTTAGATTATACTTCCGACACACCATAGATATCTATAAAAGATAATTAAACATAGTGTAGATGGTACAGAACCACAGTATGTGTTTATTTTTCTGGTGATGTTGGAAAAGTGTCACATTAATGTTTAGCTGCTACTATTAAATATTAGATTTATATATACTGCATTTAATTTATCTGGAAGCACTATTACCTGTCAACTTTATTGTTAGGATGCACCATTGGCCACATGGAACAACGTGTCACTGCCTACGCAGATATGCTCTTTTTCCCGGAAAACCCATAGGTGTCCCTGCCTAAACTGCTACGGGCATTCAGAGACGATGGCAACAGCAAACCGTGGGCAACAGCTTTGGCACGGTAAACTCACATTCATTTAACTCTGAATGGGAAACCGCCTGATTGATGTCACACTCAAAGTACAGTGTCTCCTTCACTAGAAACAACAACTGACCACGTCTCCTAACCCTTTAACGCCCATCACCCACAACCCAGACCTGGGCAGGGGCCTATCCCCGGCTGACCTCCACAATCTTCACCTGTCAGACTGGTCAAACATTCGCCAATGGTGCAAGGGCGCGCAACTCGAACCACTGGCAGCTATGTTTCCTGACACCACACACCGACAGGACTGGACAGATATCACCATCACTAAATCAAATCTTACTACATGACTAGCCCCTGCAAATGTCTCTTGCACAGGGACCTCACTCAATTCGAGTTGCTCTGCACATCCCGCCAGCATCTCCTTGCTCTATAACATGGTCCTAAGGGAGGACAATAGATCACCCTTAAGGTTTACCGCAAGGTGGGAAAGTGAGACAAGAGAGGCACTAACTGACCAAGAGTGTGATAAAATGTACATACTCTAGCACAAATGCTCAATATGCTTGAAATTCCATGAAAGAATCTACAAGCTACTACCTAACTGGTACAGAACCTGTAGACTACCTGTGGTAATGCTACTGAGACTATAAAAACTACAGCTTCTATGTATAGAAATGTTACCCCAATGTATTTCTGTAAGAGTAATAGAGCTCCTATTATCGCTTACTCGATATGAGCCACTATCACTAAACAGCAAATACCTGCTGACCATATTGTTCACAATTACGTTCTATTTCCAATGTTGTAACGTTAAAGGACCACTCTAGGCACCCAGACCACTTCAGCTTAATGAAGTGGTCTGGGTGCCAGGTCCTTCTAGGGTAAACCCATTTTTTCATAAACATAGCAGTTTCAGAGAAACTGCTATGTTTGTGAATGGGTTAAGCCTTCCTCTATTTCCTCTAGTGGCTGTCTCATTGACAGCCTCTAGAGGCGCTTGCGTGATTCTCACTGTGAAAATCACAGTGAGAGCACGCAAGCGTCCATAGGAAAGCATTATGAATGCTTTCCTATGTGACCGGCTGAATGCGCGCGTAGCTCTTGCCGCGCGTGCACATTCAGCCGACGGGGAGGAGAAGAGGAGGATCGGAGGAGGAGAGCTCTCCGCCCACCGCTGGAAAAAGGTAAGTTATAAAGACTTTCCCCTTTCCAGAGCCGGGCGGGAGGGGATCCCTGAGGGTGGGGGCACCCTCAGGGCACTCTAGTGCCAGGAAAATGAGTATGTTTTCCTGGCACTAGAGTGGTCCTTTAAGCTCTGTGTTCTACAAAATAAAATAAAATAAAGATTGGCAAAAAAAAACCACACACAACATTTTGTGTATAGTTTCGAATTGGAACTGCAATTTGGAAAATAAAAAAGTATAAACAGGCAGTTAAAAATATATTTCCTTTACTTTAACTTTCATTGACGAGAGAGGGATGCCTAGCAACATAAGCTTAAAATTAGTTTATTAAAGCTATGTGATATTAATGTCAGTGCTATTATACCATACATGTTCCTGTAAGACTCACATGCTATGCTGTATTTCAGAGAGAACTCGCAAAAATAAAGAATTTAAAAAATAAAATTTTATATATATATATATATATATATATATATATATATAAAATAATTCCAATGAATACTTGACAGTGGTATGATATTCCAGGGAATTAAGTACCTCTAACAAATATAAGCAAACATACAATAATAGTGTAACATGTAAAATATAATATAGCACACCAGATATTAAAAAGCGCCTACTCACACAGACTAGAGCCCAAAACTGTCTCTATTAAATAGGCTTGGAGCCCTTTAGGAGACTCTTCCCCTCTTGTGTAATTGTACAGGTTCTCAGGAACAAGGACAAGTAGAGATATAGTGTATAGTGTAGTGTTTCCAAAAATATACAAATGTATATATATATATATATATATATATATATATATATATATATATATATATATATATATATATATATGACCTTGCTCCTGAGGTTCTGTACGTCACAAGAGGGAAGGAGTCTCCTAAAGGACTCCAGGGTGATTTAATATAGACAGTTTCGGGCTTTAGTCTGTGTGAGTAGGCGGTGCAAAAATGCTATATCCATTGCCTAGCCATTAGGCCAGGCAATATATTGAAGCTGATTTTGTAAGTCAGCACAGTTATACTGGATTATTCACGAAAGTGATAATTCAAGGTAAATTCAAAGTGAATTTCTAATTTAAGGCCAGTGTAGCCAAACTTAAAACGTTTGACTATTTTGACTTTAAATTTGAAATTCACTTTGAATTCACCTTGAATTTTCACTTTAGTGAATAACCCTGATAGTCTCCTTGTTTCCTGTCAAAAGGACATTCCAGATTTGTTTTTTTTGTTACTAAAATTTGTCCGAAATGAACAGCAACATGAAGTAATTTTTGCCAGTCCTAAAAGCAAAAAAAAAAAAATAAAGTTCTGTTGAAGTGCTTTGCAATAACCAACATTTTTTACACTGTACAAGTTTATAGGTTTTTAGAAATTACTTACTTAAAAAAATTAAATAAATAATTAATCCTTTGCAGAAATACATATGGTTGTGATATAATAGATTAGAGATTGCACAGAATCCCTGATCTTGCAATAATTTATATACGCTCAGAAAAAAAAATCTAAAGAAGCAAATACCAGTTTAAGAATATAGATTCTTGGGGAAAATAAAATAAAAAATATTTTAGTAGAGGTGTTTGTTTTATCTCTGATGATGTGCTGGAATATTAAATCCCAAAGTACTATTAGAATGCAGTGGAAGTGAGGCAAAGGAACTGTCCAGAGTAGCAGCTGATAAATTGTTTTGAAGACCAGCTGCACAAGAGAGAAAAAAAAAATAGGTTTATTTTATAGGGACTCTTCAATACCAAAACAACGTTGGTTTAATTAACTGTTTTTGGTGAATCCTTCGTTTATGCAGCCAGAGCCAAACCTCCTCAATATTGAAAGATGTCTAATTTTAGACTTCCCTTAAATTACTGAACAGGTTGTTTAATCTAGAAGATCATTTCTACAGCTTTCTTATTTGCCTGCTAGAATCTGTAGTTGCCTGCTGAATGTGATTATCTTTCACTATATAGAGCAGGAGATAACAGCTTCTAGACAAAAAAACTATTTTGGAACATAACCTTTTTTATGGATGCTGTGTGAGTCACAGCCTAGAGAGGTATGTCTTTGACAAAACAAAGTGATTTAACTCCTAAATGGCAGAGAGATGAGTAGTGAGACTGTTGGATCATGATCTGTACATGAAAAATATTTAATTAAGCTAAATATATTTTGGTGCTTAGAGTATCGCTTTAAGGAAGTAATAAGCTTGTATATATAGTGTGAGAAATGGTTTATTTAAACGTATTACACAAAACTTTTATAAGAACCTTGATATATGTCTGAGCTTCATTCATTTTAAATGTTAAACATATTGCAACTTTTCCACTGTGACAGAGTTTGTTAAAGGGTTTGTGTTAGAGTTAATTGATGTCCCTTTCCAAACAGAAAAAAACAGATGCTGGGAAAAACAATTTCAAGCTAGCATTATTTATTATTTAATTATTTAATAGTGATGCTGAATTTACTTCAACAATTAATTTTCTGTTAATGCTTCTTAAAATCAGTTTTTTTTTTTTATATATATATATATGAATTTAGAAGCCTAATCGGCCTCCTAGGGCTACCCATACCTCCTAGGGTTACCCATACCTGGAAATCAAGTTCTCGTTGAAATAGTTACTGTGTCAGGAATTCCATGATAAACCCATATTCAAGCAGTCTAATACACATAAGTACCACAAAGTGCAAATCTCCTGCCACTTGTCTTGTCCTTAGGATCATGCAAAACATTAGCTTGAGTATTGAAGGATGGTAGTAATAGGAAGAGTATATCTCTCTTAGCCTATCACAGGTCATTCATGACAAGTACAGGTTAAAAAAAACATACATATTTTTACTCAGTGATTGACTTAGAGCATCTGCTGATATTAGCAGCCTATTACTACTGCCAAATCACTGCTTGTGCCAATGCTTCCTCATAAGTCGAAGCACAAGAGGGGAGGTAGAGTACTGTGCCTGCTTATAAACAGTTTAACATCAGAAGTTAAGATGACCAGGGAAACCCAGGCAGCATAACCACTTCATTGAGAAAAAGTGGTTATAATGATTGTTCTTTTCAGAAACCCATATTCCCACAAAACGTTGCCCAAATACAATTATCTTGCTAAACATAGGCATTGCATAAGAGTTGCTTGGAGGAGATTGAATGGATGACCCAAGTAGAAAATATATATCCTATGTTAATTTTAGGCTAGGAACACTCATGGGTCTATTCACTTTGGGTTTATGTGGCTCTATACCAAATGAGGCCACGCCATTTGGATGCATACGGGGCTATTTAGACTGCAAAATGTTTACATTGTTCACACTATTCACCAGATTTTGCTATGCCGTCCTAAAGATGTTCCTACAAGTGAGGTTTTTGACGTTTGTTTGCCATGTTGCAGGTGGGGCTATCTGCTAAACTTTTTATTTCCTGACACAACTATTGACATTTAAAAAAAAAAAAAAAAGAGCTTTAGATTAGAAAAAATAAATCAAAACCACAATACAATAAAATAATCTATGCCGCTAGACTTTCTGTCCATCATTCAGGCCAGTCCACTGAAATCAGACCCTGAAGAGAGCACTCTTTTCTGTGCTCTCTGCAGATTGCTAATGCCTTGAGCCTAGTTTGAGCGTATCTAAGGACATCACAAGGGAAAGCACAAATATTGGGTGCAAAAGAATACTGAGAATGGACAACAGCTCAATTAGCTTGCCCATAAGTGGTTCTCTGCTCAGATCTAAAGCTAGTATTTCCTCATCTTGCGCCATTACAAAGAGAACATAGGTCATTAACATATCAAACTGATCCCACCCAAAAGGGCAGTCCAGATCTGAAATGCAGGCTGGTTCTCTCTGCATGAGAGATACAGCAACCCCAGACTATCTTTCTGGCCTTGTTAGACCTTGTCAGTGAGGTTTAGCTGATATCCCTCTAGGCACCATGAGCAAGAGATCAACATATAGATTACTCTTGAAATTTAGAACAAAAAAACAGGATGGAAGAGTATACTGAGAACAGTCAACAGCTCAATTAGCTTTCCTTTGGGACCCTGTTTATATCTCAAGCAAGTTTTAGCTTATCTTGTGCCCATACAAGGATAACCAAGTCCATTTAGATATCATGCTGATATCACTTAAAAGAGCAGTCAATATCATACATATATTATGTCAACTCTCTCTGGTATAGAGGTATATCATCTATAAGGTATAGATGATAACCCTCTAGGCAAGGGGTCTACATGCTCATGCAATGCTTGTTGGGGACATTTCCGTTGACCTGAAAATTGGGATTCTCCTGCCAAATTTGGGACAGTTGGGAGACAAGCATCTGAACTTATTATTGCAGAGAAAAAGCCTGCAAAAATAAGTTCCAGGAAATCCTATAGTTTTGTCAAACCACTTGAAATAGATTGGCAAAAACCAAAGGCACTGCACCATAACCTTTGCAATAACCTGGTATAGTTTAAAAAAAAAAAAAAAAAAAAGCAAAACAACTTTAAACAAATGTTACATATAATGTCATACTGAGAAAGATATACATTTAGAAATAATAATAATAATTTCATCCATAATTGCAAGAGAAATCATACTACTTATTTTCCTATAAGCCTATCATAAAACAGTTCACTTATTTCTAGTAAATAGACCTCAAAGAGAAAACTAAGATTTACTTACAAATCTATTTGTCCGGTCTTTGTAATCAATGCCTTTTATTTACCACTAGAGGTTGTGTTATAAAAAGATAGCTTGCATTCTTGTTATTTTTTTTTGTCTATGCCACAAAGTAATGATAAGTTAATGATTAATCGTACACTTTTTTTTTGTAATTTGTTTCTGAGGCTTTGATATTCCCACTTGTAACTAAAAGAAGACAGCTGCATTAATCATAAAATGCTGTACTGTGGAGAGCATCTCTTTACCTACTCCTACTTAACTCTCAGAACATTTATTTCAGCAGACGTAAGTGTTTATTTGGAATTATAGCTTTTTATTCAAAATACTTTTATTTAGATAAATACTTGATGCACAGTAGATGCTTGTTTTAATTTTATTTTTATTCTATATAGTAGTCTAGTCATAATTTTGTTTTAGCATAACTAGATTTTCTGCCAGCACCCAACTACGTATTGACTTGTTTTTAAAGTCTTCTGTTTTAATTGTATTGCAAAGGTAACTTTAGTACTAATTAACCTAATTGGTTTCTGAATGATAGCCAGGGAAGCTTTAGAATGCTAATTAGTTTAAAGTAAAATTAAGCCCTCCTTTTTAACCTATGAATTACTATGTTTAACTTTATTTTGGACATTAAGGTGACAACAACCACCATTTAACATGCACAGCGTTGGAGTATTCTGAGATACAAGAAAAGTAAGTCTATAATTAAAAAAAGAAGCTGAAATAACCGAATCAAACCACATTTTAAAAATTAGACAGATTTAGCTTTTATATGCCAAAATACAAAAATAGGCTGTCCATTCTAAATGTCATTTGCCATTTTACTCTCTGCAATTTCTTTCTGCTGGTTTATGTCAATGCTGACTGCATGAAAACATAGTATGGCTCTAGCTTTGACCCTGCAGGTAGCAGTCTCAAAGCAATGAATCTCTATATAATCGATGTGTAACTTTTGCTTTTGGAAAAAGCTTAGTTAAAATCTACTATGCAGCATTACCATAAGGCCAATCTTAACTCATGGAGAACAGCAGAGTGATTCAGTAAACTCCAAATGACCCTGTATGGAACGGGGTAAAAACCGTCTGGTACATATCCATTCAGTGCTGTGCTATGCAGCAGGTGGACACATATCTACTAAGCATTAAGTGCCAGTAAAATAATAGGTAACCTCGTGAGCTTTAAGAGGAAGACTTCAAATGAAATAATGGCAGGTGGACAGATCGCTGTTAAATTGAATAAACGGGGGACATCACGATGTCCTCCCCTTTCGCCCATCCATGGTCAGTGGGTGGGGGCTATCAAAGCAAACAAAATGGCCACAACCCATGGTCAACAGGTGGGCGCTACTTATTAAAAGTTGAGGACCAAGTATCTACCCATGGGTGGTGGGTGGGAGCTACTAATATATATATATATATATATATATATATATATATACACAAGGGTGGGTGGACATACCTTTTTTCACCCCTCCAAGTTAGTACATAGTCTCTCCCAAAGGCCCTGGCCTCCCCCACCATTAAATTAAAAGTAGCCCTCCCTAACAAACTTCAGATTGATATTAGTGAGGTGTGCTATAAAACAAATACCTGTAATGAAAAAAAAAAATATCCATTCCACCAGAAGTCTTCTTTCTTTTAAAACAGAATAAGCTTCAAGGTGGGAAAAGCCTTCATAATGACTTACCCATGCTTTGTATTCTCATTACCGCATTCTCATTGATTGACTTGTAACCCAACCAATCTGAGATCTGAGAAATTCCACTTTTCTCGAAACATTCCATGGGAATGTACCTAGCCCATTCAGATAAAACGTTTAGTGAATTACCCGGTAAGCTTCTATATAACTCCTGAGCAATGCAAATTAAAGGCTGTATTGAACTTCGTAATGAGCATTACATTTTAGGACCTATATTTTTTAAGTGCTACACTTAAATCACTCAGTGGACATATTCTAACAGATTGTACTTTTTTGAGTATTTAATCTTTATCGGTATTGATCATTCTTATTATAATAATAATTTTAATTGGATATTATAGATATTGGAAAAAGATTGCATATGCTATTGTTTTGTTACTTCTCTGTCAATTTTCCTGTGTGGATTTACAATGGTATTTCAAATCAATAATTATATGAACGTTTGCTTTGCATTAAATTGTAATAAACTAAATAATAATAATTAAAGGCACTTTGTGTGTTACTTCTTTATTTCTTACAGAGTTCTCTGTTAGTACATGTTAGGAACACTTTGATATTGCCAGGGATATGTACTTTTTGTGTGTATCAAAAAAGTTAACATTGAAAGTGTTAGAGCATTCCTGAAAACATTTTCTTCCTATGAGTAAAGAAGATACGTCTTCTATTCTACAGACATATTGTGCATTACTTATTAGTCAAATAATTCATAATTAAATGATCAGTGACATATTTAAGCTTGGGAATACTTTATTATCAGTTACTGTGGAAATTCAAATGTAATTTATTAGTAAAGTATTCAGATTTTGCATAACAACATCATATTCCATGAAGACTTTAATTCTGATGTGGTTTTATAATTAATACCCTTTTCACCTCAGCTGTAGTATTATACTGTTTTATTTATAAATTCAAAAATGGAAATGGAAGGTTTGCTAAGAAAACCCTTTTTTTAATTGAAAGAAATGTTAAAATTTCCAATAGTCCATCCAGTCTTCTTGCCCTGGAGTTCTTTAAATACATTTAGAACAATGTTTTAAAGAAATGTTTAGCACTCACTGGCATTAATTTATATTTACATTGCTTTATCCAAACAAACAGTGATCCAAACAGCAAACTCTGCGATGTACTCTACAACAGGCATAATGTTTGGTTTGAGTTATAATATCAGAAACCAAGAAAATGGGAGCCAAGCTTTATTTCAGTGAACCAAAAGTCGCGCATGAATGCGGACTTAGTTGGATAAACCATACTACGGGTTTTCTATATATTTTATTATGGGTATTCAATATATTTATTTTTAAATCTTTTATATTTTATGTATTTTTATACATTCTCTGGTAACAGAAGTTTGGGTTATCACTGATATCAATAGGGGTTTTTAAATACAATTCTATCTTGTTTTTAGAATACAACATGATTCTCGATAGGATACTATCTGTAATTGAGCAAAAAAATGGGTCGCAAGAGAAGGAGATATCAGCTATGGCTCAATGATGATGCCTAACAAGGCTGAAACGATCGTCTGGGGTTGCTATATCTCTCATGCAGAGATAACTTGCTGGCATTTCGGATCTGGACTGCCCGTATGGGTGGGACCAGTCTGATATGTTTCAGAGATGTTCTCTCTGTAATGGCACAAGATGAGCAAAACACAGCTTGAGATCTGAGCGGGGACCCACCGAAGGGCAGGCTATTTCAGCTGCTGCCCGTTCTCAGTATACTCTTGCGACCCATTTTTTTTTTTGCTCTCCACAAGTTTAAAGGGATAATCCAGACGTGGACCCCTTGCTCACGGTGCCTAGGGAGATATCAGCTATGGCTCAATGATGATGCCTAACAAGGCTGAAACGATCGTCTGGGGTTGCTGTATCTCTCGTGCAGAGAGAACTTGCTGACATTTCGGATCTGGACTGACCGTATGGGTGGGACCAGTCTGATATGTTTTAGAGATGTTCTCTCTATAATGGCACAAGATGAGCAAAAAACAGCTTGAGATCTGAGCAGGGACCCACCGAAGGGCAGGTTATTTCAGCTGCTGCCCGTTCTCAGTATACTCTTGCGACCCATTTTTTTTTTTATCTGTAATTGGATATCATTATTTTATTTTCAAATGTACAACTTATTATGGACTGCCGAGGTGGTGAATGTTGTGTAGGACAGAGTATGCATGCACGCACAACTTTTGGGTCACAGAAATTAACCTCAGCAGCCATTTTCCTGGTTTCCAATATTATGATTCACTTTAAACATTCTGTTTGTTGTACCTATGAACTACCAAATGGAGGATGGCCCTAAGGGAAATGAACATCCAATACATATTGGGACTTGGTCCCTGGTGTCTGGCTTAGGTTTCGGCACATTCTGTAACTGTTAATGATCCCAGTGGCCATCTTTTTGGTTGAGTTTACATGCTGGACATAGAAAACAGGTGACTAACAGGCAATATATGTAGGGATTTATCAGCCTTGATTGGAGGAGCTTAAAATGCAGAAATTAGAACACTGGGGATATGCTTTACCTTGAGAAAGTCTGTGTATATTAAACTGGTCGTATTAAGAAGCACCTTAGAACTTCTCATTTTTATCAAGCATTGGACACTAGTGATGTCGCATTTATACCCCATTTTCATGTCGGTGGGGGCCTTGAGCATTAGTGACATAATTTGTTTTTCACAAGTTATAAACAGCTGTTTCTAGTTATAATCTTTCGCAATATAACGCAATACATATTTGATTAAAACCAGATATTTACAAAATACCGATATATTGGACAATTAACAAGAACATTTCGAAATCAGTATTTTTCCAGCAAAAAGGATTTTATACAAATCCTTTTTCCGAGAAATAAAGATGAAATGCCAAATTCATTCTTTGTTCAAATTAACTCTTATATGGACAGCTAGGATAGATATCAAAATGTATATTTGCATCTACAGTTCCCCTCTTAGATCATATCATGATCTATCTTACGGTAAATATCCATGGGAGGCCTGCGGCAGAGAAACAAGAGGAGGTATATTCAGACGTGCTAATCATGTCTGCGGGACTTTTATTATTTCTTCACCTCGATTTCCCCCATTTGCTCTGTGCCATAGGTTTTCCCTTAAAGAGGAGTTCGAGCTGTTGATTTCAGCTTTTTCAATTATCTGTTGAACACATCTTTTAAGTGTACATCATGTTATCTGTATCTTGAGTCTTGGGTCAATATAGGCAAAGTGTATTTGTGAAGGCAAAGTGTTATTCCCAACAACGGGAATATTATTATTATTATTACAATTCAAAATGTAAGCTCGTATAGTCAAAACGGGAATAAGATCCATCCCCTCTTTGGACCAGGGTCCTGGATTACCATTCCACCCGGTGATCTGGGGCCAGGTCAAAAAAACCCAGTGGCAAAAACTCATATTTGAGGAAAAAAGCACATCTGGGGAAACTCTGAGTGAGGGCCATCCCCTCACGTTGACAGCATTAGTGACTTATAAAACCCTGCATTTGTAAGTAAATAGCTGGGTATCGGGATTGGGAAACATTTCTTGATTAGTTTCAAAAGGCCCATTTACATATTAAATCATGAGATAACTTATAATCAGTTTGTAATTCTAACAATATTCCCAATCATAACCTTGCGTCCTATGCCTCCTAATTACATCCCTATTTCGATGGTCCAGTCATATCCACACTTAATAAATGGGAATCCATCATTGGTACACTCAACATACATCAATGACACACATAATACATCCATGCCTGAGTAAGTTAACACTTCCTCTCTCTCCGGCTAACTCTACAAATATAAAAATAACAAAATAGTTCAATAGTCCAGCATAGTCCAGCATAGTCCTAAAAAATAGAACAAGTCTTTCAAGGAGAATAAAGAATGTTAGACACCATAAACTTTGTTCCATTATCTTAGACACCATAACATAGCTAAGGGTAGCAATATGGCTGACAACAAGACAATGTCAGCTTCCACATAGTTCTTAATTCTTCTGTTTGCTGGATGTTCACCACAATGCTCTGTGCAACACCCCAATTGTTGAAAGGGTTAATACAGACATAGCGGCATTAGACAGCACTGCACCTTCAGGACTTTCCAAGTTAGTTTATGTACTCATAAGTAAGCATCTTAGTTTCTTCGGCCAGCATGGATTTTGACCAAACAGATTTAATTGCAAAAAAAGGTAGGTAGGCAGGCAGGTAGGTCAGCCAGAGAGATTGGTGTGTAGTCCCAAATATCAGGCGGCACAAATACTCCAGTATGGTCTCTATAATCATCCAAACACAAGGATCAGTACGACATCAATAACTTCATTATCTAGGCTAAACTCAAATTAGAGACTAATGTTAAACCCTTAACTTGCGTAACATGTACTTCTCTCAGTGTTGCTTATATTTCATTGCATTGTCCTTTATACAATTGTAATACATAATTTCCCTTTAGAATGCCTTTGCATGGATGAGAGAAGCACTCATTCTATATAAATGCTTGTTGAGTACTAAAACACTAACATATACATATTGGATTCCTAATAATTCCTAATAAAATACTGTTCTTAAACTTAAACCTTAATTTGATAATCCCAATTAATTACTTTAATAGAATTGGAATGCTGAATTCTGTCAAAAATGTTGTGGACCCAGGTAACATTTTTTTTAAACCGAAACCTTTTATATATCCCGATGTCCAAAAAGCCACCAATTCTGTATGTGTGTGATCATGTTTAATACATGGTGGAACCTCCATAGAGTTATCCCACTTAAACAATGCAGTTAGTTACTTTTCTATTGTTAGAATACATTGAAAACATATATTGCAAATATTAAAATCATATTGCAGCCGTTTCCTACACCTATAAGGATATGGTTGTTATACTTCAATTGAGTTCAAATTGAGTATCAAAAGACTAACCACAAAAACTAAACTTTATATGCTTATACAAAAATAAGTTTAACCCCTTAGAGAGTTAATAGGGTGACCTCTTCCCATAGTATGGTTCCTTTTAGAATTATTATATTATTTATTCTCTCCTGCGTCTGCAAAATGCTTTCAATATACCAATACAAATATAATACAGTAGTTTAGAATTGCCTCAAAATAAATGGTCTGATCTCTATTAAAAATACCGTTTCATCATTTTGCTATAATCAATGAGGCATATAAGATTAATCTTAATCTGGGAAAAAACTTATCCTATATATCCATTATTTTTTTTCTTGTTAAATAACCATATAACATAACAATTGTTTATGTTAAAGATAACGCTAAATACTCCCCTAATAATATGAAGAAAGAGAGATCCACGATTTTGAAAAGCAGATTTTTTCCAGGGGCCCCTTTTTCGTGAGCTGATCAGCATTTAATCTGTTGTAAAAAGACACTAAAAGCTTGCGTTAATGACATGCAAATATTCTTTAAATATTCTTCATACTCATTGTAATATCACACATGTCCTCTTATAACACAGAACACAACGAATGTAGCAGATATCCAGCAGACATCCCAATATTAATGGACAGGCAATTAACTCAATCCAAAATAAATTATTAAATGTCACACCCAAAAGAAACACAGACATAATGTAGGTTTCCCTTGTTTGTGCATTCTGCAACCATGCAAGCAGTACTGCTTTAAGATCAGAAAACCTGGCAGCTGGACTAGAAAGTCGAATTTTGGCAAGAAGTCCATTATTACAACATAATTTTGGAAAACAGCTAAAACTTATCGTGTTTTTTTTTTTTTTTCTTTTGCTTTAAGGATTACAACTCATATTGCTCTTGGACTAGTATTCAATAATAAATCAGTTATTTAATAGATTATTACGCTGCCACTTCCAGCTTATTCAATACTGAGACAAACATAGTTTAAATATAATTTAAAATAGCACAGCAAATTACCCATTAACATACATGACAATCAAACTGTATACTTTAAAATGAGTAACCAAAACACATTTATCACAATCACCATTTACACAGAATACACTTTTAACAGTTAGTATCAATTTTATTTAAGAGTTCTGGTACCAAAGGTTTTCTTATTAAAGAAGGGATCCCGTATGGCCATATAACGCGTTTAACTTAAACATTTGTACAACACTTGCATAAACCAGTTGCAACATATGTACCTTGTCAATAGAATTTCTCTCCTATACGCTTATAGAACATTTGGACCAGATTACACAGACATGGTATCACCTGCATTTGTCAGAACTCTCAAATACTCAAAATATTTATACTACTCCATGTTAGGCATGGCAAAATTTTGACCGGTCAATTTGAGTTCCCAAAAGTCATAAAAACACAGGTAAAAACCTTTGTCCATGGTTTCTGATCCTACATTCCGTGACCAACATTTTAAACCCACTTCTGCACAGGGGGTCCACCATTTGGGTCACAATCAATAAAATCTCTGCATCCCCAGACAACAATTTACAGATTTTCACAATTCTACAGAATACATACAATTTAAAGCATTTACAACATGTCAGGTACCTGAAGCAAGCAAGTTACCGTATATACTCGAGTATAAGCCGAGTTTTTCAGCCCATTTTTTGGGCTGAAAAACACCAACTCGGCTTATACTCGAGTCAGAGTCTGTATTATGGCAATTTGCATTGCCATAATACAGACTGGGGGGAGAGGGGGGCTGGCAGAGCTGTACTTACCTTTCCTGCAGCTCCTGTCAGCTCTCTCCTCCTCTGCCGGTCCGTTCAGCACCTCGGTCAGCTCCCAGTGTAAGTCTCGCGAGAGCCGCGGCTCTCGCGAGACTTACACTGGGAGCTGACAGAGAGAGCTGCACAGACCGCGCGGAGGAGGAGAGAGCTGACAGGAGCTGCAGGAAAGGTAAGTACAGCTCTGCCAGCCCCCCTCTCCCCTCACTGAACTGCCACTGGACCACCAGGGAAGGAGCCCCCCTCCCTGCTATGTATCAAGCAGGGAGGGGGGACGAAAAAAAATATATAATAAAAAAATAAGAAATAATAATAAAAAATGTATAATAACAAAAAAAAGAGGTATAAGGACAACTATGGGAGGGAGGGGGGGGGGGATAAGGACCACTATGGGAGGGGGGGGGATAAGGACCACTATGGGAGGGGGGGGATAAGGACCACTATGGGAGGGGGGGGGGATAAGGACCACTATGGGAGGGGGGGGGATAAGGACCACTATGGGAGGGAGGGGGGGGATAAGGACCACTATGGGAGGGAGGGGGTGGGATAAGGACCACTATGGGAGGGAGGGGGGGTATAAGGACCACTATGGGAGGAGGGGGGATAAGGACCACTATGGGAGGGAGGGGGGGGATAAGGACCACTATGGGAGGGAGGGGGGGGATAAGGACCACTATGGGAGGGAGGGGGTGGGATAAGGACCACTATGGGAGGGAGGGGGGGTATAAGGACCACTATTGGAGGGAGGGGGGGGATAAGGACCACTATGGGAGGGAGGGGGGTATAAGGACCACTATGGGAGGGAGGGGAGGGATAAGGACCACTATGGGAGGGAGGGGGGGGATAAGGACCACTATGGGAGGGAGGGGGGGTATAAGGACCACTATGGGAGGGAGAGGGGGGGATAAGGACCACTATGGGAGGGAGGGGGGGTATAAAGACCACTATGGGAGGGAGGGGGGGTATATGGACCACTATGGGAGGGATGGGGGGGGGATATGGACCACTATGGGAGGGATGGGGGGGGATAAGGACCACTATGAGAGGGAGGGGGTGGGATAAGGACCACTAGGGGAGGGGAGGGTAAGGACCACTAGGGGAGGGGTGAGTCAGGACCACTGGGGGGGGGGGTAAGGACCACTGAGGGAGGAGGAGGGGAAGTCAGGACATATGGGGGGGGGAGGGGTCGGCAAAATGTTTTTTGCCTACGGCGGCAAATATCCTTGCACCGGCCCTGCACACACTGCATTCACACACTGCATTCATACACACACACACTGCATTCATGCACACACACTGCACTCATACACACACGCTGCACTCATACACACACGCTGCACTCATACACACACGCTGCACTCATACACACACACATACGCACACACTGCATTCATTATACACACACTGTAAATAAATATTCAATTAATATATATTTTTTAGGATCTAATTTTATTTAGAAATTTACCAGTAGCTGCTGCATTTCCCACCCTAGTCTTATACTCGAGTCAATAAGTTTTCCCAGTTTTTTGGGATAAAATTAGGGGCCTCGGCTTATATTCGGGTCGGCTTATACTCGAGTATATACGGTAGTTTACAGCACGAAATGAAGCATGTGCTGAAAATATACATTTCATATTAATTTATAATCATCTACATTTACAACATGAATTTGTAGCCCCCCTTAATTAACCTCTATTTTTTCTTTTATTTATCATTACCTTCTCATGTACCTTTGACATTCCCTCAATTATTTTATTCCCTTAATTCTTATACCTGGTTTGGACACCCTCAGGGCTTTAGAGGAGCTGCCCAATCCTTTCTTCCTGGGGAGGGGGTAAAAGGGAACTCTATGGAGCAGTGGGTACTAACTACCACAGCAAGGATAGCACCCAATCATCATTATCTTTAGGTAATCAGGAGGGGGCAGTGATTTGCAGGTATCAACAACAGTCTATCCTCTTGGGAAACAGGGTATCAGTGAGGTGCAATCTTAAGCCAATTCTCACCCCCCTGTATCATGTATTCCTTATCCCATCCTGGATCTCCCTCATATCAAGGAAAATATTTCTTATCTCCCAAACATAATCCATTAACCATACTCAGAAAATCATAATTAGCCCCGTCTTTAGGGAAGGGAGTTTCACTACCCTGTCTTTGTGTCCACCCTGACATATTATCCACCCAAGGATCCTCTGAATAATCCCCCAGCTCACCAACTCTAGCAACATACTGTTTGCAAGTCTCCCCTGGATTAGGGCGAGGGTATTTTTTAGACTGGGAAGTACCCATTTCAAACTCAATGAGAATTGGATTTGGAATAGCTGATTATTCAGTGGTTAAAGAACAGCTGTACGGAATCAAATGTTCCAACAAAACTGCTACTTCTCCACGAGCTGTATCGCTTAAAATCAGAAATTCCAATCCCTTGCAAAAATCACAAAAGCCAACAGATATATCGCAAGCAAGCAAAACAGAGGTTGCAGCCAAAATAACCATCAGAGTACGGAGTTTAAAACAATTCCCTTTTTAATTTTGTTTTATTTTTTTTTACTTTCCTTTGCTAAAACATTACAGTTTGCAAAAGTTTTACCTGTACATAACTTTACCGCAGTCTGCTAAGAGACTGAATTATACACCGCAGTCTGTCTAACAGACTGAATTATACCGCAGTCTGTCTAACAGACTGAATTATACCGCAGTCTGTCTAACAGACTGAATTATACCGCAGTCTGCCAATACCTGTCAGACTGAATACCTTTTTTTACAACCTTAACAAAGGCAACCTCTTTTCTTTCAAAGAAAGAGGGGTCCTGGGACGTCTCCCACAGTTATGTACAACCTCATCTCCTACCCAAGGAGTGAAAAAAAATCTCAACAGTGAAATTCCCCTTTAAATAAAATCATAATCTAATGTGCAATGTGTAAAGGTTGGGAAAAGACAGGTAAAAGAATAAAGGTCAAAAAAGACACCGAATCCTCCTACCTGATTTCCTCCTTTAATTGACCCCACTTCTGGTACCAAGTTGTTGGGGTTAATTCAGCTATACACGAAACTCTCTTAGTTAGATGGATATTTTGCTAGAGCCACACGCTCTGTGATAGACAGGATCCCGGGAATCAGTCAAGAAGACAAGAGATGTGTTCTATAACCAATTCAAAGTTTATTATACAGTCATATGCATTTATACCCCATTTTCATGTCGGCGGGGGCCTTGAGCATTAGTGACATAATTAACAAGAACATTTCGAAATCAGTATTTTTCCAGCAAAAAGGATTTTATACAAATCCTTTTTCCGAGAAATAAAGATGAAATGCCAAATTCATTCTTTGTTCAAATTAACTCTTATATGGACAGCTAGGATAGATATCAAAATGGATATTTGCATCTACAATTGACACCGTGACATGTGGATTGACACCTGTCCTCAGAGACCCTGATACACACTGACACAGAGCAGAATAGGGACTGTTCCCTGTAACGGATCGCCTGGCACCCCGACTGGGTACCTCCGTTAAAGGATGCTCCTAGCGCTTCCTGAGGACTCCAAGCACTCTGGCAGACACCACAATCACCGAATAAGAGAAGCATATGAATCCTCTCAAGCCTCTGAATGCTGTAGACAGTTGAATAGGAACCATACGAATAGGTTTGCACTCCTAGCAGTCCAACTGGAACAGCATGCAATAAATCCTCCCCCAATAATGAGACGACACTTCACTTTGAGGGTTAAACAGGAACTCTCAACTGGCTCATCCAGCCTCGCTTTTATTTCCATCTCAGACATACAGGCCACACCCAGGGGGAGGCATAAAATAACCAATAGTAACACGGGTGCAACCCACACATCCCCTCCCCTTAGTGTGACACATAATCCCATTATGCATACAGTTTAAAATATACTTTTACACAACTTTCATAAATTTAAAACCATACATCACATTCACATAAAAATCACATATTCAGACTCAGCATACTTTAAACATAAACACTCTCAAAAATCATACCAATCCCTTCAGTAAATAAAAAGTTACACGGAAGTCCTTTTATGACCGACCGCAAGCACATTTTCTTGCCCAAAACAGTTCCATGGATTTGGGCTGTGCGGTCGGTCAATTTCTGGCATAAAAACGGCTAAGTCCCATTCGAAGTGTGGCCGGTATTCGAAGTGTCGAAGTGGAGTTGATGTTAAGGGTTGGCGGTGTTCGAAGTTAAAATGGCTGCCGCCACGTGGTCCTTTGTCCGATGCCGGCCACTTCGACACTTTGACAGCTTCGACAGCTTCGACAGCTTCGACTGTGTCCGAAGTGTCATATACAAAAGTACCAATCTTTCCCCAAAGTATTTAAAGGGCTAGGGACAGTATTATACAATCCACATGCCCAAAAGTAGTTCTTAAAGGGTCAGTACATTATGGTAGCAGTCCATAAGCCCCAATTCAGTCCCTTAAAGGGCAATATCTTCCAGGGACCATAATCACTGGACAGGAGGCTAGCAACCAGGCTTCTCCAGTTCTCAGTGGCGAGGTTGGTTCCGCCACATTCCCCTTACATAGGGTCACTTGGCAGGTATGGATTGACACCGGTCCTCAAAGCCCCTGATACACACTGACACAGAGCAGAATAGAGACTGTTCCCCGTCCTCAGAGACCATGATACACACTGACAAAGAGCAGAATAGAGACCGGGGGTCTAGTAGCGTGGACACCCAGCACAGGTCGTTCTCCTTCAGCCTTTTTATACGAGGGTCCTTCAACAGGCACGACAGCATGAAAGACCCCATTTGCACAAGGTTGGATGCAGAGCTACTCATTTCCCGTTCCTCCTCCTCACACAGAGTAGAATAGAGACTGTTCCCCGTCCTCAGAGACCATGATACACACTGACACAGAGCAGAATAGAGAATGTTCCCCCTACGTAGGGTCACTTGGCAGATATGGATTGACACCTGTCCTCAGGGACCCTGATACACACTGGGGGGGACCTACTGTCCTCCCCCACCCTGCGCGGTGGGTGGGGGCCATAAATCACAATGGGGGGACCTACTGTCCTCCCCCCCCAGCCCCCACCTCTGTGCGGTGGGTGGGGGGCATAAATCACAATGGGGGGGACCTACTGATAGGAGTGGTGTACTATTATTATCAGTTTAATACCTTCCGCGTCTCCTATCAGTGGACGTGTATATGGCAGCCATTTTAGGAACCGCACACCTGGGACCCGAGCAAGGTCACCTCTTTCAACAGGCGACAAGATTTGGCCCTGGAAAACTATCCTGGATATTATGTACAATTTCTATGGATATGGCAGTGATTTCTGTAACAGGGAGATGGAAGAAGATGCTTGGTCGGTCCTCTTACTTGAAATTTGGGGCACTGCGGGGTCAAGCTAATGTGCCACCAGATAGGAGTGGTGTGTTTAGTATTGTTCTAATCAGTTTAATACCTTCCGCGTCTCCTATCAGTGCAGAGGTGTAGCGTAAGGGGTGCAGGGGGGGCTAAGTACTCTAAGTAGACTTACAATGCTTGTGTCTTGCAGCGTATCCTCCAGGAAGAAGAGCCTGAACCCTTACCGGCTGCACGTGTCTTACCTGTACATGGAAAGCTGCTCTGGTTCCTTGATGAGCCAGCTGTCCGTGAGTTAACATGTCCCGTGGAGAAGCACTCTGTCCTGTAAAGCCTCACCAAAAAAAATTAAAATAAATAACAGCACTTGGAGTGGGTTGAGAACTAGAGTTTTCCCCATCTCACACTAGTGGTACCATGGCCACGGGCAGAACCATAGAGTTGGACAGAACAAGGGCCATGGATAATATTAAAGAGACAACCAATCATGGGCAGAACCAGAGACTCTCCAAACAATGTTGCAAGCATGGATTGTTGTAGACATGGTGTGCAGAAATGAAGTCATGTACATTCCAGGACTGATGGTTAACTCAATGGACACTTGATATTAGGGATCCGGGTTAACGACCGATGTACAGGCTCAGTAACCTTGGGGACCTAGAATGTTGGTTGGCATCAGAACTAATGTAGTTTAAGCACCAAATAAGATGGAAGATGGTACCTGGGACCTGGGACCTGGGACCTGAGACCTGAGACCAGAAAATGCCCTACTCTTCATCTCGATTGACCCATTTCCAAAAGCACATGCCGACCTAACATATCATATTTTGATTGCTGCCAACGTATTAATAGCCAGAGGGTGGAAACAACAACAGCCACCGGAGAGATCTAGCCTTCTCCAACAGATCTCCCTAAACCTAGCATATGAAACAAAAACCTGCCAGCGCGCTACTCCCCCCACACCACATAGTGGAAGCCAGGAACATATGGGAGGCGTATCTGAGGAAGGAGGAGGAGGGGGTCGTGTTAGAACAATAACATATATCACATATATATATATATATATATATATATACACACGAAGGATGAATAGTACCACTCCTAAGACCTAACTGCTCTGACGCAGAGAAGCAACGACTCCAAACACCATGGTACAACAGCCAACATTGAGGTATACCAAGCTGAGGTTAAACAATCTACAGGGCATAACGGAACAAACACCCACATTGTACATAGTTAAGTAGTTAGATAAGGGAATAGACCCTGTGACCGCACACAGCGTGCTAACTAAGAAGGAGACAAAGGGAGATGAGGGGCTTCCGACGTCTATTTCCCCCGTTCTTCTTCCCCTACCGTAGACTGTCCCCAGGTTTACCCCTTCCCATACCCCGGACCAAACCCAGGTTTAGGAGAGAAATACAACCCTGACATGGTACTAGACCGAAGGCACAAGGGCAGCGGAAAAACTCCCACGAGAATGAATAACCAGTTTGCTCTTGAATGTATAAGATGTGAATAAGATCGATGTACCTTAACCGCTTACCCTCCCTTTTTTCCTTTCTGTATCCTGAACAAGTTCTCTGATAAAATAAAAATTGTCAGATTCAAGTTCTTGTGCCCCACAGTTCAAATTAACATTAAAATGACAATTCATGACAGATCACACAAGTGAATAGCTCTGTCAATGTCGTCTCTGAATTTTTTTCTTATCTAAGAAGAAATAGAAATGCAAGAGCAGAATAGAGACTGTTCCCCGTCCTCAGCGACCATGATACACACTGACACAGAGCAGAATAGGGACTGTTCCACCTACATAGGGTCACTATGTGCCTTTTTTTTGGTTTGGTTTTTGAAGCCACAGTGCTGCACCAGTGGGCCTAAAAATTAGGCATGTACACATGTCTGAAAAATGTGGTATTGTTGCAGCCGCTGCTGTAGCAGCGGCCAGAAAAATTGATGTTTGTTTCACAGGCAGAAAGTGCCCTAAAACATGGCGGCTTGAACCCTAGTTGGTGGCGGATAAGTCACGCAAGTCAACCGGCATTCAGAGCTAAAATACAGCAGCGTGTGGACCCTTTTTAGCCCAAGGCAGCTCATCTCATCATGCCTTTTTTAATCGAATGTATCGCCCAGTGTCAGTCCCTTCGGGATCCATCCCTCATTCATCTTAATTAAGTTGAGGTAATCTAGACTTTTTGACCTAGGCGACTTCTCTTCTCAGTGACAATACCTCCTGCTGCACTGAAGGTCCTTTCTGATAGGACACTTGAAGCGGGGCAGGCCAGAAGTTCTATCGCAAATTGGGATAGCTCAGGCCACAGGTCAAGCCTGCACACCCAGTAGTCAAGGGGTTCATCGCTCCTCAGAGTGTCGATATCTGCAGTTAAGGCGAGGTAGTCTGCTACCTGTCGGTCGAGTCGCTCTCTGAGGGTGGATCCCGAAGGGCTGTGGCGATGCATAGGACTTAAAAAGGTCCGCATGTCCTCCATCAACAACACGTCTTTAAAGCGTCCTGTCCTTGCCGGCGTGGTCGCGGGAGGAGGAGGATGACTTCCACCTCTCCCCCTGTTAGATTCCCGTTGTGCTGTGACATCACCCTTATACGCTGTGTAAAGCATACTTTTTAATTTATTTTGCAAATGCTGCATCCTTTCCGTCTTGTTGTAATTCGGTAACATGTCCACCACTTTCTGCTTATACCGGGGGTCTAGTAGCGTGGACACCCAGTACAGGTCGTTCTCCTTCAGCCTTTTTATACGAGGGTCCCTCAACAGGCACGACAGCATGAAAGACCCCATTTGCACAAGGTTGGATGCCAAGCTACTCATTTCCCGTTCCTCCTCCTCAGTGATCTCAATGAAGGTATGTTCTTCCCTCCAGCCACGTACAACACCACGGGTACCAGATAGGTGACAACGAGCACCCTGGGATGCCTGTTGTGGTTGGTCTTGCTCCTCCTCCTCCGACTCCTCTTCCTCACAATCCTCTTCCAGCGTTGCCGCAGGTCCAGCAGGCGATGCTGATAAGGCTGTTTCTGGTGGTGATGGTGACCACAACTCTTCCTCTTCCTCTTCACACTCATCTACGGCCTGATCCAGCACTCTTCGCAGGGCACGCTCCAGGAGGAGAACAAATGGTATGATGTCGCTGATGGTGCCTTGGGTGCAACTGACTAGGTTTGTCACCTCCTCAAAAGGACGCATGAGCCTACAGGCATTGCGCATGAGCGTCCAGTAACGTGACAAAAAAATTCCCAGCTCCCCAGAGGCTGTCCTAGCACCCCGGTCATACAAATATTCATTAACAGCTTTTTCTTGTTGGAGCAGGCGGTCGAACATTAGGAGTGTTGAATTCCAACGTGTAGGGCTGTCGCAAATCAGGCGCCTCACTGGCATGTTGTTTCGCCGCTGGATATCGGCAAAGTGAGCCATGGCCGTGTAGGAACGCCTCAAATGGCCACACACCTTCCTGGCCTGCTTCAGGACATCCTGTAAGCCTGTGTACTTATGCACAAAGCGTTGTACGATCAGATTACACACATGTGCCATGCACGGCACATGTGTCAACTTGCCCAACTTCAATGCCGCTAACAAATTTGTTCCATTGTCACAAACCACTTTGCCGATATCCAGTTGCTGTGGAGTCAGCCACTTTTCCACCTGTGCGAGTCAAACCCAAGACGGCGTGACACTGCCGTATCCGGGATGTGGAATAGTACCTGGGGAGCTGGGGGGGTGCCGTTGATGTGGAGCAAGACGCAGCAGCAGAAGAGGACTCAGCCGAGGAGGTTATGGAAGAGGATGGAGTAGGGGGAGTAGAGGAGGTGGCAGCAGGACTGCCTGCAAGTCGTGGCGGTGTCACCAACTCCTCTGCAATGCCACGCATTCCATGCTTGTCAGCCGTTAGCAGGTTTACCCAATGCGCAGTGTAGGTGATATACCTGCCCTGACCATGCTTTGCAGACCAGGTATCAGTGGTCAGATGGACCCTTGCCCCAACACTGTGTGCCAGACATGCCATTACTTCCTTTTGCACAATCGAGTACAGGTTGGGGATTGCCTTTTGTGAAAATAAATTTTGGCCGGGTACTTTCCACTGCGGTGTCCCAATAGCTACAAATTTTTTGAACGCCTTAGACTCCACCAGCTTGTATGGTAAAAGCTGGCGGGCTAATAGTTCGGACAAGCCAGCTGTCAGACGCTGGGCAAGGGGGTGACTTTGTGACATTGGCTTCTTACGCTCAAACATGTCCTTGACAGACACATGACTGTGGGCAGATGAGCGGGAACTGCTCAAGGTGGGAGACAGAGTGGCGGATGGTTGAGAGGGGGCAAGGAGGACAGCAGTGGTTGACGTGGCTGAAGATGCTGGACCAGGAGGATGATGGCGGCTTAGAGTAGGCGTGCTGCTTGTACTCATGTGTTGATCCCATAGGCCAGGGGTAGGCAACCTACGGCACTAGTGCCATGCACGGCACTCGAGGTGTCTTTGCACGGCACTCAAGGCTGCTAGAGCCAAACAGGCTCTGTCCTATCAGGAGTCCCAGTAAAACTTCAGATATCTGCTAATACGAAGAGGTGGTGAAGGACAATCCTCAATTCATGCATTGCAGCACATAGAGGAAGTGATCTCAGATCACTTCCTCCCAGCACTTGTGAATGGGAATCCACACTGTAGTAGAGCAGCCTGCAGCTGCTGTTGCAGCTCCTGTCCTTGACCTGTACCTGGCCAGCCTGGTCCCCACTGGAACCCAGGGAAGCCACACACACTGCTAAATATACACTGCTAAATATACACAGTACAATAACCCTCCCCTCATACAAATAATACGAACAGCCCACAAACATACACACAATCTGCATAAACGTAACCTGCTAACAATCCACATACATGCACATAACCCCACATGCAGTCTCTCACATGCAATACCCCAAACAGCCCCCACACATACACACACTACCAAAGACACAAAGTGACATATCCATCCACAAATACAATTCCACAAGCAGCCCCCATACACAGCCCACATTCATATGAATCATACACGATACCACAAACTACTCCTGTGAACATACACATTATAATAGCTCATATAAGCACAAATATTCAGCGATACAAAGCAATTACCGCATAAAGAACACAAGCAGAATACGGGAGCATACATACCTCAATTTAAAAAAATAGGACCGGCACGCTACGGGGCATCACAATCCTATATCGGCACAGTGCTGCTAAAAGGTTGCCTACCCCTGCCATAGGCGTTTGTGATGTGAGATCATGTGCCTACGCAAAGCAGTTGTACCTAGGTGGGTGTTGGACCTCCCACGACTCAGTTTCCTTTGGCAAAGGTTGCAAATGGCATCGCTGTTGTCAGAGGCAGACACACAAAAAAATGCCACACTGCTGAGCTCTGCAATGACAGCATTCTGGTGTTGGCAACATCATGCGTTGATTGGCGTGCTGTCTGGCTGACCCCGGGTGCCGACCTCCCCCTGCTTCAAACTCGTCTCCTCCTCCTCTCTGTCTCCCCATCTGAACTTTCGCCCTGTTCTTCTTCTTGCCGAGCGGGCACCCACATGACATCCATGGACGCATCGTCATCATCAACCGCTTCACTTGTATCTGACAACTCAGAAAAGGAAGCAGCAGCGGGTACAACATCATCATCATCACACCGTACCTCCATGTGTTTAATGCTGCCTGCCTGAGACATATCCCTGTTATCTACATCCTCTGGCAATAATGGTTGCGCATCACTCATTTCTTCAAACGGATGTGTGAATATCTCCTCTGACATACCAAGTAAAGCGTCTGTGGTGCTAGTTTTGGTGGTGTCGGCAGGCGGGTGAGTGGTATCTTGAGAGGTGCCTGAAGCTAAGCTGGAGGAGGATGGTGCATCAAGGTTCTGAGCGGAGGCTGTAGAAGATTGGGTGTCCTGTGTTAGCCAGTCAACTATGTCCTCAGAACTTTTCAAGTTCAGGGTACGTGGCCTCTGAAAACTTAGCATTATTCTAGGGCAAAAGGGAATCACAGCACCACGACCACGATGGCCCCTGCGGGGTGGCCTGCCTCTGCCTGTCATTTTTTGGGGGATTAGTGGTACTATGCATGCAAGCTACTGTGAGACCAGATATGAGTGGCAATGTGCACTGGAACAGTTCTGCAGAGCACACACTGTAGGCCTGACACACCCGCTTGAAGACAAGTAACTGCTATTCAATCTATAACAGTGAAACAATTTTTTTGGTTTTAAATGCACGCTATAGAGACACCAGATATGAGTGGCAATGTGCACTGGCACAGTTCTGCAGAGCACACGCTGAAGGAAGGCCTGACACAGCCGCTTGAAGGACACTGACTGGCTGCTATTAGCTTACACTGAAAACCTTTTTTCTTTGTAAAAGCACGCTACAGAGACACCAGATATGAGTGGCAATGTGCACTGGAACAGTTCTGCAGAGCACACACTGTAGGCCTGACACGCTGAAGGAGGCCTGACACCCAGACACTTGCAGACAACTAACTGCTCTTCTATTACAGTGACATTTTTTTTTTTTAAATGTAAAGCTTAAGCTATTGTGACAACAGATATGAGTGGTGGCACTGACTGTGCAAATGGGCACAGCATCCAGCCTGACACAGAAGCTTTCAGGCAGGCAACTGCTCTTCTATTACAGTGAATTTTTTTTTTTTAAATGTAAAGCTTAAGCCATTGTAAAAACAGATATGAGTGGTGGCACTGACTGTGCTTACACTGGAAACCTTTTTTCTTTGTAAAAGCACGCTACAGAGACACCAGATATGAGTGGCAACTGTCAAAGTACGCTGGCAGGGTTGTGCAGGGCACACGCTGAAGGAAAGCCTGACACAGTGTCAGGATCGGGACAGGGATCCAACACGCAAAGTACAAACAGGTACAGGATACATATACCGGACCTTAGAATGGCCGGACTAACGTACGGAGAGTATAGAGAATGGTCAGAGACAAGCCGAGGTCGAGGGAACGAGAGGACAGGTAAGCGAGGAACAAGCCGGGTCAAGGATAACAGAGGTAAACAGAGTAAGACAAACGAGCCGGGTCAGAACCAAAAGGATAACTGAAAAACACCAGAGCACTGTGTGACTAGACAGGCTAGAACCACGACAGGGCAATGAGCAACAGGGCGAAGTATGTTTAAATACCCTGGCTAGAGAGGATAGACATGCCTCCGACGAGTCCTGATTAGTCTCCAATGGATTGAGTGACAGGTTGTTCCGGATTGGCGTCATGACGTCGGTCTCCGGGCGCCATGCTACATAAGGAAGTGACTCCCTCGCGGCCGGCGTTTATGTGACCGGGTCGACCGCGAGGAACAGGAGAAACCTGGCGTCCGGATGGATAAACGTTTAAGTCTCTACCTCTCTCGGAGGCAGAGACTTCAGGTACCCTGACAGTACCCCCCCTCTCAGATACGCCCACCGGGCGGAAGGAACCGGGACGAGATGGGAAGCGGGCGTGATACGCCCTGCGGAGACGAGGAGCATGAACATCCTCTTGAGGTACCCAACTCCTCTCCTCAGGACCATATCCCTTCCAATCGACCAGGTATTGTACCTACCCCCGGGATATTCGAGAATCAATAATAGAGTTAACCTCATACTCCTCCTGACCCTCCACCTGAACAGAGCGAGGAGGGGCTGTTGTGGAGGAAAATCTGTTGCATATAAGTGGTTTCAGCAATGAAACATGAAATGAGTTAGGGATGCGTAAGGTAGTAGGCAGAGCTAGACGATACGCAACTGGATTGATACGAGTCAGCACCCTGTAAGGTCCAATATAACGGGGCACTTTTAAACGGATGTTCCTTGTGCTCAGCCATACCCTATCACCTGGAACAAAGACCGGAGCCGCCCTTCTACGTTTATCAGCGTGTTTCTTAACCAGCATAGAGTTGTGCATAAGGATTTGTCAAGTTTGATCCCACAACTTCCTCAAATTGGCAACATGAACATCAACCAAGGCACCCCCTGGGAAGGGGAAGCCGACGGAAGAATAGACGGATGAAAGCCATAATTCATGAAGAAGGGGCTTGAATGAGTAGAATCGCAAACGAGATTATTGTGTGCAAACTCCGCCCAAGGAATCAAACCGACCCAATCATCCTGGTGTTCGGAAACAAAACATCGTAAATATTGTTCAATTTTCTGGTTGGTACGTTCAGCAGCTCCGTTAGACTGAGGATGATAGGCAGAAGAAAAGTTCAATTTGATACCAAGTTGCGAACAGAAGGACCTCCAAAAACGGGAAATAAATTGGGAGCCTCTGTCAGATACAATTTGAGAGGGTATCCCATGTAGGCGAAAAATCTCCCTAGCGAATATCTCTGCCAATTCGGGAGAAGACGGGAGTTTAGGCAGAGGAATGAAGTGAGCCATCTTAGTGAATCTGTCAACCACGGTAAGGATAACAGTCTGTTTTTTAGAGATAGGTAGATCGACAATAAAGTCCATGGCCAAACAGGACCATGGTTTCTCTGGAACCTCTAAGGGGTGCAGGAATCCACATGGGAGCGTATGGGGTTGTTTGGTTTTAGTACAAACCTCACATGCAGCGATGAAATCTTTAGTATCCCTACGTAAAGCAGGCCACCAGAAGTCTTTAGAGATCAAAGCATACGTCTTGCGAATACCAGGATGTCCCGCCACTTTGCTGTCATGGAAACACTGCAACAGTTCCAGTTGAAGAGCAGGAGGAACGAAATGTCGACCCGCAGGTGTCTGTTTAGGTGCTAGATGTTGCAGCTTAATGATCTCGGCCAGTAACGGGGAATGAATCCTGAGATTCGTATTAGCAACAATATTGCATTTCGGAACTATAGAAGAAAGAACCGGTTCAGGTACAGTAGAAGGTTCATATTGGCGAGATAAAGCATCGGCTTTAGAGTTCTTAGAACCAGGTCTGTAAGTCAGCACATAATTGAAGTGAGTCAGGAATAAGGACCAACGAGCTTGCCTAGAGGACAAACGCTTAGCCTCCCCAATATAGGACAAGTTCTTGTGGTCCGTCAAAATAGTAATAGGGTGTAAGGTCCCCTCCAATAAATGTCTCCACTCCTTAAGGGCTTTAATGACCGCTAACAGTTCCCTGTCTCCGATGTCATATCTGCTCTCAGGCCCAGAAAGTTTCTTGGAAAAAAAAACACAGGGGTGCAATGGTTTGTCCACCCCTAATCTTTGTGACAAAACCGCACCTACTCCTGTCTCAGAGGCATCGACCTCGAGTAGAAACGGCAAAGTCGTATCAGGATGGACTAATATCGGAGCAGAAGCAAAAAGTTCTTTGAGATTCTTGAAAGCAGCGAGAGCCTCAGTAGACCACGTCTTAGTATCCGCGCCCTGTTTGGTCATATTGGTAATGGGCACAATAATAGAGGAATAACCCTTAATGAAGCGCCTATAATAATTGGAAAACCCAATAAACCTCTGAATAGCCTTGAGTCCCTTAGGCAATGGCCAATCTAAAATAGACTGGAGTTTGTCAGGATCCATTTTAAAGCCTTCCCCAGAAATCACGTATCCAAGAAAGTCTATCTGGGTCTGGTCAAAACTGCATTTTTCCAACTTACAGTATAAACCGTGTTGCAGAAGTTTGTGTAATACCTTTCTGACTTGTCTATGGTGGGTTTCAATCTCTCTAGAGTGTATGAGTATGTCATCCAGGTAGACAATAACACAATCATGTTGAAACTCCCTAAGAACTTCGTTAATCAAATCTTGAAAAACTGCAGGTGCATTACAAAGACCAAAAGGCATGACCGTGTACTCATAATGACCATAGCGGGTATTAAACGCTGTCTTCCACTCGTGACCTTGCTGGATTCTCACCAAGTTGTATGCCCCTCTGAGGTCCAACTTGGTGAAAATTTTAGAGCCCTTTAGCCGATCAAAGAGCTCGGTAATCAAGGGGATAGGATAGGCATTTCTGATGGTTATTTTATTCAGGCCTCGGTAATCGATACAAGGTCTGAGTGAACCATCCTTCTTTTTAACAAAAAAAAATCCAGCCCCGGCAGGAGAGGAAGATCTCCTAATGAACCCCTTGTCTAAATTCTCCTGAATATACTCCTCTAAAACAGAATTCTCTTTAGTGGATAGAGGGTATACATTGCCCCTGGGAGGCACGGTACCAGGTAATAGATTAATTTTACAATCAAATGTCCTGTGTGGAGGTAGTGTATCAGCGTTCTTCTTGTCAAACACCGCTTTTAAGTCCAGGTACAGAGGAGGTATCTGTATCCCCGTAGACTGGTTAGAACTGTCTGGTGTGTTAATTACAGCCAAAGGAGATACCCTGCGTAAACACCTCTCCTGACAACCCTGACCCCATGAGAGTATCTCCCCTCTCTCCCAATCGATATTAGGGTTATGTCTCTTTAACCATGGGTACCCCAGGACTATGGGAACAGAAGGAGACGAAATGAGCATAAGTGATAAGTTCTCCTCGTGTAAGATACCAACCGTTAGGTTAATGGGTATAGTCTCACGAGAGATAACAGGCTCGAGTAGCGGTCTACCATCTATGGCCTCAACGGCCAAGGGTGTATCTCTTAACTGGGATGGGATAGTGTTTTTAGTAGCAAAGGTTTGGTCGATAAAATTCTCAGCAGCTCCGGAATCTATCAAGGCCATAGTCTTTAGTACTCCCTTCTCCCACGTTAAAGAAACTGGTAGCAGAAGCCTGTGATCTTTATAATTATGCGTAGAGGACAAAATAGAAACACCCAAGGCCTGTCCTCTAGAGGAACTTAGGTGCGCGCGTTTCCCGAGCGAATAGGACAATTCAGGCACAAGTGACCTCTGACTCCACAATACATACATAATCTCTCCCTTCTCCTGTACTGTCTCTCCTCTTCTGAGAGGCGAGTATTGCCTATCTGCATAGGTTCAGGAAACAGTGGGGTATTGGAATCAGGACTTAGAAATGCGGGGGCTAATTTAAAGGCAGGTCTCAGGTTCCTCTCTCGAGTGTTCTGTCTCTCTCTTAAACGCTCATCAATACGAGAAATGAACGAAATTAAATCCTCTAAATTCTCAGGGAGTTCCCTAGTAGCAACCTCGTCAAGGATAACATCTGATAACCCGTTCAAGAATACATCCATATAAGCCTGCTCATTCCACTTGACTGCTGCCGCCAGAGACCTGAACTCTAGTGCATAATCCACTAGTGTTCGGTTCTCCTGTCTCAGGCGCAACAGTAATCTGGCTGCATTGACCTTTCTACCAGGCGGCTCAAAAGTTCTTCTAAAGGCAGCTACAAAGGCATTATAATTATATACCAACGGGTTATCGTTCTCCCATAATGGGTTGGCCCATCTCAGAGCTTTCTCAATGAGTAAGGTGATAATAAATCCAACCTTTGCCCTATCGGTAGGATAGGAGCGAGGTTGCAATTCAAAGTGAATACTGATCTGGTTTAAAAAACCACGACACTTCTCAGGTGAACCACCATAGCGTACTGGTGGGGTAATACGGGAAGAGGCACCTACAGTGGCTACCTCCAGGCCTGAACTTACAGAGGAAATTGGAGTAGGACGCGTCTCCTCTGGTGGGTTATTAGCACGAGATAACGCCTGTAGTGCTAAGGCCATTTGGTCCATTCTGTGTTCCATGGCGTCAAACCTGGAATCAGAGGAACCAACCTGACTGTTTGTACCTGCAGGATCCATTGGCCCTGTCGTAATGTCAGGATCGGGACAGGGATCCAACACGCAAAGTACAAACAGGTACAGGATACGTATACCGGACCTTAGAATGGCCGGACTAACGTACGGAGAGTATAGAGAATGGTCAGAGACAAGCCGAGGTCGAGGGAACGAGAGGACAGGTAAGCGAGGAACAAGCCGGGTCAAGGATAACAGAGGTAAACAGAGTAAGACAAACGAGCCGGGTCGGAACCAAAAGGATAACTGAAAAACACCAGAGCACTGTGTGACTAGACAGGCTAGAACCACGACAGGGCAATGAGCAACAGGGCGAAGTATGTTTAAATACCCTGGCTAGAGAGGATAGACACGCCTCCGACGAGTCCTGATTAGTTTCCAATGGATTGAGTGACAGGTCGTTCCGGATTGGCGTCATGACGTCGGTCTCCGGGCGCCATGCTACATAAGGAAGTGACTCCCTCGCGGCCGGCGTTTATGTGACCGGGTCGACCGCGAGGAACAGGAGAAACCTGGCATCCGGACGGATAAACGTTTAACCCCTTAAGGACACTTGACATGTGTGACATGTCATGATTCCCTTTTATTCCAGAAGTTTGGTCCTTAAGGGGTTAAGTCTCTACCTCTCTCGGAGGCAGAGACTTCAGGTACCCTGACACACAGCCACTTGAAGGACACTGACTGGCTGCTATTAGCTTACATTGGAAACCTTTTTTCTTTGTAAAAGCACGCTACAGAGACACCAGATATGAGTGGCAATGTGCACTGGAACAGTTCTGCAGAGCACACAAGGAGGCCTGACACACCCGCTTGAAGACAAGTAACTGCTATTCAATCTATTACAGTGAAAAAAAATTGGGGGTTTTAAATGCACGCTATAGACACACCAGATATGAGTGGCAATGTGCACTGGCACAGTTCTGCAGAGCACAGGCTGTAGGCCTGACACAGCCACTTGAAGGACGCTGATTGGCTGCTATTAGCTTACACTGGAAACCTTTTTTCTTTGTAAAAGCACGCTACAGAGACACCAGATATGAGTGGCAACTGTCAAAGTACGCTGGCACAGGTCTGCAGAGCACACGCTGAAGGAGGCCTGACACCCAGATGCTTGCAGACAACTAACTGCTCTTCTATTACAGTGAAAATTATTATTATTTTTTTTTAAATGTAAAGCTTAAGCTATTGTGACAACAGATATGAGTGGTGGCACTGACTGTGCAAATGGGCACAGCATCCAGCCTGACACAGAAGCTTTCAGGCAGGCAACTGCTCTTCTATTACAGTGACATTTTTTTTTTTTTTTTAATTTATAATCTTTATTCGGAGATATCATCTCCTTTTTTTTCCTTTTTTTTTCCTTTACAGAACAGAGATTTCTGAGAATAAGAATAAAAAACAACACATACACATACATATCGTTATACAGTGAGTCGAAAATATCAATAAAATTTCTTTTAAGTACAAAAGGTTGAAATAACATATTTACACTTAGCAGATCCCTATATTGTCTAGAGATCCCACAGAAAACAGACTCACAGACAACGACATGCAACCAGAAAAAACAAAAAAGAAAAAAAAACGCAACAAGACAAAACAACAATTGGTCATATATGGTCCCACTTAATATAAATAACAGTCTCAGCTTAGGCCCAACAAATTCAGGACATTTATCTGTAAGTCAGCGACAATCATCTAACCTCGCTAACCAGGAGTTATAGCGATCTTGAGATTTTCTATTTAACCCAGCTTCCATTTTCAATTGGTATTTAATTTGTTCCTTAACTATTGGCCAGGATGGCACCAGCGCCATTTTCCAGTACCTTGCAATAGAAAGTTTCGCCACCAAGAGTATATGCAAGATAACCGGGAGTGAGTTGTAACTAACCTGGGAAATATCCAATTGTAAAAGGCATATCTGTGGTACCAACGGTAGTTCAATGGCGGTAATACATTTTATTTTAGATAGAATCATTTTCCAAAACGTCTGTATATACCCACAGTCCCACCATATATGTAGATAGTTCCCGCACTCCATATTACATCTCCAGCAAATGGAGTCACCTGAAATATTAAACTTTTTGATTTTGCTAGGAACCATATACCATCTATTTACGATTTTAAATTGGCATTCTACCAGGTTGAGACAATGGATATATTTATAGACCAGATTTCAAGCTTCTCTCCATTGATTACAAGTGATCTGGATATCCAAATCTCTTTGCCAAGACTTAATTATAGCTTCTAAAGGTTTATCTATCATTTTGCATTAGACTTAATCCCATAGATAGTAATTTTTTAGGAGAATCCCTATCCAGGATATTTCCTATATGTTTTAAGCGTTCAGACTTTTCTGTGATAACGTATTGATGGCAAAAGTCTTTTAGCCTGAGATAGTTAAAAAATATCCTTATTATCTATTTTATATCTTTGTTTTAGGGTTTGGAAGTCCATCCATCCATTTCTATCCATTAAGTCTTGAAATTGATGTACCCCCTTCTCAATCCAGCTTTTTAAATTAAAGTTGAACATATAGTATGATATATTCCTTAAAGGAAGGGAAGGGATTAGCGTATTGTACAGACCTAGGGAGTTTTTAGTTTTTTTCCACCCTCTTAAAATATTATTTAAAATAACACTAGATGATGTGGGGTTTACTTTATGCTCGATCCCCAATTTTAAGGGCCAAAAGAGCAGAGACAACTCAAACGGAGGTCCCTCAGTGGGAGTGAGATCTTGTTCTAACTTGTACCATATCTCATTCTTACTATCGTTTAATTGAGTGATGACTGCATGTGTAAAAATCGCGGCTTTCTGGAAGTCTTTTAAATTAGGCACCCCCAGGCCCCCCATTTTCACTTTTAAAGATAAACATTTTTGGGATATTCTTGGTGGCTTATGTAACCAAATAAATTTATTCAAAAGGGATTGAGCTAAGGTTAACCAACTATCTGGGCACGGTAAAGCCACCATTCTAAATAGATAAACCCATTTTGGGATGATATAAGATTTGATTACATTGATACGGCCCCACCATGAGATCTCTAAATTCTTCCATTTTTTCAATTTCCTTGCAGTAAATCTAAGGAGAGGTAAAAAGTTTAATTCCATAATTATATTAACATCAATTGGAATTTCAATTGATAACGAACATTTTACATATATTAGAATCAAACACTTTATACAATCTAAACCAGTACATAATATTTCACTTATAGATAATGTTCTTGGTATAGAACATAAGAATAATATGGTTTCAAAAATAAACAAGGTTCTATATAGTAGATACAATAAGGGAAAAATGAAATCTATGTTGAAATGGGAAAATGATATTGGAACTGAGTTTTCATTGGATCAATGGAGGGAGTCATTCGATTTGCTTGGAAAAGCGATTCATAGTATAAGTTTGTATGAATTACAGACTAAATTGGTCCATAGGTGGTATATGGTTCCAGCGAGAGTTGCAAGATTTCACTCTCCCACAGAACCTCTCTGTTGGAGATGCTTAAGATGTGACGGAACGTTTAGACACATATGGTGGGATTGCAATGCTTTGGATTCTTTAAAGCAAGTGACATCCACAAAAATCAATACCATTCTCAAAATAACAATGGACCTTTCTCCACAACTATTCTTGCTACATATGAATATTCCTACTAAAATTAAAACTATAAAATATCTAATAATTCATATTCTAATGGCGGTTAAAATTTGTATCGCCAGATATTGGAAAACTGTAAATACTCCCTCATGGAGAGAGGTGGAATCCCAAATAGGATATCAACGTTTAATGGAGAAACAGGTATATAGAAACCTTAATATGACAAACAAACACATTAAGATATGGGAACCCTGGACAACTGAGATATCCACTAACCAATAACATAGAATATACTAAAAGAAACTGGTCCTTAAACTTATAAATTTCCGCGATATGCTCCCTAATGCCCCTGGTGCACTGTGTGAATGAATAATTTTTCACGTATGTTTTGTTTGTTTAGTCTGATAAGATATGACCAGGGGAGCTAGGCATCATTCACTAGCTAACATAGATTACGAGAAGGCAATTGACATGATGCTGATGCTCCATGGCCGGTCTTACGTTAAATTAAAATAATATAATAAAACGAATTTTGATGAAATCTTAAATAGAACTTTTTGTATATACAATAACATATGATGAATTGGCACCTACCCTATTCCTAAGCGATACCAACTCATGGGACAGAAGCCGTTCTGATGTAAAAAAAAAAAAAAAAAAAAAAAAAAAAAAAAAATATCCTTATTATCTATTTTATATCTTTGTTTTAGGGTTTGGAAGTCCATCCATCCATTTCTATCCATTAAGTCTTGAAATTGATGTACCCCCTTCTCAATCCAGCTTTTTAAATTAAAGTTGAACATATAGTATGATATATTCCTTAAAGGAAGGGAAGGGATTAGCGTATTGTACAGACCTAGGGAGTTTTTAGTTTTTTTCCACCCTCTTAAAATATTATTTAAAATAACACTAGATGATGTGGGGTTTACTTTATGCTCGATCCCCAATTTTAAGGGCCAAAAGAGCAGAGACAACTCAAACGGAGGTCCCTCAGTGGGAGTGAGATCTTGTTCTAACTTGTACCATATCTCATTCTTACTATCGTTTAATTGAGTGATGACTGCATGTGTAAAAATCGCGGCTTTCTGGAAGTCTTTTAAATTAGGCACCCCCAGGCCCCCCATTTTCACTTTTAAAGATAAACATTTTTGGGATATTCTTGGTGGCTTATGTAACCAAATAAATTTATTCAAAAGGGATTGAGCTAAGGTTAACCAACTATCTGGGCACGGTAAAGCCACCATTCTAAATAGATAAACCCATTTTGGGATGATATAAGATTTGATTACATTGATACGGCCCCACCATGAGATCTCTAAATTCTTCCATTTTTTCAATTTCCTTGCAGTAAATCTAAGGAGAGGTAAAAAGTTTAATTCCATAATTATATTAACATCAATTGGAATTTCAATTCCCAAATAGTTGAAGGATAGCTCTGCCCAATTAAATTCAAATCTCTGCCTAAGCGTAGCCCTCAAATCCTGAGGAGTATTCATTAATAGCGCAGTCGACTTATTAACATTACGTTTATAACCTGAGTGTAATGAGTATTCATCTAAGGCATTAAAGAAAGCTATAGAAGAGTTTAGAGGATCTGCTAGGGTTAACACGATATCGTCAGCATACATTGTTAGTTTGATGCAGTCTTTTTTAAAATTAAGGCCCTTTATTGCATCATTTTTCCTTATTGCTACTGCTAGGGATTCTATTGTCATTAGATAGAGAAGAGGTGAAAGCGGACAGCCCTGTCTTGTCCCGTTTTTCAACAAGAAAAAGTCTGAGCTAAATCCAGCTCCCATAACTTTTGCAGAGGGAGTTGAGTATAAGGCCATTATTGCTTTTCTTATATTCCCTAAGAGGCCAAAGGATTGTAGGACCGCGTCGAGGAAATCCCACCTGACCCTGTCAAACGCTTTCTCGGCGTCTAAAGACAGGATCAGGAGGGAACATTTCCTCGACTGGGCCCAATCCACTACATCTATCAGACGTCTAACATTATATACCGAAGAACGTTTAGAAATAAAACCCACTTGGTCCCTATGGATTATATCCATCATAATCCCGTTTAGTCTACTTGCCATTATTGAAGAATAAAGTTTTAGATCTTCATTCAATAGGGAGATAGGTCTGTAGTTATTTATTAACTCTGAAGATTTTTGATGTTTAAGAATAGGAATTATATTAGCCCTTAGCATCTCCGGCGGGATCTTACCATTTATCATAAACTCATTGAAAATGTCCCTTAGAATATTTGCCAAGTTTCCCTTCATAGATTTATAAAATTTATTAGTGAAGCCATCTGGGCCTGGAGACTTAGAACTTTTCAATCTATCTATGGCTTGGTTGACCTCTTCTAAATTTATAGGTTCATTCAGTTTTTGCAGTTGGCAATTTGATATTTTTGGCAGATTTAAATTCTCTAGATATTCTAAAAGATTAACTGGAGATTGTCTGTCCGGGAGGTTGTATAATTTAGTATAGAATGATTGGAAAGCTTGACCTATTTTTGCTGGATCTAAGAGAACCTTATCTTCTTGGATGATCTTAGTTACCCTCATCTTGATAGAATCCTTCTTTAACCTATTTGAAAGTAATTTATCCGCTCTATTCCCCCTATAGTACCATGATCTTCGTAATTTTTCTAATGAAAAATTTGCTTTCTGAATCAGTAAGTCATTAATGTTATCCTTAATAGTCGAGAGTTTATTGATAGTATCTATAGAGGGATTGTTCTTATTTATATATTCTAATTGATCTAATTGTATATAGAGGTGCGCAAGATTGTTTGACTTCTTTTTTTTTTCCTGAGATCCCAACTTAATGAAGTGTCCTCGAATTGTACATTTATAAGCGCACCATATAATAGGTAATGATAGATCATCTTTAGTATTTTCTTCAAAAAATAAATCCGTAGTTGATTTAATTTGCCTTAAATAATCTGGAATACTTAGCAAGCGATCATTCAATCTCCAATTAGATCTATTATCCTTCAAGCCATCGTCTAAAATCATTATTACCACATTATGATCTGACCATGAAATGTTTTTAATAAAGACTTTTTTGAGCATTTTTGAGATGCTTGGATCTGAAATTATTAAGTCGATTCTGGAGTAGACCCGATGAGCACATGAGAAACACGTAAAATCATGTTCCATAGGATGAAGAATACGCCAGAGATCCAGAAGGCCCCTATTTTTTAACAAGTTACTAAAGGATTTAGCTGAAGTTTTTAGCTGTTTTTTATGCTGATCGTCAATTAAGCTTCTCCTATCTAATTCTGGGTTAAGAATACAGTTAAAATCCCCCAGGTATATTACCATACCCTGCCTATTTCTGTCTACTATATCCATTAATTTCCGGATGAACTTTATTGGAGCTGAATTTGGTGCATAAAGATTAGCAATCGTATAAATCTTATTGTTTATTTCACAGATTAATATATGATATCTGCCTTCTGGGTCCTGTATTTGGTGAATAAATGTAAAGGCTAGCCTAGAGGAAATAAGGGTAGCAACTCCTCTTTTTTTTTATCGTATAAGGAAGATGAAAAAATAAAGGGATAATACTTAAGATTTCGACGTGATTTTCCTCTCCGCTCCCAATGTGTTTCTTGCAGCCCGCAAATGGAAATGGATTCATCTTTCAAAAATCTAAAGAGGATATTACGCTTTCGTGGTGAATTTAAACCCCTAAGGTTCAAAGTTGCTATTTTTATCATTGTTAAACCAGTTTAAAGTTGAACTATCTCCCGTGGAACCAACATGATGAAAAAGACCAAATATGACCAAAACATAACAAACCAACAAACACGTACATAATACATTAAATCCCCATTGACTCCCTACCCTACCTCCCATGGGAGCCATCCCTACACCCAGTATTGACCGTAACCTATCCAAGGTGTAGATCAATCAAACTCAACCGCATTAGCGGTTGGAGGGAAGCAGAGGGAAGAATATACTGAGTTATCAATCCAAAAGCCTCATTTATAAAAACTCTAGAATCTGGCAGTGAACAACCTATGGAAATATCCCCTCAGTTACCGAAGAAAGTTCCCAGAGGCGAGAGAGAAAAAAAAAAAGAAAAAAAGAAAAAATATCCAATCTTATCCTTATTAGAACCGAAATGTGCTGGAATTAACCGCCATCTTCCCTTATAAATTATCCATTACCACTTCTTAAGAAACTTAGTAACTTTACTAGCAGTGCCTGTCCCAGTTGATTCAATTAAACTTAGTGCTATATGTGAAAAGTATATTTAATCCCAATGTATACAGTAACGTGAAATTTCCATTATTATCTCATATTAATTTACCTTATTAATTAACCCGTGATATGGAATCATGTATAATCACTATTCTAAGTTGAAAATCTAGTTTATAGAATTCCTTGTGTCAGTCTCATTTTATGTTTCTCCAACGTGTAACTTACTTTAAATATACTTTTATTATGTTATATATACCATTAGGGTGTACTTTTATTATCTACTTAATTATCTTAATTATCTAACCATATTTCCAAAAGGGTCCTAATCTTACATTTGCCCTTACGTTTGTGCCATGAAAATTTGTGTAACCCTAAATATATTAAATTGGAACTGTCTAGTGTTTATCTAGCCATACTTCGGAGGAAAATCACTCTCCTACTTTAGTAAGTAAGTTAAACAAACAGAAAAAAAAAAAAAAAAACATACGAAAAGGAAGACACCAAAAAAAACATTCTCAATCCATTATATCCTTAATCTAAAATTCAGATCAGGTTATTTACTAGTATCCATTGATGCAACTTATCCACCTCTTTAAAGACTTCTAGATTGTCTTTGTAAAAAAACTTTAGTCCGATTGGGAATAACCACGTATAACCTATATTGTGTTCTCTAAGCTTTCCTGTGCAAGTTAAACATTTCTTCCTTGCAGTTCTGGTAGCCAAAGATAGATCGTTAAAGCATTTTAGATCTTCAAATTTTGAGTCCTTTAGAGGTTTCGTCCTTAAGTCTAGGTTAAATTTAGTCTTCAAAGAGAGAGAATGGAAGCTTGCTATAACTTCTCTTGGAATATGTGCTGGTAGACTTCTTGGTTTTGGCAGTCTGTGTACATTCTCAAAAATAATTGGGATATTCTGCAACTGGATATCTAGAAAACATAAGAGCTCAGTCAGATATGTGGTTAGCATTTGGTTGGAAATATTCTCCGGGATTCCTCTAATCCTAATATTTCTCCTCCGCGACCTATCTTCCCAATCCACCAGCTTTGTTTCCATAAGGTTTATTTTCTGCTCCAAGGAGTTAATCTTATCTGCCATCATATTATTTCTGAGCATCGAACATTCCAATTTCTCTTCAATAGAGGTAATCTTTATGTTTACTTTCTTTATTTCTTCTTTGAAAGTTGTAGTAATAAGTTGCATCTCGCCTTTTATCTTTACCTTTTGAGAATCAAAGCAATTATTGAGAGTGTCTCTATCGATATTAAGCAGGTCAGTTGGAGGAGAATTGCAGTTTGAATTTGGTCTGCTTACATCCGCAAGGCTAGAGTTCGCCACGTCTTCTTCTGAAGGCTTAGTAGAGCCCACTTGGCTCAATCTCCTTTCTTTCTCTTGAGCAAAAAAAAAATTGGACATGCATTTATCAGATTTTAATTCAGCTTTAGATTCAGATTTAGACTCAGCTTTTTTATCTTTGTCCTTCCTAGTATTTATTTTATTCTCGCCTTTTTTTGCCGCCATGTTTCTATTTTATTTGGCGAGTTAAAAGTAATTATAAATACAGAAAGTACCTGAATGTAGCGATCGCTTTTAAAGTAGGGCGTATTGAGAAGATAGAAATCCAACTGTATTTATTATAATTAACCGTCTCGCTCTAATGAAAGAGTTAAGAGGTTAAGAAGCTTTAGTGAGCTCTTCAGGCTCTTCAGGCTTCTCAGAATATTCAAGCTATTCGAGCTAATAAGCTTCCCTATTCTTACTTGGATACTCGCTTTTCAGCACCCAATTTCCAATTTCCAATTCGCGTTTCGGGGTTCACCATAAGCAAACCCAGTTCATAAGGAAAATTTTATACTATTGTGCGTCCCGAAAAAAGGAACAAAAGTACAAAATAAATAAATAAATAAATAAATAAATAAACTTCTTTAGTGAATTTAGTGCAGTTAATACTTCGAGTTTCTTTAAATCCTTTATGAGACTTTAGGAAGACTCTAGGAAACTTTAGTAAGTTTTAAGTGAACTTATAGGAGCTTTTGTGAACTTAAAGGAGCTTTAACTTAAAGGAGCTTTTGGGGAGCTATGATGCTTTAATTAGTTTTAAGTGAGCATTAAGGAGCTTTTAAGAAGCTTTAGCAAGCTTTCCAGGCTTCTCAAGCTTTTGCCGCTTCCATATCCTTACTTGGTCACTCGTTTTCCAATATCCAGCTTCACAGTTCATAGTTCACATAGTTCACAGTACAACAAACCGAGCTCGTAGAGAAGTCAGAGAAAAACAAAATTGAGTTAATACTGAGTCAATACTGAGTTGTACATTCATTTGCCGGGTCTTGACATACTGCACTTATATAATTGGTATACAGCATATAACTTTATTCTTTGTAAAAGCACGCTACAGAGACACCAGATATGAGTGGCAATGTGCACTGGAACAGTTCTGCAGAGCACACACTGTAGGCCTGACACGCTGAAGGAGGCATGACACCCAGACGCTTGCAGACAACTAACTGCTCTTCTATTACAGTGACATTTTTTTTTTTTTAAATGTAAAGCTTAAGCTATTGTAAAAACAGATATGAGTGGTGGCACTGACTGTGCAAATGGGCACAGCATCCAGCCTGACACAGAAGCTGGCAGGCAGGCAACTGCTCTTCTATTACAGTGATTTTTTTATTTTTTTTAAATGTAAAGCTTAAGCTATTGTAAAAACAGATATGAGTGGTGGCACTGACTGTGCAAATGGGCACAGCATCCAGCCTGACACAGAAGCAAAAAAAAAAAAGCAGACTGATGTTCTAGCCCTAAAAAGGGCTTTTTGGGGTGCTGTCCTTACAGCAGAGATCAGATGAGTCCTTCAGGATTGTAGTGGACACTGAATACCCTAGCCTAGCTATCAATTTCCCTATATAATCAGCAGCAGCTACACTTTCCCTCCTCTCACTAAGCATGCAGCTTCAGAATGAATCAAAAATGGATGCTGGGAGGGAGGTGGGAGGGTCTGCTAGGGAGGGTGTGCTGCTGATTGGCTGGAATGTGTCTGCTGACCGAGAGGCACAGGGTCAAAGTTTGCTCAATGATGACGAATAGGGGGCGGATCGAACCGCACATGTGTCCTCCACGCTATGTTCGCCAGGAACTATTCGCCAGCGAACAGTTCGGTACATCACTATTGGACACTTTCAAGGAGAAGATTTCTCCACACTTGAGAGATCCTGACTCAGAAATAGAGGGTGAACTGAGCTTTTTTTCAAGTGCTGGGGATACCTGTTTGCTAGGCCACTGCTAGTGGCTCTACATTTGTGAGTGAAATATTTGGTTTTATTTATATTGGTATTTACGATTTTACACTATGTTATGTATTTTATATGTTTCAAGTTATTAAAGATTTGGAAGATTTGTATCTTCACACTTGTGATGTTTCTGTGGATTCTGACTACCATACTAAGAAGAGTTGCAGGTGTAAGCAATCTGTAATTTTGCACTTACTATAACCACCACAGTTTTCTTTTTCTTTTTTTTTTCTTAAAGACACATCACACCAATTTGTTTGTCTTTTATATTTCTGTATAATTCTTGGTTTTGTAGAGTTAACTGGGGTGTTGGTGTTTTTTGTGGTAATCACTATTTATGTGTGTTTTGGTTCAGATTTAATCTAAATTGTATGCTTTCTAGGAGGTGGGAGGGTCTGGGAGGGAGGGTCTGCTACTGATTGGCTGGAATGTGTCTGCTGACTGTGAGGTACAGGGACCCGGAACAGGGTCAAAGTTTACTCAATGATGACGAATAGGGGACGGACCGAACATCGCATATGTTCACCATCCGTGGCGAACGCGAACAAGCTATGTTTGCCGGGAACTATTCGCCAGCGAACCGTTCGGGACATCACTATACTTAATGCATCTCTGAAGAAATACTTAGTAATGAAGTTTAACACCTATTAAAACTTCAGTTGAATCAAGTTACCAGTGATTCTCTCTTTTCTTAAAGCTACAGTATTGATACTTAAGGATTCTCCATTTCTTCACTATTGTAATTAGGGAGATTACAAGCTGCAGTTTAGTTCCAATCCAAATCACCCCTAGTAGCGTAACAATGGCAAATGAGCACATTCTCATGTGACGTATGAGGAGTATGCCTCCAAATAAACATACAAATAAAGTGCATATGGGTGCATACAGAATACTAGAGTGTACTCAATTATGAATGCATCCTAAGAGTGCATTAATAAAATATTCAAGTGCTTAATAGCAAGTGCTATTAAAGTGGCTAAGTGCTTCTATAAATATTGTATTAAAAAAAAAAATATTTTCTGAGCAAAAACTGTATGAAAAATATTTTTTTTAGATTTTTGTTTATTATATGACCGAAGCACCAGCTATATATACCAGATATAAATTTGTGGTTGGGGCAATATTGCCGTAATGGTTAGATAACACATAATTAGCAATACACATCTTAGTCAATAGCACCGGTGGGATGTGGTGTGCTGGAATTGACAATGCAGTAGGCCTGTAATAAAGAGGGCCTACCTTAGAGGGTGATGTGAATAAAGGGAGTGGTGGGAGGGGTAACTCACCAGGCCAACCATGCATTTTTCTTGACTTTATGTTATTCTGTCTCTCACTGTTAAAGTACACCTACCATTAAAATTACAGACTGATCATTTTTGTCTGTAGGTAAACGTTCAAAATCAGCAGGGGATCAACTACTTATTCCCCTCCCTGTGGATATATATATATATATATCTCAAAATCAGCAGGGTATCAAATACTGTTTCCCCCTCACCGTTTGTGTATGTGTGTATATACACAATTTGTTGGTGTTTTGCACTCCTGCTTTCCTCTTGGTTAAATGCCCGTTGCTCAGCTGCACAAAAATACAATCTGCCAAATGAAGCCAGCACTCAAGGACTTGTAAAAAACTAAAAGGTTTTTAATCTATAGAACTTGTCAACGTTTCAGTTTAAATCAGCAAACTTTCATCAGGACATCAAAATATATATATATATATATATATATATATATATATATATATATATATATATATATATATAAAATGCAAATGTTCCACATATTATGGCAGTCATATGATCATGTGACATCATGTTGGGTTTTGATGTACTGCCCAGTCACCAGCTTAATTCGATATGCCCCCAACTACAGCATTGAAGATGTGGTATAAGGGTGACAGGACAGTCCAGTCTTGGGAAATTTAAAAGACTTTCTTGAGGCCATGTGCCTAGTTTTTGATGACCCCAATCGCTGTGCTACAGCAGAAGCCACTCTCCTTCATTTACATCAAGGGAGGCGCTCTGTGGCTGAATATGCTGCTGAATTCAGACAGTGGGTTGCTGATACTACTTGGAACCAATCAGCCCAGAGGTTCCACTTCAGAAGGGGTCTCTCAGAAGCTATAAAAGATGAGTTAGCTCGTGTTGATCTTCCTGTTGAGTTTGATGCATTTGTGCGGTTGGCTATCCGTATTGATCGGAGACTTTCAGAAAGAAGATTGGAAAGACAGGGCTCTTTTAAACCAAGTGCTACTCCTAATTTCTATTCAAGAATTTCTACTCCGACCCCACAAACACCTACAGAATCTGAACCTGAGGCTATGCAGGTAGATCTAATAAGAGGGTCATTATCCAATGAAGAAAAACAGTGGCGACGCACTCACAATTTATGCCTGTATTGTGGTAGTGCAGGGCATTATGCCATCAATTGCCCTAGCAAGTCTAAAAGAACAATAGCTATGACTGCTGAGGGTGCACAGATTCAACACCAATCCCAGATTTCAGACCAACTGGATTCTGTCACACAACCCTTGTTTTCTCTGGCTCAGGGTGAAGAGGGTATGATGACTCAACATCCTCATTTGGTGGTGCCTATCACTTTGCAATATGGTGATAATAAAATTTCAACTACAGCTATGATAGATTCTGGAGCAGGCGGAAACTTTATGGATATCAAATTTGCAGCAGGAAATAAAATTCAGTCTATCCCTAAATCTTCACCTGTGTTAATGGAAACAGTAGACGGTTCTCCACTCACGTCAGGCCCGGTTACACATGAGACTGTGCCCTTAAAATTGATGCTTGAAGTTGTCAAGGTACCTGAAGCCTCTACCTCTGAGAGAGGTAGAGACTTAGAAGTTTATCCGTCCGGACGGCATGTCTCCTCGGTTCCTCGCGGTTCACCCGGTCTCGCAAACGCTGGCCGCGAGGGAGCTACTTCCTTTTATAGCAGGAGGCCCAGAGGCCGACGTCATGACGCCAACCCGGAACGCCCTGTCACTCAAATCTGTGGAGACGAATCAGGACTCGCCGGAGGCGTGTCTTCTCTCCCTAACCAGCATACTTAACAGTGGCTCTCCCATTTACTCATTGCCCTGTCGTGGTTCTAGTCTGCCTAGTCACTCAGTGCTCTGATATTCTCTTGCCTTTTGGTTCTGACCCGGTTTTGGTATTTACTCTCCTGTCCTTCTGTTATCCTTGATCCAGCTTGTCTCTCGCTTACCTGTCTTCTCGTTCCCTCGACCTCGGCTTGTCTCTGACCATTCTATTGTAGTTTTACGTTAAGTCCGGCCATTCTAAGGACCGGTATACGTATCTGCTACTCTTTGTACTCTGCGTGTTGGATCCCTGACCCGATCCTGACATTACGACAGGGCCATGGATCCTGCAGGTACAAATTGTCAGCTTGGTTCTCCTGATCCTAGGTTTGACGCCATGGATCATAGGATGGATCAGATGGCTCTAGCACTACAGGCGCTGCTATCACGTCCTATTAATCCACCTGAGGAGATGCGTAATACGTCTGCTTCTTCTGTGGGTTCAGGACTAGAGGTAGCTAATGTAGGTGCTTCTTCCCGAGTTACCCCACCTGTACGTTATGCTGGTTCTCCTGAGAGGTGTCGGGGTTTTTTGAACCAGATCAGTATCCATTTCGAACTACAGCCCCGCTCCTACCCTACTGATAGGGCAAAAGTGGGATTTATTATTACCTTACTCATTGAGAAAGCTCTGAGATGGGCTAATCCGTTGTGGGAGAATGATAATCCATTAGTCTATAACTATAATGCCTTTGTAGCTGCTTTTAAAAGAACTTTTGATCCCCCTGGCAGGAGGGTCAATGCAGCCAGATTACTGTTGCGCCTTAGACAAGACAACCAAACACTTGTGGATTACGCACTAGAGTTCAGGTCTTTGGCGGCAGAGGTAAAATGGAATGAACAGGCTTATATAGACGTATTTTTAAATGGGTTATCCGATGTAATACTTGATGAGGTAGCGACAAGAGAGCTTCCCGAGAACCTGGAAGACTTAATTTCCTTTATCTCTCGTATTGACGAACGTCTAAGGGAGAGGCAGAATACTCGAGATAGAACCGGTAAATCTTCCTTTAGACTAGCACCATCATTTCAAATTTCTGAAACCCAGACTCCACAGGTTTCAGAACCTATGCAGTTAGGCCTTACTCGTCTGTCAGAGGAGGAGAGACAGTACAGGAGAAGGGAGGGACTATGTATGTATTGTGGAGTCAGAGGTCATGTACGTTTGAGCTGTCCCAGTCGTCCGGGAAACGCTCGCACCTAAGTTTCTCTAGAGGACAGACCTTGGGTGTTTCGATTTTGTCCTCTACTCATAACTACAAAGAACATAGATTCCTATTACCGGTCTCTTTAACTTGGGAGAAGAGAACCTTAGAGACTATGGCATTGATAGATTCCGGCGCTGCTGAGAATTTTATCGACCAAAAGTTTCTCACCAAACACGCTATCCCATCCCAGTTAAGGAAGACACCCTTGGCTGTTGAGGCCATTGATGGTAGACCTTTAGTTGAACCCGTGATCTTCCGGGAGACCACACCTCTTAACTTAACTACTGGTATTCTACACAAGGAGGAAATATCCTTACTACTCATTTCATCTCCTTCTGTTCCCATAGTCTTGGGATACTCCTGGCTTAAGAGACATAACCTCGTTATAGATTGGAGATCAGGGGAAATAGTTTCGTGGGGTCAGGATTGTCAAGAGAATTGTTTAAAGAAAGTGTCACCTCTCTGTAGTGTCAACGCACTTAATAATGCTACCGACTCTACCAAAGTACAGATACCGTCCTTGTATCAAGATTTAAAGGCAGTATTTGACAAAGGAAAGGCTGATACCTTACCGCCACATAGGCCTTTTGATTGCAAAATTAATTTACTTTCTGGTACTATGCCCCCCAGGGGTCATGTATACCCTTTGTCTACGAATGAGAACTTAGTTCTAGAGGAGTATATTCGTGAAAACCTAGACAAGGGCTTCATTAGAAGATCCTCCTCTCCTGCTGGGGCTGGATTTTTTTTTGTTAAAAAGAAGGATGGTTCTTTAAGACCCTGCATTGACTACCGAGGTCTTAACAAGATAACCATTAGAAATGTATATCCGATTCCCTTGATCACCGAGCTTTTTGATCGATTAAAAAATTCTAAGATTTTCACTAAGTTAGACCTTAGAGGTGCTTATAATTTGGTGAGAATTCACGACGGAGACGAGTGGAAAACTGCATTCAATACTCGATATGGGCACTATGAGTATACTGTAATGCCTTTTGGCCTCTGCAATGCCCCGGCGGTATTTCAGGACCTTATTAATGAGGTTCTTAGGGAGTTTCAAGATGACTGTGTGATTGTATACCTTGATGATATACTTATACATTCCAGGGATATTGAAACTCACCACGGACAAGTCAGAAGGGTTTTACACAAACTTCTTCAGCATGGCTTGTACTGCAAATTAGAGAAATGCAGCTTTGACCAATCCCAAACTACCTTTCTTGGTTACGTGATTTCTGGAGAGGGGTTTGAAATGGATCCGGAGAAGCTCCAATCCATATTAGATTGGCCTTTACCTAAGGGTCTCAAGGCTATCCAGAGATTTATTGGTTTCTCCAAATACTACAGACGTTTCATTAAGGGATACTCCTCTATCATTGCTCCCATCACCAATATGACCAAACAAGGGGCTAATACTAAGAATTGGTCTACTGAAGCACTTCTGGCTTTTAAGACACTCAAGGAGCTGTTTGCTTCCGCACCAATTTTAGTTCACCCTGATACTACACTACCTTTCCTACTCGAAGTTGACGCTTCTGAGACTGGTATAGGTGCCGTCCTGTCCCAAAGGTTGGGTGTAGATAAACCATTACATCCTTGTGGATACTTTTCCAAAAAATTGTCGGGTACTGAAAGCAGATATGACATTGGTGACAGAGAACTACTAGCGGTTATAATGGCCTTAAAGGAGTGGAGACATTTATTGGAGGGTACTTTGCATCCTGTTACTATTTTGACAGATCATAAAAACTTATCCTATATTGGAGAGGCTAAACGACTATCATCTAGACAGGCGCGTTGGTCCATATTCCTCACTCACTTCAACTACGTACTCACATATAGGCCAGGTTCTAAGAATTCTAAAGCCGATGCCTTGTCTCGCCAATATGAACCTGCTGCCGTGTCTGAGCCGGTTTTGTCCTCTATAGTACCCAAGTGTAACATTATCGCTAACACTACTCTCAAAGTCCATTCTCCGCTACTTGATCAGATAAGGAGCTTGCAGCATCTGGCACCTAGACTGACTCCGGCTTCCAAACATTTCGTTCCTCCTGAACTCCAATTGGAGCTCTTACAGTGTCTTCACGAGAGTAAGGTGGCTGGTCATCCGGGTGTTCGCAAGACGTATTCTTTGATCTCCAAGGATTTCTGGTGGCCTTCGTTACGGAAGGATATTGAGGATTTTATCGGAGTTTGTGAGGTCTGTACTAGAACTAAACTACCGCATTCGCTTCCTTGTGGTCTTCTACAACCTCTGGAAATTCCTGACAAACCTTGGTCCTGTGTGGCAATGGACTTTATTGTGGATTTGCCTGTTTCTAAAAGGCACACTGTTATCCTCACCGTAGTCGATAGGTTTACCAAGATGGCACATTTCGTACCTTTGCCTAAACTCCCGACTTCTTCTGAATTGGGATTCCCTCGGAGATCACTTCTGATAGAGGCTCCCAATTTGTTTCACGTTTTTGGAGATCATTCTGTTCTCAATTAGGCATCAAATTGAATTTTTCGTCCGCCTATCATCCTCAGTCTAACGGAGCTGCCGAGCGTACCAACCAGAAGATTGAGCAATACCTACGTTGTTTTGTTTCCGAACACCAGGACGATTGGGTCGGTTTGATTTCTTGGGCGGAGTTTGCGCACAACAATCTCGTTTGTGACTCTACGCATTCAAGCCCCTTCTTCATGAACTATGGCTTTCATCCATCTATTCTTCCCTCGGCTTCTCCTTCCCAAGGAGTGCCGTCGGTTGATGTCCATGTGGCCAATTTGAGGAGGTTGTGGGATCAGACTCGACAGATTCTTCTACACAATTCTATGCTGGTTAAGAAACATGCTGACAAACGTAGAAGGGCGGCTCCGAATTTTGTTCCAGGTGATAGAGTTTGGTTGAGTACTAGGAATATTCGCCTTAAAGTTCCTTCCATGAAATTCGCTCCTCGTTATATTGGTCCCTACAGGATCTTGACTCGAATTAATCCGGTGGCGTATCGTCTAGCTCTCCCAGCCACTTTACGCATCCCGAACTCCTTTCACGTGTCATTGCTGAAACCTCTAATCTGTAACAGATTCTCCTCCACAATCGCCCCTCCGCGCCCTGTTCAGGTGGAGGGTCAGGAGGAGTATGAGGTTAACTCCATTATTGATTCTCGTGTCTCCCGGGGGAGAGTACAATATTTGGTTAACTGGAAGGGTTATGGTCCTGAGGAGAGGAGTTGGGTACCACAAGAGGATGTTCATGCTCCTCGCCTTCGCAGGGCATTTCACTCACGCTTTCCATCTCGCCCCGGCTCCTTCCGCCCGGTGGGCGTATCTGAGAGGGGGGGTACTGTCAGGGTACCTGAAGCCTCTACCTCTGAGAGAGGTAGAGACTTAGAAGTTTATCCGTCCGGACGGCATGTCTCCTCGGTTCCTCGCGGTTCACCCGGTCTCGCAAACGCTGGCCGCGAGGGAGCTACTTCCTTTTATAGCAGGAGGCCCAGAGGCCGACGTCATGACGCCAACCCGGAACGCCCTGTCACTCAAATCTGTGGAGACGAATCAGGACTCGCCGGAGGCGTGTCTTCTCTCCCTAACCAGCATACTTAACAGTGGCTCTCCCATTTACTCATTGCCCTGTTGTGGTTCTAGTCTGCCTAGTCACTCAGTGCTCTGATATTCTCTTGCCTTTTGGTTCTGACCCGGTTTTGGTATTTACTCTCCTGTCCTTCTGTTATCCTTGATCCGGCTTGTCTCTCGCTTACCTGTCTTCTCGTTCCCTCGACCTCGGCTTGTCTCTGACCATTCTATTGTAGTTTTACGTTAAGTCCGGCCATTCTAAGGACCGGTATACGTATCTGCTACTCTTTGTACTCTGCGTGTTGGATCCCTGACCCGATCCTGACAGAAGTGAATCACCATGAGTCTATATCTTTCCACCTAATTTCCTCAACACAGTTTCCAGTGATTTTGGGTATACCCTGGCTTGCTCTGCATAACCCACAGATTGATTGGAAGACTAGAACTTTGTTCTTTCCTTCAGAACACTGCTTAATAAATTGTCAACCCTCTAAGGCAACAACTGTTGCCACAACAATTAATGAAATGGTTGATACAAACTTAACTAAGCTTCCTCTACAATATCGGGATTTTGCAGATGTCTGTGATAAGAAGAATGCTGATCAGCTTCCCCCTCACAGGCCTTATGATTGCCCCATAGAGCTGCTACCTGGAGCTGCTATCCCATTTGGCCGTATATACTCCCTTTCTGAGCCTGAATTGAAAGCACTTCGTGAATACATACAAGAAAATCTTGCCAAAGGCTTTATTCGACCATCTACTTCTCCAGCAGGAGCTCCTATATTCTTTGTAGAAAAGAAAGATGGCAGTCTACGGCCATGTGTCGATTACAGGGACATTAATAAAATCACTGTTAAAAACTGCTATTCCTTGCCTCTCATTCCTGAACTTCTGGAGAGACTTCGTTCAGCTAAAATATTTACGAAGCTTGATCTACGGGGGGCATATAATCTGGTTCGCATAAGACCAAATGATGAATGGAAAACAGCTTTCAGAACCAGGTACGGACATTACGAATATCTAGTAATGCCATTTGGGCTTTGTAATGCCCCTGCAACTTTTCAGCATCTAATCAATGATGTACTACGGGATCTTCTGGATCAGTTTGTTGTGGCATATTTGGATGATATCCTGATATTTTCTGATAATCTTGAAAATCACAGAAAACAGGTCTGCATTGTTCTTGAGCGCCTTCGTACCCACCACCTATACATTAAACTGGAAAAATGTGAGTTTGAACAAACAGAAATTCAATTCCTGGGATATGTAATAACTCCTAAAGGTTTAAGTATGGACGCAAGTAAAATTAAAGCTGTGCTGGACTGGCCCATCCCCAAGAATGAAAAAGATATTCAGAGATTTGTGGGGTTTGCCAATTTTTACAGGCGTTTCATTAAGAATTTCTCTGCCGTTATTACACCGATCACTGAACTTACACGTAAAGGGACTTCTTTTCAGTGGTCCAATAAGGCTGACACTGCATTTTCCAGATTAAAGACTCTGTTTACATCTGCCCCTATCCTGGTACATCCTCAGCCAGAATTGCCATTTACTGTAGAGGTAGATGCTTCTGATTCAGCTGTTGGGGCTATACTGTCTCAAAGGACTGGACCTAAGATGTTGTTACATCCATGTGCCTTCTATTCCCGCCAGATGTTACCAGCAGAAAGAAATTATGACATAGGGAATAAAGAACTTTTGGCTATAAAAGCTGCCTTTGCCGAATTGAGACATCTCTTGGAGGGAGCCACCCATCCAATTACTGTCCTCACAGATCACAAAAATCTGGAATGTATTCAATCAGCTAAGAGACTGTCAGCCAGACAAGCGCGCTGGTCCCTATTTTTCTCAAGGTTTAATTTTTTGATTTCATACCGCCCTGGTTCCAGAAATGGCAAGGCAGATGCCTTGTCTAGGATAGCTGACCCCCTCCATACTACAGTAACCAAAGCCACCATCTTGCCTGAGAGTAGATTTTTAGGAGTTACCTTTCCTTCTGATCTAATGTCTCGCATTAAAAAGGGCTACGCTGATGATCCAGTTTTTCGTGATCCTCCTCGTGATCTTCATATGACCATGCTTAATGGGTTTGGGATTTTTCAACAACGTCTGTTTGTTCCAGAATCAGTGCGACTGGACGTTTTACGTCTCTACCATGACTCAAAACCAGCAGGTCATCCAGGAATCCGAAAGACACAAGAACTACTTACCCGATCCTTTTGGTGGCCTAAATATTATGAGGATGTTAAGAAGTATGTGTCCTCTTGTGATGTATGTGCCAGACATAAGACTCCTCGCTCATCCCCTGTTGGCATGCTTCAGCCTCTTCCTATTCCTCATCGTCCCTGGGGATCTATTTCCATGGACTTTATTGTGGAACTACCTCCCTCTAAGGAACACACTACCATTCTTGTTGTTGTGGACCGGTTAACTAAGATGAGTCATTTCATACCAGCTCGTGGTCTCCCTTCAGCTAAACAGACTGCTGACCTAGTTATTCGGGAAATATTTCGCTTGCATGGAGTGCCTGATGAAGTAATTTCTGACAGGGGAGTGCAATTTACATCTCATTTTTGGAAATATTTTTGTTCTATTCTAGGTATTAATGTAAATCTGTCGTCAGCTTTTCATCCACAAAGTAATGGACAGACTGAGCGAACCAAGCAGACGTTAGAACAATATTTGCGGTGCTATATTAGTTACCTGCAGGATGACTGGCTGGATTTTCTACCCACGGCGGAATTTGCCTATAACAATGCCCAACACTGCTCCACTTCTCTGAGCCCATTTTTTGCTAATTATGGTTACCATCCAACCTTTCTAGTGAGTCTCCCAATTACTACTTCCATTCCTGCAGTCACTGACTGGCTAACCGCCTTACGAGATTCCCAAGAACTGTTGAAGAAGACTCTTTTGGAGGCTCAGGAATGTTACAAAAGAGCTGCTGATAGGCATAGAAAGGAGGCCCCAGTTTATCATGTTGGTGACAAGGTTTGGCTGTCAACAAAGAATCTTAAACTTAGGATTCCTTCTCATACATTGGGTCAAAAGTTCATGGGACCTTTTGAGATCATCGCTCAGATCAATGCGGTCACCTTCCGTCTGCAACTTCCAGATTCCATGAAAATACATCCAGTGTTTCACGTTGCACTGCTTAAACCTTTTCAGGAAAATACTTTCCCTGGTCGAGCCCTGCCTGCCCCACCACCAGTCCTCGTGGATGGTGAAGATGAATACGAGGTGGAAAAAATTCTTGACTCCAGGATATTCCGCAACAAGCTTCAATATTTGGTTCTTTGGAAAGGCTATGGTGAAGAGGATAGTTGATGCGAACCAGTGGACAATATTCATGCTCCTGATCTTCTTCAGTCTTTCCATGCACAGTACCCTGCTAAACCAGGAAATAGGGCATCCAGAGGCTGCGCCTGTAGAGGTGGGAGTAATGTGAGGAACTGACTCTGCTGGGTTTCGAACCCTGGTTTACATGCTGCTAAACCTCTTCCTTACCACTACACCACCCTGCCTTTTGCAAATGTACCTGAGATCTGGTAACCTTGACTCTATAAGCATTGGTATCAGTGACAAGTCTCTTCAGCTGTGTCTGGTCATGTGTCTGGTTCTTGGCCTATAAAAGCCACTTCCTGTCTCTGTACCTTTGCCAGATTATTGTGGTTCCTGTACTCTCTAATCAAGCTTGTTCCTGTTTCTCCTACCTGTTGCTGATTTTGGACCGTTTTGACTTTGCTGCTTCTCCTTCCCACTGACCTCGGCTTGCCTCACTACGATTATCATCTCTCTGTTCCAGTCTCCCATCTCTGCTTAAGACCAGAAGGCCACTAAAGGCTCAGGGGCTCAACCACCTGGGTAACGAGTGGCTACCTCTGGCAGAAAACATTGCTGATCTGGCTACTGGACTCCAAAACTTTGTAACATCAATATCATTACACTAGGTTGCGGTGGACATGCAAATCTAATGCCGCGCAGGAGTCGGCATACGAGGAGATGTTTACCTGCTGGAAACCATCCAATCCTTGGTGTCCTGCGGAAATAGCCGATCGGTACACATTTATCGTGCGATAGGCTAGGCCATGGTCAAACAGAGAAGTGAAAAATCTCAAAACATGACTTACAGGTGTAGATAAGGGTTCCATGTGTTGTTCCATGCACCAACCACTCCATGAATTCCAGGCATGTATGTAGGATTTCTTTGTCCCAGGAGCCCAAGCTCCCGCCAGAAGGTCAATAGTTGTCTGTGGAACGTCTGGGATGAATCCAAGTCCCCGGAGAGGAGCCATGCCAGTAACTGGAGGTGTCCCTGTAATAGCAGGGAGTGTGGTTCCCCGTTGGGGTCCAATAAGAGGTCCAGAGAGGTTGGAAGTAGTCTTGGGTAGTTCATGGACATTTCCATGAGTGTAGGGAACCATGGTTGACCAGTCCAGAATGGGGCGATGAGAGTCTTGGAGGTTCGGTAGCACCTGAGATGTAGAAGCGTCATCGCAATCAAGGAGAAAGGAGGAAAAGCGTACATTCGCATGTCCGGCCACCGTTGAAGGAATGCATCTGAAGCCAATGCCTCTGGATCCGGTCTCCAACTGAAGAACTTTGGTAGTTGGGAGTTCAACGGTGATGCAAAGAGGTCGATCTCCAGTGGGCTCCAGAGTGACTGGAGTTGCAGGAAAATGGCCCGCTTAAGCCGCCAGTCGCTGGCATCCCGCAGGTATCTGGAATTCCAATCCGCCACCATATTGGACATCCCGGGAATGTATTCCGCCTGAACCGAATTATTGCGATCCAGGCAGAAGTGACAGAAGTCGTTTGCTAGTTCCGCTAACACCACGGACCTCGTACCCCCGAGATGGTTGATGTAGCGAACTGCTGACACGTTGTCTATCCGTAAAAGAATGGAACAGTTGGTTGAGATACCTACGAGACTCCGAACTGCAAATGACCCCGCCAATAGTTTGAGGCAATTGATGTGTAACTCCTGTTTGTCTGGGGACCATTTCTCTCCGGTGGAGATAGGATCGCAATGCACGCCCCAGCCCAGCATACATGCATCCGATTCCACGACAAATTCTGGCCTCGTCCCAAAGATTGCTCTTCCGTTCCATGCTTCCATGTGCTGCAGCCACCAAGAGAGTTCTTCTTTGGCTGTGCAATCGAGAGGTACAGAGTCTGAATAAGAGAGACCCGAGCAAAGGTATTTTGCCTTTAGGTGTGGAAGGGCCCTATAGTGAAGTGGGCCCGGGAAAATGGCCTCGATGCAGGCCGAGAGAAGGGCGATGAGCCTGGCCAGTTGTCGTAGCGTTAGTGCAGGTCGAGCCAAAGTCCGGCGGATTTCTTTCTTGATGATCCTGACTTTGGAAGATGGTAACAGGAGTGTCCCTTTCACCGAATCGATGGTGAAGCCCAGGAAATACAAGACTTGGGAGGGTTGTAACACCGACTTGTCCCAGTTGATGAGGAAACCAAGGTTGCCGAGTAATGTCTTTGTCCAATTCAGGTGTTCTTGGAGTAAGCGTGGGTCTTGTGCCATCAGAAGCATGTCGTCCAAGTATATAATCAGACGCACCCCTCTGCTGCGCAGGAGAGTGACCACTGGCCGCATGAGCTTTGTGAAGCACCATGGGGCAGAGGAGAGTCCAAAGGGCAAGCATTTGAAACGCCATGTGGTCTCCTCCCACTGGAACTGAAGGAAATGTTGGCAATCCTCGGCCATCGGAACGTTGAGGTACGCATCTTGCAGGTCGAGTTTGACCATCCAATCCTCCAATAGGAGCAGGTCTCGGAGGGAGTGGATGCCCTCCATTTTGAAATGATGGTATGCTACAAAGGTGTTCAGGGGGCATAAGTTGATGACCGGTCGGACACCTCCGCCTTTCTTGGGCACCACAAAAAGGTTGCTTAGAAAATCTGAAACTCCCGGATGCATCTCTATGATTGCACCTTTGTCGGCCAGAGACTGTATCTCCGCTGTGATTAATGCTCTGGCGTGGGTGGAGGAGACTATATGTCTGGGAAGAGATATCTGGGCAGGTGATTGTACAAATTCTATGGCATAACCAACTACAGTTTGTAGGACCCAAGTATCCAAAGTCAACATGCGCCAGGCATCTATAAAGTGGCGTAACCTGCCCCCCACCAACGTTACTGAAGGTAGTGATGAAGGAAGTGAACTTATCAAAAGGGCGTCGGCCATAGGAAGAGCTTCTGGATCCACGAGCCTGCCAGGGTCTTCCTCGAACTGGGAAGAATGGAGAGGACTTTGGTTCCGCACCCTGATAACTTGACTGGAAGGAGCCTCTAGAAACCCGGTACGAGCCCCAGGAGGAATGGCCGGGCAGACGGCCCCCATATCTGCCGGCCCCGCCAAAAACTCTATGGGAGAATACCTTTTTCATATTGGCTTGAGCCTTGTCCAGTGCAGTAAATGTGCCCACATAGGTACCCAGCACCTTCACAAAACTGTCCCCAAAAAGAAGGCATTTGACCTGTGGCCCAGGCTCAGTAATAGCCAAGGTAACTAGCTTTGGCTCAATCTTAATTAATATAGCCTTTTGTCTCTCCGTGGCTAGAGCCACGTTGGCATTTCCAAGAAGACATATGGCTCACTGTATCCAGCCCCTGATAGCTAGCAGGTCTATGGGAGCACCACCTGCCAATGCCGTTTCCACCATGTCGAATATCTTTGCACTGGGTCAGAGGACCTCAAGTACCTTATCCTGGCAATGGCGAAGTGCAAAGTCTAGACCCTTCTTTGCCTTCCACCCAGTTTTTCCCAGGAACTGGGCAATCTTAGGGTCCACTACAGGGGCGATACATATAAAATCTGGGAAGAAAAAAATGGAGTGATAGGCGCTCTCTATAGTGGCTAACGTGCAGGCAGCAGTATACAAACAAGGATTCCCAAACCTTGTGAACAATATGCAGAAAAAAAGGAAAGGTGTATCCCGCGCCTAGTATATTATATGTGCAAAAAATACATACATATATTCTTAAATATATCAGGAAGGAGCCGAACCTCAGGATAAAAACAGAGAATAAAACACAATAGTGCAATACAGTAAAAAATATATTATATGGTGGTGAGTACGGCTATATATAATCCACTCACATTTATATGAGCTATAACAGAGCTCAGCTGTGCAGCGCTTGGACGGTACAATCCCCGTCTTGGGATATGTTGTAGTATATGCGGGTGCTTCCAAAGTGCAGTATGCGTGGTATATGCAAACAAAAGGAAAAAAATAGCAGCCAATAGTGAAGTACGTCCCAATAATGGTGTAAATAACGAATAGTATTGTACTTACAATTACTAGAGCATGGAACCTGCTCTAGTGTGGTCAGCTTAGGTGGTATAATCCCCACCAAGGATATACTGGATCCAGGAGGTAAAAGAATGAGTATAAAAAGTAACTTAAAAAGTATACTTTAATAATAATACAATATAAACAAAAACCATAAAAGGTATAAAAAGTAATGTCCCACTTAACGCGTTTCGCCTCACAGGGCTTCTTCAGAAGTGTGCTAAGGTCGCTAAGTATAAAATCTGGGAGCGTGGGGCATGGGCATTCTGCCCGCATCTTGCTTCTTGCTCCCATGGCTGAATAAACGGCTTGGGTTACGGATTTTGTCATAGTGGCATCCAGGAGAGAATAAAGCTCTTCCGAGTTCAAATGCTCCTGGTCTGTCACATCAGTGACAGTTAAGCCAGAAGGTCTGGGGACAACCTGGGGAGCAATGGGTATATTAGCCCTAATGGGAGAATCGCCAGAGGCTGTGCCCAAATCCCTTTGAGACTGCATAATTCAAATAGCAGTTCTCACGGTGGTTATGGTAGGTGGAAATATAAATTGGGAAACAAAGAAAAGGGGGGGGGGAACCCAAATAACTACTGGAGGAATAAGTGACCACATTGATAAGCAAAAAGCTTAATAGGCAATATGGGTACTAATAATGCACCAGCAGAATGGGTACTATAGCAAAGTACCAGAAAAACTAGACAGCAATATGAAAAAGGCAAGCTCACTAAGTGTTCCCTCAGGAATGGCTCCTGGGGCACACTGGTGAGCTGCCCAGCAACTGTGTTGTCCAATCAGCACCTACTCCCGCCCCCACAAGCTCAAAAAGCCCGGCAACCAAAAACACGCCAAGAATGCCAACGGCAAGATGGCTGCCGCAAGCGCCAGCCACGGTAATAGTGCGAACCGGGAAGCCCACAGGAAAACCTCTGAGGCACTGAACTAGACTGGGCGGTAAGAGCCTCCACACGGAGAGCTGTTAGCCGCCCTTCCTCAGTAGGTGATAATCCACCTGACTGAGTAAGAGATGGGAGGTGAGGGAGGGGTGAGGGATTGGCTCTAGGTTAAGGAACAACCAAGAGCCAGCTGGAAACAAAGTGCAGAAGCAGGGCAGAAGCCCTGCAGCAGACGGAAATAAACCAAATGAAAACACAAATGCAATATTAAAAACAAATAAATATGACAAACACATAGGTAGCATACAGAGAAAAATATAAATGTACTTAGCTGAGGAAGGCAGCAGCAAGAAAGAGGAGTGGCTTAAGGTCACATGGGGAGTTGATGGTGCTGAAGGCATTGTGATTGGTTGTACTGTTATATGATTAACCCTTTGGGTGCATGTTTACATGTTTGATTTGTATCTCTAAAATAAATATTTTTGCTGCTGAGGAATAAAAGAAAGAGAATAAGCATAATATGAGCCTCCGTGTCCTTTAATAAAGTCAATGCTTTGTATATGTCTAGATCTCATACTTTATTTAGGATTTGGATACAAAAAACACTGATTTTAAACCAGACATCCTGCATTTTTGCCAGGTGAAGAGTTGGTCAGGACTGGATGTATCTTTAGTAAATGTGAATTTTGCCATCCAGTAAGAATTTTATAAAAAATTGAATTGAATTTTGTTGATCTAGTCAAAATTAGATGTTCAGTTAATGACCCCATTATCGAGGCTTCTATTGATTTATAGACTTGTAAATATATGCCTATAAACATTGGAGAAACTGTATTGGCAATATTTGTTTAAATAAAACTGACATTTTTCTATAGCATTTCCAGTATGATACTATAATAATTGTTGGAACAAACATCAACCATTTGCCAAATATATTATTTGTATGTGTTCATAAAGCTATAACAAAAGTGATTATTTTAAAAACCTACAACTATGAACATGTTAAACTTTCTATACTGAACACCATTCTTGCTATCAATGAAAATAATGTCAGTCAGCCATTACTCACACCTGCGGTGCAATAAGCCTTTGTTTCTAATGACTCATAACCAAAGCATCATTGTGTGAACATATTATTTAAGGGTATAGTGGAATCTAAACAATGGTGCAGAATATTTGAGTAAATATCAGTTAAACATGCTAGATTTTAAAAATTAAAAGAAACAAACAAACAAAAGGGTGATTATTGAAAGAATAGGCTCTTGAATTTATACTGAAGCCTGAGAACATTAGAGAACATTAGAGATTGCCAGATTCAGAATACACTCATGAAAAGCAAAAATGATTAAAATAGTTCATATTCAAACTTTATAGATAAATGAGGTTGGGGAACACATATTGATGTAATTAAATAATTAAGTTGGCTAAATTAAAAGAAAAAAAATTATATATCATACTCAAAATAAAATATTTTTTAGAAAATTGCAGATATATTAAGTGACAATTAGACTGCTAGAATGAATTAATTATTAGCAATACAGACATAAGTACTTAGCGACCTTAGTATTTATAGACAAGAAGTGGTCTTAATGCACCTGTTTGTATCCTAACCCTGACTGATGGTTTCCTTAGTGGGATTTTTGGTTACTTTCTACCAGCAATTGAGAGTCATCTTGTGTTGGGTTGCTAATTATTATATTTCCACAGTTTGCCTTTTATTACTGAAGCCATTAGAGAAATGAAATCTAAAATCATCGACTTTGCTTGTTTTTAAAATTTCCTCTTTGAATTGGAATGATTGGAAACAGCAAATTATATCTCTTGGTTTTGTTTATGGAATATGTTTAGCTCTGTACAGTCTTTGATACCTTTCTAGGGAATGATTGAATTTCTCTTTCTCTATCCCCCAAGCTTTCCATAAATTATCCAGAAATTCTGGAATCTTATCCTGGGTGATTTTTTCTGGGATATTTCTTAATCGCAGGTTATTTCGTCTAGAGCGATTCTCCAGATCACCTACTTTTGTCTCCAAATCTTTAATTTTTTTTTCCATATGAATATGTTGATCTTTCATTAATTTCTCCTGGAATTCCAGACAGTTTATTTTTTCTTCAACCACAATTATTTTCTCCGTTAGGAATTTTACTTGATTTAGAATCTCCTCTGAGTTCTGATTTATTTGCTTCATTAATATATCTGATTGAGAATTTAGGCATCTCTCCAAAAACTCTTCCGAAATGTGATTACTCGCATAGTTTTCTGAACTGTTTAGTGTCTGATCTAATCTTGAAGTTGTTAAAACATCCTCTTCTGCCTTTTTTTTTTCTATCTGGTGAGAAAAAATTGATTACTTCTCTTCCTGTTTTAGGGTTTTTCTTATCCCTTTTTAAGATGGCTCTCTCCTGTATTTTAGAAGCCATCTCTGCAATAGGATTCAATTATGTAATTCTGATCTTTAACTGTTTCGCAAGAAAAATAGTAAGGAAACAATACCAGCAAAAAAAAAAGAACTTGCCAACTTATAATGGAGGAGGGAAAATAATGGTTGGGGTCTATATATAGCTTATACAGGCATTTGGGGTCAATCCACTCCTTACTAAAATATTAGCTCTGTTTGGCTATTGCCTTCCACTTTATGGCTTTATAGTGTGCTGTTCCGAGTGTTATTCAGTGCTGGTATGGCTCCTTCAGTGCACTCTATATTGCATCACATACAAGATGTACAAATAAATGCACTTATCTGCTGAAGTGGTGTCGCCGTTTTCCACTTGTCTTCCCCCTTTCCTCTGTATATTTTCTCCGTGCTGTTTCTCCCCGAGTCGCCAGGCACCCTCTCTCAGCTCCCTGCTCGCCGTTGGCGTTGCTGAGTATTATTCCGCGTTAGTCCTCTCCAAACTTCTCGCCACTCTCATCCACTTGCGACCTGCATAGCTCCGCCCTATCGAGCGCCCGTGCGTGGCGTACCAACGTCATCGCCGCGTGCCCCGGCTTAGAGCAAAGTCAGGAAACCATTCAATGAAGAATTTAAGGATATAATCATATTTTCAGATTTATCCTATCTCACTAGAATGCAAAGGAAAGCATTCGCTTCTGTTACAGAAATTCTGAGAGCCAAGAAGATCAAATATACATGGGGGTTTCCTACTACAATAAGAATATTCATAAATGATCATCTGGTAGTTCTAGACTCAGTAGACAAAGCTGTTACTTGGTTAAAAGATAAGAAGCTGACGCAATAGGATAAAGCAAGAGGGGAGGGAGGGTGAGGGGGTGGAGAGAAGGGAAGGAAAGTAAACGAGAGTTGCTATTTAGACAGAATTTGCTGTTTTTTTTTCTCTTATATAAGAAGTTACACTAAGAAAGGGTTTTGATGTAAATTGAAATAATAAAGGATGGAGGACACGTTAAGAAAGTATGTGAGATATCCACACGAATAAAGATGAGTATAGAATAAAATATTATTAATGCAGGAAAATCGAGTTAACACGTAGAATCAAGGGGAAATTGAATTTATGGATAGACACGTATATTATTAATGTTAGAAGTTAGAAATAAAGAGCAATGATAGAGACTAAATGAGGTACTTCACATTAATTACACTTACCTACAATAAGCAGACATCACGGTACATTTATGAATAGTATGTGTGTGCAATTTGGATTAACAGTAGAAAATAAATAAAAGGATATAGGCACAATTAGAAATTAAGTAAGAATAACACATGAATAAGGTTGAAATAGAAGAAAATATTAAACCATAGGTAAAGATTAAGATTTACTTTTTTTTTTCCCTCCTTTTTTCCACTCCACCACAATAGACCAACGTATTCCGCCCATAAGTTCTTAATAAAACTTAGTGAGTGCCTTGATAAGGCAACCAATTATGTTTAGAAGAAGGTCCCTTAAGATTAGAGACCACAGTAAAAAAGTTAGTATGATTGTGTGTGATTGGACAATGAGTATGAAAGGTTTAGCGCTACGGGTTTACAGAATTTTTCTGAGGAAAGGTCAAGAGCGAGAGAAACAGGATAGAATATGGTAAAATTCGCTACAATTAATATACAGGGCTTAAATATCCCACATAAGAGATTGGCTTTCAGAGATTATTTAATGACACAGAAAATCCAAGTATTCTTAATACAAGAGACGCATTGGATCTTAGGCGATAGTATAAGATGGTTCGGTAACAATTTTCCTCTAATAGTGACTTCCTCTAAGAAAGATGAAAAAAAAGCTGGTGTGGCTATATGTTTTTCCAAATCACTCCAAGTAGAAATTAAACATAAAGATATTGATATAGAGGGCAGATTTATAATATTGATTTGTGAAATTAATGGGGAATTGTATACAGTGGTGAAGGTATATTTACCGAATATAAATCCGATGAGACTGTTCTCTTATATATTGGAAAGAGTCGAAAGAGTAGCTATGGGAAGTGTGGTAATAGGGGGAGATTTTAATTGTGTTTTGGACATAGAACTGGATAAAACTAATAATAACAAGATTTTTGGGGATAAAAATAGCTTGTGAAATGCTAGTACCTTCCAAAATATAATTAAAAAAAACAATCTTTATGATATCTGGAGAGTCAAGAACCCAATGGCAAAAGATTATACATTTTACTCTTGGCCACATAATTCACACTCAAGAATCGACTTTTTCCTAGGAGACCCTAAAATAATAGATAAAGTAATATATATACGGATAAATATAATGATTTGGTCAGATCATAATATCGTTATAATGGATATAAAGGATGGGAAACATCCCTACCCTAGAACCACTTGGAAATTAGATGATTCAATATTATATAGCATCGAAAACCTGAATTTATTTAAAACATGGTCACATCATTTCTTGGAGGAAAACAAGCCAGAGGACACTTCAGAATTAAATACCTGGTGTACATATAAAGCCGCTATTAGAGGACAATGCATAAATATTAAGAGCAGAGTTAGGAAAAAGGAAGGATTGGGTCTATCAGAATTATATATTCAATTGTATAAAGTCTCCAGAGAATATAAATTAAATCCAAATAAAGAAGGACAATTAAAGATAGCTAATCTCAAACAAACTATCAAGAAAAAAATATCAGCAAACATAGAAAAGAAAATGATTGAATTCAAAATTAGATATTATTACCGACAAAATAAAGCAGACAAAATTTTATCAAATCAATTGAAAAAGAGACTGGAAGATAATCGTATAGATAAAATTGTCCATGAAGGCAATACTTATAGAGCCCCAAACGAAATTGGAGAGATATTTAATCAATTCTACAGATCACTCTATAATCTGCCAGATAGATCTACGGACGAATCCATAGATATATACATAAAAGATCTTGTACTACCAAAAATATCTACAGACCAGCTAGATTTAATAAATAAGGACATCTCCAAAGAAGAAGTTATAGATGCAATAAATAATTTAGCTAATTATAAAACTCCAGGACCTGACAGTTTTAGTAATAGGTTTTACAAATTAATGAAAGACATAATTGTTGAGCCATTAACAAGATCTTTTAATGAGGCTGTAAAAAAAGGAGCATTTCCACAAGAAATGCTAAGAGCTAACATCTTACCAATCCTGAAACCAGGCAAAATAGCAACAGATGTCAAAAGTTACAGACCGATTTCTTTGATAAATGTGGATGTCAAGATCTTTGCTACAATTATTGCAAAAAGACTAAAAATAGTTTTGCCTGGAATTATTAACTCAGACCAGGTTGGATACGTTCCTGGTAGAAACTCAGGAAATAATATCAGAAGGCTATTGGATTCAATGGATCTGTCTGACAAGACATGTAATCCCCTCCTGATCCTGTCATTAGACGCAGAAAAAGCGTTCGACAGGGTCAGTTGGGGATTCATGTTCAAAGCTCTGGAGGCTTTTAATATTAAAGGATGGGTATTGGATGCGATTGGTTCTCTGTACAAGAAGCCAGTGACAAGGTCCATAGGCCAAAATATCTGCTCAAACTGGTTTAGTTTGGTAAATGGTACAAGGCAAGGGTGCCCCCTGTTGCCAATTTTGTACGTTATAACAGTAGAAATCTTTGCCTCAAAACTTAGACAAAATATACTAATCAAGGGTCTACCAATTTCAAAAGGGGACCTAAAGATTTCTTTGTATGCGGACGATACTCTGTTATATGTTGCCGACCCAGAAAAATCCCTCTCACATGTGATAACAGAAATAGAACAATACAGTAAGGTATCTAATTACAAATTGAACCTCTTTAAATCCACTGCAATGTATAGGAATATATCTTCAGATAAGATAAATAAACTACAAAATAAATATAATTTTGCTCAACCAGAAGAATTTATCTATTTGGGGATAAGAATAAACAATAAATTAGAAAGAATTATGGAATCTAATTTTACACATCTTCTGAAAAACACAAATAAAGACTTAAAGGAATGGCGCCAGATAGAGATATCATGGTGGGGCAGAGTTAACACTCTGAGATATTATGTGCTCCCTAAGTGGATCTATTTATTCAGGATGTTGCCATTATCTATCCCCATATCCTGGATAAAAATTATTAAATCTTCTTTTTCCAATTTTGTGTGGAGGGGAAAAAAACCTAGAATCAAATTAAATACTATGAGCTGTAATATAGACAGAGGGGGTTTAGGCTTCCCAGACATTGAAACATTCTATGAAGCCGGAATAATCTATCATATCGCAATGCTACAAAGGGAGGTTTACTTAAAAGAGGCTTGGGGGAGGATAGAAACAGATTTATGCCAATCCAAAAACGTATCTAACATCATATGGAATATTAAAATATATGACTACTCATTATCATTTGTGCTGAATCAAATAATACCTATATGGGAAAAAATAAAAAATAAAGTAGATATTAAGAACAAGATTTTAGGTTTTCAAAATACAGAAAGTCTTGAAATAGATATTACTAATATCTCATTAAAAGTATGGAGAGATGTAAATATCAGGAAGGTCGATGACTTAATGTTGAATGGGGAGTTAAAGACTTTCGAGCTATTAACAAGGACATTTCTCCTCCCGAATAGAGAGGTCTTCTCTTATTTGAGAGTTAGGAATTATTTGAAACATATTTTTATAAATAGCGGAGAACTATATAACATGTTAAAAGTGATATTCACCAAAAAAGACTCAAAAAACCTTTTTGCTAAATGTACAAAATTATGCGATACAATAAAAACAGAGAACCACCCAACGGCAATAAAAAGCTGGGAAAAAATTCTGAAATGCTCTATAGACTTAGAAGAATGGTTCGCTGCTATATCTAAAACAAACAAATATGTACATTGTCTCTCTTTGATGGAAACTCACTTTAAAGTGATTAATAACTGGTATCTGGTCCCCTCAAAAATATCAAAAATGTTTAATAATAATAACGATTTTTGCTGGAGGTGTGGCAAAGAGAAAGGAGACTATCTTCACATTTGGTGGAGCTGCAAAAGTGTAACTCCCCTATGGTTTATGACTCACTATTATACAGTTTAAATGGAATAGGAATAAAAGTCACTCCAGACATGATGTTACTACATATAAGGTGGCCTGTTCTTAGCAGAATGAACCAAATGTTGACAACACATTGCCTAATAGCAGCGAAGATCATTATTGCTAGGAACTGGAAAAAGACACAAATTTTCTCAAAGACACAGCTTATTCAGCAACTAAAATATCAGATTCAAATAGGGATGAATAAAATTAAAAACCAATATAAAGAGCCTGACAAGTGGGAAAATTGGCTCATAAATTTGGAGAAAATGGAGACCTAATTGATGCCATAAAATATAGAAAAAAGAAAGGAGGAAGAAAGGGGGAGAGAGGAGGAAAAAAGAGAAAAAAGAGGGGAAGGAAGTAAAGGAAGAAAAAAGAAAAGAAAAATAGATAGATAGAAAGGGTACAAGAAAGAGGGAAAAAAAGAAGGGACGAGAAGGAAAAAAAAAAGAAAAAAGAAAACAAATAAATAATAGAATAAAATAGTAGATATTTCCTCAAAAAGAAAAAAAAGTAGCTACAAAGTACTGTGTGAATGTGGGTATGAATGTAGTTAGGATGTTTTTTCTTTTGTTTTTGGTAGTTTTTCCCTTTTCTTTTTTTCGCCTTTCTTTTTTTCCCCCAATGAATAACAACGGGCAACAGAAAAATACGAGAAATAGGACAGAGAGAGGTAAAGGGAAGGAGAGAGGGGATGAAAGAGAAAATGGAAATTCTCAATGGGGTTCATACAGCTAACATATTTTTAATGGAGGATTAAGTAGTTAGAGACGAGCCAGCAAATGTTCATGATGACCAATATACCTGGCCATATATGACGATATATCTGAATTTATAAAGAGGCAGGTATAGTCTGAAACGAAAGAAGAGAAAAAAAAAAATCTAAAATCATTATATATGGATTTGGAAAATGTGCAGAATTACGGTCATCGGCAGTAAAATGACATACTGGAGATTTTTCCAAACTCATGTGGTAAGTTGGTCAGTTGAAAAATGCAACACACTGCTCAGTCTGTGAGCCTAATAAGGAATGACTTATAGATTACATCCATTATTATTTAAATTGCTTTCCAATCCATCATACTTGGTTATGTCTCAATTACAATTTTACAATTAATAATTTACCATATTTTTCGCTCCATAAGACCCACCTGACAATAAAACGCACCTAGTTTTTGGAGGAGGAAAATAAGAAAAAAAAATATTCTGAATCAAATGGTATACTAAACTATTAATTAAACTATATCAGAATAATATTTCCACCATTTAAAGTGAACAGCGGCATTAAGAACACTGGTACAGTTTACACAGTTACTAACACACAGATACATACAGAGATAAACACTGACACTCACAACTACACACACAGATACACATACCTACACACACACATACTGGCACACATATACACATACCTAAACATACACACTGACACACAAATTGCAGTTGACATTTTTAACCACCCCCTGTTTCCATACCATTTGCTGCAGGGAGGGGAATTCATGGGGCTGGCTGAGGCTGATGGGATGGGAGTCTGCCTACAGAGCTCTTTCTCCTCCCTTCTCCTCTCTCAAAGTGCCCTCAGTCCTTCCAGCCTGTGCGGTCAGTAAGCTGGGAGGAAGTAACAGATAGTCACTTCCTCCCAGCACTCTCTGCTCAGGAGGGGCCCGGTATCAGCTCTCTGCAGCCTTCCCTCATCCATACTGCATGATCTCAGTATACATTCGCTCCATAAGATGCACAGGCATTTCCCCTTACTTTTGAGAAGGAAAAAAGTACATTTTATGGAGCGAAAAATACGGTAATTAATTGTAAGTAATTGTAAATCTCTTCTGTAGCCAGGTTTTTACCTTTAGCACACATTTTAAATGAATAATCTTCTCTTCTAATTATTCAGAGCAGATAGTGTAGTATTCCATAAAAATATAAATAGTAAAACTAATGTTCCTTATGCAAATTTAGTAAAATTCACATAATGTTATCATCGAAAATATTCATAAACCACGTTATTCCTCTCGTTTTCCTGTAAACGTTACAGAGTTTGACAGATGGGTAGTTACTGTTGCATTTTTTTTCTTCAGTCGTGCTAAAATGTCACTCTTAAAAAAAAAAAAAGTAGTAATGCACTAAAATGAAGAAATAGGTCTGGAGCAAAATCTTTCAAACATAGTTTAGTTTATTCTAATTATGACAGATTCATAATGGCTCCCAAAAGGAATATAACAGATTTAAGATTTAAAGTGCTTCATATCCGTGGCAACTGTCTAATACCCAAGCCAGATGGCTAAGAAACAAATGCTGTCAACTCGAGTACCTTTTCTGAATTATCTGCTAGGTTTGGACATGCGGTAGAATATAGAAGATGGTACAGCAAGTTTTCGGATTACAACATCTTTATTGAAATGCTTGTTTACCTAATGATTGAGTAAAATTGTGACAGGTGTCTTGATTCAGCAGTGTATTTATTTCAACAAAGCACTAGATGTCAGGGAAAATATTTCACATCCATACACCCATAGGGTCAACTTCTAACAATGAATATCTGTTTGGTATTCGAAAGGGAAGTTTTAACAAGATTCTAATGGTTCATTATTTATTTGCTTACATCTTATGGGATGCATTTAATAGTTGTTAGAAAAACAAGAGGCACACAAAATTATGCCATGTTGAAAAGTCCCAAAAAATGATATTTAGAAAAGCAGGTCAAATTTACAATTGTTTGCTCCCCTAGTCACTTGCTGTGTAAGAAACTTTTTTTAACAGAAGTCAGACAAATAATGGCAAAAACATGTATGCCAATATAACAGTTGTGCAAAGTTGCCAACTCAAAGCAAATTGACAATCAAATCAGATATGTCTAAAAGGCTTGTAAGTAGTGATGTACCGAACTGTCCGCCGGCGAACAGTTCCTGGCGAAATTAGCGTGTTCGCGTTCGCCGCGGCGGGCGGACACATGCGCAGTTCGATCCGCCCCCTATTCGTCATCATTGGGCAAACTTTGACACTGTGCCTCTCGGTCAGCAGACACATTCCAGCCAATCAGCAGCACTCCCTCCCTTCCACACCCTCCAACCTCCCTCCCAGCATCCATTTTCGATTCATTCTGAAGCTGCATGCTTAGTGAGAGGAGGGAAAGTTTAGCTGCTGCTGATTAGATAGGGGAATTGATAGCTAGGCTAGGGTATTCAGTGTCCACTACAATCCTGAAGGACTCATCTGATCTCTGCTGTAAGGACAGCACCCCAAAAAGCCATTTTTAGGGCTATAACATCAGGCTGCTTTTTTTTTTCCTGTGTAATGTAATTGCAGGTGCCAGCTTCTGTGTGAGGTTCACATTGAATACTGTGCCTATTTGCCCAGTGCCACCACTCATATCTGTTTTAACAATTGGTTAAGCTTTAGATTTAAAATAAATAAAAAATTTTCACTGTAATAGAAGAGCAGTTGCCTGCCTGCCAGCTTCTGTGTCAGGTTGGATGCCTTGCCCATTTGCACAGTCAGTGCCACCACTCATATCTGTTTTAACAATTGGTTAAGCTTTAGATTTTAAATAAATAATTTGTTTTCACTGTAATAGAAGAGCAGTTGCCTGCCTGCCAGGTTCTGTGTGAGGTTCACATTGGATACTGTGCCCACTAGCCCAGTGCCACCACTCATATCTGTTTTAACAATTGGTTAAGCTTTAGATTTAAAATAAATATTTTTTTTTCACTGTAATAGAGCAGTTAGTTGTCTGCAAGCGTCTGTGTTTCAGGCCTACTTCAGCGTGTGCTCTGCAGACCTGTGCCAGCGTGCTTTGACAGTTGCCACTCATATCTTGTGTCTCCATAGCGTGCTTTTACAACCAAAATTTTGTTTCCACTTTAATAGAAGAGCAGTTGCCTGCCTGCCAGCTTCTGTGTGAGGTTCACATTGGATACTGTGCCTACTTGCCCAGTGCCACCACTCATATCTGTTTTAACAATTGGTTAAGCTTTACATTTAAAATAAATAATTTGTTTTCACTGTAATAGAAGAGCAGTTGCCTGCCTGCCAGCTTCTGTGTCAGGTTGGATGCCTTGCCCATTTGCACAGTCAGTGCCACCACTCATATCTGTTTTAACAATAGCTTAAGCTTTAGATTTTAAAGAAATCATTTTTTTTCACTGTAATAGAAGATCAGTTAGTTGTCTGCAAGCATCTGGGTGTCAGGCCTACTTCAGCGTGTGCTCTGTAGACCTGTTCCAGCGTGCTTTGACAGTTGCCAATCATATTTGGTGTCTCTATAGCGTGCTTTTAAAACCAAAATTAGTTTTTCACTGTTATAGATTGACTAGCAGTTACTTGTCTTCAAGCGGGTGTCTCAGGCCTACAGTGTGTGCTTTGCAGAACTGTTCCAGTGCACATTGCCAACCATATCTGGTGTCTCTATAGCGTGCTTTTAAAACCAAAATTAGTTTTTCACTGTTATAGATTGACTAGCAGTTACTTGTCTTCAAGCGGGTGTCTCAGGCCTACAGTGTGTGCTCTGCAGAACTGTTCCAGTGCACATTGCCAACCATATCTGGTGTCTCTATAGCGTGCTTTTAAAACCAAAATTAGTTTTTCACTGTTATAGATTGACTAGCAGTTACTTGTCTTCAAGCGGGTGTCTCAGGCCTACAGTGTGTGCTCTGCAGAACTGTTCCAGTGCACATTGCCAACCATATCTGGTGTCTCTATAGCGTGCTTTTAAAACCAAAATTAGTTTTTCACTGTTATAGATTGACTAGCAGTTACTTGTCTTCAAGCGGGTGTCTCAGGCCTACAGTGTGTGCTCTGCAGAACTGTTACAGTTCACATTGCCAATCATATCTGGTCTCACAGTAGCTTGCACGCATAGTACCACTAATCCCCCAAAAAAATGACAGGCAGAGGCAGGCCACCCCGCAGGGGCCGTCGTGGTCGTGGTGCTGTGATTCCCTTTTGCCCTAGAATAATGCCCAGTTTTCAGAAGCCACGTACCCTGAACTTGAAAAGTTCTGAGGACTTAGTTGACTGGCTAACACAGGACACCCAATCTTGTACAACCTCCGCTCGGAACTTTGACGCACCATCCTCATCCAGCTTAGCTTCAGGCACCTCTCAAGATAGCACTCACCCGCCTGCCGCCACCACCAAAACTAGCACCACAGCCGCTTTACTTGGTATGTCAGAGGAGTTATTCACACACCCGTTTGAAGAAATGAGTGATGCGCAACCATTATTGCTAGAGGATGTAGATAACAGGGATATCTCTCAGGCAGGCAGCATTAAACACATGGAGGTACGGTGTGATGATGATGATGTTGTACCCGCTGCTGCTTCCTTTTCTGAGTTGTCAGATACAAGCGAAGCGGTTGATGATGACGATGCGTCCATGGATGTCACGTGGGTGCCCGCTCGGCAAGAAGAAGAACAGGGCGAAAGTTCAGATGGGGAGACAGAGAGGAGGAGGAGACGAGTTGGAAGCAGGGGGGGGTCGTCGCAAGGAGCTAGTGGCACAGTCAGACAGCATGCATCGGCACCCAGGGTCAGCCCGACAGCACGCCAATCAACGCATGCTGTGTCCACCACCAGAATGCCGTCATTGCAGAGCTCAGCAGTGTGGCATTTTTTTTGTGTGTCTGCCTCGGACAACAGCGATGCCATTTGCAACCTGTGCCAAAGGAAACTGAGTCGTGGGAGGTCCAACACCCACCTAGGTACAACTGCTTTGCGTAGGCACATGATCTCACATCACAAACGCCTATGGGATCAACACATGAGTACAAGCAGCACGTCTACTCTAAGCCGCCATCCTCCTCCTGGTCCAGCATCTTCAGCCACGTCAACCACTGCTGTCCTTCTTGCCCCCTCTCAACCATCCGCCACTCCGTCTCCCGCCTTGAGCAGTTCCCGCTCATCTGCCCACAGTCATGTGTCTGTCAAGGACATGTTTGAGCGTAAGAAGCCAATGTCACCAAGTCACCCCCTTGCCCAGCGTCTGACAGCTGGCTTGTCCGAACTATTAGCCCGCCAGCTTTTACCATACAATCTGGTTGAGTCTGAGGCGTTCAAAAAATGTGTAGCTATTGGGACACCGCAGTGGAAGGTACCCGGCCGGAATTTCTTTTCACAAAAGGCAATCCCCAACTTGTACTCGATTGTGCAAAATGAAGTCATGGCATGTCTGGCACACAGTGTTGGGGCAAGGGTCCATCTGACCACTGATACCTGGTCTGCAAAGCATGGTCAGGGCAGGTATATCACCTACACTGCGCATTGGGTAAACCTGCTGACGGCTGACAAGCAAGGAATGCGTGGCATTGCAGAGGAGTTGGTGACACCGCCACGAATTGCAGGCAGTCCTGCTGCCACCTCCTCTACTCCATCCGCTTCCATAACGTCCTTGGCTGAGTCCTCTTGTGCCGCTGCTTCTTGCTCCACATCAACGGCACCCCCCCGCTCCCCAGGTACTATTCCACATCCCGGATACGGCAGTGTCACGCCGTCTTGGGTTTGACTTGCTTGAAAGCAGAGAGTCACACCGGACAAGCACTCCTGTCCGCCCTGAACGCACAGGTGGAAAAGTGGCTTACTCCGCAGCAACTGGATATCGGCAAAGTGGTGTGTGACAACGGAAAAAATTTGATAGCGGCATTGAAGTTGGGCAAGTTGACACATGTGCCGTGCATGGCACATGTGTGTAATCTGATCGTACAACGCTTTGTGCATAAGTACACAGGCTTACAGGACGTCCTGAAGCAGGCCAGGAAGGTGTGTGGCCATTTCAGGCATTCCTACACGGCCATGGCTCACTTTGCCGATATCCAGCGGCGAAACAACATGCCAGTGAGGCGCTTGATTTGCGACAGCCCTACACGTTGGAATTCAACACTCCTAATGTTCGACCGCCTGCTCCAACAAGAAAAAGCTGTTAATGAATATTTATATGACCGGGGTGCTAGGACAGCCTCTGGGGAGCTGGGAATTTTTTTGCCACGTTACTGGACGCTCATGCGCAATGCCTGTAGGCTCATGCGTCCTTTTGAGGAGGTGACAAACCTAGTCAGTCGCACCGAAGGCACCATCAGCGACATCATACCATTTGTTTTCTTCATGGAGCGTGCCCTGCGAAGAGTGCTGGATCAGGCTGTAGATGAGCGTGAAGAGGAAGAGTTGTGGTCACCATCACCACCAGAAACAGCCTTATTAGCATCGCTTGCTGGACCTGCGGCAACGCTGGAAGAGGATTGTGAGGAAGAGGAGTCAGATGAGGATTGTATCTTTGAGGAGGAGGAGGAGGAGCAAGACCAAACACAACAGGCATCCCAGGGTGCTCGTTGTCACCTATCTGGTACCCGTGGTGTTGTACGTGGCTGGGGGGAAGAACATACCTTCAATGACATCAGTGAGGAGGAGGAACGGGAAATGAGTAGCTCGGCATCCAACCTTGTGCAAATGGGGTCTTTCATGCTGTCCTGCCTGTTGAGGGACCCTCGTATAAAAAGGCTGAAGGAGAACGACCTGTACTGGGTGTCCACGCTACTAGACCCCCGGTATAAGCAGAAAGTGGCGGAAATGTTACCGAATTACAACAAGTCGGAAAGTATGCAGCATTTGCAAAATAAATTAAAAAGTATGCTTTACACAGCGTATAAGGGTGATGTCACAGCACAACGGGAATCTAACAGGGGGAGAGGTGGAAGTCATCCTCCTCCTCCTCCTCCCACGACCACGCCGGCAAGGACAGGACGCTTTAAAGACGTGTTGTTGATGGAGGACATGCGGACCTTTTTAAGTCCTATGCATCGCCACAGCCCTTCGGGATCCACCCTCCGAGAGCGACTCGACCGACAGGTAGCAGACTACCTCGCCTTAACTGCAGATATCGACACTCTGAGGAGCGATGAACCCATTGACTACTGGGTGTGCAGGCTTGACCTGTGGCCTGAGCTATCCCAATTTGCGATAGAACTTCAGTGCAGAAGGAGGTATTGTCACTGAGAAGAGAAGTCGCCTAGGTCAAAAAAGTCTAGATTACCTCACCTTTATTAAGATGAATGAGGGATGGATCCCGAAGGGACTGACACTGGGCGATACATTCGCTTAAAAAAAGCCTGACGAGATGAGCTGCCTTGGGCTAAAAATGGTCCACACGCTGCTGTATTTTAGCTCGGAATGACGTTTGACTTGCGTGACTTATCCGCCACCAACTAGGGTTCAAGCCGCCATGTTTTAGGGCACTTTCTGCCTGTGAAACAAACATCAATTTTTCTGGCCGCTGCTACAGCAGCGGCTGCAACAATACCAAATTTTTCAGGCATGTGTACATGCCTAATTTTTAGGCCCACTGGTGCAGCACTGTGGCTTCAAAAACCAAACCAAAAATTAAAATCCTCCAAGATGGCACCAATATACCAGTGGTCTAAGCATCTTCCCACCTTGGCCTAAAAAGGGGAGGTGATTCAACAATTAAAAATCTCTGCCATTTACACGTCCACTGATAGGAGACGCGGAAGGTATTAAACTGATATGAACAATACTCCACTCCTTTCAGTAGGTCCGTCCCATTGTGATTTATGCCCCCCACCCACCGCGCAGGGGTGGGGGCCGAGGGGGGGAGGACAGTAGGTCACCCCATTGTGATTTATGGCCCCCACCCACCGCGCAGGGGTTGGGGAGGACAGTAGCTCCCCCCAGTGTGTATCAGGGGCTTTGAGGACAGGTGTCAATCCATACCTGCCAAGTGACCCTATGTAGGGGGAACAGTCCCTATTCTGCTCTGTGTCAGTGTGTATCAGGGCTGGGCTTTGAGGACAGGTGTCAATCCATACCTGCCAAGTGACCCTATGTAGGGGGAACAGTCCCTATTCTGCTCTGTGTCAGTGTGTATCAGGGGTTTTGAGGACAGGTGTCAATCCATATCTGCCAAGTGACCCTATGTAGGAGGAACAGTCCCTATTCTGCTCTGTGTCAGTGTGTATCAGGGCTGGGCTTTGAGGACAGGTGTCAATCCATATCTGCCAAGTGACCCTATGTAGGGGGAACAGTCCCTATTCTGCTCTGTGTCAGTGTGTATCAGGGGTTTTGAGGACAGGTGTCAATCCATATCTGCCAAGTGACCCTATGTAGGGGGAACAGTCTCTATTCTGCTCTGTGTCAGTGTGTATCAGGGCTGGGCTTTGAGGACAGGTGTCAATGTTAGGTGATTTCTGCCCTTTATGGATTAAAAGCAGACTCTGCATCAACTGTGCAATTTTCCATGGGAGTTTTGCCATGGATCCCCCTCTGGCATGCCACAGTCCAGGTGTTAGTCCCCTTGAAACAACTTTTCCATCACTATTGTGGCCAGAAAGTGTCCCTGTTGTTTTTAAAATTCGCCTGCCCATTGAAGTCAATGGCGGTTCGCCGGTTCGCGAACATTTGCGGAAGTTCGCGTTCGCCGCTCGCGAACCGAAAATTTCGGGTTCGCGACAAAACTACTTGTAAGCCACAAATGTGGCAGAAGGTCAAGGATGCAGCCAAAATAGTGTACATCACCTAGAGATGATGAAATAGATGTAAATGATGGATTAACAGTAAAAGAAGTATTACGAATTTGATGGGTCAATTACATACTTATATGAAATCAATCAGAGGTGGACTACATCAATGATAACCTTTAACACTTGGGATGAGAAACTGCAGACATATGTTAGGCATTCATTGTGTAGTGTTAGGCTTAGAATTAGGCAGCATGGGTTATCTTAAACAAATGCTTGTTCCTGAAAATGCTTTATTTGACTTTGATGAGGAGAAAGATCCAGGGAATTGGAATCCATTGGAATAGGCTGCCAAAAAAATGTGTCACACAGGCAATGTACCACCTTCCAAAATGAGGTGAGTTGCGCACCACATGTGTACAAATGTACCTCTCAAGCTGCACACCTTAGAGGCCAGATGGAGCATGCCCCATGTGGTGGAGAGAGACTGTATTGAATTACCATCAAAGCATTGTTTTAACCCTGTGTTTCATAGTGCACATTAGACTTTCAATATTAACAAGAAAAATGCAATGTTTTGCTTTTATTTGTGAAAATCCTGAGTGCACCACATTTTGGTGCTGAAAGTTAGAGTATCTGTCTTTTTTAAAAATATGATTTGCTAAATTTGTTATTGTTTTTTAAACTTGAAAACTGCCAGTAGTCACTAAATTTTAGCAACTGCCATTTTACAGATTACAAACATGTCATTAAATGATTGAAATAGGGTATTGAGCCTGATATTGGCAAACATTACCATAGACATAATTAAACATGTAAAGAAAAAAGGACCAGCGCTTTCTATCTAAACAACACACAACAAAAATAAATAAAATTGTGGCAGCACACCTAAAAATAGGGCTCTCTTACAGGCCCTATAACTTAAATAGTAGAAATAGATAAAGGAAAGTTAGCGCCACTAAAATATAAAGGTAGTATACTACTATCACATATGACATAGCAGGAAACATATACACAATAGCTAAAAAGTCCAGAGTAAAAATTCTATGAGGTGGATAAATCCAAAATAAAAACATGTCTGTTGAAGATGGTACAATCTTGATAGAAGGTATATTCCTCAATGTGATATAAATAAATCCTTGAAGTTCATATGAAATAGATAAAAATGCCAACTAATGGTGCAGTTTGCCCCAAATAGGGGCTAGATACAGTATAGAAAATGTATACTCACATTTGATTGAGCAGGTTAACTGCTCAATGAATACAGCTTGAGTGGTATAATCTCCACCTAGGATTCTTTGTGGTTTTTAATATAACAGTATTCTTTTAATAAAGGTATTTTTGCCACTTTCTGTTTGTGAGTTAGCCATTTTACTTTTTTTAACATCATTTTTATATACTTCTTTTATTGCTATTATCACTATCCTTTTTGCCTGGTACCAGGAGTTTTTAACTATCCAGAGAGGAAATTATTCCAAAGAATCCTAGGTGGGGATTATACAACTCAAGCTGTATTCATTGAGCAGTTAGCTTGCTCATTCAAATGTGAGTAACCACTTGTTATTTTATCATCTCACCCCTGGTTTTTATACTTTAAGCACTATTGCTGTTTCTTTTTATTTATTTTTATATGGTTCCTCAATCTAGCAAGACTACATAGACTTCACATATCCTATAAGTGGGGATTGTACCACTGTACGCTATCAACACTAGAGCTAAGTAGATAGCCCTATCAAACATGAGTAGGACCATATAGATTTTCTATAATGTATTTAGCCCCTATTTGGGACACACTGCACCATTAGTTGTCATCTTTATCTATTTCATATGAACTTCAAAGATTTATTCATATCACATTTAGGAATACACCTACTATCAAGATTGTACCATCTTCCACATACAGGTTTTCATTTTGGATTTATCCACCTCATAGGCTTTTTAGCTATTGTGTATATAATTTCTGCTATTCCAGCTTGTCATATGTGATAGTAGTATACTACATTTATATTTTAGTGGCACTACCTTTCCTTTATCTGTTTCTAATAATTAAACATAGTCTAGATAGGGATATATGTAAATGGATATTATTGGCACCCAGACCACTTCATGTCATTGAAGTGGTCTGGGTAAAGTGCCCACATTGCACTTAGTGCTGCAATGCAAAACAGATTTCGAGTAACTACAATGTTTACATTGCAGCACGAAAGACCGCCACTAGAGGCGCGTCCAGAATGCGAACAGATTTTTAGTCCGCTAACTGGCATTGGATGTCCTTACGCTTTGTATGAGGACATCTAGCATTAACTATTTCCCCATAGAAAAGCTTTGACTCCATGCTTTCCTATGGAGAGGCCTAATGCGTGCACTGCACTTGCACGTTAATTCCCCCCTTTGTCAAATGATGTCAGGGGAGGCAGAGCCCTGACCCAGCATCAAGGGACATTGGCGCTGGGATCAGGTAAGTAAATAAATGTTTTGTTTTTTTTGACAATCTTTATTTTTATTTTTGTCTTTCGCATTAGTATAATTAGACATTTAGTTAACAAAGTAGAGTAGAATAAATAGCAATAGCTTTTATGACATGTGAGAACAAGCATCGTACATGTAGGGGTTGATATTGGTGGTGGAGTGATAACCAATACTTTATAACGGTATCTGCGTGTGCACTACACTTCAGTGGCGCAGACCTATAGCGCAGCCAACCAGTTACGTTAGGCATAGTCAGTACAGTAATGGCACAGTGCGTATCTGTATCTCGTGGCCGCTGTTTCCATGGGTGTTAGTCGTTGTCTCTCTAGATACACGTCGTGGCACTGTATGGTGTCGGTGACTGGGTCGGTGCACTCTGGCCCCTGGGTGAGGACTGATGTTATAGCATGGTCTGCCGTCAAAAGTCTTGGGGCTAGTGTGTCGTGCCGGAGCAGGACGCATGTGAAACCACCTTTACTAAGGCCAATGCAAGTCATTGGTGTGTGGCGTTTTAGTAGGGTAAGTATGGTGAGTACAGCCCTCCTGGCAGTAGGTGGGTCTGATGTTTGTAATGTCGGATGTCAATTTGTGACTGTTGTCACGGCTGCTTACCACTATTTGGTTGCCTTCATAGGGACCGATTCTCAGTCGGTGGTAGGTTCGTCCGTCAGGGTGGTTAATAAATGTTTTTTAAGCCTTTATTCACTGTGGTGGATGGGTGTGAGGGGAGGGGCGGGGGCAGGAGATAGGGGGGAGGCAGAGGGAGCTATAGTGCCAGGAATACATCTTTGTGTTCCTGGCACTTTAGTATTACTTTAATTTTGCTATATACACACACACACAACAGATGAATCTTTTGTTGATATCAATATAATTATTTGGTAGAAATGTTTCTGAGTGTCAAATTTATGTTGCAAGTGGTAAGCAACATTTTACAACTTATTTAGAATTAATATAAGAAATAGGGACTTTTTCTTCCTTCTTTTTATTCAAAAACCTAAAATGATGTTTTAGAAGTATATAGATATAAAAGTATCTAAACATCTAAGTTTAAAAAGTATAAAACTATGTGGTTTAAAAATAAATATATCTTTACAAGATGTATCATGTTTTAATGTGTAAGGGGTATACAATGTTATTGAAGAGTTTAGAGAGGCTAGCAAGTTACTGAGACCTTGAGTGGGTTCTTCAAAGACTATATCCATTCACAGAGGACAGGCTGAATTTCAATTTTTCCTCCATGTCAAAATGCAAGTCCAAGTGTTCAATCTTCCCAGAGAAAAGCATTGTTTATAAGTCATTTCTCATGAGAATGCTATAATGGAACTTGATCACAGCAAATGACTATGCCATTAGGATCATACCACCAGTATTTTTCTTACCTTTTCAGTGTTTCAGTTGCCTAAGATTGTATCGAATGAATCAATAAGTGATTAAACCGCACTTTACATGGGTACATGCACTTGCAATTGGCACAGTTTATCTCTGCCTGCTGTTTACTTAAATATATTATAAATATGACAGGGCTATTTGTCAATTGTACAATTAGAATCTCGATATTCTTATTGGAAAAAATGAAAACAAAAAAAGAAAAAGAATAACTAATTTCTAGTAAAAATGGTGGCAATAAATAGAGCAGGATAATAAAGTAATACATATTTCAAATATTTGCTTTTAATTAAAGATTGTCAAAGACTGGAATTATAAGTGCTGTACATTTTTGTCGCTGGAATAAAGAGACACATTATCAAGAATGAGATTCTAACTAAACAAACAAAAAGTGCCCTAAAAAAAGAGACTTGTGTGGTGTGTAAAGGGATCCAATAAGGGGTTAACCCTATAATTGTATATAGATAAATAAAGGAATGTCCAAATGACCTAAAGTCAGGACACGATGAGGATCCCTAATTGATTAAAAATGTCCTATACAATTTCAACCTTTATTGGAAACATTAAGTAAGAGAGAAATAATAATAACCAAAATGAAATAATAAAAAAAAAAAAAGTAACCACAAAGTGACTGGCAGTAGGATGGGGGAGAGTGGGTAAGTAGCACTAGATGGGGGTAAATGAAGTAGAGGGGGTAGCTGTATATCTGTACAGAGCGATACTGTCTTCTACTTGCTATGTAGATTTGCTACTGTAACACTAGAGAAAGGTTGTAGCCTACAATGCATACAAAGTATCCTGTATGGCAGCCTTGTATCCTGTGTAGTAGGCTGTATAGGTTAACCAATGATCTAAAATAGATCCCAAAATGATATTACAGGCGTTAACATCTTAACCCAGCAAATAATAGACAAGTAGGAACGATAGCTAATAATCCTGTTGGAATAGGCTAGCCCTGTAGCAGCGACCATCTCCTCAATTGTTTGCACAGAGCTGTCTAATACACAATTTCTAGTACATACTAGTATACTCCTGTCTGTATAAAGGAGTCTTGTAAGAATAATAGTTACTGGAAAGTACTGTCTGGTAAGTGTACTCGTTTGCTTATATCTGAGTAAGTCGGTCATGCACGTCAGTATGCTCCTCTCTGTATAATTAAACTTGGTAAAAGTGATATCTCGACAGTACTGACTAGTGTTCAGACTCTATGCTCAAATCTGAGTAAGTCAATCTAGCACACCAACTGAAAGACATCCGAGAAATCTCCTCCCAATCACACCCTACATCTACATTGCTTCCTAATAAATATAGTTCAACTCCAAGCATGGTGGTATTGAAAAATGTCTCTTTTTGGCCTTAAATTTGAAATTCATTTTTAATGCACTTTGAATTCCTGACAATTCTCATTTTAGCATATAACTCTGTATGCACCCATGACTTCTAGTGATCCTGTATGCTGCTATACATAAGTGATTATGGTCATATTTATATACAGTCTTACAATAAAAAAAAAATGATGGCTGGGTGTAACCCTAACAACAGTTTAAATAATTGTTACATGATAAATGACAAATATTTCACGTAGTATTCAGAATCAGTTGGGTTTCCATTTCAATGCTTATTACTGCAAAACAATGCTAAACAATACTCCCCATTAATACTGCATCTTCTGGATAATATAATTTAGAACTGATGTAAGGTTCCGATGAGAGTGTAGTGAGGTACTAGAAATGGTATGCTGTAGGACAAGTTTCTTTTTCTAGTAGGCATGGCCACAAAGCCATAATTTTGCATTTCAATGTGTTAAAATACTAAGTGTCTCTAGCAAGTGCAATACTATTCATTAATGCACAAAGATTTACATAGTACAAGCAAATGCTAAAAACTATCCCATATTTTATTCCATTTTACTAAAAGCAATATAAATTGAAAGAAATATCATAAAATAAATGGACATTTCAAATTAAACAAATTTACTTTAGAATGTTCTTCTTTGGTCTCCAATTCCGAAGCAGAAATGTTGTGATCCTCAAACAAACATCCCAAAATTGGAAGGTTGGTCCATCCTACTGGCAGGTGGGTCTACAGGAGCTGTGGCAGTGGTGCGCTGTGATGCACAAATACTGCAAAATATGCAGGTTGGCTCTAGTCATGGTAGTACATGCACTAAGTGCTGTTAAAAGGTTCTGTTGATGGGCTGGATGCTCTTAATAAAAATTGCACCTTTTTAGTGCACATGCTGTGCTTTATTAGCAATTGGTCTCTGATGGCAAGACATCACCCTGAATTCAGGACAGCGGTGTGTTCCACTTGCTCTCTTTTTGAACTTATTACCATTGAACTAGATATACCTTTCTATATTCCTGATTTAACTGATCACTTACTTATTGTGATAGAAATTATATTTTCACATTGATGGATATATTTCATATTTTACACACAGAGGGTTGAGAGGGAAGAGTTTAATATTCATTAATTTCAGTGCCTTCCACAACTTCTATTTCATCAAACGTTCAATGAGTGTAACACATTTAGAAGCTCCTTATTATTCAGGACATTGTGAGATTTAAAGCTGAGAAAGCAACTTTCATTTCTTAATAATACCATTATCTAAGCGATTGATGAAATAAGGACATATTATACATAATTGTATTAGTTTATGTTTAAAGTACTAACATATCTCATACCCATTAACAATGAGATTGTAGAATTAGTATACTTTGTCATGTAAAAATAAACTCATGTCAACGCTCAACTTCTGAACAAAATTAAAGAACATATTCCAAAATGTTCAAGGGAAGCTTACTCTACAGACGATTTATGGCCATGATGACAATTCCAAACACTTAACTCTTCAGAAAGACATTTTTCAAAATAACAAATATAAGTTTTCACTTGTTAGTATTCTGCAAATGTGCAACATTTGACAGCATAAGCATTTTTCAGATAAGTAACTATTTCTAAACCTAGATTAAAACCTGAGAAATTTGTCAACAAAAAGAATGACTATTTGAAAAAAACAAAAAAACTATACCCATCAGAAAAAGTATTTTACGGAGTTCAAAAGATAGTCACTGCTTGTAATTTTTGTCCATTTCACCACTGAGAATTAAAAAAAGTAGATGAATGTTAAGAATGGAAATATGTCAATGCAATGTTGTAATGTATTTTACTTAATGACAGAAATGCCTTAAAATTTGTAATAAAACTTCATATTTGTAAGTATTTTAAAATGAAAAAAAATTTTGAGTTAATTTTATGCAACAAAATGCATAAATTACAGTGTAGACATTACTATAATAATGTCACAATAAGCAGAGCCTTTAAACATCCAAATAATATTTACTCAATGCGCATAATGTGTGTATATATATATATATATATATATATATATATATATATATGTATATGTAGAGATTGTAGCCGTATTAGTCCAGTGATGTAAAAAACAGATAAAATTCGTATCTTGTAATACCTTTTTTATTGGACTAACAGAATTTTTTAATGACAAGCTTTCGGGATAACCTCCCTTTCTCAAGTCTGAAGCATTTCTGAGCAAGACGACACATAGAATTCAAAGTTGAGTTGTGATATAGGGGTTGAGTTGTGATATAGCTATATAGTATTTTGTTAATTTTATAAATACATAGTTGTAAACAATTTCCACTCACCCACTAACCATTGAAGAGGGAAAATGAATGCCTGGTGAGTAGAAATTCAAACCTGGTGCGAGTATATTTTACCCCTTTCTACAGGATTTGTAATTTTAAACGTTGGTATATGTATTCTACAAATTGTTCATGGATGAAGCAAATAGTAATTTTCTGCCCAGATTTAATTTTGAAGGTATGGGACACAAAATCATATTTTTTAAATCTTTCAGCCAGTGTGTATCAGCTGTGGGTATGAGTGCTGCCAACCTTTATAAAGTTGATAGTGGGTACCACTATCAGTTTTGATGACTTTTTAAAAATTAGTTTTATTGTTTGTCATATTCAGCATGATAAAAGGTAACATGCTATTGCATGTAAAAACTTTGATTTAACTTTAAGATATACAAAAACGCAGATAAAACACCAGTGGGAAAGTAGGGAGTTTAATAGAATAAAAATACAATGTACCCTTTTTCACAAAAAAAATGTCAATATACAATATAGTAAAGACACACTTGTTATCTGCTTATAAAAGACTTAAAATAGTGCAATACAATTTATTGCACCATTAATACCAACTGTGTTATAACTCACTCACAGGTAACAGTTGATTGAAGTCAAAATAAAGATCAGTGCAGGGAATAATCGTTTCTCTTCACTCCCCCTTATGTCAGGTTCACATGTGGGGGAAATAAGCAAACACACTTACAAAATAAAAACAGATGAAATGGCACATCAAGAAGTTGTTGTAGGATTGATCTACACAGAAGTTTCACTCCATCCATAAAGCAATAAAAAGTTATCTGGGGCAATGCAGCATGCAAGCCCTATGCTTTTCTTTCAACTCAGAGGCACATGAGTCCAAACAGTCTATATGCCACAAATCCTTGCCGCCCATCTTTAAATGTCCAATTAGACACCTCCAGTGCCTTTAGTCACTAAGTGCATCTCCACTTTGGCACCGGAATATCTATCATTTTCACATGCAGTTACACATACAGCACAAAGCCTACCTATATCCGCCGTCTCAAACTGGCTTTGCATTCCTCTAGTTTCTCCTCACCTCCGATCTTATCAACGATCTATAAAGTCCATCATTCTACAGTGAGAAAGATTATTCAAATGTGGTATACATTAAAGACAGCGGCCAATCTTCCCAGGAGTGGACATCCCAGCAACTTCACCCCAGTGTAAGACTATGCAATGCTCAGATAAATTGCTAAAATCCCAAGAATTACATCTCAGATTCTACAGGCCTCAGCATGTTAAATGTTAAAGTTCATGACAGTACAATTAGAAAAGGACTGAACAAGTATGGTTTGTATGGAATGGTTGCCATGAGAAAACCTCTTCTCTCTAAAAAGAACATGGCAGCATGCTTAGGTTTGTAAAGTTGCATCTGAACAAACCACAAGACTTCTGTAACATGTCCTTTGGACAGATGAGACCAAAGTGGAGATGTTTGACCAAAGTGGAGATGTTTGGCCACTATGCACAAACAGCATCTTAGCACAAACACCTCATATCGACTTTCAAGCACAGGGATGGAGGGGTGATTATTTGTACTTACTTTGCAGCCACAGGACCTAGAAATCCTGAAGTCATTGAGTTGACCATTTATACCAAAGTATTCTAGAGTCAAATGTGAGGCCATGTGTCCAACAGCTAAAGCTTGGCTGAAATTGGGTCATGCAACATGACAATGATCCCAAGCATGCCAGCAAATCTACAACAGAATGGCTAAAAAATAAAATAATTGTTTTGCAATGGCCCAGTCAAAGTCCATACTTCAACCTGATTGAAATTCTGTGGTGAGATCTTAAGAGAAATGTGCCTAAGCATTTGCCAGCAAACAATGAAATGACTCAACGTTAAAGTTTTTCAAAAAACAATGATTTCAAATTATTACTACTAAAGGTGATTCTACAAGCTATTGAATCAAAAGGTGTATTTAGTTTTTCTCATATAATTTATCTACTTTGGCTTTATTTTAGTTAAAGGATGTTAAGGTTATTCTCCATAACACGCACACGAAGGATCTTAATGGATACACAAAGCCAGAGTTATTACAGGGTTTTAGAATGGCCGGACTTAACCCCTTAAGGACACATGACATGTGTGACATGTCATGATTCCCTTTTATTCCAGAAGTTTGGTCCTTAAGGGGTTAAAGGGACACTCCAGGCACCCAGACCACTTCTGCCCATTGGAGTGGTCTGGGTGCCAACTCCCACTACCCTTAACCCTGCAGCTGTAAATATTGCAGTTTTTATAAACTGCAATAATTACCTTGCAGGGTTAACTACTCCTATAGTGGCTGTCTACTAGACAGCCACTAGAGGGCACTTCCTGCGTCATAGCACAGATTTTCTGTGCATGCGCATTAGGTCTCCTCAGCCGGCAGGTGGGATCAGTCTCCCCTGCCGGCTGACGTAATGAAGAGGAGGAGCGGCGGCGATCCAAAACCACTGCCGAGGGTCATCGGTTTTCAGTTTTCACCCCTTCAGCAACCAGGGATGGGTGGTGGGAGGGAGAGGGGACAGATTGTTTTCCTGGCACTCGAGAGTCCCTTTAACATATGATTAAGTACAGCGAGAAGTATAGAATAGTCAGACAAGCCAAGGTCGGTATTGGAGACGGACAATAAAGAACAAAGCCAAGGGTCAAGGATACTAGAATAATGGATAAAGGGGAAACAAGTAAAAATCAGATACCAGAAAAGATATACTAAAAAAATGCACTCTCTGGCTATAAAAGAGCATGAAAATACAAGGACGTGATGTTAGAAGGAGGTGTAGATAGAGTTAAGTGAGAGCTGATAGGCTAGGGAACCAATTAGGGGATAAATAAAGCAATATAAATTGAGTGCTAGCCCAGATGTAACTATTACTTCCCCTTTAAGGGGTCAAATACAAGGAAGTTGCACACCCCGTAGCTTCTTGTTGTGTGTGTGTGTGTGTGTGTGTGTGTGTGTGTGTGTGTGTGTGTGTGTGTGTGTGTGTATATCCACGCGCATGCACCTGCGATGTGGGACGAATGTCAGCACACCGATGGAGAGGAGAGCCAACTACAGCATGGAAAGTGGCACCGGAGTGACCTGGGCTGAGAGGAGGCATGACAAAGGAGCACTATACGGTCGAGAAAAAAACAAAAACGTTTTCCTGACCCTATAGTGCTTAGATCCCCTGCCCCCTCTTACACTCCTTAAATAAATAGTTTAAAAACATATTTATTTCAGCATTGCGCGGTTCTGTCAGCTCTGACCCCAGCCCCATAGGGAAGTACTGGACCGGGTGAGATTGTCAATTCTGTTGAGGATGGAGGGGCAGAGGCAAACAATGCCCTAGGTAATCAACATCTCCTTATAGAAATAGAGATGATATCAATGCATCTCTGAGAAATGTTCAGCGTCTCCATATAGAAAGTGGAAATGCTGAACGTCAGCAGTGCACGTTGTGCAGCACTGACCCTGGCAGCACCTAAGTCTGAATGATTGCCCCTGGAGGTTTCCATCGGCAGGCAGCTATATGCTAAATGTTATTACAACTATCTACATAGGGTAAGTAGTGAAGTCTTTTGGCTTTTCAGCATCCCATGTTAAAATGTCAAACCATTTTAATACAACACTCAGTTAATGCTCCCAATCAATGAGCGTGGTCAGCATTGTCCTGCTTTGCTCTACAAACAAATTCACATTTTTACTGCTTGACATACAGCACCAGAGCACTCCTGGTACTTTAACCACTACAGCAAGCCACACAGGTCATGGATCTTAGAGTACTCCTTTAACCCTACTTTCTGCTACATAAATGAAGGTAGGGATATTGAAATTAATCTTGAGGTGTAAACATTTTCCTACAGAAATTAACAGTGCCAATAATACATGTTACTCTTGCCCCTGTTATGTACAAAACCAGCAAATAAATTAGTCAAAAAACTCAAGATGAACAAAAACATTACAGGCATCAAGCAATGGTGTGTTAAGGATATTATTAAGTCTGACTGCAGTTTAAGAACTTTGAAATTCTTTATCTATTAGTAACTACATTAGGTGAAAGCACAACACTCTAAACACTGAGTACAGACAGAGAATTATGAAGTCTTTGTGTCACCATAAATTCAGCAAATTACTTCTTGTCATCATATAAAGTATGTGTTTTTCTGCAAATGCCTACGCAAAGTGATTTGGAATATTACAAGTTCAAGTGGCTGTTTCTGTCATGATGATTTGTAGGTGAACTGGGTGTTTAGCTATTGTGAGTTCCTTTTCTTAGCCTGTTAAAGCTGTAGAAAAATAACATTCAGCAATACTTTATATACCACAAGCAATTTACATAAAACAGCCATTTAAGTAACTAAAATTGCTGTATGATTCATAGATTGTGGCATATTTGGTAAGAATGGTATAATTAAACTGTATGTACCAGTACAGAATTGACTGTTTTTAAGCTATAAAAAAAAAAAAAAAAAAAAACCACAAACAAACACATTCTATAGGTGATAAGTGAATTTTGCTAATATTCTCATATTCATGAATTATTATTATTACTGGGATTTCTTATATTAAAGGAATACCACCAGCAGTTTAGTTTTAATTAAATGTCGCAGTTATATATATATATATATATATATATATATATATTATTGGTAGTATCTATCTACATAATTGGGAATGTGACTGAATTATTGGTAGTATATATATATATATATATATATATATATATATATATATATATATATATATATATATATTATTTTCAAAGAACATGAACTAAAATATTATTTACTTGTATTTTGGTAAAGCAACAAATTGTAAATATGAAAGTAAAAAAATATTTTAGCACATTTGTTCACAAAACAAGATAAAGCACTTTTCTTCCTTGAGCACATTTCATTTACAATGTGATGCAAACAGAAATAACACAAATCAGTGTTATATTGAGCAATCCCACAGAGAAGTAGAACTGCACTGACATTTATACAGAGGGACAGACAGAGACAGACAGAACAGCAAAGCATGCCATTTATGAAAAATGTTGAGATATTCTGCAAATAATCTGATATCTAAAATAGAATATGCAGAAGGAAGAGTGAATAAGACAGACAGGAACAAGCTCTAAAACTGATACTTAACTTTCTAGTATAAAAAGGTGCTGGGACATGCATTATAAGTACAGTACGTAAAATCGAATATTTTATGTTCAATCAGTCATGCTTAAAATCCTAGAAAACGTATAAAAAATGTATAAAAATCCAAATATATCTATTATTGATAGTAGGCTGTTATGTGTACTAGTATAAAAAAAGGAATCAAAATGTGGTTCAGGGCTTAGACTCATTGATTAAGTTTTCATGCGTCTTATGGGTGCACTGGAATAACTACGTGAAGATATAGCCAAAATAAGACACACATATACGAATTGGAAGATATAGACAAGTGCAATTCGTTTCGGTCCGAATGTCCGAATTGCCGAAGTGCTGAGGTCTCGAAGTTCCGAAATTACCGAATTTCCGAAGTGTCGAAGTTCCGAAGTTCCGAACTGTCAAAGTGCCGAAGCACAGTATTGCCCAAGTACTAATATACTTACCCAGCCTGCGGCTGCTCACTGTTAAAATAAAAAAATTAAAAAAAAGTCCCCCTTCCCGAGCCCCCACCCGCGCTTTTAAACTAAAGGGGGACCAATTGCCCCCGCCGCCCCCACCCCTAAGTGGCAGGTGGGGGCCCTCAATTATAATAGGGGGTGACCTAATGTCCTCCCCCCCTGGCCCCCACCCCTGAGCGGTGGGTGGGGGCCTTGCAGTAAAATAAGGGGGGAACCTAATGTCCTCCCCCTTGCCCCCACCCCTAAGCGGTGGGAGAGGCCCTAAATACTAAGGGGGGGGACCTAATGTCCTCCCCCCTGGCCCCCACCCCTGAGCAGTGGGTGGGGGCCCTACAGTAAAATAAGGGGGGGGGCTAATGTCCTCCCCCCTGGCCCCCCTTTTTTTTTTAAACAGGGAGCAACCATAGGCTGCTCACTGTTTACTAGACATGCCCCTACTCACAGTTTAGCGAGTTGGGGCAAAATTTACTAATACGAAGTCATTTTTACTTAGTATTAGTAAATTTGTCTGAAAGACCAATTTAGGTCTTTCAGCCTTTTGGTAGATAACTCCCCAATACCGTGGGAATTAGGGAGTTATCTACTAAGCGGCTGCAATAGAAGTGCCGAAGTCCCGAAATGCCAAAGCTCCAAAGTCCCGAAATGCCAAAGCTCCAAAGTCCCGAAATGCCAAAGCTCCAAAGTCCCGAAATGCCAAAGCTCCAAAGTCCCGAAATGCCAAAGCTCCAAAGTCCCGAAATGCCAAAGCTCCAAAGTCCCGAAATGCCAAAGCTCCAAAGTCCCGAAATGCCAAAGCTCCAAAGTCCCGAAATGCCAAAGCTCCAAAGTGCTGAAATGCCAAAGCTCCAAAGTGCTGAAATGCCAAAGCTCCAAAGTGCTGAAATGCCAAAGCTCCAAAGTGCTGAAATGCCAAAGCTCCAAAGTGCTGAAATGCCAAAGCTCCGAAGTGCTGAAATGCCAAAGCTCCGAAGTGCTGAAATGCCAAAGCTCCGAAGTGCTGAAATGCCAAAGCTCCGAAGTGCTGAAATGCCAAAGCTCCGAAGTGCTGAAATGCCAAAGCTCCGAAGTGCTGAAATGCCAAAGCTCCGAAGTGCTGAAATGCCAAAGCTCCGAAGTGCTGAAATGCCAAAGCTCCGAAGTGCTGAAATGCCAAAGCTCCGAAGTGCTGAAATGCCAAAGCTCCGAAGTGCTGAAATGCCAAAGCTCCGAAGTGCTGAAATGCCAAAGCTCCGAAGTGCTGAAATGCCAAAGCTCCGAAGTGCTGAAATGCCAAAGCTCCGAAGTGCTGAAATGCCAAAGCTCCGAAGTGCTGAAATGCCAAAGCTCCGAAGTGCTGAAATGCCAAAGCTCCGAAGTGCTGAAATGCCAAAGCTCCGAAGTGCTGAAATGCCAAAGCTCCGAAGTGCTGAAATGCCAAAGCTCCGAAGTGCTGAAATGCCAAAGCTCCGAAGTGCTGAAATGCCAAAGCTCCGAAGTGCTGAAATGCCAAAGCTCCGAAGTGCTGAAATGCCAAAGCTCCGAAGTGCTGAAATGCCAAAGCTCCGAAGTGCTGAAATGCCGAAGTTCCAAAGTGTTGAAGTGCCGAATTGCAAAAGTCCCGAATTGCGAAAATTCCGAATTTTGGAATGCCGAACCGAACCGAAAATTTCCCCCATGCACATGCCTAGGAAGAGACCTAAGGAGACTATATATAAGTAGTAGATAATGTATAAACCAGTTATATGAGGAAAAAACATAGAAACATAGAATGTGACGGCAGATAAGAACCATTCGGCCCATCTAGTCTGCCCAGTTTTCTAAATACTTTCTGTGACGAAACCAATCTCGCCACATTGTATTGGAGGAGCCTGGTTGCCCGCCTGCTGCCTCTGGACTATGGACCGGCACCTAAAGGGTTAATTTTACTGTGCAGAAGGATTTATTTCTCCCTTTCTGCACAGCAGTTCGGTAGATTTCATCTACCGAACAAACAGCCGTTCACCAACCTCCCCAGAGCCGTGGGAAGCCGGCCGGCGTTGTTAATTGGCCACCCAGAAGCTGGAGTGTGCTGTCAATTTACCTCCCTGAAGCTGCGGTTAATTGCCTGTTAACTGTGTGTCCGCTGTTACACTTAGCGGCCGCTAGGTGGCGCTGTTCTGGAGCTCCCCGGGCAGCCAGCACTTTTCTGCCCGGCTTTCATGCATCAAAATCGGACACTTTTCCGTGCAGGCACTGCTGAACCTCCAGCCCCTGGTTCTCATTCGTATGAATTTGGTGAATGCAGGGAAATTCGGTATTTTATGTTTTATGTGAACTGTAGTAACCCAGATAGCCTGCCATGGAGCCTGTTCGTATAATTAAAGACTTTAGCTCCATGGCAATTAAAATGTATTCGGGTGGTCTGAGTTCCATTCACCTAATAATGTGCACCCAGACCTGAGCTATCTGGGGATATGTTACATGTCTGTGGTTTGTGTATAAAATGTGTCTGTATGTATTTTAAAGTGATAGTCTGTTTCTGTGTCACCATGTGCATAATGGAGTCTGGCCTTTGTCCTGGGAGATAATTGAATTACTTCATTAATTATCTCCAGGGCAGGGAGGAGGAAACCAAGATGGATTGTGGGAAAGTATTGTGGCTGTGTGTACGAAAATGATACATGTCTGTCTGCTGTTTCAGTCTTCCATCTGGTCCCCTAGGGGAGTGTCCACCAGGTGGGAGACCTGCATAAATACAGGGGCAGGTAGCCCTCAATAAACAGACCACTGCTTGACCCTCAACACGGAGCCTTGTCTCGTTCTTGGGGGGATTCACTGTATGCTGATAGGGACTGACTGCCAGGAGTGTAAGCCGCTTGGAAGCTTTTCCTGTTCGTCTGCTAGCAGCAATTCGTGAGGTTCCAGTTCGGGAGTTTGGAGTGCTACCTTATTCCCTTGTATGCAGTTCGGGAGTTTGGTGCATTCGCCTATATCCAATTCGTGAGTTTTGGTGCTTTTACAGTAGCTGTGCCTTTTTGTGAAAAGGGGATTATCGCCTAAACTGATTTTTCCCCTTTTATGCTGAAACGGTCTGTAACACTTTCATTAGTCCCTGGCCTTATCTTATAGTTAGGATAGCCTTATGCCTATCCCACGCATGCTTAAACTCCTTTACTGTGTTAACCTCTACCACTTCAGCTGGAAGGCTATTCCATTCATCCACTACCCTCTCAGTAAAGTAATACTTCCTGATATTTTTAAACCTTTGTCCCTCTAATTTAAGACTAGGTCCTCTTATTGTGGTAGTTTTTCTTCGTTTAAATATAGTCTCCTCCTTTACTGTGTTGATTCCCTTTATGTATTTAAATGTTTCTATCATATCCCCCCTGTCTCGTCTTTCCTCCAAGCTATACATGTTAAGATCCTTTAACCTTTCCTGGTAAGTTTTATCCTGCAATCCATGAACCAGTTTAGTAGCCCTTCTTTGAACTCTCTCTAAGGTATCAATATCCTTCTGAAGATAGGGTCTCCAGTACTGTGTACAGTACTCCAAGTGAGGTCTCACCAGTGTTCTGTACAATGGCATGAGCACTTCCCTCTTTCTACTGCTAATACCTCTCCCTATACAACCAAGCATTCTACTAGCATTTCCTGCTGCTCTATTACATTGTCTGCCTACCTTTAAGTCATCAGAAATAATCACCTCTAAATCCCTTTCCTCAGATGTTGAGGTTAGGACTCTATCAAATATTCTGTACTCTGCCCTTGGGTTTTTACGTCCAAGATGCATTATCTTGCACTTATCCACATTAAATGTCAGTTGCCACAACTCTGACCATTTTTCTAGTTTACCTAAATCATTTTCCATTTGGCTTATCCCTCCTGGAACATCAACCCTGTTACATATCTTAGTATAATCCGCAAAAAGACACACCTTACCATCAAGACCTTCTGCAATATCACTAATAAAAATATTAAAGAGAATGGGTCCAAGTACAGATCCCTGAGGTACCCCACTGGTGACAAGCCCAAGCTTCGAATATACTCCATTGACTACAACCCTCTGTTGCCTGTCACTCAGCCACTGCCTTACCCATTCAACAATATTGGAATCCAAACTCAAAGATTGTAGTTTATTGATAAGCCTTCTATGTGCAACAGTGTCAAAAGCCTTACTGAAATCTAGGTAAGCAATGTCTACTGCACCATCCTGATCTATAATTTTAGTTACCCAATCAAAAAAAAATCAATAAGATTAGTTTGGCATGATCTCCCTGAAGTAAACCCATGTTGTCTCTGGTCTTGAAATCCATGTGTTTTTAGATGTTCAACAATCCTATCCTTTAACATGGTTTCCATCACTTTCCCCACTACTGAAGTAAGGCTTACTGGCCTATAGTTGCCCGACTCCTCCCTATTACCTTTCTTGTGAATGGGCACAACATTCGCTAACTTCCAATCTTCTGGGACTACTCCTGTTATCAATGATTGGTTAAATAAATCTGTTAATGGTTTTGCTAGTACACCACTAAGCTCTTTTAATAGCTTTGGGTGTATACCATCAGGTCCCATTGACTTATTTGTCTTTACTTTTGACAGTTGAAATAGAACCTCTTCCTCTGTAAACTCACGTGTAATAAATGACTCATTTATCCTTTTTCTTAACTGAGGTCCCTTTCCTTCATTTTCATCTGTAAATACCGAACAAAAATATTCATTGAGGCAGTCAGCTAGACCTTTATCCTCATCTACATACCTTCCTTCTTTTGTTTTTAATCTAACTAATCCTTGTTTTACTTTTCTTTTCTCATTTATGTATCTAAAAAAAGTTGTCCCCCTTTAGTAGAAGATGAAAATGGAAATAAAGATGAAGAATATAGAAATAAATATAAATATGATCTAGATAAAAAGCGGAATATGGGACCTAGTGACAAATAATAATTAAGAATTATTATATATGAAAGACACAAAAAGATTATTAAAAAATCTAATAAAAATATAAAAATAAAAGTAAAATTATATATATATATATTTGTGCTCGGAATTTAATATGTAATGGATAGCATCTGAAAAGGAAAAGTTGGTTGTGGTGTGCCTAAACCAACCTACGAGTGGGCCTGTAAATAAAAGAGGGCCCACCAAGGAGAATTGTAATGCTAACTGGGTGTAGGTGGGTTGGGACAATCAACTGGATCGGCAGAGGTGAGTAGGGGCTGGGAGTTTAAGTAGGGGACTTACTCCTCCCACAAATTCAGGCCTAATGGCCTTTCTACTTGTGCTCAGAATTTAATACGTAATGGATAGTATCTGAAAAGGAAAAGTTGGTTGTGGTGTGCCAAAACCAATGTACGAGTGGGCCTGTAAATAAAAGAGGGCAAAAGAGAAGTTCGAGAAAAGACACTTTATTGCATTTTTAAATAACCAAGTTCCTGAAGGCTTGACAAAGCTCTCTTTCTAGTCGTGGTATATATGTATGGTATATGGAGGATTTCCATCGACCCAGTCTCTTGATGATGTGGACCTGGGTGTTTGTGCTAGAGGCTGACGAAGCAGCTCCTATGCGGAAGGAGTGCCCGGAGAATGAAGCCGCATTGTAACCCAGTTTGGATAGTAATGTTCTGACGTGTGCTGTGAATTTAGCCGTGGTGAGCGGGTGCCCTTGTAGCGATAAGAGCGGAGAGTCTGGTAAGTGCGCGTGATGGGTTGACCGTAGGTGGTCTAGCGCCTTGACCGGACACCAGGCATTATCGGTAGGAAAGAGAGGAATGATGGTGGGGTGCTGAGAGTTATTAGTTTTTATTGATGGGAGCGTAAGTACGTAGTGATCTTCCACTTTAGTGAGGTGTGAAGCTTTGAGGCTGTGCGTGATATCCCCTTGGCAAACAACGGTGAACTTTCTGGGTCTGAGAAAACCGTAGAAAGCAAGATAAATAGCAGATTTAATCACCAGGTTTGTGTTGGGATTGAACAGGGATTCCTCAAGGAGATTGCTGAGTGATCCAAAGATATGCCCATCTATAGGCAGTCTTGTAGTGGTGAGTGGAACAGAAACCTTTAATATACCTTTCAAGACCTTTTTAATGGGATATGATGACAAGAAGGGGGTATTGTTAGGAAAATTGGTGAGGCTATGGTGCTGAACCCTGGTGAGGTAAAGTTTGATGGTGTTGTGAGAAAGTTCAAGATGTAAGTGGCAGAAAGAGGCAAAAGCCACCATGGTTTGGGTAGAAAAGTCACCTCATAAACCAAATTCTGCAGTGAATGTATTAAAAATGGTAAGTGCCCTATTGTAGGAGATAGCTGTGTTAGGTGATAGTGCTTGGTGAGTGAGAGTCCTAGCGTGGTGCATTAGTGCGCTCAATCCAGGATTAGTTCGTGAAATCGTGGTGTCCTGGATGGCTGGTGGTGAGCCGTAGGGAGTGCCTGGAAGAATACCTGGAATTGAGAGTGAGAAAGAGCGTCAGCGGCTGTGTTGTGGATACCCGGGATGTGAAAACAAACTAAGTGAAACTGGACGGTTGCTGCCAGCCAGGTCAGCTTGCGAATCAGCCACATGATGGTAAGGGAAGATGAGCGCCCCTTGTTTATGATATCGCAAGCCGCCGAGTTGTTAGAATAGCATTTTACTGCCTTGCCGGACCAGAGATGACCCCAGCTGTATGCGGCCGCCACAATGGGATAAATTTCGAATAGGGCTGGGGTCTCCCTGAATCCTGGCAAGGCATCCGTATCAGCGGGCCAGTGACCCCTGAACCAGTGGTTCTCGAAGATGGCTGTGAAACCAGTGTTGGCTGCAGCGTCTGTGTGATTGATGGGTGAAGAACTGGAGAGAGGGGGGATAAACATGGAGATACTGTTCCAATCTGCCAAAAACTTCCCCCACATAGCTAAGTCAGCCTTGGCATGGGGGTCCAATGAAACTGGGCAAGAGTCCGGTACCCCGTGGAGCAGGCAAAGAAGCCTGGATATAAATGACTTTCCCTGCGGAATGATGTGCATGGTGAAGTTAAGGGATCCTAGAAGGGACTGAAGTTCCCTTCTGGTACAAACATCATTCCACAGGAACATGTCTATCTCCCCTCTCAAGCGGATCAGTTTGTCATGGGGAAGGCTGGCTAGGAGGGTATCAGGGTCTAGCTCTATCCCCAAAAAGGTTAGTTTAGTTGTGGGGCCGATAGTTTTTGATGGGGATAATTGTACATCAAGTGTGAAGAAAAGTGCTGAAGCACTACGGATAGCGGTGGGTGTTTGTGCCCCTGGTTCTATCAGTACGAAGTGGTCTAAGTAGTGGATGACAGAGTGACACCTGAGGACGTTTAGAAGCAACCAGCATAGAGTCTCAGCGGAAATATCAAACAGTTTGGGGCTACTTCGAGAACCGAAAGGGAGTCGTGTGGAAAAGTGGCATTTGCACAGTGTTAAATGGCAAGAAAAGTACTAGAGTGAGTGGTGCATGGGTAGTAATTTAAAAGCATTTGTGATGTCTGTTTTGCTGAGCCAGGGGTGACTACCAGTTGAGATAATGGATTGTATGGTGTTTTCAATTGTTATGTACTGAAGTGAGAATTCGTCTGCGGATATGAGTGCGTTAATGCTGGGAACAAAAGAGGAGTGCGGTGCCGATAAATCGATAATTAGCCGTTTTTTATTTGTAGGATATTCTTCAACCATATAGACCTGTGGTGGCTATTAAAAGGAATAAAACTATTGCAATACACTTGTAAACGTCTTTGATTGTATTTTTCCATATATATATATATATATATATATATATATATATATATATAGATCTAAAAACTTAATTTGTTCTTTGGACTGCGAAAAAGTACAATTGAGGTGGTATGGGTTATTGTTCAAGTACATTTTGAATTCTTCTAATGACTGTAGGTCTCCTCTCCATATAAAAAAAAACAAAAAAACGATCGTCAATATATCTATGCCACAGGAACAGTTTTGCGCCAAATGGGCAGTGGTCCCATATGAACTCGTCTTCCCACTTGCCCATAAATAGGTTAGCATAGCTTGGCGCAAAACGTGTTCCCATGGCCATACCTTCTGTTTGTAGATAAAAATGTCCTTCAGACCAAAAGTAATTGTGAGTTAAAATAAAGGCTATACATTGGATTAAAAAGTCAATTTGGTAATTCTTTAATTGTGAGTAGACTGCCAAAGAATATTGGATGGCCTCACATCCTTGCAAGTGCTCGATGACCGTATAGAGCGAGGTAACATCAGCCATGACTTAAAACATATCTTGAAATCAGAAAGTAAGTTTAAAATTTGAGTGGAGTCTTTCAAGTATGATTTGAGGCAAACAACTAAATCTTGTAGGTAATGATCTACATATTCTGACAGGTTAGCAGTAAGAGACCCTATGCCTGATATGATGGGTCTTCCAGGAGGTTTCTGTAATGCTTCCAGTATCCTTGGAAATTGTGCATACATATATTTAAATTCTCTTTATTAATAATTCCGCTTTCTTTTCCGTATTCCAACATTCCCTTCAGTCTTTCCATATATTGAGAGGTCGGATCATTTTCTAATAGCTGGTATGTAGAGGTGTCTCCTAACAGTCTTAGATTTTCTTCTATGTAGTCTTCAGTATTAAGGATAACCAACACACCTCCTTTGTGTGCCGGTTTAATGGTGATATCCTCTAATTTCATGAGTTCTTTTAAGGATTTCCTTTCTTTTTTAGTTAAATTGTCCTTTGTTAATTTATTAGTGACTTTAGTCCTGAAGTCCTTTTCCACCATGTTCTGATAGAATAATTTTTCACATATTGAGGATAAAATGTTGATGTGGGATGTAGTCCGGTATGTACATATTCTTGCTCTCCATCTTGTGATTTAAAATCTTTGTACATAAAAAACTTTTTGACGCAAACTTTACGTATGAATTTGTGTAAATCAATAGAAACATTAAAATTTTTTGAGGTAGGGGCAAATCTTAGGCCTTTCTGTAATAGAGATAGTTCATCTATATTTAGAGTCCTGTTGGATAGATTAAAAATGTTTATTTCTTCCTTTTCTGTAGGATTATGTCTTCTGTCTGTTCTGTTCCTTCTTCTATGTATTTTAATGTTCTTTTTCTTTGTATCTCTGGTGATCTCAAGTCCTCATGATAAGGCATGATATTGTAAGGGGATTGGTTTATGGATATAATCTGGATTCTGGCATTACATTAGTTATCCTAATATATGCTTTAGAATTATGTATTTTGTTACATTGTATAATAAATGCTTTTTACAGGTAGAGCAAATATAATGCTCATTGGGAATGATTAAGCATCCATTGTAAAAATATTGTTAATTAACATGTAGTGTATTTATGGTTTTATTGTCAAAATGTGGTTAACTAATGTAATGCTTGTAGTGGATGCATGGAATGGTTACCAAATAGAGTTGCTATGATTAATTTCAGCATGATAAGGGTTGATTTGGCTGCCTTTAACTAGAACCTTTGAGAGGAACCATGTGTGAAAAACAATGGGTTAAATTTAGTTTGTGTTTAAAAATACTTTATTTTCCTATTTGCAAACCAAATGATGTAGATGAATTTACTACCAGTACTGGTCCAAAGGACCTTATATTACCTGCCTTTATCAAATTAGCGGTCAGGGTTAGCTTCAGTAATAGTAACAACTTCCAATATATATTAAAAATTGAAAGAATGGGCATACATTTTATGGAAGTGATTTTAGATGCTATTTTGGTTTTAGGGCATTATGTGTGAAACATATGTTATGTTTAGTCTCAAATTACTTGTCTAGATTTACCGTGATCACATGGCCTGGTAACAAAGAGATAAGAAGCACATGTAATTAAGTGTATAGCAGTGTACAGCTAGGGTTTAGAATACATTAAATGTCCTTAATTATTGTTTTTTTTTAAAAAAAAAAACTTTTTAATCTATTTTTAGAGACAGATCAAATTTGTAGTGAATTTCCATTTTCCTTACAAAAAAACTCTATGCTAGTACAGTGAGTTTTAAGGTTTTCTGTTAATTTTAATATAAATCTAGTGAAAGAAGGTGTAATGCATAACGTAAAATAAAATGTGGGCAGCTACATACATCCACAAGCATCTGAGAGTGAGTGTAAGCTCATAGGTCAAAACGGTATGTGCGCTCCTAAATATAATAAAGTAAAACTATAGAAATATAAATATATTTATTAGTATAAAACATATATGTAAATAAATTAAATCATAAATAAAAACATGACCTCACTGATCTAATGCTGGTTGACAGAGAGTAATTCAGAAAGAAGCAAATACAGCCTAACAAATATAGATACAAAAATAGGCAAATAAAACCACCATAGACACAATGTATAAAACAAAGTATCTGGTGGTTCAAATGCCTACAATGTAGGAAAATAAAAAACAAATATATAAACACAGAAAATACCTTGCGTCGGTGTGGGCCCCCACCAAGGTATATATGAAAAATAATGATAAAATCCTGGACAGGATATAATCAGTAGAATGAGCGGTGGACGATCTCGAATAACAAACCCCTGGCAATCCCAGATAGGATCCGTCAATGAGGAGTTAACTGTTGCACCGCTGTCGGGATCTTCTAAAAAGACCATGGTGTGATAGAAGCAGACTCCCAGCGGGAACAGATAATGATCAGTCGGTAAGGTATAAGCTGTTACACCGCGGTCGGGGTCTTCAAAAAAAGACCGCGGTGTGATAAAAACAAACCCCGACAGGAATCGCTGAATATATACACTCTCTGAAGGACAAGAGCTGTCACTCTCTTCTGTTAAATTTTATCAATAGTGTTGTTGCGAACCCGAAATTTTCGGTTCGCGAACGGCGAACGCGAACTTCCGCAAATGTTCGCGAATGGGCGAACCGTGCGAACCGCCATAGACTTCAATGGACAGGCGAATTTTAAAACACACAGGGACTCTTTCTGGCCACAATAGTGATGGAAAAGTTGTTTCAAGGGGACTAACACCTGGACTGTGGCATGCCGGAGGGGGATCCATGGCAAAACTCCCATGGAAAATTACATAGTTGATGCAGAGTCTGGTTTTAATCCATAAAGGGCAGAAATCACCGAACATTCCTAAATTGTTTGGAATAACGTGCTTTAAAACATCAGGTATGATGTTGTATCGATCAGGTAGTGTAAGGGTTACGCCCGCTTCACAGTGACAGACCAAACTCCCCGTTTAACGCACTGCAAACAGTCCTCTATATACAGAGTAAACATGGCTCCCTCTATATACAGTGTAAACATGGCTCCCTCTATATACAGTGTAAACATGGCTCCCTCTATATACAGAGTAAACATGGCTCCCTCTATATACAGAGTAAACATGGCTCCCTCTATATACAGAGTAAACATGGCTCCCTCTATATACAGAGTAAACATGGCTCCCTCTATATACAGAGTAAACATGGCTCCCCTCTATATACAGAGTAAACATGGCTCCCCTCTATATACAGAGTAAACATGGCTCCCCTCTATATACAGAGTAAACATGGCTCCCCTCTATATACAGAGTAAACATGGCTCCCCTCTATATACAGAGTAAACATGGCTCCCCTCTATATACAGAGTAAACATGGCTCCCCTCTATATACAGAGTAAACATGGCTCCCCTCTATATACAGAGTAAACATGGCTCCCCTCTATATACAGAGTAAACATGGCTCCCCTCTATATACAGAGTAAACATGGCTCCCCTCTATATACAGAGTAAACATGGCTCCCCTCTATATACAGAGTAAACATGGCTCCCCTCTATATACAGAGTAAACATGGCTCCCCTCTATATACAGAGTAAACATGGCTCCCCTCTATATACAGAGTAAACATGGCTCCCCTCTATATACAGAGTAAACATGGCTCCCCTCTATATACAGAGTAAACATGGCTCCCCTCTATATACAGAGTAAACATGGCTCCCCTCTATATACAGAGTAAACATGGCTCCCCTCTATATACAGAGTAAACATGGCTCCCCTCTATATACAGAGTAAACATGGCTCCCCTCTATATACAGAGTAAACATGGCTCCCCTCTATATACAGAGTAAACATGGCTCCCCTCTATATACAGAGTAAACATGGCTCCCCTCTATATACAGAGTAAACATGGCTCCCCTCTATATACAGAGTAAACATGGCTCCCCTCTATATACAGAGTAAACATGGCTCCCCTCTATATACAGAGTAAACATGGCTCCCCTCTATATACAGAGTAAACATGGCTCCCCTCTATATACAGAGTAAACATGGCTCCCCTCTATATACAGAGTAAACATGGCTCCCCTCTATATACAGAGTAAACATGGCTCCCCTCTATATACAGAGTAAACATGGCTCCCCTCTATATACTGTGTAAACATGGCTCCCCTCTATATACTGTGTAAACATGGCTCCCCTCTATATACTGTGTAAACATGGCTCCCCTCTATATACAGAGTAAACATGGCTCCCCTCTATATACAGAGTAAACATGGCTCCCTCTATATACAGAGTAAACATGGCTCCCTCTATATACTGTGTAAACATGGCTCCCTCTATATACTGTGTAAACATGGCTCCCTCTATATACTGTGTAAACATGGCTCCCTCTATATACAGAGTAACATGGCTCCCTCTATATACAGAGTAACATGGCTCCCTCTATATACAGAGTAACATGGCTCCCTCTATATACAGAGTAACATGGCTCCCTCTATATACAGAGTAACATGGCTCCCTCTATATACAGAGTAACATGGCTCCCTCTATATACAGAGTAACATGGCTCCCTCTATATACAGAGTAACATGGCTCCCTCTATATACAGAGTAACATGGCTCCCTCTATATACAGAGTAACATGGCTCCCCTCTATATACAGAGTAACATGGCTCCCCTCTATATACAGAGTAACATGGCTCCCCTCTATATACAGAGTAACATGGCTCCCCTCTATATACAGAGTAACATGGCTCCCCTCTATATACAGAGTAACATGGCTCCCCTCTATATACAGAGTAACATGGCCCCCCTCTATATACAGAGTAACATGGCCCCCCTCTATATACAGAGTAACATGGCTCCCCTCTATATACAGAGTAACATGGCTCCCCTCTATATACAGAGTAACATGGCTCCCCTCTATATACAGAGTAACATGGCTCCCCTCTATATACAGAGTAACATGGCTCCCCTCTATATACAGAGTAACATGGCTCCCCTCTATATACAGAGTAACATGGCTCCCCTCTATATACAGAGTAACATGGCTCCCCTCTATATACAGAGTAACATGGCTCCCCTCTATATACAGAGTAACATGGCTCCCCTCTATATACAGAGTAACATGGCTCCCCTCTATATACAGAGTAACATGGCTCCCCTCTATATACTGTGTAAACATGGCTCCCCTCTATATACTGTGTAAACATGGCTCCCCTCTATTATTATTATTTAATGTTTTTATTGTTTTGTAATTTATACATAACAAGTTTGCATTCAGATATAGCGAAATAACAGAAAATTGTACGCTTATTTAACATGTTCCTAGAAAAACAGTATGATGGTTATTATAGAGAAGAAACAATGTCATAGTACTTTTTACATAACACTAATACATAATGTTAGAACGAAAGTTTGAGGATATTATGATAAAATATGTAACTAAACATTGATGCTTAAATAATAATAAAGCAATAATGTAATTATCTCGTTAAACTGAGGGTAGTTGACAATTCTAAACTTACAGTTTGTCCAGTTATCAATCCCGTGAAATTTGGAATAGGACTTTAGGTTAACAACACTCTGTATATGATAAGTATCATCCCAAGTAACACAGATCAATAGTAAAAGTAAAATTATGAAAAACATTGTCACTGTACATCTATATAACAACGTGTATTATGTGTGTATAAATAGGAATCGGAAGATCAAGAAAATATAGGGGTAGTTATGACTTATATACAAGGGTGCAAGTAATTTGGTATATGTTCTATGCTAATGGTTTATATCATCAGTTGGTAGTGACCTAGGAGTAGTTTTTTAGTATGTTGGAAGCTTTTTATTCGGTTGCCTGAAGTTTAATGGAGTTGTATGTATTCCAATGATTCCAAATAGAGTGAAATTTAGATAGTCTGCCTAGTTTAGCTGATGTGATTTTTTCCATCAATTTGATATCTTCGACTCTTAACACCCACTCCCGAATTGTAGGGGGTTGAATTTGTTTCCAATATTTAGGTAGGAGCTGCGATGCCGCCATTGCCAGATGACAGAAAAGTGCGTGTTCTAGTTTGGTAAATTCTTTCGGTTTGAGAAGAAAGATATAGTGTTCAGGTGTGCATTGGAATGTTTTTCGGAATTCAAGTATAATAATCTTGTGGATTCTTACCCAGTATTTGTGTATTATTGGACATTGCCACCATATGTGAGAGTGGTGTGCTCCTGGGGCATTGCATCTCCAGCACAGGTCGATGGAGTCGTGATAATATTTGTGTAAGTTAACTGGCGAGTTGTGCCAGCGGGTCAATTTTTTGTAGTTACATTCTTGTGCGTGAGTAGAGATCGATGTTTTGTGGATGAATGTAAAGACTTGTTTCCATTGTGTGTTGTTTAGGGTAAGTTTGAGTTCCTCTTTCCATCTTTGTGTGAAAGCGGGAAGGTTTTGTGATTGCGCTTCTTTAATGATTGAATTCATGGCTGAGAGTGTTTTGAGTTTTGGCGGGTGCTCGATGCAAAGGCCTTCGAATTTGGTAAGAGATCTTGTACCCCTCGGCAAGAGCTCATTAGAGTCTATGAAGTGTTTCAGTTGTTTATAGAAAAAAAACTGAATCCCAGAGTGTTCGTCTGTGTCTGTAAGTTCTTTTATGGGCTTTAGTTTGTTCTTTATCGTTGCTTCGCATAGTTTCAGGAAGGGGCCTTCGTATTGTAGACCCCATTGTTTCCCATGAGTTCCGTCAAGTAAGTGGGGATTTGATGTTAAAGGGTATATTGGTGACGGATATGGAGCTACCTCTGTTTGGGATCTCATTTTGAGCCAAATATGTAAGGAAACCGAAATCGTTGGGTGTTTGTTGAGTTTTCTCATAAGTTGATTGTCGATTTGAATCCAAGGGAGTATGTGGAGTGGAACTTTTGAGAAGCTATTTTCCAACTTTACCCATTGGAGCTTGCTAGAAGTATTCGACCATTCATAAATCCTCTGTAGATGGGTCGCTTTATAGAAATCGTGTAAATCTGGTAGATTTAAACCTCCCTGTTCGAGTTTTAATCAGTGTCTGGTAGGCTAGGCGTGGAGGTTTGTGTGCCCATATGAATTCCGAGAGTAATGACTTGATAGTAGAGAAAAATTTTGATGGAATTAATAGCGGGATTGTTTGTAATAGGTAGAGGATGCGAGGAAGGATACTCATTTTAATAATGTTTACACGACAAAGTAACCCAAAGCAAGGTTTATGCCATCTGGATAGGTCTTTAGTTATTGACTCAATCAGAGGTGGGAAGTTCATCGAGTATATGGAGTTTAATTTGTGTGGTATGTGTATTCCCAGATATTTAATAGAAGTTGTAGTCCATTGGAATGCAAAGTTGGATTTAATTTTTTGACAAGTGGAGTCAGGGAGATAGATTGGCATCAAGTCACATTTTGTGAGGTTAGCTTGAAAAAATGAAATTTTTCCGTAATATTGCATTTCTGTGATGATGTTTGGTATAGTTTTGTGTGGGTCTGATATTGTGAAAAGGAGATCGTCTGCGAAAGCAGTAATTTTGTAGGTTTGGTTTTTGATTTGAATTCCCTTAATTGAGTTGTTGTCGCGGATGCCTTGCAGGAAGGGCTCCAACACTAGTATGAAGAGGAGTGGCGATAAAGGGCATCCTTGTCTTGTGCCGTTCGAGATCATTACTGGGTCTGATAGTTGGCCATTGATTCTTAGTTTCGCAGTTGGTTTCGAGTATATAGTATCAATCCATTCGATCCATCTAGGACCAAAGTTGAGATATTGTAAGGTATGTTTTAGTAGTGTCCAATTAACTCTGTCAAAAGCCTTTTCGGCATCAATGGCAAGCAGGGCGCTCTGTGTTTTGTGTATTTGGGCCCAATGGATAATATTTAGAATTTTCGTTGTGTTGTTTTTAGATTCTCTGCCAGGAACAAAACCAGCTTGGTCTGAATGGATTAGTGAAGGCATGAATGGTTTGAGCCTAGTAGCCATTATCTTGGTCAGAATTTTTAAGTCGATATTGATTAGTGAGATAGGTCTGTAATTCCCGCATTGAGTTGCGTCTTTACCTGGTTTAGGTATAATAGCGATTATTGCCTCAAGAGCTGAACTAGGTATGGAGGATGAAAGTTTCTTCATATTGTAAGCTTCGATGAAGGGTTGTGCCAAGATGTTAGCTAATTCCTTATAATATTTCCCAGTGTAGCCATCAGGGCCTGGGCTCTTGCCGATGGGCAAAGATTTGACTGTGTTTATGAATTCTTCTGTAGTTAAGGGATTGTCTAAGAATTTAATTTCGTTTGTGGGGATAGAGCGTTTAATTCTAGTTTTAAGGAATTCCATTATTTCCTCTGAAGTAGGTTTCGTGTTTGTGAGGTTGTAAAGCTGAGTGTAGAATTCATGAAAGGATGATAGTATTTCCGGCATGCGACACGTTAGATTTCCATCTTTTTTCTTAATCTCGGATATGAAAGAGGATTGTCTTTCTGTTTGTATCGATTTTGCTAGAAGTTTGCCCGCTTTTCCGCTTTGAGTGTAGTATAGGTTTTTCGTTAGCGATATTTTTTTCCTAGCATGTAGATGTAAAATGGTCGATAATTCTGTGCGTTTACTAGATAGCGATTTGTGGTCATCCCAGGAGAGAGAGGTTTTGTGTTTACTTTCTAGGGATACAATGTCTTTGGTTAGTTGGTTTACTTGTTTTTCTCTATTTTTCTTGAGTGTTGCTGCTGCTTTGATAAGTTCCCCTCTTATAACTGCTTTATGTGCTTCCCAGGTCATGATGTAGGAAGTGTCGGGATTCGTGTTTTCTGAGAAGTATTGAGTGGTTGCCTCTTTTATCCTGTGCAATGTAGTTTTGTCATTTAGAATTAAATCATTAAGTTTCCATTGTGAGAATGGATTAGGGGAGGCTGGTAGTGAGATTGACAATGTCATAGGGGCATGGTCTGACCAGGTAATAGGACCATATGTTGCGCCTTTAATTAGCGAGAGATATCTATGTTGTAAAAAAATTGTATCGATTCGAGAGTAAGTGCCTGCAGGGGCGGAGTAAAAAGAGTAGTCTCGTTTGGTAGGGTTGATGGATCTCCAACTGTCGTATAGTTGAGCCTCATAGAGGGAGTTTTTAATTTGAGAACGTGTTAGGGACTGATAATCTCTAGATTGAGATGTAGAGTCTAATGTTTCATCTAGAGTTATGTTCATATCTCCCCCCATTATGAGGATCCCTTCCCTGAATATGGAAAGTTTGCTTAGTATTTTTTTGAGAGAGAGATTTTGTTTCTTATTTGGCAGGTATATATTGGCTAGAGTAACTTGAGTATTACAAATTTTGCCTTTAACAAATATAAATCTCCCTGAATCGTCTACCAGTTGTTCCTGGAATGTGAATTGTATATGTTGACTTAGGAGAATTGCTACTCCTCTAGATTTTGCTTCTGAGTAATGACTGAAGTAGCCAAGAGGGTAATCTTTATTGCGGAGTTTGGGGGCAGAATTTTTTCTGAAGTGTGTTTCTTGGATATATATTATGTGTGCTTTATGCCTTTTAAAGTCAGTTAGGGCTATAGATCTTTTTTCTGGAGAGTTTAATCCCCTTGCGTTTTGAGTGAGGATATTGATCGTAGTCATATTTGTCAATTCGTGTGTATGGTGAATGATCTATTTGGGTGTGGGAATGCCGTGGTTAAGTGTAGATCCTGTATTAAGTCAATGAGTTTATCTGGGTAAGATTATGAAGTCGACCTGTGGAATATTAAGTTTCTTCCGTAGGATAATTGAGGAAAGCTTTAAGGTAGGAGTGTTTTTGTGAGGTATAATTGGTACGTTTTGTTTTATAGGGTTTTGTTTACCTGCTGCCGAGTGAGAAAGTCCTTGATCCTCCAATTCCTAAGTTAGGAATCTAAGGTGTAAGATGTAACGTTGCCAACAGTTTAGCACAGTCAGTACTAAAATAATTTACGCAAATTAAGCAGTAATCAATAATGGAACAGAACAGTAATAAATAATTATTGATATACAATTAGCAATAGAAAAAAGAAAACCGTAACCTGAGGGTCTATTAGTTGCTGGTGAATCAATACTACAGTTTCTTCCGGTTACAAAGTTTAAATGTTTTGAGTAGCGTTATGGATATAATTAGATTGCTCGCTAATCTTGGTTTCGGGGAAACCCGTACTTTAGAAATAGAAGATGGGAAGGTGGTAGGGAGTTGAAGAGGGAAAGAGGGTGGAAGAAGAAGATGAGGAGAGAAGACAGAAGTCTAGGGGAAGCAGGGATGGAGGTGAGGCAGGTTAAGGTCGAGGTGTTGTTGGAGTTAAAAGGGAGCAAAGGAAAGGAATTAATCCCTTGAGGGAACTTTGATTCTAACTTGACGTTGAAGCTAGAACCTAAAAATTATTGGGGTCGTGAGCTCAGACTTGGGCTGGGAGCTCAAGTTACAATCCTATATTTTGGGTTTTTTTAGTGGAGAAGAAATAGTTTGTGTGTTTTCTCCTTTGTCCGGTGAGATTCGTAAAGTGTATATTCCCTAGTTAACTATTGCTTGTTTGTTAATTATGCAAGTTACTAGGTTTTTAGTTGGGAATAGATTGTAATTACCCTTCCAAGAGATTTGGGTATGGTTTTTAGAGAGTGCCTGCTTTGGGTCGTTTAAATTCTTCAAAGCCATGTCTATATGGTGACAGAAATTTGTTTAACAATTATTGTCCCCTTTGAGAGTGTGAACTGTCGCTGTGAAAGTTTAGCGATTTGAAGGTAAATTGCTATAGAGATAAAGTAAATATGTTATAATATTATAGGCTTAAAGTCATATATTCGTTTTCATTTCTCATATTGTTTGTGGGCGCAGCTTAATTTTGAGAAGTATGATACACGCAAAGAAATAAAAGAAAAAGGGAAAGAAAAATGATTCGGTCGCTGGCCCTGTCTAAGCAGTCTTTCGCTTATAAACTAAAGTATTTAACATTTCTAAATGCGAATTCACATATTAACACAGCATATGAGATAACTAATTCCGGATATACAATATTTAAATATGCACAAGTAACTTATTGCAAAAAATAATTATACGACCTGAGTGGAAAGGATGCGTATGTCTCTGTTTGTAGAAGAAATAGATAATTGTGCACATAAGTCCCGGAAAATTTAAGAGGGTAACAAAAGTCACTTGTGTGATGTCAGGTATCAGTCGATCTCACCGGTTTGGAGGGTTAGATGATGTCTTGGAGTAACGGGTTTGATGCTTATGCTGGGAGGTTGTCTTTCAGATTTTGTCTTTGTGGAGTAACTTCCATGGGAGGCTTGTTTAGTCTCTGATCCGGAGATTGGAATCTTCTGTCTTGACGTCTTTTCCTCGCAGGTGTGAGCCATCTAGGCCTATGTGAGGGTTGTATTAGTTCCTGGTTTGATGGAGGGGTGTTCCAATCCACGACTGGTGTATTTGGGAGATCCAAAGCACGAAGAAAAGGAATTACATCCATGAATGTCGTGATGGAGTAAATTGTGGTTTTTGCTGCTACTATTAGAGCAAAGGGGAATCCCCAGCGGTATCTAATATTTCTTTGGCGTAGAAGTTCGGTAATGGGCTTAAGCGCTCTTCTCGCTTGGAGAGTATACCAGGAGAGATCAGGGTATATTTGAATAGGTGTGCCATGGAATAAGAGAGGTTGGCTTGTGTCTCTTAGTATTTTCACTATGTTGTCCTTTATATTAAAGTAGTGGAGCCTGCAGATTATATCTCTTGGGGATTCTTGCGTTAGACCTCTTGGTCGTATTGACCTATGAGCTCTATCCATTAGAATTGGATCATCTATGGCGTTCCCCAGAATTAAATTAAAAAGCTCTGTGAGCAGCCCTGTTATATTTTCCCCTTGAGATTCTGGCATACCTCTGATCCTCAGATTGTTCCTTCGGCTCCTATTGTCGAGATCATCTATATGGCGTTGAGTGGATGACCAGTTTATAATTTGTGAGTCTAACGTTGACGAGATGTTAGTTATTTGTGTTTGCATTAAATCTTTTTCTTCTTCCAGGTCCGTGATTCGGAGGTTCAGTTGCTGGATGCCTGTGTCCATTTTCTCCATTCTGGATTGGAAGGACGACTCCATTTTGTTAAGCATTTGCTGGATATCGGCTTTCGATGGTAAGTTTTTAATAATTTGTTTTAAATCCAGATCCTCTTGTATGTCAACATTTTGGGAGCTGTCAGAGAGGCAGGGGCTTCGAGGTTGTGAATCCGATGGAGAGTCAGTTTCCAGGATACTCGAGGTCGCGGCCGCGGCCTCGTGGGATCTGTCTGGATTCTCTTTAAAGTAACGGGTTAGGGAGCCCGATTTTGTGGTTGGAGTCTTCCCTGGTTGTCCCAGATTACTATTGTTCTTTTTGTGGTTACCCATTCTTCTTAGTTTTCTCCGATTGCTTTGGATTGTAATTGAGTCCGGAGCTGGAGGCTTAGTGTGCGTCCATTAGGTTCGCCGGTCGGCCACGCCCCCCCATGGCTCCCCTCTATATACTGTGTAAACATGGCTCCCCTCTATATACTGTGTAAACATGGCTCCCCTCTATATACTGTGTAAACATGGCTCCCCTCTATATACTGTGTAAACATGGCTCCCCTCTATATACTGTGTAAACATGGCTCCCCTCTATATACTGTGTAAACATGGCTCCCCTCTATATACTGTGTAAACATGGCTCCCCTCTATATACTGTGTAAACATGGCTCCCCTCTATATACTGTGTAAACATGGCTCCCCTCTATATACTGTGTAAACATGGCTCCCCTCTATATACTGTGTAAACATGGCTCCCCTCTATATACTGTGTAAACATGGCTCCCCTCTATATACTGTGTAAACATGGCTCCCCTCTATATACTGTGTAAACATGGCTCCCCTCTATATACTGTGTAAACATGGCTCCCCTCTATATACTGTGTAAACATGGCTCCCCTCTATATACTGTGTAAACATGGCTCCCCTCTATATACTGTGTAAACATGGCTCCCCTCTATATACTGTGTAAACATGGCTCCCCTCTATATACTGTGTAAACATGGCTCCCCTCTATATACTGTGTAACATGGCTCCCTCTATATACAGTGTAACATGGCTCCCTCTATATACAGTGTAACATGGCTCCCTCTATATACAGTGTAACATGGCTCCCTCTATATACAGTGTAACATGGCTCCCTCTATATACAGTGTAACATGGCTCCCTCTATATACAGTGTAACATGGCTCCCTCTATATACAGTGTAACATGGCTCCCTCTATATACAGAGTAACATGGCTCCCCTCTATATACAGAGTAACATGGCTCCCCTCTATATACAGAGTAACATGGCTCCCCTCTATATACAGAGTAACATGGCTCCCCTCTATATACAGAGTAACATGGCTCCCCTCTATATACAGAGTAACATGGCTCCCCTCTATATACAGAGTAACATGGCTCCCCTCTATATACAGAGTAACATGGCTCCCCTCTATATACAGAGTAACATGGCTCCCCTCTATATACAGAGTAACATGGCTCCCCTCTATATACAGAGTAACATGGCTCCCCTCTATATACAGAGTAACATGGCTCCCCTCTATATACAGAGTAACATGGCTCCCCTCTATATACAGAGTAACATGGCTCCCCTCTATATACAGAGTAACATGGCTCCCCTCTATATACAGAGTAACATGGCTCCCCTCTATATACAGAGTAACATGGCTCCCCTCTATATACAGAGTAACATGGCTCCCCTCTATATACAGAGTAACATGGCTCCCCTCTATATACAGAGTAACATGGCTCCCCTCTATATACAGAGTAACATGGCTCCCCTCTATATACAGAGTAACATGGCTCCCCTCTATATACAGAGTAACATGGCTCCCCTCTATATACAGAGTAACATGGCTCCCCTCTATATACAGAGTAACATGGCTCCCCTCTATATACTGTGTAAACATGGCTCCCCTCTATATACTGTGTAAACATGGCTCCCCTCTATATACTGTGTAAACATGGCTCCCCTCTATATACTGTGTAAACATGGCTCCCCTCTATATACTGTGTAAACATGGCTCCCCTCTATATACTGTGTAAACATGGCTCCCCTCTATATACAGTGTAAACATGGCTCCCCTCTATATACAGTGTAAACATGGCTCCCCTCTATATACAGTGTAAACATGGCTCCCCTCTATATACAGTGTAAACATGGCTCCCTCTATATACAGTGTAAACATGGCTCCCTCTATATACAGTGTAAACATGGCTCCCTCTAAATACAGTGTAACATGGCTCCCTCTATATACAGTGTAACATGGCTCCCTCTATATACAGTGTAACATGGCTCCCTCTATATACAGAGTAACATGGCTCCCTCTATATACAGAGTAACATGGCTCCCCTCTATATACAGAGTAACATGGCTCCCCTCTATATACAGAGTAACATGGCTCCCCTCTATATACAGAGTAACATGGCTCCCCTCTATATACAGAGTAACATGGCTCCCCTCTATATACAGAGTAACATGGCTCCCCTCTATATACAGAGTAACATGGCTCCCCTCTATATACAGAGTAACATGGCTCCCCTCTATATACAGAGTAACATGGCTCCCCTCTATATACAGAGTAACATGGCTCCCCTCTATATACAGAGTAACATGGCTCCCCTCTATATACAGAGTAACATGGCTCCCCTCTATATACAGAGTAACATGGCTCCCCTCTATATACAGAGTAACATGGCTCCCCTCTATATACAGAGTAACATGGCTCCCCTCTATATACAGAGTAACATGGCTCCCCTCTATATACAGAGTAACATGGCTCCCCTCTATATACAGAGTAACATGGCTCCCCTCTATATACAGAGTAACATGGCTCCCCTCTATATACAGAGTAACATGGCTCCCCTCTATATACAGAGTAACATGGCTCCCCTCTATACACAGAGTAACATGGCTCCCCTCTATACACAGAGTAACATGGCTCCCCTCTATACACAGAGTAACATGGCTCCCCTCTATACACAGAGTAACATGGCTCCCCTCTATACACAGAGTAACATGGCTCCCCTCTATACACAGAGTAACATGGCTCCCCTCTATACACAGAGTAACATGGCTCCCCTCTATACACAGAGTAACATGGCTCCCCTCTATACACAGAGTAACATGGCTCCCCTCTATACACAGAGTAACATGGCTCCCCTCTATACACAGAGTAACATGGCTCCCCTCTATACACAGAGTAACATGGCTCCCCTCTATACAGGGGCGTACCTGGAGCATTTGGCACCCGGGGCGGATCCTTTATTTGGCACCCCCCCTCCCCAACTTTGAAATGTAAAAAACAGCTGCAATTTTTTTTTAAATGTATGTTTATGCAGTTTGTGTAGAGTGTGTGTATAGTGTGTAGAGTGTGTGTATAGTGTGTAGAGTGTGTGTATAGTGTGTAGAGTGTGTGTATAGTGTGTAGAGTGTGTGTATAGTGTGTAGAGTGTGTGTATAGTGTGTAGAGTGTGTGTATAGTGTGTAGAGTGTGTGTATAGTGTGTAGAGTGTGTGTATAGTGTGTAGAGTGTGTGTATAGTGTGTAGAGTGTGTGTATAGTGTGTGCATAGTGTGTAGAGTGTGTGCATAGTGTGTGCAGTGTGTGTATAGTGTGTGCAGTGTGTGTATAGTGTGTGCAGTGTGTGTATAGTGTGTGCAGTGTGTGTATAGTGTGTATAGTGTGTGCAGTGTGTGTATAGTGTGTGCAGTGTGTGTATAGTGTGTGCAGTGTGTGTATAGTGTGTGCAGTGTGTGTATAGTGTGTGCAGTGTGTGTATAGTGTGTGCAGTGTGTGTATAGTGTGTGCAGTGTGTGTAGTGTGTACAGTGTGTACAGTGTGTACAGTGTGTGTATAGTGTGTGTATAGTGTGTGCAGTGTGTGTATAGTGTGTGCAGTGTGTGTATAGTGTGTGTATAGTGTGTATAGTGTGTATAGTGTGTGCAGAGTGTGTACAGTGTGTACAGTGTGTACGCAGTGTGTGTCCCCAAGCCCCTAATCACACAACCAAAAAAAAAAGCCCCTACCTACCCCCCTCACCCTAAAAAATAGTGAAGGGGGAATAAAAATACTACCCTGTAAAGTAAAATTCAACTTACTATTCAACGTCTTCTTCTAAAATCTTCTTTTTTTAGCCCCAAAAAAGGCCAAATAAAAAGCCATCATACCCGTCGAACTTAAAAATAAAATAAAAAACCAGAGCACAAAAAAAATTAATCCATCTTCACCCATGGAGGGCTCTGTGTCAGTGTTTATCAGGGATCCTTAGGATAGGTGTCAATCCATATCTGCCAAGTGACCCTATGTAGGGGGAACAGTCCCTATTCTGCTCTGTGTCAGTGTCTGGAGGGAGTATCTGCAGTAACACAGAGTGTCTGGGGGGAGTATCTGCAGTAACACAGAGTGTCTGGGGGTAGTATCTGCAGTAACACATGGTGTCTGGGGGTAGTATCTGCAGTAACACATGGTGTCTGGGGGTAGTATCTGCAGTAACACATGGTGTCTGGGGGTAGTATCTGCAGTAACACATGGTGTCTGGGGGTAGTATCTGCAGTAACACATGGTGTCTGGGGGTAGTATCTGCAGTAACACATGGTGTCTGGGGGTAGTATCTGCAGTAACACATGGTGTCTGGGGGTAGTATCTGCAGTAACACATGGTGTCTGGGGGTAGTATCTGCAGTAACACATGGTGTCTGGGGGTAGTATCTGCAGTAACACATGGTGTCTGGGGGTAGTATCTGCAGTAACACATGGTGTCTGGGGGTAGTATCTGCAGTAACACATGGTGTCTGGGGGTAGTATCTGCAGTAACACATGGTGTCTGGGGGTAGTATCTGCAGTAACACATGGTGTCTGGGGGTAGTATCTGCAGTAACACATGGTGTCTGGGGGTAGTATCTGCAGTAACACATGGTGTCTGGGGGTAGTATCTGCAGTAACACATGGTGTCTGGGGGTAGTATCTGCAGTAACACATGGTGTCTGGGGGTAGTATCTGCAGTAACACATGGTGTCTGGGGGTAGTATCTGCAGTAACACATGGTGTCTGGGGGTAGTATCTGCAGTAACACATGGTGTCTGGGGGTAGTATCTGCAGTAACACATGGTGTCTGGGGGTAGTATCTGCAGTAACACATGGTGTCTGGGGGTAGTATCTGCAGTAACACATGGTGTCTGGGGGTAGTATCTGCAGTAACACATGGTGTCTGGGGGTAGTATCTGCAGTAACACATGGTGTCTGGGGGTAGTATCTGCAGTAACACATGGTGTCTGGGGGTAGTATCTGCAGTAACACATGGTGTCTGGGGGTAGTATCTGCAGTAACACATGGTGTCTGGGGGTAGTATCTGCAGTAACACATGGTGTCTGGGGGTAGTATCTGCAGTAACACATGGTGTCTGGGGGTAGTATCTGCAGTAACACATGGTGTCTGGAGGGAGTATCTGCAGTAACACATGGTGTCTGGAGGGAGTATCTGCAGTAACACAGGGTGTCTGGAGGGAGTATCTGCAGTAACACAGGGTGTCTGGAGGGAGTATCTGCAGTAACACAGGGTGTCTGGAGGGAGTATCTGCAGTAACACAGGGTGTCTGGGGGTAGTATCTACGTGTAACATTTATATGCACTAAAAAAATTAAATAATAAATTGAAAAAAAAAAATAAAAAATGGTTGCAGCTTCCGAATTAATCTAAAATGGATGCTGTCCAGTAGGTGGGAGGGTCTGCTAGGTAGGGTGTGCTGCTGATTGGCTGGAATGTGTCTTCTGACTGTGAGGTACAGGGTCAAAGTTTACTCAATGATGACGAATAGGGGGCGGATCGAACACCGCATGTGTTCGCCCGTGGTGGCGGACGCGAACACGCTATGTTCGCCGGGAACTATTCGCCAGCGAACAGTTCGGTACATCACTATTTATCAATTTTATATTTTGGCTGTTGGTGTATTTTGTGTAGCCAATTCCTGCTAGAGCCTCCTGTATGTGATTGAAGTTTAATTTACAGAGCAATAGATACAATTGTTTAAGGTAAATTACATCTGATTGAATGTGAAACCATTTTTTTTTCCATGCAGTCAATCACAGTCAGGGGAGGTGTGGATAGGGTTGCATAAACAGAAACAAAGTGATTTAACTCCTAAATGGCAGTGAATTTAGCAGTGTAACCTAAGAGGCATGATCTATAGCTTAATGAAGCAGTTTTAGTGTAAAGTTGATTAGGTGACTATAGTGTCCCTTTAACACTTATTTAACTGTTTCAGTGCTGCATGGGTAATCTGTCAGTGTATTAAAGTCCAAAACCCTAAACATATATTATAACTCTGTGCCGGATTTATATAAAGCATGGAAACCTTTTTTTCACATTTAGCAAAACCATCTTCCTTATATTAATAGCAGTGGATACTGCAGCACGTGGTATTAGCACCTTAAATACATACTTTTACATAAAACACAAACAAAAAGGTGCATAGGTGAATAATGGAGACTTTGTTGATGATAACTAAAATACTTGAAAACCCTTGGACCTTTGTACTATGTTTAACTCACACAAATGGCATACTACAGCAAACACTCATGGCATAAGATAGACATTTTTTCCATCTAGTTGCAAAACTACAATGGACAAAATCATTTTCTTGTATTATTCTCTGTAAACTCTGCAGTAATGTAGTACCCTGGTATTACCTGTTAAACATTGGTCTGTATATGGTTTAAAACCATGATTTGAAATAACAGACAAATAACATTCTTCCACATAAGGGGGATATTGAGCACATAATAGTGCCAAGAACGTAAAACACATTAAAATATTTCTTTATACCATATTCATTCAAACACACCTTACACAGCATGAAGAACATTATGTAATTGGGTTAAATGGTTTAAGATTTAAAACACCAAGCGTTGTAGTGGTTTTGGTGCCAGGAATGCTCTAGCATCCTCCCAATGTAAGTAATCAAACCATTTAGTAATGTTTTGAATTCTTACCTATGGTTCTCTGGGCTCTTCTCCACACCTCCTCTCAGAAAGAAGGAGAACTGGAATCTCCCAACTAGCAGTTTCTGTTATCTCTTCAGACCTAAGCCCTGACTCCTGACTGCCAATGAGCTAAGCCTTGCCCCTCGGTGCTTAGCGCAAGTAAGAAAACTCTGGTAGAGAGAAAGTGTGGTGCAGCACCTGCTGGACCCAGGTAAGATGTCAAACCATCCCTAAACTATTTAATTACTTAAATTGGGTGGGGGTGCAGTGCACTATCTGCTTTAGTTTTATTCATTTAGATTACTCCACACCCCCTCAGTTCTGCCTCACACCGCTTCCCTACACATATCCTGTAAAAGTGCCTAAATGTTTTAAATTCTCTTATTGCACAATGCGTTTAAATTAGAAAGTTGTATCCCCATCTTTGATAATTGCCTGCTAGAGCCTATAACAGCCTAATTGATGTGATTACAAATTAATTAACAGAGCAAGATATAGGAACATCTAAATTAAACATGCTACATGTATTAACAAAGTGATTTTACTCCTAAGGGGCAGATAATTGAACATTGAGACTGCACTGGTGTATCTATACACCAAAAACTGCTTTATTAGGCTAAAGTTGTTTTGGTGCTTAGAGAATCCCTTTAAAGCAGTCATCTTGAACAAAATTCAGTTACTTTATTCAACCAAACTTTCTACAAAAAAGGTTAGTTAGCTGATGATATTAATGAGCAGACCTTTCACATCATACATTTTCTTAATTAATTTGCCTGTTACTATGTTACTAGTTGCATGCTTTCTGTGATACACAGTAAAATAGTTTCTTACTCTGGCATTATTTATTTTATTTTAAAATATATATTTATATTTTATTATTCAAATTGAATATTATCTTCTTTTCAGTTGATAGCCATATTCAATTTGATTGCCCCAGTTTCCAAAATCCTCAATACATTTTCCCAGTACAAAGTACAAAGCATTTACTTAAAAAGTACTAATTATCACCATTGATGAAATGATGATTTCTATTACATTAAAAGTTTAGAAAGAAAGTCTATTAATGTCCAAAAGAGGTATTTCATTCCTAATTTGTATAGGAAAATTACTCAGACATGACAACACCATTTAAGCGAGAATAAGAAAGGTGTCTACTATAATAGCTACTATTCATTCTGAGTTTTTGACATTAAGAAATCTAACATTTCTTTGTGTGAAGAATGATGCCCCCAGTTATCAATGATACTTTGCTGAAAGGGATAGATCCTACTGAGTGTCAGAACAAATCAATAATCATTTGTCAAAAAATCTTGTTAATAATATGGGAAAAAAATTCTACTAATACAAAAAAATGAAACAGAAATCATTGTTCTTTGTGAACTAAAATCTTTGTACCAGATTGAGACATGTAAAGATAAAGGCACGTCTTGGAAAGAAGAATAAAATTTATTTTTCATTAATGTGACATAATATAAGATTTCTGTATTGTTTGATTAATGACACAAGAGTTTGATAAGTTAAATGGATTTTTTTTTCATGTAATCATTTTAGAATGTAGATAATTGAATTTCTTTGCTGACAATAACTTAGTAAAACTATCTTAAAAATATATTGTATTTTATATATACTTGGATATTAGAAAATTACTATGGACAATTTACTATTATGTCATTATGTTTTGCTCTTTAATGTTCATAAGATATATTTAAATTTGGGTAAAGTAACAGCTCAAAGTGAACCTGTCATGAAAGAAATAGGTTTGCAGATTTGTAGCTAAACTATTACTAAACAGTTTACCCCATTACAAATAAACCGGGCCAAGGGCTGGCACTGAATTATAGAAGCGCGAGTGGAGTCTGCAGGGCCTTAAGGGCTGAGGCTAAGAGAAAAGAGGTACACTGCTGAGCAGAAGGAGACTTGGGTTTAAACCTATATGAAAATTACATTTCAGGAAAATATTAGCATTTGACAATTCTTTTAATGTGTAGTGCAGTCTGTTGCACTAAGAAGAACTGTTCTATACAGAGCATTAAATATTGCTTCCATAACAGGAGGAGGGAGGTTAAGACAAAAATTAGCATCATGGCATGCAGGGTGATGTTGACCTGTACACTACAGCTACAGGAAGGAATCATCATATATACATATTTGAAACATCATATGACCAGTAGTGATGTCCCGAACGGTTCGCTGGCAAATAGTTCCTGGCGAACATAGCGTGTTCGCATTCGCCACGGACGGCGAACATATGCGATGTTCGGTCCGCCCCCTATTTTTTTATTTTTTTTTCTTTCAGTCAAATTTACTAATACTAAATAAAAATTACTTATTATTAGTAAATTGTGCCCCTACTCACATTACCGCGAGTAGGGGCATGTCTATTAAAAAGTGAGCAGCCTGTGGCTGAGCAGGTGGGGGCCCTAAATACCAATAGGGGGGGGACCTATTGTCCTTCCCCCGGCCCCCACCCCTGAGCGGCGGGTGGGGGCCCTAAATACCAATAGGGGGGGACCTATTGTCCTCCCCCCTGGCCCCCACCCCTGAGCGGCAGGTGGGGGCCCTAAATACCAATAGGGGGGCCTATTGTCCTCCCCCTCCCAGCCCCCACCCCTGAGCGGCGGGTAGGGGCCCTAAATACCAATAGGGGGTGGGGGAGGACAATAGGTCCCCCCTATAGGTATTTAAGGCCCCCCCACTGCTCAGGGGTGGGGGCAAGGGGGGAGGACATTAAGTCCCCCCTAATTTGTGTTTAGGGCCCCCACCCACCGCTCAGGGGTGGGGGCCAGGGGGAAGGACATTAGGTTTCCCCCCTTATTCTTGTTTAGGGCCCCCACCCACTGCTCAGGTGGGTGGGGGCCCATCACTATTGTGGCCAGAAAGAGTCCCTGTGTGTTTTAAAATTCGCCTGCTATTGAAGTCTATGGCAGTTCGCCAGGTTCGCCCGTTCGTGAACATTTGCGTAAGTTCGCGTTCGCCGTTTGCGAACGGAAAATTTCATGTTCGCGACATCACTAATGCCCAGACGTCATCAGATGATGTTGAATGCGATAGGGTTGAAGGAGTCATTTATAAAGTCTATGAAATTCTTCCAAGTCAGAAAAAGAAATAGATGAACTAAACAATAAATTAAAATGTCAAAATGGTTTAAAGAAAATAATGATGTTTCGCATTAACAAATGTGCATTGAGGTAATTATAAGTATTAGATGAATTTATTTATTTATTTACAAAATATTTTATCAGAAAAGTTACATTGGGATTTATCTCATGTTCAAGTATGTCCTGGGCCCTGGTACAGAAGGGTAGAATATCATATTAACAATACTAAACAATAATTAAAAACACATAAAGAACATGTAATAAAACTAATCAACCATGCTTTCAAGTGCCTTCTGTATTGAGGTGTGTTGCTATAGATCTCTTAATGTATTTTAGATTGGAGGAAGGTTATTCATTGGGGTTTTCATTTCTCCTGCTCTTGGTCAGTATACCTTTTTAGTTGGTGTTTGCATTGAGCACTTTATTATTATTGTGGTATTGGTATTATAGATTGGATATGCACTACTCTACACACTGTCTTGCTGTCAAAATCTATTGATGTATTTTTCAATGCATGAATAATCACTTTTTTATGTGCAAACTTTGGTGTGCCTTGGGATCATTATTATCTCTATTGTGTGTATATATATACTTATATATATCCGGTGTAGGAACGTATTTCTTCCTTAAAGAGCACCCAGTACTTTTTATTCCACATTACTTTTCTCCCACTTTTAGTTGAGCCTTTCTTATAATTAGTGATGTAACGAACATAAAATTTTCGGTTCGCGAACGGCGAACGCGAACTTCCGCAAACGTTCGCGAACCGGCGAACCGGGCGAACCGCCATAGACTTCAATGGGCAGGCAAATTTTAAAACCCACAGGGACTCTTTCTGGCCACAATAGTGATGGCAAAGTTGTTTCAAGGGGTCTAACACCTGGACTGTGGCATGCCGGAGGGGGATCCATGGCAAAACTCCTATGGAAAATGACACAGTTGATGCAGAGTCTGGTTTTAATCCATAAAGGGCATAAATCACCTAACATTCCTAAATCACAATGGATATGGATTGACACCTGACATATGACATATTGACACCTTGACATATGGATTGACACCTGTACTCAGAGACCCTGATACACATTGACGCAGAGCAGAATAGGGACTGTTCCCCCTACATAGGGTCACTTGGCATATATGGATTGACACCTGTCCTCAGGGACCCTGATACACAATGACACAGAGCAGAATAGGGACTGTTCCCCCTACATAGGGTCACTTGGCAGATATGGATTGACAACTATCCTAATGATCCCTGATACACACTGACACAGAGCAGAATAGGGACTGTTCCCCCTACATAGGGTCAACTTGCCCAACTTCAATGCCGCCAACAAATTTGTTCCGTTTTCACAAACCACTTTTCCGATATCCAGTTGCTGCGGAGTCAGCCACTTTTCCACCTGTGCTTTCAGGGCGGACAGGAGTGCTTGTCCGGTGTGACTCTCTGCTTTCAAGCAAGTAAAACCCAAGACGGCGTGCCACTGCTGTATCTGGGATGTGGAATAGTACCTGGGGAGCTGGGGGGTGCCGTTGATGTGGAGCAAGACGCAGCAGCAGAAGAGGACTCAGCCGAGGAGGTTATGGAAGAGGATGTAGTAGGAGGAGTAGAGGAGGTGGCAGCAGGCCTGCCTGCAAGTCGTGGCGGTGTCACCAACTCCTCTGCAGAGCCACGCATTCCATGCTTGGCAGCTATCAGCAGGTTTACCCAATGCGCAGTGTAGGTGATATACCTGCCCTGACCATGCTTTGCAGACCAGGTGTCAGTGGTCAGATGGACATGCCATTACTTCCTTTTGCACAATCGACTACAGGTTGGGGATTGCCTTTTGTGAAAAGAAATTTAGTCCGGGTACCTTCCACTGCGGTGTCCCAATAGCTACACATTTTTTGAACGCCTCAGACTCCACCAGCTTGTATGCTAATAGTTCAGACAAGCCAGCTGTCAGACGCTGGGCAAGGGGGTGACTTTCTGACATTGGCTTCTTACGCTCAAACATGTCCTTGACAGACACCTTACTGTGGGCAGATGAGCGGGAACTGCTCAAGGCGAGAGACGGAGTGGCGTATGGTTGAGAGGGGGCAAGGAGGACAGCAGTGGTTGACATGGCTGAAGATGCTGGACCAGGAGGAGGATGGCGGCTTTGAGTTTGTGTGCTGCTTGTACTCATGTGTTGATCCCATAGGCGTTTGTGATGTGCGATCATGTGCCTACGCAAAGCAGTTGTACCTAGGTGGGTGTTGGACTTCCCACGACTCAGTTTCTTTTGGCACAGGTTGCAAATGGCATCGCTGTTGTCAGAGGAAGGCACACAAAAAAAATGACACACTGCTGAGCTCTGCAATGACGGCATTCTGGTGGTGGACACAGCATGCGTTGATTGGCGTGCTGTCGGGCTGACCCCGGGCTGACCCCGGGTGCCGATGCATGCTGTCTGACTGTGCCACTAGCTCCTTGCGATGACCTCCCCCTGCTTCCAACTCGTCTCCTCCTCCTGTCTGTCTCCCCATCTGAACTTTCACCCTGTGTTTGCATTACAGCCTAGTGATAACTCCACTGGCCCCTCCTCAGATAGCTGCTAGATGTGCTTCCTTAAGCAGTCCTGCCTAATGTGCAGCACTGCCACTCAGTGTCTACACCCTCTGCATGCATTGAATCAATTTATCTCTATGAGGAGATGCTGATTGGTCAGAGCTGTGTTTGACTTGTGCTGGCTCTGCCCCCGATCTGCCTCCTTCACAGTCTCAACCAATCCTATGGGGAAACATTGTGATTGACTCACAGAATCACCTCTGATGATGTCAGCAGACAGGGGCAAAGGTAGCAGATGCATACTTGAATGCAATATTTTATTATATTTAGAGTGGCAAGAAGGGGCCAGGGGGGCTAGATGGGGGTTTTAACACTATAGGGTCAGAAGTATATGTTTTTTGTAATTTGTAATTTATGTAATATAGATACTGTTTCAAAGATCATTGTGACAGTTTTGTCAGTGTTAAGGAAGAAGTTGTTATATGCGATCCACTTTGTGAACTAGTCTTGGAGCACAGCCTCAAGCTGCAATAAATTTGTTTTGCTAGCATAGATTATAGTGTTGTCTGCCTAAATGTGTACAGTTGAGGCTTATGACAAGCATATGTCTTAATGCAAAACTTTTAGTTTAATTATATTGTATAATATGTAATTTTTGAAGTTATACATTCCTAAAGGCAGCTCTGTGTTTACCTGAAGCTACTACACCATTACCGACCAACAATGAGATCACTGAATCTTTTCCATTTTTGTTCTTTAAATTATATTAGCTGTTTTATTTAATATATTTACATCTTTAGGCCTATGCATAGAAAACAATTTGTCACATTGTTAACATAAACTATATGCTTCCACAATGTGGTTTTTGACAATGTTGCAGATAGCAATTCCATTATTATGTTCTCATTTATGTTATTACTCAAGATACTTGCATTTAAAAAAATATTATATCAATGTACTCTTTGTCTATGACACACATGTGTGAGATATACTGCAGCATTTTTTTATGTAATATGATATTTATTGTTTAACACTAATTTTATGCTCTTTAAACAATCGTCCATAATGAATACTTGATGAGTTTGCTCAACGTCTTATATAAAAGACTCATAAAGAATAATATAGTATAATATAGCTAACAAAACAGATTTATTGGTGGTGTGGTTTGAGTAATCCCATGGATGGACATGTAGCACAATTGCTATAGACAAACTCACACTTGATTGTAAGTTGGTGGTGAAATTATGCCAGAATGGTGAGCAGAAGAAATAATTGCCACACATTTCAAGAAAATCTATTTAAGCAGGCACTCAGAAACAAACAATTGCTCAGCTTGCACTATTTTTATTGACTCCCATAGGGCTTAAAATGGTAAGAAAAGAGCAATAAATACACATAGCAGTGCATTTTGTGAGAAATATGTAGCAAAAACAACCAAGTCTACATGTTTTGTGCAAATGACTTTTCCAAGACATTTAAAAAATGCAAATATCCATTAAACATAGTTACATAGTTACATAGCTGAAAAGAGACTTGCGTCCATCAAGTTCAGCCTTCCTTACATTTGTTTTTTGCTGTTGATCCAAAAGAAGGCAAAAAAAACAGTTTGAAGCACAATTTTGCAACAAGCTAGGAAAAAAAATCCTTCTTGACCCCAGAATGGCAGTCAGATTTATACTTGGATCAAGCAGTTATTACCCTACATTGAAAGATTATATCCTTGAATATTCTGTTTTTGCAAATATGCATCTAGTAGCTGTTTGAACATCTGTATGGACTCTGATAAAACCACTTCTTCAGGCAGAGAATTCCACATCCTTATTGTTCTTACAGTAAAAAAACCTTTCCTTTGCCTTAGACGAAAGCCTCTTTCTTCCAGTCTAAACGCATGACCTCGTGCCCTATGTAAAGTCCGGTTTGTGAACAGATTTCCACACAATGGTTTGCATTGGCCCCAAATATATTTGTATAATGTTATCATATACCCTCTCAAGCGATGTTTTTCTAAATTAAATAGGTTTAAATTTGTTAACCTTTCTTCATAGCTGATGTGTTCCATTCCTTTTATTAATTTTGTAGCCCGCCTCTGCACTTTTTCTAGTGCCATAATGTCCTTCTTTAGAACAGGTGTGGAAATTGCACAGCATATTCAATATGTGGTCTTACCAGTGATTTATAAAGAGGCAAAATGATATTCTCATCCCGAGAATGAATGCCTTTTTTCGTGCATGACAATACCTTACTGGCCTTGGCCACTGCTGATTGACATTGCACATTGTTGCATAGTTTGTTGTCTATAACAATTACCAAGTCCTTTTCGTGTGTTGTTATCCCTAATTTGCTTCCATTAAGGGTATACGTTGCTTGTGTATTCTTTACGCCAAAGTGCATAACTTTGCATTTTTCAACATTGAATTTAATCTGCCATTTGAGTGCCCAGTCTATCTAAATCCCTCTGCAGCAAAGTAATATCTTCGTCACATTGTATTATTTTACAGAGTTTTGTGTCATCTGCAAACACTGAAACATGACTTTCAATGCTGTCTTCAAGATCATTTATAAACATGTTAAATAGAAGGGGTCACAGAACTGACCCCTGAGGGACACCACTTACCACCTCTTTCCAGCTTGAAAATTTACCATTAACGACAACTCTTTATACTCTGTTTTTAAGCCAGGTTTTTAAGTTCTACCCCAGGAACAAGCATTTTCATCTAGACCGATTTCCTTGAGTTTCAACACTAATCTATTGTGTGGAACTGTATCAAATGCCTTGGCAAAATTCAAATACATCACATCCACTGCAACACCCTGATCTATACTTCTACTTACTTCTTCGTAGAACGCAATCAAGTTAGTTTGACATGACCTGTGCTTCATAAAACCGTGCTGATTTTTGCTGATAACCATGTTCTTCTCAAGGAATTCTTGAATATTATCCCTTAATAACATTTCAAATATTTTCCCAGCCACAGAAGGTAAGCTCACAGGTATATCATTTCCAGGCAAGGATTTTGAACCCTTTTTGAATATAGGAACCACATCTGCCTTCCTCCAATCCTCTGGAACACTTCCTGAAAGAAAATAATCTTGAAAGATTAAAAGCAGAGGTTCACTTATTTCTACACTTAGTTCCTTAAGTACTCGTGGATGGATACAGTCAGGCCCTGAAGCTTTGTTTATATTAACTTTCTTTAGTTGCTGCAGCACCTTGTCTTGAGTTAACCAATTACAATTAGTGATGTACCGAACTGTCCGCCGGCGAACAGTTCCCGGCGAACTTAGCGTGTTCGCGTTCGCCGCGACGGGCGGACACATGCGCAGTTCGATCCGCCCCCTATTCGTCATCATTGGGCAAACTTTGACCCTGTGCCTCTCGGTCAGCAGACACATTCCAGCCAATCAGCAGCACTCCCTCCCTTCCACACCCTCCAACCTCCCTCCCAGCATCCATTTTCGATTCATTCTGAAGCTGCATGCTTAGTGAGAGGAGGGAAAGTTTAGCTGCTGCTGATTAGATAGGGAAATTGATAGCTAGGCTAGGGTATTCAGTGTCCACTACAATCCTGAAGGACTCATCTGATCTCTGCTGTAAGGACAGCACCCCAAAAAGCCCTTTTTAGGGCTATAACATCAGGCTGCTTTTTTTTTTTTTCCTGTGTAATGTAATTGCAGGTGCCTGCCTGCCAGCTTCTGTGTGAGGTTCACATTGGATACTGTGCCTACTTGCCCAGTGCCACCACTCATATCTGTTTTAACAATCGGTTAAGCTTTACATTTAAAATAAATATATTTTTTTCACTGTAATAGAAGAGCATTTGCCTGCCTGCCAGCTTCTGTGTCAGGTTGGATGCCTTGCCCATTTGCACAGTCAGTGCCACCACTCATATCTGTTTTAACAATAGGTTAAGCTTTACATTTAAAAGAAATAATAATTTTTTTTCACTGTAATAGAAGAGCAGTTAGTTGTCTGCAAGCGTCTGGGTGTCAGGCCTACTTCAGCGTGTGCTCTGCAGACCTGTGCCAGCGTGCCAGCGTGCTTTGACTGTTGCCAATCATATCTGGTGTCTCTTTAGCGTGCTTTTACAAAGAAAAAAGGTTTCTAGTGTAAGCTAATAGCAGCCAGTCAGTGTCCTTCAAGCGGCTCTGTCAGTCCTTCCTTCAGCGTGTGCTCTGCAGAACTGTTCCAGTGCACATTGCCAATCATATCTGGTGTCTCTATAGCGTGCTTTTAAAACCAAAATTTATTTTTCACTGTTATAGATTGAATAGCAGTTACTTGTCTTCAAGCGGGTGTGTCAGGCCTACAGTGTGTGCTCTGCAGAACTGTGCCAGCGTGCCGTCATTGCAGAGCTCAGCAGTGTGGCATTTTTTTTGTGTGTCTGCCTCGGACAACAGCGATGCCATTTGCAACCTGTGCCAAAGGAAACTGAGTCGTGGGAGGTCCAACACCCACCTAGGTACAACTGCTTTGCATAGGCACATGATCTCACATCACAAACGCCTATGGGATCAACACATGAGTACAAGCAGCACGCCTACTCTAAGTCGCCATCCTCCTCCTGGTCTAGCATCTTCAGCCACGTCAACCACTGCTGTCCTTCTTGCCCCCTCTCAACCATCCGCCACTCCGTCTCCCGCCTTGAGCAGTTCCCGCTCATCTGCCCACAGTCATGTGTCTGTCAAGGACATGTTTGAGCGTAAGAAGCCAATGTCACCAAGTCACCCCCTTGCCCAGCGTCTGACAGCTGGCTTGTCCGAACTATTAGCCCGCCAGCTTTTACCATACAATCTGGTTGAGTCTGAGGCGTTCAAAAAATGTGTAGCTATTGGGACACCGCAGTGGAAGGTACCCGGCCGGAATTTCTTTTCACAAAAGGCAATCCCCAACTTGTACTCGATTGTGCAAAAGGAAGTCATGGCATGTCTGGCACACAGTGTTGGGGCAAGGGTCCATCTGACCACTGATACCTGGTCTGCAAAGCATGGTCAGGGCAGGTATATCACCTACACTGCGCATTGGGTAAACCTGCTGACGGCTGACAAGCAAGGAATGCGTGGCATTGCAGAGGAGTTGGTGACACCGCCACGAATTGCAGGCAGTCCTGCTGCCACCTCCTCTACTCCTCCTACTCCATCCTCTTCCATAACCTCCTCGGCTGAGTCCTCTTGTGCTGCTGCGTCTTGCTCCACATCAACGGCACCTCCCCAGCTCCCCAGGTACTATTCCACATCCCGGATACGGCAGTGTCACGCCGTCTTGGGTTTGACTTGCTTGAAAGCAGAGAGTCACACCGGACAAGCACTCCTGTCCGCCCTGAACGCACAGGTGGAAAAGTGGCTGACTCCGCAGCAACTGGATATCGGCAAAGTGGTGTGTGACAACGGGAAAAATTTGATAGCGGCATTGAAGTTGGGCAAGTTGACACATGTGCCGTGCATGGCACATGTGTGTAATCTGATCGTACAACGCTTTGTGCATAAGTACACAGGCTTACAGGACGTCCTGAAGCAGGCCAGGAAGGTGTGTGGCCATTTCAGGCGTTCCTACACGGCCATGGCTCACTTTGCCGATATCCAGCGGCGAAACAACATGCCAGTGAGGCGCTTGATTTGCGACAGCCCTACACGTTGGAATTCAACACTCCTAATGTTCGACCGCCTGCTCCAACAAGAAAAAGCTGTTAATGAATATTTGTATGACCGGGGTGCTAGGACAGCCTCTGGGGAGCTGGGAATTTTTTTGCCACGTTTCTGGACGCTCATGCGCAATGCCTGTAGGCTCATGCGTCCTTTTGAGGAGGTGACAAACCTAGTCAGTCGCAACGAAGGCACCATCAGCGACATCATACCATTTGTTTTCTTCCTGGAGCGTGCCCTGCGAAGAGTGCTGGATCAGGCTGTAGATGAGCGTGAAGAGGAAGAGGAAGAGGAAGAGTTGTGGTCACCATCACCACCAGAAACAGCCTTATCCGCATCGCTTGCTGGACCTGCGGCAACGCTGGAAGAGGATTGTGAGGAAGAGGAGTCAGAGGAGGATTGTAGCTTTGAGGAGGAGGAGCAAGACCAAACACAACAGGCATCCCAGGGTGCTCGTTGTCACCTATCTGGTACCCGTGGTGTTGTACGTGGCTGGGGGTGAAGAACATACCTTCAATGACATCAGTGAGGAGGAGGAAAGGGAAATGAGTAGCTCGGCATCCAACCTTGTGCAAATGGGGTCTTTCATGCTGTCCTGCCTGTTGAGGGACCCTCGTATAAAAAGGCTGAAGGAGAATGACCTGTACTGGGTGTCCACGCTACTAGACCCCCGGTATAAGCAGAAAGTGGCGGAAATGTTACCGAATTACAACAAGTCGGAAAGGATGCAGCATTTGCAAAATAAATTAAAAAGTATGCTTTACACAGCGTATAAGGGTGATGTCACAGCACAACGGGAATCTAACAGGGGGAGAGGTGGAAGTCATCCTCCTCCTTCTCCTCCCACGACCACGCCGGCAAGGACAGGACGCTTTAAAGATGTGTTGTTGATGGAGGACATGCGGACCTTTTTAAGTCCTATGCATCGCCACAGCCCGTCGGGATCCACCCTCAGAGAGCGACTCGACCGACAGGTAGCAGACTACCTCGCCTTAACTGCAGATATCGACACTCTGAGGAGCGATGAACCCCTTGACTACTGGGTGTGCAGGCTTGACCTGTGGCCTGAGCTATCCCAATTTGCGATAGAACTTCTGGCCTGCCCCGCTTCAAGTGTCCTGTCAGAAAGGACCTTCAGTGCAGCAGGAGGTATTGTCACTGAGAAGAGAAGTAGCCTAGGTCAAAAAAGTCTAGATTACCTCACCTTTATTAAGATGAATGAGGGATGGATCCCGAAGGGACTGACACTGGGCGATACATTCGATTAAAAAAGGCCTGATGAGATGAGCTGCCTTGGGCTAAAAATGATCCACACACTGCTGTATTTTAGCTCTGAATGACGTTTGACTTGCGTGACTTATCCGCCACCAACTAGGGTTCAAGCCGACATGTTTTAGGGCACTTTCTGCCTGTGAAACAAACATCAATTTTTCTGGCCGCTGCTACAGCAATACCAAATTTTTCAGGCATGTGTACATGCCTAATTTTTAGGCCCACTGGTGCAGCACTGTGGCTTCAAAAACCAAACCAAAAAAAAATCCTCCAAGATGGCACCAATATACCAGTGGTCTAAGCATCTTCCCACCTTGGCCTAAAAAGGGGAGGTGATTCAACCATTAAAAATCTCTGCCATTTACACGTCCACTGATAGGAGACGCGGAAGGTATTAAACTGATATGAACAATACTAAACTCACCACTCCTATCTGGTGGCACATTAGCTTGCCCGCGCAGTGCCCCAAATTTCAAGTAAGAGGACCGACCAAGCATCTTCTTCCATCTCCATGTTACATAAATCAATGCCATATCCATAGAAATTGTAGAGAATATCCAGGATAGTTTTACAGGGCCAAATCATGTCGCCTGTTGAAAGAGGTGACCTTGCTCGGGTCCCAGGTGTGCGGTTCCTAAAATGGCTGCCATATACATGTCCTCTGATAGGAGACGCGGAAGGTATTAAACTGATATGAACAATACTAAACTCACCACTCCTATCTGGTGGCACATTAGCTTGCCCGCGCAGTGCCCCAAATTTCAAGTAAGAGGACCGACCAAGCATCTTCTTCCATCTCCCTGTTACATAAATCAATGCCATATCCATAGAAATTGTAGAGAATATCCAGGATAGTTTTACAGGGCCAAATCATGTCGCCTGTTGAAAGAGGTGACCTTGCTCGGGTCCCAGGTGTGCGGTTCCCAAAATGGCTGCCATATACATGTCCTCTGATAGGAGACGCGGAAGGTATTAAACTGATATGAACAATACTAAACTCACCACTCCTATCTGGTGGCACATTAGCTTGCCCGCGCAGTGCCCCAAATTTCAAGTAAGAGGACCGACCAAGCATCTTCTTCCATCTCCCTGTTACATAAATCAATGCCATATCCATAGAAATTGTAGAGAATATCCAGGATAGTTTTACAGGGCCAAATCATGTCGCCTGTTGAAAGAGGTGACCTTGCTCAGGTCCCAGGTGTGCGGTTCCTAAAATGGCTGCCATATACACGTCCACTGATAGGAGACGCGGAAGGTATTAAACTGATATGAACATTTACTAAACTCACCACTCCGAGTGCTGTTATTTATTTAATTTTTTTGTGGTGAGGCTTTACAGGACAGAGTGCTTCTCCACGGGACATGTTAACTCACGGGCAGCTGGCTCATCAAGGAACCAGAGCAGCTTGAACGAGGTGACCTTGCTCGGGTCCCAGGTGTGCGGTTCCTAAAATGGCTGCCACATACACGTCCACTGATAGGAGACGCGGAAGGTATTAAACTGATATGAACAATACTCCACTCCTATCAGTAGGTCCGTCCCATTGTGATTTATGCCCCCCACCCACCGCGCAGGGATGGGGGCCGGGGGGAGGAAAGTAGGCCCCCCCATTGTGATTTATTGCCCCCACCCACCGCGCAGGGGTGGGGGCCGAGGGGGGAGGACAGTAGGTCCCCCCATTGTGATTTATTGCCCCCACCCACCGCGCAGGGGTTGGGGAGGACAGTAGCTCCCCCCAGTGTGTATCATGGGCTTTGAGTACAGGTGTCAATCCATACCTGCCAAGTGCCCCTATGTAGGGGTAACAGTCCCTATTCTGCTCTGTGTCAGTGTGTATCATGGTCTCTGTGGACGGGGAACAGTCTCTATTCTGCTCTGTGTCAGTGTGTATCATGGTCTCTGTGGACGGGGAACAGTCTCTATTCTGCTCTGTGTCAGTGTGTATCATGGACTCTGTGGACGGGGAACAGTCTCTATTCTGCTCTGTGTCAGTGTGTATCATGGTCTCTGTGGACGGGGTACAGTCTCTATTCTGCTCTGTGTCAGTGTGTATCATGGACTCTGTGGACGGGGAACAGTCTCTATTCTGCTCTGTGTCAGTGTGTATCATGGTCTCTGTGGACGGGGAACAGTCTCTATTCTGCTCTTTGTCAGTGTGTATCATGGTCTCTGTGGACGGGGAACAGTCTCTATTCTGCTCTGTGTCAGTGTGTATCATGGTCTCTGTGGACGGTGAACAGTCTCTATTCTGCTCTGTGTCAGTGTGTATCATGGTCTCTGTGGACGGTGAACAGTCTCTATTCTGCTCTGTGTCAGTGTGTATCATGGTCTCTGTGGACAGGGAACAGTCTCTATTCTGCTCTGTGTCAGTGTGTATCAGGGGTTTTGAGGACAGGTGTCAATCCATATCTGCCAAGTGACCCTATGTAGGGGGAACAGTCCCTATTCTGCTCTGTGTCAGTGTGTATCATGGTCTCTGTGGACGGTGAACAGTCTCTATTCTACTCTGTGTCAGTGTGTATCATGGTCTCTGTGGACAGGGAACAGTCTCTATTCTGCTCTGTGTCAGTGTGTATCAGGGGTTTTGAGGACAGGTGTCAATCCATATCTGCCAAGTGACCCTATGTAGGAGGAACAGTCCCTATTCTGCTCTGTGTCAGTGTGTATCAGGGGTTTTGAGGACAGGTGTCAATCCATATCTGCCAAGTGACCCTATGTAGGGGGAACAGTCCCTATTCTGCTCTGTGTCAGTGTGTATCAGGGATTTGACTTTCTTTATTCAGATTGAAAAATTACAATTCCAGGAAAAATTTAACAAACATTTACAAGATCATGTTATGCACATCATAGAAACAACGTAAACCTCTTTAAAGCCACAAACTTAAGACAAAAAATACGTACACACAATGTGTAAGGGTTTGAAAGAATATTCTGAATCCTTACACGTTTACTTTATCGTTTGTTTGATTTTTGTGAACCATATATAAACTACAAGCAGTGTGAAAACTATAAAAACTCAAGTGGCCATGCTGATCAAATTAAATAATATGCTTTACACAGCGTATAAGGGTGATGTCACAGCACAACGGGAATGTAACAGGGGAAGAGGTGAAAGTCATCCTCCCCCTCCCACGACCCCGCCATATCTGCCAAGTGACCCTATGTAGGGGTAACAGTCTCTATTCTGCTCTGTGTCAGTGTGTATCATGGTCTCTGAGGACGGGGAACAGTCTCTATTTTGCTCTGTGTCAGTGTGTATCAGGGCAGGACTTTGAGGACAGGTGTCAATGTTAGGTGATTTCTGCCCTTTATGGATTAAAAGCAGACTCTGCATCAACTGTGCAATTTTCCATGGGAGTTTTGCCATGGATCCCCCTCCGGCATGCCACAGTCCAGGTGTTAGTCCCCTTGAAACAACTTTTCCATCACTTTTGTGGCCAGAAAGAGTCCCTGTTGGTTTTAAAATTCGCCTGCCCATTGAAGTCAATGGCGGTTCGTGCGGTTCGCCGGTTCGCGAACATTTGCGGAAGTTCGCGTTCGCCGTTCGCGAACCGAAAATTTCGGGTTCGCGACAACACTAATTACAATTATTCTGCAAGTTTTTAGTAGCAATCATTTGCACATCTATTGCCATGGGTTCTTCCTTAATATATACGGAGGCAAAATAGTTATTTAAAATTCCTGCCTTTTCCTGGTCTTCATTAACTAACACCCCCATTTCAGTTTTTAGTGTACCTACACTTTCATTTTTGTTTTTTTTAGAATTTATGTACTTAAAAAATGCTTTTGGGGTTTGTTTTGCTCTCTTTGGCTATCATTTTTTCATTTTGAAGTTTAGCAAATCTAATTGCCTTTTTGCACGCATTATTTGCTTCCTTATATCTTTTATAAGATGCATCTGATTTTTCCGATTTACTTTTACTTCTCTACTAGTGATGTCCCGAATGGTTCGCTGGCGAATAGTTCCCGGCGAACATAGCGTCTTCGCGTTCGTCACGGATGGCGAACATATGAGATGTTCGGTCCGCCCCCTCTTCGTCATCATTGAGTAAACTTTGACCCTGTACCTCACAGTCAGCAGACACATTCCAGCCAATCAGCAGCAGACCCTCCCTCCCAGACCCTCCCACCTCCTAGACAGCATACAATTTAGATTCATTCTGAAGCTGCATTCTTTTTTTTAATTCTTTTTTTTTGTATTCTTTTTTTTTATACAGAAGTGTGTTATATTTGAGCATGCTAGGCTGAACGTGCGTATATCATGGCTAGTTGCACTGAGGGTATGAGTATATAGCAGTACATTGTTGTGAAAGATGGCTGTCATGCTTAGGGTGTAGCTTGCACATTATCAACTGTGTATTTATATCAGCAGCTCCACCACTAGTTATAAATCAAGTGTGAGTCGCCCCATGATATGAGACTAGTGAATAACATAATACATGAACGGCTAAGGTAAAGGCATGTAAGGAACTACGACAATAAACTCTTTAGGAGGTGAAATAATGACATGTTTAAACGCTTGCTACTTTACGATTAGTTAATGTGCAGAGAGCAGTACATGTGATCAAAGGCATGGTGTGGAGGATCGGCTATAGTGGGATATGCTTGGCAGGCTGCTGTTTACTGCTAGTGCTCATCCGATCCCTTCTGGGCGCCAGGCGCAGACCCTGGGAGTCCCTGATACCTTGAACAACAAAGGCAAGTCTCTGGCTGAGTGCCAGGTTCATGGCTTGAGGTGGTGGAAGCTTGTTTTGTCGGGTGGTCGGATCTGTCCCGGTGGTGCTTCATGTCCGGTGTGGGATTGTGGTGGCTTAAGGTGGAGGCGAGTGCTTGACGTGGTGCAGGCTCTTCATTTCTGTTTGTGCCACCGGTCCCGTCTTTGACGCCTTTTGCGTTGGTGGATTTTAATGGGGACTGCTTCGATTAGCTGTGGTGGAGCTTGTTGGGCCTGTGGTGGAGCTTGTTGGGGCTTCCTGCTTGTTATTTGCTTCCAAAATTTATTAAATGTCCAGCTTAGACTCAATATCCTGCCATGCTTTGCTGGTACCAGGAGGACACGCGGCTGCCGCCATATTGGGAGAGTCACAGATGAGTATGTCAGCCTCGGCTATGCTCTGTGCGTCCATTAGCTCCAGACAGCCTCTCAGGGGTTGACCGGGATAACCCCCACCGGTCCGAGGGGGGTAACGGAGCTAGTGCCGGGAAGTAGCTGCTCCTGGGCATCCCAGGATCGGGAGATCGGCCGCCTCTCCCGCACGGTGAGCACCAGGCCACACTTGCCACGCGGAGGTAAGTAAGACTCTGTCGAGTTGCTGACCGCTATTAAGCATGTCGGGTCGGTCAGGTAGGAGCAACATTGCTGGGTCATCTCCTTCTGGGGTGAAATTCGTTTGTTGATGGCTGCTTAAAGTGAGATATTGAGGGAGCTCACACGAAGTGCGACTTTCCTCCATGACAGCTAGTCCCCTCCCCCCGGAAGCTGCATTCTTAGTGAGAGGAGGGACAGTGTAGCTGCTGCTGATTTAATAGGGAAATCATGAGCTAGGCAAGTGTATTCAGTGTCCACTACAGTCCTGAAGGACTCATCTGATCTCTGCTGTAAGGACAGCACCCCAAAAAGCCCTTTTAGGGCTAGAACATCAGTCTGCTTTTTTTTTTTCCTGTGTAATCGAATTGCAGTTGCTTGCCTGCCAGTGTGTGTGTCAGGCTCACAGCGTATACTGTGCCCACTTGCCCAGTGCCACCACTCATATCTGGTGTCACAATAGCTTGCATTTAAAAAAAAAAAACTAAAAACTTTTTTGACTGTAATATAATAGCAGTCAGTTTCCTATACACGTGTGCGTTTCAGGGTCTGCCAGGGCACAGTGTCACACCAGTGCAACTCATATCTGGTGTAACAGTAGTGTACATTTAAAAAAAAAATACAGGGGGCTTGTTGTCACCTTTCGGGGACCCTTGGTGTTGTACGTGGCTGGGTGGAGTAAGAGACCTTCAATGACATCAGTGAGGACAAGGAACGGGACATGGCTAGCTTGGTATCCAACCTTGTACAAATGGGGAGTTTGCGGTTGTGCAAATGGACTGTTTGCGGTTGTTTGCGGTGCGTTAAACGGGGAGTTTGGTCTGTCACTGTGAAGCGGGCGTAACCCTTTGTCAGGGTACCTGAGGTCTCTACCTCCGAGAGAGGTAGAGACTTAGTCGTTCATCCATCCGGACGGCCTGATTTCCCTCTTCCTCGCGGTCCATCCGGTCATGCAAAGCCGGCCGCGAGGGAGTGACTCCCTTTTATAGCATGACGCCCGGAGGTCGACGTCAGGACGTCAACCCGGAACGACCTGTCACTCAATTGGTTCAGGACCAATCAGGACTCGACGGAGGTGTGTCTACTTATCTGAACAGGGCATTTAACAGTGCTTCTTTCATTAGCTCATTGCCCTGTCGTGGTTCCAGCTTGTTCTAGTCACTCAGTGCTCGTATTTTCTAGTTATCCCTTTTGGTTTTGACCCGGCTTGTTTGCTCTCTTCTGCTTATCTCTGTTACCCTTGATTCGGCTTATCTATCGCTTACCTGTCTTCTGTTACCCTCGACCTCGGCTTGTCTTTGACTATTCTCTACTGTACTACTTATGTTAGTCCGGCCATTCTAAGGTCCGGTATACGTATCTGGCTACTGTTTGTACTCTGCGTGTTGGATCCCTGTCCCGATCCTGACATTACGACAGGGCCAATGGATCCTGCAAGTACAAACTGTCAGCTTGGTTCTCCTGATCCTAGGTTTGAAGCCATGGATCACAGAATGGATCAGATGGCGCTAGCACTACAGGCGTTATTATCTCGTGCCAATAATCCACCAGAAGAGTTACGTACTAATCCTATCTCTCCTGTAGGTTCAGGCCTAGAGGTAGCCACTGTAGGTGCTTCTTCTCGCATTACCCCTCCAGTACGTTATGGTGGTGCTCCTGAGAAGTGTTGTGGTTTTTTAAACCAAATTAGTATCCACTTTGAATTGCAACCTCGCTCCTATCCTACGGATAGGGCAAAGGTGGGATTTATTATCACCTTACTCATTGAGAAGGCTCTGAGATGGGCCAATCCACTGTGGGAGAACGATAACCCGTTAGTATATAACTATAACGCATTTTTAGCTGCTTTTAGAAGAACTTTTGACCCTCCAGGTAGAAAGGTTAATGCAGCCAGATTACTGTTACGCCTGAGACAGGAGAACCGAACACTTGTGGATTATGCACTAGAGTTCAGGCCTCTGGCGTCAGAGGTCAAGTGGAATGAGCAGGCGTATATGGACGTATTTTTGAATGGGCTATCAGAAGTAATCCTTGACGAGGTTGCTACTAGAGAACTTCCTGAGAATTTAGAGGATTTAATTTCGTTCATTTCTCGTATAGATGAACGTTTAAGAGAGAGACAGAACACTCGAGAGAGGAACCGGAGACCTTCCTTTAGGTTAGCTCCCGCATTTCCAAGTCCTGACTCCACGGTCTCATTGCTCCCTGAACCTATGCAGATAGGCTATACAGTACAGGAGGAAGGAGGGGTTATGTATGTACTGTGGAGCCAGAGGTCATTTACTCTCAAACTGTCCTAACCGGCCGGGAAACGCTCGCACCTAAGTTTCTCTAGAGGACAGGCCTTGGGTGTTTCTATTTTGTCCTCTACTCCTAATTATAAAGATCACAGGCTTCAGCTACCAGTTTCCTTAACCTGGGAGAAAGTAGTGGTAAGGGCTATGGCCTTGATAGATTCCGGAGCTGCTGAGAATTTTATCGACCAAGCCTTTGCTACTAGACACAATATCCCATCCCAGTTAAGGGAGACACCCTTGGTCGTTGAGGCCATAGATGGTAGACCATTACTGGACCCCGTTATCTTTCGTGAGACCATACCCATTAACTTAAATGTTGGTATCCTACACGTGGAGAATTTATCTCTCATGCTCATTTCGTCCCCTTCTGTTCCCATAGTTCTGGGGTATCCATGGTTGAAGAGACATAACCCTATTATCGATTGGGAATTAGGGGAGATACTCTCGTGGGGTCTGAGCTGCCAGGAGAAGTGTTTACGCAGGGTTTCTCCATTGGCCAATATTAATACACCAGGTAGTTCTACTCAGTCCACTGAGAGACAGATACCACCCCTGTACCAAGACTTAAAGGCAGTATTCGACAAGAAGAATGCCGATTCATTACCTCCACACAGGCCATTTGATTGTAAAATTAAGCTTCTACCTGGTACTATGCCTCCGAGGGGTAATGTATATCCTTTATCTGTTCAGGAGAACTCTGTTCTAGAGGAATATATCCGTGAGAATTTAGAGAAAGGATTCATTAGGAGGTCTTCTTCTCCTGCCGGGGCTGGGTTTTTCTTCGTTAAAAAGAAGGATGGCACGCTGAGGCCGTGTATTGATTACCGAGGTTTGAATAAAATAACTATCAGAAATGCCTATCCTATCCCATTGATTACCGAGTTGTTTGATCGTCTTAAGGGCTCCGAAATCTTCACCAAATTAGATCTCAGAGGGGCATATAATTTGGTGAGAATCCAGCATGGACACGAGTGGATGACGGCATTCAATACTCGGTATGGCCATTATGAAAACACAGTTATGCCATTTGGACTTTGCAATGCTCCTGCAGTATTTCAGGACTTGATTAATGAGGTACTTAGGGAGTTTCAACATGATTGTGTTATTGTCTACCTGGACGACATACTGATACACTCTAGGGAGATTGAAACTCACCATAGACAAGTCAGAAAGGTACTACACAAACTTCTGCAACATGGTCTATACTGTAAATTGGAGAAATGCAGCTTTGACCAGTCACAGATAGACTTTCTTGGTTACGTGATTTCTGGGGAAGGCTTTAAAATGGACCCTGACAAACTCCAGTCTATTTTAGATTGGCCGTTGCCTAAAGGACTCAAGTCTATTCAGAGGTTTATTGGTTTTTCCAACTATTATAGGCGCTTCATTAAGGGATACTCCTCTATCATCTCGCCTATTACCAATATGACCAAACAAGGGGCTAATACTAAGACTTGGTCTACGGAGGCTCTTGTTGCGTTCAAGACTCTCAAAGAACTTTTTGCCTCTGCTCCCATTCTAGTCCACCCTGATACGACTCTGCCGTTCTTACTCGAGGTCGATGCCTCTGAGACGGGAGTTGGTACTGTTCTGTCTCAAAGGTTAGGGGTGGACAAACCGTTACACCCTTGTGGGTTCTTCTCTAAGAAATTATCTGGAGATATGACATCGGTGATAGGGAACTGTTAGCGGTCATTAAGGCTTTAAAGGAGTGGAGACATTTACTAGAAGGGACATTACACCCTGTTACTATTTAAACGGATCATAAGAACTTGTCTTATATTGGGGAGGCTAAGCGCCTGTCCGCCAGACAAGCTCGTTGGTCCTTGTTCCTTACTCACTTTAATTATGTACTTGCTTACAGACCTGGTTCTAAGAACTCTAAAGCCGATGCTTTGTCTCGTCAATATGAACCGTTCACTATAACTGAGCCAGTCCTTTCCTCGATAGTTCCTAAGGGTAACATCATCGCTAACACGAATCTCAGGATTCACTCTCCGCTGCTTACTGAGATCATGAAATTACAGCATCTTGCGCCCAAACAGACTCCTGGGGATCGACACTTCGTTCCCGCCACTCTCCAACTAGAAGTGTTACGCTGTTTCCATAACAGCAAGGTGGCTGGGCATCCTGGCATTCGCAAGACGTATGCTTTGATCTCTAAAGATTTCTGGTGGCCTGATTTACGTAAAGATATTAAAGAATTCATCGGGGCGTGTGAAGTTTGTACCAAGACTAAGCTACCTCATTCGCTCCCATGCGGATTTCTGCACCCTCTAGAGGTTCCTGAAAAACCATGGTCCTGTTTGGCTATGGACTTCATTGTTGATTTGCCTATCTCTAAAAAGCAGACTGTTATCCTCACGGTGGTGGACAGATTTACTAAGATGGCTCACTTCATTCCCTTACCTAAACTTCCATCTTCGCCCGAATTAGCAGAGATATTCGCTAAGGAGGTCTTCCGTTTAAATGGGATACCTTCCCAAATTGTATCGGACAGAGGTTCCCAATTTGTTTCCCGTTTTTGGAAATCCTTCTGCTCTCAACTGGGCATCAAATTGAATTTTTCTTCTGCCTACCATCCTCAGTCCAATGGAGCTGCTGAACGCACCAACCAAAAAGTTGAACAATATCTACGTTGTTTCGTTTCTGAACACCAGGACGATTGGGTCGGTTTGATTCCTTGGGCGGAGTTTGCACACAACAATCTCGTTTGTGATTCTACGCATTCTAGCCCCTTCTTCATGAATTATGGCTTTCATCCTTCCATTCTTCCTTCGGACTCTTCTTCCCAAGGGGTACCGTCGGTTGATGTCCATGTTGCCAATTTGAAGAAGTTGTGGGACCAGACTCGACAAATTCTTCTGCACAATTCTATGCTGGTGAAAAAACACGCTGACAAACGTAGAAGGGCAGCACCGGTGTTTGTTCCAGGCGATAGAGTATGGCTGAGTACTAGAAACATTCGGTTAAAAGTGCCTTCCATGAAGTTCGCTCCCCGGTATATTGGACCTTACAGGGTGCTGGCTCAAATTAACCCAGTTGCGTATCGTCTAGCTTTGCCTACTACCTTACGCATTCCTAACTCGTTCCATGTTTCGTTGCTGAAACCACTAGTTTGTAACAGATTCTCCTCCACGATCGCCCCTCCTCGCTCTGTTCAGGTGGAGGGTCAGGAGGAGTATGAGGTCAATTCCATCGTCGATTCTCGAATCTCCCGGGGGAGAGTACAATATCTGGTCGATTGGAGAGGATATGGTCCTGAGGAGAGAAGTTGGGTACCTCAGGAGGATGTTCATGCTCCCCGTCTCCGCAGGGCATTTCACTCTCGCTTCCCTTCTCGTCCTGGTTACTTCCGCCCGGTGGGCGTATCTAAGAGGGTGGGTACTGTCAGGGTACCTGAGGTCTCTACCTCCGAGAGAGGTAGAGACTTAGTCGTTCATCCATCCGGACGGCCTGATTTCCCTCTTCCTCGCGGTCCATCCGGTCATGCAAAGCCGGACGCGAGGGAGTGACTCCCTTTTATAGCATGACGCCCGGAGGTCGACGTCAGGACGTCAACCTGGAACGACCTGTCACTCAATTGGTTCAGGACCAATCAGGACTCGACGGAGGTGTGTCTACTTATCTGAACAGGGCATTTAACAGTGCTTCTTTCATTAGCTCATTGCCCTGTCGTGGTTCTAGCTTGTTCTAGTCTCTCAGTGCTCGTATTTTCTAGTTATCCCTTTTGGTTTTGACCCGGCTTGTTTGCTCTCTTCTGCTTATCTCTGTTACCCTTGATTCGGCTTGTCTATCGCTTACCTGTCTTCTGTTACCCTCGACCTCGGCTTGTCTTTGACTATTCTCTACTGTACTACTTACGTTAGTCCGGCCATTCTAAGGTCCGGTATACGTATCTGGCTACTGTTTGTACTCTGCGTGTTGGATCCCTGTCCCGATCCTGACACCCTTACACTACCTGATGTTTTAAAGCACGTTATTCCAAACAATTTAGGAATGTTAGGTGATTTATGCCCTTTATGGATTAAAACCAGACTCTGCATCAACTATGTAATTTTCCATGGGAGTTTTGCCATGGATCCCCCTCCGGCATGCCACAGTCCAGGTGTTAATCCCCTTGAAACAACTTTTCCATCACTATTGTGGCAAGAAAGAGTCCCTGTGGGTTTTAAAATTCGCCTGCTTATGGAAGTCTATGGCGGTTCGCCAGGTTCGCCCGTTCGCAAACATTTGCGGAAGTTCGCGTTCGCCATTAGCGAACTGAAAATTTCATGTTCGCGACATCACTAGTAGACAATATAGGGTATTCAATATAAGGTATATCCAGTCTTTTTTAGTAGCCACATAATCACAAACACTGGCCAAAGTTAGTATTTATATTTTTTTGTGTGTTAAAAATACAAAAATCTATTATGAACGCTTACTTTGGCCAGTGTTTGTGACTAAGTGGCTACTAAAAAAGACTGAATATAGGAGGTGGGTCTTGGCCGCCATGTCAAGCAGTCGCATAGAACACGAGCCCCGTGAATTTGTGCAAAAGCTGATTTATTGAGGTATTTTACCTGCTAACTTAAGCGGTATCATGGTAGGGCAAAGCCGGGGGTTAACCCGGTCCGCACCAAAACAGTGTGACGCTGCTTGGGTCACTTACCTTAGCTGACTCAACTATACCACCTGCACGTACCAAACAAAATGGCAGGCCATCACTTCAGGGGGCCCGACCGCCCTGCGGAATCCTGCGACTACGGGTCCTGCCAGCAGTGTAATGTGGCACCGGCCCGTTCAGTATAACCGCCGGGGCCGCATTGAAGGGGCCCATCGGGTGGCCCATGCTGTTAGGGCCACACAATGTTATGTAATTCCACTTTAACAGCGTGACCCACTCTGCTGATGTCAAAGGCTGAGAGGAAGTGACTGCCCCGGTTACTTCCTCCCAGCAAAACCTGGGAGCTATGTGGGAGGAAGGAGAGGGAGTCAGAGTGGAAACTCTGACTCCCATCAGCTTGAGCCACCATTGGACCCCAGGGATAGGTATGTGTGTCTGTATGTGTATGTCTGTTTGTGTCTGTCTTTCTGTATGTCTGTATGTCTGTGTGTCTGTATGTGTGTGTATGTGAGTGTGTGTATGTCTGTCTGTGTGTCTCTATTTGTGTGCATGTCTGTCTGTGTGTCTGTATGTGAGTGTGTGTATGCATGTGTGTCTGTGTGTGTCTGTGTGTGTGTGTCTGTATGTGTCTGTATGTGTGTGTATGCAAGTGTGTGTGTGTGTGTATGTCTGTCTGTAGGTCTCTCTGTCTGTATCTGAGTGTGTGTATGTCTATCTGTGTGTCTGTATTTGTGTGCATGTCTGTCTTTGTGTCTGTATGTGTGTGTATGTATGTCTGTATGTATGTCTCTGTGTGTGTGTGTGTGTGTTTCAGAGCAATCACATGGCCAGCGGAGGCCTAATTTGCCGAGGGTGGCATCTGCCCAGATGGAGATGAACACCGATCGCCGGCAGGAGAATGGCGGCGATCAGCTAAATTAATAGGAATTCCGTGGACGTACTAGGTACGTCCATGGCCCGGGGGGGGGGGGGGGGGTTAATACTTATATTACATTTTTTTACATAAAAAAACAAAAAACTTTTAAAAATAATTTTATCTTCACTCAGCACACAGACAGAGCATCAGAAGCTGCCGTGCGCCACGTGAGGCAACAAGGAAGTGATTGTTCCTGGGGACAATTTCTTACCTCCACCACCCCTCTCCATACTAGATGAAGGGCGGGCAGACCAGTCGCCTTTGGAAGATGAGGACAGGTGGGGTGTAGACGAGTTTGAAGACTCCACGTGGCCCAGTGGCTCCCAGGTCTGTCCTACACAAACAGTACCCACTTCTCAACTGGGTTAGAAGAAGCTACGGGCGAGTCTCTCATCAACCCACGCACCGTCAGACACCCCAGATCTTCTGAATGGTCCTTGTCTGACCACCTAGCACAGTTTGTGCATTATTGGATCCGCAGACCTCTAGACTAGGAGGTACGGAAGGCACTACGGGCGGAATGCCCCAGACCCCCCCTGCCGCATAAGGTTACCATGACCCCGGAATTTGACGCCATGGTCTCCACGTACCTGACACATTCCGGACGTGACCCTGAGAAAGGGGTCGAGCGCAGCCTCCGACTAGCGCAGGATAAGCTGTTGGATTTCCTGGGCCCACTGGCCAGAATCCTCAGATGAGGCTTTCTCTCACGGTGTCACCCTGAACCCGGCTACCATATGAGACTGGGCCATGTGCTCCATTTACCTGAAACGTTGTCCTCTGCACAGCGTGGAGGAAGATTGTCCTCTTACGTATGGACACAGAACTATCAGATTTGGGGTCGAAGGAACTAGGCTCTCTCGCCAAGGTTCTACTCCTTGGAGAGCTCTTCATCAAGGTTTGGCAGGACTGGATGACAGCGGGGTTGTGTTGCCAGCCATTTCTGGCCATCTGGCCATCGAGGATTCCAGGCACCCTCCTTCTTTCCCACCTACCACTCAAGGACCTTCATCTCCCAAAGGTCGGATCATGGTAGAGGGAGCCTGGGTACTTCAGACAGCTCGGGGAGACATAATAGACTTTTCTTCCATGCCGACACAGGTTCACTTCCCCCCAATCTCTGTGTCGTCAAGGGAACGGCAATCACAGATGGATGCAGAAATCTAGGCCCTTTTCGAGAAGGGCACTATCCATTGGACACCAGGCGGCGAAGGCTTCTTCAGCTCCATATTCCTGGTGAGGAAGAAATCCGGGGTCTTCTGCCCGGTGATAAACTTGAGGAACTTGAATGCCTTTGTCACTTACTGGGAATTTCAAGATGGAAGGCATCCATCTACTGCAGGACCTCCTCTGCCATGGGGCTTGGTTTACTCGACTGGATTTAAGGGACGCCTACCTGTCTGTACTGGTAGATCCTTCATGCTGACGATTTCTCCATTTCCTCTCGGACAGAGCTTGCCAATTCACCAACCTACCCTTCGGCCTGATTGACTTTTTGGGTTTCGAAATAGATGACACAGTGTTTCCTCTCTGAAAGCTGGCTTGTGTATTGGGTCTCCTCTCCGCATCAATCCAGGCGATTTATCCGGTACCCCTTCACTACAGGGCCATGCAACGCCTAAAGGCCCTGTAGAATATTGCATATTCTATGTTTCTATTGATTATATATATGGATGTGTGGATTGACATAAGTAACAGATGGTATCAATAAGTCACAAGGCTTTCTTTGTCCGTGAGCTCTGGAATGTGGTTTTGGGGGTCTTGTCCTTATATGGCAAGAGTATGCTCTGACGTCAGTATGGGCACTTCTATATAGTAACAGAGGGACACGAGGTCTCGCTCTCTTCTCTCTGCTCTCTTCTCTATTTTCTCTTGGCTCTCTCTGGCTCTCTCTCGATGTAAAGATGTAAGGACGTCAGGAGTCCAGCAATTACCATCTGCTGTTGAATGTCCATTATCCTGTAACATTCTTTGTTGTTTTATTATGTATCCGTAACTAAGAATAAACCTGAAGAAACCGTAAGTCAGATTGCATATTATTACTTTTCAATAATATAGACATATATTATTGTGGCGAGCATTTGGCCCAAGACTATATATACAAAAGACGTATATATATCAATCAACTAAAGACAAGAAGAAATTAAGAAGATTTAACTGTGACGATTCCAAACCAGTTTTTACAGGCCCCCAGTCAGAGATGAAGACGGAATACCACATACATTTCCTAAAACCTTTTAGCTGGCTCTTTTACGATAAGGAGCCTTACAAACCACCTATTGGATTATTGCATTCTACTCAGTATGGACAGCATCTTGGCAGTGCCATACATCAACCGCCTAGGAGTGGCCCTCTCTTGGATACTTTCGCAGGTAATGTGGGAGATCTACAGCTTTTGTTTCCGAAGCAACATCCCCTTACAGGCGGAGTATCTCCAAGGAGTGCCGAACCTGACGGCACACTGGTTCTCCAGACATTGGACGAACGCCAGCGATTGGAGGAACCATCGTTCTATTTTCCTCGAGATCGTGGCCCAGAGGGGCCCGTTCACAGTGGATCTTTTCACCTTCAGGACAAATTTCCAGGCCCCGACTTACCTAAGTTGGCCTCCGAACCCGGAGTTCACTGCAGCAGATGCTTTTCTTCAGGTGTTGCCACCTCGGGGAGCTTATGCATTTCCTCCATTTACTACGGTCTCCAGAGTCCTGCTACAAGGGCGACGCCTACGTGTATCTTTGGTGTTGCTGACTCCCCTATGGCAGAGTCAGGCTTGGTTTCTGGAACTTCTGGACGTATCACATAAAGACCCATACCTTCTGCTGTCCCCACGGATGCTCCTATTGGACCCTCGAGGCAATCCTCACCCCCTCGTGGTGGACAGCCATCTCTGCTTAGTGGCCTGAACTCTTTCAGGGGGACCTGGAATGTCAATGCACTATCGCAGTCTGCTAAAAACCTCATCTGGGACTCCTGGGCGCCAGCCCCTGTATCCAGTGTTATAAACTTTCTCTCACACACGTTTTACCTGGGGCGCTCACATCATTCGGTTACATAGCCAGGTCAGCAATCTCATGTACCCATTAGAGGTTTTCCCTTTGGTCAGGACCTGTTGGTTTGCAGACTTGTGTGGGGCATGAGACTATCACAGCCTCTGATGCCTAATTACTCCTGTAACGTGACGTGCACATGGTTTTGTCATTCTTCCAGGACTGTCCTGATAATCAGGACCGTTCCCTCTGACAGCTTTCGGCTAAATTCGCTCTCCTACTATGCTTCATTTCCTTTCGCTGGGTCTCCGACATCCGGGCTTTCGATGTCAATGTTTTTTCTGTTTCTCTGGACGGGATTACTTTCTCTGTGTTTAGACGGACTAAGTCGAACTTGAGGGCTATTTCTACCCGTATTTCCTGACTCGCCTAAACTCTGCGTAGTGGCGGCTCTGTCTCTTTATGTGGAGCTTTCTTCTCCACTTTGCCCTTCCTGTTCCAGACAATTATTGGTCTCCTATGTAAGACCTCACAAGCCGGTCTCTTCACCTACCCTGGTGCGATGGATCAGATGGTTATCCTTGGTGGGTGTGGATTCGACCTTCGGTGCGCATTCGGTTAGGGGCGTCTGGCACCTTCCTCGCGGGTGATTCCCTTCTGGACATTCTACGCTTGGCGGACTAATCCTGGGAAGACACCTTTTATTTCAGGCCAGTGGATCATGCTTCATTTGCCTTGTTGACTGAGTGTTAAAACAGCAAATATGAAGCCTCCTGTCATGTTATAAAATTGTAGATTATACTAGCTTTAGTGTAACTATAATCTTAATTGTATTAATGACAGGAGGCGAATATTTCCCTCCCAGTTTCATCCTACCCCTTTTCTTTTTTGTCAATGTCAATTTGGCTGCCTCTGGTTGACAAATTGTTCTACAGGCTTCTGCTTAGGTATGTCCCATGCTTGTTTCCTTTTTGCTGGAAAGTTTGGGGTTCGATTTCTATTGATTTTGTACTGTCTGAATTATTATGGGGGCTTCATGTTTTTCAAAGTCAATTTCATTACTTAACTGAATCTTTCGATTCTGCTTATCTCGTTTCAGTTTAATGATTCATCTATGGATCCATGTTCAAGTTCTTCATCTGGATGAATGTCTTTGGTTGGACTTGTTTTGCTTCTACTACTACAGTTATATTTATGTGATTGTTCTGTTCTTTGTTTTGTTGCAGCTTGAAAGAAGAAGTATTTGATTGGAAGGGGACTTTTATTGTACTTCACTTTTTTCTCATTGGTTGTTTCTCTCTGTGTTGATGTGGAGTTCTAGTAAGGAGAGACTTAAGCAAATATTTACCCCCTGTCATTAATAAAATTAAGATTATAGTTACACTAAAGCTAGTATAATCTACAATCATCAGCCATAATATATAGGAAAAGAATGCCACTTTCTGGAAAAAAACAGAACTGTAGAGGTGTTTATAATTGTATCCAAGACACTGAAATTGCATTATTTTTCCCTACTCTTCATCATAATCATACTATTTCATACATGACTTAATATTTTGTAGGCTACAGCTTGTGTTTCAGGGCAAATGTAAACATTTGTGTTACAGCTGGGCGCAGGGGAGGGCTGGCCGCCTTAGGCCTGGGGGGCAAAACCAGTCAAGTGGCCCATTGCGCCACCAAATCAGTTCACCATCCATGCCCACCTTTTCCTGGTTTTATAACGGATATTGATGTTATGCTAATCAGTAGCTCTTTGCCATACCCGCTCCTTCACGGCTCTGACTTTCAATGTTGTCAGAGCACAGGCTGAGAATCTCTGAGCCTGTGCTCTGACTCACTAACTGAGCGCCGGAACCACGAGGGAGAGGATATGATCTGACTGCACCTACTGCTGGTGCGCACCAGTGGACCACCAGCGAATCGTTTAAATTAAATATGCTGGTGTACCCAACTTGTGAGCTGTGTTGGCCGCCGGGCGCCTCTGTTGTCATGGCACCCTGCGTGACCGCTCAGCTTGCCCACCCTAACGGCTGGCCCTGCTGACACACACTGATGTTACTACTTAGACATCCCTCAATATTAATACAGAGATGAGAGCAAACACCAATAAACTGTGGAAACAGAGCTGATCCCCCCAAATTTATAAAGGTTGGCTTAGAGGATTTATTCAAGATTAAATCATGCCTCCTCCTCTCTCCCCCATGCGCTGCTCTGTAGGCTGGGAGGAAGTGAAGAGTAATCACAGTCTCCCAGCACAACGCCATCTGTGGCTGCATGGGGAACAGCTGTTTAATGTAATGCTTGCAGGACGGCCAGCTGCCGCAGAACCTCTTTGTTTCCGTCTCTGCAAAGGGCTCTAGGCACTGCTTGTTGTGAGTGTGAGCCACTGTAAATTAGGGGCAGAGGGCACTTGCACTGCGGTCAAGACGGGTCTGGGCAGGAGGAGAGTGCAGTGCAATCAGTGCACTCCCCTCCTGTGGGTCACCAGTAGACTGGTGCACCTGCCCAGGATCAGAGGTGCAAGGATTTTTGCCGCCCTAGACAAAATATAAATTTGCCCCCCCCCCCATGTGACATCACAATGCCCCACCCATATGATCTGCCATATGAACTAACGCCAGTGCTGCACACAGTGTGTGTTTACATCAAAAAGCCTGCAGGGACCAGCTATAGACACCAGAACCACTTCATTAAGCTATAGTGTCCCTTTAATGTGAGGTAAATTATAGATTAGTGTCACTAATAATATACTAGATTGCCTACTTACAATTAGATGAGGATGATGATGGGCTGCAGTTTGGCTCCACTGGTCTGGTGTAGAACAGGACCTCTGGAGGCTGTTTGCAACTGTGGTCACAAAATTCAACGTTCTGGGAGAATTGGAAGCAGCTCCATTTTTTGGGGGCCTCTTACACAGCTCAAGGTCTGGGCCCCAGTGCCTGACGGTGAGTATGCCCATAAGGCCCACTCATAAGTCCACTTATTTGTTCCACCCACCCATGAGCTCGCTCACAGGGAGTGGAGTGTGTAGGGGATGTCTTATGTGTTATCTCATATGTGTGCTTATGGTATGTAGTGTATAGGGATACCAGTTTGTGCAGGTGATGCAGTGTGTTTGTGTGTATAAGGGATGTATTATGTGTTTCTGGTTGTGTGTGAGGGATGCATTGTGTGAATCTGTGTTTGTATGCATAAGGGATGCAAGGTGTGTGTCTGTATGTGTGTGCATTGAGTGTAAGAGATGCATTGTGTTTCTGTGTGTATGTAAGAAAAACAGTGTGTGTGTTTGCATGTGTGTGTAAGGGTTTGCATTGTATGTGTATGTGTATGTGTGCAAATGATGCATTGTCTTTGTGTGTAAGGGTTGCATTGTGTGTGTGTGTAATGGATGTATTGTGTGTTTCTCTGTGTGTAAGGGAAGCATGTTCTGTTTCTGTGTATGTATAGGGATGCATTGTGTGTTTCTGTGTATGTATAGGGGTGCATTGTGTGTTTCTGTGTATGTATAGGATGCATTGTGTGTGTGTGTGTGCGCGTAGTGTTAAAGAGCTCCCTTGTCTTGCCCCCTGTCCTATAGAGCTGTCCCTTCTGTCCCTTAGAGCTCTCCCCTGACCCTTAGTGGTCTCTCCTCTCCCCCACCCTCCCCTAGCGGTCTCTTCTCACACTCACCCACCCTCACCTGTGCTCTTCTCATCCCCCCTCCACCCTCCCTGTGTTCTTCTCACTCCTCCCTCTGTGTGTTCTCACCCCCCTGTGTTCTTCTTACCCCCTCCTCCTGTGTTCTTCTTACTCCCCCCCTTGTTCTTCTTATTACTCCCCCCTTCTTCTTACCCCCCTTCTTCTTCTTAACCCTCCTACTTCTTCTTACCCCCTCTTCTTCTTCTTACCCCTTCCTTCTTCTCTTACCCCATTCTTCTTCTTACCCCCCTTCTTCTCTACCCCCTTCTTCTTACCCCCTTCTTCTTCTTACTCCCCCTCTTCTTCTTACTCCCCCCTCTTCTTCTTACCCCCTTCTTCTAATTACTCCCCACTCTTGTTCTTACTCCCCCCTTCTTCTTCTTACCCCCCTCTTTTTCTTATCTCCCCTCCTTCTTACTTCCCCCTTCTTCTTACTCCCCCCTCTTCTTACTCCCCTCTCTTCCCTCTTCTTACTCCCTCTCTTCCTCTTCTTACTCCCCCCTCCCCTCTTACTCCCCCTCTCCCTCTTCTTACTCCCCCTCCCCTCTTCTTACTCTCCCCCTCCCCTCTTCTTACTCTCCCCCCTCCCCTCTTCTTACTCTCCCCCCTCCCCTCTTCTTACTCTCCCCCCTCCCTCTTCTTACTCTCCCCCCTCCCCTCTTCTTACTGTCCCCCCTCCCCTCTTCTTACTCTCCCCCCTCTTCTTACTCTCCCCCCTCCCCTCTTTTTACTCTCCCCCCCTCTTTTTACTCTCCCCTCCCCTCTTTTTACTCTCCCCCCTCCCCTCTTTTTACTCTCCCCCCTCCCCTCTTTTTACTCCCCCCTCCCTCTTCTTACTCTCCCCCTCCCCTCTTCTTACTCTCCCCCTCCCCTCTTCTTACTCTCCCCCCTCCCCTCTTCTTTACTCCCCCCCCTCCCCTCTTCTTACTGTCCCCCCTCCCCTCTTCTTACTCTCCCCCCCCTCTTCTTACTCTCCCCCCTCCCCTCTTTTTACTCTCCCCCCTCTTTTTACTTTCCCCCTCCCCTCTTTTACTCTCCCCCTCCCCTCTTTTTACTCCCCCCTCCCCTCTTTTTACTCTCCCCCCTCCCCTCTTTTTACTCTCCCCCCTCCCCTCTTTTTACTCTCCCCCCTCCCTCTTTTTACTCTCCCCACCTCCCCTCTTTTTACTCTCCCCCCTCCCTCTTTTTACTCTCTCTCTTCCCCCCCTTTTTTACTCTCTCTCCCCCCCCCCTTTTTTTACTCTCTCTCTCCCCCCCCTTTTTTTACTCTCTCTCCCCCCCCCCCTTTTTTTACTCTCTCTCCCCCCCCTTTTTTTACTCTCTCTCTCTCCCCCCCCTTCTTACCCCCTCCCCTGTAGGTGGCCGAGCTGCACTCCGGTCCGCGGTCCCGGCCGGAGTGATAGGAAGGTGCTCAGTGTGCACCTTCCTGTCAGTCCGGCCGGGTACAGGAAACAGAAACTCCTGTTCCGCGCGGAACAGGAGTTTCTGTTTCCTGTACCCGGCCGGACTGACAGGAAGGTGCACACTCAGTGTGCACCTTCCCATCACTCCGGCGGGACCGCGGACCGGAGTGCAGCTCGGCCACCTACAGGGGAGGGGAGGGAGGGAAAAGTAGCTGCAGCCGTCTGAGCGCTCTTTACAGAGCGCTCGGCGGCTGCAGCATTTAAAGGGCCGGCCCGCCGCGGCCGGTCCTAAAATAATTTTGGGCGGCCTGGGGGGCAATTGCCTCCCTGCCCCCCGGCCCAGCCCGCCCCTGGCTGGGCGTGGAGTAAGGTTAAGAAGTTTTGTAAAATTTTAGGATAGCCAGAGGTCAGCAGGATAGTTTTTAGTTCTTTGAGGAATATGTCTAGGCACTATATCTGTTTTTCCACATCATAAAGGTGGTGATAGTTACTTGATTTTTGCTGGTGCCATCCCTCCATTCACTTTTAAATAATGTTCAACTATTTAACACTAAATGATAGTCCTTGGTTGTTCCCAGCTGTTCCTGGCCTCCACTGGATGCATGGCAAGATAAAGTTTACTGCCTTCCTTTGTTATACCAATTGATACCAGTAATATGTAGCTGTGATAGTGTGAGAGCAGACAGCTGACACTCTTAACTGATCACTGCCACCCATTGCTGTTTAGAAGGATGTTTCCTTGTCAGCCTGAATAGCACACATTTTAAAGGCTGCCAGGCACTCTTGTTTAGTGTTGAGCCATTCAAAAACAATTTAACACTAAATGGAAGGATTGGTTAAAGGGATTCTAGACATGAAAACTACTCCAATGAGCTAAACCAGTTACAGTGCCTAGAGCTGGCATAAGCAACCTTCGGCTCTCCAGATGTTATGCACTACACCTCCCATGATGCTTTGCCAGCATTAAGGGTGCAAGAGCATTATGGGAAATATAGTCACAACATCTAGAGTGCAGAAGGTTGCCTACCTTGGTGAAGAGCTAATGTAAATTGGTGCCAATTGAAACTCTGGAGTGAAACTCATGCTATTCTCGGGCAGACCAGAACAGGTGTGAAAATATATTTAACCCCTTAAAGCGGCACTGTCATGCTGAATTCCGTTTTTTTTTTTAACCCCCCCTCCCGCCTCCACTACATCCCATCGGGCCCCCTAGTCACCCCCAAATGCCCCTAAGCCCCCCACATTACCTATTTTTTATTCTTTATTTTCTGCCCCGATCTTTATTCAGGGCACCGCCATCTTTGTGTGGGTAGGTGAAGTCCCTGTGGGACACGTCATCTACCCACACTAGACAGACTGTGAGATTCCCGCACATGCCCAGTGAAACACCTGGACATGCGAACGGGAATTTCATCTATTCATTCATTCATCAGACAGACGAATGAATGAATAGAAAAGATCAAACGAACAAACAAACACTGTGTATCAGTGTTCGTTTGTTTGTTCGGTTTATTACAAGGAGGGAGCTACCGGCGTGCAGCTCCCTCCTTGCAATATGTAAAGACAGAAGCGGCAGGGAGCAGTGCTCCCACCACTTCATAAGCCCCCCCAGATCCCCCCCCCTCACTCTATGGGGGTCAATATGACCCCCATAATAGCATAAGGGAGATTCAAATCTCCCCAATGCCCCTACTCGCTATACCGCGAGTAGGGGCATGTCCACTAAACAGTGAGCAGCCTGTGGCTGCTCACGGTAAAAAAAAAAAAAGGGTAATGAGGGGGGTGGGGGGGGACCTACTGTCCTCCCCCGCCGGCCCCCACCCCTGGACGGCGGGTGGGGGCCATAAGGGGAATGAGGGGGGGGACCTACTGTCCTCCCACCAGGCCCCCACCCCTGGGCGGCGGGTGGGGGCCATAATAGTAATAAGGGGGGGACATACTGTCCTCCACCCCCCAGCCCCCACCCCTGGGCGGCGGGTGGGGGACATAATAGTAATGGGGGGGACCTACTGTCCTCCACCCCCCAGCCCCCACCCCTGGCCGGCGGGTGGGGGCCATAATAGTAATAAGGGGGGGGGACCTACTGTCCTCCACCCCCCAGCCCCCACCCCTGGGCGGCGGGTGGGGGCCATAATAGTAATGGGGGGGGACCTACTGTCCTCCCCCCGGCCCCCACCCCTGGGCGGCGGGTGGGGGACATAATAGTAATAAGGGGGGGGACCTACTGTCCTCCACCCCCCAGCCCCCACCCCTGGGCGGCGGGTGGGGGCCATAATAGTAATGGGGGGGGGACCTACTGTCCTCCCCCCCGGCCCCCACCCCTGGGCGGCGGGTGGGGGCCATAATAGTAATAAGGGGGGGACCTACTGTCCTCCACCCCCCGGCCCCCACCCCTGGGCGGCGGGTGGGGGCCATAATGAGAATGGGGGGGACCTACTGTCCTCCCCCCGCCCCCACCCCTGGGCGGCGGGTGGGGGCACTAAGTAAATTCCCCCCCCCATCAAGGTTACTAGGGGTGCCCAAGCCCCTAGTCACCCACCCCCCACCCAAATAAAAATGCCCCTACCTACCCCCCTCACCCTAAAAAATAGTGAGGGGGGAATAAAATTGCTAACCTGTAAAGTAAAATTAAACTTACCATTCGACGTCTTCTTTTTTCTAAAATCTTCATTTTTCAGCCCCAAAAAAGGCCAAATAAAAAACCATCATAGCCGTCTAAAAATTAAATAAAAAACCAGACGAAAAAGAAAAAACCCGAGCGCAAAAAAAATAATCCATCTTCACCCATGGAGGGCTCCGCGCAGACTGAGCTCCGCAGGGCGGGGGAAGGCTTATAAAGCCTTGCCCCGCCCTGCAATTAAGCTAAGAACACTCTGATTGGTGGGTTTAAGCAAATCAGAGTGCTCTTTGTCATTTTACAAGCGTGGGAAAGTTCTTTGGAATTTTCCCACGCTTGTAAAATGACACAGAGCACTGTGATTGGATGGATTTCAAGCCATCCAATCACAGTGCTCTGTGTCATTTTACAAGCGTGGGAAAGTTCTTTGGAATTTTCCCACGCTTGTAAAATGACACAGAGCACTGTGATTGGATGGATTTCAAGCCATCCAATCACAGTGCTCTGTGTCATTTTACAAGCGTGGGAAAATTCCAAAGAACTTTCCCACGCTTGTAAAATGACACAGAGCACTGTGATTGGATGGCTTGAAATCCATCCAATCACAGTGCTCTGTGTCATTTTACAAGCGTGAGAAAATTCCAAAGAACTTTCCCACGCTTGTAAAATGACACAGAACACTGTGATTGGATGGATTTCAAGCCATCCAATCACAGTGCTCTGTGATAAAATGACAAAGAGCACTCTGATTGGCTTAAACCCACCAATCAGAGTGTTCTTAGCCTAATTGCAGGGCGGGGCAAGGCTTTATAAGCCTTCCCCCGCCCTGCGGAGCTCAGTCTGCGCGGAGCCCTCCATGGGTGAAGATGGATTATTTTTTTGTGAGCTCTGGTTTTTTCTTTTTCGTCAGGTTTTTTTTTTTGCGCTCGGGTTTTTTATTTTATTTTTAGTTCGACGGCTATGATGGTTTTTTATTTGGCCTTTTTTGGGGCTGAAAAATGAAGATTTTAGAAAAAAGAAGACGTTGAATGGTAAGTTTAATTTTACTTTACAGGTTAGCAATTTTATTCCCCCCTCACTATTTTTTAGGGTGAGGGGGGTAGGTAGGGGCATTTTTTATTTGGGTGGGGGGTGGGTGACTAGGGGCTTGGGGACCCCTAGTCACCTTGATGGGGGGGGGAATTTACTTAGTGCCGGGGGAGGGGCACGGGGGAGGGGAGGACAGTAGGTCCCCCCCCTTATTACTATTATGGCCCCCACCCGCCGCCCAGGGGTGGGGGCTGGGGGGGAGGACGGTAGGTCCCCCCCTTATTACCATGATGGCCCCCACCCGCCGCCCAGGGGTGGGGGCCGGGGGGGAGGACAGTAGTTCCCCCCCCCCTTATTACTATTATGGCCCCCACCCGCCGCCCAGGGGTGGGGGCCGGGGGGGAGGACAGTAGGTCCCCTCCCCATTATCGTTATTGCCCCCACCCGCCGCCCAGGGGTGGGGGCCGGGGGGGAGGACAGTAGGTCCCCCCCAAGACTATTATGGCCCCCACCTGCCGCCCAGGGGTGGGGGCCGGGGGGGGAGGACGGTAGGTCCCCCCCCTTATTACTATGATGGCCCCCACCCGCCGCCCAGGGGTGGGGGCCGGGGGGGAGGACAGTAGTTCCCCCCCCCCCTTATTACTATTATGGCCCCCACCCGCCGCCCAGGGGTGGGGGCCGGGGGGGAGGACAGTAGGTCCCCTCCCCATTATCGTTATTGCCCCCACCCGCCGCCCAGGGGTGGGGGCCGGGGGAGGACAGGACAGTAGGTCCCCCCCCTTATTACTATTATGGCCCCCACCCGCCGGCCAGGGGTGGGGGCCAGGGGGAGGACAGTAGGTCCCCCGTACTACTATTATGGCCCCCACCCGCCGCCCAGGGGTGGGGGCCGTGGGGGGAGGACAGTAGGTCCCCCCCCTTATTACCATTATGGCCCCCACCCACCGCTCAGGGGTGGGGGCCGGGGGACAATAGGTCTCCCTCCCTTATTTTACTTTACGGCCCCACCCGTCGTTTAGGGGTGGGGGGCAGTATTTTTTTTTTTTTTTTTACAGTGAGCAGCCACAGGCTTACTAGACATGCCCCTACTCGCGATATAGCGAGTAGGGGCATATTATTTACTAATACTAAGTAATCTTTACTTAGTATTAGTAAAGTTGGCTGAAAGACCAGTTTAGGTCTTTCAGCCTTTTAGTATATAGCTCCCTGATACCGTGGGAATTAGGGAGTTATCTACTAAGCGGCTGCAAGATGCAGCCGCGGCAATGAATAGGATCGGAGTTTCATTCATTAGAATGAAATTCCGATCCGAATAAAGTCCCGAATTGCATCCTAACACCAATAGAGAAACTCTTCTCATTCTGTGAGGATGCAATTCGGCAGTTTTGCCGGCGTTCTGTCTGAGTGACAGGACTTTCGGCAATACTGACAGGAAGCATTGTGGGAACAGGGAGGAAAGCTAGGGATCATGGGAAAATTGCTCTGACCAGCGGAAATGAAGCACACTTTGCTCCTCCGCTGGTCAGAGCTGGTCAAGCGGAGGAATCCTCCATAAGGCAAAGAGTCCCTACTTTGTCTTATGATTTTAAAGAAAACTAAAGAAGTCAGGAAGAAAAGAATAACAGATCCCGAGAGAGGGGGAGAAGAGGAAGAGATTGAGAAAAGGTAAGTTCGGCATGACAGTGCCGCTTTAAGGACACATGACATGTGTGACATGTCATGATTCCCTTTTACTCCAGAAGTTTGGTCCTTAAGGGGTTCAAGAGCAAAATGTGCTCTGATATTTCATAAATATATCATTCAATATAATTTATTCAATATACATTTTAACCACTTTTGTTTACTTAGAAGTACACAACCTTACTTACTACGGGACAAAATTATGCATCTGCTTTGCCTGGTGTAATAACTGAAACGTGACTTTGAAGTAAGAGCACTTAATAAAAGTTTCATTTAAGACCTGCTGCTTGAGAAGAAGATATGTTTTCAAAGAATTGTATTTATAAAGAAGTAAAAATCAATACAGGTTTCCAGCTTGTGTATAAAGAAAGAAAAATCAGTTATAGTCTCTAAAAGAGTTCTATTATCAGAGCTCATCAGGTCACGACCAGATCTTTGTTCAACAGATGTGGTCAGACTACACATGCAGATTAACTGAAAGCCAAAAAGGGGAATTTTGTCTTTCAAATATAAATTATAAATAAAAGTGTGCATGATTTAAGTTACTTAACCACACCCTAATTTCTTTTCAGATTGGTACATATCTATATACGTTATACATTCTGATTAAGCGTAGTGATTAGATTGCTACAGAGTAGGAAAATATATATCACACAAAAATAGAATACAGCTGTTAAAAGAAAAATAAATAATACATAGTGTAATATGTCCAAAATTATACCAAGTGACACTTTTACTGGTAACACTCACAATGTGATTTACAGAACATGCCCACAACTTTGAAGATTTTTTTTTTTATTGTGAAGCAAACAACAAATAGGACAAAATAACAGAAAAAGTCAATGTGCGTAACTATTCACCCCCCTAAAGTCAATACTTTGTAGAGCCACCTTTTGGGGCAATCACAGCTCCAAGTCGCTTTGGATAAGTCTCTATGAGCTTGCCACATCTTACCACTGGGATTATTTCCCATTCCTCCTTGCAAAACTGCTCCAGCTCCTTCAAGTTGCATGGTTTGCGCTTGTGAACAGCAATCTTTAAGTCTGACCACATATTTTCTATTGGATTGAGATCTGGGCTTTGACTAGGCCATTCCAACACATTTACATGTTTCCCCTTAAACCACTCAAGTGTTGCTTTAGCAGTGTGTTTCCTGCTGGAATGTGAACCACTATCCTAGCCTCAAAACACGCACAGAGTGGTACAGGTTTTGCTCAAGAATATCCCTGTATTTAGCACCATCCATATTTCCCTCAACTCTGACCAGTTTCCTAGTCCCGGCTGCTGAAAAACATCCCCACAGCATCATGGTGTTCTTTGGGTGATGTGATGTGTTGGGTTTGCGCCAGACATAGCGCTTTCTTTGATGGCCAAAAAGTTCATACATTTGATTCATACATTTTGTGAGTCTCCCACATGCTTTTTCGCAAACTCAAAACGTGCCATTTTGTTTTTTGCTGAAAGTAATTTCTTTCTTCTGGCCACTCTTTCTTCTGGCCCAACTCTATGGAGTGTATGGCTTATTGTTGTCCTATGTACAGATACTCCAGTCTTTGCTGTGGAACTCTGCAGCTCCTCCAGGGTTACCTTTGGTCTCTGTGCTGCCTCTCTAATTAATGCCCTCCTTGACTGGTCCGTGAGTTTTGGTTGGCAGGTTTGCTGTTGTGCCATGTTCTTTACATTTGGTTATGATAGATTTGATGGTGCTCCTGGGGATCATCAACGATTTGGATATCTTTTTATAACCTAACCCTGATTTGTACTTTTCAACTACATTGTCCCTTACTTGTTTGGAGAGTTCCTTGGTCTTCATGGCAGTGTTTGGTTAGTGGTGCCTCTTGCTTAGGTGTTGCAGCCTCTGGGACCTTTTAAAAAAGGTGTGTATATGTAATGACAGATCATGTGACACTTAGATTGCACACAGGTGGATATCATTTCACTAATTATGTGACTTCTGAAGGTAATTGGTTGCACCAGAGCTTTTTGTGGACTTCATAACAAAGGGGGTGAATACATACGCACATGCCAATTTTCTGTTTTCTATTTCTTTTTTTTCAATGTTTAATTTTTATTGTACATTTTCCAGAAAGAAAATAACGTGCGGGGTACAGAAAGGAAGAAGGGTGAGGGTACGAAAACACAACGTGTATATAAACAGCACATTAGTAATCACAATTATACAGTTGATATAGTATGATACGCATAGTACAGCACAATTGCACATTACAGCACACAGTAGTTGGTGATAAATGAGTGACGACAAATCATACATGAGGCTCAAAGATGGACCAATAACAAGTACCTCTGCTCAAGTTGAGCCATAATACAAGAAAGAGATCCTTGATGTCTCTATTGGAATGTGTAGGTCGACAGTCTCTCTGTGTTAAGTGATAGATACTATAACTGTCATTTGTGTGCTAGGCGTATAAGTTGAGTATAGATAGAGAAGAGAAATAAAGTATTTACAAGACAAAGGGAAAAGAAGTAAAGATTAAGGAATATGGGGAGGAGGAGGGTGGAATATGGGGAGGAAGGTAGGGGGGAGATGCGGTGTTATGCGGAAGCCACTTGAGCCAAGTAGGACCGACTATGTCATGAGACCTGGGCTGTTATTATTGGTCATATCAAGTTGTAGGTGGTGTCCCAATTTTCCCATTGTTCGCTGAATTTGGGTGCTATGCTTCTTTTGGACCATTCTCTTTCATGGCAGTATATGGTGTTAACTCTACCTAGTAGTTCACATATGAGTGGAACTTTATTACTCTTCCAATGCAATGCTATGCAGAGTTTTGCTGCTATTAAAACATTTATGATTGCTGCTCTCGAGGGTAAACGGTGTAGGTCTGGTATTAAATGGAGTAAAAAACCTGCTGGGCTAAGAGAAATATGTGAGTCAGAAAGCGATTGTATAATGTTATTCACATAAATCCAGAAAGTGCTGAGTTTCGGGCAGTCCCAGAATACATGTAGAATAGAACCATTTTCACTGTTGCATCTCCAACATATGGATTTAGTGTCGGGATAAATTCTACTCAGTCTACTGGGTACTAGGTACCATCTCATCAATACTTTGAAATATGCTTCCCAGAGGGTGACGCACTTGGTGGATTTTTTTGTGGATGATATAGCGTATAACCAATCTTTAATATGAAATTCTACACCTAGGTCTTTTTCCCATTTTGTCATGTAGGGTTGCTTACCACCATTGAGGTTCGTTGATTGTGCCAAATAGCATGCTGTGAGAAACTTTGATGGTTGACTGGTTTTGGTTGATAAGTAGCACTTGTGGCCAATCATGCTAAGTGTAGATGTGTTTAAAAAAGTGATTGCAGCGGTATTTAAAATATGTTTAACCCGTAGGTAAAGAAAGATATCTCGATGCGGGAGATTGTAAGCTGATTGCAAATCAGGGAAGGTCCGAAGACCATTGACATCATATAGAGAGAATACATGGGTCAGACCATGTAATGACCAGTGTTGTATAGCAAGGTCTGGGGAAAGCGTTGAGAGGGCTCGTAACGGAGCTAGATAAAGCAGTTCCTCTTTCGGGCAGAGTTTCGTGCTCCATAATTTCCATGAGTTTAACATAAACTTTGTACTCGACAGCAGGGACGAAATATCATGAAAATTTTTTGACCACAGTATATCCACCAAAGAGTGGATGTTGCTACAGGATTGTTCTAGTTTGAGCCATAACGGAAAGGTTTTCTTAGTCATAATGTCCAGGCATTGAGCCAACGTAGAAGCTTTGTAATAATTGCCAATATTAGGGATAATGGAAAGAGAAAAAATCAGCGCTAGATTGCCACACAAGAAAATAATAGTAAGGCTGCAATCCTTAAAGGGGAGTCCCCTATAATCCCCTAATGATAAGAAATTATGCAAAATAGAACAAAAAAAGGTTGCGCCTAAAATATACAGTAAAACATATAAGAGTGTATATAATAAATAATATAAAATAATACAATTTAATATAGAATATTAAATGAAATATAAATGGATAATTGGCAATAGTCCAAAGCACTTATCATAAGTCCATAATGGTAGATGCCGTGTATAAGAACAGGGATCCTTAGGCGTAAAATGGGGTGTGTCTTCACAAATGGGTACTTGCAATCCAGTGAGGTAATATGTGAAGAAAAAAAACAAGAGGAACTCCAATGGCACAGTATATAGATGAATAAAATGTTAAATAAAATAAAAGTAGTCTTACTCACACTTTTCAGAGCTAGAACCTATTATCTACTTACTATTATCTACTTGAAGAAGCCCTTGCGGCGAAACGCGTTTAGATATTAATTTGATTATTTTACAATAAAGAAAATACTTTGGCATAAAACATTTTATAGCCATTTTGATTTCTTTTTCCCTGGACTATACATATACTATCTACCTGACGAGAAGCCTAAAGAATCCTTAGGTGGGGATGATACCACCCAAGCGCCTACATTGAGCAGTACAAGCCTGCTCTATATACTGTGAGTAGTATATTTATTCTCTTTTTATACTTTTAATTACTATACAGAGAGCACTATATACTTTATTTTATCTCCCTGGGTCGAATAATACCAACTTGGACGTTGAATCTGAGCCAGATACTCGCCAATCAATATTACGCCGCATATCCTTGAGTGGGGATTATTCCACTTCACGTGCGTTATATCAGAGCTAGGTTCTAGCTCTGAAAAGTGTGAGTAAGACTACTTTTATTTTATTTAACATTTTATTCATCTATATACTGTGCCATTGGAGTTCCTCTTGTTTTTTTTCTTCACATATTACCTCACTGGATTGCAAGTACCCATTTGTGAAGACACACCCCATTTTACGCCTCAGGATCCCTGTTCTTATACACGGCATCTACCATTATGGACTTATGATAAGTGCTTTGGACTATTGCCAATTATCCATTTATATTTCATTTAATATTCTATATTAAATTGTATTATTTTATATTATTTATTATATACACTCTTATATGTTTTACTGTATATTTTAGGCGCAACCTTTTTTTGTTCTATTTTGCAATATTAGGGATGCTCAGACCTCCTTGGTGGAAGGGACGCCATAGAGAGTGGAATGTGATTCTCGGGGCTTTCTTTTTCCAGATATGTGCGTTTATTGCAGATTGGAATTTTGTGAGGATTGAACTTAGGAGGGTAATGGGCAACGTCCTGAATAAGTAGAGTATATGAGGTAACGCCATCATTTTTACAGAATTAATTCTCCCAATCCATGAGGTGTTTAGTTTATCCCAAGAATCAAGTTGGTTGGTGATTTTAGATAGGATTGCCTCGTGGTTTTCTTTTATAGTTTGAGCTTTAGATTGGGTAAGTTTTATACCTAAATATGTAATAGACGTTTTGCGCCAATCAAAAAGAAATTGTGACTTCAGAGAATCCACAATGTGGGATTTTATGTTTAAAGGAAGTATTTGAGTTTTGTTAACATTATTTTTGTAAAAAGAAACACTACCATATGAGCTTAGGACTTGTAAAAGATGGGGTATGGAAGAAGTCGGATTTCCCAGGAAAAGAATGATATCATCCGTGAAGACAGCAAGCTTTTTCTCTCCTGCGGGGGTATTCAGGCCTGGAAGCAATGGGTCTTTTTTAATTGAACGGATGAGTGGTTCCAAGCAAAGAATAAAAATCAAGGGGGACAGAGGACATCCTTGCCTCGTGCCATTAGATATATTAAAGTTAGTGGATGCGAAGCCTGTATTGAAAACTTTCGCCGAGGGTGAGGAATATAGAGCCAGAATGCTTGTGATGAATAGGTCTGAAAAGCCAAATGCTTTTAAGGTGGCCTTCATGTAACCCCAATTGAGACGATCAAAGGCCTTTTCGGCATCAAGAGCCATAAGGACCCCGGATTGTCGTTGACGAGGGAGGCCCATAGTCAGTGGAACGAATTCGGTATTACAACCACCAGCAGTGATCCTCGACAAATACCTAATTAAATATGTACCCCAACAGAAGTCATACATCAAAGACACAAATGAATTCCTTAAATTGATAGACAATCTGATGATTGAGGCACACACAGAGGTTTGGCTTGTCACGCTAGATGTCCAGTCATTATACACATCGATCACCCACACTGAAGGCATAGCAGCAGTAGAATGGACATTGGACCAGGATGATACATTAATATTACACCCGGACACAAAAAGATACATTTTGGATCTACTACAATTTGTCCTAACGGAAAATTACTTCCTATTCGAGGATAGGTATTATAGACAATTTAAAGGGACTGCCATGGGTTCAAATGTAGCCCCAACCTATGCGAATATGTACATGAACAGACTGGAGGAACTATATATTTACACCACTCCATTATTTAAGAATTGCATTACATGGAAGAGATTTATAGACGATGTCTTTGTCTGTTGGGGCGGGACAAAGACACAATTGGATACATTTTTCCATACTTTGAACATGTTAGATCCCAACATTAAATTTACGATAACTTGTGACATAGAGTCGGTACCATTTCTGGATACCCGTGTCCATTTACTCAACAATAAGTTATACACCGATATTTACACAAAACCAACTGATAGGAATAATCTTCTTGAATATTCGAGCTATCACCCACGCCATCTCAAAGAAGGCTTACCATATAGCCAACTCCTAAGGGTCAGGAGAATTATCTCACAAGATAGTCAAGTGGAACCGGGACTGGATCTGATCTGCAAAAAATTCATGGATAGAGGTTATCCATTAGATATAGTCAGCAAACATAAGGAAAGAGTTCAACTTATGGATAGGAACATCATACTTAACCCCACCAGAACAACAGAGAAAATTGAGAGAATACCCTTCATATCCCCATACACTCCCTATAGTAAGGACATTAAAAACATTATCCTTAAACATTGGAACATCTTTGAGGGTGACACTAATCTTCCTACTGAGTTTACAAATCCCCCACTGTTCTCCTATCGTAGGGCACAGAATTTTAAAGATAGATTGGTACGTTCCGACATTGGGAGCAGCAAAAAACAACGGAGATTTTTCTCTGAACCTAAAAAAGGTACTTTCCCATGTCTCAATTGTAGACATTGCAATAGCATCATAAGGGGTGAATACTTTGCACACCCTCTATCAGGGAAACAATTCAAGATCTTAGACTATTTTACATGTAACTCAGATTATGTGGTGTACATATTGAAGTGTCCCTGTGGTTTTCTTTATGTTGGAGAAACTACAAGACCGATCAAAGAACGTATTGGTGAACATAAGAGAGATATCAGGGCCGCTATACAAAAGGGAACAGATGCTAAACCAGTGCCCAGACATTTTATTCAACACGGTCACAGCGTAAACCAACTACGCTTTCAAGTGATTGATACTGTCAAGCCCCTACGTAGGGGTGGTGATAGACAGAAGGCACTTTTGTGTAAGGAGACCAAGTGGATTAGTGTCTTGGAAACATTATATCCACAGGGTTTAAATGAGGATTATGATTTGAAACATTTTTTATAATACAGGTTGACATTGTTTAAACTTATATGCTCTGTACTCAGATCCGAGTAACCATTATAATATCATGATTTTATCTTCATCAGACTTTGACCATGATTGGTCCGCCTGGTCCCTTATCTTCTCTTCTGGCTCTCATAAAATTAACCAATGTTGGTCCGCAACCCGAATAGTCATTACGGGGTCCACATTTGGGATGGCCATGTATATATTTCATTGGTACACCACTGGTGAGTACATCTCTATTTTATAAGTAGGCGGAGTATTTATCTCTGAGGGGCTACTGCAGTGTCTCAATACATTATGTACTAATTTGGCGACATACTTAAACTACATGCTTACAAAGGTACCTCTGAGTTACACAGATGTGCTACAATAGGGAAATTACACAGTTATGATTAAAAAATAGAGGACTTAATAAAGGGACTGTGTCTCTTTAAAAAGGATATGGAGTGGATGTCGGCCATATTATTTTACCATAATAGAAACGACCTATGAACCTTACAACATAATTTTCCCCTTTGGTTATTTACCACTCACAACTATAAATATATAACAGACTAGTATCTTGATTTTAAGTATTATTTTCAATTTTGAACACATTTAAGGTTTTTTTTGGATAGTTGGGAATTGGTTTGAGAGTTTTGTAAATATGTAAATATGTTAATAAAGTTATTTGGAGAATTTCGCTCTACGGAGCACATTCATGTTGAGCAGAGTGTGACGTCATCATAGCGCGACCCGCGAGAAAGGACGGGCGCGCAAAAGAGACATAAAAAGCATCTCACACTCATTCCCGACAGGGCCATTGAAGGGATCGTTGGATTCCGAGCGCGCAGCCCGCTACAGCACCCCACCGCCTGTTACAGCATTCCATCGAAGGTAAAGAGACCCTCTACAATAACGAGCAAACAAGGAAGGAGCCTGGAGGACGCACTGGACAAAGGAGGACTGACTACATGTTCCTCTATCCTGGCACAGACCGGAGATAATCCCTTGGATGCAGATACCACTAACAGATGATACAGGGAATCCTCTGGCCTCTAACTGTGGTGAGATCTAACCATTAAGCATTTGGAGCAATAGCTACATACAATCATCAGTGTACACACATTTGGACTGTAAATACTTTTTTCATTTTTCTTATTTTTTCTTTTTCCTTTTTCATTTTTTGGACATTTTCTCTGCTTTCTATATATATTTTTTCTATATTACTGATGATTTTTTTTGTACAGTGTATATAGCAGATAGAGGGCTCTCTATCATTTAGTGCCTTTGTGCACTTTACTTGATTATATATTGCGGTTTATATTGGGGGCTTTCTGTATATATTTAGCATTGTTTAGGTGTCATGGTAGGATTGTAGATATATTTTGTCATCAATTATACTTTTTCGATATTCTATTTGCTTTAGATATTTAATAAATCTATTTTTGCAAGAATTAGCTTCACTGCAGTATTTATATAGAGTGCGGTATCTTTTTGTTGTTGTCGTTGACGAGTAGCCCACTCGATTAGATCAAAGCAATATCTTGTGTTGTCGCCCACTTGTTTACCAGGCACGAAGCCAGCTTGTTCTTCAGATACTAAGTTAGTTAATATAAGTTTCAATCTGTTAGCAATAAGTTTAGCATATAACTTCGTGTCAGCGTTAAGTAAAGATATTGGTCGTAAGTTACTGCAGGATGTGGGTGGTTTGTTCGGTTTGGGCAGAGTGACAATGTATGCTTCCAACATTTCTTTCGGAAAACTGCCTTTTTCTTTTATAGTATTAAAAAGATTTGTAATATGTGGGGTTAGTTGTGATTCCATTTTGATATAATAATAATTAGAAAGTCCATCAGGACCAGGGGCTTTGTGCTTGGGAAGGGAGCGAATGGTTGCAGCCACTTCATATTCTGTAAAAGGTGCATCTAGTATTGCATTTTGTTGTTGCGTGACTTGCGGTAATGATATTTTCTGTAGGAATGCTAGAGTTTCTTCATTGTTCGGAGTGAGTATGTCCCCTTTTTTGTCCAGGTTATAAAGATTCTCATAATACGATGATAATTCGTTGACGATATCGATGGGGTTAAAAAGTTTTGTTTCTGATTTAGAGAGGATATATGGTATTTTTGTTTGAAGGTACTTGGATTTCAATTGGCTGGCTAATAGTTTTCCGGCTTTGTTGCTTAGGCCGTAATATTTCTGTTGAAGTTTAGTTGCATGGTTAGCGTATTCTTGGATTTTAAGGTTTAGGATTTTCTCTCTTGTTATCGTTATTTGTTTCGTCGTGGATCTAGAGGGGGACGATTTATTAGCGTTTTCTAAGGACATGAGCTGTTGGTGAAGTGAATCTTTGAGTTTACAAAATTTTTTTTTGATAGTTGAGCCTATTTTTATGAATGTACCCCTAATCACCGCCTTGTGAGCTAGCCATTGGTTTTCTATAGACATGTCAGCTGTGTTGTTGTTGGAGAAGTAGTTTTGTAATTCCAGAGCAACTGTGCGTGATTCTTCGGGTGAATCAAGGATGGATTTGTTTAACCGCCACGTGCCACGGCCCTTTGCAGGGTAGGGCACTGCTAATGTGATGATTATTGGAGCATGATCGGACCATGTCCTCTGTCCTATTGTATGGTCTAGAAGATGGGGTAAAGTTAGTTTATCTATCATGCATAGATCAATTCGCGTGTATGTTAAGTGAACTGGGGAGAAGTATGTGAAATCTTTGGCATTAGGATATAGATTTCTCCATGTGTCATAGAGATCATGCGCGAAGATGAGATTTGAGAATAATTTGCTGTTGTGGACAGTGAGTTTGTTAGGTGTTTGATTTTTGGTGCGTTGTATGTCTAATGAGGAGGTCAAGTATACAATTACAATCGCCACAAATTATGACGTGGCCTTTTTTTAGAGTGGAGATTTTTTTGATAGCTTTATTGAGAAATGAGAACTGGGCATCATTAGGAGCCTATAAGGATGAAATCGTCACTTGAATGCCATGGAGTTCGCCCACTAGGATAAGCAGTCTGCCAGTTGGATCTGCATACTGTGTGTGGGGGGTAAATACCCAGTCTGCATGTATTAAAATAGCTACACCTTTGGATTTGTTGGGTGCATATGCATGATACGCTACAGGGTATTTGGTGGAACGTAACTGAGGTGGGTTGTTTTTGCAAAAATGGGTCTCTTGAAGGCAAACTATTGCCGCACCTGAGTCGTGCATGTCCTTCAATACTTGTCTTCTTTTATATGGGCTATTGAGACCCTTTACGTTTAGAGATAAGATTTTCAAGGTGTTAGTCATTGTAGTTTTTAGTCAAGCAAAGTGGGAGTATTAATTTCCTTAAAATTTGGTCTAAATGCACAAACTATTGGTATATACCGAGAGAAATGAGGGCATACTCTGTTGAGACCTAGTGGCAAGTGTATGGGAGTGAGTAGTGGTTTCTTGGAGGTAGGTATGAGTTTAGGAATAAGATAGGGGAAAGGAAAGAAGGAGAGAGGAACAACAAAACAAGAATAACTATATACAATTCCTTTCACTTTGAAAGGAAAATATGATCCAGTCATACTGAGGCACTGAGGGTGTCACAAGTGATGACCCGGGGGGGGGGGGGGGGGGGTGGATTACCTAATACCTGAATGAGTAACAAACAATTGTTTTGTTTTTTTTACTTTATTTATATTTTTTCCTCTTTTTTTTTTATTTTATATTTTTTGTTTTGTTTTTTAATTGTTCTTTGTCCTTTATGTTTATGGTTAAGAACTGTATGTAGGCCGGGGAGATTCCTAGGGCAACCAAATCAGCAAAGTGGCGAATGAGTCCAAAATTTGCTGCATAAATGCCTTATCATAGAATGTTAAATTGGGGGAACAAGTGAATTCCCTATGAGAGGGTTAAATCTTGCATAAAAACCAAGTAATGTAATAAACTCACGGATATTTGTGGTGGTTTACTATAGATGTCGTGGTATAGCATTCGCAATGTCGATAAGGGACTAAGAGCATATTTAAATTAAACATTGGTAATAGAGGGAGATGATGCAAACAAACAAGCAAACACGGGGCTCTGGAGTAAACCAGTGCATCGAAGGTACATTATACACCTGAACGTATGTGCGGGGTGAAATGACATTAAGATCTGATACGTAACGTAATCACATACGTTGAATGTAACTGAAGTATGAGATTTATATAAAGGCGAGAGTAATATAAAGAAAATAATAATTAACAAGCGATTGTCTCTGTCATCGAGATAGCTGACATAACATAAAACTGATTGGCATAGGAGAGTTTATGCTGGGCTGATGATGTACAACCGTAATGGCCATCTTAACCCCTTAAATCATTAAAGTTTACAGTTTAGTGAAGCGCCTGTGGGTGCTTTGTAAACTAGCGTATTGGATGTTACAGGAAGAATAAATAAAAATGAATAAAAAATAAATAAGATATCACATCGGTTTATATGACTATGATTGTGGAGCAACAAACATTATGGCAGGGAGAAAGTACAAGTAAAACTCGACCGCTTAGCCATAATTAAAGCGGTGATGTGTCGTGTGATGAAGCTCGTTGCTCTTAATGCCCGTGTACGGGTTTTTAGCTGTTAATGCGGGCTTAATGGTGTGTTAGTTAAATTAAAACCACCTTAGGCAATTAAAAGGTATAGGGACTGCGGGCTAATAAAGTAGCCATATGCAGAGGGTGGGACAGGAGCACTATATTAAACATGAATGTGAGTCAGATGAATAACAACAAAAGGAAAATAAAAACAAAACATAGAATATGAAACATAACCCCTATGATGCACAGTGAAAGCCCAGGCAAGTATAATATACTCATCGTAATGCCACTTAGAGGAGTGAAGGAAAAGTTCATGCATCTTTAGCTGACGATCCCGCCATAATCCACTCTGGTTGTAAACGTTTAATGGAGCTGCCTGCTGAGGGGAGTTCTTTCGAGGTTGAGTCAGATGTGATCCATAGGCCCCAGGATTTTAGAAGTTTCATTCCTTCCTCAGGTTCGTTGATGCTTAGAGTCTTTCCTTGTCGCCATACCAGAAGTTTCGTCGGGTAGCCCCATTTGTAGGAGACGTTGTTGTTGCGTAAAGTTTTCGTAATATTCATGAATTCTTTTCTTCTTGCCATAGTGATGGCCGAGAGATCAGCGTATAAGGAAATTTGTTGAAACGGATCCGGGAGCGTGCTTGCCTTTCGGGCTGCGTTTAGTAAAGTGTCCTTATGCGTGTAGTAATGGAACTTCACGATGACATCCTTGGGAGTGTCGCTCGCCATGCGGGCCGGGCGAGGGAGCCTATGCATTCGGTCAAACGACCAGGCAGAATCCGGTTGTTCCGGAACTAGGGATTGACAAATCGATAATATGTAAGCAGGCAGAGCGTCGTGGGACACATCGTCCGGTATGCCTCTAAAACGAATGTTTTGCCTCCTTGATCTATCTTCTAAGTCGGCTAACTTAAATTTTAGAGTGATGTTTTCTTCGGAAATCTTCTGTAATTTATCAACCACTTCATTGTGGGCTGTGCACAATTCATCCGATCTATTCTCCAGTTGACTGGTTCTCTCACCTAAGGCCGAAATTTCCCTCCTCAGGTCGCTATCGATTTTGAGAAAGTCATTTCTGATAGTGGCTCGCAGATCTTGCAGCATTTTATGGAGACTGCGTTCTGTAATTGCGGCTTCTGAGTATTTAGAGGATATAGATTCATTGTCTGATGCGGCATCCGACATGGTAGTTGTTTTGTCGCCATCTTGTTTTTCCCGCCTCCGGTCTTTCCTCTTATTTTTTGGCGCTTCTGACAATTTTAGTTGTTTTGAGGGTGACATCGTTGGAGGCAGCCTTTAAAGGAAGGTAAGAAGCTTAGGGGTGTTCAAATGGAGTGCAGTTACGCTTATATTGTCGCTACTCAGGTTAGGTTAACGACGGAGCTCTCACACCATGCGACTGTGCTCGCCGGAAGTCGGACACGCCCCCTCTGTTTTCTTTTTCTAACAAAATAGCTTCATGTATATATTTTTCTAATTTCACTTCACCAACTTAGACTATTGTGTTCTGATCCATCACATAAAATTCAGATTAATAAAACATTGAACTTAAGGCTGTAATGTAACAAAATAGGTAAAAAGTCAAGGGGGTGAATACTTTTGCAAGGCACTGTATAACACTATTTATTATTTATTTTTCTTTGAACAGCTGTATCCCAGTTTTTTTTCCCAATTCATCCCCCATCCATCCATCACTACTGGAAAGTTGTGTAGAATTCTATCCAATGGAACAAAATACATTAAGTCAAAGTAACAAACAGATCATAATTAGTTTTTTCAAACATTGAAATTGAAGTGAAATGTGTTTTGAATGTAAATTTGTTGTTACGGTGTTTGCTTCACCTTGTGTGAACCACTGATTACTTCACATAATACAAAAGAAATTGCTTTCCTTCTCTCTGTACATTTACGTATTCTGCATTAAAAAACATTACCAATGACGGTTTATCGCTATAAACCAGCACAAAGAGAAGCAAAAATTAAATATTTTTCTCTTCTATAGTTTCGTGAAACATGGCACTTCAAATGCATTGTTATTTCATAAGTAGTAAATCTAATATGAATTTTTCTCAAACATGACACATTGCAGAAATCCAGTTTACAAGTAAAACAGCAGTAATGCATATATTCATTGTTTTTGTTTGATAAAATTAACTCATCATCCAAAAAACATGCAGAAAAGGACGTTAGTGTAATAAAACAGAAGGATTAATATCCCCCAGGGTCCTAGGCTGATTAACTGTTTGCCCCTCCTTCCTTCTTCATATAGGGATGGTGATTTCAGCCATGCAAATGTATGGTTCCAGGCCACTTCCTAATTCCTACCCTTGTCCTAGGAAGCCACCCAAGGTCAACTTATTGTTAATAATGCTCTGCACCCAAACACTTCATGTCAAAGGGCTGGATTTACTCTGCTGCCATCTCTTCTCAAGGCAAATGACGCACATGCACCCGGCTATCCCACTGATCTAAAAGAAAACTCAATTCATCAGACAAGACAAAATTCTTCCATTGCTCTATGGCCCAGTTATGATGCTCATGTCCCCATTAAAATTACTTTCAGTGGTGGACAGGTGTAATCATTCCCTTCCAGCTTTTTTCTGTAAACACTGCAGTGTTTACATTGCAGCCTAGTGATAACTCCACTGGACACTCCTCATATTGCTACTAGAGGCGCTTCCTGGGGCAGTGCTGCCTGCAGACACTGAACTTTCCTCATAGAGATGCATTGATTCATCCATCTCTATGAGGAGATGTTAATTGGCCAGGGCTGTGTTAAACTTGTGCTGGCTCTGCCCCGATCTGCCTACATGTTTGTGTTCCTGACCCTGTAGTGTTCCTTTAAAGTAGGAATAAATCCACCAAACAGCAACCCATTTTTTTAACACAGACATCTAGTCTGAGTTAAAAAAAATCAATAAATGCAAAAATCGCTTCTTTAAACAAACAAAAACATAGATTTTTTTATGTTTTGTTAACACCCTTGTGTTACCAAATTGTTATGCTGCCACCACACTTTAGTATAGCTCAACAATGGTATAGAATCATGTAACAATAGTGTAAATGACAAAGAGTTCAAGTTTAAACTGTTTGATCCTTAGTATGCAGTATCACTAAGAGCAATACTATAAAATAGTTACATTTATAACAATTTAATTCCATTTAAAAGTTATTAACTTTTTAAAAATGCTACATGTAACTTCTCTCCTCAATAAATGTAACTATTTTAAATACAATGTTGTTGTTGTTTTTCTCATTGGGATTGCCAGCTGCCTATAAAGTTATATAATCTCTCTAGATTATGAATGTAACCATTTGATATGGAGTATTCTTAACAGATTAAACTTTCTACTCATAATCCAAGAAAGCAAATAAACAAGTGAACACGCCCTTATGGGGCACTTGAAGAAGGCTGATCGCCGAAACACATTTGCTGCTATAGGTTTTATCTTTTTTGTCTAAAACTGAACTCTTGGTGACTTACTATAGGGGTGAGTGGCGTTTTTTAACCATATTGTATTTTGATGCCGGGTTCCACCCCCATAGCACCCTTTGAGTCATTTTATATTATATCTTCAATAAATTGTTTTTAAACCTATTCCAAGTCCATCCATCATCTTATATCATTGAAATTGGAATCGCTAGCCTGTATTGGCACCCCTGAGCCTGCTATACAGAGCCTTGTACAGCTCTGGGAAATGTGAGTGGTAGTCCTATGTTTAACTACTATTTTATACTTTTATACAGTTCACACTATGTTGTGTTTTATTTTTTAGGTATTATCCTACTGTATTTCAGTGTTTGGTGGTATTATTCAATTTCCATTCATTTATTATTTGCACTGGGTTTTGTGTATATACTGGTATACTGTGTATATTATTGAGTTTATAATATCAATATGTTTGTAATATGTTATAATGTTAACTTTAGTGTCTGTTTCTACAAAGAGTTAAAAATAAGACCTGCCACATATTGAGGCAGAAAAAACAAAAGGAATAGGCGCTCACTAAATAAACTAGAGGTGGGCAGCAGTGAACCGAGTAGGAATTCCCAGCGCCTACTCAGAATAGTAAACAATCAAGGAAAAAAGTGGTAAACCGCGCCCAAACATATTGAGGCAGTGTTTACTTGTGCAATAAACTGCCAAACTCTGCCTTGCAATTTTCAGGTCTCTCCAGAGCTGTTCAATTGTGCTCAAGTCTAGGCTCTTTCTGGACCACAGAAGAGCATTGGCAGTGTTGACTCTAAGCCACTTATGAGTTGTCTTGCCTATGTACTTAGGGTCATTGTCCTGTTGCAAACCTTTGGTCCTGTCTGAGGTTCAGATCATTCTGGAACAGTTTTTATTATATCTTTATTTTGCTGTGTTTAGATTCCCCTTGACCCTGACCTGTCTGCTAATTCCTGCTGCTGACCACCCCCATTGCATGATGCTACAATTGTTTGGATGATATTGCTTAGGTTATGAGCACCGACAGGTTTCATCAATGAACTGAATGGTCAGAAATTGATGCTTGACATTACACTGAATTTAGGCCAAACAGTTCAATCTTCATTTGATCAGACCAAAAAATCATGTTCCTCATAATTTAAGAGCAATTTAGGTTCTTTTTTGCAAATTTCAAAAGGCATTTAATGTGGCTTGCAGTAAGAAGAGGCTTCCATTTGGCCAGTCTTTCATAAAGGAAGCATTTGTGGAGTGTGGCAGTGATCGTAATCCTTCTGTAAGTTACTCCCATCTCTACACATGATCATGGTAGCATATACAGTATGACCATAAGGTTCTTGGTCACCTCTATAATTAAGGCCCTTCTGTGCTGATTAATTAATTTGGCTGTTTTTTTTTTTAAATTCTTCCATTTAAGAATTATGGAGGCCGATGTTCTCTTGGGAACCTTCAATTAAGCTAAGTTTTTTTGTAGCCTTTCCCAGATCTGTGCCTCAACACAATCCTGTCTCTGAATCCTGCAGGCAGTTCATTTGACCTCATTGCTTGTTTTTTGCTCTGATATTTATTTAAATATGTGAGCCCTTCCAAATCATTTCCAATTAATTGAATTTGCCACAAGTGGACCCCATTCAAAGTATAAAACTACTGAAAGATGATCCAGAGAAATGGGATCTGAACAAAATTGCAAGTGTCAGAGCAAAGGGTCTAAATATTTATGTAATTGTGGTATTTCTGTAATTTATTTTTAATGCATTTGCAAATTTTTTAAACATATATATTTTTGCTTTGTAATTACGGAATATTGAGTGCAGATTGATGTGAGACAAAAATTAATCTAAATAAATGTAGCATAAGGCTGCAACATAAAAAAATTATAAAACATGAGAGAGTCTGAAATCTTTCTAACTGCACTGTAGATATCAAGCAAAAATCATCTTTTTCCAATGGCATTATTTTAGTATGGGCATAAAGATGTGAATAAAAAACGTATGTAACCCCTTCAGGATGGAGTCAATAGTACACGTTCTGATCAAAACAAAATGTAAACAAAAACTGGAATTTGCGCTATATGTCTGTTCAACCGTAATTCACCTCTTTGATATTAAGTGCACCCACACCTATTATATATAATTTTGTTCAGGAGAAACGGGGCTTTAATTTACCATGAACTAATCATATATGAAACATAATTTATTATGAATTAAATAAAAAAACTGTGAGAAATTAAGATTTTTTAAATAATTTGTAGTTCCGTCTGACATTTGAGCTGTACATATCATAATGCTGTTAGCTTTTACTGCAATAAAATGCACATATTTGTATTTAGCAAAGTCTTGCGAGTACAACAGTACCCCTCCATTAACAGATTTTACAGTGTTTTGGAAGTTTCAGGGTCCAATATGTACAGGTTTTATGGTGTTTTGGAAAGTTAGAGAGTCAAACATAAGGTTTGCATTTAATTTTTTTCACATTAATATTTGCCAGTTTGGTAATGTTGCCTTTGAGAGAGTATGGTAGCCCAGGAATGAGAATTACCCCCATGATGGCATACCATTTGCAAAAGTGCACAACCCAAGGTATTGTATGTGGGATGTCCAGTCTTTTTTAGTAGCCACTTAGTCACAAACACTGGCCGAAGTTAGTGTTCATATTTGTTTTTGTGTGATAAAAGCAAAAAACAAATATTTGGCCAGTGTTTGTGACTAAGTGGGTACTAAAATTGACTGGACATACCCCACTTGCAATACCTTGGGTTGTCTACTTTTGCAAATGGTATACCATCAGGGGGGTAATTCTCATTCCTGGGCTACCATACGGTATCAACGGCAACATTACCAAACTGGCAAATTTCAATGTGAAAAAAATGAAATGCAAGCCTTATAGTGGATTCTCTATCTTTCCAAAACACCATGAAACCTGTACATGGGGGGTACTGTTCTACTGTGTTTCAAAACAGTAAAACATATTACAACAATAATATCGTCAGTAAAAGTGACGTTTGTCTGTGAAAAATGCAAAAGACTTCACCTTTACTGAAAAAACATAGTTGTAATACAATTTATCATTCTGAATCACTAATATTTGTGTTCAGCAAAGTCTCCCGAATAAAACAGTCCCCCCCCGTGTACAGGTTTTATGGTGTCTTAGAAAGTTACAGGATTAAATATAGTGCTTGCGTATTAAATTCTCTGCATATATATACATATATGTATTTACATTTTACGTCTATACTTATGTAATCATTAATGTAATTATATATTTATCTATATATATATATATATATATATTTGCGGTTATTTGTATTTTTTATATATATATATATATAGATAGATAGATAGATATAATATAGAATGTAATTCTAAGTGTATTTTGTTACCTATATATATATATATATATATTAATAACAAAATAGTTAGAATGAAATTACATATGTATATATAATTTATTTTAAAAAAATATTTTATTTATTTAATTTATTTATTACTGTAATTATACGTGTATATATATATGTATAATATACATATATATTATACATATATTAGTTTTAAAATACACTTAGAATGAAGTTACATATATATATGTAACTTCATTCTAAGTGTATTTTAAAACTATATATGTACTTATATTAATATTAAATTACATGCATTCATATATACACATTTAATTTATTTTAAATGTATTTCATTATTCTTTTTTTACACTACCCACCAGCTAGTTTTGTTTTTCAAATCTTGGATGTTTTAACCTACACATTATTCATAAATCTTTAAATCAACAGAATTGCATTAGAATAATAGCATTCTAAAAAATAAATGAGTTGCAAATTGATGGATGAATATTAAAGAAGTTAGAAAAATTACTTCTTACCTCTACAATTTCCATTTATTGTTTGATGGTGACTGATATTAATTTATGCAAACCCAGAATTTACATTTCTATTGGGTGATGTACTATAGCGTTTTTAAAACATTTCTGAAATTAAAAAACAAACTGGAAAACAGACGTGTAACAACATTACATACTATCCATGATCAAAACTCCCATTAGAGAAGATTAGTAAGTACCATACAATCTGTTAAAGCAAGTGCATTATTTTATCTTACTTTGAAAATTGTTACGAACATATGTAAAATAAATCCTGTTATTTGTTCATTTATTATTGCTATAATGATATAAAATTGAAATAAAAATTGTCATTTTTTAATTGTCACATTTTTTAATTGTCTTACATTTCAACATTTACAGGGTTAAGCACTAAAGCCTAAATGGTGTGTACCAAACGGGGAAAAAACATTCTCTGCAATATGGCACCATTTGGACTGCAAAATCAAGTTTTGGATGGTTAAAATCTGGACCATGATGCTTAAAATCAGAATCATGACTTTAAAAATCTAAAATATCTGGCTGCTAGCAGCACATGCATCCAAATAGTGAAAGAAAAAACCCTTAGCAGCGCACAAGCTCTCTGTTTAGCAGACATGCTCCATACCTGCGGCATAGCAGATAGGGGCATGAGGGAGGTTCCCCCTTCCTCCACTTATGGTTTTTTAACTAGTTGCCTGCTGGCTGCTACTACTGTTAGCAGGTAAATAGTATTTAAAATTATCACTTGCTTGCTTAAAAGCAAGAGGACAATAATTTGTGAATGTGCATTCCGATGCATTCAGACCCTAATCAATACTGAGTTTAATATCAGTGCTTTGTATTTATTCCAGATCCTATATTTTATATAGAGTTCAATTGCTAAAAGTTCTAATTTTAAACCAGACATCAAATGTATCTGACCAATTGATGGAGATTTGGTAGGGTTTGCCAAATTATGTCCATAATTACATTAGTAAGTATAAGAATTGGCATTCTGTTTTGAGTTTGTTAATGTTCTCTGGATTTTGTCTATCCAGACAAAAACTAGTGCTTATAGAATGACCCAGTAAAAATGAGTCTATCAGATACAACATTCACAACAAATATTTCAACTGAAGACACTTCACTTACTTTATATATAAAACAATGCACCGTGCACCCAAAATTAAAGAAGGAGTATATCATACATTGTCTTCTATACATAATCACTTGCCTGTTCCTCCCGTGACTTTCCAAAATCATTTAGGTCTAGTTAATCAGTATGAATAAGGTATTAACCCCAGCATCACCTTCTAAAATGTTAGTTTGATTAAGAAAAATATCATGGCAACTTACAATAGAGTACTCTTCAGAATTGTATAGTGAACAAGGGAGAAGGCTAGGGAGGGATATATCAGCATGAAGATAAATACAACATTTTGAGAAATCAGCTGAAGTTTTCTTCTGTGTTGATGCAGGAAAAAGAGTAAACATTGAATCAAAATTATTTGTTTATTAAACAGTAAATGGTAGTGAACTGAAAATCAAACTGCCAAATTCAAACTGTATTTGCTAAGTTACTAAGTTGGATATTTTATCCAGATCTTGGCCTACATTTTGCAATGCAATTTTTAAAACACTGTAATTTACTGTCTAGAAAACCCCTAAAGTGGCATCCGGAAAACAGGAACAAAAATTGGTATTATCTGAAGGAGTTTCACATGTTCTCAATGAGTTACAAAAAAAAATAAAAAATGAAATACACATGACCTATATCCAAAGATACATACACTGACAAACACAGACACTGACACAGATACATACATCAACAAACACAAGCTCTGCCTCCATTCCTTGCACAGCGGGACCCCATGGTACTTCCTTCCCTGGTGGTTCAGTGCTGTTGGTGTTTCTTATACATTCCATGGTGGTCCGGTGGTGATGTGATGCTCTGCATCCCTTCCAGTAACCCTCTATCATATCCTCATATTTCTAGTATTGAGTCATAGTGCTTGCTGGGAAACTACTTGGCTCACTCTGACTCAGGAACTATGATCTGAAACCATGAGGGAGAGGCTATCTGTCACGTATTCATCCGCTTATAAAAATGTGGTTAATGACATTTACTGTCCACATAGGAAAAGTTGTGCCGAGCAGCAACCTAATCCACAGAAGGTTAATGCTGAGATGCAATTATGCAAATGAAACCTGGTAACTGACTTTGGGGTCAAAGGCCGGTTACAGCCTATCAGATCTAGAGGAGGGGTATTTAGGCCCAGTTCTCATCCTGCTCAGTGCCCTGTCATGGTTTCCCTTGTGGTTGTCCGAGAGCGCGTTCCTGGTTATAGTTTTCTACCTGGTTTTTGACTTTGGCTTTGTTTATTGACTTCTCTGTATTCTGGTATCCTGACTCCTGGCTTTCCTCATCGTTGTGTCCCTTTCTGTGTTCCCTGACCTCGGCTAGTATTTTTGACTATTCTTTGTACGTTAAATCCGGCCATTCTAAGGACCGGTAATACGTTACTTATTTGTCATCTGTGCTGTACAGTTCTACGTGCTGGATCAAACAGTAATCCTGACACTGTCATACTGTTAAAAGAAGGGTGTAGAGCATCACATATCACCACCAGACCGAGACCTGGCAGAGAAAAGGAGCAGGACTTTCTACACGGCAGCATCAGTAAAGTAAACTGCCTATTGATGTCCATATTGCAATTTTCATCTCTGCTGGGCCCCCCTGACAGGCAGAACTCCAGGACCCGGTTGTTGGGCATCCTTTGTGACCCTGGTAGTTCCGCCACTGATCACAAAAAAGTTTCACAGAGGAAGAATAAGGCTAGCTGTAACTTCCTAATGTAGAAAACTGGATTCAGTGCATTTTGAATAACTTGCCAAAATAAAATGTCATTATAAAACCAAATAAATAAATAAAAGAAGTTGTCATTGACAACCCTAAGGTGAAGTTTCAGTTTGGTGACATATCATTTGTTATATTTGATTTCCCCTATTGTTTTGGTCTAGCACCTATGCTCAGATCACTTTACGAATATACATCTACATTTTTACAGGCGTTATAACTCTGCCTGCCTCCAATACCAAAACTGAAATGATCGCTGTTTTACTTGACATCCGTGTGAAATGAAAAAAATAAAACCCTTTTAAGGACAGCAGCAATGTGACAGTTAGTAGAAAAAGAACGTTCTACAGAACAAATAGCGCATCCACCAGCAGGCATTATCTGCCAGCAGGTTGCTTCTGGCTATTATTCTTTTTGCGGGAATAAAAGCTATTCAGCTACATCTCTTCTTCTTATAAATATTTTAGTCACACTCTGCAAATAAATGCTATTGGATTCAGGGCTTAACGGTTTCATGCTGTTTTATGATATGCACTATATTTCCTGCTAATATTACATTTTATTCGAAAAATGCAATGGTAAATTGCTTAAATGAAGTACTGTACACTGTGCTCACTGAAACCATGATAGTGCAACTTACTATTTAAATGTGTTCAGTTTGATTATCTGCCCATATCCATTAACTCTGATTTAAAATGTGCAAACTACTACGGTGCTGTACAGTGTACTAAAACTAGATTATATATCTGTGGGGTTCCTTTAAAGGAGAATAAATATGAACCGCATTTTTATATTGGCTTTAAATGGATCTAATAAAACATTACTTGAAAACAAAATACATGCATGAATAATTATATAAGGACAATGATTTTTAGATAACCCATCAGTGGAGGCTAATCTCAAGGGGCAGGTGGAAAGTACCACCCAGATTTTGATGCAAAAAAATATAAAATCTATCTGGATCTTAAGGCCTTCTGATAAATGAGTTTTATCTTTTCTCTCCTTTATTGATGACTGGAGTTACAGCTGGTTTGAACAGAGCATGGCATCTCATCTCACATAGCCCACCATCTTTAAATTTCACCAGCTCCTGCTGATATCAGTCTTGTCATACCCTGTTCTGTTCTGCTGAGATGTCTGGCCTTGGCTTCTGGTATCCAGTACTTTTTTAACAATTCTTGTTTAGTTTTTCTTTGTTTTTCTGGTTTTCTATTCTCCGTCTGTTTTTTTATGCTGGGTTTTCTGGCTTCATTCCTTAATTCGGTTCCTGGAAATCCCAGTCACCTGGATTCTTTTAAATGTTTTTTTTTTTTTTTTTTTGCGGCCACACCTATTCCTTTGCCATTTAATCCTTTTTGTTTCAGTTCCTGCAGTCAGTGGTTTCATTCTTCTGCACATTTCCTTGCAGGTAAGTACTGTGTATGTTATTGTTGTTCATTTAGTCATGCATATCTAGGCAGTTAGGACCCACCGTACTTGGAGTACTTTGGCGCAGTGGTGGGCTGCATACATCTTGGCCATTTATGTATGTCTAAATCTCCAATGTTTTACATATATAGTATTTAGTTATGTCTCCTCTTGTTTTGCCTCGTATCTCTTGTCTTGTTTTATTTTGTCTTCGCTGTTCGTGTACAGTCCTGTCCTGCCCTGTTCATGTTTCCATCATGTCTTGTGTACATGTTCTGTGTTCTGCTTTCTGTTCTGCTCTGGTTCAGGGTTCTTCTAGTGTTTTCTTGTTAGGTATCTGTTCTAGTCTTGCCTTGTTTCTAATACTGGATACATTTCTGCTGCAGAGCCTCCCTATCCAGTTCCTGGGAGGTCTGCATATCCTCAAGCACCTGGGATCCACAGAAGCTGTATCTGGGCACTGGTGTGTGGCCACACAAACGCTGGTGCTCAACACCAGGGGGCGTGTGGTTACCCTGCACCAGACCTTAATAGTCCATTTCCACACTGAGACTCCCATCATCATCAGGCACTCAGGGGTCCCGGTCTCTGTACCGCCACCTGTGACACATCTATTGGAACTATCCACATAAAAAAATATTCAGATCTTTAATATATTTTAAAAATAGTGGATGAGGCAAATTCTCCCCAGAAGCTAGAACAAATGCATCATGAACCAGCTAAGTTTGAGTATATTAAAGAGATTTAACTTTACATGGACTATATTTATATTTTCATTCAAAATATGACAAATACTTATCTCTTCTTATTGGGTGTTCACCCGGAACATGCATTTCTCAGCTACCATAGAGACCAACATTTATACAAAATACAGATTAAGGAACAGTGCATACACAAAAATACAGTTTTACATTTTATAAATCTGTTTTAGCTAAAATAAAACTATTTCCAGTGTGACTATTTTGGCCTAAAATTTTAAACGTGCTTTGGATTCTCTCTGAATTTCCAATTTTTTTTTTTGTGAATAATCCAGTTTGCAGTTATTACTTTTCTTTATAGATGTTATTGCTATGAGTTTCTGAAATAGTTAAAAAAAAAAGAATTAAAAAGGTCAGAATACACAAACAAGTTTACACTAAATTATTGCAAATTCTTAATTGAAAAAAATAAAAGTTTTATGCTTAATACAAAACTAGGGGAAAAAAGGGGTAATATCCTGTAATCACAAATGCTGTATGTAATACAGAAAACCAATGCGGGGTACACACAAACAGAAAAATATGAGCAAAAGGCTAAATAAAAGTCACATTATTATTCATACAATTAACAGTATACATGATTGTTTGTAGTAATAAGTAGAAGAGGCTTGCAATAGTAAAATTTGAATAATTTATAATTCACATTTGACAAGGCACAAATTAATGAGTAGCTATATATAATAAGGCTTAAAAATCCACAAACAGCACCATATGTAGCTACAAAAAGTAATATCTAAAGAAAGAGCAATGTACATAGAATCTCTGTTAGACAATTCCAGTGTCTCCAATAGCTTATGGGGACAAACAAGAGTTGTTCCCTCAAAACAGGCAAACATTATAAAAAGAAAAAAAAATACAGAAAAGAATGAAAAAAAGGTTATATCTCACCCAGTTCAACAATCAAATGTCCTGGCTTGTTGAATAATCTGCCTTTAGTGAGGAATATCAAGTAGTACCAAGGCTTGGAAGGACCACCTGACACAACTTAAAGGGACACTCCAGGCATGCAGACCACTTCTGCCCATTGGAGTGGTCTAGGTGCCAACTCCCATCACCCTTAACCCTGCAAGTGTACTTATTGCAGTTTTATAAACTGCAATAATTACCTTGCAGGTTTAAGTCCTTCTCTAGTGGCTGTCTAGACAGCCACTATACAGGGAGTGCAGAATTATTAGGCAAGTTGTATTTTTGAGGATTAATTTTATTATTGAACAACAACCATGTTCTCAATGAACCCAAAAAACTCATTAATATCAAAGCTGAATATTTTTAGAAGTAGTTTTTAGTTTGTTTTTAGTTTTAGCTATTTTAGGGGGATATCTGTGTGTGCAGGTGACTATTACTGTGCATAATTATTAGGCAACTTAACAAAAAACAAATATATACCCATTTCAATTATTTATTTTTACCAGTGAAACCAATATAACATCTCAACATTCACAAATATACATTTGACATTCAAAAACAAAACAAAAAGAAATCAGTGACCAATATAGCCACCTTTCTTTGCAAGGACACTCAAAAGCCTGCCATCCATGGATTCTGTCAGTGTTTTGATCTGTTCACCATCAACATTGCGTGCAGAAGCAACCACAGCCTCCCAGACACTGTTCAGAGAGGTGTACTGTTTTCCCTCCTTGTAAATCTCACATTTGATGATGGACCACAGGTTCTCAATGGGGTTCAGATCAGGTGAACAAGGAGGCCATGTCATTAGATTTTCTTCTTTTATACCCTTTCTTGCCAGCCACGCTGTGGAGTACTTGGACGCGTGTGATGGAGCATTGTCCTGCATGAAAATCATGTTTTTCTTGAAGGATGCAGACTTCTTCCTGTACCACTGCTTGAAGAAGGTGTCTTCCAGAAACTGGCAGTAGGACTGGGAGTTGAGCTTGACTCCATCCTCAACCCGAAAAGGCCCCACAAGCTCATCTTTGATGATACCAGCCCAAACCAGTACTCCACCACCACCTTTCTGGCATCTGAGTCGGACTGGAGCTCTCTGCCCTTTCCAATCCAGCCACGGGCCCATCCATCTGGCCCATCAAGACTCACTCTCATTTCATCAGTCCATAAAACCTTAGAAAAATCAGTCTTGAGATATTTCTTGGCCCAGTCTTGACATTTCAGCTTGTGTGTCTTGTTCAGTGGTAGTCGTCTTTCAGCCTTTCTTACCTTGGCCATGTCTCTGAGTATTGCACACCTTGTGCTTTTGGGCACTCCAGTGATGTTGCAGCTCTTAAATATGGCCAAACTGGTGGCAAGTGGCATCTTGGCAGCTGCACGCTTGACTTTTCTCAGTTCATGGGCAGTTATTTTGCGCCTTGGTTTTTCCACACGCTTCTTGCGACCCTGTTGACTATTTTGAATGAAACGCTTGATTGTTCGATGATCACGCTTCAGAAGCTTTGCAATTTTAAGAGTGCTGCATCCCTCTGCAAGATATCTCACTATTTTTGACTTTTCTGAGCCTGTCAAGTCCTTCTTTTGACCCATTTTGCCAAAGGAAAGGAAGTTTCCTAATAATTATGCACACCTGATATAGGGTGTTGATGTCATTAGACCACACCCCTTCTCATTACAGAGATGCACATCACCTAATATGCTTAATTGGTAGTAGGCTTTCGAGCCTATACAGCTTGGAGTAAGACAACATGCGTAAAGAGGATGATGTGGTCAAAATACTAATTTGCCTAATAATTCTGCACTCCCTGTAGGTACTTCCAGGTTTTAAAACACAAAAAGTGCACGCTATGCATAAGGATTGAATAATGCTTTCCTATAAGGGAGGTTTAAAGCGCACGTGTGCACGGCCATTTCAGAAGTCAAAACAGAGTGGGGTACAGAAAACAAAAATGGCAGGGGGAGAGGGGAAATCATACACCAGCTTGCAAAATTATACATGTAACCTAAAGATGATCATGGCTTTGATATTACAACAGTAGCATTATTAGAAGAGCAGGTTGCAGATATAGGAGTGGTGAGCTCATGACCTTGAGAGAGATATATCCATCAATCTTATGAGGGTCTTATTTATCATGCCCTGATACCTAAAACATGTAAAGGAAATAGCCCATGATCTCCTCACTTGTTATTATCTCACTGAGAGCATATAGCAACCCTATATGTCTCAAATCTTAGCACTAACATTAACCACAGATTCATCGATCATTTCCCATTATTTCAGTAGTGGTATAGTAGGTCCAAAGAGCTATACAGAAGTTTCTTGAAATATATAAAACTTAGCCAATGTCAACTTGAAGCCAGTCTCCAGGGCTGGCCTTAGGGGTGTGCGAGCTGCGCAGCTGCGCAGACGCCATGGCAACAGGGGCACCATGGGGCAGACACAGCTCGCAAGTTCTACTTCCAGGCAGGATGTTTTAGGTTTGGAAGGTGCCAGGGCTCTCCTCTCACCTCCGAGATGCAGGACTAGCTGAACTCTCCTTGCAGTATCTTCCCTGCTGTTAAAGTCTGCGACAGACACACAGGGAATTCTGGTGCAGGAGCAGAGTGTTCTCTGTCTCTGTACTCCCACACAGAGAATGGCTGCCTGCCACTGAAGGGCTCTATAAGGGAGTGCACAGGAAGATTAACATCTTACATTCCTGTAGTTTGATACAATAACTGGTAACTGATAGTAGATTTTCCTTCCTTTTGTACGAAGAATATGTTCAATAATACATGGTACAGTTTTCCTTTACAAAAAATATAAACATACAACAGAGCATAGTGTAATCTGTATATAATCCACAATAATATGAAATTTTGATCTGAAACCACTCACACTTTTTTGAGCCGTTTGGAAGTTGGCTCAGAACTTATAGCGCCTTTATGTCACTTTCAAGGACATTGAAAAACTCTTCCTCCTTTCAAATGGATCCAATTATTGCAGTAACCATTTAGTGGAAAGTTGGAGTCAGGAGTCAGGAGGAACAGCACCTGAGGAAGACCATATGTAAATGATTGAAAAGCGTTGTGCATTTTTTATTTTATTTTATATGTAATAAACCTTTGTTAATATATCTTCAACTCCTGACTCCTGAGGGAACAGGGAGTGGCCAGAGAGGGATGTGGCCAGGGTACGCTGTGAAATTTTTTTGCACTGAGTGTCTGAAGGTCTAAGCCTTGCCAATCTACATGTGCTCCACATGTTACATGCCTCCAAAAAATATTTGGTACCAGGAGAGATTTAATTTTGGTTTTGCAAGAACATTGTTTGTATATTTCGGTTCAGTTTGGAAATTTGTGGAGCTGGGGAAAATTTCCATGCATAGGCAATTAGTTGTGGCCCTGTTAAAATGATCTGTAAAATTATTTGTTTGTTTGTATTTAGGGGTCACTCCTGATTAATCTAATAAAAGGTATGGGAGGGAATTAAAACTTAATTTGCAGCCGGAGATGCATTTCATAAGGGTTTTAAATAGAGCGCCAAAATGGGCCAATTATTTTACAGCTCCAGCACATATGTAGGAAGGTGCTTGGCAGAAGTTTACAATGGAGATGACTTTAGGGAAAATAGCAAGTAATCTAGTAGGCACCATATACCAATGGTAGATAATCTATTAGTGTTGCTCAAAATGTGGCATTAATAAGACATTCCCAGTGGCATTAATAAGATGTGTTTTCCCTGTGTTATGGCAAAATCTCAACTTCTAGGTGTTTCCCTTCTACAGTTTCACCCTCTCCTCTCAACTAGACATCATGGCACCTCCTACATTTAAACGAAGCAAGCGCCCCCAACAACAACCTTGGCACACCAAGATGACTCGATATCTCCAAAAATGCTCCAGAACTGCTGAATGCTGTTGGAGAAAGTCTCACTGTGCATCTGACTTTCTCCACTATAAATTTATGCTGCACTTATACAGCTGTCTTCTTCTCTTTCTCTACCTCTCACTAAAATTCTCAATTTCTTTCTCTCCTCTGGCATATTTCCATTGCCCTTTAAACATGCAACTGTAATCTCAATCCAACTACTTTCCTATCTCGCTACTGCCTTTTGCATCCAAGATCCTTGAAAGAGTTGTGTATGTGAAATTGCCAGACTTCCTCAAGTCCAACTCTCTGCTAGACCTGCTTCAGTCTCTCTGTGAAAATGGCACTGACCAAAGTATCCAATGATCTACTCACTGCAAAATCTCGTGGTCACTACTTTATCATAATTCTCCTTGACCTTTCTGTGGCTTTTGACACTGTTGATCATCACCAGCGCTCTTTCAGTGTTCCTTTCTCTGGCTCTGCTTCTTCTCCCCAACTCGTCTCTGTTGGTGTACCCCAAGGTTCAGTCTTTGGTTCCCTACTGTTATCCATCTATACTGCCTCCCATGGTAAACTCATTAACTTTTTGGCTTCCAATATCATTTCTATGCGGATGACACAAAAATCTATCTGTCCTGTCCTGATCTCTCCCTGTTCCTCTTGACTATCGTCTATGACTGCCTCTCTGCTATTTCTAACTGGATGGCTGCCCACTTCCTTAAACTCAACTTGACCAAAACTGAAATTCTGGTCTTTCCTCCCTCAAGTGTTGCTACTCCTGTGTCTGTCTCCCTCCAAGTGAATGGTGCTACCATCAGCTCCACCATGCAGACTTGCTGCCTAGGTGTTATCTTTGACTCCAACCTCTCCTTCACACCTCATGTTCAGTCTATCGCCAAATCCTGCTGCTTCCATCTCAAAAACATTGCGCCCATCCGATGCTACTTAACGCCAGATGTGACTAAGGTGCTGGTCCATTCCACTGTCTTTTCTTGCCTTGACTACTGTAATCCCCTTTTTAGTGGTCTTACATGCTCCCAACTCGCGCTGTTACAGTCCATAATGAATGCGACAGCGAGGCTCTTCCTCCTGTCCACCCACACCTCCTATGCCCCACCCTTCTGTCAGTCCCTACAGGGGCTTCCTGTAAGATGTAGGGCTCAATTTAAAATTCTGGTTCTTGCTTTCAAATCTCTACATAATGCTGCTCCCTCTTATCTATACTCCCTAATACACAAGTATGTCCCATCTAGGCCCTTACGCTCTGCTGAAGACTTACATCTATCTTCTGTCCATACTCCCACCTCTGATGCTCACCTTCAAGACTTCTTGAGGGCTGCACCGTTCCTGTGGAACTCATTTCCCTCCTGCATTAGATGCTCACCCAGTCTCCACTCCTTAAAAAAAATCATTAAAAACACACTTCTTCATAAAAGCGTATCAATTAAACTGTTAATAGCTCCAGACTAGTGATGTCGCGAACATAACATTTTCGGTTCGCGAACGGCGGACGCGAACGTCTGCAAATGTTCGCGAACCGGCGAACTGTGCGAACCGCCATAGCCTTCAATAGGCAGGCGGATTTTAAAACCCACAGGGACTCTTTATAACCACAATAGTGGTTGAAGGGGGGGGGAGGAGACCTACTCTCCTTCGGGTGGGGGCCATAAAAATAACAATTAGGGGGGACCTATTGTCCCCCCTGGCCCCCACCCCTGAGCGGCGGGTGGGGGCCCTACAAATAACAATTAGGGGGGACCTATTGTCCCCCGCGGCCCCCACCCCTGAGCGGCGGGTGGGGGCCCTACAAATAACAATTAGGGGGGGACCTATTGTCCCCCCCGGCCCCCACCCCTGAGCGGCAGGTGGGGGCCCTACAAATAACAATAAGGGGGGGACCTATTGTCCCCCCCGGCCCCAGCCCCTGAGCGGTGGGTGGGGGCCCTAAATACAAAGGGGGGGGACCCAAGTCACCCCTCCCCCCCCAAAAAAAAATGATCTGTCTACCTACCCCCCTCACCCTAAAAATAATGAGGGGGGGACCTTTAACTAAAAACCTGTAAAAAAATAGATAAAAACAACTTACCATTCAATGTTTTCTTTCTTCTACAATCTTCTTTTTTCAGCCCCAAAAAAGGCCAAATAAAAAACCATAATAACCGACGCAATAAAAAAAAAAAAAAAAAAAACGACCGCACAAAAAAATAATCCATCTTCACCCATGCAGGGCTCCGCGCAGACTGAGCTCTGCAGGGCGGGAGAAGGCTTATAAAGCCTTGCCACGCCCTGCAATTAGGCTAAGAACACTCTGATTGGCTGGTTTAAGCCAATCAGAGTGCTCTTTGTCATTTTACACAGCGTGGGAAAATTCCAAAGAACTTTCCCACGCGTGTAAAATGACACAGAGCACTGTGATTGGATGGCTTGAAATCCATCCAATCACAGTGCTCTGTGTCATTTTACACAGCGTGGGAAAATTTAACTTTCCCACGCGTGTAAAATGACACAGAGCACTGTGATTGGATGGCTTGAAATCCATCCAATCACAGTGCACTGTGTAATTTTACACAGCGTGGGAAAGTTCAATTTTCCCACGCTGTGTAAAATGACACAGAGCACTGTGATTGGATGGATTTCAAGCCATCCAATCACAGTGCTCTGTGTCATTTTACACGCGTGGGAAAGTTCTTTGGAATTTTCCCACGCTGTGTAAAATGACAAAGAGCACTCTGATTGGCTTAAACCGGTTGTTTTTTTTTTTTGGTTTTTTTTTATTGCGTCGGTTATTATGGATTTTTATTTTCTCCTTTTTTGGGGCTGAAAAAAGAAGATTGTAGAAGAAAGAAAACATTGAATGGTAAGTTGTTTTTATCTATTTTTTTTACAGGTTTTTAGTTTAAGGCCCCCCCCTCATTATTTTTAGGGTGAGGGGGGTAGGTAGATAGATAATTTTTTTTGGGGGGGGGAGGGGTGACTTGGGTCCCCCCCTTTGTATTTAGGGCCCCCACCCACCGCTCAGGGGTGTGGGCCGGGGGGGACAATAGGTTCCCCCCTAATTGTTATTTTTAGGGCCCCCACCCGCCGCTCAGGGGTGTGGGCCGGGGGGACAATAGGTTCCCCCCTAATTGTTATTTTTAGGGCCCCCACCCACCGCTCAGGGGTGGGGGCTGGGGGGGACAATAGGTCCCCCCCTTATTGTTAATTTTTATGGCCCCCACCCACTGCTCAGGGGTGGGGGCCGGGGGGGGACAATAGGTCCCCCCTTATTGTTCATTTTAGGGCCCCCACCCATCGCTCAGGGGTGGGGGCCGGGGGGGGACAATAGGTCCCCCCCTAATTGTTATTTGTAGGGCCCCCACCCGCCGCTCAGGGGTGGGGGCCGGGAGGGACAATAGGTCCCCCTTATTGTTAATTTTAGGGCCCCCACCCACCGCTCAGGGGTGGGGGCCGGGGGGGACAATAGGTCCCCCCTTATTGTTCATTTTAGGGCCCCCACCCATCGTTCAGGGGTGGGGGCCGGGGGGGACAATAGGTCCCCCCTAATTGTTATTTGTAGGGCCCCCACCCGCCGCTCAGGGGTGGGGGCCGGGGGGACAATTGGTCCCCCCCTTATTGTTCATTTTAGGGCCCCCACCCACCGCTCAGGGGTGGGGGCCGGGGGGGACAATAGGTCCCCCCCTTATTGTTCATTTTAGGGCCCCCACCCACCGCTCAGGGGTGGGGGCCGGGGGGGACAGTAGGTGATTTTTAGGGCCCCCACCTTTTTTTTTTTTTTTTAACAGTGAGCAGCCACAGGCTGCTCACTGTTAATTAGACATGCCCCTACTCGCGGTATTGCGAGTAGGGGCACAATTTATTAATACTAAGTTATTTTTACTTAGTATTAGTAAATTAATAGGGGGCGGACCGAACATCGCATATGTTCGCCCGCCGTGGCGAACGCGAACACGCGATGTTCGCCGGGAACTATTCGCCAGCGAACAGTTCGGTACATCACTACTCCAGACTGATTCCTCTCTTGCAACTGTCATTAGTCTAATAGTATCCTTACCTTTTGTGTCACTTTACCCCCCACCGTCACAACTACATGTTTGTTCGTCCACACACTGTAAAGCGCTGTGGAATTTGATGGCGCTTTATAAATAAAAACATAATAATAATAATAATAATATTAATGTGCATATTTATTGTGTGAAAAGTGTGTATTGTTGCAAATTGTAACACAAGGAGATTGGCTTACAAAGTGGAGGGAAAAACATATTAACACAAATCTGCTCCCAGATGGTAAGGGTTATTGTTGAAATGTCAGTCGGTTCAGTATACTTGAAATGTTTGTTTAGGAAGGAACAGAGTTGTAAATAGGAATAGTGGAAGGGAGGTGGTATGTTGTATTTCAAGGACAAGGTTTAAAAATAATGTAGATGGACCCGTAGATGGAAAATATTGTATAGGTGGGTGATCTCTGTACCGCACCAAGCTGTAGCAGAGAAGGTAGGTATGCAATATATCAGGGCCCTAAGTGGGGTAGTTAGGGAGAGATGATGTTGCTTGCACATTTTCCCTCTATGTTTGTCCCATACATTCAATATTAATTTAATATGGAGTGGCAAGGAGCAAGTGGGTGGTCTAAGTGTTACCCTTAGGGAGACACAAGCGAGATCAAAAGGTCGCAAGAGATGCTTTTTGAGTCAAACCCATTGGGGAGGTGGTTGTTTAAGAAAATGCGGTAATGTAGCAAGACTGTCACCCAATAGTAAGTCTGAACATGGGGTAACGCTAAGCCACCTAGTTTAACTGGTGTTTGTAACAGGACTCTCAGTACTATAGCTTTCTTGCTAGCCCAGACAAATTTAGTAATATCTATTTGAATTGATTTAGAATAGGAGGGAGGTATATGAATGGGAAGTGTTTGGAACAGATATTGTAGCCTAGGGAGTGTGGACATTTTCCATGCCACAATCCTTTCTGTGCAGGACAGAAACAATGGGGATCACCTATGTGGCAATTGGCAACAGCAATTCCACATTGTAATATAATTTGATGAGTATAGCTCCCTAGGGTTTTAGTGAATGTTACCCCTAAATATTTGATGGTGTAATTTCTCCTCTTAATGGAGTACACCGTTTTAAGGGTCTCCAAAGTGGTGGAGGGTACATTAATACCCATAGCCTGGGTCTTATCGGTATTAAGCGAGTAATAAGAGACCAAACCATAGTTCAATTCAAGTAAAGGGGGGAAAATGAATCGGAGGTGAAATAGTCAGAGAGGGCAATGTTGACATCTGTGACAAATGTGTTATTGCTTAGCATTTAGATGCAAATTGCCTCTACCTCAGAACTGAAATGAATAATAAACTTCCAGAGATACAGGACTATTGTCTGGCCAACAAATTTCTCCTATAGAGCAAGCAGCGGTCTGTGACAGAGCTAACTGGTCTAGGAAAAACATCTTAATGCGTGTGTATAAGTATTATGGTCTCTGGAGTGAAAGGTATAGTTCCTTTCTGTAAGGTTAAGTACTCTCCATACATCGTATAGGCCGGAGAGGGTAGTTGTTTTATATAATTATTTGCAAGTAGAGATCATACACCTTTTCCTTTACCTGTAGGAGTAGCAGTGTTATCCATTGCTAAGGATTGGATGAAATTAAAGTCTCCACACAATATTAAACTTCCCTGTTTGATGTCTTCAATCTTCCGCATCAGAGAACGGAGGAAAGTATTAGAGTTTTCATTAGGGATATATGCGGAAACTAACGTATATTGGGTGTCGTTAAATAAGCCAGTGAGTTTGATAAATCTTCCTTGAGGGTCTTATGAATAAACATGGATACTCCTTTAGATTTTGTCACGATAGTGACCCCTTCTAACAGAGTGTAACCCAGAACAGAACGTATACCGGACCTTAGAATGGCCGGGCTAACGTTTAGAGTAGTCAAAAGGGATAGCCAGATATCAAGGGAGTACGGAAGATGGATAAACGATAACCTAGCCAAAGTACGGGGAACCAGAGAGTAGAGTAGTCAATAAGGAAAGCCAATAGTCAATAACCAGGAAACATAAAGTAGCTTAACAGCACTAGAGGAACCAACAAGAACCACACTAGGGCGCTTTACCACTGTCAGGGACTCCCTTTTATAGTGTGGGGTATATTGCTTTAAAACCACACCCCCAAAAGGTCCGGGGACGTGGCCACGTATGAATCACGTCGGCATTTACTTGCCGGCTATGGCGCGCATGCGCCGTATCGTAAAAATACGAGCGGTGTGAGCGGCCGGCATCAGAAGGGCTGCTCACCGGAAGAGGATGCCTTGCTGCACGGGTCCAAGGAGGAAAGGTAAGGTATTGTTACAGATTTACTCTGGAGAGGGCATAGTATTAGATGCAGTGCAGTTTATTATATAAGGCCGGCTTGTGTTTCTTATCAACATGCATTTCTTGAATGCAGGCGATGTTGACGCGTTGTGTCTTAAGATATTGAAGGAGTAGTTTCCTTTTCCATGGGGAGTTCAGCCCCTTATCATTAAAAGTGACTGTTATCATAAAATGTCTGAGGAAAGTAAATGCTACTGAGGGCAATAAAATACAAGGCACGCTGTGCTGTGTTCTCTTGTGGCTGTGTGGGTGATCGGAGGTCCATTCACAAATTTTCTGCATTACATCTTCCAGAGAAATAATGAGGTGAAATAAGCCCTGGTGTTGTACCAAGAGTTTTGCTGGGTAGCTCCATCTGTGGTTCAAGTTGTTCGTCAGCAGGGTAGAGGTGTTTGGAGACAACAAATATTTTCAGGTGAGAATATTGTTAAGGAAGGGATGCATTTTTGCATGCTCTTACTATTGTTATTATTATTATTCTCTCTATTGGTTACTCTTTCTCACTTGATCTTTGAACCAAATGGTAGGGAAATATTGTATATATTTTGCAGTACACTGATTGGCCTATGTTTGTGCCCTTTCAGTTTGTCTGATTCATGTTACTGCCTAACTGAACCGGCATTTGGCAAGTGCACAACTGTACAAGTGCACAAGTCAACTTAGACACATACAAGAAATCTTGTAAAATAACATAGCAGCCCTGGGAACCCAACATAGCTAGTTCTATTATTGATAATATTATACACATACACAATAATTATATATACATCTTATGACCGTAATAAAGGATTAACAGACCCATAAAAATGAAAATAGTCTGCAATAATATAATTTAAATGTACATATATGTGAAAAATGCATCCTATCTTCCCATTCAAGGAGAACTATCAGTTATGAGAATCACCTATAACTCATGTTATATTTATATGCTAGCAGTGCATCCTACATTTTAAGTAAAAAGGAAACCATCACTTCTCTTGTTATTATTCAGAATTATCTTTTTAGTTTAGTAAGCATTACATTTCTATAATGTACAGACTGTATAATGATAAATCTGATCACCAATTTATATTCAAAAAAAAAAAATTGCCTCTTGGATCCTTACTTTCTCAACACGGCTAAATAAAAATAAGTATGACAATTTAAATGTTATAAAAGACATAAGATATAGCCTTAAATAGCACGTGCAATTTTCACTGCACTTTTAAATATCCAGACTGCTCATCGTTTTCTGTCTCCATATTATTCAAAAGATATTTGAACAAAAGTAACATACTGTGCTGCACATATGACAGTCTAAGCACTTTCTGAGTCATTGAATATGGAGCATATGTATTTAATCAAACTGCCTGCTGTAAATTTGGATAGCACAATGTATCTATCAATTTATTTAATTTGAAAGTGAACTCTTTCAAGTAGCACCAATATATGTTACTGAAAATACTGGTAGAGCTAAAATAACCCACTGAGTCAATCAAAAGTCATTCAATGAAAATCCTAGAAAATCATATAAAAGGCAAAATATTGGTCCAGGCTTGGGAGAAATTAATCAGAAGACAATACAGTGCACATCTAAAGCATTGATATCAGTTTCACTGAAAAATAAAAAAATAATTGTGGCTTGCTTTTTTATTTAGTTTTATTCCACACAGTAATATCATGCATATTACAAAGAACAACACAAAATGAATTAAAATTAGCATCAGAATAACATAGAAATAATTTCAAGTAACAACTGTTCATGTTCAATTCAACTACCACCCAACAACGTATGCCAGCAGACTGGCCCCAAGGTGATCCACCCTCCAGCACTCAAAAGATAAGAAACTGGAGGGTGACTATAAAAGTGTATATTTTGAACTGCGTTCTGTGTGTGTGCATTTGTATGTCTGTCAGTGTTTGTGTATGTCTGTCAGTGTGTATCTGTGTCTGTCAGTGTGTGTGTGTGTGTATCTGTATGTGTAGGTGTGTCTGTATATCTGTATGTATGGCAATGTGTGTATATGAGTATATGAGTATTATTGCTGACCTTTTGTCTATTGTATTTTCCTACTAATGAACAGGCTAGCGATTATGTATGCTACTATCATATCCTCTCTGATGCACATTTTTTTTTTTTTTAAAGAAAACAAATGCAGTTTTTCTAGTCTTTCTTCATAACTATTTACTATTAACTTTGTTTTTATAGATTTTTTAGCAAATATAACATACGACAATGCATACATAACATGAGGAAAGGTATTAATTCAATACAGGCGTAGGTCATCTTTTAAAGTCCCATCACACGCAGGTGACATCACAAACATGTTATATTGTGCTTTATATATATATATAAAGAATTTAATACGTAATGGATAGTATCTGAAAAGCAAAGTTGGTTGTGGTGTGCCGAACCCAACGTACGAGTGGGCCTGTAAATAAAAGAGGGCCCACCAAGGAGAATGTAATGCTAACAGGGTGTAGGTGGGTAGGGACAATCAACTGGATCGGCAGAGGTGAGTAGGGGCTGGGAGTTTAAGTAGGGGACTTACTCCTCCCACAAATTCAGGCCTAATGGCCTTTCTACTTGTGCTCGGAATTTAATACGTAATGGATAGTATCTGAAAAGCAAAGTTGGTTGTGGTGTGCCGAACCCAACGTACGAGTGGGCCTGTAAATAAAAGAGGGCCCACCAAGGAGAATGTAATGCTAACAGGGTGTAGGTGGGTAGGGACAATCAACTGGATCGGCAGAGGTGAGTAGGGGCTGGGAGTTTAAGTAGGGGACTTACTCCTCCCACAAATTCAGGCCTAATGGCCTTTCTACTTGTGCTCGGAATTTAATACGTAATGGATAGTATCTGAAAAGCAAAGTTGGTTGTGGTGTGCAAAAACCAACGTACGAGTGGGCCTGTAAATAAAAGAGGGCAAAAGAGAAGTTCGAGAAAATACACACTTTATTGCCTTTTTTACATAACCAAGTTCCTGAAAGCTTGACGAAGCTCTTTTTCTGGTCATGGAATATATGTATGGCATATGGAGGATTTCCATCGACCCAGTCTCTTAATGATGTGGACCGGGGTGTTTGTGCTAGAGGCTGATGAAGCGGCTCCTATGCGGAAGGAGTGCCCAGAGAATGAAGCCGGACTGTAACCTAGTTTGGATAGTAGTGTTCTGCCGTGTGCCGTGAATTTAGCCGTGGTGAGCGGGTGCCCTTGTAGTAATAAGAGTGGAGAGTCTGGTAATTGCGTGTTAAAGGTTGACCGTAGTTGGTCTAGTGCCTTGACTGGACACCAGGCATTATCGGTAGGAAAGAGAGGAATGATGGTGAGGTGTTGTGAGTGATTAGTTTTAGTTGGTGGGAGCGTAAGTACGTAATGATCTTCTACCTTTGTGAGATGTGAGGCTTTTAGGCGTGATATCTCCTTGGCAAATAACTCTGAACTCTCTGGGTCTGAGAAAACCGTAGAAAGCAAGATAAATAGCAGATTTATTCACCAGGTTTGTGTTGGGATCGAACGGGGATTCGTCAAGGAGATTACTAAGTGATCTAAAGATAGGCCCGTCTATAGGTAGTCTTGTGGTGGTGAGTGGAACCGAAACCCAGGGCCGCCATCAGGGGGTGACAACCATGACGGTTGTCAAGGGCCCGGCGGTCCTGGGGGGCCCGGACTGCACTGCTAATGCTCTGCATATCCGGGCCCCCAGCCCTGCAATCTGCATATATATATAGCGAGTACCGCTATGTACAGGGAGTGCAGAATTATTAGGCAAATGAGTATTTTGACCACATCATCCTCTTTATGCATGTTGTCTTACTCCAAGCTGTATAGGCTCGAAAGCCTACTACCAATTAAGCATATTAGGTGATGTGCATCTCTGTAATGAGGAGGGGTGTGGTATAATGACATCAACACCCTATATCAGGTGTGCATAATTATTAGGCAACTTCCTTTCCTTTGGCAAAATGGGTCAAAAGAAGGACTTGACAGGCTCAGAAAAGTCAAAAATAGCGAGATATCTTGCAGAGGGATGCAGCACTCTTAAAATTGCAAAGCTTCTGAAGCGTGATCATTGAACAATCAAGCGTTTCATTCAAAATAGTCAACAGGGTCGCAAGAAGCGTGTGGAAACACCGAGGTGCAAAATAACTGCCCATGAACTGAGAAAAGTCAAGCGTGCAGCTGCCAAGATGCCACTTGCCACCAGTTTGGCCATATTTCAGAGCTGCAACATCACTGGAGTGCCCAAAAGCACAAGGTGTGCAATACTCAGAGACATGGCCAAGGTAAGAAAGGCTGAAAGACGACCACCACTGAACAAGACACACAAGCTGAAACGTCAAGACTGGGCCAAGAAATATCTCAAGACTGATTTTTCTAAGGTTTTATGGACTGATGAAATGAGAGTGAGTCTTGATGGGCCAGATGGATGGGCCCGTGGCTGGATTGGTAAAGGGCAGAGAGCTCCAGTCCGACTCAGACGCCAGCAAGGTGGAGGTGGAGTACTGGTTTGGGCTGGTATCATCAAAGATGAGCTTGTGGGGCCTTTTCGGGTTGAGGATGGAGTCAAGCTCAACTCCCAGTCCTACTGCCAGTTTCTGGAAGACACCTTCTTCAAGCAGTGGTACAGGAAGAAGTCTGCATCCTTCAAGAAAAACATGATTTTCATGCAGGACAATGCTCCATCACACGCGTCCAAGTACTCCACAGCGTAGCTGGCAAGAAAGGGTATAAAAGAAGAAAATCTAATGACATGGCCTCCTTGTTCACCTGATCTGAACCCCATTGAGAACCTGTGGTCCATCATTAAATGTGAGATTTACAAGGAGGGAAAACAGTACACCTCTCTGAACAGTGTCTGGGAGGCTGTGGTTGCTGCTGCGCGCAATGTTGATGGTGAACAGATCAAAACACTGACAGAATCCATGAGTGTCCTTGCAAAGAAAGGTGGCTATATTGGTCACTGATTTGTTTTTGTTTTGTTTTTGAATGTCAGAAATGTATATTTGTGAATGTTGAGATGTTATATTGGTTTCACTGGTAAAAATAAATAATTGAAATGGGTATATATTTGTTTTTTGTTAAGTTGCCTAATAATTATGCACAGTAATAGTCACCTGCACACACAGATATCCCCCTAAAATAGCTAAAACTAAAAACAAACTAAAAACTACTTCTAAAAATATTCAGCTTTGATATTAATGAGTTTTTTGGGTTCATTGAGAACATGGTTGTTGTTCAATAATAAAATTAATCCTCAAAAATACAACTTGCCTAATAATTCTGCACTCCCTGTATATATGCCTCTGCGGGCCCTTCTGTCTTCACACTCACCTCCCACTCCGGCATTCTCGCGAGTGGCTGTAAAGCGTTGCCGCGGCTGTAAAGCGTTGCCATGGCAATGCTCCGCAGCACGCAATGCATGGAATTAAGGAAGTAGAGCCCGGAAGGGAGAGATAAAGACTGTAGAGTTGAAGGCTGGACCAACTGCTGAGCCACCGACTGGACCACCAGGGAATCCAGTGTCCCCCCTCCCTGGCTACACGTAAGAGGCAGGGAGGGGGAAAATACTTTATTTTTTTAAATCAAAATTGAAAGGAAAACAAAATACCCTTACTGCATTTATCAAACATAAAGACACATTCACCACAAACACACAAACTGCATTTACAAACTGCATTCACTAAACAAACACACACAGCATCATCTACACAAACACTCAACATGCATTCACTACACAAACACACACAGCATCATCTACACAAACACAAAATGCATTCACTACACAAACACACACAGCATCATCTACACAAACACACACAGCATCATCTACACAAACACACAAAATGCATTCACTACACAAACACACACAGCATCATCTACACTAACACACAAAATGCATTCACTACACACACAGCATCATCTACACAAACACACACATTGCATTCACTACACACACACACACAATCCACCACACAAACTGCATTCACTTTACAAACACACACACCACATTCATTATACACAAAGCATTCACTACACAAACACATACAGCATCATCTACACAAACACACAAACTGCATTCACTTCACAAACACACACACCACATTCACTATACCGAAATCATTCACTACACAAACTGCATTCACTACACAAACACACACAGCATCATCTACACAAACACACAAATTGCATTCACTACACACACACACAATCCACCACACAAACTGCATTCACTTCACAAACACACACACACCACATTCACTATACACAAAGCATTCACTACACAAACACACACAGCATCATCTACACAAACACACAAACTGCATTCACTACACAAACACACACATCATAATCTACACAAACACACAAACTGCATTCACTACACAAACACACACCACATTCATTATACTCACTGCATCCACCACACAAACACACACTTTGCAGTCACTATACACTGCAGCAACTATACACATTGCATCTAATACAAACACTACATCCACAACACAAACATACACTGTTCATCCACTATACACACACTATATTCACTACACACTCTGCAGTCACTATATACACACACTACATGCACTACACACACTCTCTGCATTCATTATGCACTCTCTGCATTCACTATGCACACAAACACTACATCTGCTACACTAACACACTGTATTCACTACACACACTACATCCACTACACAAACAAGCATTCTGCATTCACTATACACCCTCTACATCCACTACACAAACACGCACTCTGCATTCACTATACACACACTACATCCATTACACAAACACACTCTGCATTCACTATACACACACACTACAACCACTAGACAAACATGCAATCTGCATTCACTATACACACACACTACATCCACTAGACAAACATGCACTCTGCATTCACTATACACACACACACTACATCCACTAGACAAACATGCACTCTGCATTCACTATACACACTACATCCACTACACAAACACACTCTGCATCTAATAAACACAAACATACAATCTGCATCCACTATAAACACCACATCCACAATATACACACCACACCCACTTTACTCAAGCACTTTGCATCCATTATACGCACACCAAATTCAGTGCAAACACATCCTTGTGGGTGGACTTAGGATGGTCCCTGTGGGGGCACTTGGAGGCGGGACATGTGGGCAGACACAGCCGGGCTCAGGGGTGGGCCCCGGGGGCCCAGACTTTGGGCTGCGTCAGGGGCCCCATAATTTCTGATGGCAGCCCTGCCGAAACCTTTAATATACCTTTCAAGACCTTTTTAATGGGATATGATGACAAGAAGGGGGTGTTAGGAAAATTGGTGAGGCTATGGTGCTGAACCCCGGTGAGGTAAAGTTTAATGGTGTTGTGAGAAAGTTTAAGATGTAAGTGGCAGAAAGAGGCAAAAGCCACCATGGTTTGTGTAGAAAAGTCACCTTGTAAACCGAATTCTGCAGTGAATTTATTAAAAATGGTAAGTGCCCTATTGCATGAGATAGCTGTGTTAGGTGATAGTGCTTGGTGAGTGAGAGTCCTAGCGTGGTGCATTAGTGTGCTCAATCCAGGATTAGTTCGTGAAAACGTGGTGTCCTGGATGGCTGGTCGTGAGCCGTAGGGAGTGCCTGGAAGAATACCTGGAATTGAGAGCGAGAAAGAGCATCAGCTGCCGTGTTGTGGATACCCGGATGTGAAAACAAACTAAGTGAAACTGGACGGTTGCTGCCAGTCAGGTCAGCTTGCGAATCAGCCACATGATGGTACGGGACGATGAGCGCCGCTTGTTTATGATTTCGCAAGCCGCCGAGTTATCAGAATACCATTTTACTGCCTTGTCGGACCAGAGATGACCCCAGGTGTGTGCGGCCGCCACAATGGGATAAATTTTGAATAGGGCTGAGGTCTCCCTGAATCCTGGCAAGGCATCCATCTCAGCAGGCCAGTGACCCCTGAACCAGTGGTTCCCAAAGATGGCTGCGAAACCAGTGTTGGCTGCAGCGTCTGTGTGATTGATGGGTGAAGAACTGGAGAGAGGGGGGATAAACATGGTGATACCGTTCCAATCTGCCAAAAACTTCCCCCACATAGCTAAGTCAGCCTTGGCATGGGGGTCCAATGAAACTGGGCTGAGTCCGGTACCCCATGGAGCAGGCAAAGAAGCCTGGATATAAAAGACCTTCCCTGCGGGATGATGCGCATGGTGAAGTTAAGGGATCCTAGAAGGGACTGAAGTTCCCTTCTGGTGCAAACATCATTCCACAGGAACATGTCTATCTCCCCTCTCAAGCGGATCAGTTTGTCATGGGGAAGTCTAGTTCAGAGGGTAACAGAGTCTAGCTCTATCCCCAAAAAGGTTAATTTAGTTCTAGGCCGATGGTTTTTGATGGAGATAATGGGACAACAAGTGTGAAAAAAATGCTGTAGTACTGCTGATAGCGGTGGGTGTTTGTGCCCCTGGCTCTATCAGTAAGAAGTCGTCTAAGTAATGGATAACAGAGTGACACCTGAGAATAGTGATGTACCAAACTGTTCGCTGGCGAATAGTTCCCGGCGAACATAGCGTGTTCGCGTTCGCCACGGCGGGCGAACACATGCGCGGTTCGATCCGCCCCCTATTCGTAATCATTGAGTAAACTTTGACCCTGTGCCTCACGGTCAGCAGACACATTCCAGCAAATTAGCAGCAGACCCTCCCTTCCAGACCCTCCCACCTCCTGTACAGCATCCATTTTAGATTCATTCTGAAGCTGCATTCTTAGATAGAGGAGGGAAAGTGTAGCTGCTGCTCATTTGATAGGCTAGGGTATTCAGTGTCCACTACAGTCCTGAAGGACTCATCTGATCTCTGCTGTAAGGACAGCACCCCAAAAAGCCCTTTTTAGGGCTAGAACATCAGTCTGCTTTTTTTTTTTTCTTTTTCTGTGTAATGTAATTGCAGTTGCCTGCCTGCCAGCTTCTGTGTCAGGCTCACAGTGGATACTGTGCCCACTTGCCCAGTGCCACCACTCATATCTGGTGTCACAATAGCATGCATTTAAAAACAAAAAAAATGTTTTTCACTGTAATAGATTGAATAGCAGTTAGTTGTCTGCAAGCGTCTGGGTGTCAGGCCTTCAGCGTGTACTCTGCCAACTTCTGCCAGTCCACTTTTCCACTCATATCTGGTGTCACAATAGCATGCCTTTAAAAAGAAAAAAAGTTTTTCAATGTAAGCTAATAGCAGTCAGTGTCCTTCAAGCGGGTGTCAGGCCTTCAGCGTGTACTCTGCCAACCTCTGCCAGTCCACTTTACCACTCATATCTGGTGTCACAATAGCGTGCCTTGAAAAAGAAAAAAAAGTTTTTCACTGTAAGCTAATAGCAGTCAGTGTCCTTCAAGCGGGTGTGTCAGGCCTTCAGCATGTACTCTGCCAACCTCTGCCAGTCTACTTTGCCACTCATATCTGGTGTCACAATAGCGTGCCTTGAAAAAGAAAAAAAAGTTTTTCACTGTAAGCTAATAGCAGTCAGTGTCCTTCAAGCGGGTGTGTCAGGCCTTCAGCGTGTACTCTGCCAACCTCTGCCAGTGTACTTTGCCACTCATATCTGGTGTCACAATTGCGTGCCTTTAAAAAGTAAAACTGTTTTTCACTGTAAGCTAATAGCAGTCCGTGTCTTTCAAGCGGGTGTTTCAGGCCTACAGCTAGTACTCTGCCAACCTCTGCAAGTGCACATTGACCATTATCTGACCACTGATACCTGGTCTGCAAAGCATGGTCAGGGCAGGTATATCACCTACACTGCGCATTGGGTAAACCTGCTGACAGCTGCCAAGCATGGAATGCGTGGCTCTGCAGAGGAGTTGGTGACACTGCCACGACTTGCAGGCAGGCCTGCTTCCACCTCCTCTACTCCTCCTACTCCATCCTCTTCCATAACCTAATCGGCTGAGTCCTCTTCTGCTGCTGCGTCTTGCTCCACATCAACGGCACCCCCCCAGCTCCCCAGGTACTATTCCACATCCCGGATACTGCGGTGTCACGCCATCTTGGGTTTGACTTGCTTGAAAGCATGGCACTTGTGTGTAATCTGATCGTACAACGCTTTGTGCATAAGTACACAGGCTTACAGGACGTCCTGAAGCAGGCCAGGAAGGTGTGTGGCCATTTCAGGCGTTCCTACATGGCCATGGCGCACTTTTCCGATATCCAGCGGCGAAACAACATGCCAGTGAGGCGCATGATTTGCGACAGCCCGACACGTTGGAATTCAACACTCCTAATGTTCGACCGCCTGCTCCAACAAGAAAAAGCCGTTAATGAATATTTGTATGACTGGGGTGCTAGGACAGCCTCTGGGGAGCTGGGAATTTTTTTGCCACGTTACTGGACGCTCATGCGCAATGCCTGTAGGCTCATGCGTCCTTTTGAGGAGGTGACAAACCTAGTCAGTCGCACCGAAGGCACCATCAGCGACATCATACCATTTGTTTTCTTCCTGGAGCGTGCCCTGCGAAGAGTGCTGGATCAGGCCATAGATGAGCGTGAAGAGGAAGAGAAAGAGTTGTGGTCACCATCACCACCAGAAACAGCCTTATCAGCATCGCTTGCTAGACCTGCGGCAACGCTGGAAGAGGATTGTGAGTAAGAGGAGTCAGAGGAGGAATGTGGCTTTGAGGAGGAGGAGGAAGACCAACCACAACAGGCATCCCAGGGTGCTCGTTGTCACCTATCTGGTACCCGTGGTGTTGTACGTGGCTGGGGGGAAGAACATACCTTCATTGAGATCACTGAGGAGGAGGAACGGGAAATAAGTAGCTCGGCATCCAACCTTGTGCAAACGGGGTCTTTGATGCTGTCGTGCCTGTTGAGGGACCCTCGTATAAAAAGGCTGAAGGAGAATGACTTGTACTGGGTGTCCACACTACTAGACCCCCGGTATAAGCAGAAAGTGTCTGAAATGTTACCAAATTACAACAAGTCGGAAAGGATGCAGCATTTGCAAAATAAATTAAAAAGTATGCTTTACACAGCGTATAAGGGTGATGTCACAGCACAACGGGAATCTAACAGGGGAAGAGGTGAAAGTCATCCTCCTCCTCCCACGACCACGCCGGCAAGGACAGGACGCTTTAAAGACGTGTTGTTGATGGAGGACATGCAGAGCTTTTTAAGTCCTACGCATCGCCACAGCCCTTTGGGATCCACCCTCAGAGAACGACTCGACCGACAGGTAGCAGACTACCTCGCCTTAACTGCAGATATCGACACTCTGAGGAGCGATGAACCACTTGACTACTGGGTGTGCAGGCTTGACCTGTGGCCTGAGCTATCCCAATTTGCGATAGAACTTCTGGCCTGCCCCGCTTCAAGTGTCCTGTCAGAAAGGACCTTCAGTGCAGCAGGAGGTATTGTCACTGAGAAGAGAAGGCGCCTAGGTCAAAAAAGTTTAGATTACCTCACCTTTATTAAGATGAATGAGGGATGGATCCCGAAGGGACTGACACTGGGCGATACATTCGATTAAAAAAGGCCTGATGAGATGAGCTGCCTTGGGCTAAAAATGGTCCACACGCTGCTGTATTTTAGCTCTGAATGACGTTTGACTTGCGTGACTTATCCGCCACCAACTAGGGTTCAAGCCGCAATGTTTTAGGGCACTTTCTGCCTGGGAAACAAACATCAATTTTTCTGGCCGCTGCGGCTGCAACAATACCTAATTTTTCAGGCATGTGTACATACCTAATTTTTCGGGCCTCTGGTGCTGCACTGTGGCTTCAAAAGCCAAACTAAAAAAAAGGCACATAACAGGGATTAAACTGATAGGAATAGTACTACTTAACACACCACCGCGCAGCGCCCCAAATTTGAAGTAGGAGGACCGATCAAGCATCCTTTTCCATCTCCCGGTTCCTAAAATCGATGTCATATACACGTCCCCTGATAGGGCGCCAGCTCGTTATTCTCTTGGGCGCCAGCTCATTATTCTCTTTTTAACTTCACTAGGGACACTTTACTGCACTATGGGCACTTAGACCCACTCTTTGTCTTGCACAGTGTTATTCCTAGCCAGCATCTATGATGGGAAATCAGGCAGTCATCTAAACGTTTAGATTGAGCTTTAGCTTAGAACACCCTTGAAGGTGTTTAAGGAGATTAGGGGTAGTTTAGAGGAGTCTTCTTAGACCTGAGTCTTTATAGCCCTTCTACCTATCCAGCATTTCTGGAAACTAGCTAAGAGAAAGGGTGGCTGTGTGTCTGTTATACATTTAACTTTATATCACCTTATTGACACTTTATCACTCCGGTCTCCATACTCTCTGCCTATACCCATCTATTTAGAGGGAATTTCCTTGATTATATAATAGGTAATAGTATTACCATTATTACACAATTAGCCACTATAGGGGAATGAGTATAGTATCCCTTTGTTATTTATAAATGATACAATAAAGACTTTTGTCCATTACTCAATTTACTTTAACAAAGGGTACTAACCACGGTATTAGGAAGCATTACTCTGCTTTCCCTTTCTCCCTCTATTATACACCTATGCTCACTAGGATTTGTAGTTATCACTTTTTTATAGTTGTCTAACCTTTTCCTATGCCAGTTTTAGATCTCCTTCTTGGGAGATTTTTTTTTTTTTCAGTTTATTAGCATACTTTCAGGGACCCTTGTTGTTGTACGTTTCTGGGTGGAGGAAGAGACCTTCAATGACATCAGTGAGGACAAGGAACGGACATGGCTAGCTTGGTATCCAACCTTGTGCAAATGGGGAGTTTGCGGTTATGCAAATGTACTGTTTGCGGTTGTTTGCGGTGCGTTAAACGGGGAGTTTGGTCTGTCACTGTGAAGCGGGCGTAACCTTACACTACCTGATCGATACAACATCATACAGTAGGTCCCTCCCTCATTATTTTTATGGCCCCCACCCACCGCTTACGGGTGGGGGCGGACAGGGGGACAGTAGGTCCCCCCCATTGTGATTTATGGCCCCCACCCACCGCGCAGGGGTGGGGCCTGGGGGGGAGGGGGCTTATCCTTATTTACTGAATATTCCCCTTTATAACAATGTTTGGCATTTAGTGAATATTCCCTATTCTGCGCTCTGTCAGTGTGTATCAGGGTCTCTGAGGACAGGTGTCTATACATATCTGTCAAGTGACCCTATGTAGGGGGAACAGTCCCTATTCTGCTCTGTGTCAGTGTGTATCAGGGTCCCTGAGGACAGGTGTCAATCCATATCTGCCAAGTGACCCTATGTACGGGGAACAGTCCCTATTCTGCTCTGTGTCAGTATGTATCAGGGTCTCTGAGGACAGGTGTCAATACATATCTGCCAAGTGACCCTATGTAGGGGGAACAGTCCCTATTCTGCTCTGTGTCAGTGTGTATCAGGGTCCCTGAGGACAGGTGTCAATCCATATCTGCCAAGTGACCCTATGTAGGGGGAACAGTCCCTATTCTGCTCTGTGTCAGTATGTATCAGGGTCTCTGAGGACAGGTGTCAATACATATCTGCCAAGTGACCCTATGTAGGGGGAAAGTCCCTATTCTGCTCTGTGTCAGTGTGTATCAGGGTCTCTGAGGACAGGTGTCAATGCATATGCCAAGGTGTCAATATGTCATGTCAGGTGTCAATCCATATCCATTGTGATTTAGGAATGTTAGGTGATTTATGCCCTTTATGGATTAAAACCAGACTCTGCATCAACTGTGTAATTTTCCATGGAAGGGCGAGCGAGGCGCATAACTATGATCCGTGTTGAGGTGGGAGATGGCCTCGCGGGACCGGATTTTTTACTTGGGTGAGCTAGGGCCGGAGCCTAGATCCTGTAAGCCAATTCACTTGTATACCTATGGGTTGAATGGTAATTCTGATGTGATGTGTGGATACTAACCTTGAAGGGGTTATAACAGGAAACTGGAACCTTTGATTGTTTTTTAACGTAGGGTGTCTTGGCTGCTGCATTTCTCGTAGAAGAAGCTGTTGATGTTGATGTATTTGAGCGTAACGTAGTGGCGTATGATTTGTAGTAAGGGTTGGCTCTTAGGAGTGCAACATGAGATCCTGAAGTGAGGGATCTGGATGGTTAGTCTAAGACTGGGACGAGTTTACGTTATAGAGAGAGGCTGATTGAGGCCTTGTGGTAGCGAATGCGTAAACGAGTAAGAACGTAAGTACCTGGTAGTGTGGCTGAGTACCAGGTTAGCTAGGTTGGATAGTTTTTTGCCTGATGGCAGTATGACCGTAGGCCTAAGTAGACATTTTTTTTAAGATTTTAACACATAAAGGGCGTGGGACCATAAGCTAATCGTAATGAATCGAAACCGCGTTAGGTCTTGTATGAAAGGTCCCGTAATGAGCAGAGAACTATACCTTGATTTGTTTTACAGGTATCTGGATGAGCGTAACTGTTTTTTTTTATGTGGAGACCGGAGGAGGCCTAGAATAAATCTGGAGCTATGGATTAAACCCATTGCATATTTTATAATTAGCGAGGCCGTGACAGTATGTTTTAAATAACCAATTTATACTGTGACAAGTTTAGAGTGCATGTTGTTTTAAGGCATAGACATAGTTGGAACCAAAGTGAGTAAATACTATACCTGGGTTTGTAAATACAAGAACTTGAATTTGCTAACTTTATGCAGAAATACAAGAAAACGAGGCAATCTGTGGAGCCAAACAAACGCAGCAGAGGCTAGAATTAATGACTGTTTAACCTAAGGAGAAAACGTAGTAAATAAAAATGAAAATGTAGGGTTTTACCAGTATAACCCTAGAAGATCGTGTTATTAGTTAATATATGTTTGTAGTGTTTGTACAGGGTTGGCGTGGAGTTGAAGAATTCTGCCAAATTTAATTTGATGTCTGGAGGAATTTATTTAATTGATTGATGGACTTTAAACATAGTTTAATAAGTATATAGGTGTAGGAAGAAATAACTGATACTAAGGTAAAGTGACTGAGGTTTTAATATTTTAAACATAGTTAAACCGGGAAACACAGGTTTGGTGGTAAATAGTTGTAGTACTAAACGGGTTTAATAACTCATACTGACAGGTTTAATACAAACAGTTACATAACCGAACGGAAAGTATATGAAAATATATGTTTTATATGGACTCGTGTGCACGAAATGCTTGTATTAGTTTGAACCGGGATCGGTAGTTTTAGCCGTACGAGGGACCTGCTTAGGTAAAGTATGATGTGCGTTCGTTTAATTCCGCATGAATAGAAATAGCATGAATCAAGTAAGTATGCGAGGGATGAATGTGATATACGCGAATCACTTAAACTGTCGGAACAGGTAAGTATATATGTACATGGTTCGTGCGTATGACCGAATGGTAAATCAATAGTAGTAATGATTAGCATCAGAGTTTAGCCCGTATGTAGGTCGGCATTTTTGACCGAAGGCCCCATGAAACGTAAGTATAGCGGGCGTTCGTCTAATTTAGTCGCACAAATGCGGAAATGCAGGAACAGGTAAGTATATGTGAACGGAAAATGTGAGAGAAAAAGGGAGCCTACTCCCTACGTTTTTAGGCCTGAACGGAGGGAAATAGCCGAACGCTATTTCCCTCACTAGCTTACGTGAGTATGCCGGTGGCAGGGCTGCAGAAGACGGGTGGCAGGGTTGCAGAATGGATGGAGGATTCAGCTGGACACCTCTACTGCTGGAGACTGGAGCTGTTTGGTGGGAAGCTAGGACCGGGAGTGCTGGTTGCTATGGAGATAGGCAATCAACTGGATCGGCAGAGGTTAGTAGGGGCTGGGAGTTTAAGTAGGTGACTTACTCCTCCCACAAATTCAGGCCTAATGGCCTTTCTACACACACACACATATATATATATATATATATATATATATATATATATATATATATATATATACTTTTGTCCTACTTCCATCAAGTAACAAATCGATCTATGGAGTTGGTTTAGTATAGTGTAATACAACAGGTTATGTCGTTTAGCTCCCTCTTCTTTAATACTGGACAGAGGGTTTCCCCATGTTGTGTAAATGTTTTGAAGGGACGAGGGACATTATTTTGGAAGTCGCTGCCTAATGTGGGGGATAATCAAGATATTCTTACTTCTAGATTGATATTTATCCCTTAGCTGTCCAATATTTAAATAATAAAGCTTTAGGATAGGTTGGGCGATCTAGTGGTTTTATCATTAAAGGTCCTAGGTGTATGCATTAGTAGTGACATAAACAATAAAAGAAACTTAAGAGGGCAGTAGGGTTTGTATTGTCTTAAATAACTTTTTAGGTAGTAAGATTGGCATGGTATTGAGGATATAAAGCAATCTTGACAAGCTATTCATAGTTATAATATTAATTCTTCCTAGCCACCTAAAGTGAGGTTTGTTCCAGGCTTATACGTCTTTTTGGATGGCTTGTATCAACTGGGGAAAATTAGCAGAGTATAGGTCTTTTGCCAGGGAAGTTAGATGAATCCCTAGGTATTTCATGGAATGTTGGACCCATAGAAAGGGGAATTTGTCTCATAAGCGGTCTGCTTCTAATAGACCGGTCCACGTCCGTCCTGCGCGCCGAAATCTCGGCGCTGGGCACCAGGACCTCTCAATTGGAGGATCGCATGGACAACACGACCCGGGCCCATAACACAGTGATGGCGCACGTTAAAAAACTCGAGGCCCAAGTGGCTGAGATGGAGCTGGCGCTCGAGGACACCGCTAATCGCTCCCGAAGGAATAACATCCGGCTGCGGGGATTACCGGAGCGGGAGAACGAAGGCCCACTACAGGAGGTGCTCCTCTCAATCTTCCGACCGCTGTTGCCAACTTTGCCGGAAGAGCAGTGGTGCATGGAGAGAGCACATAGGGCACTCCGAGCCCGAAAACAAGATACCAACTCACCAAGAGATGTGATCATCCGTTTTCTCCACTTCCAGACAAAGGAGGCACTGATGCGGAGAAGCAGAGAAGAGGAGATACAGCACGGGGGAGCCACCCTCCAGCTCTACCAGGACCTGGCCCCCAGCACTCTGCAACGGAGGAGGGAATGGAGGCCAGTGACCGAGGCCCTAAGAAGAGCGGGAGTCCGGTACACCTGGGGCTTCCCGTTCAAGCTGTTGGCTTTCCGGGATGGTGGGGCCCGAGTGCTGCTGCCTAGCGGAGACCCGGAAAAGTTCCTCAGAGGCCTGGGAGCGCAGATACCGGCACAACTATCGCTGGGTGCGGAGACCGGAGAGGAGCTCATCCCCCTGCCGACGGAGTGGCAGGACGCCGGAGGACAGAGACGCTCACGACCGGACCGGGTACAGTAATTCAAGGTGTCCCGAAGAGAAGGGGGTCCTGAGCTCAGGGGAGGGGAAATTTCACCACATCTTTGGGGCTGGGGGCAAGGGTCCACGTGGCGGCCACGGTGTCCACCCTCCCCCCCCCCCCGCCCTCCGCCATCCCCAGGGAATGGGGTCGGTGGCCATTTGGGAGGGGGGACCGGGGGATACGCTCCTGGGGGCTCGAGTTTGGACAGGGATCTGGACAAGACGGGCATATATGGCCGGAGGCTCTGCACCACAGGACACACCACCTCTAAGGGACAGAGAGCCGGGCGGCCTAGCAAGGGGCCGCGGACCTGATTGCCACACCGGCCGACGGGACTTTAAGCGGGGAACAAGAGGGGTAGGTGACAGAGGCGGGAGGCAGACGATAGCACTGTATGGGGGACTTAGCTTGCACACGTAGAGAACGAGGAGGGTGACTCCTGATGGCGGGAAACAACAGAGTGACACATAGCCCTGCAGAGTAACACCTCGGAGACAGAATCATATTTATATTCAGGGGAACTTGAAGGAAGGTTGCAGCAGGGGGACAAACGCGGGAGCTTAATCACCCCCCCCCCCCCCCCCACCCAAAAAAAAAGAAAAAAGAAATAAATAAAAAAAATGATAACAAAAAATAAATAACAAAAAACAAACAAACAAACAAAAAAAACTTTAACCATTGAACAGCAACATATCCCCCCCCCCGTCCTGGGGTTACCCCCTCCCCACTCCGAGAGATTCAGACCCCCTCCGTGACGTTTCAGCATAGTGAAGGACCCCCCTCCCCGACTACCTAGTTATAAAGTTACAAAACTCCAGGCAGGAGCTAGCTGCCGGCATTGTGCATATTATACAGGATCACGCAAGGGGTCATGCTGTCTGCCTTCCAAACAACATAACCATGCGACCCACTTGCACCACGCTAGACACACAAGCCGGACGGGAACAGTTGTCCTTATTTGTTTTTATACCTTTCTTAAATACGTAAGAGTTCATATTCTGTGTTACAAAAGCGTTCATTTTAGAACCATGTCGCAAACAGCGCAATTTGGTCAGTAAGCCATACATACCCACCTCGCTCGAGCGCGGTGCGCAGACGAGATGGAGAAATGTACACCCCACACCAGTCTGGCAACAGATAAGTCCAGACGTCCACAACCGAGCACACTACGTGCTCACTTTCCGTTCTCTTTTTCACTCTTACTCCCCCTTATTCTTTCCACCCTGTCTCACCTGCTCCCAGTTTCCCCTCCTACCTCCCACCCTGGGGGTTGTGACCTACACTATAGGATGCTGTGTGGTGGAGGTAAACAGAGGTGGGCGTATAGAAGGCATCATCCATATCCTACCACATGTCACTGAAATTATCTTCCTTAAATGTTAAAGGGCTCAATACGCCGACCAAACGACGTCTCCTGTTCAGGGAACTAAAGAGAATGCAATCTGATATCGCCTTTGTACAGGAGACCCGCCTACCGAAACAAGCCTCGTTCCAGTTAAAAGATCACACATTCCGCACCACCTACGAGGCCAGGGCCCTTACCAAACACAACGGAGTGGCCATACTTATCCGCAACAGCTGCCCACTTCACATAGACACCATAGATGCAGACCCCAAAGGAAGGTACATTATAGCCTCAGGCGCCTTACAGTCCCACAAACTACACCTTCTCAACATATATGCCCCGAACCAACCCGACCCAGACTTCTGGGATGAATTAAAAGCCAAACTTCAGGCATTAGGACACGGCCTCATAATATTAGGAGGAGACCTAAACGCAGCAGCAAACCCCGTAGTCGATCGGAGTTCGCTAGGGGAAGGCCCCAGATTGCAGGGTAGGGGAGGGCAGGACAAATTGCTCCATGGGTTCATCACAGATGCCGGGTTGGTGGACGTATGGAGAGCACATCATCCTAGCACGAGGGACTACACGTTTTATTCGGCCCCACATGGTACCTACTCCAGAATAGATATGTTCCTCATTAACGACAGATCTTTAGACAGAGTCACGGGATCTGAGATAGGTTCCATATCGTGGTCTGACCACGCCGACATCCACCTCACCATTGGCAACTTATGCAGTAGCTCCCCGTGGACATGGAGACTAAACACCTCACTACTAAACGACCCAGAGATCGTAGAACAGGTCCGCAAGGACATAGTGGAATATTTCGACTTCAACATCACCCCAGACGTGCAGCCGGAGACAACATGGGCAGCACATAAAACAGTTATAAGAGGGACGCTCATTAAATTAGCGACCGTGAGAAAGAAAGCTAGAACCCAAAACTTAACGAATTTACTGACTAAGCTACGGACGCAAGAACAGACACACAAGAGACAACCTGACGACGCCTCATTCCGACGACTAGAAGAGACTAGACTGGCCATACGCACCCTAATGCTAGATGATACTGCCAGAGCAATGACCTGGACTAAACGCACGTTCTATGAACGGGCCAATAAAATGCATACCCTCTTAGCTAGAGTCCTAAAACCGAGAATGAGGCGCGGACATATAGCATCCATTCGACACCCAGATAACTCCATTAAAACCTCACCTAAAGACATAGCCGAGGTATTTACGGAATACTATAAATCCCTATATAACCACTCACCAACCACGGAGACGATGACGAAAAAGGACGAAGACGCCACCCTTAGGTTCCTTAAGGACTTGGAACTCCCGACGCTCCCCAGGGAGGCAGTGGCGGTACTAGCTGCAGATATTACCCCCGACGAAGTAGATAGAGCGATAACGACTTTAAAAGGGAATAAAGCCCCAGGACCCGACGGGTACGACGGTAGTTATTATAAGGCCTTCCGCGAGGAACTGGTACCACACTTAACGACAGTTTTCAACAGGTTCCGGACGGGAGGCACCCCAAATTCGGATATGTCATTAGCCACCATCGTATTATTGCCAAAGCCAGATAGGGACCCCCTCGCTCCAGGTAACTACAGACCAATATCCCTTATTAACCATGACATGAAACTTCTAGCGAAAATCCAGACAGAACGACTGAACCCATTCCTAAATCATCTGATAGATGCCGACCAAGTAGGTTTCATACCTAACAGGCAGTTATTCGAAAACACCCGACGAAACATTGACCTAATCTGGCGCCAGGTGGCCACAAAGACCCCAACGATGCTCGTATCGCTCGACGCTGAAAAAGCGTTTGACAGAGTGAAGTGGCCCTACTTGTTTACGCTACTGACCCAGTTAGGGTTTCCCGAACAGTTTATGACCCTATTAAGAGCCATGTACAGTAATGTCCGAGCACAGGTGAAGATAGCAGGAGCTCCGTTCCATCCTTTCCAGCTTTCTAACGGAACCAGACAGGGGTGTCCCCTCTCCCCACTCCTTTTCGCCCTATCGTTAGAGCCTCTACTGCACGCCCTGAGGAAGCACCCAAGGATACAGGGTATCAAAGTGGGGGGCATAGATTTCCTAGTATCAGCCTATGCGGATGATGTCCTCCTGGCGCTCACCGACCCGGTAAACTCAATGGGGGCCCTAAGGGAAGTCTTAAATGAATTTGGGACCTTTTCCGGATACAGGGTAAACATGACGAAGTCCAGTGTCCTCCCATTGGGAGTACCGACAATGGCAATGAACCAATTGCAGGACGCACATAAGATGAGAATAGAACACCAAACACTCAAGTACCTGGGTATCCGCCTAACAACAAAACCAGAAAACCTATTTCAGCAGAACTACGCCCCAATGATAAAACAACTGATTGGGGAGATGGAGGCGTGGGTGGACAGACCTATCTCCTGGATAGGGAGAATACACGCTGTTAAAATGAATATATTGCCAAGAATTCTGTTCCTGTTTCAGGCGCTGCCCATCCGCGTCTCCAGATCCTCCCTACAGCCTCTACAAAGGGCTATGGAAACCTTTGTTTGGCAAAACAAAAGACACAGAATTTCTAGATTTGTCCTGTACCGTTCAAAGGCGAGAGGGGGTTTGGGCCTGCCGAACATCTACTATTATTATGTAGCTACTCAATTAGCACAAATAGCGATGTGGCACACTCCACCCGGCGAAAGAAAATGGGCAGACATAGAATCCTTAATGACAGGAGCTGATCTCCCGCAGCTACTAATGTGGGTCCCCAGGGAACATAGGCCACCTATTAGGATCACATGCCCGACCATATTAAACTCTCTGAAGATATGGGACACCTTCAAATTAAAATTCCATTTAGCTTCCGACCCGTCCCCCCTCACCCCATACTTACGCAACAAGGCCTTCACCCCCGGAATGGCAGCTAGAGATTTCAGAAACCTAGAGAGGATAGGCCTACAACGCATCTGCCATTTATATGAGGGGACAGAAATTATCCCATTTGACACATTGAGACAGCTAGGCCACTTAACCCCCGCCGATTTCTTCAGATATCTCCAAATCAAAGATTTCGCGAAAACACCAACCATACAAATAGCGGCCCAACAAAAAAAGACCTTCTACGAGCGCATTTGCCTGCAAGAAACCATACCCAAAGGCATGATCACGCTCCTGTACGCCCACCTCTGTTCCGAAGCCAGGGACTGGGGTAAATTAACTTACACGGATCAATGGGAACGAGACCTGGGCGAAACCCTAGAAGGGGTAGAATGGCAAGAGATATGGGAGGCTAACCACTCCTCATCGGTGTGTGTTACCCTCCAGGAACAATCCATAAAAACAATGCTGCGCTGGTACACCACACCGGTTAAGCTGAATCAAATGCAAAAAACCCCAACAGACACGTGCTGGAGGGGATGCGGCCAGAGGGGAACGTACATCCACATGTGGTGGGAATGCCCGCTGATAGGCCCATTCTGGAAGCAGATACAAGACCTAGTCACCCAGATTTTCTCTAGAGCTCCAAACCTTGACCCGTGGCTCTTCCTATTAAGCAGAACCATAGACGGCTGGTCGAGACACGAGCAGAAGTTGATCCACAGAATCACCCTGGCAGCTAGGAGAACGGTAGCCTCCGGTTGGCTCAAACCAACCATCCCGCCCAGGGCCGGGGTGATAAGGCGGATCAAGGAAGTCCACTTGATGGATAACTTAACGGCTAGAGTAAGAGGCACCTTACAAGCCTTCCAGAAGATATGGGAACCGTGGGAAAACTCCAACCTGGCCAACCTCACATAACACACCTCAACATTGCCAACAAAAGATAGGTCTCCTCCCCCATACCCCCCCCCCTTCTCCCACCCCCTCCTATCTTTCTGCTTATTACTATTTCCGTGGAACCTACTCTATACGTTCGACGGGAACCAAAACCTCGACCCATACAAGTAGTGTTATAGGACGATCTTCCAGGGTTAACAAGACACTCACCACACGAAACCACTAAGAAACAACACCCGCACAGCCACCACAGAGGGAGCGAATCACTGGGAACAGCATACAAGGCAAACAAACGAACAGGGGAACCACCGATAGTAAGAACTGTTCGCTCAGCTGACTTTACAGGCACGGGCGACCAATAGCACCATGGTGTTTGTTACCAAAACAGTACTTCTTTGCATATGTATACAATCTGGGATTTGTAACATACCAGGTTTGTAACCTTGGATGACCGTATATTCAGCACCCATGTCGTATACAAATAAAGAATTACAAAAAAAAAAAAAAAAAGCAATAAGATTGGTTTGGCATGATCCTAAAGTAAACCCATGTTGTCTCTGATCTTGAAATCCATGTGATTTTAGATGTTCAACAATCCTATCCTTTAACATGGTTTCCATCACTTTCCCCACTACTGAAGTAAGGCTAACTGTTGCCCGACTCCTCTCTTCTACCTTTCTTGTGAATGGGTACAACATTTGCTAATTTCCAATCTTCTGGGACTACTCCTGTTAACAATGATTGGTTAAATAAATCCATTAATGGTTTTGCAAGTACACTTCTAAGTTCTTTTAATAACTTTGGGTGTATTCCATCAGGTCCCATTGACTTATTTGTCTTTACTTTTGACAGTTGTAATAGAACCTCTTCATCTGTAAACTCACATGTAACAAATTACCCATTTGTCCCTCTCCTTCATTTTAATCTGTAAATACTGAATACAAATATTAATTGAGGCAGTCAGCTAGACCTTTATCCTCTTTTACATACCTTCCTTATTTTGTTTTTAATCTAACTAATCCTTATTTTACTTCCTTTTCTCATTTATGTATCTAAAACATGTTTTATCCCCCTTTTTTTAGTGACTGTGCTATTTTCTCTCCTGTATGCTTTGGAGCCTGTTACAACTTGCTTAGCCTCTTTCTGCCTAATCTTATAGATCTGTCTGTCTTCCTCACTTTTTTTTATAATTGCTAAATGCTTTATTTTAGTTTTTATTACTATATTGGCCACTTCTGCGGAGTACCACAGTGGTTTCTTAATTTTTCTGCTCTTCCTGACAAGCCTAATGGAATTTTCTGTTGCTTTCAGTATTGCAACTTTTAAATAATCCCATTTCTCCTGGACTCCATTTAAACTGCTCCAGTCTACACATATTCTAATTTTAGAAAAGTCTGTTTTTCTAAAATCTAAAACTTTTGTTTTTGTGTGGTCACTGTTCTTATATTAAAGCACACTGACTGATGATCACTGGATCCTAAACTTTCACCTACAGTAATATCTGATACTAAATCTCCATTTGTTAACACTAAATCTAGTATGACCTCCTTAGAAGTTGGTTCCTCAATGACTTTTTTTTAGAGATTAGAATATGTGTGCTTCTGGCCTCATCCTCCAGCTCCCAGATCCAGTGGCCCACCTGGAGTATGTACGCCGACAGTGATGAGATTTGATCCTGTACCAAAGACTCAAGCTGGGCCAATATGGAGACTATGTCGTCCTTTGAGGGTAAGTTTAAGATCTTGTCTCTGAGGTTCGGTTCTCTGCTAGGTATAGACAGTTCCAAATTTGTAGGACTCAATGGCATTGAGTTGCATGTCAAAGATGGCGCCGCCATACTGTTTTCTGCGTCTGCAGAGAGTATTCTTGCTCTTTCTCAGAAATAATTGTCCAGTTCTCTTGCTTTTTTGCTAGAAGCTGGTTCTAGGTGGTCTTGGGGTGCTAGGGATTTCTTCTTGTTCCCCATTTCACCAATTTGTAAAATAATTGGCCTTCTATTGAATCTGCATGCCGGGAGCTCTCGCTGTGTGCAACCGCTCACATCAAACTGCAGGCCACACCCCACCATAACAAGTGTTTTACATCCCCCTCATTCATTATGTAGCTTGCACTGCACTTTTTCTGGTTCTGCAATAGCCTTCTTCTAAAACTGGTATCCCAGATTGCACAGCATATCCAAGGTGAATCTCACCATTGATTTATAAAGTGGCAACATTATATTTTGACCATGTGAATCAATACCCTTTTCTATACATGAAAAAACCTTACTAACATTTGCAATGGCAGACCAGCATTGCATACTGTTGCCTAGTTTGTTATCTATAATTTCTCTCAAGTCCTTTTTATTTAATGTATTCCTAACTCAATCCCATTTTATGTATAAGTGACTTGTGGGTTCCTTATTCCAAAATGCATGACTTATCTGTATTGAATACCATCTGCCTTTTGCATGGTAAGTTCCTAGATTTATCCAAATCCCTTTGTAGAGACGTTTATCATATTCAGACTGTATTATCTTACCCAGTTTTGTGCCGCCTACAAACTCTGACAAATTACTTTCAATGCCCAGTTCAAGATCAATTATAAACAGATTAAAGAGAAGTGGACACAAGGCTGAACGCTGAGGCACTCCACCTTCCATTTATGAGCAATTTGAAAAATTTTCATCTACAACTACTTTCTACACTCTATCTTTATGCCAATGAGAGCACGGCTTTTCATATAAACCAAATAATTTCAGTTTTAATGGTAACCTTTTATGCAGAACTGTATAAAATGCCTTGGCAAAATCCAGGTGGATCACACATAGTGGAACTGGAACAACCCGATCTATATTTCTACTAATTTCTTTATAGAACACAATTAAGTTAGTATGGGATGACCTATCTTTCATAAAACCATGTTGATTCCTGCCAATGATATTGTTTTTCAAATTTGAATTCTTGAATATTATTCTTTTACAACCATTGAAAAATTTTCCCAACCACAGATGTTAAACTTACAGGTGTATAGTTTCCGGAAATTAACTTTTGAATCCTTTTTGAAAATACAGGCACCACATCAGCTTTTCTCCAATCCTCTGGTATAATTCTGAAAAAAATCCTGAAAGATTAAAAACAGTGGTATGGATATTTCTACACTAAGTTCCCTGTGTACTTGTGGTTGAATACAATCAAGCCCTTTACATTAATGTTATTAAATAGCTGTAGCATTTTATCATCTGGTAACCAATCACCTGTTTGCTGTAAGGATTTTGTACAAGCATTTGCAAATCTACAGCCATAGATTCTCCTTTCCTATTTACTGAAGAAAATATGTATTTTTAATGCCTGCCTTGCCCAGATCCTCCTTGAATAACACACCCAATTCAGATTCCAATCGATCAACATTTTTACACTTTATATTTTGGCATTAATGTACTTAACAAAAACTTTGGATTGGTCTTGCTCTTTTCATCTTACTTTTTTTTTTAGTTTAACCCATCTTATTGCCATTCTGAAAGCTCTATTTCATGCTTATATTTGTTATAGGATGTTATTGACCCCTATGACTTAAATATTTGAAATGCCATTTTCTTATTGTATATTAATTCTAAACCACATTGGTTTTAATTTGCTTCCTTCATATCTGGTTCCCAATAGTAGACCTTACCTGCCAATTTGCTGTAAAGATGCCCTTATCCTATTGAAATTAGCCTTTTTAAAATTAAAGGATAACTATAGGGTCAGGAACACAAACATGTATTCCTGATCCTATAGGGTTAAAACCACCACCTAACCACCTCATGCCTCCCTAAAAATAGTAAAAATCTTACTTTTATTTAAGCCTGAAGATGTAACTCTACATGATGTTTGCCTCAGAAAAACAAGCTGTCTGCTGACATCATCAGAAGTGGTGGCCTGATCCAATCACAATGCTTCCCTATAGGATTGCCTGAGACTGACAAAGAGGCAGATTAGGGGCAGAGCCAGCACAATTCAAACACAGCCCTGGCCAATCAGCATCTCCTCATATAGATGAATTTAATCAATTATGAGGAAAGTTCAGTGTCTGCATGCAGAGGGAGGAGACACTGAATGTTTGGATGTTTTTAGGCAGCCATGACCCAGGAAGGATCTCTAACAGCCATTTAAGGAGTGGCCAGTGAAGTTATCACTAGGCTGTAATGTAAACACTGCATTTTCTCTGAAAATGCAGTGTTTACAGCAAAAAGCCTGAAGGTAATGGTTCTACTCACAAGAACAAATTCAAGAAGCTGTAGTTGTTCTGGTGACTATAGTATCCCTTTAATATTTGACCTCTATCTGTTATCTAAACTGCTGGTATTGTGCTGCATTATATTGCATAATGAACTTTGTCATGATACAGGGGTTTGTTTTAAAATGATTTAATACAATACTCACACAATTAAAAAAGTATGCAAAACTGTTTTAGAATGTGGAAACTAACTAATTCATAGTGTCAGATCTGCCAGCACCCTGTTGTGTTGAGAGCAAACTGCATCTCTCATTCAGCTCTCTCCACCCTATGTCCACCCTCTGTTCCACAGATGAAAACATGGCACTTCCTTGAGGAATCTCATTGTAATGGGTACAAAGAGTGATGTAGGATCCAAACTGAACCCTTAATTTGGTCATCCCTTCTTCTCCATTACCATGGACCACTGGAACCTTGTTTATGTTTTAACTCTCCCTTGAGAAAGACTTTGTGTTAAATAGTTTTTTATTTTGTATGTAAGATGATATCAGACATATAACAGGTTTCAGAAAGGCATCACTCCCGTTGCCAATGGTATCACCATATACTGCCTCACTGACTTTTGCCACCATATCATTCATGTGTTGGTTTTTGCCGATGACACAAAGCTTGGTAAGATGATAGAGTGTGAACATGATATAACATCTCTTCAGAGAGATTTGGATAAATTGGGGAACTGGCAAGTGAAGTGGTAGTTTAGATTCCATACAGATCAATACAAAGTCATGCATTTTGGAATAAGAGACCCAAAAGTGACTTATACTTTTGGAGTTAAGTCGTCCTTAACTCCACCTGGGAACAATCATAGATAACAAACAAGGCAAAAATCTGCCATTACAAAGGCTAGCAATGTGCTGTCATACATAAAAAAGCTGTTTTAATGAAAGATATTGGTGAACTGACTAGAAAAGTCAGTATATATTTATACAAAAAGTCAATACATATTTATACAATTGGTAATACAAAACCTTTCTCAAGGGAGGGTTGATACAAGAACAAGGTTCCAGTGGGACATGGTAATAGAGAAGAAGGGATGGACCAAATTATGAGGTAAGCAACAGAATTAATAAGGGAGCATAAAAAACATTAGTAATGAAGAATGGCTACAAAAATAGCATTTATTTTCTTTAGAAAAAAGGCATCTCAGACGGGATATGATAGCACTATATAAATATATATAGTGTCAGTACAAACCTCTATGTGCTAATCTGTTCGGTGGACTATGCAGAATTTACAACAGAAAATAGGTCACCCATTGAGACTGGAAGAAAGGTGTTGCAGATACTTAAAGATGTGGAATTATTTAGCCAAAGAGGTTGTCTTATCAAATTAGGAAGATCTTTTTAAAAATGCCTGAATGATTTTTTTTAAAGAACAGAATTTTTAAGGATTTAATTAGATATATATGAACAGGTTGTTGATCTAATAATATATTTGATTGCAATTATGGAGCCAAGAAAGATATTTTCATCTTTTGTGGAATAATTTATTTATACTTTAAATTGGGTCATTTTGCCTTTTTTTTTTTTTTTTTTTTTTTAGCTCAACAGCATACAAAGATTTGTTTTACAGGTTGAACTCAATGGACTTTACTTTTTTTAACCTAGATTACTATGAAATAAATTGTCAAAACAGCTAAAATACTGCTAAGATGTGCTTGGCCATAAATCATTGCTAGACTGAAGGATTGGGCTAATTTTTGTACCGCCAGTTTGAATTTTTAAAATACACACACCCGTCACCAGATATTTTGAGGGGAGATGGTGCAAAGCCAATAAGATGCCTATATGTCATTTGTCAATACATTTCTCTAAGTAATATTTATTTTATACTGTCCCATGGGCATCACAATTTCACTGCTGTTAATCAACTCTTCTTTTTCAGAAGGAACTAGCTGTATTTAACAGAAAATCAGCAGCAAAATGGTGGTGGTTCGTTGAAGATCTCTGTGTCATTTAATTATGAAGCTGAGCTAATTTTCAATTTTTTTCATTAACACCAGAACATTTTTAAAAAGCATACATGCACCAGCCACCTTGCCCTGAATCTTTTTTTTTTTCTTTTTTTTATTCAATAAAATGTTTTCTAAGGGATGATTTTAAAAATTGGAGTTTTGTTTAAGTACACAATGATACACTATAATCAAATATAAATTATTTATCAATTGCTGGTATTGTGCTGCATAATATTGCATAATGAACTTTGTTATGATACAGATACATGTTTAAAATGACTTAATACAATACTCAGACAATTAAAAAAGTATACAAATCTGTTTTAGAATGTGGAAACTAACATATTTTGAGATTCGTAACAGCTTGCCACATTTTTCCAATAGAGGGCAACGTTTGTTAACTAAATGAAACCAATACAGTTGCTCTCTCAAATTTGCATTTAACATCTCCCAATTGTGCATGTAGAACAGAATGAATATTTCACTATTTTATTATGAGTTTACTAAAGTTTTATAATTTACATTTCAAGCAATGTTTTATTTTTATTTGCAGATGAACAAATATATGTGCACTTGAGTATTTTTATTTCCAGTAATGTGAACCACATTATTTAAATGTTCTAGTCATAAATCCACTACCATTATATTTTCAAAGAAACTGCTTTAATTGGAGTTATTAGTAATTTATGCCTAAAATATGTTGTTGTTTTTTTAACATGCTATAAATGTTTTAAGTTGTACATTTTACTTCAGTTTTCCTTGTTTATAATAAAGTTCATGTGGAGGTATAGATAAATAAATCAATAAACTATTTATTGAAATGTTGCATTTATATATGATGCCTATACTGTATAATTATAAAAAATAGTCCTACCTAACATTTAAACATTTCAGTCTTTTGCAACTTATTGGCGGAAAATTAAAAGATTATTTTATGATGAAAAGAAAATCTTCAAACAAGAATTTGGCAGTATGTGCACTAAAAGACCAGTTTGGGCGCCATAACAACTTTATTGAAATTAAGCTGTTATGGTACCAGGAAGACCCTGGTGCTGGCACTCCTTTTCACAAACAGTTTAACTTCCAATGCTAGATCGCTCTGCCCTCTGTCTTTCTGCTATCTGGAAATCTTATATAATGGATAGCTCGGGCAGCATCTGGCAGGGGTATTAGTGATTGGCTTAGGTCAGTCAGCTGATGCTCTAAGCCAATCAGTTGCTCCCATTCATAAAGAAAATGTATGCACCATTTTTAGTAAAGTGAAGCATATTTGATGTTAAACTGTTCATGAAGGATTTAACCCCTAAAGGTGAGTCAGTGCCAAGGACTTCCTGGAACCAAAATAACTTAATTTCAAAGAAGTTGTTATGGTGCACAAACTGGTCCTTTAATAACATTTCCTTTGCATTTTATTTTGTTAGGTTATATCACTCACCTCCAAAACTTGTCTGATTAGCCACTATGTGATAATAGGATCTGGTGGAATGTCTTCATGTGGACCGGCAATGACTATTGTTGTTATGGGATTCATTTCATTTCCCTCTGGGTTATTGAAGCGTTGATATGTGGTCGCATTTTAGAATCGTATAATTATTTAGCTTCACTTTTGCGACTGTGCAGGAATTAATATAGCTTGTATTTTGAGATATTGTCATTTTATCTGCATCCTAATAAAGTGTTAGTTTGTATTAGTGCTACCTTTTTATATATTTGTTATAACAATCCTGGAGGCTGGGCATTTCCTGGGCCATATTTTTCTTTTTATAAAATGTCCAAAGAAATTGGAGACCTTGATGGGCCATATTATTTGATATAAAGAACCCATGGGCTTGGGCATCTGTGAGGCTCTATTGGGTAAATATTGACTAGACACCTATGCCCAACCTGATCTTCATTAACTATCACCCCCATCCTGGTTTTTAGTGTACCTACACTTTCATTTTGTTTTTTTAGAATTTATGTACTTTAAACATGCTTCGGGGTTGGTTTTGCTCTCCTTAGCTATCACATTCTCATTTTGTAGTTTAGCGAATCTAATTGCCTTTTTGCACGCATTATTGGCTTCCTTATATCTCTTATGGGATGCCTCTAATTTGTCCGATTTGAAAGCTTTAAATGCCCTTTTCTCATTTTGTATTTCTTGTGTCTGTATGTGTGTACATCTGTCTGTATGTGTGTGTATGTATGTGTCTGAGTGTGTTTCTGTATGTATGTGTGTGTCTACATGTGTTTCTATTTGCATGTGTGGGGGGAGGGAGTAACGTATGGGAGGGGGACGATAGACATATGGGAGGTGGGTGGCGGGGTTGACATACAGGAGGGGTCCCATGGTTTCTAGTTATGCCCCTGGTCGTATCCTATCCTACCTGATTTGACATACAGGAGGGGTCCCATGGTTTCTAGTTATGCCCCTGGTCGTATCCTATCCTACCTGCATCAATTTTCAGGGTGCTGTAAGAGCTTTACAAATGATTGTTTACTACCAGTACACATAATGTAAAATAATTCTGTTCACATATAATTAATTTCATGGCTTTAAATTTGGTAATGAAAGGCATAAACACAGAAGAAGTTACATCCTTAGAAATCAAAAATATTTCATAAGCTGAAGCTATATAAAGTTAGGAGAATGTAATAAATAAAAGTTTATGGAGAGTTACCAACTGCCACTACTGAAAGGCAGTTACTCAATAGCAGATAACAACTCCCACCATTCACTGTAGCTTATGTCATCTATTTACTACCAAGACTGAAAGCTAGTCATTGGATGTTTAGTACAGATATGTTGTACACATGTTTAAAAACATATAAAAAAATCCTGATCATTTCTCAAGCAACCCAGGATAGATAATATACCCGATAATTCTATTTACTTTTTACAATAGAATTAGCACTCTTACCATGTCCTTTTAAATAATTGGTGTAGTTGTATGTCTGATCTCAAATCAAAACATGTAATTACAAATATAAACATAATTGGATAACATCATGACAGGTGTGAAAGAAGCATAGTGAAACTTGTTATATGTGATGCATTGAGTCATAGAGTATAATAAGAGGGTCTAGAAAATGTCAAAATAAGATAACAGATGACATTTTAAAAAACTTTAAGCTTTAAGAGATTATAAAAACAAGCAGCTTCTGTGACATTCTACGCATTTTTTCAATGATTTATGATATATAATATAACAAAATTTAGGATAATAAGTGGATTTACATCTTTTTTGTCTACACTCTGTTTTAGTGTTTTGAATCTTGTCTTTGTAGTCAATAATTCATCTGTACATTTTTCAATTTCATCATTTTGTTTCTTTATTTTCTCTTTGAGTATACTGTTTATCTCATTACGAGGGACATTATTTAACCATTGAAAGAGGTGTCAGTTATCCTGTAGGATATACCTGTTAACATCTACTTATTAAAAATATATTTGTTTGTAGACTTGGAGGTTTGTTTTGGTCCCAACTGCAATTCCTCTGAATTCCTGAACTCTAAGCAGAAATGTACCCGAATCATGAACCATTTGTCAAGAATGTTTGTTTTGGGTCATTATTCTAAATTTCATCTGTGGTGCCCAAAAATAAAGAAAGAGATGATTGGTTCTCCCTCTATTGGTTACTTTTTCTCACTTAGACATTGATTTAATATTGTTGGATATACTGTCCAAATTAGCTAATATTTTTGGATATTTTTAAATGTTTTTTTTAACACTAAAATATGAAAAAGATATCACACATAAAAAGGTATCAACATATCAAATCATTTTCATAATATTTAATCATTTTAAATGTTTATACAAAAATATTAAATAATTTGGAAATATTATGCAACAATATTAAATCGAGGACTTAATCAGTGAGCCAAAATAGCAGAAAAATGGTCCTGCAAGAAATATACATAATATAGTATACTGACTTGCCAATTTTTGTACCAAGCCACCAGAATTAGTCTGACCTGGGATTTGACCATGTGCCGTTTCGGTACAGATGCAATGGCTTCAGGAAAAATATTATTAAGACAAACCAAATGGGCCAATAACTATACTACAAAATATATGCAAAATATAAATATATTCATCATATAAATATTCAAATTATAATTGTTATTATATATTTTGCAGTACACTTGTAGGTGCATTGTTTTGCCACTTGGTTTACAAAATAAGTAAGATCAAGTATATTTATTAAATATATACTATATAAATATATACATTTATTTCTATTTCTATTAATTATTTGTTTTTTATTGGTCACTTCTCACTTGATCAGCAAATAAAAATCAACATTTAGTGGCTGCGCCCTTACCATGAATCTTCTTTATTCTCATCAATCATCTGTTTTGTTATTTGGTACTTTGGAAGATTCTGAATTGTGAATCAAACAAACTATTCTTCCTTTGGCAATTTCGCCCCAAATTCTAAAGAATCAAACTTGTTCAAAACTAAATGCACAAGTCTAATTGTGATAGAACTACAGCATTCAGTTCATTAACTAATCCACCAATATTTTTATAAAAAGTGACCATAGCTTTTGTTTATGAAAAAAATAGCATTTAATAGATCATTTACATACATACATTTTGATTGAAATCAGTCATTATATTACATTTTTTTTAACTTTTGCTTTTAAAATATCTTCATTTACTGACTGCAAATGGACTGCCATGGTAGTCATGTTCCCAATAAAACTTTCTTTTGACTAACTAATACTTTTCTCTGCCTGAATGCCTTTTGGTTAAAGGGCAATATTCTAGCTGGATGTGTTCTATTCATTTGTTTTCTCTACTCGTAACATCAAATAGAAGGAACTAAGCAAAACAGAAAAGACTCAAATAAATTGAGATGCTACACATTTCTAGCTACTGAGCAATGAGGTTTCAAAGCCTGCCAAGAGAGCATTTAATCTTAATCCATCGAGAAAGAAGTCTAGTGCCACTGCCCTGTACACAAACACTCAAATAAATAGTAGCAATGCATTTAGAATTCATTTTAAAACAGGTATCTTTACTGTATTTAGAAATTCTAAAATAACCTAAAAAAAAATCCCTGCAAAGTAAGGCTTTATAAGACTAAGTAGAACAATGAATTTAAAAAAAATGTATTTACAGTCCTGTAAAATACAGGAGAAAAGTGTGTGTTTATTAGGTGCTGTAATGTAGATTTTGATGTATATGTTTATGTATCTACCTTATATTTATCCATGTTTGTGTATATAAAAGTGTGTAAGTAAGCATTAATATATTTGTGGTTTCTGTACATATTGACAGCAATCTGGACTGCTGGCAAACATAGGCACTGAGCCCCCTTTCCATACAATATACACACATACAAATACACAGTTGTTCATTTAAGGAAATGGTAATAAAATGGGAATTTCAGAAAAGTTACAAGAGGATGTACATTTTAGGTCAAAATAGCCAAGCCAAAAATAGCTCAGTTTGAAATTAATCTAGATCTATTAATTTTGCCTACTACGTGCAATTATTAAATCATTATTTGAACATATCTACATAGTGTAAACAAATGTGTATGGATGCTTGTTTGTGTGTGTATTTTCAGACTGCCTGTTTATACATCTGATTCTACTTTGAATCTTTTTGTGTGTTAACATGTACTGTTACTGTGAATATATGTGTACATTAGTTTGGACTGCCAGTATGCGTGGATTCTCGGATAAATTTGACTGCACAGGAATACTTTTGTGTGTAGTGTTTGTGTCTATTTGCACACAGCATCAAAATGTATACAACCAGCAAGACCGAAAGTGATATTGGTTCCAGGGTCCCATTTTATTATATAAAAATACTTAACTTATTTAGTTAATTGGCAGTTTCCCAGAGTGACCCTTCCCAATGGGTCACTAATAGATATATATATAGAATGTAGAAAAAAAAACGGGGATACAGCTGTAAACCTAAAAATATAATACAAAACAAAACAGTGTAGTATTCTTAGAAACACTTAGTGACACGCCAATATAGTACACTCACAGGATATCAGGATAATCTGCGCCTGTATAGCAATGGGGGGGCTCAGAGAGATCCTCCTTTATTCCTCCTTGCAGGGTAATTCAGCATATAAATTTGAGCAGGAATCAGGAAGGTGGTAAAAAAAAGAAGCTATTTTATTTCCAATAAATTAAAAGGTATAAAATACCACTTTAAGTCCTACACGTTTCATTCCAGTATAGGAACTTCTTCAGGGACTTAGTAAAAAATGTATTCCATTAAAATTACAAAGATACAGAATGCAGTATAACAATGTATCCACCTAAAATGCCTCCCCCTTCCTTCCCTCTTAAATAGGAGTGTTCCTCTTGAACGTCACTTTTTTGGCTCATTTCATCCTCACATTATGGAGTTAATCAAAGCATTACTAGGGTTAAATTACCCTTTATTTGTGCAAAGGCAGAAGCTCTCTTTTTATTTAAGATCAACACAAGGTGTGATATATTACTACACTTCTGTTCCTGTGTAAAAGCACTAGCTTCATGCTTTATTTGTAAGATCCACAATATGTGATATTGAGATATATATGCGATGTCTCCTTTATGTGATCACCATCACAGCGATGGTATCGCTTTGTACATGGCTTAATTTATTAATTTATTTTGTAGCGTTTTTCTAGTTCAAATGCTATTTATCTCGTCCGTTGGACACATCTATATTGCACAAATTGTGCCTTTATTTGAAGCGTATGTACGCCAAATCTCTGCCATCCTCCGGGTTCTGTGAGGGTTAAAATCCCCTTTGAAGCCCGACGGTCCCCCCGTCCTTTATCCCACAAAGTCATATGATTGGACAGTGACTATTACGTCACGTTTATGGGTGGCACTCTATGCACATTTAAAAAGAGGCGCCTTTCATTCCGCAACTGCTCTTGACAAAGGCGACTTGTTTCGCCGAAACGCGCGTTGATCAATTATTCAAAGCGGATGATTTTTAATCTTATTTAGGATCCTTCTGGGTTGCTCGACTTCATTATTCCGTGTGGGTACTTAGATACTGGCTTCACTACCAGCAAGATGCTAGGGACTCCTTCCCCCAAATCTCCTTTTACTGTTTAGGCATTTTGCTCTATATAAGTACAGCAGGTTTATTTGGAGTACAAGTTATTTTTCTGTTATGCTGCACATCTAATACAATCTGGTATTGGGTATTATCACTGGCATTTATAGAAACTATTTTCAATGCACCCAAGGTTTGGAGTTCGCTACATATATTGTATCCCCCTTTTTCTTTTTTATAAGTAACTAGCTACTTTTATTGGCAATTCTTTGCCACATATATATTTATAGTTACTTTGTAAAGTATATCTCCTGGACTAGTCGATACCTTACCCCACTAGGTCCTAATTTTTAATATTTGTTTGTACATTGTATTGTGGTTTTTTTTCTCCCCCAAGAGGGATTATTAAAGAGTTTTTTGTTGTCGGCTCTCTGCACTCTATCTCTACAGTTTAATTGCAGAGTAGCCCTACATAAAAGGCTACAAGGTCTCTTTTGGGAGACAGATTGTTTTATATCTGCCACCCATTTAGTCCTATTTTTCTCTTTATATGCTAGGGGTTAGGCCCCATTGTATCTTATAACCATCACAACCATCACAATATATATATACACACATACATATATATATAAATATATATATATATAAATATACACAATCATATATATATATATATACATACACACATATATATATATATATATATATATATACACACACACATATATATATATACATACAAACGTTTATATACAAAATCTTTCATAGCTTAGCTTCATGTTTCTTAATGAAGTTATATTTAGTTCCAATAATGATTAATCATTAATTTAATACTGATATATATTAAGAATAATATTAAATAATAATAAATGAAAATAAGAGTGACAAATAAAAATAGAAATAGTAATGATATAAATACAAATACAAATAAATGTAAAAATTAAAATTTTATTATATCTGAAAAATGGAAAAGAGTCCAGCATTAGGAAAACTGCATACATTACAAAACTGTGTTGATAAATTACAAAGCAAAAGAAATGTGCCATAATGAACACCAAGAGTAAATACATATAATCTTAACATCTTAATAGATACTGAGGAATTGTTTCCGTTAGAATGTAATATAGTTACGGTTCTCTTCTACTGTCTTATATCAAATGAGTTTGAATTGAATAGGCTTCATATTCGTTATAAAAGCAGTTAGTTATAGAACAGTATAATTTTTCCAAGCTCTATAATAAAGTACTAATCCTACTAAAATAGCACTCACATTTGCAGACTCCTGTGGGTACCAATGTATTGGTAAAACATTTGAAAACAAATAACTACAGACATGTTTCACCACTCATATACTGTCCGCAGTTCTCCTTTGCCTCTCCAACTGGTGGGTCCTCAGCTGGTTTCATGGCTGCACTATGTTCACATGTTTCAACATCTAACCCAGAATGTAACACATAACTAAGCACAGGTATGGCTGTTATTTTGTTTAAAGATTTCTATCTCACAATTTGTTGACTTTCTTTGTGATGCTGCTGTTATTAAATACATATTCTCTCTCTCCCATTGTACAGTTTAGGATAAAAAGTTCAGCTACAGTGTAGGAAAAACATATTTGATCCCCTGCCGATTTTTAATGTGATGTCAGACGCAAATACCGGAAATGACGTCCCGTCAATGAGGCATTACACACAGGTGATCGGTGAAGAAGAGACATATAAAAGAAGATATTTGGTACTTAGAAATCAGCACTAGAAGAAGGCTTATCGACAAAATGCATTTGCTGTATTTGGTTTTACTTATTTTGTTTTTATATTTACTCCTCGGTACTAACCGTAGTGATGAGTGGAACTCCAGCTTTTTTCATCATACTGTTTTTATATGCTAGATTCCACCTCCATAGTACCTTGAGCTGTTTTATATTACATTTTCAATAAATCTTTTTTAAACCTATTTGAAGTCCCATCACCATCTTCTATCATCGCCATTGGAATCGTTAGCCTGTATTGGCATCCTTGAGCCTACTATACAGAGCCTGGCATGGCTCTGGAAAATGTGAGTGGTAGTCCTACGTATGTTCACACCTTTTTACTATATATACAGTTCACACTATGTTGTGTTATATTTTAGATACCATCCCATTGTATTTCATCATACGGTGGTATTATCTAATGTTTACATTTGCACTGGGTTTGGTGTGTATACTGATATATTGTATATATTATTTGGTTTATTTGTTTAGTGTTTTTGGAAAGCACCATTATATCAGTCACACTGCCTGCAAATTATTGTAGCTTCGGTAAGGGTTTTTGACTAAAATTGTGACGTACCTACAATCTATCTGCTTATATTATACTATTTCATACTCTTTTTCTAACAATACATTATTTTTATCTTATTTTTCTTTAAATTGGAATGCATCTATAATTCAATATTTTTTTTAAGCTTAATATTAATAAATTACGATAAAAAAACACCTATAATAAAATCATGCAAAGCCAAAAAATATACGGCTTTAGCAATACAATGCTTGTGCTCGAGACACATCTGTTTATATTTAGAAGCACATGTTTTATTTTAGCATATAAAATTATCTGGACTTTTTAAATGTATACAGTTTAATACATTTGTGGCATAAAGTAACTCAAGTTTTCCCAAAGAGAATGGGCTGGCTTTTCTGGAGGAAATTAAAGTTAAATATGAAGGAGTTTGTTCTGGGCTTTCTTTATCTCCTAGCATAAAATATTCATGAATTCTGAAGCTATTTTTGAAACAGTCAAGAGCTCTTATGTAAAGTACAAATCACTGGAAAAAAATCTCTTGCTACCTTACAGTACCCGGCAGAAAATCAGTGTGATGTGCAATTTATTTAAACACATTTAAGAACTGGAAAAGCTAAGAATATATGTGTTTTTTTTTGTATTACATGAATGAATAGAGCAACTATTGTTTGGAGACATACTTTGAAATATGTTATTTCAGTCTTCATTTGCTATTGGCAGAACATGGTATAAGTTCAATTCAATTTCTGCTACATGGTTTCTACTACATGGATGTCATTCAATGAAGGCATGCTGCATTATAGTTTTTAAAAAAATTCTACCACTCAAGCTTCTATGTGGTATAGAAAAAGAAAAGTAAAGTCACACTCCTAGCTAGACCATAATAATACTTTTCTTCTGTTTTTTTTTCTGTTTGTTTATTTTTTTTTTTTTTTGGGGGGGGGGGGGGGGGTTGCATCACTTGAAATGCCATGAACTATGGTCTTACTTAATCATACATCTGGTAGAGCATGCATACATTGTGGCATGCAAAGGGTCATTTTGACACATTCTTATACAGTGTTAACTAACTTAACCAATTTCATACAATAATCAAAAAAGTGTATGTGTGTATGTATTGTGACCTGGGACCACATAACCACACAGTCTTAATGATAGGTATACCACACAAATTATATTTCTTTAGCAAATGTAGACTTTTTCTTTATTAAGAGGTCTGGCAATTAAACAAAAATAAAACAAACAAAAAAGAAAAGCATTGCTCTTCTGAGAACTAACTGACAGTTTTTTTACTAACTGCTGTAGGGCGGCTTAACCGCTGCCAACAATACAAAACACAAATTGAGCACAGACCTTTTTAAAATAAATGTTTATTTTCTCCTTCAGACCACAAAGACTCTTGTAGAGAGAATACATTATCACACACTGCTTGTCCTTCGCTCTGTGAATACCTGACATAGAAATGTTATAGCAGTCCTGTGCTATACATTGCCAACAGGTGATATGCTGCATGTAAACTGTGGAATGGAGCACTGGCCCTCCCTTTACTCCAAATGCTCCACCCCAGAAACCCATATTAAATTGCTCTGACTAAAACAGACAGACCTTCTTCTTGGGGCTAGTAATTCACATAGTCCAATACTTTTGGAGAAATATACACTCCATCTATAACAATGCCTTGCACTCTGTCACAGTATATGTGTATGTATGTATTGTGATTCTTTATTGCAATTAGCACGTTCCGCTAGGGTATAAAACATGCACAGTCTTTTTTTCTTGTTTGTTTTTTAATTCTTTATTTTTCTGTGCATGAGGAGTTACAAGTATTTGTCAAGTGCCACAACAGCACGCATGGAGTAAACACCCATATTGACAGTGTGACGTTCAGAAACTGCACATTTTTTTTTTTGTTAAATATACGTTGAAACAATCTGGTATCGATTTTGGCATGTAATGAAAATTATACATTTTAAGCTGACATTAATAAACCAATGCTGAAGTAGTATGCGCTTCTTTGATTCAAGCTAAGTTAGAGAAAAACAGCTATTAAATTGTGTGAAACGATAGTTACCAGTCTAGAGCTGGACTATATAGGTCAGTAGTGAGTGTCTGACTGTCTAGTCCTGGCCAGTCGAGTTAGGTTTTTGTCTTTTTGCCTGGGGCTGTGGTATGGGCTGCTGTTGTCAGTTGCCATATCGGGAAGGTGACCGGTGCATATCGTGAGGTGCCTATTGTGTGACCTGGAGGCTAAGTCCTGTCAGGTGCATTATCGTGGGAGTCTGAGCATCATTAGGGTCCCTTTGGTGCTTATGAGACTGGGCGACGTGTCTGCAAAGTCTCAGCAGGACAGTCCAGTCCCTGTGAGAGAGCGGTAGCTGTATGGGTTATGCTGTGAGGAGCATTGGCCCATCAGTGTGCCGCTGAGATAGATGGTGGGTGGGGGGCACTTGTGCACCTCTAGTCGTCCTGTTGGGTTTTATGCTGCACCTGATTTACCCTGAGGCGCGGAGGGTGGAGGGGGGGGATGTTTTTGCTGGGGGACTTTCAGTGGAGTACAGGCCGGGGCCCGGATATGTGTATCTTGGTGAGGTGTCATGGTAGCTGTATTATGGTCAGGGTGTGAGCCCTCTGTCGTCCCACCGAACCCCTATATGGTTGAAAAAGAGCAACCAAACTGAAATAAAAGGTGAACATAAACTGTAAGTTAGAGGATGTTGTCCTTGATAGAGGCCTGCTGGGGCCCTGGAGAGTTCAAGTTGTGGCCCCTGTATAGGCCTCCGTGGCTCTCTGTCTGTGCTTGAATTCTGCAGCATGTACGGGATCTAGGCCTCGAGAACATGTAGGTGCCGCTCGTCCGAGGAAGTCCGAGGGGAGATCTAGGCCTCTCAGTGCTGCTGCGGCTTCGTGCAGGTCTTGTATCACATGTGTTGCGTCTCCTTTGATGACGAGCAGTGTGTTGGCTGGGCCCCATCGGTACCGAAGTTGATGTGTGCGTAGTAAGGAGGTGAATTGTCTCAGCGTCCTCCTCCACGCTAGTGTTCCTCCAGAGAGGTCAGCACAGAAGGAGAGCTCCATCTCCTCGAAGAGGTAGGTTGGTGTCAGGATCGGGACAGGGATCCAACACGCAGAGTACAAAGAGTGGAAAGGTACGTATACCGGGCCTTAGAATGGCCGGACTAACGTACCGAGAGTAATAAAGAATAGTCAGAGACAAGCCGAGGTCGAGGGAACGAGAAGACAGATAAGCGAGAGACAAGCCGGGTCAAGGGATAACAGAGAAGCAGGGTAGTACAACGAGCCGAGTCAAAACCAATAGAGCAAACTAGAATACCAGAGCACTGAGTGACTAGACACGCTAGAACCACGACAGGGCAATGAGCTGAAGTAAGGAGTAAGCTTAAATACCCTGGCTCTGGATGGAAATCACGCCTCTGACAAGTACCGATTGGATATCGGACACTTGAGTGACAGATTGCTCGTGATAGCGTCATGACGTCACGTATTGAGCGTCCTGCTAGAAAAGGACGTGGATTCCTCGCGGCCGGTGTTTAAGTGACTGGATGAACCGCGAGGAACGGAGGAAACAGCTCGCCTGGACAGATAAACCACCAAGTCTCTACCTCCCTTAGAGGTAGAGGCCTCAGGTACCCTGACAGTACCCCCCCTCTCAGATACGCCCACCGGGCGGAATGAACCGGGGCGAGATGGGAAGCGGAGGTGAAATGCTCTGCGAAGGCGAGAAGCATGAACGTCCTCCTGAGGTACCCAACTCCTCTCCTCAGGACCATATCCCCTCCAGTTGACCAGATATTGCAATTTTCCCCTTGAAATTCTGGAGTCAATGATGGAGCTGACCTCGTACTCCTCCCGACCCTCCACCTGAACAGGGCGAGGCGAGGAGACTTTAGAGGAGAATTTGTTGCAAATAAGAGGTTTCAACATCGGCTTTAGAATTCTTTGACCCAGGTCTGTAAGTCAGAACGTAATTGAAATGGGTAAGAAACAACGACCAACGAGCCTGCCTGGAGGACAGACGCTTGGCCTCTCCGATATAAGACAAGTTTTTGTGGTCTGTCAGAATGGTAACAGGATGTAATGTACCTTCCAATAAATGTCTCCATTCTTTCAAAGCCTTGATAACCGCTAGTAATTCTCTGTCACCAATGTCATACCTGCTTTCAGTACCGGTCAATTTTTTAGAGAAAAATCCACATGGATGTAATGGTTTATCAACACCCAACCTTTGAGATAGGACAGCACCTAAACCAGTCTCTGATGCGTCTACCTCAAGTAAAAAAGGCAGAGAAGTGTCGGGGTGAACTAAAATTGGAGCGGAAGCGAAAAGCTCCTTGAGAGTCTTGAACGCAAGGAGAGCTTCAGTAGTCCAATTCTTAGTATCAGCCCCCTGTTTGGTCATGTTAGTGATAGGTGCAATAATGGAAGAATAGCCCTTAATAAAGCGCCTATAATAATTAGAAAAACCAATAAATCTCTGTACGGCTTTAAGACCTTTGGGTAAAGGCCACTCTAGAATGGATTGGAGCTTATCCGGATCCATCTTGAATCCCTCCCCAGAGATCACATAGCCGAGAAAGGTTACCTGGGTTTGATCAAAGCTACATTTCTCCAACTTGCAGTACAAGCCATGCTGGAGAAGCTTGTGCAAAACCCTCCTGACTTGTTTGTGATGAATCTCAATCTCACTAGAATGAATGAGTATATCATCTAGGTATACAATGACGCAATCTTGCTGAAATTCCCTAAGAACCTCATTTATCAGATCTTGGAATACAGCTGGTGCATTGCATAACCCAAAAGGCATAACAGTATATTCATAGTGACCATATCGAGTATTGAATGCCGTCATCCACTCATGTCCCTGCTGAATTCTCACCAAGTTATATGCCCCTCTGAGGTCTAACTTGGTGAAAATCGTAGAGCCCTTCAAACGATCGAAGAGTTCGGTAATCAAGGGAATCGGGTAGGCATTTTTAATGGTTATCTTATTTAGGCCTCGATAATCAATACAAGGTCTCAAAGAACCATCCTTCTTTTTAACAAAAAAAAATCCAGCCCCGGCAGGGGAGGAGGACCTTCTAATGAATCCCTTGTCTAAATTTTCGTGAATATACTCCTCTAGAACTGAGTTCTCTTTCGTAGATAACGGGTATACATGACCTCATAACTGCTGTAGGGCGGCTTAACCGCTGCCAACAATACAAAACACAAATTGAGCACAGACCTTTTTAAAATAAATGTTTATTTTCTCCTTCAGACCACAAAGACTCTTGTAGAGAGAATACATTATCACACACTGCTTGTCCTTCGCTCTGTGAATACCTGACATAGAAATGTTATAGCAGTCCTGTGCTATACATTGCCAACAGGTGATATGCTGCATGTAAACTGTGGAATGGAGCACTGGCCCTCCCTTTACTCCAAATGCTCCACCCCAGAAACCCATATTAAATTGCTCTGACTAAAACAGACAGACCTTCTTCTTGGGGCTAGTAATTCACATAGTCCAATACTTTTGGAGAAATATACACTCCATCTATAACAATGCCTTGCACTCTGTCACAGTATATGTGTATGTATGTATTGTGATTCTTTATTGCAATTAGCACGTTCCGCTAGGGTATAAAACATGCACAGTCTTTTTTTCTTGTTTGTTTTTTAATTCTTTATTTTTCTGTGCATGAGGAGTTACAAGTATTTGTCAAGTGCCACAACAGCACGCATGGAGTAAACACCCATATTGACAGTGTGACGTTCAGAAACTGCACATTTTTTTTTTTGTTAAATATACGTTGAAACAATCTGGTATCGATTTTGGCATGTAATGAAAATTATACATTTTAAGCTGACATTAATAAACCAATGCTGAAGTAGTATGCGCTTCTTTGATTCAAGCTAAGTTAGAGAAAAACAGCTATTAAATTGTGTGAAACGATAGTTACCAGTCTAGAGCTGGACTATATAGGTCAGTAGTGAGTGTCTGACTGTCTAGTCCTGGCCAGTCGAGTTAGGTTTTTGTCTTTTTGCCTGGGGCTGTGGTATGGGCTGCTGTTGTCAGTTGCCATATCGGGAAGGTGACCGGTGCATATCGTGAGGTGCCTATTGTGTGACCTGGAGGCTAAGTCCTGTCAGGTGCATTATCGTGGGAGTCTGAGCATCATTAGGGTCCCTTTGGTGCTTATGAGACTGGGCGACGTGTCTGCAAAGTCTCAGCAGGACAGTCCAGTCCCTGTGAGAGAGCGGTAGCTGTATGGGTTATGCTGTGAGGAGCATTGGCCCATCAGTGTGCCGCTGAGATAGATGGTGGGTGGGGGGCACTTGTGCACCTCTAGTCGTCCTGTTGGGTTTTATGCTGCACCTGATTTACCCTGAGGCGCGGAGGGTGGAGGGGGGGGATGTTTTTGCTGGGGGACTTTCAGTGGAGTACAGGCCGGGGCCCGGATATGTGTATCTTGGTGAGGTGTCATGGTAGCTGTATTATGGTCAGGGTGTGAGCCCTCTGTCGTCCCACCGAACCCCTATATGGTTGAAAAAGAGCAACCAAACTGAAATAAAAGGTGAACATAAACTGTAAGTTAGAGGATGTTGTCCTTGATAGAGGCCTGCTGGGGCCCTGGAGAGTTCAAGTTGTGGCCCCTGTATAGGCCTCCGTGGCTCTCTGTCTGTGCTTGAATTCTGCAGCATGTACGGGATCTAGGCCTCGAGAACATGTAGGTGCCGCTCGTCCGAGGAAGTCCGAGGGGAGATCTAGGCCTCTCAGTGCTGCTGCGGCTTCGTGCAGGTCTTGTATCACATGTGTTGCGTCTCCTTTGATGACGAGCAGTGTGTTGGCTGGGCCCCATCGGTACCGAAGTTGATGTGTGCGTAGTAAGGAGGTGAATTGTCTCAGCGTCCTCCTCCACGCTAGTGTTCCTCCAGAGAGGTCAGCACAGAAGGAGAGCTCCATCTCCTCGAAGAGGTAGGTTGGTGTCAGGATCGGGACAGGGATCCAACACGCAGAGTACAAAGAGTGGAAAGGTACGTATACCGGGCCTTAGAATGGCCGGACTAACGTACCGAGAGTAATAAAGAATAGTCAGAGACAAGCCGAGGTCGAGGGAACGAGAAGACAGATAAGCGAGAGACAAGCCGGGTCAAGGGATAACAGAGAAGCAGGGTAGTACAACGAGCCGAGTCAAAACCAATAGAGCAAACTAGAATACCAGAGCACTGAGTGACTAGACACGCTAGAACCACGACAGGGCAATGAGCTGAAGTAAGGAGTAAGCTTAAATACCCTGGCTCTGGATGGAAATCACGCCTCTGACAAGTACCGATTGGATATCGGACACTTGAGTGACAGATTGCTCGTGATAGCGTCATGACGTCACGTATTGAGCGTCCTGCTAGAAAAGGACGTGGATTCCTCGCGGCCGGTGTTTAAGTGACTGGATGAACCGCGAGGAACGGAGGAAACAGCTCGCCTGGACAGATAAACCACCAAGTCTCTACCTCCCTTAGAGGTAGAGGCCTCAGGTACCCTGACAGTACCCCCCCTCTCAGATACGCCCACCGGGCGGAATGAACCGGGGCGAGATGGGAAGCGGAGGTGAAATGCTCTGCGAAGGCGAGAAGCATGAACGTCCTCCTGAGGTACCCAACTCCTCTCCTCAGGACCATATCCCCTCCAGTTGACCAGATATTGCAATTTTCCCCTTGAAATTCTGGAGTCAATGATGGAGCTGACCTCGTACTCCTCCCGACCCTCCACCTGAACAGGGCGAGGCGAGGAGACTTTAGAGGAGAATTTGTTGCAAATAAGAGGTTTCAACAAGGAGACATGAAAAGAGTTAGGAATGCGTAAGGCAGGTGGCAGAGCAAGGCGATACGCAACCGGATTGATACGAGTGAGAACCCTGTAAGGGCCTATGTAGCGAGGAGCAAATTTCATAGATGGAACTTTTAGTCGAATATTCTTAGTACTTAGCCATACCCTATCCCCAGGAACAAAAACAGGAGCCGCTCTTCTATGCTTGTCAGCGTGTTTCTTGAACAACGAGGAACTATGTAACAGAATTTGCCGAGTCTGATCCCATAATTTCTTCAGGTTGGCGACATGATCATCAACCGACGGTATCCCCTGAGAAGAGGAAACCGAAGGAAAAATCGAGGGATGAAAGCCATAGTTCATGAAGAAAGGGCTAGAGCGAGTTGAATCGCAAACAAGGTTATTGTGTGCGAACTCCGCCCAAGGAATCAGACCGACCCAATCGTCCTGGTGTTCGGAAACAAAGCAACGCAGATACTGTTCGATCTTTTGATTAGTACGTTCAGCAGCTCCGTTAGACTGAGGGTGATAGGCAGAGGAGAAGTTCAATTTGATGCCCATTTGAGAACAAAAGGATCTCCAGAAACGTGAGACAAATTGAGAACCTCTATCAGAAACAATCTCTGAAGGAATCCCATGTAGGCGAAAAACCTCTCTCGCAAAAATCTCCGCCAATTCAGGAGAAGTCGGAAGTTTAGGTAATGGCACGAAATGGGCCATCTTAGTAAATCTATCCACCACCGTGAGAATAACAGTCTGTCTCTTGGAAGCAGGCAAATCAACGATAAAGTCTATGGACAAACAGGACCAAGGTTTCTCAGGAATGTCCAAGGGGTGTAACAGGCCACATGGAGATGCATGAGGTAGTTTAGTCTTGGCACAAGTCTCACAAGCTGCGACGAACTCCTCAATATCTTTTCGAAGTGAAGGCCACCAGAAATCCTTGGATATCAGAGAGTATGTCTTGCGAATACCAGGATGACCAGCTATTTTACTTTCATGAAAACATTGTAAGAGCTCCAGTTGAAGTTCAGGAGGAACAAAGTTTCTTCCCTCAGGAGTGTTTCCGGGAGCTAGATGTTGTGACTTCAAGATCTGGTCAAGTAGCGGAGAATGAATTTTGAGACTGGTATTAGCAATAATATTGCATTTGGGTACAATGGAGGACAAAAGTGGTTCAACTGAAGCAGAGGGTTCAAATTGGCGAGATAGCGCATCGGCTTTAGAATTCTTTGACCCAGGTCTGTAAGTCAGAACGTAATTGAAATGGGTAAGAAACAACGACCAACGAGCCTGCCTGGAGGACAGACGCTTGGCCTCTCCGATATAAGACAAGTTTTTGTGGTCTGTCAGAATGGTAACAGGATGTAATGTACCTTCCAATAAATGTCTCCATTCTTTCAAAGCCTTGATAACCGCTAGTAATTCTCTGTCACCAATGTCATACCTGCTTTCAGTACCGGTCAATTTTTTAGAGAAAAATCCACATGGATGTAATGGTTTATCAACACCCAACCTTTGAGATAGGACAGCACCTAAACCAGTCTCTGATGCGTCTACCTCAAGTAAAAAAGGCAGAGAAGTGTCGGGGTGAACTAAAATTGGAGCGGAAGCGAAAAGCTCCTTGAGAGTCTTGAACGCAAGGAGAGCTTCAGTAGTCCAATTCTTAGTATCAGCCCCCTGTTTGGTCATGTTAGTGATAGGTGCAATAATGGAAGAATAGCCCTTAATAAAGCGCCTATAATAATTAGAAAAACCAATAAATCTCTGTACGGCTTTAAGACCTTTGGGTAAAGGCCACTCTAGAATGGATTGGAGCTTATCCGGATCCATCTTGAATCCCTCCCCAGAGATCACATAGCCGAGAAAGGTTACCTGGGTTTGATCAAAGCTACATTTCTCCAACTTGCAGTACAAGCCATGCTGGAGAAGCTTGTGCAAAACCCTCCTGACTTGTTTGTGATGAATCTCAATCTCACTAGAATGAATGAGTATATCATCTAGGTATACAATGACGCAATCTTGCTGAAATTCCCTAAGAACCTCATTTATCAGATCTTGGAATACAGCTGGTGCATTGCATAACCCAAAAGGCATAACAGTATATTCATAGTGACCATATCGAGTATTGAATGCCGTCATCCACTCATGTCCCTGCTGAATTCTCACCAAGTTATATGCCCCTCTGAGGTCTAACTTGGTGAAAATCGTAGAGCCCTTCAAACGATCGAAGAGTTCGGTAATCAAGGGAATCGGGTAGGCATTTTTAATGGTTATCTTATTTAGGCCTCGATAATCAATACAAGGTCTCAAAGAACCATCCTTCTTTTTAACAAAAAAAAATCCAGCCCCGGCAGGGGAGGAGGACCTTCTAATGAATCCCTTGTCTAAATTTTCGTGAATATACTCCTCTAGAACTGAGTTCTCTTTCGTAGATAACGGGTATACATGACCTCTGGGCGGCATGGTACCAGGGAGTAGGTTAATTTTGCAATCAAAGGACCTGTGTGGAGGTAAGGTATCGGCTTTCTTTTTGTCAAATACAGCCTTTAAATCTAGATACTGAGACGGAATTTGTGTCTCTGTAGGGTTGTCAGAGTTAGCCGATGTGTTGGTTAAGCCGAGAGGTGAGACCTTCCGCAAGCATTTCTCTTGACAATTCTGTCCCCACGAAACTATCTCCCCTGACTCCCAATTAATAATAGGGTTATGTCTCCTCAACCAGGAGTACCCCAGAACTATGGGAATAGACGGAGAAGAAATGAGCAGTAAGGATATGTCTTCTCTATGTAGGATGCCAACAGTTAAGTTAATCGGTATGGTCTCATGGAAAATAACAGGCTCAAGTAACGGTCTACCATCGATGGCCTCAACAGCCAGTGGTGTCTCTTTTAACTGGGATGGAATAGCATGCTTGGCAGCAAAACCCTGATCTATAAAGCTCTCAGCAGCTCCAGAATCGATTAGTGCCATAGTCTTAACTACTCCCTTCTCCCACTTTAAAGAAACGGGTAACAAAAGCCTGAGCTCCTTGTAGTTGTGAATAGAGGACAAAGTAGAAACACCCAAGGCCTGTCCTCTAGAGGAACTTAGGTGCGAGCGTTTCCCGAACGATTGGGACAATTTAGGCGTAAATGACCCCTGACTCCACAATACATACATAAACCCTCCCTTCTCCTGTACTGTCTCTCCCTTTCAGTGAGATGAGTACTGCCTATCTGCATAGGTTCAGGAATACGTAAGTCTTCGAACTCAGAGATTTGAAAGGTAGGCGCTAGTTTAACGGAGGATCTACGGGTCCTATCTCGAGTGTTCTGCCTCTCTCTTAAGCGTTCATCAATACGAGATATAAAAGAAATTAAATCCTCCAAATTTTCAGGGAGTTCTCTAGTAGCGACCTCGTCAAGAATTACATCTGATAACCCATTCAGAAACACATCTATATAAGCCTGTTCGTTCCACTTAACTTCTGCCGCCAAGGACCTGAACTCTAGTGCATAATCCACAAGTGTTCGATTGTCCTGTCTAAGGCGCAACATTAATCTAGCTGCATTGACCTTTCTGCCAGGGGGGTCAAAAGTTCTTCTAAACGCAGCTACAAAGGCATTATAATTATAGACTAGTGGATTATCATTCTCCCATAAAGGATTGGCCCATCTCAAAGCTTTTTCAATGAGTAGAGTAATAATAAATCCAACCTTTGCTCTATCTGTAGGATAAGAGCGGGGTTGTAATTCGAAATGGATGCTAATCTGGTTTAGAAAGCCACGACACTTCTCCGGTGACCCGCCATAACGTACTGGTGGGGTAATACGGGAAGAAGCACCTACAGTGGCTACCTCTAGACCTGAGACTGCAGGAGAGATAGAAGGAGTACGTGTCTCCTCAGGTGGATTACTAGCACGAGACAAAAGTGCCTGTAGTGCCAAAGCCATCTGATCCATCCTATGTTCCATGGCGTCAAACCTGGGATCCGAAGAACCAAGCTGACTGTTTGTACCTGCAGGATCCATTGGCCCTGTCGTAATGTCAGGATCGGGACAGGGATCCAACACGCAGAGTACAAAGAGTGGAAAGGTACGTATACCGGGCCTTAGAATGGCCGGACTAACGTACCGAGAGTAATAAAGAATAGTCAGAGACAAGCCGAGGTCGAGGGAACGAGAAGACAGATAAGCGAGAGACAAGCCGGGTCAAGGGATAACAGAGAAGCAGGGTAGTACAACGAGCCGAGTCAAAACCAATAGAGCAAACTAGAATACCAGAGCACTGAGTGACTAGACACGCTAGAACCAATGAGCTGAAGTAAGGAGTAAGCTTAAATACCCTGGCTCTGGATGGAAATCACGCCTCTGACAAGTACCGATTGGATATCGGACACTTGAGTGACAGATTGCTCGTGATAGCGTCATGACGTCACGTATTGAGCGTCCTGCTAGAAAAGGACGTGGATTCCTCGCGGCCGGTGTTTAAGTGACTGGATGAACCGCGAGGAACGGAGGAAACAGCTCGCCTGGACGGATAAACCACCAAGTCTCTACCTCCCTTAGAGGTAGAGGCCTCAGGTACCCTGACAGTTGGTTGACCTCTAGTGACTGCCAGTACTGTGGCTTTGCCTCTGCGGCTTAGGAATTGGATCAACAGGTCTCCAGGGGCTGAAGTTGGTGCCTTGACTGGTTTTGGCATGCGAAATATGCCAGTTAGTTGGGTGGCTTCGGCCGTTTTGGGTGTCATAAGTGCAGTAAGGAGTCGCCTGGTGAAGTGTGGCAGTTCAGCTTCTGTAATGCTTTCTGCTACTCCCCTGATTTTTAAATTACTCCTGATTTTTAAATTTGCTTATCTTCCTGGGCGTCGAGCTTGCGTTCCGTGAGGAGATTTTGTTGCTGAAGCTCTGAGACCGCTCACTGCAGCTCTTTGATTTGGTCAGCCTGGGTGTTGGAATTGCCTTCCACAACTCCTAGTCTGCTTGACAGACCACGCAGGTCGTCTTGGATTGTGGCCACCTCTGCCGAAATTTTTTGATGGTGGTCCGCCATTAGCTTGCTGATCGCTTCCATTGTGACCGACGTGGAGGCCGCTGCGGGAGGTGGGGGCGACTGTCGTGCCGGCGAGGGCCCCTGCAGCTCCGGTAAGTACTCCCTCTCCTCTTTGTCCGACGTCCCGTCATCAAAGTCTGAACAGCCGCCGTGTAGGGACACCATATTGGGGCCTGCTTCCACAGGTCCTCAACATTCATGCCCGGCCGGGCCTTGTCGGCTTCTGTTTTTTAGTTTTGCGGTCCATGTGGTACAGTTCAGGTTGGGGTTCCCCTTGATGTGTGTTTAGGGTGGTCTATCCCACCTTTATCATTTGCTTTTGTCGCGTTCGTCCCGGAGCTCTGCGGCCATGCGGCCGACTGCTTCAGTGGATAGACTCCGCCCCCCCCGTCTTTTGTTTTTATTATAACTCCAGGCTCTTTTTTGGGAACTCCACACAGAAGGCAGCATCAAAACAAAAGAAATAATATATCAAAGGTCCCTGTAAACAAAATCCTTACGGACATTTAATTCCCTATGTATCAAGGGTAAAACTAAACAAAATACAGGTTTCACAACCTTGTGTCTTATCAATTCTCTACACTCCAGTGCTCAGTCACCTTGACTGACAACTTCTGCACTCCAGTGCTCCAAACCAGCTTGCTGCTTCCAACCTCCAAAGGAGAAACCACAAATCTCCCTCTCGGTTTAAATGTCCTATACTTCTCTAGAAATCTAGGGGAACTATAAACTCCTTCACTGATCACACCATGCACTTTATCACAGTGTGTATGTATGTATGTAATAAGCTGATATAAGCTATGTTTATTTTGTATATATGTGGTTCATAAAACGTTTCATTGTCAACACAAAGTTTCAATAATAAGTGCAAGGGATTGGTAAGGAACAAAAACTACTATCACCTATGTGGGTCACTACACCACATAGAGTGGAACACAAAAATACTAAATATAAGTTGGTGAGAGCACACAAAAAAATTTACATTATTACCACAAGCTGTACAAGAAATTTAATTCTGAAAGGACAAAAATTAGAGAGAAGACCATAGGGTAATACAGTATTAACAAATATAAATGCAACATACAAATGATCTCACTCGCCTGGTTCTGAACCACTCAAATATCCGTCTCAGACTTAAAAGCCTTGAATGGAAAGATGAGATGGATATTTCCTGAGATCGGCTAATTCAGCTTTGTTACAATGATTTTCCCATAAGTGAACCCAGGAAATAGTGCGATTTTTTCAATACTTTCTATTTTATTTTATCTTACATGCTCTGCATGTAAATTAGTTACATTTTAAAATGCTGTATCCTGGTGCACCAGGCAATGCTGGAGGAAATACAGAGTGCATGTATTTCTCAGTTAGATACTTGAATGCACATGTGCATGCCTTAGGTATCATTGGGCTGCCAAATCACTGTAATATGGAAACACAGTAGATGTAAGTGAGTGCTTTTGTTATCTCAATAAATGCTATAATCATATTTATTAAGGAAGAAGGAATTGTCCTTTATCAGGAAATAGAAGTTACTATTGAATATATCAGATTCTACATTCATAGTATATCTACATCAGATATTTCATATAGTTATATTTTAATATATTAGATTCTGCATTCATAGTCATATCTACATCAGATATTTCATATAATTATATCTACATCCGTTTATACATTCATATAGTCATATCTACATCAGATGTTTCATATAGTTATACCTACATCTGTTTCTACATTCATATAGTTATATCTACATCAGATATTTTTTAAACATTTTACTTTTTTAACCTTTTTCAAGCAGGCAAATTTGTATATGAGTGTTTGCACATGTGTCTGCTTGAAAGGGAAAGTGACAAAGAATGAGTGGTTGTGATTATGGGACAGAGAAGAAGAGGAGAAAAGAAGCCCTTCTACCCATGGCTTATGGAGGGGCTCGGAGCCCCTCCAGTCATACTATAGAACCTGTCCCAGGGCACTCTGTACCAGATCAGAGTATGTCCACTACTCTGTGGAACTTTAAAGTATTGTCACTTGTCATGGGTACCTCCAATCTGGGTGTTTTTTTGGACACTGGGTAGCTTAGGGGCAAGCTGCCCAGAGATGTATGATTTGTGAGGACACTATGTGTTGGGGAAGGAAGTTTTGAGGCTTAGATTCCCTGACATACAGTCTGAAAAGGATACAGCAGGGGGGAAATATCATTAACTCTGGATTGATCATATTAACTGATCTTGTTAACACAAAAATAGTTGAGTCAGCGAGGGGAGTGGATTGTGGTACATTGTATTGTATTGTATGGGTCATCCACATTTCAAGAAGTATAAATGTATGTGGGGCAGGTTCAATAAAGCACTTCTGTTTTTCCCCTACATTGAGCCTTGGGTAATGGTTTGGGAACAGGGCTATAATTTCTCTCTGCAAATACAATAGAGTCAAATACAGTGACACTGTGATGGGATCCAAATTATATTGCATCCTCCTGATAGCACTGAGGAAGCTGACTTGGCCAAGGTACGTGACCTGAGTCCAGAAGTTCCATCACAGAGCAGAATGGGAACAGAAGAGGCAGGAAATGGAAACTGCAGACAAGAAGTCTGAGAAAGTAAGAGAAAGTTGAGGGTGATGAGAATTTGGATGGGTGATAAAATCCCCCACAGATATAGAAACACCAACCACCTAGAAACAAATAAAGCAGGAAGTGTGCATTGGGAACATGCACAACTGCACTCACACACAGTTCAAGCAAGGGACTAACCAAAGAACTGACCATGGTGCTGATGCGAGGAAGAAGAAAATATATGCAGTCAGGTGGAGAACTAAGTGTGCAGACCATATAAGATAATAAAGTCCCTTTATTCTCCAGTCCCAGTTCCATCAGTATCAGCATTTTTAGGCACATTATAGCATACACTTTTGTGCCACATTTCGTAAACAATGATGTGCCGAGACTCTCACTTCTCCTCTAGCTCCTGTTTTTTGTTTGGGAACATCACTGTTAGCGAAAAGGTTAAATGTGCCAATAACAAACAAATAACATCAATAAACACTAAAAGATTTAACTTTAAAGGATTAAAAAAAGCAACTCATGTTCCATGTAAAGTTCAATCATAAAAATAGCAAAATAGCTGCTGGTAAATAAACATATAAATGCTATGCTATAGAGGAGTCACAGTTATTATTCGATTTTCTTTTATTTGAAAGTGAGTTTGTGAAATAAATCAAAATAATTAAAATTGTCACACTGATTCTGGAAAAAAAAATATTGCAATAGCTGTACAAAAAAAAACTGAAAAGAAAATGATTGCAATACATTATTGTAAATTTAGACAAGGCTCATGACACATTACACATAATGTATAAGGGAGATGTTTCGTAGAAAGTAAAATTTAGTTTTATTTTATCCCAATTGTGTCATTTGCAACTGAGCACTGCTATTTATAGCGCAGAGGAAATATTTATAGACTAGACCTTCACTCTAGGGAAACATTTTAAAGGCACGGCTAAAAAGCATTTATAGTACATTATCATGAAAAAGAGTTTCACTGAAGCAATATGTAGATCTATGTATTTATTCTCACGTTTTAAAGCAGTTGGAACTTGTTTGTGAAGAATAATTGTAGCAATATTCTTTAATTGCAAAATGATTTAATTGTTTTACAATAACAAGTGATGTATAGTATAAGTATGTGAAAAAATATTAACTTGCTATTAATAGTATTCATATGTACATATAAATTACATACATGTCCATTACTATTATGATATGATAACCCTATATGATATGATAACCCTATTACCAGCATATTATCCATATAATATGAAAGGGTGTGCTGCATGTATTAACATGTTGTCTTATGTATGCCATAACCCTTTATCACATCAGTACATTGACCTTTATCACATTAGAATGATTAAAATATTTTTTGGGCATCTGTACCATTAAACAATTGAGAAGAACTGTACAGACAGCTTTTGCCACCAAGCTTCTTAGATTTATTTTCAAGGGCACACAAATGTGCCCTAGTGTTTGCATGCATGAATAACATTTTGTGGAGTGTGTTATACTTATACTTACTATATATATATATATATATATATATATATATATATATATATATATATATATATATATATATATATATATATATATTTCCTGACCAATTCTACATGGCAGCATTTACTCTTGGGTAGCTCCTCCCCTCACAGCAGAAAGGACAGGAAACAGAACTCTGAAACTGGTATATATAGATCCTCCCCCTACCCATCAGGCAGTCTTTTTTCCTGTCCTTCACAAGCAGTTTGGAAGGAGTCTGCTTATGCAGGCCAAGGTTTTCTTTTATGCTCACCAGGCTATATTTTTGTAGCCATGCCAGGGTTCAGCCTCTAAGCCCTGAAGACCCAGCAATACGCACTAAGATGAAAAGCTGCTACCCTGGGTACCCCCTTTAGTGACCGGGGGTCGGACCCAAACTCTCCCTGAAGGGGATGAAAATGGTCCACTGCATGCCAGGGTTCAGCCTCTTATCCCTGAAGACCCAGCAACAGGCCAGCTTGGGTACCCCCTAAAGGGATGTATGTGATCTACTGTATACATGAAGCCCAGCAAACAGCATACCGGTAAGAGTTTCCAGCCTGGGTACTTGCTTCAGCATCCAGGGGTCTGTCCTATCTCTCTTGGAAGTAATGACAGTTGTCCACTGCATATATGAGGCCCAGTTGAGTCTAAGCCTTTATCCCTGAAGACCCAGCAAACGGTACATGTGTAGGAGTTACCAGCCTGGGTACCTCCTTCAGCAATCAGCGGTCTAACCCATAACTCTCCCTGAAGGGTTGACAGCGGTACACTGCTTACATGAGGCCCAACAGAGTTGTGACTGCCGGGGTATACCTATTATTTGTGTTCCACCTTGTATGGTGATGATGAATGGCATATGGGGTACAGATGGAAGCCTATAGTTTAAACAGTTTAGGCTGTCAGTTGTTCAAATCCCCATTTTTTCAGCTGAAACTCAGGCCTGCAACGGTTCAGGTGAGCGCATTAGTAGTTTGGATTAAAACTAGTATAGGGACCTGGGTCTCTGTTCTTTCAGTCCCTCCCAGCTGCTTATTTTAGGCTTCCTTCTAACAAATAGGTCACATTTAGGAGATTTGTGTGGTGAGCATTTTAGGTAAGTTTATATTGTTTGGTGCAGGTATATGTACCCAAAAGAGTGCTGATGATACAAGTATGCATTGGGCAAAGTAGTGCTGATAATGCAAAAAGAGTGCTGATAATACAAGGAGGCATTGTGCAAAGGAGTGCTGATAATGCAATGAGACGCTATGAAAAAGAGTGCTAATAATGGATATCCTGGCTGTACAAAGTCTGCTGGAATTCCACAGCCTGGGGTCAGAGGAATATCCAAGGTAAGAGAACCTTCCTGGGTGTCTGTTTGAAGTACACATATGTATATGACAGGTTTTGAAAAACCTAACTCCAAGTCCACACACACACTTGTTTCTATCAAGGTATGTGGCATTGATTGCTGTTATCTGTGCATTATCACAAATAAGCAGGCTTTTGCAGACATTGGAAGAATATGCTGCACAGTAGACCACCGGGCCTCAATATCTGTACGGTATGTTTCCACTACATGCTCTAATGTATGAACAGTGTGTGTCCGGTATATGCTCTAGGTATGAGTTGCTATGAGGACACGGCCTCAGTATTTGTATCCACTATATGCTCTAGGTATGGGTTACTGTGGGGACATAGCCTCAGTGTATGTGTCCGCTATATGCTCTGTGTATGAGTTACTGTGAGGACACTGCCTCAGTATATTTATCCACTATATGCTCTATGTATGAGTTACTGTGAGGACACTGCCTCAGTATATTTATCCACTATATGCTCTATGTATGAGTTACTGTGAGGACACTCTCAGTATATTTATCCACTATATGCTCTATGTATGAGTTACTGTGAGGACACTCTCAGTATATTTATCCACTATATGCTCTCTATAGGAGCTATGAGAACACAGCCTAGTGTATGTATCCACTATATGCTCTATGTATGAGTTACTATTAGAACTCAGCCTCAGTGTATGTATCCACTATATGCTCTATGTATGAGTTACTATGAGAACACGGCCTCAGTGTATGTATCCTCTATATGCTCTATGTATGAGTTACTTTTAGAACACAGCCTAAGTATATGTATCCACTATATGCTCTATGTATGAGTTACTGTGTGTACACAGCCTCAGTATAGGCATGGCATCAGTGTTTGTATCCACTATATGCTCTGTCAGGGGTAGGCGGCCTTCGGCGCTCCGGGTGTTGTGGACTGCATCCCCCATAGTGCTCTTACACCCATAATGCTGGCAGAGCATCGTGGATGGTGTGGTCCGGATGGCTGGGGTGCCGAGGGTTGCCTATGCCTGCTCTATGTGTTAGTTGCTGTGCGAGCACAGCCTAGGTATATGTACCCACTATAGGCTCTGTGTGAGTTACTATAAAGATGCTCTATGTGTGAGTTGCTGTGGGGACACAGTCTTAGTATTTGTACCCACTATATTGGCTGTGTATGAGTTGATCTGAAGACTCTGCCTCAGTGTGTATTCTTTATATGCTCTAAATCGCTGTGAAAACTCAGCCTCAGTATATGTCCTCTACATGCTCTATATGAGACATTGCTTCAGTGTATCTGTTCCCTATGTGATTGATGTATTAGTGGAAACGCAATATGTGGGAATGATACATCCGCTATATGAATCCAAGCTAATACTGGTTCTATGTCGGTTGTGAGTCGCAACCTCAGTATATATGACTGGTGTAATATGTGCATGAAGTTCGGTTAGAACACAGCCTCAATTTAGCTCATTCATATAATCTTAATATGTGTACAGGCATAGGGTCACTGTATATAGCAGAGGTAGGCCATGTATGATTTCTGTTTAAACAGACTCCGTATATGTAACTGATATATCTGTGCATATGGTGCTGTTAGTAACTCTCACAATGTATGTGATTCATATAATCTGTATGCAGGTTGGTATTATTATATAACCCCAATTTATATACGGCATTGGTAGATTTAGTATATACGAATGATCTAAGGTCTGTTTTGCGCTGAAATGTAGCACTGCCCAGTTCTAGCAAATACTAATGCGCTAGTATACTGGGTAAGTAATTATTGCCTACTGTGGATTTTCTATTTCAATTTTTTAAATGAAGTAAATAAGGGAACATACTGCTGTTGGCTTTGTATTAGATTCCTTCTCCCACAGGTGTTTCAGGATAAGCAATTAACACATTTTTATCACTTCAGGTAGATTGCAGGTGTTACTGAACCTGTCTGAGTGCCTCTCCCGGGAGAGAAGGAGACCTGTGTTTCCAAAATGAAGCATGGTACTGTTTCACAGAATCAATGTTAATTTTTTTTTTTTGTGGGTGCACATCTATGTAATTGTTCATGAGACAATAGATTTTCTATTACCAGGCATCCTCTCCTCTCTGTCCAAGATAGGGAATGTTGTTGTTTTTTTCTCAATTGTTGGCAGTGTCTTACCTTTAGATATATGCTGATTACTAATTCACAGCTTAGTAGATCATACTAGTTGCAAGGGTACAAATTGGGCTATTAATTGAGCTCACAAGTAGGTAATGCTGAAGCCATTACCTGATTTCAAAGCTGTTAATATTATTTTTTTTCTCTCACCTGGTCATAACCTTTTAGTCTTTAAATCTGAATTCATTTCCTTAAAGCATAAATCTTATTATCTTTTATCCCTTGGGGTCCTGAAAGTTTGGCAATCCCTTTCGTATATGTCAGGAGTGTCATGCTTCTGGTTCTTAATGTGTTAATGATCAGAATCTTCTGACCAATTCCCCTGTTGTGAAGGGGGGCATTATAAATTCCTTTCTGCAATAATGGTATTATTTTAGGCTCATATGCTCAGGTAACTTTGATGCTGTGAATTGCACGTATTTTAAGGTCTTTCCAGTCCCCAGTCCTTCCTACCAGGTTTTCTATTTTAGGTAAAAATTCACCTGCTACCTGAACAATAGTGGAAATCCCTAAACAGGTTCTGTAATTGCGACCAACCTGTGCATTATATGTTTGGATTGGGGTTGATATCTTGCAGATATAACAAGCTGCTTATTATCACCATAGGCTCTGCCATAAGTCCTTCTTCACTGTCTGAGGATAAGGTAAGAGGAAGTATGTGGTTGTTCTCCTAGGGATAATTGAATATCTTCTACTGCCCTGCTTATTGTGTGTCTGTTGCCACAATGTATAATGTGCCTCTGGTTACCACCTTCCCATCAGTATCTTGCCTAATATGTGTGTGTATATTTTCTATTACCATGTATTACCATGTATATCTTGCTTCTGTTGCACAACAGTCTCTAGTAAATGTGATTAAACTGTTTGGCATAACCTGTACTATTTTACAAATATAGGTACTGACATGGTTAGCCTCCTTATTGATTATTAGTTGCCACATATTCTATGGTTCATACCGATATATTTCTTTATTTTCCTCAACTAATCTGTATATGGTTCTTCTTGCCTTTTGCCTAGTAATGTGATTAGTTTATCTCCTGTGGCTGATCATTGCTGTATCAATTTGTCCACTGTGTGAGGTTGTGAATCTGAATTTAGCAACATCGGGTAATTGTTGCAGTGTTTTAATGACCGACTCTTATTTCTCTACTAGGCTCTGCCCCTTTCTGACAGGCAGGTATTGATTTGTTCCTGTTGCTTCAGGTAAGTAGTTCACAAGGCAAGAGGAAGCGGTGTGAATCGTCTTTATTAAATACATCCAGAAAGTAGTAAGATTCTCAGTGTTATTCTCCCCATGTTTAATAGCATGGGGTCTCCGTTCTCATCCAACATTTATCTGCGTGTTACAGTATGATCACTGGAAGTTATGCCTTTGTTGAGGTTTTGATTTGATGATATCAATTCGGTTTTATATCAGTAAAATTTTTCTTCTCTAGTTTATGCTTTTATGGCCTTAATTCCTATCTGACTCTATATCTATTCAGGATATTTCTGGTATTGAATGCCAGGAGGTTGCTGACCTTGCAGCCTCTAGGGGAAATTTGTCTTGTCTGAGCAGATTTTTATGACAATTTCCTATTGATTCTTGTTTGGCTTTGTAAAGTCTTCTACGATTTATACAGCTCAATAATGGTTTTATAGCTATTGGCTGTTTTTGAACTCTGTCCCTCCCTCTATGTATTGCTTGGGTATTCCCCAAGAGTAAATGCTGCCATGTAGAATTGGTCAGGAAAATGGAAAATTCCTTCATACTTACCGTAATTTTCTTTTCCTGATAATTATACATGGCAGCATTACGGTCCCACCCATATACTATAGGAGGTGAAGCTAGTTACAAAGACTGCCTGATGGGTAGGGGGAGGATCTATATATACCAGTTTCAGAGTTCTGTTTCCTGTCCTTTCTGCTGTGAGGGGAGGAGCTACCCAAGAGTAAATGCTGCCATGTATAATTATCAGGAAAAGAAAATTACGGTAAGTATGAAGGAATTTTCCATGATATATATATATATATATATATATATATATATATATATATACATACACACACACATTTATACTTACTTATGCCTCTTAAACTATAGTGCCTACAATATCCACTTAATATAGCATACCTGCTCAAACCCAGTGGCTCATTCACTGTGATTGATGAGTTGACCATTGTAGGCATATGTTACACAAGATTTACAGTAGCCTCTTCCAGCTTCTGTTATAGTCCCAAATGTAACATTTCTTTCTGCTGCACTGCAAGTGGCAATGTCACCATGGGGTGTCATGGCTGATTATGCAAAGACCCTGAAACGTGACAGCTGCTTTAAATAACTATATCACAGTAGAAAAGGAAGACTGGATAGGGAACTTATATTTTTAGAAATGTTAAATTATGGGCTATAATTTGGCGTACTACATAGCAATGTTATCTTCTTATGTAGAAAAAAAGCTAGAATAATGGTACTCATTTGTGTAGGTTTATATAATGTTGGAGATGTTAAACAAACACAAATCCATCTGACAAATTGTTAATTTTGGATAATCATTTTTTTCCCCCAAAGTGTTTTAATAATGAGTCAAACAGCTGTAACATGTAACTAGTCTAGAGTGCTCACCAATTACCAGAAAAGGTACTTAAGGCAAAAAACGAGGTTTGAATACAAATCGGTTATGGTTGCAAAATTATCTGGACACCCACAAGATACCTTATTTAAAAAATGGCAAAAACTTTTAAATTGAAGTAGTTATGATCACCATAGTAATGTTAGTCGCCTGTCACTAAAGCAAACTAAGGGGCATTCTGAATTGAGGTGATGTAATGCCATAGCATAGAGAGTCTAAAAATACATGTTTAAAAGCAGATACCTTTGACTTTTTATATAAAACAAGTCTTGAATGCCTATAACAAAACACAAGGGACCACGATATATCACAACTATTACATTTCTCATTTTATTATCAGGGGCAGATTGACAACTCACAGGATTGACAACACAATGGGACATCAAGAACCTCCCTCATTGTGCAAGGATTTTTTTAGTCACTACTACTATTCTCTCCCTTCTTTGTGTGGCTCTCACACAAATATTATAGGCATGCTGCCCAGTACCCAGAATAGCTGTGTGAGAGGACCACACAGTCATGACTCCCATACCCGCAGGTTCCCTAAACATGACCAGACTTACTTTTAAGGAGTTAATCCAACCAAAGACAATGTTTACATAAAAAACTGTTTTTGGATGGAGTTACCCTTGTGGACACTTCTCCTGTCCCCCACAAAATAAAGAAATAAAGCAAATTTAATGACATGATTCCACTGCGTTTGCTGATGACATCACAAGAAGTCTCCAAACACATGTGTGGTTGCGTGTCTGGAAATGCTGCTTGTGATGTTATGTTCCTGTACTGTCGTGTACTGTTACAATTAATCATTTGTGTTGTTTCACCTATACTACAGCACTGCAATAATTTTGTGTGTGTGTGTGTGTGTGTGTGTAAGGAGGCTGTATGTGGGTTTGCATGTGTTGGGATGCTGCCTGTGGGACTGTGTGTATACAGTGAGGCTCCTTTTGGGTTTGTGTGTGAATGGGGCTGTTTGCAGTACATGAATGTGTGTGAATGGGGCTGGTTGTGTTGTGTGTGGGGGATATAGAGGCTGCAGTACATGTGAGTAGGGTAGGGGCTGTAGTAGGTGCAGGGTAGCAGAGGGGCAGTATCGAGAGTAGAGGGACATTGGGGTCAGCGGGACTGTTGTGGCCTCATGGAAGGACAGGGGCTGTTGTGGGGGACAGAAAAGATAGGGGCTGTTGTGGGTGAAGGGATCAGTAGAGACTGTTGGGGTGCAGGAAGGGATAAAAACTGTGGTGTGTTCTCAGGCATGTCCCTCAAATTGCAATCAATAAAATTACTTAATTATGTAATAATATTACATAAATATGCACATAGAATTTAAATATATATACATATTTATATATTTGAAGTCTACGTGTATATTTATGGAATTATTTATGTAATTATGTATATGGACATATGTATATTTCGTATAATTTTTATTATTTTTTTATACAAAGGTGTGTGTGTATGTATATATAATTTCATTCTAAGTGTATGTTCATATCAAAGTACCATTAGAATAAAATTACATATATATATCATTTTTTTCAAATTATTAAAAATTATTTTTACATTTAATTTATTTTTATATACATATTATTTATATTTTATAATATATATATATAATACATATAACTATATATATATATATATATATATTGTATATATACACGTGTGTAATTTAATTATACGTGTATTTTTATATTAATATATGTATATATAAATCTAAAAATACACTTAAATTGACATTATATATATTATATATAATAATATAATAATTATATATAATAATAATAATACATGTATGTGTGTATATATATATATATATATATATTTTTTTTTTTTTACACAGATTACATTTTTTTTTTTTTTTACTTTATTTTCTGATTTTCCACTTGCAGGGAGACTGCCTGTCAGCACAGACAGTCCCCCTGCAGGCAGATACACAGGCCTATTGCGGTCATGTGATCGAGTAGATGGAGTAGGGCTCCGCCAATACGAATAAAATAGTCTTAGAGAGTGTAGGAGGTCTTGCTAGAATAGCAGTAGATAATTAGGTAAACTTGATAAGACATATTCTCTTCAATGGGACTGGATACGTCTCAGGGTGTTAGTTCGTATATATGAAACAGAGAAGAGGCAGAAAGCAACCAATAGTGCAGTATGTCTAGAGTCGAAAAGTGCAGTAAGTAGCAAGAGGTAGAGAACTCACATTTAAAAGAGCTATGGCCAGCTTTGGTGTGAAGAGCATACAGCGGTATAATCCTCACTTATGGGATGTGGGAAGATGTGTCCGTTAGCACCGTCTGGTAATCCAAAGCTCCAAAGGGAAGATAAAAGGCAACACTAGTGCTCTCAATTGTGATAAAATAGGTATAAAAGAGTGATAAGAGTAATACTCACAAGTGTAGAGCAGAAACACTGCTCCATTGATATAACGTTGGTGGTATGATCCCCACCTCGGATTTACTTAGAGTAACAGCGTAGAGCAGGCTTACTGCTCAATGGTATCAGCTCTGGTGGTAGAATCCCTACCTCGGATTTCTTTTGATTAGTAGTAAAAAGCCAAGTAGCAAAGGAGGCTGGCCCTGGTGTCACCAGGCTGGCACGCGAGGGAGCACTCTCCCCTGAGTGCACTCTGCCCAGCTCCCTCGCACGCACCGCACTGATGTCGGAACCGGAATATGACGTCATTCCGGCTCTGGCATCAGTAAGCGGTGCGCAATGGAGCTGAACAGGAGGATCTCAGTGCTCCCTCATGCGCCTGCAGGATCGGCCACCCAGCAGCACCACTGGACCCCAGGGAATCCCCTCAGTACTCCCAAATGTAGGGAGGCTGGGGGATTAAATGTAAAAAAAAAAAAAAAAAATAATATGAGTGTGTGTGTCGGCTAGTGAGCATCAGTGAGTTTGTTAGTTTTTGTGTGTGTGTTACCGTGTGTTAGTTTGTGTGTGTCTTATTGAATGTGTGTGTTAGTTTGTGTGTCAGTGAGTGTGTGTTACTGTGTGTCTGTTAGTGAGTCTGTTTGGTGTCTGTTAGTGAGTGTGTTTGTCAGTGAGAGTATGTATGTCTGTTACTGAGTGTGTCTGTCAGTAAATGTGTGTGTCTGTTAGTGTGTATGCGTCTGTTCGTGAGAGAGTGTGTGTGTGTGTGTGTGCCTCTCAGCTCTGAATGCGCATGCGTCTGTGATTTTCACAGTGAGAATCGCGGAAGCGCCTCTTGCGGCTGTCAATGAGACAGCCTCTAGATGCTGGATTAACCCTTAGTGAAACATAGCAGTTTCTCTGAAACTGCTATGTTTTCAGCTGCAGGGTTAAAACTAGAGGGACCTGGCAACCAGACCACTTCATTGAGCTGATGTGATCTGGGTGTCTGTAGTGGCCCTTTAAGTGTGTGTGTGTGTGTGTGTGTATCTGCATGCCCTGCGACCCCTGCGACCAGGTGCTCGCCGCCATGTGTTGCGGCCCCGGCCCACACAGTAAGTGCAGTGGGGGATGGGGGGAGTGCCCACGGGTCAATTTTCGCACCGGGGCCCCATGGGTCGTGTGTACGCCACTGCTTTCACTCAAAGTTTTCTCTAGTACTAGATACTGTATAAGGTATTAAGCTAAAGCTAGTCTCACACTAGAATTAATGATGCAGGATAGGCAAAATATGTTTCCTAACACCACAGTCCTGAAAAGAAGGATTTTCTTTTCTCCAAACAGTTCTAAAAAAAAAGTTTCAACTACTGTATATTATAAAATAGTCTCACACTAGGATGAATGACAAAATGTCTGCCAAGTGCCAATCTCCTATTTCCCAATCAAAGTTTTTGCTAGTGCTCCTGGCAGTACTTAAATAATAAAGGTAGGTATGTCTCTAGCACTTGTTATGTAGTGTGGTAGGCAGCTTGAACAAGCCAAACCAGAGTCCCTCTTATCTGGTCGTAAATTATTGGTTTAAAAGGGGCATCGAAATAAAGACAATAAAAGGGAATATAGTGTAGTAAATTTATATACATACAATGGGTGGAATGGTTCGGTTCAGGGTAAAAGATGGTAGTATGGAGGCAGATGAGATAACTGTGGAGATAAAATAGTATACAAGCACCTAGTGCAATATCATACTGTATAATAAAAAAGTCAGCATAAAATGTGTGATTCAGTACTCACAAGGTGAATAAAATGTAGATATACAGCAATATATAGTAGAAGAAAAACAAAACATAAACTTGATAAAATCCACTAAAACTGGGATAATCCCACAGAGGACTTATTCATTTTACCACAGTTTTAGTGGATTTTATCAAGTTTATGTTTTGTTTTTCTTCTACTATATATTGCTGTATATCTACATTTTATTCACCATTAAAAGGATTTAGTCCCCAATATCTTATTGGTGTGGACATTCTTTTTTGAGACCTGTGAAGCACTACCTGCACCTTGGAAGGGAGTGGGACCCCTTCTAACTATCCCACAGGCGTTTGGATTGAGCCATTTCCAATTGGCTCCCTCCTTGTGAGTACTGAATCACACATTTTATGCTGACTTTTTATTACACAGTATGATTGTAGCGGAGAGCTGATATCCCACATCTATTCTCCACTGAAGATCCCAGGAAGGCTCAGGAACAAGGCAATAGTAAATCCATAGGCAGAGTTTCCAGCAGGCAAAGTAACACAGCGATATCCCCACAGCAATCCCAATAACTGGACGACACACAGTTTCAGGAACAGAACTGCTGGCTGGTACATCCAGCCTGCCTTTTATTACAACTGTACACAGACAAGCCACACCCAGGGGGAGGCATAAAACAACCAATGGTATCTTGGGTACAACCCACACATCCCCTCCCCTTAGTGTGACACATAATCCCATTATTGTACAGTTTCAAACATAACTTTTACACCATATTCATAACTTCTATAATATTTGTGCTACAAACATAAAACATGAGTTTTCAGAATCAGCAGCCTTTAATTAGTAATCCTCTCAAAAATCGTCCCAATCCCTCCAGCAGATCAAAAGTTAGCTGGAGGTCCCTTTATGACCGACCGCACACACATTTTCCTGCCCAAAATAGTTCCATAGATTTGAGCTGTGCGGTCGGTCAATTCCTGGCATAAAAATGTCTAAGTCCCGTTCGAAGTGCGGCCGGTACTTCGACGTTAGTCGAAGTGTCGAAGTGGAGTCGATGGTATGGGTCGGCGATGTTCGGAGTTAAAATGGCCGCCGCCACGTGATCCTGTGTTCGATGCCGTGCACTTCGACGACTTCGACAGCTTCGATGGTTACTTCGGCACTTCGATGGTATCCGAAGTGCCCATTTGAAGTAGCACCACTGCCCTGAGGTAATCCAAGGGCCAGGCACAGTGTTTGTCTTTAGGGCCAGGGTAGGGTAGATGAGGGCAATTCACAATACAGGGAGGACAGCCACAATAGGGTTCCGCTACACTGCTCCCCCTTTTCCACAAGCCGGCATACACAGTCTGATCCAACACGGATCGGCTTGGGGATGTCCGGGGCTCACGGATCATTTTTCTAGGTCAGTTTGTCTGGACAACCCGTCAGCATTTCCATTCTGCTTACCCGGTCGGTACTGGATATTAAAGTCAAAGGGCTGCAGCGCCAAACTCCAGCGCAGCAGCCTGGCATTGTCCCCAACCACCCGGTTCAGCCATACTAACGGGTTGTGATCCGTGAGCAAGGAAAAGGGCTGTCCGTACAGATAGGGCTGCAGTTTCTTTAGGGCCCACACCACAGCCAGGCATTCTTTTTCGATGGCGGCGTAGCTTACTTCTCTAGGTAACAGCTTGCGACTGATGTAAGCCACGGGATGTTCTCCGCCATCGGCCCCGACTTGGCTCAGTACTGCTCCCAATCCAAACATAGAAGCGTCTGTGTGAACAAGAAATTGTTTAGTTGGATTGGGAGCTGCCAAGACAGGGGAATTTATCAGTGCATTTTTCAGTTGTTGGAATGCCTGCTCACACTCCGGGGTCCAGTTTACTTGGCGGGGAAGGTTCTTACGGGTCAGGTCTGTGAGGGGTTTGGCCAGGGCGCTATAATTGGGGACAAACTTCCTGTAATACCCCGCGGTCCCTAGAAATGCTAACACCTGGGTCTTAGTCCTAGGGGTGGGCCACTGAGCTACGGCCTCTACTTTGGCAGGTTCAGGCTTCTGTTTACTGCACCCTACTCTATGTCCCAGGTACTGCACCTCAGCCATTCCGATACTACACTTAGCCGGCTTCAGGGTCAAACCAGCTTCCCTTATCCTGTCTAGTACAGCTCCTATATGAGCCAAGTGTTCTTGCCACGTATTGCTAAAAATAGCAATATCGTCCAGGTAGGCACAGGTATAGTCCTGGAATCCATCCAGAAGTCGATCTACTATCCTCTGGAAGGTAGCTGGGGCGTTTTTCATCCCAAATGGCATGACCTTAAACTGATACAAGCCAAATGGGGTGACAAAGGCCGACTTCGGGATGGCGTCTGGGGCCAGGGGGATTTGCCAATATCCTTTACACAAGTCAATAGTGGTGAGGTATTGGCCCCTGGCCATTCTGTCTAGTAACTCGTCTATCCGGGGCATAGGATAGGCGTCTGACACGGTTTTCTCATTTACTCTCCTATAGTCCACGCAGAAGCGAGTCGTACCGTCTCGCTTCGGCACGAGGACTACCGGAGAGGCCCATGGGCTATCTGAGGGCTCTATCACCCCCAGTTGGAGCATCTCATCGATCTCCTTGCGCATGTTTTCTCTCACCGCTTCTGGGATGCGGTAGGGGGTCTGGCGCATGGGTAGTTGCCCTGGGGTCTCGACCCGGTGAGTTGCCAGAGGAGTGTACCCAGGTACATTAGAGAAAGTTTCTTGCTTCTCTCGCAACAGCTGCTGTACCTCGATACGCTCCTGTGGACTCAGCCGGTCTCCCAGTGCAACTTCTCCTAAATCTCCAGACAGCGTCCCATCTTCCAGCAGATCTGGAAGGGGAAGGCTGTCACACTCGTCGGAGGTGGGTGCACAAATCGCTGTCACCACCTCTGAACGTTCCCGGTAGGGCTTTAGCATGTTCACATGGAGCATGCGTCGCCCTCCAGTTCCTGTGCAGGGGCCAATTATGTAAGTGGTGTCACATCTCTGTTCCACGACTCTATAAGGGCCTTGCCATGCGGCCTGTAGCTTATCATGTCATGTCAATTCATTTTGCAGTTCAGCTACCTGATCTTGCAGCACTTGAATGGTCTGTGCCTGGGTCTGCATAGTTCTTGCATTAAAAGCAATCTGCTGGGCCAATGCAGAATCTGATCCGACGGTCTCCATGAATGGGCCAGATTATTCTGTAATGATATTAATGTTACAAAGTTTTGGAGTCCAGTAGCCAGATCAGCAATGTTTTCTGCCAGAGGTAGCCACTCGTTACCCAGGTGGTTGAGCCCCTGAGCCTTGAGTGGCCTTCTGGTCTTAAGCAGAGATGGGAGACTGGAACAGAGAGATGATAATCGTAGTGAGGCCAGCCGAGGTCAGTGGGAAGGAGAAGCAGCAAAGTCAAAACGGTCCAAAATCAGCAACAGGTAGGAGAAACAGGAACAAGCTTGATTAGAGAGTACAGGAACCACAATAATCTGGCAAAGTAACAGAGACAGGAAGTGGCTTTTATAGGCCAAGAACCAGACACATGACCAGACACAGCTGAAGAGACTTGTCACTGATACCAATGCTTATAGAGTCAAGGTTACCAGATCTCAGGTACATTTGTAAAAGGTAGGCTGGTGTAGTGGTAAGGAAGAGGTTTAGCAGCATGTAAACCAGGGTTCGAAACCCAGCAGAGTCAGTTCCTCACATTGTCCTTCATGAGATTAGTAACTTGTAGCAATGAATATATTTGCAGAGCAATAAACAGTTCATAGTGAATAAGCATGATGGGAGTTGTCCTTCATGAGATTAGTAACTAGTAGCAATGGAAGAATTTGCAATGCAAGAAACAGTTCATAGAATAAATGATTTTGTAAGCAATTAGCTGAAAGATATACTTAAGGTTTATATGGGTAGTCCTCCAATAGTCCAGACATATTGTCCACTTGTAAAGTAGCAAAGTTTCCTTTCTCCAGTAATCCTTTATGGCTTGCAGCAATCCTTGCATTTGCTCAAAGGCTGGAAGGGTTTGTCTGGTGCAGGTTTCCCAGTAGCTGAGCCTATGGCGCTTCCAGGAGGGAGCTCACACGTTAGCTCAAACAATCAATCACCAAGCACCCTCCCTCTGGCCCAGTCTCCCTAAATACTGTCAGAGCTGTGTCAGAGGGGGGTGGAGTCAGGCTCCTCACTGCTGAGAACTTAACCCTGAAGTGTTACTCCATGACAATCCCAATCCCCCAGACACTCTATCTTGAGAAATCCCGATCTAACGGGCAAAACTCGTAGATTGAGTTTGGCAGGAATTTCTAATTTGAATTTTGAGAGCGATCACATTGGAAAAAGTCCAGCCATTGTAATATAACGAGAATTGTTGCATAGATCACAGATAGAAGACAGAGGATGTGTAGGGCATGCTGAATCACTGGTAATCGCTTTGATCATGTAAATATTTGGACCAATAATAGGAAGTGAAACTTGATGTTTCCAACTGAGGGATGGACTTAGGATGTTAGTGAATCCTCCTATTTTTGTAAAATCACTGGCACTGGTTTTAAAGAAATCAGAGTGAATACACTTATAGCCTCCTAGCACTATATTCTCTACAATAAGATGCATTGGTTATGCTACTTGTTTTTTTATAGTTCCAGAAGGGTATAATCTTATCCATGGAGTGAAGTCTCATTGTCTAAATAGGATGTTATTATTATCAACAGACTTGAAAATTTGTTTTGTTATGAGTTGCAATTTGTCCGAACCTGGGCTAATCAGGTGATCATATGAATTCCTGATTTCTGAACTGCCATTTAGATTAAACATGAAACAAAGTACTTACACAATGAATAAGTAAGTTTATATTGATTCATGATTCCAAATTCTGCCTGTGACGCCATCAAAAGATTTAATTGATTAGTAATGAACTGTCATTAGCTGTTAATTTTATTCACAGGTCAAGTGAGATGTGACCAGAGGGAAAGCAATATATATATATATGGAATCCCATGTGTTCCCTGTTAAGGCTTAATAAGCATGTAGGGATGTATATAAAAAATACCCCTTTCTGTCTCATTAGAGATATCTTTGCCAGAAGCACAAGGAAGCAAGGTGAATGGTTAGAGTTAGGACCCATCTAAGAGGTCTGCCTTGACATGGGCATATCGTCTCATGGCCATTAGAGGTAACTAAAAACCTCCATTTGTTTCAATATACCTAGGGATTTGGGAAAGAGCGCAGGTAACTTTTTTCTTTGGTTTTTACTGTATGTATTTTGGCTGATGTGAACTATGTTCGTTGCTGCTGCCCAGGAGTAATGGGACTTTGAGGGCAGGACTTTTGCATTTGTATTCACTTTTGTATCACACAGCTATATTACTATGCTGCCCATCCCATGTGTTCCCTATTAAGGGTTAATAAGCATGTAGGGATGTATATAAAGCAAGGTGAATGGTTAGAGTTAGGACCCATCTAAGAGTTCTGCCTTGACGTGGCAGGTGGGCATACCCTCTCATGGCCATTGGAGGTAACTAAAAACTTCCATTTGTTTAAATATACATAGGGATTTGGGAAAGAGCGCAGGTAACTTTTCTTTGGTTTTCACATTATATATCTGTTTACAGTATGTAAAAAATTTAATGCACAAAGCATAATGTAATCATTAGACTAATGTAACTGTATATGGACTTGATGTACAATTAATTATTGGTTTATTAACTTAAATGAATTCACAACTAATAAAATGCAGGCCACTAATTTCTAGCTATTAGAAAGGCAATATGAAACCAAAACGTGTATATTTATTTAGCAAGCAATGAAGTTCTAGTTAGGTTTGTAAGTAGGTGATATCTATGAGTTATCTTTCAGTTTTTCCTTTGACCCACTGACACGTGTTGTATAGATAAATGCTTAAGTATCAATATTTCTGCAAACTCATTTACTTGGATGGATTTTCTATGCAGCAAACTTATTTTGAAAATGAATGCCCTTGACTTTTGCAATGACCTTCCATTCCTCTTGAGCACTGAGTGTCTCATATTTCCCTCCCCATACTGGATTTATTGCTTCATTACCACAAACTCTATTTTTACTACTAACACATTTTGCAAACAGGAAAAAATTAAGCCACACACCAGACCTCAGCATCTCTTAGTTTTAAGGGCAGTTCTTTATGACCTTCAATAACATCATTTAGAAAAAAGATGACTGAAATTGAATTAAAGACAGTCATAAAAGAAGAAAAATGAATGCACAATACAATTCAAATATTCAAAGAGAAACAAAACAAAGAGTGTATTCCAGATTATTGCAGGCTTGGTCTCTAAAAATAGACGTGCACTATTTATGCAACTTTTAAACTTCATCACTGTAATTTATTTTGAAGATTCAGTGGCAGTGTTCAAGGGAACATCATGGTAAAATTGTGAGTTTGCACAAGACAGCTGGTACTAACACCAGTACTGTATTTTAATGCTATTAATATTTTACAGACTAGTAGAATGACAGTTCTGAGAGTGATCACTCTCTCTAAGTACTCTTCAGTTGGGCACCAGCACCTCATTGATGAGTCCCAAGAAAGAAATCTCAGGACTGTAATTTCAAAGTCACTTGGTGAAATTGCTAAAGTTAGGTTAGGGGGATTGAAATACAAATAATTAGACAGAGGAACACATTGGGGATATGGGTGCATTGGTTGTGGCACCAATATGAAGACATGGAATGGATATCTAAAATAATCTTGTATACAAGCATGAAATATGTATCCCAGCATAAAATATATATCCCAGTAGCACTGTTATATCTGAATTATTATTTTTTTTTAATTTTCTTTTAGGTTCATATTTTATGTTTGCTTTGTGTATACTATAACTTGCAGTCAAATGTCAGATATTATATGAGTGGATTATGTTACATTATATGGTCATACACTGCATAAGCCTGCCACAACGTCAATGTACCCCATCTTTGGCAGGTCCTACACTAACAGCCTAATGTCTGCCTAGATTAGGTGTTTTAAAAAAAGTTGCTGGTTAGTGGATATGTGAGTGCGCTGGATCTTGTGTATTGTATAATTTGGCCCCCAGCAGCTCCCCATTTATGCATGTTCAGGTGAGTGCAGCCAACCCCCCCTTGTTATATATATATATATATATATATATATATATATATATATATATATATATATATATATATATATATATATATATATATTTGTGTACGGGATTATGGGAGGGGCGCACATTAAAGTGTGTGTAGTTTTTAATATTTAAAAGAGTCGGTTGAGGTGTGCCGAAACCGACGCGAGGTTAGGCCTGCAAAAAGAGGGCCCACCCAGATATAATGATATATAAAGAGGGTGTGGTGGGAGGGATTTTCCGAAAACGTCGAAGACAGGTGAGTGAGGGGTTTGCTGGGTTTAAATAGGCTTAAAATCCCTCCCACAACTTCAGGCATACGCCTTCTATTTGTGTACGGGATTATGGGAGGGGCGCACATTAAAGTGTGTGTAGTTTTTAATATATAAGAGTCGGTTGAGGTGTGCCGAAACCGACGCGAGGTTAGGCCTGCAAAAAGAGGGCCAAAAAGTATGTAACATTTATCAATCATAACAAATCATTTAGACATATTATAGAAAGCAAGCCTGATTTCTTCTCTGGATTTGGAATGTACCGGTTGTATGCCGAGGACTTCCAGCGCCCCATCTTCTCTACAAGATGAGTTGGAACTTGACAACTTGAGGCTGCTGTGGCGGCCCTAATACCGAATGAATGTCCCGAGAAGGAATTTGGATTGAGGCCAAGACTAATAAACAAGGAGCGAATGTATAGCATGAACTGTTTGAGAGATGTGGCAAAAATTGTACGAGCAACCATTATAATCGGAACGCACTTATTATCTTGAACCACATGCAATACTTACACATATCGTAAGCCGTAGAGTACGTTTGCTTAGCATTAGTAGACAAATCTTACCTGCGTAGACTCTAACTCCAGGCATGATCAATACCTTTTTTGACCTGCGGAGGAAATCTGGACTGCGAGTTCTTTTATCTCAACCGTTACGTTTAAGCAAGGTCCGACTTCAGGACTTCGGAAGTGGCTAAGGCAGAGGATACTGCAGGGGACTTGAGACGACAGGGTTAGCGTTTATCAAAGATAATACGTTACCTGGAGCTAGTTCTTGTAGCATGCTGTGAGGAGGAAGGAAACGTAATATGTTTAAATTATGCAAAACTCAGATGCCCATTGAATTTCTCGTGTTGTAGAGCTGCTAGCTAATGGGTACCAATAGGCGAAGATAAGGACTATCCCGTAAGAGTTGAGGCCGTGCCAATAGCCCTGTGTTTGAGAGAGGCCCTACCCATGATTTGGGCCATGTGGACTTGTACGAACTACGCGCAGCAGGGTGTTAACCTCTTGAGGACCAAGCGTTAGCCTGACCGTACACGTGTGATACCTGCATTAAACCACAGCGAAAAAGGACTGTAACAGGCACCTGATGAAACTAACTGTGGTGTAGTGATGTACCGAACTGTCCGCCGGCGAACAGTTCCCGGCGAACTTAGCGTGTTCGCGTTCGCCGCAGCGGGCGGACACATGCGCAGTTCGATCCGCCCCCTATTCGTCATCATTGGGCAAACTTTGACCCTGTGCCTCTCGGTCAGCAGACACATTCCAGCCAATCAGCAGCACTCCCTCCCTTCCACACCCTCCAACCTCCCTCCCAGCATCCATTTTCGATTTATTCTGAAGCTGCATGCTTAGTGAGAGGAGGGAAAGTTTAGCTGCTGCTGATTAGATAGGGAAATTGATAGCTAGGCTAGGGTATTCAGTGTCCACTACAATCCTGAAGGACTCATCTGATCTCTGCTGTAAGGACAGCACCCCAAAAAGCCCTTTTTAGGGTTAGAACATCAGGCTGCTTTTTTTTTTTTTTTTCCTGTGTAATGTAATTGCAGGTGCCTGCCTGCCAGCTTCTGTGTGAGGTTCACATTGGATACTGTGCCCACTTGCCCAGTGCCACCACTCATATCTGGGGTCACAATAGGTTAAGCTTTAGATTTAAAATAAATTTTTTTTTTTCATTGTAATAGAAGAGCAGTTGCCTGCCAGCTTCTGTGTCAGTTTGGATGCCTTGCCCATTTGCACAGTCAGTGCCACCACTCATATCTGTTTTTACAATAGGTTAAGCTTTACATTTAAAATAAATTTTTTTTTTTCACTATAATAGAAGAGCAGTTGCCTGCCTGCCAGCTTCTGTGTCAGGTTGGATGCCTTGCCCATTTGCACAGTCAGTGCCACCACTCATATCTGTTTTAACAATAGCTTAAGCTTTAGATTGTAAAGAAATTTTTTTTTTCACTGTAATAGAAGAGCGGTTGCCTGCCTGCCAGCTTCTGTGTGAGGTTCACATTGGATACTGTGCCCACTTGCCCAGTGCCACCACTCATATCTGTTTTTACAATAGCTTAAGCTTTAGATTTAAAATAAATAATTTTTTTTCACTGTAATAGAAGAGCAGTTAGTTGTCTGCAAGCGTCTGGGTGTCAGGCCTACTTCAGCGTGTGCTCTGCAGACCTGTGCCAGCGTGCTTTGACAGTTGCCAATCATATCTGGTGTCTCTTTAGCATGCTTTTACAAAGAAAAAAGGTTTCTAGTGTAAACTAATAGCAGCCAGTCAGTGTCCTTCAAGCGGCTCTGTCAGTCCTTCCTTCAGCGTGTGCTCTCCAGAACTGTTCCAGTGCACATTGCCAATCATATCTGGTGTCTCTATAGCGTGCTTTTACAAAGAAAAAAGATTTCCAGTGTAAGCTAATAGCAGCCAGTCAGTGTCCTTCAAGCGGCTCTGTCAGTCCTTCCTTCAGCGTGTGCTCTCCAGAACTGTTCCAGTGCACATTGCCAATCATATCTGGTGTCTCTATAGCGTGCTTTTAAAACCAAAATTTGTTTTTCACTGTTATAGATTGAATAGCAGTTACTTGTCTTCAAGCGGGTGTGTCAGGTCTACAGTGTGTGCTCTCCAGAACTGTTCCAGTGCACATTGCCAATCATATCTGGTGTCTCTATAGCGTGCTTTTAAAACCAAAATTTGTTTTTCACTGTTATAGATTGAATAGCAGTTACTTGTCTTCAAGCGGGTGTGTCAGGTCTACAGTGTGTGCTCTCCAGAACTGTTCCAGTGCACATTGCCAATCATATCTGGTGTCTCTATAGCGTGCTTTTAAAACCAAAATTTGTTTTTCACTGTTATAGATTGAATAGCAGTTACTTGTCTTCAAGCGGGTGTGTCAGGTCTACAGTGTGTGCTCTCCAGAACTGTTCCAGTGCACATTGCCAATCATATCTGGTGTCTCTATAGCGTGCTTTTAAAACCAAAATTTGTTTTTCACTGTTATAGATTGAATAGCAGTTACTTGTCTTCAAGCGGGTGTGTCAGGTCTACAGTGTGTGCTCTCCAGAACTGTTCCAGTGCACATTGCCAATCATATCTGGTGTCTCTATAGCGTGCTTTTAAAACCAAAATTTGTTTTTCACTGTTATAGATTGAATAGCAGTTACTTGTCTTCAAGCGGGTGTGTCAGGCCTACAGTGTGTGCTCTGCAGAACTGTTCAAGTGCACATTGCAAATCATATCTGGTGTCTCTATAGCGTGCTTTTACAAAGAAAAAAGGTTTCCAGTTTAAGCTAATAGCAGCCAGTCAGTGTCCTTCAAGCGGCTCTGTCAGGCCTACAGTGTGTACTCTGCAGAACTGTTACAGTTCACATTGCCAATCATATCTGGTCTCACAGTAGCTTGCACGCATAGTACCACTAATCCCCCCCAAAAAATGACAGGCAGAGGCAGGCCACCCCGCAGGGGCCGTCGTGGTGCTGTGATTCCCTTTTGCCCTAGAATAATGCCCAGTTTTCAGAAGCCACGTACCCTGAACTTGAAAAGTTCTGAGGACATAGTTGACTGGCTAACACAGGACACCCAATCTTGTACAGCCTCCGCTCGGAACCTTGACGCACCATCCTCCTCCAGCTTAGCTTCAGGCACCTCTCCAGATACCACTCACCCGCCTGCCGCCACCACCAAAACTAGCACCACAGCCGCTTTACTTGGTATGTCTGAGGAGTTATTCACACACCCGTTTGAAGAAATGAGTGATGCACAACCATTATTGCTAGAGGATGTAGATAACAGGGATATGTCTCAGGCAGGCAGCATTAAACACATGGAGGTACGGTGTGATGATGATGATGTTGTACCCGCTGCTGCTTCCTTTTCTGAGTTGTCAGATACAAGCGAAGCGGTTGATGATGACGATGCGTCCATGGATGTCACGTGGGTGCCCACTCGGCAAGAAGAAGAACAGGGCGAAAGTTCAGATGGGGAGACAGAGAGGAGGAGGAGACGAGTTGGAAGCAGGGGGGGGGGTCGTCGCAAGGAGCTAGTGGCACAGTCAGACAGCATGCATCGGCACCCGGGGTCAGCCCGACAGCACGCCAATCAACGCATGCTGTGTCCACCACCAGAATGCAGTCATTGCAGAGCTCAGCAGTGTGGCATTTTTTTTGTGTCTGCCTCTGACAACAGCGATGCCATTTGCAACCTGTGCCAAAGGAAACTGAGTCGTGGGAGGTCCAACACCCACCTAGGTACAACTGCTTTGCGTAGGCACATGATCTCACATCACAAACGCCTATGGGATCAACACATGAGTACAAGCAGCACGCCTACTCTAAGCCGCCATCCTCCTCCTGGTCCAGTATCTTCAGCCACGTCAACCACTGCTGTCCTTCTTGCCCCCTCTCAACCATCCGCCACTCCGTCTCCCGCCTTGAGCAGTTCCCGCTCATCTGCCCACAGTCATGTGTCTGTCAAGGACATGTTTGAGCGTAAGAAGCCAATGTCACCAAGTCACCCCCTTGCCCAGCGTCTGACAGCTGGCTTGTCCGAACTATTAGCCCGCCAGCTTTTACCATACAATCTGGTTGAGTCTGAGGCGTTCAAAAAATTTGTAGCTATTAGCACACCGCAGTCGAAGGTACCCGGCCGGAATTTCTTTTCACAAAAGGCAATCCCCAACTTGTACTCGATTGTGCAAAAGGAAGTCATGGCATGTCTGGCACACAGTGTTGGGGCAAGGGTCCATCTGACCACTGATACCTGGTCTGCAAAGCATGGTCAGGGCAGGTATATCACCTACACTGCGCATTGGGTAAACCTGCTGACGGCTGACAAGCAAGGAATGCATGGCATTGCAGAGGAGTTGGTGACACCGCCACGAATTGCAGGCAGTCCTGCTGCCACCTCCTCTACTCCTCCTACTCCATCCTCTTCCATAACCTCCTCGGCTGAGTCCTCTTGTGCCGCTGCTTCTTGCTCCACATCAACGGCACCCCCCCAGCTCCCCAGGTACTATTCCACATCCCGGATACGGTAGTGTCACGCCGTCTTGGGTTTGACTTGCTTGAAAGCAGAGAGTCACACCGGACAAGCACTCCTGTCCGCCCTGAACGCACAGGTGGAAAAGTGGCTGACTCCGCAGCAACTGGATATCGGCAAAGTGGTGTGTGACAACGGAAAAAATTTGATAGCGGCATTGAAGTTGGGCAAGTTGACACATGTGCCGTGCATGGCACATGTGTGTAATCTGATCGTACAACGCTTTGTGCATAAGTACACAGGCTTACAGGACGTCCTGAAGCAGGCCAGGAAGGTGTGTGGCCATTTCAGGCATTCCTACACGGCCATGGCTCACTTTGCCGATATCCAGCGGCGAAACAACATGCCAGTGAGGCGCTTGATTTGCGACAGCCCTACACGTTGGAATTCAACACTCCTAATGTTCGACCACCTGCTCCAACAAGAAAAAGCTGTTAATGAATATTTGTATGACCGGGGTGCTAGGACAGCCTCTGGGGAGCTGGGAATTTTTTTGCCACGTTACTGGACGCTCATGCGCAATGCCTGTAGGCTCATGCGTCCTTTTGAGGAGGTGACAAACCTAGTCAGTCGCAACGAAGGCACCATCAGCGACATCATACCATTTGTTTTCTTCCTGGAGCGTGCCCTGCGAAGAGTGCTGGATCAGGCTGTAGATGAGCGTGAAGAGGAAGAGGAAGAGTTGTGGTCACCATCACCACCAGAAACAGCCTTATCAGCATCGCTTGCTAGACCTGCGGCAACGCTGGAAGAGGATTGTGAGGAAGAGGAGTCAGAGGAGGATTGTAGCTTGGAGGAGGAGGAGGAGGAAGACCAACCACAACAGGCATCCCAGGGTGCTCGTTGTCACCTATCTGGTACCCGTGGTGTTGTACGTGGCTGGGGGGAAGAACATACCTTCAATGACATCAGTGAGGAGGAGGAACGGGAAATGAGTAGCTCGGCATCCAACCTTGTGCAAATGGGGTCTTTCATGCTGTCCTGCCTGTTGAGGGACCCTCGTATAAAATGGCTGAAGGAGAACGACCTGTACTTGGTGTCCACGCTACTAGACCCCCGGTATAAGCAGAAAGTGGTGGAAATGTTACCGAATTACAACAAGTCGGAAAGGATGCAGCATTTGCAAAATAAATTAAAAAGTATGCTTTACACAGCGTATAAGGTTGATGTCACAGCACAACGGGAATATAACAGGGGGAGAGGTGGAAGTCATCCTCCTCCTCCTCCCTCGACCACGCCGGCAAGGACAGGACGCTTTAAAGACGTGTTGTTGATGGAGGACATGCGGACCTTTTTAAGTCCTATGCATCGCCACAGCCCTTCGGGATCCACCCTCAGAGAGCGACTCGACCGACAGGTAGCAGACTACCTCGCCTTAACTGCAGATATCGACACTCTGAGGAGCGATGAACCCCTTGACTACTGGGTGTGCAGGCTTGACCTGTGGCCTGAGCTATCCCAATTTGCGATAGAACTTCTGGCCTGCCCCGCTTCAAGTGTCCTGTCAGAAAGGACCTTCAGTGCAGCAGGAGGTATTGTCACTGAGAAGAGAAATCGCCTAGGTCAAAAAAGTCTAGATTACCTCACCTTTATTAAGATGAATGAGGGATGGATCCCGAAGGGACTGACACTGGGCGATACATTCGATTAAAACAGGCCTGATGAGATGAGCTGCCTTGGGCTAAAAATGGTCCACACGCTGCTGTATTTTAGCTCTGAATGACGTTTGACTTGCGTGACTTATCCGCCACCAACTAGGGTTCAAGCCGCCATGTTTCAGGGCACTTTCTGCCTGTGAAACAAACATCAATTTTTCTGGCCGCTGCTACAGCAGCGGCTGCAACAATACCAAATTTTTCAGGCATGTGTACATGCCTAATTTTTAGGCCCACTGGTGCAGCACTGTGGCTTCAAAAAACAAACCAAAAAAAAATCCTCCAAGATGGCACCAATATACCAGTGGTCTAAGCATCTTCCCACCTTGGCCTAAAAAGGGGAGGTGATTCAACAATTAAAAATCTCTGCCATTTACACGTCCACTGATAGGAGACGCGGAAGGTATTAAACTGATATGAGCAATACTCCACTCCTATCAGTAGGTCCGTCCCATTGTGATTTATGCCCCCCACCCACCGTGCAGGGATGGGGGCCGGGGGGGAGGAAAGTAGGCCCCCCCATTGTGATTTATGGCCCCCACCCACCGCGCAGGGGTGGGGGCCGAGGGGGGAGGACAGTAGGTCCCCCCCATTGTGATTTATGGCCCCCACCCACCGCGCAGGGGTTGGGGAGGACAGTAGCTACCCCCAGTGTGTATCATGGGCTTTGAGGACAGGTGTCAATCCATACCTGCCAAGTGACCCTATGTAGGGGTAACAGTCCCTATTATGCTCTGTGTCAGTGTGTATCATGGTCTCTGTGGACAGGGAACAGTCTCTATTCTGCTCTGTGTCAGTGTGTATCATGGACTCTGTGGATGGGGAACAGTCTCTATTCTGCTCTGTGTCAGTGTGTATCATGGTCTCTGTGGACGGGGAACAGTCTCTATTCTGCTCTGTGTCAGTGTGTATCATGGTCTCTGTGGACGGGGAACAGTCTCTATTCTGCTCTGTGTCAGTGTGTATCCGGGGTTTTGAGGACAGGTGTCAATCCGTATCTGCCAAGTGACCCTATGTAGGGGGAACAGTCCCTATTCTCTGTGTCAGTGTGTATCAGGGGTTTTGAGGACAGGTGTCAATCCATATCTGCCAAGTGACCCTATGTAGGGGGAACAGTCCCTATTCTGCTCTGTCAGTGTGTATCATGGTCTCTGTGGACGGTGAACAGTCTCTATTCTGCTCTGTGTCAGTGTGTATCAGGGGTTTTGAGGACAGGTGTCAATCCATATCTGCCAAGTGACCCTATGTAGGGGGAACAGTCCCTATTCTGCTCTGTGTCAGTGTGTATCAGGGGTTTTGAGGACAGGTGTCAATCCATATCTGCCAAGTGACCCTATGTAGGGGGAACAGTCCCTATTCTGCTCTGTGTCAGTGTGTATCAGGGATTTGACTATCTTTATTCAGATTGAAAAATTACAATTCCAGGAAAAATTTAACAAACATTTACAAGAACATGTTATGCACATCATAGAAACAACGTAAACCTCTTTAAAGCCACAAACTTAAGACAAAAAATACGTACACACAATGTGTAAGGGTTTTAAAGAATATTCTGAATCCTTACACGTTTACTTTATCGTTTGTTTGATTTTTGTGAACCATATATAAACTACAAGCAGCGTGAAAACTATAAAAACTCAAGTGGCCATGCTGATCAAATTAAATAGTATGCTTTACACAGCGTATAAGGGTGATGTCACAGCACAACGGGAATGTAACAGGGGAAGAGGTGAAAGTCATCCTCCCCCTCCCACGACCCCGCCATGTCTGCCAAGTGACCCTATGTAGGGGTAACAGTCTCTTCTGCTCTGTGTCAGTGTGTATCAGGGCAGGGCTTTGAGGACAGGTGTCAATGTTAGGTTATTTCTGCCCTTTATGGATTAAAAGCAGACTCTGCATCAACTGTGCAATTTTCCATGGGAGTTTTGCCATGGATCCCCCTCCGGCATGCCACAGTCCAGGTGTTAGTCCCCTTGAAACAACTTTTCCATCACTTTTGTGGCCAGAAAGAGTCCCTGTTGGTTTTAAAATTCGCCTGCCCATTGAAGTCATTTCGGGTTTGAAAATTTCGGGTTCGCGACAACACTACTGTGGTGATGTGAACCGAAGAATAGAATGCAAAGTCGTGACTCACCGTAGGGAAATGTTTGCACAAGAGAGGAACCTGAAAAGGAGCTTTGATTGTAGCATAAATTCGAAGACGATATGTGTTTGTATAGCAAGTACCCTATAGCAGTTACTTGGTAGGCATGAGATCGTAAAAGTTTGTATTATAGGATGCTTAAGGTGTTACAACTTAAATCGAAACATCCAGCATGACCGAAAGTAACTCCTGATGGACTTCTTAAACTTAAATAAAGTGAAACGTGAATGAATTGAATGCGCATGGAGGACCCTGTGAATGTCAAGCGTGCAGACAAGTCCCTAATTAGTAGATTAAGGATTTGAATGGTATTCGTTTGGTCGAAATGGAGGCAGAGTGATGCCTCGATGTTTGATATGAAACAAGTGGGAATTCTGTTTACCCGGTCTAATCAGATTGCTGAAGTTTATTCTGCATTGCTTGTATAAGTGACGTTGACGTGAGGATTAAGTGATAGTATGATTCGATAAATGGTAATTTAGAATTCAATGTACTAAATGCCCCCAATATGTTGCGAAGTAATAAATAGTATATCTGTAATACATGAGTCCGGAAGCAGTCACTGTATGTACGTCAGCGTCTGGAGGACCTGACGATGGTCCGATACAAGGCCAAACCTGTACAACGTGTAACGTGAAAGGCAACGTGAGACCCAACATACGTATTTAACTGAATATATGTAAGAAATGCCTGAAACAAGTTGTTGGAGGAACCGCTGGTCTTGGTGTCAACTAGCTTGGCCTGGGCACGTAGTGTATGTGGTACTTAAAGATCACCAGCGAGTGACAGGTTGGGGTAATATATATGTTGGTATCCTCGTACTGCTATAACTAAGTATCTAGCGGACCCTTAGCCCGTAAGAGATAACGTATTGAAAGCACAGGATTAGCCTAGTATGAAAGTTCTGACATACTGACATACTGTTTGTATCACTGTATGTAACTCACAATCGAAACTAAAGCGGGAAATAAAGCGCTAGGATACCTGATTTGGTTATAGGATCTAAAACATAGTGATTAAGCGTGATGGGTCTGTAGTGTGCCGTCCCCCCCAGCTTACTAGGAGTGCGAGCGTGAGTGTGTGTGATTGTGTGCTGGCTGACTAGCTAGTGCCGCAAAGCGGCGACACGATTACTCTAGGTTGGTGACAGGTAAGGCCCTGCTATTTGCCAAGCGGCTTGAGAGGCTCTATCTATGCGTTGGCGTGAGGGGGTAGCGTGACCACTGAACGTTGTGGCGGGGTGTCGGCCTCTCGGTGAAAGTTAAACATAAGATAGAATGGGAGTGACAGATGAGGCCCTCTCTATGCCACAATGCAAGGCGACTAGCTATGATTTGGCCCGAGGGGCGTAGTACCACCAAGTATGAGGATGGGTGTTGGCCTCGCAGGACCACTAACCTATGGCGAAGAAGCCAGGGGGAATAACAACTAGTGGACACCTAGGAACCTAACAGCCAGCAGTTGCTAACTAAGATGGAAGGTTAGTTAGTGAGAGAGGACATACTACTGAACGAAACGTGGGTGGCAATGAGTTAGGATCGTACGGTTCGACCGAAACTGGAGTGCCCAGTGAGCATGTGGGGACCAGACGGTCGGGACGTATAAACTAGAATGCGCGTACGATTGTATGCATGGCCCTCGGGGCTCGTGATGCCAGATCGTGGCCTCGACTCGAAATGTAATACGAATAAACATATATTATTATTTTATTTTTTTTTATATATGCTGATCTTGTTCATAGTATTGTTAAAAACGCATACTTGCCTTTGCCGAGGCTCGCTCACCAGAACAGCAGTGTGAACTTGGATGCACTTGTCCAGTAACATATGTGCTTGTCTGCGTAGGAGTACACCGGGTTTAACATTTGACACATATTGCTGCACTGACTGAAGATGAATCAGGACAGGTTCAGACAATGCTTTGTTCGTAGTGTAACTACATTGTCTCAAAGACCCTCACAATGATGAGCGGGTTAGAGAAAGTCAGTGCGGCATTCTCTCCTATCTACATATGATCAGCACTCCTAATCGGATGCCCGTATGGCTTCCCGGAATGCCACCAGCGTGTTAATCAAGCCCTCTGTGGGGATTTTGTTTACGTACGAAGGATCTAACTCTGCCGAGGGGAGCATTCACTCTGTGTACTGAAACCCTCAATTAATATATTAACATGAATGTGCAACTGTGTACGGACAATGGGCAGACAATGGGAGAGGGGGGTGTGGGGAGACGAGGGGGGATCACCTTCCTACTCAGTATACAGATGGTGTAACTGTATACAAAGACTATCTGCATGCAGCGTGTTTGCGGCTCTGAGTCTGTGCTTTGCAGGTAGCACAGAATGAGTCTAATAGTATTCTAAGCAGAATGAACTAAGGAAGGGCTTGTTTTCTCCTCAAACAGCCCCCATGTGAGAACAGACATAAGTAAAAAGAAACACCTCTAAACGAGGAACAAATGTTTTAAATGAGAAACAAATCATAACCGATTATGCGCGAACGACTGTGTTTCGAAGATTCTGTCAACTAAAGTCACAGCTTGACTATTGTAGACAAAATGTTTCCATTTGAATTTACATTTGCTACAATTTAGAATTTAGTAAATAAACCCCAAAAGCGGCCGTAAAGGAGATCCGTAGCTTCCTGTTCTTCGAGCCCCTTGTAGCCATTATCCTGGTTTTCTTGGTAATGACATGTATAAATTGGAAGGTCTTGCCGCTGTCCACGTTTAGTGGTATTATGGGGTCACAGCTGGCCATGCACTGGCTGAGAAACTAATATGCTCTGAGCAATAGTTGCCATGGTCAATGACTGCAAAATATCAGGATATTGGCCAACTATCTGTCTTAATGTCAGGACTACCCTGAGTAAATTGGGACCCTTGGGAACTATGTTTCCACAGTATTGCAGAATTCATTTTATAACCACAATATGTCTACATTCCCAGTGTTCTCTGTACAATGTATGACTGTTACAACCTTCTGTTTCGGGGTGGATCATCCCATAAAATGCTATAGATTTATTTTTTATTTTTTTGGGCTGCAAAATATGACCAAGGGGCTTGTATTCTAAAGGAACCTGAGCACAAGTCCACCTACAGCTGCGCTCTGTATACTGCCAGCGTGCTGGAGGCACAGCAGGAGTGCTAAGTGACGGCTTCTCTGCTTCCTGAAAAGTGACAGCTGCGGTTTATAAACACGTAAAACAATGTCGGTCTGGGAAGTGGTATTTATACATTTTAATGAGATGCAAACAGACATGCACAGGTTAGAGTGGGAAAGTTTGTTTGAGTAGAAATTAGCTGTGTTCAAAATAGTACAAAGTGCATGTATTGAAAATAAATAAATAAATAAATAAAGTTCACAGCCAGTTAGCGTGGACTCAAAGTACATGTGGAAAGCTAAATCGCAAAGTGCTTATGCAAATGTAAATGTTCGGTGAAGGCAGAGGTAGTTTCGGTTCCATTATTATTAGTAATTAAAAGTTTCACTACAGTAGGATTTCATTGTCTGTTTTAGAGCTTCCGCTGTACAGAGCATCTTATACCGTCGAATGATTATGCCTACGGAACGTATGTACCGTATATACTCGAGTATAAGCCGACCCGAATATAAGCCGAGGCCCCTAATTTTACCCCCAAAAAATGGGAAAACTTATTGACTCGAGTATAAGACTACGGTGGGAAATGCAGCAGCTACTGGTAAATTTCTAAATAAAATTAGATCCTAAAAAAAATTATATTAATTGAATATTTATTTACAGTGTGTGCGTATGAATGCAGTGTGTGCGTATGAGTGCAGTGTGTGCGTATGAGTGCAGTGCGTGTATGAGTGCAGTGCGTGTATGAGTGCAGTGCGTGTATGAGTGCAGTGCGTGTATGAGTGCAGTGCGTGTATGAGTGCAGTGCGTGTATGCGTGTGTGTGTGTGTGTGCAGTGCGTGTGTGTGTGTGCAGTGCGTGTGTGTAGTGCGTGTGTATGAATGCAGTGTGTGTGTATGAATGCAGTGTGTGTGTGAGTGCAGTGTGTGTATGAGTGCAGTGTGTGTATGAGTGCAGTGTGTGTGTATATGAATGAAGTGTGAGTGTGTGTGATGCAGTGTGTGTTGGTGGGGGTGGGCATTTTGATATATTATTAATTATTTTATTAATATTTATTTTATTTTTTAATATTATTATATTTTTTATTATTATTATTTATTATTTAACTGAATTATTATTAATTTTTTTTTTATATTTTTTTTCGTCCCCCCTCCCTGCTTGATACATGGCAGGGAGGGGGGCTCCTTCCCTGGTGGTTCAGTGTCATTGGTAGTTCAGTGGGGGGGAGGGGGGGCTGGCAGGGCTGTAACTTACCTTTCCTGCAGCTCCTGTCAGCTCTCTCCACCTCCGCGCGGTCTGTGCAGCTCCCTCTGTCAGCTCCCAGTGTAAGTCTCGCGAGATCCGCGGCTCTCGCGAGACTTACACTGGGAGTTGACCGAGGTGCTGAACGGACGGCGCGGAGGAGGAGAGAGCTGACAGGAGCTGCAGGACAGGTAAGTTACAGCTCTGCCAGCCCCCCTCTCCCCCGGTCTGTATTATGGCAATGCAAATTGCCATAATACAGATTCTGACTCTAGTATAAGCCGAGTTGGGTTTTTTCAGCACAAAAAATGTGCTGAAAAACTCTGCTTATACTCGAGTATATACGGTATATAACGAAGAGTAATGAGTGGACTTACAGTTTGGGTGAACCGACGAATGGCTTCCGATGCGTATGAAAAATACTCCCGAAACTGGCGGGCTGTGTACGAGCGTCGCGGCAGATTGACGTCAGAGGTCCGTGAAGCGGAAATGAAGGCGGGAATTTCCGAAATCGTCGAAGACAGGTGAGTGAGGGGTTTGCTGGGTTTAAATAGGCTTAAAATCCCTCCCACAACTTCAGGCATACGGAGTCTAGTCAACTCCTTGTTTTTGCACCCCTCCCTGTCACAGGTGCCTCATCCCAGGGCCCTATTTAGCCTTGTACTGCAGAGAGCCCCAGATGGAATTTTTTCCCCAAGTAAGTGGGTTAATCTCATAAGAGCAGACATTAGGCTCTTAGTGTAGAACCTGCCAAAGATGGGGTACATTGACGTTGTGGCAGGCTTATGCAACGTATGATCATATAATGTAACTAAACCAACCATTATTTTTGCATTGATTAGGTGTTTTTAAAAAAACAAATAAAATATTTCAACATTGAAGTTGCTGTTTAGTGGATAGGTGAGTGCGCCAATGTTGAAATATTTTATTTGTTTTTTTAAAAACACCTAAACAAGGCAAAAATAATGGTTGGTTTAATACACAAGATCCAGCGCACTCACCTATCCACTAAACAGCAACTTCAATGTTGAAATATTTATTATATATATATATATATATATATATTATAAATATTTAATACAATGTTAAACAAAAATATGCACACCAGTCAAGCCATGAGACTTGCTTTTCCCACAGAAAAGAAACAAATTATGATATAAAACAATAACAAACTGTATTTACTAAGTTGCTGAATACAAAAAGTCTAAAAGGTTCGTATAATCCATAAAAGAAAACAATGAGAACATGTATATAAAAACCAATGATACTACCCCACCTATCTTTCTTAATTGTTTTTCTGTACTTTTAACTTTGGTTCTCTTTTTTCGTATTATCTGTATCTTCAAGAAACACACAATATGTTTTATTTGGCACATAAAGATTTGCTAGTTTGAGAGTTGAGCAGACAATGCTACCAAGACAATACTAACTTGCTTTGTTGTGTACATTTTGCCACAGATGATTTTTGTGCATATTATTTTTTTACTAGCCCATCATGGGCATATAACAATGTTGGAGTTTTAATAAAAAGTATGAAGGATCTGTGTTTTAATAAAATAAAGTATAGAGAATGCCATAAATTCAACAAATAAGTAGCTTATTCTAGCTGTTGATATATTATCTATAAGTAGGTTGGAATTTTAGTAAAGAGAAAATGATACTAGAAGTCCTCTTATTTTTATTTAACATATTTGTGTATAGTGAGTGGACATTTTGTGGATGTCTGCAGTTATCTCTTGAGTCATTACCAATACCACATTAAAGGGACACCATAGGCACCCAGACCACTTCAGCTTATTGCAGTGGTCTGGATGCAGTGTCCCAGGTCCCTTAACGCTGAATTGGTAATTATTTCAGTTTTTATAAACTGCAATAATTACCTGACAGGGTTAATTCCACCTCTAGTGGCTGTCTATCAGACAGCCACTAGAGGAACTTCTGGGTTGTTAGGTGATTTTTGCTCATATTAGGCGACTAATGCGCATGCACAGTAGGTCCTCTCAGCCAGTTGATATCAGCGGGGGAGGACAGAAAGTTAATCCTGAACCAGCGCCGATGATTTTTTTACTTTTCTGAACTTTTCAGAATTTTTTTTTGCTGGCATTCCCTTTAATCAACATATTGATGCTGTCCAATTTGGATAACTGCATAGCACTGGCCTCATGACTTGGAGTGACTGCCTACAGATTGTTCAAAAGACAACAGTCAAACAACCATTTCTTCTATTTCATTAACTCAAAGTATGAAACCATTTGCATAGTTTTTGCACAGTGGCTAATCAATCTATATGTTTGATTAAAACAGAAAAAGACTCTCAAGCCCTTAAAACTTAGTTTGCTTCATTTAATGACCATTGTACATTAGACTTGATTTTCCCATCTCCCTATTATGAAATTAAACTGGAAAATAGTTTTACAGAAAGCAGCATTATTATAATTACTACAATATTTCTATTGCCAACTTATTCAAACACTATTTCTGAATATTGTAGACATTAGAACTAAGAGGATGCTCCATGACCAGAGAACATTTTCAATGTTGCCATGTTTATGCACTGCAAAATAACGTCTTTAAAAGTGAATTCTAAATAGTAAATTCCCTCTATTGATGTTGTTAGCATCCAAGAATATTTTTTAGTAAAAAGGTATTTACAACTGAATTGGAATTTCATATCCCAAACAAAAAGAACACCCTGCTGAGATGATCCATGAGTAAGTGGATTTGACATAATGAACTCTGTTGAGCGTAATGTAAAATGTTTTACAGGAACAAAAATTAGTAAACACCATTAAAATTTAACAATGCTAAACGTGAGCTGTTGTCATTTTTCAAAATATGCTCCTTCCCAAACTACCTTCTTTTTTCCTTTTTATACTAAAGTTAAACTGCTAGAAGTTTTATTATCATAACAAGTGAAATAATTTGTGCAGATGTGCATAGCCAGTTTAAAAATTGGCTTGCTGCTGATGTCTATATAAATGATGATTGCATGAATAAAACAGGTACATTTTCCAAAGATAAAAAGTAAACAATTTTATAAAATGTCAGCCTTGCTTATGAGTTCTATAAGTAACATTAATTAAATATGCTAATTCTTAACTTAGTTATGAAAAAGCTATATCTTCTACTTAATTTTTATAATTCAGCAATTTCTTACTTAGTAAAAGACAAGGGTTTGGTTGGCAGGGGTAGAGCACGTAGATGCATATCCAGGGCCGGATTAAGAGCCCATTTGGCCTGGTGCTTACAATTATGATGGGCCTAATTACAGAATCTTATCGACCAAAACACTAAAACAGTCATACCTCTCAAGCATCATGTATCTGATGGAGATGGTGTTGGAGGGAAACTCAAAGGATGCAGCTATAAGAAAACACATACTCTATGCTAATCTCTTTATCTAATTTATGCTTTCATCTTTCAAGTAAATCCATACCCCCTAACAGCAGTGTCCAGTGAAGCAGGAAGCAAATGGGTGGGGTAAAAGGGTGGGCCAGTGACGTGAATCACGGGATCAGAACTGCCAAAAGGGCGAAAATGCCCAAAAAGGGGGTATGTCTGTCCAAAGAATTGGAAGGCCAGCCTGGCTTCAGTGTCCCTATGCATCACAGTGTCAGTGTCCCCATGTCGCCCAGTCCCCTAGTTTCCCAGTGTCTGTGTCCCCATTTCTCCCTGTGTCCCCATTTCTCCCTGTGTCCCCATTTCTCCCTGTGTCCCCATTTCTCCCTGTGTCCCCATTTCTCCCTGTGTCCCCATTTCTCCCTGTGTCCCCATTTCTCCCTGTGTCCCCATTTCTCCCTGTGTCCCCATTTCTCCCTGTGTCCCCATTTCTCCCTGTGTCCCCATTTCTCCCTGTGTCCCCATTTCTCCCTGTGTCCCCATTTCTCCCTGTGTCCCCATTTCTCCCTGTGTCCCCATTTCTCCCTGTGTCCCCATTTCTCCCTGTGTCCCCATTTCTCCCTGTGTCCCCATTTCTCCCTGTGTCCCCATTTCTCCCTGTGTCCCCATTTCTCCCTGTGTCCCCATTTCTCCCTGTGTCCCCATTTCTCCCTGTGTCCCCATTTCTCCCTGTGTCCCCATTTCTCCCTGTGTCCCCATTTCTCCCTGTGTCCCCATTTCTCCCTGTGTCCCCATTTCTCCCTGTGTCCCCATTTCTCCCTGTCCCCATTTCTCCCTGTGTCCCCATTTCTCCCTGTCCCCATTTCTCCCTGTGTCCCCATTTCTCAGTGTGTCCCCATGTCTCAGTGTGTCCCCATGTCTCAGTGTGTCCCGTGTCACTAGGAGACATGGGGGCACAGAGACATGGGGGCACAGAGACATGGGGGCACAGAGACATGGGGGCACAGAGACATGGGGGCACAGAGACATGGGGGCACAGAGACATGGGGGCACAGAGACATGGGGGCACAGAGACATGGGGGCACAGAGACATGGGGGCACAGAGACATGGGGGCACAGAGACATGGGGGCACAGAGACATGGGGGCACAGAGACATGGGGGCACAGAGACATGGGGGCACAGAGACATGGGGGCACAGAGACATGGGGGCACAGAGACATGGGGGCACAGAGACATGGGGGCACAGAGACATGGGGGCACAGAGACATGGGGGCACAGAGACATGGGGGCACAGAGACATGGGGGCACAGAGACATGGGGGCACAGAGACATGGGGGCACAGAGACATGGGGGCACAGAGACATGGGGGCACTGAGACTTGGGGGCACTGAGACACTTGGGGGCACTGAGACACTTGGGGGCACTGAGACACTTGGGGGCACTGAGACACTTGGGGGGCACTGAGACACTTGGGGGGCACTGAGACACTTGGGGGCACTGAGACACTTGGGGGCACTGAGACACTTGGGGGCACTGAGACACTTGGGGGCACTGAGACACTTGGGGGCACTGAGACACTTGGGGGCACTGAGACACTTGGGGGCACTGAGACACTTGGGGGCACTGAGACACTTGGGGGCACTGAGACACTTGGGGGCACTGAGACACTTGGGGGCACTGAGACACTTGGGGGCACTGAGACACTTGGGGGCACTGAGACACTTGGGGGCACTGAGACACTTGGGGGCACTGAGACACTTGGGGGCACTGAGACACTTGGGGGCACTGAGACACTTGGGGGCACTGAGACACTTGGGGGCACTGAGACACTTGGGGGCACTGAGACACTTGGGGGCACTGAGACACTTGGGGGCACTGAGACACTTGGGGGCACTGAGACACTTGGGGGCACTGAGACACTTGGGGGCACTGAGACACTTGGGGGCACTGAGACACTTGGGGGCACTGAGACACTTGGGGGCACTGAGACACTTGGGGGCACTGAGACACTTGGGGGCACTGAGACACTTGGGGACACTGAGACACTTGGGGACACTGAGACACTTGGGGACACTTGTGGATACAGACATGGGGACACTTGTGGATACAGACATGGGGGACACAGAGACATGAGGGTGCAGACACTAGGGTCACAGACATGAGGGTGCAGACACTGGGAGACATGGGGACACTAGGGACACTGGCTGGGAGACATGGGGACACTGGGAGACATGGAGACACTAGGGACACTGGGAGACATGGAGACACTAGGGACACTGGGAGACATGGAGACACTAGGGACACTGGGAGACATGGAGACACTAGGGACACTGGGAGACATGGAGACACTAGGGACACTGGGAGACATGGAGACACTAGGGACACTGGGAGACATGGAGACACTAGGGACACTGGGAGACATGGAGACACTAGGGACACTGGGAGACATGGAGACACTATGTCTCACAGTGTCCCCATGTGTCTCAGTGTCACCATGTGTCTCCTAGTATCTCAGTGTCCCCATGGTGCCTTTCCCCTCATCCCTCACTTCCCTGAGCTGTAGTCTGTCTCTGCAGGCTGTGAGCTGCTGTCTGAACGCCCTGTGCTGTGTAGCTGCTCCCCTGTGTATCAGTGAGTAGAGAGAGGGAGGCAGGGAGGGATATGCTGTAACTTCCTATCCCTGCCTCTGTCCATACACAGTGAACCCTACTGGCCAGTGCTGGTATTGCAGAGTAATCTCCATTTATACTGAGAAAAATATTTGCATTTGTATTGCCGGTTTTAATGCAATACCATCACCGCCAGGCAGCCTCAAATACAGGCTCTGCCTTAAAATACCAGTCAGATGGCAAACCTAAGAGTAGTGTGTAAATAAAAAGAAAAAAAAGTATTTTTTTTTTTTTTTTTTTTTAAATGGGCCTAGGCCTGGAGCTGCAGCTCCATCAGCCCCTATGTTAATCCAGCCCTGCGCATATCCACTGTGTGCTGTTGCTGTTAATAATGTCATATTTTTTGCCGCTAAAAACAACTTTATTTTATTCAGTTACCTCACATGCATTTGTGTTAATGTGAACGGGCCTCTTCAAGGCATAAATAGGATCTCTTAAATAGTTATCAGCAATGCCTGTTAACAGTGTTTGTGACCAAATGGCTACTAAAAAAGACTGGACATACCCCATTTGCAATACCTTGGGTTGTCTACTATTGCAAATGGTATGCCATTATGGGAGTAAATTTATTTCTTGGGCTACTATACAGTCTCAAAGGCAACGTAACCAATCTGGCGAATTTCAATTTCAAATGTAACACGCTATATTTGACCCTGTAACTTCCCAAAACACCATAAAACCTGTACATAGGGGGTACTGTTTTACACGTGAGACTTTGCTGAATACATATGTGTATTTTATTGTAGTAAAAGCAAACAGTATTATGACATTGACAGTTAAAATGTCATGTAGAACTAAGAAAATAACACTTATTTTCTCCCATTTTTTTCATATTAAAATTAGTTTCATAGCTACATATTTGATATTAAACAAAAGTCCTGTTTCCCCTGAATAAAATGATATATAATAAGGGTGGGTGCATTTAATAGGAAAGAGGTGAATTACGGTTGGATAGACATATAGCGCAAATGCCAGGTTTTGTTTACGTTTTGTTCTGTTCACAAAGTGTACATTTGGCTCAGTCCTTAAGGGGTTAAATACCCAGATGAGTACAAGACAAAACAACAGCACACTGACATGCAAAAACAAAATAAAAACATAGGCAATAAAAGAAATACATACTTTGACGGTAATGCAACTGACATGGATCAAATGGCTTCGGCTCAAAGAATAATGACAGAGGTGGAAAAGAAGAGATTTATGGTAAGCAGAAAAGAGAAATGCACTAAGCTATCACATAACACGCTTTTAAAAATATTACACACTGAAAATGCATATACTATACTTATTGATTTTTTTGAAGGCTTTGTGAATTATGACATTGTAATAAAGAAGTATCAGTTTATAACTAGTGTACTGCATCTATCCTCTGTCTATTTGTTAAAAATAAATTTGAGGCTTCTTTTTGAAGTAAAACCCAGTCAACATAAGTATAATGTTGTGCTTTTCATTATTTTGTTTTATATTATTAAAGCACTTTCATGATAAGATAATACAGATCCTTTATATAATGTAGAGTTGAAGTGGACCTCACAGTAAAGTGTCCAGTGTTTTCAAAAGTGGCATTAATTGAAATGATCAAGTTATTGTCATTAACAAAAGTATACTGCATATCATATTTATGTTTCAATGACAGTGAAGTGTTCAGAGTATGATACAATGTGAAATGCCTGAGATATGACAATATATAAGATATTACATTGTTAAACAAGTGTTTGCTAATTATTTGTATTGAAAGAAAATTGAAACAGAGCACACTATGAATGGACAACAACGGAAGTAGCGTGCCCTACAATAGTCCCCCACTTCTCTCTTAATCTATGTTAGAATAATCCATTAAAGAGTGAACCCAAACTATGCACACATCCCACCTACAAAGGCAATTCAGTTCTAAAGAGCTTGGTAGATTTTTTTTGTGGATCCCATAAGGGAGGTGTAGCTGATATCTTTTTAGGTCAAGTGACCACCTCTGTATTACCATTTTCCCTTAGTGAGAGTATAAACAAATAATGAGAAGGGACAACTAAAGTAAATCACCCTTCAGTGGTATTGGTCTATAACTAGCTTTAGCTCACTTGTGCCATTATATAGATAACCTTTTCCATAGCCCATTGAGCCACCAACATAAAGTAAAGTAGGTGAAATCTTCCCAATTATGTTTTTTTTTTTTTTCTTTTTAGTGATCATCTTCATGTATTGTGTAACACACCACCTCTCTTCCAGGTAGGTTTTGTCACAGATCTTGTAACCACAGCCTTCTAGGGTAATGAAAGTCCAGGACACATCCAGCTCTGTTTTCAGATTTATTTGGTGAAATATATATACAGGTGTTTCAAAAGTGAAAAATAAACAAAACAAAATTCCTTGCTCTTGCTTGAGCACTTACTATACACAGCAAATCCCTATCTGGAATTGGGTGACTTTCCCACTTGCCAATTTACAAAAAGTATAACTTCAAGACACCATTCCTCTGGCTTTTCCTCCTCACTCTGCAGCATGCTGATCCCTTCTTTTTAAAAGCCTGCTAGCTAATTGATCAGATACAGGTGAGGTGCAATTAGACACAAGTGATACTACTAAGCAAAATAAAAGTTCTGGTTCGACTGTTACATAGCAGCTGGTGCTATTGGAGCACTGGCCCACCCTGCTCTCCAAGTGCTCCACCCCAGGGACCCATACCGTGGTTTGCAGAGTACCAGTAATGCATCTTGCAAACCTAACATCTCTCCCTGGGTCATTTAACTCTCAAACCTCAGGCTGCTGTATTAAAAGGAGAAATAGTGCTTTTATTTAAGACACTATATGTATTCATAACACCACATTAAACAGAAATAATAAATATTTTTTTTACAGAATGAAAAAAAACACACATTTGTTTCTCAGTTTTACATTTAATAATGTCTATACTAAAAGTGCCACTAAAGAAAATTAACTCAAACTTGCTTCACTAATTAGTCCTGATTGTTACAATACTCAATATTTCTAGGATTTCAACACATTTTTAGAAGTTCTAAAATAAATATTGTAAGGAGTGAATTTGTGTTTTAAAGGTAAAATTTTTTGAAAATTTGTCATGCTAAGATTGAAATGTTTATAGTCACAGAATTCAAAACCGTTACACAAAAGTAAATCTTTTTTTTTAGAAAGTATATTCACCAGGCTATTTACCTAAGAGCATTTTAACACGTTTCACTTAACTCATTTTTTCGCAGACTACATGTGTTCCATATTTGTATTTTACTACTATTCTGGGGTACAATGATACGAACATATATACAATCCCCCCCTCTTCCTACATCTAATTGTGTCCCTTATCCAACCCTTAATCCAAACCAAAATCCAATCCTTAATACAAACATTAACCCTCCCCATAACTACCTAGAACACCATCCATAATCCTATCCATTATTCAACCTATATTCATTACCATAATCCAACCATTTTTCCTATGCATAATCCCACCCACAATTCAACCCCTAATCCTACTGCCATAAACCATGTGGGTCTATCAACGGAGAGAGACTATTTCCAAGACCAGATCTATATCTACACAAGCTAGGCTGGGCTTGTGCTCCCAGGCAGGAATGGACCCCTCTGTCTGTCCTCCTCCTCCCCCCAGGCAGCTATGGACCACTATGCCTATCCTTCTCTCAGACAGGTATGGAACGCTCTGCCTGTCCTCATTCTCCCAGGCAACTCCTCTGCCTGTGTGGCCTCAACATTTTTCCTTTATAAAGGGACTTGTGATTCTTAGGCCTAGTTTTTTCTATTGTATTTACAAAGATGTTTGTAGCTCTCAGGCCAGTTCTTTCTTAAAATGGGCCTGGGATAGGGAATAGTTGAGCCAGGAAGCAGGTTCAAAAACTCTGCTACTAGAACCCCCAAACAAACCAGATATGACACACAGTTGCCAATGGAACTACCACACTATACTTCATTTTATCCTTAAGCATGTTGTGAAAACCATATAAATATAAACAAAGATACAAAACTTAAAGAAAAACAACATAATAATGCAGTACATATTTAATACAATCCTAACTTTCTAACATATAAAAAAGCAGAGATAAACACATGTAAATGGTTAGTTGTTTGCAATTTCCTAATCTGCATATTGAAATTATATAAAGCAACATATTTCAGATTGCCCAACATAGTGCACTGAGAGTTGTCACACCTACCTATAATTTAAGTCCTAATCCCACTCCCTTTTCTAACCCTCTAACCCTGCTTCTGAGGTATTCCATTGCTGATGTTAGTACTGACATCAGCAGAGGGATTTCCCAGCTCACACATAACAGGGGCTCTGTGAGCAGTCTATAATTTGTGATTAGTACTGATCCTCTTAAGAAATCCTTTCAGACAATAGAGGTTTCCCTGATAATGAGGACTGGGTACCTCTGCAGGTTGGTGGGGCTGTAGACATCTTTAAAATTACCATGGCTGAGCATGACCACTCAGCCACAGTATTTAAATCAGTTAAAAAACAAAGGTATGTGCAATCTGGGGCCACTGTAAAATTGTAATAAAAGTAAAATAAGTCAAATGTCCAGCAAAAGGTAATATTGGCAAAGAAAAGGGTATTCCAGATGTAGAATTCCTTGCTTTAATGCATAGATGGGGATCAGCCATACCTCACTAATCAAAAATATGAAAAATACAAGAAAAAGGAAGAGCACACACACAAACAAAAATACAGCTTTACATTTAACTAAACTACTTAAAATCACCTATCTTAGCAAATAAATATGGGATTCAGTTCCACCATAAGCCCACCACTACGTCACAGTATTCCAGTATCGGTGGGTCCTACACTAATTCCAACATGGGAGATTTACATGCTAACTAGCAATACTTACTTGCAGTATAAACTGCTTCAACAGACTTCTCAATTTAAGCTTTCCTGTGGTCACATCCTAGGGGACACCCATAGTGGATGGGTGGGGTGCTCAGCCCAATAGCAATCTGGTCTGGATTCCAAAGCTACACAGAAAAAAATGGGAATTGGGGGCACACCCAGAACATGCATTTCCAAGCAGTGCTGCTGCCGTGAAGATCAAAACATATACAAAATACAGTTAAAGGAACAGCACACAAACAAACAAAAATACAGCTTTGCATTTAACAAGGCTTCTTAAAATCATCTATCTTAGCAAATAAATATGGGGATTCACTTGCACCAAATAGCCATATTGTGTTACCTCACTAATCAAGACCATCAAGACTGTGGTTATTTTATCTCTCACACAGAGAGTGCTGACACAGAACACCCCCTACACACAGTGCAATCACACACACACTACCCAACCACAAACAGTGCACACCCTCCACACATAAGCCATCCCCATACACACACTCAGTATACCCCTACACAGAGTTTAGCTTCCCAAACACTATACTCCTTATATACAAACACTACAACCACCATAAATACACACAGACTACACCCCATATACATACACATTACATCACCTATATGCACACAATGCAAACCCAAATGACACACACAATGCAGCCCGGTAAGTACACACACAATATCTCCTAGATACACATACACACAATGCAACCCCAATACATATGCACTCACACACTACACATGACAGCCCCTGCCAACACACACATACAATTTCTACACCCATATACATGCACACACGCACACACTATAGCACCTATCTACATCTAGGATACTGCAACAAACCCCTTTAAACACAAACTACACTACAAACAGCCCCTTCTACAAACATGTCAGGCATGTCCAATTTTGTTCTCTGGTGTCAAGACACCAGAAAATATAATGTCATTAAATTTGCTTGCCCTGCGCAAAACATACACAGCAGGGCTCTGTTCATGGGATACCTGTGGGTAGAAATCTTGGTGAGTTCCCCCACTTTTTTACTCAGGACTTGATCCTTGTTCCCATTATAAATGGGAATAATAAACCAAGAATATAGCACAATTCCTGAGGTTACAGGTTAAACCTTAATTTTGGTGCAAGTCAGAGAATTTTCTGAATTGTCTCAAATCACTCCAGTTTATTAAAATTATGTATTGATTCATAATTTACATTCCCAGTGTACTATACATGCGAATAGGTCATGGCAAGGTTATATATTGCACAACAATATAAAACTTTAATGGTTAAAGTGATTGATTTAAAATAAGACACCAAACTACATTTGAATGCAATTTGTAAAGGTACACCCTGTATCATGTGTAGTTTCCATGACAACTTAAGTGGTATAGCTTGCAGCCTCATCAATGTAGCAAATGTCATCAGATCCCTGCTCTATTCAACCTTCCTTTTAACCACAAGAACTTCAGATGATGCTTTCCCAGAAGTATCTAATCTGTGCACAGAGAATTCAAGACAAACTACCAGTCACACTGCTCACTGTACACTGAATTCCCTGCTCTGGTACATTAGAGACACCTGTAATGCAACTTTAGATGCTCATCGAAAACCACACATAAGGAGAACAATCAGATATTTAAAAAAACAACAACAAAAAAAAACCAACATAGAAATATTAATGAACCACCTCCAATTAGCTTTATATTTCACATTTGCCATATCTCTTGCTACACTAAGGTCTCATTACTTTCTAGTTAATGTAACATTCACTCCATGTCAGTTTTATTTTATAACCCCATTTGTATTACACTATGCTGTTAAAATATGTTGCTACTTTATAAATAACAATGAACCTCTGGGATGTTCAACCTTTTTGCAAAAAACACTGGGATGTTCAACCCTTTTGTAATTTGTGCCTTCGGGGCCGGAGCAGCTTTCCTATATCTAATAAGTATTTTCTCAACTGTGATTTTACTCTTTTAGTGCGGTTGCTTACATTATATATTGTTTTTAGTGAGCAGGTAGTACTTTAGTTTTAAATACTCTCTCGCTCTCCCTCTTTCTGTCTTCCATGTTCATATTAGATTAGTATTCACGAACATTGGTGTGATTTGATATAATTTGATCTTATCACTGCCTGCCACATGGTGTGAGCCTAATCTTCATATATTATATCTGCTATAGCTCTTTTAAGTATCCTTAAAATATCTAAAATCTTATTTTGTTTGTCTATGCTCTGATCACGCTTTTCAATTGTATTACAGCTTGAGCTTATTTTTTATTAAAAAAATTGGCGGAGTATTGGAACAAATATATCTATATTTGTAGCTTTTTTGTCATTTTTGCATCAATGCACATTGTAGTCACATTTACATCATAGTGATTGTGTTCTTTTGTTTGTTTCTTTCTTTTGGTGTTTGATCTCTGCCTCTATACCAGCAGACATGCTCTCATGTGTAAGTTAAATACAATTAAAATTCAACACTTCCTTAGGCATAATCACTTCTCATTGTGATATGTACATATATGTCAGGATTTGACAAAGACAGCGGTGTCCCCAAAATGTTAAGATTTTTTTTTATCAATATTTCCAAACAAAATACCCCACACAATTTATTTATTTTATTATACTGCATCAACTTTTTTTTTTTACAAGACTTACCGTATATACTCGAGTATAAGCCGAGTTTTTCAGCACATTTTTTGTGCTGAAAAACCCCAACTCGGCTTATACTCGAGTCAGAGTCTGTATTATGGCAATTTGCATTGCCATAATACAGACTGGGGGGAGAGGGGTGCTGGCAGAGCTGTACTTACCTTTCCTGCAGCTCCTGTCAGCTCTCTCCTCCTCCGCGCCGTCCGTTCAGCACCTCGGTCAACTCCCAGTGTAAGTCTCGCGAGAGCCGCGGCTCTCGCGAGACTTACACTGGGAGCTGACAGAGGGAGCTGCACAGACCGCGCGGAGGAGGAGAGAGCTGACAGGAGCTGCAGGAAAGGTAAGTACAGCTCTGCCAGCACCCCTCTCCCCCCACTGAACTACCAATGACACTGGACCACCAGGGAAGGAGCCCCCCTCCCTGGCCAGCTAGCAAGCAGGGAGGGGGGACGAAAAAAAAAGCGAATTTAAAAAAAAAATAATAATAATAATAATAATTAAATAATAAATAATAATAATAAAAAAATAATAATATAATAAAAATAAAAAAATTATAATTAATAATATATCAAATGCCCACCCCCACCAACACACACACACAAACACACACTGCATCACACACTCACACTTCATTCATATACACACACTGCATTCATTATATACACACACTGGAAATAAATATTCAATTAATATATACGCACACACACTGCACTCATACACACACACTGCACTCATACACACGCACTACACTCATACACGCACTACACTCATACACGCACTACACTCATACACACACACTGCATTCATTATATACACACACTGAAAATAAATATTCAATTAATATATACGCACACACACACTGCACTCACTCACACACTGCACTCACTCACACACTGCACTCATACACGCACTGCACACACGCACTGCACACACGCACTGCACTCATACACTGCACTCGCACACTGCACTCATACGCACACACTGCATTCATACGCACACACTGCATTCATTTTATATACACACACTGTAAATAAATATTCAATTAATATAATTTTTTGAGGATCTAATTTTATTTAGAAATTTACCAGTAGCTGCTGCATTTCCCACCCTAGTCTTATACTCGAGTCAATACGTTTTCCCAGTTTTTGGGGTAAAATTAGGGGCCTCGGCTTATATTCGGGTCGGTTTATACTCGAGTATATACGGTATATTAGATCAAATTGTTTTCTCCTTATAATTATTGACAAATTTTGCAGCACAAAGGAACAATGTTTGGGTCAAACTGGTTGGCAAGTGCATCTACAAGCACCTGAAGCAGTCTAAACCATGACATTCTTTTGTTTCCTGGTTCAATTTCACAATTTAAAACTTATTGTTAATTAAAATTATGTATGGTAAAGAGCTTAACACAAATGTTGTTGTATTTGGAGGAGGAGTTAAATCATGTCATGCCGATATAGTATTAGAGAAACAGGGAACACTAAACTTATAAACGAATGTGGATTTATATGTTAAAGCAATCACGTGACCACCTCCTTTAGAGAATTAAACAGATATGGAGTATAATCCAATAGTATTACCAAGTTGTCCATATAGTAACAAATATGATGTATAAACTTCATAATATAGTGTAGAGGTTCATTTAAATCATACATCGAAAATAGTCAATTAGAGCATGCATAATACATCAAAAAAGAAGAGAAATACAATGCATCATATTTTGGATATGGCAGAAACTTATAATAAATCTGTCGTAGTCAAGTTACATTATCAAAGTGGAGACACCACAAAAATATATTGTCTGGTTGCTGTAAAAAAAAGAGGAAATATATGTACCTGATAGATGCAATATAACATTTGTTTAAGGCAATATATTTTGAAAATAAATCAAAAAGAATTCTTCAGTGAGACTCCTTGGCCACATGGTGTCCAAATTATGAATCCAAAAATCCTCCTTTTTCTGTAGCATTTGGTCCCCTGAACTCCTCAAATCTGGCACATGGTCAACAACCTGAAACATAGTTGTGAAGTACTATGACCACATGTTAACAGGTGAGCCAGTACTAGATCTGTTTTGTTTAGTCCTGATAGTGGCTTGTGTTTGATAAACCTCTTAAGGATCTTAGCGGTAGTTCTCCCATATAGTGAAGACCACACAAACACTTTCAAATACACACCACATTGATTCACATGTGAAGTAATCATTGTCTTTAAACGTTCTGCTTGTGTAAGGATGCAAAAATTTATAATCTTTAACCCCTTAGTGACCAGACCACTTTTCAATTTTCTTACCATTTGGGACCAGGGCTGTTTTTACATTTCTGAGGTGTTTATGTTTAGCTGTAATTTTCCTCTTACTCATTTACTGTACCCACACATTTTACACACCGTTTTTCTCACCATTAAATGGTCTTTCTAAATATACCATTATTTTCATCATATCATATAATTACTATAAAACAAAATCATAAAATATGATGAAAAAATTTTAAAAAACCCACACATTTTCTAAATTTGACCCCCAAAATCTGTTATGCATCTACTACCGCCATGCTAAATAGTTTCTAAATTTTGTCCTGAGTTTAGAAATACCTAATGTTAACATGTTCTTAGCCTTTTTTTGCAAGTTATAGGGCTATAGGTACAAGTAGGACATTGCTGTTTCAAAATATACATTTTTAAAATTGATCAGTAGTGACATTGTAACACTGTTATCTGTCATAAATCTCTGAATCACACCTCACATGTACATATTTTTTCAACGTAGACAACCCAGAGTATTCAATATGAGGTATGTCCAGTCATTTTTAGTAGCCACTTAATCAAAAACACTGGCCAACGTTAGCATTTATATTTGTTTGTGTGTTAAAAATGCAAAAGACTGAACATACCCCATTTGCAATACCTTGAGTTTTTTTTTTTTGCAAATAGTATGCAATCATGGGGGTAATTCTCTGGCAAATTTCAATGTGAAAAAATGGAAAATCAAGCCTTATATTTGACCCTGTAATTTCAAAAACACCATAAAACCTGTACATGGGGGTGCTGTTATACTCGGGAGACTTCACTGAAATATGAGTGTTTAAAAACAGTAAAACATATCACAACAATATCATCAGTAAAAGGGCCATTTGTGTGTGGAAAAATTAAAAAAATGTCACTTTCACTGACAATATCATCGCTGTGATATGTTATACTGTTTTGAAACACTAATATTTGTGTTCAGAGAAGTCTACCGAGTAAAACAGTACTCCCCATGTACAGGTTTTAGGGTGTCTTAGAAAGTTACAGGGTTAAATATAGTGCTAGCAAATTAAATTTTCTGGACTTTTGGCCTGGGTTGTCAGGCAGGTCCCCCAAATTGCAATCAATACTTATTTAAAAATCAATTACTTATTTAAAAATATTACATAAATATGCACATAGAATTTACATTTATATATACATATTCACATATTTGAAGTATACGTGTATATTTACGATATTATTTAAGTAATTATGTATATGGACATATGTATATTTCGTAATATTTTCATTTATTTATATATACATAGATATATCAAGCCAAAAAATTATGTTTATTGTGCAATCAAGCACCGGATTATAATCCTGTTTTGGTAGGAGTGCAAGGCTTTTTGGTTTTTAGTCTACATATATATATATATATATATAAAATTACATTTACATACATATATTTTTTTTTTTTTTTTTTACACCAGCAGTGGACTGCCTGTCAGTCCCCCTGCATGCAACACTATGCACTCTTTCAAAGTGATCAAATGGCCCATGGGGTCCTATTTAGCCGAGGGGGGACTGTCTGGGCTGTTACAGTCCCCCCAGATGGAGAAGAAGACCAATCACCGGCAGGAGAATGGCAGCGATCGGGTAAGTGAATGGGAATGGAGGGAGAGGGAGGGAGAAGAAGGGAGATAGAGGGAGGGAGGCAAGGGGTGGTTAATATTTATTTAAATTTATTTTTATTATTTTATTCTTCACTGAGTGCCTCAACCCCTCGAGGCACTCTGCACACAGGCAGAGCATTGTAAGCCTACCTGATGGCTTCCGATGCTCTGCCTCACTGCTGGATGCCACGTGCAGCAACCGGCGATCACCTTGCGGCCAGGCAGTGATGGGGGGTATTGCAGGATTCCTCGACATCGAGGCATTGCAGCAATACCCTTAGAGGGTCTGGAAGCAATCATGATCACTTCCAGTGCTTAAATGTGCCACGGACATACAGGGTACGTCAGCGGTTGTTAACGACCATTTTTTGTCTTACGTTCCGTGTACGTCCGTGGTCACTAAGGGGTTAATGATGAAATTGCAATTAAGACAAGGTAATGTATCATCAGAAGGAGGTCAATGTTCAATTATACCAGTATACCAAGCACATTATGAGTATGTTTATATGAGAATAGTGGGGGATTTCTGAATTTCAGGACATTGGGAAAGGAATTATTAGAAATGTTCCAATGTCTACGTATTATGTGCTGCACTCAAATTAAGGTGGCTATAGCAAAATTCAAAAGGAATTGGTTTATGCACATGACCATCAATGTACTTAGTTTATACTGCATTAGAGATACATCAAACCTACACATCTGTGTTGTTTGCATTTCTTATATAGAGGGAACTGTTTGCTGACTGTTGAATCTGAACCATCCTTGTGGGCTGGATCAGTCTATTATGTGACAGTCCTAGGCTTACATTTGCCTGCCATGCCACACATGAGAGTTGACACTTATCAATGGCACACAATTAAATTTTTGACTACTTTCCTATATGTACATTTATGTGAGTCAATTGCAGGTTTTCATTTATTAATAGACAGCAATAGACTTAAAATGTGTCAGCTCATATTTGCTTGCACTTGTTTTTTTCCATTTACCATTCTTTTCCACTTCAATAATCTTCAATAACCCTATTTGTCTGTTGAAGCTGCTGTTAGTTCTATATTATATATTAGGCTCATATCCTGTTCTTCACTGACAAATGGCTTGTTGACATTGTATTTCAGAACAAAATTAGCATTTCTCTGAAATAAGGATTAGTCATTGTGTGTAGATTGATAATTATTGTCAGACTAAGCCAATCCTATTGGGAAGCACTGTGATTGGATCAGGCTACCACTACTGATGATGTCAGCAGACACGTTTTGACTATTGACTATTCTGAGTCAAACAGCATGCAGAGCTACAGCTTCAGGCTTGAATAAAAGTAAGATTTTGCTATTTTTAGGGAGGCATGATGGGGTGCAGGGGGGCTAGATGGTGGTTTTAACACTATAGGCACTGGCGTACATACCGCAGCCCACCATGTGAAAAAAATGAAAAATGTAACATGCTATATTTCACCCTGTAACTTCCCAAAACACCATAAAACCTGCACATAGGGGGTACTGTTTTACACGTGAGACATCGCTGAATACAAATATGTGTATTTTATTGCAGTAAAATCAAACAGTATTATGACATTCATAGTTAAAATGTCATGTAAAACTAAAAGAATTTCAAAAATTCTTATTTTCTCCCATTTTTTTATATTTAATTCATATTAAATTTAGTTTCATACCTAAATATATGTATGTTAAATGAAAGCCCTGTTTCCCCTGAGTAAAATGATATATAATAAGTGTGGGTGCACATAATATGAAAGAGGTGAATTAAGCCCGAACAGACATATTGCACAAATTCAAGGTTTTGTTTACGTTTTGTTTTGATCACAACGTGTACATTTGGCTCGGTCCGTAAGGGATTAATACAGTACAGTAGTATTAATGATAGAGTTAAGCAATGATATCTAACTTTTTAACTTACCACAACTATTTGCCAAATTCTGGATAGGGGTGTTTGCTCTTCTACAATATTAATTATTTTAAATGTAAATGTAAATGTCGAATCATTCGTATCTATACTATTTAAAAGCTATGTTCTTAATATAAAAAATAAAATGAACTTACCTTGGAGTGTATCTTTCAAGTTGACTAGAGTTAATTTGAGTCCAGCTACCAAGTTAAATCAGCAAAAAAAGGTAATAGTGAGGAAAAAGAGCAGGATATAAATATGGAAAACTAAGCCATATTTTTCTTATCCTCATTTCCTTGTCATGTGCACTTTATAGTACCCAGCACTTTATGTGCAGCACTGCCCCAGCAAGCACCTATAGTATGTGTCCATAGCCTGGAATGTAAACACTCCTTTTCTCTGAAAAGATAGTGTTTATACACTGCGTGCAGAATTATTAGGCAAATGAGTATTTTGACCACATCATCCTCTTTATGCATGTTGTCTTACTCCAAGCTGTATAGGCTCGAAAGCCTACTACCAATTAAGCATATTAGGTAATGTGCATCTCTGTAATGAGAAGGGGTGTGGTCTAATGACATCAACACTCTATATCAGGTGTGCATAATTATTAGGCAACCTCCTTTCCTTTGGCAAAATGGGTCAAAAGAAGGACTTGACAGGCTCAGAAAAGTTAAAAATAGTGAGATATCTTGCAGAGGGATGCAGCACTCTTAAAATTGCAAAGCTTCTGAAGCGTGATCATCGAACAATCAAGCGTTTCATTCAAAATAGTCAACAGGGTCGCAAGAAGCGTGTGGAGAAACCAAGGCGCAAAATAACTGCCCATGAACTGAGAAAAGTCAAGCGTGCAGCTGCCAAGATGCCACTTGCCACCAGTTTGGCCATATTTCAGAGCTGCAACATCACTGGAGTGCCCGAAAGCACAAGGTGTGCAATACTCAGAGACATGGCCAAGGTAATAAAGGCTGAAAGACGACCACCACTGAACAAGACACACAAGCTGAAACGTCAAGACTGGGCCAAGAAATATCTCAAGACTGATTTTTCTAAGGTTTTATGGACTGATGAAATGAGAGTGAGTCTTGATGGGCCAGATGGATGGATTGGTAAAGGGCAGAGAGCTCCAGTCCGACTCAGACGCCAAAAAGGTGGAGGTGGAGTACTGGTTTGGGCTGGTATCATCAAAGATGAGCTTGTGGGGCCTTTTCGAGTTGAGGATGGAGTCAAGCTCAACTCCCAGTTTCTGGAAGACACCTTCTTCAAGCAGTGGTACAGGAAGAAGTCTGCATCCTTCAAGAAAAACATGATTTTCATGCAGGACAATGCTCCATCACACGCGTCCAAGTACTCCACAGCGTGGCTGGCAAGAAAGGGTATAAAAGAAGAAAATCTAATGACATGGCCTCCTTGTTCACCTGATCTGAACCCCATTGAGAACCTGTGGTCCATCATCAAATGTGAGATTTACAAGGAGGGAAAACAGTACACCTCTCTGAACAGTGTCTGGGAGGCTGTGGTTGCTGCTGCACGCAATGTTGATGGTGAACAGATCAAAACACTGACAGAATCCATGAATGGCAGGCTTTTGAGTGTCCTTGCAAAGAAAGGTGGCTATATTGGTCACTGATTTGTTTTTGTTATGTTTTTGAATGTCAGAAATGTATATTTGTGAATGTTGAGATGTTATATTGGTTTCACTGGTAAAAATAAATAATTGAAATGGGTATATATTTGTTTTTTGTTAAGTTGCCTAATAATTATGCACAGTAATAGTCACCTGCACACACAGATATCCCCCTAAAATAGCTATAACTAAAAACAAACTAAAAACTACTTCCAAAAATCTTCAGCTTTGATATTAATGAGTTTTTTGGGTTCATTGAGAACATGGTTGTTGTTCAATAATAAAATTAATCCTCAAAAATACAACTTGCCTAATAATTCTGCACTCCCTGTAAGCCTGCAGGGACTGACTGTACTCTAACAATAAGTTGTAGTTGTTCTGGTGACTGTAGTGTCGATTTAAAGATTCACTGAGAATGTTTATATATTTATGGAGCTGAAGCATACTCTGCAAATAAATGCAGGGCTATAAACAAAGGGGGAAGGAAAACTAAATGGTTAGTGAATAGTGAATCAATGAAGTGCCACAGTAACTGTAATATAATATGTACAATTGCACCCAAGGGTAATAAATTAGTAATAATCAGGACAAAAAGTGCTAATCAAGGACACACATAAATAATGAATGCTAAAGCATACACAATTATAAGGTGCAGATATAACAACATATCAAGACTCACCATAGAGTAGGCACAGGAACCAGTACCACTCAAGCTTCTCAATGAGACCATGAAGAAATACTGTGTCCAACTAATAAAGCTTCCTTTTGGATCAGCAACCTTTCCCTGTTCTCTTCCCTTGTCAGCAGGACTACCCCCTCTATGACCTGGAACTTGAGATGGGCAGCATTATTATGAAACTCCCTGAAGTGTCTAACTAGTGGAGTGTCTGAATCAGGCTTATGAATAGAAGATTTGTTTTGGGACACGCTGTCTTTCAAAATTCAAATAGTTTTGCCAACATATACAAGGCCACAGGGGAGTTTAAGGAGGTACACAACTTATTCAGATAAGCCAGTATGAAAACATTTAAGGTTAATATGTTCCCCACTATGGAAGGTGTGCAGATATTGGCCTTAATCACCCACTACAGTGGTTACACCTTGAGCACGGGTACATGCCATGAACAGGTTTAGGCAGAAATAGTTTTTTTTTCTCTAATGTGTGTGTCGAGTTTGACAACCATGTCACCTATAGAGTAATCTTTTCTGTGGCCAAAAAAGGTTGGGTCTCTGAACAGGTGTCCAACCTGTCTATCATGTTTAGTATGTGCCAGTTATTAAGTTAATTTTTTGAATTTGCTTGGAAAGTACAGAAAAGGTGATTACAAAAGGATGGAGTGCTTCTATTGGTGGAGTGTATCAAATTGTCTCTGCTTAGGCTCATTACCTCTTGGCCTCAGTAAGGAAGTATTGGTTGTAGCCCTTCTGTGTGAATTTATCGGCCATAGTGTCAAATCTCTCATGGAGTACATTGCACTTGCTATAAATACGGTGGATACGCACCAATTGACTGTAAGGATTGGAGTTAATTTGGTTACTTGTGTAGAACCTATGAGTTTAAAGTAAATTGTTAGTCAGTTGGTTTAGTGTACTGGCCAGTACATAAACATTTGCCACAACTATGGACATTAATGTTCAGGAAATTTACATAGGATATTCTGGAGGTATAATTTAATGTCAGGATGACAGCTGTTCAACTTATCAACAAATTGGTTGACTTCCAAAGAGAAATCTCTCTAGAGAAGAAAACAACCATCAAAGTAACAAGACCACATTTGTATTTTGGTAGAGTAAGCAGGATCAGTATATAGGTAGCGTTTTTCAAAATCCATCATGAACAGGCTGACATAGAATGATGCCATATTCATGCACATCGCTGTGCCCTTCACCTGCTCATATAAGATAGTGAGATACCCAACATAGTTCTTTTTAATCACAATTTCCAAAAGGCTTGTAACAAAGGTATGCAATTTCTCATCCAATAGGATATGTGTTAGCTTAGTTTGAACCACTTTGAGGCCATCACTACAGGGTATGGAAGTGCAAAGGTTTCCCACATCGAGAGTAGCCAAGATGGTATCAGGAGTTACAGTAAGTTCCTTAATTTAAATAAAAAAGTATTTGGCATGCTTTTTATAGGATTGACTTGAACTAACCAGTGGTTGCAAAAACTGGTTGATGTAGATAGTCAGAGGCCGGAATACAGAGTTGGTGCCTGCAACAACGGGCAGCCAGGTTAGCTTGTAGGGCTTTTATTAATTTAGGGCACTGTATAGAACACAGTATGGTAGAGAATCTCTTTTGTAGGAAGGAATTTTGGGTTTTGGAGATGATGTTGTCTGCTAGAGCCCTGCCTGTAACCATGGCAATATTTTTTTTTTTAATGTGGCTAGTAGATTCTCCTTTGAGGATCTTGTAAATGGCTTTGTCCAATAGTTGGCGCATAACCTCCATATGGTAGTACGCCTGTATGATTATCAAGACACCTTTCTGCTGGCTTGAAACTGATATCAGGTTTGGCTGATAGCTCCTGCAAGGCCTGTTTTTTCTTTCAGAGACAAAACGTGGGGGTAATTTCTGTTTACACCAAGGTAGATGTTCTGTTTTGGTTCTGACTACATTAGAGAAGGTTTGTACTGCATGATTGGGACTATGGGAAAAAAATATGCTCTTGTTTTTACAGACCTCAAGATTGACCTTGTAGCTGGTTGCTGCTGCCTCTGTACCGACTGCTGAATCATCGCACGGTAGGGACATTTCTCTGGGATCAAGGGGTGCTTGGTCTGAAAAGTAAACACAGAAGTTAATGGAATGACAACAGGTTTGTAATTTAACTTGACAAGAAAATAAATCACTTTTAGAAGTGTAATTCCTTTATTTAAAGCAGATACTTGAGTCTGTGTCAGTATAATTTTACACAGGTTCAGTAACCCGTGTTGTCTTTGTTGGGAAATCAGGCAGTCATCTAAACGTTTAGATTGAGCTTTAGCTAAGAACACCCTTGAAGGTGTTTAAGGAGATTAGGGCTAGTTTAGAGGATTCTTCTTAGACCTCTCTGAGTCTTTATAGCCCTTCTACCTATCCAGCATTTCTGGAAACTAGCTAAGAGAAAGGGTGGCTGTGAGTCTGTGATACATTTAACTTTATATCACCTTATTGACACTTTATCACTCCGGTCTCCATACTCTCTGCCTATACCCATCTATTTAGAGGGAATTTCCTTGCCCCTGGCAATATTACAGGGAGTGCAGAATTATTAGGCAAGTTGTATTTTTGAGGATTAATTTTATTATTGAACAACAACCATGTTCTCAATGAACCCAAAAAACTCATTAATATCAAAGCTGAATATTTTTGGGAGTAGTTTTTAGTTATAGCTATTTTAGGGGGATATCGGTGTGTGCAGGTGACTATTACTGTGCATAATTATTAGGCAACTTAACAAAAAACAAAAATATACCCATTTCAATTATTTATTTTACCAGTGAAACCAATATAACATCTCAACATTCACAAATATACATTTCTGACATTCAAAAACATAACAAAAAAAAAACAGTGACCAATATAGCCACCTTTCTTTGCAAGGACACTCAAAAGCCTGCCATCCATGGATTCTGTCAGTGTTTTGATCTGTTCACCATCAACATTGCGTGCAGCAGCAACCACAGCCTCCCAGACACTGTTCAGAGAGGTGTACTGTTTTCCCTCCTTCTAAATCTCACATTTGATGATGGACCACAGGTTCTCAATGGGGTTCAGATCATGTGAACAAGGAGGCCATGTCATTAGATTTTCTTCTTTTATACCCTTTCTTGCCAGCCACGCTGTGGAGTACTTGGACGCGTGTGATGGAGCATTGTCCTGCATGAAAATCATGTTTTTCTTGAAGGATGCAGACTTCTTCCTGTACCACTGCTTGAAGAAGGTGTCTTCCAGAAACTGGGAGTTGAGCTTGACTCCATCCTCAACCCGAAAAGGCCCCACAAGCTCATCTTTGATGATACCAGCCCAAACCAGTACTCCACCTCCACCTTGCTGGCGTCTGAGTCGGACTGGAGCTCTCTGCCCTTTACCAATCCATCCATTTGGCCCATCAAGACTCACTCTCATTTCATCAGTCCATAAAACCTTAGAAAATCAGTCTTGAGATATTTCTTGGCCCAGTCTTGACGTTTCAGCTTGTGTGTCTTGTTCAGTGGTGGTCGTCTTTCAGCCTTTCTTACCTTGGCCATGTCTCTGAGTATTGCACACCTTGTGCTTTCGGGCACTCCAGGGATGTTGCAGCTCTGAAATATGGCCAAACTGGTGGCAAGTGGCATCTTGGCAGCTGCACGCTTGACTTTTCTCAGTTCATGGGCAGTTATTTTGCGTCTTGGTTTCTCCACACGCTTCTTGCGACCCTGTTGACTATTTTGAATGAAACGCTTGATTGTTCGATGATCACGCTTCAGAAGCTTTGCAATTTTAAGAGTGCTGCATCCCTCTGCAAGATATCTCACTATTTTTGACTTTTCTGAGCCTGTCAAGTCCTTCTTTTGACCCATTTTGCCAAAGGAAAGGAGGTTGCCTAATAACTGTGCACACCTGATATAGGGTGTTGATGTCATTAGACCACACCCCTTCTCATTACAGAGATGCACATCACCTAATATGCTTCATTGGTAGTAGGCTTTCGAGCCTATACAGCTTGGAGTAAGACAACATGCATAAAGAGGATGATGTGGTCAAAATGCTCATTTGCCTAATAATTCTGCACGCAGTGTATATAATAGGTAATAGTATTACCATTATTACACAATTAGCCACTATAGGGGAATGAGTATAGTATCCCTTTGTTATTTATAAATGATACAATAAAGACTTTTGTCCATTACTCAATTTACTTTAACAAAGGGTTCTAACCACGGTATTAGGAAGCATTACTCTGCTTTCCCTTTCTCCCTCTATTATACACCTATGCTCACTAGGATTTGTAGGTATCACTTTATTATAGTTGTCTAACCTTTTCCTATGCCAGTTTTAGATCTCCTTCTTGGGGGATTTTTTTCTTTTTTCAGTTTATTAGCATACCTGGGTACAAGCCCTCGGTGGGGCTGGCACCACCACCTGACCACATTTCCTCGTTACTTCCACTCATACCGCTTTTTCCATCTTTAAAGGGGTTTGGCAAAACAAGGAAATAGTCCTCTACTCATCACAGGGATTAAACTGATAAGAATAGTACTACTTAACACACCTTATAATAATGCAGAGAGAGGCAACGCAGAGAGAGGAGTCTGAAGAAGAGGAGTCAGAGGAGGAAGGTGGCTTTGAGGAGGTGGAAGACCAAACACCGCAGGCGTCCCAGGGGGCCTGTTGTCACCGTTCGGGGTCCCTTGGTGTTGTACGTGACTGGGTGGAGGAAGAGACCTTCAATGACATCAGTGAGGACAAGGAACGGACATGGCTAGCTTGGTATCCAACCTTGTGCAAATGGGGAGTTTGCGGTTGTGCAAATGGACTGTTTGCGGTTGTTTGCGGTGCGTTAAACGGGGAGTTTGGTCTGTCACTGTGAAACGGGTGTAACCCTTACACTACCTGATCGATACAACATCATACAGTAGGTCCCCCCCTCATTTTTATGGCCCCCACCCACCGCTCATGGGTGGGGGAAGGCGGGAGGACAGTAGGTCCCCCCATTGTGATTTATGGCCCCACCCACCGCACAGGGGTGGGGGCTGGGGGGGAGGACAGTAGGTCCCCTCCCCTTATCCTTATTTACTGAATATTCCCCTGTATAACAATGTTTGGCATTTAGTGAATATTCCCTATTCTGCTCTGTGTCAGTGTGTATTAGGGTCTCTGAGGACAGGTGTAAATCCATATCTGCCAAGTGACCCCATGTAGGGGGAACAGTCCCTATTCTGCTCTGTGTCAGTGTGTATCAGGGTCCATGAGGACAGGTGTCAATCCATATCTGCCAAGTGACCATATGTAGGGGGAACAGTCCCTATTCTGCTCTGTGTCAGTGTGTATCAGGGTCCATGAGGACAGGTGTCAATCCATATCTGCCAAGTGACCCTATGTAGGGGGAACAGTCCCTATTCTGCTCTGTGTCAGTGTGTATCAGGGTCTCCGAGGACAGCGGTAAATCCATATCTGCCAAGTGACCCTATGTAGGGGGAACAGTCCCTATTCTGTTGTGTGTCAGTGTGTATCAGAGTCTCCGAGGACAGGTGTCAATCCATATCTGCCAAGTGACCCTATGTAGAGGGAACAGTCCCTATTCTGCTCTGTGTCAGTGTGTATCAGGGTCCCTGAGGACAGGTGTTAATCCATATCTGCCAAGTGACCCCATGTAGGGGGAACAGTCCCTATTCTGCTCTGTGTCAGTGTGTATCAGGGTCCCTGAGGACAGGTGTCAATCCATATCTGCCAAGTGACCCCATGTAGGGGGAACAGTCCCTATTCTGCTCTGTGTCAGTGTGTATCAGGGATCCTTAGGATAGGTGTCAATCCATATCTGCCAAGTGACCCTATGTAGGGGGAACAGTCCCTATTCTGCTCTGTGTCAGTGTGTATCAGGGTCTCTGAGGACAGGTGTCAATCCATATGTCAAGTTGTCAATATGTCATATGTCAGGTGTCAATCCATAATCTTTGTGATTTAGGAATGTTAGGTGATTTATGCCCTTTATGGATTAAAACCAGACTCTGCATCAACTATGTAATTTTCCATGGGAGTTTTGCCATGGATCCCCCTTCGGCATGCCACAGTCCAGGTGTTAGTCCCATTGAAGTCTATGGCGGTTCGCACGGTTCGCGAACATTTGCGGAAGTTTGCGTTCGCCGTTCGCAAACCAAAAATTTTATGTTCGCGACATCACTAATATACACACAAAATATATATATTGCTTTTATATATATATATACACACACACATGTGTAATTTTATTCTAAGTGTATTTTCATATTAATAAAAAAATACACTTAGTATGACTATATATATATATATATATATATATATATATATATACATATACACACACACATACATGTTATATATAGATATAATATATAATTATATTATTATTATTGCCATTTATATAGCGCCAACAGATTCTGTAGCACTTTACAATATTATGAGAGGGGGGATGTAACTATAGATAGGACAATTACAAGAAAACTTACAGGAACAATAGGTTGAAGAGGACCCTGCTCAGACAAGCTTACAGTCTATAGGAGGTGGGGTATAAGACACGTTAGGACAGGAAATCTCAATCAAATAGGGTGGGAGTTAAACAGAGCTGGAGGAGAGAGTAAAGCACTGCCCTACAGGAGAGAAAAGAGCCAGGTATGTAAGGTAGAGGTTACTCTGGGAGGCCATAAGCTTTCCTAAAGAGATGGGTTTTAAGGCAATTCTTAAAGGATTGAAGACTAGGGGAGAGTCCGATGAGGGTAGGCAGGCTATTCCATAGGAAAGGAGGTGTGGGGATATTTATGGGATAATAATAGTAAACAGTTTAGAATTGCCCACTATTTCTCAGATCCCAAAGATCGTTATCGTGTAAGTGAAATGTATTCCATATAAAAAAAATCACAATTTGTTATAAAAATAGATACAATTTATTGTGACAATTTAAATAATAATATGTAACATGCGTGATAATACTCAATGAATATTCAGTATAACATGAGTATGCAATACAAATGGCAATACATTTTCCAATGGTTGACAATGATTTATGATAGTACTTCACAGAGAAACGAAAGTGAAACTTTCACACACAGAGCTTGCAGCTTAAGGCCATAAAACTTTAGCTGACAGTTAAAATAACCTTCCAATGCTGGCTAGACCTCCTAGGTAATTAAGATCTATTCTCATGTAATTTTAAATAAAATAACATTTAAACCAGCTCAATGAGAGTAATCTACCATGTTCTATAAGCAGAATTTGAATTTGCCTAAATAGATATTTTATCTTATTTTAGAGCAAATCAATACACCTGGATAAATATCACGATATGCTAACATGTGATATGTCACATTAATATATATAATTATTTCTTTCTATCTGCAGAATTGAATATTATAACTATATACTTCTTAGTTAACTAAGATTTCTAAATATTGAAATCTGATCGTGATTTATCCAGTCATATATCATGCTATTAGAATTTTTTTTAATTAAAGGAACACTATAGTCACCTAAATTACTTTAGCTAAATAAAGCAGTTTTAGTATATAGATCATTCCCCTGCAATTGCACTTTTCAATTCACTGTCATTTAGGAGTTAAATCACTTTGTTTCTGTTTATGCAGCCCTAGCCACACCTTCCCTGGCTATGATTGACAGAGCCTGCATGAAAACAAAAACTGGTTTCACTTTCAAACAGATGTAATTTACCTTAAATAATTGTATCTCAATCTCTAAATTGAACTTTAATCACATACAGGGTCTAGCAAGCTATTAACATAGCAGGGGATAAGAAAATCTTAATTAAACAGAACTTGCAATAAAGAAAGCCTAAATAGGGCTCTCTTTTCAGGAAGTGTTTATGGAAGGCTGTGCAAGTCACATGCAGGGAGGTGTGACTAGGGTTCATAAACAAAGGGATTTAACTCCTAAATGGCAGAGGATTGAGCAGTGAGGCTGCAGGGGCATGTTTTATACATCAAAACTGCTTCAGTAAGCTAAAGTTGTTCAGGTGACTATAGTATCCCTTTAAATTAGATTAATTAAATGAAACCAGTATAATTACCAGTTGAGTAGACATTCTCATCTGATAATGGGTAGTCTCAGGAACTGAATGGATGTGTGATGGTGAGTAAGAAATGCTGAGTGCCCTGGAGTGGATATCTGTCATGGATGTCTCTGCATTGCCCCCGACTGCTCACCTCCTTGCTTCTTTGCTTCCTTTTGCATCTCTTGCATTCCTCTCTCTTCCCTTTGTCTTAACTTTTTAAAGTGAAAATTTCACTAGGTGATAGACCAATAGAAAACTGGAGGTGTGGTTACCTTCCAGATAGCAATTTAAGTATTTGGTCTATAGGGCAGTCTCGTCCCACTAAACATTCCTATCCAGGAAAGAGTTAACTTTTCCTGGTGGCTATTTTGACGTCATTTAGCTTATCTTTATGGTTATTTATATTTACTGTCAGATCAAAGAGTTTCTTTGGGCTTTCTTCAGACTGTGTGTCTGCAATTTCTGCTATAATTTCTAATATTGACAGTTTACTTACAATGGGACCTTATACAATATCGAAAGTAAAATTAAATTATTTAATCTTCTCTGTCTTAAATGTCTGGGTTTAGAATTAATTATATTCCATTAGCATTTAGACAGTCTGTCCATCCCCCGTTCTCATTTCTTATCAACAGGTTTGTATATACTAAGCATTCCTTAGCTTCTGGCAAAGTGGTTAGTTTTACAGAAGGGATAGAAATCTTGTGTCTTTTGCTAACTTGAAAATAACAAAATGGAGTCTGCTCTGTTCAGAATGATTTAGGCAATATACACTTTAATTTCTATCATAGCACAATATCTCTGCCGATATAAATACCCTGACAGAGCCGCCCTCGAGAAGTCCTGCATGCACGAGTTGGCCGTACAGGTGTGAGTAGCGGATAGGAGAAGGTCACGGGCAGAGCGGAGGGAACGAGGACGGGCATACCTATGGATCTGTGAAGAGATATAAGAGGGGCTAGAATTGTTCAGCCTGACAGTCTGGTGGCTGCATTCATTACAGACTGTAGTGGGGCAATACGGCTTTTGGGGGGACCAATCAGGAGAGGGATACAATAATCCATGTGGGAAATTACTAGAGCATGGACAAGCTCCTTGGTAGCATCTTGCATAAGAAAGGGGCGGATGCGGGCTATGTTTTTAAGTTGGAATCTCATATATATATGCGGGCTATGTTTTTAAGTTGGAATCTCATATATATATATATATTTATATATATATATATATATATATATATATATATATATATATGAGATTCCAACTTAAAAACATAGCCCGCATATATATATATGAGATTCCAACTTAAAAACATAGCCCGCATCCGCCCCCTTCTTATGCAAGATGCTACCAAGGAGCTTGTCCATGCTCTAGTAATTTCCCACATGGATTATTGTATCCCTCTCCTGATTGGTCCCCCCAAAAGCCGTATTGCCCCACTACAGTCTGTAATGAATGCAGCCACCAGACTGTCAGGCTGAACAATTCTAGCCCCTCTTATATATATATATATATATATGAGATTCCAACTTAAAAACATAGCCCGCATCCGCCCCTTTCTTATGCAAGATGCTACCAAGGAGCTTGTCCATGCTCTAGTAATTTCCCACATGGATTATTGTATCCCTCTCCTGATTGGTCCCCCCAAAAGCCGTATTGCCCCACTACAGTCTGTAATGAATGCAGCCACCAGACTGTCAGGCTGAACAATTCTTTGTGTATATATATACACAAAGAAGACGACAGGAGCACTCACTTGGATTTCCAAAATATATATTTCAATAAATCACCTTCACATCAACGTTTCGACCCTTCAGGGTCTTTATCAAGATAATAATAGTGTCCAACAATACAAATATATACATAGCTAATGAATAAGTGACTTACCCCATCTGTGTGAAACAATTTCTATCCGTTTCCGTGTTTGGTGTCAGTGCGCATGTGCGAAAACATGATTTTTTGGGATAGATTAGGACCTTATAAAACGGCTTTGTAGGTGAAAATTTTTTATAAAATTCAATTGATAGGTTTTGTTACCTAAGGACAGGATTATTTTGTTTTGACGGGATGGAACCCCCTCTTTTTGGTGTGGCATTACTACACTTAGATTAGATGTTATATTGTATATATTTGGTTTAGATGTGGTTGCAGGTTTAGGGGGTAGTTGAGGTAGACACACACACTAGATTTGCACATCACTATGTATTATCACGTTTTTTTGTATAACCACTTATTGGTTTCTTTTAGATGATCACTGTTCGTTTTTCACTTTCAAGGTTTAACTGGTTAGTGTTAGGGATTACCTTTACACTTTAGGTAGCATAGGCACTTTATATACACTGTATATATACACAGATTTGCTCTCACACATTTTCTTTTTCACACACATTTTTCTTTATTTTTATTTTTATCTTTATTTTTATATTATTTTTTTATTTTTATATATATATTTGCCATATGTGGTAGCCATCAGGTATATCACCCAGGTCAACTCAGTATTATTGCTTTAATACTATCCTGTTCTGTTGATCTGCTTTGCATAGTGGTTGGTATCTGGTCCTACTATTCTATTTTTAGCATTTAAGGATTCTCCGTGTAGAGGTTTCACGGAGGTGTTGGTGTTTCCATGGTTACGGTACACATTTTTTTCGGGGCGCAAAAGTATTACGTCAGCACGCTGGGGTTGCCGGGCGCACAATTATCACGTCATGATGCACTGGATCACGTTTTCGCACATGCGCACTGACACCAAACACGGAAACGGATAGAAATTGTTTCACACAGATGGGGTAAGTCACTTATTCATTAGCTATGTATATATTTGTATTGTTGGACACTATTATTATCTTGATAAAGACCCTGAAGGGTGGAAACGTTGATGTGAAGGTGATTTATTGAAATATATTTTTGGAAATCCAAGTGAGTGCTCCTGTCGTCTTCTTTGTTTATTTATTGCTGGGAAGCACCCGGGTTAAGTTACTGGCTGTGAATATTGGAGGTTGAGTGCCAGAGGCTGGACATTTTTATATATAGGGAGGGAAAGGAAAGGGAGGGAAAGGGAGGGAAAGGGAGGGAGGGGGAGGGAAAGGGAGGGAGGGGGAGGGAGAGGGAGGGAGGGGGAGGGAAAGGGAGGGAGGGGGAGGGAAAGGGAGGGAGGGGGAGGGAGAGGGAGGGAGGGAGAGGGAGGGAGGGAGAGGGAGGGAGGAGAGGGGTTAATTTAAAAAAAATATATATATATATTATTTGTATTATTTTTTTATATATTTCTTTAACTGAGTGCCTCAACCCCTTGAGGCACTCAGTACAGGCAGAGCATCAGAAGCCTGCCTGATGGCTTCCGCTGCTCTGCCTCACTGCCGGGCTCCATGTGGAGCAACCCGGAAGTGATCATTCCGGGGAGAGCGATCACCCGGGGGGAGCGATCACCCGGTGTTCTCCGGCGGCCACCGGCAGTGAGGGGGATATTGCAGTGATGTCTCACCATCGAGGCATCGCTGCAATACCATTAGAGCAATACCATGATCGCTTCCAGTGCTCTGATTCCCAGCAGACATATCAGGTACGTCCATGGTCACTAAGGGGTTAAAGCAGTTATGTTTATTTTTAAATAATTGTGTACTATTTGAATAACATATGCCTGTAAATTATAAAGGCAAAATAATTGTCTTGCACTGTATCACCTTTTATTCAATTATGTTATTTAAATATATACTTAGTGTACATTATTAAAGTGTAAAAAAATAAATAAAGGATGGTATGTTTCCTTACTCTAGAAAATTAATTTACATTTATCAGAATTATAAATTGAACAAAAGAAAGCATGTTATCTGATAAGGAATGTTGTTTTGTGCATTTGGTTTCAAACAAATTGTAATCGGCAATTTGTCTAAAGTCCCAAACTCCGAAACACTATATAGACGAATCATGAAACGAAGGAAACTTGCAATGGATGAAACCATTTAATTTATTTCATGATACTAATAGAAACATGACGGGATCAATTAAATTTAAATTTTACTCATAGATCAAGTGAAAAGTGACTCTTTTTTTCCTTCTATTGGACAAGCAGTATAAAGATGGTCTTATTATTTATGTTATAACAGCCATCACTCTTCTAGGATGGCTTACCACTAAATGTAACAACAATGCTTTGGGGCATTTCTCGGTACCAGATAGCCCCATCGTAAAAGATTCTGTGTACTACCTTACAAAAACTGTTCTATTTCATACAGTTGAAAAAAAACAGCTATACAATATCCTTATTTGAATGCTGTTCAATTGAGAGAGCCTGATTTACTTTATAAACCTATTAGCAATAGGTGTGGATAAAACAGCCACATGTAATTAACTAATAGGAATGTAAACAAAATTCTGGCCACGTAGCATAACTAAATGTAAAAATTCTGAGTATGCTATTTAAAAAGTTTTTTGTTTTATCTATTTACTCTTCGAAAGTTGTGTTAACAGTACATTATTTATGAGTAGAGAATGATTCCAAAGCATGCTAATAGAAAATAATAACTGCTTTGTTCTTTTGTGCTTAAGAAACATTGTTAAAATATCCACTAATGAACTGCCTAAGTGGTTGCACTCTGCATAAAAAAAATAGCCATTACTTAAGTTAATGCACTTTGTACTTCAAAAATACACTTTTGCAATAATAGGTCTTTGAAAATCATTCTAAAAACATTTTACTTTTTAGTAACTGTTTTGTTTCTTACAGTAAATGGAGTTAAGCATGATTAAAATGAGAAGCTATACATGAGCTCTCAGTGGGGACCTTTGAAAAGAGAATCAACTTTATCATTTTTGTGTAAATTACTGCTACACACTGGTATTTGAGTAACCACTCAGACACATTTCCTAATACACTAAAAACAGCAAAGGTCAATTATTTAACATTAAAGTTCTCTTTTAATTCAATCACATGCCATTGGTTTTGATGTATAAAATCATCTGTATAATTAATACTTCAATACCTGACAGCTTTCACTGCTCCATTCTCCAATTAACTGAATAGATAGTTGAGAAGTGATTAATGTGATGAGACAACATGTATTATAATCACTAATGGAATAGTAGTTATGCCTGTTGATTACTTTAGCTTTTACTACTTTCTCTGTTAGAACATCTCTTTGAAAAGTTCATCAAGGTTACATGTCAAGGCTTTCCTACTTCAAGAATTTTTTTGTAGCTTTTTACATTTTGAAATACTTTAGACTTGCAATCTGATAAGTAAATTAACAGTGGCTATTTTGCCAATACAATAGGGCTAATTAGTTCAGAATTTTAAGGATTTTGGCTATACATGAAATAATATGTAAATGTATCAATATTTTATCAAACAAAAATATAATTAAATTATAATGATATTTCGATGTTTTATAGTTTTTCACATCATATTGGATTTTCAAGGTAAAATTGTACTTTACATGTTTAGGCCTATCTAGGAACAGAACATGTGTATTATTTTGCTCTACTTTAGGGGTAGGTAACCTTTGGCACTCCAGATGCTTTGAACTACATCTTACCTGATGCTTTGCCAGCATTATGACTGCAAGAGCATTTTGGGAGATGTGTCAGAGATATTGTGGGATTAAAATCAAATGTATACTGTAAAGTCACTACTTTACAGTAGTGCAGATGTGACTCCATTTTACCTGCTGGTGGCAGAAAGTAAAAGACACAGACTTTTTTTTCTCTCTTGCTCTATTCACTGCCTGATCATAATACTGTAGAATGCAAGCTAGTGTAGACACTGACCTGGGATAAGGCCTCTCTTACAGGAGACACTGCCCATAGAAATAGTGTTAGGAAGGGGGTGATAAAGCCCAAACTTAAATATATAATGAAGCTTAATTATATATTAAGAAATACCTCACTTTAATAATATTTTGAATATATTCATAGATATAATCTTAATGAATAGATCTCATTATTATTAAACTAACTTTAGCTAGATGTGTGTAAAAATATATATATATATATATAATATTATTATTATTATTATTATTATTATTATCATTATTGTAACGGACCGTTTCAGCAGACAAGGGGTTAAAATCCGTTTAGGCGATATGCCCCTTTCTGAGAGATAGGCACAGCACTGCAGAACACCAAACTCCCGAACTGGATACAAAATAGCACTACAAACTGGAACCTCACGAATAGCTGCTAGCAGACGAACAGGAAAAGCATACATCAGCTTACACTCCTAGCAATCAGTCTCCAACAGCATACAGTGAATACCCCCAAGAACGAGACAAGGCTCCGTGTTGAGGTTCAAGCAGTGGTCTCTGGTGCTGGCACACCCAGCCTGGTTTTTATTACAGTCAGGTACAAACAAAACACACCCAGGGGGAGGTATAAAACAACCAATAACATAATAGTACAGCCCACAGTTTCCCTCCCCTCTGCTTGGGAGATAATTGAGTTTCCTACTATATCTACTCAATTATCTCCAAGCTAAAACGTACACATTTTTATAACTTTAAAACCATACATCGCATTCACATAAAAATACATATCCACAATCAATCCATTCAGGGGAACAACATATTAAAACATGGCATGAATCAGACCAGGGGTTCAAAAGTTAGTAAAAGTATATTTTTGTTCCCCTGGCTGGCAGCATAGCAATCTGGCTCAAACAGGTTTTACAGGGGCCTCTATCCTGGAGACACAGGGGAAAGTAATCAAATTATCCAGGGCTAGAGGCAGACTCCATTGAGCACATGGTTGCAAAAAGACATAAAACACTTTAAAATACATAAAGTCCCCTTTTACACATAACACACAGACATTTCACATATCCCCAGATAGCTGGGATCTGAACGCACAAAACTACCGAATAGCGCTCAGATCCTATTCACACAGTTCAATTGCCATGGAGCTAAAGTCTTTCCCATAGTCTTTCATTATATGAATAGGCTCCATGGCATAGCTATCTGGGGGTATCACCGCTCACACAGGGCAAGTACCGAATGGCCCCACTGTGTTTAAAGGGCCAGAATGAGTGACATGCACTCTGTTAGGGCCGAATACGTTTTTTAAAAGGGCCCAATCTCCCAGGGCCATAGTCCAAAGGCAGCAGGCGGGCAACCAGGCTCCTCCAATGCAATGTGGCGAGATTGGTCTCATCACAATTATATTTGTAAAGCGCCAACAAAAGTAGGGCTTTACATTGGGTGGACTAACAAACATGTAATTGTATTCAGACAAGTTTGACACACAGAAACAAAGGGGCTGAGATATATATATACACACACACAGTTATGCTTGAAAGTTTGCATACCCTGGCAAAAATTGTGAAATATTGGCATTGATTTTGAAAATATGACTAATCATGCAAATAAAATTTATTGTATTGAAGGATAGTGATCATATGAAGCCATTTATTATCACATATGTGTTTGGCTCCTTTTTACATCATAATGATGACAGAAATCACCCAAATGGCCCTGATCAAAAGTTTACATACCCTTGAATTTTTGGCCTTGTTACAGACACACAAGGTGACACACACAGGATAAAATGGCAATTAAAGTTTACTTTCCCACACCTGTGGCTTTTAAAATTGCAATTTGTGTCTATGTATAAATAATTAGTGAGTTTGTTAGCTCTCACATGGATGTGCTGAGCAGGCTAGATACTGAGCAATGGGGAGCAGTACTGTTCAATGATTTATTAAGAAGTAGAACATTCAAGGATCTCTTGATACCAAGATAGATTTTAGTCACAACTGCCAGAAGAAAAGTTTGGGATGCATAGAAAAACCCACGGAGAAATACAGGCTGCTCTGTGGTTGCTTCAAGGAGCACAATACGACAATACTTATACAAAAATGAGCTGCATGGTCAAGTTTCCAGAAAGAAGCCTTTACTACACCAATGCCACAAAAAAGCTTGGTTACAATATGCTCGAGAACACCTTGACACATTATTTGGAAGCAGACTCTATTAAGTAGACTCTTTCAAGTAGGAGTTAGAAAACCAGGAGTTGATTGGAGTGGTTTATATACTGTGGAGAGTGGTTTGTATTTTATTTTTGTTTAATTGGTTCAGTCTGTAAAGTTTAAAAAATAAAATCTATATATTTTTTTTTTTTGGTGTTCTGGTTTTTCCCCCTCTTTTGTGCTGTTGCTGCTTGATTGATTGGGGGGAGCAGGGCCGGATTAAGAGCCCAGTGGGCCTGGTGCTGATAATTATGATGGGCCTAATTACAAAATCTTATTGACCAAAAACACTAAAACAGTCCTACCTCCTAAGCGTCATGTAACTGATGGAGATGATGCTGTAGGGAAACTCATAGGATGCAACTATGAGAAAACACATACCCTTTGCTAATCTCATGCTTTCATCTTTCAAGTAAACCCATACCCCCTAACAGCAGTGTCCAGTAAAGCAGGAAGTCTATGGATGCGGTAAAAGGGTGGGCTACTGACACAAATCACATAACCAGAACGGCCGAAAGGGCGAACATACACAAAAAGGGGGAATGTCTGTGTCCCTATGTCTCCCAGTCCCTTAGTGTTTGTGTCCTCATGTCTCCCAGTGTCCCCATGTCACTAGGGGACATTGAGAGACATTGGGACACTGGGAGACATGGGGACACAGATACTAGGGAACACTGGGAGATCTGGGAAATCCGAGACTCTTGGGGACACTGGGTGACAGACACGGGGAGACATGGGGCACTGAGACACTGTGATATATAGGGGACACTGGAGACTTGATAAAAACCTGGGTACAGGTCAAAATGTTGCGGTGTACAATAAACCTGCTTAAAGCTATCACAGTGAGTGCCTGAGATTTTTTTCTTTTATACTAGGGGACACAGAGACACTACGGGTACAGAGACACTACGGGTACAGAGACACTACGGGCACAGAGACACTACGGGCACAGAGACACTACGGGCACAGAGACACTACGGCCCTCCCCTCCCCCCCCCCCCCGGATTTTTCAGCTTGTGCTGCTATTTTTCGTTTTAGTGTGAGAATACAGTGCAATACCAGCGCTGGCCAGTAGGTGGCGCTGTGAATGGAGAAAGGCAGGAAGCTACAGCTTATCCCTGCCTCTCTCTCATGACTAAAACCGCAGGGGAGCAGCACAGAGGCAGCCTACAGAGCAGGTAAGTGAGGGATGGGGGGTGGGGGAGACCGCAAAGAGGAAGGTAAAGTAGAAGGAGCAGAAGGGTTCTGCAAGGGGCAGGAGGGGTCAGCAAGGAATATAAAGGGTAGCAAAAAGCAGGAAGGGGTCGAAAGGTTTTCAAGGAGCAGGAGGGTAAAGTAGAAGGAGCAGCAAGGAGCAGGAGGGGTCAGCAAGGGGCAGGAGGGGTCAGCAAAGAGCAGGAGGGGTCAGCAAGGAGTAGAAAGGGTCTGCAAGAGGCAGGAGGGGTCAGCAAGGAGTAGGAAGGGTCTGAAAGGAGCAAGAGGGGTCAGCAAGGAGTAGGAAGAGGCAGCAAAGAGTAGGAAGAGGCAGCAAGGAGTAGGAAGAGGGAGCAAGGAGTAGGAAGAGGGAGCAGGAAGGGTCTGCAAGGAGCAAAAAGGGTCTGCAAGGAGCAAAAAGGGTCTGCAAGGAGCAGGAAGGGGCAGCATGGAGTAGGAAGGGGCAGCATGGAGTAGGAAGGGGCATCAAGGAGCCGGAGGGGTCAGCAAGGAGTAGAAAGGGTCTGCAAGGGGCAGGAGGGGTCAGCAAGGAGTAGGAAGGGTCAGCAAGGAGAAAGAAGGGGTAGAAAGGAGTAGGAAGGGTCTGCAAGGAGCAGGAAGGGTCTGCAAGGAGCAGGAAGGGGCAGGAAGAATCAGAAGGAACAGAAAGGATCAAGAAGCTGGAAGGGGCAGAAAGAAGCAGGAAGGGTCTGCAAGAAGCAGGAAGGGCCATCAAGGAGCAGAAAGGGATCAGAAAGAGAAAGGAGCAGAAGGGCGCAAAATAAGCAGAAAGTAGCAGAAAGGTAAAGGAGCAGAAGGAGCCTCAGAAGACAAAGAAGACTGTGTCAAATGAAGGAGAAGAAAATGAGATTGGAGCACTTGATTCTGGACACCACATCATAAGGCGTTGGTACCTGGGCCTCGCAGGGAAACATTGGACCTTCTCATCTCCCCAGGTAAAAACAAACAATATCAGTGTTAATGTGTTCACTTTTATTTACTGAGTGTCAGGAAACACAGAGGGCCGCTGGGTAGGGGTGCCGCTGATTGCGGCTCTAAGCCAATCAGTAGCTCCCCATTCATAAAAACGTAAAACCTTTTTATGAATCGGGAACTAGCGATTGGCTTAGAGTGTCAGCTGACTACTCTAGCCAATCAGCGGCACCCATGCCCAACGTCAATCTGCACTTCCTGACACTCTGTTTCAGAAGTCGAATACCACTGAGCGACCTGGAGATCTGGAGCTGAAGGACGCCTTTGGGGGTAAACCATTTGAGAGCGGTTTCACCCCTTCAAAGAAAGAGCACCCAGGGGCCTCCTTGCATCACAGCATTTTCATTTAGATAAAGTTGTTATGGTGACAAGAATGTTCCTGTAATTTGATGAAAGCAACACTATAGTGTCAGGAATACAAACATATATTCCTGACACCATAGTTGTGAAAACGCTATTCATCCTTGCTTTATGTGAAAATGACTATGCTCCTTCCCTTTCATGACACTGTCAAAAAGGGGCCAAGCATGGATGTCATTACAATTATGCCCCCCCCCCCCAATCGGAAAAATTCCTGCGGTCCCCATGTTCCCCAGTGTCCCAATGTCTCAGCGTCCCCATGTCTCGGAGTTGCTGTCTGGACTGAGCTGCTCCCCCGCGGATCAGTGAGTAGAGGGAGGCAGGGAGGGAGATGCCGTAACTTCTTATCACTGCCTCTCTCCACACAAACAGAGACCCCTACTGGCCGGCACTGGTATTGCAGAATAATCTATGTTTATACTGAGACAGACATTTGTATTGCCAGTATTACTGCATTACCGGCTAGGCAGCCTCAAATACCTGAGAAATACTTATGAGAAATACCTGGCAACCCTAAGAAATACATTAGAAATACCTGGCAACCCTAAGAGTAGTGTGTAAAAAAAAAAAGGAAAAAAATTGGGCCTATTCCATGGGCCTGGGCCTGGGCCTGGAGCTGCAGCTCCATCAGCCCCTATGTTAATCCGGCCCTGGGGGGGAGTGTTCATTAATTGCACCTGTGTGGGATTTGTATCCCTATAAAGGCACACCCCTAACTCACTGAGCTTGCTCACATTATTTGGAAGCAGACTCTATTAAGTAGACTCTTTCAAGTAGGAGTTAGAAAACCAGGAGTTGCTTGGAGTGGTTTGTATACTGTGGAGAGTGGTTTGTATTTTATTTTTGTTTAATTGGTTCAGTCTGTAAAGTTTAAAAAATGGTTGTGTACGAGTGGCTTCTCTGGAAGCTCAGATTGGAGATCTCGAGAAGCAAATCGCAACTTTGAGGGAGATTGACAATCTTGAGAGGAGTCTGCTGCTGACTGAGCAGAGTTTAGTGGGGACAGGTAGTGGAGAGGGAGGAGATATGACAGATGGGGAACAGGCATGTAGCTGGGTGACAGTGGGGCGAGGAAGCAGGGGGGGAGGGAAGAGGAAAGGGCTAGCTAGTCCTGATTTGGTGCAACCTAGCAGATTTGCCCGTTTGAGGGAAGATGTTGGGAGCATCAGCTCAGGAGTAGCTGTATTAGAGGAAGCTGTTACTTCTAACAGCCGAGCTAACAGCCCCCCTAGTACGGGTGGGAATCAAAATGTAAGGAAGGCAAGACAGGTTGTGGTGGTAGGGGACTCTATCATTAGGAGAGCAGATAGGGCAATCTGCCGCTCTGATCGGCTCAACCGGACAGTTTGCTGTCTCCCGGGTGCTCGGGTCCGGCATGTTGCTGATAGAGTGGATGGATTATTGGGAGGGGCTGGGGATGACCCAGCGGTCATGGTCCATGTTGGTACCAATGAGAAAGTAAGAGGAAGATGGAAGGTCCTAAAGAATGATTTCAGGGAATTAGGTAGCAAACTTAAGAAAAGGACCTCCAAGGTGGTATTCTCTGAGATATTACCTGTGCCACGCGCTACAGTGGAAAGGCAGCGGGAGATTAGAGAGGTTAATGCGTGGCTGAAGTCTTGGTGCAGGAAGGAGGGTTTGGGTTTTTTAGAGCACTGGGCCGACTTTGCGATTGGGTACAACCTTTATAGTAGTGATGGATTGCACCTAAACGGGAGAGGGTCTGCAGTGCTGGGGGATAGGATGGCTAGAAGGTTGGAGGAGATTTTAAACTAGTAGTAGGGGGGGAGGTTCATAGCAATTTACAAAATGGAGATAGGACAGAAAGGAGATGGGCTTTAGCACAGTATAAGGAGGGTGGAGACGGGGGGAGGGGCAAGCTCAGAACAGAGAAGCTATGTAATGTTGATAATTCACAAAATATACAAGTGATGCATGATATTAAATGTATGCTTACTAATGCAAGGAGCCTAAATAACACAATGGGGGAACAAGAGGCATTAGCATACACTAAACAATATGATATAATAGGCATAACTGAAACATGGTGGGATGCGACACATGACTGGGCAGTTAACTTAAATGGGTACATGTTATTTAGGAAGGATAGGCAAAACAAGAAGGGTGGTGGGGTATGTTTGTATGTCAACCATGATTTAAAGCCAAATCTTAAGCAAATGGAATGCGATGAGGAAAATGTGGAGGCTTTATGGGTAAATATCTGCTTGGGGGGAAATAAGGGAAACCAACTATTGGTTGGGATATGTTATAAACCACCTAATGTTAATATTGACGAGGAACAACAGCTGTTTGAGCAAATTGAGAAAGCTGCAAATCTGGGTAACACTTTAATTATTGGAGATTTTAATTACCCAGACATAAATTGGGACAGAGGGACTAGTAGCTCAGCAAAGGGAATTAATTTTTTAAACTTGTTAAATGACACCTTCATGTCACAACTAGTACAAGCACCAACTAGAATGGACGCTTGTCTGGACCTGGTTTTAACAAACAACATTGATTTTTTTGACCAACATTCAAGTAGGTGAGTCCTTTGAAATAAACTCAAAAAAACAAAAGCACATGGGGTATACTAAAACATATAATTTTAAAAAGGCCAATTTCAATAAGTTAAGGGAAGATTTACAATATATTGACTGGCATAAACTCTTTAGTGAAAAGAACACTGAGGATAAATGGATCATCTTCCAACAAATATTAGAAAGGTACATTTCTCAGTATGTACCATTGGGAAATAAATATAAAAGAAACAAATTAAAACCAATGTGGCTTACTAGCAAAGTAAAACCAGAGATTAAAAATAAGAAAAGGGCATTTAAATCGGACAAATCAGATGCATCTTATAAAAGATATAAGGAAGGAAATAATGCGTGCAAAAAGGCAATTAGACTTGCTAAACTTCAAAATGAAAAAATGATAGCTAAAGAGAGCAAAACCAACCCTAAAGCATTTTTTAATTACATAAATTCTAAAAAACCCAAAAATGAAAGTGTAGCTACACTAAAAACTGAAACGGGGGTGTTAGTCACTGAAGACCAGGAAAAGGCAGGAATTTTAAATAACTATTTCTCCTCTGTATATATTAAGGAACAACCCATGGCAATAGATGTGCAAATGATTGCTACTAAAAACTTGCAGAATAATTGTAATTGGTTAACTCAAGACAAGGTGCTGCAGCAACTAAAGAAAGTTAATATAAACAAAGCTCCAGGGCCTGACGGTATCCATCCACGTGTACTTAAAGGAACTAAGTGTAGAAATAAGTGAACCTCTGTTTTTAATCTTTCAAGATTCTTTTCTTTCAGGAAGTGTTCCGGAGGATTGGAGGAAGGCAGATGTGGTTCCTATATTCAAAAAGGGTTCAAAATCCTTGCCTGGAAATTATAGATCTGTGAGCTTAACTTCTGTGGCTGGTAAAATATTTGAAAGGTTATTAAGGGATTATATTCAAGAATTCCTTGAGAAGAACATGGTTATCAGCAAAAATCAGCACGGTTTTATGAAGCACAGGTCGTGTCAAACTAACTTGATTGCGTTCTACGAAGAAGTAAGTAGAAGTATAGATCAGGGTGTTGCAGTGGATGTGATCTATTTGGACTTTGCCAAGGCATTTGATACAGTTCCACACAGAAGATTAGTGTTCAAACTCAAGGAAATCGGTCTAGATAAAAATGCTTGTTCTTGGGTAGAACATTGGCTTAAAAACAGAGTACAAAGAGTTGTCGTTAATGGTAAATTTTCAAGCTGGACAGAGGTGGCAAGTGGTGTCCCTCAGGGGTCTGTTCTGGGACCCCTTCTATTTAACATGTTTATAAATGATCTTGAAGACAGCATTGAAAGTCATGTTTCAGTGTTTGCAGATGACACAAAACTTTGTAAAATAATACAATGTGAGCAAGATATTACTTTGCTGCAGAGGGATTTAGATAGACTGGAGGACTGGGCACTCAAATGGCAGATGAAATTTAACCCCTTAATGACACAACTTCTGGAATAAAAGGGAATCATGACGGAATATTTCCGTCATTTGTCCTTAAGGGGTTAATGTTGAAAAATGCAAAGTTATGCACTTCGGCGTAAAGAATACACAAGCAACGCATACCCTTAATGGAAGCGAATTAGGGATAACAACACACGAAAAGGACTTGGGAATTGTTATAGACAACAAACTATGCAACAATGTGCAATATCAATCAGCAGTGGCCAAGGCCAGTAGGGTATTGTCATGCATGAAAAAGGGCATTCATTCTCGGGACAAGAATATCATTTTGCCTCTTTATAAATCACTGGTAAGACCACACATTGAATATGCTGTGCAATTTTGGGCACCTGTTCTAAAGAAGGATATTATGGCACTAGAAAAAGTGCAGAGGCGGGCTACAAAATTAATAAAAGGAATGGAACATATCAGCTATGAAGAAAGGTTAACAAATTTAAACCTATTTAGTTTAGAAAAACGTCGCCTGAGAGGGGATATGATAACATTATACAAATATATTCGAGGCCAATACAAACCATTGTCTGGAAATCTATTCACAAACCGGACTTTACATAGGACACGAGGTCATGCGTTTAGACTAGAAGAAAGATTTCGTCTAAGGCAAAGGAAAGGTTTTTTTTTTACTGTAAGAACAATCAGGATGTGGAATTCTCTGCCTGAGGAAGTGGTTTTATCAGAGTCCATGCAGATGTTCAAACAGCTACTAGATGCATACTTGCAAAAACTGAATATTCAAGGATATAATCTTTCAATGTAGGGTAATAACTGCTTGATCCAAGGATAAATCTGACTGCCATTCTGGGGTCAAGAAGGAATTTTTTTCGTAGCTTGTTGCAAAATTGGAAGTGCTTCAAACTGGGTTTTTTTTTGCCTTCTTTTGGATCAACAGCAAAAAACATATGTGAGGAAGGCTGAACTTGATGGACGCAAGTCTCTTTTCAGCTATGTAACTATGTAACTATGACATGCCTCACAGCTTCTGGCACACTGATTTTGTGTGACAAGACCAAATAGAGCTATATGGTAACAACCATGAGCGCTATGTTTGGAAAGGAGTCAACAAGGCCTATAGAAAAATAATACCATCCCCACTGTGAAGCATGGTGGTGGCTCACTGATGTTTTGGGGATGTGTGAGCTCTAAAGGCAAAGGGAATCTTTTGAAAATTGATGGCAAGATGAATGCAGCATGTTATCAGAATAAAGGTCAGACAATTTTGATTCTTATGCACATAGACAGCTCATAAGATTCTCTTAGACTTCCTAGCATGGCAATGACCCTAAGCACAAGGCCAAATTAACCCTCTAATTGTTACAGCAGAAATCAGTGAAGGTTCAGAGTATGCAGATTTTGAACAGGGGTAATTTCATTTTTTCATGCAGGTTTTTTTTTATGATTGTGCCATTCTATTATTACCTACAGTCGAATATGAATCCCATAAGGAATAAAAGAAATGTGTTTTGCCAGCTTACTATAACGATAACAGTTTTCCACGTCATTTTCATCATAGATTTAATTTAACCCCTTGGAATGGAGTGGTAATAAGAATTAGTGAAAAAATATATTTTGATACAAGTGCGCCATCTCCTGGTTGTTAGAGATAACTGACCAGTAGGATGAGTTAGCACCCTTTATATTAGTGTACACCCATCTGATTCCATTGGTCACTTTACAAAGATGACGTGAAAAATAGAAATAAGAGAATTCCAAAAGTAATAACACAGAAGAGACACGGAGACAGTCATGAAAAAACATACACCCTTGGACATGAAGAAAGACTCTTGGAAATACTTACTCTAACACACTACTTTGCCATATGTAATTCTTGGGACTCTGAATTTCTTTGATAGCTAGACCAAATCTCAACTGAAATCTTTGCAGAACTGGTCTAGCTTTGCAATTCTCATACCAACTTCTCTAACTTTAAATGCTCTTACCTCATCTTCATACACCTATTGGATTAACTCCAGCCACAAAACTCCAACAAGAGAACCTAATCCAGAAATTGTTAATTATTTAATGTTTACTAAAAACAGAAATATACCTGAATGATGCTGATCAGATTTTAAAACTTTAGCATATAGTTCAAGATTTCTGGATTTGCCAAGTTTAGCATATCAAGCTATTATCTAGAGATATTACATTTATCCTTGATACATCAGGGGTAAATTAATATTGTATCAGATACTAGAGATTGCAATGAGTTGTAATTAGTAGTTAAATAACTGCAATAAAGTGATTGTATGGCTTAGGATTTGCATATGGTTATTGGATGGTAAAGAATAGTTAGGTTGACTATTTGTGTGAGATTAAACATTCTATATTTTGTTTGCAATGGTTGAGGTGTTTATTCTGTGAATATTAGCCAGCTGTGAAAGTAACTGTGATCTTATCTAAACTAACTGCTAGTATCAGTTAATGGCTATATTCTGTATTCTGGGTGTTATTTTCTGAGCTCTAAAATATTCCTTAGTATTCTGTAATCTCTTTTATTTGTGCTGATTATTTCACTATATGTGCTGGATAAAGTTACTAATAGCCTATTGATTCTTTATGTGTACTGAAAATATTTAATAACACGTGCTAAGTATACTGAACCCTGCTGGTGGATAATTTCTTTTCATACTAACACTCCCAACACTGGAAATAAAGTGTTCAAGAAATAATCTTTGTTGTGGTTATTGTTGCCATAAGTTTTGTCATATTTTATACCGATTGTTATACCAAATATTTATTGATTGTCATGTATGTTACATATTAATCAATTGTCAAATAAATTATGTGTTTAGGTTGTGTTTAATGTGTGAAAAATAATTCTCTAAGAAAATGTGCTATAGAGTCTATAAGAATCCAAAGAGTGATTGATTTACCGGTCACAGGCAAACATAATACATATTTATAGAGATGTCCCGAACGGTTCGCTGGCGAATAGTTCCTGGCGAACATAGCTTGTTCGTGTTTGCCACGGATGGCGAACATATGCGATGTTCGGTCCGCCCCCTATTCATCATCATTGAGTAAACTTTGACCCTGTACCTCACAGTCAGCAGACACATTCCAGCCAATCAGCAGCAGACCCTCCCTCCCAGACCCTCCCACCTCCTGGACAGCATCCATTTTAGATTCATTCGGAAGCTGTGTTATATTTGAGCATGCTAGGCTGAACGTGCATATATCATGGCTAGTTGCACTGAGGGTATGAGTATATAGCAGTACATTGTTGTGAAAGATGGCTGTCATGTTTAGGGTATAGCTTGCACGTTATCAACTGTTTATTTATATCAGCAGCTCCACCACTAGTTATAAATCAAGTGTGAGTCGCCCCATGAGATGAGACTAGTGAATAACATAATACACGAACGGTTAAGGTAAAGGCATGTAAGGAACTACGACAATAAACTCTTTAGGAGGTGAAATAATGACATGTTTAAACGCTTGCTACTTTACGATTAGTCAATGTGCAGAGAGCAGTTCATGTGATCAAAGGGATGGTGTGGAGGATCGGCTATAGTGGGACATGCTTGGCAGGCTGCTGTTTACTGCTTGTGCTCATCCGATCACTTCTGGGTGCCAGGTGCAGACCCTGGGAGTCCCTGATACCTGGAACAACAAAGGCAAGTCTCTGGCTGAGTGCCGGGTTCGGGGCTTAAGGTGGTGGAAGCTTGTTTTGTCGGGTGGTCGGATCTGTTCCGGTGGTGCTTCACGTCCGGTGCAGGATTGTGGTGGCTTAAGGTGGAGGCGAGTTCTTGACGTGGGGCAGGCTCTGCATTTCTGTTTGTGCCTCCGGTCCCGTCTTCGACGCCTTTTGCGTTGGTGGATTTTAATGGGGACTGCTTCGCATCGCTTAGCTGTGGTGGAGCTTGTTGGGGCTGTGGTGGAGCTTGTTGGGGCTTCCTGCTTGTTATTTGCTTCCAAAATTGATTAAAGAGTCTGTCCAGCTTAGACTCAATATCCTGCCATGCTTTGCTGGTACCAGGAGGACATGCAGCTCCCACCATATTGGGAGAGTCGCAGATGAGTATGTCAGCCTGGGCGGCTGTGCTTTGTGCGTCCATTAGTTCCAGACAGCCTCTCAGGGGTGGACAGGGATAACCCCCACCGGTCCGAGGGGGGGGGGGGGTGTAATGGAGCTCCTGCCGGGAAGTAGCTTCTCCTGGGCATCCCAGGATCGGGAGAACGGCTGCCTCTCCCGCCCAGTGAGAACCAGGCCACACTTGCCACGCGGAGGTAAGCAAGACTCTGTCGAGTTGCTGACCACTATTAAGCATGTCGGGTCGGTCAGGAAGGAGCAACATTGCTGGGTCATCCCCTTCTGGGGTGAAATTTGCTTGTTGATAGCTGCTTAAAGTGAGATATTGAGGGAGCTCACACGAAGTGAGTCTTTCCTCCATGACAGCTAGGCCCAGCCACCCAGAAGCTGCATTCTTAGTGAAAGGAGGGACAGTGTAGCTGCTGCTGATTTAATAGGGAAATTGATAGCTAGGCTAGTGTATTCAGTGTCAACTACAGTCCTGAAGGATCTGTGCTGTAAGGACAGCACCCCAAAAAGCCCTTTTTAGTGCTAGAACATCAGTCTGCTTTTTTTTTCTGTGTAATCTAATTGCAGTTGCCTGCCTGCGTGTGTGTCAGGCTCACAGTGTATACTGTGCCCACTTGCCCAGTGCCACCACTCATATCTGGTGTCACAATAGCTTGCATTTAAAAAAAAAAGAAAAAACTTTTTTGACTGTAATATAATAGCAGTCAGTTTCCTTCACACATGTGCATTTCAGGGCCTGCCAGGGCACAGTGTCACACCAGTGCAACTCATATCTGGTGTAACAGTAGTGTACATAAAAAAAAAAATAGAAATTTGACTGTAATAGATGGAATAGCAGTTAGTTGTCTGCAAGCGTGTGTGTCAGGCCTACAGCGTCTACTCTGCCAACTTCTGCCAGTGCGCAGTGCCACTCATATCTGTTGTCACAGTAGCTTGCACGCACCACTAATCTAAAAAAAATGACAGACAGAGGCAGGCCACCCCGCAGGGGCCGTCGTGGTCGTGGTGCTGTGATTCCCTTTGGCCCTAGAATAATGCCCAGTGTTCAGAGGCCACGTACCCTGAACTCAAAAAGTTCTGAGGACATAGTTGATTGGCTAACACAGGACACCCAATCTTCTACAGCTTCCGCTCGGAACCTTGACGCACCATCCTCCTCCAGCTTAGCTTCGGGCACCTCTCAAGTTACCACTCGCCGCCTGCCGCCACCACCAACACTGGCACCACAGCCGCTTCACTTGATCTGTCAGAGGAGTTATTTACACATCAGTTGGAAGAAATGAGTGATGCGCAACCATTATTGCCAGAGGATGTAGATAACAGGGATATGTCTCAGTCAGGCAGCATTACACACATAGACATATGGTGTGATGATGATGATGTTGTACCCGCTGCTGCTTCCTTTGCTGAGTTGTCAGATACAAGTGAAGCGGTTGATGATGATGATGCGTTCGTGGATGCCACGTGGGTGCCCGCTAGAAGAGAAGAAGAACAGGGGGAAAGTTCAGATGGGGAGACAGAGAGGAGGAGGAGACGAGTTGGAAACAGGGGGAGGTCGTCACACGGAGCTAGTGGCACAGTCAGACAGCATGCATCGGCACCCGGGGTCAGCAAGACAGCACGCCAATCAACACATGCTGTTGCCACCACCAGAATGCCGTCATTGCAGAGCTCAGCTTTTTTTGTGTGTCTGCCTCTGACAACAGCAATGCCATTTGCAACCTGTGCCAAAAGAACCTGAGTCGTGGGAAGTCCAACACCCACCTTGGTACAACTGCTTTTCGAAGGCACATGATCGCACATCACAAACACCTATGGGATCAACACATGAGTACAAGCAGTACACAAACTCAAAGCCGCCATCCTCCTCCTGGTCCAGCATCTTCAGCCATGTCAACCACTGCTGTCCTCCTTGCCCCCTCTCAACCATTCGCCACTCCGTCTCTCGCCTTGAGCAGTTCCTGCTCATCTGCCCACAGTCAGGTGTCTGTCAAGGACATGTTTGAGCGTAAGAAGCCAATGTCACAAAGTCACCCCCTTGCCCGGCATCTGACAGCTGACTTGTCTGAACTCTTAGCCCACCAGCTTTTACCATACAAGCTGGTGGAGTCTGAGTCGTTCCAAAAATTTGTAGCTATTGGGACACCGCAGTGGAAGGTACCCGGCCGAAATTTCTTTGCACAAAAGGCAATCCCCAACCTGTACTCGATTGTGCAAAAGAAAGTAATGGCATGTCTGGCACACAGTGTTGGGGCAAGGGTCCATCTGACCACTGATACCTGGTCTGCAAAGCCTTCAATGACATCAGTGAGGACAAGGAATGGGACATGGCTAGCTTGGTATCCAACCTTGTGCAAATGGGGAGTTTGCGGTTGTGCAAATGGACTGTTTGCAGTTGGTTGCGGTGCGTTAAACGGGGAGTTTGGTCTGTCACTGTGAAGCGGGTGTAACCCTTACACTACCTGATCGATAAAACATCATACCTGATGTTTTAAAGCACGTTATTCCAAACAATTTAGGAATGTTAGGTGATTTATGCCCTTTATGGATTAAAACCAGACTCTGCATTAACTATGTAATTTTCCATGGAAGTTTTGCCATGGATCCCCCTCCGGCATGCCACAGTCCATGTGTTAGTCCCCTTGAAACAACTTTTCCATCACTATTGTGCCAGAAAGAGTCCCTGTGGGTTTTAAAATGCGCCTGCCTATTGAAGTCTATGGCGGTTCGCCCGTTCGAGAAACATTTGCGGAAATTCGCGTTCGCCGTTTGCGAACAGAAAATGTTATGTTCGCGAGATCTCTACATATTTATGCTGTAATATTTTTGCAGCAACAACAATGTTTTTAGCCAGACATTGGAGAAGTATCTTTATTCCATCACTGACTAAAATCAAAACTCTAATAAACTTTCCGAGAGAGGCAGATAAACTTTTTTTCGATAAAGAAGAAGATTAGATACATACAATAAAATTTGGGATCCCTGGATTCAATATCAGAACTTATCACCCTGTGAATTGACTTAACCTCATGAAATGCTACTCATTTAAAGCTCTGTTGGTTACTTTTATTTGTGCCAATCAACTTTTATACACTCTACAATAATTATTTTGATTTTTACCTGGCATTTTTATCGTTGTGAACTCCAAGAAATCCTTGGTGGGGATCAAACAACCAACGCGTATACTAGTGGGCACTTTTTCTGCCCCACCCTTGTGAGTACCATTTTATATATATTTTAACACCATTGTTTTATTCAAAAAAGCACTATCGGTTGTCTCTATTTTATTCTCTTTGAGTGTTGAACATACCTTTGAAGCAAGACACCTGCACCATATCCCATAAGCGGGGATTGTTCCGCTGTACGCTGTCCATACTAGAGCTAGCTATAGCTCTTACTCATGTGAGTATATTACCGTCTTCCTTTTATCTTACTTTACTGGATATATTGCACTATTTTGTTCTATCTTTTATCTTTATATATTATTGGATCATTTCGGGGAAGACCTACGTGAACACTATCCCTGACCAAGCATGTTACAGACCATTTGATCTAAAGAAAGAACTGTCAAGTTAAGACTTTTTTTGAGATATATTATTGCTATCCTATTATATTTATTTAGTGTGGCGCAGCCTCTTTTCTGTATTTTCTCTTCTGCCCCTGATGTGCCTGCTTGGCTGAAGTGGTGATCTCAACCAATCACAATGCTTTCACATAGGAAAGAATGGGATTGACTGAGACTATTATGGAGGCAGATTAGGGGCAGAGCAGAGCCAGCACAAGCCAAACATAGCCCTGGCCAATGACCATCTCCTCATAGCAATGCATCTCTGTGAGGAAAATTCAGTGACTCCATTCAGAGAATGGAGACACAGAGTGGCAGTGCTGCACAGTGTCCCTTTAATGTGTTATCCAGATGTGCAGCTTGTGCAGTTTGCTTGAACAGCTGTGCTTCCTCATCAATATTAACATTAGGTGGTTTAACCCCTTCAGGACCACTGACGGTTCAGGACCATCATCGGAAATATCCACTTGAGGACCGATGACAGTCCTGAACCGTCATAACGCCGGCATTGCTCCCGGTCTGGGGGGACTGCCTGACAGCCCAGGCAGCTCCCCTCAGCAAATCGATATAATATATGTCTATATATCTTATATAAATACAATGTTATACATATATTAATATAAAAATACACTTATAATTAAATTACACACGTATATTTATTATAAATAATAACTATATATATATATTGCATATATATATATATATATATATATATTCTTATAAAATATAAATACGTAAATAAAAATAAATAAAACAATGTAAAAATAATAAAAAAGTATAAAAAATTGAGTACATATATGTAATTTTATTCTAACTGTATTTTGATATTGTAATACATACATATATATATATATATAATATATTAAAATCTACTTAGAATGAAATTATATATATATGTGTATACATAAATAAATAAAAATAATACAGAATATATATTCATAAATACAATTTATAAATAATTTCTTAAATATACATGTAGACTTCAAATATGTATGTATGTATGTATATATATATATATATATATATATATATATATATATATATATATATATATATATATATATATATATATATATATATATATACACATATACATATACATACACACACAAGGTCAGGAGGGCTGCACTCACCTAAACATGCATTTATTCATCGATTTATTACAGGGTGCTACTGAGACCAAAATACAAAGTATACAGATCAGTGCACTCGCTTATTAACTAAACAGTGATTTCAAATCGTAAAAAGTACTACTTAAAAACACCTCACCTAGGTAAAAAATAATAATGGGGGTTTGGTTACATTATATGATCATACATTGCATAAGCCTGCCAACTGCATCAAAGTACCCCATTCTTGGCAGTTCCTACTCTAGCAGCCTAATGCTTGCTCTTATGAGATTAATCCACTTACTTGGGAAATGCTTCCTTACTGGGACTCTCTGCAAGTCAAGGCTAAAGAGGATCCTGGAATGAGACACCTGTGGCAGGGAGGAGTGCAAAACCCAGGGGTTGGCCGAGACCCCTATAATTATAAACAAGGTCAGGAGGGCTGCACTCACCTAAACATGCATTTATTTTGTATACTTTGTATTTTGGTCTCAGTAGCACCCTGTAATAAATCCATGAATAAATGCATGTTTAGGTGAGTGCAGCCCTCCTGACCTTGTTTATAATTATAGGGGTCTAGGCCAACCCCTGGGTTTTGCACCCCTCCCTGTCCCCTCATTCCAGGATCCTATTTAGCCTTGACTTGCAGAGAGTCCCAGTAAGGAAGCATTTCCCAAGTAAGTGGATTAATCTCATAAGAGCAAGCATTAGGCTGCTAGAGTAGGAACTGCCAAGAATGGGGTACTTTGATGCAGTTGGCAGGCTTATGCAATGTATGATCATATAATGTAACCAAACCCCCATTATTATTTTTTACCTAGGTGAGGTGTTTTTAAGTAGTACTTTTTACGATTTGAAATCACTGTTTAGTTAATAAGCGAGTGCACTGATCTGTATACTTTTTATTTATATATATATATATATATATATATATATATATATATATATATATATATATATATATATATAAATTCTACATGCATATTTATGTGATATTTTTACATAATTAAGTACTTTTATTAATTGCAATTTGAGGGACCTGCCTGACAACCCAGGACTGAAAGTCCAGAGAATTTAATTTGCTAGCACTGTATTTAACCTTGTAACTTTCTATGACACCCTAAAACCTGTTCATGGCGGGTACTGTTTTACTCTGGAAACTTTGCTGAACACATATTATTGTTTCAAAACAGTAAAACATATTACAGAAAGTGAAGTTTTTTGCATTTTTCACACACAAACGGCACTTTCACTGATGATGTAATTTTTGTGATATGTTTTACTGCTTTGAAACACTAATATTTGTATTCAGCAAAGTCTCCTGAGTATAACAGTATCTCCCATGTACAGGTATTATAGTGTTTTTGAAAGTTACAGGTTTAAATATAAAGGTCACATTTTTTTACATGGAAATATGCCAGGTTGGTTATGTTTTTTTAGAGCGTATGGTAGCCAAGAAATGAGAATTACCCCCATGATGGCTTACCATTTGCAAAAGAAGACAACCCAAGGTATTGCAAATGGGGTATGTTCAGTGTTTTTAAGTAGCCACTTAGTCACAAACACTGGCCAAAGTTGGCTTTCATAATGGTTTTTGCATTTTTAACACACAAATAAATATAAATGCTAACTTTGGCCAGTGTTTGTGACTAAGTGGCTAATAGAAAATATTAGACATGCCCCATATTGAACAGTGTTACAATGTCACTATTTTTCAAGTAAAGAAAAATGTTTTTTTTAATTTTTCACCATATTTTATTCATTTTTTTTTAAAGTAAATTATCTAACATGATACAAATAACAGTATGTAAAGAAAGCCCTTCTTGTCCTGAAAAAAACCATATATAATTTGTGTGGGAACAGTAAATGAGAGAGAAGAAAAGTATAGGTAAACACAAATATCACCAAAGTGTTGAAACAGCTCTGGTCCTTAACGTACAACATGACCAAAACAGGTAGTTATTAGTGATTTATTATGTCGTGTTAAAAAAAGAGAGACCGTAAAGAAATATAAAAATATATCAATATATAACAAACTACAACTCACTTTTCTAAAGTTCCTGATCTTTGTTAAACAGGTAAAAAAAAAAAAAAAAAAAGAAGTAGAATAGAATGTGATACACATTATATATACATTGCGATGCCAATAAAATTAAAAACCTTAGGTTATTCCAAGAATTGCAAAAATGAACCAATGTCAAAATAAAATGCAGCAGAGGCATAATACTAGCCCCATGCATTACTAAAGAAAATTGGATGACCTTTAACTCCCCACAATAAAGATTGTAAGCAAAAACTCAACTCCAGCAAAATTCAATTTAACTGCAAACTTTTTTTTTAATCATTTTGCAGACATCAGAACATTTTTGATAGATCAAGTGACACTGATTTCATTTGTCTAAGAAGATAAATCATCTGTATTGAACTTGTCTCTGTTCAAATGACAGTTCCCGTGCTTGATTTAATTTGCATTTCTTTCTACCATTTTCCTGAATATACAGTGTTAGGACACATGATATTTGAAGGTTAGATTTAGCATTCAGTTTTTATCTTTTAGAGCCATTCCCTTATTTTTTGCTTTATTTATTCTGACTTTTTATGACATTAAAGAGTGAAATATATTTAAATAAATAATATTGCTGTTTGATAATTTGAATCTATACAAAATAAAGCATTTAGTCTATTTCAATTAAAAGTGATCTTTATTTCATATAGATTACAAATAATTGGAAAATATATTCTCTTAAGTCTACCAGATGTCACATGAATGCACATAAAGTTATTCTTTAAGAGTAAAGGAACGATTAGCTTTCCAGTGGAGAAACTGGTTTCTCTGCCAGAGAGGACCATTACATGGCCACATACAACTTAATTTTGCATTGCAATGTACTATTAATACAATGTATAAAAGTTGTTGGTTGTGAAACGCTTACTATGCACATAAAACAGGATAGAAGGATTTTAGATTACATTCTTCAATAATGTGACTTATTTCTTATTATATGTCTCTTCTTCACTGAAGACGCAAATATTTTTTTAGCAACATCATATCTTGTTATTGATACTAAAAGTAATAATAATGAAAAACAGTGGTTTCCCTCAATACACACTCTATAAACCAACAAAATGAACAAGAAAAGGCCAGGTGCTTAGTAGAAGAGTTTAAGATGAAGGCTTTTCAATATATAATAATCTGAAGCACAATTGCACTTGATATACATGAATATATGTGTGTGTATGTATATATATATATATATATATATGGTTCAGATTGTATTTCCCCCTTAATGCTCAGTTCACATAGGGAAGCTGGAATATTTTCAGCACAGTAAGCAATTCATTCCAGACAAGCACTGAGTAGATGTTTACATTGCTACATTGGTGTGGGGTGTGCCAGGAAATAATTATTTGCTTTTCAGGAAGGCACCCATTATGAGGTGGACTAACAAGGGGCATGACCTGTTTAAACCTGGCATTACTGTGCCTCAAATTTTCTGTCATGTCCTTAAATGGAATAAGAACAGACAATAGCTGCTCTTTTTTTGTCCAGGCAATTCCAAAGGAGTGGGGTAGCAACAATGCACTGCTTGACATAAAACATAAAAAAATAAATTAGAAACATGTAGAGGATATATAATGAAGCAACAACAAATACAAATATACATAATATCCATAAACCTAACAATAATAATGCAAACCAAATGTAATATATTTGCTAAAAAAAAAAGTATCACCTTTTTTGGCTTTAACAGAAATTAAAAGAAAATTCCATTTTAATTATTGCAAGAAAAAAATAAATATTGTAGCCAGTTTTACAGAATCCCACTTGCTAAATTTTTACAGAAATTTTCATAAAAAAATAGCATTTGCAGTACAGGTGCAAAATCCACGTGAAACAGGATGAAGGGTTCCCACTCATTCATATGTGTCATAATTAATTATATGTGTTAAAATAATTATTATTTGAGCGCCAAATTAAAGGTACTTGGCATACAATGTCAAACTCATAATTTTGAAGATGTGAAAAACAGTACATTTAAAATGTGTCTTTAATTATAATTTGAGTTTAAAAAAAACAAAACACTGTAATGATGTAGATTTACCAGAATTTGAGAACAATACATTGTTTTCACATAATTCCAATTGTCTTAAAACCAATAAGAAGACAACATGGCTTATTCACCAAATGACCAAGTAATCCCAAGAGAGTGAATTCAATCTGTGAAGCAAGTGGCAGTAGAAAAATAATGTTTCTTTCTTTTCTGTTCAAAGGAACACAAAGCAAGTAGAATATTTAACTGTAGTTTGGGGACTTTTTTATCCTACTGAAATCAGCTCTTTTGATGAAACTTATTTTCTGTCTTTTGTACTTTCGTGCTCTCCAAAGTGCAGTGCTATCATCTTGTTACCAAGGCAACAGTGACAGTTCTGTTTCTCAAGTGTATTGAACACACATACAAGTATTGTTTGTGGCATATTTTTGTTGAAATTGAAATGCAACTACCATAATTATACACAGATCTGATTAGGAAAAATAGAAAAAACTCATCACATCATTTTTCTATTTTTTTTATATAGATCTTAATTAAGTAGGGCCCATTTTCATGTAGTTTTAATTGTGCTGATTCTGATGCAAATGTGTTTTTGCATGTAGCTGCAACAATAACACTGAAGTGAAGTCCATTGACAAGTTCTCATAAATATTGCTGCTTATATCTTAAATAATTATACTATTCCTTTTTCAAACTTAGATGAAAAAAATGCTGAACAACGCAGTAATCACATTACTTACAAATGTCATACAATATAAAGTTTAACATATGTAAGAATTAAGCAAATTGACTTGACAGGAGGTACAGAGAAACAGAGAACTTGATGACCTCTGTTATATTAGCAATAGACTTGTGCACAGCAAAAAAATGTAATCCGAATCAATTAGTTTGTGTCGTCCGAAGAAAAAGTATTCATATAAACCAAAAGAGCATGAAAGTGGACCAAACAGTGGGCTGCAAAATATATTAAATATATAAATCTATATATATATAGAGTTAATAGAATGTTAAACAAAAGTCTGCACACCAGTAAAGCCATAAGACGTGCTTTTCCAACAGAAATAAAACATCTGCAGTGATGTTACTACCGCAAAGGATTCTGGGTGGGCATATGCAAATTAGTTTAACAAAGAATCACATTTTTGCCTCATTCCATTTTAACCCCTTAAGGACTGGACTGTTTTTGCGATGTTGTACATTTGCGACCAGGTCTCTTTTTACACTTTTGTGGTGTTTGTGTTTAGCTGTAATTTTCCGCTCTCTCATTTACTGTTCCCATACAAATTATATATATTTTTTTTAAGGACAAAAGGGGCTTTCTTTACATACCATTATTCATATAATCTCATGTAATTTAATTTACAAAAAATAAAAAAATATGATGAAAAATTGAAAAAAAATACATGTTTTTTTACTTTTACTTGAAAAATCTTTTACTCATCTACAAAAGCAAATGAAAAAAACTGCTAAATAGATTCAAACTTTTGTCCTGAGTTTAAAAATACCCAGTGTTTACTTGCTTTTTCGCTTTTTTTTTTTTGCAAGTTATAGGGCTATAGGTACAAGTAGGATATTGCGGTTTCAAAACATACATTTTTAAAATTTATCAATAGTGACATTGTAACACTATTATCTGTCAGAAATATCTGAATAACACCCCACATGTACATATATTTTTTTAAAGTAGACAACCCAGGGTATTCAATATGGGGTATGTCCAGTCTTTTTTAGTAGCCACTTAGTCGAAAACACTGGCCAAAGTTAGCATTCATATTTGTTAGTGTGTGAAAAATGTAAAAAACTAAATTGAACACTAATTTTGGACAGTGTTTGTGACTAAGTGGCTACTAAAAACGACTGGACATACCCCATTTGCAATACTTTAGTTTGTCTTCTTTTGCAAATGGTATGCCATCATGGGGGTAATTCTCATTCCTGGGCTACCATACGCTATGTAAAAATATTTGACCCATATATTTAACCCTGTAACTTTCAAAAACGCTATAAAACCTGTACATGTTGGTTACTGTTATACTCGGAAGACTTTGCTGAACACAAATATTAGTGTTTTAAAACAGGAAAACATATCACAACAATTATATCATCAGTAAAAGTGCAGTTTGTGTGTGAAAAATGCAAAAAAAGTCACTTTCACTGACAATATCATCGCTGTGATATGTTTTACTGTTTTGAATACTAATATTTGTGTTCAGCGAAGTCTCCTGAGTAAAACAGTACCTCCCATGTACCTCCCATGTACAGGTTTTAGGGTGTCATAGAAAGTTACAGGGTAAAATATAGTGCTAGCAAATTAAATTCTCTGGACTTTTAGCCTGGGTTGGCAGGCAGGTCCCTCAAATTGCAATCAATAAAATTACTTAATTATGAAAAATATTACATAAATACGCACTTAGAATTTAAATATATATGCATATTTATATATTTGAAGTCTACGTTTATATTTATATATTTATTTATGTAATTTTGTATATGGACATATGTATATTTCGTATTATTTTTATTTATTTATATATACATAGATATATATATATATATATATATATATATATATATATATATATATATATATACAATTTCATTCTAAGTGTATTTTGATATAAATATATATATATATATATATATATATATATATATTACTATCAAAATACAGTTAGAATAAAATTTCATACAGATATATATTTTTATTTTTTTATTATTATTTTTACATGTTTTTATTTTATTTAAATTACTTATTATTTGTATTTTATAATAACATTTATATACAATATATATAGTTATTATATATATATATACGTGTGTAATTTAATTGTACGTGTATTTTTTATATTAATATAAAAATACACTTAGTATGACATTATATATGTGATATATAGACATATATTATATAGATATAATATATGTCTATAGGTGTCAATCCATATCTGCCAAGTGACACCTAATCCCACGCTGTGTAAAATGACAAAGAGCACTCTGATTGGCTTAAACCAGCCAATCAGAGTGTTCTTAGCCTAATTGCAGGGCGTGGCAAGGCTTTATAAGCCTTCCCTCACCCTGCAGAGCTCAGTCTGCGAGGAGCCCTCCATGGGTGAAGATGGATTATTTTTTTTTTGCGCTCGTTTTTTTTTTTTTTTTTTTTAATTGCGTCGGTTCTTATGGCTTTTTATTTGGCCTTTTTTGGGGCTGAAAAAAGAAGATTTTAGAAGAAAGAAGACGCCAAATGGTAAGTTGAATTTTTCTTTACAGGTTAATTATTTTATTCCCCCTTCACTATTTTTTAGGGTGAGGGGGGTAGGTAGGGGGTAACTTTTTTGGGGGTGGGGGGTGGTGACTAGAGGCTTGGGGAACCCTAGTCACCTTTGATTGGGGGGAATTTTTATTTAGTGGTGGGTGGGGGCTGGGGGGGCAGTAGGTCCCCCCTTATTGTTTTTTTTAGGGCCCCCACCCACCTCTCAGGGGTCCCCACCCCTGAGCGGTGGGTGGGGGCACTAAAATAAACAATAAGGGGGAGGGCAGTAGGTCTCCCCCTCATTATTTTTATGGCCCCCACCCACTGCACAGGGGTGGGGGCCGGGGGGAGGACAGTAGGTCCCCTCCTCATTATTTTTATGGCCCCCACCCACCGCGCAGGGGTGGGGGGAGGACAGCAGGTCCTCCCTCATTGTGATTTATGGCCCCCACCCACCGTGCAGGGGCGGGGGCCGGTGGGAGGACAGTAGGTCCCCCCTTATTATTTTTATGGCCCCCACCCACCACACAGGGGTGGGGCGGGGAGAGGACAGTAGGTCCTCCCCCCATTGTGATTTATGGCCCCCACCAATCGCGCAGGGTTGGGGGCCGGGTGAAGGACAGTAGGTCCCCCCCTCATTATTTTTATGGCCCCCACCCACCACGCAGGGGTGGGGGCAGAGGGAGGACAGTAGGTCCCCCCAAGTGTGTATCAGGGTCCCTGAGGACAGGTGTCAATCCATATCTGCCAAGTGACCCCATGTAGGGGGAACAGTCCCTATTCTGCTGTGTCAGTGTGTATCAGGGATCCTTAGGATAGGTGTCAATCCATATCTGCCAAGTGACCCTATATAGGGGGAACAGTCCCTATTCTGCTCTATGTCAGTGTGTATCAGGGATCCTTAGAATAGGTGTCAATCCATATCTGCCAAGTGACCCTATGTAGGGGGAACAGTCCCTATTCTGCTCTGTGTCAGTGTGTATCAGGGATCCTTAGGATAGGTGTCAATCCATATCTGCCAAGTGACCCTATGTAGGAGGAACAGTCCCTATTCTGCTCTGTGTCAGTGTGTATCAGGTATCCTTAGGATAGGTGTCAATCCATATCTGCCAAATGACCCTATGTAGTAGAAACAGTCACTATTCTGCTCTGTGTCAGTGTCTGGAGGGAGTATCTGCAGTAACGCAGGGTGTCTGGAGGGAGTATCTGCAGTAACGCAGGGTGTCTGGAGGGAGTATCTGCAGTAACGCAGGGTGTCTGGAGGGAGTATCTGCAGTAACACAGGGTGTCTGGAGGGAGTATCTGCAGTAACACAGTGTCTGGAGGGAGTATCTGCAGTAACACAGGGTGTCTGGAGGGAGTATCTGCAGTAACACAGGGTGTCTGGAGGGAGTATCTGCAGTAACACAGGGTGTCTGGAGGGAGTATCTGCAGTAACACAGAGTGTCTGGGGGGAGTATCTGCTTGTAACATGTATATGCACTTAAAAAAAAAAAAAGTAATAAATAAAAAAAAATGGTTGCAGCATCCGAATGAATCTAAAATGGATGCTGTCCAGTAGGTGGAAGGGTCTGCTAGGGAGGGTGTGCTGCTGATTGGCTGGAATGTGTCTGCTGACTGTGAGGTACAGGGTCAAAGTTTACTCAATGATAAAGAATAGGGGGCGGACCGAACATTGCATGTGTTCGCCCGCGGTGGCGAATGCGAACATGCTATGTTCACCGGGAACTATTCGCCAGCGAATCACTAGTCCTGAACTGTCCTCGGTCCTGAAGAGGTTAAACATGGATTCCTTTGAGTATTTGTTTGCTATATTTAACAGATTTGAAACACAGCTTAGGAAAAGATGATAGCCAGTGAACCACTCATGGACAGCTGTATCATTGTTAATGCAAATTGTCAACATGAAGTTGGTTATTGGTTTGCTTATTGAGGCTTGGTAGCGCTTGGGAGGCAAAAAGGTTATAGTGGGGGAAAAAAATGATGGAAAACCCCTTCCACCTGAAATGTATGGATAGTCAATACAATGTTAAACAAAGGATTCTGGGTGGGCATATGCAAATTAGTTTAATAACGAATCACATTTTTGAGGCAAAAATTTTAAAAAATAAAATGTATATCTTGTAATACCTCTTTTATTGGACTAACAGAATTTTTTTTATGAAAACATTTTGGGTCCACCTCCCTTTCTCAAGTCTGAAGCATTTCTGAGCAAGATGACACATATAATTCAATTCAGCAACATGAGTGCAGAAAAGACACAGGTTTGATAGAAAATAGACAACATTCTTGCAGAGGGTTGTAAATATCTTTCTGAAGATCAGGGTGAGGGGGGAGAGGGAGAAAAAAAAGCAGACACTGCAGAAGATGGTACACTTTATATAAACACACACACACATATATATATATGTGCAAACACATAAACACATGAACACATATAAATACACACATATAAATACATGCACATGAACTCATATACACAAACATAAATGCACAATCAGAGCAGAGGATTGATGTCAACTCCCCTTAATATTCAGGTGGATCTTCAGGCCAGGATAATCCCCACCAGTCCAATGGTGGATGAGCTTGTGCCTTCAGTGGTGCCCTTGCCCGGCAGCACTCAGTGCTTCCTGAATCAGAAATTTATAAAGCTGGATCCCATCTGGTGGGGGGAGTGGAAATCGCTGCTAAAGGCAACTATGGAGTTAAAACATTCAATAATGGTTTATTCCTTTGAGGTAAGAGTGCCTTTGGGGCCTCCTGATACTATAACAACTTAATTTAGTTGAAGTTATTTGGTGCCTGGAGTGTCCCATTAACTTTAAAAAAAAAAAAAAAAACAACAACACACAAGTGACAAAACATTTTAAACACAATCTACATTTGCATCCACCATTGTGTGGGATCACGTTACATACACCATTTTGTAAAGAAAAGGAAAAAAAATCCTTTAAAAAGCTTATCAAAAAATATTAAATGAAAGCCTATGTCAAATGTAGACAAATGGTCCAAAAAAGATCAGATGGTGAGAGTCAATTTTTTGTTTATTCTTTAACCTTGTTACCAACTTGTCATTTACTTCCGCAGTGAAAGTCCAAAGAACTAGGATATCATCAATGCATCTATCCATAGATCAATAAATTGTATAAAGAACTTCATCTTGGGAGTGGAAACAAGGTTTTGTTCCCATGCAGCTAAATAAAAGTTAGCATAACTATGGTTGCATGCTGTCGCCATTACTGTGCACCTAGTTTGCAAATATCTGTCTCCTTTAACCTCTTAAGACCGGAGGGCGTACTATTATGTCCTTTTTAAAGCGGCTCTAAATGCCGCAGGGCGTAATAGTACGCCCTCCGTTTTTTTTTTACTTACCCGGTCACCGGCGATCCCACGCCGGCGATCGCGGTTGGGGGGACTCCCAGGGAGCCCCCCGCGGCAGATCTTCCTCCTCCGGTCCCCCCCGGCCATGTGAGAGTGAGGTCCTTGCGAGGACCTCACAATCACATGGCCGGGATAGCTGGCTGCAGCAATGCCAGCAGGGGGACTAACTGTAATGACAGTCCCCCTGCTGGCTGGAAATCAAATTAAAATAAATTAAATCAGTGTAAAAAAAATATTTATACTTAGATCATATATAGATCATATATATATTATATATATATGATCTAAGTATATATATACACATATAAACACATACACTGTCTAGGTGTATTTTAATATTAATATATATATATTAATATCAAATTACACGTAGACTGATACTGATTAAATATATATATATAATTATTGTTATATATATATATATATTTATATATAATATAAAAAAATATGTAAATACGTAAAAAATTAAATAAAAAATAATTAAAAATAAAATACTAAAAAATATATAGATGTGTTTTATTTAGTTCTAACTGTATTGTGATATTAATATATATATATATATATATATCTCAAAATACACGTAGAACGAAATAATAAATATATCTATATACATAAATATATACGTATATATCACTATATATATATATACCTATATATATATATACCTATATATAAATAAAAATATTTAAAAAAAAATTTATATATATATATATATATATATATATATACATATATATATACACACATATGTATATATATACATATATTAATTCTACACATATATTTATGTAATAATTTTACATAATTAGGTATCCTAATTAATTACAATTAGCGGGACCTGCCTGACAACCCATGCCGAAAGTATAGGGAATTTCATTTGCTAGCACTATATTTAACCCTATAACTTTCCAAGACACCATAAAACCTGTACATGGGGGTTACTGTTTTACTCGGGAGACTTCGTTGAATACAAATATTAGTGTTTCAAAACAGTAAAATTTATTACAACGATGATATCGCCAGTAAAAGTGAAGTTTTTTGCATTTTTCACGCACAAACAGCACTTACACGGACGATATTATTGCTGCAATACTTTTTACTGTTTTGAAACACAAATATTTGTGTTCAGCGAAGTCACCCGAGTACAACAGTACCCCTCATGTACAGGTTTTATGGTGTTTTCAAAAATTAGAGTGTCAAATATAAGGCTTGTGTTAAATTCTTTTTACATTAAAATTCGCCAGATTGCTTACGTTGCCTTTATGACCCTATGGAAGCCCAAGAATGAAAATTACCCCTATGATGGCATACTATTTGCAATAGTAGACAACCCAAGGTATTGCAAATGGGGTATGTCCAGTCTTTTTTAGTAGCCACTTAGTCACAAACACTGGACAAATTTGGCGTCTTTTGCATTTTTCACACACAAACAAATACTAACGCTAACTTTGGCCAGTGTTTGTGACCAAATGGCTACTAAAAAAGACTGGACATACCCCATTTGCAATACCTTGGGTCGTCTACTATTGCAAATGGTATGCCATTATGGATGTAAATTTATTTCCTGGGCTACTATACAGTCTCAAAGGCAACGTAACCAATCTGGCGAATTTCAATTTCAAATGTAACACGCTATATTTGACCCTGTAACTTCCCAAAACACCATAAAACCTGTACATAGGGGGTACTGTTTTACACGTGAGACTTTGCTGAATACAAATATGTGTATTTTATTGCAGTAAAAGCAAACAGTATTATGAAATTGACAGTTAAAATGTCATTAAGAGGTTAAACAAAAAATAATTATGAGAGAGAATAAACTTTAAAAGGCCTAGCATGAATTTGTTGCATACCTCAAAATATTGGCACTTTTGGGACAAGTAAAGTTTACAAGTTAATAAATCTTTGCTATGTAGAATATTGTTGTACAGAGAGACAATGTCCAATCCCGCCATCATAGTGTAAGGGGGTACTTGTATGTTTGTCAATGTTAGGGGTGCCGGCTGGGTATCTTTGACAAACAAAGGTGACGTTTCAACAAAAGAACACAGAAACCTGACTACATAAGTGCTGGCCTTCTCAGTTAAGCATTTCTTGCCCCCTGGAAGAGCCAACACTTGGCGGACTTTGCTAGCGGTGGTCAGGCATTTATATTAGGGATGATGATGCAGTTATTTCAGAACACCAAGCCACCACACTAATATTGATTATTAGACTAATAACTTTTCATGACATTCTTTTTTTCCTTTGTTTTTGTGTTGCTGGAAGTTAGTGGGATTAGGGCTTTGTTTCTAGTTTTTAGTTCCGATTTATGTTCTGGGAACTTGGGAGGTATGGAGCAGTAGACTTTTTTAAGGGGTGCCCTCGAAGGCACGTCACAGCCCAGCTTTGGGACCAGTCAATAGTCCTCCCTGCCTGCCTTCCCTCATTCACCTGTTACCTGCCATTTGCAGAGAGGTTCACACATTTACTTATTTATTTTTGTCTCCCTTTCACCTCCCTCCACCCTGTATTCTAAGCAACTTTTATGCTCAGGCTCCTGTATGTAAACAAGTTACCACTTATCAGGATTTTTAATTTCTGTGGGAGTTTTCCCACATTTGTTGGGATTTTAGTCAACTTAATAAAAGTTATATTTTAATTTTACTTTATTTATGGATTGCTCTCCTTCCTTTAGAGGGCAGACTTGTGAGGGCTATATTATCTTTACCTCTGAGTCCCCCTTGGTTCTTTTTTTTTTTTTATTTATCTTTGTTCATAGGGGTTACCCCCCACCTTTAGGAATAACCTGACATATCTTCCTTGCTTTCATCTCTTATAATCGTTTATTGCCAGACACTATTGTTCTGCCTGGAGGTGACTTTCCATCTTTATGAATCTTCATTATATACAACAAAGTTGCTAGCCTTAATGAGAGGATTAATCCAAGTTCATCTTTAGTGAAAATATCAATCAGCAATAATTAAAAACAAATATCAACAGGACAATTTTATCTAAGTTTAACATATCAATTCTTGTCATTTAAAATTTACTTGCACATATCTACTTAGTTGGACCTGATTATTAAAATAGTGTATCTCTCTTTGTCAGAGGGCTTGAGAATAACATTGTGTGCCCTTCAAAGTACATCAAAAGGTTGGCATTGAGCATTATTTAAGTTTGAACATGGTCTCCCTACATTTCTACTATGTTTTACAATTTATCTCTCATCATCCTGATAAATATGTCCCTTGTTGTGTTACCAAAATCAGGTATGGTGAACGTAAAATTTCAAAATCAGTGTAAAAACACTGTCGTGTCCATGAAGTAAAGAGAAAAGGTTGTTGTAAAGTTTGTAACCATTTATGTTAAAACCTAATTTTCTAGTAGTTAATTTCTCCTGTTTTGCAAAGTAGAAATGTAATAGTTGACGTGGTGAAGGGAGGAGTTTGAACAAATGTTAAACCTTCATTTAACAATGAAATGATGATTTTATTGTCATGAAAATTGTCTAGCTTCTGACTCTCAGTTTGGTCTGGGCTGTTTTTTAACTCTTTTTTTTTTAAAACTAACCATTGACACTGATATAGTTTTATTGTCAGTGTATTGGTGTTGGAATGGAGTGAGTGAATCTATCACTCTGTTTCTATATGCCTCTAGCAGTAATCAGTTGAATAATCACTGCAGCTAAAAAAGAGACAAAAAACATAAGTACCTGTACAAAGATTTTCCTACTCTGTTATACTAAAGTTACTTTGATTTTGTAGGTTTCAATACAAGCTCACAAGGAACAGCTAGTTGGTTGCCTGTTCTAACACTGATATAAATGACAAGTGTTTTTAAAGATCTGTCTGACATTTTCAAGGAGAGGCCGTGGAAGATAGTATAATAAATAAAATAAAAATTCCCTTATATTATTTATATACTTTTGTTGCTATGCAGACATTAAACTTACATTGATGTAATCCACCAATGTCTACCATGTCTAAACAGTTTACAATAACTTTAGGGCTAGTAAAATTAGATGCCCATTTTCATTTTGTGGGACTTATGTAAGGCTCATATTTCCAATGTTGTTGTCAATAATTGTGTAGATTATAGCTGACAACTGTTTTAGGTATGAAAAAAACAAACAAACATACATAATTGATAATAGTTCAGCAAGCTAAAATGTATTCTCTAAATTGCTAGTATGTGACAAAATACTTCCCAGAGTTATGTATGTGAGGCCTTATCAGTATTCAGCACACCAACAATGTATGAACACCGACTATGTGTTGTGCCTAGCTCATTTAAAAAACATGGTATTTAAAAAGAGAGTGAGTTTATCCAAATTTAAGAAAGATGCCTGCTGCTTACTGGAAAAGGCAACATTGTATCATATTACAGATGCTACACACATGCCTTGAAAAGTATTCTAAGTCAGAAAACAAACACAGAATATCTCTACTCTAATCTCCATAACGCAGAAATAAAAACATATGAAGAAATTCTTTACATTGAGAAAATGTGCACTGGAAATAACAAAAATAAAATTATAAAAAAGCAAGGTTAAAACAAGTACAGCAGAAAAAAAAAGTAGAGTTTACACGAGGAAGACAATGTATTCTTTGTAAGCCTTACATATTCTGTACCCACTCATCTTATAATGATGTACACATCCATGATATACCGCTAAAGGTAAGAATAAAAGTTTATGAATAAAAATGTTATTTATCCCTTTATAAACTCTAAAAAATGTAAGCCTGAAGCATAGCTTCAAGTAATATATGGAGACTGTAAATAATGAAGATTGATTGCAAAATGTCTAATGAAGGTATGATGATGAGGCTTGGGAATTTTCACACAAACTGATAATGCACGTGCTAAAATGGTAAGAGATAAGCAAGATAATTAATACTAAACAAACTATATGGTGGATTTACATATTTTTAAAACATAACAATAGTATTACAATTACATATGATGAGTAACATGTACCATTGATGAGTTAAATTAATAAATACTAAGGAAACCTTGTGACAAGGACAATGAGATAAAAGGTTGTTTGTAGAACTTTAAATAAAGATAAAAAAGTAAAAGAAGTTTGTTTTTTTTCAATGCAATTAATACAAAAAAAGTTGTTTGTAGTGCAATTAGTAAAGAAAAAAAAGGGACTGCACTTAAAAAAGAATCCCCTCCACAGAAACACCCCAATGGGTTTACTTAGAAAACAAGCACATTGAACCTTTGGCTACCTCCACACTACCATCCGAAAATGGTTTCACTTGCCCCGCAAGTTTAGCTACGTTTTCAAATGTGATAAATATAGACACTTTATCCTGTTCTACCATACATTTACCAAGAGCACTACCTCTAGCTGCACTCCCATATCAGTTGAGGATACATTGAGATCTTTCTCATTTTTAAATATGTCCTAGGCCCACTAACACTGCAGCGTCATGTTTTGAGATATGTAGAGAGGAATCTCTTAAATGATTGTAGGCTTGGTGTAGATTTAAAAGTGGCCAGGAGGTTATTCCATAATTGTGGTACTCTGTAGGAAATTAAGGATCGAGTCAATTTCTTTGTATTGAGGTAGACAAAATAAAGTGCTGGTACTGGATCGGAGGTTATAGGAGGTAGGAACAGCCGTGGAGTGCATTCTGCTCAGGTAGGGTGGGAGCTTCTCAGAAAAGCTCTTAAACACAAGGCTGGAAAGATGAGGGATGCGTCTAGATTCCTGCAATAGCCAGTTTAGTTCTTTTAACATGTCACAATGGTGGGTAATGCTATTACATTCTAGCACAAAGTGGTATGAGTTATACAAGGTAGTAAATGTATACGGATGTTGCAGGTGCATACACTAAATCCACATAATCACTTACTGTCATCAATCTGTTTCTTTACTGTGAGGATTAGGCAGCTTTTGTTCAGTACAGGGCACCTACTTTTGGATATAGGTTTGATGAGAGTTTACTAAATGTGGGGCATAAACATAGATTGGGGTCTAGCAACATACCTAAGAATTTGAAAGAGCATACTGTGGTCAGTATTTTATTTTGTTCTGATGCATAGATGGGAATTTTGTAATTTACATAATTTAGGTACAGCAGATATATTACTCATATCTTTAGCTCCATTCCAATTAAAAAGACAGGGTAGCTTTGGATATGGTTAACATCATTTGAACATGTTTGTATTGCTATGGTTTTATACCAGGTTGTAAACCTATCTCCATATGCTACCAACTTATCAATGATAAAATACTTTTTCCAGCTCTTGTGTTGCTCAAAATTAGGAATCAGATTTGAATTGCGCTATATATCCCACTCAATGGTCCCACTCTTCAGAAGGGGCAGCTCATTAAATCCACACACTTTGAACAGCATAGGAAATATATTTAGAAATAGTATATAGTATCTACAAGGCTCAATTAAATATTCCCAAATGCGTCTGCAATGTGTTGGCGCGGTGGAGCAAGTGAAGGCACAATGCTTCATACATGGTGGAGTTGTACCAGCATCCAACCCTTTCTGGCAACAGCTAGTCAACTAGTCAAATTTGACTCTGGAGTAGACCATTCCCCTAATCCACTGAGTGATCTACTTCTAGCTTTTCCCATTATATACCAATGAAACAATTTTTAACAACCAATCAACATGTAAAATGCAGCCTTATTTGGTGAAAGCATACTGGAGAATCTAGACTGAAGTTGCAATGTTATATACATATCTATCAACGAATAGGAAGACTATATTCTAAACATAAACAAAACAATTTCAAGTGACATTGGTCAAATAGCTTTTCTTCAAAAAAATTGTGAATCATCCAGATTTTTTTCTAATATATGCTACATTTACTTGTGGTTTAATAGAATACTGTATTTCAGTTTCCTAATATGGCTAATTATTCTTACAAATATTTAGCAATAAAACCATGATTTAATGATCCTCTTGTGAAAGGAATTACTGATTTTGTTCTTGCCTTTTTACATCTAATTGGTGGATACTTTTTTAATTATAGTCAAGGCCCTTTTTATGCTGTCTAGAAAAAAGTAATTTTCTTTTCAAATTAAATGAGGACCTTTTAAGGAATGCGGTGGTAGACACAGATGTTAAATTTGATTTTATTTCTAATACTAAGATTTAAATTCTATGTTAATATGCATAAGTACAGTCTGGGGAGCCATAAAATACAGGAGTGTTTTCATTAGATGATGGCTCTGCACCTCTGGTAAGCAAGAAAGCCAATCCATCAAAGCTGCAGCAATGCTGCCTGTTCCGACCCAGATGAGAGAAATGGAAAGCAAAATAAAAACACATTTTGGAAAATGAAGCAAGCGATATGCAATTCAACAACGTGTTCTATTTTAATCTCAAAAATATTTTTATGTAAAAAATGTATCATAAAAAAATACTGATTTTATATATATATATATATATATATATATGTAACTTTTATAAAACAATTATTTCCTAATACAAATATTAATATCATTATTTAGTAAGCTGGAATGTTTAAGAAAGTGAACTTCAAATCTTAAGCTGAAATAGCTGTGCTGGAAGTAAGGTGGGTAAAATATTGTTTCCAATCTGGCTATTTTGGCTTACAGTTTGTTAGTCAATATCCTGCCTATGCATATATATATATATATATATATATATATATATATATATATATATATATATATATTACAGAGTATGCACAATGTCTATATTGGGTTTTTATTATAACAAAGAATAATTGACAGTATATATATATATATATATATATATATATAAATATATACACACACACACTACTCAAAAAAATAAAGGGAACACAAAAATAACACATCCTAGATCTGAATGAATTAAATATTCTTCTGAAATACTTTGTTCTTTACATAGTTGAATGTGCTGACAACAAAATCACACAAAAATTAAAAAAATGGAAACCAAATTTTTCAACCCATGGAGGTCTGGATTTGGAGTCACACTCAAAATTAAAGTGGAAAAACACACTACAGGCTGACAAAATGAGGCTCAGTAGTTTGTGTGGCCTCCACGTGCCTGTATGACCTCCCTACAACACCTGTGCATGCTCCTGATGAGGTGGCGGATGGTCTCCTGAGGGATCTCCTCCCAGATCTGGACTAAAGCATCTGCCAACTCCTGGACAGTCTGTGGTGCAACGTGACGTTGGTGGATGGAGTGAGACATGATGTTCCAGAGGTGCTCAATTGGATTCAGGTCTGGGGAACGGGCGGGCCAGTCCATAGCATCAATGCCTTTGTCTTGCAGGAACTGCTGACACACTCCAGCCACATGAGGTCTAGCATTGTCTTGCATTAGGAGGAACCCAGGGCCAACCGCACCAGCATATGGTCTAACAAGGGGTCTGAGGATCTTATCTCGGTACCTAATGACAGTCAGGCTACCTCTGGTGATCACATGGAGGGCTGTGCGGCCCCCCAAAGAAATGCCACCTCACACCATTACTGACCCACTGCCAAATCGGTCATGCTGGAGGATGTTGCAGGCAGCAGAACGTTCTCCACAGCGTCTCCAGACTCTGTCATGTCTGTCACATGTGCTCAGTGTGAACCTGCTTTTATCTGTGAAGAGCACAGGGCGTCAGTGGCGAATTTGCCAATCTTGGTGTTCTTTGGCAAATGCCAAACGTCTTGCACGGTGTTGGGCTGTAAGCACAACCCCTACCTGTGGACTTCGGGCCCTCATATCACCCTCATGGAGTCTGTTTCTAATCGTTTGAGCAGACACATGCACATTTGTGGCCGGCTGGAGGTCATTTTGCAGGGCTCTGGCAGTGCTCCTCCTGTTCCTCCCTGCACAAAGGTGGAGGTAGCGGTCCTGCTGCTGGGTTGTTGCCCTCCTACGGCCTCCTCCACGTCACCTTATGTACTGACCTATCTCTTGGTAGCGCATCCATGCTCTGCACACTACACTGACAGACACAGCAAACCTTCTTGCCACAGCTCGCATTGATGTGCCATCCTGGATAAGCTGAACTACCTGAGCCACTTGTGTGGGTTGTAGACTCCGTCTCATGCTACCACTAGAGTTAAAGCACCACCAGCATTCAAAAGTGACCAAAACATCAGCCAGGAAGCATAGGAGAAGTGGTCTGTGAGAAGTGGTCTGTGGTCAAACCTGCAGAACCAATCCTTTATTGGGGGTGTCTTGCTAATTGCATATAATTTCCACCTGTTGTTTATCCCATTTGCACAACAGCATGTGAAATTGATTGTCACTCAGTGTTGCTTCCTAAGTGGACAGTTTGATTTCACAGAAGTGTGATTGACTTGGAGTTACATTGTGTTGTTTAAGTGTTCCCTTTATTTTTTTGAGCAGTGTATGTTTAATAATATTTTTTATCTCAATATACTTATTCGTCTAATTCAGTTCCTTGTTCAACCTTTGTTTTTTATAGCTGCTACAAAACCATACAAAGGGTAGATGATACACTATTCTTCTTTTACCAGTAACTCATAGAATTATTAGAATTCTCTATAGAAGGCAAAGCACATTTACAAGAGTAAGCTTTGACGTTTTCAGAGGCATCTATAGTTTTCTTTTAGCTGACTCACTCTTTCTTCCCTAGTTACCAACAGCCTCTGCTTGAGCCACAAATGCTCCACTCTGCTGTGTTGGAATGTAAGCATGTTTTTGTATTAATATGTGTGTGATTGTAAAGGTGTATACTGTTGTGTGTCTTTATGTACTGTTGCCATTTGAATGCATGCAGGCACACCCCTACATTCAAAGTCAAACACTTGTGTGTAGTCTTGGCATTTGAATCCTGAGATGTATAAACACACTGACAATCATGCAAATGCACAGACACATGCTAACACATTCATATACACAGACAGACACACATAAACAAACTGACATACATGCAGATATACAGATATACAGAATGACACATCCAGATACACAGAATGACACTCATACAGATTCAAACACTGACACTTATTCAAATGCACAGATACAAACACTGACACACATGCAGATACATAGACACACAGATACAAACACTGACACACAGATAAACATACAGACACACAGATAAACATACAGACACACAGATAAACATACAGACACACAGATAAACATACAGACACACAGATACACATACAAACAGATACACAAACACACAGACAGATACACAATCACACAGACACACATACACAGACATACAGACACACAGATAGATACACATACATGTATCCAGACAGGTAGATACAGAAACACACATACATACACACACCCAGTTACATAGACATGCATACAGACACATGCAGATACACAAATACATAGATAGATACACAGGCACATAGATACAAACACTGACATACAGATACAAAGACACACATACAGGCACACAGATACAAATACACAGATAGACTTACAGACAGACAGATACACAAACACAAATACTGACACACAGACACACAGATGCAGACATGCAAAATGTAAAATGTTTAGCTACTTTCCTGTTCCCTATCTTTTGGTTGCAGGAGGTTGTCTTCTCTGGGGTCCAGTTGGCTGTCTGAGGCAATTGGGAGTCAGAGGCTCTCCTAATAAAGGAGGTTTAAACATTAGATCTCTCTTTGCAGCAAATATTTAGGAAGACTATGTAAGTCCCATGCTTGGAAGTGTGACTAGGACTGCATAAACAAAGTGATTTATCTCCTAAATGCCAGAGAACTGAACAGTGAGATCATGATCTATGTATAGGTATAGACCTATACATTTCTCTTTATTTATCAATTTAACTACTAATTTATGGACAGGGTGGAGAAAAGTCTGAACTGATTAGGTAGTTGCAAATTGTAGACCAAAATATCAGAGCTGTTTGGCCAGTCTGATCTTACTTTTTTAAATCCTGATAAAATTCCCAATTGTTCTTAGTTTAGAGATTAAAACTATTGAGTTTTGAAAAATGTATATCAATCATTGACTTTAATATTTTCTCAACCTCTGTAATCACAGCATGGCTATTTACCCTTGAAAAATATTTTTATTTAGTTTTTTTCACCATATTCCACTGTTTACTGAATAAACCCTTGTAACTGCATGCCACTGCATGCCATAATGAGACATATATTATATTAAATATATGTTGTTTTTAATGTTATTTACTAGTGCTATTTGAAATCCAGTATACCTACAAATGTGTGGTCAGCAGGGATTGATTTTGAGTAAAATGAGTTGCTTCAAAAGATCTATGAAACATTCAGAGGATATCTGTACTCCAGTGGGGATGATGAGGAGTCATTTAATCTATGCAGTTTGACAGATACTTCGATGCTTCAACCAGGGGCAGGTAATATGATCCTATTAGTTCAATCTGTTCCAAATGACTTTTTTTCCATGACTGCCACCAACTGCACTACTTTGCAAACTTTAATATTTGATATGTCAGTCAAACCATTGGTCATTATATGCCAGGCACATAATTTTCATAAAGTGTGACAATGAACACAAGCCACATTTAGATGAGTATGTTGCAATTATGTGATATTCTAGACCACATAGTAAGCATCTGAGTAATCAAATTATGTATTAAATATTGACCAAGTTATTCTCCTTTTTAATCTTTTTAAAATTACTACTGCACAAATGCAAACCAAGTTTTAATACATCAGCTTTAGCTCTAAATTTTTTCTAATCTCTTAATCCTTTAAAGAAATATGCAATTTTCCTTTCATTGTTTTAAATAGTTAATAGCTAGGAAAATCAATTTGTTTCCTAATACTTTCACATAAATATTGAAGAACACATTTAATTAGAATAACTATTTCATTATTTGCAATTAGATTTAAAATATAAGTGATGTGCAAGTTAGAAATGTTTAAAAATTATATTATGCTTGCTTCTCACCTTATATTGATCTCAAATTTTTTGAGTGTTTCCAGGGTGACCGCTCTTCTATTTCTTGGCTAATTCCTTACTATTTTTAAAGTTTCCTAATTGTATTACTTTCATATCTGGAGATTCATGGAAATAGTCATGTATTGGTTTATAGGAATACTGTCTTCAAAAAGTTTTAATAGCATAACATTCCATCTCATTATATTTTAATTCATGTATATTGATTTTTTTTTTAAGAAACCACTTGCTTACCTATCAATGTTAATTCTGACATTGATGTATCTGTATATCTGCATCTTTGATTGGATTGTCAGTCATTTGACCCGGCAGTTTGTATTTTGTAATTTTGAAACACAACAGTTGTTGGGTCACCCACCTCCCAAAGGAGATGGATGCCTTCCTGGAGAACATGAAATTAATACCTGGAGGCACTCTACTGTAGCAGGAGTGGTCAGGAAGCATAAAGATCTATGCAATGCTTGTCTGAGTTAACAAATGGTGAACTGCCTTAAATGTATGCTGGCTTCCCTGTTTAATCCTAGGATTAAAGGGAAAATTGACAAAGATGTGCACATTGAACCTAACAGACGGTAGGAACAATGACAAGAATGGGATGAATGCTGAGACAACCCAAAGACATTTAGGGGTGTGATCAGGGGCAGGACTGTTCTGAGTAATTTTAGGTGACTTAATAACAATTTATACTACTATTTAGAACAAGAACAATGTATCTTACTTATACAGACTGATTCTAAACATATTGTTGTAGTATTGTAGTGTATTTATTGTAATAATGTAGTAGAGCTCTGTTATACAGTCTTACACAGTAGCAATATGGAACCCCTAGAAAAACAGGGCAATTAGGATAGAAAAGACAGAGGGTTTGAACCCGAAACAGGGACTGTCGCTCCTAAATAAGGACACTTGGGTGATATAGCTTAAATTCAGCATTTGATAGTGAAACACTGCATATGCAAATTTCAAGCACCTTGACCATTTCAAATTAATGGAATGGTCATGGTGCTTGGAGTAACCATTTAACACATTCATGGTATGCATGCATGAAGATTCCTCCAAATGGGTCTACTGAGCAATGTAGAGCTTTCAACAAAAAGCTAAAAGCAAGATTTATTTTTAAAGAAATTACAACTTTTTACTTTTGTATGCTTTATTCCCATTGTACACTGAAAAATACAGTAATATTTAAATAATGTAAACACATATGCATTTATATGAAATCTACATATGACATTCAAGATAAATATCATCAATGAGAACAGCACAATATACATTCTAACTACAACATATAGAGAAGAACAAACAATAGTTTCAGAACAGGACATTCACTGTGTCACTGTGTACAATTTTGCCTAGAAAAGCTATTCTGCATCCAAGAATCCATCTACTGAGATTAGTTCAGCTTCTGAAGTGCAAGGACTATATGAACTGGGAGCACATCCAGAACAAGTATTTGTTGATAACGGTGCTGTTGTAAATATCCATCTTGTATAAAAATGTATAAAAATGTACAATTTCATATGTAACAAGGTCAATTAAAGGAACACTACAAACATATTTTTAATGCTAGAGAGTTCCCTACCTCTGTAGGTGTGCACTCCATTTGCAGGGATTTAAAAGCAAAGAACAAATTGTGATAAGGTCTCTTTCAAAATTTACACCACCACTCCAATAATACCCCAATTACCTTATTACCTTATCTTCTTTGGTCAAGTTTTTAAAAGGTAAGCTTCACTTTACCATGCTCAATTTCAGGCATTGCTGGAGTTAATCAGTACAGGTTAACCCAGTGGTTCCCAACCAGTCCACACGAATTTCAAGATTACCCTGTCGTGTCTAAGGTTTTTTTTGTGTTTTTTTTTTTTTTTAAAACATCGTAGACCCAACTGGGTAATCCCTAAATCCTGGACTGCTAGGGGTGACTTGGGGACTGGTTTGGGAACCGCTGGGTTAACCTCTATGGGGCAAATTACTTTATAGGCCCTGGGGAGTGGGTATCTTCTAGACCCAGTTATGATTACCTTTTAATCCAATATCCATGGGGTAAAATATTGAGTATGGGCTACTCATCATGGTACCTTACATTTCTTTCTTATAATTTTTTTACATTTTCCGATGTGCCTTTTGTAACGGTTGTTGTTTTCATTATTTATTGTTAGTCGTACTTTAAAATAATAATATAAAAATCATTCTATGTGGTGATTTGTATCACTTATATTAGTTGCCTTGATATTGCAAGCAAGCAGTTATAAAATGCCAGGGTTAAGGTTGGAAAGGAGCCAGTAATTTGTAACCATTATTACCTACTGCTATTATTAACAGTTTACAACAGATATTTAGCGACAAGGTTCTAAATGAGTCGTTAGTTGGTTGATTCCAGTTAACCATCCAACATCATTTTATTTCATTTTTCCAGTTAATCTTCCTAGGACAACTGTATTTAACAAACACTCAACATTTAGGTGGTATTCCCCCTAAAAACATAAAGTGTAAGTGTGGCACTTTAATCAAGAGGGACTTATCTCTCACAAAATTGTGTTGTTTCAGATAGATGTACATAAAATAGAGAAAGAGATATATAGTGCATTATTGTAATATCTAAAGCAAGCATGTCAAACTCAAAGGCTAACATGGGCCAAATAAAAAAGTTTATGTGGGCCACAAAAAAAAAAAAAATTAAAACACGGGGAGGGAAGTTCTGATAGAGGTGGCTTAGAAAGCTTTTAGAGTCGAGGTGAGCTTGGTTCACTATGACTCTCAGGATCTTTACTCAAAATGTCCAGGGTTTAAATACAATTGGTAAAAGAAGTATAGCATTCAAAAATCTGTTTAGGGGCAAACCGGATGTTATATGTTTGCAAGAAACTCACTGGCAGACTAATAAAATTCCTCTTTTTGGTAATATATATTATTCTAATCCCTATAATGCCACTTACTCAAGAAGTAAGTTGAGAAGGGTTTCAATAATATTTAATAAATCATTAACAATAAAAGAGGATATTGTCATAGATGATAAAGAAGGACGATATCTGCTATGGGCAGGCCTGATTAATTCCCACAAATTTACAATATGTATGTCCCTAACAAAGGGCAAATTAATTTCACTCAGACATTGAAAGTAATGAAAACATTTTTTATAGGGACCTTAGTTGTCTATGGAGATTTTAACTTGCCTTTGGATCCATCTGTAGACAGAAACTTTTTGGGAGAGATAAAATTGGATCCTCATCTAATACAAAACTCTAAGAAGTTTAATAGGTTATTATTAAACTACAATCTTTTTGATACATGGAGAACTTTTCACCCGTTACAGAGGGATTACTAATTTTTTTAACATAGACTTAAAATGTATAGCAGATTGGATTATATCTTTGTAGATGGGCTGGGTATTTCAAAGATCAAATATTCAGAAATAGGAGTGATCACTTGGTCTGATCATGGTATGGTTGGAGTAAGTTTGGATATTGACCCTCCTGTTAAGAATAAGAGATCATGGAGGATGCATATAGAACTATTAAAAGATCAGTAAATACTTAAAAACCTAAAAAATGAAACAGCTGCATTATTTTTAAGAAATGATGGAACTGTAAATTCTAAAGCAATAGTATGGCTTTCCTATAAAGCCTACATAAGAGGGATAATGATAAAATGGCAGTCAGTTTTAAAGAAGCAGAGAGGTAAATCATTAAGAGACCTACATATAGAACTGGTGATATTGGACAGAGAAAATAAAAAATCTCCATCTGACTTAAAGATAAATAAAATACGAGAACTACAATTCAACAATTATTGGCGGATAAATCTTTATGGACTGCCCAACAAAGATCATATCACGGCCAAAATAGAGCAGGGAAATTGATGGCTGGTAAGTTGAAACAAAAACTAAATAATAATAGAATAGACAGGCTGTTATGTAATAAAAAAATGGTTGTTAAACCTGATGAAATTGCAGCATGTTTTGAGAAATATTATTGTGATCTTTATAATTTGAATTCCTCTAATATAGTTGATAGCAGGAAAAAAAAGGAGAATTGTGGAATTTTTAGATAAGATCCATCTCCCTAGGGTTTCTTACACAGAGTTGACAAAGTTAAATGAAGATATAACAGAACAGGAAGTTAAATGGACAATCTCTAAATTGAGATTTGGCTCAGCTCCTGGACCTAATGGCCTAGTTAATCAATTGTATTCGCTCTGTCAAGAGGAGATATCCAGCTATTTGTGTCAAACTTTAAACGAAATTAAGAACGCTGGCCGAGCACACCCAGAAATGCTAGAAGCGCAAATAATAACAATCCCCAAAACAAACAACTTAACCCCTGAATGTAGGGACTTTAGACCTATTTCTCTATTAAATGTGGATATTAAGATTTATGCTAAAATTTTAGCGGAAAGACTGAATAAACATATCCACAATTTGATAAATTCCGACCAAACAGGTTTTATTCAGGGGAGACAGGGCTCAGATAACGTTAGGAAACGTTTAAACTTAATTTTACTGGTTAAAAAAAAACAAAAAAAAAACTGCAGTTTTGTGGGACTGGATGCTGAAAAAGCATTTGACAGGGTAGATTGGGAGTTTATGTTCCACACCCTGTCAAAATATGGCTTAGGTGATTTTTCCTCTAAGGCGATAGCTGCCCTATATACATCTCCTTCTGCATGTGTAACGGGTCAAAATTTTCGGTCTGAAAGGTGTGTCATCTCAAATGGCACTAGGCAAGGTTGCCCATTGTCTCCTTTAATTTTTGCTCTGATTATTGAACCATTAGCGTGTGCGATAAGGGAATCTATTGATATAACAGGAATTGTTGTGAATCGAAAATCTCATGTAATCTCTCTTTACGCTGATGATGTAATAATAACAGTAGAAAATCCGGAAAAATCTCTATCAGCTCTTCAAAAGGTCATATTTGAATATAGTGAAATTTCTAATTATGAAATAAATGTAAGAAAATCGGAAGCGATGTGTCTCAACATGGCGCGGTCTGAGAATTTTTCTCAGCCAATTATATATCAGTTTAACTGGCAACATTCAATAACTCACTTAGGAATTAAACAGTTAACTTTCTACTAGTTTATTCTAATATAATGCAAGTACTATCTACATGGAAAAATCTCAAGATCTCATGGTCAGGTAGAATAGCAGCGACAAAAATTACTTTATTACCTAAGATCACCTATATCATGCGATGCATACCCTGGCACTGCCCCGTTTATTTGTTGAACAATCTTTTATTCTGATGTATTTATTCATCAGAATAAAAGAATGCGAATTAAGATACCAATATTGGTTAAAAAGTTTTCTGGCGGTGGGATCGCATACCCAGATATTAAGAAATATCAGGCAGCCTCCCTTCTGGCACATGCACTGAGATGGGAAGAAGAGGCACAAAATAATAATTGGATATCGACAGAAGCTTATTTTTTCAAAGAAATATATCTGAACTCAATTCTTTATCGTGATGACTTAACTAGTGGTTTAGTATATAGTAAAAACTCACCATTATGGCATATTCTCAAAGGCTGGCGGAATTTGAATCATAAATATTCTTTGATCCCATTTCCAAGCCCGATCACGCTATTTTATGGATTCAGGAGAAGATTCAATCTCCTTTGCTAGAGATACTACTAAAGGCGGGATGTAGATACTTAAGAGATCTGTATGTTGATAATAAATTCCTCCAATTTGATTATATTCAGTGTAATTTTAATATTTCAGCTAATATGTGGTTAGAATATAATAGGTTGAAATTGAGCATATGTTCATCAATTTACTGCCTAAAACAGTCTAGACAGTTGACTTCTTGTGAAAAAAATAATATGTTCAACAAATAGGAAGCATATGTTATCGAAATGCTTCAGCTTTTTGTGAGATGGAGATTTAAACATTAAACCTCTGAAGGTAAGAATTTGGGAGGAAGATTAAAATCAATCCTGGCCCATGGAGATATGGTTGGCTGATTTTGTCGCAACAGATAAATTAAACACGTCTCATATAGGGAATTATATTTTAAAATTGTGAATAGATGGTATACAACGCCGCTTAAACTATGGCAAATGAAGAAAGACAACATCTCTAAACTCTGTTGGAGAGGTTGTAACCAAGTAGGTTCAGCGTTATATATGTGGTGGTTTTGCCCTTATATACAAAAATATTGGAAGGAGGTACAAGATGGGGTGTCTTGTATCTCCGGTGAAAAGATTGTTTTAACCCCAGAATTGGCTCTGTTTCATTTCATACCCAGTTGCTGTACAAAATAACCAAAATCCCTCCTGCTTGGTACTCTTTCAATAGCGAAATGGTTGATTGCTGTAAATTTGAAAGCAGGGAGGTTGCCAAAGTGGTTAGATGTGGAAAGGATGATGCAGAGAAATAGAGCATTAGAAAGAGAGGATGGGCAATTAGGGGTTTATATAGCCCCGAATTATAGGTGGGCCATCTGGGATGACTATTGTTTAACCCTTGGACGAAATTCTTTATAATCTAGGCTACTCATCAGCCTACCTCCCCAGGGAATTTTGGAACTATGTATGTGTGATGTGTGTGCTTGTGGTTCATGGGTATTGAGGGTTTGTGACCCGGATATACCCCATCTTCCCGGGTTTATAATTTTTATAGCCTTTAGAATATTTATTCACTCTTATTTCATTTTTTTATGTTCTAGGGCTTTTCCTCTAAGATATGGTTGGGGATGATGTTTAATATGTGGAATTGGAGTATCCTCTAAATTCAGGATTACTGGGGGCTTGGTGAGGAAACTGGGCAGATGGGGGAAGGGTGCAGGTTATTATTTGTAATTTGGACTTATTATTATAATAAGATAATATGTATGGACAGTTTGACTGCTGTATATGCTGTTTTTATCTTTTTTGTGTAACCTGCTCAATACTCATACCAATGATGAGTGTAATGTATGTTAATGATTCTTTTTATGTACTTTGTGATAATATTAATAAAATATATATTTAAAAAAATAAAATAAAACATAGAAACGTAGGTTTATTTTGAAAACTACAGTATAGAAAACAGTTGCCTCCCTCCTCCCAGTACTCTAATACACTGCCCTCCCTCCCCCAATTTATTACTCTGCCCTCCCCTCAATTAAACACACTGCCCCCTCCCACCACTCTAATACACTGCCCCCCCACCACTCTAATACACTGCCCCACTCCCTCCCTTAATTTAATACACTGCCACCCTCCCTCCCCCAAATACATACACTGCCCCTTTTTACAAATTTAACACACAGGCCCCCTCCCTCCCCCAATTTAATACACTGCCCTCCCCCCATTTAAACATACTGCCCCCTCCCGCCACTCTAATACACTGCCCCCACCACTCTAATACACTGCCCCACTTCCTATATTAATTTAATACACTGCCACCCTCCCTCCCTCAAATTAATACACTGCCCCTCCTCACAAATTTAATACACTGAACCCCTCCCTTCTCTAACTTAATGCAGTGGCCCCTCCCTCAAATTAATACAATGCCCCCCTACCCAAGTTAACACACTGCACAGGAAGGTCCCCCAAGTCCCTCTTCCCCTACCTTAAGATGAGCCGCCCGTCCTGCCAGATACTCCTCTGGCACTGCGAGCAGGCGGGAAGGGAGAGTGACTGGCATGCAGGAGCACGCGAACGGCCATGGGAGGGAAAACAAGAATCAGACAGAAAATATCTTTCCTGTCTTGCGGCTGGTTGCAGCCACAACACAAAGTGGCCCCAGGGCAGGTGGGCCGCAAATATATCCAAGTTATATACATGGACCGCAAGTTTGACATGCTTGATCTAAAGGATTATAGAAGTGAGTGAATATTAACTCACAAAGATTACAGCCTTTTCAGGGTATTGGTTCTAAACTCAAGTATTTGTGTGCCTTGAGCTGGCATACACAACCTCTCTTCAATGGATCAAAGGATCAGTCACTCCCAATGGAATATGCAGAGAGAATAAAACAGAAAAAAAAAACTCTTTGGTCCAGTATTTGATCTAGTAAGTGAATACTAGTGATGTACCGAACTGTCCGCCGGCGAACAGTTCCCGGCGAACTTAGCGTGTTCGCGTTCGCCGCGGCGGGCGAACACATGCGCAGTTCGATCCGCCCCCTATTCATCATCATTGGGCAAACTTTGACCCTGTGCCTCTCGGTCAGCAGACACATTCCAGCCAATCAGCAGCACTCCCTCCCTTCCACACCCTCCAACCTCCCTCCCAGCATCCATTTTCGATTCATTCTGAAGCTGCATGCTTAGTGAGAGGAGGGAAAGTTTAGCTGCTGCTGATTAGATAGGGAAATTGATAGCTGGGCTAGGGTATTCAGTGTCCACTACAATCCTGAAGGACTCATCTGATCTCTGCTGTAAGGACAGCACCCCAAAAAGCCCTTTTTAGGGCTATAACATCAGGCTGCTTTTTTTTTTTCCCGTGTAATGTAATTGCAGGTGCCTGCCTGCCAGCTTCTGTGTGAGGTTCACATTGGATACTGTGCCCACTTGCCCAGTGCCACCACTCATATCTGTTTTAACAATAGGTTAAGCTTTACATTTAAAATAAATAATTTGTTTTCACTGTAATAGAAGAGCAGTTGCCTGCCTGCCAGCTTCTGTGTCAGGTTGGATGCCTTGCCCATTTGCACAGTCAGTGCCACCACTCATATCTGTTTTAACAATTGGTTAAGCTTTAGATTTTAAATAAATAATTTGTTTTCATTGTAATAGAAGAGCAGTTGCCTGCCTGCCAGCTTCTGTGTGAGGTTCACATTGGATACTGTGCCTACTTGCCCAGTGCCACCACTCATATCTGTTTTAACAATAGCTTAAGCTTTAGATTTTAAAGAAATCATTTTTTTTTCACTGTAATAGAAGAGCATGCCTTGCCCATTTGCACAGTCAGTGCCACCACTCATATCTGTTTTAACAATAGCTTAAGCTTTAGATTTTAAAGAAATCATTTTTTTTCACTGTAATAGAAGATCAGTTAGTTGTCTGCAAGCGTCTGGGTGTCAGGCCTACTTCAGCGTGTGCTCTGCAGACCTGTGCCAGCGTGCTTTGACAGTTGCCAATCATATCTGGTGTCTCTTTAGTGTGCTTTTACAAAGAAAAAAGGTTTCCAGTGTAAGCTAATAGCAGCCAGTCAGTGTCCTTCAAGCGGCTCTGTCAGGCCTTCCTTCAGCGTGTGCCCTGCACAACCCTGCCAGCGTACTTAGACAGTTGCCACTCATATCTGATGTCTCTATAGCGTGCTTTTACAACCAAAATTTAGTTTCCACTGTAATAGAAGAGCAGTTGCCTGCCTGCCAGCTTCTGTGTGAGGTTCACATTGGATACTGTGCCTACTTGCCCAGTGCCACCACTCATATCTGTTTTAACAATAGCTTAAGCATTAGATTTTAAAGAAATCATTTTTTTTCACTGTAATAGAAGAGCAGTTGCCTGCCTGCCAGCTTCTGTGTCAGGTTGGATGCCTTGCCCATTTGCACAGTCAGTGCCATCACTCATATCTGTTTTAACAATAGGTTAAGCTTTAGATTTTAAAGAAATCATTTTTTTTCACTGTAATAGAAGATCAGTTAGTTGTCTGCAAGCGTCTGGGTGTCAGGCCTACTTCAGCGTGTGCTCTGCAGACCTGTGCCAGCGTGCTTTGACAGTTGCCAATCATATCTGGTGTCTCTTTAGTGTGCTTTTACAAAGAAAAAAGGTTTCCAGTGTAAGCTAATAGCAGCCAGTCAGTGTCCTTCAAGCGGCTCTGTCAGTCCTTCCTTCAGCGTGTGCTCTGCAGAACTGTTCCAGTGCACATTGCCAATCATATCTGGTGTCTCTATAGCGTGCTTTTAAAACCAAAATTTATTTTTCACTGTTATAGATTGAATAGCAGTTACTTGTCTTCAAGCGGGTGTGTCAGTCCTTCCTTCAGCGTGTGCTCTGCAGAACTGTTCCAGTGCACATTGCCAATCATATCTGGTGTCTCTATAGCGTGCTTTTAAAACCAAAATTTATTTTTCACTGTTATAGATTGAATAGCAGTTACTTGTCTTCAAGCGGGTGTGTCAGGCCTACAGTGTGTGCTCTGCAGAACTGTTACAGTTCACATTGCCAATCATATCTGGTCTCACAGTAGCTTGCACGCATATTACCACTAATCCCGAAAAAAAGGACAGGCAGAGGCAGGCCACCCCGCAGGGGCCGTCGTGGTCGTGGTGCTGTGATTCCCTTTTGCCCTAGAATAATGCCCATTTTTCAGAAGCCACGTACCCTGAACTTGAAAAGTTCTGAGGACATAGTTGACTGGCTAACACAGGACACCCAATCTTGTACAGCCTCCGCTCGGAACCTTGACGCACCATCCTCCTCCAGCTTAGCTTCAGGCACCTCTCAAGATACAACTCACCCGCCTGCCGCCACCACCAAAACTAGCACCACAGCCGCTTTACTTGGTATGTCAGAGGAGTTATTCACACACCCGTTTGAAGAAATGAGTGATGCGCAACCATTATTGCTAGAGGATGTAGATAACAGGGATATGTCTCAGGCAGGCAGCATTAAACACATGGAGGTACGGTGTGATGATGATGATGTTGTACCCGCTGCTGCTTCCTTTTCTGAGTTGTCAGATACAAGCGAAGCGGTTGATGATGACGATGCATCCATGGATGTCACGTGGGTGCCCGCTCGGCAAGAAGAAGAACAGGGCGAAAGTTCAGATGGGGAGACAGAGAGGAGGAGGAGACGAGTTGGAAGCAGGGGGGGTCGTCGCAAGCAGCTAGTGGCACAGTCAGACAGCATGCATCGGCACCCGGGGTCAGCCCGACAGCACGCCAATCAACGCATGCTGTGTCCACCACCAGAATACCGTCATTGCAGTGTGGCATTTTTTTTGTGTGTCTGCCTCTGACAACAGCGATGCCATTTGCAACCTGTGCCAAAGGAAACTGAGTCGTGGGAGGTCCAACACCCACCTAGGTACAACTGCTTTGCGTAGGCACATGATCTCACATCACAAACGCCTATGGGATCAACACATGAGTACAAGAAGTACGCCTACTCTAAGCCGCCATCCTCCTCCTGGTCCAGCATCTTCAGCCACGTCAACCACTGCTGTCCTTCTTGCCCCCTCTCAACCATCCGCCACTCCGTCTCCCGCCTTGAGCAGTTCCCGCTCATCTGCCCACAGTCATGTGTCTGTCAAGGACATGTTTGAGCGTAAGAAGCCAATGTCACCAAGTCACCCCCTTGCCCAGCGTCTGACAGCTGGCTTGTCCGAACTATTAGCCCGCCAGCTTTTACCATACAATCTGGTTGAGTCTGAGGCGTTCAAAAAATTTGTAGCTATTGGGACACCGCAGTGGAAGGTACCCGGCCGGAATTTCTTTTCACAAAAGGCAATCCCCAACTTGTACTCGATTGTGCAAAAGGAAGTCATGGCATGTCTGGCACACAGTGTTGGGGCAAAGGTCCATCTGACCACTGATACCTGGTCTGCAAAGCATGGTCAGGGCAGGTATATCACCTACACTGCGCATTGGGTAAACCTGCTGACGGCTGACAAGCAAGGAATGCGTGGCATTGCAGAGGAGTTGGTGACACCGCCACGAATTGCAGGCAGTCCTGCTGCCACCTCCTCTACTCCTCCTACTCCATCCTCTTCCATAACCTCCTCGGCTGAGTCCTCTTGTGCCGCTGCTTCTTGCTCCACATCAGCGGCACCCCCCCAGCTCCCCAGGCACTATTCCACATCCCGGATACGGCAGTGTCACGCCGTCTTGGGTTTGACTTGCTTGAAAGCAGAGAGTCACACCGGACAAGCACTCCTGTCCGCCCTGAACGCACAGGTGGAAAAGTGGCTGACTCCGCAGCAACTGGATATCGGCAAAGTGGTGTGTGACAACGGAAAAAATTTGATAGCGGCATTGAAGTTGGGCAAGTTGACACATGTGCCGTGCATGGCACATGTGTGTAATCTGATCGTACAACGCTTTGTGCATAAGTACACAGGCTTACAGGACGTCCTGAAGCAGGCCAGGAAGGTGTGTGGCCATTTCAGGCATTCCTACACGGCCATGGCTCACTTTGCCGATATCCAGCGGCGAAACAACATGCCAGTGAGGCGCTTGATTTGCGACAGCCCTACACGTTGGAATTCAACACTCCTGATGTTCGACCGCCTGCTCCAACAAGAAAAAGCTGTTAATGAATATTTGTATGACCGGGGTGCTAGGACAGCCTCTGGGGAGCTGGGGATTTTTTTGCCACGTTACTGGACACTCATGCGCAATGCCTGTAGGCTCATGCGTCTTTTTTTTTTTTTTTTCAACGTATATTAAAATCTTTAGTATACAAATGTAAAAACATATCCCATGCTTTACCCATTTTACAGTACAACTGTACACATGCAACAGAAAAGAAATCACTGAAATTCAACAACACAAAGCTTACATGGGCTTTGAGGTGTTTGCCAAAATGCATGTATTTGTAGCCCAGATATAACAGTGGCTATAATTAACCTATGTAAACTTGTCACATCTGGCACACTTATACATTACTAAACACAGAATAGTAGTGAACTAAAAAACAAATAAAAAAATTCTGGTATTTGAAGAATATATTCAAATCATTCGTTTTTTGCCTACATTTTGTCATTCAGTTTTCAATTCAGTACAAATAGATGTTCAGTGAATAAACAGCTTAATATGGGGTTGTTGCTTGCTAAAAACCAGACAGTTATGCTTTCTTCAGAAAACAATCATTGAACATTTTAAACTCCCATAGAAAGTATGGCTTTCAACTTACTGAGACAAATTAAAATTTCAGCTTTGATGTTCAGCACATTACATGTATTTTTTTCAATATTTCGCTAAAACATAACAGTTAAAAAAAAAAAAAAAAAACGTAAATATAACAAAACTACAACATTTATGCAAAAGGTTGAGGTCCTGCAGTAAAATGTTGATCAGATAAGAAGTTAGGTGGTATTATTTGTGAAAGCGGGTAAGAGAAGAGATTGGCTGGGTCAATGGACAATGGATTTACTGCATGAGTAGGGGGCAACATACCATGCCAGCCAGGGTAGGCTGCTTCTGGATACAATGGAAAAGATGGATATGGGAGACCTGCTGGAACAGTATTTGGCACATGGAGAGGTGGCATAATATTAGCACCCTGACTCTCTCCTATAATTACAGAGAATTCTCCTGGGAACTGAAGGCCATTGCTCAAATTTTGGAGCATAGTCATGATCTCAGGCATGCCAACTTCCTCTCCTGTATCCTCAGAATTCTGATTCCACTGCTCAAAATTTGGGAAACCTGGAGGAGGGAGCCCTTGCTCGGCCATTTGTCTCTCCTCTCGTTCAACATCTGCTAATATGTCAGAGAAAATATCATCTGGGATATCCAAACCTTCTTTATGTTTCTTGGAAGATTTTTTGGGATAAGCTGTCCAGGAAGGATGGCTTGGAAGAAGCAAGATCAGAAGCAGAATAGGATGGTTGTCTTCCAAACCTGGACCTCCCAAAGGACGCAATCTTTGAGGGATGGGTTGGCCGGCAGGTAGAGGCACTAGGAACGCCTCCATGCCATGACGTCTGATGATTGCATATCTCAGCTTCCGATTAAGATAAGAATACAGCCGAGCATATGAAACTGCATCACTTGACGTTCTTTGATTCAGTCGGATCACACACACATGTCCTTGGTGCACTCTGGCCAGATACGATCCACATATTCACAAACAGACTCTTGCAAAATGCATCCTTCGGATGTTAACACTTTTGGTAAATCCTGGCAAAGATGGCTGCTATAACCAGACTCTGGCGTGGCTGTAACTTTAAACTGCTTTATAGAGAACATGTGAAGGAATCCCTTCCACACACTTGAGTCTGCTGGATCTGTGAGTCTAGTATCTGGATCATACAATTTCTTGTTCTTCTTTTCAATGCATGAAGAATGTTGATTGCCATTAGTTAAATGGTGTTTCCATATTTTCTCTGGTTTCTTGGTAATTACCCATTGGCTTAAGTCAGCATCACCTGGGGGGTTTATCAGCCCTTTGCATATAAGGCAGTCCTGATCTAAAAGGTGGCTCTTGTGTTGGGATGTTGTGTCCCTTTTCTCTGAGATGCAATCCTGCTGAGAATCCTGAGGCTGCCACACAGAATCAGACAGATCCTCTAGGGTCAAGTTCTGATCGGGCACGGTATCAATTTCAATTAACCCCTTGTGTGTCAGCTTTGTCATCTGAATCTGGTATGGCTGTCTTTCCTCTTTCTCGATTAGTTCCAGTGCATGTTTTCTCTTTTGAATTCTCCAGTTGGCCAGCTCCTGTGCAGCCATTTACGTTGCACTCATTAGAACCAAACACTGTGGGGTGATTTCACCAAGGACCACACGACGGAACAGGATCTGATTTTTAGGGTCCTTCAAATTGAAAAGGAGTATCCGGTATTTATTCTTATATCTGCTGTCAGTACACAGGAAAAGTTTAAATATTTCTTGTTCTACGTTCTCTGCAACTCCACGCACCGACTCATCCAATACGTGAAGATCTGGGGTTTCTCTGACTCTCCTCAGTAGTGTATCAAACAGAGTCTGCACTGTGGTAACACGGACATATTCAGGACATAACTCAACTATTTGCAGATAGGCAGTCTGCAGCTTCTCTTTTTCACCTGTTCTCTTCTTTCTCTTATGCGTATTCTTGTCTATATGCAGGTGGTCTCTTGCCTTTCTTTTAACCAATTCGTTCATTCCATATGGTTTCAAAAGATCTCTGGCATCATTACTTTCAACGCAAATAACGTCATCATAGTTAGTCTCCTCATTATTCACCGGGAAGAGAGTGTTTGCACTGACTACCCACTGACTACCCACTATGGCAGTTCCTAAAATGGCTGCCATATACACGTCCACTGATAGGAGACGCGGAAGGTATTAAACTGATATGAACAATGGCGGTTAGCGAACATTTGCGGAAGTTCGCGTTCGCCGTTCGCGAACCGAAAATTTTGGGTTCGCGACAACACTAGTGAATACAGTTGCACACCAAAATCAAAACTGCTCACCTGATTTGGAGCCTTTCCGACACTGGCTCCAAGTTGAATAGCTTTGAGTCTATTGTGTGGGGTAGGCACTTTCCCTACATTAAAGAGAGGTCGTGTCGCCTCAAGGCACACAAATACTTGAGTTTAGAACCTATACCCTGAAAAGGTTTTAATCTATGTGAGTTCATTTTCATTCACTTCTATAATTCTTTAGATATTACAACAATGCACTATATATATCTCTTTTGTATCTATCTATTTTATATACATCTATCCCCCCTATTGATTAAAGCGCTGCACTTGCACTTTATGTTTTTAAACATAGAAACACAGAATGTGATGGAAGATAAGAACCATTCGGCCCATCTAGTCTGCCCAATTTTCTAAATGCTTTCATTAGTCCCTGGCCTTATGCCTATCCCACGCATGCTTAAATTCCTTTACTGTTTTAACATCTACCCCTTCAGCTGGAAAGCTATTCCATGCATCAACTACCCTCTCAGTAAAGTATTACTTCCTCATATTATTTTTAAATCTTTGCCCCTCTAATTTAAGACTACAGTTGCAAGAAAAAGCCCCCTTTGGAATGATATGGATTTCTGCACAATTTGGTCATAAAATGTGATCTGATCATCATCTAAGTCACAACAATAGACAATCACAGTCTGCTTAACCCCTTAACGCCGTTACGGCGTTCTATGCCGTCGCGGCTTTAAAGCCGTTGCGGCGGCATAGAACGCCGTAACGGCTTGCAGCCCCTGGAGGTCCGGCGTACTCACCTCCGCCGCGATCCTCTTCTGGGGGGCTGCCTGACAGCCCAGGCAGCCCCCCAATGGCAAAGAGCGATCACATGGCCCTCTATAGCTGGCTATGGATCTGCCAGCAGGGGGGTGTCTAAAATATTAGACAGTCCCCCTGCTGGTAGGTAGTGTTAAAAAAAAAAATAATGAACATGTTCTAAAATAAATGAAATGCCTTTTTAGATATATATAATATATATATATATATATATATATATATGTATAATTACAATAATAAATAAATAAAATAATTAAATAAATAAATAAAATATTGAAACAAAATTTAAAATAAATTATATATTCAAATGTAATTTCATTCTAACTGTATTTTGTTATTAATATATATATATTGGAAACAGAATACACTTGGAATTACATTCTATATATATCTGTCTATATATAAAATACAAATAACTGCAAATATATAGAGATAAATACATATAATTACATAAAAGATTACATTAGTATACACATAGAATTTAAATACCTATAAATGCATATATATTAAAATTCTACGTGTATATTTAAGTAATTTTTTAACATAATTATGTCATTTGATTAATAAAAATTTGATTGACATGCCTGACAACACAGGGAGAAAGTGCAGAGAATTTAATTCACAAGCACTATATTTGACCCTGTAACTCTCCAAGACACCATAAAACCTGTATATAGGGGGTACTGTTTTACTCGGGAGACTTCGCTGAACTCAAATATTAGTGTTTAAAACTGGTAAACTGTATTACAACGATGATATTTTAAGTAAAAGTGATGTTTTTTGCATTTTTTACAAACAAACGCCACTTTTATGGACTATATTATTGTTGTAATATGTTTTACTGTTTTAAAACACTAATATTTATGTTTAGTGAAGTCTCCCGAGAATAACAGTACCCCACATGTACAGGTTTTATGGTGTTTTGGAAAGTTAGAGAGTCACATTATTTTTTTTTTTTTAATTTGCCAGATTAGTTATGTTGCCTTTGAGACCGTATGGTAGCCCAGGAATAAGAATTACCCCCATGATGGCATACCATTTGCAAAAGTAGACAACCCAAGGTATTGCAAATGGGGTATGTCCAGTCATTTTTAGTAGCCACTTAGTTACAAACACTGGCCAAATATTAGTTTTTTGCTTTTTTCACACAAAAACAAATATGAACGCTAACTTTGGCCAGTGTTTGTGACTAAGTGGCTACTAAAAAAGACTAAACATACCCCACGTTCAATACCTTGGGTTGCCTACTTTTTCAAATGGTATGCCATTATGGGGGTAATTCTCATTCCTGGGCTACCACACCGTCTCAAAGGTAACATTACTAATCTGGCAAATTTCAATTTGAAAATGGAACGTTCCATATTTGACCCTGTAACTTTCCAAAACACCATAAAACCTGTTAATAGGGGGTACTGTTGTACTCGTGAGACATTGCTGATTACAAATATGTGCATTTTTTGCAGTAAAACCTAACAGTATTATGACATTTACAGCTACAATGTGAGTTGGAACTACAAATTTAAAAAAAAAACTTATTTTTTCACATTTTTTTTACATTTTATTCATAATAATTTATGTTCCATATATGAATAGTTAATGATAAATGAAAGCCCTGTTTCTCCTGAACAAAATGATATATAATAAGTGTGGGTGCATTTAATATGAAAGAGGTGAATTACGGTTGAACAGACATATAGCGCAAATTCCAGTTTTTGTTTTGTTTTGATCAGAACGTGTACTATTGACTCCTTCCTGAAGGGGTTAAACTAATACCACACAAAGAATGAAATGTTGCCATGTTTTTATTGAACACACCATGTAAACATCCACTTGCACTGTGAATGTTTACATGGTGTGTTCAATAAAAACATGGCAAAATTTAATTCTTTGTGTGTTATTAGTTTAAGCAGACTGTGATTGTCTATTGTTGTGACTTAGATGATGATCAGATCACATTTTATGACCAATTTGTGCAGAAATCCATATCATTCCAAAGGGTTCACATACTTTTTCTTGCAACTGTATGTCCTCTTGTTGTGGTAGTTTTTCTTCTTTTAAATATAGTCTCCACCTTTAAACCTAAAAGTTGAGTGCTTGTTAAATACATTTTTATTACTGTGGGTGGAGTGCTCACAGAGTATTTTTTAGCTGCTATATTATATTATCTTAATATCACCACATTATATATATGTAACTAAATAAGTGCCTACATCACACTAAAAGTACTTTATTTTAAATTCCTAGGACAACTACCTGCACCTCAAAAGTAGAACATACGGAACTAAACGGTATCACATTAAATAAATGTCCATTAAAGTCATTTAAATTTTTTACACTATTTTCACCTTTGAGAACTGAATCTTTTTGACATATATATTGTAAGAGATGTCCATAGTAATTTACATGCAAGTAATAATTTATTCATACATATGGCTTCTTGATCTAGTAATTACATATGAAAAAATCAACTGAAGCATTGTTATTCCTGAATTTTAAAAATGGAAATCTTGAGAGAATTGCACAGACACACATTTTAACAACTGAAGAAATTAATTATTTGACATAAAGTATATTTTATGGACACTAAAAAGAGAATATCAGGAGAGATGGGTAAAGATGTAGATTATTACATCTTTACATTATTATGAGTGAGTTTCTAAATTCTGTTAGATTTATTTAACAGTTACCAAGCTGACGTAATTTGGTTTAATTTTGACCATATCGCAGTTCAAATCTGTCCAAATTTCATTAACAAAAGAAAGGCTTCAGGAAAACAAATCATACAAAACAAAAATGTGTGAAAATGTTCCAATCAGTGTACTCTGAATTATATACATAATGTTATATGTATATTTTGCAGTAGATGAATAGGTATATTTTTCTGCCTCTTTGGTACACACATCAAGTGATTAAACGTAATCAATATATGGAAAAATAAAAGGAGCAGTAATAAATCCAAATGTATATATATTTATTTATTTATTTAATATATAATATATAAATGTAGCTTTTTTACCACTCCCCATTTTCTCATTTAATGACTCTCCCCTAGTCACAAATCATCTTTTTCCCCATCAGTCATCTCTTTTTTTTTGGTGCCTTTTTGTGGCTCAGTTTGCCCAAATATTGTCTATGCAAAATATTAAGGAACATGACTTGAACAGACCAAAAGGGTAAGAAAATGGGCCAAATATTTTGTATATATTTTCCAGTACACTGGTAGGTGCATTTACATACCATTTGGTTTACAGATCAAGTGAGAAGTTACCAACCAAGAGAAAAAGAAGATGAGCAGCAAACAATAATCTATATTTATAACTTATATAATTGTTAAATATATAATATTTAAATATAGATCTGTTTACGATTCCACCGTTTTCCTTCTATAGATCACTTCTCAGTTTATCTGAAAATAACATCACTCAGTGGGTTCCCCAAACCATCAGTTGTTTTCCCCATCAATCATCTTAATTTTTGATGGCACAGATGGAAAGCATGAAGCATAAACATGCCTTTCCCTTTTCCAGCTCACTTGTTCCCAATACATCCCCATGGTATCTCAAGGTTAGAAAATTCATATTATTATTTTTTTTTATATAGCGCAAAATAATATGCAATTTCGTAGCACTTCACAATGGGTGGACAAACATGTAATTTTACCACATGACAGGAGGCTTCATATTTGCATAACTCTCTTTACTGAAAATCTCCAGCAGCACAGAAACACAAACAACCAATCAGAAAAAAGGAGGATGTTACACAAAATGCCATGTAAGACCACGCCCTTCCTATTTATTTGCTGCTCCAGCTAGTGCACAGGTCAGAGTAATTTGTTCTACCTTATTCTTATGGATTTCACGGTTTTAAAATTGATTATTCAGACATTTTTCTACTTTCTCTGTCACCCCTCATCTATTACTTCAATGGCTTTTGGGGTTTTATTGGGGTTTAGTATATAATTTTTACTTTTCTTCCCTCCTCCGCCCTCTGGCATTATTCTCTCAGACTATCACTAACTATCCTGTGCCTTATTAGCCTCAGGGCTCTTGGCGCATCACGTCCTTTTTTTGCCATGTGCATAGTCATTCTTCTATCAGGTAACACTGTTAAGGGTGTGCACGAGGTGGAGAGGGTTTGCAGGGATAGTCTTACTATACCTGTTAGTTTCGGTGAGCCGTGGCCATCTTGGATCTCACGAGTACCACGAGATTCCCGGACATCCTTTTTCTTTCATTCCAGATCAGGAATCACTCAGTCTGGACTCTGAGGATACAGTTTTTACAACCTGCTACCAAATAAACCTATTGTGGAAGGTACTGCTTACACAAACTATTTGAACCTGATTGTACAAAGGGTTAATACATGTTTATACTTGGAATTCATTCACATGAGTGTAGCATATATATGGATTTTCTACATATGTCTGTCTAAAAGACAATACTAATGAATTATTACAGACCTGTTCATCCACTGGGGTTATTCTGTACTGTGCCACATGTATAGTTCTACTATGTGGGTGTAACCTGTGTTTTTCACGGCACGCCACCTGGGGTAAGCCGGAGCAGACTTTACAAAGATATGGTACCTTACTTACAATGTGAATACCTATGTGATTGGGCTGAATACTCTTACTGACCAAGGAGTTACGACTCTCGAGTTCAGCGGGGTAAGCCCCAATATAATTTACACGCCTCTGAGCCCCTCTCAGGTACCAAACCCCACGTAGGGGTCTCATTGAGTGAACCCCAATTTTATGAGACTATTATGTTTCCCATACCATTCAAGGGAAACCCCCTTTTGTACCACTAGAGTGTGTGCCCTCTTTCACTGGCACCTACTACACTCACAACACATTGCCCGCTACCAGGGTTTTGGGCGAGCCCCAGTTGTACTAGGATTCTGACACCTCATGGACTTGTTCCTCTGCCACTTTTCCTACTGATTAACTCAGATCTTCATTCCAGATTCACTTAATCCGGACATCAGGAGTCCTCAGGACTAGGATTACCACCTACGGTAAGCCGGAGCAGACTTTACAAAGATATGGTATCTTACTTACAATTTGAAAACCTATGTGATTGGGCTGAATACTCTTGCTGACCAAGGAGTTACGACTCTCGAGTACAGCGGGGTAAGCCCCAATATAATTACACGCCTCTGAGCCCCTCTCAGGTACCAAACCCCATGTAGGGGTCTCATTGAGTGAACCCCAATTTTATGAGACTATTACAGTTGCAAGAAAAAGTATGTGAACCCTTTGTAATGACATGGATTTCTGCACAAATTGGTCATAAAATGTGATCTGATCATCATCTAAGTCACAACAATATACAATCACAGTCTACTTAAACTAATAACACACAAATAATGAAATGCCATGTTTTTATTTTATAACACACCATGTAAACATTCACAGTGCACGTGGAAAAAGTATGTGAACCCTTGGATTTAATAACTGGTTGAACCTCCTTTGGCAGCAATAACTTCAAACAAACATTTCCTGTATGTGCAGATCAGATGTGCACAACTGTCAGGAGTAATTCTTGACCATTCCTCTTTACAGAACTGTTTCAGTTCAGCAATATTCTTGGGATGTCTGGTGTGAATCGCTTTCTTGAGGTCATGCCACAGCATCTCAATCGGGTTGAGGTCAGGACTCTGACTAGGCCACTTCAGAAGGCGTATTTTCTTCTGTTTAAGCCATTCTGTTGTTGATTTACTTCTATGCTTTGGGTCATTGTCCTGTTGCAACACCCTTCTTCTGTTGAGCTTCAGCTGGTAGACAGATGGCCTTAAGTTCTCCTGCAAAATGTCTTGATAAACTTGGGAATTCATTTTTCCTTCGATGATAGCAATCCGTCCAGGCCCTGATGCAGCAAAGCAGCCCCAAACCATGATGCCCCCACCACCATACTTCACAGTTGGGATGAGGTTTTGATGTTCGTGTGCTGTGCCTCTTTTTCGCCACACATATTGTTGTGTGTTTCTTCCAAACAACTCAACTTTGGTTTCATCTGTCCACAGAATATTTTGCCAGTACTGCTGTGGAACATCCAGGTGCTCTTGTGCAAACTGTAAATGTGCAGCAATGTTTTGTTTGGACAGCAGTGGCTTCCTCTGTGGTATCCTCCCATGAAATCCATTCTTGTTTAGTGTTTTACGTATTGTAGATTTGCTAACAGGGATGTTAGCATTTGCCAGTGACTTTTGTAAGTCTTTAGCTGACTCTCTAGGATTCTTCTTCACCTCATTGAGCAGTCTGCGCTGTGCTCTTGCAGTCATCTTTACAGGACAGCCACTCCTAGGGAGAGTAGCAGCAGTGCTGAACTTTCTCCATTTATAGACAATTTGTCTTACTGTGGACTGATGAACAGCAAGGCTTTTGGAAATACTTTTATAACCCTTTCCAGCTTTAGGCAAGTCAACAATTCTTAATCGTAGGTCTTCTGAGAACTCTTTTGTGCGAGGCATCATTCACATCAGGCAATGCTTCTTGTGAAAAGCAAACCCAGAACTGGTGTGTGTTTTTTATAGGGCAGGGCAGCTGTAACCAACACCTCCAATCTCATCTCATTGATTGGACTCCAGTTGGCTGACATCTCACTCCAATTAGCTCTTGGAGATGTCATTAGTCTAGGGGTTCACATACTATTTCCACGTGCACTGTGAATGTTTACATGGTGTGTTCAATAAAAACATGGCAACATTTCATTCTTTGTGTGTTATTAGTTTAAGCAAACTGATTGTCTATTGTTGTGACTTAGATGATGATCAGATCACATTTTATGACCAATTTGTGCAGAAATCCATATCATTCCAAAGGGTTCACATACTTTTTCTTGCAACTGTATGTTTCCCATATCATTCAAGGGAAACCCCATTTTGTACCACTAGAGTGTGTGCCCTCTTTCACTGGCACCTACTACACTCACAACTCATTGCCCGCTACCAGGGTTTTGGGCGAGCCCCAGTTGTACTAGGATTCTGACACCTCATGGACTTGTTCCTCTGCCACTTTTCCTACTGATTAACTCAGATCTTCATTCCAGATTCACTTAATCCGGACATCAGGAGACCTCAGGACTAGGATTACCACTACCTGTCCCCATTCAAGTACTGTATATCAGCTAAAGGTACTTACTTCATATTGCAGGATCGTTTATACTCCCTGTCATTTCTTCAATTGATACAAGACTACCAAAACAGTATTCGACATAAGATGTATGTGGAATTTCTGGACTGAGTGTATTCTGAAGGCAATCACTACTACCCTTTAACAGGGATGTATTATATACTGTACCAAGTGTACAATTACTGATGTGGGAGTCCTCTGGGTTTTCATAGCACAACACCTGGGTTGAGGCCCCCAGTTAATCATATAATTCCCATAATGTGCCAAGTATATTATCTACTGATGTGGGTGTCCTCTGGGTTATCAAGGCACACCACCTGGGGTGAGCCCCCATCTAAACAAATACAGGCCCTGCTGGTGCAGATCCTACAGGGATAAGTTCCTATATGATACAGGACCATCAGTGCTTATTACGTGAACTACATACTGATCGTCTCACGAGGTACAGCTCTGGTGTACACCTATGGTGAACCCCATTTCCTATACCTGGAGGATCAGAGGATCCTATACCATTTGCCTCAGATGTCTTCTAAGTATGTCAGAGAAACAGTATTGAAGGAAGAAGGTCACCTCAAGGACACCCTGAGCTGCCTGGTGACTGCGATGCCTGAAGATGGACTCTTCCTAGGTTAGCAAGGGATCCCACTATTCTACCCTCACACTATCCGACATCCGAGGCCATCGGAAGACCAAGACCACTATTGCCTGACAAAGTGGCCATTACACCGGAGTTTGACACCACAGTAGTGGTCTTTACATCTCGGTCAGGTCAGGGCTCACAGAAAGGCATTGAAAAAGGGTCCATGCAAGACAAATTGATGGTTCTCCTTGGCCCTATAGCAAAAATGCTTTACTTTGCTGACTTGGCTCTCACCCAGGGTACACAGCTTGACCCTAATGCCCTCCTAGAAAGGGCCCAACGTTCAATCTGCCTGCTAGGCAATGCCAATGCGCACTTTGTGCCGAATGACGCAAATTAGCACTGCTGAGAATTGACGCAAAATTGCTGGAATTAGGATCAAAAGAGCTCAGGCCCCTGGCAAAAGGTCTCTTTGGGGAACCTTTCATTGCTGAATTGGAAAAGCACATCAACCTGTTTAGGACCTTAAGTAAGGTGCAATCATCGCTCAAACTGTTTTTCCTCGCCCCACCGAAAAGGGGTGTTTTTAGGATGGCTGGTCAGCTTCTACCCAACCACTACACAGATTTCCTCATACTACAGAGGCTCAGACAGAGCCAGAGGAACTAGAGGAAGATGTCGTGGATGTTTCTCTACAGGTGAGTTCCATTTCTGGCCTACCTGTTTCCAATCTGTCTTTTTTCTTTAGAACTGGAGAGCAATCTCAAGAAAAAGAATGATTCTCTGAAACCTCAACAAATACATAGTTTACAAACATTTCAAAATGGAAGGGATACATCTTCTTTAGGACCTCCTCCTCGAAAATGACTGGTTTACCCAACTGGATTTGAAAGACGCGTACCTGTCGGTGACGGTCGCTTGGAAATGTCGACGCTTTCTCTGTTTCCTGTGGAGAGGACGAGCATGTCAGTTCACTTGTCTGCCCTTCGTTCTCAGTTCGGCTACGTGGTGTTTCATTAAGCTACTGAAACCGGTGATGGCTCACATTCGATCCGAAGGCGTTTTGCTAGTCTTCTGTGAATCCGCATCCAGGCTATGATTGCAAACAAAATTTGTCGTTCACGTTCTGGAATCTTTGGGTTTCATAGTGAACAGACAGAAGTCGGCACTCTGCCCCTCGCAGACGGCCTGTTTCCAGTTTTCGAGATCGACACGGTGAACTGTGTACTATGCCTTCTGGCCTCAAAGATTACATCCATCCGGAAAGGGATCAGACATCTTCTTCGTATGGACACAATTCTCCTCCAGATGCCTGCAAGTGAACAGCCTATGTTCCTGGACAGTCCTACGACCACTGGATACTACATTCAGCAGACGTGAGGACAGAGCTCCACTAGTGGCTCCTACACATGAAAGTCTAGAATGGCAAAGCGATCTTTGACTCCTCTCCGGATTTCATAGTGAAATCGGATGCCAGCCTCTGGGGCTGAGGGGCTGAAGGGCTCACTGCATGAATTCCTCTGCGGGGGGACCTTGGCGGTGTCCTCCGTCAATTCTCAGTCTCAGTCTCTGCTGTGCAATATATAAATCACCTAGGCGGAGCCAGATCACCTGGACTTGTTTGCCTCCCGGACCAATAACCAGCTACGAAACTACTACAGCTGACTCCTGGATCCGAACGGTGGATGCGTTTCTTTAACCATGGTCAACACACAGGGCGAATGCATTTCCTCCATTCTCCATGCTGGCAAGAGTACTCCGCCACACATGAATCCACAAAGCTTCACTCCTGCTCATAACACCTCTCTGGCAGGGTCAAGCATGGTTCCCAGACATATTGGAGATGTCCCAAAATCACCCACTTCTTCTCCCATCCTTCCCTCTACTTCTGACGTGACAGAGGGGAGAACTTCATCCCCTCATCCTGGAACAGAAACTCGTTCTAGTGGCCTGTACGATTTCTGGGGATCCTGGTCCTGGGCCTATCGCAAGTGGCTAAAGACTCTTGGACCCCTGGCACCAGGAAATGCTACATCTCGGCATGGTCATCTTGGAGTCAATTCTGCAGCACACGTCCCTATACAAGGCGTCCCAGTACGTCAAAACCCTCTGGTATGTCGTCTGTTGCGGGGAGCTACGTTATCTAGACCTCCAACTCCTAAGTATTCTCATTTCTGGGACGTAGAAGTGGTGTTATGTTTCCTTATAGATTGGCCTGATAATCCGGGTCTCTCTCTTAGACAATTATCGGTGCTCAGTGAGCTTACATGCTCACCGCTGATAGCCCAAAAGTCTGAGGAATCCTAGTTTAGCTGAAACTGAATGCTGAAGTCTATTTTAGATTCCCTAATCCTAAGAAGTGTCACTCTAAGCATTGCCATAGAAAAGAGCACTGGGCTCAATCGATAGCTAACACTTGCCATTTTAATGCCAGATTTTGAAATTACATATTTTAGAGTGTGGACTTTGTCTGTTTGCATCGGTCATGTCAATGACATGTAATACCTCTCTATAATGACATGTAATACCTCTCTATAATCCAGATATATTTTTTTAATGTCACAATTCTCTGTAAACACTAAAAATTGTATTGCCAGAAAATCCCCACAACTGTTTCTGAGTTGCTGTAATTAATATTCCTGGCACCTAAGATAATAAACCGAAGCCACTGATATGTTAATGTTTTTACTAATTCACAGGCCACAAATTCTTCCCTAAGTATAAAAGATGCAGTACATAGATTTAAAGCTCAGTAATGGCACAGACTGTCATGCTTTAACCCTTTAGTGACCAGACCATTTTAAATTTTCTTACCATAAAGGACCAGCGCTGTTTTTAAATTTCTGCGGTGTTTGTGTAATTGGCCTCTGCCTCATTTACTTTACCCACACATATTGTATACTATTTTTCTCGCCATTAAATGGTCTTTCTAAAGATACCATTATTTTCATCATATTATATAATTTACTATAAAAAAATGAAAAAAATGCCTTTTTTCAAACTTTGACCCCCAAAATTTGTTACGTATCTAAAAACGCCCCAAAACACCCATGCTAAATAGTTTCTACATTTTGTCTGGAGTTTAGAAATACCCAATGTTAACATGTTCTTAGCTTTTTTTTAAGTTATAGAACAATAAGTACAAGTAGCACTTTGCTATTTACAAACCATTTTTTTTTTTTTTTAATTAACGAAAGCTACATTGATATCTGTCAGGAATCCCTGAATAACCCTTGATATGTATTCATTTTTTAAAAGAAGACAACCTAAGGTATTAAACTTGGGGTATTTCAACTCTTTTCATGCAACCATTTTACCACCAATCAATGCTAAATGAATAATAATAATTGGTCATTTTTGACACACATAGCTATTTAAGAATACATGTACTGAGAACTTTAAGGGTTACTGCCAAAGAACACCCCAATATGTGTTCAGCACCCTCTCCCAAGTACAGTGATACCACCCATGTTGGTGTGTCGGGTTCTCTAGGGGCTAAAGGACCTTATTTGGAGGGTGCGCATTCCAGTTTTCAAACTTGGAATTTTTCACAGCTGGTCATCCTGCACCCATGTCCTATTTGGAAAATTTGTGAAGCCGGCAAATGTAATTTACCCTAATCGAACCATATATTTTTGAAAAGTAGACACCCTAGGGTATTTCAAATGGTGGTATTTTAACAATTTCCATGTACTAATTCTACAACCAGTCTTTGTCAAACTTTTGGGAAGTCATTTTTTTGTATTATTGTTTTCTCACATTGAACTTTTGGCATGGATTCTCAGTTCCTGTTATGTGTTACTGACAAAGAACACCCCAATATGTGTCCAGCAACATCTCCTGAGTACAACAGTGCCCACAATATACATGTTTTATGGGTTTTTGCAAACTTACAGGGCTCAATTTTTCCATGGTATTCAAAATGGAGTATGTTCAGTCTTTTTTAGTAGCCACTTAGTCACAAACCCTGGCCGAAATTAGCGTCTATATTAAATTTTTTTGCACCTTTCACACATAAACTGCCATTTCACTGATAGTTCTAAAATAGTTAAAAGTAACTCTTATTTGTAGTTGTTTTGTAAAACTTTTCCCCTCGAGGTTGGCTCAGAGATTCAGCTGTTAAGACATTAATGATTTAACATCAGATGGAGAGACAGTGCCAGGGGACTCCAGCCACTCTAATGAATTTAATGAGATAGAATGGTTATAGTACCTAAAGTGTTCCTTTACATGGTTCATGTAAACCACTCTACAACTCATGCTGATTTTAATGAGCATATAAATTCATCTTTACATTGTGCCAGCAGTCTTGCTAGCAAATACTGTATATGAATTGGGAGAAAAGCCTATTTAAAAATAGGTGTTTTTCCCATGTCATATTTAAATCGTTATATGATGTAGAAATTTATTGGAGGGATGACTTAACTAAAGTCCTTTTACCAAAAATTATATAATTTAAGGCTGGATATAAATACGTACCAGCCTTCAAAAGATGAAATATCTACTTTTCTTAATGAGGTTAATTTGCCTAGATTAACTACTCAACAATGTAATGTTCTTTGTGAACAGTTTTCTGAAGATGAAGTAAGAAAGGCGATATATACACTTCCTAAAAATAAAGCTCCGGGCCCAGATGGGTTTTCAAATAATTTCTATGTAATTTTTGAAGCTCAACTTACACCACATCTTGCACATTTATTTAATTATTTTAAGGTAGCTGGGTCTTTACCGAAAGAAATGCTTTTGGCCCATATTATTACTTTACCCAAACCAGGTAAAGTGCCCAATGAATGTGTTAATTTAAGACCGATTTCTCTACTAAATACAGACATAAAAATATATGCAAAAATTTTGGCTTCACAAATAAAACCTATGTTAGCAGATTTGATTTCACCGGAGCAATCAGGGTTTGTACCGTCAAGAGAGCCTGGAGACAATACCCGCAATTTTTTAAATTTAATCACTTGGGCACAAGTCAGCAAACAGAAGGGTTTATTATTAGCCCTCGACGCAGAGAAAGCGTTTGACTAAACTGGTCTTATATGCAGGAAGTATTGCTAAGAATGGGGTTCCCCCTAGCTTTTTTGAATAAAATAAGGGTTCTTTATTCTTATCCTGTGGCTAAAATATATAACTTGGAATTTTTGTCCAGATCATTTCAAATTACAAATGGATCCAGACAAGGATGCCCACTATCCCCACTGATTTTCATTTTGTGCATGGAACCCCTAGTAAGACATATCAAAGCCCAGAAAGGAATTAAGGGTTTAAATACCCCAATAGGGGATTTAAAAATCGCTCTTTTTGCGGACGATGTCCTATTATTTCTATCAGATCCAGAATCATCAATACCACAATTATTGAACATGCATGAAAGATATGGCCAATTGTCATATTATAAAAATAATTCAAAAAAATCACAGGCATTGGTATTAGGGCTCTCAACAGCTACTACACAATGCTTAAAATCACTATACCCATTTGACTGGCGCAAAACATCCATATCCTATTTAGGTATCAAACTTGCTGACACGAGCGTGGGCTATAGGCCCAGCCGAGACAGTGGGGAGAGTGTGGAAGTGACAGGGTTAATGACACCAGACCCCTGGTTACCTGTTGCTAGTCCCAGCAACCACTCAATTAACCCCTGCAATCCCTTATACACTAACCCCCTAGTACACACTTTACTGCCACCACCAAGACTTTTAAACCCGGGCGTCTTAGGTTACCCCACACACAGGAGAATTATAGGATCACAGTTCTACTTTTACTAATCAAACACTTATAATTAACCCTTTTTGGTAACGTGTTTACCTGAGCTCTCTGGAGAGTAAAGCTCGTAGAAAACAGAGACACAAGCTGATTAATTAAACATTTAATCTGACAAAAAAGATTCACAGTGCTGAGTACAAAATACAGAAATAAATGACATACAGATAACAAATTGCAAAACAGTACATAAAATAAAATAGGAGAAAACACAAGAAATTCCTTACATATATTTACCCAATATAGAATTCTTGTGGGAGTCTTAGATGGTATTGATCTCCTAGAAGTTACTGACAAAAGAAAAATGAAAACCCTGAACTCTGGATAGTCCAGCACCCTCATCATATAGCTAAACTAGTTATTTCTCAGTGGGCAGACCCCTGGGGGAATCAGAGGGGGTTGGTCTGGCAGTCTATTGCCCACTCTATGAAATTCCTTGTGTCCAGCTCTGGTGATGGCTATGTAGATGTTTTATGGTCTAGGCCTGGTGCAAGATCAAAGACCACAATAAATGCCATCCCAAGGTTTACAAAAAAACAACTCTTAACATATATAAACACACATCAAACAAGAACTCATGCTTTTGGCATGACACTTCCCATAACACAAACGCTGATAATAAAAGAAAACCATCTACCATTAATACATAAATTAGACCACCAACTCAAAAAATGGGAAAATAAAGAAATATCCTGGTTGGGTTGTATACAAACAATAAAAATTATGATTTTGCCCCATATTCTATATCTTTTTGGGACATTACCAATTACAATTCCAAATACCATACTTCGGAAGTTCCAGGCACTTATCAATGTGCATATCTGGAAAAGGAAACCCCCACGAATCGCACAAGACCAGCTTTGGCCCCCATTTGCGAAAGGTGGTTTAGGTGTTCCAAATGTTAAAACTTATTATAAGGCTACACTACTTGCTCAAGGTCTTTCAATTCTTGAAAGGGTTTCTCCTGCGTTATTGCTGGCACTAGAAAGTGCACGTTTTTTACAAGGCTCATTATCGTTTGCACTATGGTCTGGGAGTATAGTACCTAATAAGGCAACATAGTTGTTCCCAATTACAAAAACTGTTCTCCATATATGGAGAGAGTCAATTCTTAAACTTTCAGTAGGACAAGATTTATTATTTGTTGCACCCCTGCAGACTGACTGTTTTTACGCCAGACCTGCAGCTGGAACCTTGGACACAGCTAGGCGTATGCCATATACGTTCATTACTTAATGGCTCAGGTGCTAAATCATTTCCCGAATTGGTTAAAGAGTACTCCCTACCACCCAGAGAAATACTCACATATCTAAGGATTAGGAATATTCTACACACAAACACAATTAAAGAGATTCAGTCACCAGCACCGTTTGCACTAAAATGCATGAGGAAATTGCCTAACAGCAAAGCATTGTCTTTTTGTTATAACACTCTGCTAACACAGGGGGAACCTAAGAAACAGAAATATGTTCTAAAATGGGAAAGTGATTTAGGGGAATCATTCCCACTAACAACTTGGTTTCAGGCACAAAGGAAAACTAAAGAGGTTTCATGTAGTCTTAATCACTGGGAAGCTTACTGCAAAATTATTATACGATGGTACTGGGTGCCAGCCAAATTAGCACATACTTTTCCAGGGATGAGCAACTTATGCTGGCGTTGTTTAAAACATGAGGGGTCTATACTTCATATTTTTTGGCTTTGCCCGAGCATTACTAAACTATGGGAGGGTATAGAAAAAAAATTTAGGATAGCATTGAAGGTTACTATTCCATTCAGACCAGAATGTTTTTTACTCCATATATTTCCTAGACAACTCAAAGAAGAAGCAATATATATGATTATTCATTGCTTAACAGCAACAAAAATTACCATTGCTTATAAATGGAAACAAACACAAACACCAACAATATGAGCGGTCTTGAGCAGATTTGATTATTTTAGCCTCTATGAAAAAATGGCAAGCGAAGTTAAGGGTAGAGAGGATCTATGCAAACGAAGATGGCATCAGTGGTTGGAAATACGAGATCAGTATGTGCCAATGATGAATATTGCTACATAGCCCTTAAAAAAAAATATATGAAAAGGAAAAGAGAAAGGAAAGAAAGAAATCTTTTTAATCTATTTTTGTTTTCCCTCCCCACTTGTAAACAAGGCAAGATAATGGTTTACAATATACGTAAGAGAGATAAATGATACTGCATGTGATGATATTGTTTATAAATCTATATTCATTTGGCAAAAATGTTACGGTCTGTCTCCCCCCCCCCCCCCCCCCTTGTTTTTCTTTTCTGTATCCTATGTATTTGATTGGGTTTTTTTGGGTCATATCTTCAATGACCGTTCACTTTACGTTGTTTCATGATGTATGTATTTTTCTTGATTTTGTTTCTCTTCATTTGACCATATTGCTTCTATGATCCTCTTATTAATAAAATATATTGAACAATGAAATGAATAGGAACCAGGGTATGATCTGCCAATAGGCACAGCAAGCCATTGCCAAAAGGTGCCTGTAACTAAGAGCAACAACCCTGACTACAAATATGCATTTAGATAGATATACTTTTTAATTTTGCTACAGGGCAATTGCATTTTTTTTTATTGCAAGGGATTATGAGATATACTTCCTGCCGCAATTCTTTGACCTACAAATCATTGAACAAGCAAGAGAGAATGTTTTATTTTAATTACTTTTGGGGGGGTTGACAGGGCCACAATAGAATTCTGTGCCAAGAGGCACCTACGACCCATCATGGCCTAGGTTAAGTTAAAGGACCACTATAGTGCCAGGAAAACACTCGTTTTCCTGGCACTATAGTGCCCTGAGGGTGCCCCCACCCTCAGGGTCCCCCTCCCGCCTGGGTCTGGAAAGGGGAAAAGGGGTAGAACTTACCTTTTTCCAGCGCTGGGTGGGGAGATCTCTGCCTCCGATCCTCCTCCATTCCGCCCCGTCGGCTGAATGCGCACGCGCGGCAAGAGCTGCGCGCGCATTCAGCCGGTCGCATAGGAAGGCATTTACAATGCTTTCCTATGGACGCTTGCGTGCTCTCACTGTGATTTTCACAGTGAGAATCACGCAAGCGCCTCTAGTGGCTGTCAATGAGACAGCCACTAAGGATTTGGTGGAAGGCTTAACCCATTAATAAACATAGCAGTTTCTCTGAAACTGCTATGTTTATAAAAAAAAATGGGTTAACCCTAGCTGGACCTGGCACCCAGACCACTTCATTAAGCTGACGTGGTCTGGGTGCCTAGAGTGGTCCTTTAACTTATGTAAGGGATGATTTTTTCTCTCATAATATGACAAAACGTGTTATTTCAGTAAGCTACCCCCTGCTACATTTTGCCTTTTCCAATCAACTTTCACTATTGATCGCTGACAGAAACCAATATCTTCTCACACATTGCACATGCAGACTTATAAAGGATCCTGTTAAGTTGTGTGTCTTCCAGATGCCTTCATTTTGTACTCTTCTGTCTCGTGCCAGCTTTGTCTGCAAGCAGCTAAAGATTGTAAAATGGCAGCACAAGAATGAAGAGTATTAGGTAAGGATATTTCTTCCACTCTAACTTTTGAACACCAACATACAGGCAGTTATGTCAACATTGGGTTGCATATTTTTACGGAAAACAACCAAGTGACTAAACTACTTTGACAGGTGTTGAAAGATAATTTGTAGTATATACCATACATGTAAATACCACCTTGTTGGGAGACACTAACTTCAGATTATTTAAATGTTAAAAATTCATAGATAATGAGGGAATTGTACCAAGTTAATCGGGTAGAGAATCCAGAAGTTGACTACAATTGAGTATTTTGAAATAAATCACAGTTAGTCATGAGCATGCAAACTGCTAGGTTACATGTTAAAAATGTATTTAAAGTATTTTCCAAGGAAGCATAGCAGATATAAACATGATTCCACATGATGCAGGAAATAATCCATGAAATCAAACTGCATTCATTTCTTTCTGCTTGGGTAATAAGTAATCTATTAAAATGTCTGGTCCATGGAAGTTAAGCTTTTGTTACGTTGTAATTGACATTTTTTTCTTAGCTTCCATATGCTTATCCTTTCACTCTAAAATAGTTAAAGGTAACACTTAATTGTAGTTGTTTTGTAAAACTTTTCCCCCTCGAGGTTGGCTCAGAGATTCAGCTGTTAAGACATTAATTACAACAATGTGAAGTATTTGACTAATACAAATCAAAAGCTCCAAACTGAATGACAAATGCCAATATGCACTTAAGACTGCTAAATTCAACAAGCCAATATGGTGGAACCGATCCATCAAAGTGTCACCATATCCCAGAGCTGTGCTAGATGTTTGCCAATTAAGAGTTATGTAATCTATGTATATCACTAAGAAGCAATGACTTCTGCATGAAATAGGAGACTTTTATTTTCTCTCAATCAAGTCACCAACCTTATGTGTTATTTAATAATTATTGAATACACTTTGAAATGAGATCAGGGTTCATGTTATAAAATAAGGCATTGGTAAAATTAACATCCCTAAATACAGTTAATTAGTGACAATAGAATTGCGTATATAATGTCAGTTTGAAGAAAATAGGGGTATACTAGACTTGCACTTTTTGCTTCTTTTGCTGCTTTTATTTTGCTTCTTTTAGTTTCCCAATAATTAAAGAAAAATGATTGGATGGATATGTGCATTTATATAGTGTGAACATACCAATGATTTCATATATTTTTATGATACATAAAAAAGTAGAAACAGTACTTCTGGCGAACAAGGGTAGATCCAGGATCCAGGCGGACCCGACAATGGCGGAGACACCCAGGCAATCTTAAAAGAGCAGGGAACAAACGCACCCTAACATCAGGCCTGTACAAGCGACCCTACAAAACTCCCCACCGAAAGCCTGAGGTGCCGAATGGGTCTCATGGTCCAGCACACGGTCCTACCCCATGCTTCAACTTGTTGTCCCTTCGACCCACACCAGAGCTACTGTGTTTGGCGACAGCCACACCACAATGGGACAGTACTCTGCCCCAGTAAATTGGGTGATCAGAGTTTGGGACTCTTACAAGCAGGCTCTTAGTCCCAAATGCTGCCTCTGCAGTGCCTAGAGTACACTTGTTATTGCTAGCATGTTCTACAGCTCTTTCTCCTGACAAGCCTAGTTTAAGTTTAGAGAGAAACACAGCACTGGTTAGGAATGGAACAAGTCCATCCGCCAGGTTGTGATGGTTGAGAGATACAATGGGGCCTAACCCCTAGAAATGCAAAGAAAAAAATAGGACTAATGGGTTGCAGATTAAAGACAATCTGCCTCACAAAAAGACCTTGTATCCTTATGTGAAAAAAGCTACTCTGCAATAATAAATATAAAAGTGGAGCGCAGAGAGCAAAGAACAAAAAACTCTTTATTAATCCCTCTTGGGGGAGAAACACACAGATACTAGACAAACAAGTAATACAATTAGGATCTAATAGGATAGAATCGACTAGTCCAAAAATAATAGTAATATGGTCAGAAGAAATGCTATAAGTATGTGTGTGGCAGAATTGCCATAAATAGTAGCAAATAACTATGACCAAAAGGGGGGAGATACACTAAATGTAGCAAACTGAAGATCTCTAAGTACAAAAGTAAATACACTCTATAATTAGAACAAAGAGTATATCAAGTGCATAACAAATATATATGTGCAAACATCTACCAGAATGCGTTTGCAACATTGCAACTTCGAACACTTCACCCAAAAGGTCTCAATGAAGGTTTTTCTTTTGCCCCTTTTATTTAAAAACACCCCAATGTCTTGATAAATTGTCCATTATCATTAATATCATCTATTTCCACCATTACTTACTACTTTTCAGTTTTGCGATTTATTAGTTATTTGCACTAATATTACATGATATGTGAATATGGATATATTATATTACTTCACTTTTCATTCATTCATTCATTTATTCATTCATTCATTCATTTTTCCATCTCTCCTTTCATTTTACCATTAATGGAGTACGTTTCAATTTGCTATCTAAGTCAATACAGGATTTCTACTCTAACGAATTCTCTTTGAATCATTATGTATTCTCCCTCTTTATATTTGGAGTTCACTCTATTCTCTATTTTAACCACACTGTGGGGCTCATGTTTCTATGCCCTAATTTATTATTCTATTTATATAATTTTGAATACCCCTCTAATGTTGTTTTCTCTGGGTTCATTATATACTCACTACATGATAGAGTTTATTAAGACATACAAAGTCATGATAGTCTAAATAGCCAGCAATATAAATGTTAAACGAACTGTCTAAGCAGCTGTAGGAGATTTGGGGGAAGGAGTCCCTGGTATCATGCTGGTATTAGACTAGTATCTGATCCCACCATGTGTGTGGCAAAATTGCCATAAGTAGTAGCAAATAACTAGGACCGAAAAGGGGGGAGGTACATGAAATGTAGCAAACTGAAGATATCTAAATACAAAAGTAAATAAACTCTATAATTAGAACAAAGAGTATATCAGGTGCACAAAAAATATATGTGCAAACATCTACCAGAATACGTTTGTAACATTGCAGGAAAAAAGCCTGCAGTCTAAATAGCCAGCAATATAAATGTTAAACGAACTGCCTAAACAGCTGTAGGAGATTTGGGGGAAGGAGTCCCTAATATCATGCTGGTAATAGACTAGTATCTAATCCCACCATAAATAAATAATAGGACAGTCTGAAAACAAAGTAGAATCCTAAATTAAAATCATCATCCGCTTCAGTAAAATACTCAACGCACGTTTCGGCAAAACAAGTCGCCTTTATCAAGAGCAATTTGCGGCCTGAAGGGAGCCTCTTTTTAAATGTGTTTAGAGCTCCGCCCATAAGTATGACGTCATCATTATTGTCCAATCAGGAAATAGAGGGCGGAGAAAAGTACCAAGCTCAGCAAGAGTGAAGCTAATTAGAAATTTAACCCTCACGTAGCCAGAATATGAGTGGAAGCTAGCACATATCTTCTGTCTTCATAGAGTGAAGGCACAAAATGTAAAATGTAAATGTAGCTGAGCAGAAGAGCTGGCAAAGGTAGTGTATAAATGGACATAACGCTACAGGTTAAACAATTGAAGCCAATGTAGGGAGCAATTCCCTAGTAATCACGATAAATATCATAACAGTGGCACTACATGTATGAGTATGACACACAGTGTAAAACTAATCACTTAAAGTAAAGATGTAATAATTAAGCACAATGTGTGACTTTGTATGTCTTAATAAACTCTATCATGTAGTGAGTATATAATGAGCCCAGAGAAAACAACATTAGAGGGGTATTCAAAATTATATAAATAGAATAATAAATTAGGGCATAGAAACATGAGCCCCACAGTGTGGTTAAAATAGAGAATAGAGTGAACTCCAAATATAAAGAGGGAGAATACATATTGATTCAAAGAGAATTCGTTAGAGTAGAAATCCTGTATTGACTTAGATAGCAAATTGAAAAGTACTCCATTAATGGTAAAATGAAAGGAGAGATGGAAAAATGAATGAATAAATAAATGAATGAATGAATGAAAAGTGAAGTAATATAATATATCCATATTCACATATCATGTAATATTAGTGCAAATAACTAATAAATCGCAAAACTGAAAAGTAGTAAGTAATGGTGGAAATAGATGATATTAATGATAATGGACAATTTATCAAGACATTGCAGTGTTTTTAAATAAAAGGGGCAAAAGAAAAACCTTCATTGAGACCTTTTGGGTGAAGTGTTCGAAGTTGCAATGTTGCAAACGCATTCTGGTAGATGTTTGCACATATATATTTGTTATGCACTTGATATACTCTTTGTTCTAATTATAGAGTGTATTTACTTTTGTACTTAGAGATCTTCAGTTTGCTACATTTAGTGTATCTCCCCCCTTTTGGTCATAGTTATTTGCTACTATTTATGGCAATTCTGCCACACACATACTTATAGCATTTCTTCTGACCATATTACTATTATTTTTAGACTAGTCGATTCTATCCTATTAGATCCTAATTGTATTACTTGTTTGTCTAGTATCTGTGTGTTTCTCCCCCAAGAGGGATTAATAAAGAGTTTTTTGTTCTTTGCTCTCTGCGCTCCACTTTTATATTTATTATTGCAGAGTAGCTTTTTTCACATAAGGATACAAGGTCTTTTTGGGAGGCAGATTGTCTTTAATCTGCAACCCATTAGTCCTATTTTTTCTTTTCTAGTTTAAGTTTACCTACACCATGCTATATGTTTACCTAATCTACTATGTCTGAAACACTTAATCTGTTTGCAAACCTGTAGTGTTACTACCTATATTTGGACATGTTCACTAGCTTGATTGTTATGCCTTTATAACAAAAAAAAAAAAAGTGCAGCACATCTTGACTTTCTATGTCTCTAAATGTCAGCTTGTACTTATCAAAGCACACCTAAAATAAAGAATTTAAAAAACAAAATGAGAAGAAAAAAAAGCAGAAACAATTTGGATTACATTTTTAGCTCTTTAACTTTCTCTCACACAAGGATATTAATATAGTAAAATTGTAATCACTACTCATATTTTTGTTCATTACAATTTTTTTCTGAAAACCAAGAGAAGCAAAGGTCTTACTTCTCTTTCATCTGTGCCTTTTAGGGACTTATGCTTAATTATTGCTTTTATTACCCTAATTTGGTTTCTCATACACATACTTTCCCAACTTAACTTAGTTGAAAAACTTTAATCACTGTAAGCATTATACTCAGAAATATAGATTATTTTTACACTTTGGTGGTATTTATTGGTAATTGCATTTTCAAGCACACCATCGTTTGCCATACAATTATTCATAACATATTGATTTATTGTTTGTTTGTTTTTTTAAAGTTAAAAGGAAACTATAGTGCTAGGAATACAAAGTTGTATTCCTAGCACTATAGTAGCCTCTGCCCCTCCCTTGCAGCCCCCCAGTGCTGAAAGGTTTAAAAAACCCTTTTGTCACTTACTTTATTCTAGCACCAATGTCCCTTTCGTGGACATCAGCTGATGGGGGTACCTAATGTTCATGCGCACTGCTGAGGCTAAGTAAACACCTGGTAGGCAGCAACTAGAGATGATGCTAACCCTGCAAGGTTAAGGGGATAGGGGCATAGCACCCAGACCACTTCAATGAAAGAAAGTGGTCTGGGTGCCTATAGTGTACCTTTATCAGAGTGCTGGGACACTGTAGTCATGTCACCCTCAAAGTTCTGATAACTTTTGTCTAATTCATTGCTTCTCACAGAGAAGAGTTAGTGACATAGAGCATATGGGTGACAAATGCCGCACTTAACTAATCTGATGATTCACTTAGAGAAGCTTTGGATGCTCTTGGTATAACCATGTTGTGCATGATGATATTAAACATGAAGACTTTTGAAAATCAAAGGTTTAATTTAGGAAATGTCTCTATTGCCTCCTGTCTTTTATAAATAGCAACGTTTTACATTGCCAGACAAAATGGACATGATCTTTGGAACAAAAAAACAATTCATTAAGATGAAGTGCCTTTTGTCCTTAGAGTGTAGCTTCAAAATATGGTAACTTTAAAATATACAAAACTAAGGTCATCCCCCAAATTATACACCAGACCTCTAATTTTGTTGGAGTACTCTAATAAACTTAATAGTTTATGAGGAGTGCTTGAACTTAGAAAATAGTTAATTTTCCAAATATTATTTGTATAAATTTACATACATTTGCATTGCGTTTTGCATAAATGTATTTAAGGCCTGCAGGCAGTTGTTAAATGGATTAAGGATCAGTCATCGTTATTTTCTTTTTCTTTCTAAAATTCCTTGCTTTTGTTTAACTAATAAATTATCAAATGTGCTTGCTTATTTGTGCTGGTAGATAATATAGTAAAAGAAAATGCATACCAATTAAAACTTCCATTAGACACAATTTGCTCACTTTAGATATATTATACTTATTTCTATATTAGAGTGTATTAATAAATTGACTTGTCAAATGTTAAAACTTCATTGAAAAAAACATTTTAACCTTGAAACTGTAAAAAAACTGCTTATTTAAAATAACATAACATGTGGGAGATGTTGTTTAAACATTAGAAGTACTAATATCTTTCTTATTGTACACCGCTCTTTGGCAATAAATGTTGAATAAATTATTGACAAATGTGCTAAAAATATTAGGACACATCGGAACAAATTATTACTTACACATTAGTCTTAATTGCCAAAAGAACAGATTTACCTCTTAATGTGTTTCCCCAGGCACTCTCCCTCTCCTCTTCTACTCTTGACTGGGTTATTGCAACACCTTGATTTTTTTCTTTTTCAGCCATTATGTTGTAGATTTGCTGATGTGCTTGGGACCATTGTCCTGTTGCATAAACCAATTTTGGCCATGCTTTAGCTGTCAGACAGATGGCCTCACATTTGACTCTAAAATACTGCGGTATGGAGTTCATGGTTGACAACTAGACAACTATGTAATGTTGTACATGTTAAATTGTTCAAGAACAGTGTAACAGTTAAATGTAAGATTGTACCCAGACTCCATAACAACTTCATTAAGATAAAGTGGTTATGGTGCCCAGAGGATACCTTTACATTTTCCAGAGATGTATGTTGTGCATATTAGCATTACTACTCAAATAAATGTATAATTTTATTCCATTTTTGTCTTTGTTTGAACCATCATAGATGCACATGAAATCACTCATACTAAATATTTACTGTGAAGACATTAAAAATGATTTTACATGTAAAGTAAACAAAATTGATAAATATCCTTAGATTTATTTGAGTACTCAGCAAAATGGAATTATTAGGTGCAGAGAAAAAAAATATTACAATGTATTGCTAAGAAATGTTATACAAATTAAAAAATAGTAATGGTATCTATCTAAAGATAAATAATATAGTCTTTGTAAAGACATTTCAAGCCATCCCAGCATTAAGACACTAACAGTTAGTATGGTTATGTATCTAGAAAGCAAAGTAAGCTTGGGGCTGGTCAGTAATAGTCCATTTTACTTCTTTTTCCATTTTTTCGACTCATTGGTATGCACACTGAAATGTAGCATACCTCTGCTCATTTAATCAAAGATCTATTTATGAGGCTGTAAAAAAGATGAGTTTCTCAAACAGTCTCCAAATGAAACTTTTTAAAGTTTAATGTTAGCACACAAGAATAATTGCAGTTATAAACCATTAAACACTTAGTGGAAATGTATAGGATTAAAATGTGAATATTTACAGCTGCAGACTAACATGGAAAGCATATTTGCATCAAACTTGTAACAAAATAATGTTTATTTTAAAGATATTTTAATCTGCCAATTTATGCAAACAACAAATTATTGTAAGATAAAAATAGATATTTTAAATACCGGTAGTTTGTGCACTGTTATTATACTTCACATAATATTCAGATATGCAGCTAAAATGAAATATTGAGAGACATGTATTAGTATTTTAAAAGGGTTCACTTTTAGTAATGCATTGACCTTAGGAAATAAAAGTATTGATTTGTATTGCTGTTGGCTAGTAGTGATGTTAAGGGTAAAATAAAAGTAATTACTCCATAATAATGACTCCATAATACATTACTATAGACTTGAAATAAAATACATACAAAGAGTACAGCTCTAACATAAGTCTGCAATTTTATGTCATTTTCACATCATTATATGAGACCTATCACAAGCTAGAGAAAGAGGGATTTCATAGGTTAGTTTAATTTGGGTACAAAAGTGCACTGCAGGGAGAAAACTAAATAAAAGTGGTATGTGTTAACCTGACACCTAAGGAAAACTTAAAGAAAAAAAGCCAAACGAAGTCCATTACCTATGTGGCCATTAAAAAAACTAAGCGAAAAATAAAAATAGTATTGAGTGAAAATTAATTTACAGCCTAGAGTCATATTTTTGGTGAGATAATGGCATAACTGAAAAGATTGAGTATGTATATGTTTTTGGCAGGCACTACCTTTGTGATTAATTGGATACATTAATCAGTCACAACATTACAACCGCCTGCCCAATCTCATGTAGATCCATTTAATGCTGCAAAAACAGATCTGATTACACACTATTTCAATTTGAGCAAAACTCTTTAAAAGAAATCTAAGAAATTGCAGTTTAGTTTTCAACTTTATAGGTGTATGTTCTTATGATAAACTATACATTTAACTGAGTGTGATAATAATAATGCAAAATAATTATAGCTATATCACTGTTAATTGTGGCAAAATGTATTTATTTAAAGCCGTGTCTTGTCTTAGAGTCAATTTAAATAAATAAATTAAATACAATTGATCAATCAATAAATATTATTATCAACAGAATTGTTGATTCCAGACAAAAGATTTGAGATCACACAACCACAATCTAAAAAAATATGTAGTCCTATTAATAAAAAAATAAAAAAACAGTAACTAACTTCTCACAAATAGTGACGTGAATGTCGAATATTCTTGTGACATGGCAACATAATATACTAAAATTATTTTGGATCAGACCCAGCACCAAGCAAAAAAATAGTAGTTACAATCGTGAATAAAAACTGACATAATTTATAGCACATTTAACACAAACAAGCGTGGACTTTTCCAAAGTAAACTTTACCTGTTGAGACAAAGCTTGCTATGATTGCAGGTTAGTTAGATATTAGTAACATATCTAATTTGCATTATATTTCAATGCACTGCAACACGTAGGTTAACAGAATGTTTAAATGGTTTACTTGCCGAAATAACTTTATTTTCATATATTTTACAATTTAAAGAATGTTTTTTTTTATAAGAATACATCAAACAAAGATCTCTGTTATAAATGATATTGCATTCAACATTTTTAAATACAATCTTTAAATAGCAACATTTTTATAGAGAGTTTGTAAAAATTAGAAAATCCAAAATACTATAGGAAAAAATGCAACTCTTCCAAACTTGGTTCTACATGAAAAATGTATTTTTAGAGAATGCCATATCATTTTCTACTTTGCTGAACCTGCAAAATCTGCCATTAAATCCTAAGAACTAATTGACTGACTTTTAAAGTTCTCTAGTGTGTGCTGATGAGGCATGTTTTGACTCAAGCTTTATTCTTACGGTAATTTACTCAATCAAGTATATTTAAGTAGAAAATTGTTCTTGTGGGACAATCTTTCAAGTGCATCTGAATCATTTTATTTGTTCAGCACAAAAGACAACACATGTCCAATGAGTGAATCTGAGATTCTTATGCTGAGTTGCAAAATTTTCATCAAACAACCAGGTTGGAAAAACCCACATTTCTTAAGCCAACAACTTTGTTCTAACCATATAAGTTACATGTCACCATAAATCAGTTTCCCTCTCAATTATTTTTATGACACACATGATATTAGGGCAAAATGGCTATTATGCATGTTGATTATGTACACCTGACCTTAGGAAGGAGAAAAAATGCTACAGAAAGTTTGATGATATTTGTGCATTGTTTAGCACAGTAACCAAAAGAAAAATGTTGTCACAATCAGTCATTCATTCGAAATGGTGTCTCATGCTGCTGCTGAGTTGCTTTCATGAAATAGCTCAAAAGATGGCAAAACTGGAGCCAAGTTATGAGGTTACATGCCACGTAAGCTGGTGTTTTTTAAAGGGACACTACAGGCACCCAGACCACTTCATGTCATTGAACTAGTCTGGGCGCAGTGTCCCTGTCCTTTTAACCCTGCACTGTAAAACATTGCATGTTTCATTGTAGGGTTAAGACTGTCTCCAGTGGTTGACTACTAGACAGCCACTATAGGTACTTCCTGCTATTTCATGGAGTTTAGTGCTGTGAAAAGATGCTGTACATCCTCATGCTTTGTATGAGGACATCCAACATCTTCAAAATCCCCAAAGAAAATCATTGATTTAATGCTTTCCTACAGAGAAGGCCTAATCAAAGCACGGCACTCAACAGTAGTGGCGAACCGGGCAAACCGCAATAGACTTCAATAGGCAGGCGAATTTTAAAACCCACAGGGACTCTTTCTGGCCACAATAGTGATGGAAAAGTTTTTTCAAGGGGACAACCACCTGGACTGTGGCATGCCGGAGGGGGATCCATGGCAAAACTCCCATGGAAAATTACATAGTTGATGCAGAGTCTGGTTTTAATCCATAAAGGGCATAAATCACCTAACATTCCTAAATTGTTTGGAATAACGTGTTTTAAAACATCAGGTATGATGTTGTATCGATCAGGTAGTGTAAGGGCTATGCCCGCTTCACAGTGACAGACCAAACTCCCCGTTTAACGCACCGCAAACAACCGCAAACAGTCCATTTGCACAACCGCAAACTCCCCATTTGCACAAGGTTGGATACCAAGCTAGCCGTGTCCCGTTCCTTGTCCTCACTGATGTAATCTCTTCCTCCACCCAGCCACGTACAACACCAAGGGTCCCCGAAAGGTGACAACAAGCCCCCTGTATTTTTTTTTTAAATGTACACTACTGTTACACCAGATATGAGTTGCACTGGTGTGACACTGTGCCCTGGCAGGCCCTAAAACGCACACGTGTGAAGGAAACTGACTGCTATTATTTCACAGTCAAATTTCTAGTTTTTTTTTTAATGTACACTACTGTTACACCAGTGATTGGCCCACGTCATGCCTACGCCCCCAAAATGTTCGTGTGTGGGGGTGCTGGAATGACGTGGGCCAATGGGAGCCTTGTAGCGGAGCGGCAGGGGTTAATCCAAGGGCTCTCCGCTGGTACTCAGGATTAATCATACAGATGGCAGGACACACAGCATAATTCCCATTCCCAAGGACCACATGACACATAGCCTGGGAGTAAACTGACAATTTTTATTCACGGCTCCAGGAGTTAACTGTTAACTGTCATCTGTAAACTTTTAAATGTTCTGCAATGAAGTAATAGCAAGACATGCACAAGGGAAAACCATCACAGTACATATTGGAGACACAAAAAATAATACCAAACCTCTGAATACTCAGGGGACATGGCACTTAGTGGCGATGTCCCACCACATATCTCCCCCTTGTCCACTCCCGGCAGCCCCAGCCTGACTCACACAAGTCAGCTGCCTGCTGCCCGGAAAGGACACAGTCTTTTAGTGCCATGTCCCTCTCCATGTCTTCCTCCATTAATTCTATTATATTACATTTACTGCCCCCCTCTCCATGTCTTCCTCCCTTAATTCTATTATATTACATTTACTGCCCCTCTCCAATAGTCCTTGTATTACACTCAGTATCTCTGTATTACACACATTATCTCTATATTACACTCAGTATCCCTGTATTACACACAGTATCCCTGTATTACACTCAGTATATCTATATTACACACAGTATCCCTGTATTACACTCAGTATCTCTATATTACACACAGTATCCCTGCATTACACTCAGTATCTCTATATTACACACAGTATCCCTGTATTACACTCAGTATCTCTATATTACACACAGTATCCCTGTATTACACTCAGTATCTCTGTATTACACAATGTATCCCTGTATTACACACCGTATCCCTGTATTACACTCAGTATCCCTGTATTACACACTGTATCCCTGTATTACACACTGTATCCCTGTATTACACACAGTATCTCTATATTACACACAGTATCCCTGGATTACACTCAGTATCTCTATATTACACACAGGTTACTGGCTATGGGAGGATAATGTATAATAAACACAGGATACTGGCTATGGGGGATAATGTATAATAAACACAGGTTACTGGCTATGGGGGGATAATGTATAATAAACACAGGTTACTGGCTATGGGGGATAATGTATAATAAACACAGGTTACTGGCTATGGGGGATAATGTATAATAAACACAGGTTACTGGCTATGGAGGATAATGTATAATAAACACAAACACACAAAAAAAAAATAATACAAAAAAAATTAATGCAGCTTCAGAATTAATCTAAATTGTATGCTTTCTAGGAGGTGGGAGGGTCTGGGAGGGATGGTCTGCTGCTGATTGGCTGGAATGTGTCTGCTGACTGTGAGGTACAGGGTCAAAGTTTACTCAATGATGACGTATAGGGGGCGGACCGAACATCGCATATGTTTGCCATCTGTGGCGAATGCGAACAAGCTATGTTCGCCAGGAACTATTCGCCAGCGAACCGTTCGGGACATCACTATAATACAATAGAGAAAATTATTTATTATTAAGGAGGCATTTATGAATAATAATCCAAGAGAATAATGTTGTGTATTACAAATTTTAATTAACATGCAAAAATTTAAAACATCTGTTAAAAATACTGGAACAAGCACTTTTTTAACTGGTCTGTATTTCCAAATAGAGAGGATATTACCTCTCACAGTTAGATAGTCCTTTATTCGTGAGTCACAAATGGTACACATCATTAACTTTGGAGTGATGTCCATCATTTCACGCACTTAACCTTTCATTTCTTCCTTTAACCCCTTAAGGACATAAGACATGTGTGACATGTCATGATTCCATTTTATTCCAGAAGTTTGGTCCTTAAGGGGTTAAATTACTATAAGAGCTTCCACATCTGGTAGAAACATTTTTTTCAGATTCAATCTCACAGCTCTTTAGGATTACTTCCATTTTGTTCTTTAAGAATGTGAATAATGGAATCACTTTCTTAAATTGTCTGTGGCATCCTTGAAAGGCCACCATATGGCCTATACCTTCCTATATTCCTATATCTCCAGTATACATGTCACTCCTACACTCATCTCTGACCTTAAGGAATGTATCACACTCTACTGCTTGTAGATATGTTCCATCATCTCCAAAGTGGAGTTCCATTGTTTCGTCATGTTAAATTTTGGCAAAGACAATGCTGTGGCAAGCGTGCTTGTTCTTGATGCTTCCTCAAATTTTGACTAGTCTTCACATTACAGTGGAAGTGCCTGGAAATCTTTCAATATCTGTCTATTAGGCAGCACAATCTGCACCCTCAGTGGGAAATACATTTCTCACCACCAGATGTAAAATAGGGGCTGCAAATTGCACACCGAAAAAGTCCCTATCTCTTAGCTTTTACTATATTGGCTCCCCATTACTCACTACAGTGCCCTTGTGTACTGCTGTACCTGTTGCCTGTACAACTAACTTTTCTAACATATAGACAGACAAAAATCATGTGGGATACGACTGTACAAAATCTAAAGAGGAAACATAAAAGAATACATAGTGTAACACAGTTAAAATAGGACAATCATGCGCCACAATTGAATGCACTCACAAGATTGAAGCATATAATGCGCTCAAAGGTGCCTCCCCGAAGTTGTTGGGTGGCTTTTTTCTCTCACACTCCAATGAGGTAGATGTAAAGAAAGACTCCAATAGGTATAGGTAGGAAAAAATATCAGCAGCTTTATTATAAAAAGTTGAACAATCACTGTAACGGAGCTCCCTGTACTCCGACCGAATACCCTCCATACCGGACACAACAACCACTGCAGACTCCGCAACCGCCATAGCTTGACTGGTGTCTCGCCGTCTTCCTTCCACCCTGGATCAGCTTCTGTCCTCCAGGACCGTGTCGGAAAGACCTCTTCCTTCCACCCTGTATGAACCTCCAGCATCCAGTACTGTGTGGGGAAGACCTCTCCTCCAAGGAGACCATAACAGGAACAGCTCTGAAAAGAGCTTAGTGATTAAGGCAAATGGGAGTATGCAGAGCACTTGGGACTAGCCCATATGGTCATTGCATTAACATTGCTGTGAAAACTCAATAAAATTACAAACAGTTAAATCATAGCAGGCAACATACAGTGACTTGTTATAACACAATGACATGTTTTTAAAGGGGTGGTGGAGACAATAATTAACAGAAAATATCTCACGTGCCTGCAGAATTAGCAATATGCAAATCTACCCGAATATATGCAAATGAACCAGTCTTGCTATTCAGGTAGTGCATATTGCTGTTGCTACCAACAGAGGACACTAGACAAGCTCCATAGCCAAATCCACCTAGTTGATAGCAAACCTCAGCAGTACAGGAGAGCAGGCAATACATTTCACATTACACACACACTATAAACAATTACATTACACACACCCTGCACCTATAATGGGTACAGGGTGACTAAAACATAAGAGAAATAAAGCAACCTACATAAATAGTCCGTCTGAAGGTAGAACAGGGGCTTTAAAGCCAAATACAAATACATCAAATACATGAGTCATAGCCACATGATAGGAGACTGGCCAACAGGCTTATCCATAACCCAGGGAAGCAGGGCAATTTGTCACACGAAAAACCTGTTACAAAAGGTGGTTTGTAACATATCTCCCCTTTGAGGGGTAGACTAACCAGGTACCTGACCTTCTGTCGGTCAGGGCCTGCGTTAGTCAGGCAAATCACCCACAACAAGCAAGCAGAAGTGCAGCCCACCCACAATAAAACGTTACTGCCCCATCCTCTGGGGTGATGGGGCACCACGCTGTGAGGGCTTGGGGGGCAGAGGCCAGCTGCGCTCTGCCCTGATGCCAGCCCTTCTGTTGGGGTAGCCTGGTGGGGACTTGACTGGGGAGAGGAGATATCACTTACCCCCTCCTCTTGATACTCCGGCAATGGTAGCTGGGGATCTGGACAGGCTCTCCAGCATCCCTGAGGGTCAGGCACAGAGCACACGGTCCCATCTGCACTGTCTGGGAGATTGGTGCCTCCCCTTGGTGGGGTAAGCTGCCGCTGGGGAGAGAGGGTGCTGTGCTCTGCTTGGATCACTCAATTTTGCCATGAGAATTGTTCCCCTGGGTAGATTGTTAATTTCTTGCCTACTTTCTTTGTTCCCGGACCTCCCCTCACACATCACTTTAGACACACATGCAAGGGCTGATTTACATATGTGGTGCACTTTTCTCATATCTTGGAATGGGCAAGCCATGTTCCACCCTTCACTTTCCGACAATTCTCCTATACACAGGACAGATGCTGTGGCCAATACTGGCTTTGCAGCCATCTGTGGCAACAAATGGCTTTGTGGTTCATGGCCTAGAGAAGTTAAGTCCCTACCTAGTTTCTCCACTACATCGGCCATGTTTGAGTTGTACCCAATCGTGGCCGCGGCTATTGCCTATTACACTTGTCACATTGTAAATAAAGGCCGTTTTTTATCTTTGGTGTTATTAACTATGTTTTGTTGTATACAAATTATATGTTATCTTACCATCACGGCAATATTGCCGTGACCACAAATATCTATATCTATATTGTGTATTGTATGTATATATATGTGTATGTGTGTATGTATATGTGTATATAATACTTGTTATACTTCATTTGACTAGTTATTGTTTCTCTTATTAACTGTACTAGAGTTTAATATAACATATGGAAAATGCATGACATTTATTACCAAATGTTAAATATTTAAAAAGAAAATATTTTATACAGTAATTTGTTTGAAAACAGTTTTCTTATTGCTATATTGTTTTGTACTACATTGTTAATTATGCATTGTGTGATCCAGTCAATAAAATGCCAGGAAGCTAAAACAAACATTATATTGGCTCCACTAATGTCTAAGTAGATATCAAAGTATACCATCACAATAAAACAAGATTAAAAATCCATTAGCAATTATAAAAGTATTAAAGTAGTAGATAATGGAAAACCATTCTGTAGTTCTTTTTTTGATGATATACGCATATTGATATACTTCATTTATTATTAAATAAAGTGCTTTATTTTAAGCTTTGGTGGTTTGCATTATTCCAGTAAATGCAACTAATTGAAAAGGTATTGTGTCTAAAAGGTTTCAATAACTGCTTATTTTAGCTTGTTTTAACTTGCCTTAACTTATGGAATCTATTTACTAGATAGTACGTTATGGTGGGTTGAAAACAGATTTGTAAAATTTACACCAAAATAGTTGTACAGGCCACTAGAGTACAATGGTTAGTATTTACCTGTAAGATGTTTTATATATATATATATATATAGTATTTTAATTATATGATTTATGGTGAGTTAGGCATAGTTTCTGACTTGCGGAACTCTGCATTTGTAATATGTCTAAAAAATTTATTATATATTATAAACGGAATATGTTGCAAACTCTTACCAGGTGAACAAGTTAACATTCTTTCATGATACTGACATTTTAAAACAAACAAAAAGAAGGGGGGCAGAGCTGGCAGAGTTCAGGAGCAGACACCATTTCCCCCAGCTCCTTGTTACAGAAGAAAATTATTGTCCCTAACTTGAGAACCACCCGACATCCAGGGAAACAGCGATCTATGTGCTAGGGAGAGCACACTGATCCTGTGGATGCCTTTTTTGTATGCCTCGGGCACCAAAACATGGTGCCTCGGGCATACCGCGTGGGAATCCGGCAGCTACCGCACATTGCATCCTGGGACTGTGACGGATTTGACTCGGCTCATCTCACGGGAATCCTGCCTCGGGAAGTACCGGAACCCATGATGGGCCACAAATCCCAGAAACCAGCGCAGGCTGCTTCTTCCTCCAACCATGATAGGCCTCGACTCCCCACACTCAGGGGACTTCAGCCCTCTGGCCTGAGACTACTCCCAGCCCAGTGGTGGAGAAAGCACCTGCAGACAAGGCCCAGCCCGCGCCTGGAGCTGAAACACCTGTGACAAAAACAGGATATACATGACCTACTGGCACACTTCCAGGACATGTTCTTTGCGGAGGTCAATCTGGTAAAAAACGAATTACAAGCAGTCGCAGACCGCCTCCAAGCCTCTGAGGAGGACACTGCTGACCTGAGGCAAGACGTGGCAACTCAAGGGGAATCATTACTGCACCTGCAAAATTCCCACTTCCAACTAGCTGCCAGGATCGATACACTAGAACAGTGTTTCCCAACCCAGTCCTCAAGGCACACCTAAAAGTCCAGGATTTAAGGATTACCCAGTTTTTTCTAAGGTGTTTTTAGAAAAAAAAGAAAAAACACCTTAGACAAAACTGGGTAATCCTTAAATCCTGGACTGGTAGGTGTGCCTTGAGGACTGGGTTGGGAAACACTGCACTAGAAGACAAGAGCCGACAGAAGAACATCAAAATTCGGGGTGTGGATGACTCCATACCTACTGACAAATCACCACATCTCATCAGGTGACTTATCACAACTATCCTACCAGCAAAACTTGCTGAACAGTTTGCAAATCACAGACTCTACCCATTGCTACATTTTCACAAATGCCAAATAATGTTCCCAGAGACATTATACTCGGCTGCCAGTCCTATGCTGACAAACCAAGGCTGCTACAGGTGCTGCAGGGGAAAACCCCATTCATATTTGATACTCACTCACTTACCTTTTACCAGGATCTAAGCAAGGCCACACTACTGTAGCGAAAATCAATCCACCCCATCACGCAACCCCTGCAAACAGCTGGCCTTCCCTACAGATGGACTAACCCAAGAACGCTTGTATGCACCAAGGATGGTAAGACCTACAAAGCCACTAACCCTTTGGAGGGTCCACAACTCCTACAGGCCCTGGGCCTTCCAACGCCAGAACCTGCAACACCTTCTCGACGAGTCTGGGATGTCAACAGCATTGCTCCCTTTATTCCCAGAGTGGTACGAGACTCAGTAAACTGAATATAAACATGATCTCATATAGTTACATAGTTACATAGCTAAAAAGAGACATGCATCCATCAAGTTCAGCCTTCCTCACATGTTTTTGCTCTTGATCCAAAAGAAGGTAAAAAAAACAATCTGAAGTGCTTCCAATTTTGCAACAAACTAGGAAAAAAATCCTTCTTTACCCCAAAATGGCAGTCAGATATCTCCTTGGATCAAGCAGCTATTACCCCAATAATTAGAAATTATATCCCTGTATGTTATGTTTTTGGAAGTATTTATCCAATTGCTGTTTAAACATCTGTATGGACTCTGAAAAACCACCTCTTCAGGCAGAGAATTCCATATCCTTGCAGTTCTTACTGTAAAAAAAAAATTTCTTTGCCTTAGATGAAATCTCCTTTCTTCCAGCCTAAATGTGTGGCCTCATGCCCTGTTTATGAATAGATTTCCAGATAATGGTTTGTACTGGCCCTGAATATATTTGTACAATGTTATCATATCCCTTCTGAGGCTCCGTTTTTCCAAACCAAAGAGATTTACATTTTTTAACCTTTCTTTGAAACTAAAATGCTCCATTCCTTTTATCAATTTGTAGCTCGTCTCTGCATTTTCTCTAGTGTCATGATATCCTTCTTTAGAACCCTTCTTTAGAGACCAAAGTTGCATAGCATATTCAAGGTGTGGTCTTACCAGCAATTTATAAAGTGGCAAAATTATATTTTCATCCCGAGAATTTATGCCCCTATTTATACATGACAAAACCTTATTGACCATAGCAAATGAAAATTGACATTGCATATTGCTGCCTAATTTGTTGTCTATAACAATTCTCAAATCCTTCTCATGTCTTGTTATCCCTAATTCACTACCATTTATAGTGTAAGTTGCTTGTGCATTCTTGACCCCGAAGTGCATAACTTTGCATTTCTCTTCATTAAATTTAATCTGACATTTTAGTGCCCAGTCCCTCAATCTATCTAAATCCCTCTGCAGCAAAGCATTATCCTGCTCACATTTTATTACTTTACAAAGTTTTGTGTCATCTGCAAACACTAAAATATGGCTTTCAATGTCTACTTCAACATCATATTATATTTCATTTATATTAACATCATTATAGTTATGTTACATAGAAGTGATCCCAAAACAGAACCCTGAGGGACATCACTTACCACTTTTGTCCAGCTTGAAAATGAACCATTAATGACAACTCGTTGTACTCTATCCTTAAGCCAATGTTCCACCCAAGAACAAGAATATTCCTCTAGACCAATTTCTTTTAGTTTGAAGACCAACCTATTGTGAGGAAATGTAGCAAATGCCTTGGCAAAATCCAAGTAGATCACATCCACTGCAACACCCTGATCTATACTTCTACTTCTAAAATGCAATTAGGTTAGTTTCACATGACCTATGTTTCATAAAACCATGCTGATTATTGCTAATAACAAAGTTATTCTCAATTAATTCCTGAATATTATCCCTCAATAGACCTTGAAATATTTTTCCAGTCACAGAGGTTAAGCTCACAGGTCTATAATTTCTTCACAGGTCTATAATTTCCAGGCAACTATTTTAAACCCTCTTTTAAATATAGGAATGACATCTGACCTCCTCCAATTCTCCAGTTCAACACCCGTCAACTTTATTTACATACATTTTCTATAACTGCTGTAGCACCTTGTCTCGAGTCATCCAATCACAAGTTATCTGCAAGTTTTTGCTGCAATCATTTGCTTATCTCTTGTCATAGGATCCTCATTAATATATACTGAAGAAAATTAGTTATTTAAAATTTCTGACTTTTCCTGGTCTTCATTAACTAACAGACCCATCTCCACTGTACCTACACTTTAATTTTTTTGTTTTTTTAGAAATGATGTACTTGGAAAAAAAATGTGGGGGTTGGTTTTGCATTCTTTGGCTATCAATTTCTCATTTTATAGTTTAGCCACTTTAATTGCCTATTTGCAAGCATTTTTTGCTTCCTTATATCTTATATAGGATGCCTCTGATTTGTTTGATTTAAATGCTTTAAATGCCCTTTTCTTATTTTTAATCTCTTGTTTTACTTCTCTACTAAATCAAATTGGTTTAAATGTGTTTATTTTATATTTATTACCCAATGGTACATACTGAGAAATGTGCCTTTCTAATATTTGTTAACAGAGCTTCCATTTATCCTCAGTGTTTTTTTCACTAAGGAGTTTATGCCAGTTGAAATGTTGTAGAGCTGCCCTAATCTTATAGAAATTGGCTTTTTTTTTAATTTTCCGTTTTAGTATACCCCACATGCTTTTTCTTTTTTGAAAATTATTTCAATTATTTTAAAAATTACCATATTGTGATCACTATTTCCCAAATACTCCCCTACTTGAATGTTGGTCAAAAGATTAACATTGTTTGTTATAACGAGATCCACATACCCTAGCATGTTTAATGTTTATATTATTTCACCTTTTGTTTGTTTTTTCATAAAGGTAAATTGGGGTACAGAAAGTAAGAACGGAGGGGGAGGACATGACATATATATATGTTTCTTCCAGTTACATGATGTGATATGGTAGATACACAGCATTATACAACAACATACTTTAGTCGTGCAACATTATAAGCCGGGCTGGATGAGTTTTAAGCTCAGATGACAATGATATAGTGAAGGTATTTAGAGCAGTTTAGTCATTCGATAAATTGTAAACATTTGATACATGCAACCTTTTGGTAGAGAATAAACATCAAACCCTTCCAAGAATTCCAGGACCTCCAAGGACTTAGTCATGATCAGTGGAGTGACGCGTATCAATTTCTATCTCCTGTGTCCTGGGAGGGTGAAGGTAGCTATAATTTAATAGGTTTGGGCCAGTATTACAGTAACTGCTAGTGTTTGTGTCAGTTGTTTGTTGTTGTCATCATGCAACTTATTCTTGGATAACTGTTTGTGGGCTATAAGCTCTAGGTGGAACAAAGGTGGGATGTGGGGGGAGCAGAGTGGGGGGGGGGAGGTTGGTAGGTTGAGACATTGTGTGGAGTATGAGTGTGTGGCATTTCGTCTTTGTCACTATCGGTTTGTAATACTGTTTTTCTCAACCATCACCAGGTCGTTTTGTTCCGAGTGGTGTGTTCTCCATTATCTTGTCTTTGTTTCTCCATAAGGGGCATGGTCCTCGGTGCATCAGTCTACCTCTTAAGATTTGAATGGCCCATAAGGGCAAGCCATGGTTTCCACATCAGTTCTGTTTTCTTTGTCTTCTCGTGTGAGTCCGAAGAAAAGAGAACTTCATACCTGTTGTATGGATATATCTTATCTATCAGTTCCTTGTTTGAGGGGCAGTAGGTGCTTTTCAAGTGGAATTCAAGGAGGTTTCCCGCTGCTAGTATGATACGTGAGGCTAGTTATTTTGTTTATACCTTCCATATGATTGGGAATAGCATCAGGAGTCCCATTGTCAGTGTGAGAGGTTGTGTGATAGCTAGTGCTTTATTCAGTATCGTTTGTACATTTGTCCACAGTGGTTTAATCTCACTGCACTCCCACCAAATGTGGGTCATGTTGCCTTCTTGAGATCCACATCTCCAGCAATTAGGGTTGACAGCAGTGTAGATTTGGTGTAGCCTTTGCGGGGTAAGATACCATCGGTAGATTACCTTCTTGTGAGCTCCTAGGTGTGAGAAGCAGGATGTAATGTCTTTAAGGGCATTGAGTGACCAGAGCCACTGTTCATCCATTAGTCTGGACATGCCTTCTTTTTCCCATTGGGTCACGTATTTAAAGGAATGGGGCGGAGTGTTATCCAAGAGAGTTTTGTAGCAAAGGAATAGGGTCTTGGGTTAAGTGGGGGCACTCGATGAGTGACAGTGCGGTAACTGCCTGTGCAGTTGGTAATTGTGTTGGTAAGGTCACTTTAGTGTGTATGATACTTTTTAGTTGTAGGTACTGAAAGATAAGAGAGTTGTGTATTTGGTATTTTCTCTGTAAATCTGGGAAGGCTAAGATGATTGATTGGGAGGATAAGTCTCTAATGTGGTGGATGCCATGGGTTATCCAAGGTTTCAGCGACACCCAGGGGAGCCTGTATGCAAAATTTCCCTTTCTCCGACATGGTGACTTGTCCCAAATTTTTATTGTTAGAGTAGTGGTGAGGTATAGCGAGAGCATGTGCATTCTTAATATTTTTGGTGACCACATTGCGTTCATCAGGGAGTTTGGAAGGCCTTTGTCCTGCTCCATGTCAACCCATTGGAAAGTATTCCAAGGTGCGTGAAGGCGGTGTATTGGGACTAATCGATTTGCTATCAGCTTGGCATATGTCTTAGTGTCGCAATTCAGGAGGGAGATGGGTCTAAAATTCGAGCACTGGGTTTTTTTTTTCCTGGTTTCGGTAAAGTGGAGACATGTGCCTTAAGCATATAAGTAGGCATGGTGCCAGTCTGGAAGCAATGATTAAATAGGTTGGACATGTGAGGTGCCAGGATGTCCTTGAAGGTGTGGTAATAGAGCTTGGTGAACCCACCGGGTTCAGGCGATTTGTGTTTTGGCAATAGTTTGAGGGTGTGTAATATTTCCAGGGACGTAAACCGCTGTGTTAGTGTTTGGCATTCCTCTGATGTAAGGCTAGGCAGATTTATTTTGCGTAGAAACGGTGAAACATAATACATAAAGTAAACTGGGGGGGGGGGTGGCCCGCCAGGGACCTGAATGGCAGTGCACTAGCTGAGCTCCCTAAGACTCAATAGGCAATCCAGTGCAATCGGAGAAAATCATCAAATATGGGTAATAGTGATGTACCGAACTGTTCGCTGGCGAATAGTTCCTGGCGAACATGTGCGGTTCGATCCGCCCCCTATTCGTCATCATTGAGCAAACTTTGACCCTGTGCCTCACGGTCAGCAGACACATTCCAACAAATTAGCAGCAGACCCTCCCTTCCAGACCCTCCCACCTCCTGTACAGCATCCATTTTAGATTCATTCTGAAGCTGCATTCTTAGATAGAGGAGGGAAAGTGTAGCTGCTGCTCATTAGATAGGGAAATTGATAGCTAGGCTAGGGTATTCAGTGTCCACTACAGTCCTGAAAGACTCATCTGATCTCTGCTGTAAGAACAGCACCCCAAAAAGCCCTTTTTAGGGCAAGAACATCAGTCTGCTTTTTTTTCCTGTGTAATCTAATTGCAGTTGTCTGCCTGCCAGCTTCTGTGTCAGGCTCACAGTGGATACTGTGCCCACTTGCCCAGTGCCACCACTCATATCTGGTGTCACAATAGCTTAAGCTTGACATTTAAAAATATTTTTTTTCACTGTAATAGATTGAATAGCAGTTAGTTGTCTGCCAGCTTCTGTGTCAGGCTCACAGGGGATACTGTGCCCACTTGCCCAGTGCCACCACTCATATCTGGTGTCACAATAGCTTAAGCTTGACATTTAAAAACAACTTTTTTTTTCACTGTAATAGATTGAATAGCAGTTAGTTGTCTGCCAGCTTCTGTGTCAGGCTCACAGTGGATACTGTGCCCACTTGCCCAGTGCCACCACTCATTTCTGGTGTCACAATAGCTTAAGCTTGACATTTAAAAACAAAAAACTTTTTTCACACTTATAGATTGAATAGCAGTTAGTTGTCTTAAAGCGGGTGTCAGGCCTTCAGTGTGTACTCTGCCAACCTCAGCAAGTGTACTTTGCCACTCATATCTAGTGTGACTATAGCGTGCCTTTAAAAACAAAAAAGTTTTTCACTGTAAGCTAATTGCAGTTAGTTGTCTGCAAGCATCTGGGTGTCAGGCCTTCAGCGTGTACTCTGCCAACCTCTGCAAGTGCACTTTGCCACTCATATCTGGTGTGACTATAGCGTGCCTTTAAAAACAAAAAACGTTTTTCACTGTAAGCTAATAGCAGTAAGTTGTCTGCAAGCGTCTGCTTGTCAGGCCTTCAGCGTGTACTCTGCCAACCTCTGCAAGTGCACTTTGCCACTCATATTTGGTGTGACTAGAGCGTGCCTTTTAAAACAAAAAAAGTTTTTCACTGTAAGCTAATAGCAGTTAGTTGTCTGCAAGCGTCTGGGTGTCAGGCCTTCAGCGTGTACTCTGCCAACCTCTGCAAGTGCACTTTGCCACTCATATCTGATGTGACTATAGCGTGCCTTTAAAAACAAAATAGTTTTTCACTGTAAGCTAATAGCAATTAGTTGTCTGCAAGCGTCTGGGTGTCAGGCCTTCAGCGTGTACTCTGCCAACCTCTGCAAGTGCACTTTGCCACTCATATCTGATGTGACTATAGCGTGCCTTTAAAAACAAAATAGTTTTTCACTGTAAGCTAATAGCAATTAGTTGTCTGCAAGCGTCTGGGTGTCAGGCCTTCAGCGTGTACTCTGCCAACCTCTGCAAGTGCACTTTGCCACTTATATCTGGTGTGACTATAGCGTGCCTTTAAAAACAAAAAACGTTTTTCACTGTAAGCTAATAGCAGTTAGTTGTCTGCAAGCGTCCTGGTGTCAGGCCTTCAGCGTGTACTCTGCCAACCTCTGCGAGTGCACTTTGCCACTCATATCTGGTGTGACTATAGCGTGCCTTTAAAAACAAAAAAAGTTTTTCACTGTAAGCTAATAGCAGTTAGTTGTCTGCAAGCGTCTGGGTGTCAGGCCTTCAGCGTTTACTCTGCCAACCTCGGCAAGTGCACTTTGCCACTCATATCTGGTGTGACTATAGCGTGCCTTTAAAAACAAAAAAAATGTTTTCACTGTAAGCTAATAGCAGTTAGTTGTCTGCAAGCGTCTGGGTGTCAGGCCTTCAGCGTGTACTCTACCAACCTCTGCAAGTGCACTTTTTGGGAGACAAAAAAACATATGTTACCCTTAATAGTGATCCCACCTTACTTTTCAACCAAAAGTTAAAGAATCTTCTAGAGGAAGCCATGAATAATGACGTCATATCACAAAAGAATTTTGATTTTTTTGTTTAGAAAAAATCCAGTTATTCCCATTTTTTATTTTCTTCCCAAGACTCATAAAAGATTACCCAACCCCCCAGGTCGCCCAATAATCAGCGGTGTGAATTCACTCACGGCAAATCTGTCAGCGTTTGCGGACTCCTTCTTGCAAAAATATGCTCAAGGAGCATTGTCCTATATTAAGGACACCAAATCTTTTTTGCAAGAATTGGAGTCCATTGAGTGGCATGCTGAGTACAGTTGGGCCACGCTGGACGTGACCTCGCTCTACACAGTGATCAATCATGAGTTAGGAGTGGAGGCATTAAATCACTTTATGACACAGGACACTCATTTAGCAGCCAATCTTCAGCAATTTCTTTTAAGTGCGGTTAATTTTATTTTGAAGCACAATTATTTTTATTTTAATGGTGAATTTTATTTACAAACCACGGGGACCGCCATGGGCACCAGGTTCGCCCCCAGTTATGCCAATACCTACATGAGACGTTGGGAAGATCTATACGTGTGGTCGGGTCATGACTGGAGGGAGAACCTGGTGCTCTGGCGGCGGTATATAGATGACGTTATTATTATTTGGCGAGGTTCCTCTTCTTTATTTCAAGATTTTGTAAATTTTCTTAATTCTAATACCTATAACCTGGTACTGTCCCCTATCTGGAACAAAGATGTGATCCATTTTTTGGACCTCACCTTGTTCCTTGATAGGGGAGAAATTAAAACCAAATGTTTTTTCAAACCCACTGACGGGAATGGATTTGTTCACCGGCAAAGCTGCCATCATAAACCCTGGCTTAGGGGCATTGTGAAAAGCCAATTCACACGCCTAAGGTGCAATTGCTCCGATAGCCAGGATTTTAACATTCAATCTACACATGTCAAAAACAAACTAATAGAGAAAGGCTATAAAAAGAATACTCTAGAGAGAGAGATTCGGTTAGCTAAACAGGTTAATAGGAACAAGTTACTGGGGGACAGACCCCAGATTGATATGCCTAAGGAGGAGAAAAAGTTTTCATTAGCTTTTCTAACTCAATACAATACTGATTATAATAAAATTAAAAGATGTCTACAACAACATTGGCCGATCCTACTACAGGATCCAGTGTTGGGGACCACTTTACCACAATTACCCACAGTTATTTACAAAAAGAATAGGAACTTCAAAAACATGTTAGCTCCCAGCTATGCCCTCAAACTAAAAAACCAAAAGGCCTCTGAGACATTGGGATCCTTTAGGGGATGTAACATGTGCAAGGCTTGTGCCACCAGCCTTGTACCCAGAACAAACCTTTTTTGCAGCTATAGCACGGGAGAAGAGTTCAACATAAAAAGTGATATTGGTTGCCACACGGACTTTGTCGTTTATTTACTGCAGTGTCCGTGTGGCAAGCAGTATGTAGGTCGTACAAAGAGGGTTCTCAAGATAAGATTCATGGAACATCTCAATAACATTAAAAAGAAGCTTGAGACTCACTCTGTCCCTACCCACTGTAATTCATGTCCCCATTTTTCTTTTTCCAACTTTAAGTGTGTGGGAATTGAGAGAGTATCACCTTACTGGAGGGGAGGAGATAGACTTAAAAAACTATCACAACGTGAAACCTTTTGGATTCATAAACTACAGACTCTTCAGCCCAAAGGATTAAACCATGATATAGATCTCATATGTTTCCTAGATTAAACTTGGTCTTAACTCTTGGGTCATCCCACAGCGGTGCCTTGATGGGAAGGATTTTCCCCCTTTTTTCCTCTTTTTTTCTGCCTTTTTTCTTTTTCTTTTTCTTTTTGTCTGCAATTTTCTTGCCCTCCTTGCATAAGGGCTAAGAGATTTGTATTTCGTGAGATAAACTCACACTATTACAATTTAATGAACAGGTTCACTGAAGGTATTTAATAGAAGGTTATTACCTAATTTGTAGGATATACCACTGGGAGCACTTTGTATTATGGAGATTATGATTTAAATTCCTCCAATACACTAAATATATAGATATACAGTATTAAATAAATTCACATAATATGGGTTGACACCTAAACGTATTTGATGATGTCATTCAGATTAAGGTGTCTCCACAGATGTGTATTCTTTGTAAATATATTTTCTCAATATTTTTTCTTTTTTGATTAGTGAAAGATGATTCATGAACAGCACTTATCAAATTGCCAGTCGTCTATTAATATGACGTCACTATATATTATTATTATTAATTTTTCTTATATATTATTGATAATCAAATCATAAGATGACTCACATGGTGGACTAATTTAGTCTTATATTAATATTATATTGGAGAGTTTCATAATACCGACAATACAAACAGAATCAGATTATTTTTTAAAATTATTTTTCAAAATTTACTGTATTGTCAAAGGATAAACTGAGATTCCTTAATATTGAATTATAATAGGAAGGCATGAGATTGATACTAAACTGATTTGGAAGTATTGTATCATTTATATTTAACCATTCTGATTGCAATCACACTTTGTCAAAAGAAGTTCACCTGTTATAAATATGTTATACTGTGCAGTAATATTAATATTGCCATATCCTGGGCGACCTCTAGATGGCGACCTGTCTAACTGTTTTTCGTTTATGAGTTGGAACGCATAGGGCAATGGAACGCGGAAGTACAAACGGAGTGTTACTTCCGGTTTCCGGTTTCATCGGCTGGCGCCAGAATTACCCGTCGGAACACCCTCTCCACACCAGAACTAATCTGATGGACACTTCACATCTGAACCGGGTCATCAATCAAGGGTAACTCCCACTGGATCCACCAATGAACTGAAGGCTTAGGCTTATTTAAAGAGACTTATTGGGGGGGATAAGGTTGTATGCATTTTCTGTACTGACTGATTTTATTGAATTGTATTTTGGTCCCTGAGGAAGTTCCTTTGCATAGGAACGAAACGCGTAGGACCTTGTTTTTGCTTTTACTTTATCTAAAATACGGCTACAATTTTATATAGCCTTTTTTATATCAATAAATCTGCATATTTATCATACCTACCTCTATTGAAGTCTCATTCCATCTTTGGTCCGCTTGGAGTTCCAGTGGAGAGTGGAGACGTATAGCTACCCAAACCAATTTGGGCAGGCTCCTATTCTGGCAATTAATTCACTTTGATCTCGTGAGTGCAACATTGTATTAGCGCATTGTCTTTCACCTTGCTGTATCACACTATGTTTGTTTTTTTGTTCCTGTTCTAGATTATGCACAGCCGTATCTCATTCCTTTTTGTGTCTATATACATTGCCACTCATATCTGGTGTCACAATAGCGTGCATTTAAAAACAAAAAACTTTTTTCATTGTTATAGATTGAATAACAGTTAGTTGTCTTCAAGCGGGTGTCAGGCCTTCAGCGTGTACTCTGCCAACCTCTGCAAGTGCACTTTGCCACTCATATCTGGTGTCACAATAGCGTGCATTTAAAAACAAAAAACTTTTTTCACTGTTATAGATTGAATAGCAGTTAGTTGTCTTCAAGCGGGTGTGTCAGGCCTACAGCGTGTACTCTGCCAACCTCTGCCACTGCACAGTGCCACTCATATCTGGTCTATGTCTCAGGCAGGCAGCATTACACACATGGACATACGGTGTGATGATGATGATGTTGTACCCGCTGCTGCTTCCTTTGCTGAGTTGTCAGATACAAGTGAAGCGGTTGATGATGACGATGAGTCCATGGATGTCACGTGGGTGCGCGCTCGGCAAGAAGAAGAACAGGGCGAACGTTCAGATGGGGAGACAGAGAGGAGGAGGAGGAGACGAGTTGGAAGCAGGGGGAGGTCAACGCAAGGAGCTAGTGGCACAGTCAGACAGCATGCATCGGCACCCGGGGTCAGCCCGACAGCACGCCAATCAACGCATGCTGTGTCCACCACCAGAATGCCGTCATTGCAGAGCTCAGCAGTGTGGCATTTTTTTGTGTGTCAGCCTCTGACAACAGCAATGCCATTTGCAACCTGTGCCAAAAGAAACTGAGTCGTGGGAAGTCCGACACCCACCTAGGTACAAATGCTTTGCGTAGGCACATGATCGCACATCACAAACGCCTATGGGATCAACACATGAGTACAAGCAGCACACAAACTCAAAGCCGCTATCCTCCTCCTGGTCCAACATCTTCAGCCACGTCAACCACTGCTGTCCTCCTTGCCCCCTCTCAACCATCCGCCACTCGTCTCTCGCCTTGAGCAGTTCCCGCTCATCTGCCCACAGTCAGGTGTCTGTCAAGGACATGTTTGAGCGTAAGAAGCCAATGTCAGAAAGTCACCCCCTTGCCCAGCGTCTGACAGCTGGCATGTCCGAACTATTAGCCCACCAGCATTTTTCGTTGATATGCATTTTTATTTCTTCTTAGATATCAAAAAAATTCTGAGACGACATTGGCAGGGCTATTCACTTGTGTGATCTGTCATGAATTGTAATTTGAATGTTAATTTGAACTGTGGGGCACAAGAACTTGAATAGAAAACATATTTAAGCCAACTATGTTTTAACTAAGCTTAGTGAATAACTAACATTAACGAGTCGGATTAAACGCACTCTGCACTCGAGGTATGATCTGTTTAAATGACCCCACTCTGGGCCCTAAATGGTAAAAAGTTTCACATGGGCATACGAAAGGTACACATGGCAATTAAAATCAGAAAATATGTGAAAAAATTTTAGATATACTGGAAATTAGTACACCAATACGATTAAGCACGTTGATTAATAAAATAAAGAAATGTTAATCTATCAAAGCGGCTTGAGAAAATATATGTTTACAAAGATACAAAAATATCAAAATCTGCTTATAAAAAAGAAATACTGCCTTAAAATTCAAAATGCAAGTATGAATATTAGCACACACAAGCTATCTACCAAATGTGAAAACTATTATTTAGCTTTTCTGGCAACTAAAAGTAACATACTACAGAGTTTACTATATTCAGTGCAATATCTAAAGGAAGTACTGGCTAAAAATAACAGTCTCTATTCTGCTCTGTGTCAGTGTGTATCAGGGATCCTTAGGATAGGTGTCAATCCATATCTGCCAAGTGACCCTATGTAGGGGGAACAGTCTCTATTCTGCTCTGTGGCAGTGTGTATCAGGGATCCGTAGGACAGGTGTCAATCCATATCTGCCAAGGTACCCTATGTAGGGGGAACAGTCTCTCTTCTGCTCTGTGGCAGTGTGTATCATGGTCTCTGAGGACAGGTGTCAATCCATACCTGCCAAGTGACCCTATGTAGGGGGAACAGTCTCTATTCTGCTCTGTGTCAGTGTGTATCAGGGGCTTTGAGGACAGGTGTCAATCCATATCTGCCAAGTGACCCTATGTAGGGGGGACAGTCTCTATTCTGCTCTGTGTCAGTGTGTATCAGGGGCTTTGAGGACAGGTGTCAATCCATATCTGCCAAGTGACCCTATGTAGGGGGGAACAGTCCATATTCTGCTCTGTGTCAGTGTGTATCAGGGGCTTTGAGGACAGGTGTCAATCCATATCTGCCAAGTGACCCTATGTAGGGGGAACAGTCTCTATTCTGCTCTGTGTCAGTGTGTATCAGGGGCTTTGAGGGCAGGTGTCAATCCATACCTGCCAAGTGACCCTATTAAGGGGGAACAGTCCATATTCTGCTCTGTGTCAGTGTGTATCAGGGGCTTTGAGGACAGGTGTCAATCCATATCTGCCAAGTGACCCTATGTAGGGGGAACAGTCTCTATTCTGCTCTGTGTCAGTGTGTATCAGGGGCTTTGAGGACAGGTGTCAATCCATATCTGCCAAGTGACCCTATGTAGGGGGAACAGTCTCTATTCTGCTCTGTGTCAGTGTGTATCAGGGGCTTTGAGGACAGGTGTCAATCCATATCTGCCAAGTGACCCTATGTAGGGGGAACAGTCTCTATTCTGCTCTGTGTCAGTGTGTATCATGGTCTCTGAGGACAGGTGTCAATCCATACCTGCCAAGTGACCCTATGTAGGGGGAACAGTCCCTATTCTGCTCTGTGTCAGTGTGTATCAGGGGCTTTGAGGACAGGTGTCAATCCATATCTGCCAAGTGATCCTATGTAGGGGGAACAGTCTCTATTCTGCTCTGTGTCAGTGTGTACCAGGGATCCTTAGGATAGGTGTCAATCCATATCTGCCAAGTGACCCTATGTATGAGGAACAGTCCCTATTCTGCTCTGTGTCAGTGTGTATCAGGGTCCCTGAGGACAGGTGTCAATCCATATCTATCAAGTGACCCTATGTAGGGGGAACAGTCCCTATTCTGCTCTGTGTGAGGAGGAGGAACGGGAAATGAGTAGCTCGGCATCCAACCTTGTGCAAATAGGGTATTTCATGCTGTCGTGCCTGTTGAGGTACCCTCGTATAAAAAGGCTGAAGGAGAATGACCTGTACTTGGTGTCCACGCTACTAGACCCCTGGTATAAGCAGACAGTGGCGGAAATGTTACCGAATTACAAGTCGGAAAGGATGCAGCATTTGCAAAATAAATTAAAAAATATGCTTTACACAGCGTATAAGGGTGATGTCACAGCACAACGGGAATCTAACAGGGGAAGAGGTGAAAGTCATCCTCCTCCTCCCACAACCACACCATATCTGCCAAGTGACCCTATGTAGGGGGAACAGTCCCTATTCTGCGCTGTGTCAGTGTGTATCAGGGATCCTTAGGACAGGTGTCAATCCATATCTGCCAAGTGACCCTATGTAGGGGGAACAGTCTCTATTCTGCTCTGTGTCAGTGTGTATCATGGTCCCTGAGGACAGGTGTCAATCCTTATCTGCCAAGTGACCCTATGTAGGAGGAACAGTCCCTATTCTGCTCTGTAGCAGTGTGTATCATGGTCTCTGAGGACAGGTGTCAATCCATACCTGCCAAGTGACCCTATGTAGGGGGAACAGTCTCTATTTTGCTCTGTGTCAGTGTGTATCAGGGATCCTTAGGACAGGTGTCAATCCATATCTGCCAAGTGACCCTATGTAGGGGGAACAGTCTCTATTCTGCTCTGTGTCAGTGTGTAACATGGTCTCTGAGGACAGGTGTCAATCCATATCTGCCAAGTGACCCTATGTAGGGGGAACAGTCTCTATTCTGCTCTGTGTCAGTGTGTATCAGGGATCCTTAGGATAGGTGTTAATCCATTTCTGCCAAGTGACCCTATGTAGGGGAACAGTCACTATTCTGCTCTGTGTGAGGAGGAGCGACGGGAAATGAGTACCTCGGCATCCAACTTTGTGCAAATGGGGTCTTTCATGCTGTCGTGCCTGTTGAGGGACCCTCGTATAAAAAGGCTGAAGGAGAACGACCTGTACTGGGTGTCCACGCTACTAGACCCCCGGTATAAGCAGACAGTGGCGGAAATGTTACCGAATTACAAGTCGGAAAGGATGCAGCATTTGCAAAATAAATTAAAAAGTATGCTTTACACAGCGTATAAGGGTGATGTCACAGCACAACGGGAATCTAACAGGGGAAGAGGTGAAAGTCATCCTCCTCCTCCCACGACCACGCCATATCTGCTAAGTTACCCTATGTAGGGGGAACAGTCCCTATTCTGCTCTGTGTCAGTGTGTATCAGGGATCCTTAGGATAGGTGTCAATCCATATCTGCCAAGCCCTTGTGTCAGGCCTTCAGCGTGTACTCTGCCAACCTCTGCAAGTGCACTTTGCCACTCATATCTGGTGTCACAATAGCGTGCATTTAAAAACAAAAAACTTTTTTCACTGTTATAGATTGAATAGCAGTTAGTTGTCTTCAAGCGGGTGTGTCAGGCCTACAGCGTGTACTCTGCCAACCTCTGCCACTGCACAGTGCCACTCATATCTGGTCTATGTCTCAGGCAGGCAGCATTACACACATGGACATACGGTGTGATGATGATGATGTTGTACCCGCTGCTGCTTACTTTGCTGAGTTGTCAGATACAAGTGAAGCGGTTGATGATGACGATGAGTCCATGGATGTCACGTGGGTGCGCGCTCGGCAAGAAGAAGAACAGGGCGAACGTTCAGATGGGGAGACAGAGAGGAGGAGGAGGAGACGAGTTGGAAGCAGGGGGAGGTCGACGCAAGGAGCTAGTGGCACAGTCAGACAGCATGCATCGGCACCCGGGGTCAGCCCGACAGCACGCCAATCAACGCATGCTGTGTCCACCACCAGAATGCCGTCATTGCAGAGCTCAGCAGTGTGGCATTTTTTTTGTGTGTCTTCCTCTGACAACAGCAATGCCATTTGCAACCTGTGCCAAAAGAAACTGAGTCGTGGGAAGTCCGACACCCACCTAGGTACAAATGCTTTGCGTAGGCACATGATCGCACATCACAAACGCCTATGGGATCAACACATGAGTACAAGCAGCACACAAACTCAAAGCCGCTATCCTCCTCCTGGTCCAACATCTTCAGCCACGTCAACCACTGCTGTCCTCCTTGCCCCCTCTCAACCATCCGCCACTCGTCTCTCGCCTTGAGCAGTTCCCGCTCATCTGCCCACAGTCAGGTGTCTGTCAAGGACATGTTTGAGCGTAAGAAGCCAATGTCAGAAAGTCACCCCCTTGCCCAGCGTCTGACAGCTGGCTTGTCCGAACTATTAGCCCACCAGCATTTTTCGTTGATATGCATTTTTATTTCTTCTTAGATATCAAAAAAATTCTGAGACGACATTGGCAGGGCTATTCACTTGTGTGATCTGTCATGAATTGTAATTTGAATGTTAATTTGAACTGTGGGGCACAAGAACTTGAATAGAAAACATCTTTAAGCCAACTATGTTTTCACTAAGCTTAGTGAATAACTAACATTAACGAGTCGGATTAAACGCACTCTGCACTCGAGGTATGATCTGTTTAAATGACCCCACTCTGGGCCCTAAATGGTAAAACGTTTCACATGGGCATACGAAAGGTACACATGGCAATTAAAATCAGAAAATATGTGAAACATTTTTAGATATACTGGAAATTAGTACACCAATACGATTAAGCACGTTGATTAATAAAATAAAGAAATGTTAATCTATCAAAGCGGCTTGAGAAAATATATGTTTACAAAGATACAAAAATATCAAAATCTGCTTATAAAAAAGAAATACTGCCTTAAAATTCAAAATGCAAGTATGAATATTAGCACACACAAGCTATCTACCAAATGTGAAAACTATTATTTAGCTTTTCTGGCAACTAAAAGTAACATACTACAGAGTTTACTATATTCAGTGCAATATCTAAAGGAAGTACTGGCTAAAAAAAAAGAAATCCCGTTTTCCCGTTTTCCATTCAAGTTGCACATAATGTCCCGGCTAGGATTCTAGGGACAAATGTTGGAGCTTCGGCGTTGCCCCAATATGGAGGGAGCGTGGAGTTTGTTGGAGGCTTCGATGTGAGTAGCGAGTCCGGGGGAAGACCCAGTTGCCCCAGGATTCCCTCTGCCTCCTGCATGTTGCGTTCGGTATGCCTGGCGTACGCATAGCGACTTCTCGCTTCAGTAGTAAGGACACGCCCCCCTAGCCCTCCAGCTTTTACCATACAAGCTGGTGGAGTCTGAGGTGTTCAAAAAATTTGTAGCTATTGGGACACCGCAGTGGAAGGTACCCGGACGAAATTTCTTTTCACAAAAGGCAATCCCCAACCTGTACTCGATTGTGCAAAAGGAAGTAATGGCATATCTGGCACATAGTGTTGGGGCAAGGGTCCATCTGACCACTGATACCTGGTCTGCAAAGCATGGTCAGGGCAGGTATATCACCTACACTGCGCATTGGGTAAACCTGCTGACGGCTGCCAAGCATGGAATGCGTGGCTCTGCAGAGGAGTTGGTGACGCCGCCACGACTTGCAGGCAGGCCTGCGGAAGTTCCCGTTCGCCGTTCGCGAACCGAAAATTTCGTGTTCACGACATCACTAATGGGTAATCCCAAATGGCAGAACCCATCTCACACCACCTCAGGGAAGACCCCGGCAGGCAAACCTGGCTCGCTCAACAAATTCTTTAGAGACGCGGGGCACCATGAGGAAGATGCCAGAGAGGACAAAATGGCGGCGGCCATGAGGCCTACTTACTCGGCTCCCTCGAGCCCATCACCTTCGCAGGGCTTATGCACAAACCAAGACCCCAATATAAGGGACCTGCTAAAACAACTACCCTCGAAGGCAGACCTAGCGGCAATGCTAGGTAAGCTGGAATCCGCCTTCCAGACGAAGTTAGAGGCCCTGAGCACAGATATCCGCCAGGTGGGACGCAGAGTCACTGAGCTGGAAGAAGACAGGGGTGTGACCAACTCCCATATCACGCTTCTAACGAATGCCCTGGACAAACAGTCACAATTACTCACCTCTCTCCAGAGATCCATGGACGACCTCGATAATAAGGGACGTCAGGATAACCTGAGGGTTTGCGGCCTACCAGAAACACAGGATGAAGATCACTAACGGAGCCATTTAATCTGCTGCTGGGGGAGTCCACTGAAACACCCATCATGATCAACAGGGCACACAGGTCGCTCAGACCTAAAGGATCGGCTAGAGATTCACCAAGGGACACTATATGTTGGCTACACTACTTTGCAGTGAAAGACAGAATCATTTGAACCCTTCTCGACACGTCAACACTGCTGCTGTTCCATGGGCATGAAATACAAATATATTCAGACTTATCCTGGCTCACACTCCAGGCTAGGAGGGCACTGAAACCAGTAACAGAGCTCCTGAGGACCAGGCAAGTGAAATATCAATGGGGGTTCCCCTTTGCGCTGATTGTATTGCACAAAGGCACCACGTACTCCATAGCCACCCATCAATATGTGGCACCATTCCTGAAAACTTAAGACCTGACTAACACACAGGTCATGGACTGGTTTACTCCACAGTCGGCACCTGAAACACCCAGGCTCCCGCAGAGACAAAGGTGGAACACCCCGACGAAGAAGAGGAAAGCCGACCAGAACTCTAAATTTTCACAGAGGGGATTACCATTGCAAAGCCAAAGGAATTAAGGCACAAAAGATTCTTGGTGACATAGTCAGACTCCTGGCCTGCATCCTTCCCGGAGGACATACTGACGCACTCACTGCTCGCTGGACTGAGGTCCCCCTTTCATGAAGATGCTAAGGCACGGACAATGAAAATCGTCAATCATCCCTATACTGGAGGTTCTGGGCATAGACTCTAACTATTAAACATGGGACGGACCCTTGTTGGGCCGACCTCTGGGTACTGTCTATCCACCTTTAAGCCTATGTTGATCCACAGGTGGCTGGGAACAGGTCGTATGATATTGATATTTCCTTACAATTTACCGTAGGGGGTCTGTAATGTTTGGGTGCTCATGTGCATTGCGGGCACCATGTCCCCACCACCCCCTATTTGCACTCCGCTGCAGGGCTGGGGGAGCATGGGGCCCCAATGGATATCGGTGGGGATTACACACAAGGGCCACAAGCCGTGTACTTCTATACGGAATAGCACAATGCAGCATGGTGCGAGGTTGGGTTTCAGGACATTGGTATCATGCTGCAGCAGAGTGTGCTGGGGGACGGCTAAGGGGCCGGTCTGGGGAATCCCTGGACAGGTTTAAACACCTTTAGTTGTACCAGGGGTCCCGCCTAACATCTCGAGTCCGACAATGGACCCTCCCCCCCTTCCCTCCCCTGTCCCTTTCCGTGTCCCTTTCCCCCCCCTTTCCCCATTTCCCCCTCCTTCTCCTCCTGCCCGGGGGCCCCGGGGGCAGGGTATGGGCTGCAGGATGGTTATTGATGTACAATTATTGTGACAAACTGCCATTTGCCACTGGGCACTGGAGAGGACTTATTGCTAGCCTCCTGCCCTGCGACTATGGCCCTGGAAGGTATTGCCCTTTGAGACTTGTATTTGGGCCCAATGGATGTTTGTATGCTGTTCCTGGCCCTTTAAATACTTGGGAGCAGTGTTCCAACTTTTAACCCCTTAAGGACACATGACATGTGTGACATGTCATGATTCCCTTTTATTCCAGAAGTTTGGTCCTTAAGGGGTTAAACTGGCACTTCGAATGCAGTCGAAGTGCCGAAGCCGTCGAAGTGCCGAAGCCGTCGAAGTGGCCGCCATTACAGTCGAACACGTGGCGGCGGCCATTTTAATCCAGTTGAACGCGGTGAGCTGTACCTTCCCCTACCCTTCGACACTGCGGCTGGAGACTAAGTCCCGTTCGAAGATTCGAACACACGTTCGAATGGGACTTTGTCATTTCTGGGTGTAAAACAGACCTCTGATAGACAATAGAACACCACGGAAACAACCCCGGTTTCACTTCGACATTTCGACAAAAGTCGAAGTGAGTTCGACGATTCGAACGGCGCCTTCGGACGGGACTTTGTAACTATTCAGGGCAGAAATAGACCGACCGCACAGCCTGAATCTGAGGAACTGTTTTGGGCAGGGAAATGTGCTTGCGGTCGGTCATAAAGGACTTCCAGCTAACTCTTTAACCCCTGGATGGAATTAGCTGAATTTTGGATATGTTTGTAAGTAAAGTATGCTGATTATTAATATGTGTTTTTTTAAAATTGGATGTATAGTTTTAAAGTTATAAAAATGTATAAAATGTATGTTTAAACTGTATGTTATAATTGGGTTACCTCTCAGGCTAAGGGGAGGGAATCTGTGGGAGGTAACCATTGTGTGATTGGGTAATGTTTAATTGGATGTGGGTGTCTCCCTTGCAGGGGAGAACTGCATAAAAGCAGAGTGTGTGTAATTAAACTTCAGAGTTCTTCTTGACCCTCAATACGTAGCCTTGTCTCGTTATTGGAGGGAACTGCTATATCACACTGGGGATTGCTATGCTCTGCATACTCCCTTGAGCTTTAATCACTTTGTTCTTGTTCCTGTTACGCTCTTCTTGGAGGAGAGGTCTTTCCCACACAGTCCTGAATGCTGGAGGTTCATTCAGGGTGGAAGGAAGACGGCGCGGCTCCAGTTAAGCTATGGCGGTTGTGGAGTCTGCGGTGGTTGTGGTGTCGCCTGCAGTGCGTGGAGTCCTCAGGAAGCGCTAGGAGCATCCGTCAACGGAAGGTCGTCCGTTACAATGATATATAACATTGCATGATGATGTCTGGTGATGTCCGATGTTGCACTGTGGTTCTACACTTTTGTACAGAATTGCAGCCAGATACATTTCAGACCGCAAGTAAGGCCGTTTAGGGACCCCGTGGACAGGACAACACCCTGTGAGTTGCACCGCGGATCTCGCCAACCACCAGGTGAGACAAAGGCAGGTGGAGGGCCGAGGAGACCCGCATGCAGACCTCTGTATGCATCCTGCCCCCCCCCCCCACTGGTGGATAGCTGGTGCGTTAGACGGTCACTTGGACCTCTGAAACATGTGATATACTCCCAACAGCATGCAAAAAGAAATATCCAGCCAACGAACCACTACCTAGCACACCGAGGTAACCCACAAGATGGCCACAATCCGAATTGTCTCTTTTAACACTAGAGGTCTCAATACCCCTGAAAAGAGGTCGATAGCCCTTACGGACTTCCACCGACTCAAAGCCGAGATAGTTTTTGTACAGGAGACACATTTCCGCTGAGACTCAGCACCATCACTAAGAAACCAACACTTTCCCACTGGGTATTTCAGTAACTACGCGGGCTCAAAATCTAGGGGAGTTGCAATCCTGAGAGGCAGACATGTCCCTTTCACAATGAGTGACACACGAATATACAAGGAATGGAGATAAGTCTTCATTAAAGGGAAAACAGGGAACACACCAATTACCCTGGCGAACCTTTACCTACCAAATAAGAAACAGTGCCAGGCTTTTAATAAGATCCTACATCTCTTAGGCGCTTTCCAGGAAGGTATCACTATAATGGGGTGTGACATGAACATTACACTAGATGGCCACATGGATTCCTCCTCCACCTCGGGTGCATATCTCAACGCAGCTCGCAAGCGCATGCATCACATGCTTCATAAAGCACAGCTGTTTGATAGCTAGCGGATTATGCGCCCCGAGGACAGGGACTATTCTTTCTACTCACCACCCACGGGAATCTACTCTCGTATTGACATGATGTTCACACACCATAGGCACCTCCACCTGACCCGGGAGTGCTCCTATGGAGCCATTACATGGTCAGACCATGCAGTCCTGTCTATTGCCATCGTTATTCCCTCCCTACCTCACCTGTCACCCCAGTGGAAAATGAATTATGCTCTGTTCAACAGCCAGGAAATTGTAGAACATCTTAAAAAGATTTCCGAGCTACACTTTGCCCTCCCAGAAACTTTGCCCACAGTGGTCTGGGAAGCCCATAAATGCGTGATCAGGGGAGAAATAATCAGACAGGCATCGGCCCAAAAATGCGAGAGGCAAGCCCGTGCAGCAGACCTAGTAGATGATATCAACTAGATGATATCGAATAGCTCCAACTCCAGCTTTTCAAACGTGGCCGTGACCACTGCACCTCAGCACTTTTATCATCATCATTTTGCACTTTGAACTTGCACTCTGCCCAGGCGGGGAAGACCGCGGGCATCACTGCTTATATTTGCATAAACCACCTATTTTTCCACTTGGTGGCCATCTTGATTGACAGCACCAGTGTGGGCGGAGCTAATCCCTGTTACCAGGAGGAGGGGCTTGGTATCCCCTTATTTGCTGTCGTGTGCTGCGCATGAACAATAGCTCCAACTCCAGCTTTTCAAACGTGGCCGTGACCACTGCACCTCAGCACTTTTATCATCATCATTTTGCACTTTGAACTTGCACTCTGCCCAGGCGGGGAAGACCGCGGGCATCACTGCTTATATTTGCATAAACCACCTATTTTTCCACTTGGTGGCCATCTTGATTGACAGCACCACTGTGGGCGGAGCTAATCCCTGTTACCAGGAGGAGGGGCTTGGTATCCCCTTATTTGCTGCCGCGCGCTGCGCATGAACAATAGCTCCAACTCCAGCTTTTCAAACGTGGCCGTGACCACTGCACCTCAGCACTTTTATCATCATCATTTTGCACTTTGAACTTGCACTCTGCCCAGGCGGGGAAGACCGCGGGCATCACTGCTTATATTTGCATAAACCACCTATTTTTCCACTTGGTGGCCATCTTGATTGACAGCACCACTGTGGGCGGAGCTAATCCCTGTTACCAGGAGGAGGGGCTTGGTATCCCCTTATTTGCTGCCGCGCGCTGCGCATGAACAATAGCTCCAACTCCAGCTTTTCAAACGTGGCCGTGACCACTGCACCTCAGCACTTTTATCATCATCATTTTGCACTTTGAACTTGCACTCTGCCCAGGCGGGGAAGACCGCGGGCATCACTGCTTATATTTGCATAAACCACCTATTTTTCCGCTTGGTGGCCATCTTGATTGACAGCACCAATGTGGGCGGAGCTAATCCCTGTTACCAGGAGGAGGGGCTTGGTATCCCCTTATTTGCTGCCGTGCGCTGCGCATGAACAATAGCTCCAACTCCAGCTTTTCAAACGTGGCCGTGACCACTGCACCTCAGCACTTTTATCATCATCATTTTGCACTTTGAACTTGCACTCTGCCCAGGCGGGGAAGACCGCGGGCATCACTGCTTATATTTGCATAAACCACCTATTTTTCCGCTTGGTGGCCATCTTGATTGACAGCACCAATGTGGGCGGAGCTAATCCCTGTTACCAGAAGGAGGGGCTTGGTATCCCCTTATTTGCTGCCGCGCGCTGCGCATGAACAATAGCTCCAACTCCAGCTTTTCAAACGTGGCCGTGACCACTGCACCTCAGCACTTTTATCATCATCATTTTGCACTTTGAACTTGCACTCTGCCCAGGCGGGGAAGACCGCGGCATCACTGCTTATATTTGCATAAACCACGTATTTTTCCACTTGGTGGCCATCTTGATTGACAGCACCACTGTGGGCGGAGCTAATCCCTGTTACCAGGAGGAGGGGCTTGGTATCCCCTTATTTGCTGCCGCGCGCTGCGCATGAACAATAGCTCCAACTCCAGCTTTTCAAACGTGGCCGTGACCACTGCACCTCAGCACTTTTATCATCATCATTTTGCACTTTGAACTTGCACTCTGCCCAGGCGGGGAAGACCGCGGGCATCACTGCTTATATTTGCATAAACCACCTATTTTTCCACTTGGTGGCCATCTTGATTGACAGCACCACTGTGGGCGGAGCTAATGCCTGTTACCAGGAGGAGGGGCTTGGTATCCCCTTATTTGCTGCCGCGCGCTGCGCATGAACAATAGCTCCAACTCCAGCTTTTCAAACGTGGCCGTGACCACTGCACCTCAGCACTTTTATCATCATAATTTTGCACTTTGAACTTGCACTCTGCCCAGGCGGGGAAGACCGCGGGCATCACTGCTTATATTTGCATAAACCACCTATTTTTCCACTTGGTGGCCATCTTGATTGACAGCACCACTGTGGGCAGAGCTAATCCCTGTTACCAGGAGGAGGGGCTTGGTATCCCCTTATTTGCTGCCGCGCGCTGCGCATGAACAATAGCTCCAACTCCAGCTTTTCAAACGTGGCCGTGACCACTGCACCTCAGCACTTTTATCATCATCATTTTGCACTTTGAACTTGCACTCTGCCCAGGCGGGGAAGACCGCGGGCATCACTGCTTATATTTGCATAAACCACCTATTTTTCCACTTGGTGGCCATCTTGATTGACAGCACCACTGTGGGCGGAGCTAATCCCTGTTACCAGGAGGAGGGGCTTGGTATCCCCTTATTTGCTGCCGCGCGCTGCGCATGAACAATAGCTCCAACTCCAGCTTTTCAAACGTGGCCGTGACCACTGCACCTCAGCACTTTTATCATCATCATTTTGCACTTTGAACTTGCACTCTGCCCAGGCGGGGAAGACCGCGGGCATCACTGCTTATATTTGCATAAACCACCTATTTTTCCACTTGGTGGCCATCTTGATTGACAGCACCACTGTGGGCGGAGCTAATCCCTGTTACCAGGAGGAGGGGCTTGGTATCCCCTTATTTGCTGCCGCGCGCTGCGCATGAACAATAGCTCCAACTCCAGCTTTTCAAACGTGGCCGTGACCACTGCACCTCAGCACTTTTATCATCATCATTTTGCACTTTGAACTTGCACTCTGCCCAGGCGGGGAAGACCGCGGGCATCACTGCTTATATTTGCATAAACCACCTATTTTTCCACTTGGTGGCCATCTTGATTGACAGCACCACTGTGGGCGGAGCTAATCCCTGTTACCAGGAGGAGGGGCTTGGTATCCCCTTATTTGCTGCCGCGCGCTGCGCATGAACAATAGCTCCAACTCCAGCTTTTCAAACGTGGCCGTGACCACTGCACCTCAGCACTTTTATCATCATCATTTTGCACTTTGAACTTGCACTCTGCCCAGGCGGGGAAGACCGCGGGCATCACTGCTTATATTTGCATAAACCACCTATTTTTCCACTTGGTGGCCATCTTGATTGACAGCACCACTGTGGGCGGAGCTAATCCCTGTTACCAGGAGGAGGGGCTTGGTATCCCCTTATTTGCTGCCGCGCGCTGCGCATGAACAATAGCTCCAACTCCAGCTTTTCAAACGTGGCCGTGACCACTGCACCTCAGCACTTTTATCATCATCATTTTGCACTTTGAACTTGCACTCTGCCCAGGCGGGGAAGACCGCGGGCATCACCGCTTATATTTGCATAAAACACCTATTTTTCCGCTTGGTGGCCATCTTGATTGACAGCACCAATGTGGGCGGAGCTAATCCCTGTTACCAGGAGGAGGGGCTTGGTATCCCCTTATTTGCTGCCGTGCGCTGCGCATGAACAATAGCTCCAACTCCAGCTTTTCAAACGTGGCCGTGACCACTGCACCTCAGCACTTTTATCATCATCATTTTGCACTTTGAACTTGCACTCTGCCCAGGCGGGGAAGACCGCGGGCATCACTGCTTATATTTGCATAAACCACCTATTTTTCCACTTGGTGGCCATCTTGATTGACAGCACCAATGTGGGCGGAGCTAATCCCTGTTACCAGGAGGAGGGGCTTGGTATCCCCTTATTTGCTGCCGCGCGCTGCGCATGAACAATAGCTCCAACTCCAGCTTTTCAAACGTGGCCATGACCACTGCCCCTCAGCACTTTTATCATCATCATTTTGCACTTTGAACTTGCACTCTGCCCAGGCGGGGAAGACCGCGGGCATCACTGCTTATATTTGCATAAACCACCTATTTTTCCGCTTGGTGGCCATCTTGATTGACAGCACCAATGTGGGCGGAGCTAATCCCTGTTACCAGGAGGAGGGGCTTGGTATCCCCTTATTTGCTGCCGTGCGCTGCGCATGAACAATAGCTCCAACTCCAGCTTTTCAAACGTGGCCGTGACCACTGCACCTCAGCACTTTTATCATCATCATTTTGCACTTTGAACTTGCACTCTGCCCAGGCGGGGAAGACCGCGGGCATCACTGCTTATATTTGCATAAACCACCTATTTTTCCACTTGGTGGCCATCTTGATTGACAGCACCAATGTGGGCGGAGCTAATCCCTGTTACCAGGAGGAGGGGCTTGGTATCCCCTTATTTGCTGCCGCGCGCTGCGCATGAACAATAGCTCCAACTCCAGCTTTTCAAACGTGGCCATGACCACTGCACCTCAGCACTTTTATCATCATCATTTTGCACTTTGAACTTGCACTCTGCCCAGGCGGGGAAGACCGTGGGCATCACTGCTTATATTTGCATAAACCACCTATTTTTCCGCTTGGTGGCCATCTTGATTGACAGCACCAATGTGGGCGGAGCTAATCCCTGTTACCAGAAGGAGGGGCTTGGTATCCCCTTATTTGCTGCCGCGCGCTGCGCGGAGCGCAGTGGGCGCAGGCGGCACTCCGGCGGCGCGCCAGAGGCACGCCAGAGGGAAGCCCGTCTGTGCCCGTCCGTGCCCCGGACGGGCGGGACGGGCGGACCAACGACAATTTAATTACCTCTTATTTGTTTTTATTAATTTTCCCCCCTATTTTTATTTTCTTATTGTTTATCTATTTATTTTTTAATGCTGTTATTTTTATTTTTATTTTGGTAATTTTAGCCTGTCTTCAACTGTAAGTGTTACTCTTCGCATTTTTTGCTATTGATCATTTTTGCTAAAAGTTAAGATCGCATATTTTTGACAATTGGTAAACCTGGTCGTTATCTGTTATTGTTATATATAATCTGCAGATTGTGCAGCAGTTGTTGAAGCTTTGCAGCAACATGAGTAACTTGAATTACTCTGCCTCTGATTTGAAGGCTCTAAATACTAATGGCCCAATAGATATTCGTACTGCCCTCAAATTAAAGAAAAATAAAATATTATCTCACTATGGAAGCTCCCAGATTAAAACTATTCTTAATTTGGCTAGCAACCTTAGCAAGACTAATAATACTCTAAAGAGTAATCATGGCCCGTCTTTTAAGGGTGCTCTATTGAATGCCCGCTCAGCAATTAAGAACGCTGAGGCCATCAATATTGTAATTAAGGATAACAACCTTGATTTTTTGTTTTTAACAGAAACATGGTTTTCTCCCTCAACCCCACCTCGTCTTGATGAACTGGCCCCCCCTGGATATCACATACTTATGTGTAATCGGGCCACAAGAAGAGGCGGGGGGATTGCGATTATTTTTAAAAAACATCTTAAAATCAGTGAAATTGAGATGGAGGTGACATCCTTCACCACATTTGAATATCTCTCTCTCCTATGGCAGCGCACTGAGAGGGAAACGGCAGGTCTAGCTCTTATTTATCATCCGCCGAATACTAGTACCCCCGTCTTTATGGAGGAGATATCTGAACTGCTAACTACTATAAGTCTTAAGTTTACCTCCTCCATTATTTTGGGAGACTTTAACTTATGGGCTGATTCTCCTATGGACTCTCATGCCCAGAGTTTAATACTCTATGCTAAAACCATAGGGTATAACCAAACAGTATCCGGCCCTACACATAGAACCGGACATACACTAGATTGGATTTTCCACAATGGGTTGATTTGTTCGACTGCCACTCCTCAACCCACGGCCTGGAGTGATCATAACTTGTTCAAGTTTGAGGCAGTAGGTGTTGAAATGAAGAAAATCCCCCACATCCCAAAAATAAATAATATCTGCTCATGGTCTCGAGATATTTCCAAAGTCACCGGACCTCTTCTTAGCACAACTTTTTCCAGCAAAATGGACCCTATTAAATTTCATGATTCCCACACAGTAGAAGAGAAAATCTTACTGTTTAATTCAGTGATTGTAGAATCAATAGAACTTCTAGCCCCGATGAAAAAAACTTGTCTAGTAAGACAAGTAGATAAAAACCCTCCCTGGTTTAATCAGGTGACCAGGGAGATGAAATGGCGATGTCGAGCAGCTGAAAAACGGTGGAGAAAAGATTACAATACCGACCTTAAATTGGAATATTTAAAATCTTTAAAATTATATAAATCTAGTATTAAAAATACGAAAAAACAATATTTTACAGATAAGATTACAAAAGCGAAAAACTCAGCGGCAGAGCTTTTTCGCACAACAAACCTCTTAGCAAATCCTAACTGTTCGCTTCCTCAAGAAGAAACATCTCAAAAGTTTTGTGAATCCCTTTCTCACTTTTTTAAACAAAAAATTGATCTAATTAGGAGCAACATAGTGGTGGAACCTGATGCAGAAATTCTTACACCCTATGATGGCTCGATGTTCTCGAATTTTAAAGCCGTCAGTACATCTGAGATCTTGATCATCCTCAAGTCTCTCAGGGCATCGTCCTCATCGCTGGATCCCTGCACTGCTCAGCTGGTGAAGGATGCCGCTGATGCTTTGGCCCCCTATATTGCAGACATTGTTAGTATGTCATTTGCCACCGGAGTTGTTCCTGGCATTCTGAAGCAGGCTGTGGTTATTCCTCTGCTGAAGACACCAACTGTGCCACGCTCCGAGTTGAGCAACAATCGACCTATTTCCACCTTGCCTTTTTTGGCCAAGATCATTGAGAGAGCGGCGGTATGGCAAATTCAGCCTCACCTGGAATCTAATCACATTCTGGATGACTTCCAATCGGGATTTCGACCTGGTAGAGGGACAGAGACTGCCCTGGTTAAAGTCCACGACGATCTCCTGTGGGCCTTGGACAGATGGGAGGAAATTGCCCTGGTACTCCTGGATTTATCGGCGGCCTTCGATACCATCGATCATGATAGATTGACAGAGAGGCTACTTACTGTGGCTGGTGTGGATGACAGGGCGCTGGCTTGGGTGACCTCGTTTCTCCACGACAGGGTTCAAAGGGTAATATTGGGGACATTTTACTCCTCTAACATCTCCCTGACGTGTGGAGTCCCCCAGGGTTCGGCTTTATCCCCAATCCTGTTTAACATCTATATGAGGCCACTGACCCATATCATCCGCCGCCACATGCTTCCCTATCATATCTATGCCGACGATACCCAGTTGTACTTTCGCCTGGCCAAGAAAAAGGAGGATCAAATTAATCTTTCTTCCTGCCTACAGGATATCCAGTCGTGGATGGGAGCCAATTATCTAAAACTTAATGGCTCCAAAACTGAATGCATCATCTTCAGTAACCAGGAGGTGAGTAGTATCTTTCCCTCATGGCCGGACTCGTTTTCTCAATCTCCGAGTCCTGCCACCAAGGTCAGAGATCTGGGAGTCATTTTCGACTCCAGGTTGACACTGAAGCCCCAGATTAATCAGGTGGTAAGCTCCTGCCACTACCACCTGAAGCTTCTGAGGTCTATTTTTAGATTCATTACCCCCTCCGATCAAATCTCGGTGGTCAACGCCATCATCGGTAGCCGATTGGACTACTGCAATGCTCTGTACCTTGGACTGCCTCAGAACATCATACACAAGCTACAGTTGATACAGAACGCAGCTGCAAGGCTACTTACGGGTGTGGCCCGCAATGACCATATCACTCCATCATTAAGAGCCTTGCACTGGCTGCCCGTTCGTGAACGGGTTCTGTTTAAAAATGGTTGTCTGGTATATAAGGCAATCCATGGTATGGGACCAGACTATCTGAAGGATAAATTCACACGCTATGCTCCCAGTCGATCCTTGAGATCGGCTGATTTAGCCTTATTGAAGATTCCAAATTTTAAAAATAAAAAGTGCGGAGGGAGAACGAGTGATGTTCAGGGAGCGCAATTTTGGAACTCCCTGCCTCTGACATTAAGACTTGAGAATGATCTACTGAAATTCCGCCGGAGCTTAAAAACAGTTTTATTTGCTCAGGCGTATGGGATGACATGAAATTTTTAACTTGGTTCAAATGCATGTGATTATAATGCTGTGGTTTTGCTGGATATTGTTTTGTCTGTTTTTATTGCTGGTATGCGCATCGAGACCCTATGGGTAATAAGACTGAGTTTTCTTAAGAATTTTTTATAAATAAATACCGTATATACTCGAGTATAAGCCGACCCGAATATAAGCCGAGGCCCCTAATTTTACCCCCAAAAACTGGGAAAACGTATTGACTCGAGTATAAGACTAGGGTGGGAAATGCAGCAGCTACTGATAAATTTCTAAATAAAATTAGATCCTAAAAAAAAATATATTAATTGAATATTTTATTTACAGTGTGTGTATAATGAATGCAGTGTGTGTATAATGAATGCAGTGTGTGTATAATGAATTCAGCGTGTGTTTATGAGTGCAGCGTGTGTATGAGTGCAGCGTGTGTGTATGAGTGCAGCGTGTGTGTACGAGTGCAGCGTGTGTGTACGAGTGCAGCGTGTGTGTACGAGTGCAGCGTGTGTGTATGTGTGCAGTGTGTGTGTGTGTGTGTGTATGTGTGTGTTGCAGTGGTGGGGGGGTGGGCAATTTTATTATTTTATTTATTATTATTTTTTATTATTTTAAAATATTTTTTTCATTATTATTTCTTCTTATTATTTTTTATTTAATTATTATTTTTATTTTCGTCCCCCCTCCCTGCTTGATACATGAAAAGGGGGGGTTCCTTCCCTGGTGGTCCAGCATTGGCAGTTCAGTGGGGGGGGGAGAGGGGGCTGGCAGAGATCTTACTTACCCGTCCTGCAGCTCCTGTCAGCTCTCTCCTCCTCCGCGCCGTCCGTGCAGCTCCCTCTGTCAGCTCACACTGTAAGTCTCGCGAGAGCCGCGGCTCTCGCGAGATTTACACTGGGAGCTGACCGAGGTGCTGAACGGACGGCGCGGAGGAGGAGAGAGCTGACAGGAGCTGCAGGACGGGTAAGTAAGATCTCTGCCAGCCCCCTCTCCCTCAGTCTGTATTATGGCAATGCAAATTGCCATAATACAGACTATTGACTCGAGTATAAGCCGAGTTCCGGTTTTTCAGCACAAAAAATGTGCTGAAAAACTCGGCTTATACTCGAGTATATACGGTAAATAAATTAGAAACACGGCATGTGGGAGACAAATCCCTGGACCTGTATAAATTACTGACGGCCAAGGTTGATACTCAACACATTACTCCACCGCCAATCTGCTTGCGAGCTGCGAATGACCAAACATACTTACTACACGCAAGGGGGAAAATGTGGACGATTGCTTGCGGAATCACTCCAGCACAATAGACAATCCATCTTTATTTCCTCTATTAAATTACAGAACGGCACACAAACTCACATGATGGCCGATATTCTTAAAGCCTTTCATGACTTTTATACACAATTATATAACTTACGTGATAGCCTTCCCCCGACCCAGGCAATCCAGGATTTCCTGGAGCGGAGAATTCAGTCCACCATCCCCTGAAATGTCTGTGACTCTATAGATGCCCCCATAACTCATTGGGAAGTACGGCAGACTATAAAGCATCTGCCCTTGGGCAAGAGCCCAGGCCCTGATGGCTTTATAGGCAAATTCTACAGACTCATGTCAGAAACCCTGACCAATCCATTTATGGCCGCCTTTAACTTTATACTGAACTCACCAGCTCTGCCTAAGGCAGCCCTGGAGGCCACTATAGCATTACTCCCAAAACTGGGTAAAGTTACCGGCTCATATCGCTGATTAACATTGACCTGAAAATATTTACAAAGATCCTGGCAAAAAGATTAAAGGCACTACTTCCAGGTCTGATACACCCAGACCAATCTGGCTTTGTGCTAGGGAGAGAGGTCAAGACAAACACTACCAAGATAATCAATCTGATTCACTGGGCGGGACGGTCAAAAAATATGACCGCGCTCCTCGCGGTCGATGCCGAAAAGGCCTTCGACTGCGTGGACAAGTCTTTTATGCTGCACACCCTACAACATCTGGGATTTGTCCCAAACTGGATGAGATGGATACTGTGGCGAAAGTGACCTCGCCACTGGTTTTTGGAGGGGCCTGTTTGCCAGCCTCCTGCCCTGCGACTATGGCCCTGGGATGTATTGCCCTTCTAGGAACTGATTTGGGCATATTGTATTTTATTATGCTGCTGCTGGCCCTTTAAGAACCATCTGGGGACATACTGTGGAGTTACTGGGGTTATTGCATGTTTTGGGGTCCCTATGATATGTTTTATACTGTATTTCTCCTGTGATAATTATATTAACCATTGTGTTCAGTAATCATATCACAGGCAGGGGGGAGGATTTTGTGTGGGAGTGTCTGTGTGTATTGTACAAATTGATTGGTTGTATTTCAAAACCCTGTGGGCAGTACTATGTTTGTGGTTTGTGAATAAAAGAGGCTGTATGTGCCAGTACAGTCAGTTCTACTTCACCCTCAATCTGAGTCCTGTCTCTTATTAGGGGAATCTGCTACAAGGGATTGCTATGCTCTGCATATTCCCTTGCTATAATCACTGAGCTCTTGTAAGAGCTTGTTCCTGTCTTGCTCTCTGAAGGAGTCTACGGTGGTTATGGTGTCTGCTGCAGTGCTTGGAGTCCTCAGGAAGCGCTAGGATCATCCTTCAATGGAGGTACCCAGTCGGGGTGCCAGGTGATCCGTTACAGATACAAACCATATACTCCACACCCACGGCTAGACTAAGAATAAATGGACAACTGTCCGAACCGGTAACCATTGCGAATGGCATGAGACAGGGGTGCCCCCTCTCCCCCCTAATATTCATCCTGGTACTGGAGACGTTCCTTCAAGGTATAAGTTACAATCTACACATCCGAGGGTTCACACTAAAAGGAGAGGAATTCAAGGTGGCTGCGTTTGCAGATGAAATCCCATTCACTATCTCCGACACACGCTCCCACATCCCAGGGGTATCCAATTTTAAGGCCAACTTAGCTAAATGTGAACTGATGCCACTTCACACCACCCCTGCTGAGAATGCAGCACTCACGCAGCATTTCCAGTTCGCATGGACGGACTCAGATATTAAATATTTAGGGATCCACCTCACGCGACAACCGTAATGGTTATATCAGACCAACTTTCCACCGCTACTGGCAGCCATCACAAATAATCTAAAGACATGGCATAAACCACTCTATGGATGGTTTGGTTGCCTCAACATCATTAAGATGAACATCCTCCCGCGCATCCTGTATCTCCTGCAAACGATGCCCATTTCCCTCCCTAGGATTTTCTTTGAGTCTGTCCGAAAACTCCTCTCGACATTCATGTGCCCTAGACTGGCCTATTCACTCCTCACTAAGCCCCGCTGGGAGGGAGGTCTTGGCCTCCCGAGTGTAGAAAAATACCATCACGCGGTCCAGCTCTCCAGGGTATATGAATGGACAAACTCCAACATGACCACACAGTGGGTTAAGATATATGAATGGACAAACTCCAACATGACCACACAGTGGGTTAAGATATATGAATGGACAAACTCCAACATGACCACACAGTGGGTTAAGATAGAGGGCACCTTCCTCGAGATCCCCAAACACACAATTCCGTGGCATGAAAAAGGCTGCATGTACATACAGCTCAAACACCACCCGACCATCTCTGCTGCTCTTAGAGTCTGGGAAACAACTGGACAGACCGCAGGAATATCCCCACACCCATCTCCGCAATACCCACTTACCCACAACCCCTTGTTCCCGGAGGGACGATCGGGCACCAACTTCCGTTCCTTCCATGACATGCAGGTCAGAGGCGGCTCTCTAATTAGGCGGTTTAGGCGGCCGCCTAAGGCCTCGCGCTGGCTGGGGCCTCGCGGCCGCCTAAACCACCTGTGGGCAGAGTGTGTCAGGTCCTCGGTCAGTGACCGAGGACCTGACACCAGGAGGGGGCCCGGCGGCTTGCCCGGTATGCCGCCGGGTGCGAGGCCCCTCCTGGCTGCCAGGCCGGCCACCGCAGACACTGGTCTGCAGCTCCGCAGTGCGCAGAGCTGCAGACCATGTGACTCACGAGAATTGGCCAATCAGAGCGTTGCCGCGGGTTACCACGGCAATGCTCTGAAATCTCGCGAGATTACACGGTCTGCAGCTCTGCGGAGCTGCAGACCGGAAGTAATGGCCACCGGACCACAAGGGAGCCCACTGGACCACCAGGGAAAGGTAGGCTCTCCCTCCCCATCACCCCCCACCACCATCACCACCCCCAGCCGTACCCCCCACAGCCTCACCACCCCATCACCCTCAGACTCACTCACCATCACCCCCCACCACCCTCAGCCTCACCCCCATCACCATCACCTCCACCACCCTCAGCCTCACCACCACCCCCCACCACCCTCAGCCTCACCCCCTCTACCCTCACCATCACCCCCCCCACCCTCAGCCTCACCCCCCCACCCTCAGCCTCACCCCCACCACCCTCAGCCTCACTCACCATCACCCCCCCACCCTCAGCCTCACCCCCCCACCCTCAGCCTCACCCCCCCACCCTCACCCCCACCACCCTCAGCCTCACTCACCATCACCCCCCACCACCCTCAGCCTCACCCCCATCACCATCACTTCCACCACCCTCAGCCTCACCACCACCCCCACCACCCTCAGCCTCACCCCCCTACCCTCACCATCACCCCCACCACCCTCACCATCACCCCCACCACCCTCAGCCTCACCCACCACCCTCAGCCTCACCCCCCACCACCCTCAGCCTCACCCCCCACCACCCTCAGCCTCACCCCCCACCACCCTCAGCCTCACCCCCCACCACCCTCAGCCTCACCCCCCCACCCTCACCATCACCCCCCACCACGCTCAGCCTCCACCACCCTCAGCCTCACCCCCCTCACCATCACCACCCTCAGCCTCACTCATCATCACCCCCCACCAGCCTCACCATCACCCCCACCACCCTCAGCCTCACTCACCATCACCCCCACCACCCTCAGCCTCACCCACCACCCTCAGCCTCACCCCTAACCACCCTCAGCCTCACCCCCCCACCCTCACCATCACCCCCCACCACCCTCAGCCTCACCCCCCCTCACCATCACCACCCTCAGCCTCACTCACCATCACCCCCCACCAGCCTCACCATCACCCCCCCACCCTCACCATCACCCCCCACCACCCTCAGCCTCACCCCCACCACCCTCAGCCTCACCCACCACCCTCAGCCTCACCCCTAACCACCCTCAGCCTCACCCCCCCACCCTCACCATCACCCCCCACCACCCTCAGCCTCACCCCCCCTCACCATCACCACCCTCAGCCTCACTCACCATCACCCCCCACCACCCTCAGCCTCACCCCCCCACCCTCACCATCACCCCCCACCACCCTCAGCCTCACCCCCACCACCCTCAGCCTCACTCACCATCACCCCCCCACCCTCAGCCTCACCCCCCCACCCTCAGCCTCACCCCCCCACCCTCACCCCCACCACCCTCAGCCTCACTCACCATCACCCCCACCACCCTCAGCCTCACCCCCATCACCATCACTTCCACCACCCTCAGCCTCACCACCACCCCCACCACCCTCAGCCTCACCCCCCTACCCTCACCATCACCCCCACCACCCTCACCATCACCCCCACCACCCTCAGCCTCACCCACCACCCTCAGCCTCACCCCCCACCACCATCAGCCTCACCCCCCACCACCCTCAGCCTCACCCCCCACCACCCTCAGCCTCACCCCCCACCACCCTCAGCCTCACCCCCCCACCCTCACCATCACCCCCCACCACGCTCAGCCTCCACCACCCTCAGCCTCACCCCCCTCACCATCACCACCCTCAGCCTCACTCATCATCACCCCCCACCAGCCTCACCATCACCCCCACCACCCTCAGCCTCACTCACCATCACCCCCACCACCCTCAGCCTCACCCACCACCCTCAGCCTCACCCCTAACCACCCTCAGCCTCACCCCCCCACCCTCACCATCACCCCCCACCACCCTCAGCCTCACCCCCCCTCACCATCACCACCCTCAGCCTCACTCACCATCACCCCCCACCAGCCTCACCATCACCCCCACCACCCTCAGCCTCACTCACCATCACCCCCCACCCTCAGCCTCACCCCCCACCACCCTCAGCCTCACCCCCCACCACCCTCAGCCTCACCCCCCACCACCCTCAGCCTCACCCCCCACCACCCTCACCCCCCACAGCCTCATCACCCCTCACCACCCTCAGCATCACCACCCCCACCACCCTCACCATCACCCCCCACCACCCTCAGCCTCACCACCCCACCCTCACCATCACCCCCCACCACCCTCAGCCTCACCCCTCCTACCCTCACCATCACCCCCCACCACCCTGAGCCTCACCACCCCCACCACCCTCAGCATCACTCCCCCCGCCACCCTCAGCATCACTCCCCCCGCCACCCTCAGCATCACCCCCCCGCCACCCTCAGCATCACCCCCCCGCCACCCTCAGCATCACCCCCCCGCCACCCTCAGCATCAGCCCCCCGCCACCCTCAGCATCAGCCCCCCGCCACCCTCAGCATCACCCCCCCACCACCCTCAGCATCACCACCCTCAGCATCACCCCCCACCACCCTCAGCATAACCCTCCGTCACCACCCTCAGCCTCACCCCACTCACCATCACCCCCTCCTTCTCACATCACCCCCTCTCACATTACCACCTCTCACTCTCACATTATCCCCTCTCACATTACCCCCTCTCACATTACCCCCTCTCACATTACCCCCTCTCACATTACCCCCCCTCACTTTCACTTTACCCCCCTCACTCTCACTTTACCCCCCTCACTCTCACTTTACCCCCCTCACTCTCACATTACCCCCCCTCACTCTCACATTACCCCCTCTCACATTACCATCACCCCCCTCCCTCTCACATTACCATCACCCCCCGCTCCCTCTCACATTACCATCACCCCCCGCTCCCTCTCACCATCGCACCCCCGCTCCCTCTCACCATCGCACCCCCGCTCCCTCTCACCATCGCACCCCCGCTCCCTCTCACCCCATCTCCCTCTCACCATCGCACCCCTTCTCCCTCTCACCATCGCACCCCTTCTCCCTCTCACCATCGCACCCCTTCTCCCTCTCACCATCGCACCCCCCCCCCCCTATACACACAACACACTTCAAGCAGCTACCCCATACACATAGGGTCTCAGACAAAAACGCAAACATGCTCACAGAGACATACATTCAGACACACAAGGATACTCTCTGTCAGACACACTCTCAGGCACATACACAGGTAGACAGCGCATCAATGTGTATATGTGACACTTTTTTGTTAGTGGGGCCTCATGTTTGCGTTTCGCCTAAGGCCTCATAAAGTCTAGAGCCGCCTCTGATGCAGGTGTTAACACTCCGAGCCATGATACAAGATGGCGAGATCAAGACTATCTCCCAACTATTCCCCAATCAGGTACACAACACTTACACCATCCCCAAATCTCCCATTTCATATGCAGCACCAATCTCCTTCCAAAGGGGAATAGGGACCTCAGTAAATTTGAACTAACATGTCAGGAACATACTTTAAAAAAAAAATTCTATCAACCATGTACTCTATTCTGATAGAAGCACAATCCCAGGCCATAGAAGCACAATCCCATGAAATTTCCCAGTGGGCTGCAGTACCTGGGGTCAGTACATGCTGCCAAAATGCTGAAAATATGATTTTGAAGTAATCAGGGGCCCTTTAATATTACTCCGGACTGGGCTCCTATCATTTCGTTTCCCTGCAGTCTGCTAGGAGAAAGTGAGTTCAGATAACTTCCTCCCAACTAACAGGGCTCTGTATGTGGAGGAGGAGAAAGAGGCATACATGGAGAAGGACGAGAAGGAGGCCCACATGGAGTAGGAGGGGAAGGAGTGAAGTGGTGTGGTGCCTCAGACTCCCATCAGCCTCAGTCAGCTGGACACCAATGAAGCTACCTTTCTGCATCCAAAATGGAAGGAAACAGGAGGGTGGCTAAAATATATACATTGAAACTTATGTGTGTATACCTGGTCTGTGTATATATGAGGTTGTGCATATCTGTGTGTGCATCTGCCTATGTGTGTCAATGTTTGTGTACCTGTATGTCTGTGTATGTGTAACTGTGTGTGTATCTTTATGTCTGTATTTCTGTGTATGTATACCTCTGTGTATATGCAACTATGTGTCAGCGTATATATGTGTACCTGAGTATCTGTGCATGTGTATCTGTGTGTCAGTGTGTATGTATGAATGTGTCTGTGTACTTGTGGGTCTGTGTATGTGCACCTGTCTGTCAGTTTGTATATGCACCAGTGTGTATGTGTACCTGTGTGTCTGTGTATGTGTATCTGTGTCAGTGTGTATGTATACCTGTGTCTGTGTACTTGTGCGTCTGTGTATGTGTACTTGTTTTAAGTGTGTATGTGTATCTGTATGTGTATCTGTGTCTAGTACTTGTGTACCTGTGTGTCAGTGTGCATATATACCTGTGTGTCAGTATGTATGTATTTCTGTGTGTATGTGTACCTGTTTCTGTCTACTTGTGCATCTGTGTCTTTCGACCTGGGTGTATGTGTACCTGCTTGTCAGTGTGTATGTGTAACTGTGAGTCTGTGTATGGGTATCTGTGTTGGTGTGTGTATGTATACCTGTGTCTGTGTATTTATATGTCTGTGAAGGCATACTTGTGTGTCAGTGTGTATTTGTATCTATGTCAGTGTGCATGTGTGTCTGTGTACCTGTGTGTATGTGTACCTGTGTGTCAGTGGGTATGCGTACCTGTTTCTTAATGTGAATGTGTACCTATGTCTGTCTAACTGTGTGTCTGTGTAGCTGTGTGTTTGTGTATCTGTACCTGTGTGCCAGTGTGTATGTGTAGCTATGTGTCAGTGTGCATGTATACCTATGTGTCTGTGTATCTGTGTGTCAGTATGTATGTATTCCTATGTATCTCTGTGTACGTATACCTGTTTATGTGTACTTGTGTATCTACGTGTGTATCTTAGTGTGTGTATGTCTCAGTGTGTTTATATGTGTGTATCTGTGTGTTAATGTGTATTTATATGTGTGTAAGTATGTACAGTATCGTATTAAGGGAACCATGAATGCCAACATGTACTGTGACATACTGAAGCAGAGCATGATCCCCTCCCTTCAGAGTGTGGGCCGCAAGGCAGTATTCCAAGATGATAACGGCCCCAAACACACAAACAAGACGACCACTGCCTTGCTAAAGAAGCTCACGGTAAAGGTGATGGACTAGCCAAGCATGTCTCCAGACCTAAACCCTATAGAGCATCTGTGGGGCATCCTCAATCGGAAGGTGGGAAGCGCAAGGTCTCTAATATCGACCAGCTCCGTGATGTCATCATAGAGGAGTGGAAGAGGACTCCAGTGGCAACCTGTGAAGCTCTGGTGAACTCCATGCCCATGAGTGTTAAGGCAGTGTTGGAAAAAAATTGTGGCCACACAAAATATTGACGTTTTGGGCCCAATTTGGACATTTCCACTTAGGGGTGTACTTACTTTTGTTGCCAATGGTTTAGACATTAATGGCTGTGTGTTGAGTTATTTTGAAGGGACGGCAAATTTACACTGTTATACAGGCTGTACACTTACTACTTAACATTGTAGCAGTGCCATTTCTTCCGTGTTGTCACATGAAAAATTATAATAAAATATTTACAAAAATGTGAGGGGTGTACTTAGTTTTGTGAGATACAGTATGTGCTTACATCCCAGCAATCAGATGCAGTCTTCAAACTCCAAAATTATATACAAACACATCCTTCACTCAAACGCCAAATAATTCACACAAATGTACATCCACATTTAAAAGACAACACTATATCCAAACACACCTCTGCATGCAAATGCAAATATTACATACAAACACACCACTGTATTAAAATGCTAAAATTACATACAAACAATAACTCTACACACAAATGCACACCTGTATTTAAAAGCTAACACACCTCTGCATTCAAATTCAAACACTACACACACGTACACCACTGCATTCCAATGGGAACAGTACATACAAATACACTTCTACATGCACACATTTGCAGGCAAATTCTTGCCCAGGGTCCAATCAATAACAAAAATGGCCCTGCATTTTGGATCTAATGCCTGTGACCATAGGTTATATGTACACAGAATCTAAGCTAATGGCTTCAGTTGCTCTCACGTTGTAAAATGCAAAGTTGGCAAAGTATGTATTTAGTTTGTAAATGAGGCAAGGGAGATGCAAATAAAACATATTTAACACAAACGCTTTGATAGGACATTTTTTTTTAAATTGAACAATAAAATATATTAATTGCCAAGTATACTACACAAGGGTATTTGTAAGGATCTTGTTGACGTTTTGGTGATGGTGATGACCGATATGACATCATAATGTAAAAAATTATGAATGATTAAATATAGTATCCTTGAAGAAATTTCCATCTCCAAGTGTTAAAGGTTAATAGAGTGGTTGGAAGCATATATGGTGCTTTGTCTATAATTGATTTTTCTTTGCTTTTTAATAAAAAACAAAATCACACCTATGTATACATTGGTTTAGTACTGAAAGATTTAAATGAGGGTAAATTAATGTACGTAGATATGCAATTTATCACATATTGTTGTTAACATTTTATGACATTTTTATTTTACTTCTTTGGATCCTACCTCGTTATTCTAGTCTATACATATTTTGAAATTGTATTTTTCATTTATTTTATACATTGGTGAGATACACATATGAAACCATGTTCACATATTGTATTTTGCTGGCATATGCTTCACATGAATAAAAATGTACATTTAAGATTCAAATTCCAGTTTTCATACGCAATGTAAAACGATTAAATTTAGTCTATTTTTAAAGACACTAGCAGTTTTATTGCAGACAATTCCCAGCTCTGAAATCTACATCAATTCCAGAATGCTATTTGCTTTTATTGCTATTCTCTAACATTTTATTTCTTAAATGGATAAAATTATCATAATGGTAACAAGTAAATCTTTGGCAAAGATGTTTCATTCCACAAGAAAAAATATAAAAGAAGAAAATAAAGCTACAAAAGAATATATTCAGATAACAACTAAAATAGATCTGAGTGTATATCTTAAAGGGTCAATCCACTGCCCATATAAAAAAAGAAAAACAAAAGGATAAGGTAGCACCTAAAATATATTTAAATATATTTAAAAAACAGAGCAATGGTATCACAGATAAAATAGAAAGGTAAAAAACACCTATAATATATAAGTCCAAACTTGGAGGTGCAGCTGGTAAGGGAACAGCAAGATTCCTGTTGTAGATGTATTACTTTATAAGATTAGCAGAATCAGGAATAGCTTGGAATCCTTGTCAACATAAAAGAAAAAAACAGAAAAACTCCAGTGATATAGTATGTAACAGCCAAGCAATGATAGATGATACGTAGTCTTACTCACATTTAACAGAGCTTATACCAGCTCTAGTATGATTCACATGCAGTGGTGTTGATCCTCCACAGATATACGTGAGAGTACAAACACTCAGCAGTGTGGTGTCCAAAAAGCCAAAAAAGAAGAAAGAATGAAAGAAAAAAGAAAGAAAGAAAGAAAGAACAATAGTGCTCTCTATTTAAGCCAAACCAGAACAGAACCGCTCAATTTACAAGGTGTAGGTGGTATAATCCCTACCTATTATACCACCTACACCCTATACATTGAGCGGTTCTGACTACAAAGACCTACGTATCATTTATGATTGCTTGGCTGTTACAAACTATGCCACTGGAGTTTTTCTGTTTTTTCTTTTATGTTGACATGGATCCCAAGCTATTACTGATTCCGCTAATCTTATAAAGGAAGGAATTTCCAAACGGAATCTTGCTGTTACCTTACTAGCTGCAACTCCAAGTTTGGACTTATTATATATATATATATATATATATATATATATATATATATATATATATATATATATATATATATATATATATATATATATATATATATATATATATATATATATATATATATTTAATATATATTTTAAGTGTTACATTATCCTTTGTTTTTTTTTATTGTGTTTTATTACTGTTTTGGGGTTTGTTGAGGGAGCCCTATCCCATTAGATGTGCTGTTTTGTTTATTTTTATTTCTGTTTGTGTATTCAGCGCTGATTCTTGTATTTCTTTGCATATAAAAATGCAAAAATAAATTTAATTTGGGATATTTCTAAAGACAGCATGCAAAAGCTGCAGATCTCATTTAGGTTTGATTAATTTCACAATGACGCAAGTGTGATCTGGTACATAAAATACTGCATCCAGCATGTCGTGGCCATGTATTTACATAATTGAGGGCTTTTGGTTTCTGGATGAATTGGTGCAGTTGATTTACAAGTATGGGAAAAAAAAAGCTTATAAAAATGTTAAATCTGTAAAAAAAAAAGTTTAGGAAAGTTTAAAAAAATTAATAAGCAAATCAAAAGTTTAAAAACTAGTTTTAAAAAGTAAAAAAAGTTTAAAAAAGTAAAAAAATATATTTAAAAACGCCCATTATCACTACACCTGGAACAAACTAGAGACAAAATGACCCCATGCTAAGGTTCAAAATACATCTTTTGAATTACCCCAAGGGGAATTCTTTAATAAATAGTATGTGATTGTGGGGAAGTTTCAATAACCAACCATCTAAACTACTCCAAAATCGAACATGGACACAGCGTAAAACTTCAAAGTTAGGAAAAAAACTGAATGGCTGCATCTCAAATGTGCCACTTCAACATCCACATATACCTGTCAAAGGTACATACGGGGGTATTGCTGTACTCAGACGACATAGCTGAGCAACATATGTAGTATTATACAGTCGACGCACACATAAGGTTTGCAAAATATACTGTGCAAACTCACTTTGTGTGTCAAAAAGGCAGAAAAAGCTAGCAAGCTAGAGGAAAAATTATCCCACACTAAGGTTCAAAATATGCCTTTTGAAATACCCTGGGATGTCTTCTTTAAGAAATGGTATGGCTTTATTGGGGTATTTGGATTATATAGCCAGCTAAAATACTCTAAAATGGGACATAGGCACAGCGTAAAAATTTAAAGTTTGAAAAATACTGGAATGACTGTGTCCCAAATGTGCCCCTCCGATGTCCACATATACCTGGCAAAGGTACATACGGGGGTATTGCTGTACTCAGCCGACATAGCTGAGCAACATATGAAGTATTATACAGTGGTAGCACACATACGATTTGCAAAATATACTGTGCAAACTCACTTTGTGTGTCAAAAAGGCAGAAAAAAACGCTTACTACACCTACACTTGGTAAAAGCTAGCGGAAAAATTATCAAACGCTAAGGTTCAAAATATGCCTTTTGAAATACCCTGGGAGGCAGAAGGTAAGTACATGCAGCACATGTGCTGGGACAGTCCGATCCGGTGCTCCCGGTCTGCCTCTAATACAGAGGCAGACCGGAGCACCATTAACCCCGCGATCGCCACGATTGCAAGGGTTTCCCTTGAGTGACGGACCTCGTCCGTCACTTGTCATTAAGGGGTTAATAGAGCTTTTTTTATTGAACTAAATGAATAATTATCACATGTAACAGTAGTTGATAGTAGTACACAAATGTTTCATGTCTGTAAGCTTACAAAGCAATCTAAAAACAGTAAAGCAAAGAGATTGAAAAAATAATTTAATATATTTTTTTAAACGTATCTAAAATGCAAAACATGTGTTGATATGATATTTAAATAGTTACATAAATACACTAGTACCTGTGAAATAATCAGTGATAACACAACATAGGATGTTGTATATGATGACACAGCTAGATAGGCAAAAATGTGTTTTAATGCAGTGCAAAATAAATTGCAATGAAACAGAGTAGAAAACTGGAATCTGCAGATTCTATGAATGCAGTGTATCAAATTATAATGTAATGCAATAAACATTGACAGACAGTAGAAATAATTACCAGTGGCCACATTTTATGGATATACTATAAACACGTAAGTAAGCAATATCTAAAGTGAATAAAACTACTAAAATTCTTGCTCATCTAAGCATAAAAAATAATACTGAAACCACTAGCAATGTACAATAATAATAATAATGGACACAATAAAAGTACAATGGGCAGTATAAATGTTAAAATGACACATATAATTGCATATCAGAGCACAGGGAACACAACAAAGGGAAAATGGCAATAAAGGAACATGATACTACACTGTGAAATTCATATTATTGAGAAGGATAGAAATCTATCAAAATAAATGGCCCACATCCTATTCAGGATTAGCACCATTAGGTTTTATGGTTGACAAATCCTAAAAAAACAAAAAAAAAAAAAAAAACTTCAGTTTTACTTGTTTGCATTTTGCTACAAAATCTCAAGGTTCACTGTCATACACCATCATGCCATATTGTATATTATTTATTTATTTTTTGACTATCTTTATTTTTCAGCTTTTGTCATGTTTAAACAACAGTGATTATGTACCATAACTACCAATTTGTCTACACAATTACATACTGTAGATAAGAAATAGTTTCATATGAAAAGTAAAGAAAAAAGTGAAAAAAAAGTCCTAAGTATAGACAGAAGTATGAGCAAGGGTGTGAGAAATTAGTCAACCGTCTATGCCAGTGGCAGTCAACCTTTTTCTACCTACTGCCCACTAATGCATCTTTCTTGATGGAAACATTTCATTACCAGCCACCAGTTTTCTCGCAAGTGCAGAATATTTTTTAGAAAGGAGGGTGTTTAAAAAAAAATGTACGTACATTTATCTTTTTATTTCTACTTTATGCATGTTTAAAATGTTTTTAACTTTATAAAGTTTAATGAGAAAACAAAGTAAATTGAAATTACCTTTATTAGTGATTAGTGATGTCGCGAAAATAAAATTTTCCGTTCTCGAATGACGAACGCGAACTTCCGCAAATGTTCGCGAACGGGTGAACCGGGCGAACCGTTATAGACTTCAATAGGCAGGTGAATTTTAAAATCCACAGGGACTCTTTCTGGCCACAATAGTGATGGAAAAGTTGTTTCAAGGGGACTAACACCTGGACTGTGGCATGCCGGAGGGGGATCCATGGCAAAACTCCCATGGAAAATTACAAAGTTGATGCAGAGTCTGGTTTTAATCCATAAAGGGCATACATCACCTAACATTCCTAAATTGTTTGGAATAACGTGCTTTAAAACATCAGGTATTATGTTGCATCGATCAGGTAGTGTAAGGGTTACGCCCGCTTCACAGTGACAGACCAAACTCCCCGTTTCACGCACCGCAAACAACCGCAAACAGTCCATTTGCACAAAGGCAAACTCCCCATTTGCACAAGGTTGGATACCAAGCTAGCATAGGCGTAGGAACCGGGGGGGATGGGGGGGACGCATCCCCCCCAGCAAATGATGCAGGGGGGACAGGTTATGGGAAATCCCCCACAGCTCCGCCGGCCCCCCTCCTGCTGCAGACGCTCTGCAGAGAGCTTCAGGCGGCTGCAGCTTTGCCCGGGCTGGTGCATTTATGAGGGCGCACCGCCCAGGCGCAGCATGAGGAGAGGGGCTGACAGGAGGGAAGCGTTCAGCGCTCCCTCCTGTCACTCCCTCACTGTAGCATGGCTGAGCCCTGTATGGTCCGCGGGTACAGGGAGCATCTGTCTCCTGTACCCGGCCGGACTAACAGGAAGTGCACACTGAGTGTGCACTTCCTGTTAGTCCGGCCGGGTACAGGAAACAAAATCTCCCTGTACCTGCGGACCATACAGGGCTCGGCCACGCTACAACAGAGGTAGGGGAGGGGGGAGGAAGAGAATGACAAGGGAGGGAGAGGGAGAAAAAAGAGAGTGACATGGGAGGGAGGGGAAGAAAAAAGAGAGTGACAAGGGAGGGAGGGAGGGAGGGAGGGGGAGAAAGAGTGACAAGGGAGGGAGGGAGGGAGGGGGAGAAAGAGTGACAAGGGAGGGAGGGAGGGAGGGTGGGGGAGAAAGACACACACACTCTCATACAAACACACACACATACACTTACAGACACACACATTCACAGACAAACACATACACACAGACACACATACACACACTCACACATACACTTACAGACACACACACATATACTTACAGACACACACACACACACAAATACACTTACAAACACACAAATTATTAATATTAAATGTCCACCCAGCCTCCCTACCTGGAGAACTGGTGTGGATCTGTTCCTGGGGTCCAGTGGGGCTTCACTTCGGCGGGCGGCAGAGTTCTAATCCGAGGCGGCGAGGGAGTTCTAACCTCCCCGCTCTGCTCCCTCGCGGGCTGTCTACTAATGCCAGGAGCTGGAATCACTTATTTTTCTGTTGATTGCAGGAATTGTATCTTTTTAGTGGTAAGGTATGACTTTCAAAACTGTTCAATGTTTGTAATTTGATGGATTATATAATGCCTTTTTTAAAACCAGCAAGAGTGCAATAAGACTTTTTATATGATGCGCATATAAATAACCATTTTTAAACAAGAATTAACCTATCACACTGTTTTATAGGGCATATATTTATAATCCGTACATGTTCTTTAGCTTAGCTACAGAACAGTTCTGTACACTTAAAAATAGAAATAAAAGCCAAAATCACTTTGATGCTAACTACATCCTATTATGTTACTGCTTGTTTGATTTTTTTTGTCTTCTGGAAAGTAAAAAAAAATAGTTTGATGAATATTCGTTACTATTTATGTATTGTTCATTTAAGCTAACTATAAAACATTAATGGATTTAATTAAATTGTTACAATCAAATTCAGGTATCCTATAAAAGCACAATAAAACAATTAAACTGTGTAGCAAGTGACTAGATTTAGTTATTTGGTTTGAGTAGAAAAAGAAAACTGATATGATGTAATTGTAGCAATATTGTAGCTAATCAAGAACTAATGGAAATGTTTGTTTAAGAGATCTTAAACAAAGATTCTTGCTTATAACAGAACAATATATATTAGTAGAGTTTGAAAGAACTGCTATGAAAGTAAATTAGAATATAAAACACTTACTTTATATTATCATTGCCATTGATTAAAAACCTGCTATTGTGCTTACAGGATAGTAAAGGTTAGATTTGCATTTTTACCAGCATTCCATCATTTGTCAGTAGGTTTTATACTATTCTTTACTTTTAAATGTGCTGTGATTTATTTGTAATATATATATAATAATATGGCTCTCTGTAATGACTAACAAACGTGGGTTAATCAGTGTCCAACACCTTCCTTTACCATACATTTTGTAAATAATCCCTGTGCAAATTCCCAAATCCTATTATATGAATCTATTAAGATTTTGAAGTCTTTTACATGCTCTTCAGCAAACGCCATGTATTGTTACATGAGCAAATGGAGATGTTAGTTTTTCAAAATGGAAGATGTACTAAGGGAATCTATCTTAAAAGCAAAAAAATATATAGCTCTGTAAGAAAGTAGTACTTGACATGTTCTGTACGATGTGATCATGCTAATATTATAAATAGACAAATATCTGCAAGAAATGTTATATAGTAACCAACAGAAAGTGCAACTCTACATTGGGAATGAGAATATAGGTAGAAATGAATTCATGGTTAGTGACCAGAAAAACTTCATAAGGATAAAGTAATTGAAGCTCTCGAGTAATATTTGTTAATGAATCCTACTCTTTCTAAATGATAAATCAAACAAGAATAATGGGAAAGGGTATCTTCAAACAAGTGTGGCACATTCAATCAAATAGCCTATACAGAGATAATGTATGAAACTGGTATGGGGGCTGTACATTTTTAACGTTTGCTATCATCAGTGAAGCTTACTTTCTGACATCAGCCCAGTTATAATATTGATGGATAATCTTTTCAAATGATCTGATATTTTTCGATACACTTTTATAATGACCCCCCCCCCCACACACACACACACACCACCACCACCAAATATTACATTCTGAAAAATATATCATATATATTTAAAATATATACATACACTGAACAAAATTATAAACGCAAAACTTTTTTTGCCCCCATTTTTCATGAGCTGAACTCAAAGATCTAAGGTTTTTTCTATGTACACAACAGGTCTATTTCTCTCAAATATTGTTCATAAATCTGTCTAAATCTGTGTTAGTGAGCACTTCTCCTTTGCCGAGATAACCCATCCACCTCACAGGTGTGGCATATCAAGATTCTGAATAGACAGCATGATTATTGCACAGGCATGCCTTAGGCTGGCCACAATAATAGGCCACTCTAAGCTAATGGAATAATTTCTTTATATTTATTTTTCTATCTGCCGCATTCTCATGTTCACTTAATATTTTCCATGATATTATACTGTGTGATGTAGTGACATAATTCAATAACATTCCATAAGAACATGTCAGGTGAATTGGCCAACCAAACACTAAAGAACAGGTCCAAATTGACCTCACGCATATGCGGCAAACTAGCGGCACACAACCTTGTGGATCCCTGGCGCGTTACACACCCCACAGAGAGAGATTATACATACCACACAGCAGTACATAACAGCTACTCTAGAATAGACAGATTTTTATTCCACACCTTCTCTCTCAAGAAAGTAGAACACACTGACATTGGCCTGATCTCGTGGTCAGACCACGCATCTATCACAATATCAATTAGAGAACAATTCTCCAACAAAGGGAGAGGTAGCTGGAAACTCAATGAGCAACTATTATCCGACCCGGAGGTGGCCAGCCAGATAGAACAGGAACTGCACCACTACTTTAGGGAGAACAAAACTCCTGGACTCACTCCTAATCCAAATATGGCTAGCACACAAAGCCTTGATAAGTGGTTGCTTCATTAAACACGCTAGCTACGCCAAAAAAGAAGCGCCTTGAGAAATACACCTCTATACTTTCTGAGCTAGCCTCATTAACCCATACCAACAAGCACACACCAACGGCGTTCAAACATGCTAGATTAATACTCTTACAAACACAGCTAAGAGACATGGAACTAGCCAAAACTGCATTCCTCACGCGTAGGCTCAAACACAATGACTTCGCCGCCGGCAACAGAGCAGGGGCACGACTAGCCGCACAATTGAAACAGAGAACAACAACCTCCAGAATTGCCTCCCTCAAGGGAAATGGGGGTACCAGGATATTAGACCCACAAGGGATTGTAGACGAGTTTGCTCAATACTATGAAAAGCTATATAATCTAAAGAATGACCCACAGACGATATGCCTGACAAAGTCCGATATTGATGCCTTCCTGTCAGAAATCAATCTCCCGACTTTATTAATCACTGACATAGACCACCTGCACAGCCCCTTCACAACAGAAGAGATCATCTCGGTGATCTCATCACTCCCACCGCATAAATCACCAGGCCCTGATGGCCTACCCAATAAATACTACCGCACATACTCTAACTTCTTGTCACAGCCCCTTAAAGAAGTGTTCAACCATTGCATGAGGGAGGGCTCCTTACCAGCGAAGATGCTACTGGCTCATGTCTCCACCCTGCCCAAGCCAGGCAAATCTAAGGACCATTGTAAAAATTTCAGGCCCATTTCACTGCTAAACAGCGACGCCAAAATCTAGGCAAAGCTATTTAGTGAAAGATTAGCTCCGCTCCTGTACAAGCTTGTACACAATGATCAATCGGGGTTCTTGAGGGGCCGACAGGGCTCCAATAACTCCAGGAAGGTACTGAATATAGTGGCGGGGATGGAAAACTCGGACGCCGAAAAGGCTTTCCACAGACTAAATTGGCAATATATGACAAGAGTACTAAATAAATATAACTTCCCCGAAGAAACTATTAGAGGCATACTAGCACTCTACGCACAAGCCAGCGCTAGGTTCTCACGTGGTGGGTTTCTTTCTAGAACCTTTCACATTACAAACGAGACATGTCAGGGTTGCCCGCTGTCCCCCCTGCTTTACATCCTTTCCTTAGAACCCCTAGCCTGGAAAATACGAGAGCATAAAGACATAACCGGCATCACCTTGAGGGAAACAGAATATTGTTTAGCCTTGTTCGCAGATGATATCTTTGTGGCGTTGTCGAACCCAGAATGCTCCCTGCCCCCATTGTTAACACTATTGACAGATTACGGTAAAGTCTCATACTATCGCCTAAATCAAGAAAAAACACAGGCCCTACCCATAAACCTATCGAGGCTAACTGTGACGGCCCTAAAGACCACATTTGAGCTCGACTGGCGGACGACGTCTCTAACATATCTAGGAGTAAAAATCGCCACTTCCATTGACAACATAGTGAAACTTAATTATAAACCTCTCATACAAATATGCAAAACTGAGACACTTAAATGGAAGACCGCGAACCTTTCATGGTTAGGACGAGTAAATGCGTACAAGATGATGCTACTACCGAGACTATTATATAAGTTCAGAATGCTTACTATAACTGTCCCGGCAGCAATCCACAGGTCATTGCAAACAATATGCAGCACATATATCTGGGGAGGCAAAAGACCTAGGCTACCTCTGCATCTCTTACAAAAGACATCACACACGGGCAGCATCGGTTTACCTAACATAGGTCTCTACTACAAAGCCTCTTTATTAGCCACATGTATACAACTACATGCCCCAAGGGGCACAACACAGTGGGTAGATATGGAACAAGACCAACTTAACTACCCCACACTGCTCAACCACATATGGACACCGAGGGTATTGAGGGGTCCCAACGTACAGCTATATCCCACTACAACAGCGACGATCAAAGTGTGGGACGAATTTATGTCATCCCTAGGTTGGAAGAAGCACTTCCACCCTGAAGCCCCCCTAAAAGCACTTCACATAGTAAACCCCACGATCCCCTTCTCCAGGTGGACACGTCTGGGTATATCCCAGATTCAACAGATGTGCAAAGAACAAACTATAATGGATTTCCCAGACATGAAAAGCATATGGGGGGTACCAGAGAGAGACATCTTCCCATATTTGCAGCTAAAAAACACAATCAACTCACATGTAAAAACCTCTCCAACCCCATCATCAACACATACACTAGCTGCGAGGCTGATACCCCGCCGCTGCTGGACAGCCCCACTGAAACCCAAGGCCCTTTCCCTTTGATATAAAGCCTGGTTAGAATTAGCACCCCATAAACCAACGACTTGCAGACATCACTGGGAGGCAGAGGGGGAGACTGAGCTAACTGATGAGGACTGGTTATCAGCTCTAAATGGACTCAAAAGATGGACCAAATGCTACTCCATATAGAGGCACACCGGAAACTGCTCTATAGGTGGTATATGACCCCCAATAGGCTGCATAAGATGTACCCTGCGGTACCGGCCGAATGCTGGAGGTGTGCTGCGAAAATAGGCACGCTACCACACGTCTGGTGGCATTGCAGTGGCATACAGCCTTTGTGGAGAGATGTTAAATATATACTAGATGCCCGGGGAATCAGAGACTTCCCCTTAAACATTAAGACCTGTCTCCTCCTATTGTTCCCCAAAGAGACACACGAGAGCCAGAAACAACTGCTCCTGCTAATCTTAATGGCCGCACGCAATCTGATAGAGTTAAACTGGAAAAACATAGTTGCCCATCCACACAACAACTGAAAGACAAAATACAGCAGTTTTACATATATGAGAAATTGTCCACAGATACCACTAAAGCCACCGCAAAATTCAGGGAAACATGGGAGGGATGGGAGGCATGGTACAAAGAGGGGAATTGTCTTGGATAGCAAAACAGCAGAGAAGAGGGGAGAGATTCGCAAAAAGCCTAGAACCATGTGAGGGGTGGTATGCCACTTCAACTGTGGAAGGGAGTAAAGGGAACTGTCAACTACTACATTCTTGGTCTCGCCTGCACACCTGTTTTTGTATATACCTTTGTTATGTTCGATAAATTCTACACAACTATGGTTCAAACATAGTGAATATCCCCGAATGTTACACTGTAAATACAGCTCAGCTATCAATGGACTACATTAGGAATTCATTGCAACACAGAATGTATGTTTACTGAGTTGTGACTTTGTACTGGATTCATATTTTTGAAAACTTCAATAAAGTACAATTGATAAAAAAAAAAAAAGAACATGTCAGGTCATATTTATACCAAACTAGATTGCAATGCAAATAAAGTTGCTTACAAATAGAGTTTTTCAAGAACAATGATAACCTTGACATCCAACATTGGCCTTGCATCATAGTAAACACAATTCACTTCTCAGGCACACAAAATGCCAAGTCTAGCAACAATCTGTTTTACTTTACTAGTTTTACTTTAGAATTGTTGACTTTAATCTGTAAGGTTTTAGCTAATCACTAGGTGTAGAATTTTTTATTGTATGCATATGTTTATATAAATGTTTATACTGATTATATTTTATTATATATTTATACTGATTATATTTTTATATCTGGGAATTTCAATTTTGTTCTCATCTGTCCATAATGTCTCCTGTTTGCCCTTCGGTGGTATTCTTTGGACCGATGTATTGTTGTGGGTAGATTAGTTTAGCAATTAAAATGGAACTTTGTTTAAAGGAAAAATCCACTGCGCAAATATAAATTTTTTTAAATATTTTTTAAATATACTGTAATAGATATACCTCCAAATGAAAATATGTATGCATTTAATTAAGCATTTTTAATAGGGGGTAAATCAAAACACAGCTTGCAAAATTCACAGATCTTTTGTCTGCTGCCTATGCAAGAACATCCTTTCTTTCAGAGCTCAGACTTTCTGTGACTGTACAATCTCAGACTTCCCAATGCAGCTCGATGAGACATCTTTGCAAGGCAGGTGCTCTGGGCAATTCCTTTAAGTACTGCATGAGAAAAAAAGTAATGCCCTGTGTACCCAAAAATGTAAAAACAAAAAATGCTAAATTAGAGTGCTACTTTAAAGCCTTATTTGCAGTATGCGTTTAACATATTAAACATTTTTCAGGTTAACAAACATGATTTTGTTTATGAAACAGATTTTTGGAGATTTGTAAATCTGAGCTCAGGTGTATTATTTTGCCCTCAACCTTTCAACATATCAGAGAATATAAACCTAATAAAAGCTGACTTAGATTTAACGTAAAAGAACAGTCCTCCAAAGCCACCAAGCCAATAAAGTGGATTCAGCTGGATTCAAATAAATAAAAAATACAAATTTAATTCTTTTTTTTTTTTTTTATTCTTTATTTTTGGAGTACTTAAACAGGTAACACGTGCATATGAGGTACCCCAGAGGCAATCCTCTTGCAATACAATAACATTCAATACAATAGGGTATATAATAAGACATGCACAGTACATTTTTTATTTTTTGTTTAAATAGAGTACGTGGAGGTGCTATGTTTTTGGCAAGTTCCTTCAGACTCCTTATCACGTAAGGTCATGGAAAGTTGGTTACCTCCGTTGATCGCGTTGGTTCTTGCTTACACCTATCTTGGTACATAAGTCTACATAACTGTCTCTCTTATCTATGTTTTATTGTACGGATTCTAGGTAAGGCGAGGGCAGGATGGTACATCATGTGCTGTATGCGTATCTGATATGTTGAAAGTGGTCACGGGGGTTATTTTGGTATGTGTATATGTTCAGGTACACACATACATCCGCACATAAGTTTACATGTAAAATGGAATAAGATTTTTATCTCAGTAGTTTCATACATTTTGTTTGACAGAAGGTATGCAGATCGTTTTAAGCACTTATCACACATGCTCTATTAGCATAGTCAATTCTAAAGGGTGGCCTGTAAGAAGGCCAGGATAGTAGGGGAGAGTAAGAGGGGGAGGAGTGGGATTGGGGGTAGGTACAGGGTACACCCGGCTCAGGGCGAGCCGCCCGGGCGGGCCTCGTCTGTCGAGTCATAGAATTTGTAGGTCTGGTCGGTCACGGTACTGTCAACGGTTAGTGTAGTCTTCCCATGGTTCCCAGATTTTGATGAAAAGTGGGTAGGTGTCCCTAACTTGTGCAGTCAATCTATCCATGAGGTGGGCCTCCTTGACATTTCGGGTAACATCGGTCATTTGTGGCAAGTCAATTTGTAACCAGTGTTGAGCCATGGCTCTTCTGGCGGCCAGCGTGATTTTATTGAGCAACTTCTGTTCTTTACTGAGCAAATTGTCAGTGGGTCGGGCTATTAAGAAAGACCAAGGATCTGGTCTGATTGGTCTGTTTAGTACCGTCGTCAGCAGTTGAGCTATGTCTTCCCAGTAGGTCATTACTTTGGGGCAGGTCCACCACATGTGTATGTATGTGCCTTTCTCCCCGCAGCCCCTCCAGCATGTGTCAGTGGTTGTTTTACCCATGCGGAATAGTTTAACTGGTGTGGTATACCACCTCATGAGTGTCTTGTAGCACTGTTCTTGGTGAATTACACAGATGGATGTTTTTGTCGCTGCCTCCCATATATCCTGCCACTCACCCCCCTCCAGTGTTTGCTGTAGGTCGTTTTCCCATTGCGTGACATATGTGGGAGTGTATGTTTTGTCTGATGGGGCGCTAAGCTGGGTGTAGAGGCGGGTGATGAGGCCGGTACGTGGTCCTTCTGCCGCGCAAAGGGCTTCATAGAAGGTAGGTTTAGTGTGTGCTGCGGTCCTAACTTGCGCGCTTCCAGCAAAGTCCCGAAGCTGCATGTAACGAAAATAATCTTTGGTGGTCAGCGGGGCCAGTGTCTTGAGGTCCTCAAAAGTTCTGATTGAACCATTTTGATACAATTGGTGGTATCTCTGGATGCCCGTGTTTTCTATGTCTTTGAAATCTCTGGCTGTTAGGCCCGGTGGGAACGCTTTATTGCGTAGGTACGGTGTGAGCGGTGAGGTGGGGTGAGTGAGGGCATGTTTGTGGGCAGCATAATCCCAGATCCTGATGGAGTTTAGGATTGCTGGGCATGTTGTGGATATTGGCGGTCTATCTTGTCTTGGGACCCATATCCAGTACTGCGGGAGATCAGTACCCATGAGTAGTGTTTCTAAGTCAACCCATCTGTGAAGGTCGGGTGGTGAGTGCCATTCTATTATTTGTGCCAGTTGTGCTGACAGATAGTAGGCATGGAGGTTGGGGAGGCCCAGACCCCCTCTGCTTTTGGGTGTGTACATTGTTTGTCTCGCTATCCTGTGCCTCTTCCCGGCCCAGACAAAGTCGTCTATTGCCGTTTGTAGTGGCTTGAGGTCGCTTTTAGTGACCTTCGTCGGAAGTGCCTGGAAGAGGAACAGGAGGCGGGGTAGTAAGTTCATTTTTACGCTGTGTAGCCTTCCTATCCACGAGATGGGTTTGTTGTTCCACTGGGCTAGGTCTTTGATTAGTGTGGCCATTAGGCGTTGGTGATTGGTTGCATATATGTCGTCGGTGTTGGGCGGGAGTGCGACCCCTAGGTATTTGATTGGTCGTTGTGTGATATTTAATCCATGGGTTTGGGCCAATTCCGTGGCGTCCGAATCGGGGATTCCAATGGGCATGCCCACTGACTTATCTACATTTATTTTATATCCCGAGACGCGTTTGTATTCATCTAGCAGTGTTAGAAGGTGTGGTACAGATTCTTTAGGTTCAGTAAGGGTCAGTAATATGTCGTCGGCATACGCGGACACTTTAAACTCTTCCGTCGCCACTCGGATGCCTTGTATTCTGGGATGTTCCCTGATGAGTGTCAATAAGGGCTCTAAGGCCAGGATAAATAGCAGGGGGGATAACGGGCATCCCTGACGTGTACCGTTTTTAAGTGTAAAGGGGCGTGGTGCCGTTCCCTGCACTAGTGTCTGTGCTCTGGGGTTTACATATAAGGCGTGCACTGCTGTAATGAATGTGTCTGGTAATTGCATGTGTCGGAGTAGTGTGAATAGATACGGCCATAGGATCCTGTCAAACGCCTTCTCTGCATCCAGGGAGAGGAGCAGAGAAGGCGTTTGCCTACCCCTAGCCCTCCATATGAGGTCCACTGCCCTTCGTGTATTTTCATACAGCTGCCTAGTGGGTACGAAGCCCACTTGGTCCGCATGTATGTATCTGGTGAGCAGTGGGTTAAGTCGATTGGCCAGCAGTTTAGCGTAGGTTTTGACGTCGAAGTTGATAAGTGATATGGGCCGATAGTTGGAGATGTAGGTGTGGTCTCTGTCTGGTTTAGGAATGAGGGTAATGTCTGCTGTCATGAGGTCTTGGTGTGGTGTTTCTCCTTCTGTCCACTTTTTGTACATTTTAGTTAGATATGGGGTGAGTTGTTCTTTAAAGGTTTTGTAGTATGTGCCGTCAAAGCCGTCCGTTCCCGGGGCCTTAGCGCCCTTAAGTCCAGTGACGGCCATGACGACTTCCTCCACCTCTATGGGGGCTCCCAGCGGCCCCGTCAGGTTGGCGGGGAGCCTCTTGAGTTGGGCTTTAGTTAGAAACGTCCTAACCTCTCCCATGTAGTCCTCATTGGTTTCGGTTAGTGTAGGTGCGTGGTTGTATAGATCGGTGTAGAAGTGTGTGAATTCGACGTTGATGTCCTCAGGGTTGGTGAGAATTGTTCCCTGCGTGTTTCTTACTGCCATAGTTGTAGTCTTGTGGGTTTTGGGTCTTAAGGCTCTTGCTAAGAGGGTGTCCATTTTATTGGACTTCTCATAAAAGAGCCTTTTTGTGTGACGTATGTCATTGCTGACCTCGTCCACCATTAACTCCCTAATCATGCGTCTTATGTCTTGTAAGTCTTTCGTCGTGGATGGAGTGGCCGTCTGTTTGTTTCGCATTTCGGCTTTTCGAAGTTGTTTTAGGAGGTCTGTTAGTCTCTCATATTTTTTCCTTTTATAGTGTGTGGCTAGCTTTATGAGGTGGCCCCGGATTACGGGCTTGTGGGCCGCCCATAGTGTCGTTGGTGATATGTCTGGGGTATCATTAGTTAGGAAGTAGCTTGTTATCTCCTGTCTAGTGCTTTCCAGAATTTGTGGGTTTTTAAGGAGAGAGGCGTTCATACGCCATTTCCAGGGTGCATGTGTCCCCTGCGTTCTTAAGGTTATTTCTATGTCGGCGTGATCCGACCAGGAGATTAGGTTTATTGCAGATGTTTTAATCCACTGCATACCCAGGCAGTTCGTGAGGAAAAGATCTATGCGGGAGTACGTGGCGTGTGGGGCCGAGTAGAATGTATAATCATGCTCGCCTGGGTGTTGGATGCGCCATGGGTCCAGTAGCCCTGTATTAAGGATGAATTTATGTAGGAGCTTGTCCTGGGCCCCTCTATGTTGTGAGCGCGGGAGCCGTTGGCCTCCTCCCCGGTCTGTCGCTGGGCAGGGCGTGGCGTTAAGGTCTCCCCCTAATATTATTATACCCCTCGGTAGGGCAGTTATCAGTGACTCAAGGTTAGCCCAGAACTCAGGTATGGGTGTGTTTGGTGCATAGACATTAATCAGATGGTATGTGTTGGATTGCAGCGTGCCCGACAGGGCCACGTACCGGCCCTCAGCGTCTGTTTGTACGCCTGTTACCTGTAGGGGACATTTCTTATGTATGAGTATTTCTACTCCGTTTTTTTTACATTGGGCGCGTGATGCGTATGCTCTTGTGTATATGTGGTTCGTTAGAGTTAGTTGCGAGGAGCGTGGTATGTGCGTCTCTTGAACGAAGGTGATGTCGGCCTTTTGGCGACGTACCTCTCTCAGGAGTAGCCTTCGTTTTGTGGGCACATTCAGGCCATTCACATTTAGGGAGGTGATTTTCAGGTCCATGTTTAGTCTAGTGTTAGTGCGTGTCCGCTTACCAGTCTGTGAGGGGTAGTCAGTCTGTTCCGGGTCCGATGCCCGGGCCCGCGCAGCCCGCCCCGATCCGCACGCCCCTGCAGTTCCGCTCTCGTTCTCGATCGGGTGCGTTTATGGGTGGGTGGGGGGTAGGGGAGGGTGGGGGGGAGGGGGTGAGGGATATCACTAGGTGTATCACCTAAAGAAAGGTAGAAGTGCACGTTAAATACGCAAGCTATATAATAGCGTGAGTGCGCTAAGTTCACTAAGTGCGCAAACTTTTACAAACAGTTTATCAACAATAAACAGTACAATTAAAATATCCGGGTCTTATCAGTCGCCAGGAGCTATAGGGGGTGGGTGTCCACCGCGTTGAGGGTATCTCCTCTAACGGGGGGGAAGCTCAGCCGATATGCACCCTGGCGAGGCTCATATACAACATAAAATCAACCTGTGTCTCCTGGGAGTGTAGGGGAGGGCGACCTATGGTGTATCATGTTCGTTTGGTTGCTTGTTTGTTTTGACCTTTTACCAATGTGATCTATCAAATGTCGGTTTTCTGTGTGTCTTTTCTGGCGAAGCAGATTGCTTCGCGGGCAAAGGGCGGCCTTATTGGTCACTGGGGGTTATGGGGCTAATGTCCATGTCCCTCGTGGTTTGTCCCTATCGGGTCAAGGGCATATCAGGTTATCGGCCCCCTATCTCAGTTTTACATAGGTCGGAGGTGTTTATGCTCTCTGGGGTTGAATGAGTAAGTGCTGGCCCTGTCCTGTGTTTAAGTTCATGTCTATATGGGTCGTGTCCCGTCCGGGTGCCTATGCGGGACCCTACCTGTAGCGTGGATATATTCTCATGGTCCCTGCTTCTTAGGGTGCCTAAGGCCAGAGGCTCTCTGTGGGGGGCTCGTCACGTTTGAGCGGGAATCCCAAGTCCCGTGACCCGAAAGTCCCGCTATTTTTGTAACACGTTATGAACATCATGGGTCAATTTGGTTAAAAAATTTCCGTCCCCTGCCCCCTTCCCACACAACTAAAACCATAGTTAAACACTGGATATACCACAATCAATTAAGTAGCACAGTGGTCAAAAGGTTTGTACAGTCCCCTCTCCCCCCATCCCCAGGATTAGTTAACACTATTACACCAGTATGAACAGTTAGTAACACGATGTTATGAGGTTTCCAGTTAGGCCTATTGGCGTTTAGTTGCGCTGTTAAAAAACTCTCTAGCGCCTAAGCCGGCCTAAAGATCAACATTATATGTATACTTGACGGTATACATTACGGTATGTCCTTGGTTTCAGCGTGGTCGATGGTGTTGTTCCTCCCAGCTTTCCGGCAGAGGTGTCAGTTCTGGGATGCCGTTCACTGGAAGTTGGAGGTCATCCGGTACCGATATACCTAAGTCCGTTAGGAAAGCTCGGGCATCCGATGTGGGTAGTAAGATCGCCGGCGTGGGGCCTTGGAAAATCAGTATCTTGAAGGGGTATCCCCATGCAAATCTGATCCCTTTCTGTCTCAGTAATTCCGTGACCGGCTTCCATGCTCGTCTGCGGAGAAGGGTGGCCGGAGCAATGTCCTGGTATAGTTGGATCTCTCTTCCCTCGAATTTGAACGGCTGTGCTCTGCTGCTTTTCAAGATGGGGTCCTTCGTCTTGAAGTAGTGCCATTTTATAATGACATCCCTTGGCGGGCTTGTGTCTGGGCCTCTTGCTCTGAGAGCTCTGTGTGCTCTGTCGATTTGCCACATGTGGTCAGGCATATTTGGTAAGTGGAGCTGGAAGAGTTGGACCAGCACATTTTCTATATCGTCTTCTTTCACCTTTTCAGGCAGACCTCGGACGCGTAGATTATTGCGTCGTGATCTGTTGGAAATGTCTTCCATTTCGACCTCCAGGTCGGTGATTTTTTGTTGGAGTACATTAGTGAGTGAAGTGGTAGTATTCTGTGCTGTGACTAGTCGTGCCACTCTGTGTTCTGTTTCTGTCGTGCGGGCGCCAATTGCGGCAATTTCGGCCTTAACTTCCTCTGCAGTTCGTGCAATTTCTGCCGCCAGGTATCCTTTCACTTCTGCAAGTGATTGAAGGATGGCACTGGATGATGCCTCTGGGGTTTTGCCCGCCGCTGTGGAGGCCTCACGAGGGCTAGTATCTCCGGTTCTATTGCCGGTGCTCGTGTCCTCCATGATGCCACGTGATGACGCTCGCGGGGTTGTGAGCATGTCGGCCACTGAAATGGCTTCTCTGGGGCCTTTTTTCTGATATTTGCGGGTTGACATCCGTAGGTAGGTGTTTAGGAGGTTGTTAGGGTTCGGTTCTGGTGCTTCTGGTGTGGGTTGGTGCCGTTGGCAGTGCTTATTTGGAGCCTCGGGTGCGGAGCTCTGACTCTAAGCGTCCATCTCTGTCGGCAGTCAGGCCACGCCCCACAAATTTAATTCTAAGCACCAGTGCCACTCATATTGGTTTTATAGCGATTTCCTAAACATTTAACTCCATTGTTTTATGCTTAATTTTGTATAGATGTTAATATACATATTTTGCAGCACTCTTTGTATTAACTCTGCCTCTTCTATTCCACTTTGTCTATTCTAAATCTTCATGCTGGTTATTATATTTGTTTATGTTATGTCACAGTTCCTTTTCTAATAACCAGAATACATCAAACAGAAAATTATACTCTGTGCATAAAGCTCTACTATGCAGAATATTATGTGATAAACCAAGCACTTTAAAAAGTGCCTGAAGAGGTATTGGACCATACATAATTAACGCATTAGGATTTGTTGCACATGTTATAATTGTAAATGTGATTATTATTTTGCATTGCTTGTGTTTTTTTATTGCTAAATGCAGTGTCTATGCAAAACATTAAAATAAGAATGAGTCATTCTGAGTGCATCTTTAAAGTCCTGAAAATAAGTATAATGGGAAAGTAAGACATTCTATAGTAATGGGGCAACCCCAGATAACTGAGAGATGTACAATAGAAGGTCAAATAATCCTGGATACATGTACTTCTGTTGAACACAGTGTTTCCTTAAGCATTCCTGTCAGAGTTTCACCCAATACAACCTATATAATTTGGGGTAATCATGGTTTCTTAGCCCACTGAGGACATATAGTACTTGCTCATACTACACAATTATTATTACAATCTTTAATAGTAGTTTTGAGATTCACGATATATCAACAATCTTGATAACTACTTGGTTCAGTTTAACAAGTGCCTGTCTAACCTTGGTAGAAGTTTCCAAAGGAGAGTTTAGGTACATGAGACCTTCTTCTGCTCTAGATGGATCTTTGTAGGACATTTGTACCAACTGGCTGAGTTGATAACATGGGCCCAAAGTTCCACAAGTAACAATATACTGATTAGTAGCAGATTTATGGAATAAATGTTGCTTTTGTGCCTAGATGGGTGTTTCGATAGGCACATCTACTGCATATATGGACTGGCACACACACACAGACGTAGATATATTCAGAAACAGGAATATACAGACACAGACAGACATATGCAGACTTAGGTAACACACACTCAAACAAATTACAAAATATATTTTTTCCAACATCTCTACCTGTGCTCCATGCAAGGAAAAAGTGAGCTGCGGTTGCTAAACTTTTGCAGGACTGTTGGCCTCAAGATTTTCCCTCTATGGCATGTGGAGAGTGAGGGAGAAGAGGAAGAAAGTCACCAGCCATATGCTTCTAGTTACAGAATCTCTCAATTATTTCTACTGTGCTGCTTTTCCACATGGTTTTCTTGTTAACTCCCAGTCAGGAGTGGAAGCATCACAGTGATAGAGATAGTTGAATATGGTAACAGTGTGTAGTCTATACTTAGACTATATTTGGCAAAACTAATTTTGCAAACCAGGGTAATTTGATTTTTTTTTAATTTAACTAATATTCAGCATATTCATAAGAGTCATGGAGTAATTAATAAAAACAATTATATGTGCATCAATAAGTATACTACTCTAATGGTAATATTATAATATAATTTAACATATCCTACATCGTAATATATTATATGATATGTAATTTAGATGTGGCAGCTGGTGCCATATCTCCTAAATATTTATACCTAGTGACTCGGCAGCCATGTTCCCATCCAGCAGGACAAGCCAAATAACCACAAGGAGATGACTTTTAGACTACCCAAATTTTTGTGTCCCCCCCATAAAAAATGATTTAGCCAAACCAATTTTTTGGCCTGTGTACATGCATAATAATAATTCTTCAAGTATAAATAAAAGGGGACTGAGGCTTTATGTGCTATTTTTTTTTGTCAAGTAAATAAAGTAAAAACATATATACACTATTTTGGGAATAAAGTGTGATATTACAGAGAGAACATTTGCACATAATACTGCTCCCATCCACAGACAGTCCAGACCCCAAATGCTGGCAGGTTCACATTGCACAATAGATAGACCAAGCTCAAATGATCATTTTGACTTTGTGGGCCTCTTCTTTAAACACACATATCAAGTGACATTTTGGACCTTCCTTCAAAGCAAAATATGTGTTACCTTTTGGATTTCTCTAACTGTAGGCTTTCACCTTAAAGGACAAAGTAATTTTCCTGGCACTATAGTGCCCTGAGGGTGCCTCCATCCTCAGGGTCCCACTCCCGCCGGGCTGAAAGGGGAGGAAGGGGGTTAAACACTCACCTTTCTCCAGTGCCGGGCTCTTTCGGCATTGGGAACTCTCCTCCTTCTGTCATCATTGGCAGAATGCGCATGCGTGGCAAGAGCCGTGCACGCATTCAGCCAGTTCATAGGAAAGCATTCTCAATGAGACAGCCACTAGAGGCTGGATTAATCCTAGTGTAAACATAGCAGTTTCTCTGAAACTGCTATGTTTACAGCAGGCAGGGTTAATCCTAGATGGACCTGGCACCCAGACCACTTCATTAAGCTGAAGTGGTCTGGGTGCCTATAGAGGTCCTTTAAAGTGATATTCTTTAATAATATATTTTTTTTTAAAATTAAAATTTGATTAATTAAAAAAAAAAAAAAAAAAAAAGAGGTTTTACATATTATCATGTCTACTTCTGGAAGTTAATTGAAAGTCATCGAGGATGATTAATACATTTCTATTGATTCTTTGCTAGGCTTTTGTAACTTTGCGTTTTATGATTTATTTTTTGTATATTGTTCATATAACACTTCATAACACCAAGGGGTTTATTTACTAAAAGCAAAACTGTAGCAGATTAAAATCAAAAAGTCGGGAATATAACTTAGTGGAGAATGTATACATATTAGCTATTTCAGCCTAAATCTTTCGGTTCAATTTTTAATGCAGTTCAGAATTTAGTGAATAAACCCCAGAGTCATTCAGGGTAAATGTTTTCTTTGCAAAGCACTCAGCTGTAAATGGACTCATTATTAATAAGTATCACAAAGAATAGTTGTTTTTATTATTATTATTTTTTTGTGTGTGTTCTAAACTGTATATCAACTGCACACAATTTTACTATTGTATTTTTAACTGTAACTGTTTAATTTATTTCATTGTAGCAAAATAACCCTGACATAGGTCCAGTGTCAGCACATTCTATAATAATTCTCTGAGATAAATGTATCAGAATGTAATACCTGCCAATTATATTTAATGTAAATGTAGATTTAATTGTGATCACTTGCCGTTGACTTAGCTTTAAACAATGCTTTAGTGCTTTTTTTAATGGCTCAAAACAGGGCCTTTACAAACCATATACAATGTGACTTTATAAACCATTGAGCGATAGATAGTCAAATTACCATTTCAGACACAAATGTAGCTTGGCACAGAAAGTATAAAAAGCTTTGATATTCCATGAAGTGCAGTTAAATGTGTAATAAAAGCAGTCAGTATCAGTAAGCTAAATGAAGTGCATCTATTCTTACAGGCATTTGTTTTATTAGTTAGGCTTTGTAATTACTATGCAAATGAAGTGGTAGACTGTAGAAATAGAAGCCACTCAACAGAAGCAAATAAATATGTTTCTTAGCAACACATTATTGGCTTGGTAAACTTTTAATAAAGAAAAAAATGTGTATTTTTGAAATGCTTAGAAAATACAATGGCTTACATTTTAAGGTGGCATGAAATAAAAATACATCCTGCAGATTGTTCTGTAACTGACACATCACAATAAGTATATTTTATTCAAGTGAATGTTATTGAAATGTAAATAATAAAAGAACAATAAAACAATTAAGGTATAAGAGGTAATGGGATGTTATTGGAATAAAATATATAACAAGTAAGTACTCTAATCTTTTATAAAATATATTTGATCCTTGTGATATTTTTAATAGAAATGCAGGGAATATGCCTTAAAGTTGTAAAAGTGTGCTTTCCAAGGAATGTAACATAAAATCCATCTCTATGGAAATTCTGTATACATGATCCCAGGTTAAGCACTAATACCCTAAAATCTCTATTACATAATTTTATCATAATGCAATCAAATATTTTTCTTAGCCAATACATTTAATTTTCTTTTGTGTCCTTTGAAGTACCAAATAGCAAAGCTGGTGTAACTACTTTAGTATCGGCTCTCTGCTGTGAGATTCCCTGCAGTTGCAGAGAAATTAATAATTCTGCTTGCCCGGCACTATGGTCTGCACTTCCAGTAGGCATGTGATTTACAGTTCTACGGAATTTGCTGGCGCTATAGAAATAATAAAATAATAATAATTTACTACTTTTAAAGAGAGCCTGGCATGCCCATAGCGACTTTAGCTCTTTTAAAACAGCTTCAAATTCCATGTATAGATTGGGGGAAAAACCTATAAAAAATTAATGTTTTGCCCACTGCCTTTCAATTCCTCAGCTGACACTCAATGCTCAGGAATTTTTTTTTTTTTTTTTTTTGTAAATATAATTTTTATTTGTATTTTTCAGAATTTTTGAACACGCCAGGAAATACATATCAGGACTCGCAGGTCCTTGTCTCAGCTGATGATTCCTGTATTAACATTAACTCAGATTCTTAAAGTGACACGGGCACATGCGCCCCTTCTGACTTAGGACTCGCAGGTCCATTATTCAAGACATTGTTGCGGTTACAGTTTTCTAGATAAATTAGTCGTTTGTATCAAAAAGCAGTTTTCGTATGCTCGCTCTTAGTATTAATTTGTAATTCTGCACTCTTGGGTGTGCGGTCTGGAATCTGTCTTGTCCAGTGCCACCCGTTTCCCTTACATCGTGTCGGTGTGCAGAGTAATGTGTGTCGTGTTGTTGTGTGTTATTGTGGGGTGTGGCAGTCCCCGAGGCAGCCGTGGTCTCCGCCAGCTCAGTTCTGTCATTCCCGAATTCTCGGTTGTTTTTTACCTTTAGGTATATCATATCCTGAATGTGGGGGTCGTATCGCCCTCCCTGTCCTCGTGGGGCCCTGGCATGTCTTCCTCATAGGTGTGTTACCTCCTCCCCCTATCATCCCTCCTGGGACCAGGTTTAAGCCTATCTAAGTGGCGTCTTCTCACCTGGTGTATGTTGTAATTGACCTTCCTTTTGCATGTTCGCTAGGGTTTACATGTGGTGCCTCTGTTTTAGGTGTTTAATGGTGTAGAGAGCAAGTTACTAAATTCTGGGGTGTTAGTCTTTAGTATCCAGTGTGTCCATGTGTTGAGGTATTTTTGGTAGGTGTCATTAGCTGAGTTATGGAGTTCTTCCAGGGACCGTAATTCCTCCATGTGTGTAAACCATAGTTGCAGTGGTGGGGCGACTGTCTGTTTCCAATAGAGGGGAATCAGTGCCTTCGCTGTGTTCAAAATGCGTATGGTGAGTGACTTCTTGTATGCGGACCTAGGGGTTTGGGTATGATGTAGCAGCATTGCTGCCGGTTGGAATGGTGGCGGGTCATCTGTGTATTGGCAGATTATGTTGTGTATTGCTTTCCAGTAAGGGGTTATCTTACGACATTCCCACCAGATATGTATGAGAGTGCCATGTTCCTCCTCGCATCGCCAGCAGTGGGATGGGTGTGTAGTGATTCTGTCATGTAATGTCGCTGGAGTGTAGTACCAATGAGTCAGTAATTTATAGGCCGTTTCTTGGGTTCTACTATAACTGGAGCAGTGATGCGTTAGGTAACAGACCTTTTCCCATTCTCCTTTGTCTAATGTATGTCCTAGCGCCGTTTCCCACTTCCCCATGAATCTCGGTTGTTCCGTTGGTGTGAGTGTGAGTAGTATATTATATATAATGGATACCCCATGAGCCAGTGGGCCAGGTTCCAGGCACAGATTTTCGAATGCGGTGGTCGCCCTCGTCAGGATTGGGCCCTGTGGGAGGGATGCTGTGTAGCTCCTTATCTGCCTATATTTGAGGTGCGTCATGAAGGTGTGATCGGGTTGTCCCCGTAGATTGTCAAGCGTCCTGTGGCCCGTCGATGTGAGAACGTGCATAAGTCTGGGTAGTGGTTCCCTGATCAGGTCCTTAAATGCCCTCGGGTCTGTTCCCGGTGGGAAGTCCGTGTTGTATGTGAGTGGCAGTAGGGGGCCAGGGTATGTGGTTAGGTTGTGTTTCCCTTTTGAGCGGTTCCACACCTGTAATGTCGCTCTCGTGTAAGGGGAGGGTGTGGAGTTTCCCTCTGCAGCCCCCGGTGGTAGCCATGGTAGCGCCGCTACCGGGGCCCCCGCTAAGTGTTCCTCTACCTGCTTCCATGGTTTGTGGAAGCCTGATTTCGTCCATTCGACTATTCTCAGGAGGTGACATGCCCTATAGTACAGGGTGAAGTCTGGCAACGCCAGGCCCCCCCTGTCTTTCGGTAGTGTCAGCAGAGCGTGGCCGACCCTTGGTTTCTTCCCATTCCATACGTATTGGATCAGCGCTGTGCGCAGTGCTGCGAAGAACGAACGTGGGATCTGTATCGGGATAGTTTGGAACAGGTAGAGAAGGCGTGGTAGAAAGTTCATCTTCGCTACCTGTATCCTACCCAGCCACGAAATGTGTGGGTGAGCCCATTCCTGCATTTCTGTCCGCATTTTTGTTAGTATAGTGGCAAAGTTTTCTTTGAATAGGTCCCCCTCCTTCCTTGTTAACCAGATACCTAAATATCTGATTTTCTGTGTCGCCCATTGAAATGTATAGTGTTGTTTAAGGGGTTCCGTCCTATGCTCTGGGATGTTTATGTTTAGAATGTAAGATTTGGATAGGTTAATCTTCAGATTGGATAGCCTTCCATACTCCTGGAAGGTTTTCAGTATGTTAGGGAGGGATATTTCAGGGTTAGTCACATAGAACAGGAGGTCGTCCGCATATGCCGCAACTTTATGGTGGGTTTCCCCCGTCTTTATCCCTGTGATATCTGGATTGCCTCTGATGGCCGCCAGTAGTGGCTCCAGGGCCAAAACGAATAGAATCGGGGACAGGGGGCATCCCTGCCGAGTGCCATTTAGGATATCAAAGGGCTCTGTTAGGGCACCGTTGATTATTACGTGTGCCGAGGGTTGTGTGTACAGGGCCTCTATCCATCCCCTAATGCCCGAGCCCAGTCCCATGTGGGTCAAGGTCTGGAACAGGTATTTCCAGCCTACCCTGTCGAAGGCCTTCTCCGCGTCCGTGGATAGCAGGAGAAGGCCTCCGGCAGCGCGGCCACCCCCGCTCGTCAAAGCGAGGGTTCGTATCGTGTTCTCGCGGGCTTCTCTCCCCATCACAAAGCCCACCTGGTCTGGGTGCACCAGGGTGGGAATGTGTGGTTGCAGCCTGTTCGCTAGTATTTTAGTCAGGAGCTTGAGATCGCTATTTATTAAAGATATAGGGCGGTAGCTCCCGCAATGTTCCTTGTCTTTCCCGTCTTTAGGCAAGATCGTGATATGTGCTGTCAGAGATTGTTTAGGGAGCGTGTGACCCTCCCTGATGGCATTAAATGTATTGATGAGTGGGGCATAAAGGATGTCCGCGTATGTTTTATAGTAGCATAGTGGTAGACCGTCCGGGCCTGGGCTTCTACCCGTTTTCGTCTGTTTCACCGCTTGTGTTAGTTCCTCGAGTGTGATTTCCCTGTCCAGGAGTTCAGCTGTGTCCCTATCTAGCGTCGGTGTCGGATGGAGCGTGAGATAGTCTTTTATTGTCTCTGTTAGTTTAGCGTCTGCTTGCTGGGTTTGTGGTCTGGGTAGTGCGTATAGGCTCGCGTAATATGCCCTAATTGCCTCCTGTATCTTGCTGGGCTGTCTGTGTAGAGTGTCTCTACGGTCCCTAATTCGGTCAATGTATGTCTGCTGTCTACGTTTGGCCAGCATGCGTGCCAATAGCTTACCACTCTTGTTACCGTGTAGTGCAAAAAAGGCTTTGTGTCGCAGCGCGTCTCGGTGGTATTTTGTCTGTAGTAATTTAGTTAGTTCCCTCCGTAGTGAAAGTAGTCGGGTTTGGTGTTCTGGTGTCTGTTGGGTTTTGTTCATGTTATCAATCTCCCTTATTTTCGTCAAGGTATCTGTCATAGCCTTCTCCCTACGTTTCTTCAGTATGGCGCTTTTCTGAATGAAATGACCCCTAATCACGCTTTTGTGGGCCTCCCATAGGATTGTCGGGGTTGTTTGGGATGGTGTGTTCGTGGCAAAATATTCTCTTAGGGTTGTGTCTATATCCGATTTTACCTCTGGGTCGGTGAGGAGGTATTCATTAAGCCTCCATTTAGCTACTCTGGGTCTATAAAGTGGGGATGCCATCGTGAGTGTGACAGGGGCGTGGTCCGACCAAGTGGCCGTGCCATGTTCCACTTGTAAGACGAGTGGGAGATGGTAGTGTGTCAAGAAAAAATAGTCTATTCTAGTATATGAGTTATGGGGGTGAGAGAAGAACGTATAGTCCCTCTCGTCTGGGTGGTGGGCTCTCCAGCTGTCTACTAATTCGTGCTTGGATATGAGGTGTTTGAGCGTGGTTAGGTGTTGATTCGGTACTTGTGAAGTGCCCGTGGATGTATCCCATTTCGGATCAAAGGCTAGATTGAAGTCCCCTCCCAGTATTAATGTGCCTTCTGTGAACCCTCGTATCCTACGGAGTATTCCTGAGAGGAATTTGTGATGTCTCTGATTGGGGGCATAAATGTTAACGAAGGTGTATGTCCGTCCTGCTATCGACCCTTTTAGTAGTATGTATCTGCCTTCCCTGTCCGTCTGTAGGCCCTGTTCTTGGAATGGGATACCCTTACGTATCAGAATTGCCGTCCCTCTGGCCTTTCCCCCATGATAGTCGCTATAATATCCAGTGGGATAGTGATGGTTGTGTAGCTTTGGTCTAGCCCCCTCTTTAAAGTGCGTTTCTTGAATGAATATGATGGATGCCTTCGCGGCCTGGAAGTCTCTCATGGCCGCTGCTCTCTTTTCGGGCTTGTTTAGGCCCCGTGCATTTATTGTAATTAGGGTGAGATTGGCCGGGATCAGTGACATTGTGAGCGGAGTCTCTATGGCCCTAGCCCCGGCTGCCTCGGAGTCAGGTGGGAGAGTGAGTTTGTGTTATGTCCGATAGGTGTGTGTGAGTGTGTAGTGTGACGTGTCCGCCGGCAGGTCGGCGTTAGGGTTGTTGCGTCTCAGTGGTCGTGAGGGCCCTCTACCGCCCTTAGATGTTCTATGTCGGCCACTGGTTATTGGCGCCTGACCCTCGTGGGAGTGGTTGGAAGGCCGATGCCTCCGTTCGTGTCAATATGTGTCCGGTATATACCGTGTTTGTCGTGGAGTGACTTACTCCTATGTGTTACCTCGTGTCTCTACTTGAATCCCGTGAAGTCCCCCTGGGCTCCATGTGTTGGTGTGGATGTTGCTCATCCTCGCCAGTGCGTATGTGCCTTACCTATGTGGTATCGATACCTCGTGTAGTGCCCTCAACCATGAAACATAAACAGTACAATCAGAACTTTTGCATCAATAACAAAAATATTTACAGTATGTTTATCTTAAATACAATTAGGCTTCGGGTACGTTCGCCTTTTCTTGAGACCCCTTATCCATTATAGTATTATATACATATGTTTAACTCTGAGCCCCACATTGCACATCCCCACCAGCCCCGCACCCCCCAGCTCCGCCCCTCCCCGTCTGTAGCTTCGTCCTTTCTCACGCTCCCTCAAAGCAATCTTGTATAAGCATCCCCCGTCCCTCCCGTCCCTCCCCCTGTCCCCCGAGTTTTAGTATGCTGGCCCCTGTGTCCTCTCCTAACCGGTTTACCTATCCATGTTTCTAAGATCCTTCCCACCTGAAACATTCCGGATTCCTGATATTGTGGTTGTGTCTGGACCCTTATGTGATCGGGAGGTCGATGTGCGAGCGACGCGGGCCCTCGCCCCCCCGGCCTGCTCCTGAGTGGGTCATCACTAGGCCATCGAGGGGGGGGGCGGTTGCCCGCGCCGGTCACCCACCCGTCCCGTGTCTTTCCATATTTGCAACATTATATAGTGAACCCTTACATTTTACCCTTCCCCTCCTCCACCCGCCTCGCTTTTACCCCCTTAGAGTAGGATACCGTGGATATGTGGCATCGTGGACCATAGGTCCCGCAGTAGGATCGGAAGTCTCTTGGGCCTATTGGCCATTGATAGTTGGTAGTAGAGTTCTCTAGGGCGGGCATTGATATCCCATAGATAATGTCCGCTTGGTTCGGTTCCAATATCTCCGTAATATGTTAGTCCGTTGTGTCTCTGTACATGGATAAGATGTCCTTGATTATAATGGAGCATGATAGCCTTCGTAGTCTTATCAAAAAGTCCCATGCGGTCTGTGTATTGCCGGTGTCATCGACGGCCCGGGTGCAGCGCCGTGAGGGTACGGAGCCAGTGGGGAATGTCAAATAGAGTCGGGTCTAGGCCATGATGTCAGTTGTGGTCTCTTATAGGCCCCGCGGGCCCTTCGCCTGTTGGCGGTGGATCCTTGGGGTCCGGCTGTCATCCGCTTGCGGTCGAGGACCCTGGGGGGGGGTGTATAGGGCCAAGGGGTCCGGCCATGTTAGCGGTGCCGGTGTGATCTGTAGTTCCCTCCCCAGGGCCTCCAAATCAGCCATGTCCTTAACCATGAAGGGTCCTCGTGGTGTGTGGGCCTGTAATCCCGTCGGGAAGCACCAGCGGTACTTGATCTTGTTGGCTTGTAGTTGCCTGGTGAATGGGCGTAGTGCTCTGCGGTACGCTAGCGTGGTGGGAGACAGGTCTGGGTAAAGTTGGACTTCGGTGTTGCCCGTTAGTACCTTGTCTGTCCCCCTGGCATGTCGTAAGATTTCTTCTTTCAACTGGTAGTCCGCCAGGCAGCATATTGCATCTCTGGGCAGGCTCCCGGGGGGGCCTTTCGGCCTAAGCGCCCGGTGTGCTCTCACCATTTCTATAGGGGTTTGCGGAGCGCGGCCCAGTATCTTGTTGAAAAGTTCTTCTAAGGTGGTCTGGATAGGGGTAGTTTCGTCCAGGTCCTCTGGGATCCCGCGGACCCTGATGTTCTGCCTCCTTCCCCTATTATCTAGGTCCTCCAGGTGGTGAGCAATCTGCTGTAGCCGATGTGTGGTTAGCCGGAGGGTTCCTGTATTTGCAGACTGCGCCGCTTGCATGTGGTCGCAGTCCGCCTCGAGCTGGGAGACCCGTTGGTGTAGGCCGCTGAATTCCTCCCGCATGGCCTGCAATTCCTCCGTGATGGAGGCCCGGAGGCTGTTGTTCGCCTCCGCCAGATCCGCCTTGGTAGGTAGGTTGCGGAGGATGTTGATCCATTCTGGGCTCGGGTCTGGGGTCTGGCATGGTATCGGCGATTCCGTTAGCGTCTCCTCGCCATGTAGGGAGGGTGGCGAGCGGGCCCCCTTGGAGGCCGTCGAGTCACTCGAGGCCTGTGTTTCCTCCTCCGCCTGGGCCGTTAAGAATCGCCGCATAGATGAGGTCGATGCACCCCTCGGAGTGTCGGCGGGCTTGGATGAGTGAGGTATCTTGTTCGATTTGCCCATTTTTGGGGCAATTTGGTGCTTTTGGCGAGGTTTTTCTATGAGCCTTGTGGGGAGCTCCGGGTTTACGCCGCCATCTTCTTCGGCTTCCAAGCCACGCCAGGAATTTAGAGACAAGGGGAACAAAAGAGCCCTCTCCCCCCACAGGATCTCCACTCATAGCGCATGAGCTGTGGTTGCTATGGAAATTCCCTATCTGGCACTGCTAGTCAGTTGTAGAATTACCAGTCAGTTCTAGAAAATCATGTGTTGGAAGAAGGAAAAATGAGCAAGGGAAAATATATGAGTGACTTTGACAAGGGACAAATAATGATGGCTAGACTGGGTCACAGCATCTACAAAACTGCAAATTGTATGGGGTGTTCACACTATGCAGTGGTTAGTATCTATCATAAAATTATATAAGGAAGGACGACTGGTAAACTGGTGTCAGGGTCATGGGTGCCCAAGGCTTATTGAAGCATGTAGGTGGTGCAGGGGAGCACTTTTGGTCCGATCACACTGAAGAGCTACTGTAGCTGAAATTGCTGAAAATGTAATACTAATAGAAAGATGTTCAGACACACAGTGGATTACAATATGCTGTGTATGGGGCTGCATAAATGCAGACTGGTGAGGCTTACAACCCCCTGGTTGCCCAATAGTATCCGGTATTAATTATATTTATTCTATTATATTTAATTTATCTGAGTATATTGATATTCTTTTACAACCATACGTCTGGCAAATTAAATCATACCTTTAAAGATAGTATTAGAATTTGGAAAAAAATGTTAACGATTTTAAATGGGAACCTACCTATTTTTTAGTTACTAGTGAATTCTTGTTTTTTTTATATAGTAACTATCAAGCTACCAACAAACTTGTGAGACCATCCGGAGTCACTCACCATACCTAGGTGGAGTTCCTCTGCCTGGAAACACATTAAAGAATGTATACTATATGGTATTACCAATGGACATGTAGTGTTTATGTCAAGAATAGGTTTCAATCTTCCTTTCACTGAACTACTAAATGATGATTTCCTGTGTGTTTTAAGATTAAGATGGAATCTACAATTTATATAGAGCAATTTCTACATGTTACTATATGAGAAGACTATTTGTTACTTTTGCTATTAACTAGCAGACCACTGTTTGTCAATTACACAATACTATGTCAATTACAACACACATTTATCAATCTTTAAGTCCATCATATGAGAAGATCATATGTTTGCAATTAAGTTGCATGTTACTATTTCCTTTCCTTACAGAACTACTTTGTTACTTTTGAGGAAAAAGCATGGTATATTTTGCTGGTAATTCACTTTCAAATTGTTCAGCTGTGTATATAGCTTCATTTTGTTGAGGCACTTTATAGAGTCTATGTATTTTTTTTTTTATTCTTTATTTTTCTTGTGCGTGTAATTACAACATGCTTGTAGCGCCACAACAGCATGTACAAGCCTTTCAGTGTCATACAATCAACAATGTCATGGTAGTGTAAACAGCACATTTAATTTTTTTGTAAGATATAACAGGCTTGGTACACGGGAATAAAACTGGGATAGATGAGTTATGCATGCTTAGTTAAGTAGTTATTATGAGATTATTAAGGTACAGGCTATGTACAGGGGCGGACTGACCACTCGGGCAGATCGATCATGGACCGAGGGCCCGAGGCAGTGAGGGGCCCGGCAGGCTGCACTAACATGCTCTGGCTGGGGAGATCAGATCACAGATCTCCCCAGCCAGAAACAAACAGAATTGCACATATTCTAGGGATAGGTTGCTCCTGCAACCTATCTCTTTCTGTTTCCCTCCCTCCACCCCCATCTTCTGAGAGCTGGCAGTGATCCTGCTGATCCTGCCAGGTCTCCTCCATGTCTGCGGAGCTCCGTGTGAGGGGAAGAGGCGGGGCTGAAAGAGGGGAAGTTACATCACTTCCTGTCCTGCAGAATCTGCTGAACCCTGGCAGACAGCAGGTAAGTAAATATTACTTTTTTTTAAGCTAATATCCCCCCCCTTACCCAGCCCAGCCCCTTCACCCACCCCAACCCTGTGCCCCCCTTCACCCAGCCCCATTGCCCCCCTTCACCTATCCCAGCCCCAGTGCCCCCCTTCACCCATCCCAGCCCCAGTGCCCCCTTCACCTATCCCAGCCCCAGTGCCCCCCTTCACCAATCCCAGCCCCAGTGCCCCCCTTCACCTATCCCAGGCCCAGTGCCCCCCTTCACCTATCCCAGCCCCAGTGCCCCCTTCACCAATCCCAGCCCTGCTCCCCCCTTCACCCATCTCAGCCCCAGTGCCCCCTTTCACCTATCCCAGCCCTGTGCCCCCTTCAACCATCCCAGCACCTGTACCCCCTTAACCCACCCCAGTGCCCCCTTCACCCATCTCAGCCCCAGTGCCCCCTTCATCCATCTCAGCCCCAGTGCCACCTTTCACCCAACTCAGCCCCAGTGCACCCCTTTACCCATCCCAGCCCTGTGCCCCCCTTCACCCATCCCAGCCCCAGTGCCCCCTTCACCCACCCCAGCCCTGTGCCCCCCTTCACCCAGCCCCAGTGTCCCCCTTCACCTATCCCAGGCCCTGTCCCCCCCTTCACCCATCCCAGCCCCTGTGCCCCCCTTCACCCACCCCAGTGCCCCTTAACCCATCTCAGCCCCAGTGCCCTCTTTCACCTATCCCAGCCAAAGTGCCCCTTCACCCATTTCAGTGCCCCCTTCACCCATCTCAGCTCCAGTGCCCCCCTTCATGCATCCCAGTACCTGTGCCGCTTCACCCATCCCATTACATGTGCCTCTTCACCCAGCCAAGTACCTGTGCCCCTTCACCCAGCCCAGTACCTGTGCCCCTTCACCCAGCCCAGTACCTGTACCCCTTCACCTAGCCCAGTACCTGTGCTCCCTTTACATATCCCAGACCCAGTACCCCTTCACCCATAGCAGGCCCTGTGCCCTCCTTTTCCTATCCCAGCCCCTGTACCCCTTCACCCATCCCAGCCCCTGGGCCCCTTCACCCATCCCAGCCCCTGTGCCCCCTTCACCCATCCCAGCCCCTGTGTCCCCCTTTTCCTATCCCAGCCACTGTACCCCTTCACCCATCCCAGCCCCTGTACCCACCTTTTCCTATCCCAGCCCCTGTGCCCTCTTTACCCATCCCAGCCCCTGTGCCCCCTTTACCCATCCCAGGCCCTGTGCCCCCTTCACCCAGAACACCACCGGTGCCCCCTTCACCCATCCCAGTCCCTCTGCCCTCTTTATCCATCTGAGCCCCTATGCCCCTTCACCCACCACAGCCCCTTTACCATCCCAGATCCCACTCACCCTTCACCCACTACAGCCCTATCACTCTCATCCCTATCCTTCCCTGTACCCACCACAGCCTCTGTGCCTTCTTGTACACTCCTCAGCCTCTCTCTCGCCCTGTACCCACCTCACCCCTATGCCTTCCTGCACCCACTACAGTCCTCATCACTCTCATCCCTATCCCTCTCTGCACTCACTACAGACCCTATCCCTCACTGCTCCCACTGCAGCCGCTATCCCCCCCACCATCCGTATGCCCCCTGCACCTACTATAGCCCATATCCCACTTCATGCACTGCAGCCACTATCCACACACATACTGCAGCCTCTGTATCTCCCCCACACAGTAGAGCCTCTAGTATCATACAAACATACACTACAGTCCCAGTATCCCCCAGCTGCCTACTATAGCCCCTATCCCACACACACACACAACAGCCCCTATCCACACACTCTCTGCAACACAACCAGCCCTCTCCACTAACATACGACACTGTATGCACGTAAGGAACCTCACTTTTTGCACGTAATCCCACAAACAGCATTCCCACACATTCAATACAACATGCAGCCTCCCTACACAAACATCACAAGAGGCATCCTCAGCATGGCAATACTGCATACATCCTCCTTATGCACACACACATCACAAGAGGCATCCCCAGCATGGCAATACTGCATACAGCCTCCTTATACATACAAACGCAATTATTACAATTACTTATATAGCACCAACATATTCTGCGCAGCGCAGTACAATAGGTAAAACAAGTCAAACAATTAATTCTAATTCAACATGTTGACATACAGGAACACAAGCAGCATCCCACACATGCAACCACACAAGTAGCCTCCAAACACATGTGTTTGGAGGCTGCTTGTAAGGTTGAACATGTGGGAGATGCTGCTTGTGATGTCACCAACAAACACAGAGGAAGTGTTTAATTAAATTTGCTTTATGTCTTTATTTTAATGGGGGGGGGGGGAGCGTAAGGCAAGCTATTAAGGGGTACTCCACTCAAAAACAATGTTTTATTTAAACACTGTTTTTGGTTGGATTAACCTTTAAAGTATATCTGGCCCTGTTTGGGGGACGCCATGACTCACACAGCCATGCTGGGTACCGCGCACATATCTGTATGACAGCTGCACAAAGACCTTGCTCCGGGAGGGGGGCCCTTGATCTCCTATTGACCGAGGGCCCTATAAGTTGTCAGTCCGCCCCTGGCTATGTAGAATAACGTCATATAGATTTCTCCACACTGCTTAAAATTTACCACAGGGGCAGCGAGTCACTGAGCTTGCCGGATAGAGCATATATGTTGGCTTAGACTTTTTAAGATGTTTTATCACTGCAGATCTGCGTAAAAACCAACTGTGTTTAAATCTAAAATAATATTAAAAGGGAGATGCTACCTAAACAATATACAGTAGTAGTATCTGTGCCACAAAGTGGGGCCGAGGCAGGGGGGGACTAGGATGCGGGTTACATTTAACAGTTTAGCCTCGCGTATATAGCCTTGCGTATCTTTAGCTGTTGTGCCTCATTTAGCATGCTAGAGCCTGTAGCAAAGCGTTATACATTATGCATTAGAGGTACTTGCATTTGCTTGGGTTTTCAATTATAACGTTCAACCTGAGCATGTGATGGCCGATATAGGCCGGGGAATGCTCCTGTTTATACCTGCTAATCCTTATACGTTTATGCTCGTTGCTCATGTTTAACACTTTATGTTTAACCTGGTGCACATTCTAAACATTATACATTTTAAACTTGTTAAATCCTATTGCTTATGTCAAGAGGGGTCATCGCTTAGTCTGAAGCCTTTAGGTCTGAAGCAGAATATATAATCTCAACTAAGGTGATTATTCATCTAAAGTAGCATAAAGTAAATTAACAAATATTTTGCAATGCATAATTAAACAACACGCTTGTGCTATCATAACAGATACAAGCGAAGAGAAGAGCAGTGAAAACATTTTGTGGCATGCAATGTCAGCACATTTTTGTACTTAAAGTTTCGCTTGGAACATATTATGTATATGGGCTATGCATTATGTATATTGGCTATACATTCGCTTTGCTAGTTGACAGCTAGTTATTGCGTTTAGGAGTTAGGTAGCGTAAGTGGGCAACAAGCCTAGAGTAAAACATGTACGCCACATTTTATGCCACTGGGTCCACATTCCTAGATCAGAGTCCCTGTCCGGATTCTTATCTTGGCCTGCAGCCAGCTTTGGGAGTCATAGAGTTAGCCGATACCCTGGCTAGGCATCTGTCTCACAGACGTGTATAGTCCACTGTGGTGAGCCATGCTATTTATCGTGAGCGAGGTACTCCCCTTGCCCCAGGCCTGTTTCAGAGCCTGCACTATGGTGCCACGAACTTGGGTCCTCCTTGAGACCAAATTCTTCCCAACCGGGAGATTGTAGAGAGCTTTTCCGCGTTGATCTTGGTGTATTGTTCCCTTCTGCAAGTGTGGTTTGTGCTTTGGGGGTGTTCCCCGGTTGGCTCTAGGCCCGGGAGGGCGCAAGGTAACGTGGTGTGCCTTTAATGTGGTCGGGTTGCCTTTTGGGGGTCTCTCGCGCCTCTTCTCGCTGAGTGTCTGCGTTCTCACCTGTGGCGACGCTGCCGGGGGCAATCTATTCATCCGCTTCATTAGGTTGGCCCAGAATTTTTTAAAGGCTGCATCCAGTCGCGCTTCAAAGTGGCCGAGTGGGTCGGTGAGGTCGGCCCGAGGCTGCGTCGTTATTTGGGTTGTAGCCGCATCCGCCATCTTGGGCGCCATTGCACGGCATTCTGATTTTCGTGTGGGTAGCTCATAATGATCCGGGAGGACCTCAGCATGTGTCCCAGCGGGGGCCGGGATAACCCCCACAGGCCCAGAGGTGGGGGTAAGCGAGACTCAGGCTGCCTGCGAGTCGAGTAGTGGACAGGAGACCGGCCGCGTCTCCCGCCCGGTATCTATTGGTAGGCCGCAAGGTGCCATCATCACCACGGGCATTAGCCGCAATCTGGTTTTCACGCCCTTTTGTTGCCTGCGTGCTTTTGAGTCGAGGTATGTCCTTGCTAGGCGATATTTTGGGGCTAATTGCCCTTTTTGTACAGAAAAAGGCTGTAGGGTTGAGGAGCTCCATCACCCTGCGTCCTGTTCAGCCAGCAGCCAGGCACCGCCCCCCGAGTCTATGTATTTTAATTGAGCAATAATCTCTGCTTTATACATAACAGAAATGTATTTTTCTGCTCTTTAACTCATTGGTGACTAAATGTTTTTTCAGTATGTCTCTTTGCTTATTGTTTCTTGTTTGTTCCTATGTTAATTATGCTACTATACTGTATGCAGTTGGACTAATGAAGTTACGTGTAATTGAGACATCTGATAATAAAAGGATTAGGTGGGGTGAAAAGAAATCTATTAAAATCTATTAAATAATGGGTAAGTGATAATGTCAGTGAGGTAAAGGTAGTAGTTATGAGGACATTAATATAATAATGATGGTGTAGTTGAGATTAAGAACAGAGAAGAGCAGAGAAGACGAAACATGTAAGGTCCAAAGAGAAATACATGCCACACAGGAAAGTGTAACATTATGCAATTGGAGGAAAATAGAAAGAGAAGATAATAGACCAAAAAAAAAAAATACAATTTGATTCTTATAATACATAACTGGGCCAAAAATGAATGGTCGCCCACAAATCAACATAACAAATCAGCTACGAATATGGACTGCCACACAAATGATGGAAAATGATTAAATAAGTCATAGCAAATGAAGCAAAAATGATGAATTATGGTAAATGATGAAATATGAAAGCAATTAGTTTCACTTGAATAAAAATGATCGATGAATTCACAAGAAATAGATCATGGGAAAAATCAAATGAAACACTGAAGTCCATCGTTAATAAATAAAAACTTTATTAGCTCTTGGACTGACATCCAAAGTTGTATTCTATACATAATTGCACAGTTTAATTTATATATGAAAATACAAAATATTGAGACCGTTTTCTTACTGCCAAGTGAACAGATTCCCAATATATTATGAACTGCATAATAAATGGCTAGGCACTCCTTCTTTAGCCCTGGGCAAGTGCAACCAGTAGACAAGTTGGTTCATAGGGACTATCATGTCATACTTTTAGCACATCCATGTGAATTCATGTTTATTTGTCAAATGTGTTTCATGTTTTCACAAATCTTAATCTATATAACTATAAACTATCTTTAAAAAAAAATGTTTATGAAACACAAAAAAACTGTAGCTGTAAAGTCCTATTGCAGTATCCTCATGTCAAATGTATTATTTATACAATATTAATATTTCTTTTTTTTATTTATTAAGCACATGATACATTAAAAATATATCATGGGATATTTGTCTGTCAATCAAATGTGTTTGCTAAACCCCTGTTACTAGTATATTCAATGTTAAATGGCCAACATGTACTTGAAATATGCACTGTATAACTAGTACACTTGTGCAAGGCAAAACTATTTTTTATTTTAAATTTCTAGGTACATATTCCAATAGATGAACAAATGATACAGGGTAAGTTCATGAGTACACTGACAACAAGCTTACAACGTGTACCTGGGTACATAGTAGTACATATTATTACATTTAGTTACAGTATAGTAGCCTGCGCATAATTTAAGAATGCACCAGTTTTAACATATTGTTTGAGGAACAGAAAGGGGCTAGAGGTGTGGCAAGGGTGGGAGGAGGTTACAACTTAAAGTCAGAGGAAGCATGCCTGCATAACTTTCTACTCCGTTTCGAACCTCTTATTGGGATACACTTAGACATATTACTGTTTACCAGAATTGCTCGTTTATGTATGTAAAAGTATGTTTTTAACGGGATTATTACAGGAAATGTCTGTTTACATTTAGTTTGGCTACATACACAGCTGTAGGACTGAACAGTTTGTTCTACATCTCCACATGTATGACAAACGGAAGTCAATTAGGTGGGTTACTGTTTAAGTAAGAATCCCATTGTGACCAGGCCTCTCTCCAAAATTTGGTGGGGTTTTGTGCTTGTCGGGCAATCATTTCATACATTTTTTAATGCGTAAAATGCTTTGGGTTCACTAATTGATTGTTGAAGCAGATTTTGTTAGCCAGCTTCTAGTGAGAGCTGCCACTAATATGTTGCATGGTCTAGGAGGGGTTCCTCCAATTTGATGGGACATGAATGGAGGGCTGTTGGTGCCCTAAGAAGTGATGACTTGGTCATTATCCGGGCTGCGGACAAGGGTGGGGCCATTGTTGTCATGGACATTGACAAATATAATGCTGAAGCCATAGCTCAGCTGTCTAATCGGGTCCACTATGAAAAACTATCAAGGGACCCAACGAAAGAGTTTCAGGACAGGATCGGGGTTATTACCCTTGAGGTCCTGAATCAGGGTTTAATCAACAAAAAGATCTTTGAGTTCCTCAATACACCCACACCTTGTATACCTTTTCTGTACCTGCTTCCCAAAATTCACAAGGATCTTTTAAATCCCCCTGGCAGGCCAATTGTGTCGGGTTGCGGCTCTTTGAGCCGCTGGCCCAATACATTGATGCTTATCTTCAAGTGCTGGTGATACAGATGAGGTCATATATACGGGATACTAGTGATTTTTGGGGAAAACTGGACAACTTGGACTCTTCCTGCAGAGATTCTCTCCTGTGTACGATGGACGTGTGCAGTTTGTACATGTCCATCCCCCACAGGGGTGGCATGGAAGCCACTGCACAGGCTTTGGGCAGACTTGAGTTGGATTCTAATTTGAGTGATTTTGTTTTACAGCTGCTGGAACAGTTGATCTTTATATTTTTATTTTAATACTGATGTATGGAGATGTCCCGAATAGTTCGCTGGCAAATAGTTCCTGGCGAATATAGCTTGTTCACGTTCGCCACGGCAGGCGAACATATGCAATGTTCGGTCAACTCATATCTGGTGTAACAGTAGTGTACATTTGAAAAAAAATAAAAAATTTTGACTGTGAAATAATAGCAGTCAGTTTTCTTCACACGTGTGCGTTTCAGGGCCTGCCAGGGCCCAGTGTCACACCAGTGCAACTCATATCTGGTGTAACAGTAGTGTACATTTAAAAAAAATAAAACATTTTGACTGTGAAATAATAGCAGTCAGTTTCCTTCACACGTGTGCGTTTCAGGGCCTGCCAGGGCACAGTGTCACACCAGTGCAACTCATATCTGGTGTAACAGTAGTGTACATTTAAAAAAAAAAAAAATTTGGACTGTAATAGATTGAATAGCAGTTAGTTGTCTGCAAGCGTGTGTGTCAGGCCTACAGCGTCTACTCTGCCAACTTCTGCCAGTGCACAATGCCACTCATATCTGTTGTCACTGTAGCTTGCACGCATAGTACCACTAATCGAAAATAAAAATGACAGGCAGAGGCAGGCCACCCCGCAGGAGCCGTCGTGGTCGTGGTGCTGTGATTCCCTTTGGCCCTAGAATAATGCCCAGTGTTCAGAGGCCAAGGACCCTGAACTCGAAAAGTTCTGAGGACATAGTTGACTGGCTAACACAGGACACCCAATCTTCTACAGCTTCCGCTCGGAACCTTGACGCACCATCCTCCTCCAGCTTAGCTTCGGGCACCTCTCAAGTTACCATTCGCCCGCCTGCTGCCACCACCAACACTAGCACCACAGCCGCTTCACTTGATCTGTCAGAGGAGTTATTTACACATCAGTTGGAAGAAATGAGTGATGCGCAACCATTATTGCCAGAGGATGTAGATAACAGGGATATGTCTCAGTCAGGCAACATTACACACATGGATGTACGGTGTGATGATGCTGTTATACCCGCTGCTGCATCCTTTGCTGAGTTGTCAGATACAAGTGAAGCGGTTGATGATGACGATGCGTCCGTGGATGTCACGTGGGTACCCGCTAGAAGAGAAGAAGAACAGGGGGAAAGTTCAGATGGGGAGACAGAGAGGAGGAGGAGACGAGTTGGAAGCAGGGGGAGGTCGTCGCAAAGAGCTAGTGGCACAGTCAGACAGCATGCATCGGCACCCGGGGTCAGCCAGACAGCACGCCAATCAACGCATGCTGTTGCCACCACCAGAATGCCGTCATTGCAGAGCTCAGCAGTGTGGCATTGTTTTGTGTGTCTGCCTCTGACAACAGCGATTCCATTTGCAACCTGTGCCAAAAGAGTCGTGGGAAGTCCAACATCCACCTAGGTACAACTGCTTTGCGAAGGCACATGATCGCACATCACAAATGCCTATGGGATCAACACATGAGTACAAGCAGCACACAAACTCAAAACCGCCATCCTCCTCCTGGTCCAGCATCTTCAGCCACGTCAACCACTGCTGTCCTTCTTGCCCCCTCTCAAACCTCCGCCACTCTCGCCTTGAGCAGTTCCTGCTCATTTGCCCAGTCAGGTGTCTGTCAAGGACATGTTTGAGCGTAAGAAGCCAATGTCACAAAGTCAACCCCTTGCCCGGCATCTGACAGCTGGCTTGTCTGAACTCTTAGCCCGCCAGCTTTTACCATACAAGCTGGTAGAGTCTGAGGCATTCCAAAAATTTGTAGCTATTGGGACACTGCAGTGGAAGGTACCCGGACGAAATTCTTTGCACAAAATCCCCAACCTGTACTCGATTGTGCAAAAGGAAGTAATGGCATGTCTGGCACACAGTGTTGGGGCAAGGGTCCATCTGACCACTGATACCTGGTCTGCAAAGCATGGTCAGGGCAGGTATATCACCTACACTGCGCATTGGGTAAACCTGCTGACGGCTGCCAAGCATGGAATGCGTGGCTCTGCAGAGGAGTTGGTGACACCGCCATGACTTCCTCTACTCCTCCTACTCCATCCTCTTCCATAACCTCCTCGGCTGAGTCCTCTTCTGCTGCTGTGTCTTGCTCCACATCAACGGCACCCCCCAGATCCACAGGTACTATTCCACATGCCGGATACGGCAGTGTCACGCCGTCTTGGGGTTGACTTACCTGAAAGCAGAGAGTCACACCGGACCAGCACTCCTGTCCGCCCTGAACGCACAGGTGGATCAGTGGCTAACTCCGCACCAACTGGAGATCGGCAATGTGGTTTGTGACAACAGAAGAAATTTGTTGGTGGCATTGAATTTGGGCAAGTTTACACATGTGCCGTGCATGGCACATGTGTGTAATCTGATCGTACAATGCTTTGTGCATAAGTACCCAGGCTTACAGGACGTCCTGAAGCTGGCCAGGAAGGTGTGTGGCCATTTCAGGTATTCCTATACGGCCATGGCGCACTTTTCAGAAATCCAGTGGCAAAACAACATGCCAGTGAGGCGCTTGATTTGCGACAGCCCGACACGTTGGAATTCAACACTCCTAATGTTCGACCGCCTGCTCCAACAAGAAAAAGTCGTTAACGACTATTTGTATGACCGGGGTGCTAGGATAGCCTCTGCGGAGCTGGGAATTTGTTTTGCCATGTTACTGGACGCTCATGTGAAATGCCTGTAGGCTCATGCGTCCTTTTGAGGAGGTGACATCCCTAGTCAGTCACACCGAAGGCACCATCAGCGACATCATACCATTTGTTTTCTTCCTGGAGTGTGCCCTGCGAAGAGTGCTGGATCAGGCCGTAGATAAGCGTGAAGAGGAAGAGGAAGAGTTGTGGTCACCATCACCACCAGAAACAGCCTTATCAGCATCGCTTGCTGGACCTGCGGCAACGTTGGAAGAGGATTGTGAGGAAGAGGAGTCAGAGGAGGAATGTGGCTTTGAGGAGGAGGAGGAAGACCAACCACAACAGGCATCCCAGGGTGCTCGTTGTCACCTATCTGGTACCCGTGGTGTTGTACATGGCTGTGGGGAAGAACATACCTTCAGTGAGATCACTGAGGACGAGGAACGGGACATGAGTAGCTCGGCATCCAACCTTGTGCAAATGGGGTCTTTCATGCTGTCGTGCCTGTTGAGGGACTCTTGTATAAAAAGGCTGAAGGAGAACGACCTGTACTGGGTGTCAACGCTACTAGACCCCCGGTATAAGCAGAAAGTGCCTGAAATGTTACCGAATTACCGCAAGTCGGAAAGGATGCAGCAGTTCCAAAATAAATTAAAAAGTATGCTTTACACAGCATATAAGGGTGATGTCACAGCACAACGGGAATCTAACAGGGGAAGAGGTGAAAGTAATCCTCCTCCTCCCACGACCACACCAGCAAGGACAGGACGCTTTACAGACGTGTTGTTGATGGAGGACATGCAGAGCTTTTTAAGTCCTACGCATCGCCACAGCCCTTCGGGGTCCACCATCAGAGAACGACTCGATCAACAGGTAGCAGACTACCTCGCCTTAACTGCAGATATCAACACTCTGAGGAGCGATGAACCCCTTGACTACTTAGTGTGCAGGCTTGACCTGTGGCCTGAGCTATCCCAATTTGCAATAGAACTTCTGGCCTGCCCCGCTTCAAGTGTCCTGTCAGAAAGGACCTTCAGTACAGCAGGAGGTATTGTCACTGAGAAGAGAAGTCGCCTAGGTCAAAAAAGTCTAGATTACCTCACCTTTATTAAGATGAATGAGGGATGGATCCCGAATGGACTGACAGTGGGCGATACATTCGACTAAAAAAAGCCTGATGAGCGGGACGTAACAGGGATTAAACTGATAAGAATAGTACTACTTAACACACCACTCCTATCTGGTGGCACATTAGATTGCTCGCGCAGTGCCCCAAATTTGAAGTAGGAGGACTGACCAAGCATATCTTTCCCTCTCCCGGTTCCTAAAATCGATGCCATATACATGTCCCCTGATAGGGGACGTAACAGGGATTAAACTGATAAGAATAGTACTACTTAACACACCACTCCTATCTGGTGGCACATTAGATTGCACGCGCAGTGCCCCAAATTTGAAGTAGGAGGACCAACCAAGCATCTTTTTCCATCTCCCGGTTCTTAAAATCTATGCCATATACACGTCCCCTGCTAGGGGACATAACAGGGATTAAACTGATAGAAATAGTACTACTTAACACACCTTATAATAACGCAGAGAGAGGCAATGCAGAGAGAGGAGTCTGAAGAAGAGGAGTCAGAGGAGGAAGGTAGCTTTGAGGAGGTGCAAGACCAAACACAGCAGGCATCCCAGGGGGCTTGTTGTCACCTTTCGGGGACCCTTGGTGTTGTACGTGGCTAGGTGGAGGAAGAGACCTTCAATTACATCAGTGAGGACAAGTAATGGGACATGGCTAGCTTGGTATCCAACCTTGTGCAAATGGGTAGTTTGCGGTTGTGCAGTCCATTGTTTGCGGTTGTTTGCGGTGCGTTAAACGGGGAGTTTGATTTGTCATTGTGAAGCGGGCGTAACCCTTACACTACCTGATCAATACAACATCATACCTGATGTTTTAAAGCACGTTATTCCAAACAATTTAGGAATGTTAGGTGATTTATGCCCTTTATGGATTAAAACCAGACTCTGCATAAACTATGTAATTTTCCATTGGAGTTTTGCCATGGATCCCCCTTCGGCATGCCACAGTCCAGGTGTTAGTCCCCTTGAAACAACTTTTCCATCACTATTGTGGCCAGAAAGAGTCCCTGTGGGTTTTAAAATTCGCCTGCCTATTGAAGTCTATGGCGGTTCGCCCGTTTGCGAACAGAAAGTGTTATGTTCGCGACATCTCTACTGATGTAATATTAATATTCTTGATTCTATTATTATGTGTTCCTACTAATATGTCCACTACATGTATATTCAATATCTTGCCTGCATATTTCATGTTGATTTTGTATATTTGTATTAAGTTTTTTTGTTTATGTATTCTACTTGTGAATTTGCATTTTGATATGTATATAGGTCAGGGCTTTCTGGTTCCCTTGACAACCATGAACAGGTGTATCATGGTTGGGAGGATCCCAGTCATCATGGGTGGCCACCCATTTTTTTCAGGTGTTTTCCATGTTTGTGTTTTATTCTGGGTATATAAGGATTTAGTTTCTCTCAACGTTGGGGGTGTTTTGGTGACTGACTCTGTCCCTGCTCTCACTAGGTCTGGTATGCTTATTGTTATATATTTATGTATATTTATATCTATGTTTGTGGGATTCTATTTCTATTTCTCTATTTCTGTATATTGAGACTCTGTTATTCATATCAGACGCTTTCGGCGTTTATATCTATGATGATCATTGCTGTATAGATTGACATGATCCTATATTTTGGATTCTTATGTTATGTGATATTCTTATAGAGTATACCCACTTAATAAAGATTGTTTTATTACTATTGATTATTGTGCTCTTTACTCAATTGTTACTAATATGTGGCATATCAGATAGAGCTGCTGTTTTTGTATCCCTTTAAGAGGTGAAGTAGATATACTTCCCGTACTCTAGGCAGGTGTATGCCTGTGCATTTTGTCAATGTCCTCCCAGTATTGGGAGAAATTTATTTATTTATAAAATATTTTACCAGGAAAGATACATTGATATTTCTCTTGTTTTCAAGTATGTCCTGGGTCCAGAAATTATTGCATTGTTACAGTTAGGGTGCAATAAAATACAAAAACAATATTAATACACAATAAATACGAAATTTAACATAGAACAGGTAGGAAATATATAATCAACTATGACAGGTGCATTCTGTTTTGAGGTATGTAGATAAAGACAGGAACAGCAGATGTGTAGCATGGAGCCAGTTTGGCACCTCCAACAGATGTCAGAGTGGAGACCATATATCATTGATTTTAAATTTTCCGTGTGAGCTCTACATGAAAGGCACGTTTGTGAGCGTGGAATAATTGTCTTTGTTGATGGTCATTGAATGTGAGGTGTAGCTTGCTTTCCAAGTTTTTAGGTAACTGAGTAGGTGAGTAAAATTGATATGTTGTAGCATATGTTAGTAATGTAGAGTTATAATAAATAAACAAAAAGGCAAAGGCAAAACCGGCATAACATACATAATTTTCATATCTAGACAGAAATTTACATAAACATACATATATTTGCAAGAGAAAAGGGGTGAAAGCTAGGCCATTTTATTTTTACTATTTTTGTTATATTATTTATAGAGCCATTTTTTCAGCTGGTAAGAGTGAATTGTTTTTGTGAAGGCTTCACTGCATGTATATTTCACAATCATGTTAATAATAGCTGTGGTGAATGCTTTAATAGAACAAATACAATAGAGCAGCCTTCCTTTATTGGCCTAATTAATAGATTCAATGGTATCATTAGTATAATAGTAAATGAATTGTCTTTACACAGCTGCATAATTTGCTCTGTAGAAACAGAATAGAGTTGTAATTTACAATAGTTTTAAATAAAATATGTTATATCTTTCAAACAAATTGCTTTGGAAAATGTATTTCTCCATATACTACAGATAGTCATTTCATTAGATAAGAAAGGCCATGAGAGAAAAAAAAGAAAGAAAATAAAAATATATATAAAAATATAAAGCACTCAGCTTTTACAGGGAGTGCAGAATTATTAGGCAAATTAGTATTTTGACCATATCATCCTCTTTATGCATGTTGTCTTACTCCAAGCTGTAGAGGCTCGAAAGCCTACTACCAATTAAGCATATTAGGTGATGTGCATCTCTGTAATGAGAAGGGGTGTGGTCTAATGACATCAACACCCTATATCAGGTGTGCATAATTATTAGGCAACTTCCTTTCCTTTGGCAAAATGGGTCAAAAGAAGGACTTGACAGGCTCAGAAAAGTCAAAAATAGTGAGATATCTTGCAGAGGGATGCAGCACTCTTAAAATTGCAAAGCTTCTGAAGCGTGATCATCGAACAATCAAGCGTTTCATTCAAAATAGTCAACAGGGTCGAAAGAAGCGTGTGGAGAAACCAAGGCGCAAAATAACTGCCCATGAACTTAGAAAAGTCAAGCGTGCAGCTGCCAAGATGCCACTTGCCACCAGTTTGGCCATATTTCAGAGCTGCAACATCACTGGAGTGCCCAAAAGCACAAGGTGTGCAATACTCAGAGACATGGCCAAGGTAAGAAAGGCTGAAAGACGACCACCACTGAACAAGACACACAAGCTGAAACGTCAAGACTGGGCCAAGAAATATCTCAAGACTGATTTTTCTAAGGTTTTATGGACTGATGAAATGAGAGTGAGTCTTGATGGGCCAGATGGATGGATTGGTAAAGGGCAGAGAGCTCCAGTCCGACTCAGACGCCAGCAAGGTGGAGGTGGAGTACTGGTTTGGGCTGGTATCATCAAAGATGAGCTTGTGGGGCCTTTTCGGGTTGAGGATGGAGTCAAGCTCAACTCCCAGTCCTACTGCCAGTTTCTGGAAGACACCTTCTTCAAGCAGTGGTACAGGAAGAAGTCTGCATCCTTCAAGAAAAAACATGATTTTCATGCAGGACAATGCTCCATCACACGCGTCCAAGTACTCCACAGCGTGGCTGGCAAGAAAGGGTATAAAAGAAGAAAATCTAATGACATGGCCTCCTTGTTCACCTCAACTGAACCCCATTGAGAACCTGTGGTCCATCATCAAATGTGAGATTTACAAGGAGGGAAAACAGTACACCTCTCTGAACAGTGTCTGGGAGGCTGTGGTTGCTGCTGCCAGGGCCGGCGCGTCCATAAGGCGGCTCAGGCGGCCGCCTTAGGGCGCATCGGCCCGGGGGGCGCAAAAGTCCGGGTGACCAGCAGGAGGTTGGGAAGCGCACAGCTCCCCTCTCCTGCCGGTCACTTCTTGTAGCGTGACCGAGCGCAAGCCGGCAGTGCCGCGGACTGTGTGGAGGGGGCGGGGATATGAACACGTCATATCCCTGCTCCCTCTGTAGCACACAGCGCGGCTGGCGTGCCCCTCACTTCAGCATGGGAGGAAGTCCCCCCAAGAAGAGAGCAGAGAGGAGGCAGAGAGGAAGGGGGCTGGGCAGGACCAGCTCCTCCAACTCCCAACTACCTCAGGCAGCACTTTGGATCCCAGGTAAGCCACCCTCCTGAACCTGTCTGTCAGTGTGTGTATGTCTGTATGTCTGTCTGTCAGTGTGTGTGTATGTCTGTCTGTCAGTGTGTGTGTATCTGTCTGTCTGTCTGTGTGTGTCTGTCTGTCAGTGTGTGTGTCTGTCTGTCAGTGTGTGTGTATGTCTGTCAGTGTGTGTATATGTCTGTCAGTGTGTGTCTGTCTGTCAGTGTGTGTGTGTCTGTCTGTCAGTGTGTGTATGTCTGTCTGTCAGTGTGTGTGTATGTCTGTCTGTGTGTGTATGTCTGTCAGTGTGTATGTCTGTCAGTGTGTATGTCTGTCAGTGTGTCTGTCTGTCTGTGTGTCTGTCTGTCTGTGTGTCTGTCTGTGTGTCTGTCTGTCTGTCTCTGTCTGTCTGTCTGTGTGTGTCTGTCTGTCAGTGTGTGTCTGTCAGTGTGTGTATGTCTGTCAGTGTGTGTCTGTCTGTCAGTGTGTCTGTCTGTCAGTGTGTCTGTCTGTCAGTCAGTGTGTGTCTGTCTGTCTGTCAGTGTGTGTATGTCTGTCAGTGTGTGTGTGTGCCTGTCCGTCAGTGTGTGTGTGTGTATATGTCTGTCAGTGTCTGTGTCTGTCTGTGTTTGTGTGTGTGTATGTCTGTCAGTGTGTGTGTCTGTCTGTGTTTGTGTGTGTGTATGTCTGTCAGTGTTTGTGTGTATATGTCTGTCTGTCAGTGTGTGTGTGTGTATATGTCTGTCAGTGTGTGTGTATATCTGTGTCAGTGTGTGTGTGTGTGTGTGTGTGTATGTCTCAGTGTGTGTGTGTATATGTCTGTCTGTCAGTGTGTGTGTGTGTATATGTCTGTCTGTATGTCTCTATATGCCTCTCTGTTTCTTTATGTCTGTGTCTGTATTTCTGTGTGTGCCTGTGTCTGTATGAATGTATGTCTGTGTTTGCACGACAATGTACCTGTATGTGTAGATTGTATGACTGTGTTTGTTTGATTGTTTGCCTTTTATGACTGTGTGTCTGTATATCTTTGTGACTGTGTGCCTGAATAATTATGTCTGTGTGCTTGTATGGTTGTGTGTCTGTATGTTTGTGTATTTGTGCATGTATGTATTTTTGCCTGTATCCATGTCTATGTGGGAAAAAAAAGAGAGATAGATAGGGGCTGAGGGGAAGAAAGAGACAGAAATGGGCTGGCGGGGAAGTAAGAAATACATAAGAGGGGTTGTAGGAGACACACTAAAGGGCACAAAGGGGCCAAAGGGGTAAGACATTGAAGAGGTTGGATATGCAACACTAATGGGGGCTAAGAAATTCAAAAGGGGGCTACGAGACACATAGGTGAAGATGCATTGTTTATTTTTTGGGGAGAGGCGTGGGGTGGGGCGTCAAAATGCATCTTCGCCTGTGTAGTCAAAAATCCTAGCACCGGCCCTGGCTGCTGCACGCAATGTTGATGGTGAACAGATCAAAACACTGACAGAATCCATGGATGGCAGGCTTTTGAGTGTCCTTGCAAAGAAAGGTGGCTATATTGGTCACTGATTTGTTTTTGTTATGTTTTTGAATGTCAGAAATGTATATTTGTGAATGTTGAGATGTTATATTGGTTTCACTGGTAAAAATAAATAATTGAAATGGGTATATATTTATTTTTTGTTAAGTTGCCTAATAATTATGCACAGTAATAGTCACCTGCACACACAAATATCCCCCTAAAATAGCTATAACTAAAAACAAACTAAAAACTACTTCCAAAAATATTCAGCTTTGATATTAATGAGTTTTTTTGGGTTCATTGAGAACATGGTTGTTGTTCAATAATAAAATTAATCCTCAAAAATACAACTTGCCTAATAATTCTGCACTCCCTGTATGTAGCTTACCACATAAAAATCAACATTTCAGTTTTTCCATTTTAGTTTAAAATTTTGATCAAGACATATACATATATATATATATATATATATATATATATATATAGTAGTCCATATTTATGCTATCACTCAAGGTCTTTTAAAAATTCAATCTTTGTTTTTCATACATAAATCCAAAAATGTTCCAAATTTCAGTTCATCTATATATTTATTTATTTATTCTTAATTTTCTATTTAACATAGTTGTAACCTGGAAAAACAATAGTCTGGCTCAGTACAGAACCATCTACGTCTGGTTCAAAGGTCACATGTTGCTTAAACTCCAAACAAGTTGCTCTCGAATTCGGCCCTCTTCTGGTATGCTTAAGAACCTTCCTGTCTCATGGGGGTTATATATATATATATATATATATATATATATATATATACACACACCACTCTTTCTTACAACATTTCATTACACCAATTAGTCTTGCTAGACCTAAACCAACTAGCCTAAACTCCCTTGTACGATAATCACATTCTATACATTGTTTCCTTTCTTTATATGTTCTGTCACTTTGTTCTTGCACAGTATTAGCAACAGTATATGTCTCAAGTCACCTATGTTGAGACATAATATAATCAATTGTGTTCATTGTATTCTCGTCATTCTTTGGCATGGGCTTTATTGTCGACCTCCACTGCATGCCATGTTACCACCCTTCTAGCCTAACTACTATTCCTACATTTACAACTGGAGTGGACCAAACACCAGGACATCACTATTGGCTATTTTACAACTCCTACACCTTGGTATGCTAGTCCTTCTTTTGTTCATTTCATACATCGGTACCCCTCATAGAGCCCTATTTCTCCATGCAGCAGCTCAGGACTGATATTGAGCACTCTGCCTTATGCTATGATACACATGGCCCTCACTAGGCTTTCACTCCATACATTTACACATGGCCCCTCACGGGCAACCTCTACGAAAATTACGGCCCCTTATTTGGACAATTGCATATGGCCCTCTCTCAACACACTTCCGAGAACCTAGAACCTATCATTATACATTTAACATATCCAGGCCCCGTTTAGTCTGTCACTATTTTAGCTATTTTAGTTTTATCCTCACCTCTACTTTAACCCCTTAAGGACCAAACTTCTGAAATAAAAGGGAATCATGACATGTCACACATGTCATGTGTCCTTAAGGAGTTAAGGCACTTGCTAGTTCTGGTATTTCACTTTATGCAGTATGATATATGATGGTTGTTTATTTCTCAGGATGTTCTTTCTCATACATACTTCAGGTCCTCCTAGTGGAAAGACGCATAGTTGGAACTAGATTCAGTACAATCAGGTATCAGCTGTCAAGGTAATCTGTTAATTTTCAGCTACTCCACATGTCCGCACTGTTATTTTTTATGATATGCCTTTCTGTCTCAATGCCTACTTGATCCAAACTTGCAGCTGGTTATCCTCAACTCAATAATTTGTGATTGCACCCTCTCATCTTTACATATCCTTAACAGGGGTCATGCTGTTCACTTGTTTTGGTCACCTGCTTCATGGCCTATATTGCGTATCAATACACGCTAGGAGCATATCAGTATGTCAAGTCTCACCAGGTATACTTCATAACAACTATTACATATCTGGGGCTATTTTTGTATGTATGGTCAACTGGGTCACTGATTACACTGTTCAATTTCCTTCAGTTAGTTGGTAACAGATATCATTAATATTTTGTGTTCTGGGCTCATTGCACTTACTTTACCTACCCTGCTGGCAATCTCGCTGTTGCATTTTCATGGTGTTGTGCCATAGTTCTGGGTAATAAACAATACGTTCTTGGGTGTCTCTCTCTGGTTGGAATTTGCACATTATGTATATGTCTAATTATGTATATGTCTGTACACATTATGTATACGTCTAATTAATCATGCCAATTTGTTTCACATTTAAGTTTTTCAAATCACCAGTGGCTCTCTATACGATACTACCTCGCTTCTTACAACAACCACTCGCTCTACACAACTTATGTTTAGATTGGTATGGCTGCTAGGGTTCCGTAAGTGATTCTAGATAGTTTTTGGCTCCTTGTGCCATAATTCAGCTGTCCCTCGAGGCCAACACCCATCCTCAACTACGGAGTTATTCTCCCCTTCGGCCAAATCATAGTTACTGCCTCGGTTCTCCGCCCTCTTGGTAAAAACAGTTGGGCCTCACCTGTCATGCCAACTTATTTTGAATCTCTTTAATCCTCACTGAGAGGCCAACACCTCCCAGAATGCTGGGTAGAAAACCTACCCAACGGGCCAAATCATAGCTAGAGCCTTTCTTCTCTACTTGGCAACTAGTTCGGTTCCCAAGTCACCAATTTAGCTTAATTGTTTCTTCACTTGGCATAACATAGGTTAGCCAGTATCTTGGTGTTATACAGTATCTCTCACTAACAACATTTCTCTCTCAGGTATGGTTATAAATACTGATATAATGTAAAATATTGAATATATAATGTTGACATTATTAAAATGTTAAACTCTTAACATTTTGCCCTCTTATTAAAGGTAACCCGAATATCAGTTTTGTCACACCACAACCGACTTTTGCACCACTAACATAACTCTGCTTATTGTCCCCGACCACAAATATATTTATATATATATCACTAGAAACATAAAAAATGTCTGTTGTCAGTCTATCATATTAATTCACTAAAATGCATAAATCATCACAAAGCTGTTAAAATTAGTAATCCTCAGAAGTCAGTTTAACCATTTAAAGACTGCATTACATTTTATGTCACCATGCAGTTCAAAGTTTGAATGTCTGAAATGGCTTGAAAAATCACAACAGGACTAGAATGGTGCTGGTACTGCAGAGATCCAGGTATCAATTGATACCTGGGGGTACCATCAGTCATCTGGGGTAAAAAGGTGCTAATCTTGTCATTGGTGAAGGTGCTAGTTTTGCAGCATATGCTTTTGCTCCAGCCACAATTGTTGTTTTGCTGCTGTGTCCTAATAAGTGCTATGCTGCCTTCTTTGCTGCTGGGGGAATGGTTGAACCTTCTAGATAAATTGGGATGTATTCCCAGTATACTGGAAAGCACTGTAATGATAACAAACTCCCCTGAGGAACAGTAGGTTACTGCATTTGCAGAAATTACTTCAAAACTCATAGATCCAGGTTTCATATGCTATGCTAATATGCTGTCTGATCTTAATCATTGTGCTCTGCCTTTGCTGTGGCCACAGTAACATCCTTGTTTATCTTGGAATATGTTCCCTCTTTGAGGCTTTCTCAATGTCTTCTTTCAAAGGCTTGGGAATTGCTTTTAAATATTTTCTTATGGGGCAGCCTCTTCCCAGCAACCTTATCCTGATCTATCAGTACCAAATGCAGGCTATTTGAGCTGTTGTCCATTCTCAGTACTCCCTTGCACCTTGTTTTTTGCTCTTCCTTAGTTTAGAGGGTGATTCAGACGTGAACCCCTTGTTCATGTTGCCTAGAAAGGTATCCGTTATATCTGACTGATGCCTAAGGCTGAAATGATCATCTGGGGTTGCTGTATCTCTCATGTAGAGAGCTAGCCTGCATTTTGGGTCTGGACCACCTTTTTGGGTGGAACCCCTCTGATATGCAAATGGCCCTGGCACTTTTTATAATAGCTCAAGATGAGCTAAAACCAGCTTGAGATCTGAGTGAGGACCCATTGAAACATAGAAACATAGAATGTGACGGCAGATAAGAACCATTCGGCCCATCTAGTCTGACCATTTTTTTTTAAATACTTTCATTAATCCCTGGCCTTATCTTATAGTTAGGATAGCCTTATACCTATCCCACGCATGCTTAAACTCCTTTACTGTGTTAACCTCTACCACTTCAGCTGGAAGCCTATTCCATGCATCCACTACCCTCTCAGTAAAGTAATACTTCTGGATATTATTTGTTATCCTTTGTCCCTCTAATTTAAGACTAGGTCCTCTTGTTGTGGTAGTTTTTCTTCTTTTAAATATAGTCTCCTCCTTTACTGTGTTGATTCCCTTTATGTATTTAAATGTTTCTATATAGAGATGTCCCGAATAGTTTGCTGGCGAATAGTTCCTGGCGAACATAGCTTGTTCGCGTTCGCCACGGCGGGCGAACATATGCGATGTTCGGTCCGCCCCCTATTCGTCATCATTGAGTAAACTTTGACCCTGTACCTCACAGTCAGCAGACACATTCCAGCCAATCAGCAGCAGACCCTCCCTCCCAGACCTTCCCACCTCCTGGACAGCATCCATTTTAGATTCATTCAGAAGCTGCATTCTTAGTGAGAGGAGGGACAGTGTAGCTGCTGCTGATTTAATAGGGAAATCGATAGCTAGGCTAGTGTATTCAGTGTCCACTACAGTCCTGAAGGACTCATCTGATCTCTGCTGTAAGGACAGCACCCCAAAAAGCCCTTTTTAGGGCTAGAACATCAGTCTGCTTTTTTTTTTTTATTGTGTAATCTAATTGCAGTTGCCTGCCTGCCAGCGTGTGTGTCAGGCTCACAGCGTATACTGTGCCCACTTGCCCAGTGTCACCACTCATATCTGATGTCACAATAGCTTGCATTTAAAAAAAAACAAAAAAACTTTTTTGACTGTAATATAGTTTCCTTCACACGTGTGTGTTTCAGGGCCTGCCAGGGCACAGTGTCACACCAGTGCAACTCATATCTGGTGTAACAGTAGTGTACATTAAAAAAAAATAGAAATTTGACTGTGAAATAATAGCAGTCAGTTCCTTCACACGTGTGCGTTTCAGGGCCTGCCAGGGCACAGTGTCACACCAGTGCAACTCATATCTGGTGTAATAGTAGTGTACATTTAAAAAAAAAAACACTTTTTTGACTGTGAAATAATAGCAGTCAGTTTCCTTCAAACGTGTGCGTTTCAGGGCCTGCCAGGGCACAGTGTCACACCAGTGCAACTCATACCTGGTGTAACAGTAGTGTACATTAAAAAAAAATAGAAATTTGACTGTGAAATAATAGCAGTCAGTTCCTTCACACGTGTGCGTTTCAGGGCCTGCCAGGGCACAGTGCCACATCAGTGCAACTCATATCTGGTGTACATTTAAAAAAAAAAAAAAAAAATTTGACTGTAATAGATTGAATAGCAGTTAGTTGTCTGCAAGCGTGTGTGTCAGGCCTACAGCGTCTACTCTGCCAACTTCTGCCAGTGCACAGTGCCACTCATATCTGTTGTCACAGTAGCTTGCATGCATAGTACCATTAATCGAAAAAAAAAAATGACAGGCAGAGGCAGGCCACCCCGCAGGGGCCGTCGTGGTCGTGGTGCTATGATTCCCTTTGACCCTAGAATAATGCCCAGTGTTCAGAGGCCACGTACCCTGTACTCGAAAAGTTCTGAGGACATAGTTGACTGGCTAACACAGGACACCCAATCTTCTACAGCTTCCGCTCGGAACCTTGACGCACCATCCTCCTCCAGCTTAGCTTCGGGCACCTCTCAAGTTACCACTCGCCCGCCTGCCGCCACCACCAACACTAGCACCACAGCCGCTTCATTTGATTTGTCAGAGGAGTTATTTACACATCAGTTGGAAGAAATAAGTGATGCACAACTATTATTGCCAGAGGATGTAAATAACAGGGATATGTCTCAGTCAGGCAGCATTACACACATGGACGTATGGTGTGATGATGATGATGTTGTACCCGCTGCGGCTTCCTTTGCTGAGTTGTCAGATACAAGTGAAGCAGTTGATGATGACGATGCGTCCGTGGATGTCACGTGGGTGCCCGCTAGAAGAGAAGAAGTACAGGGGGAAAGTTCAGATTGGGAGACAGAGAGGAGGAGGAGAAGACGAGTTGGAAGCAGGGGGAGGTCGTCGCAAGGAGCTAGTGGCACAGTCATACAGCATGCATCGGCACCCGGGGTCAGCCAGACAGCACGCCAATAGACGCATGCTGTTGCCACCACCAGAATGCCGTCATTGCAGAGCTCAGCAGTGTGGCATTTTTTTTTGTGTGTCTGCCTCTGACAACAGCGATGCCATTTGCAACCTGTGCCAAAAGAAACTGAGTCGTGGGAAGTCCAACACCCACCTAGGTACAACTGCTTTGCGAAGGCACATGATCGCACTTCACAAACGCCTATGGGATCAACACATGAGCACAAGCAGCACACAAACTCAAAGCCGCCATCCTCCTCCTGGTCCAGCATCTTCAGTCACGTCAACCACTGCTGTCCTCCTTGCCCCCTCTCAACCATCCGCCACTCCGTCTCTCGCCTTGAGCAGTTCCTGCTCATCTGCCCACAGTCAAGTGTCTGTCAAGGACATGTTTGAGCGTAAGAAGCCAATGTCACAAAGTCACCCCCTTGCCCGGCATCTGACAGCTGGCTTGTCTGAACTCTTAGCCCGCCAGCTTTTACCATACAAGCTGGTGGATTCTGAGGTGTTCCAAAAATTTTTAGCTATTGGGACACCGCAGTGGAAGGTACCCGGCCGAAATTTCTTTGCACAAAAGGCAATCCCCAACCTGTACTCTATTGTGCAAAAGGAAGTAATGGCATGTCTGGCACACAGTGTTGGGGCAAGGGTCCATCTGACCACTGATACCTGGTCTGCAAAGCATGGTCAGGGCAGGTATATCACCTACACTGCGCATTGGGTAAACCTGCTGACGGCTGCCAAGCATGGAATGCATGGCTCTGCAGAGGAGTTGGTGACACCGCCACGACTTGCAGGCAGGCCTGCTGCCACTTCCTCTACTCCTCCTACTCCATCCTCTCCCATAACCTCCTCGGCTGAGTCCTCTTCTGCTGCTGTGTCTTGCTCCACATCAACGGCACTCCCCCAGCTCCCCAGGTACTATTCCACATCCCGGATACGGCAGTGTCACGCCGTCTTGGGGTTGACTTGCCTGAAAGCAGAGAGTCACACCGGACAAGCACTCCTGTCCACCCTGAATGCAAAGGTGGATCAGTGACTGATTCTGCACCAACTGGAGATTGGCAAAGTGGTTTGTGACAATGGAAGAAATTTGTTGGCGGCATTGAATTTGGGAAAGTTGACACATGTGCCGTGCAATCTGATCGTACAATGCTTTGTGCATAAGTACCCAGGCTTACAGGACATCCTGAAGCAGGCCAGGAAGGTGTGTGGCCATTTCAGGCATTCCTACACGGCCATGGCGCACTTTTTAGATATCCAGCGGCGAAAAAACAAGTCAGTGAAGCGCTTGATTTGCGACAGCCCGACACGTTGGAATTCAACACTCCTAATGTTCGACCGCCTGCTCCAACAAGAAAAAGCCGTTAACGACTATTTGTATGACCGGGGTGCTAGGACAGCCTCTGCGGAGCTAGGAATTTTTTTGCCATGTTACTGGACGCTCATGCGCAATGCCTGTAGGCTCATGTGTCCTTTTGAGGAGGTGACAAACCTAGTCAGTCACACCGAAGGCACCATCAGTGACATCATACCATTTGTTTTCTTCCTGGAGCGTGCCCTGCGAAGAGTGCTGGATCAGGCCATAGATAAGTGAGAAGAGGAAGAGGAAGAGTTGTGGTCACCATCACCACCAGAAACAGCCTTATCAGCATCGCTTGCTGGACCTCTAGCAACGCTGGAAGAGGATTGTGAGGAAGAGGAGTCAGAGGAGGAATGTGGCTTTGAGGAGGAGGAGGAAGGCCAACCACAACAGGCATCCCAGGGTGCTCGTTGTCACCTATCTGGTACCCGTGGTGTTGTACGTGGCTGAGGGAAGAACATACCTTTAGTGAGATCACTGAGGATGAGGAATGGGACATGAGTAGCTCGGCATCCAAACTTGTGCAAATGGGGTATTTCATGCTGTCATGCCTGTTGAGGGACCCTCGTATAAAAAGGCTGAAGGAGAATTACCTGTACTGGGTGTCCACGCTACTAGACCCCCGGTATAAGCAGAAAGTGCCTGAAATGTTACCGAATTACCACAAGTCGGAAAGGATGCAGCAGTTCCAAAATAAACTAGAAAAGCTACAATTTCTGGGGAAATTGTGTGAAGTGTTCTTGCCTCCACCAGTAGTCTACAACTGGAGTGGGCGGAATAACTGTTATTATTAATTTATATAGTACATTTAATTGCAATGTTGTTGCCCAAAGTGCTTAACAGTTACATTAAACCATACATTTATAAAAACATTAGCAGGTGTACAAAAGGCCCTGTCTATGACATCACATGCTGCTCCAGCCTGACACAGGTCAGAGTATTTTGGCGGTTGCCATCTTCAAACTGTCATATTTTAAAAACTATAAGTCCTACAGTGAAGAGCTTTATATTGTGAGAACCACAAGACCCTGCATTTTGATGCATAGTATGTCTCTGAAGTATTAGAAATGAAGGCACAGTCGCAGTTTAGACATTGCCCTTAAAGTTTGAGCTGGCTAGAGTGGAGTTTCAATGAATGTCAATGGATGGTGTGAGTTGCAAACAAATTGTCATATTGTGAAAACTATCAGGACTATGGATTAGCCGTGGACATTTTTAGTGGCAGGAGGGATAACTGAACGTTTTGATATGAGATTTGTGTAGGTGGGCTTGAAAATGAGGGAGTGGTGGCAGTTTAGAAATCATGTCCTGATTTTTCAGCTTTTGCCAGCTCCCACTCTAGTTTTGAACATTTTGCTATTCATTCCTATGGGACCAATTTCGCCACAAGAACGACAATATTTCGAGAACCATTCAGCGAAATGTTCCACAATGTAATAGCACACCAATCGAGAACAATCCGCACGTTTCCGCACGTTTATATTACTGTCTATGTAGTGTAAAAACTGTGGGAGGAGTTAGGGTGGTAAATGTGGCTATAATAATAATAATAATAATATATATGTGAGATAACAGTAAGTGGTCTTGCTATGCAAGAACACTTAATAATATATATGTGAGATAACATTAAGTGGTCTTGCTATGCAAGAACATTTAATTAAAAAGTATGCTTTACACAGCGTATAAGGGTGATGTCACAGCACAACGGGAATCTAACAGGGGAAGAGGTGAAAGTAATCCTCCTCCTCCCACGACCACGCTGGCAAGGAAAGGACGCTTTACAGATGTGTTGTTGATTGAGGACATGAAGCGCTTTTTAAGTCCTACGCATCGCCACAGCCCATCGGGGTCCACCCTCGGAGAACGACTCGACCGACAGGTAGCAGACTACCTCGCCTTAACTGCAGATATCGACACTCTGAGGAGCGATGAACCCTTGACTACTGGGTGTGCAGGCTTGACCTGTGGCCTGAGCTATCCCAATTTGCGATAGAACTTCTGGCCTGCCCCGCTTCAAGTGTCCTGTCAGAAAGGACCTTCAGTGCAGCAGGAGGTATTGTCACTGAGAAGAGAAGTCGCCTAGGTCAAAAAAGTCTAGATTAACTCACCTTTATTAAGATGAATGAGGGATGGATCCCGAAGGGACTGACAGTGGGCGATACATTCGACTAAAAAAGGCCTGATAGGGGACGTAACAGGGATTAAACTGATAAGAATAGTACTACTTAACACACCACTCCTATCTGGTGGCACATTAGATTGCATGTGCAGTGCCCCAAATTTGAAGTAGGAGGACCGACCAAGTATCTTTTTCCATCTCCCGGTTCCTAAAATCGATGCCCTATACACGTCCCCTGATAGGGGACGTAACAGGGATTAAACTGATTGGAATAGTACTAATTAGCACACCTTATAATAATGCAGAGAGAGGCAATGCAGAGAGAGGAGTCTAAAGAAGAGGAGTCAGAGGAGGAAGGTGGCTTTGAGGAGGTGGAAGACCAAACACAGCAGGCGTCCCAGGGGGCTTATTGTCACCTTTCGGGGACCCTTGGTGTTGTACGTGGCTGGGTGGAGGAAGAGACCTTCAATGACATCAGTGAGGACAAGGAACGGGACATGGCTAGCTTGGTATCCAACCTTGTGCAAATGGGGAGTTTGCGGTTGTGCAAATGGACTGTTTGCGGTGCGTTAAACTTGGAATTTGGTCTGTCACTGTGAAGTGGGCTAACCCTTACACTACCTGATCTATGCAACATCATACCTGATGTTTTAAAGCACGTTATTCCAAACAATTTAGGAATGTTAGGTGATTTATGCCCTTTATGGATTAAAACCAGACTCTGCATCAACTATGTAATTTTCCATGGGAGTTTTGCCATGGATCCCCCTTCGGCATGCCACAGTCCAGGTGTTAGTCCCCTTGAAACAACTTTTCCATCACTATTGTGGCCAGAAAGAGTCCCTGTGGGTTTTAAAATTCGCATGCCTATTAAAGTCTATGGCGGTTCGCCCGTTCGCGAACATTTGCGGAAATTCGCATTCGCATTCGCGAACGGAAAAATTTATGTTCGCGACATCTCTATTTCTTTCATATCCCTGTCTCATCTTTCATCCAAGCTATACATGTTAGGTCCCTTTAACCTTACCTTGTAAGTTTTATCCTGCAATCCATGAACCAGTTTAGTAGCCCTTCTCTGAACTCTCTCTAAATTATCAATATCCTTCTGGAGATACGGTCTCCAGTACTGCGTACAATACTCCAAGTGAGGTCTCACAAGTGTTCTGTACAATGGCATGAGCACTTAACTCTTTTTACTGCTCATGCCATTGAAGGGAAGACTATGCAAGCTCTTGTCCATTCTCAGTACACTCTTGCACCTTTTTTACTCTTGTTGTAACAGTAGTTACTCAGGTCAATTATCTCAAAATATGGTTTGTTAAGTTGTCTGCAGAGCTCAAAGTGAGCCATTTCTTGCAGCCCTTTATATCACCCATGGAGAGAGGGAGACCCACGGGGTCTTCATACTTTCTTGCCAAATCTGATCAGTACTGGGCTGTGCCTACTTTCCAGCATTGAGCACAGTGTAATTGGCAGGGACAACATTAATATATCCCCAGTATGAAAGGGAGATCTCCACATTATACTGTGATTTCACAGTACAGAGCACTCACGGATAGCTCTGTGCTGAGTACACAATATAAATCCCTTTGGTGATGTCATTGGAGGAATGCCTCTGTGTTGGGTTAGAGTTGATGTAGGATTATGGTTAAAGGAACAGTTTGAGCACCATAACAATTTCATTGAAATTACATCTCTTATTGAATGGCCTCTCGCCATCTCTAAAGCTCAATATGTTCAAAAATAAGTGCCTTCTTATTCCCCTAATCAGATTTCTGTCTTCTCTATCACTGTTCATGACATCACTCTTGCCCCATCACACCACACCTGCTTCCTTGAAGTTACACTTGAATCCAATCTGTCCTTTATTCAAAACATCCAATCTCTTTCTTCACCCTGCTGCAACTACCAATGAGATGTTTCCAAAATTAATCTTTTTTTGGGTTGTAACACTACTAAACAACTCACCTATTTACTTGTTATTTCTTGTCTTCTTTGATGCAACGACCTATTAATTAGGTTTCCACTATCCCACCTTTCCCCACTTCAGCTCATCCTGATGCCATTCCCAGGCTAATCTAACCTACCTGTCATTCTATATCTACTGTACCTTTCTCTGAGTCCCTTCACTTGCTTCCAAAAAACAGCAGAATTAAATTAAAATGTTCACTCTGACCTACAAAGTTATTCCTTACTAACACCAGATCCCACTACCTCTCTTCACTAATCAACACGTACTCCTGCCTGCTCCTTAAGATGTAACAATCATATTATCACTTTCCCATGCTAGACTGTGCAACTCAAATCAACTTTGATGTCAAATCCAGTGCAATTCTTAACTGGAGTCTACCAATAGGTGAATTATTGCTACAATCAGTGAATTCTTTGAAAGGGTATAGTGAAGGAGAAATAGGGACTCTGGAGATGTAAGGGGAAAACGGTTTTAAAAAAAAACCTGAGAGGGCTTAGACAATTGAACACAAAATAAGTGAAAAAACAATTAGACAGAGGACTGAGAGAAACAATGCATCTAAGTGTACTCTAGATAGAAAAGAGGAAAGGGAGATGGAGGGGAAAATGAGAGTGTTCACGCTTGCCTTAATAAGGATATTCCAGCTCCATGAAGATCAAAGTCTATTTGCATCCAAAGATGTCTCAGTTCAACCAAGGATCCCACGCTTTGTGAATTGATTTGGGGGAGTCATGTAATTATGCTGTCAATGTATCCATATCTGCTGCCTCTTTTGTTTTGCAGATTATTGTGGTTAAAGAAAGTATGCCTACCATGGACCATAGTTTGTTACGTTCACTTAATACCAGCCAGCTGCATTATTTCAAATAACTAGTCCAATTCAGGCCCTAAAAGCAAATAATTGATAAGCAACTGTCATGCGTTTTATTGTCTTCCATAGAGATTGATAGGAGGCTATTGCTTACCTCTCACTTTATCTGTTAATAAAATCAACATTTAGGGACGACTGTTCGCTAGCCATTAATAATTGTTTGCCGCATCAACCATCTCTTTTTTGGCAACACAGGTAGACTTCAGAATCACAAATCAAACATGTTCCACTATTGTGTGGCTCGTTTGACTTGATTTGGGTAAATTTTGGCTCGGAGTATGGGAATTAGACCGATCACACAATTGGCCCAATTTCCAATTAATTACTATTTGGACCAAAACAAATCTCCAAGTCTAAAATATATACAAATGTTCACATACAGCAAGTACAAAAAATAAATCCACAAAAATGCAAGGGACTGTATGGAATTTCTGGGAATAAAGCTTTATAAAAATGCCATCTAAATGTAAAAAGAATATATATCTATATATGTATATTAAATGACAGTTTAATACAATTGTATCAAACAGAGAATCATGTTTATTACAGTCTCCAAAGAACCCTTATTGTGTGCTCTGTATGATTAGAGACCTCTCTCCTAAAACATGGCTAAAACATGTAACATACAAGTAGCTGTAGAGTTGTGGATGTGAGCATGCTGCTTATCGTCCCTCTGCAGAGGTGGACAGTTATGGAATGTGGCCATGGTAGAGAAATGTTTGCTTTAGGGGTAAAAAAAACACATTTGGATATTTAAAAACTGTGCAGTAGCAAAGAGTACATTTCTCTTTATCTACTAAAGATCATTCTAGTATATACAACTTAGCATGAATAAAGTTACATAGTTACATGGTTATATAGGCAAAAAAAAAAAAGACTTCCATCCGTGAAGTTCAAAATTCTCACATTTGTTTTTGCTCGATCCAAAACAAGGCAAAAAAAAACAAAACAAAAACTGTTTGAAGAGCTTTTCAATTTTGCAATAAACTAGAACAAAATCCTTATCGATTCCAGAATGGCACCCAGATCTCTCCATGGTTTAAGAAGCTTTCAACCCACAAATTAAAAATTATATTCCTAAATATTATAGTTTTGCAAGAAAACATCCAGTTCCTGTTTAAACCTCTGCACAAACTCTGATAAAACCACCTCTTCAGACACAGAATTCCTCATCTGTAATATTCTTACTGTTAAGAACAATTTCATTTAAATTAGATTAAATCTCTATTTGAGTGACCTTATATCCTAAGTGTAGTCCTATTTATGAACAGACAGTGATTTGTATTGACCCCAAATATATTTGTATTATGATATCATATGCCCTCTGAGGCACCATTTTTTAAAAGCTAAACCTATTTAAATTTGCTAGCCTTTCTTCACGAACAAAATCTTCAATTTCCTTCTTATACATATAATCTAGATAGATGGAGTTAACCTAATTATAAAAAAGGTCTAGCTCATGTGCAGTATAATTCTTTCTTTCATCTGAATACATTCAAACATAACACATTAAGTTAAAACTTAGTTATATGAAGCATATTCAGATATTCACTAATGTCCATTAATATGTTAATTTTAACATTTGCCACAATATACTTTTAGAGGAATGGTGCTCCCAGCATGCTCTAACACTTCTGACATTTTCTTTGTGATAAGTTGCATCATGCAGTCTTCCTTCTATTTCCTATGCAATTAGCATTAAAAATATTAATTACAGAAAGTCTGTTAGAAAATATGCTTTGTGACTTTTTGGAAACAGTTTTGTATAATCATGTCCCAGGAAAACACTCAAGAGTGTTAACAGTAAACAGCCAATAGTCTAATTAGTTTTAAAAAAGTGAAATGTCATGCTCTGCTCAGCACATTTTCATATTTTTTTCTCTCTAAAATGATTTGATATTCAGTGAAGTGTGTTGGGAATGAGCATAAAAATGTCAGATCATTCTCTGCTCACTACATAACATTAGATAAATCAACATTGTAATAACTAAATTAATTCTGCAAAAAGGTTATTTAACTGCAAAACTTATTTAAGTTTGCATATTCCATAATATGCTTTGTGGTGTAGCTTGTTCATCAGTCCCAAATGTTTTCATGAAAAACAAAGTGGTTATTTACTAAGATCAAAAAATGCATTTAAATTGAAAAAATCTGATACAATGTCCAGGTCTGAATCAAAATTGGGGTTCCTGTTTTTGTTCTAAAGGTTGGAAATTACCAAATAACCCCTTACCCTCTTGTACACAGAGAAAAATTGATAGAGCAGTCAAGTGGTTACTGGAGATCCCACTTATTTTAATCAATGTATTTTACTGAACATAATTCTGTTTGCTTGTGTAATAGTTTACTTTGAACCTCTGTTCTTGCGCTTTTCTTTTGTTAGTCCCATGCACTGTAATAAATAGCTGCACACATTAAAGAAAACAAAAGTCTTAATGGAGGACCATCTTGCAGATTTAAGTATAATAAGAAGAGGAAGGCCTCTCGCTGCTGCTTTTGAAGCTGAAACCCCTCTGATAGAATGACCCTTAAAAACCTGTGACATCAATACCCACTGCAGACATAGCGGACAGTATACAAACCCCTGACTGTGTTAACCTTAGCTGGCCGAAAAGGTTTTCTTGAAGTGATAAGTAATTGTGTAAAGTCTTGTCTGATTGGGGCAGAAAGATTCAAGTATGAATTTAACAAATTAACTAAACATAAACTTGGCTCAGCAGAATCCTGCACCAAATCTAGATCTACAGGACCCGAGAAAATGTGGGAAGTCTGCTGTCTCCCTTTAAGGATGACATGAAATCCCCCTGGAGTTCAAGACAACCATGGATTGACAGTATTTAACTGGGTTAATTATGAGCCTCTAGCTGCCAGTGCTAAGGCTATGTCCACTGTCCAAAGAATTAAGGTAGTTTAATAAAAGGTCCACATCCCAAGTGAAAGTGTATCTCAGAGTAAAAGGCTGGCAGACTGATAGCCCTTTGAGTAACCTGAGGTAAAAGGCATCTTGGGTCAGATTAGGGATTAGAAAATTTAATGCAGAACCATACGTCTTAATTGTACTGACCGCTAACCCTGAATGATATTTGAGTGTGAGGAATTACAAAGCTAAGGGAATTATGTCAGATTCATGGGAAAGGGAATCAAAGGAAACTTCCCATACTTTAAATTCCTCGATCATCTGTTTTTATCTTACCCTGGTCCTGCGCCGTAATGAAGAAATAACTATGTCTAAAATCCGGTCAAACAAAAGAGGATGCATTAAAAGCCTACCAGGGCTGCTATCCACATAAGTTGGGGGAGCTTGGTTAAGAGATCCCTGGTCCCTAGGAAGCAATCCGCTGTTCAGCCTAATGGTACCTTTGGTCCCCTGAATAGAGGTTGGATCCGGGGGTACCATGGTCTGGAGGTCCAAATGGGGTACACTAAAACCAGATCGGGCACCCTGTCCCAGCAAAGTTTCTCTAACACCTTCATCAGAATAGATGGAGGGGAAAAGCATAAAGGCCCGGAATGTCTGTCCATTGGAAGGACATTACATCCATCTTCCATGCTCCTTTTGCCCAAATCCTGGTTACAATTTGGGAGTCTGAGCCGAGGTCTGAGATGCAAAACGATCTATCTGTCTCTTGCCCAATCTGCTCTCTATCAGCTGAAATAAGGCACTCTTTAACTGGACTATAGCCAGGGACAAACACTGGCAGGACAGGGAATCTGCAAGTTCGTTTGTTTCTTCTGGTACGTGAACTGACAAAATTCGAACTTTGTAAACCAGAGCCCAGGACCACAGGTCCAAAGACTCTAGGCAAAGACCTTTTGACCTCATGCCACCTCTGCCATCGCTGTCCTGTAGCTCGATTGAACCATTACCGACACACCTAGGGGTTCAATGGAACAAGGCCTTGGAGGGATAATCCGATTGCTCTCAACTCTAGTAAATGTAGAAGCCTTTCTTGAATTGACCAAACTCCTCTTATCGCACCTTGGGCAGAGAAAGCACCCCATCCCTTGGAAGAAGCATCTGTGGTCAAGGTTAACTTGAAAGGTCCTTCAAGAACGGGGCGAGGAAGTGGACTTCCAATATCTTGTTTAGCACTTTTCTAACACTTGTGGGAAGGACCATCCTTGATCCTCACTGGCCACCTCATCTCAGTTGGTTTACTAGAAACAGCTGACTTTGTCTGCACAGCAAGGGGGAAGCATTGTAACCTGGTGTTAAAGCTATCAGTCTTTGCTATTTCTCTTAGAGACCATCTGTGTTTTAAGTTTACTGAGCTAGGTTTTTTCCCCTTTTGTCTAGGGGAACACCCAAGGTCATATCCATAGTGTTCAACATGAAACCCCAAAATAGGATATTCTGAGTAGGGACTAGGATGGATTTTTTTCAGATTTATGATAAACCTCAGATCCTGTAATACGAAGGTAAGCTCTCTGCTGAACGAGAACATCTACCTCTGGATTCAACAACAGGATGTCTTTTAAGTAATAAAGGCATAGACATCCTCTTTGCCTGATGTGGGATATAATTGCTTTCATTATCCTGGAAAATGTGTAAGGTGCGTTGGATAGGCCAAACACCATTACAGCGGAATCTGAGAAAGCTCCTGTGTTTCGATAGGAACTGAATGGAAAGCATCTTTGAGGTCTAATTTTATGCAGAAGACATTTTTATGCATTAGGCCTGTAAGGTCTGTTAAACCTTCAATCCTGAATATTTTCCTTTTTATCAAAGTATTCAAAGCCTTGACATTTAGTACTGACCTCCACGTGCTGTCTGATTTTGGAATAGGGAACAAGGGACTGAATCTACCTGAAATTGACAAATCTGCCAATTCTATTTTTCTCCTAGCACTGGATTTACCTCTATGCCCAGAGATTTACTCTGGAAGGGAAACTGAATGAGAGGGAGTTGTAAGCCCCCTTTGAAAATCTGAAGCACCCATTTGTCCGAGGTTATAGCTGACCAATTTTGAGGGATGTGAGGTAAACCACTTACTTGACTGCATGGATCTTTGGTTTCCTGATGAGCCACATCTGGCATGGGCTCCTCTGCTACTGCCTGGAGGCAGTAGTGTATCTTGGTTTTGTGCTGCCCTAGGCAGGACAAAACTCAGACACCCCCCCTTCGCGCGCCGCCCCCACCCAACCCTTCCCCGCTGCCCCACCTTCTAAATACACACACATTCACTGACAGATACGCATACACTAGCTAACAGAAACACACACACACTAACATACACACACAGTCGGACACACAGTCAGACACACACACACTAACAGACACACACAGTCGAACACACAGTCAGACACACACACTAACAGACACACACAGTCGGACACACAGTCAGACACACACACACTAAGACACACACAGTCGGACATACAGTCAGACACACACACTAACAGACACACACACGCTAACAGACACACACAGTGAGACACACACACTAACAGACACACAGTCACACTCACTCACATTAATACTCACTTCTTTTTTTTTTAATTTAACCCCCCCCAGCCTCCTTACCTTTGGGAATGCTGGGGGGGTTCTACTATTCCCTGGTGGTCCAGTGGCTGCTGGGCGGTACTGGCGGGCGGCTGACGAGGGAGCACTTCCCCTGAGCTCTCTGCTCAGCTCCATCGCGCGCCGCCCGCAGAGTGAGGCTGGGAGGCAGAGCTGGAATATAATGTCATATTCCGGCTCCCAGCCTCACTTTGCGGGCGGCGCGCGAGGGAGCTGAGCAGAGAGCTCAGGGGAAGTGCTCCCTCGCCAGCCGCCCGCCCGCCAGTGCCGCCCGCACATCAGCCCGACCGGCATGTCGGTTTGCTGCAAGGCTAACAAGGCATTTGCCCTGGGCATTTGGGGGTGGCTTTTTTTGCCCCTGGAAAATGCCGCCCAAGGCAAATGCCTTGTTTGCCTCGCGGCTAATATGTCCCTGCCTGGAGGTCTTTACTTTCCCCAATGATGGCGAAAGTGGGCTTGCTGAGTAACTTCCCGGGATGCACCTGCAGCCCTGTAGGAATGACCCTCGGTCCGAAAGGTCTTCTGAATGTCAGGGATACCAATATGATTTCTAAGGACAAGATCATGCTCTTTAACTAGTGGTCATCTGAAAGCTAGTTTGGCGAAATCCCTGACTTCTGACTCTTGTTTGATGGCCCATCTTGAATAATTTTGAAGGGAGCACTTACCCAAAAGGCTCACTCTGGTCATCTGAATGTTGCTCATCTTCCCTCATTCAGTTGAAGCTGCAGAGCGAATCACCTCCTCCAACTCCCAATCAATCTCCGGTGATCCCTGTCTGGAATAGGACTAGCTTAGGGAGGATGAATGAGTAAACGCTCTTGAGGTGGACTGGGAGGGACTGACAGCACTCAAACGAGTCTTGTCCCTTTTGTGTGAAAACTGCTTTGAAACCTCAAACGAGGGAAACACACGTTTCGCTTTTTGAAGTACCGTTCCTTTAAAACATCGACTACTCAAACAAGAATGAGGGAAAGAGGGATCAAAATCAAGTTCATCCTCAGAACTTGAAGAGGAAAAACTGCCCTTCTTTTTTCTTTTACTAACTGGGACTATATCCTCCTCAGAAGATGAAGAGGCGAGGTCCCTGGCAAGGAAGGCTCTCTTATGGAGCCTTCTAATGTTGATGGGGCTGTCTCTAGGAGAGACATACACCATATCTGTGGCAGACACAGAAATGGAGTCCTCCATCAACGTTGCCATTTTAAAATCTGAGGTGATAAGGGCTGCCGCAAGCTACACGGCTGTCCTGATCACCTGATTGGTTAAAATGCTGTTGTTGTGCATTGTTGTGCATTGTTGTGGCAAAATCATACTCCGGGACAAAGAGTACTCTAGAAATCCATTATTGACTCAATTAATAGATCTTGTCCCCGGCATTTCCTGCATTCCTAGTACAGAAAGTGACGCCCAATGTTAAATCACACAAACTAATACAAAAATTAGGCAGCACTCCAAGGGCTTAGTCAAAAAGATATGAAATAATACTTAACTTTTATTATTACATCTTAAAAGTGTCAATGTTTCAATTCCTTAGGTAACTTATGTTTGTATTATGTTTTATATTAAGTTCTTTGTCTCAGATATCTATCTAACAACAAGTTTCGGTAACAACTTTTGTAAAAGTTTAAAATTATAAAACAAAATATGAAAATGTTTTTCAACATATTGAATCATTTTAATCATTATAAGCACCCAGACTACTTCAACAGATTGAAGTGGTCTGGGTGCAGTGTCCCTGTCCTCTTAACCCTGCAATAATTACCTTGTATTGTTAAGACTGCGTCTAGTGGTTATCAATCAGTCACTAGAGGCACTTACAGGTGGTTAGGCAACATTTGGTCCCCTAACTGAGGCTGGACATTCTCAAACTCTGCATGAGGACATTCAGTGTTGGTCAATTCCCCATTGGAAAGCATTGCAGCTATGCTTTGCTATGTGTAGGGCTTAATGCGCTTTGTATGCACATTAGAGCCCCCAAGGTGGTTGATGTAGGAGGGGGCTGAGTGCCGTCCCAGTGCCGAGGGACAGCGGTGCTGGAATCAGGTAAGTACAGTAAGAATATTTTAACCCTTACTATGCCGGTAAGGTATGTGCTAGGAAATTGTTTTGTTATTGCTATACCTTATTAAACAATAATGGTAAATTTATTGATGAAAAATAAAAATGTAATTGCAGGCAATACCAAAACATCCCCTTCACTACCAATTCTCAGAATGATATCGTAGTGAGGGTTTATGCTTATGGATTAAAACAAAATAAGAACTATGAATTTGTAATCAATTTAATGTCATCTCAATCACTCAGAGAAGCATATTTTAAAGCCCAATCTATGAGTTTGTGGTATCATACTGTCTCAAGTAGACATTATTAAGTACATACATATATAAATATTTAAATCATGAGTAATTTCCTGGAAAACAGCCAAACCAGTCATATAATTAGACGATGTCTTAAACAAGCCCTTAGACAAGCAAGGGGGAAGTCATTAGATATGAAAAATCTAAACCATTTAAAAAGCTTATCCAATAATAATAAAATAAGGCACTAACCTGATAACATTTAAAGAAAAAAAGAAGAAAAGTTATCAGCGAATAACCCTGATAGTCGTCAACAGACTTGGGTACCGGGGGCAGGGCCGGGCGGCCATGCTAGCAGGCTGCAAGTCACTATGGCTCCTGAGGAATTCAACTAATATTGGGCAAATACCCACCTCACTCAGCTAGAAACGCCATGGAAGTCCATGGTACATGGTCCTGGAGTGTCCCGGTGCAGCTAGAGCAGCTGATATCGGGTGATTCTGGGTCCTGGATAGATACTCTGAGGCTTGAGGACTGAGGCCTACCTGGGAGGGGAGTTGGGCAGACGGCTGCTGCCTCGCTTTCAACACCGGCTAATGAAAACCACAACTCGGAAAGAGCCCTCCCGGCCCAGTTCACCCCCCCCCCCCTTTGGTCTGGCAGGGGTTTTCCCGGTCCCCACCGGGCAAGCAAACATCTTTGTGGCGCTCCTGGGTGACTCAACGCAATAGCTAACGGCTACCACGCGGCCCAAACAAAATGGCCGACAGCGATGCAACTCACTCACAGGCAGAGAGAGATGAACCTCTGCGCTGATGAGCATACACACCACACAGCTGTAGCCATTATCAGCCCTGAAATACAAAGGTAGTCAAGAAGGAAAGACAGCAGCCTGTAATTCTACCGCCTACCTACACAGCAACGGCAAACCTCAAAAACAAGCTCAGTGCCTGCCCCAACTGAGAACGCCTTACCAGAGCTTCCTACAACCAAGACCACAGACCAACACTGGGGGACTGCCCGGAAAGGTTATTCCCTTACAACAACTTTATCACACCGCTACCCGCACCTGGACATTGTGGCCTGTAAAGCACCGCACCCATACTCACCTCACGACCGGGTAATGTGATCACATCGATCCGCAGACACTGTGCCTTGTGGCAGGTCTTCGTGACCCAGTGGACTCTGGTGTGACCTGCAGGGATTACCCCCATGCCTGAGAATAGGATGCCTATTAACATCATTCCCGATGCCAGACCCGACAGCTACTCCAGATATCTAAGGCGCAAACCGCGGAACTCACCACCGACAGCCTCATCAGAAGACACCCTGGTAGAGAACATCGCATATGTTCGCCATCCGTGGTGAACGCAAACAAGCAATGTTCGCCAGGAACTATTCGCCAGCCAACGGTTCGGGACATCTCTACACCCTGGCTGTATTTAACGCTAAATGGACATCTCTGCTATTTATGACACAGTTAAGATTACAGTACATAGCACTTTTAATATCCTGATTATTGCAGATGATAACCCAGTATGCCGCGATCTGCCTGGTGGTACCTTACTTAAATGATTATCCTAGCTAAGCTATTTGTTTCATAAAAGCATCCATATATACGTCTGTTTTCTATATAATTTCACTAACTACATACTCGGTCTCAGATCCCAAGCAAACTCCTAGTATAATGCTTCAAAATGGGTGGTGACTCTACTTAATATTAGCAACATGATTCAATGTGTTTAACAATATAATGTTTAGTATGTGTTGGAGGTTACCGTGACAGATATTAATGCGATGAAACTCTACAAAATAAGCATGACATAACAATGTTCCCAAAGCATGTTAACCTTTAGGGTTATTGGACTAGCCAACTATAATGCTACTGCTGCTGAGACATATAGGCTTTTCTGGTAACCATACCTATCTTCAAAAATATAAAATGTGCATTGTCCCGCATGTCACACAATTGTTATACTATACCTGATGTTATGTATGCACCTGCTGTTGTGGCAGTGCAAACTTGGGTACCTAACCTTTGCACGAATAAAATAAGAATAAAAAAAAAGACTTGGGTACTGACAAATTTTTAATTAATTTTCAGAATAAATTCATAAATTATTTTAATTTCAGAATTCATTTGGATGAATAAAATTCAAATTATGGGCTTCATATAGCAGCCATTTAGTAGATAACTCTCATAAATTGTCACCCTTATAGGATTGCCATATTTAAGGATGCAAAATTGAACCTCTCTTGTACTTATATGGAGTCATATTGACCCCCAAAGTGTGAGGGGACACAGGGGATTTAGGAAGCAGTTTCTATTTTTAAATATTATAAGGAAGGAGCTGCAAGTCGATAACTCCCTCCTAGTAATAAACTTAAACCAATAAATAATGAATAGCAGGGGCCAAATTTCGCCCAACAAGACATTGCGGTCTTTGTTTAATTAGTTGTCATCTATATTCATTCATTTGTCATATATATGCCATATGCAAAGCCCAATGTAGCATTCTACTTAGCTACCGTAATTTACAAATGTTTATATTATTAAAACTATTCACATGAGTAAAAAAAAAAAAATGGAAAGTAAAGAGCTTGTGTCTGTTCTGCCCAATATAAAATATGATAATTAAAGTGTTCAACAGATTATCACCCATTTTTAAAAAACATAAACAAAATGCCAGGCTTTTTGCCAATAATTACTGTTATCTTAGTTTCCATTTCACTGAATGCCTAAATGATGGTGTTAGTTGTAGTGTGAAAACTTGTAAAAATAATTCAAAATTAAAATATTGGAGATGCAGAAGTATTTCAAACCTAAAATGTATTATTAGGAAGGCATAGTAAAAACAGCATGAACTTTAATTGCAATTTTTAATTAAAATGGCTTTTAAGTTACAGAGATATGCTGTTGTACTAAAACATTAATAAATAATATTCTTCTTGATGAGATTATAATTATTAGTAATAAACTGTAAATTGCAGCTTGTGTTTGAAACAAGCAAAGAGGAAGAAGTTAAAGGGGAAGTGACATTTTCCAGAATTTTCATTATAAGTTATTGTATTTAAAACATTGCTAAATGTATGAGCAAATTGAAGATTCGTTCTGAAACACAATTGTGGTGGAATCTCGGTAAAAATAAATTTAGTAGGCCGAGATTACCACGTGGCATGTGTACGTGCATATGCTGACGTATCGGTCGGTTGGTTGCACGTGGCAAAGATACGATCAGTAGTGTACGGAGCATGTGCAAGAATACCGGATGTAGTAGTCCCCTGCTCCATTGTGCTGGACAAGCCAAGCGGTCAAGCAGGAAGTTAATTCTTATTTGTTTTGATTGGTTAAGAGAATGTGCGGGTGGAGCTTAATATGGGAGGAGTTATGTGCCTATATAAGGAGCCTGCACTATTGTCCGGGGCTCAGAACTTGTTGTATTTTGGTGACATTAGTCCCTCTGAGTCCCGATCGGTGAACCGAATAAAGAATCTCTTCCTTCCTGAAGAAACCTGTGTCCATCTCTCTGTGCTTGGCTTCCGTCAGTTTCTCCGGTATCATTTGGTGCGTTGGCCGGGAAGCTCATCGTTCAACGGTAGCTGAGAAGCAGAGACGTGAGACGGTCTATCTTTGCCCACGTTCTCTACGGCTGCACCCCTGAACTTCTGTGTGGACCTCCCTTCGTCTCGGCGCCACTGGTCTGTTGTCCAGGAGATCATCGGCCTCTACGTAGTAAGTGCTGGGGTGTCCCCGTCGATGAGTGTGAACTCAGGTTCAGGAACGAGGAGGTAAGACGACCGCTGTTTTAGACGGCGGACCCACTAGGGGTATACCGATTGTGCGGTAGGCCCATAAGGGGTTATTTGTGTACGGAATCTGCCCCCTCTGTCGGAGGGAAGGAGCGAAGGCGCACCGCTCAATTGAACGCTCTTTAGTAAGACCGTTTAATTTGGTTTGGAGTCAGGCGGGGTTCTGTGTAAATAGCCCTAGCCGGACACCGGTGTCTTGTTTAGACTAGCGTTCTAGGGTGTACAATTTGTTCGCTAGGTCGGAGGGACCGGGAGACTAAGCGGCATCTGTGTAAATTCGGTCCGCTAGCTCTCAACCTATCTTGGCTAAGTGGGAAGGCGTGTAAATTTGGAACCCACTAGACTTTTGATAGAGTAGATAGACTAAAAGGGTTCTGTTGTAAATTCCGCCCTCTAGTTCGCTAAATGTGGTGCTTGGGCAGTGTGGCTAACCAAAACGGATGTAGATAGTTTTAGGTAGTCCATCAAGGTACTGGCCAATAGATTAGTTGGGATTGTATATGTGTTAAAGATTGTTTAGTAGCGTGTATGTCTTGCTAGATAGCGTGAGCTCTGCCGTCTAGCGAGAGTGTTAATAGTGTGTAGCTGTATTATAGTGCACGGTACCATAACCCTGTATATTTACTGACACTGTATTTGAATACTAATAATTGTCGTTTATTGCATGTCTAACACCATAACCACTATTAATTGTACTGTGACCTTAAATTGTACTTGACCTATGCTAACCGTACTGTAACTACTGCTTGTAAAGACAATGTTACTGGGGTATGTTATAGACGGGTAATTCATCTATAGGAATTATAGCATGGGTGACGGTATAGTTTCGCCAAAGGGCATAGTATCTATTATTTAGTGACTGGTGTAACAGCTGTGAGTGTACGGGAATTCCCTGAGTGTTTTTATTGTGTACGTTTCACTTAGTAACTGTACCACGTGGTGCTGTTGCCGAGGGAACGGGTGTGACCGTTGAATAGAGTGCGTATGTAGTATTTGTTGGAAACGACGCTCCATTGATAAGTATGGGCGCGTCGGAGTCGACGATTTTAGATCCCTTAGGTTGTATGATAAAGAATTTTAAAAAGGGATTTACAGTATGTGATTTTGGGGTTAAAATGTCTCCTGCACGTTTGATCACTTTGTGTACTAGGGAATGGCCTACTTTGGTTGCCGCATGGCCGCCACGTGGCAGTTTGGATCCTAATCTGGTACAGCGTGTACACGTGGCTGTATCAGGTAGGCCTGAACTTTACGGACAGTTTCCATACATTGATTGTTGGAGGCAGGCCGTAAACGACTCGCCAAGATGGATCCGAATATGCCACGAGGAGCAATGTCGCCTCATGGTGGCCAGGACTCGGTTGTCCACTAGGGCCATGGTTACGCCCATTTTGGACACGCCCCCTGAGTCCGAGTTCCCTATGCCGCCCCCTTATTTCTCCTCAAGGGGAAGTGATACAGGAAGTTCTACATACCTTCCCCCGTTGTCCCCATCAGCTTCCACCTCTAGCTCAGAGTCCACACCCCCCGTTACTAAACCTCCCCTTCCGGTACCAACCCCCGTTAAACCCATATATCCTGATTTGGCGCCAATTCAAGCTTCCGGTCAGGCTTCCTCTAGCCCGGCTCGGAATATTCTATTCACCGACCTTCCCCACGATAAAGCTTCTACATCCTCATGCCTTACTACCCCTCGACCGGAACCCCTAACCGACGCCCCTCAACGAAGCCCTGTACTAACCCGACAACTGACCGGTACCCAAAAACCTAAAAATTATCAGATGCCACTTTGTTTGACTCCCGGGTCAGCATACCTTAATGATTTAGGTCAAATGGTATATGCGGACTCAATTTTCGTATATGTCCCATTCACAACTACCGATCTCTTGAATTGGAAAACCCATAATTCCTCGTATACTGACAAACCACAAGCCATGACCGACCTGTTCACCTCGATAGTCCAGACGCACAATCCTACTTGGGCTGATTGCCAGCAATTACTAATGACATTGTTTAACAACGAGGAGAGGACTAGGATAAACCAAGCTGCCATTAAAGCGCTGGAAGAAGAAGCTCGTACTTTAAACCAAGCTAATCCAGCAGCATGGGCCGCAACTCATTATCCTAATGCTGATCCCGAATGGGATGTTAATGGCGCAGACATGGTTAATTTAAGAGCCTATAGAGACGCTATAATTGCTGGCATGAAAGCCGGAGGGAAGAAAGTGATACAGAAAAGTGATGAAGCGCCTAGTGTCTTTTATGACCGATTATTGGAGGCATACCGCTTGTATACCCCCTTTAATCCGGAAGCCCCTGAGAATTCCCGAATGATAAACTCTGCCTTTGTCAGCCAAGCCTACGGAGATATTAAGCGCAAGCTACAAAAGTTAGAAGAGTTCGTAGGAATGTCCATCACCCAACTAATGGAGGTAGCTAATAAGGTTTATATGAATAGGGAGTCAGAGAGGAAGAAAGAGGAAGAGCGTGTTACGGACCGTTTCAGCATAAAAGGGGAAAAATCCGTTTAGGCGATAATCCCCTTTTCCCAAAAAGGCACAGCTACTGTAAAAGCACCAAAACTCACGAACTGGATATAGGTGAATAAGGTAGCACTCCAGCTGGAACCTCACAAATAGCTGCTAGCAGATGAATAGGAAAAGCAGACATCAGCTTACACTCCTAGCAGTCAAATCTCCAACAGCATACAGTGAATCCCCCCAAGAACGAGACAAGGCTCCGTGTTGAGGGTCAAGCAGTGGTCTGTTTATTCAGGGCTACCTGCCCCTGTATTTATGCAGGTCTCCCACCTGGTGGACACTCCCCTAGGGGACCAGATGGAAGACTGAAACAGCAGACAGACATGTATCACTTTCGTACACACAGCCACAATACTTTCCCACCATGCATCTTGGTTTCCTCCTCCCTGCCCTGGAGATAATTAATGAAGTAATTCAATTATCTCCTAAGACAAAGGCCAGACTCCATTATGCACATGGTGACACAGAAACAGACTATCACTTTAAAATACATACAGACACATTTTATACATAAAACACAGACATGTAACATATCCCCAGATAGCTCAGGTCTGGGTGCACATTATTAGGTGAATGGCACCCAGATCACACAAATACATTTTAATTGCCATGGAGCTAAAGTCTTTAATTATACGAACAGGCTCCATGGCAGGCTATCTGGGTTACTACAGTTCACATAAAACAAACTACCGAATTTCCCTGCATTCACCAAATTCATACGAATGAGAACCAGGGGCTGGAGGTTCAGCGGTACCTGCACGTAAAAGTGTCCGATTTTGGTGCATGAAAGCCGGGCAGAAAAGTGTTGGCTGCCCGGGGAGCTCCAGAACAGCGCCACCTAGCGGCCGCTAAGTGTAACAGCGGCCACACAGTTAACAGGCAATTAACCACAGCTTCAGGGAGGTAAATTGGCAGCACACTCCAGCTTCTGGGTGGCCAATTAACAACGCCGGCCGGCTTCCCACGGCTCTGGGGAGGTTGGTGAACGGCTGTTTGTTCGGTAGATGAAATCTACCGAACTGCTGTGCAGAAAGGGAGAAATAAATCCTTCTGCACAGTAAAATTAACCCTTTAGCTGCCGGTCCATAGTCCAGAGGCAGCAGGCGGGCAACCAGGCTCCTCCAATACAATGTGGCGAGATTGGTTTCATCACAGAGCGCAAGATGCGTAAAAAGGCGGATATGCTAGCGGTAGCGATCGCAGGCGTAGATAGACGGGGCCCGGATAGTAAGTGGAATAGGGAACCCCTGAGTAGGAATCAGTGCGCTTACTGTAGAGAAGAAGGGCATTGGAGAAGCGAGTGTCCAAAAAGAGAGCAGTACGAGAGAGACCCACCCAGGGCAGGATATGGAAACTTTAGAGGTAGAGCGAGAGGTAGAGGAGGTCCTAGAGGGAGTAACGGTAATGACAGAGGAAATGTTAGGGAAGACAGATATTATCCCGCAGCGCAGAGATCCCGCGATAGAGAAGATAGGGACTTTGTAGGATTGGCTGACACGGTCATGGATGACTATTGATACCGACCGGGCTCCATCCCCCTTGGCCGAGCGGAGCCTATGGTCGAAGTATCAATAGGGGGAAAAAGGAGTGCATTCATGATTGATACTGGTGCTGAACATTCAGTGACTGATCTGTTTGCTCCTCCATCTGGAATAACTATCACTGTAATAGGAGCAACTGGAAGAAGTGCTGCAAAACCGGTTCTTAAAAGTCGACAATGTGCATTGGGAGGCCACGTAGTGAAACATCAATTCCTTTATATGCCTGAATGTCCAGTCCAATTGTTGGGACGTGATTTGCTATCAAAATTACAAGCGCAGATAACGTTCCTACCAAATGGAACAGCATCCCTAAAGTTTAATGGACCTTCAGGTACTATGACATTATCTGTACCAAAGGAAGAAGAGTGGCGACTTTATACAGCGTTGACTAGCCAAAACCCTAAGAGTGATGAATCCTTATTCAACATACCAGGAGTTTGGGCAGAGAACAACCCACCAGGACTGGCCCGCAATATTCCACCCATTCGAATTGAACTAAAACTTGGGGTTTATCCAGTGAGCCTATGGCAATATCATATCCCGCAGAAGGCTAAGAAGAATATTCAATCTTATCTGGATAAGTTCATACGGTATGGTATCCTAAAATTCTGTACTTCCCCCTGGAACACCCCATTGCTGCCTGTTCAAAAGCCCGGTACAGATGAGTATCGCCCTGTGCAGGACTTGAGAGCAGTCAATGATGCGGTTGTAAGTATACACCCACTTGTGCCCAATCCGTATAACCTGCTTGCTTTAATTCCGGGCGGGGCTACCTATTTTACAGTCTTAGACCTCAAAGATGCCTTCTTTTGCCTCCGAATTGCTGCAGAAATACAATGTATCTTCGCTTTCCAATGGGAAAATGCTGTAACGGGCACGAAACGCCAGATGACTTGGACAAGACTGCCCCAAGGGTTTAAAAATTCACCTACCCTATTTGGTTCAGCTTTAAGTCAAGACTTACTGGATTTCAAGTCCACCCCAGGAGAGTGTGTATTATTACAATATGTAGATGACTTGTTGATAGCCGCAGTCACAAGAGAAATATGTCAGCAAGCAACACACGGTCTACTACACATTCTCTGGAAGGCAGGATACACGGTGTCTAGGAAGAAGGCTCAGTTGTGTCTGCCAACTGTCAAATATCTGGGATTCCATATCTCTGAAGGTCAAAGAATAATGGGGCCAGAGAGAAAAGAAGCTGTGTGCCAAATACCAATACCCAAGAATAGAAGACAAGTGCGAGAATTCTTGGGGGCAGCAGGCTTCTGTAGGATATGGATTCCCAGTTATGCGATATTGGCGAAACCACTGTATGCAGCTATCAAGGGTACAGAACACGACCCCTTCCTATGGACCCCAGAACAACAAAAGGCATTTGAAGATGTGAAGAAGGCTTTGATGAGTGCCCCAGCATTAGGTCTACCTGATCACACACGGCCATTCTACCTGTATGTACACGAGCAAAGAAGAATGGCTGTGGGAGTATTGACACAGTACTTGGGAACATGGCAAAGACCTGTGGCCTATATGTCTAAGCAACTGGATGCAGTGGCCAGTGGTCTTCCACCTTGTCTAAGAGCCGTAGCTGCAGCCGCCCTGCTGGTAGCTGAAGCCGATAAACTCACTCTGGGTCAAGAACTTTATGTACGAGTCCCACACGCAGTACAGACGTTGTTGGATTACAAAGGAAATCATTGGTTCAGTAACAGCCGTATGACCAAGTATCAAGCAATGTTTTGTGAAAACCCAAGAGTGCATTTAGAGACTGTCAATACCTTAAATCCAGCTACCCTTTTGCCGCAACCTACTGAAAGTCAACACGATTGTTTGGAGGTGATGGATGAAGTATTTTCAAGTAGACCAGATCTTCGTGACTTTCCCATCCAGAACCCTGATGTCCAATATTATACAGACGGCAGTAGTTATGTGAAAGAAGGGATTCGCTATGCAGGATATGCAGTAACAACGATAGACAAGGTGATAGAAGCTCGGCCACTGTCAAAAGGAACATCAGCACAAAAGGCAGAATTGATAGCACTAACACGAGCATTACAATTGGCTGAAGGTTTAAGAGTGAACATCTACACGGACTCCAAGTATGCGTTTTTAACCACTCATGCCCACGGAGCTTTGTATAAAGAAAGAGGACTATTGAATTCAGAGGGCAAAGAAATCAAGTACGCAGCTGAAATACTACAACTATTGGAAGCAGTATGGGAACCAAAAGAAGTTGGTATTATACATTGTCGAGCGCATCTGAGAGGCGATGGTGATGTAACTAAAGGAAACCGGATGGCAGATATTGCAGCTAAGCGTGCCGCTGAATCAGGAAGACAGGAATATGTGGAACATATAGCTGCTCTTATACCAACTCCACTGTCTCAATGGACTCCAGTTTATACAGCTCAAGAAGAGGAGTGGTTAAAGACGGAACCTGGAAAGTACCTGGAGAACAAATGGTATCAGTTAGAAGATGGGAGAATAGTTATTCCAGCATCACTAGCGGTAGAAATTGTCCAAAACTATCACAACGGGACACATTCTGGAAGAGATAGTACAGAAGAATCTCTCAGAAAACATTTCTACATACCAAGATTGTCCAACTTAACTCAAGCCATTGTACGAAGGTGTGTAACATGTGCTAAAAATAATGCCAGGCAAGGACCAGTAAAGCCACCAGGAGTTCAGTATATGGGGGGACTCCCTATGTCCGATCTACAAATTGACTATACAGTTATGCCTAAATCTGGTGGACACCGCTACCTACTAGTAGTTGTGTGCACCTATTCAGGCTGGGTAGAAGCATGTCCTACTCGTACAGAGAAAGCAGGAGAAGTTGTGAGATTCCTGCTACGAGAAATAATACCCCGATATGGACTACCCTGCTCTATAGGATCGGACAATGGTCCAGCCTTTGTTCATCAGTGCCTACAACAACTGACTGATATGCTTGGTATTAAGTGGAGACTTCATACAGCATATAGACCTCAGAGTTCTGGTAAAGTAGAAAGAATGAATAGAACTATTTAAGAATCAGCTGGCAAAGATGTGTCAGGAAACCCAACTTAAGTGGAACGTTCTTTTGCCTATAGCTCTGTTGCGTATTCGAAGTACACCTACCAGAAGGATGGGTCTCTCTCCTTTTGAAATCATGTATGGGCGTCCACCTACCGTACTTGGTAACTTAAGGGGGGATTTGAGTCAGTTGGGAGAAGGAATTACCCGGCAGCAGGTTGTAGAGTTGGGTAAGACTATGGAGGAGGTACAGAAATGGGTACAAGATAGATTACCTGTGAATATTTATCCCCCTGTTCATAGTTACCATCCAGGAGACCAGGTGTGGATTAAAGAGTGGAATAATATACCGTTAGGGCCTAAGTGGAGGGGTCCTTATGTTGTTCTTTTGTCTACCCCTACAGCGATAAAAGTGGCCGAAGTGACTCCGTGGATTCATCACTCCAGGGTTAAACCAGCAGCAGTAGATTCTTGGCAAGCTACAACAGATCCAGAGAATCCCTGCAAGATCCGGTTAAAGCGCACGACTCAGTCGGAGTGACGAGGAAACCTTGTGGATTTCAAATTTTATTGTTTCAGAGATTGGTAAGTGAGTGTTTAGACGGCCATATTAAAGCCTGTCCGCTCACCAATGTGTTGTTAAAAGCCAGAAAAGTCTCGTAGGGACCCCTGTGAAGACGAGCAGAACTCCATTCCCTGCAGCCCTTACATCCTGGAAGCTGAGGTGCCATTGCATTGAGGATGCAGCCAACGAAAGATGTGCTTATGATAATATTTATTTATATGTCTTTTTATATTCAGGAAGGTAGAGGTACCGACACTCCTAGCTGTGAGGTTTGCATTAAGACTACAAGAACAGGTAATCATATTTCCCAGACCCTAATTTGGCATTCGCAATATGAGTGTAAAGGTGATGTGTCTAGGTGTAGATACTTAAATATAGAGTATAGTGTATGCCATTTAGGAGTAGGAGAACCTAAGTGCTTCAATCCAGAGTATCAACCCCGTACAATTTGGTTGACCCTCAGGAATGGAGATCCTCAGGGGACCCTAATAAATAAAACAGTGTTAGAATCCGTACATTCTTCGGGTGTTCTGCTATTTGATGCATGTAAAGCGATATCAAGTGGTAGAAAGCCGTGGAATGTATGTGGGGATCTTAGATGGGAGAGAACGTATGGGTCAAATGATAAATATATTTGTCCCAGTAGTAAAAATAAGTATGTGAGTCTGAAATGCCCAAATAGAGAATATAATTTCTGCCCATATTGGTCTTGTGTGGGGTGGGCAACTTGGGGACAGACAGCAGACAGGGATATGATTGTTACTAAGTTGCCCACCAATCCCTACTGCAAGTCTATGGAATGCAATCCAGTCCATATTCTTATAAATAATCCTGACCAATTCTTAGATAAATATGGTAACTTATTTGGGTTTCAAATATATGGGACGGGTTTAGACCCTGGGACAATATTGTTTATAGGGATAGAGACCGATACTGTAACCTCCCAAACTCATCAGGTATTCCATTCCTTTTATGAAGAGATGAGTATAGACAATAAGATCCCCCATAACGCTAAAAACCTGTTCATAGATTTAGCTGAGAGTATTGCTGGTAGTCTTAATCAGGGGCGTATTAGCCGCGAGGCAAACAAGGCATTTGCCTTGGGCGGCATTTTCCAGGGGGCGGCAAAAAACGCCGCCCCCAAATGCCCAAGGCAAATGTCTTGTTAGCCTTGCGGCTAACAGACCTGCTGGGCTGGTTGCTGGGCGGCCGGCGAGGGAGCTCTTCCCCTGAGCTCTCTGCTCAGCTCCCTCGCGCGCCGCCTGCAGAGTGAGACTGGGAGCCGGAATATGACGTCATATTCCGGCTCCGCCTCCCAGCCTCACTCTGCGGGCGGCACGCGAGGGAGCTGAGCAGAGAGCTCAGGGGAAGAGCTCCCTCGCCGGCCGCCCGCCCGCCAGTGCCGCCCTGCAGCCACTGGACCACCAGGGAATGGGAGAACCCCCCCACCCCCAGCATTCCCAAAGGTAGGGGGGGGGAGTAAATAAAAAAAAAAATGTGTTAATGTGAGTGTGTGTGTGTGTCTCTGACTGTGTGTGTCTGATAGTGTGTGTGTGTGTGTCTGTTAGTGTGTGTGTGTGTGTGTCTGTTAGTGTGTGTGTGTGTGTGTGTGTGTGTGTGTGTGTGTCTGTTAGTGTGTGTGTCTGTTAGTGTGTGTGTTAGTGTGTGTGTGTGTGTGTTAGTGTGTGTGTGTCTGACTGTGTGTGTCTGACTGTGTGTCTGACTGTGTGTCCGACAGTGTGTGTCTGTTAGTGTGTGTGTCTGTTAGTGTGTGTGTGTCCGACTGTGTGTGTTTGTTAGTATGTGTGTGTGTCCGACTGTGTGTGTTTGTTAGTATGTGTGTGTGTCCGACTGTGTGTGTCCGACTGTGTGTGTCTGTTAGCTAGTGTATGCGTATCTGTCAGTGAATGTGTGTGTATTTAGAATGCGGGGAAGGGTTGGGTGTGGGTGGCGCGGGTGCGCGCGCGGGGGGGGGGGGTGTCTGAGTTTTGTCCTGCCTAGGGCAGCACAAAACCAAGATACACCACTGGTCTTAATGTAACCAACTGCTATGTGTGTGGAGGTACTAACATGGGAGACCAATGGCCTTGGGAAGCAAAGGAGGTAATGTCCGGTTCTGAGGCAGTTGAACAATTAATATCTTCACAAGCGGATTATCAGATGAGTGTTAGAGGTAAATCTGAGTGGAGATTGAAAACCTCCATCATAGGTTATGTTTGCATAGCAAGGAAAGGAATGATGTTTAATACTTCTGTAGGAGAATTAACTTGTCTAGGGCAAAAAGCTTATGATGACGATACAAAGAATACAACTTAGTGGTCGGCTTCAAATGTCTCAGAACCATCTAACCCGTTTGCAAGATATGCCAATTTAAAGGATGTATGGTTTGACTTATCCATCACATCTAGTTGGAAAGCCCCAGCAAATTTGTACTGGATCTGTGGTAAGAAGGCCTATTCGGAGTTGCCACAGGACTGGGAAGGGGCATGTGTGTTAGGTATGCTCAAACCATCCTTCTTCTTGTTACCTATTGAAACAGGTGAGACTTTAGGAGTTAAAGTGTATGATGTGAATCATGGGAAGAAAAGAGGACCCATAGAGATAGGCGCCTGGGAAGATGATGAATGGCCTCCCCAGCGTATTATAGACTATTATGGGCCAGCCACTTGGGCAGAGGATGGTACTTTCGGATATAGAACCCCAATTTATATGCTCAACCGCATTATAAGGTTACAGGCGGTGGTTGAGATAATTACTAATGAGACCTCACAAGCGCTCAATCTTCTAGCGAAGCATAATACCAGGATGAGGACAGCAGTGTACCAAAATAGATTAGCCTTGGATTACTTATTGGCAGTAGAGGGAGGTGTATGTGGGAAGTTTAACCTGAGCAATTGCTGTCTCCAAATAGATGACGAAGGGCAAGCAATAGCTGAGCTTACTAGCCATATGGTTAAACTAGCGCATGTGCCTACTCAGGTATGGAAAGGGTATAATCCAAGTAGTTGGTTTGGTAACTGGTATGAGCAGTTTGGAGGGCTTAAGGCATTGGTAGGCGGAGTCATACTGATTTTAATGTTGTGTCTACTCCTGCCATGTCTTATCCCTTTAGTAGTTAGGTCTGTGCAAAGCCTGATAGAAAATATAGCAGAGAGGAAGGCTGCAGCACAGATAATGGCCATATATAAATATGAGGCTCTAGATCAGGGAGAACCAATGCAGGAAGAGGAGTGTTGAGGGATTCACATCATAGAAAAGTCTGGTCTGATTCATGGTAACCTGAGGTGTATGCAAACCAAGGTTAAGTGATGCCTCAAGTAATTGTGAAATATCAGAGGCATCAAAGGGGGGAATGTGGTGGAATCTCGGTAAAAATAAATGTAGTAGGCCGAGATTACCACGTGGCATGTGTACGTGCATATGCTGACGTATCGGTCGGTTGGTTGCACGTGGCAAAGATACGATCAGTAGTGTACGGAGCATGTGCAAGAATACCGGATGTAGTATTCCCCTCCTCCATTGTGCTGGACAAGCCATGCGGTCAAGCAGGAAGTTAATTCTTATTTGTTTTGATTGGTTAAGAGAATGTGCGGGTGGAGCTTAATATGGGAGGAGTTATGTGCCTATATAAGGAGCCTGCACTATTGTCCGGGGCTCAGAACTTGTTGTATTTTGGTGACATTAGTCCCTCTGAGTCCTGATCGGTGAACCAAATAAAGAATCTCTTCCTTCCTGAAGAAACCTGTGTCCATCTCTCTGTGCTTGGCTTCCGTCAGTTTCTCCGGTATCACAATGCGTGTCTGTGCTTATTTGCATATTATAAAAAGACCAAAAGCAATAGACTGTACAGATTCCACATATCTGCCATTTTGGGAATGATCATCAGAACTGACATCAGACTATCAAAAGGGTGAAAATGAGAAGTCAATGATGCCTTGAAAATACAGTTCATGCAGTGCCTCACTTCTAAGGGTTTCTGCAGAAATGTGAGATTAATTCTAAAACACGACACCTGTCGGGAGAATTGTGTTAACATGATCTCTAAGAACTGCTGTGCAGAAGGCCACTTTTTTTCCAAAGTCTGTGTTGGGATATGTAGGTGATGCGTACTGGAAAATGTTAAAGAAACACTCCATACACCTAAAGCACTATTGAAGTGCTTAATGTGTGAATAGTGTGTCTCCTTTTTATTCCTCAAGATGTGTAGATTACAATAGAAATTGCCATTTTTATAAATTAACCTTGTTACACCACCATGGCTGTCAAACAGAGAATCAGTCCTGTTACTTCATGAACTGTTTTTTTGTGGAGCTAAACTCAGGAGGCAGTTAATTGTCCAGAGTACCTGCCTTGTAAACACTACTCACTGAGCTGCATTAGGAGGTCTGTGATTGGACAACCACAGAAAATCTGGGCTGGGGAAGAAAGTGAAGGACTTGCAAAGCCAGCAGACAAGCTTTTCAAGCTGTTTTTATATATACTCCCAATGAATAAAACCTAATTAAATACATGTATGTTTTCATTATGGGTATATCTAGTAAATAATGATTTGTGCCACTCTTTTTTGGGGAGGTAAAAGAAAAGTTAGCATATTAATTTATTTTCAGAATGTGTCACTGGAATTTGATATATGTACAGTTTTAAGCAGAAGCAAACAATTAGCCTTACCTAACAATGATGTAATCTGCAAACAGTGTCCATGGGGAAAATTAGCTTTGTTAAGGAGAATTTTACTTTACCAAACAGATATGCAAAAAAAAAGAAACCCTGTGAATCATTTAATGACTTGTTGAATAAAAGATGGAACTACTTCACTTATGATAAAAGAAAACAGACTCAAAGATTTTTCTATGTCTGTATACATATGTAAAGGTGTTTTTGTATGTACTGTTGCCATCGGGATGTGATAGTGTGCTTGTGTGTAATGTTTGCGTTTGAATGCAGGGATGTGACTGTAAGTAGTGCTGGCTTTTAAATGTAGGTGTACATTTGTGTGTAGTTTTGGTAGGTGAATAAATAGGGGGTTTGAATATAATTTTGGCGTTTTAATGCAACGGTGTGTTTGTATGTAGTGTTTGTGTTTGCAGGGGTGTCTTTGTATGTTGTGTTGGTGTTTGATTGCTGGGAAGTATGCAAATACACACCCTTGCATAAACATATAAACATATATAAATACACTGACACATACACACATTTAATACAAAAAGACAGGCGCCAAAAGGTGTAAAAAGATAGAATAACATAATAATAGAAAGTCCAAATGTTCACTGTCCAAATATCGCAATCCCAGCTGTTTCTGGAATCTTGGGGTATGTTGTTTCTTGTTTAAAGTGCTTGTAAATAAATGCAGGGAGACACAAAGTGACAAATAGTAGTGCAGACTGTTTTGGCAGAAAAATAGGACTCACAACAGTAGTATATGAGGTAGCAGTCACATGTTATGGAGATTAAACTAGCTCTATGTAAAATTGCTTTCAGTGGTACAATCCCCTCTGATGGATATGTAACTTTTGAGGTGAATGTATTGATGTGCAGGTAGATGTATGAAAGGGTAAGAAAATATACAATAGTGCTCACTGTAAACATAAATATGTGATGCAGAACAAAAATGTATTATACTCATATTTGATAGCGTATTAAGTCTTAAAGAAATAGACCATGTCTTAAACAAATATTGTTGTTACTGAGCAATGGTCATAATCTACACTCAGATGGTTCTAAATTTTCATTTTAAAAGCAATATAATCTCTATATGAAATTTATTATAAAGGTTATATATGCAAGTGTGATTATATGCTGTTCCTCCTCCACCTACTAACTTGACCACCTCAGACTTTGCAACTCACTACACTGACAAAATCTCTACAATCAGAGAAGAGATCTCTCATCTTTCTTCTTCCCCTTACAATACTTCCCCTAACATCACTCCCTCTGCTGTTCTATGTTCATTCGCACCCGCTACATTGGAAGATGTTTCTGCTCTGCTCCAGTCCTCCCGCCCCACCACCTGCTCCCTGGATCCAATTCCCTCGCATCTCATCAGTACTCTGTCTTCTTCTCTTTCTCCACCTCTCACTAAAATTCTCAATCTCTCTCTCTCCTCTGGTATATTTCCATCGCCCTTCAAACATGCAACTGTAACCCCAATTCTAAAGAAGCCCAATTTTGACCCTAACTCCCCATCCAACTATCGTCCTATCTCGCTACTGCCTTTTGCATCCAAGATCCTTGAAAGAATTGTGTATGTGAGATTGACAGACTTCCTCGAGTCCAACTCTCTGCTAGACCCGCTTCAGTCTGCTTTCCGCGCTAAGCACTCTGTGGAAACGACACTGACCAAAGTATCCAATGATCTACTCGCCACAAAATCTCGTGTTCACTACTCTATCCTAATTCTCATTGACCTGTCTGCGGCTTTTGACACTGTTGATCATCAACAGCTTCTTCTCATCCTCAGCAATATCAGTCTACAAGATTGCTCTCTCCTGGTGCTCCTCCTACCTCTCCCAGTGCTCTTTCACTGTTTCTTTCTCTGGCTCTGCTTCTTCTCCCCAACTCTGTTGGTGTCCCCCAAGTTTCAGTCCTTGGTCCCCTACTGTTCTCCACCTATACTGCCTCCCTTGGTAAACTCATAATAATAATATTCCAATATCATTTCTATGCAGATGACATGCAAATCTACCTGTTCTCTCCTGATCTCTCCCCATGTTAGGGTACCTGTAGTCTCTACCTCTGATAAGAGGAGAGACTTAGACCTTTTCCCGTTCAGAAGGGCTGTTTCCTCCGTTCCTCGCGGTCCCTTCGGTCGGTTACACGCCGGCCGCGAGGGATCCACGCCCTTTTATGACGTGACGCTCAGTAGCCGACGTCATGACGCCAAGCCGGCTCGACCTGTCACTCAAACCCTAAACACGAACGATGACTCGTCGGGGGTGTGATTACCTCCTAGAACCGGGGTATTTAATAGAGCTTGCCGCATTTGCTCATTGCCCTGTCGTGGTTCTAGCCAGTCTAGTCACTCAGTGCTCTTGTATGTCTATTGTCTCTTTGGTTCTGACCCGGCTTGTTTGTATCACTCTGCTTATCTCTGTTATCCTTTGACCCGGCTTGTCTCTCGCTTACCTGTCTTCTCGTTCCCTCGACCTCGGCTTGTCTCTGACCATTCTCTACTTACTCCTTACGTTAAGTCCGGCCATTCTAAGGTCCGGTATACGTACCTACTACACTTTGTACTCTGCGTGTTGGATCCCTGTCCCGATCCTGACATTACGACAGGGCCAATGGATCCTGCAGGTACAAGTAGTCAGCTTGGTCCTTCCGATCCTAGGTTTGACGCCATGGAACATAGAATGGATCAGATGGCCTTAGCACTACAGGCGTTATTATCTCGTCCTAATAACCCACCAGAAGAGATGCGTAATAATTCTATCTCCCCTGTAAGTTCAGGTTTAGAGGTAGCCACTGTAGGTGCCTCCTCTCGTATTACCCCACCTGTACGTTATGGTGGTTCTCCTGAGAAGTGTCGAGGTTTTTTAAACCAAATCAGTATCCACTTCGAATTACAACCCCGTTCCTATCCTACAGATAGGGCGAAGGTCGGATTTATTATAACCTTACTCGTTGAGAAAGCTCTGAGATGGGCCAATCCGTTGTGGGAAAACGATAATCCGTTAGTATATAATTATAATGCCTTTGTAGCTGCTTTTAGAAGAACTTTTGACCCTCCTGGTAGAAAGGTCAATGCAGCCAGATTACTGTTGCGCCTTAGACAAGATAACCAAACTCTTGTGGAGTATGCACTAGAGTTCAGGTCCTTGGCGGCAGAAGTTAAGTGGAATGAACAGGCTTATATAGACGTATTTTTAAACGGATTATCAGATGTAATACTTGATGAGGTTGCTACTAGAGAGCTTCCTGAGAATTTGGAGGATTTAATTTATTTTATCTCTCGCATTGATGAACGCTTAAGAGAGAGACAGAACACTCGAGATAGAACCTGCAGACCTTCCTTCAAACTAGCTCCCTCATTTCTAAGTCCTGAGATCAAGACCTTACCTTTTCCAGAACCTATGCAGATAGGCAATACTCATCTCTCAGAAGAGGAGAGACAGTACAGGAGAAGGGAGGGGCTGTGTAGGTACTGTGGAGTCAGAGGTCACTTACGCCTAAATTGTCCTAATCGATCGGGAAACGCTCGCACCTAAGTTTCTCTAGAGGACAGGCCTTGGGTGTTTCTATTTTGTCCTCTACTCATAATTATAAAGATCATAGGCTTGTGCTACCCGTTTCCTTAACTTGGGAAAGGGGAGTAGTAGAGACTGTGGCATTGATAGATTCCGGAGCTGCTGAGAGCTTTATCGACCAAGTTTTTGTCACTAAACACACTATTCCATCTCAGTTAAGGGAGACGCCCTTGGCCGTTGAGGCCATAGATGGTAGACCTTTAGTTGAGCCTGTGATTTTTCGTGAAACCATACCCGTTAACTTAACTGTTGGTATTTTACACGAGGAAGACATATCTCTGTTACTCATTTCATCTCCTTCTGTTCCCATAGTCCTGGGGTATTCTTGGTTAAAGAGACATAACCCTATTATTGATTGGGAATTAGGGGAGATAATCTCATGGGGTCAGAATTGTCAGGAGAAGTGTTTACAGAAAGTCTCACCGCTTTGCATAGTTAATGCATCCACTCAGTCTACCGACCCTACAGAAGTACAAATACCTCCACTGTATCTGGACTTAAAGGCGGTATTTGACAAAAAGAAGGCCAATACTTTACCCCCACACAGGTCCTTTGATTGTAAGATTAATCTACTCCCTGGTACCATGCCTCCCAGGGGCAATGTATACCCTTTGTCTACTAAAGAGAACTTAGTCCTAGAGGACTATATTCGTGAAAATCTAGACAAAGGATTTATTAGGAGATCTTCCTCCCCTGCCGGGGCTGGTTTTTTTTTTGTTAAAAAGAAGGATGGTACACTGAGACCTTGCATTGACTACCGAGGTTTGAACAAAATAACCGTTAGAAATGCCTACCCGATTCCTTTGATTACCGAGCTCTTTGATCGTTTAAAGGGTTCCAAGATTTTCACCAAGTTAGATCTCAGAGGGGCATATAACTTGGTGAGGATTCAGCAGGGTCACGAGTGGATGACGGCGTTCAACACTCGATATGGGCACTACGAGTATACCGTAATGCCTTTTGGTCTCTGCAATGCGCCGGCAGTATTTCAGGACTTGATCAATGAAGTTCTTAGGGAGTTTCAACAGGACTGCGTTATTGTATACCTGGATGATATTCTTATACATTCTAGGGACATTGAGACTCACCACAGACAAGTCAGAAGGGTTTTGCGCCAACTTCTTCAACATGGCTTGTACTGCAAACTGGAGAAATGTAGTTTTGATCAGTCCCAGACAAACTTTCTTGGTTATGTGATTTCTGGGGAAGGGTTTAAGATGGATCCAGATAAACTCCAGTCCATTTTAGACTGGCCCTTACCTAAGGGTCTCAAGGCCATTCAGAGGTTTATTGGATTCTCCAATTATTATAGGCGCTTCATTAAGGGTTACTCGTCAATTATTGCTCCTATCACCAATATGACCAGACAGGGGGCTGACACTAAGAATTGGTCTACTGAAGCACTTCTTGCTTTCAAAACCCTCAAAGAACTTTTTGCTTCCGCACCAATTTTAGTTCACCCTGATACTACTCTGCCTTTCCTACTCGAAGTAGACGCCTCAGAGACAGGTGTAGGCGCTATCCTGTCCCAAAGGTTAGGTGTGGATAAACCGTTACATCCATGTGTTTTTTTTTCCAAAAAGCTATCTGGCCCGGAGAGCAGATATGACATTGGTGACAGGGAACTACTAGCAGTTATCATGGCTTTAAAGGAATGGAGACATTTATTGGAAGGGACCTTACATCCTGTTACTATTTTGACGGACCACAAGAACTTGTCCTATATTGGGGAGGCCAAGCGATTGTCCTCCAGGCAAGCTCGTTGGTCTTTATTTCTCACCCATTTCAATTACGTACTCACTTACGGACCTGGTTCTAAGAATTCTAAAGCCGATGCTTTGTCTCGCCAATATGAACCTTCTACTGTGTCTGAGCCAGTGTTGTCCTCTATAGTCCCCAAGTGCAATATTATCGCCAACACAAGTCTTAAAATTCATTCTCCACTGCTTGACCGTATCATGAAGTTGCAACATCTGGCACCTAGGCAGACTCCTGTGGCAAGACACTTCGTTCCCCCTGAACTCCAAAGGGAGCTCTTACAGTGTTTCCACGAGAGTAAGGTGGCGGGTCATCCTGGTATTCGCAAGACATATTCCTTAATCTCTAAAGATTTCTGGTGGCCTTCTTTACGAAAGGATATTAAGGATTTCATTGCAGTGTGTGAGATCTGTACTAAGACTAAGCAACCTCATACTCTTCTATGTGGTCTATTACAGCCCTTGGGCATTCCAGAAAGACCATGGTCCTGTTTGGCCATGGACTTTATTGTTGATTTGCCTATTTCTAAAAAACAGACTGTTATTCTCACTGTAGTCGATAGGTTTACTAAGATGGCTCATTTTGTGCCTTTACCTAAACTTCCGACTTCTCCTGAATTGGCGGAAATATTCGCTAAAGAAATTTTTCGTTTACATGGGATACCTTCCGAAATTATTTCTGATAGAGGTTCCCAATTTGTTTCACGTTTCTGGAGATCTTTCTGTTCTCAATTGGGCATCAAATTGAATTTTTCTTCTGCTTCACCCTCAGTCTAACGGAGCTGCTGAACGTACCAATCAAAAAATTGAACAATATTTGCGTTGTTTTGCGGTCAGGAAACAGAACAGCAAGCCACGCTAGGTTAAACTTGCATGGCTTGCAACGAAGATCGCCGCCGGAAAACTCGCGGATGCGTGTGACATTCAAAAATGGCCACCGGGATCTCGCACGATGGCGTGAGATCCAAGATGGACAGACAGAGACGTTCTCCGGTCCAAAAAGCCTGGGAAAACTCGGAACAAAGCAAAAGACTTCCAAGATCTCTGGCAACAAAGTTAACCCCTTAAGGACACATGACATGTGTGACATGTCATGATTCCCTTTTATTCCAGAAGTTTGGTCCTTAAGGGGTTAAGAAACAAGAACTCAACAATAATAACCAAACACAAGAAAATAAGTACAGAAAAATAATGAGAAATATAGACATAGGTACAGGAGCAAAAAAAGGTAAATTATAAGACCTATAGTAAGGGATAACAAATAGTAAATATCAGGATAAACTATAACAAATATAAATAAAAAGATATACCATAGTAACCCAAAGGGTCTCTGACCTGTGCTGGTGAGGAGCAGCAAAGAAAGAGAAGGAGGGGCCTAGAGAACAGTCTTAGGGAATGTTTCTTGTTTTTGATTGGTTCGTTCTGTTTCTATGTTAATTAAATGCAGGGCTCAAGTCCTGCAGGAACACGTGGGAACGGCGTTCCCGTTGCTCCTGCAGACACTCAGGGGGCGGCAAAAAATCCTGCCCCAAAATGCCCCCCGTGTAACCCCTGTCATGGGGGGTCCAAGAGGTGGCCTGATGGTCACCTGATGGACCACCCTGGTGGGCGCCTGTCTCCCTGTCAGACGCAGTGAGGTAGCTGTGTTCTCTCTGATCTTTTTGCGCGCCGTTTGCTGATGATGTCATATTCTGGCTCCCGGCATCAGTAGACAGCGCACGTGGTGAGAGGGAGCAGAGAGAACACAGCTCACTCGCCGTGTTTGACAGGGATACAGGTGCCTACTGCACTGAAGCCCCACTGGAACCCAGGGACAGGTCCACGCCAGCTCTCCAGGTAGGGAGGCTGGGTGGACATTTTTAAATTAAAAAAAAAATTGTGAGTGTATGTGCATGTGTGTCTGTGTGTGTTTCTGTGTGTCTGTGAGTGTATGTGTGTGTCTGTGAGTGTGTGTGTGAGTTTCTGTATGTGTGTTTGTGTGTGTGTCTGTGAGTGTGTGTGTGTGTGTCTGTGAGTGTGTGTGTATGTCTGTGAGTGTCTGTGTGTGTGTCTGTGAATGTGTGTGTGTATGTGTGTATGTCTAAGTATATGTGTGTGTCTGTGAGTGCATGTGCATGTGTGTCTGTGAGTGTATGTGTCTGTGAGTGTGTGTGTGTGTGTGTCTTTCTGTGTGTATCTGTGTGTCTGTGAGTGTGTTTCTGTGAGTGTATGTGCATGTGCATGCGTATATATATATATATATATATATATACATACATATACATATATATACATATACATATATATACATATATATACACAAGGGTATTTTATTATCATTATTTTTTTGCGGGGGTGGATCTAGCGTGAGTTCCACACTTTATTCCCCAGGACTTGACCCCTGGTTAAATGTACTGCTGTGGAGCTTAAGTACAAAGAGACTTAAGCAGAATATGAATCCTCCTGTCATGTGATAAAATTGTACCAGAAGCCTAATGAGGCTATATCAAACTATTAAGTAGGGTAATGAAGTAAGTCAGCACTAATAATCTACAGTTGGATATGTCAGTGTAATGTCAAAACTCAATTGTTATGGTAAGTGAGGAATACAAATTCTTAAATAAATTAAAATACTTTTATTATTATTTTAATAAAATGGTCATTATCCAAGAGTAGTATACCCTATAATGGAGACTAACAATGTCTTGGGGATGAATGGTTATCATTCACAATATTGATATAAGTCTCTATCAGAGCTAACACTCATACAACTACCCATAAGGCTGGTACAAATACACTCTGGGCCTTCTTCTGCATGGGAGGCATGGTAATTCTCACTAACATCTCATGTTTACCCCAATCATGCCATACCTATGCAGTTTGCAAGTAGCAAGCTGCACATATAGACTCTCTGATATTTTTGCTAAAAGTTTTCGCTTATGTCATTACAGTCCAGTGCCATATATGTTATATCTACAAACTGTGTTTTTTCATTATGTTTTAATGTATACCTACTGCAAAAGTAATGGTAGGAGCCTCACTCAATCCCAGCAGCCACCCAGTGCTCCGGAGCAGGACCAGCAATCCCACAACAATAAGGCAAAAACTGCCTGCGGCTTCAACACCGCATCGATGTAATAATAATATGTATGTGGTTTGTGGAGCTGTGTACATACAAATCTGTTTTCTAGGTCAGCCATGAAAAGATTAGCGTATTGGGGTGACATTTTTGTGCCCATCGCTGTCCCTGTCATTTGTAGGTAGTTATTGTTATTAAAACTGAAATAGTTGTGTGTGAGTATGAATTCTTTAAGCTGGGCAATTATTATTTATTCCATAAATCTTCTAAATTCTGCCTCAGATCTTTAAGCAATTAAATCCGGAGGGTTAGCAGCATTTGCTGGAGGAAGTCTGTTGAAGGGTCCAGAGGACAGATCAGCTGGCATATCGGGGTTAAAAGCTGCCGAGCTGTGTGGCAAACTAAACTCAGCTGTGTCCCTGAACCTGTTGCAGGGGCTCCCACGTGTGAGCAAGCGTGCTCCGATATGGAAGAGGAAACGGGATCAGCTATGTTTATAGGACTTACAGGAGTCCTGGCTGTAGTATGACTCCTCATTGCCGATGTCCGTGATGGCAAGTAGTCCTCCCGGCCTATACTCACTCCAGCAGCAGGCCTCTCTCCAGATCTTCCCGGAATCACAGTTTTTTTTGTTTTATGTATGTTGATATTATGTTACACACACAAAATAAATGAATGATAGATGGATTGAAAGTTCATATGTGCTGTTTTGAGACAATTATATTCTGATATCCTCACAGCTCATCTAAATGGTGGTCATCGGGGGCGTTGCCAACTGCCAATCTGCAAATTTTAATGTGTATGAACTTAAAAAGGGAATATGCTATATTTGTAAGCCTATGGAACAAGCGCAGCTTAGTGGAAAGGTGCTTGACTTAGCTAGGAGGCGGGCATAGGGGGAGGCCCCGTGGGATTGGGAGTTAGAGTGTTAGAGGTTGGCCCAGTATAAATATACAGCCATTTTAGAATAAGGCACTTTTATTTTGCTTACCTGGCCTAATTTGTCCCTCCCTCCCATTTAAAAGGGTAATGGGTGTTAGCTCCTGTTTGGTCACAGCGGCGTGGCTAGAAAGAGAAAAGTTAGGGGACAAACAGGCTCTGAGTTAGTGTAAATAGAATAGGGCAGTTAGACTGCTGGTGAAGAGTTTGGTTAAAAGGTTTCGTTATGCACTTTGGTAGGTTTCGAGCTCGGTGGTGGCTCAGAACCTGGTGGGTGGTAGGAGTATACCCCTACGGTGGTTATTTAATACAGTTCGGCACTTATATTCTGTTTATGATGTTTGTTATTTATGTTATTTATTATGGTTCATTGCCTTTTGTTTTAGGGACATGTGATGTTATATGTCTGGATGGGGGCTGGGCAATGACTTTAATTTTATTGTTATCAACATTAATAAAGCTGTGGACATATTGACACATACATTAGTGTCAGTGTGTTTTTGGGATGTAAGTTTTGGGGGTAATTCCACCTGCCCATATGGCAACTATGTAATTTTCAAAAACCCCATAAAACCTGTACATGGGGTTTACTGTGGTACTTGTGAGGCACCGTTGAACACAAATATGTGTATTTTATTGTAGTAAAAGCTAACAGTATTATGACAATCTCAGTTAAAACGCCACGCCGAACTTAAAAAATAACAGCATTTCTTAATTTCTCAAAGTTTTTTTAATTTTATTTATATTAAATTTTTTATATTTAAATATTTGATATGCAATAAAAGCCCTTTTTCAGCTGAACAAAATTATATATATAATACGTGTGGGTGCACTTAATTTGAAAGAGGTGAATTATGGTTGAACAGACATATAGCGCAAATTCCAGGTTTTGTTTACATTTTGTTTTTATCAGAACGTGTACAATTTACTCAGTCCTTAAGGGGTTAATATCAAAATACAGATTATATATATATATCATTTTTGTATATATATATATATATATATATATATATATATATATATATATATATATATATATATATACAGGGAGTGCAGAATTATTAGGCAAGTTGTATTTTTGAGGATTAATTTTATTATTGAACAACAACCATGTTCTCAATGAACCCAAAAAACTCATTAATATCAAAGCTGAATATTTTTGGAAGTAGTTTTTAGTTTGTTTTTAGTTATAGCTAATAATTGGGCGTCCAGGGGGGTTGGGTAGTCTTTTATGTGTTTTGGGCAAAAAAAATAAAAAATTGGGATAACAGGATTTTTTTGAAACAAAAAGTCTAAATTCTTTTGTGATACAACGTCATTATTCTTGGCTTCATCTAGAAGATTTTTAAGTTTCTGATTAAATTGTAAAGTGTGATCACTGTTAAGAATAATGTATGCTTCTTTGTCTCCCAAAATATTGGAGGATTCCTCCAAATAGTAGGCAGTAGTCATAAGGACAACCCACCCCCCCCCCCCCCCAGCTGAACAAAATTATATATATAATACGTGTGGGTGCACTTAATTTGAAAGAGGTGAATTATGGTTGAACAGACATATAGCGCAAATTCCAGGTTTTGTTTACATTTTGTTTTTATCAGAACGTGTACAATTTACTCAGTCCTTAAGGGGTTAATATCAAAATACAGATTATATATATATATCATTTTTGTATATATATATATATATATACAGGGAGTGCAGAATTATTAGGCAAGTTGTATTTTTGAGGATTAATTTTATTATTGAACAACAACCATGTTCTCAATGAACCCAAAAAACTCATTAATATCAAAGCTGAATATTTTTGGAAGTAGTTTTTAGTTTGTTTTTAGTTATAGCTAATAATTGGGCATCCAGGGGGGTTGGGTAGTCTTTTATGTGTTTTGGGCAAAAAAAATAAAAAATTGGGATAACAGGATTTTTTTGAAACAAAAAGTCTAAATTCTTTTGTGATACAACGTCATTATTCTTGGCTTCATCTAGAAGATTTTTAAGTTTCTGATTAAATTGTAAAGTGTGATCACTGTTAAGAATAATGTATGCTTCTTTGTCTCCCAAAATATTGGAGGATTCCTCCAAATAGTAGGCAGTAGTCATAAGGACAACCCCCCCCCCCCCCATTGTCAGCCTCTTTGATGACAATATCCTTTCTTTCCATTAATTTTTTTAAAACACTATTTTCCCTATGCGTAAGATTGTAGTTGCGTGTTTTATGTTTAGTTGTAAGAGTATGAAACTCCTTTTCGACCATGCGTTCAAATGTCTCCAAATAGGGTCCTTTGCTTGGAGCAGGAAAGAAATGTGATCTAGGTTTAAATTTATGGTGAATGGTGCTTCTATCATTTGTGCCAGCATCAGTGCCTAAATAGGAAGGACTTAACAAAAAATGTCTCTTGACCGTCAAAGAACGTACATATTTTTTGAGGTCAATGTATGAATTGAAATCATTAGCAATCTGATTGGGAGCAAATTTCATTCCCTTTGAGAGTAAGTTAATTTCCTCCTCAGATAGTGGAACATCTGTCAAATTAAAAATGCCCTTCTCTCTTTCTTTTTGTTTAAGGTTACAGGGTTTGTGGGGAATCCCACTTACCGTATATACTCGAGTATAAGCCGACCCGAATATAAGCCGAGGCCCCTAATTTTACCCCCAAAAACTGGGAAAACTTATTGACTCGAGTATAAGACTAGGGTGGGAAATGCAGCAGCTACTGGTAAATTTCTAAATAAAATTAGATCCTAAAAAAATTATATTAATTGAATATTTATTTCCAGTGTGTGTATATAATGAATGCAGTGTGTGTGTATGAATGCAGTGTGTGTGTATGAATGCAGTGTGTATATGAGTGCAGCGTGTGTATGAATGCAGTGTGTGTGTATGAGTGCAGTGTGTGTGTGTATGAATGCAGTGTGTGTGTATGAATGCAGTGTGTGTATGAGTGCAGCGTGTGTATGAGTGCAGTGTGTGTGTATGAGTGCAGTGTGTGTGTATGAGTGCAGTGTGTGTGTATGAATGCAGTGTGTGTATGAATGCAGTGTGTGTATGAATGCAGTGTGTGTGTGTGTATGAGTGCAGTGTGTATGAATGCAGTGTGTGTATGAATGCAGTGTGTGTATGAATGCAGTGTGTGTGTGTATGAGTGCAGTGTGTATGAGTGCAGTGTGTATGAATGGAGTGTGTGTGTGTATGAGTGCAGTGTGTGTATGAGTGCAGTGTGTGCATGAATGCAGTGTGTGTGTGTGTATGAGTGCAGTGTGTATGAGTGCAGTGTGTGTGTGTATGTGTGTGTTGCAGAGCCTTGGGGGGGCAATTTTATTATTTTTTTTAACATTATTTTAATATTTTTTTTTCATTATTTTTTTTATTTACTCATTATTTTTTTTTATTATTTTCATATTTTATTATTATTATTTATTATTTGTAATGTTATTTTTTTTTAATTATTATTTTATTATTAATTTATTTTTGTTTAGTCCCCCCTCCCTGCTTGCTAGCTGGCCAGGGAGGGGGGCTCCTTCCCTGGTGGTCCAGTGGATGGGCACTGTGTAGGAGGGGGCTGTGGGGGCTGCAGAGATGTTACTTACCTTTCCTGCAGCTCCTGTCAGCTCTCTCCTCCTCCGCCGGTCCGTGCAGCTCTTCTGTCAGCTCACAGTGTAAGTCTCGCGAGAGCCGCGGCTCTCGCGAGATTTACACTGGGAGCTGACCGAGGTGCTGAACAGACGGCGCGGAGGAGGAGAGAGCTGACAGAAGCTGCAGGAGAGGTAAGTAAACTCTCTTACAGCCCCCACAGCCCCTGTCTGTATTATGGCAATGTAAATTGCCATAATACAGACTATTGACTCGAGTATAAGCTGAGTTGGGGTTTTTCAGCACAAAAAATGTGCTGAAAAACTCGGCTTATACTCGAGTATATACGGTAATCCTCCGTTCTCACCCTTTTTGAAGGGGTGTCTTGTTGTAGAGCAGAGAACCTGTTGGGATGTTCCCAAGTATCCGCCCTGGGTTGAAAGTAGTTCATAATGGTTTTCTCTTTGGGACCTTTTAAGCATCCCTGAAAATTTTGTTCCCTTTCATTGGACTGTGAGTGATTACCCCAATGATTCATATAATTTCTAGTGTTCTGTGTGCGAGATTTTACAACTTCATTTCTTTCGGGAGATATTCTCCCAAAGGGTTGTCGTGAGGGTTTCTCCTTAGGAGGTGTTCTAAACCTTCCCTTAGTGGTTCCCTGATGAGGGGGAAAAGGGTCTTTAGAGCCAGTACGTGCTCCTATTGGTATTCTAGACCTACCCCTATTGTAAGGGCTCTCAAGATAAGGTTCATGGAACATCTCAATAATATTAAAAAGAAACTAGAGACCCATTCTGTGCCCACCCACTGTAATGCTTGTCCCCTGTTCTCTTTTTCCAACTTCAAGTGTGTGGGAATAGAAAGAGTATTACCTTACTGGAGGGGAGGAGATAGACTAAAAAAATTAGCACAACGCGAAACATTCTGGATACATAAACTCCAGACCCTTCACCCAAAAGGACTTAATCATGATATAGATCTCATATGTTTTCTGGATTAGCTTTACTTTTTTGTCCCACAGCAGTGCCTTTGTAGGAGGGATTTTCTTCCTTTTCTCACATTTTTTCTAAAGGATGGGAAATCTGTATTTTGTTAGATGAATTCACATTACCAAATAACTACAGGAACAGGTTTATTAAGGATATTCAAGTAATCAAAAAGAAAAGGTAGTGAGGAAAGCTCTTCGTGAATACGGGGTGCTTCACCTCACAACCACTACCCCCCGTTTGAATATCAAACAGTTAAAACTCAAAATAACAAAAACTTTAATAGAACACGAATAGTCAAAAACATACACCCTATAATCTCACCCCAAATCGTGAGGATTAAAAAAAAAGAAAAAAATGAAAAAAAAAGACTGTAATTATAAGCTGGCAAAACAGTACAGCAAAGATCCTTATGGGGAGAACAAACGGCAACAGTGGTCACATATATGCAACAAAGTTGAAACTGTAGAAAAAAAAACAGTTGCTGAGAACAACCTCCCAAGGGGATTTAGCCTATCTGTAGTACATTTAAGCCAGGAGACAGCAAAGGGGAATTAACCCATACTAAGCAATCCTAGGGGAAACAAAATTCAAGGTTTCCCTGTTACGACTTCAGAAGTTCCTATGGTACATGTAATTTAACGTAATTCAACGTTTACAATAATTAAAGACCTGATGTGTCTAGTGTTAACCAAAAGGAAATAAATCGAAAGGATAGAGAGATCAGATGTAGAGGAAATAAAGTGTGGAAAAGAGCTGAATCTAAGCAGAGCTAAAAACGGGGGGCTCTGTCCCTATACCAGCTCCTATATCCTAGCTCAAATGGCAGTGATCCCTATAGTAAAAACCGGGATCAATCACATCTAGATCTCTAAGTGCAGGGTATCCAGCCGGCTGTCCGAACAGTTAGTAAAAACAGTAGTCCAGTTACAGGGTCATTTGGAGCTTGATAACATGTGTCAAAGTAAGCTGCCCAGAACAGTCAATGAAAGCAATAGCCCAGTTACCAGATCATTTAAATCTTAGTGACATGTGTCAAAGTAATCTGCCCAGTAAAAACAGTAGTCCAGTTACCGGGTCATTTGGAGCTTGATAACATGTGTCAAAGTAAGCTGCCCAGAACAGTCAATGAAAGCAATAGCCCAGTTACCGGATCATTTAAATCTTAGTGACATGTGTCAAAGTAATCTGCCCTTATTAAGGATATTCAAATGATGGACACCACTAGATCATTAAGACATACCATACGTAGCAATTTGTATTATGGATGATATGATTAACTTATTTTTAATACATGAAACACATGAATATTAGAAAATAAATTCATATAAATCAATTCACATATAACATTAATTTAGTAACACTATGTATATTAAGGTGTAAATATGGACAATTTTTGTAATACATTTTTAAATAGATAAACACTGGTTATGAACAGCACCCTATGTGATTGATACAACTATGTTCATTAATACAACACCACTGATTATTATTATTATTATTATTTTGAAGCATATATTTATTATGTTTGTTTAAGTTGTATGACAATCCATATATTGGATTTATTTATTTTTACTAAATGTCACATTAAAGAGTTTACAACATTAATAATATATTTGGAATATGCTTAATTTCATATTAAAATATTATATTGATAAAGGGTTAATTGAGATTCCCATATACTTAATTGTGGCAATAGGACACTAGGGTAGTATTAATTCGATTTGTGTAGTCTATGTTCTATAAAATTGACTATTCCTATTCCCCTTTGTTAGGAGATAGCTGGTTATAACATGCTCCAGTTTCATTCCTTTTTTTCATTAACATTAGGACCGCCATATTCCTGGCGACCTCTAGGTGGCAGTATGTTCAATTATTTCTTATTTTTGAGCTGCAACGCATAGGGCAATGGAACGCGGAAGTGTAAACGGACTGCCACTTCCGGTTTACGGTTTCACCGATTTGCGCCAAGAATGATCGTCGGAACACCTTCTCCACACCTGAACAGGTTTTCTGGACACTCCACAACTGAACAAGATCATGAATTAAGGGTAACTCCCACCGGATCCACCAATGAACTAAGGGCTTTTGCCCTATTTATAGAGACTTATTGGGGGGATAATACTGTATGCATTTTTGTATTGATTGATTTTATTTATTTGTATTCTGGTCCCTGAGGAAGTTCCTTTGCATAGGAACGAAACGCGTAGGACCTTTCTTGCGTTTTTATTTTATTTAATGGGGCTAATATCTATAGCCTTTATTCTACAATAAATTTGCATATATTTTTTTACCTACCTACTTCGAAGTCTCATTCCATTTTTTGGTCCGCTTGGAGTTCCAGTGGAGAATGGAGGCATTCAGCCGCCCAAAGTTTATCGGGGCAGGCACCTTTCTGGCGCATTCTTTACTTTGATCTTGTGAGTGCATTATTGTATCAGCGCATTATTATTTACTGTTGCAGTATCACACTATATATTTTTTTCTGTTCCTGTTCTAGATTATGCACAGCCGTATCTCATTTTCCTCTGTGTCTATGTATATATATATATGTTTTGGATCAAAGAAAACTTTGATTATTTGTCTATCTACACCTTCCAAATTGATTAATGCATGCACATGTCTTCTGGAAGTAAAATCACACCGGACACATTGCAGGTTTGAAAGAACTCCAGAGTGGCCTTTATTGCAGGGGGTGCAATTCCCTTTTAAAGCAGAAAAACGTCATGTACAGAATCACAATTAGCATACAGTATCATTTATCCATTGGTTAACAGTCTAAGGGGTCTTTGTCTAAACCCACCCTACTGGGCGTGACCCCAGCATCATCACATGACATTTCTTTGTATCCCAGCTCCATTTTACTACATGTGGCATGTTTCTATAGAGCTTTTAGTTGCACAAAGGAAGTGGGGGAGGAGTTAATAAAAGAAGCTGTTACACGAGGTTTGCTCAGATGGGAAGGGGGGGGGGAGGAAGCAGCTTAGGAGACAGCTGCTGCCCCGGCTAAAGAGGAATTTGCAGAGCAAACAGTTACTGAGTGCACAGAGGGGGGAAGGGAAGCTTTTACTCTAGAAACCAGTTTTTTTACACAGTGAACACAGAATAAATAGACATTAATAAATAGCCATTTTGGTTTAATTCTTCTGTCCATAACAGTCCCCCCTTAAAATGGCTATTTTATTAATAACTACTCTCTCTAACTCTAATACTGTCCCTATAGAAAAATAACAAAAGGCTATCTTGCACATCTGTCTGAACAGGCCTCGAACGCTTCACTGTGCGGGTTACCCATAGCAGCTTGTCCACTACTTCTTCCGCGACAGACTTCTGCCCGTAGAGACAGATGCTATCCCTGAATGTCCTTAAGAGGAAGTAGCTGTTGATTTAGTGCGGTGCGACTGTAAGGGTGTATGTGGTGTATCACGGTCTATGTCATCAATCTCTTGGTGAAGGAAGGTCGGGGTGGTCTGGTCGATTGTCTGATCAACTGTCTTTTGTAGGCATTTCTTAAGACAAGGTAACTCACAACAAACAAGAAGAGCGAGGATGATTATCGTTATTAAAATGGAAACACCTATTTGGGCTAGAGCCCCTTGCCATCCAGACATCCATCCAAACCATCTTTCCCATGGATCTGTGGCCCCAGAATTCCTTTTCAGTTCATTGGATAAACTTTTTTTAATTTTTCTATTGGCAACGTTACCTTACCATTAGGGCCTGTATTATCTGGGATATAGGTACAGCATGTCACGGTGTCTGGGAGTATTTTTACATACTCTCCTTTTTCCTGCCAAAATCATCTATAAGGCCATTCTATTCTGGAAGGTCATCTGAGAGGTAGCTTGTAACCGCCCTATCCCACCATATATCCCATAACCAGTATAGTTCCCTGGATGCCTTCGTCTGGGTTAATATTTTTAGTAATGATTGGGTATTCATTTTCCATGACTCGCATGCTGACCGCTTAGGTTTACATATAGTGTAGAGACTTAAAAAGCATACCTCATATCCGGAGGAAGGTTCAGGGATACAGTACCTGGGTGAGGCCTCGCTCCTCCGCAGACATAGCAGTAGACTTGTTATGTGTAGTAGCATTGTATTTCATCCATTCAAGTCACAAGTTAGTGTCAGAGAAATCTGTCTCTACAGTCATAGTATCCTCAAATATGGGATGACTATCATGTCTTTTAAAGTCCTAATGTATGGCTTGAGGGGATTAACAGTCATGTACGTTGCACTTACCCATTCAGGTGAGTCCTACATGTCCCATAAGTAAAAGGTCTCCTGTTTATTATATGAACCTCCTCCCTTCCAATTCAGATTTTATTAGCTGTAATGCTTGGGAGAATAGATTCAAACTTAGTTTATTACCTTAAAATCATTTGGTACCCCCCTTGACACCCCTATGGCATTAATATATATGTGTGGGTAACACCGCCCTTTATAGGAGTGTTCCTTTTTGTCCTGGAGCATGAATGTGGTATGTCAAGAGTACCTTGGTGATTGTCATGTATTATGTGTATGGACATAATATTGGCTAGGGCACATTTACTTATTCTTAATCTTATAAATCTTGTCTCATGCTACCCTAATACTAGCAGACTCAGATCATTTAAAAATTCAATATTAATATCACCACAAACTCAAGATAAGCAGATCATTCTGAAGAAGCTTCGACTGTGCGTAGGCACCTCAGGCGTGAGGGCTGCAGAGTAAGGAGTACGTCTGTTTCTCTTTAGTTTCACGAGGTCCCCTTTTAGGGTATTCGGCTTTCCATCGATGACAGGTGGTCAGGCATTATTATGGCCATCAAAACACCCACTTGTTGATATTTTCTTCAGCAAGTATCTTTGCTCTTTAAGAATGGAGTTTCAAAAATTGTCAAGATCAACAAATTCTACTTCCCATGAAGCAGAGGCAGGCTTTATTCTGGAATGATGAATCCACGGGGTGATCCCTGTAACTTTCAAGGTGCACTACTCAGCATGTGGTCTTGGTTATCACTTTGGTGGCTGGGTAGGCCTCTGGCCATCCTGAAAACATGTCTACTATAACTAATGCATATTTGAACCAGCCACTCTTTGACATTCTGGGTGTAGTCAACTTGACTCCTCTGGAAGAGATACTGAAGTTTGGCTAGATGCTTGGGGCTTTCCTCCATTCTTCCTGAGTTGCCCTTGGCACAAATGGCACAAGATCTACAGTAACTGTTGGTCAGAGAGGAAATTCCTAGTACTTCAGAGTATTTGCTGATCAAAAGAGTTCATGAGGGTTCTGGACAGATATGATGCTCCGTAGGCCCACTGGACCACTGCTGAGTATATGTTCTGGGGTAAGCAGAACTTTAAATTGTTGGGGTACAGCCCGTCTGCAAGGGTTGCCCTTTTCTGTTTCCAGCTTGTGTTTCTTCAGGGTCAGTAGCTGCTTGTGTTTCCTTCAGGAGCGTGAGGTCTGTGGGTAGGATCTTACATGGTGAATATGGGAGTTTCTTCAGCAGACACTCTTCTGTCCACTTCCCTTAGTGCACTTACAACTTATTGGACAGCTTGGCCAGCCAAATAGTTGCCACATGCTTCCTCTGAGTTCAATCTTCCGTGAGCCTTTATCTTCAGTACGGCCACTTCTTCAGGAAGGTATAGGGCATCCATCAGCTCTTTTTAGCCGTGCTGTACTTAACTGGTGTGCCAGTTGCTGTAAGAAATCTTCTTAGTTCCAGATTCATTCCGGAGTCATGTGCCACACCTAGTGCATACCTTGTTGCAGAGTAGATATTGGCGTGTCTTCCTTCAGAGGTCTTGCATGCTGTGGTGAGAGCCTATAGCTCAGCTTCTTGTGCAGACTTTGTTGAGGTGAGATACTTGGTCCACTGTAGTGGCAGCAAATCTGGAACAGATCTGTTATGGTGAGTTGCATCTCCACCAACAGGAAGATGTAATGAGGAAGAAGGCTGAAAATAATAGAGTCAGTGTCATCTCATTTCCCCCCCCCCCCGGGAAGTGGTAGAAGAGTGGCCAGGTAATAGAGTGTCATCTCTGCATGGTGACAGTGTCCAGCACAGGATTAGTCTATTACAGGGGGAAGTGGGATATTGCAGAGAGAGTCTCAGGGAACCAAGGCACCATTTGACACCAGAGCCTTAACCTGTTAGGGAATAGCATGAGCTTGGACAGGCTTCGGGGCGGAGGATAGAGAGGGGGTAGTATGGCTTAAGGGACAGGCTGGCCCCTGGGAGCAACTTCACAGGAACTTGGATTGGGGAAAACATTGAGGTGTGCAAAATCTTCAGGGCCTGTATAATTCAGGTAAGGGTATTGGGGAAACTAGCTAGGACCCTTGCCTCCTGGTCAGGTTTCACTATGTGGAGCAGAAGAAATAATAAGCAGAGGGCTGTTTTGTCAGCAGCAGAGATTGGTTCAGACATATGAATTTGGCCATCAGGCAGAAAGGTGTTAGAGGCCTGCAAATGGGGGAAGGACATCTGCACCTAGCAGATTGATTGGACAGGTAGAGGTAACTACAAAGCAAGACTTAGTTAACAGGCTACTCCAAGGAGAGCCATCTACATGTATGCAGGAGAGAACAATATTAGACAGGAATGAGGAGTCAGGCAGGCCTTGCATGCTACAAATAGATTCCATGTGGCCTGCTATACAAGGCCACATATAGCCGATGGGTACGGGCCTTATTATGTACTGAAATCTAAATCAGAGGAAAATTTGGGAAAACCTGAAGTGATACTTTCCACAGATGCTAACTCATCGTGGAGGACATTGGTAATACAGGTAGCCTAATCAGCCAATTTATATTAAGCTTAAACAAGTCACTCCTTGAAGTGGAATGGGTCATTAGGATTCGGGCAATTCTACAGTAAAAGGACATAGTAAGAGCGGAAGTGATGTTACGTTAGGAGTAGGCGTGGCTGTGGATAGTAGTAAACCTGCCTCATCCATTCTCATATACTATTCCTTTGTCTTCTGTATATCCAAAACACGTGTATGTCCAGTATACAATATACAGTAATCCATTTTGGTCATGATATTAAAATCTCTTTCTCATGAATTAAATCAAAGATTTTAATTCAACCCCAGAAGTAACAAGGTTTTCCTTCCGTAAAAAGGAATGGAGTTTACTGTATAATTAGATACACACAAAATAACATACATAAAAACAATGAAAAAACAAAAACAAAAACAGTACAGACTAACAACGTAGTCAAACAAACAAGCACACATAGATCACTATTCTTGTGCTGGTTTTTAACTCTGGAATCAAATATCTACAAGATCTTAAATAATGTTGGTTATTGCACCAAACACAAATAACTGTAGTAGGTAAGTAGTTATAGTCCTAAAGGAAAAAAAAAAGGAGGGGGTCGAATCTGCACTCCTCTCTCTGCCTTATCACAAGTTAGTGTAACCCCTTCATTTCTGGATATCTAAGAATAAAACCAACTTCCATCAAAGTACTTTTTTTTCTCTAGCAATTACAATTCATTACTTAACTGAGCTTTAGTGAAATTAGAATCAGTCCCTGTGATTACATAAAGTTCTTAAGTAGAATATTTGTCCAGCACACACATTCCTCACTGAGGCTCACAAGCATATCACCCATTTAACTATATGAGTGCTGTACGGAAACATAAAGAATACAAAAGAACAGGAAATAACTCTACATTCATTGCAAACAAAAACACAAGGAGTTACATTACATAAATAAGTAAGGACACAAACATAAATCAAGGATACATCAAGCTACACATACACTTGCAATCATATCACTAACAAAGGAATTCCAACTGGACAAACCTCACTCAGAGGAAGGAGCGAGTCAAAGGAAAGAGGGAGGGGTGGAAGGGGGGGGGGGGCAAGTTAGTTGCAAGCACAAAGTTTTTAACCATGTGAGTGCCTAAGCACAGCTCTCCTTAAGACAAAAGATAGAATAGGAGAACTACAAGACACATATAGAATATAAAACAAGTAACATATACAGACAAGACAAAAGCACAAAATACAAATGTAATTACATCACAAATAGCATAGAAACACGCAAACACACATACAACAACTTAACTCTGTGTTCGTTGTTTTTATAATTTCAACAAACTAAAACTAATTACGCCAGTTTTGTATTTTCCAAAACCAAACTTAAAATAAAAACCAACAAAAGAAACGCCAGGATTTAATATTAAAATATTAATATAATCCGGCCAAAAACGCCAGGGTTGTCTTATGAACCCTGAACTTAAAATAAAAACAACGCCAGGATTTACAATTAATATAATCCGGCCACAAACGCCAGGGTTGTCTTATGAACCCTGAACTTAAAATAAAAACAACGCCAGGATTTAAAATGAATATAATCCGGCCACAAACGCCAGGGTTGTCTTATGAACCCCCTGATCTCAAAATAAAAACTACGCCAGGATTTACAATTAATATAATCCGGCCACAAACGCCAGGTTTCAACACCCCGACCTCAAATAATCAAAAGAAAGCAAAACAGATTCTCAAACAGACACTTTCACACATAAAAACTCAAACTCTGGATTTAGTTAGGCTGTAGATAGACAAGTGACAGGGTTTATATAGTTCTATAAGGGGACATATGGGTATAAATATACCAGTCTGAAGACGTCATTCACACGAAGCCGTAGTGAAGCCACGGAGAATAAACGAAATCCAAAGAAAGGAAAATATAGGTAGGTAATTAACTCATTTACCATAGTCAGAGTTGATCAGTCTCCTTTTCCAATCTCTGGTAGTCCTTTTGTTCTCCCGTCTTGTAATGTATACACGGCTTTTCAAGTGAATTAACTACCCTTAATGTCCCTGTTCGGGCGACAAATTGTTTTGGATCAAAGAAAACTTTGATTATTTGTCTATCTACACCTTCCAAATTGATTAATGCATGCACATGTCTTCTGGAAGTAAAATCACACCGGACACATTGCAGGTTTGAAAGAACTCCAGAGTGGCCTTTATTGCAGGGGGTGCAATTCCCTTTTAAAGCAGAAAAACATCATGTACAGAATCACAATTAGCATACAGTATCATTTATCCATTGGTTAACAGTCTAAGGGGTCTTTGTCTAAACCCACCCTACTGGGCGTGACCCCAGCATCATCACATGACATTTCTTTGTATCCCAGCTCCATTTTACTACATAACCAAAAAACAACACAGAACTTCGGGATACGGCTGAAAGTTAATCTAAAGGAACATAAAAAATGCAACAATAGTGAAGCACAGTTAACACGTTTTTTTGCGCTGAATACAAATGCACTCACAGAATAGAGTAGAATATATCGCTCATAGGGTGCCTCCCCTGGATGGATTGGGGGGTTGGTAATCCCTTGGCTCCGTTATCGGCTTCCTTAATGATGCTCAGGACTCCAAACGGGTAATGGTAGAAAACAATGTTTTTTATTGATTAAAAGTGAATAATCACCATCAATATAAAATATATTAAAAAGAAAAAACGGTATGGTCCTACGCGTTTCGTTCTGCAAAGAACTTCATCAGGGACCGTATACAGAATAAAGTAAAATCAATATGCAATTACAGCATGTGAATAATACATCCTATTCCCCCCATCCCCGAGTCCTCTTTAAATAGGGCCACTCCCTATGTCCATTGGTGGTTCCGTGGGTGGTGTCCAGTCTCCGTTGCTTGATAGGTTCCATGAGGGAGCTGGACAGCTGCTTTCTATCTCCTTCATATTGCTGTAATCAAATTTTGGCGCGTTCGGCTAACCGGAACCGGAAGTGGGAATTGAACCGCACTTCCGCGTTCCACTTGCGTTCCATTTGCGTTCCACCAGCGGTTCATATGCGTTCCACCTTCGTTATAATTCAGCACAAATATATATAGATTAAAATATATTATCCACAAAATGTATTATTCTTAAAATTTACTCTTACGACATTGATCACATATTAACAAATCAATGAATATGAATATATATACTATATAGTCCAGTTGTGTATGTTACATTTTGTATATATGTTTTTTTTCTGTTAAGTCCATATACACCATAAAATTTTTTTTTTATTTTGTTCATCTTTCACTTTAAGAAATAGTGTTTGTCACTGTTCAACATAGCAGACAATAAGCGATTGATTATGCAAACAATTGTTACTAATCTCAAAAAAATATGCAATCAATAAGGTTATTAACATTATTTTCTCTTCAGTAGATAGAATATATTGTTTTTTCCGGTTATATATTTGTGCTGAATTATAACGAAGGTGGAACGCATATGAACCGCTGGTGGAACGCAAATGGAACGCAAGTGGAACGCGGAAGTGCGGTTCAATTCCCACTTCCGGTTCCGGTTAGCCGAACGCGCCAAAATTTGATTACAGCAATATGAAGGAGATAGAAAGCAGCTGTCCAGCTCCCTCATGGAACCTATCAAGCAACGGAGACTGGACACCACCCACGGAACCACCAATGGACATAGGGTGTAGCCCTATTTAAAGAGGACTCGGGGATGGGGGGGAATAGGATGTATTATTCACATGCTGTAATTGCATATTGATTTTACTTTATTCTGTATACGGTCCCTGATGAAGTTCTTTGCAGAAAGAAACGCGTAGGACCATACCGTTTTTTCTTTTTAATATATTTTATATTGATGGTGATTATTCACTTTTAATCAATAAAAAACATCGTTTTCTACCATTACCCGTTTGGAGTCCTGAGCATCATTAAGGAAGCCGATAACGGAGCCAAGGGATTACCAACCCCCCAATCCATCCAGGGGAGGCACCCTATGAGCGATATATTCTACTCTATTCTGTGAGTGCATTTGTATTCAGCGCAAAAAAACGTGTTAACTGTGCTTCACTATTGTTGCATTTTTTATGTTCCTTTAGATTAACTTTCAGCCGTATCCCGAAGTTCTGTGTTGTTTTTTGGTTATCTTTGTATGAAAAGGTCGTCTTCTCTGGGTAGCGATCTTGGGAGGCTGTATTACAATTAAGTTAAGTACTTTTATACATTTCACTACGGTTACTGTCCATAGTAGTGTGTATATTATATTGTACCATTTGTTTTCTACCCATTTTTTTCTTATACATATATCTATTGATAACTGATAAAGTATGGCTACTAATGTAATTTTTTTATCAAACTTACAAACTAATCGAAAAAAGAAGTTTGAGGCTATGTTTAAAGAGTGGGATAAACCACAACCTTTCAAGGGGCTAGACGAATTCTTTAAAAAGAAAGAGAAGTTGCTAGCTGCCGAAACAAAAAAGTGGTGGGAGGTAGCCTACCTGGAGAATTATCTCAAAGAGGGCCTTGTCCCTAGGGGTTTGAGGATAGATAAAACTCCAGCGTTTGGAATGGAGGATGATCTTTTTTTACAAGAATGGGATGAGATTCTTATGAACTGCTCATTCCAATTGATCCAACTTATTATTAAATATTCGAAAGATATGCAAAATAAACTAGAATCTGAGTTACTTGTTTTGGAAACAAATCCCCCACCAGAGTTTGAAAGTAGAGAATTTAAAGAAAGAGAAGAAACTCTTCATAATAATATAAAGAAACTAGATGAAAAGATTGCAGAAACAAAAAATAAAAAGTATAGTAGAGATAGGGAGGACAAGTTATCTGAAACTTTTTCAATGCGAAATAAAATCCGCAGAAGGAGATTATATACTCCGCCACATAATAACAATAAAAGAAATAACCAACGTCCTTCCTTTAATAGAACAAGAACCTATTCCCAATCTAGGGCCACACAAAAAAACTATTCTAAATCCCACTATGACCGACCAAGTGACCATCAAGAGACATCTAATAGAGAATCAACGAACCCTCACCCTTTTAGGAATAAATCTCCCGAAAGGCCACATAATTTAAAATCATATGCCCGAGTTACAAGGGATAAAACAGAGACTCAGGGAAATAATACACAATATAACGACCGAGAATTAAATTTTCAGGGGAGACAACGGGGTCCAAAGGAAAAGACCATCACCACTTATTTCCGCCCAAGGATGGAAACTTGGGAACATACCAATCGTTTTGCCCCTCTGTACCAGAACTCACCCACGAAAAGGGTAAGAACAGAGGATTAGTGCCACTATCAAAAGCTGTCTATCCATTGGAACAAAGGGAGATAGATAAAGGTATTTTTAACTTAACAAATACCCCCCTAACAGATGAGGAGATTGATTTGCTATCCAAGGGAATGAAGTTTGCTCCTAGCAAAACTTCCAATGACTTCAACCTCTTTATAGATTTAAAAAAATGTATTCGCTCATTGACTATCAAAAGACATTTTCTTCTAAACCCACCATGGTCAGACAACACTTTGAACACCCCAACTACCCCTTCTGGTTATAATTTTCAACGTAAATCACATTTTTTTCCCATACAAAGTAAGGGTCCTTTTTTGGAGACATTTGAGCATATGGTGAATCAAACCTTCCAGTCGTTCAATATAAAAGATAAGAAAAGATCACAAACCTCTAACCTTACAAAGAGGGAAGAAAAAACCTTAAAAAATCTGATTGAACGGGATGATTTAGTAATTAGGGAGGCGGATAAGGGAGGTGGCATAGTTCTGATGACCACCTCCTATTATCTAGAAGAATCTGCCAATATACTGGGGGATAAAAGTACTTACACCATTCTAACCAATGACCCCACCTTCCGTTTTAATACGGAACTTAAAATACTTTTAGATCAGGCATACACCAATGGGATCATTTCTCAAAAAAATCTTGAATTTTTGTTCCAAAAGAACCCTGTTATACCAATTTTTTATTTTCTCCCCAAAACACATAAACGCCTCCCTAATCCACCAGGGCGCCCCATTATCAGTGGAGTAAATTCACTAACAGCCAATCTATCCGCTTACGTGGATTCATTTTTACAAAAGTACGCGCAGGGAGCACCTTCCTATGTGCGGGACACGAAATCCTTCTTACAAGAGCTGAAATGTATCGAATGGAATCCGGAATACAGTTGGGCCACATTGGATGTGACCTCTCTGTATACTGTGATCAGCCACCATTTGGGGTTGGAGTCAGTCGACCACTATATGTCCAGAGATAATACATTATCTACAGGCCATAGAGAGTTCATTTTGTATTCAGTTCAATTTATTTTGGATCACAATTATTTTTTCTTTAATGGTGATTATTATTTACAAATCACTGGGACCGCCATGGGCACCAGGTTCGCCCCCAGCTATGCCAACACCTACATGAGAAGATGGGAAGAACTTTTCGTGTGGTCTGGGCATGGCTGGAGGGAGAACCTGGTCCTATGGCGGCGATATATCGATGATGTTATTATTATTTGGAAGGGGTCTTCAGTTGATTTTCAAGATTTTGTTCAGTACTTGAATGGGAACCAGTACAATTTGGTTTTCACTCCAGAATGGAATAAATATGAAATCCATTTTTTGGACCTTGTCCTTTTTTGTGATCAAGAAAAAATACAGACAAGGTGTTTCTTCAAACCTACAGATGGTAACGGCTACGTACACCAACGAAGCTGTCACCACAAACCATGGCTACGTGGTATAGCCAGGAGCCAGTTCACACGTGTCAGACGAAATTGTTCTAACCTTCAGGATTTCAAGACACAATCATCATATATTAAGAAAAAACTTACCGATAGGGGCTACAATAAAAATTCTCTGGATAGAGAAATCCGTTCTATTAGCTCAGTGCAGCATAGTTCTTTGTTAGAAGACAAAAGTAGGGTGAATGAAAACCAAAACTTTAAACCATCTTTCATAACCCAATATAATACTGATCATCATAAAATTAAAAAAAGTCTACAGGAATTCTGGCCCATTCTACTCCAGGACCCAGTTTTAGGAGGGTCTCTATCAGACCGCCCTATGGTGATCTACAAAAAGAATAAGAATTTTAAGAATCTATTGGCTCCCAGCTATGCCATTAAACATCCTAATACCCATTTTTCTTCGACCATTGGCTTTTTTAGAGGCTGTGGAACCTGTAAAGCCTGCACCACCACATCATCACTTAAAACCAAGGCCTTTCATAGTAACATCACAGGGGAAACATTTAAGGTGAAATCTGAAATTAGTTGCCACACGGACTATGTGGTTTATCTACTACAATGTCCGTGTGGCAAACAGTACGTTGGACGGACAAAGAGGATTCTAAAGGTTAGAATACTTGAACATCTAAATAACATCAAGAAAAAAATCCCAACTCATTCAGTTTCGGCCCACTGTTCCAATTGTCCATCATTTTCTTTCCAGGAATTTAGTTTTATGGGCATTGAAAGAGTTTTTCCATTCTGGCGAGGGGGTGATAGAATCCAGAAGTTATCCCAGAGGGAAACCTTCTGGATACACAAGTTGAAAACCCTAGAGCCTAAGGGTCTCAACATTGGTATTGACTTGGTTTGTTTTCTGGATTAAGTTTTTTATGTATCTTATTTTATTGGGTTTCTGTTATTTTCTAATATATATATTATTTTTCTATATGGGATATGTGGACGAACATGCACAATTAGACTGTTCATCACGTATATTAGTCAAAATCGTATTAGGGAGTATTAATTTGTTATACTCTGCAATTAGGTAGGAATTCTAAAAATAAAAAAAAAAATTACTCTACTTATATTTGATAATAAAATGCTAGGAAATAACCCCATTATTTGGGACATTAGATATATGTGTAACTCCACCCAATACTGGAGATTTTTTCTATAGGAACATCACAAAATCTAAAAAAATGCACTATTTTTAAAATTAACTACCATTAAATCACTTTTGTGGCACCAATCACATCTCAATAAATCAGTGGATATTGATTTGGGATATTAAATATATATATAACTCCACTTAATATTGGAGATTTTTTCCATAGGTATATCATAAAATTGATTAAAACGTACTATAACTCCATCTTATACTGGAGATTTTTTTGGGTACATCACAAAATTAACCTAAATTGATTAAAATATATTATCCACAAAATGTATTATTCTTAAAATTTACTCTTACGGCATTGATCACATATTAACAAATCAATGAATATGAATATATATACTATATAGTCCAGTTGTGTATGTTACATTTTGTATATATGTTTTTTTTCTGTTAAGTCCATATACACCATAAATTTTTTTTTTTATTTTGTTCATCTTTCACTTTAAGAAATAGTGTGTGTCACTGTTCAACATAGCAGACAATAAGCGATTGATTATGCAAACAATTGTTACTAATCTCAAAAAAATATGCAATCAATAAGGTTATTAACATTATTTTCTCTTCAGTAGATAGAATATATTGTTTTTTCCGGTTATATATTTGTGCTGAATTATAACGAAGGTGGAACGCATATGAACCGCTGGTGGAACGCAAATGGAACGCAAGTGGAACGCGGAAGTGTGGTTCAATTCCCACTTCCGGTTCCGGTTAGCCGAACGCGCCAAAATTTGATTACAGCAATATGAAGGAGATAGAAAGCAGCTGTCCAGCTCCCTCATGGAACCTATCAAGCAACGGAGACTGGACACCACCCACGGAACCACCAATGGACATAGGGAGTAGCCCTATTTAAAGAGGACTCAGGGATGGGGGGGAATAGGATGTATTATTCACATGCTGTAATTGCATATTGATTTTACTTTATTCTGTATACGGTCCCTGATGAAGTTCTTTGCAGAACGAAACGCGTAGGACCATACCGTTTTTTCTTTTTAATATATTTTATATTGATGGTGATTATTCACTTTTAATCAATAAAAAACATCGTTTTCTACCATTACCCGTTTGGAGTCCTGAGCATCATTAAGGAAGCCGATAACGGAGCCAAGGGATTACCAACCCCCCAATCCATCCAGGGGAGGCACCCTATGAGCGATATATTCTACTCTATTCTGTGAGTGCATTTGTATTCAGCGCAAAAAAACGTGTTAACTGTGCTTCACTATTGTTGCATTTTTTATGTTCCTTTAGATTAACTTTCAGCCGTATCCCGAAGTTCTGTGTTGTTTTTTGGTTATCTTTGTATGAAAAGGTCGTCTTCTCTGGGTAGCGATCTTGGGAGGCTGTATTACAATTAAGTTAAGTACTTTTATACATTTCACTACGGTTACTGTCCATAGTAGTGTGTATATTATATTGTACCATTTTACTACATGTGGCATGTTTCTATAGAGTTTTTAGTTGCACAAAGGAAGTGGGGGAGGGGTTAATAAAAGAAGCTGTTACACGAGGTTTGCTCAGATGGGAAGGGGGGGGAGGTAGCAGCTTAGGAGACAGCTGCTGCCCCGGCTAAAGAGGAATTTGCAGAGCAAACAGTTACTGAGTGCACAGAGGGGGGAAGGGAAGCGTTTACTCTAGAAACCAGTTTTTTTACACAGTGAACACAGAATAAATAGACATTAATAAATAGCCATTTTGGTTTAATTCTTCTGTCCATAACATATATAGGAAAGGCTTGGCCTGAAGTTGTGGGAGGGGCATATGGACCTTTAACCCCTTAAGGACACATGACATGTGTGACACGTCATTGTAACGGATCAACTGGCACCCCGACTGGGTACCTCCGTTGAAAGATGCTCCTAGTGCTTCCAGAGGACTCCAAGCACTCCACCAGACACCATAAGCACTGCAGGCTGCAGCTATCTCCCTTCAGAACGAAGCAGGAACAAGCTCTTACAAGAGCTCAGTGATTATAGCAAGGGAATATGCCTAGCATAGCAATCCCTTGTAGCAGATTCCCCCAATAAGAGACAGGACTCAAGTTGAGGGTAAAAATAGAACTCTCTGGCTGCTAGCTTGCAGCCCTTTTTATTAGGTGCTCCCATGAAGGGGAGGGACACACAGTAACGTACATTAACCAATCACACAATAGTTACATCCCACACATAGCCCTCCCCTCTACCTGTAAACTAATTATCTGTACACACAGGAAATACAATTATCCTAGGTAGGGAAAATACAGTTTTTACACAACATTCATAACTCCCAAAATATACATCACATTCGCATAAAAATACATATACACAATCAATCCATTCGGGGGAACAACATACTCAAAAATCATACGAATTGGACCAGGGGTTCAAAAGTTAGTACAAATGTGCATTTGACCTTCTGGAAGCATGGTTTTTAGAAGCTCAAACTAGTTCCCCAGAATCCTCTATCCTGGAGACAATGGAGAAGCTGATTTAATTATATCCAGGGACAAACACAGCCTCCATTAAGCACATGTTACCAGCAACCACCAAAAGACATAAAAATACATAACTCCTGTTATACTAAACAGAACCCCCACATTCAACCCATCCCCAGATGGCTTGGATCTGAGCGCTCAACATATCCAAACAGCATTTAGATGCCACAAACACAGTTCAAACGCCATGGGGTTTAAGTTTCGTATGGGCTGATGAGAGGGCCCATAATCCTGGGGCAGCCCAATAACCCACAGTATGCCCAAATACCATGCATAAAGGGCCAAATCGCCCAGGGACCGTAGTCACAGGGTAAGAGGCGGGCAAGCAGCCCCCTCCAAACCACAGTGGCGAAGTGGCTTTCGCTACATATCTTCCCATTCGGGGGTAGACTAACCAGGTACCTGACCTTCTGCCGGTCAGTACCTAGATTAGTCGGGCAGCCCACCCATAAAACAAAATTAGCAGAGTAGCCCACCCACAAAACAAATTTAGCAGTGTAGTCCCCCCACAATAAAGAATTCACAGAATGGCCCACCCACGGTACATAGTTCACAGAGGGTCTAACCCACAAAACAAATTTAGCAGTGTAGCCCCCCCACAATAAAGAATTCACAGAATAGCCCCCCAACAATAAGTCATATTGGCCTGTAGGTCCCAAGTTGTGGGGTGAAACTGTGGCACCCTCGGCCTTGCTGGGCAAATGGCTGTGAGTACTTGGGGGCCAGATGCCCGATGTGCTCTGCTCCGGGGTCAGAGCTGGGGTAGTCTCAGGGTAAGGAAAAAAGGAAGGACAGAGGCCAGCGGCGCTCTGCCCAGTTGCCAGCTCTTCCGCTGAGGCAGCCTGTAGAAAGTCAGGCTCAGGGGAAGGAAACAAGGGAGGACAGAGGCCAGCGGCGCTCTGCCCAGTTGCCAGCTCTTCTGCTGGGGGGTCAGGGAACAAAGGAGTTGACTGGGGAGGAGAAATATCACTTACCTCCCCCTGGTACTCCGGCTGCTGCTGGGGGGGGAGGTCGATGCTCTCCACTTTCTGTAACTCCAGCTCTAGTTGGGGATCTGGGCCGGTTGCCCAGCATCCCTGTAGGGCCGGTGGAGAGATCTCGGTCCCATCTCCACCTGCCTGCAGGGGGTCCTCCCAGGACCAGTCTATGAGGTCCTCTACCTCGGGTACCTCTGGTTGCTGTTGGGGAGGAAGACCGGTTGTCTCTTCCTCCAATAACACATTCTGCCGCTGGGGAGTGAGACCGACTGTCTCCCCTCCCTGTAAAACATACTGCCGCTGGGGATCTGGGCCGGGTGCCCAGCATCCCTGTAGGGCCGGTAGAGAGACCTCGGTCCCATCTCCACCGGCCACCTCGGTTTCTTCCTCGTCCCACTCTACCTGTGGCTGGAGTTTCTCCCAACGTGCCCACTGGCCTTCCCTCAACGCCCTGTGTTGTAGGTTCCGGGTCACCATGTCCCACACGAACCGCACGTATTTCTCCTCTGGATTGGGTCCGTAAAACTTCAGGCGCAACCCTACCATCGTGCCAAACTCTAGTACGGAGTAGCTATACGCCATGCTTGCTGTAGCCACTGCTGGTTCCATTATGTTGCTGAAGATAGGGACGCTGCACAACTCCACACGTTACCGGTGTCTCTGAGCTGCTTCTCCTCGCACTAGGACGCCATCCCACCGCTTGCCACCAATGTAACGGATCAACTGGCACCCCGACTGGGTACCTCCGTTGAAAGATGCTCCTAGTGCTTCCAGAGGACTCCAAGCACTCCACCAGACACCATAAGCACTGCAGGCTGCAGCTATCTCCCTTCAGAACGAAGCAGGAACAAGCTCTTACAAGAGCTCAGTGATTATAGCAAGGGAATATGCCTAGCATAGCAATCCCTTGTAGCAGATTCCCCCAATAAGAGACAGGACTCAAGTTGAGGGTAAAAATAGAACTCTCTGGCTGCTAGCTTGCAGCCCTTTTTATTAGGTGCTCCCATGAAGGGGAGGGACACACAGTAACGTACATTAACCAATCACACAATAGTTACATCCCACACATAGCCCTCCCCTCTACCTGTAAACTAATTATCTGTACACACAGGAAATACAATTATCCTAGGTAGGGAAAATACAGTTTTTACACAACATTCATAACTCCCAAAATATACATCACATTCGCATAAAAATACATATACACAATCAATCCATTCGGGGGAACAACATACTCAAAAATCATACGAATTGGACCAGGGGTTCAAAAGTTAGTACAAATGTGCATTTGACCTTCTGGAAGCATGGTTTTTAGAAGCTCAAACTAGTTCCCCAGAATCCTCTATCCTGGAGACAATGGAGAAGCTGATTTAATTATATCCAGGGACAAACACAGCCTCCATTAAGCACATGTTACCAGCAACCACCAAAAGACATAAAAATACATAACTCCTGTTATACTAAACAGAACCCCCACATTCAACCCATCCCCAGATGGCTTGGATCTGAGCGCTCAACATATCCAAACAGCATTTAGATGCCACAAACACAGTTCAAACGCCATGGGGTTTAAGTTTCGTATGGGCTGATGAGAGGGCCCATAATCCTGGGGCAGCCCAATAACCCACAGTATGCCCAAATACCATGCATAAAGGGCCAAATCGCCCAGGGACCGTAGTCACAGGGTAAGAGGCGGGCAAGCAGCCCCCTCCAAACCACAGTGGCGAAGTGGCTTTCGCTACAGTCATGATTCCCTTTTATTCCAGAAGCTTGGTCCTTAAGGGGTTAAAAGGGACTCCCCCCTTCCCTACCCTACCGTGATAGGTCTGACGAGCTGCTGCCCCAACCTCCACTCCCTTTATTCACCATACTCTTCTAGTGTAGGCCCATTTTATTTACTGGCCTACAGCATACGTAGGTTTCGGCACACCTCAACTGACTTTTTCCTATCACAGGTTTGCTAACAACAATCTTACTTCATATCATAATCAATGTTGCCCTGAACACAAATATATTGTTGTCCAGAGCCAATCACTCTGCATTGTAGAGAGTAAAGGGTTGATGTGTATAAATAAACTCCAGCATCGCCAACAAGCACAAGCTAATTTGACTTAACATTTATGATGTAATAGAAATAAATAGATTAAAGGTAACATTTTTTTAATTTTGAGCTTGATGTTACTGTTCAAAGTAAAAAATAAAAAACATTCCCTAAATTCAACAGTATAACTATATAATTAATTGAAAAAAAAATTGAAAAAAAAATACAACGAAAAACTGGTTTTCTAGTTTGTGACATATTGAGTCACAATTCTACTCTTTTCCACTGTAGTTGTGTGTTGCCAGCTACATGCCCTTTAAAATGAACTTCACAGAGATTCACTTAAATAAAGTATAGATTTATTCATCGGTAATACATTTGCTTTACCTTTTTGGTGACTTTTCTCTCTATGTTAATTTTCTTTTATAGATTTTTAATTATTTCATTAGTTTTAACTATCAACATGAAGAATGATTCTCATAAAAAACATTTCCTTTATTTGAGGGATCTTTTTTTCAAATTAATCTTTTTGCTGTAAATGAACTGAACAAATCGGACAATTTTGGCCTTTTACTTAATGATTTTTTTAAAACTATTTCAGAATTGAAGAAATTATATTTTAGTAAAGAATCAAAGCTGATAGATATTTCTGCCTATTTAAAAAAAAAAAGGCAGCAAACAATGAACATTACCAAATTATTGTAAATGCAACTATACTGTTAATAATTGTATAATTGCATTATTTCAAATTATTACTTTTTTAACATATGTGTTTGTTTTCTTTATGGTATACTGTTACAGGCATGTTTATAATATCATAATCATTCATAAAGAACACTTCCATAGCACTGACAAGCAACATAAATAAAAATAACACGACATATAAAATTAATGTGCATTAATACTGTGTAAATTGTTTATGGTATAGTATAAATTGATGTCTCGTAGACTTTTGCAGTGTGTAAATATTTTGGTTCAGAATTTTTGTTTTTCCAGGTCAGCAGAAAATAGTTCATGTTACTGTTCGGCTCAGCCAAATTTTAGTCCTGAAATAATTTTGGACAGCTGTAACAGCAGTAAAAATTATACACCTATGACTGTGCTAACATGCAAAAATGGCTGCAATGTTCCCTGAACTAATAGCTATTCAATATCCAGCATTTTTGCAATGCCAATTGCCAGTTGCCAAACTTAGTTTGTTGTATATCTAGATTAAAAATAAAGAAGTGATTGTAATCTTTTCCTTTTACTATCTTGTATTAATGAAAAATGGGGAGCAAGAATAATTTTAATCTGAAAAAAGGGTGATTTTATCCAAATTAAATTAAGTATTTCCGTAGAAATAGGATGTGGTGTTAATGATGGACATGCTGCAAGGGGCCCAGGAGAGCCAATTCCTTCCATAAGATGGGATGATGAGAAATCAGTGGTAATACAAGTCCAGGTTTACCTCATATTTTTCCTAAAGTATTCTTGTCATATTGGGTGCCTATTTAGGCTGTAAGGTATTTTTACTTAAATAAAAGTAAAAGGAAAGTTGCACTTTACTCGGTCCTTACTGCCCAACAGTAACTCACTACACCACATTAACACCTCAATCATGATAGATTCTACTTGGCACAAGCACCCAGGACTTATGCTGATAAGAAAATTTTAGTATGCTTGAGATAAATGAAAGGAAAAAGTGAGTGAGCAATTGGACCCCCTACACAACATTTTGATCCTGTCAAGAGCAAAGCTTTTCTACAAATCCAGTCTTAATCTACTGTCATTGTCCTTCAGTGGGGAAATAAAGTGTCTATCTGCTACTCCCAACTGGAGCAGTTGCCACAAGTTGCAGCCAGGCAGGGCAATATCACTACAATGAAAGGCATTTCAAAAGGGGGAAAAGCTGCAGTGGCAGAAGTAATTCACCTTTATTTTTTTTATTTTTTTATTTAGGTGAGTGAGCAAGGGGATGACCACCAGCACCACATTTTATATATATATTTTCTTCTATAAAGGGTTCAAAAAAAGACCTGCAACACTCATTGTAGGCTACTGAGGGCAGACGCTTGCAATTTCCAAAGCATAAGCAGTGGCACAGAAGCATACAGCAAAGAAAACGCTCTGTCTTTTACTAGAAATAAAATAAATTACAAATCATTAAAACCTTTTAAAAGTAGTGAATTAAATTGGATGGATTTTATTGATGTTGACAGTAGAAGCTAGGCAATATATTTTTTTACTGAATGATGAGTGTGACTTTTTCAGTTCAATCTGCCTCTGTTGACTGCTGGCACTATCCTCACCATACCGCCTACTCTACTCAAGGTGGTGCTAGCAGAAGTACAGGAGGAGGTAGTGCAGATTGTAGTTTCTGGCAACTGCACAAAATCAGATACAGCCTGCTCTATGACTTTCTTGGTCTGCTTTGTTACTTAGTAATAAAGGCTTGTCGGATCTTTACAGATGTTTCTTCATACTGCAGTCGCAGGGGTCGCAGCTGCGACCGGGCCCGGCACTCCAGGGGGCCCGGCCGCTCCGGAAGACCCCTGCGACCGGATACCAGGCCTGCTGCCACATTTTGCAGCCCTGGCCTACGCGGAAAACTGCCACGGCCGCATATGGAGGGGTCCATCAGGTGGCCCATGCTGTCAGGGCCACCCGATGGATATGGACTGTGAGGGGGCCTGGTCTACGCTGTGCGCTTTAAGAGCATGACCAGGCCACCTGTGATTACATCAGAGCTGGGAGGAAGTGATTCCCCGGTCACTCCTCCCAGCTATCAGCCCGCGCGGGAGGAGGAGGAGGGAGTCAGAGTGGGAACTTTGACTCCCATCAGGCTTTGCCACCACTGGACCCCAGGGAAAGTAACAAGGTAGGAAACATTTTGTGTATGTGTGTGTGTGTTTCTGTATGTATGTGTATGTGTGTGTGTCTCTGTATGTGTCTGTGTCTCTGTATGTGTGTGTCTCTATGTATGTGTGTGTGTCTCTATGTATGTGTGTGTGTGTCTGTATGTATGTGTCTCTGTATGTGTGTGTGTCTGTGTCTCTGTATGTGTATGTGTCTGTGTCTCTGTATGTGTGTGTGTCTGTGTCTCTGTATGTGTGTCTGTGTCTCTCTGTATGTGTGTCTGTGTCTCTCTGTATGTGTGTGTCTCTCTGTATGTGTGTGTGTCTCTGTATGTGTGTGTGTCTCTGTATGTATGTGTGTGTCTCTGTATGTACGTGTGTGTCTCTGTATGCAGTGGCATACACACAATCCATGGGGCCCCATATGTATGTGTCTGTGTCTATGTACATGTGTGTGTGTGTGTGTGTGTGTCTATGTATGTGTGTGTGTCTCTGTGTGTGTCTGTGTCTCTGTGTGTGTCTATGTCTGTGTCTCTGTATGTATGTGTCTGTGTGTATATATGTGTGTGTATCTGTATGTATCTGTCGAGGGATGTATGTGTGTGTGTCTGTCTGTGTGTATGTGTGTGTGTGTCTGTATGTATGTATGTGTCAAGAGGGATGGGGGCACGGATCGGGGGAGAGAGGGAAGGGAGGGGGGGCCACAGATCAGTTTTGCACCGGGGCTCCATGGATTGTGTGTACGCCACTGATACCAACACTATTGAGATGACCATTCACACACCCCCATACTCACTTTATTGACACACAATGTGCACTTTGCAAGGTAGCCTTCTTAGAGGCAGTCCAAATGATCATAAACATTGCTTCATTGGTGCAAGTGCCCCTACCCTTTGTTTTTTTGTCTGCTGCAGATGCCATTGGATTTGCATTAGTGGCAGAGGAAGCTGTCTCAACACTAGCTTATACTCCATCACTGGGTTGATTAATGCTAACAGAAATGTTAATGGTGCCTCTACAGGTGTTATGGATGCAAGTGGTAGTGCTGATGGTAACATTGACAGTGAGCGAGCTACTTGTGCAAATTGTAGTAGGTGCAGCTGATGTCACAGCTGTCTCCATTAGATGAGGTGATTGTATAGCAGATACAGATGACATGGAAATGGTGGAGAAAAAATGGAGGAGAGTGCACACTAGCTGCCAGAAAAAAGTACTGTACTGCTGCTTGTCCTTTTCACTCTCTCTTATTCCAATTTTTCTGGCTCATCATACTCATAGTTGAGGATCTCTTGGGTCAAAGATAAAAGTCATGTGTCTGCACAGGTGTGGGAAACAGAATTCTCAGCATCAGATACATGAAAATGCAACTTATGACCCCTCTAGTCTCAAAATTATTAAACCCCTTTCATGGCAAGCATCTTCAGTCCTTAATATAGAACCATTTTGCTGTTATAACCTGCTGCAAACAAGATGCATAGCCAGACACCAGCCCGTTGCTTGCTTTGGTCACATATGGGTATTGCAAAGCTTGCTTTGGTCACATATGGGCATTGCATATTCTCTGCTTGTAAACATTCCCTAATGCTTTTCCTAATTTTTATTTTAAAAAGAACACATTATGGGGGGCGGAGCTTGACCGCCAAGCCGGGAAGTCGCAACTGACATGGGCTCCGGCCGAGCGGGCACGATCCGGGGCCAAAACGGCGACCACCTTGCCCAAAGACACGCGGGGGTGCGCCACCCATATCGGGGGTGCCCCCCTGAATCCAGCGAGACCACTCCGGGACCTGTAGAGGCCGGGTACGCAGAGCGACAAATGCGGCCGGGGAGAGGCGGCCGCTCTCTCCGATACAAAAGCCACTTAGCGACACCTCTACATACTACCCCCCCACCCTTTGGACCTGCGGGGGATATCCCGGTCCGCACTGGAAGCAGGCAGGCGACCCAGACACAAACCAAAACGGGGAAACTGTCCCACAGAATAAATCCATAATGGCGGCTCGGCGCAAACGTGGAAAACGGAGTGCACACACCCAGCCACCCATGTCACCTCTGGAGACCTTTGATTACCTCTGCGTAAACTTCAGGCATGCCCTGCAGAAGAGGGGTGCTACATACCGGCAAGCAGAAAGATTGGTGACCTCGTGGATACGGCCCGCAGCACGACGGAGCTACTACAGACAGCCACCACGAGGCTCCAAAATGGCCGCCCGATTATGCAGATACAAGCGGGCCCAGAGGCGTCCACTGGTACCCTGCCAGACATCCCAACAAGAGAAAGGCAAAGAAAGAAACAACGAGAAGCATGCCGCAACCAGATCTGCCCACAACAAAGAACCAGACGCACAGCTCATACCGGATCCCGAGGTTAGGAGACGCTTGCAAATCTCGGCAATTTTGCCTTCCCCTCAAACCATGCATGCGGGACCCTACTCGGCGGGGCGACAAGGTCAGCAACAGAGACTTACTTGGCAGGAAAGTGGGGCACCTCAGAGAGGCATTGGCTGACCTCAGCACTGACCACAAGAACTGAGTACCAACTGTCTAATTTTACTTTACTAGTATGTTTCCTTTATTTTGTTCTCATAGAGAGATTTTAGCCTTGTTAACCTGGGGGGGTTCACCTCCCTCGGGGAATTTTGTTTTCGGATACAGTGCCTAAACTAATCAATAATCTAAGCCTAACTAGAACTATCTAAGTCACGTTTGCAACCAGCCTTAATGTTATTACATAAAAAGCGCATAGTGTTTCTAAAATGGTGATAATGTTTTCTGTGGACGTTGAAACTGTACTGGATAATTCAGACCTATGCACTACCACACTGTTATACCTGATGTATTTTGCCTGTTGCATAATTTAGTCCTGAGTAGACGCACTGTGACCCTAGCGGGTTAACCTGTACTTAGGCAATCACCTAATAACTCATTTGATCGGTGTGCCGCCTAGCACAAGCCTGTTTAACTATTAATATCTCACCGATTGTATCAGCCTGTTTGCCTCTTTAAATAGCATAACTAGTATGAGCCTGCTCAACCCTCACTCTGTTCTCGATTCATATAAGCCTGTTTTGTTATGATTCTCATTCTCTCTAAGCTATGTACATCATTAATGTTTTATCCTGTTTATATAACTACAAAAAAAAAAGTGCAATGTCAATAATGCCATGTAAGAATGCGTGTTTGCAAACTTGAATGCACCAGCTATTGTGGCAGTGTAAATTCACATGTTAATCTTATGCACGAACAAAAATAAAGAATAAAAAAAAAAGAAAAAAGAACACATTATATCAATCACATTTTGTGATAATATTTCCCTCAGGGTTAGATAACGCTCTCAAGAGGATGGAGTTACTTACCAAAATTAGTTTGGTTCGGAAATTTGGGTAAGTAAAAAATTGCGTATGCTTCGGCAATTCGGACCAATGGCATTTAGTACGGTTCAGCACTTCGGCAATTCAGCACTTCGACAATTCGGCACTTCGCCACTTTTGGCAATTCGGAACTTTGGTAATTCGGACCCTAACCCTAAACTCTAACACCTAACCCTGACCCCAACCCTAAGACCTAACCCTAATCCCTAACCAATAACACTAACCATAACCACTTGTTTTGCCACTTTTCAGAAATCCAAAGCACTTCAAACTTTGGCAATTTGGAACTTCAGCAATTAGGTTAGATTCGTTTTCGGCACTTCGGAAATTCGGCACTTTGACAACTCGTAAATTCGGCAATTCAAACTTCGGACATTCGTAAGCATCCGAATATCCGAATTGCACAAAATTTGTCTGAATGCACATTTGGAATGAAACTAATTGCACATGTCTAGTTTTAACATATCATTTTCCTTTTAGTAGGGGTAGGCTATGATTCAGAAGACTCTGATTCAAATATCACATATTGACACAGGTAATCATAACCATCTCAGGTTATGAAAAGGTCAACCTGTGGTCTTCATTTCCCTATGATTCTCCATTGTCTCACTGATCTCTTTTTATTCTCTCCCTCACTTTCACATTAAGGGATTCAGAACTGAAACAAAATCTAGATACCACTCTCAACTGGTGCTTTTCCTACCCCTCTCAGCACTCCTTCATTGTTTCTTTCTCTGGCTCTGCCTCTTGGTCCCCTATTGTTCTCAATCTACACTGCCTCCCTTGGTAAACTCATCAGCATCTTTGGCTTCCAGTATCATTTCTATGCAGATGACACACAAATTTATCTGCCCTCCCTTAATTTATCACAACCCCTCTTGACTCGTGTCTCTGACTACCTCTTTGCTATTTCCAACTGGATGGCTGCTCATTTCTTAAACTGAACCTGTCCAAAACAGAATTTCTGGTCTTCCCTCCTCCAAGTCATGGACGCTACCATCCGCACCTCTAAGGCTCGCTGCCTAGGTGTTCTCTTTGCTCTGACCTCTCCTTCACCCCTCATGTCCAATCAATCGCCAAATCCTGCCGCTTCCATCTCAAAAACATTGCGCGCATCCCACCCTACTTAACACCTGATATTTGTCCATGCCGCTGTCCTCTCTCCCCTTGACTACTGTAATCCGCTTCTCGGTGGTCTTATGTGTTCTCAACTTGCCTGCTACAGTCTATAATGAATGCGGCGGCGAGGCACATCTTCCTGTCCTCCTGCACCTCCCACGCCTCTCCCCTTTGTCAGTCCCTACATTGGCTTCCCGTAAGATATAGGACTCAATTTAAGATCCTGATACTTGCTAACAAATCTATACACAATGCTGCTCCGACCTACTTATCCTTACTAATACACAAATATGTCCCATCTAGGACCCTACGCTCTGCAAGAGACCTACGTCTAACCTCTGTTCGTACTACTACCTCTGATGCTCACCTTAAAGACTTCTCAAGGACTGCACCATCCCTGTGGACAGCCCTTCCTCTCTCTGTTAGACTTTCACCAAATCTCCACTCCTTTAAAAAATCTTTAAAACCTACTTCTTTAGGAAAGCATATCAATTAAACTGTGAACAGCTTTCCCTCCCCACACCCTGATTCCTCTTCTGAAACTGTCATCAAAACAAAACACTGAGCCCTCAATGAATACTATCCTAACAACCTACTTTTCTACCCTACCCTTACCTTATGTGTCACTATACCCCACTCCCTCTAGAATGTAAGCTCATTGAGCAGGGCCCTCAACCACTCTGTTCCCGTTTGTCCAACTTGTCTGGTTACAAATATGTGTTTGTTAGTCCACCCATTGCACAGCACTACGGAACTTGTTGGTGCTTTATAAATAATAATAATATTAATAATCATAATAATAATAAGTATCTCCATTATCCCAAAAGATACCAAATGTCTACTAAAAACTCACTTAATAAGAAGTGGAAAATTCTGGGATCTCTTGATACCAAGTCAAGGTCAGGTAGACCAAGCAAGATTTCAGCCACAACTGCCAGAATTTTTGTTCGGGATACAAAGAAACATGCACAGGTAACCTCAGGAGAAATACAGGCTGTTCTGGGAAAAGACGGTGCAGTTGTTTCAAGGAGTACTATGCTTGCCTAAAGTACATATAGATCTATGGAGTCCACCTGGATACCCAATGGAGTGAAGTACTAACAACCTGACAAATACAAATGTAACTATTTTCTTTTTTGCAATACCATCTACCACTAGGTGAGGGGGACGGTTTGTGATCCCCTATATGCCAACTGCCACCTGGTTTGGTGGGAGAAACAGATTGTTTTCTATCCCTCTATGGCTGAGTGCACTGAGTCCATATTTTTGAGGAAATGCTGATTTGAACAGATAAATGCTTTAGATCTTTTGTAGTAATATTGAATAGAAACAATCAGAATCTAAGATTTTCCCATAAATTTGGAAAGGATAAATCTTAATTTCCTGGATCATTCTCTATACATCAGTGATAATAATTCAATGAATACGTCATAATCACCGATCAGCAAACTCCATTGGATACACCTCCAGGTTTTGCTGAACGACTTCTGTTATGTGTCTGACGTAAGACGCAGCGGCGTTATAGGGAAACCGCGGCAACTTTGAAATCGCTCAATTAATTTGTTACTAAGCAAAACAAAGTTGCCACCTGAGCTCCCTCCTGTGTTAAATTAAGTGTACCGAAACTCTGCTATTCTTACTTGACTCTGCTGTTTTTTCCAACCTACTCTACAGCCTGCTGTCTCAAGCTACTGACTTTTACTATCAATTACTGCTTAACTTACGCTGAAGAAAGAAAACTTTGCTCATAATTCACTACTCCAGTTACTGGCTGATTAAGTTATCTGTTCCTCTAACCTGGCTATTAACAAGTAAGCTTTCTTTGGATTTTATTTTGTAAATCGCTATTACTATAATTTTCCTGCAACTGTGTTCAAAATCTACAAGTCTAACTTTGGTTATAACATAATGCCACACTGTATTTGAAACCTACCTCATCAAATAGTATTTAACAATGTGATAGCTTTCATCCCTATTCACTAAGATGTTGAATACCATTAGTTGAGTAATTATGGCTTAGAAGGAATTGCAGAAGTGAAGAAGATTTTAAATAAAAAGCAAAAAACTTGAAACATCAATTTATAGAAAACGTCTTTCCAAATAAGTCTTTCCAAATAAGTAACCTGAAGGATATATTTGTCCCTAGTCACTTCCACAGGAACAAAACAAAATGTACACGGCTACTTTCTTCTGTTGTGGGCACATACCCATGTAGTAAATGCATTGCATGTAAACATATCAAATGGGTATCAAAACATATTGCTTACCAGCAAGTCCTTTTTATATTTTAACACAAAAGGTGTTGTATATTTACTTACATGTGAATGTGGAGAAAAATATGTAGGTAAAACAATTTGCCCCTTCAAAGAAAAGATCAGATAACACATCAGATCAGTCATAAACAGGAGGGACATTCCAGTTCCATGACACATCTGGATGCATTATAATAGCTCTACCACAAAACTGAAGTCCTGTTGTATTGAGCATGTGCAGCTAGAGTATAGAGAAGATGATTTAGATCGCCTACTGAAGTGTTATTGGATTTATCAACTTAAAACCCTACACCCACTTGAATTGAATGAAGACTTTTCTTACACACTGTGATAAACTCCCCTTTTCAAGTAAGTTTGCCATGAGTTCCTGGAGGAGCCTGCTTGACAGCCTCCTGCCCACAGACTATGGGCCTTGTATAATGTGATATAAAAGTCTCCGTTTGTGTATTTGGACTATATGGTTCGGGAACCGAACAACCGCACGAACCGGAGACCATCCTGGAGCTTGTTAAGCCTAATTACTACTTTGTAACAATTTCCACCTCAGTGTTCTAAGTGTTCATCTGGGTGGCCACAATTCTTATGGACGATCACCAGGTGGCGGCCATCTTGTTCGCATGAAAGCAGGCAGCGGTGTTTGGGCATGAATTTCATGGAACTAAAATCGGACACAGAAACTCCCGAACACTGCTGGACTTCCATCATCTCATGCGTTTGGTTCTACACAAGTTAGATGGACACGGTTAGGTGGACTCATTCGTCCGAACAAGGGGAACAAGCTCCAGGTTAAGACCATTGACTACGTTTGTTAATTTGTTAATTTTTAACCCCTTAAGGACCAAACTTCTAGAATAAAATGGTATCATGACATGTCACACATGTCATGTGTCCTTAAGGGGTTAAACAACCGAACTAGACCGACTGCTAGCCCTGATTCTATGGAACTGTTTTGGGCATGGGACCATGCGTGTGGTCACTTAAACAAATTACTTCTAGGAAATTCCTGAACCCCTTAACTGATTTGGGCAATTTTTGGGTATGTTGGTAACCCAGATCGGAGCTATCAGGGGATGTAACTTTTGTGGGGTTTTATGTATTTTTAAGGTACTTTTGGGTGTTTGGAAAATGAGTGTTTTTTATGCTTGGAGATAAATGAGTTTAATACAGTGCTTGACTCAATTATCTCCCCGGCACAGGGGAGGGATTATCTTGTTTTGTATGGGAGTGTCCTGGATCTGAGAGCCAATGTAGTTGTATATTGGTTTCAACTGTGGTTTACTCTCAGGTCCAGGGGGGAGTACCCCTTGCATGGGGACATGAATAAAAGGCCAGTTGTGGCTGCCATTAAAGTATTCCAGAACTATATGTCGTTTGGTTACTGGAAGGGGAAAGGGCTACTCTTTAAACACTATTCCAGTGTGGAGGATTCAATGGAACAATGTAAGGACTAGAGCTCCCAGGACTGAGTGTCTTCCAGTGCCTGGGGGCGTTTAGCGTGAATTCTCCATTCAGCTCCAGGAGAGCGGTTCCAGGGCCCCAGTCAAGCCACGGCAACTGGACAGAGGTGCTGTGGTTTGTCCCCTGGTCCAGCTAGGAAGCGGTCCTTTGGCGGTGGTACCCAGTCGGGGTACAGGGAGCTCTGCTACACACACCATTTATTTATTAGAATGTTACCATATATTTATTAGAATTTTGCTTTTGACTTAATTTTACCTTTAGAACAACTCAACTTGCATTTTTACAGACTTTATATGTCTAATGTTTCCTTGGGGAGTAGAAGTAGCACTTCTGTAATTCCAATTTACACCTCCTAATCCCTTTGGTGGACATGTGGGCATAAATCTATGCCTAAGGAAAAACCTCACCACAATATAACAGCGTAAATGGTGAACAAAATTATACTTATATAAAAAATAAAGAGACCACCTCCTTAAAATCACTTCCCAGGTGGTAATCTTTTATCAACCAGAATATAGACAAAACATTTGGGATGTGGCTGTTGAATCCAAAATGAACATAAACAAAACATTGTGTAATACAAACTGGTGTAAATATGTGCGCTAAATTTAGATGCACTCACAGGAAGGTGGTATAAAATGCGCTCAAAGGGTGCCTCCCCCCATGGTGATGCAGGGCTATTGATCCCTTTTCCTCTGTCTGTGTGTACCACTGTGAATCATAATTTTAGATAGTGGATTGAAGAAACAGCAGCTTTTATTTCAAATTAAAAAGTTAAATAACGCTTGAATGATGCTAAAAGCAGTAGTGGGTCCTACGTGTTTCGTCCCAAGCATTGGACTTCCTCAGAGACCTTAGAAGTTAAAACAAATGTAAAAAAAACTCTCAAACAGAGCAGGGACCTTAGAAGTGAAAACAAATGATAAACTCTCAAACAACGCAGCCTGCTTTGTTTGAGAGTTTATCATTTGCTTTAACTTCTAAGGTCCCTGAGGAAGTCCCATGCTTGGGACGAAACGTATAGGACCCTCTGCTGCTTTTAGCATCATTCAAGAGTTATTTTACTTTTTTTATTTGAAATAAAAGCTGCTATTTCTTCAGTCCACTATCTGGAGTCCTGATTCACAGTGGTACACATGGATAAAGGAAAAGGGATTAACAACCCCCCATCACCATCGGATGAAGCACCCTTTGAGCGCATTTTACACCGTCTTCCTGTGAGTGCATCTAATTTTAGCGCACATATTTACAACAAATTGTATTACATTATGTTTTGTTTATGGGTTTTTTTAGATTCAACAGCCACATCCCAAATGTTTTGTCTATAAATCTATGCCTAGTTTATGGATTGCATTAATGTTGAGTGACAGAGAAAAGGCATTACAAAATGCATTGAGAAGGTAAGCGACATATCTTTATATTACATGCATAAATACACCTATTCTCTGAGAATTTCCATTAAAATGCAAGATAATTCCATTAATTGACAAGGTTTTGCAACACATTTACTGTTAATATTGACCCTATGTATTTTTAGTATATTTGTAATACAATCCCTGTTTGAACATATAGAATATAAATCTGGATCTGTTACGTGCTATTTAATAGCTTGGGAAAATTGGAAACTGAGTTTTCGGTTTAGGAGTCACTGGAATCTTCTATTATTATTATTGTATTATTTATATAGTGCCAACAAATTCCGTAGCGCTGTACAATTCTATGAATACACTTTGATGTTTTTGGTTGGAATTAGCATGCTAAAGAATTATTGAATTGTACATTTTCTATACTACATTGTATTGCAACCTTTTTTTTAATATAGCCGACTGTATCTATTTCATTCTATGTATTTATAGTTGATTTGTGGCACTTTATTATTATTCATCTAGGATAGCTTGAGGGCATTGGTGTTTGGAGCTAATAAGTTATCAAATGTGGCATATATATTTATCCATTTTATATGTTTGAAACATAGAAACATAGAAACATAGAAACAAAGAATGCCACGGCAGATAAGAACCATTCAGCTCATCTAGTCTACCCAATTTTTTAAATACTCTCATTAGTCCCTGGCCTTATTTAAGTCTAGGATAGCCTTTTGCATATCCCATGCATGCTTAAACTAGAAGGCAATTCCAGGCATCCACTACCCTCTCTGTAAAGGAATACTTCCTGAAATTATTTTAAAATCTTTGCCACTCTAATTTTTTTTTTTTTGAATTCTTTATTTTTGTAGTGCATGAAAGTATAATAAGAGGGCTTGCCATGCCCCAACAGTATTGAGAAGTATATAACCAGACATATGTTAACAGTTGGTCAGCATGTGGAGAGATCAGCACAATTTTTTCATTATAGTCACAAATAACAATCATGAAGATAGAAAATATAAACAGTACATACATAGATATTTTGATTAGAGAGTTCGTATATGAACATTTCTGTAAACTTTGTTTGGCGATTTCCATAACCCACGGTTTGATCAGATTAGGTTAGATAAAGTGACAATTTGAATATAGAAATGCGGTATATAACATTGTAAAACTTAATGTGTAAATCATAATAGCGGTTGCACTGTTTAGTAAGTTGCCTGCAAATACTTGTGAGGTCATAGAGGTATAGGTAACTTTACATGTCTTATACCTATTTCGAACTTTATAGTCATATTCACATCATCTAGTCCTTAGTTGCCTCTGTCAGAGAGACCGTCGTCTAAGTCGTTCGTTTAAGTACGTTATCGTCTATGCAAATCAAATACTGCGCCACCAGCCGCCCGTGGATAGTGTCCAGAAGGCTCCTCCCCCACTTTTCAGTAGGTTATCATGGAAATGGTATGATTGGTTGTTTATAGAGTTCCCAGTCTCGTGAAGTTATTCCACGGAGCCCAAACTTTGGTATATCTCATATAGTTCCCTGCTTTAGCATGTGTTATTCCCTCAAGTTGTTTTGTGTCCTCCACCCTCTGAATCCACTCCCTGAGCGAGGGAGGGTTTGGCTTTTTCCAGTGTTTGGGGATTAGTTGCGTGGCAGCCATGACTAAGTGGCGGAAAAGGGCAGTTTGCACTTTTGTAAAACCCTGAGGAGGCATGAGGAAGATGTATTGATCTGGGGCTAGTATGAATTTGGTTTGGAAAATGCTTTGTATAATAGTATGTATCCTGTTCCAGAATTTTACTACTTGCGGGCATTGCCACCAAATGTGAGCATGAGTTGCTCCTGTTTGGCAGCATCTCCAGCACTGATCTGGAGAGGTGGTGTGTATCATGTGGATCTTCGCTGGGGTATGATGCCACCTCGTTAATCTTTTATAATTGCTCTCCTGTGCTGATAGGGAAATAGTAGATGTGTGTGCTGCTTTGAATATGCGGTGCCATTGTAGGCCTGTTAAGTTTACCTTTAACTCTTCTGTCCATTTAACTGTATACCCTGGAAGAGTATTCTCTTGAGATTCTCTAAGCAGCGTGTACATTGATGATAGGATTTTCTTAGTGAGCGGGTGTGAGGAGCATAGTTGTTCTAATTTTGTGAGTGGTCTGTTCCCCAAGGGTAGTAGGTTTTGCGTCTTGATGAAGTGTTTCAGTTGGTGGTAGTGTAAGAGTTGTATTACCGTCGGATTTTCGTGCGGTAAAATTTGGAGTAAAGTCTTAATTTTGCCGTCCTGTAGCACATCACGTAATTGTAGAGTCTCGTTTTTGTGATAAAGTGCAAAAGATTTGCCCGAGTTCCCTTGTTGAAAGTAGGGATTGTGAGTGATGGGATATAGCGGAGAGGGGATTGGGGAGATGTCAAGCTTTTTTCTAAGTTTGTGCCACAGTTTGAGAGTTGTGTCAATCGTCGGGTGGGATTTGTGAGTTCTCTTAATGGGAAGAGTAGGATTGGAATGAAACCAAACGCATGTATGTAGTGGGGAGCTGTGGAGGGCATTTTCAATGGTAACCCATTGTTGGGATTGTGTGTTTTTGGTCCATTCATAAACCCTTTGTAGATGTAATGCCTGGTGGTATAACTCAATATCAGGGAGATTTACTCCCCCATTTCCTTTGTTTCTCGTCAGGATGGAGTGGGCTAGCCTTGGTGGTGTGTGTGCCCATAGAAATTTCGTGATTATGGATCTGCTTGTGTTGAAAAAGGTGTGTGGGATTGCGATGGGCAGAGTTTGCAGAAGATACAAAAGTCGTGGTAGCACATTCATTTTAATTATATTGATTCTGCATAGCCAGCCAAAGCAAGGTTTGTGCCATTTCTGCAAATCTTTAGTGATGTTAGCTAGCAGAGGAGGGAAGTTTAATGTATAAATCAGTTCCAATTTGTTTGGAATGTGCACACCTAGATATTTAATCGACCCTGAGGCCCAGTTGAATTTGAATTTGGACTGTAGTAACATATTGGTGTTTCCCGTTGTGTGAATTGGTAGAATGTCACATTTTGTTAGGTTCGCCTGGAAGTTGGATATTCTGCCATATGCTTCCATCTCCAACATTAAGTGAGGTAAAGTTGAGAGTGGATTAGTGATCGTGAATAAAAGGTCATCTGCAAAAGCAGTGACCTTGTATTCCTGTTTATCAATCTTAAAGCCCTGAATATGTTTGTTGTCTCTGACTCCCTGAAGGAACGGTTCTAAGATTAATATGAATAGGATAGGGGAAAGAGGACACCCCTGTCTCGTCCCATTAGTGATGGTTACTGGTTGGGATAACTGGCCATTGACCCTCAGTCTGGCTGTCGGTGCAGAATATATAGAGTTTAGCCATTCTTGCCAGCGTGGTCCAAAACCTAACTGTTGAATTGTGTGATGTAGTAACGCCCAACTGACTCTATCAAATGCTTTCTCCGCATCGATAGCTAGGAGAGTGCTTTCTATTTTGCGCGATTGGGCCCAATGTACAAGATTAATAATTTTAGTTGTGTTGTGTTTTGCTTCTCTGCACGGAACGAAACCGGCTTGGTCTTGGTGGATAAGGCCGGGTAGTAGAGGTTTCAATCTATTGGCCATTATTTTGGTGAGTATTTTGATGTCTGCATTTATCAAAGAAATAGGTCGATAGCTGCCACATGCCTTATGATCTTTACCTGGTTTCGGTATTAAAGTGATGGTTGCCTCTAGTGCAGACTTGGGGATGATAGATGACAAGTTTCGGGCGTTAAAAGCAGTAGTGAAGGGTTGTGCTAGGATTTGAGACAGTAATTTATAGTATTTCCCAGTGAAGCCGTCTGGGCCTGGGCTTTTACCAATGGGGATAGTTTTAACTACCTGAAGGAATTCGTCGATGGAGATGGGTTCGTCAAGAAAAGCTTTATCTATGGGTGGTAAAGTATGTTTAATCCTGGGTGTTAGGAAATCTAATATATCTTGTGAGGTGGGTTGGGAGGTTTTCAAGTTGTATAAGTTAGTATAAAATTTATGGAAAGCTTTGAGTATGTCTGGCATGTGGCTGGTAGGGTCGCCATTCTCCATATTAATTTCGGAGACAAAGCTGGATTGTCTTTCTGCCTGAAGTGCCTGCGCAAGGAATCTCCCGGCTTTGCCTCCCTGTGTGTAGTAAGATCCCTTGGTGAGTGAGAGCTTACGTTTTGCGTTTAATGTAAGGATCGATGTGAGTTCAGACCTTTTAGAGAGCAGAAGATTGTAATTTTCTAGGGAAGAGGCGCCCCGGTGTTGGCTTTCCAGATTTTTAATATCTTGTGTGAGTTTGGTAATTGTTTGTTCCCTCTTACGTTTTAGTTTTGATGCTATTCTAATTAATTCTCCTCTAAGTACAGCTTTATGTGCTTCCCAGGTCATGATTGGCGTCGTGTCTGGGTTGGTATTTTCTTTAAAGTAATTCGTGACTGTGTCTTTTATTTGAGAAACAGCTTCCTCATTGTTCAGTATCATGTCATTAAGTTTCCATTGAGGAGCCGACTTAGGGATTGAAGGTATGGTCAGCTTGAGTGTAAGTGGTGCATGGTCTGACCACGTGATCGGGCCATAAGAGGCTGATGTAATCAGGGGCAGGTGTCTATGATGGAGAAAAATTGTGTCTATTCGTGTGTAAGTGCCAGTGGGAGGTGAGAAGAAGGAGTAGTCTTTTGTTTTAGGATTGACTGCTCTCCAGCTATCAAATAGTTGAGCTTCATAAAGGATATTTTTCATATGTAGTCTCGTTTGCGTCAGATAGCCCTGCGATGAGGAAGTAGTGTCAAGGATTTCATCTAGGGATATGTTGATGTCTCCCCCCATGATAAGTATTCCTTCATAAAAGGAGGATAATTTGTGTAATATTTTATTGAGGGAGTGTGATTGTTTTTTGTTTGGTAGGTAGATATTTGCCAATGTGATTTGAGTGTTTCCTAATTTGCCCTTCACAAATATATATCTACCAGCATCGTCTAGTAATTGATCCTGAAAAATGAATTGTGTCTGACGACTGACCAGGATGGCCACACCTCTCGCTTTAGCCTCAGTGTAGTTGCCAAAGTAACCTCTTGGATAGTCCCTATTCTGAAGTCTGGGAGGAGCATCTTTACGAAAATGTGTTTCTTGTATATAAACAAAGTTTGCCCTATGTTTGTGGAAATCTGTTAGAGCTATGGACCGTTTCTCAGGAGTATTTAGTCCCCTAGCGTTTTGTGTGACAATAATTATATTGGACATTGCTATGGTGCGGTTGTTAATATGGTGCTTGGGTTGTGTTCAATGCTAGTGTATTTTGTAGATTCAAATGGGTGTTATTGGTGCGATAACCTCCCAAGCCTTCCTGAATTTTTAAGGAAGTTTGGTGTATGGATGGGGTGAGGTGGTGATACTGGTTACCTTGCAGATAGGATGTTCTGTAGGAGACCAGAGATTCCTCGCGGTCGGCCCCGGGCAACTTTGCCACTCTAATTTAAGACTATGCCTGTATACTAAGTCTTCCCTAAGATGCTAATTCGAGTAGTTCTCGAAAGGCAGTAGTTTATTTTGGGATTTATTCTAGCACATTTATTTCTTCACCTAGGGTGAATTTTTTGTGTATGTTTGTTACTGTGAAGTTTGTCTTTATCTATATACATTTATAATATTTTTTTGCCTTTTTCCTTCCCACTATCAAGAACTATTCCCACTTACTAGAACTATTTTAGCATAGTTTTGGCAACTTACTTGTTACTCATATTGTCTATCAATGACTACAGCCCCTTCATCAGACATTCTCAAGGAGAAGAAGCTGAATGTGTGAGTAGAACAAAGCATGGCCATTGCAGGATTGCGTTCTTTGAGCTCTAAGCTGACTTACATGGCAGGAAAAATCATTGTGGAAATCATTAATTAGATCCAACTAATTTAAGCTCTTCAGGTGTTTAGAATGCATACAAGGCACATACCATATTGCTACTTTCATTAAAAAAACCCAAAAAAAAAACCACATCTTTAATAAGATTTCTAAGTAGCAATAATTTTAATGAATCCTGTCAAGTAAACTTTCCATCAGTATCCCAAGAACAAAATATAAGATATGGACAAACGGATTAGGGCATTTTGGTCGCATGCATTTTGGTCGCAGGCATTTTGGTCGAGGCAATCTGGTTGCCATGCATTTTGGTCGCATGGCATTGTGATTGCATGGATTTTTGTCGCCATTTTTACCATAACAAAAAATATTTTTTTTTATTGGTTTTGAACATATTTTAAGATTGAATATAGTTAGGGAAGTAGTTTTGAGTGATTCCTGAAGTTTTTAAAAAAAATTCAGGTGACTAGTGGAAGTTTGAAAAACTGGCGTTTTGAAGCTGTGAGGGAGGCGCTGCCCAGCTCCTGTCAGCTTTCCACTGTCACTGATTTCGGTCTACCAAAGTTACACAGAATGAGCGCACAATTGTAACCCGTAACCCGGAACCCACTACCCCTAACCCCTAACCCTAACCCTAACCCTAACCCTACCCCTAACCCCTAACCCTATCCCTAACCCTAACCCTAACCCTAACCCTCTAACCCGAACCCTAACCCTCTAACCCTAACCCTTACCCTAAGATAGTGACACCTTATATATTACCCAAATGACACCTTATATCAAAATGCGGCCAAAATGAATGGCGACCAAATTGCATGCGATCAAAATGCACAAACAGTGTAATTCGACCAATTTGTCACGACCAAAATGCATGCGACCAAATTGCATGCGATCAAAATGGTTGATATGGACAAACATATATGTATTAAATGACATCAACATAATGTTAATTTTTTTGCTATTTACTTAACAAGACAAAATATGATTAAACTATGTTTGACAAAAAGGGAATATTTGAGGATTCACTCAAATCACTGTAACTGTAGTTTTTATGGTGCCAAGAGCGCCCTGCCACTACCACCCATAACCTGTCAACCGTTTTAGCATGGTTTGATGCTTACCTGTTTCTCTGGAGCTCTCAAGCTGCTTCTATTCATTGTTAGCTGCAGAAGCCAGATGTCACTTGTGTGACGATAGGAACTCAGGCATTGGCTCAACTGACACTCAGATAATGAATGAGTTCTTATCTTGCACAACAATTTACATCTGGCTTCTACAGCTCAAGAAGAAAAAAAGCAGCATGCGTCTTTGGCAGGGCAAATGTAAGTGTAAAAACTGATAAAATTATTTGAAATGTTATGGTGGGATGAGATCAGGCCAGAGGTAGCTGTACTAGTTTTGGTGCTTGAAGTGTTCATTTACTATATGCAATTATCATAAATTACATGTCTAGATATATCTAAGGATCTTAGTGTCTTGAGCATAGTTGTCTCTACCCTCTTTTTTATCATTCCTTATTCCACACTGTAAGTTCTGGCACATGATACTATGCAAAGATTACCTTACATTGTGTTGCTCCAATCACCATGACCACTTCAATGATTTGTATCTTGCTATGAAACACTGTACACACAGAGTCTAACCATCATGGAACAATGACGGTTTAGCTAATGTAAGTTCATATTGGATGTCAGACCATGCTGGCACCAGGCATCTAAAGATGGTAAACACCCCAAATGCTGCCCATGTGCTCACCTCAGACTGTCCCTGCTGACACCCCTCCTCTCCAGCAAGGAGGACTGATGTTAGCAGAGTTAAATTAGGCTGCTGTGAGAACTTGGCCTCTTCACTGGAACAAAGTTTTAGTCTAATTTTATTTGTTTATTTATTCATATATATTTTAAGGTTGACTTTGTCAGTGACAGTGTTGTTGTTTTTTTTTTTGTTAGAATTACACTTCAAGTTACTATTACAATGGTAATATGAGAGAGCAGGACTGAAGTCATTGAATAGTAAAAAAGACTAGATACACTTTTCTACCATACTAACATGCATTGTTCGTCTGATATATTATGATTTAGATACCTGAAATTCAATCTAATATCATTTTATTTTATTTTAAGTAATATTGCAAATCATTAAGATGCAAAAGAAAAAAATATTACATTGTTCATAATTGTTCATTTCCCAACGAGTACTAATATTATTTCTTGAAAAAAATAAAAAATAATATTTTCTAAAGGACATTGGATGTAAGAATTCAGAGACTTTTGCGTGACTGTATAATGTAAGTAAATTATTTAACATTTACCATCAGATTCGTTCAGCCTTCAGAACACTACAGATTTCCGTGACTGTATAATATAAATAAATTATTTAACATGTACCATCAGATTCGTTCAGCCTTCAGAACACTACAGATTTAGTATATCACTTAGTTTAAAATGACATAACAAGTCTCTAGTGAATAGACCTTTTTCAGAGGAATGCTTAACCCTATCCAAACTATTGTGACATTTTATTCTTTTAGACACAGAGAATGATTTGCTATGCACCATAGCAATGGAATGTTTAAATGAGAATGAGAATAATTCATGACTGTAACATGAATAGAAAAATTAGATTAGCTCACTCTCTGTTTGCACCCATTTTCATTTGTATTGTAATTGTTCCACTGGCATTAGGAGACAATCACATGAGGATATTTAATGTGGAGTTACTGGCCTACTAAACTTTGTGTTTTATTATGAAAACAGTTTGATAGTTTATCAATTTAAGGAAATATATGGGGGCAACAACTAAGGGGTTATTTACTATTCAATATAAGACAGTGTATGAGATAACATGAAATTTAATGTTGAAAAATGCAAAGTTATGCACTTCGGCGTAAAGAATACACAAGCAACGTATACCCTTAATGGAAGTGAATTAGGGATAACAACACACGAAAAGGACTTGGGAATTGTTATAGACAACAAACTATGCAACAATGTGCAATGTCAATCAGCAGTGGCCAAGGCCAGTAAGGTATTGTCATGCATGAAAAAGGGCATTCATTCTCGGGACGAGAATATAATTTTGCCTCTCTATAAATCACTGGTAAGACCACATATTGAATATGCTGTGCAATTTTGGGCACCTGTTCTAAAGAAGGATATCATGTCACTAGAAAAAGTGCAGAGGCGGGCTACAAAATTAATAAAAGGAATGGAACATATCAGCTATGAAGAAAGGTTAACAAATTTAAACCTATTTAGTTTAGAAAAACGTCGCCTGAGAGGGGATATGATAACATTATACAAATATATTCGGGGCCAATACAAACCATTGTGTGGAAATCTATTCACAAACCGGACTTTACATAGGACACGAGGCCATGCGTTTAGACTGGAAGAAAGAAGATTTTGTCTAAGGCAAAGGAAAGGTTTTTTTACTGTAAGAACAATCAGGATGTGGAATTCTCTGCCTGAAGAAGTGGTTTTATCAGAGTCCATACAGATGTTCAAACAGCTACTAGATGCATACTTGCAAAGACAGAATATTCAAGGATATAATCTTTCAATGTAGGGTAATAACTGCTTGATTCAATGATAAATCTGACTGCCATTCTGGGGTCAAGAAGGAATTTTTTGTCCTAGCTTGTTGCAAAATTGTGCTTCAAACTGGGTTTTTTTTTTTTTTGCCTTTTGGATCAACAGCAAAAAACAGGTGTGAGGAAGGCTGAACTTGATGGACGCAAGTCTCTTTTCAGCTATCTAACTATGTAACTATGTAACTATGTAACAATCATAATAAAGAAATAAATGCTATGTAATATAATATCACCACTCATTGCTATATATATGAACAAATGTAGTAATCTGTTGTATAAGTCGAATTCTAGGAGAAAAAAACAAAACGATACAGGTGGTCACAACACACACACATATATATATATATATATATATATATATATATATATATATATATATATATATATATATAGAACAAAAACAGCAGTAACTGGGCTGCACTCACGGTCTTGTGTAGAAAAAGTATAAATTTATTCCATAAGTGGTAGCAAAATCGACGTTTCGGTCCACACAGGGACCTTCCTCAGGATCAAATGACATAGGTATGTCATTTGATCCTGAGGAAGGTCCCTGTGTGGACCAAAACATATATATATATATATATACCGTTCAAATATACGGGTCGCATACCGTGATGGGGTATCAGAGTTTCCAGTCTCCAGACATTTCTTGGAACTAGGACATACGCTTCCGTCACTAAAACTAATGGCGGTTGACCATATTCCATTGCCAAGGCGAGGGGGAGATCGGAAGAAAATGCTCTTGCAGAGAGAAATCCACTGGATCAGAACCTTGGACACGATTGCACCAAAGGGACTCAATGAGAAATACTCTTTAGCAGTATTTTTATAATTGTTTTGATGTGTTTAGGGTTCAGGGTATTTTACAATGAATCCAGGATACTCCTGAATCGACTCATGAGCCCACCCTGGGGGATAGGCTATGAGCCTTCAGAGTATGGAGGAGTAAATATAGCCCTACGTGTCTGAGGGATACAGTTGCGCAGGGATCCTAGCTGCAACCTGTGCCTTGTGTTTCTTAAACAGATGTAGGTGAAGTGATCAGTGTTTACTTAGGTCGGCTTATATGTCTGATTATTACTTTTCCTTTATATGTGGCGATTTGATTTGGACCTAATTGGTGTTCCTTAATTTTGATTTACGCTAGTAAAGGATTATTAGGTTTAAGCGCAGATTCCAGTAGGTGATTCGTATCACTACATAGAATAAAACTTCTTTGTTGGACAACTGATCGCCTGGTGCGATGTTTAGTAGAGAGGGGATATATTGCACGAGATTAAGTGGGGCAGTTAGTGCCTATATAGTTTAATGCGGGCATATGGCCTTGCATAGGCACACACTATTCATCATCCAGCCAGCTGAAGTGACTGGCAGGATTATAATAAATAGAAGAGTGTCGGTGTGGCACCTATTCTTCCTTCAGTGACAGTGTTTAAACGAGAAAAGTTGTTCATACAGTATTATCCCATAACGTGATGTTCCTTTAAGAGAGCAGCCATACCCTCTATGTTATGAGATAGGGCCTTTCAGACAGTCCCCCAGCGGTAATATTTGTTTTTAAGTGTAATAGGATTTATGCATGAATATTGAATGTTCTTCCTTTTTTATATGTGTTTATTGACACTGTTTTATTGTGGTATGAGGTGAATCCGACCACACTGTGCTTTATTGTGTGACAGATCCTGCAAGCCCCGGTCCGCGCCCGCAGAGACAGGACAGCGTCTGGTTGCTATGGAGACGCTCCCGGCAGTGCTGTGCGCTGGACGGACGCGTGCGTGATGCGTGGTGACGTCATCCACACGCGACCGGCATTCTCGGCGGGGCAATTGACCGAGTAGCTTGTGGGAGTTACACTTAGCCAGGTGTGGTGAGTACACTGTTTGATTAAGGGTTTTGGTGGGGTATATATGTGGGATTTTGTCTGTTGCTAACCTTGTCCTGATGAAAGTCTGATTGGTCAGACTGAAACGTCGATTTTTTAACTTGGAGCATTAAAAGTTAATTTTTATTTAACAAAGCGAGTCCGTGGAGTGCTATCTACTTTTCCTTTATATTTTTGCCAGACAAGCACCCGGCAGTGAATATTTGACCACAGTGAGTGCAACACTACTTGTATTTTTTTTTATATATATATATATATATATATGTAACCATTGCTGGTTCCCTTATTTACCACTATAACGTCTTAAAGCAGGGCTAACCATACAGATATCTTAGCTATAATGTTATATAGTTAGTGTAAGAGATCCTCTATTTAACATATATAAATAATTGAGAATACAATATAAAATAAGGATTGTCTTGGAAGCAATAAAGTTTTGTCTTTTAGATATTTATTATATAAAAATATAAATATAGACATATAAAATTCATTATAGCAGAGTTTATAAGATTAAACTAAATGCTTGCAAATATCATTAATAGGTTAACATACCCTTCTGAACATGTCATCATGTCAGCCCCTCTGTCATTTTAAGATGGAGCAGCGTCTGTCTCCAAGTCTCTCCTCTGTGTCTTAACATTTAAAAGTACACCTATTTATACCTTTGGTGTCGTCATTTTAGGGTCACCGTAGTTCATATATGAAAAAGTAACTTTTTACCTTATTCATTTTAGGACCTCCCTTAACTTGGCAAACATACAAGGCCATAACTAAAGTGTGTATATGTCATGGAAATTTTCCTGACTTTTCAAAATGGCATCTTAAAGTCTAAACATCCAATTTTACTTAGGGTTACCACAGTATATTGTGTACTGAAAGAGTCACAGGATAGCCTTGAAGCTTTTTTATGCATTATTTTTATTGTAATTCGTCTGAGACAAAATGGCGTAAACTTAATATACACTGTAGGTAGGTATGCGGTTATTGCTTAAAGAAACAGTTATGAAAAACAATATGTTCCATTTCTAAAACCTTGTCAGTTTGCAATATCTCTTAAAGACACAGTTTACAGTTTAAGAAATACAACATTTCATTCTAAAACTTGTAATATTTGCATTTGTAATATTGAGGAGAGCTGCTGCGAGGCCGGAGACCGGAGACCGGAGGCTAGAGTCTTATGATTTAGGTAACTCATACAGCACTTGTTACATTGCTACTTTGCTACACGCTTGCCTGCTTGCTTGCTTGCTACATTACAACACTGCTGTAACAGTGCTCATTGCCCATTGCTGCATTGCTACACTGCTATTGTTACATTGTTGCAGCGCCTGGGACGTCTGAGAGATATTTGGGAGAACTTGTAGAACTGTAACTGTATCAAAACTGTAACAAAAAAACAAAAACAAAAAAAAAAAAACTAACAAAACTAAATATGTCTCCAGCTAAGCAAACAAAACTAACTGATACAACTAGGTATAGCAAAAGGGAACGCCAAAAACAATCTCAAGATGATACCCTGGAGGACTCCCAGCCCAGAACACAGTCTCCGGATTCAGAGAGTCAGCAGGAGGGTCAGACGGAGGGTTCAATTAACCCATGTCAGGTACAAAATAGCTTGGAGGATGGGCAAGTGACTAAAGAGTATTTGAAGCAAATATTACAGGAGTTGAGGGTTACTATCCGATAAGATTTTACCACCATTACATCAATGCTACACCGAGAATTGGCAGAAATAGGTGATCGTACTGACCGCCTAGAGAGGGGGACAGAAGAGTTACGTGCTGAACATAACAAGGTGATAGATAAACTCAATAAGTTGGAGGAAGAGAACGCCAAATTGTGGCATAAATTAGCAGAAGGGGAAGACCGATCCCGCCGAAATAACATAAGGTTCCGTGGGGTAGCGGAGTCTGTTAAAGGGGACCAAATTCAGTCCTATATTATGAACATGTGTTTGGCTCTTGTACCCGCACTAAACGACAGCATGTGGGAACTGGACAGGGCACATCGGCTGCCGAGACCAAGCCGCCTCACAGCAGAAATCCCAAGGGATATAATTGTGCGATTTCACCATTATAAATCAAAAGAGGCGCTTATGAAAGCAACAAGAGAGATCTCAACGCTACCCCCACCGTACAGTGCAATATCGCTATTTGCAGATTTATCAGCTTCAACTTTGGCCAGGCGGAGATAGTTCTCATATATTACTAAACAACTACGTGATCATAAAATGGAGTACAGATGGGGCTTTCCGCCTAAGCTGTTGGTTTGGAACAACAGCAAAATGACCACTATTAAGGATGTGGAGGAAGGCCTGGCTACCTTAAAGGATTGGGGCATAGAGTTAACTCAGAATGCTGAAGAAATTAGAGGGATATCAGCTATACATAAATCCCTGTACCAGCCATCGCTGCAAAAAATTCGACAGGATTGGCTAGTGGCTGAGAAGACATCTCGCCAGACATCTCCGCAACCTCCTCAAGGGTAGAAGACCTCAGCCTGGATACTGACGCTGCTATTTTTGCCGTTTCCTACATATGTTGCTAGTTTTGGTCACCTAATCACTATAAATATCTAAAAGGAAATTGAGAACTCTCTGGAGCTGTGCTAAGTGAAGGGTCTGAAGGTTGTGAAAAATGATAGTTTGAGTAACCTAAGTAATTTTGTTAGATGTTAATTCTAGATCCAATTGTCAATTGGACGTTAGTCTAGCAGTCTGGTAATTTTTTTTTTTTTTTTAAGCTTATATCACTATAATATATTTGTTAGTTAATTTCTTTGTGAAATAAGGTTATAAGCCGGTAGGAAATACATTGTACCTGCATTGATAAATCTGTCAACTTAGTGTGGTAAAGCTGACAATTTAACATGCTAACTCAGGATTATATTAAATCTTATAATGTTTTATTATGAGGAAAGCAGCAAGTCAGACTAAGGGACTATATATTGATAAATTTACAGTTTACTTACTAAGTTTACTTACTAAGTAGTAGGCTGACAGGAATCAAATTACTTCTTTATTTTTACTTATTTTTAAATATTTTTTTGTTTATCAGACAATTCAATATAAGCAAAACATTGATTGTGTTTAGCTGTGTTTTGTTACAAGGATATTGAGGTGCCCTTTTATAAAGCAGGGGATAAGAACAGTAGATACACTAGATAGAAATGATACTGATATAGCGATAAGCAGCATTGACAGAATAGATTAAGGCTCAAGAACGGGATCGTTCCACACGACCCCCCTTAAGGGACGCTTGAAGGGATGGTTTCCCTTGCGCCCCAAAAATTATTCTCATTTCTGGGAATTTGTGTAAATATTTCCTATTTTATTAATTTTCATTTAGTTTTTTATTTATATTTTCAATTTAAATTTTCTAAGATTTTGCTGTTTAAGCTTCCCTTCTTGTTTTTTTGTTTCTGTGTTAGGTCTATAGTGAGATTAAAAATATGTAACTGGGCGAGGAAAAAAGTAAAAAAGGATAGAGGTATGTTAAAACCTTTTTGTCAAAATAAGTACAGAAAAGACTTTATCTATAGAGATATCTCTGACCACTAGTGGTTAAAGCAAATAAGAAATTTAGTTTGGAGTATGGTTTACTACTTTAAATGTATGTCTATGAATGTCAATGGGCTAAATAGCCCGTTTAAGAGACGGGTAGCAATACAGGAGATAAATAACTCTAAAGCATCAATAATATGCTTTCAAGAAACACATTTTTGTATAAGAAATCCTCCAACTTTCAAACCTACAAGGTACCCGCAAATATATCACGCCCTTTCACCTCATAAAACAAAAGGGGTCGCTATAATGTTTCACGAGGATTGGTCATTTAATCAGGAGTTAATATACAAGGATAGGCAAGGTAGACTACTGATAGTGGTTGGAAATTTAAATGGAGTACAAATAACAGTAGCCTCGATATATGCCCCGAATAACTCACAAATCTCTTTTTTGAGTAGAGCATTTTCCAAAATCAAGGCCTTGTGTAAAGGTCAAACTATAATTTGTGGAGATTTCAATTGTACAATAGACCCAAATATGGACATAAAGAGAAGTAATGACAAGAACCCACTACATCAGACTACCCTCTTGAGCTTAACATTTTCTAAACTTATTAACTCATATGATTTGTATGACACATGGCGCTGTTTATATCCAGGTGAGAAAGACTATACTTTTTATTCAAATGTCCACAGCACTTATTCTAGGATAGATATGTGCTTAGTGGATAAAATATCATTAATGAATGTCACTGAGACAAAAATAGGAATCAGAACCTGGTCAGATCATGCTCCACTTGTCATTACTTTTAAAGCACAATTTGCAGCTAGGGGCAGAACTATATGGCGACTCAATGAATCTCTTTTAAATGAAACAAATTTAGTTTCCAAAATTCGTACAACAATTAGATTCTTTTACAACGACCATATTCATGACCCCTCCAGTATTGTAACAAAGTGGGTAACACTTAAGGCAGTTCTTAGAGGATTATTTATACAAGCAGGTTCGATAAGGAAGAAGAAGGCAGTGGAAGCTAAAGGGAACCTACTTAATAAGCTTAGTGAACTAGAGAAAGCAAATAAATTAAACCCCACAAAAAGCTAACAAATCAAATAGCAAGTACTAAACAAGCACTGCAAGAGGAGTCCATAAATATAATGGAGAGACAAATGAGAAAACTTAAACAGACCCATTATTTACAGGGTAATAAGGCTGGCAAACTATTAGCGAGTAAATTAAAGACACAATACTTACAGACTAAAATACCATTTTTGCTAGATTCAAATGGTACAAAACTGTATAATCCACAAGAGTTAGTAGATGAGTTGGCTTCTTTTTACCACAAATTATATAATTTAAAATTGGACATAAAGTTGCATCAGCCTTCAAAAGAGGAAATATCTACCTTTCTTAATGAGGTTAATATGCCTAGACTATCCGACCAACAAATTAGGGCTCTTTGTGAACAAATTTCAGAAAATGAAGTAAGAAAGGCGATATATGCACTTCCTAAAAATAAAGCTCCGGGTCCAGATGGGTTTCCAAACAACTTTTACTTAACGTTTGAAACCCAACTTACACCACACCTTACAAACTTATTCAATCAACTCAAGATCTCTGGGTCTTTACCAGAAGAAATGCTTCTGGCACACATAATCTCTTTGCCTAAACCAGGCAAAGTTCCTAACGAGAGTGTTAATTTAAGACCTATATCTTTATTAAACACGGACATTAAAATATATGCAAAGATTTTAGCCATGCGAATCAAGCCTATGTTATTTGATTTGATCTCACCGGAGCAATCGGGGTTTGTCCCATGAAGACAACCAGGAGACAATACTCGCCATTTTTTAAATTTAATCACTTGGGGACAAACTAATAACCAAAGGGGTATACTACTAGCCCTTGACGCTGAGAAAGCGTTTGACCGCCTAAATTGGTCTTACATGCAAGACGTTTTGATAAGAATGGGGTTTCTTATAGCTTTTTTGAGTAATTTAATGACCCTTTATTCTAAACCTACGGCCAAAATATATAATTCTGGCTTTCTGTCCAGATCATTCCAAATAACAAATGGATCTAGGCAAGGTTGCCCATTATCACCATTGATTTTTATTCTTTGTATGGAGCCCTTAATAAGATATATTAAATCTCAGGAAGCTACTAAATGTGTAAATACGCCAATAGGTGAACAAAAAATTGCTTTATTTGCGGATGATGTCCTTTTATTCTTATCAGACCCAGAATCATCAATTCCACAGTTACTCACCACACTGGAAAGATTTGGACAAATATCATATTACAAAAATAATTCTAAAAAATCACAGGCGTTGGTTCTAGGACTCCCAATAGATATCACACAACGATTAAAAGCGATATATCCGTTTGACTGGCGTAAAACATCTATCTCTTATTTAGGCATTAAACTCCCTACAACACATAAGTTGATAATAAAAGAAAATCATCTACCACTTATACATAAACTGGACTATCAACTTAAAACATGGGAGAATAAAGAAATATCTTGGTTGGGCCGTATACAAACAATAAAAATGATGATTTTGCCACATATTCTTTATCTTTTTCGCACACTACCAATTACTATCCCAAATACTATACTTCGGAAGTTCCAGCTATTGATTAATGCACATATATAGAAAAGGAAACCACCAAGAATTGCGCAAGACCAACTGTGGCTTCCATTTGTTAAAGGTGGTTTAGGAGTCCCAAATGTTAGAATTTATTATAAGGCTACTATACTTGCTCAAGGCCTTTCAACTTTAGAAAGGGCTTCTTGCCCGCTATGGCTACCATTAGAAAGCTTTCAGTTCCCACAAAGCTCACTAACCTCCATTCTCTGGTCGGGGACTAAAGTATATAATAAGGCAGTAGACTTGCTTCCATCTACAAAAATTATTTTGCATATATGGAGAGAGTCCATTTCTAAATTTTCTTTAGGACAAGACGTATTATTTGCAGCACCCTTGCAGACTCTCTCTGCTTTTACCTCAGACTTGCAGCTAGATTACTGGATACAGTTAGGGGTATGCTATATACGGTTATTATATAATGATTTAGGTATGAAATCATTTCCGGACTTGGTTAAAGAATATTCTTTACCACCTAGGGAAATATTTACATACCTACGAATTAGGAACATTCTGCAAATAAATAAAATTCAAAAAATCGAGCGATTAACACCATTTGCTCTAAAATGTACAGGGAGATTGCCTAATACTAGCGCTTTGTCCTTTTGCTACAATATTCTCTTGACACAAGGGGAACCTAAGAAACAGGAATATGCTCTAAAATGGGAAAGATATTTGAAGGAATCATTCCCGATAGCAAGTTGGTTTCAGGCATTAAGGATAACTAAAGGGGTTTCTAGTAGTCTTAACCATTGGGAAGCCTATTGCAAGATTATTATGCGATGGTACTGGGTGCCAGCTAAATTAGCATATATTTTCAAGGGGACGAGCAATTTATGTTGGAGATGTTTAAAACACGAGGGGTCTCTATTACATATTTTTTGGTCATGCCCTAGTATTATTAAATTATGGGAGGAGATTGACAATTTTTTTAGGGTAGCATTGAAGGTTAATATTCCATTTAAACCAGAGTGCTTTTTACTTCATATATTTCCCACACAGCTTCGTGAAGAAAAATTTATGATTATCCATTGTTTAACTGCAACAAAAATTTCAATAGCCCACAAATGGAAATATAAACAAGCACCAACAATAGCAGAGGTCTTGTGCAGATTTGATTCCTTTAGCATTTATGAAAAAATGGCAAGCCGATTAAAGGGTAGAGAAGACCTATATAAGCGAAGATGGCACCAGTGGTTGGAGATAAGAGATCAATATGCATCAGTGCTAAATAATGGCAAATAGACCTTACTTTTTGTGTTTTTTTTTTTTTTCTCTCTTCTCTTTTTTTTTTTTTTCCTCTGGGAGTGCATTACATTTAGAAGGGTGGAAAAAGGAGAAGGTATAACAGCATAGTAAGATGTTGATATTGCTATTACTGTATATGGGCTGTGTTAAATGTTATGCATGTTTCCCATTTTCCCTTGTTTTTTTTCTGTATCCCAGTTTGATGCTTCAGGGTCATATGATAATGACCGTTGTTATCAACATAAAACTTAGATAAAAATAAAATATTAAAAAAATATATATATATATATATATATATATATATATGTGACCCACTGAATCATCTGGAGGTATACGCAGCTCAATAAATGTGAGAAGTAAAAGGTGATATACCAAAAAAACCTATCGCTTTTATTGCAATTTGTGGATCCAAGTAAACAGGGGCTTTGTTCCTTAGAAGAGAAAATATTTTTTCCAGGAGACAATACCAATTAGTAAAAATGATAAAATTTATTTCCATAAAAAGTATTAAAAATCTTACATTAAAGTAGTTGGAATTTAATCCATCAGTAAATCAAACAGCACAACACATTTTAATGCTAGCTCTGCATCTTCCTCTGGTGCATGAATACTCAAGCATACAGTCTGTGTATTTAAATACCTTTTGGCGCCAAATAATGGGAACCTCCCCCTGCTATAATCAACCTAATAAAGTTTCACTTGCCCCTCATATCGCATTATTGCGTGACGTCACTTCCGTTTTCGCTTGTTTGCGTTCCAGCGACCATTTTCTTGCGTTCCACCTTTGGTTATGCGTTCCAGCAATCAGTTTCATGCGTTCCACTGCTGTTTCAGGTCCTATTTCAATCTATTCTTGTCTCAGCACCAGAATATAGCAAGTGATATACATTCCTAATGTTTAGATTTTATTATACACATTTATTTGTAATATAATAGTCCAAATAAACACTCCCTAAAAATATTTTTGTATAAAGTAGTCCAATACATACCCAATACAATATTTACATAAAATACTCATATCAATTCATTAGAAATATATGAAAACAAATATTAGGAAAAAAAGGGAAAAGAAGAGAGATATTAAAAATGAGAATTATCCATAATATATATTGCACTTAGTATATTGCACATGTTCCTTGCACACACATATATATATATATATATATATATATATATATATATATATACATATATATATATATATATATATATATATATTGCACATAAATAAATACAAATCTAGATAAAATTATACATCTCAAAGTCTATATTAGGACCATGGGGGAAAGGGTTTCTAAATAAAAAAATCCACTTCATCTCTATTTTATTAAAAATCTTTAAAAAGTCCCCACCTCTCCAGGGTTTTTTAAGTTTTTGAATACCTATAAAATTCAACGTTTTTGGATCGCAATTTGGACTTTTTATAAAGTTAGCGAATACAGAGTGAGTGGTAACCTTATTTTGTATATTACGTAGGTGTTCGCTCACTCTAATTTTCAGTGGTCTCGTGGTCCTCCCCACATATTGAAGACCACATTTACAAGTTAAGAGGTATATAACATTATTGGTGCTACAAGTAATAAAATCCTTGAAAAAATATTCTTTATTTGTTACAGAGGCTTTACATTTTTCTTTTCTTTTTTTGTAATAATGTCTGTACTTTTACAAGCTTTGCACCGTCCAAAATTGTGGAAACCTATAAGTCTTGAACCCAAAATATCTATATCTACCCTTCCTTTCTTTTCTGTACAATTTTTGCACCCCTAAAAACCACTCTTGTTTTCGCTCATATGTATCTGTTTATATCTTCATTTTGTCTTAAAATATGCCAATGTTTGTTTAAAATTTTCTTTAAAATATGACTGTGAATTTAAATTACTGATAAAAGTCACCTGTTCATTAGTTTCCTGTTTTTTTATTTTTATAAACTAAAAGATCTTCTCTTGGTTTATTTTTAACAACCTTAAATTGTTCCTCTATTTTCTCAGACTTATACCCCTTTTGTAAAAACTGTTCCTTTAAGTTTTTTGATTGATCAATAAATAGTTATTCGATCTTACAGTTTCTTTTAAGTCTGGTGAATTGTCCCTTTGGCACATTTGCAAGCCAGGGAGAGAAGTGACAGCTATTAGTATAAATGTAACTATTTGTGTCAACTTATTTAAAGAAAGTACATGTTTGTATAATCCCAGAATTAATAAAAATCTTTAAATCTAAAAAAATTACCTCCTGGGTGCTTATATCACTTGTGAGTTGTATTCCCCAGGTGTTTGAATTTAAAAAGGCAATACATAAGTCCAAAGAGGCACGGCTGCCCTTCCAAATAAAAAATATGTCATCAATGAACCTCTTGTAGAGGACCAAGTTCGCTACCCAGTCATGTCCAGAGAAAATGAACATGATTTCCCAGTAGGCCATAAATAGATTGGCATAACTGGGAGCGAACTTGGTGCCCATTGCCGTGCCTCTCTTTTGCAAATAAAACTCACCTTTAAACCTAAAAAAGTTATTTTCGAGGATCATAAAAATGCTATTGAGTATACAATCTATTTGTTGTTTTATTAAATCCCCTGATTTATCTAAAAAGAACCTAACAGCCTCACACCCCTTTTGATGTTCGATAATTGTATATAGACTGGTAACATCACAGGTCACCAGCCAACAATCTTCACTCCATTTAAAATTCTCTAAAATGTGTAATAAGTGCATGGTGTCTTTAAGATAGGCTGTATTCCCTACCACAATGGGTTGTAATAATTTGTCAACATATTGTGACAGGGGGGATAATAAAGAATCCACCCCTGCCACAATTGGCCTGCCAGGTGGGTTCTGTTCATTCTTGTGGATTTTAGGTAAAATAATAATTACCGGGATAACAGAATTATTCTGATTTAAAAATGTATACTCATTATTATTTAAAATTCCTAATTGTAGACCCTCATCTAAAAGTTTAACAAGTTCATTCTTAATATCAGGTTCCGGGTTTTTGTCAAGTCTACAATATGTATTTGAGTCTGAAAGTTGTTTAAAACTGTCATCCATATAAAAGATTTTAGTCATAATAACCACTCCTCCTTCTTTATCCGCCAGTTTTATAATTATATTTTTATCTTCCTTCAGGTCTTTTAAAGCTCCTTTCTCCCCTATTGATAGATTTTGCTGGAATTTTGATATAGGTTTAATCTTCTTTACATCGTCCATAACTTTTAAAAGTTTTAATACAGGCGGTTTTAAGGTGGTAGGGAAAGAAAGTAGATTTTACCTTTAAATCTGTATGTTTAAAATGCTCTTGGTCTTTAATCCTTTCCTCTATATTAGTAAGAAATAATTTTTTAGGCATAATTTTCTTGTATATCTGTTTAGATCCAGATATGTTTAAAATGTATTAAGATTACAACTCAGAGTGAATTTAAAACCTTTTTCTAAAACTTTTTTGTGATCTTTGTTTAAAATTTTATTAGATAAATTAAAAATCTTAATCGGAGCAGGCAATATACTGGATTTTTGAATTTTAGATGTTTTTAATTTCCTCTTAACCTCCTTGTTCTTCCTTCCTCCTCTTGTTCCTCTTCTTCTGAATTCCTCCCCCTCTTCAGGAGTGATCTGGGGATTTTTGGCCAATGATTGTCTTTGTGGGGGGTTCCTAAAAAAATGACCTCGTTTACAGATCTTAGTGGTTCGTATCTGTTTTCATAACAGGGTTTTTCATTTCTTCTCTCATTAAAATTCCTCTCTTCCTGTCTCTTTGGATACATATTAGTGTTCCTACTACTATATTGTGTTCTTGGATTTCTAGGTTTCTCAGGAGTTCTATGAGTGTTCCTGTTCTTCCTTCTAACTTCTGTCCATTTATATTCGTCTCTAGATTCTTCAGGGGGAGGTTCCCATTATACGGAATTTGGTGCTAAAAGGTATTTAAATACAAAGACTGTATGCGTGAGTATTCATGCACCTGAGGAAGACGCAGAGCTAGCGTTGAAACACGTTGTGCTATTTGATTTGCTGATGGATGACATTCCAACTACTTTAATGTAAGATTTTTAATACTTTTTATGGAAATAAATGTTATAGTTTTTACTAATTGGTCTTGTCTCCTGGAAAAAAATATTTTCTCTTCTGAGGAACAAAGCCCCTGTTGACTTGGATCCACAGATTGCAATAAAAGCGATACTACTTTAGCCAGTTCTGAAATAACAGGCTCCAACAAATGTGAGTTGGACCATACAGAGACTTTGCCAACTCTACTCACTATTAAAACAGTGTTGCCCTATGAATTCTCTCTTTTCTTATATTATATAGGAAAACCTGTACTTTTTTTTTATAAATTCTTTCTTTTTCATGTGCTGCTTTTGACAATAGGTTGTACATATGCATTCTGAGTAAACATTGAGAGGAATTGACATTTGGAGGTACATAATGCATTGGTAGCATTCCTAGCACGTATTTTATGTTTTATGGGGTGAGATTGTTTGTGTGCTCGGGTGCCAAGTGGTGGTGTATGCATGTCATCCTGGTGTCAAGTGCCCTGCTGGGCTGTATGGTTTCTGCACCTTGGCGTTGTAAGGGATTTATGCGTCTGTTGTTCCAGTAGGAATCGTGCGTCTGCGTCTATGATGGTCGGTAGAGGATGTACTCTAGTGGGGAGCGTCAAGTGTCTGGGGGGGTGCCTACATGTGGATCTTGACTCCTGTCGGGGTCCCGTGTGGAAAAGTGGAGTGCGACTCTGGAGTTACTCTAGAGTCCTTGCGTGTGAAGCGTAAGAGTGCGCCGATGTGTGTTTGGCCGATGTATGGCCTATGTCACAACTTTGTATGTGTACTTCGAGTCAGATTAGTGGGCAATAAGGCATTGTAAGTCTAAACAAAACCAAATATACAAAACAATAACTTGTAATTATAACTAATAATCAACAGTGTGGTGCATCTTTATATTGGTGGACAGTCCTTTCAGGTTGGGGCCGCTGGGCGTTCGGCTCCTCTCGGGGTAAAGGGCACTGATCTCTCCGGGTCCCAGGTGTGTGAGCTTGAGGTATTTGCTATCTCCGCAGCCAGCGCGTGAAGTCCCAGGTTTTGTATGTATAGGGTTGCTTCTTGTAGTGTGGACAGTCTTTTCATGTTCCATCTTTGGTGACTAGTAGAGTGCGCGGCAGTGCCCACCGGTATCCTATGCCAGCGTTGCGGAGTTGGCTGGTCGCAGGGCCCAGCGATCGACGCCACAGCACTGTGGTGCAGGTGATGTCTTGGTAGAATGTTAGTTGTGCGGTTTCAAAGTTGAGGGGTGTTTTGCCCCGGACCGCGGTCATTACTTGGATTTTGTCGGTGGTCGAGTGGCATCGGACTATCACGTCCTGCGAGGCTCCTGTTGGTGCTTGCTTCAGCTTCGGGATGCGGAAGAAGCCTTCAAAGGTGAGTTTCTTCGCTTGGATGTGTGGCATTATCGAGGTGGTGAGCCTCCTGATGTAATGGGGCAATTCCGTTAGGCTTACAGAGTCGGGAATGCCCCATATCTTAATATTTGTCCGCCTTTGGCGGTCCTCCGCTTGGTCTGCTCTCGTTAGAAGCGTGGTTTGGGAGTTTTGTAGTTGAGATAGGGTTTCTTTCAGGCCCTGTACCTCCTGTCGTAGATCCAGGATGTCTTCTTCGGAGGCCTGAGTACGTGCCGTAATTGCTGTGATTTTGGTTTTGAGTAGGTCCAAGTCTGCGGCATGCAGCTGCCTCATGTCGTGTAACAGGTCTGCTATGTCCTGTTTTGTGGCTGGGTTTTGGTGTTGTCCCGGCACCTGTTCCACTGTGAGCAGTTCGGTATGTGCGGTGCCTGTGGGCCCCTCTTCGAACCTCTCGTGGTTGCTCAGTCCCTCGGGCTGCTCCTGCGTCACCTTTGTGCCAGTTAGGCGCTGTAGCATTGCGCCTATGTCTTGTGTGTCTTTGTTAATGTTCTGTGGAGTCTTTTGTTTTTTTCTGCCCATGCTTTCGGTAGTTCGTGGGGGGTGCTGGGTCTGGTAAGTAGGGGAGTATAGATAGGATTCTGGCCACTCCGGTATTTCCCACGTTGCCCGTGTATTGCGAGGCTCGGAGTAGGCCCCAGGCCTCCTACGTATTTTCCTGCTAGGTTGCGGGAATAAGAAAGGCATCAGGTTGTAGCTTCCCTCCGGGTGTTTCAAGGTGGGCAACTTGCTCTTTCAATATTGTGGTGAGAGCGTTGTTTTACCCCGTCTTTTGGGCTCCTTTGTCGGAGCTTCAGTAAGTTGCGGCCATTCCATTTGAGCGCTAGGCTCCGCCCCGAAATCTGTACTTTTATCTCCAATATTGGAGAAGAAAATACTGTGAACACCTATATTTATCTTTCCTACACACAGGGTGTTGAAAAGCTCTGAGAGTTGGAGCATTTAAATCACTCCATTTGCGCTGAGCCCTTTACTTTTGTGTTAAGTAAAAAGAGTTTATGTATTCCTGACCCTATATTGTTAAAAACACTATTTAGGTGGTCTACCCACTCTTGTTCCCTTTAAAAACTGTAAAACTCACCATGTTTGTATTCCTGACCCTATATTGTTAAAAACACTATTTAGGTGGCAAACCCACTATTCTTCCCTTTAAAAACTGTAAAACTTACCTTTAATCCAGCACCACAAAGGTCCACTGGCTCTGGCTACACTTACACCCCGCCTCCTTGGCTGAGATTATTAGAATTGACAATCCAAGCCAATCCATTGATTTCCTATGGGAAGCATTGTATGTGCTGTAACATTCTATGAGGAATGTTTAGCGTCTTTGTGCAGGGTGTGGAGACGCTGTACCTGGAACCATTTCTAGTGGCCGTCTGAGTGACTGTCGATGGAGGTATCACTAGACAGTAATGTAAACTTTTCTCTGAAAAGGTAGTATTTACAGCAAAAAGCCTGCAGGGACATACTGTATTCACCGAACAACTACATTAAGCTGTGTCCTTTAAGTCTGTAAAGGAGCAATTTGACTATGATACAGAGAAATTGCAAGAAGAGAGTCCAGAGAGGAAAGGCCGCATTCACTATTTTTTACATCTACTGTATAATCAGTAGTTTGTCTAGGTCCAGTTCTATCTGCAGTAAAATCACATTTTATGGAAACAGTTGGATCATCATCTCCTACCTGTGGCAGTAGTAGCTTATTTACCTGCCTGTTCATAAGCTGCTGATACAATAATGAGAAAGTAAAGTTTGGCATTATTGTATCAGCCTACCAGAAAGTCAAATTGCAAAGTGTAAAGTGTGTGTCAAAGAAGTAAATAGCGGAAAAGTGTAGGGTCATGTAACTAGTGCCGGTTTGCACCAGCATCTTCGAAGACACACACACATTCTGTATCTGATTCTGCCTAAATAACTACCACTATAGTTACTTTTCTAATACTACCACCAAGATTGGTAGAGCAGAGCAGTTGGGATGTTGAGACTAGTGCCATTGGGAGACATGGACACAGACTCGCATTCCTCGTTATCTCAGGGTGTGTCTGTCAATTTAGTATTTTTTTATATTTCATGCCAGGAGCTTGTTAAAACAACAAGCTAGTAAAATCACAGAGATAATTGCATAGTTGATCGCTATAGGGGAGCTTCCTTTTCCATGAGCAACTGATACAGACCCTTGCTCCACAATATATATTTTCTTTGTGTGACACTGATAAAGCTGCTAAAATGTCATAGCTCGGCGAGAGGCTTCCTTTGTAGTTGTAAGCTGCTCTGTGAATAACCTACACCTTGTAGCTGCCTAGTTGTTTAAAAATGTGCCCCAGCTGCAAAAGGGATGCATTTGGTTAAAAATATTATTAAAACTGGTGCTTTGGGAATGGTTTGAATCCTATATGTACTCCATATGTGATTCAGATTATAAAGCACCAATTTTAATCTGGACAATGAATGCATGCAGGTGATTGCAACAGATTTGCTTGAGCCAATCAAATTCTGACTGTATTCGGCTTTAGTAAATATGAGAATTGTCTTCTCTCCAGCCTCCTGCAATGACAGAGAATGAGCCACATTGTCACTAATTAGAACAGTCATCTCAACAAAATTCACTTTCCTTTGGCCGCAACATAAACATTATCTAAGCAGAGTCCCCGTGTGACTATTTTCACACACTGGTGCTCCACATTTAAGTTTAGATGGCACAGACTCCATGTACATGAAAAGACAAAAGCTCAAGGAAAAACAGATATAGAACAGAGTGGTCATTAGAGGAAAACAAAATAAAAGAATGAATGGAACAGTTCAAACAGTTCATGCACCATTACCACTACACCATGCTGTAGTGATTATGGTGCTAAAAATGCTCTAGAGCCTACCCTCAACGTAAGCATTCAAACCATATTAGTACAGTTTGGCTTGTTAGCTGGGTATGCCAGACTAAGCTTCCTGCCTCTCAGCAGCCTTCACTGCAGCTGGAAGCTCTCTTCACTGATCTAAATGTGTCTCCATAACCTTTTTAGTGCACTGTATTAGTTTTGGTGCTTGTAACATTCCTTTAAGACATAATTAATGACCGGCTAACGAACATGTTTACTATGATGGGCACTTTCAGTTAATAAGATTATTAATCTCAAGAGTCATATGATAACATACAGGATCTCACAAAAGTGAGTACACCCCTCACATTTTGTAAAATATTTTATTATATCTTTTCATGTGACAACACTGAAGAAATGACACTCTACTGCAATGTAAAGTAGTAAGTGTACAGCCTGTATAACAGTTTAAATTTTCTGTCCCCTCAAAATAACTCAACACACAGCCATTAATGTCTAAACCTTAGGAACAAACGTTAGTATGTCCCAAGAGGAAATGTCCAAATTGGGCCTAATTAGCCATTTTCCCTCCCCGGTGTCATGTGACTAACTAGTGTTACAAGATCTCAGGTGTGAATGGGGAGCAGGTGGTGTTATCGCTCTCACACTCTCTCATACTGGTCACGGGAAGTTAAACATGGTACCTCATGGCAAAGAACTCTCTGAGGATCTGAAAAAAAGAATTGTAGCTCTCTAAAGATGGTCTAGGCCAGGCATAGGCAACCTTCGGCACTTTAGATGTTTTGTACTACACCTTCCATGGTGCTTTGCCAGCATTATTCGTATAAGAGCATTGTGGGGGATGTAGTCCACAACATCTGGAGTGTCAAAGGTTGCCTACCCCTGGCCTAGGCTATAAGAAGATTGCCAAGATTAGCTTGGCTAATATAGCTTGGTTGCTACATCTAAGTGCTGCTTCTAAGTGTGTGATTGGAGATATTCTTGGGAGTTTTACAGAAGCTTCAACTGTCTAAGATTTTGCTAAGAGTTTACTTTTTTACTGTTACAGGTAAGATTCATCTATAAGAAAATGTTACTGATCGCACAAGGTTTGTTTTCCTGTTGGTAATTGGTAAGGCATTTAATTTGATTAGCTAGGTACTTGCTATTGATTGTTGGTTAATTAGCTATTTTTTGCAAATAAGCATAGGCCTACCCAGGTGTTAAACATTCCTAGTGGGTGGTGATTTTAGGAGTTATATAAGGGTTGTTTTCATTAGCTTGGCTAATATAGCTTGGTTGCTACATCTACATCTACAAGTGCTGCTTCTAAGTGTGTGATTGGAGAAATTCTGGAGAGTGCTCCTTCAAAGTGTGTGATTGGAGATTTTCTGGAGAGTGCTGCTTCAAAGTGTGTGGTTGGAGATATTCTGGAGAGAAACTAGAGGTAATCTGATGTATTCAGGAGGACTAAAAAAATAAAAAAATTAAGATTTGTTTGATTTAAATTACTCACTTAGTTCAGTGTAATAGTTGTTATGCATTGTTTCACGTTCCACTTTTTGGAGATTTGGATGCTGTCTAATCTGTAGACAGTTCTCTATATTGCGGCAGGAGATTGTATTTTTGAAGTCTGAGATTTGTAAATTATCTGGTAAACAAACTCAGGCTGGAACTGCTGCAAAACCACTGCCGCAGAGACGTACTAGGAATGGCAGACGGATTACTGTAGGATATGGTAGACTTAGAGTTGTGGATAAAAGGCATATTGCACAGTCTGTTGCTCGACATAATTCATTTTCTGCACTTTCTGAATGTAATGGTGTTATGGAGACATTCGCAGGCACCAGGTGTAGTGGTGTTATGGAGACAGGCACTGAGAGTAATGGTGTTGTGGAGAGAGGCTCAGGCACTGAGTGTAGTGGTGTTGTGGAGACAGGCTCAGACACTGAGGGTAGTGGTGTTGTGGAGACAGGCTCAGGCACCAAGTGTAGTGGTGTTGTGGAGACAGGCTTGGAGACTATAGTGAGGCCTAATAGAAAGCAGTTGTTGTTGGGGGATTCTATCATAAGAGGTGTGAAGATGGACAATGGTGGTCTTGTGAGATGTCTTACTGGAGCTACTGCTCACAGAGACAGGAGACATATTTGTAATATTGTTAAGCGAGCAAAGCAGGAAGGGTAATTGGATGTACTTGTCCATCTAGGGACAAATTACTTGGCTTGCAATGAGGTTTCAGAGGTAAAGAAAGTTTTTAGTGTTTTTGCTAATGATATACGGCAGGTTGCTTCCACACTGTCATTCTCTGAAGTTCTGCCTGTGCATAACACTCAGATGACAGGCGGATGCGAATTAGGGAGTTTAACTTGTGGCTTTGTGAATGGTGTTGGAAGCAAGGATTTGGCTTTTTTTCTCATGGTAGCTCTGTTTGGAATGGAATTAAACAGTACAAAAAAGATGGTTTGCATCTTTCTCAAAAGGGAACAGATGTTCTCAGTGAGCAGTTCAGAGGTTTTGCTAGGATGTATTTAAACTATGAGGAGGGGGGGGCAAAAGGGTGAAAAAACTTCAATCCAATTGCCCCCCAAAACAAGGACAGAAGGTGTCTGTAGCAAGTGTGTTTAAAAATGATGAGCTTAGAGTCATGTCTGCTAATGCTCGCAGTTTAGGGAATAAGATCCATGAACTTGTGGCAATAATGGCAACTGATAATGTAGATTTAGTCGCTGTTACTGAGACATGGTATAATGAGAAAAATGACAGGGACATAGCAATACCAGGGTACTCTTTATATATAAAAGACAGGGAAGGCAAGACAGGGGGAGGGATGGCCCTGTATGTAAAGAATAGCATAAAATCTAGCCTAATAAAAGTTAGTGAGGCAAACATAGAGTCCATTTGGGTTACGTTAGAATTTGGTAATCACACAGTAACTTGTGTAGGTGTGATTTATAGGCCACCAGGGTAAATAGAAGAGTTAGATAATCTACTAGTTGAGGAAGTAGCTCAAATGACAATGAAGGGGGAAGTTATCATCATGGGTGACTTTAATCTTCCTGATGTGAATTGGAAAACTAAAATAGCTGCTTGTGCCAGGAGAACACATATTCTAAACTCCCTACTGGGATTTACTCTAAAACAAGTCGTTGAGGAGCCAACTCGTAAAGAGGCCAAACTAGATTTAGTGTTAACAAATGGAGATGTGGTATCAGATATTACTGTAGGTGAAAGTTTAGGATCCAATGATCATCAGTCAGTGTGGTTTAATATAACAGTGACTGAGTCACAACACACAAACACAAAAGTTTTAGACTTTAGAAAAACAGACTTTTCTAACATTAGAATATGTGCAAATGAGTCATTATCAGACTGCAGCAATTTAAGTCCAAGAGAAATTTGCACTGCTGAAGGCAACAGAAAATTGCATTAGGCTTGTCAGTAAAAGCAAAAAATGCAGAAAACCACTGTGGTACTCTGCAGATTTGGCCAAAATACTAAAAAACAAACAGTTAGCATTTAGTAATTATAAAATAACCCAGAGTGAGGAAGAAAGAGTGATCTATAAGATTAGGCAGAAAGAGTCTAAGCAAGTAGTACAAGCTTCCAAATCACACACAGAAGAGAAAATAGCACAGTTAGTAAATAAAAGGGGACAACACATTTTTTAGATACATAAATGAGAAAAGGAAAGTAAAACAAGGATTAGTTAGATTACAAACAAAAGAAGGAAGGTATGTTGAAGAGGATAAAGGTCTAGCTGACTGCCTCAATGAATATTTTTATACAGTATTTACAGATGAAAATGAAGGAAAGGGGCCTCAGCTAGGAAAAAGGAGGAATTAGTAATTTGTTACATTTGAGTTTACAGAGAAAGAGATTCTATTTCAACTGTCAAAGGCAAAGACAAATAAGTCAATGGGACCTGAAGGAATACACCCAAAGTTATTAAAAGAGCTTAGTGGTGTACTAGCAAAACCATTAACAGATTTTTTCAACCAATCATTGTTAACAGGAGTAGTCCCATAAGATTGAAAGTTAGAAAATGTTGTGCCCATTCACAAGAAAGGTAGTAGGGAGGAGTCGGGCAACTATAGGCCAGTAAGCCTTACTTCAGTAGTGGGGAAAGTAATGGAAACCATGTTAAAGGATAGGATTGTTGAACATCTAAAAACACATGGATTTCAAGATCAGAGACAACATGGGTTTGCTTCAGGGAGATCATGCCAAACTAATCTAATTGATTGTTTTGATTGGGTAACTAAAATAATAGATCAGGGTGGTGCAGTAGACATTGCTTACCTAGATTTCAGTAAGGCTTTTGACACTGTTGCACATAGAAGGCTTATCAATAAACTGCAATCTTTAAGTTTGGATTCCAATATTGTTGAATGGGTAAGGCAGTGGCTGAGTGGCAGGCAACAGAGGGTTGTAGTCAATGTAGTATATTCAAAGCATGGGCTTGTCACCTGTACTTGGACCCATTCTCTTTAATATTTTTATTAGAGATATTGCAGAAGGTCTTGAAGGTAAGGTATGTCTTTTTGCCAATGATACTAAGATATGTAACAGGGTTGATGTCCCAGGAGGGATAAGCCAAATGGCAAATGATTTAGGTAAACTATAAAAATGGTCAGAGTTGTGGCAACTGACATTTAATGTGGATAAGTGCAAGGTAATGCATCTTGGACGTAAAAACCCAAGGGCAGAGTACAGAATATTTGATAGAGTCCTAACCTCAACATCGGAGGAAAGGGATTTAGGGGTGATTATTTCTGATGACTTAAAGGTAGGCAGACAATGTAATAGAGCAGCAGGAAATGCTAGCAGAATGCTTGGTTGTATATGGCGAGTTATTAGCAGCTGAAAGCGGGAAGTGCTCATGCCATTGTACAGAACACTGGTGAGACCTCACTTGGAGTATTGTACGCAGTACTGGAGACCGTATCTCCAGAAGGATATTGATACTTTAGAGTTCAGAGAAGGGCTACTAAACTGCTTCATGAATTGCAGGATAAAACTTACAAGGAAAGGTTAAAGGAACTTAACATGTATAGTTTATAGGAAAGACGAGACAGGGGTGATATGATAGAAACATTTTAATACATAAAGGGAATCAACACAGTAAAGGAGGAGGCTATATTTAACCCCTTAAGGACCGGACTGTTTTTGCGATGTTGTACATTTGCGACCAGGCATATTTTTGCACTTTTATGGTGTTTGTGTTTAGCTGTAATTTTCTGCTCTCTCATTTACTGTTCCCATACAAATTATATATTGTTTTTTTCAGGACAAAAGGAGCTTTCTTTACATACCATTATTTATATAATCTCATGTAATTTAATTTAAAAAAAAAATGAAAAAATTATGATGGAAAATTGAAAAAAAATACACGTTTTTTTACTTTTATGTGAAAAATATTGAACTCATCTACAAAAGCGAATAAAAAAAAACTGCTAAATAGATTCAAAATGTTGTCCTGAGTTTAAAAATACCCAGTGTTTACATGCTTTGTGCTATTTTTTTGCATGTTATAGGGCTATTAGTACAAGTAGGATATTGCGGTTTCAAAACATACATTTTTAAAATGTATCAATAGTGACATTGTAACACTATTATCTGTCATAAATCTCTGAATAACACCCCACATGTACATATTTTTTTAAAAGTAGACAACCCAGGGTATTCAATATGGGGTATGTCCAGACTTTTTTAGTAGCCCTTAGTCGCAAACACTGTCCAAAGTTAGCGTTCATATTTGTTTGTGTGTGAAAAAAGTAAAAAACTAAATTGAACGCTAATTTTGGCCAGTGTTTGTGACTAAGTGGTTACTAAAAAAGACTCGACATACCCCATTTGCAATACCTTGGGTTGTCTTCTTTTGCAAATGGTAAGCCATCATGGGGGTAATTCTCATTCCTGGGCTACCATACACTCTCAAAGGCAACGTAACCAACCTGGCCATTTTCAATGTGACCCATATATTTGACCCTGTAACTTTCAAAAACGCTATAAAACCTGTACATGGGGGGGGGGGGGGGGTACTGTTATACCCAGGAGACTTTGCTGAACACAAATATTAGTGTTTCAAAACTGGAAAATGTATCACAACAATATCATCAGTAAAAGTGCTGTTTGTGTGTGAAAAATGCAAAAAAAAGTCACTTTCACAGTGTCAGGATCAGGACAGGGATCCAACACGCAGAGTACAAACAGTAGCCAGATACGTATACCGGACCTTAGAATGGCCGGACTAACGTAAGTAGTACAGTATAGAATGGTCAAAGACAAGCCGAGGTCGAGGGTAACAGAAGACAGGTAAGCGAGAGACAAGCCGAATCAAGGGTAACAGAGATAAGCAGAGTAAGGTAAACAAGCCGGGTCAAAACCAAAAGGGATAATAGAATACACAAGCACTGAGTGACTAGAACAAGCTAGAACCACGACAGGGCAATGAGCTAATGAAAGAAGCTCTGTTAAATACCCTGTTCAGAGCAGTAACCACGCCTCCAAGGCGTCCTGATTGGTCCTGCAGCCATTGACTGACAGGTTGTTCCGGGGGAGTGTCCTGATTACTACTTCCTGCCTAGATGCTGTAAAAGGCAGTCACTCCCTCGCGGCCGGCCTAGCATGACCGGATAGACCGCGGGGAAGGGAGCCATCAGACCGTCTGGATGGAGGAACAGCTAAGTCTTTACCTCTTTCGGAGGTAGAGACCACAGGTACCCTGACAGTACCCCCCCTCTCAGATACGCCCACCGGGCGGAATGAACCGGGACGAGATGGGAAGCGAAAGTGATACGCCCTGCGGAGACGGGGAGCATGAACATCCTCCTGAGGTACCCAACTCCTCTCCTCAGGACCATATCCCTTCCAATCAACCAGATATTGTACTCTCCCCCGGGAGATTCGAGAATCAATAATAGAGTTAACCTCATACTCCTCCTGACCCTCCACCTGAACGGGGCGAGGAGGGGCTATTGTGGAGGAAAATCTGTTACATATGAGTGGTTTCAGCAATGAAACGTGAAACGAGTTCGGGATGCGTAAGGTATTAGGAAGAGCTAAACGATACGCAACTGGATTGATACGGGTCAGCACCCTGTAGGGTCCAATATAACGAGGAGTGAACTTCATGGAGGGCACTTTTAAACGGATGTTCCTCGTGCTCAGCCATACCCTATCACCTGGAACAAAGACCGGAGCCGCCCTTCTACGTTTATCAGCGTGTTTCTTGACCAACATAGAGTTGTGCACAAGGATTTGTCGAGTTTGATCCCACAACTTCCTCAAAATGGCAACATGAACATCAACCGACGGCACCCCCTGGGAAGGGGAATCCGAAGGAAGAATAGACGGATGAAAACCATAATTCATGAAGAAGGGGCTTGAATGAGTAGAATCGCAAACGAGATTGTTGTGTGCAAACTCCGCCCAAGGAATCAAACCGACCCAATCATCCTGGTGTTCAGAAACAAAGCATCGTAAATATTGTTCGATTTTCTGGTTGGTACGTTCAGCAGCTCCGTTAGACTGAGGATGATAGGCAGAAGAAAAGTTTAATTTAATACCAAGTTGAGAGCAGAAGGACCTCCAAAAGCGGGAAACAAATTGGGAGCCTCTGTCCGATACAATTTGAGAGGGTATCCCATGTAGGCGAAAAATCTCCTTAGCGAATATCTCTGCCAATTCGGGAGAAGACGGGAGTTTAGGCAGGGGAATGAAGTGTGCCATCTTAGTAAACCTGTCAACCACGGTGAGGATAACAGTCTGTCTTTTAGAGATAGGTAGATCGACAATAAAGTCCATGGCCAAACAGGACCGTGGTTTTTCTGGAACCTCCAAGGGGTGCAGGAATCCACATGGAAGCGTATGGGGTTGTTTGGTTTTAGTACAAACTTCACATGCAGCGATGAACTCCTCAATATCCCTCCGTAAAGCAGGCCACCAGAAGTCCTTAGAGATCAACGCGTAAGTTTTGCGAATACCAGGATGTCCCGCCATCTTGCTATTATGTAAACACTGTAAAAGTTCCAGTTGAAGAGCAGGAGGAACGAAATGACGGCCCGCAGGAGTCTGTTTAGGTGCTAGATGTTGCAACTTAATGATCTCGGCCAGTAATGGAGAATGAATCCTGAGATTCGTATTAGCAATGATATTGCATTTCGGAACTATAGAAGAAAGAACTGGTTCCGGTACAGTAGAAGGTTCATATTGGCGAGATAATGCATCGGCTTTAGAGTTTTTAGAACCAGGTCTGTAAGTCAGTACATAATTGAAGTGAGTCAGGAATAAGGACCAACGAGCTTGTCTAGAGGATAAGCGCTTAGCCTCCCCAATATAGGACAAGTTTTTGTGGTCCGTCAAAATCGTAATAGGGTGTAGGGTCCCCTCCAACAAATGTCTCCACTCCTTTAAGGCTTTAATGACTGCTAACAGTTCCCTTTCCCCGATGTTATATCTGCTCTCAGGCCCAGAAAATTTCTTAGAGAAAAAACCACAAGGGTGTAACGGTTTATCCACCCCTAACCTTTGAGACAGAACAGCCCCAACTGCTGTCTCAGAGGCATCGACCTCGAGCAAGAAAGGCAGAGTCGTATCAGGATGGACTAGAATGGGAGCCGAGGCAAAAAGTTCCTTGAGAGTCTTGAAAGCACCAAGAGCTTCCTTAGACCAGAACTTAGTATCAGCCCCTTGTTTGGTCATATTGGTAATAGGCGCAATGATAGAGGAGTATCCTTTAATGAAGCGCCTATAGTAGTTGGAAAAACCAATAAACCTTTGGATAGCCTTGAGTCCTTTGGGCAAGGGCCAGTCTAAAATAGATTGGAGTTTTACAGGATCCATTTTAAAACCCTCCCCAGAAATCACGTATCCAAGAAAGTCTACCTGAGACTGATCAAAACTGCACTTTTCCAATTTGCAATATAGACCATGTTGCAGCAGCTTGTGTAATACCTTTCTGACCTGTCTATGGTGAGTCTCAATCTCCTTAGAGTGTATTAGTATGTCGTCCAGGTAAACAATAACACAATCATGCTGAAACTCCCTAAGTACCTCATTAATTAAATCTTGAAATACTGCAGGAGCATTGCATAGTCCAAATGGCATAACAGTGTATTCATAATGGCCATACCGGGTATTGAATGCCGTCATCCACTCGTGACCTTGCTGGATTCTCACCAAATTGTAAGCCCCTCTGAGATCTAACTTGGTGAAGATTTTGGAGCCCTTAAGACGATCAAATAACTCGGTAATCAGTGGGATAGGATAGGCATTTCTGACAGTTATTTTATTCAAGCCTCGGTAATCGATACAAGGTCTCAGCGTGCCATCCTTCTTCTTAATGAAAAAGAACCCAGCCCCGGCCGGAGAAGAAGACCTCCTGATGAATCCCTTTTCTAAATTCTCCCGAATATACTCCTCTAGAGCCGAGTTTTACTGAACAGACAAAGGATATACATGGCCCCTCGGAGGCATAGTGCCGGGAGGCAGCTTAATCTTACAGTCAAATGACCTGTGTGGAGGCAAAGAATCGGCATTCTTCTTGTCAAACACTGCCCTTAAGTCTAGGTAAAGGTCTGGTATTTGTCTTTCTGTGGACTGAGTAGGATTCTCCGGTATGTTAATATTAGCTAATGGAGAAACCTTGCACAAACACCGATCCTGGCAGCCCTGGCCCCACAAGAGTATCTCTCCTAACTCCCAATCGATAATAGGGTTATGTTTTTTCAACCATGGGTACCCCAGAACTATGGGAACGGAAGGAGACGAAATGAGCAGAAGAGATAAATTCTCCACGTGTAGGATACCAACATTTAAATCAATGGGTACGGTCTCACGAAAGATAACAGGGTCTAGTAGTGGTCTACCATCTATGGCCTCAACGGCCAAAGGTGTCTCCCTTAGCTGGGATGGAAAATTGTTCTTACTAGCAAAGGCTTGGTCGATAAAATTCTCAGCAGCACCGGAATCTATCAATGCCATAGCCCTTACTACTTCCTTCCCCCAAGTTAAGGAAACTGGTAGCAGAAGCCTGTGATCCTTATAATTAGGAGTAGAGGACAAAATAGAAACACCCAAGGCCTGTCCTCTAGAGGGACTTAGGTGCGAGCGTTTCCCGGGCGGTTAGAACAGTTCGAGAGTAAATGACCCTTGGCTCCACAATACATACACAAACCCTCTCTTCTCCTGTGCTGTCTTTCCTCCTCAGAGAGGCGGGTATACCCTATCTGCATAGGTTCAGTAAGCAAAGATATCGTGGAGTCAGGACTTGGAAAAGCAGGAGCTAACCTAAAAGAAGGTCTCTGGTTCCTCTCTCGAGTGTTCTGTCTCTCTCTTAGACGTTCATCTATACGAGAGATGAACGAAATTAAATCCTCTAAATTCTCAGGGAGTTCTCTGGTAGCAACCTCATCAAGGATTACATCAGATAGGCCATTCAAAAATACATCCATATACGCCTGCTCATTCCACTTGATTTCTGCCGCCAGAGACCTGAACTCTAGTGCATAATCCACCAGTGTTCGGTTCTCCTGTCTCAGGCGCAACAGTAATCTGGCTGCATTAACCTTTCTACCTGGAGGGTCAAATGTTCTTCTAAAAGCAGCTACAAATGCGTTATAGTTATAAACTAATGGGTTATCGTTCTCCCATAGTGGGTTGGCCCATCTCAGAGCTTTCTCAATGAGTAGGGTGATAATAAATCCTACTTTTGCCCTATCTGTAGGATAAGAGCGAGGTTGCAATTCAAAGTGGATACTAATTTGGTTTAAAAAACCACAACACTTCTCAGGAGCCCCACCATAGCGTACTGGGGGGGTAATGCGAGAAGAAGCACCCACTGTGGTTACCTCTAGACCTGAACAGACAGGAGAAACAGGGGTATTACGTATCTCCTCTGGTGGGTTATTGGCACAAGCTAATAGAGCCTGTAGCGCAAGCGCCATCTGATCCATTCTGTGATCCATGGCTTCAAACCTAGGATCAGGAGCAGCCAGCTGACTGTTTGTACTTGCAGGATCTATTGGCCCTGTCGTAATGTCAGGATCGGGACAGGGATCCAACACGCAGAGTACAAACAGTAGCCAGATACGTATACCGGACCTTAGAATGGCCGGACTAACGTAAGTAGTACAGTATAGAATGGTCAAAGACAAGCCGAGGTCGAGGGTAACAGAAGACAGGTAAGCGAGAGACAAGCCGAATCAAGGGTAACAGAGATAAGCAGAGTAAGGTAAACAAGCCGGGTCAAAACCAAAAGGGATAATAGAATACACAAGCACTGAGTGACTAGAACAAGCTAGAACCACGACAGGGCAATGAGCTAATGAAAGAAGCTCTGTTAAATACCCTGTTCAGAGCAGTAACCACGCCTCCAAGGCGTCCTGATTGGTCCTGCAGCCATTGACTGACAGGTTGTTCCGGGGGAGTGTCCTGATTACTACTTCCTGCCTAGATGCTGTAAAAGGCAGTCACTCCCTCGCGGCCGGCCTAGCATGACCGGATAGACCGCGGGGAAGGAAGCCATCAGACCGTCTGGATGGAGGAACAGCTAAGTCTCTACCTCTTTCGGAGGTAGAGACCACAGGTACCCTGACACACAGACAATATCATCGCTGTGATATGTTTTACTGTTTTCAATCACTAATATTTGTGTTCAGCGAAGTCTCCCAAGTAAAACAGTACCCCCCATGAAACTGTTTTAGGGTGTCGTAGAACGTTACAGGGTAATACAGTGCTAGCAAATTTAATTCTTTGGACTATCGACCTGGGTTTGCAGGCAGGTCCCTCAAATTGCAATCAATAAAATTACTTAATTATGTAAAAATATTACATAAATACACACGTAGAATTTAAATATATATGCATATTTATATATTTGAAGTCTACGTGTATATTTATATAATTATTTATGTAATTTTGTATATGGACATATGTATAGTTCGTATTATATATATATATACCTGTGTAATTTAATTATAAGTTTATTTTTATTTTAATATATGTACATATTAATATAAAAATACACTTAGCATGACATTATATATATGATATATAGACATATATTATATAGATATAATATATGTCTATATATCATATATATATATATATATATATATACATTTGCTCCTGCACACACGCTCAAAAGTCCCTTATTAGCCGGGTGCCAACCAAAAAACAGCTTAGATATCCAGAAAAATTATAAATAAATGTTTGCACTCATGAATGTAAAAGTCCAAAGTTTAATGGAAAGTAGTTAAAATGTCCAAGATCTTGGACATTTTAACTACTTTCCATTAAACTTTAGACTTTTAAATTCGTGAGTGCAACCATTTATTTATAATTTTTCTATTTATATATACACATATATAATAATATTTTTTTTTTATTAACTTTAACTTAATTTTTTTTTAATGATTTTACACTAGCAGGGAGACTGCCTGTCAGTACAGACAGTCCCCCTGCAGGCAGACACATGGACACCTATTGTGACCATGTGATTGTTCTGTTGAGCAATCACATGGCCACAGGGGTCCTAATCCGCCATGGGGAGACTGTCTGGGCTGCAAATATTTTTAAATAATGTGAGGGTGTACTCACTTTTGTGAGATATTGTACCTGAAATTAACATATTGCTTGGTCAATTGACTGATCATTTTTCTCATAGAAGAGTCTATATCTACATCAACCAGTACAAAACCAGTTTGCACAACATAATTGTCATGCCTTAACTACCGATATTTCCTTGTCTCTTCCGGGTTGACGGAGCTTAGCCACACCCCCTTCTCTGACGCGGTCTCCCCACGCTACATAATGCGACCGCGCCAGATACAAGACGCTGGATTATTGAACAGCGTTACCGCAATATCAAACCGGCTAAAGATTTTCTCCAACCTTTACTTGTGAACCGAACCGGACTGGAAATCTACAAACCCTCCTTCTCCTCTCCTCGACCACGGCTATTATCTGGACCTTCCTCATCCTGCTTGACAAACTTCCCTCCCCGGAGGAGAACTCCGGGAACCTGATCTTTCACCATTGAAAGCTAAGTCAATTGCTATATCCGTAATAGGAGATTACCTGCTCTCAAGCCCGCTAAGCATTCCTGCTACAGCCTGGTCTCAAGACTGCTTATCTCTAACTCCAAAACGAATCACTCCTGCTACAACTTCATTTCTAATTTTCTCAGTTTCCATAAAACTTGCAAACTCCGATGTGCTATACTGCATGTATGCCAGAAGCTGCTTACTCCGTTTAAACAAACAGCGAAGTAATTAAAGATACAGTACCTGTATTACATAATTGAATACACAGTTCCTATACTGTCCTCTAGTATCCTAGTCATCAATCTGAGTCCTAAGAGATCTGCAGTTGTGCTCCATTTAAATATATGTAAGCATTACAATAATCGAACTCAAGAGCTTCTTAAAGACACAAACATGTAAAAATTCCTTCTACACTTCAAAAAGAAAACAATAGGCATCCCTATTTTTCCAAAAACGTTATTAGTGCATATGTCATTTCTCTAATTGTAGCGTTAAAATTGTTTTAAATATTGTTCTGCTTTATGTAATACATCTATTAGTATACACTTTATACTTTATATACTGCAGCACTTATCACTCACAGTGATGTCAGTTAGGTGTGATCCTTTAAATTGTGGTTCAGTGAAAGGTCATGCAGTAATGAATCACTTGTATACGGTAAGATTTGTGTATGTGTGTTACATGTGCCGGCAATACTTGTGCAATATTGCTGGGACCTCAATAATACATAAAAGAGAAAACATAATTAGAAGTCAGATATAGGTTATCAACTATTCATAGTATTCATATGTACATGTAGAATGTTGCTGGAGTGGAGGTAGAGCATATGTTATAATGCATATATGAAGATGCATGTTTCACAGTTTAGTCTCCAAGGTAGCTATAAGAAAAATTAAATCATAAACAGTTGTAAAGTCACATTTTGGTTTTATAAATAAAGGAGAAATCTACAATGTTACATTATCTGGAAAACAGGTCAGATTTTTTGAATCTCAGAAAAAAAATGATTATGAAATTACTTTTATTTTCCTAGAAATATTCAAAAAATATATGTAAATGAAACATGTGCATTTGGTTTTAGAAGAATTTCAACATGACTGAAAATTAAGTTTTTCAGTTATTTAGTCAGAAAAAAAAAGAAAAAAAAAAATTTTTGTGAATGCCATAATCACAGGAATGTGTTAATGACTAAATCATTTGGATAGCATTTGGTCGTTTAGTTAACTGCACATGCAGCCCAAAATTCAGCCAATCAAAGTGCAGCAAACACAATGTCTGGTAGTAGTGATTTCTGAGGAAACCTATGGTCAAAATCACAGACCAATCATCATGCACGGTTATTGTGAGAGTAATTTGATTGATTTTCAGCAAGATCTCTCAGCCAGAAAATGTTTAAATAATTTGAATGCTGCACGTAGCTCTCCTATCATTCTGGATCCAGTAATTTAGGCCCAAGCATGGCCGGTGTTGCCATAAGGCGGAACAGGAGGCTGCATTAGGGCACACCAGACCTGGGCGCACAAGGTCCTGCTGACCGGCAGGAGGGGAGCACACAGCACAGAGTTTTCCTCCAGCTAGCCACTCCTGTGTAGTGTGGCAGAGTCGTGGACTGGGGGAGAGTTCTTCGGTATCAGGCATTGTGCACAGATAGTGCCAAACTGCTTCCACAGGTCACCCACGCTTCACAGGAGTGATGTGAGAAGACACATGGATTAATGGGGAAAGGGGTTTAGACACACAGAGAGGGGTGGAGGATATGAGACAGAGGAGGGCTTAAGAGAATGAAACACATGAGGGACTGGGGAATGAAACACATGGGGGGGAAAAAGGAATGAGTAACATGGGGGCATGAGACTTATGGGTGACTGAGGTGATGAGACACATGAATGGAGGGGCTGGGGGAGAAAATTAGACACATGGAGGGGCTGGGGGTGTGAGACACGTGGAGGGGTTGTGACACACACAAAGAGACATAGAGAAAGAGACAAGGTGCTAGGGAAAGAGACACACATATGGGCTGGGCAGTGGAGAAATAGACACACAAAAGGGCCGGGAGAGAAAGAGGCACACCGAGGGGCTGGGGTGTTAAAAAAGGACAGAAAAGCTGGGTTGGGAGACACCCAGAGGGGGTTGGGGTGACACAAAGAGAAACAGAGATACTGTGAGGAGAAAGAGACAAGGTGCTGGGGGGACACATGGAGGGAATGGGATAGGGACACACGGAGGATAGGGGAGAAGGGAATACATAAAAGAGGCTGAGGAGAGCACTAAGGGGCTGGAGGAGGGGACAGAAAGGCTGAGGAAGGAGAGAAAAAGGAATATAAATGGGCTGGGGGAGAAAGAGACACACAAAGGGACTGGAGGGAAGTATTGGAAACACAGAGAGGGGTGTAGGATGAGAAACAATTGGTGGATAAGATATACTAAAGATATTCAAAATAGAGGATAAGAAATACAAAGGGGGTAAGAATTTCAAGAGGGGCATTAAGCACATGCAGATGAAGATGCACTTTTTTTAAGAGGGAGGAGGTGGCAAAATGCATATTTGCCTGTGTTGCCAAAACGTCTTGCAATAGCCCTAGGCCCAGGCTGACAAAGGTGACTCTTATGTATGTGTGCTATGCACGGAACTCAAGGTGCTTTTGCTCGGCACTCAAGGCTGCTAGAGCCAAACAGGCTCTGGCCTATCAAGAGTCCCAGTGGAACTTCAGATATCTGCTAGCGCAAACCAAGTGGTGAGGCACAATCCTCAATTTATGCATTGCAGCACATAGAGGAAGGGAATCCACAATGCAACACACACCAGCTGTAGCAGCTCCTGTCCTTGACCTACACTGCTAGATATACACAGAGATGCAGAATAAGCCTTTCTCTCATACAAATAATACAAACAGTCCACATACAAACACATACACAGTCTTCACAAACACCACTGACAATCCACATGCAAGCCCACAACCCCACCAGCAGCCTTTCACATGCAATAACCACAAGCAGCCCCACACATACACAGACCACCAAACACACAATATGACATATCACCCAAACACACAATTCCACAAACAGCCCCCATACTCAGCCCACATTCATAGGTATCATACACAATACCACAAACTACTCATGAACATATACAATAAAACATCCCACATACACACAAATACAACGCTACAAAGTAACTGCAACACCCATAACACCAGCAGAATATGGTACCATACATAGCTTGTTTAAAATAAAATAGGACTGGCACGCCAAGGAACTTCAAGATCTTATTTTGGCACAGTACTACTGAAAGTTTGCCTACCCCTGCCCTAGGATCTCTGTTTTGAATTACTGGCAGGCCAGGGGCACAGATATCCCTGAGCAGCAATCTATACAGAAAATTACTGTTTCCTCATGTGAAAATAAATATTGGAAGTAAAGTACTTTTAGTTGAGTGCTTTGCTTGCATTCATGAGAGACAGTAATCCTCATGGATTATTTTCTTTAAAGAGTCTAAGATCACAAAATAAGATATTACTTGGGTTGCTGTTGATTTTATAGTATTTGCAAGGATGGAAAAGACAGATCTTAAGAATGTGTAAGTTTGAATTTATCAATATTATTAATTAGTGACTAATAAAGTCTTATAGAGGTATTATTACCATTAAATGGTATACGTCCTTAGTATTATTGACGGGCATATTTAAAGCTAAGTAGTGGATATAAAGCAACTCAGTTGCTGCTCCCCTTAAACGTAGTGTACTGCTTAAATTGTTATTAAATAAGCAGATTTGCAAATGCATGTATATAATAGATTTAGGCCAGGAGTGTCATACCTGTTTTATATTCTCTATATCTTCTTTGTCTTTATACCTTTAAATGTCAATATATAAATGTAACACAGAGTATGTGAAGAATTAAATATCCATGAAATTATATGCCTCATTTTCTTAATGCTTTCAAAAGAAGTGTGGGCATACCAATGACATTAATAATACTATATTCTGATGTTGCAAATGGTAGAGACAAGATAATAAGCCAATACTAAGATTCAATCACACTGCAATTGATTCAACTGGAATAAAAATAGTAGGCATTGTGCATTTGTTGTCAAAACATTTCTTTTATTAAAATACTGTGATGACAATAGATGAAGTTTTATTTCAGTTACAGGAATAAAAAGATGAATGGTTTGTTACATTATTCTTTGCTGAGATCTTAATGCTTTTGGCAGGTCCTACTCTAATAACCTAATGTCTGTTCTTATGAGAATAACCCACTTACTTGGGGAAAAACATCTGTCTTGGGCTCTCTGCAGTACAAGGTGAAATACAGAGAGGGAAGAAAGTATTTTAACCCCTGCTGATTTTGAAAGTTTGCCCACTATCAAAGAAATGATCAGTCTATAATTTTAATAGTAGGTGTTTAACAGTGAGACACAGAATAACAAAAAAACAAAAATCCAGAAAAACGCATGTCAAAAAAGTTATACATTGATTTGCATGTCATTGTGTGAAATAAGTGTTTGACTCCTTCGACTTAGTACTTGGTGAGAAAAACCCTTGTTGGCAATCACAGAGGTCAGATGTTCCTTGTAGCTGTCCACCAGGTTTGCTCACATCTCAGGAGGGATTTGTCCCACTCCTCTTTGCAGATCCTCTCCAAGTCCTTAAGGATTTCAAGGCCGACGTTTGGCAACTTGAGCCTTCAGATTTCTCCATAGATTTTCTATGAGAGTAAGGTCTGGAGACTGGCTAGGCCACTCCAGGACTTAATGTGCTTCTGCTTGAGTCACTTATTTGTTGCCTTGGCTGGTTGTTTTAGATCATTGTCATGCTGGAATACCCATCCATGACCCATTTTTCAATGTCCTGGCTGAGGGAAGGAGGTTCTCACCCAAGATTTGAGAGTACATGGCCCCATCCATCGACCCTTTGATGCGGTGCAGTTGTCCTGTCCCCTTAGCAGAAAAACACCCCAAAGCATAATGTTTCCACCTCCATGTTTTATGATGGGGAGGGTGTTATTGGGGTCATAGGCAGCATTCCTCCTCCTCCAAACAGGGTGAATTGAGTTGATGCCAAAGAGCTAAATTTTGGTCTCATCTGACCACAACACTTTTACCCAGTTCTCCTCTGAATCATTCAGATGTTTATTGGCAAACTTCAGACGGGCCTGTACATGTGCTTTCTTGAGCAGGGGGACCTTGCGGGCGCTGCAAGATTTCAGTCCTTCACAGCATAGTGTGGCGTAGTGTGTTACCAATTGTTTTCTTGGTGATTATGGTCCCAGCTGCCTTGAGATCAATAACAAGATCCTTCCATGTAGTTCTGGACTGATTCCTTACCGTTCTCATGATCACTGAAACTCAATAACTGACCGTTATTTTGTGTATTTTCCATTTGCGAATAATCCCACCAACTGTTGTCACCTTCTCACCAAGCTGCTCGGCGATGGTCTTGTAGCCTATTCCAGCCTTGTGTAGGTCTACAATCTTGTCCCTGACATCCTTGGACAGCTCTGTGGTCTGGGCCATGGTGGAGAATTTGGAATCTGGATTATTGCTTCTGTGGACAGGTGTCTTTTCTACAGGTAACAAGCTGAGATTAGGAGAAATCCCTTTAAGAGAGTACTCCTAATCTCAGCTTGTTACCTGTATAAAAGACACCTGGGAGCCAGAATTATTTCTTATTGATAGGGTAATACTTATTTCACTCATTGACATGCAGATCGATTCATAACTTTTTTGACATGCATTTTTCTGGATTTAGTTTTTTTGTTATTATGTCTCTTACTGTTAAAATACACCTACCATTAAAATTATAGACTGATCATTTTTTTGTCGGTGGGCAAATGTTCAAAATCAGAAGGGGGATCAAATATTTTTTTCCCTCACTGTAAGGGCCTTAGAATTAGGCACCTGTGACAGGGAGGGGTGCAAAACCAGAGAGTTGGCCTAGACTCCCAAATATATTTTTATATATGAAACCAGGGGGCTGCACTCACCTGAACATGGTGCTACTGGGGCCAATTCATACAACACACAATCATTTGCTGTAACTAAACCCATTTTTCTATTTTTTTCCCTAGATACAAGGTTTAAAAAAACAAACAAAAACCTAATATAATCTGTAAGCTTTGAATTTGCTGTTTAGTGGAAGAGTGAGTGTGCTGGATCTTATTTGTTTTATGTATATATATGTACAGGTGTGCTCAAAAGTTTGCATACCCTGGCAGCAATTGTGAAATTTTGGCATTGATTTTAAAAATATGACTGATCATGCAAAAAAACTAAACAAAAAATTATTGAAATATAGTATTCATATGAAGCCATTTATTATCACATAGGTGTTTGGCTCTTTTTTTAAATAATAATGATAAAAAAATTACCCAAATGGCCTTTACTAAAATTTGACATAAACATGAATGTTTGCCCATGTTACAGACACACAAGGTGATACACACAGGTTAAAATAGCAATTAAAGGTTAATTTCCCACACCTGTGGCTTTTTAAATTGCAATTAGTGTATGTGTATAAATAGTCAATGAGTTTGTTAGCTCTCACGTGGATGACACTGAGCAGGTTAGATACTGAGTCATAGAGAGCTAAAACAAACTGTCAAAATGAAACAGAAACTGTCAAAATACCTGCGTAACAAGGTAATGGAACTTTATAAAGATGGAAAAGGATATAAAAAGATTTCCAAAGCCTTAAAGAAAATACCAGCCAGTACTATTCAATCACTTATTAAGAAGGGATCTCTTGATGCCAAGCCAATGTCAGGTAGACCAAGAAATATTTCAGCCACAACTGCCAGAAGAATTGTTCCGGATACATAGAAAAACCCACAGATAACTTTAGGAGAAATACAGGCTGCTCTGGAAAAAGACAGGATGGTTGTTTCAAAGAGCACAATACAACGTTACTTATAAAAAATAAACTGCATGATCGAGTTGCCAGAAAGAAGCCTTTACTGCGCCAATGCCACAAAAAGCCCGGTTACAATATGCACTACAACACATTGACATGCCTCACAGGTTATGGCACACTATAATTTGGAGTGACAAGACCAAAATAGAGCATTATGGCCACAACCATAAGCACTATGTTTGGACAGGGTTCAACAAGGCCTATAGTGAAAAGAATACCATCCCCACTCTGAAACAGTAGTGGCTCACTGATGTTTTTGGAGGGTGTAAACAGGGAATCTTGTGAAAATTAATGGAAAGATGAATGCAGCATGTGATACGAAAATACTGGCAGACAATTTGCATTCTTCTGCACGAAGGCTGCACATGGAATGCTCTTGGACTTTCCAGCATGATAATGACCATAAGCACAAGACCAAGTTGACCCTCCAGTGGTTGCAACAAAAAAAGGTGAAGGTTCTGGAGTGGTCATCATAGTCTCCTGACCTTAATATCATCAAGCCACTCTGGGGAGATCTCAAACGTGCGGTTGATGCAAGACAACCAAAGACTTAGCAAGACCTAAAGGCATTTTGCCATGACGAATGGGCAGCTATACCACCTGCAAGAATTAGGGGCCTCATAGTCAACTATTACATAAGTCTGGTTGCTGTCATTGATGCTAAAAGGGGCAATACATAGTATTAAGAACTAAAGGTATGCAGACTTTTGAACAGAGGTAATTTCAACAGAATATGAATCCCATTTGAAAAAAAAAGGAAATATGTTTTTCCTGCTCACTCATGTTTTCTTTAACCCCTTAAGACCGCAGCCAAATGTACAAGTTGTGATCCAAAAAAAACGTAAACAAAACCTGGCATTTGCGCTATATGTCTGTCCAACCATAATTCACCTCTTTCATATTAAATGCACCCACACTTATTATATATCATTTTATTCAGGGGAAACAGGACGTTCGTTTAACATCAAATATTTAGGTATGGAACATAATTTAATATGAAAAAAATATTTAAAAAATGGGAGAAAATACGAATTTTTTAAATTTTTTAGTTCTACGTGACATTCTAACTGTGAATGTCAAAATACTGTTTGCTTTTACTGCAACACAATACACATATTTGTATTCAGCGATGTCTCACGTGTAAAACAGTACCCTCTATGTACAGGTTTTATGGTGTTTTGGGACGTTACAGGGTCAAATATAGCATGTTACATATTTCAGTTTTTTCACATTGAAATTCGCCAGATTGGTTACGTTGCCTTTGATACCATATGGTAGCCCAGAAATAAGAATTACCCCCATGATGGCATACCGTTTGCAAAAGTAGACAACCTAAGGTATTGCAAATGGAGTATATCCAGTCTTTTTTAGTAGCCACTTGGTCACAAACACTGGCCAAAGTTAGTGTTAATATTTGAAAATGCAAAAAACTAATTTGAACGCAAATTTTGGCCAGTGTTTGTTACTAAGTGGCTACTAAAAAAACTGAACATAACTTATTTGCAATACCCTGGGTTGTCTACTATTGCAAATGGTATGCCATCATGGGGATAATGATGACCATACGGTCTCAAAGGCAACCTGGCGAATTTTAATGTGAAAAAACTGAAACGCAAACCTTAGATTTGACTCTGTAACTTTTGAAAACACCATAAAACCTGTACACGAGGGGTACTGTTATACTCAGGAGACTTCGCTGAACACAAATATTAGTGTTTCAAAACAGTAAAACGTATCACAACAATTATATCGTCAGTGTAAGTGCCATTTGTGTGTGAAAAATGCAAAAAATTTCACTGTCACTGACGATATCGTCGTTGTAATATATTTTACTGTTTTGAAACACTAATATTTGTGTTCAGCGAAGTCTTCCGAGTAAAACAGTACCCCCCATGTACAGGTTTCATGGTGTCTTGGAAAGTTACAGGGTTAAATATAGTGCTAGAAAATGTAATTCCCTGAACTTTCGGCCTGGGTTGTCAGGCAGGTCCTGCAAACTGTAATTAATAAAATGACCTAATTAGGTAAAATTATTACATAAATATATGCGTAGAATTATATATATATATATATATATATATATATATATATATATATATGTGTATATATATGTATATAATTTTTTTTAATTATTTTTATTTATATATAGGTATATATATAGTGATATATACGTATATACTTATGTATATAGATATATATATATATATTATTTTGTTCTACATGTATTTTGATATCTATATATATATATATATTAATTGTAAAATACAGTTCAAACGAAATTACGCATGTTTATATATTTTTTATCTATTTATTTTGTATTATTTTTATTATTTTTTATTTTATTTTTTAACGTATTTATATATTTATTTATTTTTTATTATATATAAATATATATATAATGAAAATTATATATATATATATATATATATATATATATATGTAATCAATATCATTGTACGTGTATTTTGATATTAATATATATATATATATAATTATGTATATATTAATATTAAAATACATGTAGACAGTGTATGTATATTTATGTGTATGTGTGTATATGTGTATATATATACTTAGATCATATATATAATAAATATATATATATATATATATATATATATGATCTAAGTATATATAATCTTATTTTTACACTGTTTTAACTGATTTTATTTTATTTTCAGACAGCAGGGGGAGTACCTGTCATTACAGTCACTCCCCCTGCTGGCACTGCCTTCGACGGCTATGCGCAAGGACCTCGCGATCACATGGCTCTGGGCGGCCAAAGAGGACGGAGGGGGACTCCCTGGGCTCCCAGGTAAGTCCCCCATACCGCGATCGCCAGCGTGGGATCGCCGGCGACCAGGTAAGTACATAAGATCGCAGGACGTTCTATGCCGTCCTGCGGATTTTAGACCCACTAAAATGGGGACGGCATAGAACGTCCTGCGGTCTTAAGGGGTTAAAAATTATACATATATTACCAATTCTCCAAGGGTATACAAACTTTTGAGCACAACTGTATATTTATGTAATCTTTTACATAATCAAATAGTTTTATTAATTACAATTTGAGGGACCTGTAGGTTTGTCACAATTCTTGGAAAAAAAATATTGCCCATGTTAATTTACATAATTATATGCCTGACATCATAAGACATAATATCACATTTAGTGACATTAGAGGAAAGAAAAATAAATTAGTAAGAGGAAAATTCCATAAATCATTAAACTACTTACAATTTCATTTTGCTGTATACACACATACAGACTGCAGAATACATACACATGCACAGAATGCTGAATGCACACACAGCAAGTAGCCCTCCATTGTTCCTCAGCATCATCAAGCACCCAGTCTCTGCAAAAGATTCAATATGACATTTTTCATGGCCAGGACATAGATCCCATGAGAGGGAAGTTTGATAGGACTAGCTAGAAAGAATACAGGTGTTTAATGACTCACATCTGCAGTCTAAGAGCAAGACAACAGGTTTCTGACGTTTTGGACATTAGGAAAGGGTATACTGTTCTTTTTCTAGTGTGTTTTATATGCTTGGTGTTGCCCCAAACACTGTGGGCAGCATTAGTGCACCTAGTTTGTGACTGTAGCGATTTACCTTTTGTCTATTTTATCATAGTCCATATTTCTGGTAATAGTGAATCTGACAGCATGGGACATACAGCAGAGAGGGAACCAGTGGCAGATACAAGGAAGGAGCAACAGGGCAATTGCACCCCCTCCCGAGGCGCTCTAGCGCTATCACACACAGATACAAACACACACTGCATCCCCCACCCCCACACACACATATTGCACTCTTCACACACACACACACATGCACACACACACATACTACTGCACCTATGCCCTACTACAGGCCCTATCCCTTACTACAGTCCCTATCCCTACTACAGGCCCTATCCCTTACTACAGTCCCTATCCCTTACTACAGTCCCTATCCAAGCAAACCAGAGGTAAATTGTCAAACTGTTCCAGGCAGAAAGTCCACAGAATTTAACGTGCAACTTTCCAAGACACCATAAAACCTGTACATAGGGGTACTGTTGTATTACCGGGACTTCACTAAACACAAATATGAGTTTTTAAAAATGTTCAAATGTAAAATGTAAATTCAGTTTTTGTGTGAAAAATACAAAAAAACAACACTAACTTACATAGTTACATAGTTACATATTTACATATCTGAAAAGAGACTTGCGTCCATCAAGTTCAGCCTTCCTCACATATGTTTTTGCTGTTGATCCAAAAGAAGGCAAAAAAAAACCAATCTGAAGCGCTTCCAATTTTGCAACAAACTAGGAAAAAATTCCTTCTTGACCCCAAAATAGCAGTCAGATGTCTCCTTGGATCAAGCAGCTATTACCCCACTAATTAGAAATTATATCCCTGTATTTTATGTTTTTGCAAGTATTTATCCAATTCCAGTTTAAACATCTGTATAGACTCTGACAAAACCACCTCTTCAGGCAAAGAATTCCATATCCTTATTGCTCTTACTGTAAAAAAAAACTTTTCTTTGCCTTAGATGAAATCTCCTTTCTTCCAGCCTAAATGTGTGACCTTGTGTCCTATGTATAGCCCTGTTTATGAATAGATTTCCAGATAATGGTTTGTTCTGGCCCCGAATATATTTGTATAATATTATCATATCCCCTCTCAGGCGCCGTTTTTCCAAACTAAAGAGATTTACATTTTTTAACCTTTCTTCATAACTAAAATGCTCCATTCCTTTTATCAATGTTGTAGCTCGTCTCTACACTCTTTCTAGTGCCATGATATCTTTCTTTAGAACAGGTGCCCAAAATTGCACAGCATATTCAAGGTGTGGCCTTACCAGCGATTTATAAAGAGGCAAACATATATTTTCATCTCGAGAATTTATGCCCCTATTTAAACATGACAAAACCTTACTGGCCTTAGCAACGGCAGATTGACATTGCATATTGCTGCCTAATTTGTTGTCAATAACAATTCCCAAATCCTTCTCGTGTGTGGTTATCCCTAGTTCACTACCATTTAGTGTGTAAATTGCTTGTGCATCCTTAACCCCGACGTGCATAACTTTGCATTTCTCTATGTTAAATTTCATCTGTTTAGTGAAGTCCCGGTAATACAACAGTACCCCTATGTACAGGTTTTATGGTGTCTTGGAAAGTTGACGTGCATAACTTTGCATTTCTCTATGTTAAATTTCATCTGCCATTTTAGTGCCCAGTCCCCCAATCTATCTAAATCCCTCTGCAGCAAGTATCCTGCTCATATTTTATTACTTTACAAAGATTTGTGTCATCTGCAAACACTGATACATGGCTTTCAATGCCCATTTCAAGATCATTTATGAATATGTTAAATAGAAGCGGTCCCAAAACAGAACCCTGAGGGACACCACTTACCACTTTTGTCCAGCTTGAAAATGTACCATTAATGACAACTCGTTGTACTCTATCCTTAAGCTAACTTTCTACCCAAGAACAAGAATATTCATCTAGACCAATTTCTTTTAGTTTGAAGGAACCGTATCAAATGCCTTGGCAAAATCCAAGTAGATCACATCCACTGCAACACCCTGATCGATACTTCTACTTACCGTATATACTCGAGTATAAGCCTACCCGAATATAAGCCGAGGCCCCTAATTTTACCCCAAAAAACTGGGAAAACTTATTGACTCGAGTATAAGACTAGGGTGGGAAATGCAGCGGCTACTGGTAAATTTCTAAATAAAATTAGATCCTAAAAAAATATATTAATTGAATATTTATTTACAGTGTGTGTATATGAGTGCAGCGTGTGTGTATGAGTGCAGCGTGTGTGTAGTAGTGCAGCGTGTGTGTAGTAGTGCAGTGTGTATGAATGCAGTGTGTATGAGTGCAGTGTGTATGAGTGCAGTGTGTAACCTACCGTATATACTCGAGTATAAGCCGAGTTTTTCAGCACATTTTTTGTGCTGAAAAACCCCAACTCGGCTTATACTCGAGTCAATAGTCTGTATTATGGCAATTTTCATTGCCATAATACAGACCGGGGGCTGCAGAGATGTTACTTACCTCTCCTGCAGCTCCTGTCAGCTCTCTCCTCCTCCGCGCCGTCCGTTCAGCTCCCTCTGTCAGCTCACACTGCAAGTCTCGCGAGCGCCGCGGCTCTGGCGAGATTTACACTGGGAGCTGACCGAGGTGCTGAACGGACGGCGCGGAGGAGGAGAGAGCTGACAGGAGCTGCAGGAGAGGTAAGTAACATCTCTGCAGCCCCCGGTCTGTATTATGGCAATGAAAATTGCCATAATACAGACTATTGACTCGAGTATAAGCCGAGTTGGGGTTTTTCAGCACAAAAAATGTGCTGAAAAACTCGGCTTATACTCGAGTATATACGGTAGGTTATTTTGACTTGACTATGTTTCATAAAACCATGCTGATTATTGCTAATAACACAGTTCTTCCCAATGTATTCCTGAATATTATCCCTTAATAGCCGTTCAAATAATTTCCCAGTCACAGAAGTTAAGCTCACAGGTCTATAATTTCCAGGCAAGGATTTTGAACCCTTTTATTAAATATAGGAACAACATCTGCCTTCCTCCAATCCTCCGGTACAATACTTGAAACAAAAGAATCATAAAACATTAAATATAGTGGTTCACTTATTTTCCCACTTAGTTACTTAACCCCTTATGCCTGGAGGGCGTACTATTACGTCCTTTTAACAGCGGCTCTAAACGCCGCAGGGCGTAATAGTACGCCCTCCGGTTTTTAGTAACTTACCCAGTCGCCGGCGGTCCCACGCCGGCGATCGCGGTTGGGGGACTCCCAGGGAGCCCCCCACGGCAGATCTTCCTCCTCCGGTCCCCCCCGGGCCATGTGAGAGTGAGGTCCTTGCGAGGACCTCACAATCACATGGCCGGTATAGCTGGCTGCAGCAATGCCAGCAGGGGGACTAACTGTAATGACAGTTGGTCCTCCTGCTGGCTGAAAATAAAATTAAAATAATGTTAAAAGTGTAAAAAAATATATATATATACTTAGATCATATATATATATTATATATATATATGATCTAAGTATATATATATATATATATACACACACATACAAATACACCGTCTAGGTGTATTTTAATATTAATATATATATAATTATATATATATATATATTAATATCAAATTACACGTAGACTGATACTGATTAAATATATATATAATTATTGTTATATATATATTTATAAATAATATATAAAAAAAAAATATGTAAATACGCCCCTGTGGGGTGGCCTGCCTCTGCCTGTCATTTTTTTTTTATTAGTGGTACTATGCGTGCAAGCTACTGTGACAACAGATATGAGTGGCACTGTGCACTGGCAGAAGTTGGCAGAGTAGACGCTGTAGGCCTGACACACACGCTTGCAGACAACTAACTGCAATTCAATCTATAACAGTCAAATTTTTTTTTTTTTTTTAAATTTACACTATTGTTACACCAGATATGAGTTGCATTGGTGTGACACTGTGCCCTGGCAGGCCCTGAAACGCACACGTGTGAAGGAAACTGACTGATTTTATATTACAGTCAAAAAATATATATATATTTTTTTTTAAATGCAAGCTATCGTGACACCAGATATGAGTGGTGGCACTGGGCAAGTGGGCACATTATACGCTGTGAGCCTGACACACATGCTGGCAGGCAGGCAACTGCAATTAGATTACAGAGGAAAAAAAAAAAACAGACTGATGTTCTATCCCTAAAAAGGGCTTTGTGGGGTGCTGTCCTTACAGCAGAGATCAGATGAGTCCTTCAGGACTGTAGTGGACACTGAATACACTAGCCTAGCTATCGATTTCCCTATTAAATCAGCAGCAGCTACACTGTCCCTCCTCTCACTAAGAATGCAGCTCCCGGGGAGGCGGGGCCTAGCATGGAGGAAAGACGTACTTCGTGTGAGCTCCCTCAATATCTCACTTTAAGCAGCTATCAACAAGCAAATTTCACCCCAGAAGGGGATGACCCAGCAATGTTGCTCCTACCTGACCGACCCAACATGCTTAATAGCGGTCAACAGGAGCTCCGTTACCCCTTCCCTCGGACCGGTGGGGGTTATCCCGGTCCACTCCTGAGAGGCTGTCTGGAGCTAATGGACGCACAGAGCACAGCCGCCCAGGCTGACATACTCATCTGTGACTCTCCCAATATGGCGGCAGCCGCGTGTCCTCCTGGTACCAGCAAAGCATGGCAGGATATTGAGTCTAAGCTGGACAGACTCTTTAATCAATTTTGGAAGCAAATAACAAGCAGGAAGCCCCAACAAGCTCCACCACAGCCCCAACAAGCTCCACCACAGCTAAGCGAAGCAGTCCCCATTAAAATCCACCAACGCAAAAGGCGTCGAAGACGGGACCGGAGGCACAAACAGAAATGCAGAGCCTGCCCCACGTCAAGCACTCGCCTCCACCTTAAGCCACCACAATCCCGCACCGGACGTGAAGCACCACCGGGACAGACCCAACCACCCAACAAAACAAGCTTTAACCACCTCAAGCCGCGAACCCGGCACTCAGCCAGAGACTTGCCTTTGTTGTTCCAGGTATCAGGGACTCCCAGGGTCTGCACCTGGTGCCCAGAAGGGATCAGATAAGCACAAGCAGTAAACAGCAGCCTGTCAAGCATGTCCCACTATAGCCGATCCTCCACACCATGCCTTTGATCACATGAACTGCTCTCTGCACATTAACTAATCGTAAAGTAGCAAGCGTTTAAACGTTTAAAGCGTTTAAACTCCTAAAGAGTTTATTGTCGTAGTTCCTTACATGCCTTTACCTTAACCGTTCATGTATTATGTTATTCACTAGTCTCATCTCATGGGGCGACTCACACTTGATTTATAACTAGTGTTGGAGCTGCTGATATAAATACACAGTTGATAACGTGCAATCTACACCCTAAACATGACAGCCATCTTTCACAACAATTTACTGCTATATACTCATACCCTCAGTGCAACTAGCCATTATATACGCACGTTCAGCCTAGCATGCTCAAATATAACACACTTCTGTCTAAAGAAAAAAATAAATAAAAAGAATGCAGCTTCTGAATGAATCTAAAATGGATGCTGTCCAGGAGGTAAAAGGGTCTGGGAGGGAGGGTCTGCTGCTGATTGGCTGGAATGTGTCTGCTGACCGTGAGGTACAGGGTCAAAGGTTTCTCAATGATGACGAATAGGGGGCGGACCGAACATCGCATATGTTCGCCATCCGTGGCAAACGCGAACAAGCTATGTTCGCCGGGAACTATTTGCTGGTGAACTATTCGGGACATCTCTACATCTCACACAACTTTCAACATTGGCAAATAGTGGCTTAAAGCACATGCATCTAATTTGAACCTCTTATATATTTGTATTTCCTCTTTCAGCCAATTACTATCATAGAAATTGGCTGATGAGAACATGTACTGAGTAAGAGATGAGAAAAAAGGAAGAACAAAAATTTGCGCTGACCCACTCTTTTCTTGTAAAATGAAACTGTAGATCTTTTCACCATGACATTAAGGCTGAGAGCCTCCATTTGTTTAAATATACATAGGGATTAAGGAGAGAGCGCAGGTAACTTTTTTTTTTCTAAGGCCGAGATTGCCTGGATTATTATATATAGGTTATATAATTCAGCACATTTTGATGCCAGACTTTTATTGATTTAAGTGTTGATGATATTCATAGGAGTTGTAATCCCTGGGATGACTCCAAAACCTTGTGTTTATTTAAAAAATGCTTAATCCTTAAATATGAGAAATTCTCTCTATAAGGAAGAGAAAATAATTGCCTAATTTCCTCAAATGGTATAATCTGGTTCTGTTGCATTATCTAGTCTATTCTATTAATACCAATAGCCATCCAAGTTTTACGTTTAGTTATTCTATATTAGCTGTCAGGATACTCATTGGTAGGTCATTGATAATTTTATCTGATATCTTAAGTCTCTTTTTCCAATTTATCCACTGCTGTAATACATTATTTATAATTAAAGCTATATTTACATTGTGGCAAATCTAGCCACTTCTTTGTATAAGAGACTGAGTTAGTTCGACTATTTCTACTTTACGAACAGAATATGGACATATTGTTTGTTAGTCAAACCAACTACCGAACGGGAGACCACCCATTGGAGTCATGTGTCTCCAATTGAGGCGTGTAGCAGTTTGAAACCGCAAGGCTCTAATGGTCGGATAGGTGGCCGCCGTTCGTATGAACGAACACGTTGCGGCGGCCCTCTTTGCGCACGAACGCCCAGCAGTGCTTGGTCGTCGAGTGAGTGGAACTAAAATCGGACACTCAACCTCGCGAACACTGCTGGACTTCCATCTCGTTCGTACGTGCAGTTCCTTTCATCTCAGAGAAGCGGCATTCAACTAAATGGAATGAATGACCATCAGACACATGACTACCCAGTTTGTGAACATTTGCATTGGATAGTTTGTTCATGAGAACTCTGGAAAAAAGACAGTTCAAAGCTCCCAAACGCATGGAACTGTTTTGGGGCTACACTTCATGGCTGACCAGTCTAAAACTTTACTCAAATGGCTTTCCTATTCTACAGAAAGTATCTGAGCGGTATTTTAACAGATTGGGCGCTCAGATCCCTGCTATTCATGGAGTTCTGATTCATATTATGGGAGCTATGATGTTTTAAAATATTGTTACATTTTCTGTACTTGGGAGATAATCTAATTAAAGACGGGTTCTTGTGCAATTATCTTCCAAGTACAGAAAAGGATCATGGGAAATGTGTCCTTGTTCCCTGCACAAGGTCCACCAGAGGGAAACCCCTGGATTGTAATTAAAGATACCCCTTGCATGGGAAATTGTAGAAAAGCCAGCTGTGGCTCAATAAAAATGAGTTGACTTCCAAAGCTGTGTTTTGTCCAGTTGTTGGGGAATGGGGTTGGAATTGTCACGCTACCCTTTATTTGAATGCTGATTAGATCTACCAGCGGACATATTGCAGTAGATACTTCTACTCCGCTACATACATTATTCCTCTTTTGTATTCTCCAAAATAGAGTTAGTAAGTCTGGAACTTCCAATCTTGCAGCTTCTATTTCTGCCCAGGCTTCCTCTGCAGAGCTTTCAGTGTTATAAGTGTGCCAGTGAACATATCTCATATATCTCTGTAATATCTGGTATGGCCATCCCTCCCTTTTTTTGGTTTCAAGTTTAATATATTTTTTTTCACCCTAGGTTTTTTCTTCAGCCATATAAACTTTTCAAGGGCTGTCTGGATCATCATAACCCATGGTTTTTGCATTTTCAGAGGTAGCATACAGAATATAAGGAAATGGCACGTTAGTGCAAGTGTTCCCAGTGGGTGGGAACTAGGGTGTGTCTGCAGACCCAGGAGGGCATAACCCTTGTATGTGTACAGAATAGAAAAAAAGTGAACCCAAGCTGTGGGGCAGCTTCAGGAGCACAGGAGTTGGGTGCTGCAGGGATGATTCTAACCAATATGGCAGACTTAAAAATTCAACTTTATTATGGGCACCATAACAACTGTATGGTCCCAGACAAATATATACATATAGAGAAAGGAAACTTATTATCCCACAACCGCTATGAACCAAACGGGGAAAGCAAAAATGTATAAAAGGTTGTACCTACGAAATGGCTATAGGAACCTGTGGAAGCTAGCCCTGCTGTATACTGCTTGTGAGTGGAGAAAGACTGAGAATGTATACGCAGAGGCTAGGTAACAGGTATTGTACGGTGCAGACTAATGCTCTTAGTGGCAGCTGACCTCTACGACAGGGATAAGTGAGTGAAGACAGCTCTAGAATGACAGGAACAGGTTGAACCACACGGTTCAGACCAAATGATGGATTACTGTGAGTCAATAATAGAGTACACTCAATCCTGTCTATAAAGGAATCGGATGTTGCCTTGGAAAGAGGCTATACTCCGTACTGGGATTACTCAAAAGCACTTGCACCGCTGGTGATGGCACAATCTACCAAACAGGGAGAGTGCCTAGCGGTGACAGACTGTGAGGAGGTGGAGGGGGTTGTAACTCACTTAGTAACAAGGCTACTAATCGGTGCCAATAGTTAAGGAGCCCCCCCAGACAGACAGTCTGGCTATAGAGCTTGCCGGTATAACAGCTGGACGGAGCAGGTTCTCCTATGTGTGGAGAGGAAACAATATGGGTAGGGAGACACAAATGTGTCCACACTTGGAACGTAAAGACGCTACCATTAGGTGCAGTATAACCTGTCTCCCAGTAACCCGCTTGCTGTCTTTGCTTTGTGTCAGCTGCTTGCCAGTGTAACAGCTGGACGAGACAGACTCTCCTAGACGGAGATAGCCCGATGTGGGTAGGGAGACACAGATGTGTCCACACTCTTAAACGTAAGTATGCTACAGGTAAGTGTAGTAACGCCGTCTCCACACTAACCCACTGGTTGTCTTTGCTTGATGTCAACAGCTGGAGAAGCCTCTCTCCTACTAGTGGAGAGGAGCTAAAGTAATTCACCTGTAAGGAGTAAAAAAAGATTCTGCACTGAAGTGAATAGAGTAGCTAAAAAGCTACTTGCTAGCTCAGTAGGTGCTAAAGTTGTTTCCCCTGGTGATCACATCAAATCGTGTAGTTTAAAATAAAGAAATTGGCGACCTAACGTCCGTTTCGGCGCTGCTACAGCGCCTTTGTCAAAGGTGAGGTGTGTACTGCTGCTTACAGCGTTTTAAAGCCGATCTAGGCGGCTTTTCCAGCCAATCGGGACGTTGGGCGTGTACTGCCTCCTGGTGTCCGACTGTGATTGGCTGTATACGCTGTCACTCCTCGTTTAGTCCGCCCACTTGTTGTGAGCGGGGGGGGGGGGGGGGGGGGGGGGAGTACTGTCACACTGTCCATCCGTATTGGCAGAATGCATACTGTAAATGGTCGGTCCAGATTAGTTATCGTCGGATCCTGACGGATCCTGAGCCATGGTCATTGAGGAGGTTGTAAGGGCAGCTATCGGTGCCTGGCTTGGGACCACCGAAGGAGGGGGTGTAGTGGTGCCCATGGGTATATCCTTCGGGCGTGCTCCGATGTCAGGGAAGATAAGTGGTCCCTGGGGTGGAGGGATGCCCAATGAGTATCTAGTGATTGACTTATTTACAGTCTCTGCCGTGGTTGGAAAGATTCAGTGTGACAGAAAGGGAGCTGCAAGTACATGATGGAATGCTCTATTAATACGAAAAGCATGAAAGAATTATTTAGGAAGGCCAATGGTGTGAATCGAAAAATACTACATATCTATATACATATATACACGAGGTGCTAGGGAATCAGGAGTCAATGAACGGGGTGAAGGTGAATCCTTCATTTAGGCCTTTGGGTGATAGTGTGTCCAGTTTGTAGATCCAATAACACTCCCTCCTTCTGAGGGTCATATCCAGGTCCCCACCTCTTTTGCCCAGTTGGATTCTCTCGATGCCAGCGAACTTAATGCATTTGGGAGTATCCATGTGATGCATTCTGATATGTCTAGCTACTGGTGTGTCTTTGCTGGAGGTAACGGAGTGGACATGCTCCATAATACGTCTTTTGAATGGGCGTATGGTTTTGCCCACGTATTTTAAGCCACATTTGCACGTCAATAAGTATACTATCCCGGAGGTGTTGCAATTAAAAAATTGTTTTATGGGGATAACGATGGTATTGGTCGAGTCCATGATAGTTTTGGACCCCTTGGCTATGTGTAAGCATGCAACACATTTGCCGCACTGGTATGTGCCATGTATGTTGAGCCAGGTAGTGTTTTTCTTTTTCTTAGGTGCGGTGAAGTGACTGGGTACCAGTATCTCCTTCATATTCCTGCCTCTCCTGGCTGTGACCGATACTTTGCTGGAAATAACGTCCTTCAAATGCGGGTCCTGAGTTAACAGGGGCCAGAAGCGGCCCATGACCTTTTTAACTTCGTTCCAACCGGCGTCGTAGCTTGCTATGCATCTGATAAGTTTCTGAGGGTCCTGGTCAGGCTTGTCTGCTAATAGATCATCACGTGTACTGCTCAGAGCCCTCTGATAGGCATGTTTGAGACATCTATTGGGATATCCTTTTTGTTTGAATCTGTGTCTCAGTTCAGTAGCTTTAAGTTTGAAATCCTCAATGGATGAACAGTTTCTCCTGAGTCTAAGGTACTGTCCCACTGGGATCCCCCTCTTAAGGGGTATAGGATGATGGCTTTCCCAACGTAACATGCTGTTAGTGGATGTGGGCTTGCGGTACAGTGTGGTCTCGATCGTGAGGTCCCCAGTGATCCTTAGTGAGCAGTCTAGGAAGTTTAGTGTCTGGTCACCGAACTCCATAGTGAGCCTGAGATTCAGGTCATTCTTGTTCAGAGTCTCTACAAACTTGACGAAGTGTGTTAAGGTACCCGTCCAGATGATAAGGACGTCGTCAATATACCTCTTCCATAGGAAGATACAGTCCGTGAATTCTTTGAGAGACCCAGAAAAAACTAACTTACTCTCCCACCATCCCAGATGCAGGTTAGCATAGGATGGGGCACAAGACGTCCCCATCGCAGTCCCCTGCACCTGGTGATAGTGTTTGTTCTGGAAGAGAAAGAAGTTGTGAGTAAGAATGAACCTCAGTAGATTAAGTACAAATTGGGTATGGGTGGTGTGTTCTGTGCCCCTTGTTTTCAGGAAATATTCGACATGATCCAGACCACTGGAGTGTGGTATGGAGGAATATAAGGCCTCCACATCAAGACTACATAGTACTGATCCCTCTGGTACCTTTAGTGACGCTAGGCATTTGAGGGTGTCCTTGGTGTCTTTTAGGTAGGATGGTAATTTTTCTACGAATGGGCGTAGTATTCTATCCACATAAATACTGCCTCTGCTTGTAAAGTTACTAGAGCCTGAGACTATTGGTCTTGCTGTCAGGTCTTTTTGTTGCTTATGTATTTTAGGGAGGCAGTAAAATGTGGATGTTGTAGGGCTCTTGATATAGATACTGCCATGCTCCTCTTTCGAGAGTACACCCTGGTCAAAGGCTTGATCCAAGAGGATCTTATATTCACATTGATACTTTATAGAGGGGTCAGTAGTCAATACTTTGTAAGTCTTGTCATCGTGGAGAATGACTTCAGCCATCCGTATATAATGTGCTCTGTTGAGTAGGACTACGTTGCCACCCTTGTCAGCAGGTTTGATTACGATGTCCTCATTATCCCTGAGGTCACACAGGGCTCGCCATTCGTTACCCGAGAGATTACCCCTTGGTTTGACTGTCAGCATGTCAGTATTCATGGTCTTGATCATATTAGTGATTGAATCAATGAACGTATCTATATTCTTAAACTCTCTGAAATTTGGAGTAAATTTACTTCGCTGGCAGAGATCGGTGTAAGGGGCTGTAGGATTGGTGTCATTATCATCAAGGAGAGATACTAGTTCCTGTAGGCATTGATACTCTCTGGGGTTGAAGCCTAGTTCCTTTGCCCTTTTCTCATCTTTTAGTTTAAAGAACTTATGTAGGGCCAGTTTCCTCCCGAAGAGATTAATGTCCTTAATCCATTCAAAATGATTGAACGGCGGGGTTGGAACGAAGGATAATCCTCTCGTAAGGACCTTAACTTGTATGGGGGTGAGGGTAATATCTGACAAGTTGACAACTTTTAATTCGTCGGTTAATAGCGTCTGCGCGCTCTCCCTCTGTATCTGGTTTGTCTTTGATTTTGAGCTTCCCCCTCTCGGGGGGGCTGCCCTAAAAAAGCTACCCCTTTTTTGAGGATCCCTTTGTTAGACTGAGGATTGGAATTACCCGTTGGGGTAGTGGTTTGTTCATTGTCTGTGTCGGACGTCTCATAATCAGAGGTCATGTACTGATCAGAGTCTGCTCTCGTGGTTTTCCTGAACCTTCTGTATACCTTTCCTTTTTTGTAATCATCATTGTCTCTGATGAATTTACTATGTTTTCGGCTTTTTACATTGTTCTGATATTTATTGAGATTTTGCTGCAGCCTTTGTTCCTGCACACTGAAGGAAGGATCATCTTTATAGCTCTGTATCCCTTCTACTGCCGTGTTGACTTTCTCATTAACTGTTTTAAGCCTATCTGATTCAAACCTGAGTAGGATATCCATAAATTTGTTGGAGCAGACATCTGCTGCATCCTCCCATTCTTTCAGAAGCTCAGGACTATCTAGTTCAAGATTGGGGATGGTTTGTATTCTCAAACCCCTGGGTATCATTGATTTGCTCGTATATTTTTGCAATGATGTGACCTCCCATCCTAGCCGGATTTGTTGTTTACACAAATTTGATAAAGTTCTGAACTTAGCGTTAATATTGTCCTGCTCAGGTAGGTATGTTACGTCTTTGTCAGAGAACACGGAGTCAATATCCGTGCACCACTGGTTCGTCTCTTTCAGTTGAGACAAGAAATTACTCATGATTGATTACACCTCGTGGTAATCTAGAATAAAAGATATGATAGCACACTCTATAGGTATTGAAACCTCTAGAACTAGATAAATATAAGGAAATGGCACGTTAGTGCAAGTGTTCCCAGTGGGTGGGAACTAGGGTGTGTCTGCAGACCCAGGAGGGCATAACCCTTGTATGTGTACAGAATAGAAAAAAAGTGAACCCAAGCTGTGGGGCAGCTTCAGGAGCACAGGAGTTGGGTGCTGCAGGGATGATTCTAACCAATATGGCAGACTTAAAAATTCAACTTTATTATGGGCACCATAACAACTGTATGGTCCCAGACAAATATATACATATAGAGAAAGGAAACTTATTATCCCACAACCGCTATGAACCAAACGGGGAAAGCAAAAATGTATAAAAGGTTGTACCTACGAAATGGCTATAGGAACCTGTGGAAGCTAGCCCTGCTGTATACTGCTTGTGAGTGGAGAAAGACTGAGAATGTATACGCAGAGGCTAGGTAACAGGTATTGTACGGTGCAGACTAATGCTCTTAGTGGCAGCTGACCTCTACGACAGGGATAAGTGAGTGAAGACAGCTCTAGAATGACAGGAACAGGTTGAACCACACGGTTCAGACCAAATGATGGATTACTGTGAGTCAATAATAGAGTACACTCAATCCTGTCTATAAAGGAATCGGAGTGTTATTGGATCTACAAACTGGACACACATCACCCAAAGGCCTAAATGAAGGATTCACCTTCACCCCGTTCATTGACTCCTGATTCCCTAGCACCTCGTGTATATATGTATATAGATATGTAGTATTTTTCCGATTCACACCATTGGCCTTCCTAAATAATTCTTTCATGCTTTTCGTATTAATAGAGCATTCCATCATGTACTTGCAGCTCCCTTTCTGTCACACTGAATCTTTCCAACCACGCAGAGACTATAAATAAGTCAATCACTAGATACTCATTGGGCATCCCTCCACCCCAGGGACCACTTATCTTCCCTGACATCGGAGTACGCCCGAAGGATATACCCATGGGCATCACTACACCCCCTCCTTCGGTGGTCCCAAGCCAGGCACTGATAGCTGCCCTTACAGCCTCCTCAATGACCATGGCTCAGGATCCGTCAGGATCCGACGATAACTAATCTGGACCGACCATTTACAGTATGCATTCTGCCAATACGGATGGACAGTGTGACAGTACTCCCCCCCCCCCCCCCCCCCCCCCCGCTCACAACAAGTGGGCGGACTAAACGAGGAGTGACAGCGTATACAGCCAATCACAGTCGGACACCAGGAGGCAGTACACGCCCAACGTCCCGATTGGCTGGAAAAGCCGCCTAGATCGGCTTTAAAACGCTGTAAGCAGCAGTACACACCTCACCTTTGACAAAGGCGCTGTAGCAGCGCCGAAACGGACGTTAGGTCGCCAATTTCTTTTATTTTAAACTACACGATTTGATGTGATCACCAGGGGAAACAACTTTAGCACCTACTGAGCTAGCAAGTAGCTCTTTAGCTACTCTATTCACTTCAGTGCAGAATCTTTTTTTACTCCTTACAGGTGAATTACTTTAGCTCCTCTCCACTAGTAGGAGAGAGGCTTCTCCAGCTGTTGACATCAAGCAAAGACAACCAGTGGGTTAGTGTGGAGACGGCGTTACTACACTTACCTGTAGCATACTTACGTTTAAGAGTGTGGACACATCTGTGTCTCCCTACCCACATCGGGCTATCTCCGTCTAGGAGAGTCTGTCTCGTCCAGCTGTTACACTGGCAAGCAGCTGACACAAAGCAAAGACAGCAAGCGGGTTACTGGGAGACAGGTTATACTGCACCTAATGGTAGCGTCTTTACGTTCCAAGTGTGGACACATTTGTGTCTCCCTACCCATATTGTTTCCTCTCCACACATAGGAGAACCTGCTCCGTCCAGCTGTTATACCGGCAAGCTCTATAGCCAGACTGTCTGTCTGGGGGGGCTCCTTAACTATTGGCACCGATTAGTAGCCTTGTTACTAAGTGAGTTACAACCCCCTCCACCTCCTCACAGTCTGTCACCGCTAGGCACTCTCCCTGTTTGGTAGATTGTGCCATCACCAGCGGTGCAAGTGCTTTTGAGTAATCCCAGTACGGAGTATAGCCTCTTTCCAAGGCAACATCCGATTCCTTTATAGACAGGATTGAGTGTACTCTATTATTGACTCACAGTAATCCATCATTTGGTCTGAACCGTGTGGTTCAACCTGTTCCTGTCATTCTAGAGCTGTCTTCACTCACTTATCCCTGTCGTAGAGGTCAGCTGCCACTAAGAGCATTAGTCTGCACCGTACAATACCTGTTACCTAGCCTCTGCGTATACATTCTCAGTCTTTCTCCACTCACAAGCAGTATACAGCAGGGCTAGCTTCCACAGGTTCCTATAGCCATTTCGTAGGTACAACCTTTTATACATTTTTGCTTTCCCCGTTTGGTTCATAGCGGTTGTGGGATAATAAGTTTCCTTTCTCTATATGTATATATTTGTCTGGGACCATACAGTTGTTATGGTGCCCATAATAAAGTTGAATTTTTAAGTCTGCCATATTGGTTAGAATCATCCCTGCAGCACCCAACTCCTGTGCTCCTGAAGCTGCCCCACAGCTTGGGTTCACTTTTTTAGCATACAGAATATACTACTCCATTTATGCATTAAATAGGATTTTACTACATGTATCCTTCCCATCCCTGATATTCCTGCAGTTCTTAAATATTTAAGTTGTTCATTTATTTGTTTCATCAGGGGAAGGATATTAGTCTCCATAATCTTATTTGGATTACTTGAAATTTTTATCCCTAGGTATTGCATATGTTTTTTTTTCCCCAAGGAAAGTTATATTTTGCCCTAATCTTCACTTTCTCTTCCTTACTTTATTTTTTGCTAGTATAATTGTTTTATCTACATTCAACATAGGATTTGAATACTGGCCAAATTCAGTTATAACCTTCAAAAATTCTTCCAATGATGTTTCGGGGTCTGAAATGGTGATTAGGACATCATCCGCATAGAGTGATATCTTATTTTCTTCTTGACCTATTCTAACTCCTTTGATCTTTAGATTCTCCCTAATTTCACAAGCCAAAGGTTCAATATATAACAACAGCGAGAGGGAACATCCCTGTCTCTTACCCTTGCTTATTTTGAACCAGTCAGATATTAAACCTCTCCCAATGGTTCTAAGCGAGCATATAAAAGTAGAAAAAGTTCTGTGTACAAAATTTGCGCTTATGGTCAATAAGGAACTCTATACATAAAAAAGCTGCTACCACACTTATGTGAGTTCCTGCCTAACTACACACAAAATAAAGCAATGACGATAAATGTACTAAGTGGTGAACCTACCACCAGTGCCTATAGTGGAGCACTATACAGTATTTGTAAGATGTAACACACTTACCCGTATACACTAAGGGTTATCTTGTACAATAAGAAATGTAATAAACAGAAAAAAACACTATGGTGCAATAAGGTCTTATATAAAAAATGTGGCAGGAAAATAAATAGTGATTTACTCACAAGTGTAGAGCCAAACGGGATAGGCTCAAATCACTCTGACAGTTGTGTTCTATGGTGACACTGGCCCTCTTCTGTCTTTATGTTGAACACACTCAAGAGGGTAGACAATAAAATAAAAGGAAGCCACAGCAACTAGTGACGTAAGTAGCATAAAATGTGACTTGTGCACAAACTTATAAATTAACTGCTTACCTTCTTAAGGAGCCTTAAAACTTGGCTCCAAGTAAAACAACTTGGTGTCTCTTAAGGGGGACACTACCCTTTCTTTGTTGTAGAGGTAGTTGCTGAAGATGGCACCAAACAATATAAGTAATTAAGTAAATATTTATTAATACATATAGTATATTTAAAAACAATAGAAACTATATATATTAAAAACAAGTGAGAGTCTAAGGTGCTGAATCCTCCTGAGGCGTGTTTCAACGCTATCAGTGGCTTTCTCAATCAGTTTTATCTACCTTGTGGGTTTGTGTGCTTATAAACCATCCAGACTTGCACCCATTGTTCCGCTTCGCCACCTTTTATCCTATCCTAGCTGTCCATTTGAGTGGGAGTGTGTTTCCCCAGCTGATTTCAATCTTTACTTGCCGGAAATGCTGCGGTGTGTTCCCTACCGCATCATTAATCTGTTGGCTCAATTTCCCTTATGGGCAAAAGTCCTGGAAGCCACATAGGTGCTGAGAAGGGCGAAGTGACGCGGCAAGTCCGGTGTCGCGTCACTTCCAGTTTCGTGTTCAAAGTGCAAAGCGTTCATTGTCGTGAAGGGAAAAATATATATTTGGTATTTGTAGAATAGATACAACTGTGAATTAAAAGAACACTCCATTGGCAAAAAAAGAACATTATTTAATGTATATTCCCTATATATTTAGTATATATACAACTACAAGTAACACCACATTGGTAGAAAAAAAAATCACTATTTACTATATATTTAGAACAGTGCTTGATAAATCTCAGGTCACAATGTGACTAGAAATTTTGCCCTGGTGCCTGGGTGTTTGTCAGCCCGTTCAACAGTCGCCGCCATGCTCCATAGGCCAGCCGCCACTGCTGAGCGGGCTGATATTCTGCTCCCTGAGACTGGCTTCCTGACACCCCTTCTCGCTCCCAGTCTCAGTGAACATGGGAAGAGATATATAGTTGCAGATCTAGGAGATGCTCTCTGCCCCCTCTCTCCTGCCCCCCCTTCTCACTGTCCCACTTACACTCACACTCAGTGCACAGAGCTGAATTTTGCTTGATAACTCATAATTGCAAAACGTGGACATGAACAATCTAACGTGGATTTCTGAGCCTATTACCTGAGGTGTCTGGCTACATTGATTTTAGCTTGGATAAACACTTGCTTCTGTCCCTGATTGATAGTGATCCAATATTGTGTCGAGAATTCATTAAACAGTGACTATTCCTTACATATGGCTTGAGATAAGCTCCAATTGAGTGAGATGCATTAATAGCTCGTAGCATATATAGAGTAACATCATTATAAACCAGTTGAGTTTCACTTGTACATAACATTAGGTTTTAACTCCTAAGTAATAACAGGTTCAGTTGTTGACTGTACTTAAGCTAGTGCTTACATAGATGGCTGAAAGAGCCATTTTCATTCCATCATAAACTATAACTATTCTTTCCAACCTTGTGAGATAAGCTTCTATAAGCTAAACCGCATTCGCTAATCATTATGCTCTAGCGGAAATAACATTGGTAAACAGTTAATAAGTAGGTAAACACAATCTAACAAAATCAAGCTTTGACTATAATTATACCAGCACTTAGGGAGGTCAACTTAATTAAAAATATACTATATACAATGACAAATACTCAAGCATTGGTGCGTGGGTCATCGAGAATAATATGGAGACAGCATTCTCGGCTTCATTTGATGTGTTGCGATGGGGAACCTGCCATTTGCCAGTCCTGTCTGATTCTGGAGGGAAAGAAGCATGTGGGAAAATCTGAGTCCACAGAATGAAAAAGGCCCCATTCCTTTAGCTTAGCCAAGCCTACCTCCAAGATCGGTATCACTCTTCCACCTCACCAGACCAGTAATTTTGTGGGGTATCCCCACCGATAGGATACGTTGCTGTTGCAGAGGGTTTTAGTGACAATGATGAATTTCCTGCATCAAGTTATCGTGGATGCCGACAGATCCGCAAAGATGGTGATGTGTTGATATGACTCTGGCAATGCGGTTCCTTTTCTTGCAGTTGTAAGAAATAAGTCCTTGATCGGTAGTAATGAAACCATGCAATGGTGTCCTTGGAAGTGTCATTTGTGAAGTGCTGTGGTTGCGGCAGGCGGTGCACCCTCTCAAAGGTCTACGCAGTACCAGGATCTTGTACAGAGCCTTGAGATAGTTGGGGAGATCTTCATTGGTGACAGAGTCTGCAATGCCTTGGAAGCGTATATTATTGCGCTTTGAGCGGTCTTCTATGTCAGCAATGTTATGCCTTAAGGAAGTTTGCTCATCTTCTAACTGCTGTATCTTATCTGCAACAGAATTGTGGGCTGCACACAGGTCTTCAGTTTTGTGTTCGAGATGGTTTGTTCTGCCTCCTAAGTCAGCTATTTCTTGTCTGAGGTCTCTCGGAAATCTGCTTGTAATTTTGTTTTCAGGTCCTGTAACATGATGGAGATGCTCTTTTCTGTGACAAGGCCTTCTTCCGGGGATAACTAAGGATTGTCTGTCTCCGAGGGCACGTCTGATGCTGGTGAGTTTGCGCCACCGTCGCCATCTTTAATTGACTTAAGATGGTCTTTTTTGGTTTGGCGGATGGGGTCCATGAGCTTAAATTGTTTTAAAGGAGCCATCAGCTAGTTTGGGTCCCGGGTTCCTACTTGTTATAACTTTTGTGGCGGTTCGGCCATTGGAAATGCGCTTTTGGGCCTGGCGTTTACCGAGTTCTCACTTCATGCGTCTTGTCCCGCCGGTGGTTAGCCATGCCCCGCTCTCCCTCTCTTTTAATATAATCAAATACCATAGATCTTTTTGTGGGTTATTTAACCCCTTTACATTAAGCGTCAACACCTTAACCATTGAGTAACAGCATAGACGTGACATTTGTTTTTGGCACAATCAACAAAAAATAGACATAAGCTATACACTAATTAAAAACATATAACCTCAAACCTCAAAACACATGAGACACCTCGTCTTCAGCCTCCCTTGTTAGGGACTGAGTATTAGAAGATCCTACATTATCAAAAAATACAGTTTTTGCTTTATATACCACTATCAATCTGATGGGAAGCCCCAGTAATATTTAATGTTATTTTTCCTTAATATCTCAGTCACTGATGCAAAGGAATTACTGTTTTCCCTAGTTTCATATGATAAGTCTGGGAACACCTTAATATTTGTAAATTCTTCTTTCTTAATATGTTGCCTTGATGCTTTTCTTATTTCCTCCTTAAAGAGATAGAGATTTCAATACACCATTCCATACCTTGGAATTTCCATGGACAAATTACTTTGCTTCGGGATTCTATGATGTCTTTCCAGGAATTTGGATTTCTCATGCATCTAGATCACAAGCTCCAAACAGTACATTTTTTTTACAAAATCCTCCAATTTTTCTTGGCATATACTTTCTGGTATATTTGGCTGATACTTTCAGGTTTTTTTTGCCTGGACCGATCTTCCAAGTTAATGATCTAATTCTTGAATTTTCTGTTGTAGTTTTTCCAGATTTTCTTGTTGTTCTTGAACCACAAATTATGTGTATTCCAATTTTTCCTCAACCAGTTTGATCTTTTTTTCCGATTTCCTTTACCTCTTTTTTTAAGTCAGAGCTATTATTCACGATCTCTTGTTTTATAGCAAGTAATTGTTGGTCTAGACAACTTTTAAGGTAATCCGGGGTTACCGGTAAAATATATATCTCTTTTGCAGTCTCCATCTGGGCTGCAATTTTCTCCTTACTAGTAGGGCTAGCTTCCTTTGAGGATATTTCTGATATAGATTTCTCAGTTTGAGCTATGAAAAATTAGATAGCTTATTTTCTACTTTATGTTCCGTTTTTTTCTCCTTTATCCTTGTTCTCATTTTCTTTGCTAGAAATGGGCTTCTGATACTGATTCCTCCTAGTTGACATATTTATTATCATTTGAGAAAGTAAAAATTAACATCAAAAGACAATAGAGAGTAAAAACACTTCAAGAACCTTTATGCCCAATTTCCTTTACGGCTTGTTCAGGTTTGTTTCTCTCTAATTTAGCTCTTATATATTTATCTCAAATATCTGAAATAAAATGTCTCTTTAAGGCAAAAAAAACCACTCAAAAGCATAAATGGACATTAAAAAGCAATAACAACTCCTTTGTATTTATTATCTTGCAATATGTTTATCCTAATTACTTTCATTGAAAATGTAAATAAGCAAAGCTTTGCTGTATTTGTTTACAGACTTCAAGTGTCCAGTCCACGCATGGTTTCCTCTCTCTGCCTCACCAACCCCTCTTTCTATGAATTGCTTCTCCATTATCCTCCTTATCAGCGTGGAGGTTTCTGCGGCGTCTCCCACCCACCGTCCATCTTCTGCAGTTGTAGATTTATTTTCTTTGTAAAAGAAAAAAGCCTCACGCCATGTTGTGTATTTACCTACGACATCCCATCACGGCTATCCGAACTTCTGTGACATTTCAAACCTTAAGACTGTGTGGTTATATGGTATCGGGTTTGTCTGCCTGTCCCTATTTTTAGAGGTATTATTTTATTAGCCACCCTTACTGTTAAAATTAGTTAGATATAAAACCTCTCTTGTAGTAGTGGGGTTATAATGACCCCCAAAGGCAGGTTTTAACTATTTTAACTATTAATGCTGCCAGGCACAAAAAAGTTCATCCTGAATCCAACAGCAAATGGCCATTGGACACTTTGGTTGCTTCAGGTGGTATAAAATGCTGCAAGAAAGGACAACCAGTGAACTGGCATCAGGGTCATGGGATCCCAAGGCTTCATTGATGCACATGAGGATCAAAGGCTAGCCTGTCTGGTCTTATCACACAGAAGAGCTACTGAAGCTCAAATTGCTGAAGAATGTAATGCTGACCATGATAGAAAGGTGTCAGAACACAAAGTGCATCTTAGTTTGCTGCAAATGGGGCTGCAGACTGGTCACAATGCCTGTGACGGAAGCAACCTTCAATGAGTATATAAGCATCAGAACAGGACCATGGTGCAATGGAAGAAGCTTGTCTGGTACTGGTGACTAGCTATTTCTTTTAGATCAGATAGATGGCTGAGTTCATGTGCATCATTTACCTGGAAAGGAGATGGCAGCAGAATGCAATATGTAAATAAGGCAGGCAGGTTCAGGCAGTGTTATATTCTAAGCAGTGTGAGCAGGGTCCTGGCATTCATTTGTATGTTCCTTTGACACGTACCACCTAACTAGAGATTGTTGCCTACCACATAGACCCCTTTATGACAATGGTGTTCCTTGATGGTAATGTTTTCTCTTAGCAAGATAATGCACCCTGCCAAATAATGCACCCTGCCAAATAATGCACCCTGCCAAATAATGCACCCTGCCAAGATAATGCCGCAAAAGTTCTTCAGAAATTGTTTGAGGAACATGACAGGTGTTCAAGGTGTTACATTGGCCTCCAAATTCCACAGATCTCAATCCAAGTGATGTGCTGGAACAACAAATCATATCCATGGAGGCCGTACCTTGCAACTTGCAGGACTTAACGGATTTGCTGCTAATGTCTTGGTGCCAGGTAACACAGGACATGTTCAGAGGTTTTGTGGAGTCCATGCCTTGACACATCTGAGTTGTTTTGGCAGCACAGGGCACCAACACGGTATTAGGCAGGTGGTTTACATTTTGTGGCTGATCAGTGTATATCCACAATAACTTCACAATTTCAAAGAGGAAGTGATTTAAGTAGTAGCTATTATGTGCATATGAGTAATTCAAATTGATGGCTTATCCCAAAAACTGCATGGGCATTCCAAAGTGATGCCAAATCATGACAATGAAATGACCTTATGGGGAAAATGGTAAGAAATATGTATCTGGATTTGTTTATATATTTGGCAGTGTTTCCATCTTTACACGTGTAGGTGTGTGCATATCCGATTGCATGTGTAAAATGCATCATGAATCTGTGTGTATTTGTGAGTGTTTATTTCTGTGTCTGTGGGAGGGTGGTTTTGTGTTGTTTGATGACTCTGTTTGGGTGACTGTGTATTGGTGCATGGCCCTCCACACATTAATACTGCTTAATACTGTTTGCATTTGGGCAGAGATGGAGGCAATGAATCTAACTCCCTTGTGTATGGGTGGGACTGTGGTTTTGTTGTGCACATCCGGTAGGGACATATCACCAGGCTCCCCATCTGTCCTGATTGTGGCAGGACTTTCCCTATTTCAAGATCCTGTCCCTCCCTCAAATTTTTGTCCCTTGTCCCACAGGGCAAGCACAAAATAAGATATTAAAGGACCTTCCCACCACAGTCCTAATCAAATATCTTGCAAAGTTAGAAGGTATGGATCACTGTAAATATTTAATCTGATCTGGTACAGTCAAGGAATATTCACAGTGATCTCACCAAGGTTTCAAACTGCAAACTCCCTCACTATTGCAAGTAAGTGTTGGGCCCATGTGGGCAGTATTTTGAACTGCCTGCTGATCAATACTGTCACAAGAAACCTCCTCAGAACCTGTTCTCTAATGGTAGTGTTGACTTTGCCTAACACCTGGGTGGATCATCCCCCACGAGTATCAATTGCAAATTAATTTATATGAATTTTACTTGCAGTTGTGAAAAGTGTTTATACATAATTCTAGGGATGGGAGCATGCTTTGAAAATATTACATTTATTTTATTACATTAAATATTACATTTAATAAACTACAATAATAAACATCCATTGTCAGTTTTCAAATTTAAAAGACAAATATGACACATTCTTTTAGGTGGTTGAAATATAAGAAGGAAAGAAAGCAAAAGAAAATACATTAAAAGAGAAATAAAGAACCCCCTCTTACCTCTATAATAGCAATCAGATTTATCTTTGAACCAACAAACTGTACAAGTACACTTTAACTATATCCTTGAATATTCTGTTTTACACAAAATGTGGGGATATATTTTTAGGGGCTTGAAGAACAAGCAATGTATGTCTCTAGTGATAAATTTACACAGCAAAACCAAGGGTATGGTTGTGTGCTTGAGGATGGATAGCAATTACAGACAAAAGGAGTGTTACAAGAGTTATGAGAGGTCCATGGTTCTCAGATCCTTCTGTAATTGTGATTGCTAGTCAGTTTTCCTTTATTGGATATACATCCTATATTATTAAGGAGATAAATGGAAGAGTGGTATAAATGCAGGGCCGGTGCGTCCATAAGGCGGCCCAGGCGGCTGCCTTAGGGCGCCCAAGCAGGGGGGGCGCAAAATCCGAATCCCCAGCCATCAGCCAAGGATTCAGATTTTTCTACAGCCTACCTTGCCCTTGCTCTCCCGGCTCCCTCCCTTACTACACACGGAGGTGAAGTCTGTGCCGCCCTCTCCTGATGATGTCAGAGGGAGGGCGCGACTTTCACCTCCCCCAGAGTCCCCTGCGGTCTGATGCAGGCTCCAACATGGCGGCGCCCGTGCAATGGAGCACACCCGCGTAGTTTGCTGCAAGTACAGGGAGGTACAGGAAGGGAGACAGAACAACCTGCATAGTAAGTAATATTCAGTGTTACACTAACATTCTAGCCAACTGGAAAAATCATTGGTCACTGCTGTATGCAATGCTACTTAGAAAAGCATGGTTTATGCTGACATTTTTGCTTACTTTATACACTGATTACCTACAAGAACACCTTGTATGGTAATATAATGACAGTGATGGACATATAAGAATGTTAGGTGTCTTATTAAATCTTTGATTTGTGTCCTTGTAGTCTAGTGAAAGTGGATGTAAGTTCAGGCAGCCCAGTAGTCCACTAAGTCATTTCCAGTGGCCATATTCACCAAATGCCGCTTAATTCCAATGCAGTCATCATGCAGCATGGCAGAATGTCAGGTATGGTTCTAAAAATGTGCTAGCTCTATGGATTATATTATATGTATTAATAGCTCTGTGAGCTGGTTAACAGGTGTTCTATACACTATGTACTATCAAATAATAGTTTTGCAAAGGTATGGTATGTTACCGGCCATTAATGATACAGTAACAAAGTCCACGCAATCACAATTACAATATAAAAGAAATGGTTAAAAACACCCAAAATTAAAAAGGAAGGCTAGAAGCAAATAAATACTCACTTGGATTCCAAAAACCCTGAATTAAGTGCAATTATTTTAGAAATAACAATAATAAGCATCCAAAATTAGTTTATTAAAAAACAAATCTGAATATGTCAAACTCAAGGATAGCCCTAAATTTAATTTCAATAGGTGCTGCATTCCCTAAGGTGGTTACTTAATAGAGAGAGAATAACCAGATAGTGTTCTCGTTCTTAATCGTTTATTTTTTAAAAGTTAAAAGCTCATATTATCACAAATACAGACATATTTAGGGACAAACCACCAGTGGTGTCTTTAGAGTTCTCCAAACAGCCCTAGTTACACCTCCCCACTTGTGACTTGCAAAGCCTTCCTAAACACTACATGTAAAAAGAGCTCTAATGCTTAACCTTCCTTTAACGTACATTCTGGAGAGGACCACTAAGGGACATGGAGGTGATAGGAACACTAAGGGACAGGGAGGGGACCACTAAGGCACAGTGACGGGAGAGCACCAGTAAGGGATATGGAGGGGAGGGGAACACTAAGGGACATGGAGGGGAGAGTGGCACACAGGGGGGCCTGAGTGGGGAGAAAGACACACAGAGGGACGTGAGGGGGTAGAAAGAAACACAGATGGGGCTGGAGATGTAAGAGACACAGAGAAGGGCCTGGGGGGTGGAAAAACAAAGGGACTGGGGGTGAAAGACACAGAGGGGTTGGAGAAGAGGAAAAAGAGACACAGAGAGGCTAAGGGGAGACAGATGGGCTGGGGGTGAAACAGAAACACATATAAATGAGCTGTAAAGAGTAAAATACACAAATAGGCTGGAAGAGAAGGAGAAACACAAAGGGGCTGGGGGGAGTAAGACACACAAAGTGGGGTTGTAAGAAATACACAAGGGAGGTGTAAGACACACAATGGGGAACAATAGGGCATAAAATACACTAAAGGGGGTAAGACATTCAAAAGGGGGGGTTAAGAGGCACACAGGTGAAGATGCTTTTTTGGGGGGGGGGACGGGGGCGGGGGGTGCCAAAATAATCTTCGCCTGTGTACCCAAAAATCCTTGCACCGGCCCTGTATAAATGTCATTCCAGTTTTGTGCAACACAAAGATATGGCACTGTGTACAAACTAAGCTAATTTTATGGGATTCTTTCCAAGTTTAACTTCACTTAGTTTTCCATTTATGTTGGCAACCACTGGGTGAGAGATTTTTTTCTTTTAAATTGAATGTACTTCAACTTAATGTAACAGTTTTCACTTAGAAAATGAGAACTAATAATTAAAACTATAATTGTATATTTTTAAAATAATATTCAATAGCAAATGAAAGTAGCTATGTTTATATGTGCATTTCACATGTTTTGTAGAAGGTCAGGGCTGAGTTTTCCATCAAGTAAGGGGGGGCGCCTGTTTACAGCACTAAATGTGTGTTTTTGAGCGGTGCTGCTCAAGCTCCTCCAGTGTCTGTGTGTGTGGATGGACAGGAAGAGTAAAGGATTACTTACCACCTGCCCACTAGTAACTCTAATTTAGGAAGTACATTGCAGGAAGAGCACGGAAAGCCATTAGTGATGCACATTGTGTAACCACTACTCCGGCTGTAATATCATCAATCTGACTGGTCTACAGAGACATAGAGGATGATTTTTTGTAAATAACCCTTCAAACTCCAGCACTTAGAGCCTAAACCTGAAAATAAAACCTTTATATTAAGTCTATGTTTAACACCTCTAACACCTCATGTACCCCAGTAAAAAAATATACCCCAACTCTAGCCCTAAACTGAATCTTAAAACACTCCCTGTATCCAAATACTAAATTTCGCAAGCTGTTAGTTAGCTTTAAGGGACACTATAGTCACCAAGTAACCAGAACAACTACAGCTTATTGCATTTGTTCTAGTGAGTATAATCATTTCCTTCAGGCTGTTTGCAGTAAACACTGCCTTCTCAGAGATAATGCAGTGTTTACATTACAGCCTATGAATACCTCCAGTGGCCACTCCTTAGATGGCTGCTAGAGGGGCTTCCTGGGTCAGTGCTGCATAGTATGCAGCACTGCCATTCAGTGTCTCCACCCTCTACATGGAGACACCTAACTTTCCTCATAGAAATGCATTAATTCATTGTATCTCTATGAGGAGATGCTAGGGCTGTGTTTGGCTTGTGCTGGCTCTGCCCTGATCTCCCTAATTGGCAAGCTCAGCCAACCCAATGCTTTCCTATGTGAAAGCATTGGGATTGGCTGATAGAATCACTTCTGATGACGTAAGCCAAGCAGGCAGATCTGGAGCAAAGCCAGCAGCAGCAGACTGGAATAAATATAATATGTTGCTATATTTAGGGGGGCAAAGGGTGCCAAGGGGGCTAGATGGTGGTTTTAATACTATAAAGTCAAGAATACATGTTTGTGTTCCTGACCCTAAAGTGACCCTTTAAGACTAAACATCCTGTGTAATCTGTTGATACTAACCCTTCTCTAACAATAACCCACCCCTTTACGCTAAGCACTTCTAACATGGTCTTTAACCCTGTATGCATTTACACAACTGCATACACTCACTGTATTCACAGATGCAAACAGTACATTACAAGAAGGGAAGTGCAAGATCAAATATGAATATTTTTTTAGATTTTTTTTAAGCCTACAATGTCCCATTAATAACATGATTATACTTATTTATATGTCATTTTTAGATTAAGGGTCAGGACCTGCAGATAGTGTACATTTTATCTGTGTTAAATCTTGGCTTGATTTATTAAGACTGTATGGCACTAACAAACCAATCTCACCTTGTTAATTATACATTGTATTTCGCTTTGAGGAAAGTTTCTCTTGTAAGGTCATTTGAATTGTTCAAGGACATGTGTTTTCCCTTTGAATATGCAACCAGAATTGCTTCTTTTTCCATGTTATTTAACTATGCAAAGGCTATCTCTCCCTGATGACCTACCAGACACCCAGCCAACCCCATCTATAATGAAAATCAATTGAACCAAGCCACTAAGCAATTACTCCATCTTTTTTAAAAGTGCTCAGGTATTCAAAAAAGGGACTGTGAGACTGATTAATTTGCTACTGGCCTTAATGATCACACAAGTTGCATTATTTAAAGGCTTGTATTTTCTAAATAACTTCAAAAACGGATTTGATTCAAATATTAAAGAATTTTGAGATTATGAAGGTGTTGAAAGAAACATTTTAGAAGTACTTTGCTGAAATTGAAATTTTAAATTTAGGCATATCAAAAGTTGCAATGAAGAATTTAAAATCTAATAAATATATTTAACTAAAGCATAAAGCAATATAAATATGCACTTTTCCATGACATAAAAATATGAAGTAAAAAATTGAGGAAGCAAAAAAAAAATCCATTGACGGTGAATTAGTAAAAGATTTCCTAATTATTTAATTATAAATTCATTATAAATGTATCACCTGATATCAATTTACAGTCATTAAAAGTTAACCTCGTATCACTGTTAAAATAACTAATATATTCTATGATATGGTGTTCCTATAAACCTGAATACACTCCAGGCAGACATTAAACATATGCAGATTAAAAAAAAATGAAAATAGTAAAAATATTTACCTATATTTACTGCAAATCTCCAAGCATGCAATCTCCTTCACTGAGCTCTTTTTAGACTAAAAATAGCATATATTAGCCACTCATAGCTTTCATAGCATTCCCATTGTTTTCAAATTAGAGCTGAGAATATCCAATTAAACTGTAAAGAAGCTAGGGATGTTTATAGTATGAACTTGATGGGCAAAAGACCTTGAAAATGCAGAAAATGCATATGTTTGCTGAAATCGCATCATTGAGTGAGTGTACTGCAATTCATCAAAATGCAGTCCAATTGATCAGAAGAATTTCTGATTTCCTAACAGCCACATGCCAGGACATACTCATTTTTCATTTGTAAGTCAGCATGCTAATCTTGGGACCAGAAAATTGAGAAGTAAGCTCAAATAAAGAGCTTAGTTTTTTTTTTCATAATGGACAAGAGGTTTGCCCCATCATGTGGGGTGTATGTCCTGTCCAATCCAAAGATTTTGTTTGCTCTCTTCCCAAAAGAAGATACATAATTGTTATGGGCAGTTACTAAATGTTGATTTTATTCACATATCAAGTGAAGTAACCAACAGAGATGAAAACAGGTAGAGCAATGATAACTATTAGACAGTGCATTAGTTTTCGTACTAATACGATTTGTCTGAAAATTCATTTTTTTCCGTATTCATTTACTAAAACGTAAACGAAAGCCCTACAAACTAAATATAAACAAAACGAAAGGGCAATTGCTGAATGCATTACCTTTTCATTTCATTTTGCTTGTTTAATAGACTCCGTGTTGCAAGTGAATTAACCCCCATAGCATGGAGTAAATAACACGGTGCGAAAAAAAAGCAAGAAGCAAGGAGGGAGCCGGCCCGGCACTACCAGCTCCCTCCTTGTAATAATATTAACTCCTACCCCCTACCCTCATTAAAACCTATGGGAGTTAATATGACCTCCATATTAATAAAAGGGAGGTTAAATCCTCCTGCATGCCCCTACTCGCGGCATGTCGCCTAAACAGTGAGTAGGGCCATGTAGCCTAAACAGTGAGCAGCCACTGGCTGCTCGCTGTCATTTAACACTAAATATAAATCAGCAAGGGGGTCACTATGACCCCCATATTAATAAAAGGGAGGTTAAACCCTCCCGCATGCCCCTACTCGCGGTATGTCGCCTAAACAAATTTAAAAGTACTAGTGACTGGGCAGCAATTGCTGCCCAGTCGCTAATGAAATAAGGGGGGACCTGACACAGGTCCCCCACATTCCCCCATGGTAGGGAACAGAATATAACTAGAATGGGGGGTACATAGTGTCCCCCCGTGCCCCCACCCATGACCTACAGGTAGGGGCTTTTAATATAAATGGGGGGACCTAATGTCCCCCCTGGTCCTTACCCATGAGTGGCAGGTGGGGACTTTAATTCATTAAAGGGGGGACCCTAAATAAATAAATGGTGGGGGGACTTAATGTCCCCGCTGGTCCCCACCCATGAGCAGTGGGTTGGGACCACAAATAATAAAGTGACTAGGGGTCCCCAAGCCCCCAGTCATCTCCCCAATAAAAATACCATATCTACCCCCTCTCTCTAATAATAGTGAGGGGAGGCAATAAACTAACCCTGTAAAATAAAATTTCATACTTACCATTCGATATCTTCTTTCTTCTTCTGTTTTCTTTTTCAGCCCCAAAAAAGGCCAAATAAAAATCCATAATACCTGTCGCAACTGTTAAAATTAAAAAAAACCTGAGCGCAAATAAAAATATGCAGAAAAAAAAAATCCAGACAGTAAAAGAATAATCCTTCTTTACCCATGGAGGGCATAGTAAAATGAGCTCTGCAGGGTGGGGAAAGGCTTATAAAGCCTCCCCGCCCTGCAATTAGGCTCAGAGCACTCTGATTGGTTGGTTTAAGCCAACCAATCAGAGTGCTCTGACAGGTAAGTCTCTACATTTACTTGTCACAGCACTCTGAGTGCTCTGTGTCATTTTACACAGCGTGGGAAAGTTCTTTGGAATTTTCCCATGCTGTGTAATTTGACTCATACCACTGTGATTGGTCTAATAACTATACTTCGAAGCAGGATTTTTCCAGAAATGATCCTGTCAGTTTATTGGTGCTGTGCCTCTAATGCAGGCTTCCCCAAACGCCGGCCCTCCAGTTGTTGCTGAACTACAACTCCCATAATTCTCAGACTATCTATTTCATTGATAGAATCATGGGAGTTGTAGTTCAGCAACATCGGGAGGGCTGGAGTTTGGAGAAGCCTGCTCTAATGTAATGAGGGATGACCTGGGTCACTGACTAGTGAGACTAGCTTCATGCTGCATCTAGCAGTTAAAACAGTCAGGAGTAGTAGAGAACACTTTGTGTAGGAGTTAGAAGATTGACACTTGGCAGAAATGTTGTTGTTCATCCTAGTGTGAGACTATTTTGCCAATATACAGTTATTCAAAGTATTTCTTTTTTTTTTAACTGTAGGAAACTAAAATACTTATTTTGGGGACCATGGTGTGAGAGAAAAAATATTTTGACTGGCCCCCGGCCATTGATCTTTGTGTGAGACTAGCTTACCAATAGACTGGTACAAGTGTTTTTTTTTGTTTTTGTTTGTGTTTGGAAATCTTTGTAAACAAAATGTAATCCACCAAAAACTAAGCTATTGTGCAAGACAAACAGTTAATTTACACAATTATTATTATCATTATTATTATTATGTTATTATTTATATAGCGCCAACAAATTCCGCAGCGCTTTACAGTGGGTGGACAAACAAACATTTAGTTGTAACCAGACAAGTTGGACACACAGGGACAGAGGGGTTGAGGGCCCTGCTCAATGAGCATACATGCTAGAGGGAGTGGAGTAAAGTGACACAAAAGGTAAGGGAAGTATTAGACTAATGACAGTTGCAAGAGAGGAATCAGTTGGGAGCTATTAACAGTTTAATTGATACACTTTTATGAAGAAGTGGGTTTTTAATGATTTTTATAAGGAGTGGAGACTCGGTGAGCATCTAACGGAGGAGGGAAGTGAGTTCGACAGGAATGGTGCAGTCCTCAAGAAGTCTTGAAGGCAGCCTCAGAGGTAGGAGTAAGGACAGAAGATAGACGTAAGTTTTCAGCAAAGCGTAAGGGCCTAGACGGGACATACTTGTGTATTAGACAGGAAGATGAGCCTCACCGCCGCATTCATTATGGACTATAACGGCGCAAGTTGGGAGCACGTAAGACTACTGAGAAGTGGATTATAGTAGTCAAGGCGAGAAAGGACAGTGGAACGGACTAGCACCTTAGTCGCATCTGGCGTTAAGTAGGGTTGGATGCGCGCAATGTTTTTGAGATGGAAGCGGCAGGATTTGGCGATATACTGAACATGAGGCATAAAGGAGAGGTCGGAGTCGAAGAGAACACCTAGGCAGCGAGCCTGCGTGGTGGAGCTGATGGTAGCACCGTTGACTTGGAGACAGACAGACACAGGAGTAGCAACACTTGAGGGAGGAAAGACCAGAATTTCCATGTAACATGGAAAATTTTTATTTTTCAACCTTTTACAGATATGGCTCATTCCTTAAGATTTGGAAGCTAAGGTTAACAAAATTTCTAAAATGTGATTACTGATTTCTTTTTTTTCTTTCTTCCATGGATTACGAGTACTTATGTGTTGGGCTCACGGCACGGCCATGCTCGGATGTGTTGTTTTATGTTTTGTTGTCCTGTTTTTCAATGCACAGGTTTTGTATTTTATATAACGCGTCCAAGGCCCTGTCAAGTCTGAAATGTGCATAATGAAGTGGCGATAGGTTGGGTCCTGTATTTCTGTACACTGACATTACTTTATGTGTATAAAAATGTATACAAATTATTTAAAGAAAAAAAAAATAGAGGAAGAGTAAAGAAAAATGACATGTTTTCCATTCCATCAGCAACAGTAGTGCCATGGCTTTTGAGAGCTGAAACATCTCAGCCATGAGGACTGCTGACTCCTTCTCCACTGCTGCTTCCAGTACTAGCTGCAATCACCACTATTAGTAGTATTCAGCCTCAGTTGTGTTGCTGCTTCCACTGGCACTGCACCTCCTTCTACAAGCATTATATCTTCATGGTGCTCCAACAAGAGGCAACCCAGGGAGAGCATAGCAGAGTCTACTTTTCAAAACCACTATTTTTGTGAGGACTTACAAAGTAGTGTCACGAATGTTTAGTATTGGTCAAGATTGTGGTGGTAGTGATGAAACCGGTGATAATAATTCTGTGCCAGTATGACACAACATGTACAAAGATATCACACGTCTGTATTACTGAGGGAAGGATCAGAGCAAGAAAGCAGGCAGCAAGTTCACTGATGCTGTATCTGATTCAGTGTTATTGTTACAACTTACCACCAGAAATACATCATCTGCTATTACTACCACCTCCCTCAGGCAGAGCAGGGGGAAATGGTGAGGATAGCACAAGTAGTCGACAGAGACAGGTTAGACTCAAACAGTTGCACTACTCATCATGTGGTAAATTAAAAGAAGAAAAAAGCAGAAACATAAACATAAATAAAAATTGCCCCACTGCTACTGCCTAGAATTCAATGACCTTTTGTGCCACTGCTTGTGCATTGGAAATTGCAAGTTTCTTTCCTCAGTAATTACCACAGTGTAATTATTGTACAAGTGAACACTGCCGAACCTGTGAGTGTGAAATGTTTGTAGAAAATAAGTATTCTAAAATGTGATAGTGGTGGTCACACTTTTTTCACTTATCTAAAAAAACTATTGCATTACTCCTGCTGCTGCTGCTCACCCTTTTTTTTTTCAAATGCCTCAACAACCGAGTTTAGATAAGCTGATAATAAACTGAGGAAAACAAAGAGTGTGCATGCTCAATTGACAAACCTTTTACCCTTTCAGACCAGAGAAGCATACCCACACATCTAGTCTGGAGTGTGATGTCCCCCAGTATAGGAAAAAAGTGCCTTACCATCAGCTTCTTCCGACTGTGTTTGTGGAGTTAGCAGGCATTACAAAATTTAGCCAGCGTGAAACCACAACAATGAAAGGCATTTGAAAAAAAGGGAGAGCAGCAACAGGAATAAATATAGCTACACCCCCACCTCCAATTTTAATAATAGTGAAGGGGTGTAATTTAAACTAAAACCCGTGAACATATATTTAATATATGAAGTCATCTTTCTTCTACAGTCTTTCTTTTCTCACCTCCAAAAAAGCCATTGCATCACAGTATGTGACTAATAAAATAAAATTAAAATAAACAGATATGCAAAAGCCCAACAGGAAAAATAAAACCTGTGCCACAACAAAAACAGATCCAAGTGAGACCCTTGAGTGTTTCATACAGAATTATGCTTCACAGCAGGAAAAACCTTTATAAAGTATTTCTCACAATTTGAGTTGCTTTTAGAATGCTGTGATTATTTGCCTTGTAAGTGAACCAATTAGAGTGCCCAGAAAGGCAAATCTCATTTTTCTTCAGGTTTGTTATGGGAGTTTTCCATTTGCATTTACGAAATTAAATGCAATTGCAGCTGGAATTTGGTAATTTTCATTGGATTTTTCCATCCAGTGTTTAGTGAATTTCCCTGACAGTCTACTTTCAATGCCTACCAGTGCTGTCCAAATATGGATAAAATTGATATTGCTAATGTATCAGTGGAACTTCAGTCTTAATATATTACTTTAGGGTTTAGAACCTTTCTTGAAAGGGACACAATAGTCACCAGAACAACTACAGCTTAATGTAGTTGTTCTGGTGAGTATAATCGTTGCCTTCAGGCATTTTCATGCCACTAGGGACACCTCCAAGTGGCCACCACTCAGATGGCCACTGGAGGTGCTTCCTGGGGAGAGCTGCACAGTAGGCAGCACTGCTGTTCAGCGTTTCCACGCTCTGCATGGGAATGGTGAATTTTCTTCATAGAGATGCATCTCTATGAGCAGGTGCTGACTGGCTACAACTGTGTTTGACTCGCCCCTATCCCGCCTCCTTGCCCTGTGGGAAAGCATTGGATTGGCTAAAAATCAGCAATTCAAATGATGTCTCAAAGGAGGTAAATTGTGGGTGTAGCCAGCAACAGCGGACCTGTGGGGAATTGGAAATAAGGTGAGTTTTCACCTTTTCAAAGGGGGCTAATGGGGGCAAGCCACCTAAAAGGTGGTTTTAATACTATAGGGTCAGGGACACATGTTTGTGTTCCTGACCCTAAAGTGTTCCTTTAACAATCTCTTCCCATTAACGGTTTAAGTATTTATTTTCTACATATAATGCTGCACATTAAAAGCTGACATTTAGAAAACCACATTTTTAATGAAGTTTCTTATAGTCATACTAACCAAATTCCTCATGTTGCCTCATTTAATATTACTGTCCCTAAATGTCTTTACAATACTCTGTTTTGGGATTTTACATCTGTATCTTGATTATCTAATATTTTACCATTATTTATTTTTGCATCATATATAAAGGTGATTCATGGCCAATTTCCATAGTAGGTATGCTATAGTCCTGGACTTCCCAGGAGCTTTTATTTGCATAGCTTTTGGTTTCAGATTCAATGATCTTATCTATGAGAAGCCTTGGCAATGTTTTTTTATAAGAAGCATCACGATTGATAACCTCACCAAGGGTGGATCAGACTACAAAGTGTCTGGTTTACAGTTTTATTGCATTTTGCAAATCTTTTTTTTTTTTTTCAACCAAGGGGATCATAATTTAAGCTAAAAATGAACTCTTTCACTGACTACATGTGTCAATAAGATAGTAACTAAAAAAAAGTATTAATTGCTCTTACTTATTTACTCCAGAAACTGAAAAAAGTAATTTTATATAACAACCACATATATGTACCTTATACTTCTGCATGTAGCTGTTATCCAGAGTTGAATTTTATCAAATATGCTACATTATAATTTAGATCACATTATCTATGGATGTAGATCATTTGATCTTACCAATGTACATAAAAATAGATCTATAACACACCTTCCAAAACTTAAAACGCAGCAAACGGGTATAGTTAATCAGTTAATAACTAGATAACTGTGAAGATGGTCACCATTTCTTTGATAATGAAACACAGTAAGCAAAGAAGGATACATCAAAAGAAAAAAAAGATTAAAATAGGGAAAGGAAACTGTAGATTTGCTTTGAATAAGTTAAATGCCAAAATTCAAGTAATCTTGGTACTCACCCCTTAATTCTCGATAATGTGGTACTTGCCTCGGTGCAACCTGCATCCATATATGAACTTGAAGCAAGGAGGTGCACTCAGTGTTCTTTTTCAATATGCTTTATTCAAATAAACTTTGTGTTCTGATCAATGTTTCGACCCTGGCAGGTCTTTTTCAAGATCACCAAACAAGTGTAACATAACCCGGATGTCCGCGGCACACCATGTGACGTGAAAAAACGTGTGTGCGTGTAGATGTCGTCGTTGCTAAGAAACCATGTAAACAATCAAGCTGTCCGACGGCTGTAATTTGCCAAGTGAAGATGGAGTATATCGATAATAATCCAAAAGAGAATCACTGGGTTATAAAACTAAGTGATGTGCATAAGTGAACAGAGCATCAGTGATGTGTATAAAAGAGTGAAAAAATAGGTGACAGTGAGAGATATCATGCTCCAAAATGAGAGGTCCCCATTGGTTACTATGGAAACATAAGGAAACTATCAAATATCTAAGCACATTATGTAAGCCTTGCATAATGAGCAAAAATTTAAAAATAATATAAAACATAATACATTATTCACATACCAGGAAATGACTGATACATAACTTATATTGTCATTATCAAAATAATTCTTATCAATATATTAAAAAATACAGTATGTATTTTTTTACAGTACAATAAAAATAAATACAGTATGATTCAATTAAGTCAGACACTAAATTTGAGATGGTCACAGGCTCAAACAGATGGTGAATATCTGGAACTATGGGCCAGCCTGTATCACATACCTATAGATACAAGGCTACCATGTGTCACATATCCATCCTCTCCATGTAAAGATTACAGTAGAAATTACTTTCCTATGAATAATAGAAGTGCTGCTCAGCAGCCCTATGCCAATATACTAGGCTTTTGCAACATGCCGGTGGACGCTGGCTCCTGCAGATCCACGCCATATTATAGACCCACGTCCGCACATGGTAATGATGACGTTGACGTGCGTGTGACGTCACGCAGAGGACACAAACGCATGTTTTGGGGTGAAAGGTCGGGCATGGCAAATCGGATCTGCAGGAGGGTTATTTAAACATATTATTTCTTCTACTCATGGCCCTGTCATGGTTTACCTTTGCTGGTTATCTGAGAGTGTGTTCCTGATCATATTGTTCTGGTTTTTGACTTTGGTTTTGTTTTGACTTCCCTGACTACTGGCATCCTTGACTTTTGGCTTTCCCTCATCATTGTGTCTCATTCTGTATCCCTGACCTTGGCAAGTATTTTGACTATTCTCAGGTACGTTAAGTTCGGCCATTCTAAGGTCCGGTTAAACATTATCCTTAGTGTGATACTATTTCTGAGTGCTGGATCAACTAGTAATCTTGACATTATGACATGGCCATAGATCCTGCACAATTGTTCCAGCACATAGCAGCTTGCGAGAGAAAGCTAGAGGAAAATGATCACCGTATGGATCATTTTGCCCAGGCTTTCAGTATGCTTCTTAATCGGATGGCTCATTTGCAGCCTGATGTTCCTCCAACTATTTCACCTCCGCCTCATGTACCTCCACCTATAGTATATTAGGCACCTATTATCTCCCTATCCTATACATTATGATGGTAATATTCAGGAATGTTGGGGATTTCTCAATCAGATTAAGTACCACTTTAAAGCCTCACCGGATAGAGTTAAAATTGGGTACTTGATGAACCAACTTAAAGGTAAAGCCTTAGCTTGGGCCAGTCCATTATTGGAGAGTAATAAGAGCGTTGCTTCTAATTACCAGGAATTCCTTGCAGAATTCAAATTAACGTTTGAACCACTAGGCAGGGAGGATGGCACTTCCACTGCCCTAATGCGTATCAAACAAGGGAACCGGTCTGTCTTGGATTATGCCATAGAATTCCGCACCTTGGCTTCTGAGGTAAACTGGACTATTAGCGGATTAATCTCTGCATTTAAAGAGGGATTGTCCGAAACTATCCTTGATGAAATTGCTGCCAAAGATCTACCTTAGAGGTTAAATGATTTTATCACATATGTGATGCAGATTGATAACCGAATTAGGAACAGGGAAATTACTAGAAATAGAACCAGACGTATGATTATGTCACTGGCACCTTGTTTTTCCAAACTTGGTGTCCCTGCCCTCTCTGTACAGTCTGAACCTGAACCTATGCAGTTAGAGGTTACGAGACTGTCAGAGGAAGAGAAACAGTATAGGAGAAAGGAGGGCCTTTGTTTATACTGTGGCAAGAAAGGATATATGAGAAAACATCCGCACCTAAGAACCTTAAGGGTACAGGTCTTAGGTGTGATGAAAATGTCATCTGGTAATACCCAAAGTAGATTTCTCCTTGATATCACCGCCCTTTGCAACAAGAAAAGCTTTCTGTGACACAGAATTTTTCCAGCTGAGGAAGCCTACTGGTGAAACGCGTCTTGGAGGAACAGCGAGCACATAGAATTTTCTATTGGACTATAGCCGAATAAGTGTTATTTATATTCATATTTTATTTTATTTAATATCTATTGTTAAAATACATTTTTATAATAATAAACATAATTTTTACACTTACGGCATTTATTTTCACCTGCTTTAACAAAGAAGGAATGTGGTCCTTAACCACATACACCTAATGAAGTGAGACGACCTACTGGCTCTGGGTTTGTGAGTACATACGTGTTACTTTACAATATATACCCAGTATATCTACTGTACTACGCTATATATTTTCCTCCTATACCTATTATCTAGGACATAACCCCTGGAGAAATTTGGATCCTAAGGAGGGTGAGGGTCGCCTCAACGGACCCTAAGGCGCATATACCTGAGCTAGTGTTTAGCTCAGAAAAGTGTGAGTTAGCAATTTGCATATCTATCTTTGTTTTAATCGTTATATACCGGTTGCACTATGTTCTGTACATTTATGTTTCCTATTTAAGGTTCATTCAAAAGTGTTGGGACTACATAAAAGTGTACACGATCCCTTAAGGTATATCCAGTTTTAAATGATACACTACCATATCCACTATTACTAATTAGAGCACTACACCTGAAACTCCTTCTCTCCACAATTTCTGATAGAAATATAACCACAGTGTAATAGCAGCTCACTGAAATTTGGTATACATATGGATATAAGGATATTAATTATTTAAATAAGCGCTTGTACTCTCCTTTTTTTACAATCCCAAAAGTGAGTTAGAATTTTCAACGGATGCCTCTGAGATCTTGGCTTTCTTATCTGAGGTAAACAGATGATCCAATGAGTCAAAATTGCAGTGAGCATCAACATGAAAGACCGTTACCTCATGTTACCATCTTCCATATCTGCTCCCACAAATCTTTTCCCCAGACTTCATTTGTATGAATCATGAACTGATGTGACTGCCATGTAGGCAACTATGTAGCCAGTCCATTGGCGACAGACCAGGAATCTGTGTATATATGGCAACTTCCAGGCATCTCTTGTTTCAGTGCCTGAAACACTGCATATAACTCTGCATACTAGCTACTTTTTACTGTTTCTGTTGTAGTCAGTATTTTCTTGGTTTCTAGATTGTAAGACACTGCTTTCCATTGTCTTTCATTACCAATGTATTTTGCTGAACCATCAGTAAACCAAGCGTGCTTTGCTTGATCTTGTGTTAGTTTTGCAAAAGACTTTCCCCACTTTACTGGAGCTTCCTCTGGCTTGTCTGCTTCTGGCAGATAACCAGATTCTTGTATAGGCGCATCTGCAATTTTCTCATGTAGTACATGTATGTACCACTTCCATTTTATGATACTGGACTCTTGTGCATGACCTATCCAATGTGTCTTAGGGGAACTAAGTACCCATTGCATCATAGATGTCTCTGGGTGTAAGAACACTGTATGTCCTACTGTTATCTGTTCAATATCCACCAAGGCCCAATAACAGACCAAGAGCTGTCTCTCAAAGGGTGTGCACCTCTCTCCTGCCTCGGGTAACTTCCTTGTCCAGAAATCAAGGGGAACCTTAGTCCTTCCTTGTTTCTGCCAAAGGCTCCAATTAGCCCATTGCTGATTTACTGATACATTTAAGTCTATGTCTCCATCTTGTATGGGCCACAGATCAAGGACTTGTTGGATAGCCTGTTTAGATCCCTCAAATGCATTCTGTTGCTCTTCTCCCCAATCAAGATCATGTTTTTTCCTGGTAACTTTGTACAAAGGGGAGAGTAGCTGACTCAGGTGTGGTATGTTTTGTCTCCAAAAACCAAAGAGACCTATAAAGCTTTGAGTTTGTTTCTTGCTTTTGGGAGTTTGAAACTCTAGCACTTTTTGCTAAGCTTTTGGAAGGATATCTCTGTGTCCTTTGTTCCACTGTATTCCCAAGAATTTCATTGTCTGAGCGGGTCCCTGTATTTTACTGGGATTTATCTCCCACCCTTTACTTTTCATATGCTTGATATTTCACTCTTTCCTCGAATCATAATGTCATCTATATAATGGGATATTTTGACCTCTGACTTTATTTTTACCCCATCAAGATTCTCTGCCACCAGATGGTGGGACTATGCAAGTATCCCTGTGGCAACTTTGTGAATGTGTATTGCCTCCCTAACCATGTGAAAGCAAACTGCTCTTGATTTTCTTCAGCTATTGGAATAGTGAAGAAGGCATTAGCCAAATCTATGACTGCATACCAGATCCCTGAATGCTTCTGTATATTTTCAATAAGAGTGATTGTGTCTGGGACAGCAGCTGTCAGTTGAGGTGTGTGTTTGTTCAATTCTCTGTAGTGTACTGTCATTCTTCATGTATGGTCTGTCTTGCGTATTGGCCACACAGGATTGTTCCAAGCAGTAGTGATCCCTCGTAGGACCCCAGCTTTTATTAAATCATTTATTGTTTCTCCTGGGATCCTGTACTGCTTCATATGTACTACTTTAGTAGCTGGTGGTATTTGCACAGGGGGCATTAGCAATTGTCCTACCACCACTGGTCTGGCTGATATATAGGGTTTAGTTCCAAAACTGTAACAGCCATCCCCTAAATATAAGGTCAATCCTTTAAATACCAATTATGTATTTAGGTATGTGGACAATTAAAACTGAATACTTCTTTTTTGGCAACTGTCTAATTTTCAGTTCTACCCAGGTCTGGACTGCTTCTGATCTCTTACCTTCCAGACCTGTAATTACATAGGGTAATAAAACAAATTTCTTGGGGTTTCCATAAATTAAAGTGGCCTCAGCTCCAGTGTCTACAAGGGCAGCAACTCTTTCAACATTTTTATTCTTCCAGTGAATTTCAACTATTACATGGGGTCTTTGATCTTTTACTGAAAAGTCAATCACTGGAGCCTGCCTCACCAGTCAATTCCTATCTTCTATGTCTGTCAAATTCAGGTCTCCCAGGTTAGGCAATTCTTTGTGTGCCTGCCTATATGCACTAAGTATTACCCAACCTCTTTTCTGCCACTTATCTTTTGGAATCTCTTTCAAACCAGCAAGAAGGTTAGTAGGCATTTGACTTTATCACATTCATAGTCACATTTACCAGTTGAACGAGCCCATTCACTGGCAATCAATGCATATGGCTCATCTTCCCACCCTGGAATGATGGCGCCATCACCCTGTTTCTTATTCTTTTTAAATTTAATTTCACTTGAATGTGTACTAATCCAGACACCTCAATCTTTTTTAGATCAAACATTTACACATCAATCTTGCTCTTGCAACGTTATGCAACAATTTTCAAGTTTACACAATGTTCAAAGAATCTCTAGAAACTGCAATCATTGCTATCTGATCTTAAAATCTCTAGAGTATATTTACTGCAGCACTTGGAAGAAACTGACAGCTTTTTAAACAGCTTTTTCCTTCGTGACGCAGCAGAAACTAAACCTTGTACAATGTTAGTTTCACTTTCACCTTCACTCACAATTTCCTTATGTTAAACTATTCTAGCACATTCCTAGCAACTATATTTCACAATTCTCAACTCAATTTCCACTCAACCCTGCTCACAGCACCAAAATGTTGTGCCTAATCATTAAATTCATGAAGCGCCAATATAAAAAAGCAATAATTAATTACCCTAGGGTTTTTAAAGTTATTGGTGGGAATTGAGTATTTGAGAAAGGGAAAGACACTGACACCAATTACTTGTAATTAATCAATACAAACGTTATTGATTAACAGAGACTTAATTAACCCCTTCAGGACGGGTGACGGACGAGGTCCGTCATCCTGGGGATGCCCTTAACGATGGGTGACGGACCTCGTCCGTCACGCGGTAAAATTAACGGCGCGATCGCGCAGTGCCGGCGATCGCGGGGTTAACGCTGTTGCTGGGTCCCTCTGAGTCAGGGGCAGACCAGCAACAGCAAATCGCGATGTCCCAGCACATGTGATCGCTGTGACAGCCAGTCACAGTGGTCACAATACTGCTGGGATATCTGATCCGCCTCCCTCCACCTCTTGTGGGTTTGTGAAGTGGAGAGAGACGGATCGTTGCAACATTGTGTCTCAGAAATATACTGAATATCTTTAAAAGGTTCCTAATCCCTTTCCCCTTCCTTTAAAAAAAATATTAACCCTTTCCCTGCTGCTTGATCACTGCTAGCAGTGATCAATATACAGGTCACAGTACTTTACTGTGATCTATTTTTTTTTTTACACTTAAGGGTTAAATTTTATTTTTTGTAACCCTAAGGGGTTCAATTTTATTCTTTTATTTTATTAATTTGTGATTTAGTTAGTTGGTGGGTGGAATTTAGTGGTAATTTGGGGAATTTAGTTAGGGGTTAAAAAAAAAAAAAGTTTAGTTATTTAGTTAAAGTTTTCTTAGCTGTGTTAAGTGTATTAAAAATTTTGCGAAAGTATAGCGCAGAGGAGGCTTATACCCTGTTAGCCGCCGACTCAGAGGCGACCGACACTGCCTCAGAGAGTGACGCAGGGAGTGACGCAGGGGACAGGGACTATGTGCCAGATAGTGCAGTAACATCAGAGGAAATCGCTGATTCCCCTAATGTTCAATATGGCACAGATGACTGGGTACCCCCTAATCATTTTTTGCCAGACATCCCAGTGTTCACTGCCAATCCTGGCATACAGGCTGACCTGTCTGGCTATAATGCGCTGGATTGTATGGAGCTGTTTTTGGGGGATGATTTTTTTGGGGAGGTAGTTACCCAGACGAATCTGTATGCGGAGCAATATCTTGCACGCAACCAAGACTCCCGAATCGCCAGGACAGAGAGATGGTACCCAACCAGTATGCTAGAAATTAAACAATTCTGGGCACTGACCATGTTAATGGGGGTAGTTAAAAAGCCCACAATTAGAATGTACTGGACTAAAAATCCTATTTTTAATACCCCCATTTTTTCCCAGACTATGCATAGGGAGAGATATGAGGACATACTGCGTTTTATGCATTTTAATGACAATATGAAGTGCCCCCCAAAAGGTCATCCGCAGTATGACATTCTTTATAAAATACGCCCTCTAATTTCCCACTTAAATGAAAAATTTGCCACTATTTACACCCCCAAAAAACAAATTTCAATTGATGAGTCCCTCATGAAATATAAGGGAAGACTGGGATTTAGACAATACATCCCATCCAAAAGATCCCGGTATGGGATAAAATTTAATAAATTATGTGAAAGTGGCAGTGGCTATGTATACACCTTCCGTGTATACGAAGGAAGGGATAGCCACCTTGATCCCACAGGTTGCCCAGATATAATAGGGACAAGTGAGAAAATTGTCTGGGACTTAATAATGCCATTACTCAACAAAGGTTATCACTTATACATCGATAACTTTTATAACAGCATCCCACTCTTACAAATGCTGTACTGTTTTGAGACCGTGGCCTGTGGCACTATCAGGAAGAGTCGCACAGGTTTCCCAAAGGCTCTAGCAGAAAAAAAATTAAAAAGGGGGGAAACAGCAGCTCTCTGCCAGAATGAACTGCTGGCACTCAAGTACCGCGATAAAAATGAGGTTTTCATCCTAACTACGATCCATGGGGAAAACACTCGCAGGGTCGCAGTTTGTGGCAGAGAGGAATATAAACGGGTGCCAGTCTGCATTCAGCAATATAATCGGCACATGGGGGGAGTTGATCTATCCGATCAACTAATGCAGCCGTATCTAATCATGCGCAAAACCAGGGCATGGTATAAAAAAGTGGGCATATATATAATGCAGACGGCAGTCCACAATGCCTTTATTATTTTTAAAAAGGCAAATGCTGAGCTGAAATGCACATTCCTTTCATTTCAATTTCAGCTCATTTCTGGGTTACTTGAGTGCCACAGAGGGGGACCATCAGTGGAGCCTAGCAGAAGAATGGAGGCAGGTCACTTCTGCTTTAAGATTCCACCAACCCCTAAAAAACAAAACCCCCAGAAAAGGTGCAGGGTGTGTTACAAGAGGGGCGTAAGAGTTGAGACAAGCTATTACTGCCCTGATTGCCCCTCTCAGCCCGGCCTATGTATTGGCCATTGTTTTAAAGTTTTCCACACCCAGGCCGAATAAGCAGACCCGTTTTGGGGTGTGATTTTAGTCAACTGTCTGGTTACCAAATCTTGGCTTTGTCTCCCGTTTATCCTGTCTTCTCTGATCCTTGACCTCGGCTTGTCCTATCGTTGTTCCGTTTCTCTTTACCCCTTTGACTTCGGCTTGTACCTTGACTATTCTCTGCTTGTATAGCCCGGCCATTCTAAGGACCGGTATTACAAGTTTCTCTCTCTGTGTTCTCTCTCTTTGTGGTCTGTCTGTGTTTTGGAATCCGTGACAGCGTTGCCCGTGACACATTGTTGCACTAAGAGGACATAGCTGAGCAACATATTAGGTGTTCTACTGCCATAGCACACATAAGGATTGCAAAATATACAGTAACATCTCCAAGTGTGTGTTAAAAAGGCAGAAAAAAATGCTAATTGCAACTAGACTTGGTACAAACTAACAAAAAAATGATCCTACGCTAAGGTTTAAAATATGCCTTTTGAAATGCCCTGGGGTGTCTACTTTAAGAAATGGTAGGCCTTTGTGGGGTAGTTTGAACTTAAAACCTGCTAAGATGCTTGGAAATTGCACATGGGCCGAGCGTCAAAATTCAAAGTTCGGTAAAAACTGATATGGCTTGGTCTCCAATGTGCCCCTTCAACATCCACATATCCCCAAAAAGGGTACACATGGGGGTATTGCTGCACTAAGAGGACATAGCTGAGCAACATATTAGGTGTTCTACTGCCATAGCACACATAAGGATTACAAAATATACAGTAACATCTCCAAGTGTCTGTTAAAAAGGCAGAAAAAATGCTAATTGTAACTATACTTGGTACAAACTAACAAAAAAAATGATCCTACGCTAAGGTTTAAAATATGCCTTTTGAAATAATCTGGGGTGTCTACTTTAGGAAATGGTAGGCCTTCGTGGTTTTTTTTTTTAACTTTCCAACTGCAATAATGCCCCAAATTGAAGCATAGGCCAATTAAATCCATCTCTCAAAATTGTACTGTAAATACTGAAATGGATAGGTCTCCTATATGGCACTGTAGCTTCATGAAATAGTGCCAAAGACATACAATGGGGGTGTCATTTTACTCAGAAGACTTAGCTGAGCATAATTTGGGGGGTTTGAACTTAGTGGCACATGTGAAATATACACAATGCCTAGCAAAAATGCAATCCATATGTAAAAAACGCACAGAATTATTTTTTACCACATAATTTGGCATATATTGGTGAAAAAATGGGGGCATGTTAAGGCACAATGTGCACTTTATGAGATACCCTGGAGTGTCTACTTTTACAAATGGTAGGCCTTTGTGGGTTTTTTTTGAACAGTCAAACTGTTATAATACCCCAAATGGACACATAGGCTCATTAAATCTGTCTCTCAAAATTCTACTTTGAATACTGAAAAGGACATGTCACCTAAATGGCACTGTAGCTTCACGAAATAGTGCCAAAGACATACAATGGGGGTGTCATTTTACTCAGAAGACTTAGCTGAGCATAATTTGGGGGGTTTGAACTTAGTGGCACATGTGAAATATACACAATGCCTAGCAAAAATGCAATCCATATGTAAAAAACGCACACAATTATTTTTTACCACATACTTTGGCATATATTGGTGAAATAATGGGGGCATGTTAAGGCACAATATGCACCTTATGAGATACCCTGGAGTGTCTACTTTTACAAATGGTAGGCCTTTGTGGGGTTTTTTTGAACAGTCAAACTGTTATAATACCCCAAATGGACACATAGGCTCATTAAATCCGTCTCTCAAAATTCTACTGTGAATACTGAAATGGATAGGCCTCCTATATGGCACTGTAACTTCACGAAATAGTGCCAAAGACATACAATGGGGGTGTCATTTTACTCAGCAGATGTAACTGAACACAAGATAAAACTTTGTACAGGAATAGCACACACCAACTTTACAAAATAAACATGAGAAGTTCATTGTTATAAGTTTGTGTGCCAAAAACAAAAAAAAATACAATCTTAATCCAATATTTAGTAGAGGTTGGCGGTGAAATGGCTATGTAGAAAGTGTCAAAACCACCTTAGGTAAATAGCCTGTGATGTCTACTTTATATAAATATATACTTTTGTGTGGCAATTTTGTTTTATTTTATGGCTATTAGGCTTACAAGACAAACATACCAAATTCTAAAATCGCTCCACATTAAAATTTTATTTTACTCCTCGTGCTTTGTGACCTGTAACTACCAAAAAAAACTTAAAATCCCAGACACATTATATATTCTGTAAATCAGAACAAATAAATGAATTTATTTTAATTACTTTCCTTAACCTGCACTAATTATGCACACATTATGATTGCAAAAACTGTAAAAAAAAACTATATTTTTCATTTTTTTTTCATTTTTCTGTATTTTTTTTATAATAAGTAATCATTTATATATATATATATATATATATATATATATATATATATATATATATATATATATGTAATATCAAATTAAAGCCCTTTCTGTCCTTTAAAAAACAGTATATAATATGTGCCGGTGCAATAAATGAGAGAGATGCAAATTGCAGTTGAACGCAAACAGCAAGAAAATGCAAAAATTGCTTGTGTCATTAAGCGTAAGTCAAGCTTCTGAAGCTGTGTCCTTAAGGGGTTAATAAGTAACCATTCAGCTTAAGGAAACATCTTATTTATTTAGATATTCAGCTTAAGTTATACATCACCATTAGAGAAGCTTGCTGCACTCGACTGATAGAACGTCTGACAGTCAGGCTTGAAAAGACCCACTCTTTCTGGGAATCAGCAGAACCAGCAATACGCGTCCGTATTACAGGTGGGTAGTACTCCAAGCAAGTAGCAAGTTTTCTCGTCTTTTATACCAATGGAATGGATAGTCTGTACTTTTCCACCAAATCTCCTTATCGGCGCAGCCCAGCAAAGACCATGCAAGAGTGTTGGATGGGACCGGCAGCTGGCCAGGCTGTTCAGGCTCACCAACAATGCCATGCCAGGTCTGTGCGGTTAATTATCTCTTATGTAAAAGCTAGCTATGTACTAATAATTATCTCGTGATGGTATGCATGAGTCAATCTGGTGCTGTGTTTTGTGGTTTCATTAACATTTTCAGTGCTGTGCACCGGCGCCATCTTAACTATCTATAAAAGTTTGATTTGCTCAATAGTGATCAATCAATAATTAATTAATATGGAATATTATTATCACAGGACAAAATTGTGTAATGTTGCCATCTTGGACTATGTTTTTCTCTGCATCTCACCGTAGGTTCCTTAGGGGTAGATCCAGAACAGCAGAATACACAGTTGAACTGAAACACAGGCAAAAAGAAACACGTGTTCCTTTAAAAGAAACAAATATAAGTAAATAAAAGTATATATTTTTTACTTTATTTCATTAGTCCTCCAATATTTGAACTGAGTAATTTGTATATATTAATCTTTGCCCAGCATTCTCTACATGGCATTGGTTGCTTCAAATGTAAATCTGATGGACTCTTTAAAGGAGAAAAAATATATTTTTTTCCTTCACAGGGAGAAGCCACTTTAATTCAGATACATTTGGCCTCTTCTGTATCAATGGTAATATGCAACAATGAAGCCTGAAAGTAAATTTAAGTTTCAAATGCTAGCTTTGCATCCCTCTTTTATTATTAACGAAAATAACTTTGTAGTGAAAGGGTATAAAGAAATGCACTACATTTTTCACAAATAGACTTCTACATAATATTGTAAAGCTCTTTCTGCTATGACACTTGTACATAAAATATCAGCTTAAAGTAGATGTAGCTGGAAGTAGACATCACTTTAATAACTTTATAATTTCAACTGAGGCTTAGATCCTTTAGGGGCATTCTACAGTTGTGGCTGCAGTAGGCATGTGAGGATACAGTTATTTACCTGAAGCATGGCAGAAGAAAATATCACATTACATATTCAAGGTTTCCCTTGATAATAAGTCAGATTGTTTTACTTAGTTGTTTACTCTCTCATCATAGTTTAATTAAATATGCTTGTTTTGTTGCCTTGCACAGATTTAAACTTCAAACATATATTTATTCTACATAACAGGTCATATATAGTTATTCTGCTCAGAATAAACAGATCTTATATACCATTTAAGCCACCTATCTATTACTCAAATAAGGTATGCATATGGACAGGCACACAGAGGGCTGAGGGGGGACAAAAAGGCACACAAAGGGGTTGAGGACAAAGTGACATACAGAGGTGCTGGGGAGGAAGAGACTCATAGAGGGACTGAAGGAAAGAGAGGGATCCACAATGCTACTAGGGGGAAGAGACATTCACATGAACTAGGGATGGGAAAAAAGAGTTAAGCAAAATGGCTGGAAGGAGAAATAGATACACAACTTTTGCAGATTTGTTTTTGGTGCTGTGGTTGCAAGTAGCTGGTTTTGCCTTGAGTGCAAAATAGTCTCACACTGTCCCTGCTCCCAAGTGTCATGTATGTGGTGGAAGTGGTGCCTGGGGGGAAACTCACATGGTGCATTTATAAGAATGCAGATACTCAATGCTAATCGCCTGCTTTGGTCTATCAGCCAAATACATATATCCCAACAACAGCATTCTGTGAAGCAGGGTAAAATGAGGTGGACCAGTGACATGAATCAAGTCACTTGAACTGCGCAATTGGGCAAATCTACTAGGAAATGGGGAGGTCTGCACAAATAATTGGAATGTCAGCCTGGTATGAATGCACCATACAGGCTCACCAACTCAGGTAAGACTTGGTACCCTGAGCTTGGCATCTAATGATGCACTTGCTCTGTGTTTTCTGCCCCAGGACCTGGCATGATCCATTCTTACTGGATAAAGAAATTAACAACATTGCATGAATGCCTAGCAGCACAAATGAACCAGCTACTAGAAACAGGCTCCTACCTTGACTGGCTAACACAAGACAGAACAATTCTGGTCATGATGCACTCTCTCAAGGGAAAAACACCATCTGACTACCAACCAATCATGTGACTCACCACAACATGAAAGGTACTGTCAGGCATTATAGCCTCTAAGATCTGATGAATCAGTACATTAGCAATACTCAAATGGTTATTTGAAACAACATCTGAGGATCAAAACATCAACTACTGGTAGACCAAGCAGTCACAGGATTCTAAGACCAGACAGAAAAAACTGTACATAGCCTGGATGGACTACAAAAAAGCCTATAACAATACCACATACATAATGTTTGGCTCTATACAAGGTCAACAATACGAGCCTTTATCAAGAACTAGATGAGCAAGTGGAGAACAATGATAGAAGCCAATTCTAGGACAATAACACAAGTGAACATCAAATGTGATAGGTGATATGCTATCCCCAATGCTGTCCTGCATAGGCCTCAACCTCCCTAGCCAGCATCACTATGAAGAGTCAATACAGATACAGGTGGCATTTCCATTACCCGCATGGATGACATCATGCTATATGCCCAAATTAAGCAAAACATTGACTCATTGATCTACCCAACTAGGCTATACAACAAGGAGATTTGAATGTCATCAGGACTAGATAAGTGTGGGTAGATCATAGCAAAAAGATGATTAAGAAAATAGGTGTTCAAGTACCAGAAGGTCAAATAGGACATGCAGACAACAGCTACAAGTACCTTGGGGTATCACAAACACATGGCAACCATAAGGAAGTGGCAAAGAGGATAGCAACATCCAAGTACCTCTCGAGATTCAGACAGGTCCTGAACTCCCAGCTCAAGGGCAAGAACAAGATTGAAGGTACCCAGTGGGAGTAATAACCTGGCCAAGAGTAGAGATGGACACAATGGATGTCAAAACCCAGAAACTACTCTCTATGAATAGAGGATTCCACCCAAAAACCCAGCACCCAGAGACTTTAAAGGCCTGAGACAACAACAGATAGAGAATGCAGAAAATGATGAGGTTCCATGGCAAGACAAACCTTTCCAAGTATTGTACCACCTGCAGATAATGCATATGGCTCAAATTACAAAATCCTACCTGTGGTGGGAAAAGGCAGGACTGGGAGACAGCACAGAGGCACTAATCCATGCAGGAACAGACATTCAGCACCAGACTAACAGAAATGGGGTCTACCACACCAGGCAAGACCGAAGGTATAGACCAGGGGTAGGCAACCTTCGGCTCTACAGATGTTTTGGACTACATCTCCCATAATGCTTTTACAGCCATATTGCTGGCAAAGCATCAAGGGAGATGTAGTCCACAACATCTGTAGAGCCGAAGGTTGCCTACCCCTGGTATAGACTGTGAAAAAGGCCTCTTAAACAATCCAGCACATAGTAGCCTGGTGCAAGATGTTAGCAGAAAAAGCATACACAGAGACACACATCCAAGTTGCTGGGATTGTGTACCAAAATATCTGCACAGAATATGGTCTAGACCTGTCTAAGTCCAGATGGGAGATACTACCAAGGGTAGTTGAGAATGGCTGTCAAAGATCCTGTGAGACTTTTAGTAGTGGTCAACCAACCTGACATCAACATGATAGACAAGTATCAGGAAAAAGGGACACACTTTAGGAAAAAGGACAGAAAGAAATGTGGAAAGTGTAAACAGTAATCACAGTTGTGATAGGAGCACTCAGGGCTGTAATCCTTAAGTTGGTTGAGTTGCTTCAACAAATTGCAAGTGGGACATCCGAGATCACTGTCCAAAAGAGTGCAGTTCTAGAAACAGCTGTCAACTGTCTGTTCCCTTCTGTAATGTAGTACTGTGTGTTCATGACAACTAATGATCCACCCATTTCAAATCATAGTGTGAGTTTCTTGGACTGCACAATAACTGTCACCAATGGCATTCTTCATTTGTCTGTATATAGAAAACCCACAGACAGGTACAGCTACCTCCACAATTGCAGCTTCCATTCCAATCACACCAAACAAGGTATAATTTACAGCCAGACTATTAGATATCACCACATTTGCTCTGACACAAAAGATCAGCACCTGAGTACACTGTCTGAGTCATTTAGGCAAAAGAGCTACAATGGAAGGACAATGTATAAAAAATAAAATCTGCCCTACAAACACCATGGGAAAGGCTCCTACAATACAAAGAAAAGGAAAACAAAACAAGAATCCCTCTAGTAGTTACATAAAACCCAACTCTAGATGGATTATGTAAAATTATTAAAAAAAACTGCAACCATTAATTTCAGAGTACCCCACACTCAAAAATATTTCCCAAACCCCGCCATATTAGCATTCAAACAACCGCTTAACCGCTTAACCTGAGACAGAGATTGGTCCACAGCAAATTGACCACAGAACAGGAGCTCACACAGAATGGCAATATGTTTCAACATATATGTGGAAATAACACAGCCAGACACAATAACAAATCATACAACATTAAGGGATCCTATTTGTGCACATCTGCGAAGGTAGTGTACATGATACAGTGTACAGTGTGTGACAAAGGTTGCTACATTGGAGAAACTGGCCTTAAGCTGTATCTCAGAATGAATCTACACAGACACTCAATCAAGAACCACAAGGAAAATGGATATTGTAACCCCGTGGGTAATCACTTCACTCAGACTGGTCACTCCATTCAAAACCTCAGGATTGAAGTCAGTGGCGTACATATAACCCATGGGGCCCCGGTGCGAACCGATGCGAAACTGATCCATGCCTCTCACACCCTCCCTCTCTCCCCCGCTTTCCCCCTCTAACTTCCCCCGACAGACACAGACACACACACACACACAAATACATAGACACATAAATACATACACGACACATACATACAAAGACACATACACACACATACAAACAGACAGACAGACACATACAGACAGACACACACACACACACAAAACATACATACAATGACACATACATACAAACAGACAGGCACACATACATACAGACACATACATACATAGAAACACACACACATACACACAATATTTAAGTCACCCTCCTGTTTCCTACCTTTTATGTGCAGGAGGGTGACTTTCCCCGGGGTCCAGTGGTGGCTCAGGTTGATGAGAGTCAGAGTTCACACTCTAACTCCCTTTTCTTCCTCCTGCACAGTCTGTGTGTGTGTTAGTTGGGAGGAGTGACGTGTAGTCACTTCCTCCCAGCATTAATGATCTCATCACAGGGGGCCCGGTCACTCTGTTAAAGCACCCAGCGCTGACCAGGTCCCCTGACAATCCATCTCCATCGGGTTGCCCTGACAGCATGGGCCACCCGATGGACCCCTTAACATGGGCCTCGGTGGTTTGCCGTTTCGAGCCAGGGCCGCAAATGATGATGGCGGACACCCGGTCGCAGGGGGCTGCAGGGCGGCCGGGCTCCCTGCAATGATGGGCCTGGTCGCAGCTGCGACCGCGGTATGTACGCCAGTGATTGAAGTTCTTAAAGGGAATTTCAAAAACTCTCATTAGCGAAAGACATTTGAGATGAAAATGATAACACATCTCAACACCAGAAACGAAGGACTTAATGTAGACTCTGGTTTTCACACACACTACCAAAACATTTTATAAACATCTTAATGTTTTATAAAGTTCTTTTTCAGTATTCTTGTTTCACCTTTATTGGATCAATTTATAAACATACATATATGCAACTATATACTTGCATGCCCTGCTCTGCTGTTTTTTTTGTTTTGTTTTTTTTAACTAGCTTATTGACTATTTATTTACTTTTTCTGGCTATTTTAAGCCAACCTGCACCTTTCACTTTCAGGCACATCTTCTGCTATTTATGACACCCCATTCACACACCCCTCCCTCCCCTTCTTTAATATCAGTTGTTTTAATTGTTAAACTCTATCAGATTGATCAGTATTGCTTCAGACCTAAGGAAGAGAGGAAAACTCTCGAAAGCTTGTCTTTGAAATATTATGTTAGTAAAATTAAAAAAGGTATCATTACATACTTCAATACTCGGTTATTTTGGTATCATATACAGGTGATACTCGAAAAATTTGAATATCGTGCAAAAGTTCATTTATTTCAGTAATGCAACGTAAAAGGGGAAACTAAGATATGAGATGGACGCATTACATGAAAAGCAAGATAGTTCAAGCCGTGATTTGTAATACGTGCGATGATTATGACTTACAGCTCATGAAAACCCCAAATCCACAATCTCAGTAAATTAGAATATTACATGCAATCAATAAAACAAGGAGTGTGCATAGAACAATATTGAACGTCTTAAAAGTATAAGCATGCATATGGACTCAGTACTTGGTTTGGGCCCCTGTTGCAGCAATTACTGACATGTGGCATGGAAACTATCAGCCTGTGGCACTGCTGAGGTGTCATGGAAGACCAGGATGCTTCAATAGCAGCCTTCAGCTCTTCTGCATTGTTCGGTCTCATGTCTCTCATCTTTTTCTAGGCAATGCCCGATAGATTCTCTTTGGGGTTCAGGTCAGGCGAGTTTGCTGGCCAATCAAGCACAGTAATCCCATGGTCATTGAACCAGGCTTTGGTGTTTTTGGCAGTGTGGGCAGGTGCCAAGTCCTGCTGGAAAATGAAGTCAGCATCCCCATAAAGCTTGTCTGCAGAAGGAAGCATGAAGTGCTCTAAAATCTCCTGGTAGATGGCTGCATTGACCCTGGACTTAATAAAGCACAGTGGACCAACACCAGCAGATGACATGCCTCCCCAAATCAACACAGACTGTGGAAACTTCACACTGGACTTCAAGCCTCTCCATTCTTCTTCCAGACTCCTTGGTTTCCAAAGGAGATGCAAAAGTTGCTCTCATCAGAAAAGAGGACTTTGGACCACTGAGCAACAGACCAGGTCTGTTTTTCAGGTAAGACACTTCTGATGTTGTTTGTTGTTCAGGAGCGGCTTGACAAGAGGAATACGACATCTGCAGCCCATGTCCAGGATCCGTCTGTGTGTGGTGGCTCTTGATGCACTGACTCCAGCTTCAGTCCACTCCTTGTGAAAGTCCCCAACACTTTTCAATGACCTTTTCCTGACAATCCTCTCCAGGCTGCGGTCATCCCTGCTGCTTGTGCAACTTTTTCTTCCACACTTTTCCTTCCACATAACTTTCTATTAATGTGCTTTGATACAGCACTTTGGGAACATCAAACTTCCTTCGCAATTACCTTTTGAGGCTTTCCCTCCTTATGGAGCATGTCAATGATGGTTTTCTGCACAACTTCCAGGTCAGCAGTCTTCCCCATGATTGTGATTCCTACTGAAACAGATTGAGAGACCATTTAAAGGCTCAGAAACCATTTGCAGGTGTTATGGCTTACTTAGCCGATTAGAGTGGGACACTGTGAACCTAGAATATTGCACCTTTTGACAATATTCTAATTTACCGAGATTGTGGATTTGGGGTTTTCATGAGCTATAAGCCATATTCATTGCATTTATGACAAATAACGGCTTGAACTATCTTGCTTTGCATGTTATGCGTATATCGCATATATTAGTTTCCCCTTTTACGTTGCATTACTGAAATAAATTAACTTTTGCACGATATTCACATTTTTCGAGTATCACAAAGTATCAAAAAGCCCTTAGAAGAAGGGCGAAACGCATTGATAAGGTGCTAGGGGCTCAACTTTGCTGCATACCCTCTTCTACTAGGTTCCAGAAATAAGCCGGATTTTTTCTTAGTATTTCCCCATTGAAAAATCTTCGGACAGCCTACCTGAGTGCACGAGGTAGACGCTTTCTCCTCTGGGGGACCGGACAATCCATTGAGACTACAGGAGAACGAGCAACTACAAGAGCTTTTTGTGTGGTCCTTAGTGATAAGAGTTCCTATTTTGGGGGGGATTTTCTTTTGTACTGGGGCAATAAATGCTATAGAGTTACACTATATTTTTGTCTCTCTTTGCCTTAAGGAATTTCCAAGTACACTTCTGGGTCCCCATTTGCTACAAAAATAATTTGGACTTTCCCCCGAAGGATCTTATATGTTAATTAAACAGACTTTGGACTTTTTAGAGACATTTACACTGTTTTTTTGTTACAGTCTTTTAAGATACATTTTTTAAATGTGTGCACCCTTGTTACTTTTCAAGGGGATCATCTTCTAAGCGCTGACAATATCAATTAGCATTTCAATATAAGAATTGGGAAAATTATTTTTTTGTTTCAGCTGCTGTCACCTAGAGGGTACCTTGGGTACTATTTCTACTGATCTAGTTATATATTAGTGACCACGTAGGTTTTTTATACATCATATGCGCTCTCTTTTATATCTTGTCTTTGGAGGAAATACCCACAATTTTCACTGTTTAGTCAATGCCTCCCTGCTCTACATATATTGGTTTACTTGTTTTTGGTCGCAGCAGCAGTTACCAGGTTAAGGATTAACCATATAACTTTACTGCTATTTCTGGCCATATATTAGGACAGAGTGGGGATTGGCTGCCTTTTATATTTATTTTTTGTTACCCAGCCGTAGTTTACATTGTATCTTTTTTGTATATAAGTGTAATAAAGTTTATATTTTTTGGATACATGTGACAGCACTTTAAGCTGTGGGACATTCCCTCCTATATTGCATTATCTCCAAGCAAGTTATTTAGCTGTTAAGTATTTCTTCGTGTTTCAGGCACATATACCAGTATTGAGTCTACCCCTCGTTGGGGGTCACTCCTCCTCTTTTTGCTTATAAGATCATGGACTATTCCACGTATTCAAGTGGAACTTAGGAAACAAAGTGTTCCTTTTCCTACGGCAGCCAGAAAAGCTAGAAAAGCCGATAAAGCTTGTGAAGGATCTAGCAGGAACGACTTTTGTCATCTATAAGTTAGTGATAGACTCGAGAAACTAGAGTCTTGCAATGTGGCCGTTACCCCAACTTTGAGAACAGGGTACAGGGTCAGAACAGGGTAATGTCACAGTTCCTTTATCCCCTGTAGATACACTGATTTTACCAGCCCACATGGTTCCTCCTCATATCCGCAAAGATATCCTGGAAGGCAAAGACGTGAATTTGGTTTCCCTTCTTATCGCTTCCCAGGATATTATGGAAAATAAAAATATTCCTATGGTGAACTGTCTGTAGTTCTGAAAAACAGAGATCCCAGACTCAGTAAGAAGCTCACTATTCTGGAATTCATACTGGCGTTTGTGATTTATAGAGATGTTGTGTGTACTCATTTTCCTCACAGGAGGGATGAATTTGATACTTACTTGCACAAGCTGGTGGACCTGGGACACAAATACGGCGGCTATGCCTTTTATGATTATACAGGTCATTCTTCACCAAAGCACCTGAAACTCTGTCCCAATTTAATACTGTCACAAACTGTAGTAAATTGGATACAGAGTTGTTCTGCAGGCATTTTGCCAGCCTCTGGACACCAGCCTGTGCAATGTGCTCTTTAACTTCTCGTGCGACAAACCATTGTCCTAATGACACCTCGGTTTCAGGTCAACAAACCCCTGGTTTACCAACCAGGCCGGCGAGAGTTGTAAAGGATAAACTTTACAATTATTGTGTTTTGGGGGAAATCGCAAATATGCAACAATTTGAATGCGGGTACTTGTTTGTTCAGTGCCTGAAGACTTTTGCAAATTTGTTCACACTGTTTCCATGCATATTCTAAGTCAATGTGCCATAATAAACTGCATACAAAACCATATTTTTCATCTGTTAGTTTTCTATACTTTTGGCATCACACCAGTCTCCGCAATTAGTAGACTTCTTAATTTCTGGATTTTCTGACGGATACCTCACAGGCATTTTAGCCTTACCTACTGGTCAGTTACTAATGACTCTGATTCAGTCGATTCATTTTTGCAACTCAAATTGGATCAAGGGTTCATTTTAGGTCCTTTGCTCTCACCCTCCTTTTCTATATGGCGGACAAATCCAATAGGGGTAGTCATGGGTAAAAACTCCCTGTAAAAAAGATTGATTATCTATCCATCCACCCTTCACTCCTCCACCATCCCCTGTTTAAATGTCTTAATATCTTTATAGGAATTCTCTCTTCAATATACCACCATAGGCAATGCCATTCAAGCTATCTTATCAGCCTGTGTTGGGGCCTGCTTGAGCAAAACCAACATTATTAATGCTTTTAAATGTCTCCCTATTTTACCTTTCCTTTGGAATCTAAATAGGATTAAGTAGAGCGAACAGTACTATTTTTTTTTTATTAGGCTAACTTTTGGCTCGAAGAGTAGCCCACATATTTTCAATAGTCTTGCCAAGGCCTTGTGCTGTTTACTGCTTAACTCATGTAGATGTCCATTATTCATTGTTCATTATTTAGATGATTTCCTCATAATTGAGAGTAATGTTAACCCTCCACATAGTTTGCGGGATGCTATTCAGCCTTTTGAAAGTTTAGGCACCCCAGTCTCTCCTTCCAAAACTGAAGGCCCCGATACTATGGTAAATTTTCTTGGCGTCCAACTTGACTCCGTAGCTATGGAGTCCAGTCTGCCTACAGATAAAATCAAGCGCACCCTAGCATGTATTGATTGTTATTTAACACTTAGTTCCTGTAGTCATTAAAGAAATACAGTCATTGTTAGGATCATTAAATTTTGCAATAGCAATCATTCCTCAGGTTAGGTTATTAATTTCACGGCTCCTCTGTTAACACATCTTCCCTCCAAGGAGAGTAGGGTTTCTCTTGATTCCCAGGCCACTGCAGATTTGTGGATGTGGTAGAAATTCCTACGACAGTGGAATGGAAGATCTATGTTCATACCCCCAAAAGTTCTCCAGTGCTCTGATACAGCTGCTACCACTGGTTTTAGAGCAATTTGTGGTGATAAATGGCCAGTTATTTCTCTTATGTACACACATTCCCAGGATTCATAACACAGCAGCTGACCATTTGTCCTGTTTCAGGAATTCCTTAAAATACAACCCAATGCCTCTCAAACAGCGACACCTGCCACTCAGTTTCAAGATCTCGTTATGGATTGAACCAACTCTTGGCGCATGGCAGGGAACTCACAATGTGCTCTTCCTGACAATACTAGACGATCATACAAAACATATTTCAACATATTTACCAGATATACTACAGAATTCCATGTAGTAGACATATTCTCCATCGCATCTTTAGTGGCCTTTACTTCATTTTGCCACCTTTAATTACAACTTTAAATACAACACGATCAAACTCTATCTTACCGGTTTACAGCACCACATGCTTTCATTATACCCAAATAAACAAACTTTTGTATTGTCATACCAAATTAACTCTGTTAAAGGGAATTCAGAAGTGCAGTACAAAACAAACACACCAGAGACAACCGATTGATGGAGGCCTATTCAGGTCACTATCAGATCTCCTGGACAATTTCACCATTCGAACCAAATACCAATAAAATTATTAAACCAGCCTTATGCTTAACTTTTTATGGGTTCCTCATGCCTAGGGAATTCTGTACCATTAACTCTACTGTTTCAGGTCTATGCCTTAAAGTGTCACAAATCAATAGATGCAAAGACCATTATGTATTTGAACTGCAACACACCAAGACCAGCTAACCAGGTCAAACAGTAAAGACCCTTTATTATCCCAAATTTAAAGAAATGGTGTCCTGTCAAGACATTAGATGCATATCTTTGACACATACAATTACCTCCAAATCAACTATTGTTCACATTACCTGAAGCCATTCTAACTAAAAACAAATTCATGCTATATATCAGAATTCTATAATGCGCCTAGCATACAAGCCCATGCACTATTCTGGACACTCTTTCAGGATAGGCACGGCATCCACAGCTACCAACAGGAACCTTCCTGCCCATATTATTAAGTCATTAGGATGCTGGAAGTCACCAGCCTACTGCCGATACATTCCATAACCAGAAAAGGAAATTAGACAAGCATTCCAACAAATAGCTTTTTAAGGTGCCTATCTTGTAATAATGTTGTTATTTGTTGATTGAAATAAATATTTTTGGCATGCATTCTTTTTGCCCTCTTTATTTACAGGCTTGCCGATACGTCGGTTTCGGCACACCACAACCAAAGGTCTCATATCTTTGTGTGTATGGTAAACATATCAAGTTTAAGCTACAGCTTTATTGCTCTGTGCACAAATGTAAAGGCGGAGCCTGGAGTTGTGGGAGGGGCCATTGTAGTTAATATTACTCCCATACCATCTCCAGACTCCACCTCCATGTTATGCGAATAGACAAAAATGGGATACAGCTGAATAACTAAAAAACAAGAAAATACATAGCACATAGTGAAGTACAGTAATTGCAATTGGATTTAACCCCCAATGATTGCACTTACGAAATAGTGTAGAATAATGCGCCTTTAAGCCCGCACTGGGGCTAGAGAAGCGTTCACCTTCCACGGATGGGTGACTTCTGTCTTCCAATGAAGTGGGAATACGCCAATTTGAATATAAAAATATTTTATTGAGGCAATACAAAGCCTTAGTAAAAAATGAGATAAAAATAAATAGAATTTAACTGCAATCTAACGCGTTTCGTCCACGTATAGTGGACTTCCTCAGAGATAATAACACAGTATGAGCAGTAATGCAGTAAAAAAACAAAGCATGCATAATTCCCACCCCCAACCAAATCCCTTTAAATAGAACCAGTCCGTGTGTTGATTGGAGAAATCTCTCATAGAAACGCCCGAAACCTCTTCAATCCCTCCTCTCTTTTCAATAAGGGAGCATTCCTTCCAGCTGATCGTCATAATAGAATTTAAAAATCGCGGCAAAATTCAATGGTTATCGGTCCGTTTGGGTTCCATTACTATGCGTTCCAAACGCGTATTTCCGGTTGCGTTCCAAATACGTATTTCCGGTTGCGGATGTGAACAGAGGTCATGGGCGCTGAGATAGCGTTCCACGACTTCAGATATATGCGTTCCAAATAGCGAAACAGTCTTACAGCTTGGCAAGCTAGGAATAATCTTAAAATAATACCATAATCAGAAACATGATTTCATATTCCAAACTGTAACACATGTAACATAATAAAAACTAACAACTAACAATACAATAAGAATTCAATCCTTTGCCATGTATGATCAAAATACATTAAAAAAATATATCAAAAATACATAATGTTCAATAAATGAATAAAAATAAATATAAATAAATAAAAAAATTATAAATAAAAGATAAAAATTAAATATAATAAAAATGTATACATAGACTACCTTGGCAAAAAATAGAAAACACGGGGGGCGGGGCCAAGCCGCAGAGCTGAGCAGCAGCAACCCTTAACAGCTCCAGTGGCCGACACCCGGAAAAGCGAGATAACTCTACTAAAAAGGCACCCAAATGCCAAACTGGGACCACCAAGTGATGGGGGAAATCGGGACCAACAAAGCGACACCTTACAAGCACCGATCAACCCGACCCACGCCACACGCACCTACTAGCCTACTAGCCTAGCAGGCGCGGGAGAGGCGGCCGCTCTCCTGCCACCGAGCAATAAGGGAAAACAGTCCCGGAGACCTCGTCCCCCCCCTTTGGACCGGCGGGGGATATCCCGGTCCTACCTCGTAAGACCAACCGGCCACACGAGACCCAAGTGACAAGACCACGACACCTAACGGTCGTGGGCAGAGCCTGCAAAATGGCGGCCGGCCTACTCTCCACTACCGAGCACACGATCGAGAGGGAAACAGAGCTCCGGTACGACCGCATATTTGGGGCACTCTGGGAGAAGCTAGAGGCTCTACTGCGACCCCTGCAAGCGGAACCCGCACCAGGAGGTACGATGAGGAGTCTGAAACGTGAAGGCAAAGCGACAAAGGGGACAAACCCCAACCCTACTCTCAAAATGGCCACTCCCAAGAAAGGGTCCGGCAAAACAGCGTCCAAACGGAGCACCTCTGCGACCAGACACAGTCCACACAAAGCCCACACAGCTAAGAGGGCTCCCAAGGCTCAACATCACAAACAGCCCCATCGTAACACAGCGACCCAAAGAGGATTCAAAAGGGGCAAGGCTCGCCAAAAAAGACCAAGAGGATGGCGGACTGTCAAGCCTACACTGGCATATACTGCCACATCGAATCCTCAACAGCCAGCGACAGCCCCGCACAGCTCAAACCACAGCCAGGACTCCAAGACACTCACCAGGTGACCCGGCGACCCCAACTGCCGCTCCTATCCTCTGCACGCCAAGAGTGCAGAACAAGAAAGCCCAGAACCTGCTGCAACCTTACCAGAGGACGCAGGGAATCCCGCCGTCACACAGGCACCGGAACGGGACTGTGGTATACCTACTGCGGGCGTGGGCTGACTGGAACTCTGGAAGCCATAAAAGAGTCACTCACTCCTTGCCTCATATAGACTCCAACTGTAATTATGGCAAATTTTATGTTCTGATGACGTCTAGTGAATTTTTCTACCCCTATGCTCCTGAGTTATGCTTAACTTTAATGCTGAAAGAGTGCCCCTAGCCCATAATTAATCACAGGGGACTGTCCCCCCAATGCATAGCCTGTAGCTTGCTGCCTAGTACATATAACTTGTGGATAGCCTAAATTGACCAAACTTAACTAATCCTACATCACAATTCACCCTAGCCTGTTTCACTCAGTTAGATCGTTAATTTGAACTTAACATGATGTTTAATCAGCCTACTAACACACCTTATTTTATGATCTAACCATTTGTTATTTAATGCATAGCTCGCAGATTATCACCGGGACATCTCATCACACCTTTTATATATAGGTGGCTTGTTTAGCGACATTTAAACATGAAAGGTGCCATGTTGTCGGCTACACTTATAGCACACGTTTAGTGTTCACGGTTAACATTTTTATTATACCTATAGTTGCATAATATCTCACACGGTGTCTTCACTTAAGTTCAGAGACGACGACACTATCAATAGCAAAGCTGTGTTATTTAACAATGTCTGCCATGCATGTATAATCGTTAACTGATCCAAGCAACAACCATGCAGATTGCAATGTCAAGCTATATTATATATTTATCTTGTTCACTTAACCCTAAAAATGTGCACTGCTTCCCATGCCATAATGTTGTTTCTTTCTGTGAATCATCTGGTTTGCTTCAGCTATTGTGGCAAAGCAAACTTGCCTGTTAATTATTTGCACGAATAAAATAAAGAATTTAAAAAAAAAAATAGAAAACACCCTAAAAAAATACATTTATATATATATATATAGTTTTAAAAAAATATTTTTTTATACCATAAAACTGGCCAAATCAACATCTATATTTAATCCCTTTGGTTCTAAAGTATCCAATTTATAAATCCAATAGGTCTCACGTTGTGCTAATTTTAATTCCCTATTACCTCCTCTCCAGTGGGAGGATACATGTTCTATACCAAAACCTTTGAAGTCCCTCCAATTAAAGGCCGGGCATGTATTACAGTGAACTGGCACTGAATGGGTCATAATTCCCTTCCTTACATTATTAAAGGACCACTCTAGGCACCCAGACCACTTCAGCTTAATGAAGTGGTCTGGGTGCCAGGTCCAGCTAGGGTTAACTAATTGTTTTATAAACATAGCAGTTTCAGAGAAACTGCTATGTTTATCAATTAGTTAAGCCTTCCCCCTAATCCTCTAGTGGCTGTCTCACTGACAGCCGCTAGAGGCGCTTGCGTGATTCTCACTGTGAAAATCACAGTGAGAGCACGCAAGCGTCCATAGGAAAGCATTATGAATGCTTTCCTATGTGACCGGCTGAATGCGCGCGCAGCTCGTGCCGCGTGTGCGCATTCAGCCGACGGGGAGGAACGGAGGCGGAGAGGAGGAGGAGAGCTCCCCGCCCAGCGCTGGAAAAAGGCAAGTTTTTACCCCTTTCCCCTTTCCAGAGCCCGGCGGGAGTGGGTCCCTGAGGGTGGGGGCACCCTCAGGGTACTCTAGTGCCAGGAAAACGAGTATGCTTTCCTGGCACTAGAGTGGTCCTTTAATGTGCTCCATAAGGCGTACTTTTAGAAGCCTTTTTAAAAGTGGGATGAAATTTTAAACAATTGCTCATTCCAGCTTATGGAGCTAATCATCCAATTCTCTAAAGAAATGAAAACTAATTTAGAGGTACAACTACAGGAATTAGATGAAAAACAATCATTTAATATGGATAGTCCAGAACTTATAAAACATGAGGATGAATTAAATAATAAATTGAAAGCACTGGATGAAAGAATAGCGGAGACAAAGAGTAAAAAGTATAGGAGAGACAAAGAGGACAAGTTTAACAATGTTTTTGCAACAGTTAATAAACTATCCCGTAGGAGACGGGCCATTAAGGCAACTGTTTATAACAGACCTGAAGTTCAGCAAACAATAAATAGAAATCATATTGGTAATAATCAACATAGATTAAGATCCATGATGTCGGCTACACTTATAGCACACGTTTAGTGTTCACGGTTAACATTTTTATTATACCTATAGTTGCATAATATCTCACACGGTGTCTTCACTTAAGTTCAGAGACGACGACACTATCAATAGCAAAGCTGTGTTATTTAACAATGTCTGCCATGCATGTATAATCGTTAACTGATCCAAGCAACAACCATGCAGATTGCAATGTCAAGCTATATTATATATTTATCTTGTTCACTTAACCCTAAAAATGTGCACTGCTTCCCATGCCATAATGTTGTTTCTTTCTGTGAATCATCTGGTTTGCTTCAGCTATTGTGGCAAAGCAAACTTGCCTGTTAATTATTTGCACAAATAAAATAAAGAATTTAAAAAAAAAAATAGAAAACACCCTAAAAAAATGCATTTATATATATATATATATAGTTTTAAAAAATATTTTTTTATACCATAAAACTGGCCAAATCAACATCTATATTTAATCCCTTTGGTTCTAAAGTATCCAATTGATAAATCCAATAGGTCTCACGTTGTGCTAATTTTAATTCCCTATTACCTCCTCTCCAGTGGGAGGATACATGTTCTATACCAAAACCTTTGAAGTCCCTCCAATTAAAGGCCGGGCATGTATTACAGTGAACTGGCACTGAATGGGTCGTAATTCCCTTCCTTATATTATTAATGTGCTCCATAAGGCGTACTTTTAGAAGCCTTGTTGTCTTTCCCACATATTGTGTGGTCGGTATTATATTTCGTTATAAATTAATATTTAAATTGTTCATTCGGTTCACTTTTTGGATGATTAGTTAGTAATTCTCTTCTTTCCCTTTTCATGAGTGTTCTGATTTCCTTTTCATTGGTGTTCTTATTATAGCCTTTATTTACCAATTTATTTTTTATATATTTTGCCTGGATTTCAAAATCTTGGGTATTAGAACAATTTCTATGAACTCTTGCTATTTGGCTTTTAGCAATGCCCCTCAACCACCGTTGATGATGACAACTTGTCGATGTACATAGCTGTTTCCATCAGTTTTTTTTATTTTTAAAAAATCTGGATCTAATCTTATACCCTTCCCAAAACAAATTTAAATCTAAAAAATTAATGGTGTCTTTATGCCATTCTGGTGTAAATTTTAAATTAAAAGGATTGAAATTTAGATACTGTACAAATGACAGAAATGCCTCTTGGGTGCCTTTCCAGATAACTATAACATCATCGATAAATCTCCACCATAGGACCAGGCTCGCCCCCCAGTCATGCACGCACCACACAAAAAGGTCCTCCCACCTACGCATGTAAATGTTGGCATAACTGGGGGCGAACCTGGTTCCCATGGCGGTCCTCATTAACTGGAGGTAAAATGTACCCTCATGAAAAAAATAATTATGCTCAACTATGAATGTAATTGCCACTATAATTAAATTTTGAAGAGAGTCATCAACCGCTGGGTCTTTTTTGACAAAAAAACGAACTGCTTCAATGCCCAATTTATGATGAATGATGGTATATAATGATGTCACATCTAATGTTGTCCAACTATATTCATCTTTCCATTCAATATTTTCAAACTCTTGTAGAATGGCTGTAGTGTACTTAATATATGAATGGGGCACTTTGGGCATACTTTTGAAGTCTTGAATCAATAAAAGCTGAAAGATTTGCTGTGATTGAATTGATGCCACTAATAATCGGGCGCCCAGGTGGAAAAAATACATTTTTGTGGAGTTTTGGTAAAAAGTAAAAAATAGGAATCACAGGATGATTATTAAATAAAAATTGGATATTTTTTTGAGATATTATGTTGTTCTCTAAGGCTCTCAATAGCAAACTTTTTAACAGGGAATTAAATGTTCCAGTAGGATCTCTTGGGAGTTCCATATATGTCTCTGTTTGACCCAGAATGTTGAGAGATTCTCAATGGTAGTATTCTGCAGAGAGGATAACAATCCCCCTCCCCCCCTTTATCAGCTTCCCTTATAACTATGTCCTCCCTTTTCGTTAGATTTTTTAGGCATATAGATTCCTCCCTTGTCATATTATAACTTTTCTGTTGATTGCTATTAATTTTTTTTGAAATCCTGACAAACCATACTTTCAAAAGTTTCAAGATAAGAACCTCTACTTTGGACAGGATAACATTTAGATTTTGGCTTGAAATTTGCAAAACCATTATCCAAACTTTGGTTGGTCCTAGGATTAGTAAGAGTATTAATCATTACTGGTGGGATGGTATTCTTTGTAAAATGTTGTTTAACTGTTAGTGTTCTTATAAATTTCTTTAGATCTATAAATAGGGCAAAATCATCTGCTGTTTGTGCAGGGGTAAATTTAAGACCCCGTTCTAATACCCATATTTCCAATTCAGTCAATGGTATCGGGGATAAATTAAATATGCCCACATTATGTTCTTTTAATAGGAAGATCTCTCCCTCCTGTAATGATTTGGAGGCTCTTCCTCCATTCTCATTCTTTTGAGGGGAGTTTGTGTTTGAATGGGAGAGTAGCGATTTGGGTGTGCCCAGGTAGTTTTTTTCGTGGTAAAAGATAATCTGTTATCCGCTGGTCCTTTTGTATATGGCTTCTTTCTAAAAAAAATATCAATACTAGTTGAAGGAGAGGTTCTCTCTCTACGATTAGTTTTCTCCCTTGTTACATCCGCATAGGATCTCCTACCAGTGATATAATTTCTATCTTCATTTCTTTTTGGTGACCTCCTATCATTAATAATTCTCCTACCAGAAGGGGTCCGATGGGGAGGTTGAGTTCTTTCACTTGGCCAAAATTTATTTATTTGCGATGTTCTCTGTGTCTTATATAACTCCTTACCACCATCTTTGGATCTTAATCTATGTTGATTATTACCAATATGATTTCTATTTATTGTTTGCTGAACTTCAGGTCTGTTATAAACAGTTGCCTTAATGGCCCGTCTCCTACGGGATAGTTTATTAACTGTTGCAAAAACATTGTTAAACTTGTCCTCTTTGTCTCTCCTATACTTTTTACTCTTTGTCTCCGCTATTCTTTCATCCAGTGCTTTCAATTTATTATTTAATTCATCCTCATGTTTTATAAGTTCTGGACTATCCATATTAAATGATTGTTTTTCATCTAATTCCTGTAGTTGTACCTCTAAATTAGTTTTCATTTCTTTAGAGAATTGGATGATTAGCTCCATAAGCTGGAATGAGCAATTGTTTAAAATTTCATCCCACTTTTAAAAAGGCTTCTAAAAGTACGCCTTATGGAGCACATTAAAGGACCACTCTAGTGCCAGGAAAGCATACTCGTTTTCCTGGCACTAGAGTACCCTGAGGGTGCCCCCACCCTCAGGGACCCACTCCCGCCGGGCTCTGGAAAGGGGAAAGGGGTAAAAACTTGCCTTTTTCCAGCGCTGGGCGGGGAGCTCTCCTCCTCCTCTCCGCCTCCGTTCCTCCCCGTCGGCTGAATGCGCACACGCGGCACGAGCTGCGCGCGCATTCAGCCGGTCACATAGGAAAGCATTCATAATGCTTTCCTATGGACGCTTGCGTGCTCTCACTGTGATTTTCACAGTGAGAATCACGCAAGCGCCTCTAGCGGCTGTCAGTGAGACAGCCACTAGAGGATTAGGGGGAAGGCTTAACTAATTGATAAACATAGCAGTTTCTCTGAAACTGCTATGTTTATAAAACAATTAGTTAACCCTAGCTGGACCTGGCACCCAGACCACTTCATTAAGCTGAAGTGGTCTGGGTGCCTAGAGTGGTCCTTTAATAATGTAAGGAAGGGAATTATGACCCATTCAGTGCCAGTTCACTGTAATACATGCCCGGCCTTTAATTGGAGGGACTTCAAAGGTTTTGGTATAGAACATGTATCCTCCCACTGGAGAGGAGGTAATAGGGAATTAAAATTAGCACAACGTGAGACCTGTTGGATTTATAAATTGGATACTTTAGAACCAAAGGGATTAAATATAGATGTTGATTTGGCCAGTTTTATGGTATAAAAAATATATTTTTTAAACTATATATATATATATATATATATATATATATATATATATATATGTAAATGTATTTTTAAGGGGGTTTTCTATTTTTTGCCAAGGTGGTCTATGTATATAGTTTTATTATATTTAATTTTTATCTTTTATTTATCAATTTTTTATTTATTTATATTTATTTTTATTCATTTATTGAAAACGTATGTATTTGTTATATATTTTGGAATGTATTTTGATCATACTTGGCAAAGGATTGAATTCTTATTGTATTGTTAGTTGTTAGTGTTTATTATGTTACATGTGTTACAGTTTGGAATATGAAATCATGTTTATGATTATGGTATTATTTTAAGATTATTTATAGCTTGACAAGCTGTAAGACTGTTTCGCTATTTGGAATGCATATATCTGAAGTCGTGGAACACTATCTCAGCGCCCATGACCTCTGTTCACATCCGCAACCGGAAATACGTATTTGGAACGCAACCGGAAATACGCGTTTGGAACGCATAGTAATGGAACGCAAATGGACCGATAACCATTGAATTTTGCCGCAATTTTTAAATTCTATTATGACGATCAGCTGGAAGGAATATTGAAAAGAGAGGAGGGATTGAAGAGGTTTCGGGCGTTTCTATGAGAGATTTCTCCAATACACACGGACGGGTTCTATTTAAAGGGACTTGGTTGGGGGTGGGAATTATGCATGCTTTGTTTTTTTACTGCATTACTGCTCATACTGTGTTATTATCTCTGAGGAAGTCCACTATACGTGGACGAAACGCGTTAGATTGCAGTTAAATTTTATTTATTTTTATCTCATTTTTTACTAAGGCATTGTATTGCCTCAATAAAATATTTTTATATTCAAATTGTCGTATTCCCACAGAAATCCCCCATCCGTGGAAGGCGAACGCTTCTCTAGCCCCAGTGCGGGCTTAAAGGTGCATTACTCTACACTATTTCGTGAGTGCAATCCTTGGGGGTTAAATCCAATTGCAATTACTGTACTTTACTATGTGCTATGTATTTTCTTGTTTTTTAGTTATTCAGCTGTATCCCATTTTTGTCTATTCACATATTTGTACTTGAGGTCCATTTGGGGAAACCTCTTGGGAAGCTGTATCTATTTCATACCATCTATTTCTACCATTTAGTGGGTTAGGTGCATTTGTATTTTTTGTGTGTTTTTTTCTTTTCTATTATCCACCTCCATGTTAGGCAGTCCATGTCCCTCCCACCACTTCTTTTCTAAATTATTTACCTGCTTAGGTAGGCCCTATTTATTTACAGGCCTACCGATACATCGGTTTAGGCACACAACAACCGAAGGTCTATTATCTCTGTATGTATGGTAAACATATCAAGTTTAAGTTATGGCTTTATTGCCCCGTGCATAAATAAATATATATATATATATATATATATATATATATATATATATATATATATATATATATAAAAAGATTCTGAGTATCCTTGCACTCACGCTTCTGGCTGGTGTTGGCCGGGTGCTTGAAATCCAGGGAAAAATATGTATATGTAGATAATGATCAGCACTCCCGGACTTTGAAGATTAAAACTTGCAGTTTATTAATATCCATTAAAAGATCAACGTTTCAGTTCCATCTGGAACTTTCATCAGGATCAGGCATACCCCTGATTTAAACTGTCAGCGTACTTTGACAGTTGCCACTCATATCTGGTGTCTCTATAGCGTGCTTTTACAAAGAAAAAAGGTTTCCAGTGTAAGCTAATAGCAGCCAGTCAGTGTCCTTCAAGCGGCTCTGTCAGGCCTTCCTTCAGCGTGTGCCCTGCACAACACTGCCAGCGTGCTTTGACAGTTGCCAATCATATCTGGTGTCTCTTTAGCGTGCTTTTACAAAGAAAAAAGGTTTCCAGTGTAAGCTAATAGCAGCCAGTCAGTGTCCTTCAAGCGGCTCTGTCAGGCCTTCCTTCAGCGTGTGCCCTGCACAACCCTGCCAGCGTACTTTGACAGTTGCCACTCATATCTGGTGTCTCTATAGCGTGCTTTTAAAACCAAAATTTTGTTTCCACTGTAATAGAAGAGCAGTTGCCTGCCTGCCAGCTTCTGTGTGAGGTTCACAGTGGATACTGTGCCCTCTTGCCCAGTGCCACCACTCATATCTGTTTTTACAATAGCTTAAGCTTTAGATTTAAAATAAATATTTTTTTTTCACTGTAATAGAAGAGCAGTTAGTTGTCTGCAAGCGTCTGGGTGTCAGGCCTACTTCAGCGTGTGCTCTGCAGACCTGTGCCAGCGTGCTTTGACAGTTGCCAATCATATCTGGTGTCTCTTTAGCGTGCTTTTACAAAGAAAAATGGTTTCCAGTGTAAGCTAATAGCAGCCAGTCAGTGTCCTTCAAGCGGCTCTGTCAGGCCTTCCTTCAGCGTGTGCCCTGCACAACCCTGCCAGCGTACTTTGACAGTTGCCAATCATATCTGGTGTCTCTATAGCGTGCTTTTAAAACCAAAATTTGTTTTTCACTGTTATAGATTGAATAGCAGTTACTTGTCTTCAAGCGGGTGTGTCAGGCCTACAGTGTGTGCTCTGCAGAACTGTTCAAGTGCACATTGCCAATCATATCTGGTGTCTCTATAGCGTGCTTTTACAAAGAAAAAAGGTTTCCAGTGTAAGCTAATAGCAGCCAGTCAGTGTCCTTCAAGCGGCTCTGTCAGTCCTTCCTTCAGCGTGTGCTCTCCAGAACTGTTCCAGTGCACATTGCCAATCATATCTGGTGTCTCTATAGCGTGCTTTTAAAACCAAAATTTGTTTTTCACTGTTATAGATTGAATAGCAGTTACTTGTCTTCAAGCGGGTGTGTCAGGCCTACAGTGTGTGCTCTGCAGAACTGTTCAAGTGCACATTGCCAATCATATCTGGTGTCTCTATAGCGTGCTTTTACAAAGAAAAAAGGTTTCCAGTGTAAGCTAATAGCAGCCAGTCAGTGTCCTTCAAGCGGCTCTGTCAGTCCTTCCTTCAGCGTGTGCTCTCCAGAACTGTTCCAGTGCACATTGCCAATCATATCTGGTGTCTCTATAGCGTGCTTTTACAAAGAAAAAAGGTTTCCAGTGTAAGCTAATAGCAGCCAGTCAGTGTCCTTCAAGCGGCTCTGTCAGTCCTTCCTTCAGCGTGTGCTCTCCAGAACTGTTCCAGTGCACATTGCCAATCATATCTGGTGTCTCTATAGCGTGCTTTTAAAACCAAAATTTGTTTTTCACTGTTATAGATTGAATAGCAGTTACTTGTCTTCAAGCGGGTGTGTCAGGCCTACAGTGTGTGCTCTGCAGAACTGTTCAAGTGCACATTGCCAATCATATCTGGTGTCTCTATAGCGTGCTTTTACAAAGAAAAAAGGTTTCCAGTGTAAGCTAATAGCAGCCAGTCAGTGTCCTTCAAGCGGCTCTGTCAGTCCTTCCTTCAGCGTGTGCTCTCCAGAACTGGTCCAGTGCACATTGCCAATCATATCTGGTGTCTCTATAGCGTGCTTTTAAAACCAAAATTTGTTTTTCACTGTTATAGATTGAATAGCAGTTACTTGTCTTCAAGCGGGTGTGTCAGGCCTACAGTGTGTGCTCTGCAGAACTGTTACAGTTCACATTGCCAATCATATCTGGTCTCACAGTAGCTTGCACGCATAGTACCACTAATCCCCCAAAAAATGACAGGCAGAGGCAGGCCACCCCGCAGAGGCCATCGTGGTCGTGGTGCTGTGATTCCCTTTTGCCCTAGAATAATGCCCAGTTTTCAGAAGCCACGTACCCTGAACTTGAAAAGTTCTGAGGACATAGTTGACTGGCTAACACAGGACACCCAATCTTGTACAGCCTCCGCTCGGAACCTTGACGCACCATCCTCCTCCAGCTTAGCTTCAGGCACCTCTCAAGATACCACTAACCCGCCTGCCGCCACCACCAAAACTAGCACCACAGCCGCTTTACTTGGTATGTCAGAGGAGTTATTCACACACCCATTTGAAGAAATGAGTGATGCGCAACCATTATTGCTAGAGGATGTAGATAACAGGGATATGTCTCAGGCAGGCAGCATTAAACACATGGAGGTACGGTGTGATGATGATGATGTTGTACCCGCTGCTGCTTCCTTTTCTGAGTTGTCAGATACAAGCGAAGCGGTTGATGATGACGATGCGTCCATGGATGTCACGTGGGTGCCCGCTCGGCAAGAAGAAGAACAGGGTGAAAGTTCAGATGGGGAGACAGAGAGGAGGAGGAGACGAGTTGGAAGCAGGGGGTGGTCGTCGCAAGGAGCTAGTGGCACAGTCAGACAGCATGCATTGGCACCCGGGGTTAGCCCGACAGCACGCCAATCAACGCATGCTGTGTCCACCACCAGAATGCCGTCATTGCAGAGCTCAGCAGTGTGGCATTTTTTTGTGTGTCTGCCTCTGACAACAGCGATGCCATTTGCAACCTGTGCCAAAGGAAACTGAGTCGTGGGAGGTCCAACACCCACCTAGGTACAACTGCTTTGCGTAGGCACATGATCTCACATCACAAACGCCTATGGGATCAACACATGAGTACAAGCAGCACGCCTACTCTAAGCCGCCATCCTCCTCCTGGTCTAGCATCTTCAGTCACGTCAACCACTGCTGTCCTTCTTGCCCCCTCTCAACCATCCGCCACTTCGTCTCCCGCCTTGAGAAGTTCCCGCTCATCTGCCCACAGTCATGTGTCTGTCAAGGACATGTTTGAGCATAAGAAGCCAATGTCAGAAAGTCACCCCCTTGCCCAGCGTCTGACAGCTGGCTTGTCCAAACTATTAGCCCGCCAGCTTTTACCATACAATCTGGTTGAGTCTGAGGCGTTCAAAAAATTTGTAGCTATTGGGACACCGCAGTGGAAGGTACCCGGCCGGAATTTCTTTTCACAAAAGGCATTTCCCAACTTGTACTCGATTGTGCAAAAGGAAGTCATGGCATGTCTGGCACACAGTGTTGGGGCAAGGGTCCATCTGACCACTGATACCTGGTCTGCAAAGCATGGTCAGGGCAGGTATATCACCTACACTGCGCATTGGGTAAACCTGCTGATGGCTGACAAGCAAGGAATGCATGGCATTGCAGAGGAGTTGGTGACACCGCCACGACTTGCAGGCAGTCCTGCTGCCACCTCCTCTACTCCTCCTACTCCATCCTCTTCCATAATCTCCTCGGCTGAGTCCTCTTGTGCTGCTGCGTCTTGCTCCACATCAACGGCACCCCCCCAGCTCCCCAGGTACTATTCCACATCCCGGATACGGCAGTGTCACGCCGTCTTAGGTTTGACTTGCTTGAAAGCAGAGAGTCACACCGGACAAGCACTCCTGTCCGCCCTGAACGCACAGGTGGAAAAGTGGCTGACTCCGCAGCAACTGGATATCGGCAAAGTGGTGTGTGACAACGGAAAAAAATTGATAGCGGCATTGAAGTTGGGCAAGTTGACACATGTGCCGTGCATGGCACATGTGTGTAATCTGATCGTACAACGCTTTGTGCATAAGTACACAGGCTTACAGGACGTCCTGAAGCAGGCCAGGAAGGTGTGTGGCCATTTCAGGCGTTCCTACACGGTCATGGCTCACTTTGCCGATATCCAGCGGCGAAACAACATGCCAGTGAGGCGCTTGATTTGCGACAGCCCTACACGTTGGAATTCAACACTCCTAATGTTCGACCGCCTGCTCCAACAAGAAAAAGCTGTTAATGAATATTTGTATGACCGGGGTGCTAGGACAGCCTCTGGGGAGCTGGGAATTTTTTTGCCACATTACTGGACGCTCATGCGCAATGCCTGTAGGCTCATGCGTCCTTTTGAGGAGGTGACAAACCTAGTCAGTCGCAACGAAGGCACCATCAGCGACATCATACCATTTGTTTTCTTCCTGGAGCGTGCCCTGCGAAGAGTGCTGGATCAGGCTGTAGATGAGCGTGAAGAGGAAGAGGAAGAGTTGTGGTCACCATCACCACCAGAAACAGCCTTATCAGCATCGCTTGCTGGACCTGCAGCAACGCTGGAAGAGGATTGTGAGGAAGAGGAGTCAGAGGAGGATTGTAGCTTTGAGGAGGAGGAGGAGGAGGAGCAAGACCAAACACAACAGGCATCCCAGGGTGCTCGTTGTCACCTATCTGGTACCCGTGGTGTTGTACGTGGCTGGGGTCGAAGAACATACCTTCAATGACATCAGTGAGGAGGAGGAACGGGAAATGAGTAGCTCGGCATCCAACCTTGTGCAAATGGGGTCTTTCATGCTGTCCTGCCTGTTGAGGGACCCTCGTATAAAAAGGCTGAAGGAGAACGACCTGTACTGGGTGTCCACGCTACTAGACTCCCGGTATAAGCAGAAAGTGGCTGAAATGTTACCGAATTACAACAAGTCGGAAAGGATGCAGCATTTGCAAAATAAATTAAAAAAGTATGCTTTACACAGCGTATAAGGGTGATGTCACAGCGCAACAGGAATCTAACAGGGGGAGAGGTGGAAGTCATCCTCCTCCTCCTCCCACGACCACGCCGGCAAGGACAGGACGCTTTAAAGACGTGTTGTTGATGGAGGACATGCGGACCTTTTTAAGTCCTATGCATCGCCACAGCCCTTCGGGATCCACCCTCAGAGAGCGACTCGACCGACAGGTAGCAGACTACCTCGCCTTAACTGCAGATATCGACACTCTGAGGAGCGATGAACCCCTTGACTACTGGGTGTGCAGGCTAGACCTGTGGCCTGAGCTATTCCAATTTGCGATAGAACTTCTGGCCTGCCCCGCTTCAAGTGTCCTGTCAGAAAGGACCTTCAGTGCAGCAGGAGGTATTGTCACTGAGAAGAGAAATCGCCTAGGTCAAAAAAGTCTAGATTACCTCACCTTTATTAAGATGAATGAGGGATGGATCCCGAAGGGACTGACACTGGGCGATACATTCGATTAAAAAAGGCCTGATGAGATGAGCTGCCTTGGGCTAAAAATGGTCCACACGCTGCTGTATTTTAGCTCTGAATGACGTTTGACTTGCGTGACTTATCCGCCACCAACTAGGGTTCAAGCCGCCATGTTTTAGGGCACTTTCTGCCTGTGAAACAAACATAAATTTTTCTGCCCGCTGCTATAGCAGCGGCTGCAACAATACCAAATTTTTCAGGCATGTGTACATGCCTAATTTTTAGGCCCACTGGTGCAGCACTGTGGCTTCAAAAACCAAACCAAAAAAAAATCCTCCAAGATGGCACCAATATACCAGTGGTCTAAGCATCTTCCCACCTTGGCCTAAAAAGGGGAGGTGATTCAACAATTAAAAATCTCTGCCATTTACACGTCCACTGATAGGAGACGCGGAAGGTATTAAACTGATATGAACAATACTAAACTCACCACTCCTATCTGGTGGCACATTAGCTTGCCCACGCAGTGCCCCAAATTTCAAGTAAGAGGACCGACCAAGCATCTTCTTCCATCTCCCTGTTACATAAATCAATGCCATATCCATAGAAATTGTAGAGAATATCCAGGATAGTTTTACAGGGCCAAATCATGTCGCCTGTAGAAAGAGGTGACCTTGCTCGGGTCCCAGGTGTGCGGTTCCTAAAATGGTTGCCATATACATGTCCACTGATAGGAAATGCGGAAGGTATTAAACTGATATGAACATTTACTAAACTCACCACTCCGAGTGCTGTTATTTATTTAATTTTTTTGTGGTGAGGCTTTACAGGACAGAGTGCTTCTCCACGGGACATGTTAACTCACGGGCAGCTGGCTCATCAAGGAACCAGAGCAGCTTGAACGAGGTGACCTTGCTCGGGTCCCAGGTGTGCGGTTCCTAAAATGGCTGCCATATACACGTCCACTGATAGGAGACGCGGAAGGTATTAAACTGATATGAACAATACTCCACTCCTATCAGTAGGTCCGTCCCATTGTGATTTATGCCCCCCACCCACCGCTCAGGGATGGGGGCCGGGGGGGAGGAAAGTAGGCCCCCCCATTGTGATTTATGGCCCCCAACCACCGCGCAGGGGTGGGGGCTGAGGGGGGAGGACAGTAGGTCCCCCCATTGTGATTTATGGCCCCCACCCACCGCGCAGGGGTTGGGGAGGACAGTAGCTCCCCCCAGTGTGTATCATGGGCTTTGAGGACAGGTGTCAATCCATACCTGCCAAGTGACCCTATGTAGGGGAACAGTCCCTATTCTGCTCTGTGTCAGTGTGTATCATGGTCTCTGTGGACGGGGAACAGTCTCTATTCTGCTCTGTGTCAGTGTGTATCATGGTCTCTGTGGACGGTGAACAGTCTCTATTCTGCTCTGTGTCAGTGTGTATCATGGTCTCTGTGGACAGGGAACAGTCTCTATTCTGCTCTGTGTCAGTGTGTATCAGGGGCTTTGAGGACAGGTGTCAATCCATACCTGCCAAGTGACCCTATGTAGGGGTAACAGTCCCTATTCTGCTCTGTGTCAGTGTGTATCATGGTCTCTGTGGACGGGGAACAGTCTCTATTCTGCTCTGTGTCAGTGTGTATCATGGTCTCTGTGGACGGGGAACAGTCTCTGTTCTGCTCTGTGTCAGTGTGTATCATGGTCTCTGTGGACGGGGAACAGTCTCTATTCTGCTCTGTGTCAGTGTGTATCATGGTCTCTGTGGACGGTGAACAGTCTCTATTCTGCTCTGTGTCAGTGTGTATCATGGTCTCTGTGGACAGGGAACAGTCTCTATTCTGCTCTGTGTCAATGTGTATCAGGGGCTTTGAGGACAGGTGTCAATCCATACCTGCCAAGTGACCCTATGTAGGGGGGACAGTCTCTATTCTGCTCTGTGTCAGTGTGTATCATGGTCTCTGTGGACGGGGAACAGTCTCTATTCTGCTCTGTGTCAGTGTGTATCATGGTCTCTGTGGACAGGGAACAGTCTCTATTCTGCTCTGTGTCAGTGTGTATCAGGGGCTTTGAGGACAGGTGTCAATCCATACCTGCCAAGTGACCCTATGTAGGGGGAACAGTCTCTATTCTGCTCTGTGTCAGTGTGTATCATGGTCTCTGTGGACAGGGAACAGTCTCTATTCTGCTCTGTGTCAGTGTGTATCAGGGGTTTAGAGGACAGGTGTCAATCCATATCTGCCAAGTGACCCTATGTAGGGGGAACAGTCCCTATTCTGCTCTGTGTCAGTGTGTATCAGGGGTTTTGAGGACAGGTGTCAATCCATATCTGCCAAGTGACCCTATGTAGGGGGAACAGTCTCAGTGTGTCAGTGTGTATCAGGGATCATTAGGGTAGGTGTCAATCCATATCTGCCAAGTGACCCTATGTAGGGGGAACAGTCCCTATTCTGCTCTGTGTCAGTGTGTATCAGGGATTTGACTATCTTTATTCAGATTCAAAAATTAAAAATTCCAGGAAAAATGTAACAAACATTTACAAGAACATGTTATGCACATCATAGAAACAACGTGAACCTCTTTAAAGCCACAAACTTAAGACAAAAAATACGTACACACAATGTGTAAGGGTTTGAAAGAATATTCTGAATCCTTACATGTTTACTTTATCGTTTGTTTGATTTTTGTGAACCATATATAAACTACAAGCAGCGTGAAAACTATAAAAACTCAAGTGGCCATGCTTATCAAATTAAATAGTATGCTTTACACAGCGTATAGGGTGATGTCACAGCACAACGGGAATCTAACAGGGGAAGAGGTGAAAGTCATCCTCCCCCTCCCACGACCCCGCCATATCTGCCAAGTGACCCTATGTAGGGGTAACAGTCTCTATTCTGCTCTGTGTCAGTGTGTATCATGGTCTCTGAGGACGGGGAACAGTCTCTATTCTGCTCTGTGTCAGTGTGTATCAGGGGCAGGGCCGCCATCATAACGGTTAGAATGTCTGTATGTATGCTAGAATGTCTGTGTGTATGTTAGAATGTCTGTGTATATGTTAGAATGTCTGTATGTATGTTAGAATGTCTGTGTATATGTTAAAATGTCTGTGTGTATGTTAGAATGTCTGTATGTATGTTAGAATGTCTGTATGTATGTTAGAATGTCTGTATGTATGTTAGAATGTCTGTGTGTATGTTAGAATGTCTGTGTGTATGTTAGAATGTCTGTGTGTATGTTAGAATGTCTGTGTGTATGTTAGAATGTCTGTGTGTATTTTAGAATGTCTGTATGTATGTTAGAATGTCTGTGTGTATGTTAGAATGTCTGTGTGTATGTTAGAATGTCTGTGTATGTTAGAATGTCTGTATGTATGTTAGAATGTCTGTGTGTATGTTAGAATGTCTGTATGTATGTTAGAATGTCTGTATGTATGTTAGAATGTCTGTGTGTATGTTAGAATGTCTGTGTGTATGTTAGAATGTCTTTGTATATGTCAGAATGTCTGTGTATATGTCAGAATGTCTGTGTGTATGTCAGTATGTCTGTGTGTATGTCAGTATGTCTGTGTGTATGTTAGAATGTCTGTGTGTATGTCAGTATGTCTGTGTGTATGTTAGTATGTATGTCAGTATGTCTGTGTGTATGTTAGAATGTCTGTGTGTATGTCAGTATGTCTGTGTGTATGTTAGTATGTATGTCAGTATGTCTGTACGTATGTCAGTATGTCTGTGTGTATGTTAGTATGTCTGTGTGTATGTTAGAATGTCTGTGTGTATGTTAGAAAATCTGTGTGTATGTCAGAATGTCTGTGATTGTCTGTGTGTGTATGCCAGTATGTCTGTATGTATGTATATATGTATGTCTGTGTGTATGTATGTAATGTTGGTGTATGTATGTGTAAGTCCTCATGCACTGTGGGCGGGATTGGAGGCGGGCCCCAGGGGGCCCAGACCCTGAGCTGAGTTAGGGGCCCCAAAATGTCTGGTGGCGGCCCTGATCAGGGGCTTTGAGGACAGATGTCAATGTTAGGTGATTTCTGCCCTTTATGGATTAAAAGCAGACTCTGCATCAACTGTAATTTTCCATGGGAGTTTTGCCATGGATCCCCCTCCGGCATGCCACAGTCCAGGTGCTAGTCCCCTTGAAACAACTTTTCCATCACTTTTGTGGCCAGAAAGAGTCCCTGTTGGTTTTAAAATTCGCCTGCCCATTGAAGTCAATGGCGGTTCGCCGGTTCGCGAACATTTGCGGAAGTTCGCGTTCGCCGTTCGCGAACCGAAAATTTCGGGTTCGCGACAACACTAGTTAAGATCATAAAAATATCAACATTATTCTGAAAACATTTCAATTTGTTTTACTGACATTGATTATTACCTCACATTGTGACGTAGCTATCATCTTATATTTTTTTGTTAGGTACAACCTATTTTTTGAGATTTGTCTTATGCTGGCTTTTAACATCTGAGGATAGAGGGGACCTGTTTTGCCAGTGTGTGCAGTCTTCGTGGCTCCATCACAGATGCCTAGTGTTTTATCCACTTTGCATTATTTATCATGTTCATGTAGATATACAGTATGTATATGCAAAAAAGGAAACCCAACAACAAATAAGATATTGATGCTGATAATGCTTTCTTGAGCTCACGCTACAGGTAGAGGACGGTCAGTGGAGGACAACATTTCAAATGCGTGTACTGCACCTCTCTTGCAGTAGATGGTTTCCTGGAATGTCAGACCAAGACTGCCTGAATTTGACCAGTCTGGTATCTTTATGAAGAAATTTACTTTATTTACTTCAATATCAAGTGTGAGGCTAAGTGAGAATTATGCAATGTACATACAAACTACTAAGCATTTGTATTGTGAATATCCTTTTTTGTGAAAATTAAATAAAATAACTTCATATCGGCACTGTAAAATAATATATTAAATATTGAGATTTGTCATTTAAAAAGCACTGGCTGCTGATTTTTGAAGGCATGCTCAGTCTTGTGTACTTTTATATTGTATGTAATATATTCCAAAACTCTATGGGGCATTGCTTTTATTAAAAGTTGGCAATTGGTTTAGTGGAGATCGACATACTACTTAAAATTCCACTGACAGAAAAAGGAGACTTTTTGATTTTCAACCCACACAAGCAAGTCTGAGCAAAACCAGAAGGATTCATTATTATACATAATCCATTCCCTTCTCATTACCTAATGGGCAAAACAGATTGATCTGTAGTTTCACAATTTGTCATTCTGTTTAATGTTTTGTTGTCAATCATTTGCAAGTGACAGCTACTTTATCTTGCAGTCAACTGCCAATGAATAGTGAAATGCATTTTATGTAAAGGCATGATCAAAAATTCAATTAGATGAAAGGTAACATCCTACAAACTAAAAAATGTTAGATGTCCTTTTTCTATCATATGTACAAATTTATAGATAAATGCAATCTTCTAAGCTGACTATTTGTGGTTTTGCTGCAGATTAGAAACATAATCTGAATAGAATGAATTCTGATTGTGTGTGTACATATATATCCATTGTACAGCTGTGCAGAATTTGTTGGTGCTTTATAAATAATAATAATAATAATAATAATAATAATAATAATAATAAATATAGTTAGATAGACATTTTTATCTTTAAAACGGATGATGCAAAATGGTTGGTATCATGGTATCATTATCTCATTTTTCTTATTCAGTTTATGCTTATACATATCTAAAACACTATGTGTGTAATAGGCAGCACACAGACATACATACCCCAATGTTAATGGGAGTAGCTCTCCTGGACAGCAACTACTATATTCTTCTGTCACCATTTTTATTCAGACCTCTATCAATTGCAACTGCCACTCTGAAGTGTAAGGTCATTTGTTCTTAGGAAAATTGGGAAAGGTATGGCCTAGTGTTGCCTTTAAATTAACTTTAAATTAACTAACTTTAACAATAACCCCAACTACAACCCTAATACTAGCAAATCATGTAGTGGAAAACATACATAATGGTGAAACATATATCATGGATATTAATGACACCTTGGGGATCTGGAGACATCTATCTATATAGCTAGCTGGCTTAAGACTAATTAATGAAAGGGATATGTTATTTATTGAAATAATATCAAACATGAAATTGTAAACCCTATTAGTATAAGCAGCTAGCAAAAGCTGCAATTTAATCTGTAATATGCTTGTTTTAGAATTCCTGTAAACTCTGTAATGTTGATTTTAATAGAATGTAAGTGTTTTAACACCTATCTACTAAACAGCAACTGCAATGTTGACAGATTTTATTAGTTTTTAAAAGTTTTTTTAAAAACACCTAATCTAGGCAAAAAAAATAATGGGGATTTAGTTACATTATATGATCATACATTGCATAAGCCTGCCACAACGTCAATGTACCCCATCTTTGGCAGGTCCTACTCTCACAGTCTAATGTCTGCTCTTATGAGATTAACCCACTTACTTGGGGAAAAATTCCATCTGAGGCTCTCTGCAGTACAAGGCTAAATAGGGACCTGAGATGAGGCACCTGAGGCACCTGTAACAGGGAGGGGTGCAAAACCAAACTAATAAAATCTGTCAACATTGAAGTTGCTGTTTAGTAGATAGGAGAGTGTGCTGGATCTTGTGTATTGTTTATTGTATAATATGGCCCCCAGCAGCACCCCATTTAAGCATGTTCAGGTGAGTGCAACCATCCCCATGTTTCATATATATGTTTGGGAGTCTAGCCAACTCCTTGGTTTTGCACCCCTCCCTGTTACAGGTGTCTCATCTCAGGTCCCTATTTAGCCTTGTACTGCAGAGAGCCTCAGATTTAATTTTTTCCCAAGTAAGTGGGTTAATCTCATAAGAGCAGACATTAGACTGTGAGAGTAGGACCTGCCAATGATGGGGTACATTGACGTTGTGGCAGGCTTATGCAATGTATGATCATATAATGTAACTAAATCCCCATTATTTTTTTTGCCTAGATTAGGTGTTTTTAAAAAAAAAACTTTTAAAAACTAATACTATCTGTCAACATTGAAGTTGCTGTTTAGTAGATAGGAGAGTGCGCTGGATCTTGTGTATTGTTTATTGTATAATATGGCCCCCAGCAGCACCCAATTTAAGCATGTTCAGGTGAGTGCAACCATCCCCCATGTTTCATATATATATATATATATATATATATATATATATATATATATATATATATTAGAAAGAAATACAGCACTGGTTAGGAATGGAACAAGTCCATCCGCCAGGTTGTGATGGTTGAGAGATACAATGGGGCCTAACTCCTAGAAATGCAAAGAAAAAATAGGACTAATGGGTTGCAGATTAAAGACAATCTGCCTCCCCAAAAGACCTTGTATCCTTATGTGAAAAAAGCTACTCTGCAATAATAAATATAAAAGTGGAGCGCAGAGAGCAAAGAACAAAAAACTCTTTATTAATCCCTCTTGGGGGAGAAACACACAGATACTAGACAAACAAGTAATAAAATTAGGATCTAATAGGATAGAATCGACTAGTCCAAAAATAATAGTAATATGGTCAGAAGAAATGCTATAAGTATGTGTGTGGCAGAATTGCCATAAATAGTAGCAAATAACTATGACCAAAAGGGGGGAGATACACTAAATGTAGCAAACTGAAGATCTCTAAGTACAAAAGCAAATACACTCTATAATTAGAACAAAGAGTATATCAAGTGCATAACAAATATATATGTGCAAACATCTACCAGAATGCATTTGCAACATTGCAGGAAAGAGGCCTGCAGTCTAAATAGCCAGCAATATAAATGTTAAACGAACTGTCTAAGCAGCTGTAGGAGATTTGGGGGAAGGAGTCCCTGGTATCATGCTGGTATTAGACTAGTATCTGATCCCACCATGTGTGTGGCAAAATTGCCATAAGTAGTAGCAAATAACTAGGACCGAAAAGGGGGGAGGCACATTAAATGTAGCAAACTGAAGATATCTAAATACAAAAGTAAATAAACTCTATAATTAGAACAAAGAGTATATCAAGTGCACAAAAAAATATATGTGCAAACATCTACCAGAATACGTTTGTAACAGTGCAGGAAAAAAGCCTGCAGTCTAAATAGCCAGCAATATAAATGTTAAACGAACTGCCTAAACAGCTGTAGGAGATTTGGGGGAAGGAGTCCCTAATATCATGCTGGTAATAGACTAGTATCTAATCCCACCATAAATAAATAATAGGACAGTCTGAAAACAAAGTAGAATCCTAAATTAAAATAATCATCTACTTCAGTAAAATACTCAACGCGCGTTTCGGCAAAACAAGTCGCCTTTATCAAGAGGCTATTGATAAAGGCGACTTGTTTTGCCGAAACGCGCGTTGAGTATTTTACTGAAGCGGATGATGATTTTAATTTAGGATTCTACTGTTTGTTTTGGGTGGTGGTCATAGCTAGATCTGCCAACAACTCTTAAGTAGGTCGCCTATGTATAAAAATTCCCCAAACCACTGACTTATGGGCCAACCAAATCGTGTTTAACCCCTTAAGGACACATGACATGTGTGACACGTCATGATTCCCTTTTATTCCAGAAGTTTGGTCCTTAAGGGGTTAAGGATATCTCGGTGGACTTATTCAATTCAAAATCCCTTTGGATCTTTTTCACAAACTTCTTATCATATAACAATGTGAAATGTGAAAGTAACTTGGAGTTGGTGAAAGACTGGCACATAGTCTGACCGTGTAAGGCGACCTATAGTGCATCTCTCCACTTGTATATGATCTGATGGGTTTATATAAAACGTTTCTATTCTTTTGTAGGATTTGTGAACTACGGTGTAGAAAACGTAAACTCTCTCTTGGATGCAACACACTCTACACAGCCCGTTAAATAGTGTAGATGAATAAAGTACAGTAGTGATTTACTCAAGCTCTGAGAAACTATTTTTTTTCTAAAGTTAGCAGAATAATCTGTTAGGGTCATTTATAGAAGTAAAATCCCAACAGAGCTCAAGAGAACTCTGCCTGATCCCCTCCAGTTTATTCTATAGGTATGCTGCCTCCTTATGCCGCATGTCTCGGCACCATCTTGGTCATGGTCCTGTGAACACCTAGGTCATTGCGGCTAGGTCATTGCGGTTTCTTAAAAATAAAAAAGGCTGCCTTATCTGTTTTGACCTTCAATTTAGAAGCCATGGTGTGCCGCAGGCTTTCAGTAGCCACGGGGAAACATTTGCCACTCTATATGTGTCGGGTGAATTGCTGGGTATAGTCACTTAGTGCCACTTGATGAGAAGCATCTTTCTTGTATGTCCATTCCCATCTGCAGTTGACCATGCCCCATCTATATTGTTTTTACTGTAAATCTCCTTTCTTCCAGTCTAAATAGGTGACCTTGTCCTATATATAGTCCTGTTTGCGAATAGATTTTCAGACAAGGTGAATATCTGTGTTCAATGATATCATATCCCCTCTGAGATACTGTTTTTCTAAACTAAACAGATTCAAATGTGTCAGCCTTGGGAAGTAAAAAAGAGGGGTGGCATTCCTATTCTCTAGCGACCTAGATATTAAAATTAAATACAAAGAAGAGGACCCTGAAGACAGATATATTATTGTTGTGGGGAAATTTAACAACAAAATTAGGACTTTAATTTATATATATATATATATACACATATGCCCCAAACAAAGCACCAGTTCAGTTTATTTCGAAGATACTAAAAAAAAAAAAAAAAAGGTTTGGTTAATTATAATGGGGGACTTCAAGTGTGTAATGAATCCTCAAATTGACAATAAAACATTAACAGGAGCGGTAAAGAATGGAAAAACTACTTCGCAAGATGGACGATTGCAATCTGTCTTGGATAGATATTAGATATTTGGCATATTTTTCATACAACAGAACAGGATTTTACCTATTTTTTAATGTGCATTGTTTGTATTCTCAACTTGATTTAATTATTAGTAATTCAGGATTAGCATACCAAACAAAAACAATATATAATTCAAGAAATACTCTGGTCAGATCATAATTAAGTCATCTTAGAATTGAATGGTAAATGTGAAAGATTGAAACCAGATTGGAGACTGAATCAAAATCTTTTAAATATAAAAAAAAAACCACAATATTATTTTTCAGAAAATCAAACTGAGGATTTGTTTCCATCAGTTACATGATGTGCTTATAAATAAGTCATTAGAGGCTATGGCGGAACCAGCCACCTATTTGGATTATTTACCCTTCTTTTTGTTTACTTAGCTGGTTCAGTAATTGAAGGCCACCAAACGCATTATAATTGTGGTGTTCGTATACCGAACAAACTCCCAAACAGTTGGACCACCCAGGGGAGTAGTGTGTTGCCAATTGACCTTTTTTACCTCCTTAATACTTCGAAACCACAATGTTCTAAGCAGTCGGTTGGGTGGCCGTTGTTCGTATGGCCAAAGACAGCGGTATTTGGTCATCCAGTGTATGGAACTATAATCAGACACTCGAATACCGCTGAGACTTCCAATTCCATGTAGGTTCAGTTCCATTCGTCGAAGAAGAGCGGCGTTCGTTGGGATCTAACTCCCTAACGAGGGACACATAACCAGATTACATACGAGCAGTTATATTTGTTATTTTATTATTTTTCGTACTCCTGAAAGAGACTGAATTCGTGAAACTCTTTGGGCAGGCATCTCGTGTGTAGTCGGTCTAAACTATACCCAGATTTATACACAGGGGAGTGAACAATTTACGCACGGCACTTACATCCAGCTTCCTAAAAGAAAGAAAAACCAATGACACATTTTTAAATTTAGAAAAGGGTTTTTTTGGATGTGGAAGCTGTTTAGCATGTAAAAGAACTACCAGCAAAAAGAGACACATAAATCATTTTTTTAGCAAAGACGGAACTAAATATAAAATTAAAGAACTCCTGACTTGCCATTCCAACAATCTCATCTATTGCGTGGTATGCCCTTGTGGTTTACAATATATAGGTAAAACCACAAGGGCATTGCATATAAGAATTGAAGAACATGGAAGGAACATATCTAAAGGGTTTGAGAACCATAGTGTCTCGGCCCATTACAAAATCCACCATAATTGCGAAACAGCCGGTACCCAATTTTTTGCGATCAAAAAACTAGAAAGAGATTGGAGAGGAGGAAATTTCGATACAAGAATGAGTAAGAACGAGATGGAATGGATTTTTAAATTAAACACGCTCATCCCATATGGTCTTAACACGGACTTTGAGATGTGCCATTTTTTAAGATAAATATATGTTTTATTTCAAATTTAGGGGGTTATCGTTCTTATGATGGATTTTAACTTGGTCTTTGTATGCCCTTTTTTAAGTTTTGATATTGTAAATTTTACTCATTAGATATCTTTATATATGCCCCTTTTTACTGCTTATAGCTAGGATCCCCTATGACTATATTTATGCACCTTATGGTCCTGGTTATTTACATATTTTGATGATTAATTTCCTAGTTGCCACATTAGATCTCTTTCTAAACGCCCCTTTTTGCTGCTTATAGCAAGGATCCTCTATGAAAATACTTATGCACTTTATGGTCCTGGTTATTTATACATTTGTATGATTCATTTCCCCTGTTGCCACAATAGATCTCCTGTGAATTTAGCTGAATTTTTCTCTATAAGACTATCGATTTCTCTGTAATAGATTTATGGCCCCATTCATTAGAAAGACAGAAAACAAATATATTTATTCAGTTTTTCACGATAAGATTCAATAAGTAATCAACATTTCCCCTTATTGAAACTTCTACTATTATGAATTTATATGTTTAATCTTATCCCTACATCTATCTCCCATTATTGTGGAATGATACCACACACTTCCGGGTATCGGCCGAGTGAACCGCAAGGTGGAACGCATGACGTATCGGCCGAGAGACACGTGACCGGAAGTGATGCGGAAGCCCGGAAATACATGAAAACGAGACGTGAATCGCAGGGCGTCACCGTTCCCATGGAGAAAGCCCGCGAAATCACGGACTCAAAATTAAGGATTGGACTTTTAAAGATGTATAAAAGCAGGAACAGGTCCCAAAGAAGAAATAGAGACTTTTTTATCCAGTTGAAGAAGCTGTTAAAGCGAAACGCGTCCTGGAACTTGGAGAATACCGGTCTTTATTTATTTGGACTTTTTTATATGCCTATATAGTGTTTTTATATTGCTATATATAGTTTTTTATTGTTACAAATAGTTTTATGTAATAAATATACTTATATTTCTATAACACTGGTGGCATTGTTCCTGCTCTTTTAAAGAAGGTGTGTGGTCCTTAACCACATATACCCTTGATCAGAGCCGATGTGGATGGCTCTGTGTCTGTGAGTACAAATCTGTTCTTTTTCATACATATTTAGAACCATACGGTACTGCACCATATATATGTTTCAACATTTCAGAGTTTCAAGACAGCAATATCCAGCAAAAAGAAGGGATAGGGTCGCCTTCACGGACCCCGCAGGCGATCAAATTGAGCTATACACTATTAGCTCTCCAAAGTGTGAGTGGGAATTTTCCCTCTTAATTTAAATCTATTTTCATTTTGTCACAGTTTACACTATGTTTGGTATATTCTGTTTTTTTTAAGGTATTGATTACCAACTTAGGACACCTTTGTGTATACCTAAAAGGTACTGTATATACATATACTCACATGTTAAAGTCTATTCACTAATTGTAAATATTATAATAAAAATTCACAACTGTTATAATTTAATATTTTATAGCGCTTCGCCAGCACACTACCACTGGACTTACTCTTAAAGATAAGAACTTGGTGTTAAAGCTGCTCATTCGTTGTTTACACTTTGCAAATTAGCGCTAGTACTACCCTGTTTTGTTTATACCCTGGTGACATTTCAGCTGCGTTTGTGGGATTTGAGTGCTTTCAGGATATGTTGGGTGCTCAGATCCAGGCTATCCAGGGATATAGGACTTGAGGGGGTAATTAATTGTAAAGTGAGTATTTTGAGATGTTTTTGTTATGTATGTCCTGGACCTGAAAGTCAATATAATTATGGGTGTATATTATAAGTCTCCTCTTAGGTCCAGTGGGGAAATGCCCCTGGAATATGTTACATGAGACCCCTTGCATGGGGACAAACATAAAAGGCAGTGTGTGGCTCCCAATAAACCAGTTGACTCCCAGAACTGTGTGTCAGCCAGTTACTGGGGGATTGGGATTATTCTACTGAACTGCACTTCTTTAATGCTTTACAGAACACCCGTGGAGATATTGGTTTTATTATTGCCGCTACAGAGGCCATCTTATAAAACTTGGTGCACAAGCTAAAAAGAATGCAGGAATGAGATTAACTGATTTATATATGAAATGATATCAAAATTTTAAATTAAACAAGAAGCTTATATCGGTGACTATCTAATGAAATACAAGATTTAAAAAATAGGATAAACAGCTTATTAATGGAAAAAAATGAATAAAAGAAATAAAAGAAAATGAGAACTATTTCTAAAATTGTACATGAAGGCAAAATATATCAAACGCCAAATGAAATAGGTAAAGTCTTTAGTAAATACTATTAGTCACTCTATAACAAGGGACAGCAGAAATTAAAATTGAAGAATATTTAAAAAATATGGACTTGCCATATCCACCTAGTGAGTTATTAGATAAGTTAAATAGACATTTTACAGAAGTGAAAGTATCCCAAATAATAAGAAAACAAAAATCTGGGAAAGCTCCAGGTCCAGACGATTTTAATGCTTCTTTTTATAAATTATTTAAAAAAAAAAAATGGCCCCATATCTTGTGGATGCTCTCAAAGATTTTGCTGATAAAGGAGCTATACCTGAAGAATTGCTGAAAGGAAATATAGTTTCCTTTCTTAAGCCAGGTAAAAATCCAGAAGAATCACGAGTTACTGACCAATCTCTCTTCTAAATTCAGCCGTAAAAATATATGCAGCCATAATAGCCGAGAGATTAAAAGTAATACTAGATACAGTGATTCATAACAAGCAAGTGGGGTTTGTCTCAGGAAGATCTCTAACTGGCTATTTGAGATCACTTATAAATATATATAATCGCTCCCGACTAAACGGAGTCCTGAAAAGGCATTTGCCAGGGTCAGCTGGGATATATGGCGGAATCGTTGAGAGCATTTGGCTTAAGGGGCAGAATATTTGAAGCAATAATGTCACTATATACCTAACCGAGTGGCAGGGTAATAGGATCTGGCATCATATCACCATGGTTCTACAGGGTACACTACAGGGGTGTCCTTTATCACCCTTGCTGTTTGTCTTTTCATCTGAACGTCTAGCTAGGAAAATTAGAACTCATCCTAAAATTCAAGGATTTTACAAAATTAATGCACAGATAATACAATTATATGCTGATGACATCCTATTGACTGTTGAAGATCCATGCAAATCAATAGATCGGATTATGGATTGCATAAAAGAATACTCATTACTATCTAATTATAAATTAAATGAAACAAAATCTATAGCGATAATCTTAAATATGTCTAAAACTCAAATAAATTATCTGAAAGATAAATATAATTTTAAATGGAAAAAATAGCCAGTTTTCATATCTAGGTATTAAAATATCTACTAAACCTAGTGAATGGATGGAAATAAATCTACTTCCTCTGATATAGGATATGAATAGATCATTCAAAGAATGGAGAAAGCTAGAAGTTTCCTGGTGGGAAAAAAATAAATATTGTAAAGGCCTATATGCTCCCTAAGTTTACGCATATATTTAGGATGGTCCCTTTGAAAATCCCGACTCCATGATAAAATATGATATGGATTCATATGTGTTGGGAAGAAATCCAGATTAAATTTACAATTACTTGCCAAAAAGAAACATCTAGGTGGGTTAGGAATACCAATCATTCAAGACTATGCAGATGCAGCTCTGTTAGCACATGTGGTTGCATCACAAATAAACAGAGTTTCATCTAAAAGTTGGTATACAATAGAGACAAAAGATTTTAAACCTCAAAATGTACTGACTCAATTCTGGAAACAACAGAATCCTTTGAAAACCCCATTCAAAATAGAGAGAAATATAGCCCTTAATCACATTTTGTTTAAATAAAACTGGTTTAAATAAAAAATAAATCTAAGATAAAGGGCAAATTTTACCCTGTCTACTTTTAAAAATTACAAGTGGCTTAATGGAAAATATAGACCTTCTATCATGGATATATAAAGGAATTACAGAAATTCAACAACTAATAGAAGGAAATAGGATAAAGTCCTTCTCTACACTTCAAATAGAATGTAATCTTTGTGACCAAGAAATATTCAAATATCTTAGAATTAAGGGATTTCTAATTGATAGTTTTTTAATGATAATTCTCAAATAGTCGAAATCTTTAATATAATGTTTATACAAAATGATTACAGACACCTGATAGCCAAATGTCTTGAAATTATTAAAATATGTAAAAAGGATTGGAGCGGAGGTCCATGTACCCCGACTGGGCACCTCCGCCAAGGACCGCTTCCTAGCTGGAACAGGGGACAAACCGCAGCACTTCTGCCCACAGTCAACGTGGCCTGACTGGGACCCTGGAACCGCTCCTTCCTGGAGCCATTTGGGGAATTAGCTCTAGTCCTTACAAGGACTTTCCCCGTTGAATCTCCTACAAGCTGGAACAGCAGACACAGGAGCAAATCTTCTTTCCCTCCAATAACAGGACGACACACAGTTTTGGAGTATACGCAGGAATAGCCTTTTAATGGAGGCACACTGCCTTTTATACAAGTTTCCCAACAAGGTTGACGCCCAGGTGGACCTTGTTGGGCACAGGACACAAAGTATACAAGCCAATCAAAACAAGGTAACAAGGAACGGCACACACATACAGTACACGATCCCTCCCCTCTGCCTGTGATACAATTAAAGTAGATAATACAATAACTTAATTATTACCAGACAGAAAAAACACATATTTTTATAAAGTCCAATAAGTACCCCAAAAAAAACATATCCAAAAATCACCCAGATCAGAGCAGGGGTTCAGGAAATTCCTGGAATTCTCTTTTGACTGACCGCACGCATGTTTCATGCCTAAAACAGTTCCAGAGAATTAGACTGTGCGGCCGGTCTATTTCAACAGTCGAAGTAATGTTCAAATAGTCGAACAGAGCCGTTCGTGCACAGAGTAAGTGAGTGTATCTGGTTCAATAGATTAAATCTACTGAATGGCGCTCCATTCATGCCATTCTAGTTTAACCTAACTGGAGGTGGAAGTCCCAGCGGTGTTTGTGCCGTTAGGTGTCTGATTTTTGTTCCATGTGCACGACAACAAAACACTGCTGGATGCGTTCGACTAAACAAGATAGCTGCCACCACGTGTTCGACTATACGAACGGCAATGAACCAGCCGTTCGCCAATTAAGCTGCGGTTAACCACAGCTTCTGGGAGGTTAACAGGCTGCACACTCCACTTGCGGGTGGTCCGGCTGTTTGACAGTTTGTTCGGTAAACGAACACCATAAGCCTAATCCATTCGGTAAGCCCCATACACTGCACCATAGCAGGCAAAGAGGCACAAATCGTGTTTTAAGCCCAAAGTTCACTGCAGGGCCATAGTCACAGGGCAAAAGGGCAAGTAGTCCCCTCCAAGAACTCTTGGCAAATTCAGCTAGAAAGGGGAGTTTGCCACAAAGATATTCCAATTACTGCTATAACAAAATGGGGAGAGGATTTACAGATTAAGAATAACCAAGAAGAATGGAACAAGGCATTAAGCCTATGTTATAGATCAGTACTAGTGATGTCGCGAACATAAAATTTTCGGTTCGCGAACGGCGAACGCGAACTTCCGCAAAAGTTTGCAAACCGGCAAACTGGGCGAACCGCCATAGACTTCAATGGGCAGGCGAATTTTAAAGCCACAGGGACTCTTTCTGGCCACAATAGTGATGGAAAAGTTGTTTCAAGGGGACTAACACCTGGACTGTGGCATGCCGGAGGGGGATCCATGGCAAAACTCCCATGGAAAATTACACAGTTGATGCAGAGTCTGGTTTTAATCCATAAAGGGCATAAATCACCTAACATTCCTAAATCACAATGGATATGGATTGACAAATGACATATGACATATTGACACCTTGACATATGGATTGACACCTGTCCTCAGAGACCCTGATACACACTGACACAGAGCAGAATAGGGACTGTTCCCCCTACATAGGGTCACTTGGCAGATATGGATTGACAACTGTCCTCAGGGACCCCGATACACACTGACACAGAGCAGAATAGGGACTGTTCCCCCTACATAGGGTCACTTGGCAGATATGGATTGACACCTGTCCTCAGAGACCCTGATACACACTGACACCGAGCAGAATAGGGACTGTTCCCCCTACATAGGGTCACTTGGCAGATATGGATTGACACCTGTCCTCAGGGACCCCGATACACACTGACACAGAGCAGAATAGGGACTGTTCCCCCTACATAGGGTCACTTGGCAGATATGGATTGACACCTGTCCTCAGGGACCCCGATACACACTGACACAGAGCAGAATAGGGACTGTTCCTCCTACAAAGGGTCACTTGGCAGATATGGATTGACACCTGTCCTCAGGGACCCTGATACACGCTGACACAGAGCAGAATAGGGACTGTTCCCCCTACATAGGGTCACTTGGCAGATATGGATTGACACCTGTCCTCAGGGACCCTGATACACACTGACAGAGAGCAGAATAGGGACTGTTCCCCCTACATAGGGTCACTTGGCAGATATGGATTGACACCTATCCTAAGGATCCCTGATACACACTGACACAGAGCAGAATAGGGACTGTTCCCGCTACATAGGGTCACTTGGCAGATATGGATTGACATCTGTCCTCAGGGACCCTGATACACACTGACACATAGCAGAATAGGGACTGTTCCCCCTACATATTGTCACTTGGCAGATATGGATTAACACCTGTCCTCAGGGACCCTGATACACACTAACACAGAGCAGAATAGGGACTGTTCCTCCTACATAGGGTCACTTGGCAGATATGGATTGACACCTGTCCTCATGGACCGTGTTACACACTGACGCAGAGCAGAATATGGACTGTTCCTCCTACATAGGGTAACTTGGCAGATATGGATTGACACCTGTCCTCAGGGACCCTGATACACACTGACACAGAGCAGAATAGGGACTGTTCCCCTTACATAGGGTCACTTGGCAGACATGGATTGAAACCTGTCCTCAGGGACCCTGATACACACTGACACAGAGCAGAATTGGGACTGTTCCTCCTACATAGGTTCACTTGGCAGAAATGGATTGACACCTGTCCTCAGGGACCCTGATACACACTGACACAGAGCAGAATACGGACTGTTCCTCCTACATAGGGTCACTTTGCAGATATGGATTGACACCTGTCCTCAGGGACCCTGATACACACTGACACAGAGCAGAATAGCGACTGTTCCCCCTACATAGGGTCACTTGGCAGATATGGATTGACACCTGTCCTCAGGGACCCTTATACACACTGACACAGAGCAGAATTGGGACTGTTCCCCCTACATAGGGTCACTTGGCAGATATGGATTGACACCTGTCCTCAGGGACCCTGATACACACTGACACAGAGCAGAATAGGGACTGTTCCCCTTACATAGGGTCACTTTGCAGATATGGATTGACACCTGTCCTCAGGGACCCTGATACACACTGGCATAGAGCAGAATAGGGACTGTTCCTCCTACATAGGGTCAATTGGCAGATATGGATTGACACCTGTCCTCAGGGAACCTGATACACACTGACACAGAGCATAATAGGGACTGTTCTCCCTACATAGGGTCACTTGGCAGAAATGGATTGACACCTGTCCTCAGGGACCCTGATACACACTGACACAGAGCAGAATAGGGACTGTTCCTCCTACATAGGGTCACTTGGCAGATATGGATTGACACCTGTGCTCAGAGACCCTGATACACACTGACACAGAGCAGAATAGGGACTATTCCCCCTACATAGGGTCACTTGGCAGATATGGATTGACACCTGTCCTCAGGGACCCTGATACACACTGACACGGAGCAGAATACGGACTGTTCCTCCTATATAGGGTCACTTGGCAGATATGGATTGACACCTGTCCTCAGAGACCCTGATACACACTGACACAGAGCAGAATAGGGACTGTTCCCCCTACATAGGGTCACTTGGCAGATATGGATTGACACCTGTCCTCAGGGACCCTGATACACACTGACAAAGAGCAGAATAGGGACTGTTCCTCCTACATATGGTCACCATTTTTAGCCCAAGGCAGCTCATCTCATCAGGCCTTTTTTAGTCGAATGTATTGCCACTGTCAGTCCCTTCGGGATCCATCCCTCATTCATCTTAATAAAGGTGAGGTAACTAGACTTTTTTGACCTAGGCGACTTCTCTTCTCAGTGACAATACCTCCTGCTGCACTGAAGGTCCTTTCTGACAGGACACTTGAAGCGGGGCAGGCCAGAAGTTCTATCGCAAATTGGGATAGCTCAGGCCACAGGTCAAGCCTGCACACCCAGTAGTCAAGGGGTTCATCGCTCCTCAGAGTGTCGATATCTGCAGTTAAGGCGAGGTAGTCTGCTACCTGTCGGTCGAGTCGCTCTCTGAGGGTGGATCCCGAAGGGCTGTGGCGATGCGTAGGACTTAAAAAGCTCTGCATGTCCTCCATCAACAACACATCTTTAAAGTGTCCTGTCCTTGCCGGCGTGGTCGTGGGAGGAGGAGGATTACTTTCACCTCTTCCCCTGTTAGATTCCCGTTGCGCTGTGACATCACCCTTATACGCTGTGTAAAGCATACTTTTTAATTTATTTTGCAAATGCTGCATCCTTTCCGACTTGTTGTAATTCGGTAACATTTCAGCCACTTTCTGCTTATACCGGAGGTCTAGTAGCGTGGACACCCAGTACAGGTCGTTCTCCTTCAGCCTTTTTATACGAGGGTCCCTCAACAGGCACAACAGCATGAAAGACCCCATTTGCACAAGGTTGGATGCCGAGCTACTCATTTCCCGTTCCTCCTCCTCAGTGATCTCAATGAAGGTATGTTCTTATCCCCAGCCACGTACAACACCACAGGTATCAGATAGGTGACAACGAGCACCCTGGGATGCCTGTTGTGGTTGGTCTTTCTCCTCCTCCTCAAAGCCACATTCCTCCTCTGACTCCTCTTCCTCACAATCCTCTTCCAGCGTTGCCGAAGGTCCAGCAAGCGATGCTGATAAGGCTGTTTCTGGTGGTGATGGTGACCACAACTCTTCCTCTTCCTCTTCACGCTCATCTACGGCCTGATCCAGCACTCTTCGCAGGGCATGCTCCAGGAAGAAAACAAATGGTATGATGTCGCTGATGGTGCCTTCGGTGCAACTGACTAGGTTTGTCACCTCCTCAAAAGGACGCATGAGCCTACAGGCATTGCGCATGAGCATCCAGTAACGTGGCAAAAAAATTCCCAGCTACCCAGAGGCTGTCCTAGCACCCAGGTCATACAAATATTCATTAATGGCTTTTTCTTGTTGGAGCAGGCGGTCGAACATTAGGCGTGTTGAATTCCAACGTGTCGGGCTGTCGCAAATCAAGCGACTCACTGGCATGTTGTTTCGCCGTTGGATATCTGCAAAGTGCGCCATGGCCGTGTAGGAACACCTGAAATGGCCACACACCTTCCTGGCCTGCTTCAGGACGTCCTGTAAGCCTGTGTACTTATGCACAAAGCGTTGTACGATCAGATTATGCACATGTGCCATGCACGGCACATGTGTCAACTTGCCCAACTTCAATGCCGCCAACAAATTTGTTCCGTTGTCACAAACCACTTTGCCAATATCCAGTTGCTGCGGAGTCAGCCACTTTTCCACCTGTGCGTTCAGGGCGGACAGGAGTGCTTGTACGGTGTGACTCTCTGCTTTCAAGCAAGTCAAACCCAAGACGGCGTGACACTGCCATATCCGCGATGTGGAATAGTACCTGGGGAGCTGCGGGGGTGCCGTTGATGTGGAGCAAGATGCAGCAGCAGAAGAGGACTCAGCCGAGGAGGTTATGGAAGAGGATGGGGTAGGAGGAGTAGAGGAGGTGGCAGCAGGCCTGCCTGCAAGTCATGGCGGTGTAACCAACTCCTCTGCAGAGCCACGCATTCCATGCTTGGCAGCCGTCAGCAGGTTTACCCAATGCGCAATGTAGGTGATATACCTGCCCTGACCATGCTTTGCAGACCAGGTATCAGTGGTCAGATGGACCCTTACCCCAACACTGTGTGCCAGACATGCCATTACTTCCTTTTGCACAATCGAGTACAGGTTGGGGATTGCCTTTTGTGAAAAGAAATTTTGTCCGGGTACATTCCACTGCGGTGTCCCAATAGCCACAAATGTTTTAAATGCCTCAGACTCAACCAGTTTGTATGGTAAAAGCTGGCGGGCTAATAGTTCAGACAAGCCAGCTGTCAGACGCTGGGCAAGGGGGTGACTTTCTGACATTGGCTTCTTACGCTCAAACATGTCCTTGACAGACACCTGACTGTGGGCAGATGAGCGGGAACTGCTCAAGGCGAGAGACGGAGTGGCGGATGTTTGAGAGGGGGCAAGGAGGACAGCAGTGGTTGACGTGGCTGAAGATGCTGGACCAGGAGGAGGATAGCGGCTTTAAATTTGTGTGCTGCTTGTACTCATGTGTTGATCCCAAAGGCGTTTGTGATGTGCCATCATGTGCCTACGCAAAGCAGTTGTACCTAAGTGGGTGTTGGACTTCCCACAAATAAGTTTCTTTTGGCACAGGTTGCAAATGGCATTGCTGTTGTCAGAGCCAGACACACAAAAAAAATGCCGCACTGCTTAGCTCTGCAATGATGGCATTCTGGTGGTGGACACAGCATGCGTTGATTGGCGTGCTGTTGGGCTGACCCCGGGTGCCGATGCATGCTGTCTGACTGTGCCACTAGCTCCTTGCAACGACCTCCCCCTGCTTCCAACTCGTTTCCTCCTCCTCTCTGTCTCCCCATCTGAACTTTCGCCCTGTTCTTCTTCTTGCCGAGCGGGCACCCACGTGACATCCATGGACGCATCGTCATCATCAATCGCTTCACTTGTATCTGACAACTCAGCAAAGGAAGCAGCAGCAGGTACAACATCATCATCATCATCACACCGTACGTCCATGTGTGTAATGCTGCCTGACTGAGACATATCCCTGTTATCTACATCCTCTGGCAATAATGGTTGCGCATCACTCATTTCTTCAAACGGATGTCTAAATAACTCCTCTGACATACCAAGTGAAGCGGCTGTGGTGCTAGTGTAGGTGGTGGCGGCAGGCGGGTGAGTGGTATCTTGAGAGGTGCCCGAAGCTAAGCTTGAGGAGGATGGTGCATCAAGGTTCCGAGCGGAAGCTGTAGAAGATTGTGTGTCCTGTGTTAGCCAGTCAACTATGTCCTCAGAACTTTTCAAGTTCAGGGTACGTGGCCTCTGAAAATTGGGCATTATTCTAGGGCAAAAGGGAATCACAGCACCACGACCACGACGGCCCTTGCGGGGTGGCCTGCCTCTGCCTGTCATTTTTTTGGGATTAGTGGTACTATGCGTGCAAGCTACTGTGAGATCACATATGAGTGGCAATGTGCACTGAAAAAAGTTTTTTGGTTTGAAATGCACGCTATTGTGACACCAGATATGAGTGGCACTGTGCACTGGCAGAGGTTGGCAGAGTACACGCTGTTGGCCTGACACACAGACGCTTGCAGACAACTAACTGCTATTCAATCTATAACAGTGAAAACAGTTTTTTGGTTTTAAATGCACACTATTGTGACACCAGATATGAGTGGCAATGTGCACTTGCAGAGGTTGGCAGAGTGCATGCTGTAGGCCTGACACACCTGCTTGAAGACAAGTAACTGCTATTAAATCTATAACAGTGAAAAAGGTTTTTTGGTTTTAAATGCACGCTATTGTGACACCAGATATGAGTGGCAATGTGCACTTGCAGAGGTTGGCAGAGTACACGCTGTAGACCTGACAACCGCTTGCAGACAAGTAACTGCTATTCAATCTATAACAGTGAAAAAAGTTTTTTGGTTTTAAATGTACGCTATTGTGACACCAAATATGAGTGCCAATGTGCACTTGCAGAGGTTGGCAGAGTACACGCTGTAGGAATGACACCCGCTTGAAGAAAACTAACTGCTATTCAATCTATAACAGTGAAAAAAGTTTTTTGGTTTTAAATGCACGCTATTGTGACACCAGATATGAGTGGCAATGTGCACTTTCAGAGGGTGGCAGAGTACACGCTGTAGGCCTGACACACCCGCTTGAAGACAACTAACTGCTATTCAATCTATAACAGTGAAAAAAGTGTTTTGGTTTGAAATGCACGCTATTGTGACACCAGATATGAGTGGCACTGTGCACTGGCAGAGGTTGGCAGAGTACACGCTGTTGGCCTGACACACAGACGCTTGCAGACAACTAACTGCTATTCAATCTATTACAGTGAAAAAAAAGTTTTTGGGTTTTTAAATGCACGCTATTGTGACACCAGATATGAGTGGCACTGTGCACTGGCAGAGGTTGGCAGAGTACACGCTGTAGGCCTGACACACAGACGCTTGCAGACAACTAGCTGCTATTCAATCTATTACAGTGAAAAAAAAAATGTTTTTAAACGCAAGCTATTGTGACACCAAATATGAGTGGTGGCACTGGGCAAATGGGCACAGTATCCACTGTGAGCCTGACACAGAAGCTGGCAGGCAGGCAACTGCAATTAGATTACACAAAAAAAAAAGCAGACTGATGTTCTAGCCCTAAAAAGGGCTTTTTGGAGTGCTGTCCTTACAGCAGAGATCAGATGAGTCCTTCAGGACTGTAGTGGACACTGAATACACTAGCCTAACTATACATTTCCCTATCAAATGAGCAGCAGCTACACTTTCCCTCCTCTATCTAAGAATGCAGCTTCAGAATGAATCTAAAATGGATGCAGTACAGGAGGTGGGAGGGTCTGGAAGGGAGGGTCTGCATCTGATTGGCTGGAATGTGTCTGCTGACTGTGAGGCACAGGGTCAAAGTTTAGTCAATGATGACGAATAGGGGGCGGATCGAACCGCCCATGTGTTGGCCCGCCATGGCGAACACGCTATGTTCGCCGGGAACTATTCGCCAGCGAACAGTTCAGTACATCACTAATCAGTACACTGTCTAAACCACAACAAAACACAGTATAAACCGATGGTCCAGAGTTCCTTCAAGTATTAATAAAATATAACCAAATGCTCCTTAAAACTGTTGGAGATATGGTGATCAGTATGATAACTATATACATATATATATATATGGTCATGTACAAAAATACAGACAGTGTGGCTTGATATTTCTCAAAGATTAAATAAAAGTATGATTGGAACTTAACACCTGTTCAAGCATTATTACATTTACATTTTCCAAAATAAAACATTCAGGGGAAAAAAAATATTACATTTTAACGACTGTAAAACTCAATTGCAAGAAATTGGAAATCACCCAAAAATTCCAACTTGGCAAGAAATTAAGAATCAAATAATTATATAATTAGAAATGGAGAAAGGAATATCTTATCAAATAAATTGGAACAAAAAAGACCAATATCTTTGGAGGTATAGGCTAAATATCTTACATTAAAAATGAATTTTTATTCAAGATGATAAAAAGGTATAAGGAGGATTTATTAAAAGAGGAAACTGTATGGCAATTATAACATATATAAAAACCCTGTACAATACAAGAAAAATGAATATTCCCTATAGATGAGAGGAAAGGGAAAGGAAAAATAGCCCTAAGGTTAACCAGTCACAACAAGCCTCAATATCTTCAATTTTTTTATGCTAATGTTGTTGTATGTCTTTTACTGTTGGTGTAAATTTGATAAATATTGGAAATGTCTTTATCCATATATGAGATATATGAGATATATTGGAATTTCAATATGAGGATTTTGCATGGGAATTTTTCTTTGATAAATAAAAAAATAAGCCTTTCCGCATAACTAAAATATATTTTTCCTCTTATTCATTTTGTAGATGGTCTCTGCATTTTTTCTAGTGTCATCATTTCTTTCTTTAGAGCAAGTTTCCAGAATTGCACAGCATATTCCAAGTGTGTTCTTGCCATTGATTTATAAAGAATGTATGCCCCTTTCAATGCATGACAATATCTTACTGGCCTTAGCAACTGTTGATTTGTATTGCAAAGTGTTGTCTAGTATGTTATCTACAAAAATGTACAAATCCTTCTCATGTGTTATCATTAATTCACTACTATTTAGGGTGTATGTTGCATGTGCATTCTACAAATCAGAATGCATACATTTGCATATATGTGCTTTAAATTTAATCTGCCCTTTGAGTGCCCAGTCCCCTAACTATCTAAATCCCTCTGCAGGGAAGTAATGTCCTGCTCACACTGTATTAGTGTATCTAGTTTTTTTCATCTTTATACACTGATACATGACTATCAGTGACTATTTGAAAATCATATATAATATGTTGAATAGAAGTGGTCTCAGAACAGACCCCTGGGGACACCACTTACCACTTTTGTCCAGCTTAAAAATGTATCAAACTAGCCTATTGCATGGAACTGTATTGAATGCCTTTGCAAAATTCAAGCAGATCACATCCACTGTAACACTCTGTTCTTTATTTCTACTTACCTCTTTGTAGAATGCAATTAAGTTAGTTTGACTTGATCTATGTTTCATAAATTCCTGAATATTTTCCCTTAATATTACTTTCCCATCTACAGAAGTTGAGCTCACAGGTCTATATTTTGCAGGCAAAGATTTTTAACCATTTTTGAATACTGGAACTACATTTGCCTTTCTCCATTTCTCTTGAATGATTCCTGAAATAGTATGGCAGGCATGCAGCAAGACAATGAGACATGCAGGTCTTGGACATAGGAATCAAAAGTAAAGTTATGGTTCAACACATTTCGGACTCGCAGGTCCATGTTTCCGTGTATAGCTTTTTGGCTCGCAGGCCTCAATCTTGGTGCAAAGCAACAATAGTAAAGGTATATGACTATGACTCTCGGGTAAGCTGAAGCATTGAGGCAGTGTATCATCTATTGAGACTCGCAGGTCTCGGTATGTTAAAGAAGGCATTCGTTTACTGACAGACACTCAGGTCAAGGTTCTTATCTAGAGCCATGTGATGAATTGAACTTAGCCACTGGCTTTTGGAGAGGCCTGCTTGCCAGCCTCTTGCCCTGTGACTATGGCCCCTGTGGTGTGTTGCCCTTTAAAAACTCTATGTGTGCCTATTGTATTTTGGTGCACTGTTTCTGCCTACTTTAAATTGTACTGGTACAGTTCTTCACTTTTGAAGTGGCACTTTGGATGCAGCCGAAGTGCCGAAGTAGTCAAAGTGGCCGCCATTCGACATACAAATTTTAATTCAGTCGAACGTGTTCAGCAGTGTTTGGTCGTCGAGTTCATGGAACTCAAAATGGATATGCAACGGCACGAACACTGCTGAACTTTTGCCTTCTCCAGGACTTCAACGCTTCGACTGGAGTCGAACGGTGTACAACAATTTGCACGAATGGCCACCGTTCGTGCATTTGAACTGTATTTGAACTATGGTAAATAGACTGGCCGCACAGTCTAAATCTGTGGAACTATTTTGGGCAGGAAGGCCATGCTTGCGGTCGGTCAAATGTGACTTCCATCTATCTCCCGAACCCCTGAACCGATTTGCATGATTTTTTAATATGTTGTTCCCATAATTATGCCTGTTCATATGGAAATTGGATGTTTAATTTTAATGTTATGAGAGATGTGTAAAAAGTGTATTTTTTTGCTTGGAGATAATTGAGTTGATACAGTAATTAACTCAATTATCTCCCAAGCAGAGGGGAGGAATTTACAGTAATGAATGGGAGTGTTTAACTTTGTGACTGAATATTATTGGCTGTTAAATGTACATTTCGGTGCTCCACACGGTCCACATGGGTGGTAACCTTGTGGGAAAACTTGTATAAAAGAAACAATAAGCCCTCAGTTCATTCTGATCTACTTACCCCTCAATACATAGCCTTGTCTCATTATTGTAGGGAACTGCTATATTCTATATTGTGCGTCCAGGAGGCCCCTCACCACACAGAGTGTGTGTGTGCAGTGTGTGTATGAGTGCAGAGGAGGAGGAGAGAGAGGAGGAGGAGAGAGCTGGCAGGAGCTGCAGGAAAGGTAAGTAACATCTCTCTGCAGCCCCCACAGCCCCCAGTCTGTATTATGGCAATGCAAATTGCCATAATACAGACAATTGACTCGAGTATAAGCCGAGTTGGGGTTTTTCAGCACAAAAAATGTGCTGAAAAACTCGGCTTATACTCGAGTATATACGGTACTTAAAAAACATAGTCTTGCTCTTTTTATGTATCACTTCATAATTTTCTAGTTTGACCATCTAATCACCTTTTTACATGCATTATTGGCTTTTTAATATCTTAGAAAAATCAGAGATGCCTCTGATTTTATTTGATTTTATTGCCCTTTTTTATTTTTTCTTAGCTTACCTTATTACTAAAAAAATATTTCAGAGATGCTACCTCAGCATATGATTTGGTTATTTATATTTAATTGAGTTGTAATTGTAAGTTTGATATAATGTGCATATGGGCTTGTCCTAAGTAAAAAAATAAAGCGGTGTTCCGTTTGGAACTGTGTGTCCTGGTTCATCAAAAAGAGCTAGGCTTCAGAGCCACAAGTGCCTTTGTAAAGGTAGTAGGTGGTCACAGTACAGGCAGAAGTGTGGATACCTGCCTGGGAAATGAGATGAAGAGCCAAAGGCAAAGGAAGAAGAAAGCTGCAGTCTGGTTGGGTGGAAGAGTTCCTGAGAGACCCCAATCATGAATCTGACAACAGGTAGGTTACAGTTACATTTAGGGTACCTGAAAGTGGGTAGAAAACAGACAGGGCATAGGTACTCAGTCGGAATATGGGAGCTCCATCACACATAGTATTGTCCAAAATGCTGAAGCATTAAAATTTACCTTGTCTGAAAGTAGGGGGCTTAACCCACCCCTGAAAAACAGCCCCCTACCATTATCCCTCCTCCACGAAACTTTACAGTTGGCACTATGCAGTTAGGCTGGCAACGTTCTGCTGGCATCCACTAAATCCAAACTCGCCCATCAGACTGCCAAACAGAGAAGCATGATTTGTCACACCCAGAACACGGTTCCACTGCTCCATAGTACAGTAGGGGCAAGCTTTACACCACTCGATCTGACGCAAGGCAATGTACTTGGTGAAGTCAGGCAGGCATGCAGCTGCTCAGCCATGGAAACCCATTAGATGACGCTCTTGCTGCATAGTTTTTGTGCTTATATTAATGCCAGTGAAAGTTTGGAACTGCTATGGAATCAGCAGAGCATTGGCAACTGTTACACACCAGGCGCCTCAGCACTTGGTGACCCCGCTTTGGGATTTTATGTGTTTTTTTTTCTTCATGGCTCAGTTGCTGCTGTTCCTAAATGCTCCCACTTTCCAATAATACCACTCACAGTGGACCATAGAATTTCTAGCAGAGATGAAATGTTATGAACTGACTTGAAAAGGTAGCATAATATCACAATACCATGCTTGAATTCACTGAGCTCTCTTTAAAAATACCTTTTTTTCACAAATGTTTACAAATTTTGAAAAGCAGATTTTAAAAAAGTAAGGGCTGTGTGTAAAACATACACGAGTGCTGTAAAAATGTCTCGTATTAGGTATGACTGTTAGTGCAATATAATAGTCAAAAAATGCCTTGAATAAAAGTAGATATTCAGAGTTCCTTAATGTAATCAATACATAGCATAAAAAGACAAAAAGCAGGAAAGATTCCAATAGTGCAATATATAAATATAACCAGAGTTGAGGTAATAAAATAATGATGAATTACTCACATTTAGTGGAGCTGTAGCCAGCTCCAGCATATAAAACGTACAGTGGTATAATCCCCACTTACAGGATATGATGTAGATGTCCTCAATTGGAAAGATGCCAGAAACCCCTCAAAAAATTAAATAAAAAAACAAATAGTGTTCTCTGTATGATAAAGTATTGCTTAAAATGAAATTTAAAAATATACTCACAAAGGTAGAGCAGACCGACTGCTTGTTTAGTAAGGCAATGGTGGAATAATCCCCATGTAGGATTCTTTGGAGTGGGTAAAAATTAGACATGTGCAATTAGTTTCGGTCCAAATTTAAATTCAGCCGAATTTCCGAAGAGCCGAACCAAACCGAATTGCCGAAGGGCCGAATTTTGGAAATGCTTTGGATTTCTAAAAATTGGCAAAACAGAAGAGGGAAGGAAAATTAAGAGAATTATGAAAGGAATCTACCCCTACCCCTAACCCCATCCCTAACATTACTCATAACCCTAACCCCAACCCTAACTCTAACCCTACCTCTAACCTAACCACCTAAACCCAACAGTAACTCTAACCCTAACCCCTAGTCCCAACCCTAACCCAACCCCTAACCCAAGGGGTAAGAGTTGGGGTAGGCACAACTTACATCTACATCATAAAAGGGTATTAAAGTGAGTTATAAAAGGCTGATATGGACTCTGGAACAAAGTCAGTGTCATATGGAATTGGGATAGAAAGACCCTGAAAAAGAGACTGTGAGAAAGAAGTCTGATAAACACTGGGGGAGAGAAAATAGGCAAAGAAAGATGAGAAAATGCTGAAAGGAAAAGTGGGCAGAAAACTATACTGTACTGTACTTATCATTTTTTTTATTTTGTATCACGTTCTTGTGGAGAAGCCAAGGAATTATTATCATATGCTGTTTTGTGCCTGTATAGCTCGGGCACAAAACAGCATATGATAATAAATCCTTGCCTATATTTATACTTTATTATTTCAAATAGAAAACAACACATATGCTCAGTTTTTCTGACTCTTGTACAACTATTATGTCTGAAATAATTGTGTTCTAAATGTACACAAATTCTCATTCTAAACTTTTAGAGCACTATCATTCTTTTGCAATATGTGTTAAAATGTGGTTCATTCATACTAACTGCAGATGGATGTCTTTTTGTGAGTATATTCTTTAAATTGATCTGAGACAATTTTTTGCTTTAGAAAGATGTACAAAAGAGAACATAGATGAAAGGGAGAAAAGTGACAGAAAATTGCATGAGCATAATAGCTCCTCTATTCAAAGATACTTCAATCAGAGGTTAAAATACAGGCATTTGCTTCAAATACTTATTTTGCTATTTTCAAGTAGGGACAAGAACAATAAACTTTTATGTTGTTTTTATGCCCTAATTTTGGATTTGGATTTATCCTACATTCCCAATTTTAATATTTGATGTATTTATTTGCATTTATTGATACCGTTCAGACAACTGATAGTTGGAAGCTATTGTGTAACACATAGCCCTTTATCCTTAACACAATACTGCAGACATGTTAATTAAAATGTATATCTATGTATGTGCAAAATAGACTTTTTATTAGCTTCTCTAAGCCAAAGCTAAAGTAATAATGGTAATGTATGTTGCTATGATTTTGTTAAAATAAAATAAAATAAAATAAAAAAAAAAACAACTGAAAGCTACTGTACAATGGAAGTACTAATATTGATTCATTTAAAGTAGCTCTATTCGTCAACAATAATTGTGCACCAGATCAAATCACCTTTTTCAATTCTACCCCTCACATAGTAATCTCATTTATATACAGGCTAAATGCAGTTTTACATCAGCAACACACATTTTTTTCCATTTAATGTTTAGTCAGTTCTTTGGCTTGGTGTAGAATATCTAACATATCTCTTAATGTATTAGAGCAGCTGTGGCTCAAATTACTTTGAGCCTCATGAGGAGGGCTCTTTGCACACTACAGGGTTTCTACACTGATCAGCTACAACATTAAAATCAATGACAGGTGAAGTGAATGACATTAATTATATTATTAAAATTGAATTTTTCAATGGGTGGGATATATTAGGCAGCAAGTAAACAGTCAGTTTTTATCTGATACATTCACATAAAAAAGCTACTTTGCTCACATTGCTGAAAAACTTAATGCTGGCAATGATATAACAGTGCATCACAGTTTGTATTGTATGGGTGTCACGTATTCATCCGCACATAAAAATGTGGTTAATGGCAAAATGTGGTTAATGATAAGAAAAGTTGTGCCGAGCAGCATTACCATCCTGACAGGAAAAGTTGTGCCGAGCAGCAATCATGCACATGGAAGCCTGGAAATGGCTTTTGGGGTCAAAGGCCAGTCATGGCCAATCAGATCCACAGGAGGGTTTGTGCTGAGCAGCAATCATGCACATGGAAACCTGGTAATTGATTTTGGGGTAAAAGGCTGGTTACAGCCAATTGGATCCACAGGAGGGGTATTTAACCCCAATTCTCCTTTTTCTCACTGCCCTGCCGTGGTTTCATCCTGATAGTAATCCGAGAGGGCATTCCTGATCTTGATTTTCTGGTATTTTACTCTGGTTTCATTTTGATTTCCCTGAAGTCTGGTATCCTTGACTTTTGGCTTTCCCTCATAGTTGTGTCTGATTCTGTGTTCCTGACCTTGGCAAGTATCTTGACTATTCTTGGATACGTTAAGTCCAGCCATTCTAAGGTCCGGTTATACATTATCCTTAGTGACACAGTATGACACAGTTCTGCATGCTGGATCAACTTGTAATCCTGACAATGGGGCTGTGTAGCCACATAGGTCAGAGCACCCATGATGACCCCTGTCCATCACCAGAAGCACCTTCAATATAGATGTGAGCATCAGAACAAGACCATTGAGAAATGGAAAAGGTTTCCTGGACTGATGAATCACAATTTCTTTTAGATCAAGTGGATGGCTGGCATGGAGTTGTTTACCTGGGAAAGAGATGGCAGCTGAAAGCATTATGGGACGAAGACAGGTTGAGAGAGGCTGTGTTATGCTGTGAACAATGTTTTGCTGTCAGATCTTGGGTCCCTGCATTCATGTGGATGTTACTTTTACATGCATCACATACCTAGAGATTGTTGCAGACCATATACACCCCTTCATGGCAATGGTGTTCCTTAATGACAGTGGCCTCTTTCAGCAGAATAATGCACCCTGCCACATTGCAATCATTGTTCAGGAATTGTTTAAGAAACATGGCAAAAAGTTCAAGGTGTTGCCTTGGCTTCCAAAGTCCCCAGGTGATGAGACTGAGCATCTGTGAGATGTGCTGGAACAACAAATCTGATCCAGGACTTAAATAATCTGCTGTCCTGATACAAGATACCACAAGACATGTTCAGAGGTCTTGTGAAGTCCATGCCTCAATACATCAGAGCTCTTTTGGTAGCACAAGGGGGGCCAACACAACATTAGGCAGGTGGTTCTAATGTTGTGGCTGATCAGTGCATGGTGACTGCTATAGTGGCCTGCATAGTCAAACATTTGTGAAACTGCATTCCTGAAAACGCTTCAAGTTTCCTTCTGATTCTCCTTCCACAATGTATATACAGTCATGTGAAAAAGTACACCCTCTTTGAATTCATTGGTTTTACATATCAGGACATAATCATCTGTTCGTTAGTAAGTGTTAAAATCCAGTAAATCCTTAGATAAACAACAACACACAGCATGTAACAAAAATAAAGCCAACATGGAGAAGCCATGTGTGAAAACTAAGTACCCCTTATGATTCAATAGCTTGTAGAACCACCTTTATATAACTTGAAGAAATAGTTTTCTGTATGACTTTATCAGTCTCTCACATCATTGTGGAATAATTTTGGCCCACTCTTCTTCACAAATTTGCTTCAGTTCATTTAGGTTTGTTTACTGGCATTTGTTTATGTGCAATTCTCTTAAGGTCCCTCCTTAATCAAAATTTCAATGTGGTTGAGATCTGGACTTTGACTAGGCTATTGCAACACCTTGATACTTTTCTTTTTCAGCCATTGTAGATTTGCTTGTGTGCTTTGGATGATTGTTCTTTTGCATAACCCAATTTCAGCCATGCTTTAGCTATTGGACAGATGGACTCACATTTGACTCTAGAATACTTTAGTATACAAAGGAGTTCATGGTCGAATCAATGAATGCAAGGATTCCAGGTCATGTGACTGCAAAACAAGACCCAATAATCAACCCTACACCACTGTGTATGACAGTTGGTATGATGTGTTTGAGCTGATATACTGTGTTTTTTTCCTAAACTTTGGATGACTGTGAGAGTAGTACCTATCCATAAAATGGTGACATTACTTTGGTTTCTAACTATCCCCCAATATCATTGCTCCCTGCATTGACATACGTCTTGGAAAACAGCGTTTGTAAAACAACTATGTGACCCACCCGAATTAATCAGAAGGAGGCATCCGGGCGGCGGCAAAGAGCACGGGCCAGAATAACCCCCACTGACAAACAAGGGTGAGGGGTAAACGCAAAATAAGACACGCAATACCCTACCACACATTTCAAATGGATAGAAAAACTGATACATTCCCGTATGGGACCAACACCAAACCTAAACCACAGAGGCACACCCCACACTACAACCGCACACTTACATCGCCCCCCTCTCATCAGCCTAAGCAAACAGCCCTCAAAACTAACACTACTACCACAAACAAACAAGTTGTTTCTTCCACATGCAACAACAACTTGGGTAGGACACCAAACAGCACCTACAAAGGTTAAACCCTATACCCCCCTCCCCTCAAAAGACTTCCCTAGCAGAAATAACAAAACCCTACCAAGCCCCCGCAGGGGTCACAGGTAGCCCAAAAGTCGCTGGTCTGTGAGATGATACTTGAGCGAGACAAAGCAGATAATTCTAGGACTAACCCCCTCCCCCCTCTTCCTTTCTGTAACCCCACTCTAATAAAATGAAGGCATAACTAGCAACAATTTGCAAAGATGCCTCCACAACACAAGGGCACAAACGCAACGATAAAATATACCCATAACACAACAGGGATAGGCCAGCGGCCACGAAATAGGCATGGTAACAAAGCCCAGCCACCTAGCCTGCCACACTCACACGTCACCACCTACCGAAGCCTAAAATACACCAAGTTAAGACTAAGGGAACAAGGTGACTTCCACTAAAATAAATATAACCCAGATGACAACACAAAACAGATCATGTATCTAAGTTCTAGAGTTACCCTTTATTTTTTCAGGAACACACCCAATACAGTGTCTTCCGACTTAGAATTTCATATTTATATAAAAATGAAAAAAACATTGACAGACTGCAGCTCTAAGAAAAATAACAAAGAAAGAAAAAACAGGCCTTTCGAATATTTACTGTACCTCTAACCAAATCATTGTCTTCTTTCTGTACCATTGCTGTTCTATTGTACCTCATGAATCTGGACTTTTGCACAAGCCCAAGTACTATTTACAAGCTGTATTGTCTGTCAACGCAAAAATAGAGAATTATTTAAAAAAAAAAAATATGTGGCTATTATCACCAATCAAAAATTTGACCTCTGATCAATCAGGCTTCTGCCCGACTCCCTCAACTACAACTGCCCTCTTATCAGTTTGCAATGACATCCAAACTGGCATGGAACAAGGAGATATAACTTGAGCAATTTTCCTTGATTTTGCCAAGGCCTTTGACACAGTAGACCATGATATTCTACTGCAAAAACTCAGGTATTGGTGCTCGGCTGCTAACCTGTTTCGATCATATGTATTGGACTGGTTGCAATATGTGTCCATTTCTGACAACAACTCCCTCCTTCTTCCAGTCATGTATGGTGTTCCCCAAGGTTCCATACTTGGCCCCCTACTATTCATATTATTTATAAATGATCTGTCAAATGTCTGCAAAGCTTCAAAAGTATACATGAATGCAGACGTCACAGTAATCTACAAAGCAAGCCTGATCTACAGCAGCTTGAGGCTGTGCTTCAAGACCAGTTTGTTTGATTGTTGATAATAGCCACATAGTTTTTTTTTTTTATAATTCTCTATTTTTGCATTGACAGACAATACAGCTTGTAAATAGTACTTGGGCTTGTGCAAAAGCCCAGATTCATGAGGTACAATAGAACGAGCACTGTCCAGGTATATATATATATATATATATATATATACCTGGACAGTGCTAGTTTTTCAGGTGTTCTTGTTGGCATAGCAACCTGAGACTTCCGGTCCAAACTTCCCAGCATTCAACAGGCGCAAGCAGTTCATGGAAGATGTCTCCCTGGCTCAGTAGACTACTCTTCGCGGTTTCCCAGCAAAGGAAAGTAGAGATATTCAAGGCTCACTGGGCTCTGGTCCCCCAACGCCTCTCCTCTTCTGGCCACCAGACCCGGCACGTTACCTAGGTACATGTGGAAAAGGCCGTTCGCGCCTTTTTTCCTCATGCGGGCTTAAAAAAGCGGAGTCGGCTCCCTTTATACTTAACTTTGGTTTAAAGTTTTCATTTGTTCCTTCTTTCCGTTCGGTAATTTCATAGCCATCTCATATATACTCACCTTTTGTTAAAATATCCATTTGTGTCGTTTCCTCCATTCTGGGGTTTTTAGCCGTATTATATACTAATCTTTCATTTTAAAACCATTCATGTCGCTTCCTCCATTCGGGAGTTTTAGCCATGTTATATATAGTGACCTATCGTTTAAAGCCTATTTGTGTCATTTCCTCAGTTCGGGAGTTTTTTAGATGTATCATATATACTTACCTTTCATTAAAATTAAAACATGCCTGTTTTTCCATTTGTGAGTTTCATAGAAGTGCTATATACTTACCTTTCGTTTAAATCTTTTCGTACCTTTCTCTATTCGGGTGTTTTCTAGCTGTGGAATTTGTGTTTGCAATTCATTCCAAATTCTATTCTGAACAATATCTGTCTAGGATTACAAGCATTCCTTTCCGATGAATGATATTGTCCATTCGTTTAGATATCATTCCACATAGGTTGCATGCAGGTAATTACAGTTGCAAGAAAAAGTATGTGAACCCTTTGGAATGATATGGATTTCTGCACAAATTGGTCATAAAATGTGATCTGATCATCTAAGTCACAACAATAGACAATCACAGTCTGCTTAAACTAATAACACACAAAGTATGAAATGTTGCCATGTTTTTATTAAACACACCATGTAAACATTCACAGTGCAGGGGGAAAAGTATGTGAACCCTTGGATTTAATAACTGGTTGAACCTCCTTTGGCAGCAATAACTTCAAACAAACATTTCCTGTAGTTGCAGATCAGACGTGCACAACGGTCAGGAGTAATTCTTGACGATTCCTCTTTACAGAACTGTTTCAGTTCAGCAAATTCTTGGGATGTCTGGTGTGAATCGCTTTCTTGAGGTCATGCCACAGCATCTCAATCGGGTTGAGGTCAGGACTCTGACTGGGCCACTTCAGAAGGCGTATTTTCTTCTGTTTAAAGGACCACTCTAGGCACCCAGACCACTTCAGCTTAATTAAGTGGCCTAGGTGCCAGGTCCAGCTAGGGTTAACCCATTTTTCTATAAACATAGCAGTTTCAGAGAACCTGCTATGTTTATAAATGGGTTAATCCAGCCATCAAATCCTCTAGTGGCTGTCTCACTGACAGCCGCTAGAGGCGCTTGCGTGATTCTCACTGTGAAATTCACAGTGAGAGCACACAAGCGTCCATAGGAAAGCATTCATAATGCTTTCCTATGAGACCGGCTGAATGCGCGCGCAGCTCTTGCCGCGCGTGTGCATTCAGCCGAATGGGAGGAGAGGAGGAGGAGAGGAGGAGGAGAGGAGGAGGAGAAGCGGAGGAGAGGAGGAGGAGAGGAGGAGGAGATCTCCCCGCCCGGCGCTGTAGAAAGGTAAGTTTTAACCCCTTTCCTCTCCCCAGAGCCCGGCGGGAGGGGGACCCTGAGGGTGGAGGCACCCTCAGGGCACTATAGTGCCAGGAAAACGAGTATGTTTTCCTGTCACGATAGTGGTCCTTTAAGCCATTCTGTTGTTGATTTACTTCTATGTTTTGGGTCATTGTCCTGTTGCAATATCCATCTTCTGTTGAGCTTCAGCTGGTAGACAGATGGCCTTAAGTTCTCCTGCAAAATGTCTTGATAAACTTGGGAATTAATTTTTCCTTCGATGATAGCAATCCGTCCAGGCCCCGATGCAGCAAAGCAGCCCCAAACCATGATGCCCCCACCACCATACTTCACAGTTGGGATGATGTTTTGATGTCGGTGTGCTGTGCCTCTTTTTCGCCACACATAATGTTGTGTGTTTCTTCCAAACAACTCAACTTTGGTTTCATCTGTCCACAGAATATTTTGCCAGTACTGCTGTGGAACATCCAGGTGCTCTTGTGCAAACTGTAAACTTACAGCAATGTTTTGTTTGGACAGCAGTGGCCTCCTCTGTGGTATCCTCCCATGAAATCCATTCTTGTTTAGTGTTTTACGTATTGTAGATTCGCTAACAGGGATGTTAGCATTTGCCAGTGACTTTTGTAAGTCTTTAGCTGACACTCGTGGATTCTTCTTCACCTCATTGAGCAGTCTGCGCTGTGCTCTTGCAGTCATCTTTACAGGACGGCCACTCCTAGGGAGAGTAGCAGCAGTGCTGAACTTTCTCCATTTATAGACAATTTTTCTTACCGTGGACTGATGAACAGCAAGATACTGGAGATACTTTTATAACACTTTCCAGTTTTATGCAAGCCAACAATTCTTAATCATAGGTCTTCTGAGAGCTCTTTTGTGTGAGGCATCATTCACATCAGACAATGCTTCTTGTGAAAAGCAAACCCAGAACTGGTGTGTGTTTTTTATAGGGCAGGGCAGCTGTAACCAACACCTCCAATCTCATCTCATTGGTTGGACTCCAGTTGGCTGACATCTCACTCCAATTAGCTCTTGGAGATGTCATTAGTCTAGGGGTTCACATACTTTTTCCACCTGCACTAAGAATGTTTACATGGTGTGTTCAATAAAAACATGGCAACATTTCATTCTTTGTGTGTTATTAGTTTAAGCAGACTGTGATTGTCTATTGTTGTGACTTAGATGATGATCAGATCACATTTTATGACCAATTTGTGCAGAAATCCATATCATTCTAAAGGTTTCACATACTTTTTCTTGCAACTGTATAATAGATTCACGTTGGAATTTCACGTACAACCAAATCAACTTCTTTTTGCCATCTTCACCTTAAATTAGCTCACAACAAAATCAAACTTTATCTCACCGGAATCCAACACCACATACTAACCACTTTTCCTAATCACGCACCTTTCCTTACATCCTATCCTATTAAGAGTATACTCAAAGGCATTAACAAAACAGATCTAACCGCCACGTCATCAGGATTACCAGTCGATGGCCCAATTTTCAGGGCTCTCTCTGATTTATTGGATAATCAACCATTCGACATTCCCATGAATCATGTGATTAAAACTGCTATTTATATAGCATTCTATGGCGTTTTGAGACTCCGCGAATTTACAGTCACCAAACAAACTGACCGCAAATTAAGCCTTAAGATATCAGATATTACAAATACGCTGTCACTAAGAACATCCAAAACTAATCAAACAGCTCAAGCATCCATCATCCCACTGTATCCTATCAATAACAAATGGTGAACTGTTAAAATTCTAAATTCATATCCACCCACACTCATTCAGGCCACCCACGACGAGGATTCCTGCTCACAACTTCAAAATTCATATTTTACATCAGAACACTATTATGTAGACTAGGTTTTGACCCTGCATTATTTGCAGACTCCGCCGCTTCCATCACTAATACCTCAGCACATATCAAAAGATTGGGGAGATGGAAATCTTCGGTCTATTGTAGATATATTCCTCATCCAGAGAAGGAAATGAGGAAAATATTTAAAGGTTTGGTTATGTAAATTGTTGCAATAAAGTGTTTTTTCTTTGATTCTTTTGCCCTCTTATATTACAGGCATACTCGTATGTTGGTTACGGCATACCCCAACCAACTTTGCATTAACACAAATTATGCATATCACTATTATGTTTCTGACTACAAGTTTTAAGGCCAAAGGCCTGTATTTGTGGGACGAGTTTAAAGGAGCACTATAGGGTCAGGAACACAAACATGTATTCCTGACCCTATAGTGTTAACATCACCATCAAGCCCCCCCCCCCCCCCCCGGGCCCCTCATGCCTCCATAAATATATCAACATCTTACTGTATTCAAGCCTGAAGCTGTAGATCTGCATGGTGTTTGCCTCAGAAAAACAAGCTGTCTGTTGACATCATCATAAGTGGTGGCCTGATTCAATCACAATGCTTCCCCATAGAATTGGCTGAGACTGACAAAGAGGCAGATCAGGGGCAGAGCCAGCATGATTCAAACACAGCTCTGGCCAATCAGCATCTCCTCATAGAGATTAATTGAATCAATTAATCTCTAAGAGGAAAGTTCAGTGTCTGCATGCAGATGGAGGAGACACTGAATGTTTGGATGCATTTTAGGCAGTCATGACCCAGGAAGGATCTCTAACAGCCATCTGAGGAGTGGCCAGTGAAGTGATCACTAGACTGTAATGTAAACACTGCATTTTCTCTGAAAATACAGTGTTTACAGCAAAACGCTGAAGGTAATGATTGTACACACCAGAACAAATTCAATAAGCTGTAGTTTTCTGGTGACTATAGTGTCCCTTTAAATCTATCGTGGTTAAAAAAAAAAAAACAATCACCTGGACCATGCTAGTTTTTCAGGTCACCCTACCCACCTCACGCCTTATGCATTATATATTACCCTTGGTGGGCCCTCTTTTATTACAGGCCTTCCTGTACATTGGTTACGGCAGACCCCAACCAACTTTGCATTAACACGAATTACGCATATTACTATTATGTTTCCAACCACAAATATATATATATAGATATATATATATATATATATATATATATACACCCATACATTCTCATTAATTCTTATTGTACAAGAGATATCATTAAGATTTAAAACTCTGTCTTGCCACCTACTGCTTGCTGTTTTATTTAGGAAACTCATGGTGGGTGGGGGGCATGAGAGCAAATTTAAATTTCTCTTATATATTTCTGTTTAGTATTAATACAAATAGCAGTTTAAACATTAGGAAGATTACTTTTTTTAATTTTGGTCTTTAAGTTTTTTAGTAGGTAAATACCTAATTTACCATATGAGGGAGCTATCTACTACAACAGTTCCCATATTTGGTCCCCCAATCCCACACAAGGGTGTCATTTTAGGGCGTTATCTGCTAAACAGCTGAAAGATGCAGCCATGAATCGCAGAATTTTATTCTTCTCAGCGTTCCAATGAAAGGCAATCTATCTGGATGAATAAACATTTTTGCCTACATCTAATAAATGCTACAAAAAAAAATCAGATGCATGCACACCATGATGAAACAAAAAAACAATAACCAAATAAAATAAATGAAATTAAATCAAAAGTGATTGTTAACGGCAAACTCACTGCTCATGACTAAGTAGGGAAAAGATAAATTTAACCTCACAACAGTCTAACTTCACTATAAGGTATTCACCTCTTTATGGCTTGAACACCCTTTTATCCTCTGAACAGAAAATTTAGACACAGAGTTATTGCAAACTTTAAACTGACATACCATGGGAAAATAAATGGCAAAGTGATGGAAACCATGTTAAAGGATAGGATTGTTAAACATCTAAAACCACATGGATTTCAAGATGAGAGACAACATGGGTTTACTTCAGGGAGATCATGCCAAACTAATCTTATTGATTTTTTTGATTGGGTAACTAAAATTATAGATCAGGGTGGTGCAGTAGACATTGCTTACCTAGATTTCAGTAAGGCTGTTGACACTGTTGCACATAGAAGGCTTATCAATAATAATATTTGAGTTTGGATTCCAATATTGTTGAATGGGTAAGGCAGTGGCTGAGTGACAGGCAACAGAGGGTTGTAGTCAATGGAGTATATTCGAAGCTTGGGCTTGTCCCCAGTGGGTACCTTACCCATTCAACAATATTGGAATCCAAACTCAAAGATTGTAGTTTATTGATAAGCAGGGATCTGTACTTGGACCCATTCTCTTTAATATTTTTATTAGTGATATTGCAGAAGGTCTTGATGGTAAGGTGTGTCTTTTTGCGGATGATACTAAGATATGTAACAGGGTTGATGTTCCAGGAGGGATAAGCCAAATGGCAAATGATTTAGGTAAACTAGAAAAATGGTCAGAGTTGGGGCAACTGAAATTTAATGTGGATAAGTGCAAGATAATGCATCTTGGACGTAAAAACCCAAGGGCAGAGTACAGAATATTTGATAGACTCCTAACCTCAACATCTAAGGAAAGAGATTTAGGGGTGATTATTTCTGATGACTTAAAGGTAGGCAGACAATGTAACAGAGCAGCAGGAAATGCTAGCAGAATGCTTGGTTGTATAGGGAGAGGTATTAGCAGTAGAAAGAGGGAAGTGCTCATGCCATTGTACAGAACACTGGTGAGACCTCACTTGGAGTACTGTACACAGTACTGGAAACCATATCTTCAGAAGGATATTGATACCTTAGAGAGAGTTCAAAGAAGGGCTACTAAACTGGTTCATGGATTGCAGGATAAAAATTACCAGGAAAGGTTAAAGGATCTTAACATGTATAGCTTGGAGGAAAGACGAGACAGGGGGGATATGACAGAAACATTTAAATACATAAAGGGAATCAACACAGTAAAGGAGGAGACTATATTTAAAAGAAGAAAAACTACCACAACAAGAGGACATAGTCTTAAATTAGAGGGACAAATGTTTAAAAATAATATCAGTAAGTATTACTTTACTGAGAGGGTAGTGGATGCATGGAATAGCCTTCCAGCTGAACTGGTAGAGGTTAACACAGTAAAGGAGTTTAAGCATGCGTGGGATAGGCATAAGGCTATCCTAACTATAAAATAGGGCCAGGGACTAATGAAAGTATTTAGAAAAGTGGGCAGACTAGACGGGCTGAATGGTTCTTATCTGCCGTCACATTCTATGTTTCCATGTTTCTATGTTTCTATTACATACAAGGACTTTAATATGTTCCCTAATACAATTTCTTTGACAACTGAACAACAATAAAAAAGGCTTGCAAAATAATGTCTAATTTCATGATACTTATTGGGCACAGTAAAATGAATGACACTACCGTTTATTAAGAGCAAACCATACATCCCACACCTGAAAGTGCCAGCATGGCATAACCAAGTTGGTTTATCGCCCGTCTTAGAAATGACAAGACTTGAAAACGAATATGGTGTTAATTGTGGTGCCCTTCTAGCCAAAGCGCATATTTGTGAACAGGCAATGTTCAATCCTAGACAATTCAGAAAGAAATTTGATGAAGCAGAAAAATAAAACAGAATCCAAGTTAAATGATTTGAGATATGAATCGCATTTGTTAAATGATATGCAATGGCCAAGATCCCTGTCTCATGAGGGATAAAATGATACAATGTTGCAACATCCAAAATGGCCCATCTATAACTTTTTAACAAGACATTGGCAAGAGCAAGTTTAGTATCCTGTAAATATGATAAGTGTAAAATGTGGGTCTTTTTGTCTTTATTGATCACACTGGACTCTTCCTTTAAAAATAAATAAAATAAGGTGTCACAGAACCCTCTGCAATAAATGTAATTTTATTTTTACAGGAATTTATACAATTTGTTTACTTTAAAAAAAAAAAAAAAAAAAAAAATATATATATATATATATATATATATATAATATTATTTTTTTTTCAAATGTGTCATCTTCAAACAGGAGTATCTATGTAAATTAAATATATATATAAAATATAGGAGTTGTATAAAACCTTTTAATATTCACATTCTTCAATAAATTACTTCATGAATGTCAATACCCTCTGTACTTTCCCCTATTCCCTATATTCCTTTATTCAACCATCTCTTTCTTTTCTTCATTTTCTCATTCTTTCCTATATTTGTCACTCTCTTAAAGGGGAAACTATAGTCACCAGAACAACTACGGCTTATTGAATTTGTTCTGGGGGGGGGGGGGGGGGGGAGGTGGGGGGGGGGCGGGTGGAATCATTACCTTCAGGCTTTTTGCCGCAATCACTGTATTTTCAGAGAAAATGCAGTGTTTACATTACAGCCTAGTGATAACTTCACTGGCCACTCCTCAGATAGCTGTTAGAGATGCTTCCTGGGTCATGGCTGCCTAAAATGCATGCAAACATTCAGTGTCTCCTCCCTCTGCATGCAGATTCTGAACTTTCCTCATAGAGATTCATTGATTCAATTCATCTCTAATATGAGATGCTGATTGGCCAGGGCTGTGTTTGAATAATGCTGGCTCTGCCCCTGATCTGCCTCTTTGTCAGTCTCAGCCAATCCTATGGGGAAGCACTGTGAGTGGATCAGGCCACCACTTCTGATGATGTCAGCAGAATGCATGTTTTTTTTAGTCAAACAGCATGCAGAGTTACAACTTCTGGATTGAATATAGTAAGCTTTTGCAATATTTATGGAGGCATGAGGGGCCCAGGAGGGCTAGTTGGTGGTTTTAACACTAAAGAGTCAGGAATATATGTTTGTGTTCCTGACCCTTTAGTGATCCTTTAAGGCTTACTTTCTTTATGGTCTTGTCTTTTCCTGCCAGTACTTCTGCATTTTCCTGCTTCTGTGCAGGGGTTGAAGCAGGGATTGCCACAGAGACTGTCAGTTTTCAAACACTGTCTGACCAAAGGTGTTTGTATATGACTAAAGTATCCTGTCATGTACTAAAGGTAGGAATCATTTATTCTTTGTTTTCATATACTTCATTTTAATATATCAATTTCCTTTCAAAACCTAATGCAATAATTATTATATTAAAAATATAATGTTATATATAATATAATGTTTTTTAGGATGATAACTGTCCTTTATCATTATAGAATAGAAACTGAAGTGTAGCTGTATCTCCAGTTCCATAGAAACATAGAAACATAGAATGTGACGGCAGATAAGAACCATTCGGCCCATCTAGTCTGCCCAGTTTTCTAAATACTTTCATTAGTCCCTGGCCTTATCTTATAGTTAGGATAGCCTTATGCCTATCCCACGCATGCTTAAACTCCTTATTGGAATCCAAACTCAAAGATTGTAGTTTATTGATAAGCCTTCTATGTGCAACAGTGTCAAAAGCCTTACTGAAATCTAGGTAAGCAATGTCTACTGCACCACCCTGATCTATAATTTTAGTTACCCAATCAAAAAAATCAATAAGATTAGTTTGGCATGATCTCCCTGAAGTAAACCCATGTTGTCTCTGATCTTGAAATCCATGTGTTTTTAGATGTTCAACAATCCTATCCTTTAACATGGTTTCCATCACTTTCCCCACTACTGAAGTAAGGCTTACTGGCCTATAGTTGCCCGACTCCTCCCTATTACCTTTCTTGTGAATGGGCACAACATTCGCTAACTTCCAATCTTCTGGGACTACTCCTGTTATCAATGATTGGTTAAATAAATCTGTTAATGGCTTTGCTAGTACACCACTAAGCTCTTTTTAATAGCTTTGGGTGTATTCCATCAGGTCCCATTGACTTATTTGTCTTTACTTTTGACAGTTGAAATAGAACCTCTTCCTCTGTAAACTCACGTGTAATAAATGACTCATTTATCCTTTTTCTTAACTGAGGTCCCTTTCCTTCATTTTCATCTGTAAATACCGAACAAAAATATTCATTGAGGCAGTCAGCTAGACCTTTATCCTCATCTACATACCTTCCTTCTTTTGTTTTTAATCTAACTAATCCTTGTTTTACTTTTCTTTTCTCATTTATGTATCTAAAAAAAGTTTTGTCTCCCTTTTTTACTGACTGTGCAATTTTCTCTTCTGTGTGTGATTTGGAAGCTCTATGTCCATTGCATATACACAAGAAAAAGATTCTTGTAATGTCATTGAGCCTCATCTCCAAGTCAAAAATTTCACAATGGGATTTTTTTTTTAGCAAAAATGTATAATCTAAGATAATTGGCACATCAATTCGACTCTTGTTCCATATGTGGAGACAGAGATTAAAAGAGATACAGAAGGTAAATACATATTTCTCAAAGGCACTATTGGGAAAGCCCAATACACATTCGAAAACATCTATGCACCTAATTGTCATTCCTTTGACTTTCTTTACCACATACTGCAGCTTCTTCAAGACTCTGCAGATGGATACTGTTACTGGAGGGAATTTTAATGTACTTATTCACCCCTCTAGGATGCCTATTATTATTTATTATTATTATATCATTTATAGAGCGCCATCAAATTCTGCAGCGCTTTACAATGGGTGAACGAACAGACATGTAGTTGTAACCAGACAAGTTGGACACACAGGAACAGAGGGGTTGAGGGCCCTGCTCAATGAGCTTACATGCTAGAGGGAGTGGGGTAAAATGACACAAAAGATAAGGATAGTATTAGACTAGTGACTGTTGCAGAATAGGAATCAGTTGGGAGCTATTAAGAGTTTAATTGATAGGCTTTTATGAAGAAGTGGGTTTTTAATGATTATTTGAAGGAGTGGAGACTGGGTGAGCATCTAACGGAGGAGGGAAGCGAGTTCCACAGGAACGGTGCAGCCCTCGAGAAGTCTTAAAGGCAAGCATCAGAGGTGGGAGTACGGACAGAAGATAGACGTAAGTCTTCAGCAGATCGTAAGGGCCTAGACGGGACATACTTGTGTATAAGGGAGGATAGATAGGTGGGAGCAGCATTATGTAGACATTTGAAAGCAAGAACCAGAATTTTAAATTGAGCTCTATATTTTATAGGAAGCCAATGTAGGGACTGACAGAAGGGTGAGGCATGGGAGGTGTGTGCGTACAGGAAGATGAGCCTCGCCGCCGCATTCATTATGGACTGTAACGGCGTAAGTTGGGAGCATGTAAGACCACTGAGAAGCGGATTACAGTAGTCAAGGTGAGAAAGTACAGTGGAATGGATCTGATCTGTACATGAGACATGGAAAGATTAAGTCCCTACTCAAAAGATACTTTCTGGTGAAGACAAGTAACCTGTTGGTGAATATGATTCTAACGGGGTGGAGGTTGATGGCCCTGAGGTTTTTCTTACTAACTTGACAAGCCCCTTAATTCCACTGTGGCACAATCCAGATATCCCTACTGAATTGTGCTTCAAGGATTCGGACCTCAGACAAACAAATTGCAATTCAGCTGAAACTGAATGGACAAGTCTGCTGGTGATTGGAACTCTCATAATAGCAAACCAATTAGGAAACACAAGGACCCATAGTAACCAAAGGAGACCATTCCCAGAATAAAAATTAAGCAAACATAAGTACCAAGATTTATTGTTGACCAGGAAGAGGATGGAGGATGCTCAGAACATATCTCTTAACATCCACAAGCACATTATGATTTTGAACAGAAGACAAATGCTAGTGCCAATTTGGTTTCATTAATATTAGATAATCTATGTGTAATTGAGATCAGTGGTGTAATCTTCATCTGGCAGCATTGTAGTATAGATCAGTACTTTTCAAACCAGTCCTCAAGGACCAGGACTCTTGAAAACAAAAGTTGACAGCAAAGCAAGACACCCTTTCTCTTTCCCTGCAAATGGGGACTAAAGAAGGATAATAAAATCACATTTTATATCTTTGTGCATGTGCTAGTACATTTTTATGGATGCATGTCAGTGTGTATATATGTTGATCTATTTACTTATGTTAATGTTTGTCTGTGTTAGAGACATACCTAGGTTACATGGTATCCACTGTAACAAAAACAAAAAGGAATTTCTCTCCACCAACCCCCATTGCTATATACGTGTTGATTCAAAAGAAGTCAAAAAACAATAACAATTATAGCCATTTCCAATTACACCACTTAAAGGGAACATATCAAGATATATCAGGAGAGACTTACTAAAAGCACTAACGTGTATCAAGGCAGAAACGATGATAGAGCAATGAAAAAAATTGAGACTGGAAGCAAAATAATACAGTTTTTTTTTCCACTTAATGCCATGTTAATGCCACAAAGAGTGGTGTGTAAAGAATTCAATTCAATTGAATCAATCTAGTGTCAAGTGACTAAGAAACTATGTAGACAGGTGACAGGTGCTAGATGAGGTACTACTAAGTGCCAAGCGGCATGAGAGGCTCTAGCTACAATTGGGTTCAGGGGCTTGCGTGGCCACCAAAAGATATGGTGGGGTTTTGGCCTCTCTTTAGCATTTACTAAGATCAAGACAGAATGGCCGAGACTGGTGAGGCCCTGTCTGTTTAAGCAAAATGAGTCTCTACTTATGGTTTGGGCCGAGGGGCGATGTACCTTGGAGTATGAGAAAGCATGATGGCCTTGTAGGATCTCTAAGAATTGATAGACCTTAAAGACTGTTCTTGTGGACTCGAGTTCAACTGCTCCTAGACTTATTAAATATGAGACAATAGTAAACGAATGGAGAGTAGTAAAAAAAGAAAGATAGAGAGGTTGTGGTTTGGACAAGCCAACAAACGTCCCTCCAAAGGGTTACAGGAGTTATGAAAGGGGGGCTTAACCCCAGAGCATAATAGAACAAAAATATGAAAGGATGGGGTAGAACACCAGCTTCACAAAAGGAGGTGGGATCTACTTCCATCCACAGATACCTCCTAATGTAAATATAGCTTTAAAAAAATGGTAAGAAACTTTATTAACAATCCAAAAAATAAGTAAATTAAAGTAAGGGCAATAGTGCTAGATAATCAGAAAATACACCAAACCCAACGTGTGAATGAACGTGAAAAAAATGAAGGATTTACCTAGTTAAAATACCCAGATAGCTGATGCCTTGAAGTCAGGCATGAAAAATACTGGGCTTAAGGTTTCTAATAGTATATGAGACTTAATAAGTCCCTAAAAAGCATAACACCGATCCCAGAAAAGCCTGACAAAAGAGTAAGAATATACACCTCTACAAGTAGTGAGGTCTCAACCCAGTGGGCTAATAAATCCAAATACAACTGAAGGAAAGACTAGAATAGACCCCTATGAGTTGATGGACTGCTTGTAATAGCCAGTTAAAGAGGCGGTGGCTAGTTAACCTTCCTTGGTGTAGGGATATAGCTGAGGGTTAGATCGCCGGTATCCTAGAGAGCCGCTAGTGGCTGGGTGCAACCCTGAGCAAATCCATAAAAAAAGGATAAAAGGACGGGCATCCCACTAATTGCCTCACCTAGTACTGAAAATAACACACTAGTGATCCAAACCCCTCTCAGTATGGAAAGCAGCAGAACTGGACTCAAACTAGTAGCTGCCTGTATCTAAAACAGACACATAGAGGACAGATCTGCCTAATCCGTACGTAAATCGGAAGTGGGACAGTAGGAAGCCCATAAACGGAATCACCTACAGGAACTGCACCCTAGTATGCCCTAGAATAGTTCACTGACTAAACGTAAATCGGCTAAACTACCTGCTGCTTCAAGGCAGCCTCAAGATATCCCTAATTAGTAAAACGGAGGAGCAAAAACCTAATGTTAGTTAGGTAAACATAGATAAGGCATCATAGTAACCCAGGTAGAATTAAAATAAAAGAAAAAATGAAAAAAATGATTCTAGCAAAGTATATGCATCGGCGTAATAAAGCTTGACGAGCGTTTCAGCGTTTTTATACGCCTTGCTCTTGACAAAGGCATATAAAAACGCTGAAACGTGTTTCAAGCTTTATTATGCCGATGCATATACTTTGCTAGAATCATTTTTTTCTTTTATTTTAGTTATTTTTGATCCCCAATTGGAGGTATGAACCCTGTAGAGTCTTGACCGCTGGCCAAGTCTCCTGTTTACAATTCCTCACAAACTCCAAACCTACAATCCGGGATAATAGCGGAAGGTGCCAGCCCTGCAGTAGCTTGGCAATCATGCACACTTGCATGAGAGATCCAGCATGCCACAAGGTGACCTAGCAAGTACAGCAGAAGAAAAGGGGAGAGGGTGTGTGTGTGTGTGTGAGTGTGTGTGTTGCGTAGTTGTGAGATGCTTATTGCTAAATATTGGAAACAGTAATTACAGTATAATAAATAACATGGTTAATCTAATTTACTACATGATATTTCAATATATTATTATTATTATTATTTTAATTTTTGTTGGCTATTTTCCACATTCAGACACTGATGCATGTAACAATCAGATAGTGGTAATCTTGAAATTAAAACTATAATCATTCTCTATAATTCATTGCATCCTTGTCATTTGTGTTGATGAATTCCTTTCTGCTCAATTCTGACCTTTACTGTAAGCAGCCTTAAGATTAACTAGGTTTTCAACTATATTTAGCTATAACTTTATGCTCTTAACTCCTTCAATATCCAAATTGAGTATAAACGTTTACAAATGTCTTTATTTTAGAAATATATGATTCAAAAGAAAACTATAGTGTTAGAATGTTTTTAATTTAAAATATATATATATATATATATATATATATATATATATATATATTTAATTAAATATAGCAACCTAGGCTCTAATTTCACATTTCACTTTTCCTTATCTACTGCAAAATACATTACATTTCATTATAGTAATGGTGAATTCTTCCATAATTTCCATTTTGCTTGTTTACTTTCTCATTGAATATTTAAGTAGCCTTCGTGGTTGCTATTGTGTTTTCGTGCACTTTCAGGCCACACTTCACACTCACTGCCACCACCGCTATGCTCAGCCTGCCACTTCAGTCTCAAAAGCAGGGGCGTATTAGCCACGAGGCAAACAAGGCATTTGCCTTGGGCGGCATTTTCCAGGGGGCGGCAAAAAAAGCCGCCCCCAAACGCCCAGGGCAAATGCCTTGTTAGCCTTGCGGCTAACTGACATGCCGTCTGGGCGGGCGGTCGGTCTGCTGGGCAGTGCTGGCGGGCGGGCGGCTGGTGAGGGAGCACTTCCTCTGAGCTGTCTGCTCAGCTCCCTCGCGCGCCACAGAGTGAGGCTGGGAGCCGGAATATGACGTCATATTCCGGCTCCGCCTCCCAGCCTCACTGTGCAGCGTGCGAGGAGCTGAGCAGACAGCTCAGAGGAAGTGCTCCCTCGCCAGCCGCCCGCCAGCGCCGCCCAGCAGCCACTGGACCACCAGGGAGAAATAGGACCCCCTCCAGCATTCCCAAAGGTAAGGAGGCTGGGGGGGGGGTAAATTTAAAAAAAAAATTTAAAAAAAAAAATTGTTAAATATGTGAGTGAGTGAGTATGTGTGTATGTATGTCTGTTAGTGTGTGTGTGTGTGTGTATGTCTGTTAGTGTGTGTGTGTGAATGTCTGTTAGTGTGTGTGTGTGTGTGAATGTCGCAGCACAAAACCAGGATACACCACTGCTCAAAAGGTTTATAAAAATATGAGGAGGTAAACAGTCTAAATCATTGTTCATAATAACTAATACATTCAAGTATATATTAGTAGGTTTCTGCTGAAATTACAAAGTAGATTAGGTGCAATATAGGAAAAAAATAATGACCGGTATATTAAAAAAAAACATATATCATATCAATTTATGATCCTGAATTTAAAATACAAGGATTTGTTTTTCAAACAGACTATGAGATGAGTTCTAACATTATATTTCTTTAGCTTATAATCATCTTATTAAATACTGCTTACATAGCATATCACATCGGATGGGTCTGTAATAATCTAATCAATATACAGCATTTGTGTTAGCACTTGTAATTGGATATAAATTAATGAGTGTTCTCCTATTGCTCGGGCATTGTGCTTGTTCTTTGGAAAATAAATAACTTTCTTTCTTTATACTCCTTGATCTCGTGTACCTGAGATTCCAATTACAGGAGTCCTATATCCCAAAGAAAACAGCAGGGAATCCCTTTGATTATTTATTGAAGACACTTATCAAGATCTGACACTTTGATCATGAACAGGCATTTTAAAAGAAAACCTTGTCCCAAGTGAACAAAAAGGATATAATGTTCTACAGAAACATCCAGTACTTATTCCAACAGTAATGTGATCTTTAACATCAAAGGGCAACAAGGAGATGGTGTTATTGTTGTAGCTTTAAGTCATGCAATTGAGATTTTCCTTCATTTCAAAGATGAAATGTTTATATATTTTTGAGTGTTAATTACCTATTTGCTAAGTTTTTTCATTCTCTCGTTAATCAGTATTTTGGGAATTTTAGTTAAGATATGGATGAAAGTTGACACAGAACTGCACATTAATAGCTGGTGGTATATTTACACCCAACAGCATACAGAACTTCTATAAAGCTTGTTTGGATCTGAGCCTGCACCATGCTATTAGGACTGTGTAAATCACAGTACATGTCATTATTGGTATGACTTACAGTACATATCTCCAGTATACAGTAGACTAACCTTTCTGGAAGATTATATTACCTTTGTTAGATTAGGCTGTTGCTGTATTTTAAGATGAAGTTACGCTTTCAGTAGTCATTAACATCTATATTATAGTGTTATTTTAATGGAAAAAAATTAACGTGACACTTATTTAAAACATGGGGTATAAAGCAAGCACATAAATGTTAGACAAAGCAGTATGTCTGTGTATGGATTGCAGTTTAAAAACACCTTAAATTAAAAGTAACATAAAGAACCCAGTGGCTGATGGATGTTCAGGTATATAAATAAAGATTTTCAGATCACTGCTGCATATTTAGAGTTATTCTTGTTTATATTTGAATTGCCATATTTTAGAAGCACTAAGCACATTAGCCCTTAATTTGATTAATTACCATAGACTTGTTATTGATATATTTGATTTCATAAAAAGTCATACTATGCACACACAATTCAGTTGCATCAAATAAAATGTAAGAAAAAAACAACACAACAATTGTAGTTAAAGGAACACTATAGTCACCTAAATAACTTTAGCTAAATAAAGCAGTTTTAGTGTATAGATCATTCCCCTGCAATTTCACTGCTCAATTCACTGCCATTTAAGAGTTAAATCACTTTGTTTCTGTTGATGCAGCCCTAGCCACACCTCCCCTGGCTATGATTGACAGAGCCTGCATAAAAAAGAACTGGGTTCACTTTCAAACAGATGTAATTTACCTTAAATAATTGTATCTCAATCTCTAAATTGAACTTTAATCAAATACAGGAGGCTCTTGCAGGGTCTAGCAAGCTATTAACATAGCAGGGGATAAGAAAATCTTAATTAAACAGAACTTGCAATAAAGAAAGCCTAAATAGGGCTCTCTTTACAGGAAGTGTTTATGGAAGGCTGTGCAAGTCACATGCAGGGAGGTGTGACTAGGGTTCATAAACAAAGGGATTTAACTCCTAAATGGCAGAGGATTGAGCAGTGAGGCTGCAGGGGCATGTTCTATACATTGAAACTGCTTCATTAAGCTAAAGTTGTTCAGGTGGCTATAGTGTCCCTTTACTAAAGAGCCTTTGAAAATGTATTCCGCCATACTGTGATCAATAGCACCCTGGTACTTCATTTTATTACACTTAATCTCATTACCATTTTTATTCAATAAACATTATGTATGTTAGCCACTGAATGTCTTTTTTAATGATCTACACCGATATGCAACATTTGATTCCCCAGCCTATCAGTCTGTAGAGAGCTATGGTCTTGAAGTATAAGCAAAGTTTGGGATAGCCAAGTCCTTGGGTCACTGTTCAACTAGGGGAGTGCTATGATCTTAAATAATCTCTATGCATCAGAGTGAAAGTTTAAAGTTTGATAAGTTGACATCCAACTCTACATTTATTCTTATATCCTCCGTAAAGAGATGTGATGCTTAAATTATGTGCCTACAAATCCTGGAAAATACACATTTGTATTTATTTTTTTAACCCTTCACTTTCCATAATTAACTTTATTTACATTGCATTATGCATTTTAATGTAGACTTTGCATTAACTAATGATGAAAACTGAATAGCAAAATCAATATTTTTCATCATAAATGACTTTTTATAATGTAGGTAAGAGGACTAAAATACCTGAGGGCAAATGTAAAATATGTCTGTTAACTCCTTAACGGCACATCACTTTTCATCCTCAACAAATTTTGGATTATTACTACCAACTTCATCCAAGTGAACATGTTACAAGACTTGGACTGAGCTTGTCTTGTGGATGAAAAACATGTGGCCTGATTGGTGCTATTTGGCTAACTATGCTGTGCTTGACTTTCCAGGGGTTGTGCATCCAGTATTTTGGTTAATTATAGATTTTATTGCATTTCGTTGTTTTATATGATAAGGCAGTGGTTTTGTGCTGCCCTAGGCTATCCTAACTATAAGATAAGGCCAGGGACTAATGAAAGTATTTAGAAAATTGGGCAGACTAGATGGGCCGAATGGGTCTTATCTGCCGTCACATTCTATGTTTCTATAACATTTTTATAATTCTGGTTTTATATTTGTATTATAAATATTTCAGTTAATGAATTTAAGTATGCAAATAGTCTCATTTAGTATAACGTATAGTTCTTTTATATACCTTATGCCTATTTTTATGGTTATAACCTACAAATTTATCTAGTGCATATATCCCTCGTACAAAAATCTCTATTTGTATATTTGATCCATTGTGTTAATTCAAACACTAGAGCATATATTGGTAAAACAGAAATGTTGCTTTCATAGGCTGTAATGCACATAAAAAGTAAATTTATTGGTTAAATGTTGCTATTGTCACTTTTCTCTGCTCTACATAGATTCTCTGCTTTTTATAGATTGTTAGTTTGTTTTAGCAAGGCCATCTTCTCCTCTTGCTTCTGTCAATATGTTGTATTTAAATTAGTTGTTGTCAGACATTAGACATGTGCAATTCATTTCGGTCCGAATTTAAATTCGGACAAATTTCAGCATCCGAATGTCCGAAGTGTCGACGTGCTGAACCGAACCAAATTGCCGAAGTGCGAACTGAATTTCCAAAGTGCCTAATTTCGGAAGTGCCAAAGTGCTTCAGATTTCTGAAAAGTGGCAAAACAAGAGAGGAACTGATGGGGACTGATGACAGGGATCTAACCCTAACCACACCCCTAACCCTACCCCTTTTAGGGGTAGGGTAAGGCATAGGTTTAGGGGTAGGGTTAGGGATAGGGATAGAGGAAGGTTGGGGTTAGGGTTAGGGGTAGGCTTAAGGTAGGGTTAGGGATACGGTTATGGGGTTAGGGTAGGGTAGGGTAGGATTGGGGTAGGATTAGGTTGGGGTAAGGGTTATATGTGGGGTTAGAGTAGGGTTAGGGATGGGGTTATGGTTAGGGTTAGGGGTTATGGTTAGGGGTGGGGTTAGGGGTATGGTTAGGGGTGGGGTTAGGGTTAGGGTAGTGTTGGGGTGGGGGTTAAAGTAAGGTTAGTGTTGGGGTAGGGTAAGGGTTATGGTGTTGGGTTGGGGTTGGGTTAGGGTAGGGTTAGGGGTAGGGTTAGGGAACTGCCGAATTGCTGAAGTCCTGAATTGCCATAGTCTGAACCACCAAAGTCTTAACCGAACCAAATTTTTTTGCCCATGCACATCCCTATCAGACATATCAATTGTATAATTGTAAAGTGTTGCAGAATATGTTGACCCTATATACATGATAAATATGCTTTTAAGACGAGTCTGTATACCCTAATATACAATAGTTCAATTTATTCTGCATGATTTCATAAAGTATTGTAGACAGGTTTTAATTATTTTGATTATTACTGAGAACTCAAAAATGATAATTTCAACTTTTTATTCCAAATACGTGTGTCTGATCATTAATCATTTTAAATTTAACCTCAATAGATAACTGGAAAATTATGATTAACATTACCTTTGTGTTAAAAGAAAATGAGTAAAAGGATAAACTTTCTGTGACTGTTATGAATATTGCAAATTCTGTCTATAGAAATGTAATTACTTCCTGTGCTGCATCTCTGTGCTTTTGAATTGTAAATGGATAGAATTGTGTGTGTCAGGATCTCAGCATAATATTTTATCATTATTTGATACAGCTAATGCATGTTTCTGCAAGCAGTCATTTGCCAAAATTAAAATTAGAGCGGTAAGAATAAAACTAATCTCAGACATTTCAGAAAATGTCACTTCTTAATGCTGAGAAATGAAAAAAAAAAACGTAAATGAGTTAATGTGAACTACTAGGTGAATGGCATTGCATCTCTTAACAGTATTAAAATAGTGTGACAGTTTAAATTAAGTTAGCCTTTTATTCTCTATAAAAAGAAACAAGGATATGGGAAAGCAAATTGCAACACTGAAAATGAAATGTTGAACTTAAATATAAAAATTACTTCCTAGCAACTTACACATGCAACGTACAGTGTTGCTGTTCAATGATGCAAATTATATATTAAAGCATTTCAGACATGTTTGACATTAGTATTTACAGAGGTGGACAAAATAACAAACATCTGAGAGTAAATAAATTGCCAAGTGGAGATTAGAGCAAATTTAAGCATACATAATTCTGCTAATTCTCTGTGGAATGGAAGTATAATTATTAATTCTAATTCTCTGTAGAATAGAAGTATGACTATTCAGTGATCTATCGATCTGGTGACTAGGCAGGTATATGCATTTTAATTCATTGTAGGGTTCATAAAAATCACTCCTTTACAGTTTTCATTTGGGAATATGTCAGTATCCTATGGGAATGGAATTGAATCAAAGGATACACTTTTTCAGAACAATAGCTGTTATTTAACCATGCAGAGCATGAAATATCTGTCATTCCATTATAGACGCCACTATGTTTGACAGGTAGCATCGAACACTGGAATAGTTTCCAATATTGTTTAATTGAAGTATGACAGCAATCCATTAATCTCTAAAATGGCTGTTGCAAACATTTGATCATTGGCTTAAAAAGCTGACCAACTATGACTGGTATTTACTGTCTGACAAAGGTTTTACCAGCTACCATAGATAATAATAGGAGATATTAACCACTACTCACCCACTCATTTTTGTGCTTCAAGCTAAATTTTGCTAGTTGCCTCCATCTCACCAATATTAAAACCTACATTAGTAAAGCCAACAACTAGGACTCACAGAGCCACCACACAGCTATCTGCATGGAATAGTACAAAACCACAGTTCTACACAACTAGCCTACATGTTTTTGGGGAAGTACATAAGAAAATAAATCAGATAACTCCCTTGTCTTTGTGATTACAGTTGAAGTTCATATGCACATAGGATCTAATTGATACTGTCCAGGTGAGGTTGCCATGACGACATCCTATAAAGTGCACATTTTAGTTGAATATGTTTGAGTCACTAATAAGTCACTAAAATTTCACTCCACTGCCCAAATATAAACAATATATAAAAATCACTGTCTAGTAGATATGCAACCAATGAAAACACACATGCATTTATGTATGCATTTTTTTAAAATTTTGTGTATATCCAAAACGGTTTGCAAAAGCTGCAGTTTTCTTCATGTCTGAAGATTTTGTCACCTCTGCCCTTCTAACCCCGCCCAGACTTTCGGTGGCTGTCCAATCACAGAATCCCAATGCTCAATGAAAAGTCTTTGCAAGGCAGGTGCTGTAAGCTGTAGCTGCCTCTTGAGTTTAGCTCCACTGAGCTAACCAAACCAGGAAGTAAAGTGACCTATTTTTTGCTTCAAAAGTCAGGAGTCGTAACCAGGTTAATTTATAAAAGTGCCAATGTCTATTGATTTCTGCACTTTATGTAAAATGAAAAAAAAAAAAAAAGAGTATTCCCTCTTCACACAGAAAGCATTTCAGTAAGCTAAAGTGCTTTTGGGGTCCAGAGTGTCCTTTAAGTCACAGACGGTATCCATTGGGGCAGAAATTAGTAGCAATAAGCTGCACACCATGGGCATGGATGTTGGAAACCTTACTGTAGTTTTTGGTTACACATATTGACCAGCTAACAACAGCTTATTAATTAGTGAACATGCTGGAAACAAGCCCATTGTGCTCCTTTCACCAGGTTTTGAATTTTTGTATACTGGGCTTAGGTAAGCTTAACCCTTAGTGACCAGACCACTTTTCAATTGTCTTACCATTTGGAACCAAGGCTATTTAGTGTTTGTGTTTACCTGTAATTTTCCTCTTACTCATTTACTTTACTCACACATATTATATATCATTTTTCACGCCAGTAAATGGTCTTTCTAAAGATGCCATTATTTTCATCATATCATATAATTTTTTTTATAAAATATGATGAAAAAATGTAAATTACGTAACACACTTTTTCAAATTTGACCCTCAAAATCTGTTCCGCATCGACAACCACCAAAAAACACCAACAATGGCTTCTAAATTTTGTCATGAGTTTAGAAATACCTAATGTTAACATGTTCTTGGCTTGTTTTGGAAAGGTATAGGGCAATAAGTACAAGTAGCACTTTGCTATTTCCAAAACATTTTTTGGTTTGTTTCAAAATTATAGCACGTTACATTGTAACACTAATATCTGTCAGGAATCTCTGAATAACTCTTCACATATATATATATATATATATATATATATATATATTTTTTTTTTTTTTTTTTTTTTTTAAAGAAGACAACCTAGGGTATTAAACTATTAAACTTTTTCAGCATTTTGAGTCTTTTCGTGCAACCATTTTATATTATGCCAAATGTAAAAAAATAATAATAATTTGGGATTTTTTTGACACACATAGCAATTAAAGATGTATGATGAACTTTAAGGGTTACTGCCAACGAACACCCCAATATGTGTTCAGCAACATCTCCTGAGTACAGTGATACCAACCATGTACAGGTGTGTCAGGTTCTCTGGTGGCTAAAAGACCTTATTTGGAGGTTGCGCCTTCCAGTTTTCCAACTTGGATTTTTCACAGCTGGTCACCATGCTCCCATGTCCTATTTGGGACATTTTTGAAGCCAGCCAATGTAATTTACCCCCATCAAACCATATATTTTTGAAAAGTAGACACTGTAGGGTATTACAAATGGTGGTATTTTAACACTTTCCATGCACTGATTCTACCACCAGTCTTTATCAAACCTTTGGGTAGTCATTCTTTTGTGTCATTTTTCTCTCACATTGTACTTTAGGCATGGATTCTCAGTTCCTGTTATAGGTTACTGACAAAGAACAACCCAATATGTGTTCAGCAATATTTCCTGGGTACAACAGTGCACCCAATGTAAAGGTTTATGGGCTTTTGCAAACTTACAGGGGTCAAATGTAGGGCTTTCCCCTTTTCCTTTTCAATGTTTGCACATTGAAATTTGCCAGATTGGTTTGCTGGGCCTATGTAGCCTTTGAGACAGTATAGCAGCCAGGAATGAAAATTATCCCCATCATGGCATACCATTTGTAAAAGAAGACAACTCACGGTATTTAAAATGCGTTATGTCCAGTCTTTTGTAGTAGCCACTTAGCCACAATTGCTGGCCAAACTTAGCGTTTTTATTTGTTTTTTGCATTTTTTTTTTACACAACAACTGCACTTTTACTGGTGATTTCATCGTCATGATACGTTTTACTGTTTTAAACACTCATATTTGTGTTCAGCGAAGTCTCCCAAATAAAACAATACCCCCCATGTACAGGTTTTATGGTGTTTTTGAAAGTTACATAGTCAATATTGGGCTTGCCCAATTTAGTTTTCCAGATTGGTTTGCCAGACTATTTTCAAATGTAGACAACCCAGGGTATTCAAAATTGAGTATGTCCAGTCTTTTGTCATAACCACTTAGTCGCAAACGCTGGCCAAAGTTAGTGTTTTTATTCTTTTTTTATAAAAAAGTTTTCAATTTATATTATTTATTTTTAAATATACATACACACACACACACACATATATATATATACACACATACATATACATATATATATACACACACACACACACACACACATATATATATATACACGCACACACACACACAGAGATACATATAATACATATGTATATAATTCGTATGTGTATATATATATATATATATATATATATATATATATATACATACATATACACACACACACACATTTTTATTTCCTGTATATGAATAATATATTATAATTAAAGCATTTCATAATATGTTATACATATATAATGCATATACATGATTTCAGTATAAGTGTATTTTGAGATATATGTGTATATATCTCAAAGTACACTTATAATGAAATAATATATATGCATTTTATATGTATAATATATTATAAAATGCTTTAATTATTTTATAATATATTATACATACATAATATATGTATAACATATTTATTTTATATATTTTTTTTTACTTTACTTTTTAGCAGCCTGGAGGACTGCCTGACAGCTCAGATAGTCCCCCTGCTGGAAGCTCCTAGAGTCCTATTGTGGCGATAGGATCATGGTTATCACATGGCCCTGGAGGGTCGGGTGGCCGGAGCTTTTGCAAGGGGACTGCTGGGGTCTCCTGCAGTCCCCCCCGATTGTGATCGCAGCAGATCGCCGGTCCACGGTTGTTAAGGAGATATACATAGAATGAAATTATATATATATATACATACATATACAATTTTATATATATATATATATATATATATATATATATATATATATACATACATATACATATATACACACACACACATACATATGCATATGTTAATATCAAAATACAGTTAGAATAAAATTACACACACATATATATATATATATATAAATCATAAATCCTTGTTCCCCGCACTCAATTTAACCGGTCTTGTTATTTGCCTCGGTGCAAACTCCAGCCACTCTATATAATCCACAAAGTGTGCCCTTGTAGGGCTTTTAATTTCAAATAAGTGTTTTATTTAGACAAATTAATGCATATAAAGTCGACGTTTCAGTCCAGACGGACTTAATTCAAATATTTTAAATGTCAAAATATTTTTTTCGTTTTTTATTTATTTTTAATTAATTATTATTTCAGTTTTATAATAATATATATACAATATATTTAGTTATTATATATATTCTATATGTACGTGTGTAATTTTATTCTAAGTGTATTTTTATATTAATATATGTATATATTAATAAAAAAATATACTTAGTATGACATTATATAGAATATATATATATATATAGTAAAAATAGAAATCCAGCGTACTCACTTTTCAACTAAACAGCTACTTTGATGCTGACAGATTTGACTAGTTTTATTAAAAACACCTAATCTAGGCAAAAAATAATGGGGGTTTAGTTACACTATATGATCATACATTGCATTAGCCTGCCACAAATGTCAATGTACCCCATCTTTGGCAGATCCTACTCTCAATGCCAACTGTCTACTAAATGAGCTACTCACTTGGGGAAATCCTTCCATCTCGAGTTCTCTGCAGTACAAGGCTTAAATAGGGTACTGAGATGAGACACCTGTGACAGGGGGCGGTGCAATATATAATATATGTACCGTATATACTCGAGTATAAGCCGAGTTTTTCAGCACATTTTTTGTGCTAAAAAAAACCCCAGCTCGGCTTATACTCGAGTCAATAGTCTGTATTATGGCAATTTACATTGCCATAATACAGACTGGGGGGGCTGTGGGGGCTGTCAGAGAGTTTACTTACCTCTCCTGCAGCTCCTGTCAGCTTCCTCCTCCTCCACGCCTCCTTTCACTGTTGTTGAGATTGGTGTTTTGTTTGTTATATTAAATTAAGCTTCACTTTAAGGACCTGTAGAGTGTCTGTTTCTCAAACTAGACACTAATGTATTTGTATGAGATCTCCAGTTTCTAGCACAGAATAGTCTTCATTTTGTCTGAACAAAAATTTACTAATGAGTGATGATGTTTATGGCCATTTCGTGCCTTTAAATACGCCTACAAATGCTGATGCTCCAGATACTCAACTAGTCAGAGGAAAGCCAGTTTTATTGCTTCTTTACTTGTCATTACAGTTTTCAGCTGTACTAACACTATTACAAAAGTGTTTTCTAAATTATACATTTGGATTAGCAAACACAACATGCCACTGGAACACAGGATATATGGCTGCTGATAATGGACTTCTGCATTCCTATGTAGATCATCATTAAGAAAGTAGGCATTTTCAGCTACAATAGTCATTTACAACATTAAAAATGTCTGCATTGTATTTCTGATGAATCTAATGTTATTTTAATGGACAAAAAAAACTGCTTTTATTTTGAAAACAAGACATTTCAAACTTTTTCTAAATAAGTGGATGTGAACATGAACTCTTTTTCTCTCTCTCTATTTATCTATCAATCTAGAATCCATATATCGTTCTATCAGCTGAACAATTTCTTTTAGACTTTTCAGTTTTTCAAACATTTCCTCCCTTTATTTCTAAACTCAATGAATTTTTTTTATCAAATAATTATAGTACAGCGGTAGCAGTAGAATGCCACTGAAACTTGGTTATTTTTATTACTTTTTTCTTCTGACTAGATATTAGGCTACAAATTGCTGTAGTGTTTATTATATTTACTTGTATTTGTTAATAACATTTATACCCCAGGACATACTTGGAAACTACCATTGAGCTAAATATACAGTGCATTTCTGTGATATATACACTGATATTATTGTTAGTCATTTTGTAAAATAAATATTTGTAAACTGTAATATTAGGAGAAATTGTCTCAGTAGGGGGATGTAAGTAAAAGAGCAAATAGGTACTGTAACCGCGGCTGGTTCCCTTATTTACCACTAAGTCTTAAAGCATAGAACTTAGAAGGGCTAACCATACAGATTACAGCCATAATTTTATATAATTAGTAAGAGATCCTCTATTTAACATATATAAGTAATTGAGGATACAAAATAAAATAAGGATTGTCTTGGAAGCAATAAAGTTTTGTCTTTTAGATATTTATTATATAAAAATATAAATATAGACATATAAAATCCATTACAATAATTTATAGCAGAGTTTATAAGATGAAACTAAATGCTTGCAAGAATCATTTTAAATAGAATAAAATACCCTCCTGAACATGTCATCATGTCAGCCTCTCTGTCATTTTAAGATGGAGCAGCGTCTGTCTCCAAATCTCTCTTCTCTCTGTCCCTTAACATTTAAAAGTACACTATTTATACCTTAGGTGTCTTCATGTTAGGGTTATTGTAGTTCATATATGAAAAAGCAACACTTCTTTTACTTTATTCAATTTAGGACCTCCCTTAACTTGGCAAAAATACGAGGCCATAACATAAGGGTGCTCACGTCATGGAAAATCCCCTGACTTAGTACAAGATGGCATCCTAAAGTCTGAGCAAATTATATATTGTTTATTTGTCATGACCTAGACATCTTATTTATTGTTTATACTAAATTTCAATGATCCCAGGACAAAATTGCAGGATGAAAAAAGTCAGTATGACATAGCATAGCCTTGAAGATATTATTACTTGTTACTTGTTACTTATTACTTGTTTTTGTATTTCATCTGGGACAAAATGGCGTAAACATATTAAGCACTGAAGGTAAGTAAGAGGTTATTGCTTAAAGAAACATGTAACAATATGAAAAACAATATGTTCCATTTCTAACACCTTGTCAGTTTGCAAAATCTCTTAAAGACAAAGTACACAGTTTAAGAAATACAATATTTAATTCTAAAACTTGTAATATTTGGATTTGCCCATAACAGTACATTCCAGCTTAATTCATTCTTTACAAAAAATTATGATCAAGATATGTTTTTAATAAAAATATTTAGCATTTTTCAGTCTTTTTGTAACAAAATTAAAACATTTTGACTATGCCATTCACTGGCATTTGAAGGGTCTATCTGCCTTCCTGCCTGCCTGCCTGCTATTCCACACTGATGGATATAACATACAAGTACATTAAAATTATTTATTCTTACTTAAACCTTTTAATTAACTGTCATTTCCCTAGGCCAGGAAACCAGAATTGATAAACTCTCAAGGAATCTAAAATATGTTTGGAGTTGCCTGGAAGTTTTGTTTGTTATTAAACAGAGATACTGTATTTACCAGTAGGTCTAAAATATTATTTTACATCATACTGTTTTAGTGTGGATTTGGACAAATAAATAAATCCATATTTAATGCAAAGTGACACAAAATACTTTCTCTGATTTCTTTCAGTCATGGTGAATATGTATGAATAATGAGGCACATTGTTTCATATACTCTACTCATCTCACTGGCTTAGCTTACACGTTTACCTCTTTCTCTTCTTGACCTTATAATTTGCATCTTTTTTTTTTTGGTAAATGACACATTACTGGAGTAGTCTAATTTTTGAACAGCGTAAGTAAATGCTACATTGAAACATTTCATATAACAAACATTTTCCCTGCCTTCCACTTTTATTATATTCTCCCATTTTACCACTATTTTTCTCTAGTCTCCCAACTCATACATCATACTTCTTATTCAGTTAATTTAGTTGAATAGTAACCTTTTTGTGTAGTTTAGTTCCAAATTCCTTGAAAAAAAAATGGATAATATCAATTGCAACACTCGGATCTATACTTATACTAAAGTAACATAAAACCATATGGATTACTACCTATGACGTTGTTCACAATGAATTCCTGAATAACATATCTTAATGCTTTAAATAATGTCCCAACCACAGATTTTAAAGGAGCAGGAGCACTAAAGTGCCACAAACACATACCTGTTTTCCTGGCACTATAAGTTTATTAGGTGTGTTCCCCCGCTCAGCTGACGGGGTTAAAACCCCTTCAGCCACTTACCTTAATCCAGCGCTGGGCTCCGTCGGTGCTGGTGACCTCTCCTCCCCCTGCCGATGTCAGCTCCCAAGTGGAGCCGAATGTGCATGCGCAGCCAGAGCCGCGCGTGCATTCAAACTGCCCATAGGAAAGCATTACTCAATGCTTTCCTATGGGAATCTGAACTCACGCTGCTTGAGTTCAATGCAATTTTCACACTGAGAATCGCAGAAGCGGCCTCTAGTGGCTGTTAGGGAGACAGCCACTAGAGGATGGATTAACCCTGCAGTGTAAACTTAGTTTCTCTAAAACTGCTATGTTTACACTGCAGGGTTAAAACTAGATGGGCATAGCACCCAGACCACTACATTGAGCTGAAGTGGTCTGGGTGCCTATAGTGGTCCTTAAAGATTATAAGTAATTAGTCATTAGTTCCATTCAAAATATTTTTGCCCCTCATCGCAGGGATGGCAAAAAGGTAAATCCCCATCTGTCTTACAACTCCCACAATGCTTTACCAGCTGAGGATCTACCATTTTTCCATACTTGCAGGGTTGTGTTTAGCACTGAGCAGTGAATGTAAGGGGGGGAGGGTAAAGGGGGAGGGTAGGTCCTGTGAGACCTACGCTTATGAGTGCGTCAAGTTGAGTTATTTACTGAATATGGTTGTGTGTATTATCAGTGCCCGTGTCCGGGAAAGTCCAGCTTGACTTTGGTATGGATTCTATCCTGACGTCAAAGATAGAAAATTATGTTAGGAGGGTGGCTTTTGGGTGACTCAAAGTTCGGCAACTCCAGATTTTGCGTGATATATAGTATGGAGAAAATAGGTCTGAACTGGTTAACTTTAAACATAAAACTTAATCCACCACTGCAGGTGCAGCGAGGGCTTTTGTGAGCTTGCTACAAGGCTTTGTGAGGACGGGGGGCGAGGACCGCTCCTGCACCCAGCAGCGAGGACCGCTTCTTTATTTTTACATTTAAAAAAAAAAAAAAAATTAAATTTCATTTGCTTTGTTTTTGCGGCTCTCCCACCTCCTGATGGAATGATATTTGTACATGAAACAATTATTACGGAAACATATATTATCCTTAATTTGTATTTTTATAAACAGGGCAACATTTATACTAACAGCCATATCCCCCCTTTGCTGTGCTGCTTGAGGGGATACAAGCGCTACAAGGGGGCCTTCCACACAGGTACACAGAGTCACAGATCAGCCCTAGAGCTCACTAGGAGCCTAGTGTCTCCTTATGCAACACTGTGCATCCCTGTATATTGACCGGCACCACACTCCCCACCCACCCGGAGCCCAGGGTGACCCGGAGGTGAGGGAGAGGAGTGGGGGGGAGAACCCCCCTATCGAGTGCACGATGCCCAGTGGCGCCCCAGTATAACTAGTGGTGTTTTGATTTGTCTAATGTGTCTCCATAGCTGCTCTTCAGCCATCCCCGGAGCTATTGGCTTCAGCATGTTACTACTCCTGGTGGATCCCATCTTGCACCACACCTCCCGCCCAACCCAGTATTGTATCACCCGGCCCCCGGCCCCCAACCCCCGCGGGTGGCCCTCACCGATATCCTTCTAAACCTCGCGACTCCCTCCCCCCGGGAGCCCCCATATTGCCCCCATATTGCACACCAAGAGCATACAACCTGTTCCTAGGCACCTGCATATCAGCTTAAGTTCTAAGGCAGGCAAACAGCATCCATAGATTGGCCCGACTAGAGACTGTTCCCTGCTCACAAGTTAGTGTCCATGCGTGTATCTTCAGTGTAGTAATGATTGACGATTTCAGTGTCCATGCTTTATAGTCCTTAGGAGTGGGAGATTTTCCATTTGGTATTCAGTGTGTGCAAACAGAAATATAAGTGGAGCTTCAATTTACCTTTTCAGACAATGGTATTGTACAATTGGATAAGATGCTATTATAATAATCTGCAAATAATAAACAATAGACAAACAAATCTTAGTGCAGATGGTTTTCACAGAAATATGTGTGAGAAAATAATAGATGGGTAACTCACAAACGTAGAGCCAATAAAACACTTGGCTCTGGTGGAAAGCGCCTCTGGATCTTTAAAGGGAGATCCCACACCTTCTTTCAATCTCCTCCTGGTCTCCTCCACTTTAAACCAAAATAATAGGAATAGAGAAGGGCTGCTCCAAGGAAGGTTTTAACAAAATTTATTTGTATAGGTAAAAAATAATAGTGAATAAAATGATACAAAGATCAATGAAATTAATATCTATGAGTCCAAAACGCGTTTCGCCAGTAACTGGCTTCCTCAGTTGGTCTGGTGTACCTTGTGTCCTCGTGCTCTTTTATATGCGGTTTGATTCCCAAATTACCGGCATCTGTTAGACCGGAAGTTCGTTGTGTGGAACGCATATGGGGTCTGTTGGAACGCACGTTCCGTCCTACGTGCGTGCGTCCATCACGTGATACGTATCACGATCCGTATCACGTGATGGACGCACGCACGTAGGATGCCGGTAATTTGGGAATCAAACCGCATATAAAAGAGCACGAGGACACAAGGTACACCAGACCAACTGAGGAAGCCAGTTACTGGCGAAACGCGTTTTGGACTCATAGATATTAATTTCATTGATCTTTGTATCATTTTATTCACTATTATTTTTTACCTATACAAATAAATTTTGTTAAAACCTTCCTTGGAGCAGCCCTTCTCTATTCCTATTATTTTGGTTTAAAGTGGAGGAGACCAGGAGGAGATTGAAAGAAGGTGTGGGATCTCCCTTTAAAGATCCAGAGGCGCTTTCCACCAGAGCCAAGTGTTTTATTGGCTCTACGTTTGTGAGTTACCCATCTATTATTTTCTCACACATATTTCTGTGAAAACCATCTGCACTAAGATTTGTTTGTCTATTGTTTATTATTTGCAGATTATTATAATAGCATCTTATCCAATTGTACAATACCATTGTCTGAAAAGGTAAATTGAAGCTCCACTTATATTTCTGTTTGCATGTTCTATGTTGTGAAGGTTAAGGGATCCCTTCACTTAAGTGTAAGAGCTCACTTTCACCTTACTGTTACTGTGGATACACCGTTTTTTTCGTTCGGTATTCAGTGTGTGCTTCGGTATATTTCCTAGGAGATCTGCAGTCCCCGCGGCCACAGCAGGAGCCCGCCCGCGCCCCCCAGAGTCTCCCATGCCTTAATTCCTTTGGGTTTGCTTTGGTGGTCCCGTCCGTGGGAAAGTGGAATTCTGGTCAGCCTTCCTCTTGTTCCTCAGGTTGTTCCACCTCTGTCTTTGCTGCAGCTTGGGTGTTTCAGGTGCCGGCTGTGGAGTGAACCAGTCCATGACCTGTTTAGTTGGCAGTTCTAGGGATTGTAGAAACGGTGCCACATCTTGATGAATGGCTATGGAGTATGTGGAGCCTCTGTGTGACACGATCAGTGCAAAGGGAAATCCCCATCGATATTTCACTTGCCTGTTCTTCAGTAGTTCCATTACAGGCCTCAAAGCCCTTCTGGCCTGGAGAGTAAGCCAGGACAATTCTGGAAATATTTGTACCTCATGCCCGTGGAACAGCAGCGGCGTGGATGTGTCGCGGAGGGCCCTGATAATTCTGTCTTTCACGGCAAAATAGTGGAGCCGGCATATGGTGTCTCTTGGAACCTCTGTGGCCAATCTTAGGTCTGAGCGACCTGTGTGCTCTGTCAATTATAATGGATGTTTCAACAGATTCCCCGAGCAGCAGGTTGACTTGTGACAGAAAATATTAGGAAAGAAAAATGGGATGGAGGAGGGTGATGGGGAGGAAGAGTGTGGCGAAAGTGACCTCACCATTGGTTTTTGGAGGGGCCTGTTTGCCAGCCTCCTGCTCTGTGACTATGGCCCCTGTGGTAAACTTTGGGTTAAAGATACTGTTTGTGCCCTTTTGGACTGGTAAAGGGGCACTTCAAACCCCCGAACAATCGAAGTAAGTCGAAGGGGCCGCCATTCCACATTCAAACACGTGAAGGCGGCCATCTTTAGCTGCGAGTACAATGAGCATGGAACTCAAATCGGACACTCGATGACACGAACACCGCAAAAACTTTACCTTCCATAGATGTTCAGCTATTCGAATGGGAGTCGAATGGCGTTCCGTAAAAAGATGCCCAGAAAAAGAGACATACACTGACTATATCCACGAATGGTTTTGTTCGGTAATTTGAACGTTATTTTGAATCCTCGAAGTAGACCAGCAGTACAGCCTGATTCTCTGGAACTATTTTGGGCTTGAAACCATGTGTCACGTTTACAGTGAATGACCCCCACCTTAATGAGCAACCTCAGGGTGCTATCTCAACATGGTTTAGAAGGGTAGCGTCTATGAAAAGCAGAAATCAATTTATCAGCATGGATTCCATAGGAGTTTTCCCAAGTATCTTCATCAATTCCATATCCCTTCCATCTAATGAGGTATTGTAAAGAGCCACGATGAACCCTTGAAACAAGAATTTTCTGAATCTTGTATTCTTCTTCACCCTGGACTAAAACAGGATCAGGATAAGTAGTTATAGCTCCATGGAAAGGAGGATGATGAGTTGTAAGGATACATGGAAAACAGGATGAATTTTCAAAGTAGATGGAAGCTTCAATTCAACAACATTACAGTTGATTATTGACTTAATTGGAAATGGACCATGAAAAAGGGAACTTAACTTCTTAGATGGCCAATTTATGAAAATGTCCTTTGAGGAAAGCCAGACAAGATCCCCAATCCCATAATCGGGGGAAGAGTTTTCTTTAATATCAAATTTTTTTCTTTGAGTGGATGATGCAAATTCCAAAAGTTCATGTAAAAATTTGAATAAGGATGACATATGAGAGATTTGATTCGAAACAGAAGAATTAGACGAAAGATTTGATTGAGCAGGAAACAAGGAGGGGTGAAATCCATAGTTGGAAAAAAATGGAGTCATCTTGCTATTAGTATGATAGGAGTTGTTGTATACGAATTCTGTCATGGGCAACCAGGTAATCCAATCTCCTTGTAAGTAAGAACAATAACATTGTAGATATTGCTCTAAGCATTGGTTGACTCCTTCAGTTTGTCCATCAGTTCGGGGATGATTTGCGGATGTCAGTTTACGTTGGATATGAAGAGAAGCACATAATGCGTTCCAGAATTTGGAGGTAAACTGAGTCCCTCGGTCTGAAATGATTTCGTCAGGCAGTCCATGAAGTTTTACAATATTGTCAAGAAATAATTTTGAAAGTTCAGAGGATGATCTTTAAAGGGATAAAATGGGACATTTTCGTGAAGCGGTCCACTACCACTAGAATGGTGGTATGCTGTTGAGAAGGGTGAAGATCCACCAAGAAGTGCATAGAAATGGATTGCCAAGGTTTTCTGAGAATCGGTAGGTTCAATAATTGACTACTTAGGTACTGAGGTCCTTGTTTGGATCTTTGGCAGATTGAACAGGTTTTAACATATGATTTAACGGTTTTGTCTTGATGAGGCCACCAATAATATCTCTTGGACAATTCAAGGGTCTTTTTTATACCTGGATGATCTGCCAGGTTAGAATCATGAATAAAATTGAGCACTTGATTTCTGAAAGCAGGAGGTACATAAATTCGGTCCTTGAAATAGTAGAGACCGTCTTTCTTCAATAGTTTAACTGATGAAGGAAGATTAAGAGTATCTTTACTGAGTCCTTTTATGTAGTCGAGAAGGGAAGATAAAGTCCCAACGACTGTATGAGGAGGAGGTTCCAGTTCGGTGTCCGAATAACAAGAGGTTATAGCTGGTTCTTTAGTAGGTTGAAGGATTGGAATATGTTGCAAGCATGTTTCCTTGCAATAATCGGAGTTAAAGGTAAGAGAAAAGGGGGACCAAGAGATTTGAGGGTTGTGGTTCCTTAACCAGTTGATCCCTAGTATAATAGGAAAAAACGGTGATGGGATAACATCAAATATAAGATTTTCAGTATGTGTATGATTGGTGGTTACTTTTAGAGGGATGGTTTCATGAAGTATTGGTCCCGATGAGATGAGGGACCCGTCAATCACTCTAACAGGAACAGAAGTTCTTTTACGAATACAAGGAATTTTATTCTTTGTTACAAAGGCTGAGTCGATGAACACTCCATTTGCACCGGAATCGATGACAGCCTTGGTCATAATTCTTTTATTGTCCCACTGTAATATGAGAATGATAGGGGACATTTGAGTATTTGCTGTAGAGGGGAGTGCACTTAGGATGGAAGAGGCATGAGTCTGCCTACTGCCCTTTATCCGTTTCAATAAAGGGCAATCAGAGACCAAATGAACTTGAGAGGCACAATACATGCAGAGGTTTAATATACGTCTTCAATTTTTCTCTTCAGGAGTGAGGGGACTTCTTATTACCCCTATTTCCATAGGTTCGGTTGGTATGGATGAGTTGTCAGAAGGCTTTGGAGGATGAAATGATTTTTTCCCAGTTGAAGTTGAGAGAGCCTTTTCGGCCTTTCTTTCTCTAAGCCTTCTGTCAATGCTGATCGATAGATGAATCAGAGCATTCAAAGTAGTAGGGAGTTCTATTCTAGATAGTTCATCCTTTACAGCTTCAGATAAGCCGATTCGAAATTGGTTGCGCAATGCGATGTCATTCCATTGCATTTCTACTGCCCATCTTTTAAACTCAGTGATATAATCTTCAACGGGTCTTTGTTTTTGCAGCAAGGTTCTAATTGTTAATTCGGCAGTATTTTGTTTGTATGGATCTTCGTAGAGAAGAGACATGGCTTTAAAGAATTCCTCCAGTGAATCTAAGATGGGGTCATCATTGTCCAAAAAGGAATGGGCCCAGGACATAGGTTCACCTCTCAGAAATGAGAACTGAAAAAACCTTAGATCTTTCTGTGGGATAAGATCTAGGTTTTAAAGCAATCAATAATTTGCAGGAATTAAAAAACTCCCTATATTTGGAACGATCACCATAAAATTTTTCAGGGTTACATACAGCAGGATCGCTAGTTGAGTGCAGAACAGTATGAGCAGAATGCGTTTGTAAGTCTCTGACATAAGTGAGAATTCTTTCATTTGTAACCTGCAGGTCTTGCACACCTTGGTTAAGTGAATCGACTCGTTGATTCGGCAAAAATACTTTAGAATCGAAATCTGCTGGTTCCATTACAAAGGCTGGATTATTCTGTCACGTTCACAGTAAATGATGTGGAACACAACTGCAGATTTCTTAGGACTTTGATCTTTTATTAAGACACTTAGATGGAACTGAGACTTCAGTTCCAGAATTACAGTTACTGTTTCTTTAAATATTAAACGGTTTGTTTCATTTAGCATTGACAAGGTTCAGAATTCATTAGAGTCCGTCATTCTTGTTAACAGTTCAAATTATAAGAGATTATATACATTGGAATAATCAGTAGCAAGAATGATGCAGCAAAACTTATATAGTACTTGTTATGATGGATGCTGTAGCAGGCTTGCTGAACAACTTGATAGCAGACCTTAGTATGAAGAAATAAGATTATCTGTAGCAAGACAGGTACAGCTGAACTTGAATAATACTTGATTTGAGGAAAGCTGTAGCAGGATTGCTGGACAACTTGATAGCAGACTTTAGTATGAAGAAATAAGATTATCTGTAGCAAGACAGGTACAGCTGAACTTGAATAATACTTGATTTGAGGAAAGCTGTAGCAGGCTTGCTGGAGAACTTCATAGCAGACTTTAGTAAGTTGAAATAAAGCTTTAGCATTGTTAGCTCTCAACTCAGAGAATGTAAGTTACTTAACTTCTTGAAGTAGAGGGATTGTGTCCCCAGCTCTCCTCAGAGGTGGTTGCTTCAGTGAATGGTTGCCGAGAGTGCTGGTAGCTGTCTGCGATGAGGAGAGAAGTTGGGGACTTGAATATTCCTCCAGTCCGGTCTAGTAGCGAGTGGTCGTCTCAGCGAGGTATGTGAGCCGGTGAGTTTGGCGAGGTACGCGTTTCAATAATCCAGCGTGTATCAGCTGGTGCGGTCGCATTAAATAGCAGACCGTGGCAATGGGGGTGTGGCTAAGCTCCGTCAAACCCGGAAGTATGAGGAGACATCGGGAGGATTAAGGCCTGACACCATGCGTGCGGTCGTTCAAAATGGGTCTTCCATAGAATTCCTGAACCCCTGAACTGATCTGGATGATTTTTGGATATGTTGGTCACCCAGATTAGGGCTATCAGGGGATGTAATCATTGTGGGGATTTTATGTGTTTTGGGGTACTTTCGGGATTTTCTAAAATATGTGTGTTATCTTCCTGGAAATAATTGGGTTAATATAGTATCTGACTCAATTATCTCACAGGCAGACGGGAGGGATTGTATGTTTGTTATGGGAGTGTCATACATTTAATTCATGTTCTGATTGGTTTGTAGGCTTTGCGTCCCTATCCCCAACAAAGTCCATGTGGGCATACACCTTGTATGGGGACTTGCATAAAAGGCCAGTGTGGCACCATTAAAATTGTGTTCCTGCTTACCCTCAACATAGAGTCTCATCTCATGTGTGGGGGAAATGGCTCTATCTACCCTGTGGATTGGTATACTACTATACTCCCCTGGGATTATAATCACTAGCTCTTTTAAGAGCTGTTCCTGCTACACTCTCTGGAGTAGGAGAGGTTCACCCACTGGAAGCTGGATCCTGGTCTTGGGTCTAAGGTGGGTGGAGGACGGTGAATTGCCAGCCAAGCTGTAACGCTGGACGTGGGGACTACAGTGCTGATCGTGTCGGGTGGAGTGCTTGGAGTCCTCGGTGAGCACTAGGAGCACGGTTGGCGGAGGCACCCGGTCGGGGTGCCAGGCGGTCCATCACAGAGTTGTTCACTCAGCCTCCACCAGGTTAATTGCTGGACTTTCCAAAATGGCTGTCCCATCCGCACCAAATGTCAATGAATTTCTCTAGTGTCCCTTGTACTCTGTATTATTTTGTCATACTGACGCGGGGTTTGTATCGCTAGGATTACTTGTGATATGGTTGGGGCTGTTTTGAATTTCCATATTCTTGCTATCAAATTCTTTCTGCAATGAGGGCATGTAGTGCCTGATGTTTTGTGCGCTGTGGTAAGGTATACAGGGAGTATATCCAGGATCTAAGCTTGCGGATGAAGGGAAATGTTGGTCTCTATGACCTGTTGTAGGATGGTCTGTGTTTATGACCAGAACTGATGTATAGCCGTGCATGACCAGAAGATGTGTAGCATATTCCCTGTGCTTCTTTCACACTGCCAGCATTTGTTGTTGCACTCAATGTAGATGTGTGCGAGGCGAACAGGCGTGAGGTAACAGACCTGTCTGCTAGAATCCCAGTGGCCTAAGTATTTAGATACTCCTTTTACTACAACCATCGCCTTTTGCCACACTTCAGTCGGCAATGATTGGTTTATTTCCCCCCTCATATTTTTTGCTTGATAGCATAGAAACAGATTTCTAGGTTGTGCATGAGCCTGTGCATATTTTGGGGAGTTTGAGCGGTTTCTGTTCATCGAATAAATGTAAGTGATGTGCATGGAAGATATGTTTTATGCAGAGCTACATGAAGATTTCTCCACTAAGGGGGCCAAATTTCTCTCTAGTTTTTACCTTGGTGGATCAGGTTTCATAGCAGGAGAATATTCACCTTATGGGCAACTGTTCTAAAGCAGGATAATATGGCGCTAAAGAAAAGTGCTAAACAAGGCTATACATAGGGCACAAGGTCCCATATTTACTATTGAAAGAAAGAAGATTTAGTCTAATGCAATGGAATATAGGAAGAATTCTGTGCCTGAAGATGTGGTTTTATCCGAATACTGAGATTTAAACAGCAATTTGTTGAATACTTGCAAAAACATAATATTCAGGGATATAATTTTTAATTAGTGGTTTAATAGAGAGAAATCGGACTGCTTGTTTGGGGGTCAAGAAGGAATAAACAGCAAAAACAGATGTGGCAAGGATGCACTTGATGGATGCATATCTCTTTTCAGTCATAGTGATTATGTAACTCTATGTTGACCGTGTAAAATTCATAATTGTTTGTGTGACTCATTTGCTCCTGTTACAGTAGTACAGGACATGCTGACATATTGTACCCTATAATAAAATGATTCCCCTTTTTTAAGTTGCTTTGCATTAATGTACTTTTTATCTTTAAAATTTACTTTTTATCTTTCAATACAGCATACTGAAAAATGTGAAAAATAAAGAACTTAATAACAAATGTTATATATATAAATTGTGTGTGTGTGTGTGTGTGTGTGTGTGTGTATATATGTGTGTGTGTTTTATTTTGATGCAGCTATCAAAGTCTTAAAATATTAGTTAGAAAAGCTGTATTTAACTACAAGATATTCAGTTAATTTTACAAGAAGGACATGACCTGGCAAGGCACTGTTTCAAAAAGGCAACATAAAAGGTTTCACAAAAAAAAAAAATCAATTTTTGTGCTAGAGATGACTTGAGCACTTTGCATTTTCAGAGTGGTCATCAAAATGTAATTTTATATCCAATAAACCTCATTGATTGTTTGTAAAGCATATAGCATGATGCCGTAAGCCTTTTTTGTAGGTTTTTTTTTTAAATACATGTATCATCTTGTTTGCTGCCTTTAAGTAGCTAACTTAATTTGTTCTAGAAACTATTCTCTATAATTTCATTAAAAGTTAGAATTCATTATGTAGTTTATGGCATCAAACTTTTAAGTGATTGTTTGCTAGGTTTGTAATACAATCCTAAAAATATTTGTGCTGTAGATAGTAACAAAGCAAATTGTGTAGCTTAATATTTTTTTTAATTATATTTTTTCAATATATTGCATTATACCATACACCTTTTTTGTCATTTCTAAATATATGTGGAAGTTTGTCTTTAAATAGCTAACTTATTTTTTAGTAGAAACTATTGTCTACGAAGTGGTCTGGGTGCAGTGCCCTTTTAGTTTTAACTCTGCAATCTAAAACATTGCAGTTTTATAGATCCCATGATGGGGACTGCAAACGAAGATTAAACATAATTAAAAGTAATAAATAAATATACACATACATACAAAATAATATCTACAGGCTTAAGTAAAATAGATTTGTCAGTTCTGAATAACAAGGCATTCCTTTTTTGACAAATAATAGATTATGGATTTTTCCCTGGCAAGCCAAGTATGGCTGGCTACATTTCTTAAAACAGACATTAGGAGTGTACAAGGTTATTTTATTTTTTTGTTGTGTTTTTGCTTACATTTTTGGAGGGTGTTTATTTATCTATTTTATTTCCATTTGCTTTGGTTTGTTTTTAATTAACATTTTTTAAATGTTTTTTTTCTGCATATCATTTAGCATGTTGATGGATTTGGTAAGCTATTGCTTATTATAAAATTGAGACTTCAGACCCCAGCTTTCAGAAATGCTTTATGAGAGCGTGTCCTCTGGATTAATAGAGCTGGGCTTGCAAAGGCTGCAGACAAGAACACTGCAGCTATTGTAAGCAGGTTTAGTACCTAGGAGCACTACAATGAGGATCACATTACATTGAGGAACACTACAGAGTATTACCTATAGAGTCTTTTGTAATAGTTGTCTATGAGGACCCTAATTCTTGCAGGTGGTATAGCTGCCCATTCGTCTTGGCAAAAGGCCTCCAGGTCATGCAAGGTCTTTGGTCGTCTTGCATAAACTGCACATTTGAATTCTCCCCAGAGTGGCTTCATGATATTAAGGTCATGAAACTATATGGCCACTCAATACCTTCACCATTTTCTGCTGCAGCCACTGGAGGGTCAACATGGCCTTGTGCTTAGGGTCATTGTCATGCTGAAAAGTCCAAGAGTGTCAAATACACATCGTTCATTCAGAAGAATGCAAATTGTCTGTCAACATTTCCTAATCACCTGCTGCCTTCATCTTGCCATCAATTTTCACAAGATTCCACATGCCTTTAGAGGTCACCCCCCCCCCCCCCGAAACATCAGTGAGCCACCATTGCTTCAATGTGTGGATTGTATTATTTTCACTATAAGCCTTGTGGACTCTAATACTCTCGTGAGAAAATTATTTGGAACTTAACCGCAGGTGAAAAAACAAATTGGATGCTGTCATTTTAAGAAAATATATTTTATTTAAATGAAGAACTTTAACCTTGGCAGTCTTCTGCAGCAATAATAATGCATGAAGAACAGGAATCTTGGTTAAGTATAACTTCGCAAGAAAAATAGTAATTGGTTGCAAATGAAAATAGGGAATGCTTGAATAGCAACAAGCAGTAAAGTCCATCGAACTTTAATATAAGTTGACAGAGCAGGTGATTCAGGTCGTACAACGTAATAGTCTTTTAACTTGAAGAAATAAACTTGATAATGAGATATATTCTGGTATGCAAAGTGGTTATAGTCATTTGACTCAAAGAATAATAATTAACATTGAGTAATTTGGCAAATGACATTCAAAAGAGATAGCAAGGAGAATCCCAGAAGGCAGACTTTAGTATTCCTTATCCTTCTCATATAACTTATGGTAAGAACCAATTAAATATTGCAATCACTGGGGAACTTATCTTTCCTTTCATGAATGATAGGAGTTGACGTCCTTTGCAGAGTAGAATGAAATATGGCTCCCTGAAGTAAGTGAAGAGAGGCAGGAATCCGAAGTTAAGTCTGTTCCTTGAGACAGAGAGTGTAGTAGAGCAAAGCCAGGGGTTTGGTACAGAGAAAATCAGGTTAGCAGAGTTCTACAGCAAAGCGGTAACCATGTAGTAGTAGCGAGAGCACATCAAAGATTGATTGAGCACTTTAGATGTGGTCGCGGCTTCCTTTTGAAGGGAAGCGTGCCACGTCAGACGCATGGGCGGAGACTGATAGGCGAAACCCAGAAGTCGTACGGGTAATGCCGATCGGGATTAATTAAACATGGAGGAGTTCCAAGACAATATGGAAGAATCTTGACACTCCTCTCTAAACATAGCACTTACGGTTGTGACTATAAAGCTCTATTTTGTTCTCGCCACTCCAAATTACATTGTGGCAGAAGCTGTGAGGCATGTCAAGGTCTTGTCGGCATATTGTAACTGGGCTTTTTTGTGGCATTGACGCGGTAAAGGCCTCTTTCTGGCAACTCAACCATGAAGCTCATTTTTGTTCAAGTAACATTGTATTGTGCACCTTGAAACAAGCACATTGTCTTTTTCCAGAGCAGCCTGAGGTTACCTGTGAGTTTTTCTTTGTATCCCGAACAATTCTTCTGGCAGTTAACACATTGGATACATTGCTTAATAACCACAAAGACAACTACTGTAATGCCAGTTGTAATTATCCGGGGTGATCGGGGTGACTGGGCTCAGAATGCAGAGAGCAAGGTATTGTTACTTTAAATCTCAGAAACTGTTACAGCAGGCAAGGCAATCAAGAAGCAAGGTCAGGGAAGCAAAGGTCAAAACCAGGCAGCAAAGGTCCAGGTACAGGAAGCAGGCTTAAAGTCTTTAGCAGGATAATCCAAGCCAGGGTCAGGTAGGCAAGAGTCAAAGCCAGGCAACAAAGATTCAGTGTCAGGACACAGGCTCAAAGATAATGCAGGCAAAGGAGGCTTGTAACGTCTAGGGAGCTCTCAAGACATCTAATCAATGAACTTAAAGTTGTCTGGGGAAAAAATGGAAACTCTCCCATGGTTTGGGGTCTAGCGGCCTATATAACTGATTGGCCTCCCTTAGTGTTGGAACTAGTCCTAGGTGATCACCAGATCTCAACTGCCATGGACTTAAAAACACGGTTGTGCCGGCCCTGCCCTCTATCCCAATTTATGTCCAGGTAATTCAAATCTCCAATAATTAATGTTACCCAGATTTGCAGCTTTCCCAATTTGCTCTAACAAGTGTTCTTCCTCATCAGTATTAACATTAGGTGGTTTGTAACATATCCCAGCCAGTAATTGATTTCCCTTCTTTTGCCCCAAACAGATATCTACCCATAAAGCGTCCACATTTTCATTGCCACAATCCATTTGACTAATTGGCAAATTTTGCTTTAACTAATGGCTGACATATAAAAATACCCGACCACCTTTCCAGTTTTCTTTCTATCCTTCCTAAATGTGTTTTACATAGAACATGATTAGTTCACACTCCATCAAGCATCTGGCTGATAGCCGTGGAAAGCCTGAGAGAAAAGCAAAGCAACTCTTGAGTAGCTCTACATAGATTTTTGATGCTATTATTCGGGTAGTATTTTTGCTGATTACAGGCTCTATGAGGGTTCTTCAGATGAAGAAGCACAGGCAGTGTAAGTAAGAGTTTGGTACTGGAAGCAAAGCCTGGGAACAGTTCCCCTGGTTTCTGTTACAAATAATCATACTTACTTTAAATATAATATTTCCATAAAATTATTACAATTATTACATTAAACTTACTTATGTCTTAGTGATAAAATACACGCTAGTAATTATAGAACATTTTCTTAATACTGCAATGTAAATTATTTAAAGAATTACAATTGGATTAGAGATATCCAGTTTATAAGCTATAAAAAGAACAGCTTATTTGGCTTACATAATGATTTTATTATCCAGTAGATATGCTGATTAAGCATTTGTGGGTAATCAATAGTCTTTTAGCAATAACAGTAATGTGAAGTCTTTTTACTTCTATAAAATTGAGTTTTTTTGTCTAGTGTTCTCTTTATATACAAGGTAACATTGGCTTTCAGTTCTGCAGAGTCAGTCATTTGAGAAAAGATATAGAATATCTTTGTAAATGTAAATATAGAACAAATGCATACAAGACAGCCTTCAAGATGCTCATTTTACTTGTAAAACAAAATATATTCCTTGCAAAAATCAAAATGTTGAATTGTGATTTTCTTCCAATTGACAACACAAGCTATTTTTGGCTGTGATGTGAGAATATATATATATATATATATATATATATATATATATATATATATATATATATATATATATATATATATATATATAAAAAGAACAATAATGCATTAGCAGAATGACAGGTTGTATATAATAATAGTTTTACTGAAAGCCCGAAAGCAAATTCTCTAAATCTATACAGTGATTCAGATTAGAACATTTAAACATGTAATAATGTTACCAGTCATTTTGGGGATCAATATCTTTGAAATCTTGTACAAATTCCTAAAATGTATGTGTATTTAATGTCCATGAATAATTATTTGTATCATATGCTATTAGGAAAGTAAATTAACCAAGTAACTTGTGTAAGTCGTGTGTGGGAACACAAAACAAACAATCTGAAATAACTCACTATTTAACCCCTTAAGACCGGAGGGCGTACTATTACGTCCTTTTTAAAGCGGCTCTAAACGCCGCAGGGCGTAATAGTACGCCCTCCGGTCTTTCCTTACTTACCCGGTCGCCGGCGGTCCCACGCCGGCGATCACGGTTGGGGGGACTCCCAGGGAGCCCCCCCGCGGCAGATCTTCCTCCTCCGGTCCCCCCGGCCATGTGAGAGTGAGGTCCTTGCGAGGACCTCACAATCACATGGCCGGGATAGCTGGCTTCTGTATTGCCAGCAGGGGGACTGCCTGTAATGACAGGTGGTCCCCCTGCTGGCTGAAAATAAAATAAGTGTTAAAAGTGTAAAAAAATAATAATATATACTTAGATCATATATATATGATCTAAGTATATATATACACATATACATACACACACGTGCACTGTATAGGTGTATTTTACTATTAATATATATATAATTTTATATTTATATATATTAATATCAAATTACACGGAGACTGATACTGATTAACGGCTTCCGTTAAACAGAATGCTTTACCCCTTCATTAAGTCTTGACTCATGTTTGGGGGTTTGGAGAACTACATTCACTCCGTGGATTGCTATAATGATTACACTCCTCTGAGTATAATCACTAGCTCTTATAAGAGCTGTTCCAGCTATGCTCTCTGGACTAGGAGAGGTCTACCCACTGGAAGTTGGATCCTGGTCTTGGGTTCAGGGTGGGTGGAGGACAGCGAGACCCCAACCAAGCTGCGGCAGTTCATGGGGTCTACGGTGGTTATGGTGTTCCAGTGGAGTGCTTATGGTACTCGCAGGTACTAGGAAGCAGCGATTGATGGAGGTACCCGGTCGGGTACAAGGCGGTCCGTCACAGTTATATTCACTTCTGTTTAATGTGAACACTAGTCCAGTTTACCAGTTGGAAAATATTTTCATGATATTTAATTGAAGCAACACTGTAGGCACCATAACCACTTCAACTGATGAAGTTATTATGGTGTCTGTAGTACACTGCTCTGGGTCCAACATCACTACTAAACAGTTAACTCACCTCTTAGAATGGAGCTTCAAATGGCAAAATGATGGAGGCAGTGCTATGCTCCACTTTATGCCATAGCAGGAGTAGCAGGCAGTGATAGGCTGAGCACTCTCGGTATCTATAGTACAGAATTCAGCTAGATATCCAGAATCATAATGATCCATCATCAAGATTTTTAAAAACAGAATGGGATCAACTTATAAAGTCCTTGTCAGGTTCTACTTGCAAAAGGTATTTGCAAATTTGTCACGGTATTTGTCAGGTGACGTTAATAACATTGGTTATTACAGTCAATTCTTGATTTTCATGTGTTGTAAGCATAAAAAATTGGCAAGCAAAAATATCTGAGTGACTTTGACAAGGGCCAAACAGTGATTGCTTGATGAGTGGGTCAGAGTATATCCAAAACAGCATGTCTTGTGGTGTTTTTCCAATATTCAGTGACTAGTACTTACCAAAAGTGATAAGGACGGACAGCTGGTGAACTGGCATCAGGGTTATGAGCATCCAAAACTCATTGATGCACATGGGTAGCGAAGGCTTGCCAGTCTGGTCCAATAACACAAAAGAGCTACTGTAGCTAAAATTGGTGAAAAACTTGAAAAAATGCTGACCATGATAGATGTGTAGGCACAAATCAGTCAGATTGCCCATGATGACCCCTGTCCACCATCAAAAGAGCCTACAATGGGAATGTAAGTGTCAGAACTTGGTAAAGGAGCATTAGAAGAAGGTTGCCTGGTCTGTTGACTCATGTATTCTTTTAGATTAGGTGGATGGTCAGGTGCGTGTGTGTCATTTACCTGGTAAAGAAATTACAGCATGATGCACTGTGGGAAGATGCACTATGGGTGTTATGCTCTGGGCAATGTGTTGCTGGGATTCTGGCATTCATGTGACACATACCACCTACCTAAAGATTGTTGCAGAATAATGTACACCCCTTTGTGGCAATGGTGTTCAGTGGCGGCAGTGGCCTCTTTCAGCAGGATAATGCACTCGGGCACACTGCAAAAAAGGGTTCAGCAATTGTTTGAGAAACATGACAAGAGTTCAAGTTGTTGCCTTGTCCTCCAAATTCCCCAGTTCTCAATCCAATTGAGCATCTCTGGGATGAGCTTGAATACAAAGCATTTCATGTTTGGGGCTAGGACACTCTTATAGTAATGTATTTTATTGGGAATGACCCTTGTGTTTTAACAGTTGCATTTTAAATATTGATGAGAGACATAACTGCCACTTTAAGAGTAACAAGTCAATATATGTGTCTAAATTAAATTTATATTTAATACAGCAATTTAAAATTCTCTTTCCTTCATAAAAGTTTGTTTTTCTTTTAGTATTAATTTACAAAATAACCTTGAATTCCGATCTTTTGGTGAACTATACCTCTGCACTATAGATTTTTATAAAAATGGTATTGAGAATGGAAGGGTATCAGTTATGTATAAAAAAAAAAAAAAAAATTCTATCAAGCAGTATAAATCTAAGCCATTTTATTACCTAGAAGAGACTAGATTTGCAGAAATGTACAGGCTGATTGTGTGCTTCATACTAATTTAAATTCAGATATGATATATTTATATACCTTCCAAATCAAGATGGATTTACAGAATGTCAGTTGTTTATATTAGATATACGCAAATGTGTAGTCATTGAACACCAAGATAACAGCATTGTGTAATCCTTTTGTAATGTTAAAGTTTAACATGACTCACACTTTGTTCAGACACTCCAGTTATTATGCCTGATTTTAAACTTCAAGTGGCACCTGGCAGAATCTGGTTTAACTGAAAGTCTTAGGATATCAGAATTGCTGAGACTTAATGAGATCTCAATGGTTTATTATATCCCTTACAGCAGTTAGTCATTCATGTTCCTACTCATGCCAAGGAAGGCGTTTGCAAATTCTTTTCAAATGTTAATTTTCATTTAAGTCCTGGGATTAGACCCTTAAAACATATTCATGCAATAAAATATAGATAAACCATACTAACGGGAAAACAGGTGGGCTAACAAAATGCTGTTCGTTGTACAAACCTGTTTTGGAAAGAGATTATAAGGGAGGTTGGACAGATAGAAAGCAGAGGCAATTAAGCTAATGCAAGTTGGGTGTCAAAAGGTTATAGATATTTCAAGAGCTGAGCAATTTACCGTCTGGAAAAAGAGAAGAGCTCTTGCATAAAATGTCTCTCAGTTCAGATTTATTATGCTTTTAGTTGTGCTATATGTGATACAATTAGCAGGAGGTGCCAATAAGGATTTTTTTCTAAGCACATGGTCATTTCATGCCATCTGTTATTAATTACATTGTCCTTTCCATAGCTAGCTAAAGGGGAAGAAGTTTTATGAGATTCACCGAAAGATGTTCCCAGCATAATATGATGGACACATAGAAAAAAAAAGTTACAGACCTGTGAATGGGAGACATCTGTATTGTATATTAAGTTTATCAACAAATGCAAAATAAAGTAGTTAGAAGTATTCTTATGTGTAGCTACCCTAATCTAACAATATATTTGGGATCAAAACCTCTTCTATATTTTGACTTTGCATGTCATTCTCTCTCTCTTTATATATGTGTGTGTGTGTGTGTATATATATATATAAATAAAAATAAATAAAACCAAGAGGGCTGCACTCACCTGAACATGCATACATTATAGGGTGCTACTGGGGCCAATATATACAACATCCAAAATACACAATCCAGCGTAACTCGCTTATTTACTAAACAATTATTTCAAATCTCACTGATTGTAATAGTTTTATTTAAAAACACCTCACCTAGGCAAAAAATAATGGTGGTTTAGTTACATAATATGATCATATATTGCATAAGTCTGCCACAACATCAATGTACCCCATTCTTGGCAGGTCCTACTCTAGCAGCCTAATGCCTACCCTTATGAGTTCAATCCACTTTATGGGAAATTCTTCATCCTGGCACTCTCTGCAAGTCAACATTAAATAGGATCCTGGAATGAAGCACCTGTGACAAGAAGGGGTGCAAACCCAAGGATATGGCCTGGACTCCCAAATATATAAATGAAACCAAGAGGGCTGCACTTACCTGAACATGCATACATTACATTACATTATTAGGGTGCTGCTGGGGCAATCTGTGAGATTTGAAATCATTGTTTAGTGAATAAGCGCTGGATTGTGTATTTTGTATGATATATATACACTGCTCAAAAAAAATAAAGGGAACACTTAAACAACACAATGTAACTCCAAGTCAATCACACTTCTGTGAAATCAAACTGTCCACTTAGGAAGTAACACTGAGTGACAATCAATTTCACATGTTGTTGTGCAAATGGGATAGACAACCGGTGGAAATTATAGGCACTTAGCAAGACACCCCCAATAAAGGAGTGGTTCTGCAGGTGGTGACCACAGACCACTTCTCAGTTCCTATGCTTCCTGACTGATGTTTTGGTCACTTTTGAATGCTAGTGGTGCTTTCACTCTAGTGGTAGCATGAGACGGAGTCTACAAGCCACACAAGTGGCTCATGTAGTGCAGCTCATCCAGGATGGCACATCAATGCGAGCTGTGGCAAGGTTTGCTGTGTCTGTCAGCGTAGTGTCCAGAGCATGGAGGCGCTACCAGGAGACAGGCCAGTACATCAGGAGATGTGGAGGAGGCCGTAGGAGGGCATCAGCCCAGCAGCATGACCGCTACCTCCGCCTTTGTGCAAGGAGGAACAGGAGGAGCACTGCCAGAGCCCTGCAAAATAACCTCCAGCAGGCCACAAATGTACATGTGTCTGCTCAAACGGTCAGAAGCAGACTCCATGAGGGTGTTATGAGGGCCCGACGTCCACAGGTGGGGGTTGTGCCTACAGCCCAACACGTGCAGGGCGTTTGGCATTTGCCAGAGAACACCAAGATTGGCAAATTCGCCAGTGGCACCCTGTGCTCTTCACAGATGAAAGCAGGTTCACACTGAGTACATGTGACAGACGTGGAGAACGTTCTGCTGCCTACTACATCCTCCAGCATGAAAGGTTTGGCAGTGGGTCATTAATGGTGTGGGGTGGCATTTCTTTTGGGGGGCTGCACAACCCTCCATGTGCTCGCCAGAGGTAGCCTGACTGCCATTGGGTACCGAGATGAGATCCTCAGACCCCTTGTGAGACCATATGCTGGTGAGGTTGGCCCTGGGTTCCTCCTAATGCAAGACAATGCTAGACCTCATGTGGCTGGAGTGTGTCAGCAGTTCCTGCAAGATGAAGGCATTGATGCTATGAACTGGCCCGCCCGTTCCCCGGACCTGAATCCAATTGAGCACATCTGGGACATCATGTCTCACTCCATCCATCAAAGTCACATTGCACAACAGACTGTCCAGGAGTTGGCAGATACTTTAGTCCAGGTCTGGGAGGAGATCCCTCAGGAGCATCCACCACCTCATCAGGAGCATGCACAGGCATTGTAGGGAGGACATACAGGCACGTAGAGGTCACACACACTACTGAGCCTCATTTTGACTTGTTTTAAGGACATTGCATCAAAGCTGGATCAGCCTGTAGTGTGTTTTTCCACTTTAATTTTCAGTGTGACTCCAAATTCAGACCTCCATGGGTTGAAAAATTAGATTTCCATTATTTAATTGTTGTGTGATTTTGTTGTCAGCACATTCAACTATGTAAAGAACAAAGTATTTCAGAAAAATATTTAATTCATTCAGATCTAGGATGTGTTATTTTTGTGTTCCCTTTATTTTTTTTGAGCAGTGTGTGTGTGTGTGTGTATGTATGTATATATATATATATATATATATATATATATATATATATATATATATACGTGTATATATATATATATATAATGATTGGAAATGACTGCACTCCAAGGACTTGTTGATAGTAAAAATAAAATATAACTTTTATTTTATATCATTTAAAAATATCGACGTTTCAGCCCCAATACATGGGCTTTCATCAGGATGGCAATGCATATATTTTATTTTTACTATCAACAAGTCCATGGAGTGCGGCAGGGGCGGGCTGGGCCGGGGGGCAGGGAGGCAATTGCCCCCCAGGCCGCCCTAAATCCCATTAAGACCGGCCGCGGCGGGCCGGCCCTTTAAATGCTGCAGCCGCCTGAGCGCTCTGTAAAGAGCGCTTAGGCGGCTGCATAACAGATTCTCCCCTCCCTCCCCTCCCCTGTAGCGTGGCTGAGCTGGTCTCCGGTCCGCGGTCCCGGCCGGAGTGATGGGAAGGTGCACGCTCAGTGTGCACCTTCCTTTCAGTCCGGCCGGTTACAGGAAACAGAAACTCCTGTTCCGCGCTGAGTTTCTGTTTCCTGTAACCGGCCGGACTGACAGGAAGTGCACACTGAGCGTGCACCTTCCCATCACTCCGGCCGGGACCGGAGAGCAGCTCGGCCACACGGGAGGGGGGAAGTAAGAAGAGGGGAGGGAGGGGGGAAGTAAGAAGAGGGGAGGGAGGGGGGGAAGTAATAAGAGGGGAGGGGGGAAGTAAGAAGAGGGGAGGGAGGGGGGAAGTAAGAAGAGGGGAGGGAGGGAGGGGGGGAAGTAATAAGAGGGGAGGGAGGGAGGGGGGAAGTAAGAAGAGGGGAGGGGGGGAGTAAGAAGAGGGGAGGGGGGGAGTAAGGAGAGGGGGGAGTAAAGAGAGGGGGGGAGTAAGAAGAGGAGAGGGGGGAGTAAGAAGAGGAGAGGGGGGGAGTAAGAAGAGGAGGGGGGGGAGTAAGAAGAGGAGAGGGGGGGGAGTAAGAAGAGGAGAGGGGGGGAGTAAGAAGAGGGGAGGGGGGAGTAAGAAGAGGGGGGGGGGGAGTAAGAAGAGGGGAGGGGGAGAGAGTAAGAAGAGGGGGGAAGAGAGTAAGGGGAGGGGGGGAGTAAGAGGGGGCGGGAGAGTAAGAGGAGTGGAGGGGGGAGTAGGAAGAGGGGAGGGGGGAGAGTAAGAAGAGGGGGGGAGTAGGAAGAGGGGAGGGGGGAGTAGGAAGAAGGGAGGGTGGTAAGAAGAGGGGAGGGGGAGTAAGAGGAGAGAGGAGATTAAGAATAGGGTGGGAGTAAGAGGGGAGAGGGGAGTAAGAAGAGGGGAGAGGGGAGTAAGAAGAGGGGGGAGTGAGGGGGGGAGTAAGAAGAGGGGAAGAGGGGGGTAAGAAGAAGAAGGGGGGAGTAAGAAAAAGAGTGGGGAGTAAGAAGAACAAGAGTGGGAAGTAATTAGAAGAAGGGGGTAAGAAGAAGAAGGGGGAGTAAGAAGAAGAGGGGGGAGTAAGAAGAAGTAGGAGGGTTAAGAAGAAGAAGGGGGGAGTAAGAAGAAGAAGAAGGGGGGAGTAAGAAGAAGGGGGAGTAATAAGAAGAAGGGGGTAAGAAGAACAAGGGGGGAGTAAGAAGAACAAGGGGGGAAGTAAGAAGAACACAGGGAGGAGGGGGGTAAGAAGAACACGGGGGGTGAGGAGAACACACAGAGGGAGGAGTGAGAAGAACACAGGGAGGGTGGAGGGGGGGATGAGAAGAGCACAGGGAGGGTGGGTGAGTGTGATAAGAGACCGCTAGGGGAGGGTGGGGGAGAGGAGAGACCACTAAGGGGCAGGGGAGAGCTCTAAGGGACAGAAGGGACAGCTCTATAGGACAGGGGGCAAGACAGGGTGCTCTTTCACACTACGTGCACACACACACACACAATGCATCCCTATACATACACAGAAACACACAATGCATCCCTATACATACACAGAAACACAACATACTTCCCTTACACACAGAGAAATACACAATGCATCCATTACACACACACACACACACACAATGCAACCCTTACACACACACACACAATGCAACCCTTACACACAAAGACAATGCATAATTTGCACACATACACAGAAACATACAATGCAAACCCTTACACACACATGCAAACACACACACTGTTTTTCTTACATACACACAGAAACACAATGCATCTCTTACACTCAATGCACACACATACAGACACACACCTTGCATCCCTTATGCATACAAACACAGATTCACACAATGCATCCCTTACACACAACCAGAAACACATAATACATCCCTTATACACAAATACACGCTGCATCACCTGCACAAACTGGTATCCCTATACACTACATACCATAAGCACACATATTAGATCCTCTACAATAACACATAACACATCCCCTACACACTCCACTCCCTGTGAGCGAACTCATGGGTGGGTGGAACATATAAGTGGACTTATGAGTGGGCCTTATGGGCATACTCACCGTCAGGCACTGGGGCCCAGACCTTGAGCTGTGTAAGAGGCCCCCAAAAAATGGAGCTGCTTCCAATTCTCCCAGAACATTGAATTTTGTGACCACAGTTGCAAACAGCCTCCAGAGATCCTGTTCTACACCAGACCAGTGGAGCCAAACTGCAGCCCATCATCATCCTCATCTAACTGTAAGTAGGCAATCTAGTATATTATTAGTGACACTAATCTATAATTTACCTCACATTAAAGGGACACTATAGCTTAATGAAGTGGTTCTGGTGTCTATAGCTGGTCCCTGCAGGCTTTTTAATGTAAACACACACGTTAGTTCATATGGCAGATCATATGGGTGGGGCATTGTGATGTGCGGCAAATTTATATTTTGTCTAGGGCGGCAAAAACCTTGCCCCGGCTCTGATCCTGGGCAGGTGCACCAGTGTACTGGTGACCCACAGGAGGGGAGTGCACGGATTGCACTGCACTCTCCTTCTGCCCAGACCCGTCTTGACCGTAGTGCAAGTGCCCTCTGCCCCTAATTTACAGTGGCTCACACTCACAACAAGCAGTGCCTGGAGCCCTTTGCAGAGACGGAAACAACGAGGTTCTGCGGCAGCTAGCCGTCCTGCAAGTATTACATTAAACAGCTGTTCCCCATGCAGCCACAGGTGGCGTTGTGCTGGAAGACTGTGATTACTCTTAACTTCCTCCCAGCCTACAGAGCAGCGCATGGGGGAGAGAGAGGAGGAGGCATGATTTAATCTTACAATAAATCCTCTAAGCAAACCTTTATAAATTTGGGGGATCAGCTCTGTTTCCACAGTTTATTGGTGTTTACTCTGATGTCTGTATTAATATTGAGGGATGTCTAAGTAGTAACGTCAGTGTGTGTCAGCAGGGCCAGCCATTGGGGTGGGCAAGCTGTGCGGTCACGCAGGGTGCCATGACAACAGAGGCACCCGGCGGCCAACACAGCTCACAAGTTGGGTACACCAGCATATTTAATTTAAACGATTCGCTGGTGGTCCACTGGTGCGCACCAGCAGTAGGTGCAGTCAGATCATATCCTCTCCCTCGTGGTTCCGGCGCTCAGTTAGTGAGTCAGAGCACAGGCTCAGAGATTCTCAGCCTGTGCTCTGACAACATTGAAAGTCAGAGCCGTGAAGGAGCGGGTATGGCAAAGAGTTACTGATTAGCATAACATCAATATCCGTTATAAAACCAGGAAAAGGTGGGCATGGATGGTGAACTGATTTGGTGGCGCAATGGGCCACTTGACTGGTTTTGCCCCCCAGGCCTAAGGCTGCCAGCCCTCCCCTGGAGTGCGGTCATTTCCAATCATTTTTTTGTATCTTGTGCCTGACCAGCACCAGGCAATTATTCTCCAATCCAGGAGTGCAAGCATCTCGGTTGTCTTATTTATTTATTTATATATATATATATATATATATATATATATATATATATATATATATATATATATATATATATATATATATGTATATACACGTACAGTCCTCTCTAATATTCTTTAGTCCATCATTTTTTTATATATCTACAATTCTGTGTAATAGAAAGTCAATATTTCAGCCCCCAATCTGGACTGTATATATGCAGTAATGGGAAAAAGAAAGTACACCCTCTTTAAATTCTGTGGTTTTTCATAACAGGACATAATAACAATCATCTGTTCCTTAGCAGGTTTTACAATTAGGCCAATACAACCTCAGATGAGTAACGTCACATGATATAGTCGTGATTTATTTAACAAAAAAAAAATTCAAAATGGAGAAGCCAAATGTGAAATAGAATTCAAAAAAGGTGTACATTCTTTTCCCGTGACTGTATATTTTAAATATACTGTATAGGTAAACATATATCTACACACACTAAAAATGCTATAAGACTGTTTGGTAGATAGCTCTCTAATACCGTGGGAATTAGGGAGTTATCTACAAAGCGGCTTTAAGATGCAGCCACGGCACGAATAGGATCAGAGTTTTATTCATTCAAATAAAATTCCGAACCGAACAAAGTCCTGAATTGCGTCCTAACACGAATGGTGAAACTGTTCTCATTCTGTTAAGATACAATTAGGTAGTTTCGCTGGCGTTCTGTCTAAATGACAGGATGTTCCGGAAAAGTGAAAAGAGGCTTCACAGGAGCATGGAGGAAAGGTGAGAATTGTGGGAAAATTGCTCGGCCACTGGAAATGAAGCAAACTTTGCTCCTCCACTGGTCATAGCTGATCAGGAGAAGGAAGCCTCCATAAGACAAGTAGTCCCTATTTTGTCTTATGTTTTAAAGAAAACTAGAGCAGACAGGAAGAAATGAAGAACAGATCCTGGGAGATGGAGAGAATAGGAATCGATTAAAGAAAGGTAAGTTCGGCAGAAAATTGAAATATAGTTCTCTTTTTACAGACTAATCATGATTTTTTTTTTAATTACTCTCTGCCTCTCTTTTTACAGAATACTCATATTCTAGTTTAAACCTATATCAGATCATGAAAAGAAACCCTACTAAACTTCAGCTCTACTATGTTGCATCTAAGTACTATTTCTAATCAGATTTTACAGGAACTCTAACATAAAATTGTGGCTACATAACACTACACAGTACTATTTATATCCTTCATGTCTTGGCTTTTCAATACCATGTGTTTAGTTTTTTTGTCATAGATTTTAAAACTCCAGTCTGTCCATTATTGATCTTGTCCTGTAACTACAGCATGGAGCAGTATCCAAGAGCGTTACTGTTCAATGATTTAGATTTAGAAAAGCTGACCAACCTATTTGTTTGTCATGATTTGTGCTTCACTGTACTGAATAGTCTATTTACTTTTATAAACACGAGCAGAAAGGTTGAGCATGGATTTTTTTTATTTGTTGGGATTTAGTGCTTAGGGATTTGTGCTGTAACAATCATTGTGAGATTATAAATTAAACTAAAGAAAGCGTTCACCCGTTAAGGCGCTACTCTCAACACTCATACACTCACAAATATATAAATATCCTTTGTGTCATATTTTTAAAACAAAAATCACTACATTTAGTCAAGCAAAAATATCTGAGTAGCCAGTGGCGTACACACAACCCATGGGGCCCCGGTGCGAAAACTGATCAGTGGGCCCCCCCGCGCGCGTGCTTACTCTGCGTGGGCTGGGGCCGCAACACATGGCGGCGGGCACCGGGTCGCAGGGCTGCAACCTGTGCGACCGCGGTATGTACGCCAGTGCATGCATATACACATACACTTAAAGGACCACTACAGACACCCAGATCACATCAGCTCAATGAAGTGGTCTGGGTGCCAGGTCTCTAGTTTTAACCCTGCAGCTGAAAACATAGCAGTTTCAGAGGGTTAATCCAGCCTCTGAAAATCACAGTGAGAAGACGCTGAACGTCCATAGGAAAGCATTGAGTAATGCTTTCCTATGGGCAGTTTGAATGCGTGCGTGGCTCTTGCCACGCATGCGCATTCAGAGCTGAGAGGCGGATCGGGGCGGAGAGATTCCCAGCGCCAAGGGTGTCCGGCGCTGGAGAAAGGTAAGTGCTTAAGACACACACACACACACACTCTCATGAACAGACGCACACATTTACTGACAGACACACATCAGGGTTATGGCACCCAAGGCTCATTGATGCATGCAGGGAGTGAAGGCAAGCCTATCTGGTCCGATCATACAGAAGAGCTACTGTACCTCAAATTGCTGAAAAACATAATGCTGGACTTAATAGAAAGGTGTGAGAACACACAGTGCATAGCCGTTTGCTGCATATGGGGCTGTATAGGCAGAGACCTGTCAGAGTGCACATAATGACTCTTGGCCACCGCCAAAATTGCCTTGAGTGGGGATGCAAGGTTTAGATCTGGACATAGATCAATGGAAGAAGGTTTTCTGGTCTGTATTCTTTTAGAGCAGGTGGGTGGCTTATGCATGTGCGTCATTTGCCTGGGAAGAGATGGCAACAGAATACACTATGTAAAGAAAGCAAGCCGATGGATACAGTGTTATGCTTTGGGCAGGAAAACCTTGGGTCCTGGACCTTGTGCCTCACCTAACTGTGTTACCAAAAACCTGCTTTGGGAACCGAATCAGATGAACCAAACTGATGGGACAATCGGTGTGCTGAAGAGATATACATAATATAGTAACATACACTGAACAAGATTATAAATGCAACACTTTTGTTTTTGCCTCCATTTTTAATGAGCTGACCTCAAAGATCTAAGATTTTTTCTATGTACACAAAAGGCCTATTTCTCTCAAATATTGTTCACAAATCTGTCTAAATCTGTGTAAATGAGCACTTCTCCTTTGCCAAGATAATCCAGACACCTCACAGGTGTGGCAAATCAAGATGCTGTTTAGACAGCATGATTATTGCAAAGGTGTGACTTCGCCTGGCCACAATAAAAGGCCACTCTAAAATGTACAGTATTACTGTATTGGGGAGGTCCGGGGGGGTCCGAAAACCAGTCAGTATCTGGTGTGACCACCATTGGCCTCACACAGTGCAACACATCTCTTTTGCAAAGAGTTGATCGGGTTGTTGATTGTGGCCTGTGGAATGTTGGTCTAATCATCTTCAACGGTTGTGCAAAGTTGCTGGATATTGACAGAACCCGGAACACGTTGTTCTATACGCCGATCCAGAGCATCCCAAACATGCTCAATGGGTGACATGTCCGGTGAGTATGCTGGCCATGCAAGAACTGGGATGTTTTCTGCTTCCATGAATTGTGTACATCCTTGAAACATGGGGCCAAACATTATCATGCTGCAGCATAAGGTGATGCTCGTGGATGAATGGCACAACAATGGGTCTCAGGACGGTTTCTGACAGGTTGTGCAAAAATTCTTTGGTTATGCAAACCGATTGTTGCAGCAGCTGTCTGGGTGGCTGGTCTCAGACGATCTTGGAGGTGATGATGCTGGATGTGGAGGTCCTGGACTAGTGTGGTTACACATGGTCTGCAGTTGTGCGGCAATTTGAATGTCTTGCCAAATTCTCTGAAACGCCTTTGTAGACAGCTTGTGGTAGAGAAATAAACATTCAATTCACGGGCAACAGCTCTGGCGGACATTCCTGCAGTCAGCATGCCAATTGCATGCTCCCTCAAAACTTGCAACATCTGTGGCATTGTGCTGTGTGATAAAACTGCACATTTTAGAGTGGCCTTTTATTGTGGCCAGCCTAAGACACACTTTTTGCAATAATCATGCTGTCTAATCAGCATCTTGATGTGCCTCACCTGTGAGGTGGATGGATTATCTCAGCAAAGGAGAAGTTCTCACTAACACAGATTTAAACAGATTTGTGAACAATATTTCAGAGAAATAGGCCTTGTGTGTACATAGAAAAAGTCTTAGATCTTTGAGTTCAGCTCTTGAAATATGTGGGCAAAAACAAAAGTGTTGCATTTATAATTTTGTTCAGTGTAGTTACCTAGGCTGAAAAAAGTCTTGCGTCCATCAATATAATATTATGTAATTATTTTGCAGTGCACTAATTAGAGCATTTTCTAGATCAACTGGAAAAATCGACAAAGAGGATAAAACAGAAGTAGCAGTTAAAACAAAAATCTATATCTATCTATTTATATATTATAGATTTATTTAAAAAAATAATTTATATATTAATATATTATAGGTTTATTATATATGTAAATATAGATTTATTTTTTTAATTTTTTTTGCCGCTTCTTTTTACCTCTCTATTCCTTACTAGATATGTGGATACAATCTAAATTTTGTAAATTGTTAGCAATCAATCAACATTTTTTTCTCATCAATCATCTATTTTCTTGGCACCACGGGTGGAATTCAGAATCACTATCTGAAACTAACATGCTCATCTACTGTGCTTTTTGGATGGTTAATGATTTGGGTGTATTTCAGCATGCAGCTCGAGATATAAATGATCACTCAAATGGCCCAAATTCAGATGAATTGCAGTTCAGACCAAAACAAATCTCCAAGTCTAGTTCTAAGCTAAATTTAATTTTCATGATAAATGGTATGGCCAAACTAAATGTTTCCACTGTGCACAAGTCTATTAAAAACATTTATTTGAAAAAAAAAATATTTATTATGTCTGCAGGAAGGGAGAAAGTTTAGATGGGGGGTAATAAAAGAGAGGGAATGCGATGAGATGATGAGATGAAATGAAAACAAAATGCATTCACACACACTTAATGTGCATATTCCCACACAATGCCACAGAACAAAATGCACCCCAAATTCATAAACATACTATGACACTGAATGCTATACCCCTCACGTTCACACATACACTGCCATGCCATAATCCAGGGGAAGGCAACCTTTTAGCAGCACTGTGCCGATATAGGATTGTGATGTCCCGTAGCGTGCCGGTCCTATTTTTTTAAAATTGAGGTGTGTATGCGGCCGTATTCTTCTTGTGTTATTTTTACTGCAGTTGCTTTGCATCGTTGTATTTGTGCGTATATGAGCTATTATATTGTATATGTTCATTAGTAGTTTATGGTATTGTGTATGATACATATGAATGTGGGCTGTGTATGAGGGCTGCTTGTGGAATTGTGTGTGGATGGATATGTCACATTGTGTGTTTGGTAGTGTGTGTGGGCTGTTTGGTGTATTGCATGTGAGAGGCTGCATGTTGGGTTGTGTGCATGTATGTGGATTGTTAGCAGGTTACGTTTGTGCAGATTGTGTTTGTGTGTGGGCTGTTCGTATTATTTGTATAAGGGGAGGGTTATTCTTCATTTCTGTGTTATGGCGCCTACATCCGGAGTAAAATCCCGGGATGATGGTGACATCACGCCTCGTAGGATGTGCATTAGATAAGACACTTAACACCTAACCAATTAAATATGGATTCTCTCTGTTATCTACATTTTTGCCTTTATAAGGGGCTTGCTGCCCCCTGATTAAACATTCCAACCTGTGTCTCAGTGTGATTTACTTCAGAGCGTGCATGCATTTATTTTAACAATTTGGAAATGAGCAGATACTCAGATAAACACTTGGTTTGATCCACAATATCTGTGTATATCTAGCAGTATGGTTGGGTTCCAGTGGGTCTGAGGGTATCTGGTGTAAGATACCATCGGTAAAGGAGCTTTCGGTGCGCTTCTATGTGAGAGTAGCATCTAGTGATACCTTGTAGCGCGTTTAGCCTCTTAATCTATCTCTCCTGTGTGACTATTTCACCCGTTTCTTTTTCCCACTGTAACACCACGGCCATGTTGGTCTGGGACATAGGGGCTGCAAGGGCTCCATAACATCTAGATAGGAGTTTAGGTTTCAGTGGAGTTGTCCAGCACAAGGCTAGTAAGGATTGTAGTTCTTTGTCTGCAGGGGTAGTGTCAAGTGCTGCATAATTTGTATGTGATAGCAGTATACTTTTAATCTGAAGATATAGAAATGTAAATTTGGATGGTAAATTGTATTTCTCCTGTAGTGTCGGGCACGGGATCAGTGTGCCCCCGGATGTCAGTTGGGATAGTTTTGTTATACCTTGATTCCCCCATAGTTTTATGGGGATCTCCGGGGAGACCGCCTTTAGTGCTGCTATTGGTGCTAGTCTGTGGTATTTGGTGGGTGCGCGTCTCATGTTGTTGAGTGTGTCCCAAACGGCCAGAGACGCCGCTGTAGTAGGGTACAGGGGGGGGATTTCATGTCTCAGTAGTGGGGGGGTCCACATGTGTGATGTCAATAAGTCCTCTGATAATTGCTGCTTCTCCATATCCACCCATCCCAGCAGGCCACAGGGTGCATGGAGGTTAATGGCCTGGGCTAGAATAGCAGCCCTACTGTATGTCCACACCTGAGGGATGCCCATGCCACCCGCCGCGTATGGTCTCTGTAACACCTCCTTCGCTACTCTGGCTCTGCTTTTATGCCATATAAAATCCATGAAGAGCTTCTGCACCTTGTCACAATAACTCTTAGGGGTTCGGATAGGAAGCATCCTAAATATATATAGCAACTTGGGCTTGGAAATCATCTTGAGGGCATTTATTCGACCGGACCAGGAGATTCTCACCTCCCTCCATTTATCTAGTTCCTGTCTCATTGTTGTCAGCACGTGGTAGTGATTGAATTGTATCAGTGTTGCTATGGATTTAGTTATTAGGCTCCAGGCATAATATGAACAAGAGGGGGGACAGGGGGCATCTCTGTCTGGTACCGTTTGTTATGTCAAATGGGGGATATAAAACCTGCGTTGGAAACGCTAGCTGTCGGACGGGAGTAGAGTGCCATTATAGCGGTAGTGAATGCCGGGGGGAACCCGAATTTCCTCTTCACCTCCATCATGTATTGCCAATTTAATTTGTCAAAGGCCTTCTCCGCGTCCAGCGCTAAGAGAAGACCTTCCCTTGACTGCACCTATATGTGGTGGAGCACGTTTAGGAGGTGCCTCGAATTTTCTGAGCCCTGTCTCCCCTTAATGAAGCCAGATTGGTTATAGTGAATGAGTTTTGGTAGAAGTGGGCTTAGTCTTTCTGCTATGATTTTGGCATACATTTTTGTGTCTGTGTTTAATAGTGAAATTGGTCTAAAGTTTGCGCATACAGTTGTTTTTTTTCCTGGCTTGGGTAAGGTGACTATGTGGGCCAGGAGCATCTCCTTTGGGAGGGATCCTTTCCGGAAGCAGGTATTAAATACCTCTGTTAAGTGGGAGCTTAATTGTGTTTGGAAAGTTTTGTAATACAGCGCTGGCAGGCCATCCGCCCCTGGGCTCTTGGCCGAAGGTATGGCTGATATATGTTTTTGTACTTTCTCAAGTGTAATAGGTTTGGTAAGGTTCTGCATATCTTCGTCTTAGATCTTTGGTAACTGGGTCATGTCTAGGAAGTCATTTATCTGTTGTAACGTTGGGACATTATTATTAGAGTCCTCTTTAAGGTTATATAGTGTACTGTAGTATAGTATAGTGTACTGTCCCCTCCTATGATCACCTCTCCTAGTCTCCACCTGTCTCTCTTTTTATATACCCTCTCCAAAAAGGCTGGTTGGTCAGAGTGTGGACCGTAGATATTAACTAACGTGTATTGTGCGTTATTGATCATTGATCGTGCATTGCACCATCGGGTATCTCCCATGTTTATCCGCGTGTTTTGCCACCAAGGTGAAGGCTATTTCTTTGCTAATGAGGTGTGGGACACCTCTTTTCTTTGCTGCATAACAAGCATGCAAATCTATCGGGAACTGAGGGGAGTTGAACTTGGGGCGGTGTCCCCATTTGAAGTGGGTTTCTTGAAAGAACACTATGTGTGCCCGTGCCCTTTTCGCCTCTTGTAAGGCTAGGTGTCTTTTGTGAGGGGAGTTCAACCCTTTAGCATTGAGCGACAAAATGTTAAGCACCATTGTTGGGATTAAGTCTGTGTTCTATGACCAGGGACCCCCGGTGACCCAGTATGTACACAGCAAGACATTTTAACCTTCCACACCTTTCACTATCCATATCAACCACAGTTGTATCCCCACATTTAGAGGTCATGACAATAGTAAAAGAATAAAATACATAAAACCAAACATGAACTATATACAAGTCTCCCCATACTCCAAACAACCTCCAGAGGGAGCTGCCTGAGTAAGAACCCGGGAGAAAAAAAGGGAAAATTGCAGCGCGACAGGGTCGCCCTGCATTGGCCCATCGATGAGCCTGGTGGGAGCGTGAGCAGATCAAATTAAGAAAAAAATTATTTTTTCAAGGCCCCAGTCTCGCCCCCCCCCCCCCGACAATGGTCTTCATGTGGGTCAACAAGGACTTGTCGGTGTATGCGTGAACAACAGTACTAATAAACAATCAAATTGTCCATCCACATTTCAATCCCTAGTCCTAGGAATGTATGTTTAGACATTCAAGACCATTTTTTTTTTTTCTGAGCTGACCCATCCATCTCTCACCTCGGGGGGTAAGAAAATGTGTGTAGGAATAAGATAGGTCTATAGCTCATACTCTATAGGGAGCTAGACAGTGGAATGTATGAATTTATTTTATTTATTTATTTTTTTTTTTTTTCTTTGTTAGTTTTTTTTTTATTTTTTTTAAACTAAGCAAGAGTTGAGTTTATGTGGAGATGGATAGGTATAGAGTAAATAAATGAACAATAGGCTTATGTCAATGCTTGTAGGGGGACAATACTGCACCCAGTCCGTAGTCAGCCTGTAGCTCTGCGGCGTGTGCTGAAATTGTGTCTCGACGCCTTGGGCCCGTGGTTCACTTGCCTGTTGCAACTCTCCAGTTCCTGGTGATGCGGTTCGATGTTGGTTCCGAGCCTTTGGTGGGTGATGGTTCTGCCTGTACCTGTATGTTCCACTGTCCCAGCAGTTTATGTCCTTCCTCTGGTGTGGAGACTGCTCTGTCAGAGCCATTTTTCTAGATAATAAGTCGGGTGGCAAAGCCCCACTTGTATGGGATTTGTGCTTCTCTCAGTGCCTTGGTTATGTTGCCAAAGGACTGCCTCTTGGCTAGTGTAGTAGGGGACAGATCAGCAAAAAGCTACAGGCCTGGGTACTTAACCGCCAGTTCCGCCGTGTCCTTGGCAGCCTGCATCAGTCTGTCTTTGGTGGCATAGAAATGGACCTGGACAATGGCGTCCCTTGGTACTGTAGCAGGGATGTTCCTGGGTTTTTGTAGTCTATGAGCCCTGTCAATCTCCAATACCTGGGCTGTGGCGTCTGGGAGCAGGGTTTGGAATAGCTGGTGTATATATGCCTTTAAATCTGGCGTTTTGACCTCCTCCGGTATGCAGTGCAGGCGGATGTTATTCCTGTGGGACCTGTCCACCATATCTATAAGTTTTGCATGCATCTCTTGTAACTGTGTGGAGAAATCAGTATAGGCATCAGCTAGTGTGTTATGTGCCTCTATTATCTCCTCTGTTTTATACTCCAAGTGTGCTGTGCGTTCCCCTATAGCCTGCACTTCCCACCTAATTACCGCCGCCAATTTCTGGAAGTCTGACCTGATAGTGGATTTTAGGTCTTCCAACAGCTTATGCAGGGTGGTATCCACTGCCGGGACTGCCGTGGTCAGTGATATGGTGGTCAGATCACTTTGTTCTGACTCGCTGCGGTCTGATTCCGAAACCGGCGAGTGGGCTTCTCCGGCTCCATCTTGGGCGCGCTTGCTCGGTGAGGCCAGGGCTGATACCTGTAGCAATGGAGTCCTGGATTTCGTTTTCCGTGCTGCATTGCTTGCCATGACACCGGGGTATCTGTGCAGGGTGTTGCAGATCTTTGTCTCTCGTTAATTGGGTGGATTCACGCTATATTTGCCATTTCTCGGCGGAGCTCTGGAGCCGTGCGACCGTCTACATACTTTTCAAATGCATGCTTATTTACACTTATGAACAGAGAAACACTCAGACATAAAGTTGTCAGACACTTAAGTAACATAACCACTACAGCTCAATGTGGTAGTTATGCAGCTAACTGGGTTCCATGTCCTGGATTTTTGTAAAAACATTTAGGAGCACACAGATGAAACCTGGGGCTCTCTCTGAAACCTGTAGATTGCTCCTCATTAGCTGCATTGATAATATGGAATTCACACTTCCACCTTATCAATGTTAATATCATACAATCTGCGGTGGATTAGCAGGAGCAGTTAGCAGGAGTAAACAAGTGCCTATACAATCACTTTTTTTCCTTTTGGTAATAGGGAGCCTTGTCCAGTTTAGTAGCATATCTGATGGGTAAAGTTTCACCCCTTCATCTGCTAGGAAGGTCATGACATTATAAACTTCCCTCCAGAAAGGGACCAGAACAGGATATTCCCATAAAATGTGCAACAGTGAACTACTGCCCCGCGGAATCTCCAACACCAACCTAATTTTTAGGAAAAAATTCTGTGTAGATTTTGTGGGGGGGTAGTATGTTATGTTATTATTTATAATAACAGCTCATTTTGATTGTATAGCTAATCTTCTGAAATTTAGAGCACATAGATTTAACTGTGAAATATACCCCAGAATCAAACAATAGAAAATGTTGTCTCAATAGTCAATAAGCCACAAAAACAGTGCTAGATGAAGCACCCATGATGTATAATTACAGTGCAGAAGCAAATCTAGCTGCACGAGGTACATCAACTAAGGTACTAAAACGGCATGTGGTAATATGCCGAGATAAACGTGCTAAGGATATTACTCCTTACAGCGATCCTCTGCTAATATTAAGTACTGTAATGCTAAAAGTAAGGGAGCGGTTGAACTAAACGTCTAAGCTTGCGATCAGTGGATATAATGAATTACTGTGAAGGTAGTTAAACCTAGTGACTAAGCTTGATAACATATTACTGATATAAACAACCCAGACCTCCAAAAAGATAGCGGTAGTACAACTCGGGATCCAAGAGATAAAGTAAGTATACTAAGATCTACTAGTAAGTTAAATTAAACTGTCACTCAGGATCGCCGAGGGCCCCTGAAGCGCGCATTTCGCCCACAGCTCATCAGAGGGGAACCGATTTGCGTGAAGTTACCGATGTTTTAAAGGTAAGCGACAGTTCTAATTGGTGGAATTCCAAAACGTTCATCCTTATTCTTTTTTTTCTAACCACTTCTTGGGTTAATCTTGGCAATTCAGCCACGTCATCCACAAGCACGGTCATTACTGGCTAGAATAAGGATGACCATTTTTGAATGTCCCTCTACTTATCCAACTATTCATATTATTATTATTATTATTATTATTATTAAAAGTTATATTTTAATTTCATTAGGGCACTCCTCCTTTTCTCACTGTACTACATCCCTAGTCTTTTGGGTTAACCCCTATTTGAGTGCACCTTCTAAGCTTCCATTCTTTTGTTCTGTTCTTGTAATATGACCTTCATTACATTTTATTAGTACTGAGTTTTTCTTCTTCTTCTGAGTATTTTTCTTATGAATATTGTTTTAATGTTCCATGAATCTTACTTTTGTACTAGTCTTGCTTATATAATGAGTTACAATTAATAGAATTCCTTATTCACCAGTCTGTGATCTGCTAAAAAGGTGATTTGATTAGTGAGATATTCGAATCCCTTACATATTCTAATTTTTTGTAATACTACCTATTACTCTATTATATATTGATTCTCTTCTAAAAGAGCTTGGTGCCAAAAATATTTTAAAATTCCTTGCCTTCCAAAATATTACTGAAGGCACTTTTTTTTTTTAAACTGGACCAATAAACTCATCCTCTCTCAACAAATGACAGCATTTTTTTCCAGAATGTTGTTTATCTCAAATGTCCTAATGTCATATTGAGTGTTAAAGCTTAACTCTAATCTCTTCTCTCTATTATTTAAATCATTTCCATCTATAAGTAGTGAAGTTCTATCCGTTTAAATTTGATCTTTAGAAAGTATGACTGGTAAAACACCTTTCGTTTCTGTACAATTCCGACATAGTCATGTAAATTGTCTACTTGAAACCCCCTTTAACCACCTATATTGTCACACATTTTTTGAGTTTAGCAGCTAGTAACGCTCCTGCCCTATATCCTTAAGCAATGTGTCTTTGTTTGAGTCTGAGCATCAGGCAATTTGTCTTAGAAATTTCCAAGGATTTTAACTCTCTCTGAACTCTAACTGTTTCCTGCAATAGTTTTGCAGAAGTTTTTGATTTGTTCTTGTTATTTGTCAACCTCATAAGTTCTTGTGTCAGTAATTTATGTTGTTTCAATTTCTTATGCTTACAGTAGCTGGCATTTTTGATAAATAAAACACACCTCTAATAAAAGACTTATGGGTCAGCCATACTGCTGACATAGGGGAGTTTGGAAGTAAAAATGCAAATTAGCCTTCACCTTCTCTATTATGTGTGGATCATTCAGCTTCTATGAGAATGAGCTGCACCACACCACCATCAGTACCCTCTATTCTGTCTATTAGTCTAGGTCGTACTATGAACATGTCTATTCTGGAATAAGAGTTGTGCATTTCTAAGTGGAATGTGTAATCAACTTCAGATGGGTGTCAATTTTGCCAATGGTCCACATATAGTCGTGGAGCTGTCGTTTTTTCCCCCAATATGTCTGGTGAGGTGAGTATGCTGTGTTATCATTTTTAGAGAGACTGAATGTGATATGAAGAAGTCTAACTTGAGATCTTACAATCTCCACCAATTATAATTTTGTCAAGGGGATAGGAAGAATTCAGTGAGAAGACTATTGTATATGCATCAGCCAGAAAATTGTGTGCATCAATGATTTATTCAGCCTTCTTTTCTAGGTGGGCTGTCCTTTCTCCTATGGCCTTATATATTATTTTTTATTTCAGCAGCTATTTGGTGATAGCAGTGGCGTACACACAACCCATGCGGCCCCGGTGCGAAAACTGATCCGTGGGCCCCCCCGCGCGCGCGCTTACTCTGCGCGGGCTGGGGCCGCAACACATGGCGGCGGGCACCTGGTCGCAGGGCTGCGACCCCTGCGACCACGTTATGTACGCCAGTGCATGCATAAACACATACACTTAAAGGACCACTACAGACACCCAGATCACATCAGCTCAATGAAGTGGTCTGGGTGCCAGGTCTCTCTAGTTTTAACCCTGCAGCTGAAAACATAGCATTTTCAGAGAAACTGCTATGTTTCACTGAGGGTTAATCCAGCCTCTAGAGGCTGTCTCATTGACAGCCGCTAGAGGATTTTCTGCGATTCTCACTGTGAAAATCACAGTGAGAAGACGCTGAACGTCCATAGGAAAGCATTGAGTAATGCTTTCCTATGGGCGGTTTGAATGCGCGCGTGGCTCTTGCCATGCATGCGCATTCGGAGCCGAGAGGCGGATCGGGGCGGAGAGATCCCCAGCGCCAAGGGAGTCCGGCGCTGGAGAAAGGTAAGTGCTTAAGACACACACGCACACATTAACTGACAGACACACACTCAGTGACAAACATACAGACACACTCACTAACAGACGCACACTCTAACACTAACACGCACACTCTAACACTAACACGCACACTCTAACACTAACACGCACACTCTAACACTAACACGCACACTCTAACACTAACACGCACACTCTAACACTAACACGCACACTCACACTAACACACACACACTCTAACACTAAGACACACACACTCACTAACACACACACTCACACTCACTAACATACACTCACACTAACACACACACTAACACTAACACACACTATAACACTAAGACACACACACTCTAATACTAACACACACACACACTCTAACACAAGCTCACACACACACACTCTAACACTAACACACTCTAACACTAACACACACACACTCTAACACTAACACACACACACTCACTAACATACACTCACACTAACACACACACACTCACTAACATACACTCACACTAACACACTCACACACACTAACACACACACACTCACTAACATACACTCACACTAACACACTCACACACACTAACACACACACACTCACTAACATACACTCACACACACTAACACACACACACTCACTAACATACACTCACACACACACTCACACACACTAACACACACACACACTCACTAACATACACTCACACACACACTCACACACACTAACACACACACACTCACTAACATACACTCACACACACACTAACACACACTAACACACTCACTCACACACTAACACACACTCACTAACACACACTCACTAACATACACTCACACTAAGATACACTCACACTAACACACACTCACTATCATACACTCACACACACACTAACACACACACTCACACTAACTAACATACACTAACACACTCACACACACACTAACACACACTCACTAACTAACATACACTAACACACTCACTAACATACACTCACATTTTTTTTTTTAATCCCCCCAGCCTCCTTACCTGTGGGAGAGCTGAGGGGATTCCCTGGGGTCCAGTGGTGTCACCCGGCTAGCTGGTCCTGCGGGCGCGCGAGGGAGCACTCTCCCCTGCGTGCTTCCTCTTCAGCTCCCTCGCGCGCCGCGTACTGATACCGGAGCCGGAAGATGACGTCATCTTCCGGCTCCGGTTTCAGTACGGTGCGCGAGGGAGCTGAAGAGGGAGCACTCAGGGGAGAGTGCTCCCTCGCGCGCCCGCCAGCCTGGTGACAGCAGGGCCAGCCTCGGGGGGCCCGGAGGTGGCCGGCTCTTGGGCCCCCCAGGAGAAGAGGCTGGCCCTGTGGGTACATACCTGGGTCGCAGGGCAGCTGGGCCCCCTGGTGGGCCGGGCCCGGTCGCAGCCGCGACCCCTGCGACCCGGTATGTACGCCAATGGGTGAAAGTCTGCCAGCAAGGTGGATTTGAGAGAAATAAGCATGAGTTTAAGCAAGCTGAAACTGGCTGGGCCTGAGGTATAGAAATTGCATCACTCCTTTCTGAGCTGAGGTCTGGAGATAGTGTAAATGTCACTATTTGGAGGATTAAGGCCTTAGTTTTGTGTTTGTTAGTTGACCTTTAATGATGCTTTCCCAGACAAGGGTGTTACTCCATGAGATGTGTTAAGGATGATTGATGCAATCTGCACTCTTTATAATCTGTTGCATGGAGGAACAAGAACCTCATGCATCCATCTCCATAGCAAACCATCATCCATGCAAACCAAGCCCCCAACTCTTTGTGTCTTTTAAATAGGCTTCTGCGTATTGTGCATATATTTAGTGAAAAGTGTCTTTGAATTCAGACAGTCTTGAGTTCATAGCTATCAATGGGTCTCCCAGTTGTTGTTTTTTCTATTTATTTATGCATTTGGGGCAAAAAATAAAATGTAGGTATTCTAGGATTCTGTGTGAGTAAAAAGGAAAAACATTATCCTTTATTGCTCCCTTTTCTTGCCCATCTCCAACAGATGTTTTAAATATTTATTAAATCTTCCATTGGTATTGTAATCCAACTTTTTACGTGTCACTTTATCCTCTATAATTATCTTGGCTTTAGTCAGCTAGCATTATACAGATGCTAGTGAAGTGGCTATTCCCTTTACCTTTTTCCTTATACTGAATTAGTCTTTAAATCTTTTTTCACAAGTGTATTTCTGTGTTTTTCTTATTTGAAGACTATATGCTCGTCTGGAGGCATTATAGGAAAATGTATTTTTCTACTTGAAAATCTTTATGATAGTCATTCTTATCTTTAAAAGATTTTCCTTGGGTATTACCTGCCAGTTTTACCATCTTTAGAATGTGCTGTTCACAATAATCATTCTTAGGTTTAATTTTCATATTATTCCTATTTCTTTGCATTCTATTTTAGTAGGACAAAATGCAGTTTCTTTATCATTTAAATCCCTTTCATATTTTATGTTTTTTGTTTCTGCTATTCTGCTTTCTAATCCAATTTACAATTTTTTCATATAGCAGTTTTTCTCTTCTTCTATAGTCCCCACTATCTTTTGTCTAGACAAATAGATTTTTCCAAACTGTCTATATATGTTGAAACTACATTTAAATTATCCTTTGAAAATCAACAATAAACGCCATCAAAGTTAGAGAGAAAACTTCAAAGGCTGTATCCCATCTTTCTGCATGAATATACTGTTCAATCCTATTTCCTGGGCTTTTTTTTCTACTTTTAACGCCTTGGTATCAATTTCTCTCTAATATATGTTTCAAGAGAAGCTTTTTCATATCACATTTTAGTTTTTTTAATATATAATTTTTCAACATTAAAATAAACCAGGATGAATAAAACCATTAGAAAATGTTTTTTTTTGTGGATGAATAAAACCATTAGAAAATGCATATTTAATTTTTGCCCTTCTTAATCCCCTAACCCCTTAAGGACACATGGCATGATTCCCTTTTATTCCAGAAGTTTGGTCCTTAAGGGGTTAAACTCTGAATGTGTTTATGCCCCATTTACAAGCCATCATAATATAGAAAATTAAATTTAATAGGGGTGTGGGTTCCTACAATGAGGAAACAAATACAAACTTATAAACCAAGAAAACTATTTATTCTTCTTTTTTCCCTGTATCGGTTACATGCTATATATATATATACAGAAATAGAAAAATAATACCGGCACTCTAGGTCTTCCAAAAAATCCGTTGGTTTATTATAAGTCAATCCAGAGGGTCAACGTTTCAGCTCCCGTTTGGAGCTGAAAACGTTGACCCTCTGGATTGACTTATAATAAACCAACTGATTTTTTGGAAGACCTAGAGTGCCGGTATTATTTTTCTATTTCTGTATATTGTATTTAGACTGAGCACCAGGCAATATCTGTACCTATAGTTGGAGTGCTGGAATACCCAATTTCTGTATATATATATATATATATATATATATATATATATATATATATCAAAAATATGTACAAGGTGCATTCACAGGTCTTAATAAGTGGTTTAATTTATTTTTTTGGTGCAAATTACATATGCAGGAAAAAAGATCGGTGATGGACGTTTCGACCCTTATAGGGCCTTTTTCAAGATCAATAATGCAGTGTACATGGTAAGTATATATAGGTAAAAAATAATGAAGACTTACCAAAAGGTGTGTGGGAAGAGCCATCAGCCGTCCGAAACCCGGAAGTGAAACAGTGCAACCACGTGAGGAACGTGATGACGGGTGAATATGCAGCGTTGCTAAGCAACATGTCTAAACAAATCGTCCTAATAGATGTGTATTCACCTAACTATAGCCGGCTATGAGAAGACCAAATAGTAATCATAATGTAAGATAATCACCTTGTGTTCTGTTCAGTAAACAGTGCAAAAATACATACTATATGGAGGATAATATACAAAGCTACTTATATTACACACCAAGTAGGAGGCAACTAGATGTGGATGTGAAGAAAACAGTGTAACATAAGTGAAACAAATAGAAGTGAACACACATGCAAATATGTATATATTTATGTATCAGTACATTGATTGGCCAGTAATATAAAAGTTTAGTTTGTCCAAATAATTTTTGTTGAAATGATTGCATGGACAAAATGTGAACAAACAAAAACCCAAATTAGCCGAAACAAATACTTTTTTCCTAACATTTTAATTCAGATGAACCAAAGTTTTTTGTTTTTTTCTGTGCATATCGCAAGTATATCCAGATTTTTTTTGTATCACTAATAAGGACTCGCCAGTGATCATAACCACTACATCTTTATGAAGTGGTTTTGGTGCATAGATGGCTACCCTTTTCTTGGGCAACATAACACATTGCCTTTTCTAAGAAACTATCAGATATTTCTCTGATCGTTTATCTTCACATTCAGCTTCATCATGCACAGCATGATGAAAAAGAATAAAAACAGGAGGGGGGTGCTATATATATGAAACCACAGTGTTAGGGCAAACTTATATATAGAGGCTGGAAGGGCTGATCTTCTAAATAAGGGCTGATAGAAGATCAGCCCTTCCAGCCTCTATATATAAGTTTGCCCTTCTAGACTATTCTTTCCTTTTGTATTTTTTATATAAAAATTTTTTTTATTATTCAAAAAAAATTTTATTATTCAAAAATATATTTTTTATTATTCTAAATTATTTAAAAAAAATTTTTTTTGTCTATATATACATATATATGTTTTTACCTATTTATTAGGATCTTTTGGACAAAACCGTTTCCACACCTGTGTTTTCTACTTATGTTGTAGAATAAATAGATACTACCTTTTGAATTAAAAGTATATTTTGTTAATCATAATCTGATTTGTATATTTGCACAGTAAGATGTGGATTAACCATTCTTAATGGCTCTAATTCCCCTACCAAAGAGTGGACTTTATAAAATAAGTTGCCACCTTTAAAGATGGCGTCAAAGTAAAGCAGTATCCGGGTCAAGGACTGAATACGAACTTATCCGCGATGACGTCACCGACGCAAGTCACGTCGGAGGAACCCGGAAGTGACGTCACAACACGGAAGTGAATTGAAAATTTGCCCGGGAAAACCGGCAACACCGGACTTATTTAAAGAGTTTGAAACTGTCCGGACCATATGCACCTTGGAAGAAGACCTAGAGTCGAAACGTGTTGTGCCCTGTACTTTTATACTTTTTTATCACTTTGTGAAATTGTTATTTTATTGAATAAATCCCTTTAATCGTATCCATTTGGCTATTGGAGCTTTTGATGTGATCGGGGAGAAATCTGAAAAGTGGAACATCCTGAAAATCATAGTCTGCATGACCTTATGAAGAGCTGTTACAGTCTAAGCCTGCTACAATAGGCTTTGGAGATCGTGAGTGACCCAATACCAGACCATATTTATTCACCATTTTTGTTATACAGTATTACGCTATGTACAGTATTTGTTTTTAGATCGATCCGGCAGATCTTTGACAGGACTACCTATGTACAGATATAAGCATAACACTGTGGTTTCATATATATAGCACCCCCCTCCTGTTTTTATTCTTTTTCACCATTTGTATTTGTATAGTGCCTTTGGGTGTTTTGTTTGGCACTTGGGGGTTGTTGCTGTTCCCATTATTTTCTAATAGCGCCAATCCACCCATATATTTCTCTAACCAGAAATAATATTTGTAATGCACAGCATGATAAAGATCTATACGGCCAATGCTTCTCATACATAAGTGTTGCATTGATAGAGAAAAGTGTTTTCCACTCACATGCCATGTATCCTCAAAGCTTCTTTTTTAGAGGCATCTTATTGGATAAAAACATTAGATTTGATTACTTCATTAGAGGTGGATCGGACTTTAAAAAGGATTATGTCCTGAAATGAAATAAAGGTACATTTTATACCAATTTTATTGTGTTTAAAAAAAAAAGTGTCATACATGTACGAACAACAGGGAACATATGTATTTTTAAAAAAAAAATACAATTATATATATATATAAATATAATCCAGTTTATTAAGTGTTCTTGCATAGCAAGACCACTTAATGTTATCTCACATATATATTATTATTAAGTGTTCTTGCAAAGCAAGACCACTTAATGTTATCTCACATATATATTATTATTCTTATTATAGCCAAATTTACCACCCTAACTCCTCCCACAGTTTTTACACTACATAGACAAAAATATACCAAAACGTGCGGATTGTTCCCGATTGGTGTGCTATTACTTTGTGGAACGTTTCGCCAAATTGTTCACGGAATATCGTCGTTCTCGAGGCAAAATTGGTCCCATAGGAATGAATGGCAAAATATTCAAAGCTAGAGTGGGAGCTGGCAAAAGCTGAAAAATCAGGACATGATTTCTAAACTGCCACCACTCCCTCATTTTCAAGCCCACCTACACAAATCTTATATAAAAATGTTCAGCTATCCCTGCTGCCACTGGAATTGTCCACGGCTAAGCCATAGTCCTGATTGTTTTCACAATATGACCATTTGTTTGCAACTCACGCCGTCCATTGACATTCATTGAAACTCCACTCTAGCCAGCTAAAATTTTGAAGGGCAATTTCTAAACTGCCACTGTGCCTTCATTTGTAATACTTCAGAGGCATACTATGCATAAATGTATATGCATATGTATGTTTTATTATTTTTTTTTTAATTATTTATTTTTGCGCACGATAGATAAGGCAAGAAGAATACAACTGTGAGGCTTGCGCAGAAGCCAAAATACCAAAAAACAATTGTGTATACATAATAATTGACATCAGCCCACATGACAAGCCACTTTCTAGATCCTGTATCGCTTGCCTCCTATCGAGGATTTTGTTTTTTATGACCAGGCCGTGTGACCTAAGAGGGGTCCCAAACGCTGACCCTATAAGCTTGTATTTTAGGCTCCCCCAATTCTCCTCCAATATGATCAGGCCTGAGTGAGTAAGGAAAGAATGAGAGAGAGAATAAAGAAAACCAAAATAAAAATAAAAAATAGAACCGGAGACATCCAGGGTACCTGAATGTCAGTATATAAGACCCCCGGATACTGAGGGCATAGCAAGTATGACGTAAAAGAATATAGACAAAGCAGGGAAAAGAGAGGGGAGAGAAAAGATAGAAGGGATGCAAGAAGATAAGGCAAGACAAACGGGCGAGGGGGGAAGGGTGGGGGGGTAGGGGCGAGCGAGGCGAACGAATTCCACCCGGAAACCACACCGCACAGTGCCAATACACTGACCAGACCATATACCTGGCTCCTCAGCCGCTACCGGAGCTCACTACACTCAAATCCCATGGTTCCCAAACCTTCTGGAAATTAGCTTTTGTTCCCCTTATTCTTGCTGTCAGGTCTTCCATGATTCTACCTTCTCTCACTCTAGAGAGCACTCCCCCGACCTCCGGGCCCTCAGGAGAGAGCCACGCCGCTGCTACTGTCCTGCGCACGCTTAAGGTAATCACCCGCACTAGTTTCTGCTCTCTCCTCGTCCATCCTTCAATAGTTCTGTTTAACAGGTAGATCCATGGGTCTAATGCCAGGGACCTCCTGAACGTCTGCGTCAGAAGGCCTTCAACAGATTTCCAAAATCCTCGGATTTTCGGGCAGTCCCACCACATATGGAGGTAAGTGCCTCGCGATCCACAGCTCCTCCAGCAATCGTCCGAATCTATCTTACACATGTGATATAAGGTTACTGGACTAGTATACCACCTGAGTAAGGTTTTACATGCCTGTTCCTGTTGTGTGACGCATATGGAAGCGCTCTTGGTTGCCTCCCAAATCTCCTGCCACTCAATCCCTTCCAGTTCCTCTCCCAAATCCGATTCCCATCTATCAGTATACTTCAGGTTACCCCATTCCTTAGTTTCGGTGCTGATATAGGCATATAGGAGTGTTATCATACCTTTAGGGGCAGAAACATCTCTACATAATCTCTCAAAGAAAGTGAACTGTCCCTGTGCTGCTGCTTTAATACAGGGTGTCCTGCCGAAGTCCCTGATCTGAACGTATCTGAAAAAATCGGCAGGAGTCATGTGGTTATGTTGCTGAAGGTCTTCAAACGGTAAGATCTCCCAATTTCTATACAGTTGGTAAATACGTTGCAGCCCAGACCGTTCAATGTTACGGAAGTCTCTAGGCGCCATACCCGGTGGAAACTCTCTGTTTCTAAGAATCAGAGCCATAGGGGAAGGAGAGGAAGCAAGACCAAATTTGACACAGTTCGCATCCCATATTCGTAGAGAGTTAAGGATAGCCGAGCAAGTCGCCCTTAAAATGGGCCTGTGCGCTCTCGGCACCCATAATGCGAATTGAGGGACGTCGAGGCCCGCCAGCAAAGATTCAAGTTCCATCCATCTCCTTTCCCCGACAGGGGAATGCCACATAGCCACCTGTGACAGTTGGGCCGCTAAGTAGTAATAATACAGGTGCGGTAGGCCCAGCCCCCCTCTATCCTTGCGTCTATATAGGATTTGTCTGGCTATTCTATGTCTCTTGTTGCGCCACACAAAGTCACATATCGCTCTCTGTAGTGGCATCAATTGAGATTTCGTGACCCTGGCCGGGAGAGCCTGGAAAAGAAATAATATGCGCGGGAGGATATTCATTTTCACCAAGTGAATGCGTCCAAGCCAAGAGATTGGTTTGTCCAACCATTTTTCCATATCACCGGTCAGGGTCCTTATCATAGGCTCGTAATTGCTCGAGAACAAACGACCTGGGTCTGCCGATAGATGGAACCCCAAATATTTTAAGGAGACTGATTCCAGATGTATACGGTACGTGTCCTTTATCAGGGATTCCTCAGCCACCTGTAAGCCCACAGGCATCGCGCTAGATTTCTGGATATTCGCCTTATAACCGGACAGGCCCCCGTACTCTTGAATAACTCCTTGCAACGCGGCCATCGATTCCATCGGGCTCGTGACAGTGAGGAGGACGTCCGCATAGGCAGAGACAGTGAATTCCTCCCCACCAACCTTCACCCCCCCGTATGTCCGGATGCTTGCGGATCGCCTGTAGAAAAGTGTAACGGACCGTTTCACTTACAAGAGGATAAAACCCAGTTTAGGCGATAATCCCCTTTACAGATGCACAGGCAGCTACTGCAAACACCATTCTCCCGACTGGAACCACACGAACACTGGAACAGCTGAACAAGAAAAGCAGACATCGGCTTACACTCTTGGCAGTCAGCATACAATCCCATTCCCCCAAAGACCGAGACGACACATCGCTTTGAGGGTTAAGCAAGAACTCAAGACTGGGACACCCAGTCTGGCTTTTATTACCAACAAGGGGAGGATGAAATTACCAACAAGGGGAGGATGAAATTAACCAATCACATGGATGTACCTCCCACACATTTCCTCCCCTTAGATTAACACTTAACACAATTATACTATACACCTTTTTCCCCAATTCCTGGATGTACCCCAAATACATATGCTACACCTCCAAAACAGGTATCCCCTGATAGCCCTTATTCAGGGGGACAACATATGCAAGAATCAGCCCATTCGGATAAATGGTTCAGGAGTTATGGGACTTTAAAGTATTGACCGACCGCATGGGTAAAGTATCCGAAAACAGTTCCATGCATTTTGGCCCTGCAGTCGGTCACAAACAGGTGAATGAAACATACGAATTACTGGTGTTATGGAGACTAAGGGGAGTTCGTATGAATCCCCTAGTTCGTACGTTTCTTTCTACCGAACGGCGGGCCGTTCGGTAGTTTCCCCACGAAATCCTGGAAGTCTGGAGGTCTCAGCGGTGTTTGCCTAGTCGAGTGTCCGATTTCAGTTCCAGACACTCGACGGCAAAACACCGCTGTTCGGTAGTTAAAGATGGCCGCCGCCACGTGTTGGTTTCCTGAATGGCGGCCACCCAGATGGACACAGAACACATTACATTACCCAGAGGCACACTTAATCCTGGGTGGTCTGGTTGTTCGGTAGTTTCCTCAATACAATGAATGGAGTGATTCTACCGAACAATCAGATGAAGGCTGCATATATATATATATAACCCAGGTTAACTGCATACATAAATACATATACAATATACAGGCAGTACAATAGGATATTCTTCACAGTCTTAAAGGGACAGTAGCCCCAAAATGTCCATTGCTGATTTTAAAGGGCCAGTAGCAGCAATATAAATTAGTACATGCCCAAATATAGTCTTTAAAGTGCAATATGTCCAGGGGCCATAGTCAGCGGGCAGGAGGCTAGCAGCCAGGCTTCTCCAGCCCACAGTGGCGAAGTTGGTTTCGCCACAAAAAGGTTCCATGGCCATTACGAAGAGGAGTGGGGAGAGAGGGCATCCCTGCCTGGTTCCATTGTGTAGACCGAAAGGAGTCATCGGAGCCCCTGCAATCCGTATCTGCACCTTCACATCATGATACATCGCCCTCGTGACCTGATTGAAGCTTTCCGGAATGTCGAGGTGTATTAACACTGAAAACAAAAATTGGCACCGAACCCTTTCGAAGGCCTTCTCCGCGTCGATGGAGATCACTAAGGATGGAATTCCAGTCGTAGCTTGTTTCCATATGAGGTCCACATTCCGTCTGGTGTTCTCGAATAATTGTCGCCCCTGTATGAACCCGACTTGGTCAGCATGAATAAGCGAAGGCAGAATTGGGTTCAGCCTAGCCGCCTGTATCTTAGCCAGAATCTTTAAGTCATGGTTAATTAACAATATGGGCCTGTAGTTCTCAGGGCAGAGCAGATCCTTATCCGGTTTGGGCAACAGTACGATTGTAGCTAAGGCCATCTCCGGGCCCAGGCGTCCCCCTTGCCTCAAGTAGTTGAAGAGTGCCACCAGGTGGGGTGTGAGCTCCTCTCTGAAAGTCTTGTAGTACATCCCGTCAAATCCGTCCGGGCCTGGTGCTTTGTTACCCTTCAGATTAGAGATTGCTCTACTGACCTCTTCTTCACTAATTTCCGCGGCAAGGCTTTCCACTGCTTCCCCCGTCAGTTTGTTCAAGCCCAAACCATCTAAGTATCGCAAAACATCGTTTTCCTCTTGCCCCTCCCGGGCCTGTCCGTCCGGTGTGTGATTGTACAGGTTTTTATAGATATCCTCAAAGACCTGCGCGATATCCGTCGGCTTCGTTTTTATCGAGCCATCGGGGTGTCTGATTGCCGTGATGTGAGGCCTATTCGGCCTGGGTCGCAACGCTCTGGCCAGCAGCGTATCCATTTTGTTGGCCTTATCAAAATACGTACGTTTGGACCACGTCATGGCCCGGGCCGTGTCATCTAACAAAAGGGTGCAAACCTCCCTCCGAACTGCCTGTAGGCGGTCGAGTAATTCATCGTCCGGGGCTGCTTGGTGTTTCTGCTCAAGATTCCATAGTCGTTTCATTAACATTTCCAATTGGTGGTGCTTCAGTTTCTTCTTCCGTGAAGCCAATTTGGTCAGGTCCCCTCGTATCACAGCTTTATGTGCCACCCAAACCGTGCTAATGGTCACGTACGGGGTGACGTTTTCGATAAAGTAAGCAGTTATAGCCTCCCTAATGTTATCAGTTATCGTCGTATCCCTTAGCAGTGACGCGTTCAGTCTCCAGGACCACGGACTCGCCAAGCATAAATTACCCAAAACAATAGAGACGTCTGCATGGTCTGACCAGGATATACTACCAACCTCCGAACTAACAATCCTGGACAAGCCCGTTGCATTTACCAGGAAGAAGTCTATCATGGAGTAAGTACCATGAGGGGCAGAGTAAAACGTATAGTCACGTTCCACCGGATGGTGTGCCCTCCAGATATCGACCAAACCCGTATCTGCTATAAAAAATTTTAGTAAACGGTCCTGCCCCTCCCCCCCCCCCCCCCGCATGGTTCCGTAGTAGGAACTTAGCCTGCTTGGGAAGGTGAGTTTCTTGTAGGTAAGCTATTTCCGATGTCATCCTTTTCAAGGCTCAAAACATAAGACGTCTCTTCTTAGGAACGTTAAGGCCCTTAACATTCAAAGTGGTGAGCTTAATCTCCATATCTAACCATGTCGGATACTGCTAAGACTAACCCGCCCCGGGGTGTAATGCATTGACACATTTGGGTGATGCGACCACCCCCTTAAGTTAACCACTCGGCCGCCTCCTCCGCTGCCCCCGAGGGAAAGAGAACAAAAGGGTAAAGTGGGGAGAAAAGGAAAGAAAAGCAAGAAAAGAAGGACAGGGACGGCATGAAGATACAGGCCGATACAGTGAAAATTCTGGTCTTACAAATCGCCAGAAGGTAGTGGGTAACGTGCGCCCACTTCCCGAACACGATCAACGTGCGGAGGGAACTGAGGAATCCCAAAGCCTCACCTCCCACACGCCCTCTACAATTTAAGGTGACCTTGAAAATTAGTTATCTATCATCCCCACGGCCCTCCCGGACCCTAACTACGATACATATAACTGTGGTGTTCACTGCAAAATGGCCCGAGAACTGAAACTCAGGGATCCTGTAGGAGCAGGGCTCGAGTCCTGCAGGAACGCGTGGGAACGGCGTTCCTGCACTTTTTTTAGAGCAGAAACACTGTTCCTGTTTGTGGTCCTGCAGGCACTCAGGGGGTGACAAAAAATGCTGCCCCCAAATGCCCCCCTGTTCCGCCTGTCATGGGGGGCCCAAGAGGTGGCCTAATGGCCACCTGATGGACCCCCCCGGCCAGCTCTTGTCTCTCTGTCAGACGCGGCAAGGGAGCTGTGTTCTCTCTGCTCCCTCTCGCCGCGCGCCGTTTGCTGCTGCCGGGAGCCGGAATATGACATAATTTCCGGCTCCCGGCATCAGCAGACAGCCCGCGCGGCGAGAGGGAGCAGAGAGAACACAGCTCCCTCGCCGCGTCTGACAGAGAGACAAGAGCCGGCCGCACTGAAGCCACACTGGACCCCAGGGACAGGTCCATGCCAGCTCTCCAGGTAGGGAGGCTGGGTGGACATTTTTAATTAAAAAAATATATACAAATAATTTTTGTGTATATGTGTGTGTGTTGTGTGTCTGTGAGTGAGTGTGTCTGGGAGTGTATGTGTGTGTCGGTGTGTGTATGTGTATGTGTGTGTGTGTGTATGTGTCTGGGAGTGAGTGTGTGTGTGTGTCTGGGAGTGTGTGTGTCTGTGTATGTGTCTGGGAGAGTGTGTGTGTGTGAGTGTGTGTGTATGTCTGTGAGTGTGTGTCTGGGAGTGAGTGTGTGTGTCTGTGAGTGTATCTATGTGTATTTGTGTGTGTTGGTGTCTGTGTGTGTTTCTATGAGTGTGTGTGTGTGTCTGTGAGTGTATGTATGTGTGTGTGTGTATGTGTCTGGGAGTGTGTGTGTATGTGTGTCTGTGAGAGTATGTGTGTCTATCTGTGAATTTGTGTGTGTGTGTGTGTGTGTGCATGTCTGTGTGTGTCTTTGTGTGTCTGTGAGTGTACGTGTGTGTCTGTAAGTGTATGTGTGCACCTGAGAGTGTGTGTACGCGTTTATATATGCATACAAGTTTTTTTTTTTTTGGGTGGTGGGCTGGGGGTGGAACTCGAGTGAGTTCCCACACTTTATTCCCCAGGACTTGACCCCTGTGTAGGAGCAGGCAGAAACCGCCCCGGCACAGTTAAGCTGCATACTCATTCAAAGTCCCAAGGTGTAAACCATTGAACACTGTGCTGCGCAGCCCCTGACATCTCAAAACACCCATAGAAAAATAGAAGCCAAGAGGCAGAGCAAAAATCCATCTGTACAACATATCAACATAGGATACTATAACAGGTGCCCCACACCCTCCTATTAACAATCAATTAAGAAAGAGAGACCCCAGCTGGTATATGTAACCCTCACCTACCATGAGGGTACATCATACATGTGCCTCGCCGTTACCACCGAGTCCCAGGGAGCGCCTCAGGACAAGTGTATCACCACTGTATACGCCATAAGCATGCCCCACCAGGGCCCAGGAACGCACCGGCGATAAAGCACACACGCAGCAATAAGTGTCTAGATTGAAACTGACTACCCACCCTATGTGACCCTCCCAGTGTAGGACGGCTCCCATCCCCCACAGGTTTAAAAGCGTAACACAATGATATCAACAGCATAGGTACATAATATGGAGCGTAGGGACCTGGGAGTATCAGAGGTGCCGAGTCCCCAGGCAAGGAGGCTATGAGCACTGCAGAAGTAACGGGTAAAATTAAAATGTAAAGTAACATTAACAGCCCGAGTACATTTATTAAAAAACAAAACCACGTGCAGAGTGTCAGTGTCCCAAGCTGCCCTAAAACATCAGTAGTTATTCCTCAATGTATTGTCCGATGACTATTGCAATGTCTTCCTAAAGCTTAGAATTAAGTGAGCGTATATCCTAATTATATGTGCAGTCCTAGTCTAAACAAGGTTTGCAATCCGGCCCCCAAACTAAACTGAGCCGTCCCCCGGTCCCTCTCCTAGTAGCAATGACCCTACGGCTCGGGCAGTTTGCGTTAGTTGTGTAGTGGCCATCCTCCGATACTCCCGTGGGGGGGGGGACAAGATAGTAATATCAACCATGGCAACCAAGTACGTAATGTGAAACAGCCCATGCGTCATTGTCACCTGTTAACTGCAACCTACCCGGACCCACCCTCCAGTTAAAGATAGCTTCCTGGGCTGGGCAAGGCAGCCAACTATCGGCTGATCACCCGTATGCACAGGGGAAAAGGCCCCTACTCAGCGCTAGTAGCGTAGAATTAAAAATCTGGCATATGTATGTTTTAATGTAACTGTGAAGCACTTTGGGCAACAACGTTGAAATGAAATGTGCTATATAAATAATAAGTTACTCCACCCACTACAGTTGTAGACTACTGATGGAGGCAAGAACACTTCACACAATTTCCTCAGAAATTGTAGCTTTCTAGTTATTATTACTATTGTATAGTAGGCATGGTTATTTTTAAAGGGATGTACTTAATGTATTGTAAAATGTCATTCATTTAATTATTCTGTGTTTCTATACTCTGATCTTGAAGTACATTTTCAATTATTTTTGAAAACATGTTAAGCATTTTTTAATCTGCAACAGACTGCAGTTGTTTTTTTGACCTAGTGAGCTAAAGATAAAAATTTTATCTATAGTGAGCATTCTGTAATTCTTTGTATAATTGCAGTTTTACAAATAATACTGGGTTTACATTTAGCTCTGTAAATATGGAAGCAGAAGTAGATAATAACGTAATTACTTTGGTAATGTTATGCATTAGGTACATTATGGGAAACAATAATAGTCCTTTCTGAAGAAAATCAATCCAGTTAATATTGATTTTTCTTAATGTTAAATGGCCTTCTTCAAAAGCAGCAAGAGATACCCTTTATTTATTAACTTTCTTTTCATGATAACCATTTCAATACAACCATTTGATGTGGAGAATTGCAAGATAATGGATTATTGTATATTTAATTTGACACCTTCAGAATGATGATAATGATTCAGTAAGAAAGCCTTTCTGGAAAGGCTCTTAGGAATGAAAGTAAAAACGTATGGAAAACATGTCAGGACTTGGCTTTGCTTCATCCCACTCTTCATATTTTTATTTTTAATTTTTTTTTTGTTTTACTTTACCAGCCGCTGCAAAATCTAAGTTGCAGAATATTGATTTTTCAATATGTTTTCTTACTGTAATGTCTTTTATTTCCGTAATGCAAATCCATCCAGTAAGCTTAAATGTTTTTCTTTTCTTACGGAGACAACACAAATGTTGACTGATCATTTTTTGTCTTTTGGTTTTTTTTTTCTAAGAAAGCATTTGTAAGTTAATATAAAAATATAAAAACACATGGGAAAAAAACTAATATAAAAATAGAAAATATTTAATGTTCATACTCATTTCAAACATGGGAAATGCACCGGTCATCTTTGACTCTGCTGTCAATTTATTTCACTAAACTGGCAACATCAAAGAAATACTTCCCTGGAAGAGAAATCAGTCTACTGAGAGACTGTCTGATTGCTGCTGTCAATCCATCAGACTAGATAAGTGTGGGTGGATGATAGCAAAAAGAGGGAGGATGATCAGGACAGAAGGAGTTCAAGTATCAGAATGTCAAATAGATACTGAGAACAGCACAGGGACAGGCATTCAGCAACAGATCATTAGAAGGCACAAGGCTAGATTCAAGGTGCAGACTGTACAAATAGGTCTCTTATACAATCCAGCACATAGTTGCCGGATGCAAGATGTTAGCAGGGAAAGCATCCACTGAGAGGCATCACCAGGTTGCTGAGATTGTACTGAAATATCTGTACAGAATATGGGCTAGACCTGCATAGGTCAAGATGGATTATTTTTCCCTATTTATCAAATCTATACAGATTTGAAAATAATGCCTCAGGATTCTGAAGCTAAAATGTACTAAATGAACATATGTTGTGCTGGAATCTATAGTGCCCCTTCGGTTTGTGGTATGTGTACTTACAGGACATCAGAAGAGAGGACTATCTGTTCACTAAAAAATATATTGTATATGTAACAGAACTTCCTGTAGCCCCGGTTGTGTACCTCCACCGACTGATGCTCTTAGTGCTCACCGAGGACTCCAACCACTCCACCAGACACCATCAGCACCGCAGTCCCCACGTCCAGCGTGACATGTTGGCTGGGAACTCGCGATCTCCTACCCACCCTGGACCTACGACAAGGCTCCAGGTTCCAGTGGGTGAACCTCTCTTCCTCAAGAGAGTCAAGCAGGAACAGCTCTTAAAAGAGCTTAGTGATAATAATCCCAGGGGAGTATAGTGATATAGCAATCCCCAGGGTAGATGCAGCCTTTTCCCCCATACATGAGATGAGAGTCTATGTTGAGGGTAAAACAGGAACTCTTTAATGCAAAGCAAGCACTTACAACTTATACACACATTTACACTCCCAACAGCCTCATTTACATACAATAGGTTACATAGAGCACTATAGTACAAGTAAGGGTGGGGTCAAACAATAGCAAGGGCTGATGGGAGATTGAGGAGGGACAAAGCATCCAGTTTAAACTGGTCTGGCAGTGTCCCTGGGACAACGCCCTGCTGGGGAAACAATAGGACAGGAAAAAGGGGGAGGAGAAGAGGCACATTTTCCCATGTAAGTCACTTTTTAACATGTCTTTTTCCAAATGTACTGAAATTCAGAAAATACTTTTTATGGGGTGTGATGTTTGCTATTCAGAATTTGAAATTGTTTTGAATAGCTTGGCTTTTACCTTGTTTTTTTTGGAATACTTATAATCAGTGAATTTGTTGCCCATAGTACATTTCAAATGTCTAGTATGTGTGTGCGCACGCCGTGAAGGGGGGGGGGGGGGGTCCACTGTGTTCTGGTGCCGAGTAAGACATTCCCAGAGAAGAGACTTGCCAAGGACCAATGCAGATTTTCCTATTATTATATAATAGCACATTGCAATGCTGTCAGTTGTGCCATCAGAAGCACTCTGTAAAAGTCGCCGCCAGCAGTCTGCTGCCTACAAAGCCAGCCGCTATGTGACCAGTATTCTGCTAAATATATTGTCTCCACTCATTTTAGATTAACAGTCCTGCCTACAGACACTGACCATGGAAGGTGGATGCTGTAACTGGCCTGATAAGGACACTGGGCTATGAGTACATATATCATATTTAATTGTGCTTGTGGTGTTAGGGACAACTGGAAATAATTAATTAAACTTCACAGTTACTAGTGAAGATCATTTTAAAGGTGCCAGATAGACCCTGGAATAAGGAGGATGGATTGAGGCGACTTGAGTGTCAAAGCTTATCAACATTTATATTGAACTTTAATGGTGGCTAAGAAGCAAGGTGTGACACAGTTAAATTGCCCGTTTGGAACACAACCTATATTTAATGGCAATAGATGTGCAAATGATTGTTACTAAAAACTTGCAGAATAATTGTAATTGGTTAACTCAAGACAATGTGCTGCAGCAACTAAAGAAAGTTAATATAAACAAAGCTCCAGGGCCTGACGGTATCCATCCACGTGTACTTAAGGAACTAAGTGTAGAAATAAGTGAACCTCTGTTTTTAATCTTTCAAGATTCTTTTCTTTCAGGAAGTGTTCCGGAGGATTGGAGGAAGGCAGATGTGGTTCCTATATTCAAAAAGGGTTCAAAATCCTTGCCTGGAAATTATAGACCTGTGAGCTTAACTTCTGTGGCTGGTAAAATATTTGAAAGGTTATTAAGGGATAATATTCAAGAATTCCTTGAGAAGAATTTGGTTATCAGCAAAAATCAGCACGGTTTTATGAAGCACAGGTCATGTCAAACTAACTTGATTGCGTTCTACGAAGAAGTAAGTAGAAGTATAGATCAGGGTGTTGCAGTGGATGTGATCTATTTGGATTTTGCCAAGGCATTTGATACAGTTCCACACAAAAGATTAGTGTTCAAACTCAAGGAAATCGGTCTCGATGAAAATGCTTGTTCTTGGGTAGAACATTGGCTTAAAAACAGAATACAAAGAGTTGTCATTAATGGTAAATTTTCAAGCTGGACAGAGGTGGCAAGTGGTGTCCCTCAGGGGTCTGTTCTGGGACCCCTTCTATTTAACATTTTTATAAATGATCTTGAAGACAGCATTGAAAGTCATGTTTCAGTGTTTGCAGATGACACAAAACTTTGTAAAATAATACAATGTGAGCAAGATATTACTTTGCTGCAGAAGGATTTAGATAGACTGGAGGACTGGGCACTCAAATGGCAGATGAAATTTAATGTTGAAAAATGCAAAGTTATGCACTTCGGCGTAAAGAATACACAAGCAACGTATACCCTTAATGGAAGCGAATTAGGGATAACAACACACGAAAAGGACTTGGGAATTGTTATAGACAACAAACTATGCAACAATGTGCAATGTCAATCAGCAGTGGCCAAGGCCAGTAAGGTATTGTCATGCATGAAAAAGGGCATTCATTCTTGGGACGAGAATATCATTTTGCCTCTCTATAAATCACTGGTAAGACCACATATTGAATATGCTGTGCAATTTTGGGCACCTGTTCTAAAGAAGGATATCATGGCACTAGAAAAAGTGCAGAGGCGGGCTACAAAATTAATAAAAGGAATGGAACATATCAGCTATGAAGAAAGGTTAACAAATTTAAACCTATTTAGTTTAGAAAAACGTTGCCTGAGAGGGGATATGATAACATTATACAAATATATTCGGGGCCAATACAAACCATTGTGTGGAAATCTATTCACAAACCGGACTTTACATAGGACACGAGGCCATGCGTTTAGACTGGAAGAAAGAAGATTTCGTCTAAGGCAAAGGAAAGGTTTTTTTACTGTAAGAACAATCAGGATGTGGAATTCTCTGCCTGAAGAAGTGGTTTTATCAGAGTCCATACAGATGTTCAAACAGCTACTAGATGCATACTTGCAAAGACAGAATATTCAAGGATATAATCTTTCAATGTAGGGTAATAACTGCTTGATTCAAGGATAAATCTGACTGCCATTCTGGGGTCAAGAAGGAATTTTTTGTCCTAGCTTGTTGCAAAATTGTGCTTCAAACTGGGTTTTTTTTTTTTCTTTTGGATCAACAGCAAAAAACAGGTGTGAGGAAGGCTGAAGTTGATGGACGCAAGTCTCTTTTCAGCTATCTAACTATGTAACTATGTAATGTAACTTATATAAGCGGACGGATGACAGAAAAAACAGAAGAAAAGGATAAAAGAAAAAACAAAATGAAATGCACGAACGGTTATAAAGTGGGTAAAATAATTTGAGAAACATAGTAGACAAAAAGTAAAGGTAAAGACGAAAAGAAAAAAAAAAGAAAAAAAACTGTAGTCTTACTGTAATATTTTTTTCCTGCCTAATTTCATATCATTAAACCTTCATTCTCAACTGAATATTAATCTTGAAATTTGAGGAGGAAAATGACCCCAATCACCAATTAAAAAAGAAATGGGAAAAAAAAGAAAAGAAAAGGAAGAAAAATATCTATTTTATACAGACCACACCGAATGCAAGGAGGAATTAAGTCTAAATTCATAGCATCTGATTTTTATTGTTTCATGACAGTGTTTTCTGATGAGGATTGCTGTTTATTTGATTGGAGTGTAGTTGAATCAATTTGTTATCGCTCAAAGTATCAGATAAATAGACACATTTTATTGCAGATTTTGTCCTTTTCTTGGGGGAATAAGGATGCAGGAAAAGAAGGGAGAAAAAGAAGTAAAAAAAGAGAGAAAATCCGATAAAGGAATTTATGTTGGCCTAATTCATTGACCAATTTGCACCAATTGAGTGCTACCATTCTAAAAGTCTCAAATAGAAAAATTTATATATTTATTCATTACATAAGATGTCAGCTAAAGGGTTACAAGACATTAAATCTACCAATAGAAATTAGAAAAAAGAAAGACAACAAGGGAAGAGACTATCTTTTTTGTCTTCTCAAAGAAATCAGGAGATGTGTGAAGAGCTACCCATAGACAATTCCTTCTTTTAAGCTTGTAATCTGCTGGAAAAAGTAACATAAAGTAATATTGTAATGCCAATGTTTTTAAAATATTACTAAGAATACTAAGGAACTAAAAAATGTAAATACATGGCTAATTTGTGGATCTAGAAGCCATTATTTCAACTTTTATATCGTGGATACAGAAGATCGGAAACAAAGAAGAACACTTGGAATTTTATATTCAAAGAACCAAAGAATTGCAAATAAAAATGGAAGCAAATATCACATTCCTAGAATAAAACAATTGCGCCCTAGAAGATAGACCTCTCAGATCCAATGTAAGATTTAGAAACATGCCAAATGTATCTCAGATGGAGTTAATCCCTTTTTAACACTAATACTATGTTTAACCCCTTGTCTACCTGGGTACACTGGTATACTTTTCCAGTGCACTATTTACCTACCAAGGGTTAACAAAGGTTCTATTTACTTGCGGCTTTATACAGACAGAACTATGGTTTAACCTCTATTTAATCACTGTTTTTTTTAACACTAATACTATGGGGTATGGTTAAACCCCTTGTCTACCTTGGTACACTGGTTTATTTTCCAGTGCATTTCTTACCTACAAAGGGTTATCATAAGTACTACAAATAAGCCAAATTAATAAAGCGTGTATATTAATATTGTAAACACCTGTCTGGATAACCCAATGGTTATCCATTATCTATACTAGGTAGAGGAGTAGCCTTACATGGCTAGTATATTTCACTTGCACTGGGGATATATGTGGTTTGTGTATGTATTGGTGCATGCAGAGTGGACTGTGATCCCATTTACCTCAGGACACTGATTACATTTTTCCAGTTTTTACCTCATCCACTTTTATTGTGGATTAGGTGAATCTTTCCTGTGTAGATTGTCATATACAATCAATTTTGTACATGCCAAAAATAGGAAGAGTGCAGTTTGTAGCAAACCCAAGAATAATGTTTTATGTTTTATTCAGCTATCAAAAAACTTTAAATATGACTTTTAGTCCTGTGCCTGCCTCTAGTGGGAGTGTGGACCCTGCAGCCACGTTGGTTGTCCGGTTGGACCTTGCGGCTGTGAGTTGTCGGGCCATGTGTGTCCGCGTTGATCTGGGAGGCACTGCTTACAAGCCTTGTATTTGACGCTGTAACATTTGAAAACACCATAAAACCTGTACATGTGGGGTACTGTTGTACTCGGGAGACTTCGCTCAACACAAATATTTGTATTTCAAAACAGTAAAAAGTATTGCAGCAATAATATCGTCCGTGTAAGTGCTGTTTGTGCGTGAAAAATGCAGAAAACGTCACTTTTACTGGCGATATCATCGTTGTAATACATTTTACTGTTTTGAAACACTAATATTTGTGTTCAGCAAAGTCTCCCGAGTAAACCAGTACCCCCCATGTACAGGTTTTATGGTGTCTTGGAAAGTTATAGGGTTAAATATAGTGCTAGCAAATTAAATTCCCTATACTTTCGGCATGGGTTGTCAGGCAGGTCCCGCTAATTGTAATTAATTAGGATACCTAATTATGTAAAATTATTACATAAATATATGTGTAGAATTAATATATGTATATATATACATATGTGTATATATACGTATATATATATATATATCATTTTTTTCAAATATTTTTATTTATATATAGGTATATATATGTATATATGTATATATATTATGATAGTATATATTTTTTAAATATATAACTTTAAATATAGATTTTTGTTTTACTGTTCCCCTATTTTCTCTATTGGTTACTTCTCCTGTTTTAAAAAAAATAGCATTTACTGGCTTGTTTCTAAACATCAATTAACGTTTTTTTTCCCATTAATCATCCTTTTTGTCATGCCAAAAAAAGAAACAAGCAAATCAAGAATCAAACAAATATTGTCATCCACATTTTATTTTTCTTTATGATTACTCCATTTTCTGTTTCAGAGTCCAGCTTCAGGAGAAACCAAATGCACAAGTCTAATTGTAATTAGGGGTCTGAATTATATGAATGAAAATTGTGAAGGAGACTGCAAGATCTCCCATAAATCTTCATGCATGAACAGAAAGGTGGTTTATTGTATAATACAGCAAGATGTTTTTCCCATTTGCAATCACTCACTTGACAAAAGATTAAGGCAGCTAGATACCTATTGCAGATTTGAATTGATTTGACTTGTTTTGCCTTTGTCTGAATCTTTGTAATAAACTGGAATTTATGTAATTGCGTGGTCTCTGGGCACCATTTCACAGTTTCCTTGAATAGGACCTTGAAACTGTCAAATGCCCACTTCCAGAGTGATTTAACTAACGGACATGACCATCAAATATGTATAAAAGTACCTGCAGGATTTTCACATCCCCAGCAGTTCGAAATGTAATTAGAATACATTTTGGATAATCTTGATAGAACTAAATACCACTTATACATATTCTTATATTGTCATTCTATTAAATTGAGACAGTCTATATTTTTATATAGCTGTCATAATGAAGAACACCATTCAGATTCTGAAATCTTCAATTGTAACTCCTTGTTCCAGGAATATATTATTTTTAATGGTTTATCATTTATCGATTTGATCAGCTTATTAGCCTTAGAAGTATTTTTTTTAACCTTCTCATGAGAGAACATTAGTTCCATGCTTATGAACTATTGCTGAACTTTTTAATAAAGTAGTATTCCAAAAAATGTAAATTCTTAAAAACTTGAATATTACTTTATTTGATATTATATCTGGGAAAGATTCGATTTGGTCTTGCCGGGTAATATCCGCAAGTGTGATTTCATTGATATTTGGCCATTTTTAATTTTTTTTTATATAAATCCATATTGTCATCTAAGGATATTGTCAGATCCCCTGCCTCCGCACTGCTCACAGCAGCCTTGCTTACCCCATCACCGTGAGCGGAGCCACCTGGTCTCTGTCCGCTGCATACCCCGTGTCAAGGTTCTCGCCGTGGCATCCAGACAGCCAGATGTGATCGCTCCAGAAGTGCCCAACAGGGGATTTGAACTGTGGTTCTTCTGTGCTATGGTTCTGCAGTTTTGCCTCAGAGACACTCTCCAGTTCTTGCTTCAGCCTGATGTTTATTCCTGCCTTATCCAGCACTGGGGGCTAGACGTTACCTTTGGCTGCTCCTATCAATCTCAGCCCACCTGAAGCAGATGCCTAATTAGACAGGTATAAGACACTGCCTCTCCGCAGGGGCAGTGTCAGTTCATTGACTCTGGTTCCTGTGTTTGTGTTCCAGTGTTCTTCAGTTGGCTCCTGACCTTGGCTTTCTATTCGTGTATCTTGATTTCTGGCATCCTCTCACTTTGGCTTACCCTCATTTATCCTGACTTCTGGCACCCTCTGACCTTTGGCTTAACCAGGACAATTCTCCTGCTTGTGTCCGTACCTGTACTGCGACTTGGAGCATTATCCAGCACAGCCCCCATGCACAGACTCACAGGCCAGGTGACGTCATGCTCCAGACAAACAGCGTTTCTGATGCTGCACTCTCCAGAGCAGCATCCTTATATGTGTGCCAGATCTGGTAAATGACCTGGCACATAGTGATGACCTCAGAGACAACAAAGGAGGGAAGAAACACCTCTTACATGTTGTAGTAAGCACTAATTGGAGGTTAGCCAATCAGACACACCCTGTGTGTATATAAGCTAACCTCCCCCTTGCCTCAGTGCCCTGTTGTAGTCTGTGTTTAGCCCAATAGCGCATTATACTCTGTCTGATTAATTGATTACCGTAATGGTTTTGCTCTCTTTGACTCTCATTTTTTCATTTTGAAGTTTAGCGAATCTAATCGCCTTTTTGCACAAATTATTGGCTTTCTTATATCTTTTATAGGATGCATCTGATTTGTATAATTTAAATGCTTTAAATGCCCTTTTCTTATTTTTAATCTCTTGTTTTATTTCTCTACTAAGCCACATTGGTTTCAATTTGCCTCTTTTATATTTATTACCCAATGGTACTGTAGTGGAATCTCGGTAAAAATAAATTTAGTAGGCTGAGATTACCACGTGGCATGTGTACGTGCATGTACTGGTGTATCGGTCGGTTGGTTGCACATGGCAAAGATATGATCAGTAGTGTACGGAGCATGTGCGAGAATACCGGATGTAGTATTCCCCTCCTCCATTGTGCTGGGCAAGCCATGTGGTCAAACCGGAAGTTAGTTCTTGTTCGATTGATTGGGTAGGAGTATGTGTGGGTGGAGCTTATTATGGGAGGAGTTACATGCCTATATAAGGAGCCTACACTATTGTCCGGGGCTCAGATCTTGTTGTATTTTGGTGACATTAGTCCCTCTGAGTCCCGATCGGTGAACCGAATAAAGAATCTCTTCCTTCCTGAAGAAACCTGTGTCCATCTCTCTGTGCTTGGCTTCCGTCAGTTTCTCCGGTATCAGTACATACTGAGAAATGTACCTTTCTAATATTTGGTGGAAGATTTTCCATTTATCCTCAGTTTTTTTTTTCACTAAAGAGTTTATGGCAGTCAATATATTATAAAGCTGCCCTTAACTTATAGAAATTGGCTTTTTTAAAATTATGTTTTAGTATATCCCATGTGCTTTGTTTTTTTTTTGAGATTATTTCAAAGGACACTACATTGTGATCACTATTTTCCAAGTGCTCACCTACTTTAATGTTGGACAAAAGATCAACGTTTTTTGTTAGAACCAGGTCCAGACAAGCATCCTTTCTAGTTGGTGCTTGTACAAGTTGTGATATGAAGGTGTAATTTAACAAGTTCAAAAACCTAATTCCCTTTGCGAGCTACTAGTGCCTCTGGCCCAATTTATGTCCGGGTAATTAAAATCTCAAATAATTAAAGTGTTACCCAGATCTGCAGCTTTCTCAATTTGCTTAAGCAGCTGTTGTTCCATGTCAATATTAATATTAGGTTAATATCCCAACATCCCAACCAATAGTTGATTTCTAGAGATGTCCCGAATAATTCGCTGGCGAATAGTTCCTGGCGAACATAGCTTGTTCGCGTTCGCCATGGTGGGAGAACATATGCGATGTTCGGTCCGTGCCCTATTCATCATCATTGAGTAAACTTTGACCCTCTACCTCACAGTCAGCAGACACATTCCAGCCAATCAGCAGCAGACCCTCCCTCCCAGACCCTCCCACCTCCTGGACAGCATCCATTTTAGATTCATTCGGAAGCTGCATTCTTAGTGAGAGGAGGGACAGTGTAGCTGCTGCTGATTTAATAGGGAAATCGATAGCTAGGCTAGTGTATTCAGTGTCCACTACAGTGTCCAGGACTCATCTGATCTCTGCTGTAAGGACAGCACCCCAAAAAGCCCTTTTTATGGCTAGAACATCAATCTGCTTTTTTTTTCCTGTGTAATCTAATTTCAGTTGCCTGCCTGCCAGCGTGTGTGTCAGGCTCACAGCGTATACTGTGCCCACTTGCCCAGTGCCACCACTCATATCTGGTGTCACAATAGCTTGCATTTAAAAAAACAACACTTTTTTGACTGTGAAATAATAGCAGTCCGTTTCCTTCATGCGTGTGCGTTTCAGGGCCTGCCAGGGCACAGTGTCACACCAGTGCAACACATATCTGGTGTAACAGTAGTGTACATTTAAAAAATAAAATACAATTTTGACTGTAATAGATTGAATAGCAGTTAGTTGTCTGCAAGCGTGTGTGTCAGGCCTACAGCGTCTACTCTGCCAACTTCTGCCAGTGCACAGTGCCACTCATATCTGTTGTCACAGTAGCTTGCACGCATAGTACCACTAATCGGAAAAAAAATGACAGGCAGAGGCAGGCCACCCCGCAGGGGCCGTCGTGGTCGTGGTGCTGTGATTCCCTTTGGCCCTAGAATAATGCCCAGTGTTCAGAGGCCACGTACCATGAACTCGAAAAGTTCTGAGGACATAGTTGACTGGCTAACACAGGACACCCAATCTTCTACAGCTTCCGCTCGGAACCTTGACGCACCATCCTCCTTCAGCTTAGCTTCGGGCACCTCTCAAGTTACCACTCGCCCGCCTGCCGCCACCACCAACACTAGCACCACAGCTGCTTCACTTGATCTGTCAGAGGAGTTATTTACACATCAGTTGGAAGAAATGAGTGATGCACAACCATTATTGCCAGAGGATGTAGATAACAGGGATATGTCTCAGTCAGGCAGCATTACACACATACGGTGTGATGATGATGATGTTGTACCCGCTGCTGCTTCCTTTGCTGAGTTGTCAGATACAAGTGAAGCGGTTGATGATGACGATGCATCTGTGGATGTCACGTGGGTGCCCGCTAGAAGAGAAGAAGAACAGGGGGAAAGTTCAGATGGGGAGACAGCATGCATCGCCCGCTAGAAGAGAAGAAGAACAGGGGGAAAGTTCAGATGGGGAGACAGCATGCAGTCAGACAGCATGCATCGCCACCCGGGGTCAGCCAGACAGCACGCCAATCAACGCATGCTGTTGCCACCACAACAGTCTGCCTCTGACAACAGCGATGCCATTTGCAACCTGTGCCAAAAGAAACTGAGTCGTGGGAAGTCCAACACCCACCTAGGTACAACTGCTTTGCGAAGGCACATGATCGCACATCACAAACGCCTATGGGATCAACACATAAGTACAAGCAGCACACAAACTCAAAGCCGCCATCCTCCTCCTGGTCAAGCATCTTCAGCCACGTCAACCACTGCTGTCCTCCTTGCCCACTCTCAACCATCCTCCACTCCGTCTCTCGCCTTGAGCAGTTCCTGCTCATCTGCCCACAGTCAGGTGTCTGTCAAGGACATGTTTGAGCGTAAGAAGCCAATGTCACAAAGTCACCCCCTCGCCCGGCATCTGACAGCTGGCTTGTCTGAACTCTTAGCCTGCCAGCTTTTACCATACAAGCTGGTGGAGTCTGAGGTGTTCCAAAAATTTGTAGCTATTGGGACACCGCAGTTGAAGGTACCCAGACAAAATTTCTTTGCACAAAAGGCAATCCCCAACCTGTACTCGATTGTGCAAAAGGAAGTAATGGCATGTCTGGCACACAGTGTTGGGGGAAGGGTCCATCTGACCACTGATACCTGGTCTGCAAAGCATGGTCAGGGCAGGTACATCACCTACACTGCACATTGGGTAAACCTGCTGACGGCTGCCAAGCATGGAATGCATGGCTCTGCAGAGGAGATGGTGACACCACCACGACTTGCAGGCAGGCCTGCTGCCACCTCCTCTACTCCTCCTACTCCATCCTCTTCCATAACCTCACCGGCTGAGTCCTCTTCTGCTGCTGCGTCTTGCTCCACATCAACGGACCCACCTCAGCTCCCAGGTACTATTCCACATCCCGGATACGGCAGTGTCACGCCGTCTTGGGGTTGACTTGCCTGAAAGCAGAGAGTCACACCGGACCAGCACTCCTGTCCACCCTGAACGCACAGGTGGATCAGTGGCTGACTCCGCACAAACTGGAAATCGGCAAAGTGGTTTGTGATAACGGAAGAAATTTGTTGGCGGCATTGAATTTGGGCAAGTTGACACATGTGCCGTGCATGGCACATGTGTGTAATCTGATTGTACAACGCTTTGTGCATAAGTACCCAGGCTTACAGGATGTCCTGAAGCAGGCCAGGAAGGTGTGTGGCCATTTCAGGCGTTCCTTCATGGCCATGGCGCACATTTCAGATATACAGTGGCGAAACAACATGCCAGTGAGGTGCTTGATTTGCGACAGCCCGACATGTTGGAATTCAACAATCCTAATGTTCGACCACCTGCTCCAACAAGATAAAGCCGTTAATGACTATTTGTATGAACGGGGTGCTAGGACAGCCTCTGCGGAGCTGGGAATTTTTTTCCACGTTACTGGATGCTCATGTGCAATGCCTGTAGGCTAATGCGTCCTTTTGAGGAGGTGACAAACCTAGTCAGTCGCACTGAAGGCACCATCAGCGACATCATACCATTTGTTTTCTTCCTGGAGCGTGCCCTGCGAAGAGTGCTGGATCAGGCCGTAGATGAGCGTGAAGAGGAAGAGTTGTGGTCACCATCACCACCAGAAACAGCCTTATCAGCATCGCTTGCTGGACCTGCGGCAACGCTTGAAGAGGATTGTGAGGAAGAGGAGTCAGAGGAGGAATGTGGCTTTGAGGAGGAGGAGGAAGACCAACCACAACAGGCATCCCAGGGTGCTCGTTGTCACCTATCTGGTACCTGTGGTGTTGTACGTGGCTGGGGGGAAGAACATAACTTCAGTGAGATCACTGAGGATGAGGAATGGGACATGAGTAGCTCGGCATCAAACCTTGTGCAAATGGGGTCTTTCATGCTGTTGTGCCTGTTGAGGGACCCTCGTATAAAAAGGCTGAAGGAGAACGACATGTACTGTGTGTCCACGCTACTAGACCCCCGGTATAAGCAGAAAGGGCCTGAAATGTTACCGAATAAATTAAAAAGTATGCTTTACACAGCATATAAGGGTGATGTCACAGCACAACGGGAATCTAACAAGGGAAGAGGTGAAAGTAATCCTCCTCCTCCCACGACCACGCCGGCAAGGACAGGACGCTTTACAGACGTGTTGTTGATGGAGGACATGCAGAGCTTTTTAAGTCCTACTCATCGCTACAGCCCTTCAGGGTCCACCCTCAGAGAACGACTCAACCGACAGGTAGCAGACTACCTCGCGTTAACTGCAGATATCAACACTCTGAGGAGCAATGAACCCCTTGACCACTGGGTGTGCAGGCTTGACCTGTGGCCTGAGCTATCCCAATTTGCGATAGAACTTCTGGCCTGCCCCGCTTCAAGTGCCCTGTCAGAATGGACCTTCAGTGCAGCAGGAGGTATTGTCACTGAGAAGAGAAGTCGCCTAGGTCAAAAAAGTCTAGATTACCTCACCTTTATTAAGATGAATGAGGGATGGATCCCGAAGGGACTGACAGTGGGCGATACATTTGACTAAAAAAGGACTGATGATGGGGACGTAACAGGGATTAAACTGATAAGAATAGTAGTACTTAACACACCACTCCTATCTGATGGCACATTAGATTGCACGTGCAGTGCCCCAAATTTGAAGTAGGAGGACCGACCAAGCATCTTTTTCCATCTCCCGCTTCCTAAAATCGATGCCATATACACGTCCCCTGATAGGGGACGTAACAGGGATTAAACTGATAAGAATAGTACTACTTAACACACCACTCCGATCTGGTGGCACATTAGATTACACGCGCAGTGCCCCAAATTTGAAGTAGGATGACCAACCAAGCATCTTTTTCCATCTCCCGGTTCATAAAATCGATTCCATATACACGTCCCCTGATAGGGGATGTAACAGGGATTAAACTGATAGGAATAGTACTACTTAACACACCACTCCTATCTGGTGGCACATTAGATTACATGCGCAGTGCCCCAAATTTGAAGTAGGAGGACCAACCAAGCATCTTTTTCTATCTCCCGGTTCCTAAAATCGATGCCATATACACATCCCCTTATAGGGGACATAACAGGGATTAAACTGATAGGAATAGTACTACTTAACACACCTTATAATAACGCAGAGAGAGGCAATGCAGAGAGAGGAGTCTGAAGAAGAGTAGTCAGAGGAGGAAGGTGGCTTTGAGAAGGTGGAAGACCAAACACAGCAGGCGTCCCAAGGGGCTTGTTGTCCCCTTTCGGGGACCCTTGGTGTTGTACGTGGTTGGGTGGAGGAAGAGACCTTCAATGACATCAGTGAGGACAAGGAATGGAACATGGCTAGCTTGGTATCCAACCTTATGCAAATGGGGAAGGCAGGATACAGGTAGCGAAGATGAACTTTCTACCGCGCCTTCTCTACCTGTTCCAAACTATCCCGATACAGATCCCACACTCGTTCTTCGCAGCGCTGCGCACAGCGCTGATCCAATATGTATGGAACGGGAAAAAACCTAGGGTCGGCCACGCTTTGCTGACACTACCGAAAGACAGGGGGGGTCTGGCGTTGCCAGACTTCACCCTGTACTATAGGGCATGTCACCTCCTGAGAATAGTCGAATGGACAAAATCGGGCTTCCACAAGCCATGGAAACAGGTAGAGGAACACATAGCGGGGGCCCCGGTTGCGGTGCTACCGTGGCTACCACCGGGGGCTGCAGCGGGAAACCCCACACACTCCCCTTACGCGAAAGCGACACTACAGGAGTGGAACCGCTCAAAAGGGAAGCACGGTCTAACCACATACCCTAGCCCCCTACTACCACTCACATACAACTCTGACTTCCCACCGGGAACAGACCCGAGGGCATTCAAAGACCTGATTAGCGAACCACTACCCAGACTTATGCACGTTCTCACAACGGAGGGCCCCAGGACGCTAAACGATCTACGGGGACAACCCGAACACACCCTTATGACGCACCTCAAATATAGACAGATAAGGAGTTACACAGCATCCCTCCCACAGGGCCCAATACTGACGAGGGCGACCACCGCATTCGAAAATCTATGCCTAGAATCCGGCCCATTGGCTCATGGGGTATCCATCATATATAATATACTACTCACGCTCACACCAACGGAACAACCGAGATTCATGGGGAAGTGGGAAACGGCTCTAGGACACTCATTAGACAAAGGAGAATGGGAAAAGGTCTGTTATCTAACACATCACTGCTCTAGTTATAGCAGAACCCAAGAAACGGCCTATAAATTATTGACTCATTGGTACTACACTCCTGCGACATTACATGACAGAATCACTACACACCCATCCCACTGCTGGCGATGCGAGGAAGAATATGGCACTCTCATACATATCTGGTGGGAATGTCGTAAGATAACCCCTTACTGGAAAGCAATACATAAAATAATCTGCCAATACACGGATGACCCGCCACCATTCCAACCAGCGGCAATGCTGCTACATCATACCCAAACCCCTAGGTCCGCATATAAGAAGTCACTCACCATACGCATTTTGAACATAGCGAAGGCACTGATTCCCCTCTATTGGAAACAGACAGTCGCCCCACCACTGAAAATATGGTTTACACACATGGAGGAATTACGGTCCCTGGAAGAACTCCATAACTCAGCTAATGACACTTACCAAAAATACCTCAACACATGGACACACTGGATACTAAAGACCAATACTCCAGAATTTAGCAACTTGCTCTCTACACCATTAAACACCTAACACAGAGGCACCACATGTAAACTCTAGCGAACGTGCAACAGGACGGTCAATTACAGCATACACCAGGTTAGAAGACGGAGGGGCCGTCCCAACCCCATAGGCACCACAAAAGGTAGGGACGCCACCAAGGAGTCACTTAGATGGGCTCACACCTGGCCTCAGGTGGGATGATGGGGGGAGGAGGCAACACACCCATAAGGAGGACCTGCCCTGGCCCCGCGATGACAGAGAGGTCGATACGACCCCCACATTCAGGATATGATATACTCAAAGGTAAAAGACAACCGAGAATTCGGGAAAGATGGAGCAGAGATGGCGGGGGCCACGGCTGCCTCGGGGCCTGCCATACCCCACACTAACACGCAACAACACGACACACATTACTCTACACACCGACACGATGGGAGGGACACGGGTAGCACTGGACACGACGGATTCAAGACCGCACACCCAAGAGTACAGAAACTATAAATTAATACTAATAGTGAGCATACACTAACTGCATATATGTACAAATGAATATGATATCTAGAAATATGTAACTGCAACAATGTGTTCAATAACGGACCTGCGAGTCCTATGTCAGAAGGGGCGCCTGTGCCCGTGTCACTATATGAATCTAAGCTACTGTTAATACTGAATCCATCAGCTAAGACAAGGACCTGCGAGTCCTGACATATATTTCCTGGCTTGTTCAAAAATGTTGAAAATTACAAATAAAAATCATATTTACAAAAAAAAAAAGCAAATGGGGAGTTTGCGGTTGTGCAAATGGACTGTTTGCGGTTGTTTGCGGTGTGTTAAACGGGGAGTTTGGTCTGTCACTGTGAAGCGGGCGTAACCCTTACACTACCTGATCGATACAACATCATACCTGATGTTTTAAAGCACGTTATTCCCAAAAATTTAGGATTGTTAGGTGATTTATGCCCTTTATGGATTAAAACCAGACTCTGCATCAACTATGTAATTTTCCATGGGAGTTTTGCCATGGATCCCCCTCCGGCATGCCACAGTCCAAGTGTTAGTCCCCTTGAAACAACTTTTCCATCACTGTTGTGGCCAGAAAGAGTCCCTGTGGGTTTTAAAATTCGCCTGCCTATTGATGTCTGTGGCGGTTCGCCCGGTTCGCGAACATTTGCGGAAATTCGCGTTCGCCATTCGCGAACGGAAAATTTTATGTTCGCGACATCTCTATTGACTTCCCTTCTTTTTCCCCAAGCAGATATTTACCCATGAAGCATTTTACTCATCACAATCCACTTGCTTAAGATTTGGCTTTAACTCATGGTTGACATACAAACATACCCCACCACCCTTCTTGTTTTTCCTATCCTTCCTAAATAACATTTATAGCAATAGCATAACATTTATAGCAATAGCATTTGTCACTTGCCCATATATCCAATTATAATATATACAGTATTGCACTATGCCATATATTTCTTATTTCCCTAGCTTGGAATAGCCCTATACCATACACATGTTGAATTGAAGATAGGAGGAAATCTTCGGGCATATCCTATATTGCTAAGGGAAGTCATTTCACTTTTTATCACAATCACTTTTCAAATTGAGATTTATACAGCACTGTATGTGGACACTATCCATGAGTGTGTGAAAAATTCTATATATCTTTTATATTGGGTCATGTCCAGCCAGCTTTTAGGTATCTTAAGCGGTAACATCATGAATAGGTAATACAATTTAGGTATTATATATGAATTAATGGTGTTGATCCTGCCAAACCATGATTATTCCACAGTCCGCCATTCTCCCAAGGTCTTATTAGTGTACTTCAATAGTTTTAGAACATTAGCTATCATCGTCCTAGCCACTTTGCCGATATTATTATCCCTAGCTAATTGAATTCTTTCTTTGTCCATATAAAATCAAATTGTTTACTTAAGTCTTCTATGATATCCCTATCTATATTGATGGTTAGTGCAGTCATGTTTTACACGTTTAATTTGCAATTTGGCATTGCACTATATTTTTTTTATTTCTTGCATTAAACATGGAAGGGAAGTTATGGGCGACGTTAATGAAATCAAAATTACTTGAGTTTGAGCTCCTGGTCTGCTTACACAAAGACAAACATTTAAACATTTAACATTAAATTAAGAGCTAACTTCTAATTCCTCAATCACAAATAACATATAATAGTTAGGTTACCTAGTTCCCATTATTATTCTAGAGCTTGTTTAAGCCTCCGGAAATTATGCGGATGTTCCACACAAAGTGGAATAAACGTAAAATGTTTAAGCAGGAAAGAGACATTCAGATATTTTCTGGTTTCCAAATGCATCCTGAGGTGCTATCTATCTATCAGCTGTTACAGACTATTAAATTTGAAATTATATGTACTCTCAAAAGAAAACAGTTGTCTGGTAATTCACTGTTTTATTGCGACAAAAATTGTGATTGCCAGGAACTGGAAATCTAATATTCCCTTCAAAACAAATCATTACTTATAACAATTGAAATTCCAATTTCGTACGGAAAAAAATGTCTAATTCAAACCCACAAAAACACAAAAAACAAGATCTATTTGATCTATGGTTGGGAACAATTTTAAACTGAGATAAATAAAAAAATATTTGTATACCTTGCGCAAAAGTTTTTATACATAACATTGAATTCTTGAGAGAGACGAATAGAAAACCTAAAAGATGAAGTTAAAAGGTAACTCCTGGTCTGCATTTGTATTTGTACTATGTCTAAGTTAAGTCAAAGTTATATGTTTGTAGGCTATTCTTATACATTTTAAAGCTTTATTTAAAAAAAAAATATAAAATCTAATAGCTATTACTTAACCCCTTAAGGACTGATGCAGTTGTACAAGTTCAGATCAAAATAAAATGTAAACAAAACCTTGAATTTGCGCTAAATGTCTGTTCAACCGTAATTCACTTCTTTCATATTAAATGCACCCACACTTATTATATATCATTTTGTTCAGGAGAAACAGGGCTTTCATTTCACATTTAATAATTATATATTAAACATAATTTAATATGAATAAAATATAAATAAATGGGAAAAATAAGACATTTTGTTATTTTTTTAGTTCTGCATGACATTTTAACTGTGAATGTCATAATACTGTTAGCTGTTACTGCAGCAATGTCTTACGCGTAAAACAGTACCCCCATGTACAGGTTTTATGGTGTTTTGGAATGTTACATGGTCAAATATAGCACGCTATATTTTTTAGTATGTACACATTGAAATTTGAAAGATCGGTGATGTTGCCTTTCAGACCATATGATAGCCCAGGAAAGAAATTTACGCCCATGATAGCATACCATTTGCAAAAGTAGACAACCCAAGGTATTATAAATGGGGTATGTACAGACTTTTTAGTAGCCACTTCATCACTGTTTTGCTCACTCACCTTTTGGACGGCATTCCTGCTCCCAGGCGTCACTCCAGCAGTTCCCACGCCAGCCGTTGTGACTCCACCCACTTTCATGACGCGGCACGCGAATGCTGAAGTTATGGGGCCGATGACGTCATGACGCCACCTACGTGCCGACGTCATGAGGCCGATGACGGCACAGCCCACCAAAATGTCTGAATTCGAACATTTTGGGGGTGTGGCTTCCAATTTAAAAACCAAACCTATAAAAAGCCTGGTTCACACATAGGACTTTGCTTTGTTGTGGTTTTGTTTGGTTCCCAATAGCTCTTCTTTCCTTATTGTTCTTTTTTGGTATCTTGACCTCGGCTATCTGACTACTCTCCATTCTCCTGTTCTTGACTCGACTCTCGTACCTCGACTACTCTCTTATCTGGTTCACTGACTCTGCTAGTATACTCGTTTTCGTGTTTTCTGTATTCCTTGAACTCGTCTTGGTCTTGACCATTCTCTTTCTGTCAAACGTACCACTCTAAGGTCCGGTATACGTTTTTCTATTACACCTTGCTTGTTGGGACTCCTAGGAGTACTGACAGTCACAAACACTGGCCAAAGTAGCGTTCATATTTGTTTGTGTGTGAAAAATGCAAAAAAATTGAACGCTAAGTTTTGCCAGTTTTTGTGACTGCAAATGGTATGCCATCATTGGGGTAATTCTCATTCCTTGGCTACCATATGGCCTCAAATGCAGCATAACCAATCTGGCAAATTTCATTGTGAAAAAATGGAAATGCAAGCCTTATATTTGACCCTGTAACTTTTGAAAACACTATAAAACTGTTATGCTCCGGAGACATCGCTGGATACAAATATCAGTGTTTCAAAATGGTAAAACATATCACAACAACTATATCATCAGTGAAAGTGTCATTTGTGTGTGAAAAATGCAAAACCGGCACTTTTACTGATATCATCGTTGTAATATGTTTTACAGTTTTGAAACACTAATATTTGTATTCAGCGAAGTCTCCCGAGTAAATTAGTACCCCCATGTACAGGTTTTATAATGTCTTGGAAAGTTACAGGGTTAAATATAGGGTGGACCAAATTCTCTGGATTTTCTTCCTGGGTTGTCAGTCAAGCCCCTCAAATTATAATTAATTAAATTACCTAATTATGTAAAAATATTATATAAATAAATTTGTAACATTTTAATATGTATATATATATATATATATATATAATTTGTATTTGTAAATTTGTAAATAAAATAGTGATACAAAAAATGTGCAGGTGACTTCAAAAAAGTGGAATCTATGTAGCCTGCCTGTTGTATCTTATAAACAGCTGCTGTAAAAGTATCCAGATATAAAGCAGCTGCTCATATAACTATTCAGATACACATTGTAAGATATCTTTAAAATTTTAAATAGAAAAATAGCTACTAATACAGATATGTAGCGATAAAGAACAGGTGATTATATACACCCGATCTTTAAGTATCCCTTGTGGTAAAAGAGCTAGAGCAGGTATAAAGGTGGGAGCAAATAGCTACATAAGAACAAAGAGTTGGAGTATTTGAGATACATTCCTACCATATATAGTAACCCAAGAAGAGAGGAGAGAATGAAAATATAAGGAGCAAATATAGTTTCCCCTCCCTATCTTATCGGTCCAAAAGCTCAATAATCAGAGTTCAAGAGGTAAGGGTTAAGGGTTTAAAAAACTCCCTTTAAATATCCCTTCAATAAAGCTTTAGTGTAAAACTAGTATCTGGAAAATGTGCAGTGTAGAGCCTAGGTGGGTTCTGTGTAAAAGTAATCAACCCACCAGGACCAAAACTTGTCGTTTCCCCAGGTATTTACTAAAACACTATACCTAGGTATTTCTCTTCACACTAGCTATTAGTAGGATTATCAGTCTGCCCCAATCTCAATAGTTCATCCTATAAGGCATATCAGGAAAAGCTCTGACTCCCTATCCTGATCCTGCAACAAGCTTGCTGCATACACGCAGATCTAAAGTGAAGTCATCAGACTACATAGAGAACACTATGAAAATAAAGAAATATATCGCCTAACGGCAGTGTCTTAGCTCAACGCGCATTTTGGCGCTATGCTGTGCCTTTATCAACAGCAATTGACAAAAGACTCAATATACCCGCTTAAGGTACTCTTTTTCTTTGAATAAATTATTTTGGTTATGCCCACTTTACCCACTTAGTCCTTCTTTTGACTTTAGGGCCAGGCTGTCCTGTCTTATTCGCAAATGGAAGAAACACAACATAACTGTCAGTCTCCCTCAGTCTGGTGCTCCATGCAAGAAACGAGCCCAGAACAACACAGCCGGATTTTGTTAATGATCTCAAGGCAGCTGGGACCATAGTCACCAAGAAAACAATTTGTAACACTCTATGTCGTGAAGGACTGAAATCATGCAGCTCCCGCAAGGTCCCCCTGCTCAAGAAACAGCATGTCTGAAGTTTGCCAATGACAAGCCTGTCCGAAGTTTGCCAATGAACATCTGACTGATTCAGAGGAGAACTGGGTAAAAGTGTTGTAGTCAGATGAAACCAAAATCAAGCTCTTTGGCATCAACTCAACTCGCCATGTTTGGAGGAGGAGGAATGCTGCCTATGACCTTTAAGAACACCATCCCCACAGTCAAACATGGAGGTGGAAACATTTTGCTTTAGGGTTGTTTTTCTACTTAGCGGACAGGACAACCGCACTTCATCAAAGGATTGATGGACAGGGCCATGGACCATCAAATCTTGGGTGAGAACCTCTTTCCCTCAGCTAGGGCATTGCACATTAGTCATGGATGGGTATTCCAGCATGACAATGACCCAAAACATACAGCCAAGGCAACAAAGTGGCTCAAGAAAAAGCACATTAAGGTCCTGGAGTGGCCTAGCCAGTCTCCAGACCTTAATCCCATAGAAAATCTGTGGAGGGAGCTGAAGGTTCGAGTTGCCAAACGTCAGCCTCGAACCCTTAATGACTTGTAGAGGATCTGCAAAGAGGAGTGGAACAAAATCCCTACTGAGATGTGTGTAATTTTCTGGATGTTTTGTTATTCGGTCTCTTACTGTTAAAATACACCGACCATTAAAATTTTAGACTGATCATTTCTTTGTCCGTGGGCAAACGTTCAAAATCAGCAGGGGAACAAATACTTTTTCCATCACTGTATAATTCTCCACTCAATATATATATTTAACGTCATTCTAAGTGTATTTTAATATTAATATATGTCAGTATATATATATATATAAATATTAAAATACACTTAGAATAATTGTTTACGTATGTGCATATAAAAGCACTTAGACCATATATATATATATATATATATATATATATATATATATATACATATATATGATCTAGTTACTTTTATTTACTTTTTAAACTTTTATTTAAGTTTTACAAACTTTGTTAAACTTTTCTGCAGGCATTAGGGGGACTGTTTGAGAGTTCAGGCAGGCCCCCTGCAGGCACTGCACAAGCCAGTTATTCCAGCCATGTGATCACAAGAACCCAGCGATCACATGGCCCGTGGGGGCAGGATCAGGCAGAGGGGGTTACTCAAGCTCCCAGGCAGACCCCCAAGTTCATGACCGGTGGGGACCCAGTGAGTATGAAGGACGGCGCAGATGTTCTAGGACACCCTCTAGCATTTAGAGCCACTCCAAAAAGGATGGCATAGAACACCCACCATCCTTAAGGGGTTAATATTGTATTAGACATTGTGATGTATAAGCCTAGAAATGTTTTGTAGGATTTTATTTTATTGATTTTAAAAAAAGTCAATGAAAGAATATTTGAAAAAAAAAATGAAATAAACTGGAATTTGTGTGAAATTCCATTTTAGCATATCGGTAGTTGTGTAATAATAATATCTAGATTCCAGAAGATACTCAAAAACTAATGAAAGCCAAATGTATCATTCAAGATTAACAGTCTAACTATTAATACATTAGTATTATTTCTTCATGGAAAATTCAAGAATGTAAAGTTTTTGTTATAGAGGAAAAAGGACAAATGGGTGTTTTTAGTTGGATAAGACTTTTAAATATTTGAACTGATGTAAAAAATATGGTAGTTACAGAGTGGTTCAGAGCTAAGCTCATTGGCTGAGAGTGATCGGCTTTGCTTAGAAAACTGTGTCTCCAAATTAAAAAGATGAGTAAATGAAGAAAACAACCCCCTTGTTTTCATACTGTTAAGTTATATCTGATATTGTAACAAAAATATTATCAGTGTTTTATATGTTGTAATAATATCGTTACTTATGCTTACCCACAATGAGAACATTCTCGAAAGTATATTCTGTAAATAATAAGTTATAATAGGCAGTACGTACTGAGTAGTTTTAATGGAGTATAATATAATAGGCAAAAAGTACTTAGTAGTTCTATAAACATCCACTGTGGAAACAGGATTCTGAAGACTCAAACTGTGCCAGGTCTACTTTTGTAATGTGTCAGGTGTCACCATGAATTTAGTGCAATTAAATTAATAGAGGTCATGTCACTGCTTTAAAGAAGGGTATCCATTGGCAATACATAAAACAGCAATTCATATACATAGGTCAGGCTTTGCCCTTTCTAATTCCTCCAAGCTATATTCACAAGTGGGAAATTAAATGCCGTATATCATCTCTGCAATCTCATCATAAAGTGAACAGTCTACATGATGCAGCATTTTCTGTTGAATCGTGAAGGAGTATTTTTTTTTCTTGCATGGAGCTGTCTGCTAAAGAGAGATTATAAGCTCAAATGAAAATATACCCTCTGAGAAGTTGGGAAAACAGTAATTTTTCAAAGTAACTAAAAGTGAATTGTAATAATTGGAATCTGTTTTTTAAGGGCTGACATAAGTAGATGGTTATTTTGTTGTCCACAATGTGATCAAGTATCTATACGAACAAACTATTGTTTTAAATAGATATTTCTGTTTGCAAGCAGATTTAAATATCTTATATAAAATTTAAGTAGCATAAATAATCTTTATTTTATATTGTTTATGTATTGCTCATTCCCATTTGATGGATCCAGTGTCAGTAAACAACTCTTAAATTAACTGTGAACAAAAGGATTGCAATAAAAAAGTGAATACAAATACATTGGTAACAAAAAAAAAAAATCTATAGAAAATTTTAAATGATGTAATGAATACATAAATACAAAGTAGTTTATACAAAAGAGTAAAGTCAATCCAATGCTCCTAACAATCAAACAGTAACCATAAATTAGGACTGTAGAAAATTTACTGCCAATAATGCATATGTAAGAGATATGCCCCAATACTCCGATACTGTATACACATAAGTAATTATTACAAATACATTTAATTTGAAAAATATGCCATAAACATTCTTGTAGGGTTATTCATTAAAGACTAAATGGACCCATACCGGAAGGGACAAAACAATTCTGCTGTTTAAGAGGCCTTTTGGACTGGAAAATCCAGACACTCTTCACACTATTTAACAATGTTCAGATTATGCATACAAGGCTCCACATGAGCCTGAATTAGGCCTGAATTTCAGCTAAACTGATGTCTGAAATCTGATGACTGAAATGTGTACCCAAATGCAATTGAAACTGCATCGGTGGTTCAATTCCTGTCCTGGATTTTTGTTTTAAAAATTAAACAAACTATTTGCCTGCTAGCAGCACCAGCAGCCAAACAATGAAATGTTTTTTTTGTGTGTTTTTTTTTTTAAAAGTTGTGTGTTTTTTTAAAAGTTAAGTATGTGAGGTGAAGGGAGATAGATAGGGTTCATTTAAGTTAAGGGGAGTGGCTAGGGGCATTGGACTCTAGGCACCAAGTAAGGGTGGACCGTGCAACTAGTTAGATGGTGAACAATAGTGTGTCCACCCCCCTTCTAAAATTCTTTAGAGCCCCCACCCACTGCCCACAAGTGGGGACTTGTAAGCTTCCCCCCTCACATTAGGTCCTCACTATTTTATTATTAGAGCCTCCACCTACCGCCAATTGGTGGAACCTGGGAACATTAGGTCAATCCCCTTAAATTATTATTAGATCCCCCATCCACCACTAATGGGTGGAGTGAAGACCCAACCAGGTATAAAATTAGTAACCCCCACCTTCTGACCATGGGTGGAGGTAGGGGGGACATTAAGATGTCCTCAGCATTTGTTAAGATCTAAAAACTGCACTGCGATCTGTCCACCCTCAGAGTATGCCTCCCTATTATTTTGCAGGCCCTAGCTCTATTTAATGTGGTTTTCTAGTATCTGCCCAGTCACCAGTTTTAAATAATTAATAGATATGTCTCCATGTACTGCATGGCATTTGTGGCATAGGTAAGTTTAAAACATTTCTTATAGTAATATAGGGGTTTTATTGACACCAGTAGGAATTGTTATGTATTTGTTTTAACTTTTATAATCTGGCTAGCAAGTGATAGTAAGCTACCAATTAACCATTGCATTTTAAAGGATCTTTAACTATTGGCTCCAGTAGCCACCAGGCAAATACTGTAGTTATTCAAAATATCATTCACTGATAAAAAAGCAAGTAAATTATAGTTTTCGAATATGCATCCTATAGGATGCATTTGGTTTGAATTTTGTTAATATCAGTGCCTTGTAAATCATCAGAATCCTATACTTTGCATGGAATTTGGATGCAAAAGCACTCATTTTTTTTTAATTTGACAATTTTTATTGAGACATGCGAGCATAACATAAGTGCAAGTGTACCTTCAAAGCGTCCATCCTAACTTTACAGAGGAAGTTGTGTCCTGGTTACATTTATATTGGATATAAAAAAAAAAAAAAATATTTTTTTGTCGTTAGGTACATAAACAATGCCTAGAACATGCCCCATACATTTTGTGGGGAGAATTGAAGTTGAGGGGGGGTTAGAGAAATGAGAAGGAAAGAGGGGGTGGTGAGGGAGGTAGTCTAGGAGATGAGTCAGCGCCGCACCACGGATGCCGTTCCTTACTACCATCAGCTGTTAATTGTATGGATATCTGTGTGGGTGATGTATGTGTCCCAGATGTGTCTTGTAGTGACGTCCTGAACAGTTCGCCGGCGAACATAGCTTGTTCGTGGTGAACGCGGCGGGCGAATGTATGCGATGGTCGGTCCGCCCCTATTCGTCATCATTGAGTAAACTTTGACCCTGTACCTCACAGTCAGCAGACACATTCCAGCCAATCAGCAGCAGACCCTCCCTCCCAGACCCTCCCACCTCCATGACGAATATGGGGCGGACCGATCATCGCATATGTTCGCCCGCTGCGTTTACCACAAACAAGCTATGTTCGCCGGCGAACAGTTCCCGGCGAACTGTTCGGGACATCACTAGTGTCTTGCCTTTGCAATTGTTGGTCTTAGACCAAATTGGTTTTGGTGCATAGCTTCATATGTCCAATTGAGTGCAATTTGATTTATCAGATGTATATGTCCCTAGATTTCCAATGTCTCTCTATTAGGATATGTACTGAATATGATATGTACGTGAGCGTAGGGTATATCAACGCCCGGTGAGTTTTGGACATTCTCTCAGGGAGTACATACAGAAGGCACAGTGCAGGGTTTTTGTCTACCTGGTGGCCGAGCAGATCCGATATAATTTTGAGGGCTTGTGTCCAGAGAGGGGCTAATGTGGGACATGTCCACCATATGTGGATCATCGTGCCCACTTCTCTTTCACAACGCCAACACACGTTCGTGGAGGCGGGCCATATTTTGTGTATTTTTTCGGGTACTAAATACCAACGGTATAATATTTTCCGTTCTATTTCCAAGTGTTGGGCGCATGATGTGATTCCTTTATGTACTGTGTAAGCTCTTTTCCACTGCTCCGGGCTTAACTCGGTGTCTAATTCTATGTGCCATGCTCTTTTGTAGTGCTCGAGTGTTGTTGGCTGGCTGTGGAGGAGTAAGTGATAGCATGTAGAGAGAGGTTTTATGATGGGTTTATGTGATAGGCACATATTTTCAAACCGTGAGGTTAGTGCGCTCAAAACTTTTTCGGGATTGGTGGGTGGATTGTTTGTTAGTAGAGATTTGATTTGGAGTTAAGGGAATAGGAATTTTGTGGGTAGATCAAATTGTTCCTGTAGGCATGGGAAAGTTTTGAGGTGCCCCCCTTGGTATAAGTGGAGAATATGTGTGATGCCTTTTTCAGTCCACATCTTATAGTTAAAAGTGGGGATTATCAAGCTTATAGATTGTAAAGGAGCTGCCATAGGTATTTTTGGATGGTTAACCAGCGTTTTACTCAACCCGTGCCAGGTGTCAACAAGCAACCGAGTAGTTGGGAGGCCCGGGAATGGTTTTGGCCTCCGGGCATTGTCAATCCAGAAGATCGGGCCTACGTGGTTCATTTTAAGCCAAAAGGCCTCTATTTCTATCCATGCCGCTAGCATAGTGCTCAATAGTGCTGCTTTATGGTATATGTATAGGTTGGGGACGCCTAGGCCACCTTCCGTAACTGGCCTGTGTAAGATTTTGGCGGCTATACGTTTTTTTTTGTGCTGCCATGTGAATTTCATAAATAGAGAGGTGACCGACTTGAGGTATGTGATTGGTAAAGGTATTTGTAGTGTTCTAAAGAGGTATAACAGTTTGGGTAGCAGTGACATTTTGATTGCCGCTATGCGCCCCAACCATGAGAGGAATTTTCCTTCCCATGATCTCAGGGTGGTGTCGAAGTCCTTTAGGAGTCCTACATAGTTTGCATGGAATAGTCCTGCAGGTCTTTTTGTAAGTTTGATTCCCAGGTATGTTAAGTGGTCTGACCTCCAATCTAGAGGAAATGCCTCTTTTAGCCTATCTCTTGCAGCCTTTGCCACTCCTATCTTCAGTGCTTGTGTTTTGGAAACATTCAATTTATAGTAAGAGTGGTGGCCAAACAGATTGATTTGTCGCATTAAATTGGGCATGGTCACGAACGGTTGTGTCAAAGAGAGAAGGATGTCATCCACGAATATGTTGAGTTTGAATTCTTTTGCGCCCAAGGGGATCCCATAGATATTCAGGTCTGATCTAATTTTGGATGCAAGTGGCTCTAAGGCCAGCACATAGAGCAGAGGGGAGAGAGGGCATCCCTGCCTGGAGCCATTGGTAATGTTTATTTTTCGGGACGGGAATCCTGCATAGAGGACCTGCGCAGAAGGTGCGCTGTATAAGGCATCTACTGCAGCAATGAATTGCGTAGGGAAGCCGAATTTGTGGAGGACTCTATTCAAAAATGTTCAGTTTAGCCTAACGAAGGCCTTCTCCGCTTCTAGGGACATGAAGAGGCCCTCCAATCCTAGTTTTCTAGAGCTATGCATGAGGTCTAATACTTTGCGGGTATTGTCCAAGCCCTGTCTGCTCCTCACGAAGCCTACCTGGTCATCATGTATTAGGTCTGGTAGGATGGTTTTAAGTCTGTTGGCTTGCAGTTTTGCAAATAGCTTGGCGTCCGTATTGAGAAGGGAGATCGGACGGAAGTTCAGGCATGTGGTTGGTGGTTTCCCTGGTTTGGGAAGGGTTGTGATATGTGCCTGTAATAGCTCTGTGGGTAACGAGTGATTATCTATGGCGCAATTGAATAGAGTAGTCAGCGCAGGGGATAAGATGTCAGCGAAGAGGTGGTAATATGTGTTCGCGAATCCGTCAGGACCTGGGGCTTTGCCTACTGGGAGAGTTTGAATTGTGTATTTTATTTCTTGTTGGGTGATAGGGGCTGAGTGGGCTTCTCTATGCTGTTGTGAAAGGGTTGGCAGGTTGGCATCCTTTAGGTATTCATCAATAGATGTGGGGGATGTCGAGGGCAGTAGTGGGTCGTTTGTAAGGTTGTATAAAGTTTCATAGTATGTGGCGAATTCATCACTTATAGCTTTCGGAGCCATTATCTTGTCTCCATTTGGTGTCAGTATATGTGCTATTTTGGACGTGGCCTGTCTGTCACGAAGTCTTTGGGCTAGTATTTTGCACGCTCTATTACCCTGAGAGTAGTGTGTGGCTTTTAATGTTCACAATCAGGAAGAATCGTTTCTCAGTCTTGAATCTGTAATACCCATGACTGGGTACGAGGTAGTGAAGAGTGGGTTATCTTTTCGTCTTCTTCCATTCTTGTTCGAGTCGCTGCGGCGAGGTTTGACGCTCAGGTTGTTTGCGGACAGGTAGGCCCCATTGCTTCAGGGCCTTCAATCCTTCTTCTGGTGTCGTCGCGTGGGTGAAGGTGCCATTGCGCTGGATGATCAGGCATACCGGGTGCCCCCATCTATAGGGGATCTTGTGTTCCCGCAGAGTTCCCGTAATCTCTTTGAAGTCCCTGCACCGTTGTAGGGTGGCCGCTGAGAGGTCTGCATATATCTGGAGCTGGTTATATTGTGCTGGAAGGTGTGTGCAGTTTCTAGCTGCTTTTAGTATGGCCTCTTTGACATGATAGTAGTGTAGGTGAGTCAGCGTGTCCCTTGCTGTGTCTGCGGGCAGGAACTTTGGTTTGGCTACTGTCACATATTCATCCGCTTATAAAAATGTGGTTAATGACATTTACTGTCCACACAGGAAAAGTTGTGCCGAGCAGCAACCTAATCCACAGAAGGGTTAATGCTGAGCAGCAATTATGCAAATGAAACCTGGTAACTGACTTTGGGGTCAAAGGCCGGTTACAGCCTATCAGATCTAGAGGAGTGGTATTTAGGCCCAAATCTCATCCTGCTCAGTGCCCTGTCGTGGTTTCCCTTGTGGTTGTCTGAGAGCGCATTCCTGTTTATAGTTTTCTACCTGTTTTTTTTTACTTTGGCTTTGTTTATTGACTTCTCTATATTCTGGTATCCTGACTCCTGGCTTTCCTCATCGTTGTGTCCCTTTCTGTGTTCCCTGACCTCGTCTAGTATTTTTGACTATTCTTTGTACGTTAAATCCGGCCATTCTAAGGACCGGTAATACGTTACTTATTTGTCATCCGTGCTGTACAGTTCTACGTGCTGGATCAAACAGTAATCCTGACAGCTACACGGTGAGCTCGGTCCAGAAGAAATGCAGTTTATCCAGCTCACTTCCTCCTACCTGGCCTTTCAATATACCATCTATTGAATCTTCTGTGCAGCTTTTGATAGTCTTTCGACCAATCTTGCTTTTTAAGCCCTAGTAGCACTGCATTCCCCTATAGTTCTGATCTTATCTTCAAATAGTCTGCCAAGGACTTGCACCTTACTTCTCTTCATATTTCCTCCAGCTCCATCAGACTCCTTCCCACATTCCATAGCTTTAAATGTTCTCTGAAACCTCACCCATTAGAGGTGCCTATCACTTCTACCCTTTCTAATCTTAATGGAGCTTATATGGATAAGTCTCAAATCTAAACACTGCTTAAGCCACCACTTAATAAAACATATTGCCTTCACATTCAGAGTTACTCTCATAAGCAACTACTTTACTTTCTGTCTCACCACACTTACCTCCATGGCTATCAAATTTAACTCACATGAAACCCTGTTATTTGTACAGTGCTACAGAAACTTCCAGCACTGTATAAAGAAGATAAAATATATTGTACAATATGATTACATATGGCACTATATTTATAAGTTATTGTGATACATGTTGTCACGTATTCATCTACACATAAAATTTTATTAATGGCATTTACCATCCTGACAGGAAAAGTTGTGTCGAGCAGCATTACCGCCTTGACAGGAAAAGTTGTGCCGAGCAGCAATCATGCACATGGAAACCTGGTAATTGTTTTTGGGTTCAAAGGCAAGTTATGGCCAATCAGATCCACAGGAGGGTTTGTGCTGAGCAGCAATCATACACATGAAAACCTGGTAATTGCTTTTGAGTTATGGCCAATCAGATCCACAGGAGGGGTATTTAAACCCAATTCTCCTTTTGCTCATTGCCCTGTCGTGGTTTCATCCTGATAGTAAACTGAGAGTGCGTTTCTGATCTTGATGCTCTGGTATTTGACTTTGGCTTCATTTTGACTTCTCTGAATTCTGGTATACTTGACTTTTGGCTTTCCCTAATCATTGTGTCTGATTTCTGTGTTCCTGACCTCGGCAAGTATTTTGACTATTCTTACATACGTTAAGTCCGGCCATTCTAAGGTCCGGTTATACGTTATCCTTTGTCCTAGGTTTGACACAGTTCTGCGTGCTGGATCAACTTGTAATCCTGACACATGTAAGGATAAGATAATAGTGGTGATTGGGGAAGGTGGTCATTTGGTGGCAATAAGGTGCAGGATAATTGCTTGGGGTGATTTCTTGGGGTGATTGATATGGAGGCCTTCTAACCATCACTATCTTAGTGGGACCGTCCAGATTTTCAGATCCTGTCACACAATCCCAACTTTGTTCCTGGTGTCTGACTTAAGGATATGGGATGGCAAAATCCTCTTTGCTTCCGGCTCAAGATGGAGAATACCAGGCCAGGATACACAGGTAAGTATATATACCTTTATTAAATTAAATAACAAACTAAAATAAATAAAAAAAATATAGTATAACAACAATACATAGTGAATACAGTGTGGAGTCCTAAGAACGCAAGACAAATTTATTTTTGGAATAATTCTTGAGAGCCCACAAAGTCCCAGCAAGTACAGTTCTATGCTTTTTGAAGAAATAAGTGCAGGCAATACATGATATCCCTAGGGGCTCCCTCCATTCAATATGTGTTAACTAAGCACTGTAATAGCTCTCTTTGAATTTTCAGGATTAAACTTTGAATGCGGTGTGTAGTGATGTACCGAACGGTTCGCAAGCGAATAGTTCCCGGCAAACTTAGCGTGTTAGCGTTCGCCATGGCGGGCAAACACATGCGCGGTTCGATCTGCCCCTATTCGTCATCATTGAGTAAACTTTGACCCTGTGCCTCATGGTCAGCAGACACATTCCAGCAAATTAGCAGCAGACCCTCCCTTCCAGACCCTCCCACCTCCTGTACAGGATCCATTTTAGATTCATTCTGAAGCTGCATTCTTAGATAGAGGAGGGAAAGTGTAGCTGCTGCTCATTTGATAGGGAAATTGATAGCTAGGCTAGGGTATTCAGTGTCCACTACAGTCCTGAAGGACTCATCTGATCTCTGCTGTAAGGACAGCACCCCAAAAAGCCCTTTTTAGGGCTAGAACATCAGTCTGGTTTTTTTTTTTTCTGTAATGTGTCACGTCCTGCTCTGTTCTGTGGAGATGTCTGGCCTTGGCTTCTAGTATCCAGTACTCTTGTTACAATTCTTGTTTAGTGTTTCTTGGATTTTGGTTTTCTATTCTATGTCTGGTTTTCTTTATGCTGGGATTTCTGGGTTTATTCTTATAGTTCGTCCCTGGATTTCCCAGTCTCCAGGTTTCCTTTAAATGTTTGTTTTATTTGCCACACCCGTTTGTTTCCTTCTTTCATTATGTTTCAGTGTTCCTGCAGGCAGCTCCTCAAGGCTTCTGCCCTTTCTTGCAAGTAAGTGCTATATATGTCTTTTGGTTGTTTTAGCATACATTAGGCAGTGTAGGACCTGCCAGATATGGGGTACATTGGTGTTGTTGGCAGGCTTATGCAATGTATGATCATATAGTGTGACTAAATCCCCATAATTTCCATATGTAGTACTTAGTTATTTCTCCTCTTGTTTTGCCTAGGTTATCTTGTCTTGTTTTAGTTTGTATACCCATTCCATGTACAGTCCTGTCCAGTCTTGCCCATGTTATGTTCATGTTTTCCTCATGTCTTGTGTATATGTTCTGGGTTTAGCTTACTATCATTCTCTGGTTCTGGGTTCTACTAGTTCTGTCTTGTTTTCATGTTTGGTGCCTATCTCTAGTCTTGCCTTGTTTCTAGTACTGGATACAATCTTGCTGTAGAGCCTCCCTATTAAGCTCCTGGGAGGTCTGCTTAATTTCCAAGCTCCTAGTTCCTGGTATCCGCTGAAGCTGATTCAGGGTCTTGGTATGTGGCTGCACAAACGCTGGTGCTCAACACCAGGGGGCGTGCAGTTACCCTGCACCAGACCCTGCTAATCCACCTCCACACTGTGACTCCTACTCTAAACATCAGGCATATTGGGTCCCGGTCCTGCACCGCCACCTGGACACTGTGTCTGGGTTCTGGGCACCAGACCGCCACCCTGACATAATGTAATTGCAGTTGCCTGCCTGCAAGCTTCTGTGTCAGGCTCACAGAGGATACTGTGCCCACTTGCCCAGTGCCACCACTCTTATCTGGTGCCACAATAGCTTAAGCTTGCATTAAAAAACAAAACACATTTTTTCACTGTAATAGATTGAATTGCAGTTAGTTGTCTGCAAGCGTCTAGGTGTCAGGCCTTCAGCGTGTACTCTGCCAACCTCTGCCAGTCCACTTTGCCACTCATATCTGGTGTCACTATAGCGTGCATTTAAAACCAAAACTTTTTTCACTGTTATAGATTGAATAGCAGTTAGTTGTCTTCAAGCGGGTGTCAGGCCTACAGCGTGTACTCTGCCAACCTCTGCCAGTGCACATTGCAACTCATATCTGGTCTCACAGTAGCACGCATAGTACCACTAATCAAAAAAAAAATGATAGGCAGAGGCAGGCCACCCCGCAGGGACCATCGTGGTCATGGTGCTGTGATTCCCTTTTGCCCTAGAATAATGCCCAATTTTCAGAGGCCACGTACCCTGAACTTGAAAAGTTCCGAGGACATAGTTGACTGGCTAACACAGGACACCCAATCTTCTACAGCTTCCGCTTGGAACCTTGATGCACCATCCTCCGCCAGCTTAGCTTCGGGCACCTCTCAAGATACCACTCACCCACCTGCCGCTACCACCAACACTAGCACCACAGCAGCTTCACTTTATCTGTCAGGAGTTATTTACTCATCCGTTTGAAGAAATGAGTGATGCGCAACCATTATTGCCAGAGGATGTAGATAACAGGGATATGTTACACACATGGACGTACGGTGTGATGATGATGTTGTACCCGCTGCTGCTTCCTTTGCTGAATTGTCAGATACAAGTGAAGCGGTTGATGATGACGATGCGTCCATGGATGTCACGTGGGTGCCCGCTCGGCAAGAAGAAGAACAGGGCGAAAGTTCAGATGAGGAGACAGAGAGGAGGAGGAGGAGGAGGAGGAGGAGGAGGAGGAGACGAGTTGGAAGCAGGGGGAGGTCGTTGCAAGGAGCTAGTGGCACAGTCAGACAGCATGCATCGGCACCCGGGGTCAGCCCGACAGCACGCCAATCGACGCATGCTGTGTCCACCACCAGAATGCCGTCATTGCAGAGCTCAGCAGTGTGGCATTTTTTTTGTGTGTCTGCCTCTGACAACAGCGATGCCATTTGCAACCTGTGCCAAAAGAAACTGAGTCGTGCTAAGTCCAACACCTACCTAGGTAAAACTGCTTTGCGTAGGCACATGATCGCACATCACAAACGCCTATGGGATCAACACATGAGTAAACGCAGCACACAAACTCAAAGCCGCTATCCTCCTCCTGGTCCAGCATCTCCAGCCACGTCAACCACTGCTGTCCTCCTTGCCCCCTCTCAACCTTCCGCCACTCCGTCTCTCGCCTTGAGCAGTTCCCTCTCATCTGCCCACAGTCAGGTCTCTGTCAAGGACATGTTTGAGCGTAAGAAGCCAATGTCAGAAAGTCACCCCCTTGCCCAGCGTCTGACAGCTGGCTTGTCTGAACTATTATCCCGCCAGCTTTTACCATACAAGCTGGTGGAGTCTGAGGCATTCAAAAAATTCGTGGCTATTGGGATACCACAGTGGAAGGTACCCGGCCGAAATTTCTTTGCACAAAAGGCAATCCCCAACCTGTACTCGATTGTGCAAAAGAAAGTAATGGCATGTCTGGCACACAGTGTTGGGGCAAGGGTCCATCTGACCACTGATACCTGGTCTGCAAAGCATGGTCAGGGCAGGTATATCACCTACACTGCGCATTGGGTAAACCTGCTGACGGCTGCCAAGCATGGAATGCGTGGCTCTGCAGAGGAGTTGGTGACACCGCCACGACTTGCAGGCAGGCCTGCTGCCACCTCCCCTACTCCTCCTACTCCATCCTCTTCCATAACCTCCTCGGCTGAGTCCTCTTCTGCTGCTGCATCTTGCTCCACATCAACGGCACCCCCCCAGCTTCCCAGGTAATATTCCACATCCCGTATACGGTAGAGTCACGCCGTTTTGGGTTTGACTTGTTTGAAAGCAGAGAAGCACACCGGACAAGCACTCCTGTCCGCCCTGAACGCACAGGTGGAAAAGTGGCTGACTCCGCAGCAACTGGATATCGGCAAACTGGTTTGTGAAAACGGAACAAATTTGTTGGCGGCATTGAAGTTGGGCAAGTTGACACATGTGCCGTGTACAACGCTTTGTGCATAAGTACACAGGCTTACAGGACGCCCTGAAGCAGGCCAGGAAGGTGTGTGGCCATTTCAGGCGTTCCTACACGGCCATGGCGCACTTTGCAGATATCCAACGGCGAAACAACATGCCAGTGAGGCGCTTGATTTGCGACAGCCCTACACGTTGGAATTCAACACTCCTAATGTTCGACCGCCTGCTCCAAAAAGAAAAAGCCGTTAATGAATATTTGTATGACCGGGGTGCTAGGACAGCCTCTGGGGAGCTGGGAATTTTTTTGCCACGTTATTGGACGCCCATGCGCAATACCTGTAGGCTCATGCGTTCTTTTGAGGAGGTGACAAACCTAGTCAGTCGCACCAAAGGCACCATCAGCAACATCATACCATTTGTTTTCTTCCTGGAGCGTGACCTGCGAAGAGTGCTGGATCAGGCCGTAGATGAGCGTGAAAAGGAAGAGGAAGAGTTGTGGTCACCATCACCACCAGAAACAGCCTTATCAGCATCGCTTGCTGGACCTGCGGCAACGCTGGAAGAGGATTGTGAGGAAGAGGAGTCAGAGGAGGAATGTGGCTTTGAGGAGGAGGAGGAAGACCAACCACAACAGGCATCCCAGGGTGCTCGTTGTCACCTATCTGGTACCCGTGGTGTTGTACGTGGCTGGGGGGAAGAACATACCTTCAGTGAGATCACTGAGGACGAGGAACGGGAAATGAGTAGCTCGGCATCCAACCTTGTGCAAATGGGGTCTTTCATGCTGTCGTGCCTGTTGAGGGACCCTCGTTTAAAAAGGCTGAAGGAGAACGACCTGTACTGGGTGTCCACGCTACTAGACCCCGGTATAAGCAGAAAGTGTCTGAAATGTTACCAAATTACAACAAGTCGGAAAGGATGCAGCATTTGCTAAATCAATTAAAAAGTATGCTTTACACAGCGTATAAGGGTGATGTCACAGCACAACGGGAATCTAACAGGAGAAGAGGTGAAAGTCATCCTCCTCCTCCTCCCACGACCATGCCGGCAAGGACAGGACGCTTTAAAGACGTGTTGTTGATGGAGGACATGCAGAGCTTTTTAAGTCCTACGCATCGCCACAGCCCTTCGGGATCCACCCTCAGAGAACGACTCGACCGACAGGTAGCAGACTACCTCACCTTAACTGCAGATATCGACACTCTGAGGAGTGATGAACCCCTTGACTACTGGGTGTGCAGGCTTGACCTGTGGCCTGAGCTATCCCAATTTGCGATAGAACTTCTGGCCTGCCCCGCTTCAAGTGTCCTGTCAGAAAGGACCTTCAGTGCAGCAGGAGGTATTGTCACTGAGAAGAGAAGTCGCCTAGGTCAAAAAAGTCTAGATTACCTCACCTTTATTAAGATGAATGAGGGATGGATCCTGAAGGGACTGACAGTGGGCGATACATTCGACTAAAAAAGCCTGATGAGATGAGCTGCCTTGGGCTAAAAATGGTCCACACGCTGCTGTATTTTGTCTCTGAATGCCGGTTGACTTGTGTGACTTATCCGCCACCAACTAGGGTTCAAGCCGCAATGTTTTAGGGCACTTTCTGCCTGGGAAACCAACATCATTTTTTCTGGCCGACAATACCTAATTTTTCAGGCATGTGTACATGCCTAATTTTTCTGCCCTCTGGTGCTGCACTGTGGCTTCAAAAACCAAACCCCAAAAAAGGCACATAACAGGGATTAAACTGATAGGAGTGGTGTGTTAAGTAGTACTATTCCTATCTGGTGGCACATTAGATTGCACGCACAGTGCCCCAAATTTGAAGTAGGAGGACCGACCTAGCATCTTTTTCCATCTCCCGGTTCCTAAAATCTATGCCATATACACGTCCCCTGATAGGGCGCCAGCTCATTATTCTATTTTTCACTTCACTAGGGACTCTTTACTGCACTATGGGCACTTGGACCCACTCTTTGTCTTGCACAGTGTTATTCCTAGCAAGCATCTGTGATGGGAAATCAGGCAGTCATCTAAACGTTTAGATTGAGCTTTTAGCTTAGAACACCCTTGAAGGTGTTTAAGGAGATTAGGGCTAGTTTAGAGGATTCTTCTTAGACCTCTCTGAGTCTTTATAGCCTTTCTACCTATCCAGCATTTCTGGAAACTAGCTAAGAGAAAGGGTGGCTGTGTGTCTGTGATACATTTAACTTTATATCACCTTATTGACACTTTATCACTCCGGTCAACATACTCTCTGCCTATACCCATCTATTTAGAGGGAATTTCCTTGCCCCTGCCAATATTATATAATAGGTAATAGTATTACCATTATTACACAATTAGCCACTATAGGGGAATGAGTATAGTATCCCTTTGTTATTTATACATGATACAATAAAGACTTTTGTCCATTACTCAATTTACTTTAACAAAGGGTACTAACCACGATATTAGGAAGCATTACTCTGCTTTCCCTTGCTCCCTCTATTATACACCTATGCTCACTAGGATTTGTAGGTCTCACTTTATTATAGATAGAATAGAAAGGTGAACAGCGCTAAAATTTAGAAAATGTACATACGTTTAGTAGAAATACTGGCCAATGGGGTAGCTTGAAAAAAAAAGAGAACAGAAATACAATAATGGTACAGTATGTATGAACAATATAATTCAGTAAACCAGAGGTGTTATATTCACACTCACACTTTAAAGAGCTATATCAGCTCGGTGTTAAGAGCCTGGACGGAATAATCCCCGTCTGTGGATTTCTTGAGGTTCAGAACCGTTGGTGAATGTGTAGGTGTGAATTTTCATTATATGAAAAACAGAAGTAGAATGCACCACATGGTATAGTATGTAGCTGTAAAATAGTATAAAAGAGTGGATAATCCTACTTACATATACTAGAGCAACGACCTGCTCTAGTTTGAAGAGTTTCAGGTGGAACAATCCCCACCTTGGGATATAATGGGCCCAGGTATAGCAGCAAAAGCAGTATAAAATAGGAAGGAGGACAAGAGAAATGACTGGATATGTTAAAAATATATATACTTTAATACAATTACTAAAAAGTGAATAACAGACTATAAAACCAGTCCTATAAAAAAGTCCAAAGTTCTTCCTCACTTGACGTGTTTCGCCGAAGCTTTTTTAAAAGTGAAAAACTTTGATTGGCGTGCTGTCGGGCAGAAAAAGCTTCGGCGAAATGCGTCAAGTGAAGAAGAACTTTGGACTTTTTTTTTTCACTTTTTACTAATTGTATTAGAGTATATATATTTTTAACATATCCAGTCATTTCTCTTGTCCTCCTTCCTATTTTATACTGCTTTTGCTGCTATACCTGGGTCCATTATATCCCAAGGTGGGGATTGTTCCACCTGAAACTCTTCAAACTAGAGCAGGTCGTTGCTCTAGTATATGCAAGTAGGATTATCCACTCTTTTATACTATTTTACAGCTACATACTATACCATGTGGTGCATTCTACTTATGTTTTTCATATAACGAAAATTCACACCTACACATTCACCAACGGTTCTGAACCTCAAGAAATCCACAGACGGGGATTATTCCATCCAGGCTCTTAACACAGAGTTGATATATTCACACTCACACTTTAAAGAGCTATAACACCTCTGGTTTACTGAATTATATTGTTCATACATACTGTACCATTATTGTATTTATGTTCTCTTTTTTTCAAGCTACCCCATTGGCCAGTATTTCTACTAAACGTATGTACATTTTCTAAGTTTTAGCGCTGTTCACCTTTCTTTTTTTTTTTTGTCAATCAATTTTTATTAAGTTTTCAGGGGTAACAAAAGAATTACAGTAAGTACTTTGCATACTCTGTACAATGGTTAGAGTGGCAAACAGTTGAACATAAGATTGGCAAACGATACTGTGACGAAACCAACCTCGCCACTGAGAACTGGAGAAGCCTGGTTGCCCGCCTGCTGCCTTTGGACTATGGCCCTGGGAGATTGGGCCCTTTACAAACAGTATTCGGCCCTAACAGAGTGCATGTCACTCATTCTGGCCCTTTAAATACAGTGGGGCCATTCGGTACTTGCCCTGTGTGAGCAGTGATACCCCCCAGATAGCTATGCCATGGAGCCTATTCATATAATGAAAGACTTTGGCTCCATGGCAATTAAACTGTATTTGTGTGGTCTGCGTGCCATTCACCTAATAATGTGCACGCAGACCTGAGCTATCTGGGGATATGTTAAATGTCTGTGTTTAATGTATAAAAAGTGACTTTATGTATTTTAAAGAGATTTATGTTGTTTTGCAACCATGTGGTTAATGGAGTCTGCCTCTAGTCCTGGATAATTAGATTTCTTCTCCAATTATCTCCAGGGCAGAAGGGAGGAAGCCAGGATGCATTGTGGGGATGTTTTACTTTTACTGTTTGAGCCAGGGGGAATAAAAAATACTTTTAGTAACATTTGAACCCCTGGTCGGATTCATGCCATTTTTAATATGTTGTTCCCCTGAATGGATTGATTGTGGATATGTATTTTTATGTGAATGTGATGTATGGTTTTAAAGTTATGAAAGTTGTGTAAAAGTATATTTTGAACTGTACACATAATGGGATTAAGTGTCACACTAAGGGGAGGGGATGTGTGGGAGGTAACATCTATGTTATTGGTTATTTTATGCCTCCCCCTGGGTGTGGCCTGTATGTGTACTCATGTAATAAAAACCAGGCTGGGTGCCCAGCACCTCAGACCACTGCTTGACCTTCAACACGGAGCCTTGTCTCGTTCTTGGGGGGATTCACTGTATGCTGTTGGAGATTTGACTGCTAGGAGTGTAAGCTGATGTCTGCTTTTCCTATTCATCTGCTAGCAGCTATTTGTGAGGTTCCAGCTGGAGTGCTACCTTATTCACCTATATCCAGTTCGTGAGTTCTGATGTTCTGCAGTAGCTGTGCCTTTCTGAGAAAAGGGGATTATCGCCTAAACGGATTTTAACCCCTCATATGCTGAAACGGTCCGTTACAATTGGTGGCAAGCGGCGGGATCGTTCCTACAGCCAGAAGGACAGCTACAGAACACCATTTCTTTGGATTTACAATTTGAGGACAACGCATGTCTGAGTACAGCGACCCTGACAGCACCAGGATGGAACCAGCAGTGGAGTACAATAAGGGTGACATGGATGACCGGGATGCAATAAGGAAAGGCATCTGGTACCAGGCCCTGGATAATGTACAATACCAGCGGGGTGAGAGTCTCCCCAGTGAAGAGCAGCGGTTGCAGAAGCAAGTGGCCCTGCGGATGCCCTTCCTGGGAGAGCAGCCCCTGGAGGAATGGGTGAAGGAACTAGAGCACCGGGTATGGCAGGAGCTATGGCTGGAGGATGCCTACCAGGCGCTCTGGTGGTATATGGCACAGTATATACCCTGGACAGCCGAACATGACAAGCCAGAGGGAGAGGAGTTTGATGGTCCTGGCTTGTTATGGGAGTCCTTTGCAGAGCCTGGCTTCGGGAGCCCTGCGCAAACCAGACTGCAGGACATTTTCTATGAGAGGGAGGCTAGGCATGAGTGGGATGACCCCCATGAGGTAGAGCAAGACCTGGCTCACCTAGCAACCATGGAGTGGGAACTGGAGCAAAACTACCAAGATCTCTTCCACTTCATTGGGAAGGCTCAGCAGGACAGTAAGGTGACAGACCCAGATCCAGACCCCTTCCGCTGGGAAGATATTGTAGAGATTTACTGGGAAGAACCCCAGGTGGCCGGTAGAGATGGGACCGAGGTCTCTCCACCGGTCCTGCAGGGAATTGGGAGCCCAGTCTCCATTCCCCAGCGGCAGGCTGAGTTACAGGGGGCAGAGGTAGTTGGTCCTACCCCCCAGCAGCAGAGTGATATGCCGGGAAGGCAGTGTGAAGTGCAGGGAGAGGAGAGCAGCGTCCTCCCTCCCCAGCGGCAGCCTGAGTTACAGGGGGCAGAGGTAGTTGGTCCTACCCCCCAGCAGCAGAGTGATATGCCGGGAAGGCAGTGTGAAGTGCAGGGAGAGGAGAGCAGCGTCCTCCCTCCCCAGCGGCAGGCTGAGTTACAGGGGGCAGAGGTAGTTGGTCCTACCCCCCAGCAGCAGAGTGATATGCCGGGAAGGCAGTGTGAAGTGCAGGGAGAGGAGAGCAGCGTCCTCCCTCCCCAGCGGCAGGCTGAGTTACAGGGGGCAGAGGTAGTTGGTCCTACCCCCCAGCAGCAGCGTGATTTTTTGGGAATAGAGAGCACAGTCTCCTTTCCCCAGCGGCTGAGTGTCCAGCAGGGAATAGAGGGCCCAGTCTCCTTTCCCCAGCAGCAGGACACTGTATTGGGAGGAGAGACAGTCGGTCTCCCTCCACAAAGGTGGAAAGTATGTATGGGAGAGGAGCTTGCTACCACCTCTCCCCAGCGGCGGATCCGTAATGTGCAGGGAATAGAGAGCCCAGTCTCCTTTCCCCAGCGGCAGAGTGTTCTAGTGGGAGAGGAGCCTGTTACCCCCTCTCCCCAGCGGCAGCTTAATATACCAGGGGGAGACTGTAAACCCCCCACCGGTGCAGATGGGACCGTGGTCTCTGCACTCACCACACAGGGGGCAGGGACAGTCGGTCCTACCCCCCCACGACAGAACTATGTATCCAAGGGGGAGACAACCGGTCTCCCCATTCAGCAGCAGAGCTATGCAACGAAGGGGGAGACAATCCGTCTCCAGCAACCAGGCTCCAACCAGACTACTCCGGTGGTAGTGCTGGCATCAGGACAGAGTACCGCTGGTCTCTGCCCACTCAGCAACCCACCAAGGCAGCCTACCAGTCCCCTGCACAGCCGGGGTGAGGCACCTGGACATGGACAACTTTCTCCTCTACCCAGGTGTAGTAACTATTTATTGTGGGTGGGCTGTACTGATGTTTCTGCTTTGTGGGTGGGTTGCTGGACTAACAAGGGCACTGACCGGCAGGAGGTCAGGTACCCTGTTAGTCTTTTTGGAAAGGGGGAGAGATGTGACGAAACCAACCTCGCCACTGAGAACTGGAGAAGCCTGGTTGCCCGCCTGCTGCCTTTGGACTATGGCCCTGGGAGATTGGGCCCTTTACAAACAGTATTCGGCCCTAACAGAGTGCATGTCACTCATTCTGGCCCTTTAAATACAGTGGGGCCATTCGGTACTTGCCCTGTGTGAGCAGTGATACCCCCCAGATAGCTATGCCATGGAGCCTATTCATATAATGAAAGACTTTGGCTCCATGGCAATTAAACTGTATTTGTGTGGTCTGCGTGCCATTCACCTAATAATGTGCACGCAGACCTGAGCTATCTGGGGATATGTTAAATGTCTGTGTTTAATGTATAAAAAGTGACTTTATGTATTTTAAAGAGATTTATGTTGTTTTGCAACCATGTGGTTAATGGAGTCTGCCTCTAGTCCTGGATAATTAGATTTCTTCTCCAATTATCTCCAGGGCAGAAGGGAGGAAGCCAGGATGCATTGTGGGGATGTTTTACTTTTACTGTTTGAGCCAGGGGGAATAAAAGATACTTTTAGTAACATTTGAACCCCTGGTCGGATTCATGCCATTTTTTAATATGTTGTTCCCCTGAATGGATTGATTGTGGATATGTATTTTTATGTGAATGTGATGTATGGTTTTAAAGTTATGAAAGTTGTGTAAAAGTATATTTTGAACTGTACACATAATGGGATTAAGTGTCACACTAAGGGGAGGGGATGTGTGGGAGGTAACATCTATGTTATTGGTTATTTTATGCCTCCCCCTGGGTGTGGCCTGTATGTGTACTCATGTAATAAAAACCAGGCTGGGTGCCCAGCACCTCAGACCACTGCTTGACCTTCAACACGGAGCCTTGTCTCGTTCTTGGGGGGATTCACTGTATGCTGTTGGAGATTTGACTGCTAGGAGTGTAAGCTGATGTCTGCTTTTCCTATTCATCTGCTAGCAGCTATTTGTGAGGTTCCAGCTGGAGTGCTACCTTATTCACCTATATCCAGTTCGTGAGTTCTGATGTTCTGCAGTAGCTGTGCCTTTCTGAGAAAAGGGGATTATCGCCTAAATGGATTTTAACCCCTCATATGCTGAAACGGTCCGTTACAGATACACATTAGGGGAATGAGTCTAATGACGATAAGGTTCACTTAGAAAGTCGTGTCAGTAGATCGAGCTCTGACATGCAAGTACAAAGTACATTGAAGAACAGATACCAAAACCTGGTTTCAACCTACTTTCTCGTGCGTCAGGTTGTGTGTGAGAGCTAAAAAAAAACGGGGAAGTATATATGTTCCGATGCAGATATTTTAGTAAGTGTATGTGGCGTATATTTGAGGTAGTGCTCTCGTAAAATAGACTTTGGCTTAGCTCCCGTAGTGGCTTGCTCATTCGTGGAGACAAGCGCCTGAGAATAATATCCTGTGTTCTGCCCAGTCGACCTTTTGTCATTAGTTTAGTTCCCGTGTCCGGCATCTATGTGGGGTAGCCTGATGTCCATCGGGGCCTTGTCTCGACCTCCCTCCTCCGCGGGGCCTACAGAGTGGAGCCTTCCCCACGGGGGGGGAGGCGTTGGGCCCCCCGACATGTCTGGTGGTAAAGAGGTTATTTGTCAGGGTAGGGTGTGTTGTGTCTGGGCGCAGGGTTTCTGGGATCTCTATCCCTGGGAGGTTAATGGTCACCTTGCCCCCCTGTGTTGTAGCCCGTCTGCTCCTGTGTTTTGAACCTATCCGTACATCAGTTATCAGGACTAGTCCTGTCAGTGGGAGGTAGTAACTTTGACGTACCCTGCTGCGGTCACTACCATCTCCCTGGTTGGTCCCCAACCGGTCAGGGTTGTCCCGTCACTCATCTGGTATGTCGGGGTGAAGGGGGTGTCAAGTAGGGGGTGGTTGTAGAGGGGTAGAGGGCAGGGGGGGAAGGGCAGGGTAGGTATCAGTGTGGCCTTGGGCCTGCTGCCCGGGTGAGGTCCCCCCGGGTGTGTGCTAGTCTCGTGTTCCAACAGCGCACGGTTGCGGCCGCACTTCAGCTCGTACTGGACCCGGCCCCCCGTGCACGGCGCGCCCCTCCGCTCCTAAGCCCTTCCCGTAGAAATGTAAAGCCTCCAAGGGTACCACTGTAGAGCGCATTTGTCCGAGCGTCCCTGCAGGGAAGCAGTCAGTATCTCCATATCATAAATTGTTTCTACTTTATCAACCCATTGACTGAAGGTAGGTATCGATGCCCTGTTCCAGTGCAGGGGAATCAGCGCTTTTGTGGCATTCAGCATATGGATAGTCAGTGAGTGTTTATATTTCTGTGTGGGGACAGATGTGTGGTGTAGGAGCATCGTCATGGGTAGTAGGGGAAGGTCGCTTCCAGTGATTTCCCTGATTTTCGAGTTTATTTGTAGCCAGTATGGCGCTATTCGGGGGCATGACCACCATACGTGCAAGGTCGTCCCCAAGGCCGAGTTGCATCTCCAGCATAAGCCCGTGTTGTTGTCGTCGAAGTGTCTCAAGATATCGGGCGTGCGGTACCAGTGGGACAGCAGTTTATAGCCGGTCTCCTGGAACTTCGAACTTATGGAACATTTATGGGTGAGTAATACTATCTTGTCCCATTCTTGGTCTGTGAGTTGTGTACCGGTTTCCCGTTCCCATTTGCCTCTGTATCCTACGGGGCTGTTGTCTATGGTCCCCCGAAGAGTCCCGTATAGGAGTGAAACCCCATGGTCTATGTGCGTTCGGTTTGTGCATAGCCGCTCGAAGCTTGTGAGTTGTCTGTGAAGATGGTTCTGACCTGCTAATCTAGATACATACGTCCGCACCTGATGATAGCGGAACTTGTCTAGCTGTGTGGGCCGTGATTCTCCCAGTAAGTCGGGCAATGGTCTGAGTGCTCTCCCGGAGCAACACCGACCCACGTAAATCCAATCAGTTTGCTGGAAGCTCTCGAATGCCGCTGGGGGTAAACCCCCCCGCCAAGTCCGGGTTGTGGGTGATGGGGGTCATTGGGTTCGGTGAGGTTGTTAATTGTTGAGTGTGGCAGGTTTTGCACCAGATCTTGAGGGTCGCATCGATCATGGTGTTGTTTGTGCGTAGCTCCGGGAATGAGGCTCGTCCCAGCCACAGTCTGGAGGGAAACCGGCCTTACGTTTGTTGGAGTTCCATGGCCACCCAGTGTTTTGGGCTTGAACTAACATGCCAGTCCACTATTCTGTGCAGATGAGTGGCTTGGTAGTATGTGAGAGCCGACGGTAGTCCCAGCCCACCGGCCAACTTAGGTCGCTCCATGACTGCCCTACGGATGCGTGAGGATCTGTGATTCCAGACAAACCCGCGAATGGCCGAATCCGTTTCCTTGAAGAACGAGTGTGGTATGGATATCGGCAGGGTGGCGAAGAGTTATAACAGCCGTGGCATCACATTCATTTTGACCGCGTTAATACGGCCAAACCAAGTGATATAGCTTGTTGTCCATCGCTGAAGATCTTGCTTTATGCACTTGAGGAGGGGGATGAAGTTCAGCTGGTAGACCTGCGACAGATTTTTCGGTAGCCAGGTGCCTAGGTAGCGCAGCTTCACAGCACACCAGGAAAAGGAGAATTGGGCACTAAGTCTGTGGACGTCTTCCTCGTTCCGCATTATTGGCATTGCTTCCAACTTATCCAGGTTGAGTTTAAGATTGGACACTTGCCCAAACCTGCGGAAAGCCTGTAGTAGATTGGGTACGGAGATCAAGGGTTTTTCCAGGAAGAACAGCATATCGTCGGCATATGCCGCCACTCTGTGTTCCACCTTACCTATGCGAACCCCCGTAATGCCCCCATCCCGTCTGACCACCTCCAAGAATGGCTCCAGGGAGAGGGCAAACAGGAGGGGGGCAGGGGACATCCCTGACGGGTCCCGTCACATATGGGGAACGGTTGTGTCAGGGCACTGTTCACGCGTATCCTGGCGGTCGGAGTCGAGTACAGGGCGGAGATCCAGGTGCGCATGTGCGTCCCAAAGCCGAAATGTCGTAGTGTTTCATTTAAGTATGTCCAGTCTACCCGATCGAATGCCTTTTTGGCGTCCGTCGAGAGAAGGACAGTGTCCCGGTCTTTGGATCTCGCATGGTGGATAATGTTTAGTGCGCGGATAGTATCCTCTCTAGCTTCCCGCCCTGGTATGAAGCCGACCTGATCCGGGTGAATCAGATCTGGCAGGATCCGGGACATCCTCAAGGAGAGAGCCTTTGTGAACAGCTTCAGGTCGGCATTAAGCAGCGAGATCGGCCTGTAGCTGGAGCAGAGTGAGGGGTCCTTCCCTTCCTTGGGGATCACCGTGATCGTCGCCGCCAGGGTGTCTGAGGGGAAGGCTCCGCCGTCTCGTATGGCATTGAGGCTCGTCAGAAGCCTTGGCAGAAGCACCTCCTGGAATGTCTGCAGGTATGTCAGAGGGAGGCCGTCTGGGCCCGGCGCTCGGTGCGGTTTTGAGTGTTTCAGAGCTGCCGTGAGTTCTTCCAGGGTCAGTGGTCCATCCAGCTCCTCTGCGAGGTCCGGTGTGAGTTTACGTGTGACGGTTTGCGATAAGTAGTCCGTGACCCTTCGGTGGTGTAACCATGCCGCGTCCCCTGTTTGAGCCTGGGACTGGTGGTAGAGGTCCCTGTAGTATTCCTTGAAGGCTTCCAGAATTCCCTCCGGCATTCTCGTGGTTTGTCCCCGTTGAGTGTGGATTTTGTGTATGTGTTGGGATCTTCTCTTCTCCCGCAGCATTTTCTCTAAAAGTCTGCCGCTCTTGTTGGAGTGCTCATAGAAAAACCTCGCCGATTTCCACAGGGTGTGTAGCAGGCCCTGAGACAGAAGATCCGCCAGTGCCCTGCGAGCTTCTGTGAGTTGTAGGTATACGTTGTCGTCCGCGGAGTGTTTGTGAGAGTCTTAAAGGCTGGCTATCTTTTTGGTAAGATCAGAGATGCCCCTGTTCCTGTTTTTCCGACGCTGTGAGCCGAGGGCTATGAAATGTCCACGGATGACACATTTATGTGCCTCCCACAGCATTAGGGGGGACATTTCCTCTGTGGAGTTCGTGTCGAAGAAGTCAGTGAGTGTCCGGCAGACTGATGTCCTAGCTTCCAGGTCATCCAGAAGGGTCTTGTTGAGTTTCCAGTGGCGCTCCACAGGCCTGAACAGTGGGGACTTCATCTGAATTAGGATGGGTGCGTGGTCGGATTGGTGCATTATCCCAATCTTTGCGTCTTGAAGGTGGGTCAGGCGTTCTTGGGGCAGAAATACATAGTCAATTCTGCTATAGCGCTTGTGGACCGCGGAATAGTACGAAAAATCCTTGTCATCTGGGTGTGCAACTCTCCAGCAGTCTTGGAGCCCTGATCTGGCTAAGGTGCGTCGCATTGAGCGCAGGCAGTGCTCCGGGATTGCGCTTGTGCCAGTTGAAGAGTCCAGGCGTGGGTCGAGTGGAGCGTTAAGATCACCAGCCACTACCAACAGGCCTTCCCTGAATCTTTCAAGTTTGGCCAGGGTTTTGGCCAGGAAGACGTGCTGTTTGCGATTAGGGCTATATACGCATGCAAAGGTATAGGGGGTGTCAGCAATGGTACCTTTAAGGAAGATATAGCGACCACCTGGGTCCTTGCATGTTTCTTTGAGAATAAACGGTATCGTGTGTGCGAATAAAATCGCCACCCCTGTCTTTCGTGCGTCTGGGTGATTTGCAAAGTAGCCCTTTGTAAAGCGTCTGTTTGTCAGGGTCGGCGCATCTCTCTCTCTGAAGTGCGTCTCCTGCAGGAACGCAACAGACACTCTCTCTGCCCAAAGCCTATGGAGGAGTTGCGCGCGCTTCTCGGGTATGTTGAGCCCACGAACATTGTGCGACCACAGTGTAAGCAGCGCCGGTCGAAACAGTGCCATGCCCGCCTAATGCAGGGCCCTTACCCAGGTGTAGCGTAGGCCGGGGGGGGGGGGGGATTGGTCTGGGAAAGTGTAGACGTCCGGGGCTGGGTTAGCCCGTGAACGTGGTAGTAGCAACGTTGAACCTCGGTCAGGTGAGGTTGTTCGGGGGCCGTCTGTGGGTCACCTCTCCGAACCTTGACCGGAATTTACAAAGTAGGTCAGTTGCGTGGGGTGCGTGGAAGGCTCCCTACGGGGTATGTCGTCCCTCTGTGTAGGTTGTGTAGTCAGCAGCCTCCATCGGCTCCCTCCCTGCCGGTAGTATCAGCTGTAGGGTAAATTCTCCGTGAGCCATTCCGTTTCGGGTCGCGTGGGGTACAGTCGCCCGACCCAAACTCCTCTCGTGTTGTGTGCTAAAGTCAGTAGTCATCTCCTCCCTCCCTTCTGGTGGCTAGTGTGAAAACATAGCTAATGGGGTGGTCCTAACTTCCTCCATCTCCCTCTGTGTGGTGTCCCATGCATGAGGCCTTTAACATACCTTGCTAGGTAAAATGATAACGTAACCAGTAACCAGCTCCTACATGGTGCAACGTTAGCAATACTGGAACATATTATGCAGTGACATTCTGTGAGCCCACCGGAAACGTCGTCACCCCGCGCCATGCCCAGCCCAGCCGTCGCAGACTGTTGTCAGGTGGCAAAGTCCGAGTCAGGCATCTGGGGGTGCCCCGCCCCTCCCGCCCCCCGACTGCCTCCCTCCCCCCCTGGTCCCCGTGCAATTTTCATGGTGGCCCTTTTACTCGGGTAGGACTATGCGAGTATGGGGAACCTGCCGCCGCTTCTCCGGAAAGTCCCGGGGCTTTGCGTTAAACAGCTGTCAGCAAGCACTTAGTTCTTTCAAGGGACTGTCTCATAAACACAGGTCCTCAGGGGTACCCACTCCCCCACCCAAACCTCTCTATCCTCCAGGGGTTAGAAATAAGTCCAGAGGGTGCGTGATGCTTGGGTGACCCAGCTTGTGTTGCTATTCCCCCACTTTACCCCTCCCAAACCTTCAAACTATACCCTCGGGGCTGTGGTGAGGCAATGGCTTGGCGGGGTAGGGGGGGTGGTACATACCCTGGCGGGATTGTCCCTGCATCCCCTGGCCGCCATGTGTCCTTCGGTTTCGTGGGGGGGGAGGGGTCACCTGGGTCATTCATACTGATCAGCCGGTAAGGCGTTGGAAGGTCAGCGTTGCGGGGTTCCTACGTCCCCGGGGGATCTTGCTCCATTTACTCTTCAGGTGTCACAGGGCCGCCTCTGCGATGAGTCGGCATCAAAGTTGCCCCTTCTCAGAGGATATCTGCCGGTGTAATCGGGCCTGTGGGTCTAGCTGGTGGGTAGTCCAGGATCCAGTTTGGCACGGGTATGTCAGGCAGGTCCAGGAAGCGTGGGATCTCATTAGGCCACCTCAGGACATGCCAGCGATTCCCTACCCTGGCCTGAAGGCTGAACGGTTATCCCCACTTATATGGGATCCTCTTCTCTTGCAGTATGGAGGTGATTGGCTTCAGGGCTCGCCTAGCGTCCAAGGTGAGAGTGGATAGGTCGTGGTACAGTGCTATTTGTGAGTCCAAATATCGGAGTGAGCGTTGTGTCCGTGCCACTCGCATGATAGTCTCCTTCAGTTGGAATGACCGGAGACAGCAAATCAGGTCTCTAAGCTGGCCATCTGGGCGCGGGGCTCTAAGCGCTCGGTGGGCCCTTTCAATGCCAAAGTCCGGCGGTGCCTCAGCGCCAAGGATTTGGGTGAACAGGCCTTGTCTCGTGGCTGCTAATTCCGCTGTCCGCTGGTGCTGCGAGGCTTGTAATTGGTGCACCTCCAAGGCGTCCACTCTTTGATCCAGCAGCGTGAGGTCCTGCCTGACCGCCGTGATTTCTTTTCGGATGGCGGTTCGGAGCTCTGCCATGAGTTCCGTCTTGTCCCTGCGTGTCAGCATGTTTGCAGCTATCGCGGCCAGATCTGTGGAAAGCTGTGTAAGGGCATCCTCGGGAGATCATTGGGTCGGAGATACGCGTGCAGAGCCCGCGTAGCTGCTTGTGCCCGGGGAAGCGGGCGCCATTTTGCCGGGGCCGCGTGTTACTGCCAGCGGTATCGGTGTGGACAGGTATTCGTCCATCGGACCCGCGGGAGGTCCCGTAGAAGGGTTCGCCGGGCCGGGGGTGACCCCTCGCTTAGTTTCCCCATCTGTGTGGGGGGAGAAAAGGCTTATTTTACGTGCTTAGGCGGGTTGGGGCCTAGGAGCTCAGTGTGTCTGCGTCCTACTTCATGCTCAGCCGAGCCACGCCCCCCTGTTCACCTTTCTATTCTATCTGTCCATTTATCACAAGGTTGAGGGAACACCTTGTTGGTGAACTGCTGCTCACCCCCAAGAAGAGAGCGCTTATTTCTTGTTCTTTTACATCACTTTATTATAGTTGTCTAACCTTTTCCTATGCCAGTTTTAGATCTCCTTCTTGGGTGATTTTTTTTCTTTCAGTTTATCAGCATACTTTCAGGGACCCTTGGTGTTGTACGTGGCTGGGTGGAGGAAGAGACCTTCAATGTATCCCGCGGGCGGCTGCGAGGGGAGGCTGCAGTCCGCTCGTGGCACTCACCCTCCAGGTGTCCGCGGTCCCCTTCCTGGTGTGCGCTCGGCGGGCGGCATCCTCCCAGCCACGGATGCCGCCCGCGTCTTCCTCTACGTCCCCCAGCAGCACGCTGCACGCTGGGAGACCGCCCAATTTAATAAACGCCGGGGTCAGCCACCTGACCCGGCGTTAAAGGCACAGTGCCTCAATCACAGTGGGAGGTCTAGATATCTCCTACGTGGGATTGTTAATTCCGATTGGAAATTATCCAATCACAATTAACCTATGGATTTATATACTTACCTTTCCTATTCCTCTCTGCCCTGTGGTCTTTGCTTGCTAGTATTGCTACTGAACTTGTGTTTCTGGTTACATACTCTCTGGCTTGTTTATCTGACTTTGTGTCTTTCTCCTACCCTTTGACCTCAGCTTGTTTCTTGTTATTCTGTCTTCGGGTTCCCCTTACTCAGCTTGTCTCCTGACTATTCTTTGTGTGCTTAGCCCAGCCACTCTAAGGTCCGGTACTGCACCTTTTCTGTGTGTGTGTGTTAGCGTGTTTGGTTCCCGGAATCGTGACATTACAACAGGGCCATAATGGAACCTGCTGACATTCCACAGTTATTGGTTAATCAGGAAGCTAGAATGGATGGTTTAGACCACCGTATGGACCAATTTGCACAGGCATTACAAACCATACTGGCTCGTACCGCTCACTTGCAGCCTGGTGTCCAAGAAGCAGTTGCTACGATGCCAGAACCTGTTCCCGAGCCAGTACCCGCTCCTGCTCATGTAGTGCATATCACGCCACCACAGCATTATAGTGGTGATCCGTCATTATGTCGTGGTTTCCTCAACCAAATTGATATCCATTTAGTACTGAATCCTCGTTCCTATCCCACTGATAGAGCCAAGATTGCTTTCCTTATTAACCATCTATCCGGGAATGCTTTAGCATGGGCTAATCCCATATGGGAAAATACGTCCCCTACATCCTTTGCTGAGTTTTTGACAGCCTTTAAACATACTTTCGATCTACCCGGTAGGGTTGCTTCTGCTGGCAAAGCTCTGCATAGGTTTCGACAAGGGAACAGATCAGTAGCGGATTACACTATTGAATTCCGCACTTAACAGCTGCAGTGGTTTGGAATAATGACGCTCTCGTAACGGCCTTTCAGGAGGGTTTGGCCGCTTACATCCTGGACGAAATAGCATCCAGGGAATTGCCTGTCCTTCTGGATGATCTTATTGATATCATCTGTATTGATAATCGTATTAGAGAGAGACGTAGTCAGAGGCGTATGTATAAACAGATGTTACCTGCTTTACCCAATACTGCGCTACTAGCATTACCCCCTTCTAGCCAACCTCCCCCTGAACCCATGCAATTGTGTGCTACTGGGTTAACTGAGGTTGAAAAATCATATCGAAGAAGGGAAGGGTTATGCCTTTACTGTGGGAAAAGGGGACATCTTCTAAGAACCTGCCCTGAATTGCAGGGAAATCTTCAGCACCTAAGGCCTATAGAGGGGTCGGCCTCGGGTATTATGTTGTTTTCCCCTCACATCCCCATTGCTAGACCGTTTATTATGGTTACCCTTTTTGTTAGAAATACTACTGTGATTACCAAATTCAGGGGCTACTGACAATCTTATGGATGAGGGTTTTGCTAAAACCGCATCTTTGACTCTGATCCAAAAGGTCACTCCCTTGGCCGTGGAGGCCATAGATGGTAGACCACTGGAGAAACCTCTGGTGACCCATGAGACCCAAGAACTGGTTATGTCTGTGGGTGCCTTGCACAAGGAAAGATTGTCCTTTCAAATAATCGACTCTCCTACAGCCTCTATCGTTTTGGGCTTCCCCTGGTTGGTTAAACACAATCCAATGATTCATTGGGGTTGTTTGGAGATTCTCTCCTGGGGGAAGTCTTGTCAAAGAGATTGTATGACTCGTGTTTGTCCTGTTAGCTTGCTTAATGTGCCCACAGCCAAACCACTTTCTGTTTCTGTCCCTCCTGTGTATGCAGACCTAGCAAAGGTTTTTGAAAAAAGGGAGGCAGATAAACTGCTCCCGCACCGTGAATATGATTGTGCCACAAACCTCTTACCTGGTACTATGCCGCCAAGGGTAAGGTATATCCTCTTTCCGAAAAAGAGAACCAGGTCATGGAGGAGTACATACAGGATGCCTTAAGTAAAGGTTTTATCAGAAGGTCCTCCTCTCCTGCTGGGGCTGGTTTCTTTTTCGTTGCCAAAAAGGAGGGTGACCTAAGGCCATGTATAGACTACAGGGGTCTGAACAATATAACAATTAAAAACACCTACCCTATACCCCTCATCACTGAGTTGTTTGATCGTGTTAAAGGTTCTAAGTACTTCACTAAATTAGACCTCAGGGGGGCTTATAACCTTGTCCGTATAAAGTAGAATGACGAGTGGAAGACAGCGTTCAATACGCGTATTGGGCATTACAAATATCTGGTCATGCCTTTTGGACTGTGTAATGCTCCTGCTGTGTTTCAGGACCTCATAAATGATGTCCTTAGGGATCTATTGCATGTCTGTGCCGTGGTGTACCTTGACGACCTACTTGTATATTCTCCTGATTTGAAGTCACATCATAATCATGTTAGGATGGTGCTTAAAAAGTTATTACAGAACTGACTTTATTGTAAGTTAGAAAAATGTTTGTTCGATCAGACCTCTGTGCAATTCCTAGAATATATAATTTCTGAACAGGGTTTCAGTATGGATCCTACTAAATTGGAAGCCATACTGTCCTGGCCACTTCCCCAAGGATTTAAGGCTATCCAGCGTTTTATAGGATTTGCTAACTATTATAGGAAATTTATAAAAAACTTTTCACCACTTATCTCCCCTATAACGAATCTGACTAAAAAAAGGTCTACACCCTAGGGTTTGGACTCCTGAAGCCCTTAAGGCCTTCGAAACTCTCAAGAAGGCATTTGCCTCTGCTCCTGTGCTACACCACCCTAATCCTTCTCTTCCCTTTGTTATGGAAGTAGACGCTTCTGAATCGGGTGTGGGAGCAGTACTGTCACAGAGGTTATTATATGACGAACCCCTCCATCCCTGTTGTTACTTTTCAAAAAGGTTGTCTGATCCAGAAAATAATTATTATGTTGGGAACAGGGAACTATTAGCTATTGTGTTAGCTTTTAAGGAATGGAGGTACTTATTAGAGGGTTCTAGACACAAAATTATGGTTATAACAGATCATAAGAACCTCTCCTATATAGCTGATGCTAGAAGGATGTCCGCCCGGCAGGCTAGATGGTCTCTATTTCTTTCGCGCTTCCAATACGTTATTACCTATAGACCTGGATGCCGTAATGCCAAAGCTGATGCTATCTCTTGACAGTATGACCCTTTAGAATTTGTTAACCCGACTCCTGAACCTATTGTACCTGCGTCTCAGATAATAGCTGCTACCCGTTTGGTTGTTTCGTCTCCTTTCCTTGATAATATTAAGACATATCAAACCCAAGCACCCCCTGAGACGCCTGTTGGTAAACTATACGTTAAAGTAAATGACAGAAAAAAGTTGTTAACTTTATTTCACACCGCCAAAACTGCTGGTCATCTGGGGGTTACCAAGACTTGTAAGGGCCTCCTTCAACAGTTCTGGTGGCCTTCACTTAAGTGAGACGTAGTGGATTTTGTACAGGCTTGTCGGGTCCGTACGCAGTGTAAGTCTCCTAATGTGAGACCCCAGGGTCTCCTGATGCCTCTATCTGTAACCAAGAAACCATGGACCCACTTATCCATGGATTTTATTGTAGACCTTCCTCCTTCTGATGGTCAGACAGTGATATTGACTGTGACGGATAGGTTCTCTAAAATGGCGCACTTTATTCCGCTTAAGAAACTGCCTTCTGCGATTCAGCTTGCTCAGGTGTTTGCCAAGGAAGTGTTCCGCTTGCATGGGGTACCTCAGGATATCGTATTTGACAGGGGCCCTCAATTTGTCTCTCGGTTTTGGAGGGTCTTTTGTGCTGAGATGGGGGTCTCCTTGTCGTTCACTTCCTCCTATCACCCGCAATCTAATGGTGCAGCCGAACGTGCTAATCAGTCTGTGGAATTGTATTTGCGCTGCTTCACTAATGCGCACCAGCACGACTGGTCTCGCCTCCTTCCGTGGGCTGAATTTGCCAGGAATACGGTGTCTCATTCGTCTACTGGCTTAAGTCCTTTTGAGGTTGCTTATGGGTTTCAGCCTTCTGTCCTTCCCGGTGCGTTCTCCGACAAGGGAATGCCCACCTTGGACCAGCACCTCGCCTCTTTGCGGAAGATGTGGGATCAGGTCCATGTTGCGCTGTCTCGTTCAGCAGCTGCTCAGAAGAAGTTTGCTGATCGCCGTAGGGGTGCGGCCCCTTCTTATGCTCCGGGTGATAGGGTATGGTTGTCCTCCAGGAACCTCCATCTCAAGGTTCCCTCGATGAAGTTTGCTCCCAGATTTCTTGGTCCCTACAAGGTGTTACGTAGGGTTAACCCCGCTTCCTACTCCCTAGACTTGCCTCCTTCCATGCGTTTTCCGAACACGTTTCACGTCTCGCTTTTGAAGCCCTTGCTGTGTAACCGGTTCTCGCGTCCCCTCGGACGGCCCGTTTCCCCTCGCACTGTCTCTAGTGACGTGTACGAAGTAGCTGCCCTTCTCGACTCTCGTGTCTCTAGGGGTCGGCTGCAATATCTGGTGGATTGGAAGGGTTACGGCCCTGAGGAGCGGTCTTGGGTTTCGAGCTCTGATTTGCACGCTCCCTCTTTGGTCCGCTCCTGTCATGCCCGGTTTCCTTTGAAGCCTTCTGCTTCCTGCCCTCCGGGTGGTCTTCGAGGGGGGGGTAATGTCAGGATCCCACGGGCGGCTGCGAGGGGAGGCTGCAGTCCGCTCGCGGCACTCACCCTCCAGCCGTCCGCGGTCCCCTTCCTGGCGTGCGCTCGGCGGGCGGCATCCTCCCAGCCACGGATGCCTTTGTCCTCGGCTTGCTTCTCGTTATTCTGTCTTCTGGTTCCCCTTACTCGGCTTGTCTCCTAACTATTCTTTGTGTGCTTAGCCCGGCCACTCTAAGGTCCGGTACTTCACCTTTTCTGTGTGTGTGTTATCGTGTTTGGTTCCCGTAATCGTGACACAATTACATCAGTGAGGACAAGGAACGGACATGGCTAGCTTGGTATCCAACCTTGTGCAAATGGGGAGTTTGCGGTTGTGCAAATGGACTGTTTGCAGTTGTTTGTGGTGTGTTAAACGGGGAGTTTGGTCTGTCACTGTGAAGCGGGCGTAACCCTTACACTACCTGATCGATGCAACATCATACAGTAGGTCCCCCCCTCATTATTTTTATGGCCCCCATCCACCGCTTACGGGTGGGGGCGGGCGGGAGGACAGTAGGTCCCCCCCCCTTATCCTTATTTACTGAATATTCCCCTGTATAACAATGTTTGGCATTTAGTGAATATTCCCTATTCTGCTCTGTCAGTGTGTATCAGGGTCTCTGAGGACAGGTGTCAATCCATATCTGCCAAGTGACCCTATGTAGGGGGCACAGTCCCTATTCTGCTCTGTGTCAGTGTGTATCAGGGATCCTTAGGATAGGTGTCAATCCATATGTCAGGTGTCAATCCATATCCATTGTGATTTAGGAATGTTAGGTGATTTATGCCCTTTAAGGATTAAAACCAGACTCTGCATCAACTGTGTAATTTTCCATGGGAGTTTTGCCATGGATCCCCCTCCGGCAAGCCACAGTCCAGGTGTTATTCCCCTTGAAACAACTTTTCCATCACTATTGGGGCCAGAAAGAGTCCCTGTGGGTTTTAAAATTCGCCTGCCCATTGAAGTCAATGGCGGTTCGCCCGGTTCGCCGGTTCGCGAACGTTTGCGGAAGTTCGCGTTCGACCGATCGCGAACCGAAAATTTTGTGTTTGCGACATCACTATTGAGGGGTACTAAAGCCCATTATCTTGGCCAAAGAGGTGTCAGGTCCAACCAGCTCCCTAGTATTAGTTGAGAAAAGTAAAAAAAACATTAGAGCTACGTAGATGGTATTGACTTCTGATAATTTCACATTTCTGCAATTGAGTGATGTAAAAATCCACAAAGAGAATTATGAAAATGTACATAAATACTTGCAGTGTTATTCACACCAGTTGGAATTCAAAGTGAAAGTTGCCAAACTGGAGAATAGCTGAGAATGTTTCCAATTTAGCCATTTTTATCTTGATTTTGAAATTCACTTTGGATTCTCACTTTTGTGAATAACCCTTTTTGTTTATGGGTGAACTTATGCATGTGTGTTTTTTTTCTGTATTCTAGATCACTGTTCCTGGTTGTTTCAGATATGTATTGCTTTCATTTTTACTTAACCCTAAGGTTGTGCTTCTTTTTCTTTTACACATGTCTAAATGGTGTGATAACAAATTGCTTTGACCTCGGGTTATCTTGTAAATTGAAGCCCACAAGTGCTCCGGACACTGCAAATATGACGAACACTGAGCAAACAATTTAGTTTAATGGTAAATCTTTGCTATTGGATTTTTGAAAAACAACTTTTTAGTGTCAATCTTTAGTAACATGTCTACAATATCCAATGAATACATTTGAAACAATTTATTGTCAAATGTTCTGTAAGGGTTACAAAAAGTGTAATAAAATATTTTTCATACTCCTAGCTTTTTTTTATACTGTAAATTTGAATTAATGCTGTTTGTGGTATTAAAACTTACAGTAAACATTACAAGACACAGGAAGAAGATATGAAGTAAATAAAAAATCAGTAATTAAAATTAATGTCAAATATCATTTTTAAGAATGCTTCAATTTATTCCCAAAATAAGGGCTATGAAATAAAGAGAAAAAGTAAGTCAAGAGATGGTATGGGATAAGAGTAGAGGGTGCACTATTTAGATACAGAGACAGCAGCATACTTTGATGTAGAGCTCTATAACAAAGTCTAATGTCATGATAATCAAAGTAAAGAAACAGAGACATTGTGACCATTTTTGTCCAGTAGAGTAATGTGCATCACAGCTAACAGGACAAAATCTTAAATGTAAACCTATCAAAAGAAGGAAGGGATTTTTTTTACTACTTGAAATGTGTTCGTATATATATATATATATATATATATATATATATATATATATATATATATATATATATATTTACTATAATAATAGCAACCTATTGTTAAAACAAATCACAAAGACTGGCAGGCAACTGCAAATACATGTATGTACAAATAAATAACTCACAATCACAATTGCAATATTATACCTAATGTATGAAAAACTTAATATATGAAAAACCAAATATAGGAGCTAATACTGCTGCATTAATCCAAAATGCTATAACTCTTAAAGGAAACCAAGTACAAGACTAGAAGATGAAAAAAGGGAAAAACTAAGCTATATAATTAAATTATTGTAGCTATAAAATGAATGAACTAGGAAACAAGAAAAGGACTATATTCTAGAACCTAACAATATAGGAGGGCCCACATAGGAGCATACCTGCTCACGCTGTACTACACCATCCCCTATATATAGCATAGAACAGCCTGTCATTATAGAAAAGAAATATTGCACAAATATACAATAAAGACATATTATGCCAAGTGAGGATGATTCAACTTATTGCCATCATCTATGAGGCGTCAAGGGTATGTGCCTATCCCACCGGGTGGGCATCATTAACCCTACTTCATATCATCCGGTCTCCAAAGTATATCAGCTCATGAATACAATAATCTTGATGTCTCGTCACCAACTAGAGTCCAACATCGTCCCAGATAACATACTATTAGTATGGTGCTAATAATAGATCTGAAGGTCAATAAGATCATTCCATATCAGGAGACAATCATAAGTAGGATAAGATATCACAGTGAGGTACAAATATGGTAACTCCACCCAAAAAGGTGGGCACCAATATCATTGTCCTGTGTGTATGTATCTATATCCAACCGTGAACCAACAGAAACTTATTACCCAAAAAAAGATAACCATCATCAAACTGAATACACAGGAAGGTAGCTTAACCCAACGGGTGAGCCCACATCTTCTTCTTCAGTATGCATCAGGTTATGTGCAACCAAAATTATAAGAACGCAGATAATTAATATTTTTCATTTAATCCATCAGGATGGACCGTTTGTAATGTTCTAATCCAAAACCGTTCACGTTGTAGGAGCATCTTTTGCGATCTCCACCTCTCCTAGGCAAGGGACATGATCAATAGCCATTCATTTCATAGATGGCAAAGTGTGTCCTAGTTCAAGAAAGTGCTTCGCTACTGGTAACTCCGACTTGTTATCCCTATATGCTGTTCTTATACTGGACCTGTGGTTACGGTTTCGTTCTCTCAATGGTAAGTTCGTTTTCCAATATAAGTTAGGCCACGAGGGCACATTAACTTGTAGACCACAAAGTCACTTTTACAGGTTAGCCGGTGTTGTATGCGAAAACTTGTGCCCGTATGGGGATGTGTGAACGTCTTTCCAGGGATCATGTGTCCACAGGTAACACATCCTAGACAGCGGTAACATCCCACATTCTGTGGAGTACTGTCTTTCGAATAACAATGAAACGGGTCGGTGTTAACTAACAGATCTCTCAAATTTTTGTTCCTCTTATAACAGAACATAGGAGGATTCTGAAATATTGGAGGTAGTGTCACATCATTTCTTAGTACTCTCCAGTTGTCCTCAATAATTTGTTTAACCCCTTAAGGACCAAACTTCTGGAATAAAAGGGAATCATGACATGTCACACATGTCATGTGTCCTTAAGGGGTTAAATTTAGAGGATGATGTAGTAAACGTTGTAGGAAATATCAATCTGTTAGTCTGTGTTTTCGGAGTGGAAGTACCAGCTGTAGCAAGACGTCAATTAAGGGCTTTTTGTAAGATATGGCACGTATACCCACGTTGTCGGAATTTATCCCACATCGTGCCTAGTTGTTCTTGTGCTCTTTTCGGATCAGAGTTATTCCTCAAAACTCGCAAAAATTGAGAGTAGGTTAATGAGTTTTTCAATGGACCAGGATGAAAGCTGCTAGCCTGAAGTATAGTGTTACGGTCCGTCGGCTTGGTAAAAAGAGTATAAGCCAAGCTTGTCCCCTCACATAATATTCTGATGTCCAAAAAGTCCACCGAGGTTTCATCCATCGCTGCCGTCAATTTAATGTTTTTGGTACATGAAAACGTCGATTTTTTTTTTTTTTCACAAGCTGATTAAAAGTTACGTTTTATTTTTGATTGAATAAGTCCTGAAAGTGCTATCTTATTTTCCTTTTTGTATTTTGCTTGACAAACACCGTGCAATTATATATTTGTCATTGGAGTGCAGGATTATTTTTCTTGATATATATATATATATATATATATATATATATATATATAGTTTAGAGAATAATGTAATTAAGGAGTCATTATCACAAATTCGATGCAAAGGTTAAAAATGTTCTGGAACATGGTCAGAAGATGTGGACATATCCCATTATGACTTTGAAATGGAATATAATTGTTTACATTCTTCTCACCACGGGCTCTCTATATTTGTAGATATAGTACCTCTTTGAATACCCACCTAGAAGCACTGCTGTAAGCAATTGTACCAGAGCAGAGTGTGTGTAACTATCAAATGGATATTTGCAAGAATCTAACAATTCCTTTCCCTCAGATAACTACATAAGGAAGTGCATCATAAATATCTTAGTTTAAAAAGTAACTCTCACTCCCGTAAGCAGTGGAATGGAGATCCTTTGAAGCAAAACTCTTCTGCTGATGAACAGGTTCTTAGCCCCAAAACCACTTCAGTAAAATAGTATTTAAGTAAGGGCAAATTTGCCTTGTTTTAGCCATCTGGACTTTTTAAAAAATATGGCAGATTTCGCTTCAGCTGCAATGCAGCACCACAGATGACTATAATATACCCAAATAAGGCCGCTGAACAGGACGTGCTAACCTTGATTATGTCATACGCCTGCATCATGCAAGTGGGATCGGAGTGCCACCCAGAAGGGTAAAATACCAGATTCCATGGTCCCAATTTCATTAGACTTGCTATGCACCTGGAAGAAGACACCATAGGTTGCAATGTGTTGTGCAATAGTCTGATTTGAACATTTCAATTATTATTGATGGTTTGTGTTTTTATTTATTTGCTGTATCATGTATTGGAATTAAATTTTCTTTATCTCATCTCCAAAGCTGAGTCCATCTATTGCTCCTGACTGTGGAGACGTGGACCAGGAGCTGGGGAAACACAAATAAAGCATCTATACCAACTACATGCCAGTAAAGCTGTTATATGTGGTTCTGGACACATAACAGGCTCTTTCACCAATAACAGGATAATTGTCTCTTTCACCAGTTATCCTCATTTTAACTGTATTACACTATGGAAGTACTTATTTTATTTTAATCAGGAGGTTTACTGCTAATAAGTAGTGATGCCCCGAACTGTTAGCTGGCGAATAGTTCCTGGCGAACATCGCATGTTCGCGTTCGCCACGGACGGTGAACACATGCGCTGTTCGGTCCGCCCCTATTCATCATCATTGAGTAAACTTTGACCCTGCCTGTACCTCACAGTCAGCAGACACATTCCAGCCAATCAGCAGCAGACCCTCCCTCCCAGACCCTCCCACCTCCTGGACAGCATCCATTTTACATTCATTGTAAAGCTGCATTCTTAGTGAGAGTAGGGACAGTGTAGCTGCAGTTGATTTGATAGGGGAATTGATAGTTAGGCTAGTGTATTCAGTGTCCACTACAGTCCTGAAGGACTCATCTGATCTCTGCTATAAGGACAGCACCCCAAAAAGCCCTTTTTATGGCTGGAACATCAGTTTGCTTTTTTTTTTTTCGTCTGTGTAATGTAATTGCAGTTGCCTGCCTGCCTGCCAGCCTGTGTGTCAGGCTCACAGCATATACTGTGCCCAGTGCCACCACTCACTCACTGGTGTCACAATTGCTTACATTAAAAAAAAAAACATTTTGGACTGTAATATAATAGCAGTCAGTTTCCTTCATGAGTGTGCATTTCAGGGCCTGCCAGGGCACAGTGTCACACCAGTGCGGATTCAAGCGGATGAATACGTGACAATGAGTATATGCATATATACATACATACACACAATCATTCAATGACACACATTTTAGGAAATTAAAAATGCCTGATACAATGTTGAAATATTTAGTAACTACAAAAGGGAGACAAAATGATTATACCTTTAACACTGAGCTTGCTGTTTATAGTTCAGCAAATATTCAACATGTTAATTATCGCAGTGATAGTTTATTTTTAAAAAATGTTGCTACAATACAGAAAAGTAGATAACAAAATCAGAAAATTCAAACTCTGAACAAAGTCACAAAAGAGAAAATGTCTCAATACCATTCCTCTTCTAAATTAAAAATGTATTATATCACATTAATGGTTACTACAAGCAATCCATTCTATACATCTGATTATCTACGTATTAACTTAATATTGTTATTTGTCACAATGTACATACAGAAAAAATAGCCTCCTTCTAAACAATATGCAATTGTTTAGCCGATTTTAGTAACAATACAGATTTATAATAACCAACATTGATTAGGTAATAGCCCAGACTGAAGAAGTTTAGTCATTCAAATAATTTCTACCAATCTTTAATAGCAGTACCTTAATGAGTCAATCAAGTTATTCTAGTCTAACTCCTTCCCTTGACTCCTGGCAAAGGTAATTCCTGTTGGCACTGACGAATACTTACTGTTGAGCTAGCTTGATAAAGCTCAGCTTGATGAAACAATTTAGCAGCTGCACTCATGTAGCTATCTTTTATAGATCCAGTATTTATTCAGCTGGTTAAGATGTTATCTCTTTATCCAGAGGCGGCTGCCTTTCCATATCTGGGGAATGTTTCACCTAGCTGCAGTAAATACCTATAAGGAATCAGAGTACAATATGTCAAATTAATAGAAAACATTTTGGTTTGTCTATTTTATATTTTTACAAGAGAACATCTGACAAGTGTATGTATAGGATTCACTTTTACATTTTCATGTAACTGAAAAGAACTATCAGAGCTACAGGTCCTTCTATTTTAAATCCATCAGAAAATAAATAAGACATATGCACTTAAAGTAACATGAAAAAAATACTTTAAAACTAATTTAAGTTGTAAGAGAATGTGTCAATATACTACGAATCATTAATTTTTTTGTGTTATAAAAATAATTTAAAAAGACACTAAAATACAAAAATAAAATAACATTTATATCTATTCTGATTATTATAATTATATAATCTATTTATTAAGCACCAGCCATATCCCTGACATGCAGCTAATAGCCTCTTGACCTAGAGTGTGCCAAAACACCCTGCAACGTAAAAATCCTGCATTCTATAGACAGAACTGCCATTTTAGCTGGATCTGGATTAACCTTAAATGTTACAGTACATTTATTGCATAGCGAGTGAATAATTGGATCGCTACATTAATGTGATCACATCACAGAACTCTTAGTGTAAAGCTTATTAATTTTAGAACTAAGACATTTCATCATTTAAAACTAGACACTCCTTAGGACAAAGTAATTAGATAATTCCTTTTCATTCCTTTTTATATACTGTGCATATACCATTGTATTATTGTGCTCTTCCATGAATAATTTGTTCACATCTGTATATCGGCTTCTCATTGTGCGTTTGTATATGCCGATCTTCAAGCACCTAACCCTATTCCTGTTAGCCTGTTGAGAAAAGATCTGAATTTATGCATTAAAAGGTGATTTGATTGGAATTTAAATTAAGAGTAAATGTCGCAATCCAGCCCATAAATAGCCTAACTGAAAATATTGCTGTTTCTCAGAGATTCCAGCTTCTTTGGCTTCAAATTTAAAATGAATATTAATTTAATTTGAATCTCTCCCAGTTCACACTATACTGAATAAGCATGTCAGCTGCTAAATTTGTTAAGTTTAGCATTTCACACTGTGTGAGCATTATAAATTAACTGATCGTCAATTAAGTCAGAATCATTGCTTGATCTGAAATATTGCTTCTTTCATTATACATAGGATAGGGTTATAGTAATGCATGCACAAGTGTCTCAAGCTAGGTAATAATCATAGCTGTTGATCATTTTTAACCCAGATTATACAGATTATATTATATTATAATAAAACATATGACCAAGCTTTTAAAATCTGCAGGCCTCAGATCATATTTAGAACACCTCTGTGGATGCTTAGACATGTTTACCTCTGGTTCATAGCACACACCCAACACAAGCAAATAAAGTTGCCTTTCAGATCCTTTCCTTGGTGGGTTACTTGCATAGTACTTACCTTGCTATCAATGATTGCCCAAAAAACATATATATTATAATCCACTTGCCACTCCCCCCACCACGAAAAAGAAAAAAAAATACATTCATATTAGCTATAGCATCTTAAATACAAAACATTCAAAATTGGAATGTTAATGTAGTGACACCAACTGTTTAAGTTTTGAAATGGTGGGGCACCAGACTCCTCCCCAAAATTTGTTTCCATCCTCTGTAGCCATCATCTTCTGGCCTGTGGAATTTGTCTACTTAACCTCACTTAACACAGTGAAAACAGATACACAGTTACCCATACAATATTCAGAGTTAGTTTTAATATAAAGTTATTATAAAAAACGCAGAGCCAAACACAATAAAGAGATACCAATGCAATTACAAAGAACCCAGTACTACAATGATAACACACAGAGCTAGGCACAATAAGGAGATAACATAAGTATCCCACACTGCGAGAGTCACTGGGATGGTTTACACAGAGCTGCAATACAGAGATCCCCACACAGCAAGAACAGTAAAAGGATTTTTGGCTACACAGGTAAAAATTCATATGCCACCCCTGCTCTCCAAAAATGCATTGTCATCTGTGTTTTGACATTCTTATCTTCTTTAGCCTATTTTATTCTGATCCTCTCTTTCGAATGTCTTACCCCTCTTTCCCATTTGTGTGTCTTACACCTCCTTAAATATATCTTATGAACCCTTCTCTGTGTCTTATATCCCCTTGTGTGTCTCTTCCAACCCCCCCCCCCCCTTGTGTATCTCTTACTTCCTTCAGATCCTTTTTGTCTCTTTGTCCCTTGTTGTGTCTCTTACTCCACCCAGACCTTGTTTGTGTCTCTTACTTCTCCCACCAGCCCTTTTGTATGTATCTTACTCAACCCAGCCCTTTTGTGTGCCTCTTGTTCCCCCCAGCCATGTTGTGTGTCTTTTCTTCCCATAGCTCCATTTTTGTGTCTTTCCCGCACCCCTATGCTCCTTTGTGTGTCTCTTTCTCCCCTACTCGTTCTTCCTCTTTTTCATTTTGTTTTTTACAATAAATATTTTTTTTTATTAAAAACATGAATGCAGCTAGAATATAGATCGATATTTGCTCTTTTACTTACATCCCCCTCACTAAGACAATCTCTCCTAATATTATAGTTAACAAATATTCCTTTTACAAAATTAATAACAATAATATAAGTGTATTTATCACTGTGTATTTAGTTCTTTACAAGTATGGCCTGGGGTATAGAGGGTGTTAACAAATACAAGTAAATATAATAAACACTGGTAGCCTAATATCTGTTCAGAAGAAATAAATAATACAAATAACTAAGTTTCAATTACATTCTACTACTATCACTATACTATAATCATTTGCGAATAAAATTGAGTGTAGAAATAATGGGAGAAAAATGGAGAAAGGCAGTGAAAAAGCAAAATGAAATTGTATATCTGAAGAAGCCAAGAACAAACTGTGATGAGTAGAATAAAGGTACTGCAATCCTATTTTGATCAGTTAAATTATATATCTCCGTAAATATATTTTTGAGATCTCACAAACTGTTGATTAGCATTAACAACTGTTACATAAATGTATCAATACATACTGTTTCATTTAAAGATATATGAAGTATAAAAAATCAAGAGAAAATATTACCACTAAAAAAAAATTTGCTCAATTTTCAATAAGAGACTCACAAAACAAAACAAAACCAGAGACATACTGATATTAGATTTGTCATCAATTATGACAAACATATTTCATTAAATATTATTGAATTTGGATATCACAACCAAATATGTTAAAACAAAAAATAAGTATTCTTCATGTGAAATACGGTTATCATGAAATTAAAATAAATAAATAAATAAACTTCCAGGGACTTTTACATCAGATATCAATGTTTAACTTATACATGCAGTCTAAAAAGATAATCAAAATAATATCATATCGTATGTATGTATGTAATATAATAAATATAATAATATTGCATTTAACTGCAAATGAATTAACCCATTCATGTGGCCACAAGACAAGTTTTTCTTGTGTTCTTGGAAGAATCGTGTATTGTTTATATATGAATTATAGACATCTGCAACGGAAAAGTTAATTTCGGCCAAACCACTTCATCTGGAAAAATGGGTGCAGCAATACAAAAAGGGCTATAATATTGTCTAGCCTAATGGCTGCATAATATCAAGCATTGTACTATGCCAATTCAAAGTTGCCAAAATTAGATTATTTTATACCTAGTTTCGGAAATAAATTGCAATGAAAAAGAACCCATAGTTCCATATGATAATATAATTGAAAATTGTATTTTTCCAGAATTTAAAGGAAAAAGTGAGTGAGCAAATGACCACCAACTCAGCTCTTCTACCCTGAATAGCACAAGGCTTCCCTATATATTTAGCCTGTACAATATAACTAGCCAGGTCAGGAATACAGAGGTTGGAAGAATCAGTAATAAAGTCAAAATCGAATATCAGGATAAACATAATGCACTATATGAGGACCAAGAGTAAACAATAACAGGGCAATGACTATAGGGCTAAAACCTTTTTTTTTTTTTTTAAAGTACACTATAGTTACCAAAACATTTTTAGCTCAATGAAGCAGTTTTGGTGTATAGATCATACTCCTGCAGTCTCACTGCTTAATTCTCTGTCAGTTATGAGTTAAATCACTGTGTGTTTGCTCAAACTCAATTTACAGAGCAGGAGATACAAACTTTTAAAGCAAGTTACATCTAATTGAAAATGAAAACATTTTGTTTTCATGCAAACTGTGTCAATCACTGCCAGGGGAGGTGTGGTTGGAGCTGCATAAACAGAAACAAAGATGATTTAACTCCTAAATGGTAGCAAATTGAGCAGTGAAACCTCAGAGGCATGGTCTATACACAAAAGCTGCTTCATTAAGCTAAAGTTGTTTTGGTTACTATAGGGTCCCTTTATGTACTGAGGTGGACACTGATTGGTCCATGTCACCCGCTGTGACCCCAAATGGTGGAGGAATGGGGTTGCAGTGGGGACGTGGCACTGTCAGCACAGGAAATTATGCAAGGCATCAAATGAAAAAAGTAGAGTGGCGTAGCGAGCATACAGTGTCCCTCTCTCTATCAGCAAGTCTGAAAGCATTTGCCTCCCGATCAACACATTCAGCATATTTGGAAAGTCTGAATTCAAGCGCCAAGGAGAATCTTAAGGTGGCACTTCCCGATCTATGCACGCAGCACACACAGGAAAGCTGGAGCAATGCTTTGATCAGTTAAGTGCGGCAATAAGGTTCAATGTGTACATATTCCACAACCAGCATGCTCTTCTTTCACTGAAAATCACTGACTGTATTAATAAGTCTTTCCCTCCAGTATGTCAAGGTGTTGTATCAGAGAGCTTCCAGTTTGGGGAGATTATCAATTAGTTCACTCAGATGAAAACTTAGTAGATCCATTGCTGTTACATTTGTGTTGAGTGTGCCATCAGGATCTGATTCCCTGTTTCCCATGGAGGCAAACATCTTGTTTACAAGCTGTGTGAACAAGAGGATGACATTTCTTGAAAGGGCATAACTGAGGCTCAAAGTGTCTGTCACAATCCATAAATGGAATAAGACAAGAACTGACACTAGCTGTCCTATTATTGTCCAATCCAACTCCCAATTAGAAGTCAACAACAATAGAGTGGCGTGAAGCTAGACTATTAATTTACCTCTGCTGTTCCAAACTTATTTCCAGCATTTCTAAAGTGGCGTTCCACTGCGTACAACGACATCCTGTCTTTTATGATGTTGGGCCCTCTTTCCCTTGCTCCTGCCTTAAGAGTAGATTGCCCTCACACTACCGTGAAAATGCCTGAAAATCCTCCCTTCACTATAAGATTAAGGATGTGCAGTGAAGCACACATCTACAATGGAAGTCTCTCCCAGAGTTTTGACCATGTTAGACGCATCATTGGTGACCATGAACCCAAAGTGCAAACTGATGCCTGCCTGCTCTCCTAACCAATTTGATTTCCTGCAATATGTTTGATGGACAGTGCTTTTTGTCCATCACTTCAGCATCTAGCAGATTAGATATCCCTGCTGCCATACAAATCCACTACCAGTCTTACATGCTTCTGATGGCAGGTTTGTGTTGTCTCTGCAGATGTTGGTTCATACCAGCACTAGTGAGATGATCTTTGACTCTCCCCCTGCTCACTTGCCACAAAATGTTCACTTTGCAATTTGCCTTTTTGAGGTCTGTCAAGGTAAAGCCAAACTTTGCTTCTTTTGTTGCTGATGGATTTGAATTATTGGCATTGGAAGTTGTTGCAGTACTGGCCTCTTCACTAGCACTTGATTGACTAATTCTAATGGGAACAGAGATTGTAGTGTTAATAATAATCTCACTGGTCGAACTACTTCTGGCACTGGTAAGAGATGATGCTTTGACAGTTTCCAATAAATGAGGCAATGTGTCTGCAGATAGAGATGGACTTAGCAAAGTGGAAAGTGCACAGTATAAGCAGAAAATAGTGGACGAATGCTTTTATTGTCTAGTCTCACTCTTTGTAATCATCTTTATCATAATGATTTTCCTCCTGGAACATATTTAAACAAATGAGTGCAGAGGTGAAGAGCTATATCATCATCACCAAATTCCTCATCACAACTACCACCAAGACCAAGACAGATTTAAACATATGGCTGGATAAGTGGAGGAAAGATGTATATCATCATCACCTGATTTCTCATCACAACCACCACCAAGACTAGACATTGAGGACACTACTTGGGTGCTCTGCTCTACCTCTTCTGTACATGTTGTCCCTTTTTAAGAAATAGAAGTCCACAGTTTCACAGTTGCCTTGCTCCAAGCACCATAAAACACAGAAGCTGTAATGCTTGAATTAGCTATGATAGAAGGAGCTGCAGTGCCAGCAGAGGTGGCAGCACAAGTTATTGCAGCATAAAAATACTAAGACAAAACAATTGACTCATGGGTGGTGAACTGCTAATTCTACTATCCTGAGGCCGAATACTACTAATAGTGGTGATGGCAGTGGTTGTGGAGGTGCCAGCAGTCCTCATGGTAGAGGAAGAGATGTTCAGACTCTCAGAGGCCATGAAATTACCGCTGATAGTGGATTGGGGAACACATTACCATCCCCTATCATTAATCAATTTCTTCTTGGGATTAGGATGTAGCATTGATAATGGTGGGTTTGTATTTCTTATTACAATAAAATTGGAATATGAATGATTGTGTATTGTGCAGACACAAAATGTGTTAAAAATGGGTTGATGCTTGGTTTATTTACTATAATAACTTTGTGTTTGACTTTTAAGAAAAACTACACTGTACACATGCACTACACAGTCCTCGCACAGCAAACACTGGACTGAACACACAACACACACAAAAGTAAACAAGGATGCTCTTTCTTTGAATGTAAAGGGTTACTCCAAACCAGGTAAACAGTTAAATTTACTTTAGAATGCTATAATGGGTGTGATGGACCGCTGGCACTCCGACGAAGTACCTCCGCCAATCGATGCTCCTAGTGCATGCCGAGGACTCCAAGCACTCCAACAGACACCATAAGCACTGCATACCCCACTTCTAGTGATGCAGCTGCGCCGGCGTCTCGACGTTCTCCACCCACCCTGGACCCAAGACCATGATCCAGCTTTCAGTGGGTAGACCTCTCCTACTCCAGAGAGCGTAGCAGGAACAAGCTCTTAGAAGAGCTTATACTCAGGGGAGTATTGTGATTATAGCAATCCCCAAGAGTGTAGTTATCCCATCCCCCAAACATGAGCTAAGACTTTATGAAAGGTCAAGCATGTCTGTTTAATGCAAGCTAGCACTTACAATGTATACAATTCCTCAGGCCAGAGGCACACCCCCTGGACCTGATGGAACACAGGCACACAAAGGACACAAACCAATAGAAACAATAAAACAATGTCCGATACTCCCACATACAGCACACAAGCCCTCCCCTCTGCCTGGGATATAATTAAAGCAACTAATACAAAAACCTAATTATCCACAGGCAGAAAAACATACATTTTCCCCAAAGTCTAGAAAACACCCCAAAACATAACACATCCCTGGATACCGCTGATCTGGGTGAGCAACATATCCAAAAATCACCCAGATCAGAGCAGGGGTTCAAAAGTTTTGTGGAAGTCTCTTTTGACCGACCGCACGCATGATTTCATGCCCAAAACAGTTCCAGAGAATTTGGCTGTGTGACTGGTCTATTTCTAATGTTAATTTCATTTCACATAGACGAATGGGAACCATTCGTGCAAATATCAATGTTAAAGTGCTGTTCGAATTGTCGAACCCCGTTCTACTCCAGTAGAAGAGTTGAAGTTCAGAGAAGGTAAAGTTTCAGCGGTGTTTGTGCCGTCGTGTGTCCAATTTGAGTTTCATGAACTAGATGACAAAACACAGCTGAACTCGTTATACTGAATTAAAATGGCCCTCGCCACGTGTTCGAATGTCGAATGGCGGCCACTTCGACTACTTCGACACTTCGGCTGTTTCTGAAGTGCCACTTCGAAAGTGCAAATCCTTTCTAATAGAATTTAAAGAGGCAGAAACAGTGTGTTAAAATCCAGACATATTTGTATTTTGCTACTATACCACTATACTATACCAAATATTTGTATTTGGTATAGCAGTCATGATGTGGTGTTGTACTCTTGATAGATAGAGTTTGATTGTGTTGTATGAAAGTTTGAGATGAAGGTGGCAAATTGCAGCAAATACCACCATGGTGTGGATCGAATAATCATGAATGTTAAACTCTATAGTGAACCGCTTAAAAATGACCATAGCTCTATTATAGGTTTTTCTTGTGTTAATGCTGCCTGCACTAGTTTTGTGCCATGTGCCAATAGATGGGTCAGTCCAGGATTAAGTTGTTGAATTCCGGGATATGAGTTGGGTATTTGTTGGCTGATGGGTGAAGAGTGAAGAATTCCTGAAATTTGCAACGAGATAAGGCATCAGCAGCAGAATTAATTTAGCCTGGTATATGTTCACAAAAGAGAAAAAACTGGTATGTGGCCACCAACCAGGAAGATGATCGACCCTTATTAATTATTTCAAAGGCCGCCATGTTGTCGGTATAACATCTAACTGCCATTCCTGATCAGGATTTCCCCCATGTAAATGCAGCCGCTAGTATCGTGTAGATTTCAAAATAAAGTGGACGTTTTGCAAAATGAAGGCAGTTTGAGCGTCTCTTTCAGACAGTAATCTCTCAACCAGTGATTTTTGTAAATTGCCATGAACCCGGTGTTAGCGGCTGCATCTGTCCAAAAGACTGGGGACTGGTCGGACAGTGGAGGAATGAACATCAAAATCCCATTCCAGTGTGCAAAGAACTCTTGCCACATAACCAGATCTGCTCTAGTCAGAGGATCTAAATCAATAGTACTGTCATCAGGCAGACCTGGTAAGAGGCGTAGCAGTCTAGATATAAAATATCTCCCCTGTGGAATAATACGCATGGCAAAGTTTAATGACCCCAATAAAGATTGTAGGTCTTTCCATGTGCAAGTCCCTAATTTTAGGAACTTCTCCAACTCTTTGCGAATGCATAGAAGTTTACCCTTGGGGAGACTTGACTGCATGGAATTGGAGTCCAGCATGATACCTAGAAAAATAAGATTGGTGGTGGGTTCAGTGGTTGTGTCTTGGGAAAGTGGAACGCCAAGAGTTGAAAATAGTGCTTATGTGCTTTTTAAGCTTAGAGGAGTGCAACTACTATCTTTCACCATTACAAAATCATCCAGATTATGTATAACCGTGAGACACCTAACGATGTTTAGGAGAAGCCAGCAAAGAGTCTTGGCAAACATGTAAAAAAATTTTAGGGCTACTTTTTGCACTGAAAGTGATTCTAGTAGTGAAATAATATTTCTCTCTCCACTCAACCCTGTGAAAGTGCCATAATGAGGGATGAATAGGTAGTAACTTGAAAGCATAGCCATGCACCTCTACCAGTCTTCAGGATTGCCTGTATAGCATTATCCACAGTGGTGTAGTGCAGATGGTATGAGAGCGTTTAGGCCTGGGTTTGTAGGTGCATTCATCTGAAGAAGCCACTTATGGTGAACTTTTATTGATCTAAAATACACAATAAAATACAGAATCAATAACCATAAACGTGTTTCACCATAAGTTGCTTCTTCAGAATGGGATAAAAAATGTTTTTATCCCATTCTGAAGAAGCCACTTATGGTGAAACGCGTTTATGGTTATTAATTCTGTATTTTATTGTGTATTTTAGATCAATAAAAGTTTTTTGGCTACTTTATTGTACCAATCCTCTTTTTATTGCACTCTCTATGCACTTTAAACTTTTTTTTACCTAATTCCTGGCATTTTAACCTTTCCTGGTTACTTTTACTTCCACTGGCAATTTTAAAGTTCCAGTACTCCAAGAAATCCTAGGTGGGGATCATACCACCAGCGCCTATCCATAGAGCAGTACCTCTGCTCTATCTTTGTAAGTATTATTTTATTTCCTCTATTACTCTCTTAACCTATCACAATTGAGAGCACTATTGCTGCTTTTTATTTATTTTTCTATATTGGAGCCTTGGATCACCAGACGGTGCTGATGGACGTATCGCCGCTACAAATCCTATAAGCAGGGATTATACCGCTGTACGCTATCCACACCAGAGCTGGCCATAGCTCCCTCAAATGTGAGTTTTTTACCTCTTCTTATCTGCACACTGAACCACATCAAAATTGAGAGCACTATTGTCGCTTTCTGTCTTTCTTTTCCGAGTTCTGGACTACCAGACGGTGTTGACGGAGACCCCCTCCCTACATATCCTATAAGCGGGGATTATACCGCTGTACGCAATCCACACCAGAGCCGGCCATAGCTCTCTTGAATGTGAGTTCTCTACATTTTGTTACCTATAACACCCTGAACTTTCATACTATACCATTAGTCGCCTCTACCTCTCTTGTATTTACATATACGGAACGGTCTACACTAGACGCATCCACAGAGGAACTCTATCAAGTATCCTAGACCATCTATTGGCACCCAAGCAATACTTTACTGGACTATCTACCCTTATTTGGTGCAGCCCTTCCATATCTTTTTGTATCTATCCACCGAAGGACCCGAGGGGTTTTCCTTCATTTGGGTTGCTGCCTACCTTGACTAATTTTGTGATTACTAGCGCTGAATTCTTTTTGTGTTTATCTATATCCTTATAAATGCCTGATGAAAGGCATAGAAAAGTGACATACATAAGCCATGAAAGTAAAACCCCCTCTAAGTGTATGTATGTCATAGCAAAACATAATTTTAATAACAACTATGTAGTTCTAATGAATGTCAAATAAATTAGAACACCTTATAACTATGAAGAATAACTGTTTATAAATGTTTTACTTTTTCATGATGGGGAAGTGCGTGGGGGCGCCAATATAGCTCCTCGCCAAGGGCGCTGGAGACCATAGGTACGTCTTTGCTTAAAGGCTATTGCCCACTGGATATTTGTCTGTTGTGCCCAATGGCAATGGAACACAGGGTAGGTCAGGGAAATTGCTTGATCTCCGAGCTAGCTTGTGAAGCAGCCAGAATTATCCATTAGGTTGTGCCTGGGCACAACTGGGAATGCCTGGGGTACATCGCTATGCTGTAATACTGTATAAGCAAAGTATCTGAGGTAATAGCAAACGTTCACTTAAAAAAGAACAATCTAAACAGTGAAATAACTTTGTCTTAATAAAGTGACTTTGGGCCATAGATATTGACTTGCAAATTAAAACAATACCCTTTGAAACAAATTCGTCTCTTTTGCAGTCCTCATGTCCTTGTGTGTACCTACCTTTATCAACAAGCAAAAATATCTTGCAGAATGAATGCAGGATTTTCTATGTTTGGCAGGCTAGTAAGTATAGTCCAAGCCTGTCTTTTTAATTCACATGTGCATGGGCTGGCAGTAACTGGTGGATTGGTGTGTCTTCAGGCTTTCTTTTGAATTGCTCTCACTGTAACACTTCTCCTTTCATGTGTTTGAGGTTATTTCTAAAGCAAACTCATTCTTTTCTAAAATGTCCCACAATTATAACAAATCCATGACGCTTAATAACCTTTCCAAAAATAAAAAGCATCTCAATAGCAGAATAGAGCATTATGTCTAGAATGTCTTGATTTTCACAAATGATAGCACATTTTAATAAACTCACACTAGAAAGGGAAGTGAGATATGAATTGCTTTCCTGGCTGTGCCAGTATGCTATTGCACAGTGATTCCAATCTGATCAAACTGCTAGGGGAAAAAATAACAGGGTCACACATTTATTAAACATGCCTTTAGTTATTACACAATGTCTTTCAGCGAAAATTGCTTTTTTTCTGCAAGAATATATATAAGGATGAATAATGTATTAACTATTTTATTGATCTTAAAAAATACATATCTCAAATATAATATGGAATACGTGAATCAAGTGTGCCCTGGACTGTAAGAATTTTTGAAAGAACCTATTTATGTAATAATTCTAAATTAACACAACCTTAAAAATAAATCTCTAGATTTAAAATCACAATTGTTTTCCTAGTTGATATAGTTATTCCAAACTTTTTTGCCCTATCTGAAAGTGATGTTGTTATGCTATGTTTAATGGCAGGTAATGGTTTTGTGACACAAACTATCAATGTTTTATACATTCTACATGAAAAATTAGTCTTAACATAATTAATGAATTAATAAATGAATAAATGAGTCATTCTAATAGGAAAAAACAGGTGAAACAGAAGAGTGAAGGTTTAAACTAAATTATGAGAGAGATTTGTGCAGGGTGAGAAGAATTGGTTCTTCTGAAACACTTTGGTCGAATTTTATAGTTCTTTTTTTTTTTTAGGTCTGCAGAATTTAGTTCATGCTGTCATTTTGAGTGGCTGAAATTTGTTACCAAAAATATTTGATATTTGGGTAGCCAGAAAATCAGTAACAAAGAGGATTATATTGCCTGACTAAGAGGCTATACAATATCAGTTACTGTATATACTGTAATATCAGATTATTGTATATCTGGATAAAAGAAACACAAATTTCCTTTATAATGATTGTAATCTATTTCATTTTAATATCATGTATACTTGAAGAAAGAGTATAAGAAGAATCACAATTTAGCCTAATTTGTGTCAGTTGGGGTTTCTGCCAAATATAAACTCTGAATGAATTAATCTAGAAGCAAATGAAATGCCCAATGGCTAGTGCTTTGGGATTAGGGCTTAACTATTTACCCACTGGGGTCAATATCATCACTCACCATCCCGCTGGAGAGGGCATGTTTGCTAAACAGCGATTTTGACTACCAACTGAGTAGCCATTGCTGCACAGTCGATAGTAAAGTATCCCCAATGCCCCCAAGTTTCTATTTAAATAATGGGGGTGGGTCACTGTCCAACTACAGTTTGCTCATGGAGGGGCTCTAACCCCTTTAGGATGGCAGGCGTGCTATGCCGTCCTTGGGGACCTGGCTCTAAAAGCCGGCGGGCGCCATAGCACATCCCCGCAGTCCTATTTACTTACACGGTCGCCGACGATCCCATGCGGTGCGGGGACTCACCCGGGCTCCCAGGGAGTCCACCTGCTCCCATTCCGGCCCTCCTGGGCCATGTGATCGCAAGGTGCTTGCGAGGACCTCACGATCACATGGACGGCATAGCCGTCCACCGCAGTGCCAGCAGAGGGAGTGCCTGGAATGACAGGTACTCCCCCTGCTGCCTGTAAAATGTAAAAAAAAATATTTTAAAACAGTTTAAAATAAAATATATACTTAGATCATATATATATTTATTATATATATGATCTAAGTATATATATATATATATATATATATATATATATATATATATATATACACATATACTGTCTAAGTGTATTTTAATATTAATATATATATATATATATATATTATCAAAATACACGTTGAATGATATTGATTAAAATATATTTAATTATAATTATACATATATATAATACAAAATAAATATGTAAATACATTAAAAAATAAAAATAATACAAAATAATAATTTTAAAATACATATGTGTAATTTCGTTCTAAGTGTATTTTGATATTAATATATATATATATATATATATATATATATATATATATATATATATTGATATCAAAATACATGGTAGAACGAAATAATATATATATATATATATATATATATATATATATATATTTGTGCTCGGAATTTAATACGTAATGGATAGTATCTGTAAGGGCAAAGTTGGTTGTGGTGTGCCGAAACCAACGTACGAGTGGGCCTGTAAATAAAAGAGGGCCCACCAAGGAGAATGTAATTATAACAGGGTGTAGGTGGGTGGGGACAATCAGCTGAACGGCAGAGGTGAGTAGGGGCTGGGAGTTTAAGTAGGGGATTTACGAGTGGGCCTGTAAATAAAAGAGGGCAAAAGAGAAGTTCGTGAAAATACACACTTTATTGCCTTTTTACATAACCAAGTTCCTGAAAGCTTGATGAAGCTCTTTCTCTGGTCATGGAATATAAGTATGGTATATGGAGGATTTCCATCACCCCAGTCTCTTGATGATGTGGACCGGTGTATTAGTGCTGGAGGCTGAAGAGGCGGCTCCTATGCGAAAGGAGTGCAAGGAGAATGAAGTTGGATTGAACCCAGTTTAGATAATAGTGTTCTGACGTGAGACATGAATTTAGCAGTGGTAAGCGAGTGCCCTTGTATTGATAAGAGCGGAGAGTCTGGTAAGTGCACGTGATGGGTTGACCGTAGGTGGTCTAGCGCCTTGACCGGACACCAGGCATTATCAGTAGGGAAGAGAGGAATTACAGTGGGGGGTAGTAAATGATTGGTTTTAGTTAATGTGATCGAAAGTAGATAGTGATCCTCCACCTTTGTGAGGTGCGATGCTTTTAGGCTGTGCGTGATATCCCCTTGACGAGCAACGGGGAACTCTCTAGGTCTGAGAAAAACATAGAAATCAAGATAGATAGCCGCTTTGATCACCAGGTTTGTGTCCGGATCAAACGGGGATTCGTCAAGGAGATTGCTAAGTGATCTGAAGATAGGCCCATCTATAGGTAGTCTTGTGATAGTCAGAGGAGCTGAAACCTTTCACATACCTTTCAATACCTTTTTAATGAGATATGATGACAAGAAGGGGGTGTTGTTAGGGAAATGTGTGAGGCTATGGTGCTGAACCCCGGTGAGGTAAAGTTTTATGGTGTTGTGGGAAAGTTTAAGATGTAAGTGGCAGAAAGAGGCAAAAGCCACCATGGTTTGTATAGAAAGGTCGCCTTGTAAACCAAATTCTGCAGTGAATTTGTTAAATATGGTAAGTGCCCTATTATAAGAGAGAGTGCTTGGTGAGTGAGAGTCCTAGCGTGATGCATTAGTGTGCTCAATCCAGGATTAGTTCATGAAACCGTGGTGAGCCGTAGGGAGTGCCTGAGAGAATACCTGGAATTGAGAGCGAGAAAGAGCGTCAGCTGCAGTGTTGTGGATACCCGGGATGTGAAAACAAACTAAGTGAAACTGACCGGTTGCTGCCAGCCAGCAAGGCATCCATCTCAGCGGGCCAGTGACCCCTAAACCAGTGGTTCCCAAAGATGGCTGCGAAACCAGTGTTGGCTGCAGCATCTGTGTGAATGATGGGTGAAGAAGTGGAGAGAGGGGGGATAAACATGGAGATACCATTCCAATCTGCCAAAAACTTCCCCCACATAGCTAAGTCAGCCTTGGCGTGGGGTTCCAATGAAACTGGGCAAGAGTCCCGTCCCCCGTGGAGCAGGCAAAGAAGCCTGGATATAAAAGACCTTCCCTGCGGGATGATGTGCATGGCGAAGTTCAGGGATCCCAGAAGGGACTGGAGTTCCTTCCTGGTGCAAACATCATTCCGCAGGAACATGTCTATCTCCCTGTCAGGGTACCTGAGGTCTCTACCTCCGAGAGAGGTAGAGACTTAGACGTTTATCCGTCCGGACGCCATGTTTCCTCTGTTCCTCGCGGTCGACCCGGTCACATAAACGCCGGCCGCGAGGGAGTTACTTCCTTATGTAGCATGGTGCCCGGAGACCGACGTCATGACGCCAATCCGGAACGACCTGTCACTCAATCCGTTGGAGACCAATCAGGACTCGTCGGAGGCGTGTCTATCCTCTCTAGCCAGGGTATTTAAACATACTTCGCCCTGTTGCTCATTGCCCTGTCGTGGTTCTAGCCTGTCTAGTCACACAGTGCTCTGGTGTTTTTCAGTTATCCTTTTGATTCCGACCCGGCTTGTTTGACCTACTCTGTTTACCTCTGTTATCCTTGACCCGGCTTGTTACTCGCTTACCTGTCCTCTCGTTCCCTCGACCTCGGCTTGTCTCTGACCATTCTCTATACTCTCTGTACGTTAGTCCGGCCATTCTAAGGTCCGGTATACGTACCCTGTACCTGTTTGTACTTTGCGTGTTGGATCCCTGCCCCGATCCTGACATTACGACAGGGCCAATGGATCCTGCAGGTACAAACAGTCAGGTTTGTCCCTCTGATTCCAGGTTTGATGCCATGGAACACAGAATGGACCAAATGGCCTTAGCACTACAGGCGTTATTATCTCGTGCTAATAACCCACCAGAGGAGACGCGTACTACTCCTATTTCCTCTGTAAATTCAGGCCTAGAGGTGCCTCTTCCCGTATTACCCCACCAGTACGTTATGGTGGTTCACCTGAGAAGTGTCGTGGTTTTTTAAACCAGATCAGTATTCATTTTGAATTGCAACCTCGCTCCTATCCTACCGATAGGGCAAAGGTTGGATTTATTGTCACCTTACTCATTGAGAAAGCTCTGAGATGGGCCAACCCATTATGGGAGAACGATAATCCATTGGTATATAATTATAATGCCTTTGTAGCTGCCTTTAGAAGAACTTTTGACCCGCCTGGTAGGAAGGTCAATGCAGCCAGATTACTGTTGCGCCTGAGACAGGAGAACCGAACACTTGTGGATTATGCACTAGAGTTCAGGTCTCTGGCGGCAGAAGTCAAGTGGAATGAGCAGGCTTATATAGATGTATTTTTGAACGGGTTATCAGATGTTATCCTTGACGAAGTTGCTACTAGGGAGCTCCCTGAGAATTTAGAGGACTTAATTTCGTTCATTTCTCGAATTGATGAGCGTTTAAGAGAGAGACAGAACACTCGAGAGAGGAATCTTAGACCTACCTTTAAGTTAGCACCCGCATTTCAAAGTCCTGATTCCAATACCTCACTGTTTCCTGAACCTATGCAGATAGGCAATACTCACCTTTCAGAGGAGGAGAGACAGTACAGGAGAAGGCAGGGATTATGTATGTATTGTGGAGTCAGAGGTCACTTGCGCCTGAGTTGTCCTATTCGCTCGGGAAACGCCCGCACCTAAGTTTCTCTAGAGGACAGGCCTTGGGTGTTTCTATTTTGTCCTCTACTCATAATTATAAAAATCACAGGTTGCTGTTACCAGTTTCTTTAACGTGGGAGAAGGGAGTGCTAAAGACCATGGCCTTGATAGATTCCGGTGCTGCTGAGAATTTTATCGATCAAGCCTTTGCTACTAAGCACACTATCCCATCCCAGTTAAGAGAGATACCTTTGGCCGTTGAGGCCATAGATGGTAGACCGCTACTCGAGCCTGTTATCTCGCGTGAGACTATACCTATTAACCTAACTGTTGGTATCTTACACGAGGAGAACTTATCACGTATGCTCATTTCGTCTCCTTCTGTTCCCATAGTTCTGGGGTACCCATGGTTAAGGAGACATAATCCTATTATCGATTGGGAGTTAGGGGAAATACTCTCATGGGGTCAGGGTTGTCAGGACAGGTGTTTACGCAGGGTATCCCCATTGGCTGTAATCAACACACCAGACAGTTCTACCCAGTCTAAGGGGATACAGATACCTTCTCTATACCTTGATTTAAAAGCAGTGTTCGACAAGAAGAACGCTGATACGCTACCCCCACACAGGACATTTGATTGTAAAATTAATCTATTGCCTGGTACCATGCCACCCAGGGGTCATGTATACCCTCTATCCACTAAAGAGAATGCTGTTTTAGAGGAGTATATTCAGGAGAATTTAGACAAGGGATTCATTAGGAGATCTTCCTCTCCTGCCGGGGCTGGATTTTTTTTTGTTAAAAAGAAGGATGGTTCACTCAGACCTTGCATCGATTACCGAGGCTTGAATAAAATAACCATCAGAAATGCCTATCCTATTCCTCTGATTACCGAGCTCTTTGACCGGCTAAAGGATTCTAAAATTTTCACCAAGTTGGATCTCAGAGGGGCATATAACTTGGTGAGAATCCAGCAAGGTCACGAGTGGAAGACAGCGTTTAATACCCGCTATGGTCATTATGAGTACACGGTCATGCCCTTTGGTCTTTGTAACGCACCTGCAGTTTTTCAAGATTTGATTAACGAAGTTCTTAGGGAATTCCAACATGATTGTGTTATTGTCTACCTGGATGACATACTCATACACTCTAGAGAGATTGAGACTCACCATAGTCAAGTCAGAAGGGTGTTACACAAACTCCTTCAACACGGGTTATACTGTAAGTTGGAGAAATGCAGTTTTGACCAAACCCAGATAGACTTTCTGGGATACGTGATTTCTGGGGAGGGCTTTAAGATGGATCCTGACAAACTCCAGTCTATTCTAGATTGGCCATTGCCTAAGGGACTCAAGGCTATTCAGAGGTTTATTGGGTTCTCCAATTATTATAGACGCTTCATTAAGGGTTACTCGTCTATTATTGCGCCCATTACCAATATGACCAAACAGGGGGCGGATACTAAGACGTGGTCTACTGAAGCTCTCGCTGCTTTCAAGAATCTCAAAGAACTTTTTTCTTCTGCTCCAATTTTAGTCCATCCTGATACGACTTTGCCGTTTCTACTCGAGGTTGACGCCTCTGAGACAGGAGTAGGTGCGGTTCTCTCACAAAGGTTAGGGGTGGATAAACCACTACACCCGTGTGGTTTTTTTTCCAAGAAACTTTCTGGGCCTGAGAGCAGATATGACATCGGAGACAGGGAACTGTTAGCGGTCATTAAAGCCTTAAAGGAGTGGAGACATTTATTGGAGGGGACCTTACACCCCATTACTATTTTGACGGACCACAAAAACTTATCCTATATTGGGGAGGCTAAGCGTCTGTCTTCTAGGCAAGCGCGTTGGTCCTTATTCCTGACTCACTTCAATTATGTGCTGACTTACAGACCTGGTTCTAAGAACTCTAAAGCCGATGCTTTATCTCGCCAATATGAACCCTCTACTATACCGGAACCGGTTCTTTCTTCTATAGTTCCAAAATGCAATATTGTTGCTAATACGAATCTCAGGATTCACTCCCCGTTACTGGCCAAGATCATTAAGCTGCAACATCTAGCACCTAAACAGACTCCTGCGGGTCGACATTTCGTTCCTCCCGCTCTTCAACTGGAACTGTTGCAGTGTCTCCATAACAGCAAGATGGCGGGACATCCTGGTATTCGCAAAACATTTGCTTTGATCTCCAAAGACTTCTGGTGGCCTGCTTTACGTAAAGATACTAAAGATTTCATCACTGCTTGTGAGGTTTGTACTAAAACCAAACAACCCCATACACTCCCATGTGGATTGCTGCATCCCTTAGAGGTTCCAGAGAAACCTTGGTCCTGCTTGGCCATGGACTTTATTGTCGATCTGCCTACCTCTAAAAAACAGACTGTTATTCTCACCGTGGTTGACAGATTCACTAAGATGGCTCACTTCATTCCTCTGCCTAAACTACCGTCTTCTCCCGAATTGGCAGAGATATTCGCTAGGGAGATTTTTCGCCTACATGGGATACCCTCCCAAATTGTAGCTGACAGAGGATCTCAATTTATTTCCCAATTTTGGAGGGCCTTCTGTTCACAACTAGGTATCAAGTTGAACTTTTATTCTGCCTATCATCCTCAGTCTAACGGAGCTGCTGAACGTACCAACCAGAAAATTGAACAATATTTACGATGTTTTGTTTCCGAACACCAGGACGATTGGGTCGGTTTGATTCCTTGGGCGGAGTTTGCGCACATCTCGTTTGCGATTCTACTCATTCAAGCCCCTTCTTCATGAATTATGGCTTTCATCCGTCTATTCTTCCTTCGGCTTCTCCTTCCCAGGGGGTGCCGTCGGTTGATGTTCATGTGGCCAATTTGAGGAAGTTGTGGGACCAAACTCGACAAATCCTTATACACAACTCTATGCTGGTTAAGAAACACGCTGATAAACGTAGAAGGGCGGCTCCGACCTTTGTTCCAGGTGATAAGGTATGGTTGAGCACAAGGAACATCCGTTTAAAAGTGCCCTCCATGAAGTTCGCTCCCCGTTATATTGGCCCTTACAGGGTGCTGACTCGAATCAATCCAGTTGCGTACCGTCTAGCTCTTCCTACTACCTTACGCATTCCTAACTCGTTTCATGTTTCATTGCTGAAACCACTTATATGCAACAGATTTTCCTCCACAATAGCCCCTCCTCGTTCTGTTCAGGTGGAGGGTCAGGAGGAGTATGAGGTTAACTCTATTGTTGATTCTCGAATCTCACGGGGAAAGGTTCAATATCTGGTCGATTGGAAGGGTTATGGTCCTGAAGAGAGGAGTTGGGTACCTCAAGAGGATGTTCATGCTCCTCGTCTCCGCAGGGCGTATCACTCCCGCTTCCCATCTCGTCCCGGTTCCTTCCGCCCGGTGGGCGTATCTGAGAGGGGGGGTACTGTCAGGGTACCTGAGGTCTCTACCTCCGAGAGAGGTAGAGACTTAGACGTTTATCCGTCCGGACGCCATGTTTCCTCTGTTCCTCGCGGTCGACCCGGTCACATAAACGCCGGCCGCGAGGGAGTTACTTCCTTATGTAGCATGGTGCCCGGAGACCGACGTCATGACGCCAATCCGGAACGACCTGTCACTCAATCCGTTGGAGACCAATCAGGACTCGTCGGAGGCGTGTCTATCCTCTCTAGCCAGGGTATTTAAACATACTTCGCCCTGTTGCTCATTGCCCTGTCGTGGTTCTAGCCTGTCTAGTCACACAGTGCTCTGGTGTTTTTCAGTTATCCTTTTGATTCCGACCCGGCTTGTTTGACCTACTCTGTTTACCTCTGTTATCCTTGACCCGGCTTGTTACTCGCTTACCTGTCCTCTCGTTCCCTCGACCTCGGCTTGTTTCTGACCATTCTCTATACTCTCTGTACATTAGTCCGGCCATTCTAAGGTCCGGTATACGTACCCTGTACCTGTTTGTACTTTGCGTGTTGGATCCCTGCCCCGATCCTGACACTCCCCTCTCAAGCGGGTCAGTTTGTCATGGGGAAGGCTAGCTCTGAGGGTAACGGAATCTAGCTCTATCCCCAAAAAGGTTAATTTAGTTGTGGGGCCAATTGTTTTAGATGGGGACAAAGGTACTCCAAGTGTGGAAAAAAGTGCTGTAGTGCGGCTGATAGCGGTGGGTGTTTGTGCCCCTGGTTCTATCAGTAGGAAGTCGTCTAGGTAGTGAATAACAGAGTGACACCTGAGGACGTTCAGATGCAGCCAGCATAGTGTCTCAGCGAAGATATCGAAAAGTTTGGGGCTGCTTCGAGAACCAAAAGTGAGTCGTGTGGAGAAGTAGTACTTTCCTCGCCATTTAACACCGTGCAAGTGCCAGAGTGAGGAGTGCATGGGTAGTAATTTAAAAGCATTTGTGATGTCTGTTTTGCTGAGCCAGGGGCGATTACCAGAAGAGATGATGGCCTGTATAGCATTGTCAATTGATACTCCAATTGATACACTGGCCCCATTCTTCCCTCAAATTAATAGAGTGCCCCCTCCCTCAAATTAATACACAGGCCCCCTCCCTCAAATTAATACACAGGCCCCCTCCCTCAAATTAATATAGTGCCTCTCTCCCTTCCTCAAATGAATACAGTGCCCCCTCCCTCCCTCAAATTAATACACTGACCCCTTTCCCCAAGCCCTCTTCTCAGACCTTACAATTTGCTGTCCGTCCCTCAGTTCCAGCCCTGATGAAGCAGGCCAGATGCTCCTCTGGCACTGCGTGCAACAGGGTAGGGGCAGTGGCTGCTTTGGTCTGGTCAGACACACAGCCACTCTGCCCTCTGCCCTCTTGTGGGCAGGAGAGCAACAATCAGGACATATTTTTCCTCTCTTGCAACCACAGCTGAAAGCGGCCCCAGGGCAGGTGGGCCGAAAATATATTAACTGTGGGCCACATGTATGACATGCTTAGTATAAGTGTTAAAGCAGTGGCGATATTTGTTAGTAGTGATGTGGACATCCAAGTGCCAGACGCCCAGGATTGGCAGGCTTTGTTTTCTTTTAGCCCTCATGTGGGTAAGCTGCAGGGTTGCTCCAGGGAGCATGTGTCTAGCATTCCTAGGGGCAACCTAGTACCTGGAACTCTTCGAAACTCACTTGTTTTATTGCAAGGCCCCACTTACTTTGTACAGTGGGTTAAGCTACTGTCCCTTTCCTCTGAACAAACTCAGGCTCTACTTCATAACCTAGGCTTTGTGGGGTGGGGTATATTGCATGTCTACTTCCTACTCCTGACTCGTTAAAGGACAATAGAAGCTTTGAGTTACTGCCAGGGACACTAACAGAGGTGAGTTAAATACAGCAACACTAATTGGGAAGAGTTAGGGGCAGACACTAATAGGGTGGATCAGAGGCACTAATGAAATGTTCACTAATGAGGTTTAGTTTGGGGAAGGAACAAATGGGGTAAAGTTAGGGCAGACACACTAATGGTGTGGGCAAGGGGCAGAGAAACTAGTAGAAAAGCAGACATGTAAAGGGACCTGGCAGTAGAAACACAAAAAGGGGCTGATTAAGAGACACACACAGAGGCTGGGTGGGAGAGACACAAAAGGGCTGGGGAGAAGGAGAGGCAAAGGGGGCTGGGGATGAAAGAGACAAACAAAGCGGTTGGGGAAAAAGTGAAACACATAGGGGCTTGGGTGACAAACAAAATTACCAAATTTGTGAGGGTGTGTGCTTAAAATGCAAAATAGTCGAGCACCAGTCCAGGCAGACGCATGTATGCCATGGTTATAGATTAGATAAGGGTCCCTAGAATGTGTTGAGGTGATCTGTGTGTTATTGCCATTTCATTACAGTAAATAATTGCACAGATCATGTAACCATGCATGTAGAATCGATTCTTGAACATTTTTTTTAAATTACCGGTACCATTTTTTTTTTCCAATATACACATGGTCTGCCTTTAGGATACCTACAGTTTTCATACCTGCTTCAAGTATGTTTAGATACATATTAGTATTTATCTTTGAGAAGGGTTAGCAAGAGTTAGAGAAAGTATAACGATCAGATACTGTATTTACTCTAAGACGACATAATGCACATATGTATTGATGAATCTATTTCATTTATAATAAATGCTTGTTGATTCCTTACAGATTCCTTGTGAATTTCTATAAATCTGTATATATAATGTGATGCCTAGTGCATTGTAAAAGAGGTGCTTGTGCTTCTGCAATAATTTGTTATAACTCTTTTAAATATTAGAATACAAAGGATAATAAACAATATTTAATATTTTATATTCTCTAAAATGAACAAAGATGTCAAAATATATAAATGTATACAATTTTATATTTTAGGTATCTCTGAAGAGCTCCATACAGTTAAAGTAACAGTTTTAATCTACTATTATTTGTTAGTTGTGGATCCCAAGATTCACATTTTATTTGTTTGGTTATACATTAACTTATCTGAAAAATGATTTGGTAATGCGGGGTTAACAAAATGTGTTTCAAATATATCATGTATTATTTATGTTCATACAAATATATCATGTGTTTTATGTTTTTTTATACTAATAAAACACATGGTTTAAAATATATATGTTATGTAATTATTATTGCAGTGGTTTGCTCCCTTGGCATTCTTTGTTCATAGGGTATGTTATCTATTGATAGTAGCAGTAATTGCTTTGAAATTAGATGAAACCTAATAAGAAATATAGAGGAACTCTATAATAATTGGAAAGTAGAATGGATATTACTGTTAATTAAAATCTTGTTTTTCTGCTAAATTATATTTTATAGCTGATAGGGTTTTTAAAATAATTGAAGCCAAACAGGACCATGGATAATAACACAAAATTACTTTGGGATTACAATACAACAATTAAACTGTTTCAATGTATGATTGGCTATTGGATATAGTGAATTATAGGTATACAAAGTTGGCTGTAACACCTACTGTGAAAATATCACTCATGCAGAAAGCAAAGCATAGATTTTTGTTTGCAATTTTCATAAATCACAATATGTTGCTACAAAGCCCTTTCATGAGAATAAAGCAAGATTATTAGCTACAAAATGCAAAACTTAAAAGGTCAGTGTGACTTAATATAATATTTTAAATTGAAGCTTATTGATTATAAAAACAAAAGTGTAAATTATGTTCTATGATTTCAAGATAACACATTACAGATATGGGAAAATGGAATATGATGTCAAAAAGGAACAATGGACAGTAGGAAACAGTTTACATAGCATGATAAACCTATGAGTAAATTGCACAATATACACTGCTCAGCAAATTTGGGAAGTCTTTCTAACAGTATTGAATCCTTTGAAAAGTTCATTAAATTGAGGCATTAGTTTTCTAATGACTGATTGTATTTGCTGTATTGTATTTGTTGCACTTTTCTTTGTATTTATCTTGTGTTAATGAAAAATGGGAAGCAGGACTAATTTTTAGTTGGAAAATTAGGATTTTTTTAAAAAAAATAATGAAAGGAAAAACTCAATGTACAATTGACACCTACTCACCCCTTCTACGCTTAAGAGGAAAAAAAGCTTTCACAAACATTCAGTCTGTAGCATGACTGTCTTTCAATGTGGAAAAAATAGTCTTCAGCTTCTACCCACTGAGTCTGAAGAGGTAGCAGGTATAGTGACACAGTAAGACTCAGCAACTAAGGTAAAAACAATCCAATTAAATGTGTAATTTCATTAGTAAGCCATCAGATGAAAACATTGCACTAACAAAATGAATAATTTACTGACCACAAATGGTCTAAGCAACTTACGCCACATAGCTTAAACTGAGTAATTCTGTAGAAATTGTGTTTTAACAATTTAAATATGCTGGAGTCGTAATGATGGACATGCTGGAAGGGCTCTAGAAGAGCCAGTTCCTTCCATGAGTTTAGGTGAGTATGGGTTCTCAAAGAAGAGGAAAATACAATGGTAATAAAACTGTAGGTTTATCCCATCATGAATTTCATACTTACTTAATAAAATGGTGTTGTCTTTTAAGATACATATATCACACAATTGGAATGGCAGGTGATTAATCCCCTAATTGCATGTGGAATATCCCTGTTTTTGAACTCCCTTAATGTAATTTTTGTTTGGCACCAGTCTCTCTACATGCGTGGCTGGTGCTGCATTGGTTAAAACCCTTATCAATGTTTAAAAAACTTTCAGGTTTTTTCTTTTTACCTGTATTTTACCTGTATTCTTTTTACCTGTAAACACGATTTTTTTTTGTAACTCTAAAAATAAAACTTGGACATGGTGGGACAATATCCTTAAGGGATTCATCCTGCAAAATAATGTACAAATATATAAACAGTCATATACACATCCCCGCCAAACAAAACAAAAAAGAGAAAGGAAACAACGGGGATGAGGCCATCAATTGGGGGGGTATACAGAAAAAACATTCAATCTGTTGTCAACTTTAAGTGGTGTAAGTATTTCTTCATGGGGTACAAACATTCAATTTCTTCACTGAGCCTCTCTGAAAATAAAAACTTAGTTCCATTTTGTATTGTTAGTAAATTGGTTGCATATGTTTGACCAATTTATGAAAGGTGATTTTCAATTACCTGCCATCTCCAACTTTTTGCAAAAAGTATGTACATTATTAGATATTCATGATTTTTTTTTACAGTTTTGATTATTGATGGCCCATGAAAACATATATTGAGTAAGCTTTGTATGGGAACAAAGATATAAATAAAGCATGAATTTGTTTAATTGGATCAAGACTGGCACATGCCCACCAAATATGCCATATATTTCCTTTCTCAACTTGGCATCTCCAGCAAATGTCAGAGGAATTACTTGCAAATATTTTAAATCTAGTGGGAACTAAGTACCATCTGTAGATGATTTTATAATGTACCGTATATACTCGAGTATAAGCCGAGTTTTTCAGCACATTTTTTGTGCTGAAAAACCCCAACTCGGCTTATACTCGAGTCAGTGTCTGTATTATGGCAATTTGCATTGCCATAATACAGACTGGGGGGAGAGGGGGCCTGGCAGAGCTGTACTTACCTTTCCTGCAGCTCCTGTCAGCTCTCTCCTCCTCCGCGCCGTCTGTTCAGCACCTCGGTCAGCTCCCAGTGTAAGTCTCGCGAGAGCCGCGGCTCTCGCGAGACTTACACTGTGAGCTGACAGAGGGAGCTGCACAGACCGCGCGGAGGAGGAGAGAGCTGACAGGAGCTGCAGGAAAGGTAAGTACAGCTCTGCCAGCACCCCTCTCCCCCCACTGAACTACCAATGACACTGGACCACCAGGGAAGGAGCCCCCCTCCCTGGCCAGCTAGCAAGCAGGGAGGGGGGACGAAAAAAAAAAAGATAATAATAAAAAAAAAAATTAATAATATTGAAATAATAAATAATAATAAAAAAATAATAATAATATAAAAAAAAAATAAAAAATAATTAAGAATATATCAAATGCCCATCCCCACCAACACATACACAAACACACACTGCATCACACACTCACACTTCATTCATATACACACACTGCACTCACACACACTGTACTCACACACACTGCACTCACACACACACACTGCACTCACACACACACACACACTGCACTCACACACACACTGCACTCATACACACACACTGCACTCATACACACACACTGCACTCATACACACACACTGCATTCATTATATACACACACTGAAAATAAATATTCAATTAATATATACGCACACACACTGCACTCATACACACACACACTGCACTCATACACGCACTGCACTCATACACGCACTGCACTCATACACGCACTGCACTCATACACGCACTGCATACACGCACTGCACTCATACACACACACACTGCACTCACGCACTGCACTCATATGCACACTGCACTCATACGCACACTGCACTCATATGCACACTGCACTCATACGCACACTGCACTCATACGCACACACTGCACTCATACGCACACACTGCACTCATACGCACACACTGTAAATAAATATTCAATTAATATAATTTTTTTAGGATCTAATTTTATTTAGAAATTTACCAGTAGCTGCTGCATTTCCCACCCTAGTCTTATACTCGAGTCAATACGTTTTCCCAGTTTTTTGGGGTAAAATTAGGGGCCTCGGCTTATATTCGGGTCGGCTTATACTCGAGTATATACGGTAGTTCTTATATGGAAATGTAGTGGATATTTTGAGAGAGACATTTAATTTCAGGCAACCATACCTCCCAAGGATAATGGGAGTCCAAATCAGACTATCAATTATTGGATGGGTCTTATCCTTCACAACTCTGATATTTTGAGAATTCAAATTAAAATATCTCAGATATTAGCTTCCTTTTTGTGAGTAGAATTTTTAAATAGCTTGTCCAAACAGTCCATCAAAGTGATTTTCTTGCCCAATAAGTCGTTTTTAATTTTTAAATAAGAGAAAACCTCTTTATTAGGAAGTCCAATTTTTTCTTGTAATTGGGCAAAGGAATTTACAACCCCATCTACTGTTAATTCTGAATTTTTTTGGGATTCTGGATTTTCATTGTGTGATATTTAGATCAGTTATGTTATATGAAAGCATTTCGATTGGGGCTTCTAAGGATATGCTATTACCTAAACCAAATCTTTAATTAACCTTAATTAGTGTAATTAGTATATCCGTCACAATCGGATTCTGAGAAATGTTCAATTCAAGTAAAGAAAGATTTGTCCAGAATATGCAAGATATATTATATGGTCTCATATCTGTTTTTTTCAATAGAGTACTATTTGGTAAGCTGTGAGTTTGAATTTGAAAAGGAAATATAATGAGCTAGCATTGTGGCCTTGTGGAGGAGATATACGTCTGGATAGGATACCCCTCTGTATTTTTTTGTGTTTATGAGGATATAATATGCAACTATGTTTTTTTTGCCCATCCAGGCATATTCCCCAAACATCTTTGCATATTTTGCTAATATTTTATAATAAACTCTAAAAGCAATAGTTCTAAATAAGTATAGAATTTTAGGAAACACAGAGGCTTTTAAAACACTAATGCTGCCTCCATCTTCATCCTCCTCTAGTTCCCTTTTTTCTGCTCAATTTGGATTTTGGGGGAGTTCTTAAGTGTACTTTTCTCTTGGGCCCTAAAAAAGAATAAGGGAGCAGGGGGTTCTGGGTATCATTAATTGGACTTGAACCCTTAAAGGAACAAATATATTATTTAATGGACAGTTTCCTGAATCATCCTTAGATGAGTTTCCCTGAGTCAAAGACTTTCATCTCTGAATAGCTCTTTTTTTGCCATCCAATCTGCCATTGATCCCTATTTGGTTATTTAGTGTAGGTATTGCACTGTTTCATCATTTTCTATTATTGTTATCCCAATGCCATTGTTTTGTCTGGGCTACAGCCCCTATAACTCTTGGTCTTAATTTATTAGTTACCTACTGGGACATCTTTTTATTTGTGGGTCTATGTTGCCCAGGTTCCAAAAATAACAAAAAACGAATTTCTATTCTGGACTCTGTCCTTATATTTATAATTTTTTTAAAAAAAGATCCCAAATTATTTGTGCGGTAGTCCTTCATATCCCTATCATATTTTATTTTCTAAGATTTAACAATCTCTTTCCACATTATCTAATTTCTCGGAAATGTCCACAAATAAAATATCCAGTTCATACAGAATTAATTGATTGTTTGTAATTCTACAATTTGTTAGTCCAGGGTAAATAGATTCAACTTCTGTCATTTATTTATCATATTCATGAGTCCTACTGCACTGGACTCAAGAAAATACTCCCACTGTGCCATGAAATCCATGTTCTCCTGGTTAAAGGTGGGGAGTTTTGCAAAACTAAGGTCTCTAGGGTTAATTCTATTCACTAAGTATATCTTCAAAGTTGCTATCTCTCACTAAGTTTTCTCATTAACAGTTTTTCCAGTTGAATTTCAATCTGTTTAATATAAGATAAAAGCTGAAAACAAATATTTGTCTACTAATTTAGTAGACATGTTTTGATATTTACAACTATTTATGTAACGATTAAGAAATGTTCAATTAGGGTTTCTTCAATATATGAAATAAATAATATTAGTGATATCAGGTATTGAAATAAATCTTCAATACAGTTAATCAATTCAATAACCCATCATGTAATTGGCATTTCTCTTATTCAGAGATTCTGCCATCAAACATATGAATAACTCATTATTCACTTATAAATGTATAACCGGTAATTTAATTATGTGTAAACAGTGTCTTTTATCCCAGGAATATATCCTAATCACCACACTCTGTCAGTTACTATTTTTATCCTATAAATACACACTGTATTGTTGTAATTTCCATTGTTAAACCCTCTGGCACACTAACCCAATATGGAAGATACATCCCAAATGACCTACATTTAGTAACATGAAAGAAAAACATAAAACAAATCTAAAATACATTCTTACAAAAAATAAAATATCTGTTTAATAAGAAATCCTATGGGACTTGCTGAAAAGTGCTAAAGGTGGAAGCTTCTGTAGAAAATAATTAGAAAAAGCATTTTGATTTAAAAAATAAGACTGATTACCCAGTAAAATATTCAGTGCAAAAAACACCCTAGCACATGCTTGATAATTGGCCCAATGCTAGGAAACATAACTTTGCGTATCCACTGGAAACACATTCAAACAGCTTAAAACAAAGATGTAAATGAACATGTGGATATAATAGGTAAATTATCATGTTAATTAAGGCACTAAATCCAACTAAATAAGTAGCTGGCTAAAGCACAAATCTTGAAATTGTTTTAACTAAGTAAAAGGATAAAAGAAGAGTGAAAAATAAATCTATTTTTCAAGCTAATAGTTCACATATATAATAATACTAAATATAATAATTTTCTATTTTAATGTACACAAAAATCATACTCTTAAATAAAATAAAGGGTAGTCTACTGTCCCAGTTGTACCCTACCATAAACTGTAGTATAGCAATACTTTGCAACATCATGGCAACCTCCTGCATATAGTTTTAATAAATCTCCCACTGTCCACTAATGGGTACAAGCTGGAGTGGGGACTTTAAGTCTCTCTAGTATAATATTATTGGCGACCACTCGCTTACCATGGGTTCAATCAAGTGGGGACATAAGGTTATCACAGCATATTTATTTAATAAACTACTCCCCACCTGCTGGCCATGGATGGTTGCAGTGATCTGCTTATTTAAAGATCCCCATATGATGCTCACGGGTGGGGTCACATAGTCCCCCCTGTTATTTTATATCATCATGGGATGGAACCTTTTAGTGACTGGCAGCCATTCTTAGACATTGATTAGATTTAGTAAACATTTAGTAGATTTGCCCCCACATGCTGCATGGCAGGTGGGAACATAGGGAAGGTTAAACCCTTCTTTTAATGTAATATAGGGTTCTTATTGAGTCCCACAGACCTTTTCACTTATTGATTTACTTTTTTAATTTGGAACCTGGCTCGCAAGTGCTGGCGACAAGCCACATCATTAACCCTCGTAGTTTTAAAACTATTTGCTCACTGGCAGAGCAAATAGTACTTCAATTAATCAAGTCAAGGATATAAAAGCAGGTGAACGCTAATTACTGAATGTGCATCCTGTCAGATGCATTTTATTCAGAATTGTGTTAATATCTGTGCTTTGTGAATCTTCCAAATCCTATACTTTATGTAGAATTCGGATGCAAAAGCACTGATTTTAAATTGGACAATTAATACATCTAGGTGATTGCTGCAGATTTGCTCAGGCCAATTAATCATATTTACTGGCTTTAATAAATATGAGAATTACCAGTGCAGTCGCAATGCAGTCATTTTGTCCATCCTTCTAAATTCCCCACACTGATCAGACTCAACATTGAAACCACCTGCCTAATATTGTATAAGTCCCCACTGCCAAAACAGCTCTGATGCATCAATCAATGAACTTCACAAGAACTCTGAATGTGTCCTATGGTATCTGACACCAAGACATTGGTAGCAGATCATTTAAGTCCATCAAGTTGAGAGGTGAAGCCTCCATGGATCGGATTTGTTGTACCACCATATTCCACAGATGCTCATTCAGATGGAGATCTGGGGAATTTGTATGACCCCATGCAGAGCAGACTGTGATGTACTGTGTTTTCTGACAGCATTAGGTTTTTCAGCAATTTAAGCAAAGTATCTCTGTTATGTGATCTGACCAGATGGGCTAGCCTTTGCTCCCAACGTGCAACAATAAGCCTTGGGCACCCATGACCCTGATTCTTTTTTTTATTTTTATTTTTCTTTTAAAAGTATAAAAAATACATTGTATAATATATACTTAACATTTTATTACAACATATAACAATACAAAACATACATCCTGCTCAGGGCTTACTAACATGGTGTGGGAACCTTTCCACTGTCACTGTACATTTTCGTCCAAGGTTAGATCATTTAGAAACATAGAAACATAGAATGTGACGGCAGATAAGAACCATTCGGCCCATCTAGTCTGCCCAGTTTTCTAAATACTTTCATTAGTCCCTGGCATTATCTTATAGTTAGGATAGCCTTATGCCTATCCCACGCATGCTTAAACTCCTTTACTGTGTTAACCTCTACCACTTCAGCTGGAAGGCTATTCCATGCATCCACTACCCTCTCAGTAAAGTAATACTTCCTGATATTATTTTTAAACCTTTGTCCTTCTAGTTTTAGACTATGTCCTCTGGTTGTGGTAGTTTTTCTTCTTTTAAATATAGTCTCCTCCTTTACTGTGTTGATTCCCTTTATGTATTTAACCCCTTAAGGACCGGACTTTTTTTGCGATGTTGTACATTTGCGACCAGGCATCTTTTTGACACTTTTGTGGTGTTTGTGTTTAGCTGTAATTTTCCGCTCTCTCATTTACTGTTCCCATACAAATTATATATTGTTTTTTTCAGGACAAAAGGGGCTTTCTTTACATACCATTATTTATATAATCTCATGTAATTTAATTTTTAAAAAATGAAAAAATATGATGAAAAATTGAAAAAAATACATGTTTTTTTACTTTTATGTGAAAAATCTTTTATTCATCTACAAAAGCGAATGAAAAAAACTGCTAAATAGATTCAAAATTTTGTCCTGAGTTTAAAAATACCCAGTGTTTACATGCTTTTTGCTATTTTTTTGCATGTTATAGGGCTATAAGTACAAGTAGGATATTGCGGTTTCAAAACATACATTTTTAAAATGTATCAATAGTGACATTGTAACACTATTATCTGTCATAAATCGCTGAATAACACCCCACATGTACATATTTTTTTTAAAGTAGACAACCCAGGGTATTCAATATGGGGTATGTCCAGACTTTTTTAGTAGCCACTTAGTCGCAAACAATGGCCAAAGTTAGCGTTCATATTTGTTTATGTGTGAAAAAAGTAAAAAACGAAATTGAACGCTAATTTTGGCCAGTGTTTGTGACTAAGTGGTTACTAAAAAAGACTGGACATAAACCAAGGTATTGCAAATGGGGTGTCTTCTTTTGCAAATGGTATGCCATCATGGGGGTAATTCTCATTCCTGGGCTACCATACGCTCTCAAAGGCAACGTAACCAACCTGGCCATTTTCAATGTAAAAATATTTGACCCATATATTTGACCCTGTAACTTTCAAAAACGCTATAAAACCTGTACATGGGGGGTCCTGTTCTACTCAGGAGACTTTGCTGAACACAAATATTAGTGTTTCAAAACTGGAAAATGTATCACAACAATTATATCATCAGTAAAAGTGCTGTTTGTGTGTGAAAAATGCAAAAAAAGTCACTTTCACTGACAATATCATCGCTGTGATATGTTTTACTGTTTTGAATCACTAATATTTGTGTTCAGCGAAGTCTCCCGAGTAAAACAGTACCCCCCATGTACAGGTTTTAGGGTGTCGTAGAACGTTACAGGGTAAAATACAGTAATAGCAAATTAAATTCTCTGTACTCTCGGCCTGGGTTGGCAGGCAGGTCCCTTAAATTGCAATCAATAAAATAACTTAATTATGTAAAAATATTACATAAATACGCACGTAGAATTTAAATATATATGCATATTTATATATTTGAAGTCTACGTGTATATTTATATAATTATTTATGTAATTTTGTATATGGACATATGAATAGTTCGCATTCTTTTTATTTATTTATATATACATAGATATATATACAATTTCATTCTAAGTGTATTTTGATATAAATATATATATATTAATATCAAAATACAGTTAGAATAAAATTTCGTATAGATATATAATTTTTTTTAATTTTTATTATTATTTTTAATTTTTTTAATTTAATTTAAATTATTTATTATTCGTATTTTATAATAATATATATATACAATATATATAGTTATTATATATATTATATATATATACGTGTGTAAATTAATTATAAGTGTATTTTTATATTAATATATGTACATATTAATATAAAAATACACTTAGCATGACATTATATATATGATATATAGACATATATTATATAGGTATAATATATGTCTATATATCATATATATACACATATATTATAATATTTTTTTTTTTTATTAACTATAACTTTAATTTTTTTTTTTATTTTACAGTTGCAGGGAGACTGCCTGTCAGCACAGACAGTCCCCCTGCAGGCAGAGACTAGGACACCTATTGTGACCATGTGGTCGCCCTGTTGGGCGATCACATGGCCACAGGGGTCCTAAACTGCCATGGGGAGACTGTCTGGGCTGCAGGCAGTCTCCCCACACCGGGAGCACCGCCGATCGCCGCCGGGGGAACGACGGCGATCGGGTAAGTACATTTTAAATTTAGGACGGTTCAGGACCGTCGTCGGTCGGCAAGTGAAAAATGCCGATGACGGTCCTGAACCGTCCAGCGTCCTTAAGGGGTTAAATGTTTCTATCATATCCCCCCTGTCTCGTCTTTCCTCCAAGCTATACATGTTAAGATCCTTTAACCTTTCCTGGTAAGTTTTATCCTGCAATCCATGAACCAGTTTAGTAGCCCTTCTTTGAACTCTCTCTAAGGTATCAATATTCTTCTGAAGATATGGTCTCCAGTACTGTGTACAGTACTCCAAGTGAGGTCTCACCAGTGTTCTGTACAATGGCATGAGCACTTCCCTCTTTCTACTGCTAATACCTCTCCCTATACAACCAAGCATTCTGCTAGCATTTCCTGCTGCTCTATTACATTGTCTGCCTACCTTTAAGTCCTCAGAAATAATCACCCCTAAATCCCTTTCCTCAGATGTTGAGGTTAGGACTCTATCAAATATTCTGTACTCTACCCTTGGGTTTTTACGTCCAAGATGCATTATCTTGCACTTATCCACATTAAATGTCAGTTGCCACAACTCTGACCATTTTTCTAGTTTACCTAAATCATTTGCCATTTGGCTTATCCCTCCTGGAACATCAACCCTGTTACATATCTTAGTATCATCCGCAAAAAGACACACCTTACCATCAAGACCTTCTGCAATATCACTAATAAAAAATATTAAAGAGAATGGGTCCAAGTACAGATCCCTGAGGTACCCCACTGGTGACAAGCCCAAGCTTCGAATATACATTTATATATACTGCCCTTTAATTTAATTTCCATCTATATGATCTAGCCAGTTTTTGTATATTATCGTTTTCTGTCTTGCCTTTAAGCTAAGTCAGTGATAGCCTTTTTCGATATTCGAATATATAATTATAAGAAAAGCTCAACTGAAAGTGGGTGAAAGGTAATGTGGTATAAAAACTACTGGGTGCTCTTTAAGGAAAAAATCCATTCTGACACTAGTTATATATAATAGAAATAATAATGATCCCAAGACACACCAGGGTTTGCACATAAAACAAGTTTATTCTTTGCTTTGAGAACATACATAAATTAATTTTGAAAGAAAGAAAGTGCATAGAGTAGTGCATATCCAATCTATAATACCAATGCCACAATAATAATAAAGTCCTAAATGCAAACACCAATTAAAAAGGTATACTGACCAAGAGCTGGAGAAATTAAAACCCCGCCGTTTTGGCTCTGAAGCCTTTCTCTGGGGGACCTCTCACTGACTGATCTATGACCACACTTATATACCCTGTAAATTCAAACTAATAAACTTAAATACGATCAGCTGGATATGGGAAGGTACTTGCCATTAGTGTAATGATGTATAGAATCTTCTGTATAATGTCGGAGGCTATTTCCTGGTATCAATGACATCATGACGCACATGCGTCTTTGCGTGCAAACGTGATCACGTGTTCCGGCAGTATAGAACAACTATAGGAGAACATAGTGGCCAAACTCAATATAAGTCAAAAGGAAAATAGTTCCAATGCATAACGACTGTTTGTAATCTTTATCTATCGGCCAGTTCATTCAAAGTCTGGTTTGATATTCACCTGTGGCACTGCCATATCTCTCAGAAACATAAATTATTTTATTCCTGGGCACTCCAACCAGATGAGCAAATGTGATCCCTTACTCATATTACATCTCCAGCATAGTTCTATATTTTGTGGATATATTGCCATCAGTTTTGTGGGCACGAAGTACCATCGATTCATTACTTTGAATAAATCTATACAATTAATATTTCTATTAGTAATATTCTTTGAGGATATATATGGGGATTCACTATTATTAATTCATTTTCATTAATTAAAAATAATATTTTAATATAAATCATTAAAATTAATAATCTTTATTAAAATATCAGGGGTTGATATTTTATTGGCGCTTCTTCCATTTATTATTTAAAGCAAAGAGTTTACTCACTATTTTAACTCTTTAGACCTAGTGTACGTTGTTCGAATTTAACATTTCATACATTAATATCTAAATTTTTTAAATAAAAATTATAATATTTATTTTTGTCAATAAGTGTAATTATACATGGTAATTAGTGAATAGTTTTCAATGATATTGAACAAGATGTGGCATAGTACAGTATCACAATCTCAGTAACAATGTCAAACTCTTTAGAGTGATAGGATTGTTAGTTCCTGACAACTTCAATCAACCGTGTTAATATATGTTCTTCATACACTATTGATTGAGACAATCAGCAAATAGAATGTTACTGTAATGGCACCCCCAGGCATAAAAGGGTTAAACCGCCGTTTAGTAGATCTTCCCCTTCCAGAGACACAGGCACAGCTACTGCAGAACCCAAAACTCCTGAACAGGATTCCAAGTAGCACTCCAAACTCCCGAAGCAGCTGATCAGGAAAAGCACCCAAGCGGCTTACACTCCTGGCAATCAGTCTCTAACAGCATACAGTAAATCCCCCCAAGAATGAGACAAAGCTCCGTGTTGAGGGTCAAGCAGTGAACAGACAGAGCTGTGGGTTTATTGTTCTTATATACACATTAGTACCACCCACAGGGTTTTGGAAAACAACCAATAAACACGTACCATACACTCAGACACTCCCACACAAAATCATCCCCTCTGCCTGTGATACAATTACCTTACACAATGGGTAATGTAATTATCACAAGCAGAGAAATACAGTTTTTCCACATTATTCATAACTTTAAAAGTATGCATCACATTCACATAAAACTTACTTATTTTCAGAATCAGCATACTCCAAATACAAACATACGCCAAAATCATTCAAATTGGTCCAGTGGTTCAAAAGATAGATCGTAGTCCTTTGTGACCAAATGAAGCATGGCTTTTCTGCCTAAAAACAGTTCCACAGAGTCTTCTATCCTGGAGATAATTAGGAAGTAATCAAATTATCTCCAAGGACAGAGGGAAAACTCCATTGAACACATGGCAGCAAAAGACAATAAAATACATAAAAATATATAACTGTGCAGCCATTGCATAAAACAGGTACATTCCACATATCCCCAGATAGCTCAGATCTGAGCGCACATCATTACTGAATGGCTCTCAGATCACATACATACAGTTCAATTGCCATGGAGCTAAAGTCTTTCCCATTGTCTTTCATTATACGAATGGGCTCCATGGCATAGCTATCTGGGGTATCACCGTTCAAACAGGGCAAGCGCAAAATGACCCGGCTTTCGTGTCTTTGCAGGGGAAAATCAAGTGTTTCCACATGGGGGCGATAGTCTAAAGGCAGCAGGCGGGCAACCAGGCTCCTCCAATGCACAGTGGTGAGATTGGTCTCGTCACATCTCTCCCCTTTTCCAAACAGACTAACAGGGTATCTGACCTCCTGCCGGACAGTGCCCTGGTTAGTCCAGCAGCCCACCCACAAAACACAATCAGCAGTACAGCCCACCCACAATAACTGGTTACTACACCTGGGTAGAGGAGAAACTTGTCCATGTCCAGGTGCCTCACCATGGCTGTGCGGGGTACTGGTAGGCTGCCTTGGTGGGTTGCTGAGTAGGCAGAGACCAGCAGTACTCTGCCCTGGTGCCAGCGCTACCACGGAAACAGCCTGGTGGGAGCCTGTTTGTGGGAGGGGGAGACTGACTGTCTCCCCTTTAGATACACAGCTCTGCTGCTGGAGGGGGAGAGCGACTGTCTCTTCTTTGGCTAAACAGCCCTGTCATTGGGGGGAAGGACCGACCGTCCCTACCCCCTGTGCTGTAAATGCAGAGACCACGGTCCCATCTGTATGGTTGTGTGGCTTACGGTCTCCCCTGGGTATGTCAAGCTGCCGCTGGGGAGAGGGGGTAACAAGCTCCTCTCCCATATATACTTCTAGCCGTGGGGGAGGGAGACCGACAATACAGAGTCCTGCTGCTGGGGAAAGGAGACTGGGCTCTGTATTCCCTGTAGGACACTCTGCCGCTGGGGAATGGAGACTGTGCTCCCAATTCCCTGCAGATCACACGCCTGCTGGGGAATGGAGACTGGGCTCCCAATTCCCAATAAATTACACTGCTGCTGGGGAATGGAGACTGGGCTCCCAATTCCCAATAAATCATACTGCCACTGGGGAATGGAGACTGGGCTCCCAATTCCCTGCAATTCACTCTGCTGCTGGGGAATGGAGACTGGGCTCACAATTCCCTGCATATCACACTGCCGCTGGGGATCTGAGCCAACCACCCAGCATCCCTGTAGCTCACCCTGCTGCTGGGAAAGGAGGACGTTGCTCTCCTCTCCCTGCAAGGTACACTGCCGCTGGGGAGGGGAGACAATGCTCTCCACTCCCTGCACTTCACACTGCCGCTGGGGAAAGGAGACACGGCTCTCTATTCCCTGCAAATCAATCTGCCGCTGGGGATCTGGGCTGACCACCCAGCATCCCTGTAGGGCTGGTGGAGAGACCTCAGTCCCATCTCCACCTGCCACCTGGGGTTCCTCCCAGTAAAGCTTTACAATATCTTCCCAGCTGAAGGGGACTGGATCTGGATCTGTCACCTTGCTGTCCTGCTGAGCCTTCCCAATGGAGTGGAAGAGATCTCGGTAGTCCTGTTCCAGTTCCCACTCCAGGGTTGCTAGGTGAGCCAGGTCTTGCTCTACCTCATGGAGGTCATCCCAGTCATGCCTAGCCTCCCTAGAAAATGTCCTGAAGTCTGCGCAGGGCTCCCGAAGTCAGGCTCTGCAAAGGACTCCCAAAACAAGCCAGGACCATCAAACTCCTCTCCCTCTGGCTTGTCATGCTCGGCCGTCCAGGGTATATACTGTGCCATATACCACCAGAGCGCCTGGTAGGCATCCTCCAGCCATAGCTCCTGCCATATACGGTGCTCAAGTTCCTTCACCCATTCCTCCAGGGGCTGCTTTCCCAGGAAGGGCATCTGCAGGGCCACTTGCTTCTGCTACCGCTGCTCTTCACTGGGGAGACTCTCACCCCGCTGGTATTGTACATTATCCAGGGCCGGTACCAGATGCCTTTCCTTAATGCATCCCGGCCATCCAGGTCCTCCTCCTCGTATAACACTGCTGGTTCCATTCTGTCGCTTTTAGGGTCGCTGTACTTGGACATGTGTTGCCCCCAACTTGTAAATCCATGGAATGGTGTCTCCTGTAGCTGTTTTTCTGGCTGTGGGAATGATCTCGCCGCTTGCAACCAATTGTAACGGACCGTTTTGCTCACTAGAGGTTAAAAACCGTTTAGGCGATATTCCCCTTTCCAGATGCACAGGCAGCAACTGTAAGCACCAATATCCTGAACTGCAAACTCTACGAATCCTGGAAACAGGCGAACACGAAAACCATGCAAAAGGGTTACACTCCTGGCAGTCAGCATACAATCCAATTCCCCCAATAATGAGACAACACTTCGTTTTGAGGGTTAAGCAGAATCTGACTGTCCTGGCACATACAGTCTCTTTTATTTCCAATCCACAACCACAGTACAGCCCACAGGGCATTACAGAACATCCAATCAATCCGTACAATACACATAGACACTCCCACACAAAACCCTCCCCTCTGCCTGTGATATGATTACTGAACACAATGGGTAATCTCATTATCACAGGCAGAGGAATACAGTTTTTACACAATATTTATAACTTCTAATATATACATGTCACAAACATTAAACATACATTTTCATAAGCAGCATACTCCAAATACAAACATATGTCAAAATCATCCAAATTGGTCCATTGGTTCAAAAGATAGATCGAAGTCCTTTGTGACCAATTAAGCATGGCTTTTCTGCCCAAAACCAGTTTCACAGAGTCTTCTATCCTGGAGATAATTGAGAAGTAATCAAATTATCTCCAAGGACAGAGGCAAAACTCCATTAGCCACATGGCAGACAAAGGACAATAAAATACATAAAAATACAATAAAATAAACAAGGTTACATTTATTACATAAAATACAGACATTCTACCTATCCCCAGATAGCTTAGATCTGAGCGCATATTATTACCGGATGGCGCTCAGATCACATACATACAGTTCAATTGCCATGGAGCCAAAATCTTTCATACAGTCTTTCAGTATACGGCTGGGCTCCATGGCATAGCTATCTGGGGTAGCATGGCTTTTACAGTCCGCAGAAAGGCACAAACCAGCCTTTCTGCAGGGAAAAAGAATAGGGGCCATAGTCTAAAGGCAAGAGGCGGGCAAGCAGCCCCCTCCAAGGACACGTGGCAAGATCGGTTTCGCCACAGTTACTATTTGTTAAATTATAAGGAACCATATGAGTTTATCAGCATATGGATTATCATTTAAAAACAGAATTTTTTAGGATCTTAAAATACAATCTTAGCTTTTTATTTCTTAGTAGTGATGTCCCGAAGTGTTCGCTGGCTAATAGTTCCCGGCGAACATCGCTTGTTCGCGTTTGCCACGGACGGCGAACACATGCGCTGTTCGGTCCGCCCCCTATTCGTCATCATTGAGTAAACTTTGACCCTGGCCTGTACCTCACAGTCAGCAGACACATTCCAGCCATTCAGCAGCAGACCCTCCCTCTCAGACCCTCTCGCCTCCTGGAGAGCATCCATTTTACATTCATTGTGAAGCTGCATTCTTAGTGAGAGTAGTGACAGTGTAGCTGCTGCTGATTTGATAGGGAAATTGATAGCTAGGCTAGTGTATTCAGTGTCCACTACAGTCCTGAATGACTCATCTGATCTCTGCTGTAAGGACAGCACCCCCCAAAAGCCCTTTTTAGGGCTAGAACATCAGTCTGCTTTTTTTTTCTGTGTAATGTAATTGCAGTTGCCTGCCTGCCAGCCAGCCAGCCAGCCTGTGTGTCAGGCTCACAGCATATACTGTGCCCACTTGCCCAGTGCCACCACTCACTCACTGGTGTCACAATAGCTTGCATTTAACAAAAACAAAACTTTTTGGACTGTAATATAATAGCATTCAGTTTCCTTCACGAGTGTGCGTTTCAGGGCCTGCCAGGGCACAGTGTCACACCAGTGCAACTCATATCTGGTGTAACAGTAGTGTACATTTTTAAAAAAAAATACAATTTTGACTGTAATAGATTGAAAAGCAGTTAGTTGTCTGCCAGCGTGTGTGTCAGGCTCGCAGCGTATACTGTGCCCACTTGCCCAGTGCCACCACTCATATCTGGTGTCACAATAGCTTGCATTTAACAAAAAAAAAACTTTTTGGACTGTAATATAGTAGCAGTCAGTTTCCTTTACTAGTGTGCGTTTCAGGGCCTGCCAGGGCATAGTGTCACACCAGTGCAACTCATATCTGGTGTAACAGTAGTGTACATTTAAAAAAAAAAAAATTGGACTGTAATAGATTGAATAGCAGTTAGTTGTCTGCCAGCGTGTGTGTCAGGCTCACAGCGTATACTGTGCCCACTTTGCCCGTTCGCGAACATTTGCGGAAGTTCGCGTTCGCCGTTCGCGAACTGAAAATTTTATGTTCGCGACATCACTATTTCTTAGTACAGTTTACAAACACATGTGGATTGTTTGCTTATTGAAAACACCATTCATTAGACTTAGCTGGACAGAGTTCATTATTTACTCAGGTGATCTATACACAAAGTTCTAGACATCGTATCAGCTAGCCACAGAATTTTAACCAGCTCAGTGCTGACAAATCATATAGGATTTTAACTAGCTCACTGCTATTGCACAGATTAATTAATTATGATTAATGAATTCATCCAGTAACTAAATTTTTGCAGGTTTAGTTAAAACAGTTCTTATCTGATAAATATTTCCTAGATTGTTATAGGATTAATATTCCCCTGGGTAACTGTTGATATTCTAATTTTTAGTTCATGATTTTGATTAATATTCCAGTCTGCAGTTTGAGATATCAATCTTTATCATGAGCTGTCATGAAACCCAATCTGGCGGATTTCATATCAGCTTTTACACAGAAAATATTAGCTTTAAGTAATATAATTTTATAGTTAGTATAATTGGCTTATATTTACCGATAGATGTTCTGGATGTTATTTTTAAGATTGTTTCAAGATGTCTTCTTGTCTGTCTTTTGTCTTGTGTCCTATCTCCTTTCTCCTTCTGTGTGTCTATCTGTGCCTCTGTTTATGTGTGTTTTTTTCCGTGTGTGTATATCATGGGGTTTTATGTCATTCCTTATCTTCTAACCTTCTGACCTGGTCCAATTACATTTTGGGGCAAATCATTATGTTAAAGGGAAACTCCAGTGCCAGAAAACAATCCGTTTTCCTGGCACTGGAGGTACCCTCTCCCTCCCACCCCCCAATCCCCGGTTACTGAAGGGGTGAAAACCCCTTCAGTCACTTACCTGAGGCAGCGACGATGTCCCTCGTCGCTGTCTCCTCCTCCGCGCCGCTCCTCCTTCTGATTCAGTCGGCCGGTGGGCGAGACTGATCCCGCCCACCGGCCGAGGAGACCTAATGCGCATTAGGTCTCCCCATAGGAAAGCATTGAAAACAAATTCCAATGCTTTCCTATGGGGAAATGAGCAACTCTGGAGGTCCTCACACAGCATGAGGATGTCCAGCGACGCTCTAGCAAGGAAAATCCTTGCTAGAAATCAGGAAGTGACCTTTAGTGGCTGTCTAGTAGACAGCCACTAGAGGTGGAGTTAACCCTGCAATGTAATTATTGCAGTTTATAAAAAACTGCAATAATTACAGTTGCAGGGTTAGGAGTAGTGGGAGTTTGCACCCAGACCACTCCAATGGGCAGAAGTGGTCTGGGTGCCTGGAGTGTCCATTTATTGGCTCTTGACGTCATTTTGATATATATTTTTACATATCTCAAACAGTAGGTGGAGCAGTTGGCTTACGTCAGGAGTATTACCAGCTATTATCATATAGGATTAAATTTTGTTCAGGACAATTTAGGAATGTTTATTTTCAAGATGCTTTGGTCAGCATTTTGTCTTTTCTCTCAATGTGGACTTTGATCTCACACCAATAAACCAATGTGTCCTTGCTCACCTAAGCGTTATGGCAATTTCAGGATATTTAAGCTGCCTAACTTAATTCGTCTCTATTGATTATTACATTTTTATATGTATATAGTTTCTAGAAATGTAAATTGCTAACACTATATTTATTTCTTTATATATAATTAAACTTAATTTATATACATCATAGCAATATATGTGTGTTTACTGAACACATATGTGGCGGAACCAGCTTCGCCACTGGGCATTGGAGAAGACTGATTGCCAGCCTCCTGCCATGTCACTATGGCCCCTGGGATTTATTGCCTGCTCTCCTGTACTGCTGAGGATTGCTACCAACTAGGTGGATTTGGCTATGGAGCTTGTGTAGTGCCCTCTGTTGGTAGCAACAGTAATATGCACTACCTGAATAGCAAGACTGGTAATTTGCATATTCTGGTAGATTTGCATATCACTAATTCTGCATGCAGGAGAGACATTTTGTGTTAATTTTGGTCTTCCCCACCCATTTATAAATATGTAATTATGTTATAGTAAGTCACTGTATGTTGCCTGCTGTGATTTGACTGTTTGTAATTTTATTGAGTTTTCACAGCAATGTTAATGTAATGACCATATGGGCTAGTAAAATATATGTTTTAGTCAGTTCTAATTCACCCTCAATTTGGAGTGCCGTCTCTTATTGGGGGGATGCTATGCTAGTCATACTCCCTTGCTAAATCACTACTAAATTCTTGGAAGAGCTTGTTCCTGCTTTGCTTTGAAGGAAGAGAGGTTTGGCCTGTGGTGGTTGTGGTGTCGGCTACAGTGCTTGGGGTCCTCAAGAAGCACTAGGAGCATCCTTCAACGGAGGTACACAGTCGGGGTGCCAGTTGATCAGTTACAATGTACTTTTAATTAACATAACTTGTCTCATCTTTTATTGACACAGATGTATTTACTCACTGTCTGGCTCTTTTTGCTAACAGGGTCATACTTTGAGAAAAACATCATGTTACTTCATTTTAGCACCTCATGGCATATTAGCTAAATTGCATTTTTGCTATCATGCATGTATTATATTTATCACACACTATATACGTATTTCTTTCCTACACAATATCTCTGACAATTCAGGCTGTGACACCACATTACTAATGAGATATCGATATTTAGGTAATCTCTCCATGCTTTAATTGCCGGGATTCTAATGTAGTGTGTTTGTGAAATTATATTATTGCATATAGACAGAACCATATCTATCTTTTGCCCTTTAAATAAACATTAAATTTTCGGGGGGGGGGCGTGGCCAGCTGTGAACCTGATCAGACGTGCTGGTGGAGAGCTCCGTCCTCCGCCACTCTAAAATCGATTAAAAACCATGACGAAAGGCGAAAACTGAACACACAACTTAACCCACTGCGACCCTAACCCTCCCAGGTCAGTTATGGGACGAAAAAATAGAAGAACGGCGCATGCAGAGTGCTCTAACCTGCCAGACATCCGATGGTCATTCGACAGGCCGCAACAACAGGCCCAACCCAAGATGGCGCTAGAAGAAACACAAGGTTCCAGCGAGTCGGAGGACTCCCACGAGGAAGGGAGATCCGGGGGACCGCAGACCACGAGTGGTGTACACCGAAAAGCCGACTCAGACTCCGACACCTTGCCTTCCACTAAGGGAGACATAAAAAAACTCCTACTAGACTTACGTGCGGTCTGGAAGGCAGACCTGGCGGCAGTGCAAGCTGAGATGGGAAGCATCACAAGGAGAATCGAGGAGGTGGAAACCCGAGAGGAAGCTAGGGACAGGCAGCTCAAAGTCACAAGCTCCCAAGTCGAAGCTCTCTCGCAACAGGTGCAGAGGCTTGCACGCACCGTGGGCTCCCTGGAGGCGCGACACCGCAGACGAAACATACGCATTCGCGGTGCACCAGAAACGGTAGGCCCAGAGGTCTTACTACGATACGCAAATAAAGCGGCAGAAACACTGGGCATAACAGGAGAAAACGGAGAGCCATCACTGGTTTCCGTGATAAGGATTCGGAAGGCCCCAACGGCACCTGTAGATGCCCCCAGGGACATAATTGCAATCACCCGGGATGTATCACTCAAAGGGGCGATAATAACCCAAGCCAGGAGACAACCTACGATCCAAGTAGAAAACCACCAACTTAGGATTTATGATGACTTACCCTTCTCGGTTCTACTGGAACGACGCAAGCTGGAGGTTGTCACCAGGCAACTGAGAGAAAATGGCGTGAGATACCGATGGGGACTATCAGGAACCCTGGTGGTGATCCGCGGAGATGAAGTGCTCACCGTATCGGCGGGAGAGGACCCTACCACATTCTTAGCGGCATTAAAGCTCCCGGACACCCAACTAGGGGTCTCGGACACACAGAAAACCACAACGGACGGGGTAACCCCAAAGGCAAACCTGTCCCACCCCCGCCCAGTTTAGAGTCTATATACAAGGATCTGGCGACTGATACTGACAGTCTTGAAAACCCAGGGCAAGGCGACCTAGCTGGCAGGGATAACCAAGGTACTTAAAAGCTGTTCTAACAGTCCGGGATCACAACGCTGACCCCCAAAAGGAGTTGGGAGCAGTGCACTGATTTTGGGGGGTCCCTGACTGCACAAAACTATTGATTGCCTGGTCTTCAGGCTGGGCGGAGCCTACGCTCAGAAGCAGTGCTACTATATTGGCAGGAAGAGTCACCACGCTTATCGAACCGGGCACCCACCCCCACAGTCTACACAAGACGGAGCCCTCAGATGCAGTCACTCCTCAGAATCAATTATCTTCCCCCAAAGACTGAGATGTAAACCTATTGACCGGCAGACTATATGGACTGGGGGTGTTTGGAACGCTGCAGCTTGTGCTTCAACCATCCTACGAACCACTCCTGACTCCTTCAGCACACCACCGCGAGAAACAGCTAATTATGAACTAGAGTACCTATTATTTAACATGTTGCTAGGAGCAGAGATATATGTGTAGAATTTAGTTACTTAATACCGGCTAACCTGGCAAAGAGAATTCAATGGGCATCTATCATTATTTAGTGAACTCATCTGCTATATATTTACTTGCCTAGTATTAGACATGTTGTTAGATGAAGTGAAACGTTCTTAGGATTTGAGCTTATGCCTATATGGTAGGAAATAGCCCAGAGAATACGACTCAATTTTTGTATTTTATTTTATTTTGCTCCCTGTTTTCAAACCCTAAGCTCACACCTGCACTACCTGCATCAATATACATACCAGCTGTCTCGACAGCATAGTAAATTGCCAGTGCTGGGAACAGGCCCCTATAAGATGACAGGGGAGGCACCCATTCCATGGCGAACCAGGCAGGGTCTTATAACTTGTACAGTTCACTGTGCACTCATAATTATGGGGCAGCGTTGTCTACTAGGCAGCTTAGCAATTCAGGTTATGCAATGCAAACCCCAACATGTTCTCAGAACACTTTAGAGTTCAACTGCAATGTGGTGTTTCAATGTGTCCAGAAGGAACCTTTTAGTAGGTTATAATTTTCATTACCCTCTTAGGCTCTTAAAGAGAACTGTCATTTACTTCTCGACTCGAACACTTAACTGTCTGACCCACTTCGGTAATTGTCCCAAATAAGAAAAGGTGTATCAACCAGTTACCTCTGCAGGTCACTCAGGGGGTTCGAACCACTGTCTTGGGGAAAGGCACTGTACACAGGCGAAGGGCCCCTAAATGCCTCACTAAATTTAGACAAGGTGCCAGAATGTACAATCTTTTTTAACAATAAACACCTTACTGACGTGAGTTACACCATATTAAGTCATTTAAGAATAAAAAGCATACGCAGCCGCATAACATAGACGATCTTCGTTAAACGAAAAGGTTTCATATGTGTGATACCCTATAAATACACTGGAGTCACAATGTGAATAGTTCGGCTAGAATCTAAAAACATAATGTGTTTACTTTCCATGTCTGCAATATTAAATTTGTTAATTTCCTTTTTTTTTTCTTTTTCTCTTATACCACTTTGGATAAATGTACTGCATTTCTCATACCATGTCACTCTATGTTATTGATTGGATGGCTGGCTGCAGCTACTGTGGCGCAGCACGCCAGACTGTTATTTCATGCAAAAACAAAAATAAAGAATTTAAAATATTACATTTTCATCATTAAATTAGCTTTTTCCTTACATATTAGTTAATTTAGATAATTTTTAATATGCAAATAAGTAAAGATTTCTTTATTTTGCAATTTGAATTCTTCAGCTAATATAGCAAATGGTTTTATGTTCGGTCTTCTAATAGTTTTTCAATTTTATCCATACCTGTTTATGACCAACTTTTTAATGTTATAGCTTTCATATTATATGGTATTGTTTCAATATTTAAAGTTTTTAAAATTGTATTTTTTAGTCTTCATTTGGGTTTTATTTGTGCCAGGATATTAATGAGTTGTCTATAATAATATTCTGTGTACTTTTTTTGTAAGGTAATCTTCGTGAAATAATGCTGCATATTATCTGTGATAAATCTTTCTTATTGCATATTTCACATTTTATTTCATACCAAGCTTCTAAATAGTTGTTTTTGCTATGCATCATATACATATGGTATAATGAATTATATACATACACAGAAGGTGGAGTATCTTTGGTTCTTGGGTACAGAGTATAAAGTAATATGCAAGGGTACAGTGAAGTAACTGTGAAAACAAAAGTATTGACAAGCACTTAGTGCATACAGTACATAGGTACCTTAATAGTAATTGCATGATTTGGTACTCACAAGGACAGAGTCAGATGAATATATCTCAGTATTTGCACCTGTGGGATAGTTATGAGGGATCCCACTCCCTACAAGTGAAGTGGCTGGTGTTCCGTCTTTTTACAGCTCCAAGAAAGGATCCACTCAAGGTGTGTAGAAAAAAACCTTTATTTTAATGGAAAAAGTTAAAAATGAAAGCAGAAGAAAATACAAATAAATCTCTTCTAACAGGTCAATCCACTATGGGTGACCAAGTAAAAGTCCACTGTGGGTAGCAAGACGCGTTTTGCCTGTATTATAGGCTTCCTCAGTTGCTAATATCGTTACCTGTTGATCGGTGGTCTTTTATAGCTCATTCCTAATTGTCCATTAGATTCACCTGGGTCTTTTGCTGCCGATTTCCGTCTCTTTACTGTGACGTCGTTATCCACGGCTTCACTTTGATGATGCGTTTCCGGTCTCGTCCATGTTTGGAGCGCATATGCGTTCCACTTCCGAGAAAAGCTTCTTGTCCATATAATGTAACTCACATCACATATCTATTCTCGTATGTGTATCGGAGAACATAAAGCGGAAATAAGAACGGGGAGTAGTTGAGGTGTATAAAGGATATTTCGGAGCCATAATTGTGCAGTAACATATTGTGTGGAAATAAAATGTATATACATCTGCTAAAATCATAATGTAAGACCAAAATAATAATACATAATAATGGATGACTGGGAGAGTCATAAACAATATATACTAATTAATAGGAGAGAGAGGAATAAGTTTGACCCTGTAACTGAGAAATAACAGCAAAACCTATACGTGAGGAGTACTGTTGATCATTTTTACTGTACTGTAACTGCCAAATCACAGCAAAACCTATACGTGAGGAGTAATGTTGATCATTTTTACTGTACTTATTGGCCCCCAGCAGCACCCCATTTAAGTATGTTTAGGTGAGTGCAGCCAAACCCTTGTTTTCTCCTATATGTATATATTTAGGAGTCTAGCCAGCTCCTTGGTTTTGCACCCCTCCCTGTTATAGGTGCCTCATCTCAAGACCCTATTTAAGCCTTGTACTGCAGAGAACTTGAGATGGAAGGATTTCCCCAAGTGAGTAGCTCATTTAGCAGACAGAGTAGGACCTGCCAAAGATGGGGTACATTGGCGTTGTGGCAAGCTTATGCAATATAGGATCATATACTGTAACTAAACCCCCATTATTTTTTGCCTAGATTAGGTGTTTTTAATAATACTAACAAAATTGTTCAGCACTAAAATAACTGTTTAGTAGATAAGTGAGTGCACTGGATTTTCATTTTTACTGTACTTATTGGCCCCCAGCAGCACCCCATTTAAGTATGTTTAGGTGAATGCAGCCAAACCCTTGTTTTCTCCTATATGTATATATATATTCATATTTACTAGCTTCTTTTTTCTTATACTTTCCACACTGACTGTGGGGGGTGCACTAATCTAACCAATCAGTGGCCTATCCCTAGGAATGCTGGTAAGGGCACTGAGCATGCTTAACGAATTTACACACGTGCAGTAGGCAGATCTCATCACCTTGCAACATGTTGCAAAGGGGAGAAGAGAGTAAGTCTGATCAGTGTGATTAATGCAGAGAAGGCTCCAGTGTCCGGTTTCTCGCTCCTCCAGCAGCACAATGTTGCCCTGTTTCTGTCATTAACAGACTGGTCTGAAACTGATAAAAGTGGGTAAGGGGGAGGGGGAGGGGGAGACTTAAACTTCCTAGCAGAGGGGTTTGCCCGATAATGCAATCTGATCAAAATTATTGTTAGTTTGTAGGTATTTATTACATACTCTTCAAATGGTTTCTTGCTTTATTTTGGTTTGTATATTTGCTTAAATGTGTTTGCTTGCTGGCTTAAAAAATAATCTTCAGATGACTCATGTCCCTTTAACAAGGATTAATTTTCACTGGTTTTTAAAAGGCTTTTTTTTTTTTGCTGTACCATAACCTCATTCAACTGTTTAGTAATAAAAAGGCGAGTTGCATTAAAATACTGGTGTGCCTTCATATTCGTGAAATATTACAGAGTAACACCAATATTTTTGATCTAAGCCAAACTGAGCTTACATTTCATAAGGTTTAATTCATCTCTATATATGTTCATGCTTTATGCAAATTCTAATAGTTTCTCAACTCTAAATATAAAGGCAGCCAATGATTGTATAAATGCCGCTTCAAATTTTCAGTGAAACAGGCATTTAACTCTTGATTTTCTTTTTCTTATCTCATACTGTTATGGGCAAATGCAAATATTACAAGTTTTAGAATGAAATATTGTATTTCTTAAACTGTGTACTTTGTCTATAAGAGATATTGCAAACTGACAAGGTGTTAGAAATGGAACATATTGTTTTTCATAGATGTTTCTTTAAGCAATAACCCCAGGTCATTACATGTTTGCGCCATTTTGCCCCAGACGAATTACAAAAACAATAATGCATAAAAAAGCTTCAAGGCTATCCTATGACTCTTGCAGTACCCAATATACTGTGGTAACCTTAATAGATAAGGATGTCCAGACTTTAAGATGCCATCTTGAACTAAGTCAGGAAAATTTCCATGACGTATACACCCTTTAGTTGGACTTGTATTTTTACCAAGTTAAGGGAGGTCCTAAAATGAATAAAGTAAAAGAGTAACGTTTTCATCTTTGAACTACAGTGACAGTAAAATGACGACACCTAAGGTATAAATAGGTGTACTTTTAAATGATAACACAGAGGAGAGACTTGGAGACAGACGCTGCTCCATCTTAAAATGACAGAGAGGCTGACATGATGACATGTTCAGAAGGGTATGTTAACCTATTAATGATATTTGCAAGCATTTAATTTCATCTTATAAACTCTGCTATAATGGATTTTGTATGTCTATTTATATTTTTATATAATAAATATCTAAAAGACAAAACTATTGCTTCCAAGACAATCCTTATTTTATATTGTATTCTCAATTATTTACATATGTTAAATAGAGGATCTCTTACTAACTATATAAAATTATGGCTAAGATATCTGTATGGTTAGCCCTACTAAGTTCTATGCTTTAAGACATTATAGTGGTAAATAAGGGAACTGCCTGCGGTTACAATTGGTGACCACGAAGGGACTTGTACTTGGAAGCTTTAACTATAAAATAATAAATACCTAGGTAACCTCTTATGCGTAAGAGAAGACTCAATACTTTGTCATGGCACAAATCTTGAAATATCTAGAATCTAATGAGCTATTTGTAGCCCAGACTCAGAGAGAGATCTTCATCATTAGAGATGATTTTAATGTAAACAAAGCACTTTGAGTTCAGGTGCCAGGTACATCGTAATTAGCATACAATGCTGAAATTGTGGATCTTAATTAATATCATAAGAGAACAAATATACATACTTGGTAAACTCCCTGATATGCCTAATACACCAGCACAGCATGTTCCATTAGTTCCAGGACAGTGGATTGCAGACAGGGGGATATGTTCTCTTTGTAGCTGCTTAGTATGCATGCGCAGGAAAAAGAGTAATGCAAAATGTTGTCAAAAGAACAGTGATAAGACAGAGCGATGAAATTTGAAGTCTAATTCCAAGAATGCAAAGAAAATTGCATTATGGCTTAATGAAAACATTCATGCCACATAAGCAACAGACAGACAGGATTTTAACATCCACTATTTAAGAAAAGTTTTATAAAACAGTGATAATTTCCATATTGTCAGTTACGCTAGCTGTTGATTGAAAATCAGGAATTATAACAGAATAACTATTTTTGGAGTCTGGAGTTTCCAGCCAAGGTTGCGGAGATAGAGACATGTAAACATTGCTTCCATTCCAAAGAATTGAGAAGTCGTTGTTTTATATTCCAAATTATGAACAACTTTTTTACATACAGCCATAAAGAGAAAGACATGGCTTAAAAAAAATAATAATAATAAATAATTAAAAATAATATATATGTAAGATAAATCAGGGCGAAATAAAATTGTAAATAAATAGGATCTCTAATAACTTTTAAACTGAAATTATTAAAGGTTTATTTAAATAAAATGTTAAATATATTTACAGCTTTAAATGTGACCAAAATATACTAAATGATGTGTTAAGCAGTCAGCCCAATTCACTAGAATAGCATAAGTATTCTACTATTTAAAGTGCACAATTCCTTCACATAATTACTTTGCTTACTCAGGTACAGTCTTTAGTCTATTGCAATGGCAGGATTAAAGTCCATCAATTTTAAAAAGGAAAGCTTACTTAAATCAGTGGTACTATCCACTGTACCTGTATTGCTAGCAGTAAGGAAATCATAACAATGATATTGTACTACTGACTAATCAGATCAGACACATGTAATCTAAGTGAATTTCATAAACTAGGTTTTCATAAAATATAAAATAAAAGCTTTGCTCATTTTAATCAACCACCTTTACATGCAAAGATCACACTACGGATGTTTTACTGTTACAACAATAATCAAAGATGCTGGGAGCACAAAAACCGAAAGACTGTTGGAGAACTTTGGTTTACTAATTTAAGGAAGAAATGCTCTACAATGCCCACAGTTTAATGGAGAGGGTGTTATGGGCAAATGCAAATATTACAAGTTTTAGAATGAAATGTTGTATTTCTTAAACTGTGCACTTTGTCTATAAGAGATATTGCAAACTGACAAGGTGTTAGAAATTGAACATATTGTTTTTCATAGATGTTTCTCTAAGCAATGACCCCAGGTCATTACATGTTTGCGCCATTTTGCCCCAGACGAATGACAAAAACAATAATGCATAAACAAGCTTCAAGGCTATCCTATGACTCTTGCAGTCCCAATATACTGTGGTAACCTTAATAGATAAGGATGTCCAGACTTTAAGATGCCATCTTGAACTAAGTCATATAATGGATTTTATATGTCTATTTATATTTTTATATAATAAATATCTAAAAGACAAAACTATTGCTTCCAAGACAATCCTTATTTTATATTGTATTCTCAATTATTTACATATGTTAAATAGAGGATCTCTTACTAACTATATACAATTATGGCTAAGATATCTGTATGGTTAGCCCTACTAAGTTCTATGCTTTAAGACATTATAGTGGTAAATAAGGGAACCAGCCGCGGTTACAATACTATTGATTTGCTTTTTATAACTGTTTATTCTGATATTAAAAGTTAGGGAGCTTATCATCTTAGGGAAGTATGTTCCTCAAACAAAGTAGCAGAACAGAAGCACCATTTGTTGAATAATTAAACAGAAAGACTACCAATCTCTAATGATAAAGGAAACCTTCGAGTCCTGTGAGATGCCAAAACAAATCCGAGCCCAGTATTCTTAGTATGTGGTTAAAATCAGTTACAAGAAAATATGTATTTAAATTATTCTACAAAATATTGCTAAATTAAATTGTATTGTTAGATGTGGATATTTGGACTCTAAAACCCTTTAAGATCTAAAATCAGTACACAAATATTATAAAGCCAATATTAATATACCACTCAAATAATAAAAATACATAAGGCTAATGTCACAAAACATTTCAAGTGAGTCTGCGTTGCTATTTTGACATAAATCTGCACTCGAGCGTAACATGTTCTTTGCTATACATTTTGTTGTTGTTGGTCTTTTGAATAGGAATTCTGCTTTTATCTCTTCTGTTTCTTATGTCAAGGAAGTAATATTTCCTAGCATGAACCTGACCGCCTCTTTATGACCTTCATTGCTCATTTTTAATCATTTTGAAATATTTTTAATGTTTTATAACTGATGCAGGCAACAAGAAACTAAAAAGTATGTATAAAAGTCCCAGATTCCAAGGCATAAGTAGTTGCGCAAAAGGAAGAGCAGAAATATAATGTTATTTTAATTTTCTTTTTACAAGAGGTTTCCAATTTAAAATAAGAATCCTTGTTATATTTCCTGATGAAAACATTTTCTCAGAGGACATGGCAGCTTTTTTTTTATAATTTTACCCATGGCAGAATGGATGGTTGCTTTGAATGAAATGAATACAGTAGCAATTGAGTTGATTCTGGTTAGTTGATGATCATTGATTACCAAGTAGCCAAGTTAGAAAAATCTACAGATCTTGTTAAATATCTTTTCTCTAGGTTTAATATATTGGCTTACACTGCTTCCTAACAATATAAACCCATATATAGTGTAGTAGTGCATCTTATATTATACCTTGTGAGCATGATAGTGTATTATTTTGAATAATATTCACATTAACAGAAAATTAAATGTTGTGAAATTTATACGTATGATAACTTTTATTCTCGGTTAGAATATTGGTAATTCTGTATCTGATGTAAACATATTTTTGAATTGTTTATATTTTTGCAGTGCTATAGACTAAGCAGCATTTATATTCTGCTTTAATATATTTTTATTATATATAGAAGTTGTACTTTCAGTTCTTGAGTGTCTGTAGGTTTTTGCATTTAATACTGTCTTATAGCATGGACTCACATTGCTAAGACTATAGGACTGCTGAACAATTTTTACTCTGGTTTTATTTTACTTTTTCAATTTTGCAACTCTAGATATATATTTTAATTATAAGCATGATTCTAGATATTCACTCATGTTTGTGTAGTGCCACATTAGCAAGTCCCTTATTAGTGTTTTAAAAAAATTTGTGTGAAATAAAACGCAAACAAATGTTTTCTACGACATTCAAAATGCTAATTGATGTGGCTTGTTTCTGCATTAATTTGTAATGTCATGGTGGATTGATAACTTCCGCCTCCTCAGCAATTTATTACAGCAAAGAAAGCTGTTAGCTAAAAAGTGATGCAAGGAGGTTAGTGATGGAAGAAGGTTCAAGAGAAGTCAAACCAATCCTTTTTATTCATAGCTCATTCGTTCTTCCTCACATGGAATCAGCAAGTTCCAATCTCAGATAGCCCCTCAAACGTAGCTTTGAAGTTCAGTCTTGAATCAATTAGTCATGTTAATATTGTGTTTCATTATGTAATGTTAGAGAGAGGAATACATTGAAACCAATTTGTAAGACATATGCAATATCAATTTGGGATTTTACACAGAAATTATAAAATGAAATCGGCTTTAGTGATTCAATTTTTTATACTAAGTTTTTTTTCTATTTAGAAAGCATCCAATATTGACATGAAATACATTCAGTTCTTAGTTTCATTAAATTTGGGGGAGGGGGTTTGTCCCCCCATCTCTTTTTTTGATGCCCACTGCAGAGATGTGTTAGTTAAAACTCTTATCATTGCTGCTTATTATGGTGGGCATGCTATGTTCATTATATTATAATAGATAACACTGCAAGGATACTCTTTCTCCAGATATCTCTTCTTTTTATTCCATTAAGTTATTTTGAGTATAGTATTGCTATTTTGTGAAAATTTTCAGAATTGGAGGAACATTGGAGCACATTTACTGCCATAGTTGAGTGAGTAATATGTTTGATGCTGCTTTTGTGGCATATTGTATTACCATTCTCATTAGTTTTCACCAATAAATTAAATTAATTTTTTCCTTAATTTGGGATTGCATACAAATGTGCCGCTACCCCATATGATTTTTGAATGTCGAATATTCCCTATCACCCAGCTATTTTGACCTTAAATTTTAAACTCATATTGAATTCACTTAGAATTTTCAGGCTATTAAATAACTGTTTGTAAGCACCTAAGTGTCTTGTACTTTCAATGGTCCCTTGAAATAAGACTTAAAGGGTTACCGCAGCCTCCATGATCACTTTTACTTTACAAAGTAGTCATAGGGTAATCAATACGTTTGTGCAGTGTTTCTAATTGAACTGCTGCCTATACAGGCAAATATGATGTGGTCTAGGTGCACCTATGGCACAGGTGACTTCTCTTCTTCTCTTAGTATAAGCCCTCTGGACTGTGTGAGCACTGCATCTTTACTTTCTCCATAATGAAAGCCCTTTCTCTCCACTTTTCCCTAATTCCCTAATATCTGCTATATTTTATGTGTTTGCCAACACCTTGTCCACACCCTTAAACAGTGTGGCGTTCAAAGCTTTAGTTAGGAAATAATTGGGTTCAATGCTTTTCTATCAGAAGAAGCTGATTAGCAGATTTACAGCAGTCATCATAAATGTGTCAATGGTCCATAAATGCTTCTCTATACAAAGAATTTGCTTGGACCATGAACGGGAAGAAGATGACCTTGTGTGATGACAAAGAGGTTGTGGAAATGATCAAGAAGAACGTGGCCCAGTACTAGATTCCATTTAGGTTTTAAATTATTTTTACAGGTTATTCAGGTAAAAATGAGGGGGGTGGACCTAAGCATATATACATATGCTGATCAGCCACAACATAAAAACAACCTGCCTAATATCTTGGATATCCCCCTCATGTGCCAAAACACTTCTGATGCATCGAGGCATGGACTTCACAAGACCTGAATGTGGATCCTTTAAGTCCTGCAAGTTGCGAGATAGGCTGTCCATGGATTAGATTTGTTGTTCTATCTTATCCTAGAGATTACCATTCAGATTGAAAATTGTGGAATTTGGAGGCCAAGGAAACAACTTGAACTCTTTATCATGTTCCTCAATTCATTCCTGAATATTTTTTGCAGCATGTCAGAGTGCATAATCCTGCTAAAAGAGGCCACTGTCATCAGGGGACATCATTGCCATGAAGGGGTGTGTGTGGTCTTCAACAATCTCTAAGTAGGTTGTATGCATAAACGCAACATCCAAATGAATGCCAGGACCTAAAGTTTCCAAGCAGAACATTGAACAAAGCATACAAAAGCCTACCCCAACCAGCCTACTTTCAATAGTGCATCCTGCTTTCATCTCTTTTCTGGGTTAAAGGGACACTATAGTCACCCAGAGCACTTCAGCTCAATGAAGTGGTCTTGGTGTCAGGTCTCCCAGGTTTTAACCCTTCAGATGTAAAAATAGAAATCCAGCGCACTCACTTATCTACTAAACAGCTAATTTGACTAGTTTTATTAAAAACACCAAATCTAGGCAAAAAATAATGGGGGTTTAGTTACATTATATGATCATACATTGCATAAGCCTGCCACAAACGTCAATGTACCCCTTCTTTGGCAGGTCCTACTCTCACTGCCAACTGTCTACTAAATGAGCTACTCACTTGGGGAAATCCTTCCATCTCGAGTTCTCTGCAGTACAGGGCTTAAATAGGGTCCTGAGATGAGACACCTGTGACAGGGGGCGGTGCAAAACCAAGGAGCTGGCTAGACACCTAAATATATATGGGAAAACAAGGGGTTGGCTGCACTCACCTAAACATGCTTAAATGGGGTGCTGCTGGGGGCCAATAAGTACAGTAAAAATAGAAACCCAGCGCACTCATTTATCTACTAAACAGCTAATTTGACTAGTTTTATTAAAAACACCCAATCTATTTTTTGCCTAGATTAGGTGTTTTTAATAAAACTAGTCCAATTAGCTGTTTAGTAGATAAGTGAGTGTGCTGGATTTCTAATTTTACTCTACTTATTGGCCCCCAGCAGCACCCCATTTAAGCATGTTTAGGTGAGTGCAGCCAACCCCTTGTTTTCCCATATATATTTAGGAGTCTAGCCAGCTCCTTGGTTTTGCACCGCCCCCTGTCACAGGTGTCTCATCTCAGGACCTTATTTAAGCCTTGTACTGCAGAGAACTCGAGATGGAAGGATTTCCCCAAGTGAGTAGCTCATTTAGTAGACAGTTGGAAGTGAGAGTAGGACCTGCCAAACATGGGGTACATTGACGTTTGTGGCAGGCTTATGCAATGTATGATCATATAATGTAACTATACCCCCATTATTTTTTGCCTAGATTAGGTGTTTTTAATAAAACTAGTCAAATTAGCTGTTTAGTAGATAAGTGAGTGCGCTGGATTTCTATTTTTACTGTACTTATTGGCCCCCAGCAGCACCCCATTTAAGCATGTTTAGGTGAGTGCAGCCCACCCCTTGTTAACCCTTCAGATGTAAACATAGCAGTTTCAGAGAAACTGCTATGTTTAAGTTGCAGGGTTAATCCAGCCTCTAGCGGCTGTCTTCCTGACACCTGCTAGAGGCGCTTCTGAGAAATGCTTTCCTATGGACCGTTTGAATGCGCGTGCTGCTTTTGCCGTGCATGCGCATTCCGCTCCACTCGGGAGCTGACGTTGGCAGGGAAGGAGAGGTCACCAGCGCCGAGGGAGCCCGGCACTGGATAAAGGTAAGTGGCTGAAGGTGGGGCCTAAGGGTTATATAGTGTCAGGAAAATGAGTTTGTTTTCCTGACACTATAGTGATCCTTTAATTATGCACCCGGCCATCAGCCTTATCTGAAAGAAAGCATTGAATCATCAGATTAGGCAACCTTTTTCCATTGCTCCATGGTCCAGTGGTAATGCACACATCCACATTGAACGTATTTTCAGAGGTGGACAGTGGTCATCATGGCAGCCCCTTTGGGTCTGCAGCTGCGCTGGCCCATAGGCAACAAACTGTGATGCACTGTGTGTTCTGACACGTTTCTATCATGGCCAACATTAAGTTTTTCAGCAATTTGATCTACAGTAGCTCTTTGGTGTGATCGGACCAGATGGGCTAGCCTTTGCTCCCCACACGCATCAGAGAGCCTCAAGTGCCATAACCCTGATGCCGGTTCACCGGTTGTCCTTCCTTTAACCTCTTTTGGCACATGCCAACCACTGCATACTGGGAACACACTACAAGACTTCCCTTTTTTGAGATGCTCTGACCCAGTCATCTAGCCATCACTATTTAGCCCTTGTCAAAGTTAGTTATATCTTTATGCTTGCCCACTTTCCCTGCTTTTCCAACATATAAAATTCAAGAACTGACTATTCACTTGCTGCCTAATGTTTGTTTATTTGTCTGTCTGTCTGTCTGTCTTTGTTTTCTTGTTTGTATAGGGATATATACCTGTTTATCTAGTTAGATTTCATATTACCTAGCTATCTGTTTAGCTGTGGTAAAACTATATTACATGTTTTGCCTTCAGTACGCAGTCGCATGTCTATGTAACTTTGTTTAATGTTACCTTTAAGAAAACAAATTTGAATGTGCTTTATAGTCTCTATGGCTTTTTATTGAGTTTTGTTGGGATCAATGAATTCATAACAAAGTGGCGCCAGTGATTTCCTAGCATGTGTACTAACACAATTCTCTCATGTCCAGGAATTATATGAACTCATTCCAGTGATAAAAAGAAATTAAGATCAATGTCCGAGGGATTGCTGCATAATGTCTAAATAATGAAAAGCAGTGAGCTCAAAACATAAGCATTAAATTGCTGTATAATTATTCAAATCTATGCTCTGGGATTCAGACTTTCAATTTGTACCTGTGCATAGTAAATGTCCCTCTGTGCAATTAATGACCTAACTGAAACATGCCACCCGTCTACTCAATGGGAAATGGCTTGTTTTTCATCTTTAAAATGATTCAAAATGAGTGACATTTTCTTGCTTAAGAATATGAATGTCAAATCTTTTTTTTTTTTTATTAACTAGAAAATGTTATTTTATGAGCTTGGCTATAAGCTGCTTTTTCATGAATTTTGGAAATTACATTGTACACATTCCTGGTATTAAAATATAGATGTTGTGTATTTATACTTTCCAAGCTACAAAATATTTTTATTTTGCAATACGTATTGTCTTATGTTTGAATGGATAAATTCCAGGTTTCTTTTTCTTTTAGTTATAAAGCAAACACAAAATAAATGTAAATGCAATCCTTGAAAATGTATTTTCTTTGTCAAACTAAATAGTCTATATAGTATTAAAAATATACATTTTACCCAGGGCCGGCACTTACTATAGGCCAATAGGCGGCCGCCTAGGGCGCTGCTTAAAGGGAGGCGCCGGCAGGAGCTTTACTGCTCTGCTCATTTGGTCGCCCCTCTATGTTTAAATAATTATACAAATCATGCTGCCGGCCACGTTATCAGGTGCTAGGGAGCACTTACATGGCTGCTGTCTAGCGCCCTGTGTAACACTGGTCCGGCGGCGTCCACTTCAGCCTGCTCAGCCAGGCCCCCCACAAGGACTCCCATTGCCACAACAGCATGACGGCGCTTCAATTTCTTGCACCCGCCCCTTGCCCTGTACGGGGGGACAAGTGGGCGGGAGCATAGCAGAGGCTGAGACGGAGTGAAGGCGGCCAGGCACAGGGAAGCGGTCAGGAACACATGAGAAGCAGTCAAATATGAAGAAAAGTAAGTGGATCAATTTGACATTATAATGTGTATTCATGAAGAATTTGTGTTTGTGCATGTCAGTCTGTATAGGGCAGTGGTTGTCTGTATGGGGCAGTGGTTGTCTGTATGGGCCAGTGTTTCTTTGTATGGGGCAGTGTGTGTCTGTATGGGTCAGTGTTTGTGCATGTCAGTCTGCTACCCGTAACCCCACCAAATGTTTTGCCCATGCACATCCCTAGAATATATTTTGTTGTTTAAAGATTCCAAAATAAACATAATAATTTTTGTATATAGTATGAATACATGTCACATGCATATTATTAAATTCCTGATATACAGTGCCTTGCAAAAGTATTCACCTCCCTTGACTTTTTACCTATTTTGTTACATTACAGCCTTAAGTTTAATGTTTTATTAATCAAAATTGTATGTGATGGATCAGAACACAATAGTCTAAGTTCATGAAGTGAAATGAGAAAAATATATAAATAAAACTATTTTTTAGAAATCGAAATTAGAAAATTGGCATGTGCATATGTATTCACCCCCCTTTGTTATAAAGCCCATAACAAGCTCTTGTGCAAGCTATTACCTTCAGAAGTCACATAATTAGTGAAATGATGTCCACCTGTGTGCAATCTATGTGTCACATGATCTGTCATTACATATACAATCCTTTTTTGGAAGGGCCCAGAGGCTGCAACACCTAAGCAAGAGGCACCACTAACCAAAGACTGCCATGAAGACCAAGGAACTCTCCAAACAAGTAAGGGACAATGTTGTTGAGAAGTACAAGTCAGGGTTAGGTTGTAAAGAAATATCCAAATCTTTGATGATCCCCAGGAGCACCATCAAATCTATCATAACCAAATGGAAAGAACATGGCACAACAGCAAACCTGCCAAGAGACAGCCGCCCACCAAAACTCACGGACCGGGCAAGGAGGGCATTAATCAGAGAGGCAGCACAAAGACCTAAGGTAACCCTGGAGGAGCTGCAGAGTTCCACAGCAGAGACTGGAGTATCTGTACATAGGACGACAATAATCCGTACGCTCCATAGAGTTGGGCTTTATGGCAGAGTGGCCAGAAGGAAGCCATTACTTTCAGCAAGAAACAAAATGGCACGTTTTGAGTTTGTGAAAAGGCATGTGGGAGACTCCCAAAATGTATGGAGGAAGGTTCTCTGGTCTGATGAGACTAAAATTGAACTTTTCGGCCATCAAAGAAAACGCTATGTCTGGCGCAAACCCAACACATCACATCACCCAAAGAACACCATCCCCACAGTGAAATATGGTGGTGGCAGCATCATGAGGTGGGGATGTTTTTCAGTAGCCGGGACTGGGAAACTGGTCAGATGGATGGTGATAAATACAGGGATATTCTTGAGCAAAACCTGTACCACTCTGTATGTGATTTGAGGCTAGGACCTTCCAGCAGGACAATGACCCCAAACACACTGCTAAATCAACACTTGAGTGGTTTAAGGGGAAACATGTAAATGTGTTGGAATGGCCTAGTCAAAGCCCAGACCTCAATCCAATAGAAAATCTATGGTCAGACTTAAAGATTGCTGTTCACAAGCGCAAACCATGCAACTTGAAGGAGCTGGAGCAGTTTTGCAAGGAGGAATGGGCAATAATCCCAGTGGTAAGATGTGGCAAGCTCATAGAGACTTATCCAAAGCGACTTGGAGCTGTGATTGCCCCAAAAGGTGGCTCTACAAAGTATTGAATTTAGGGGGTGAATAGTTCTGCACATTGACTTTTTCTGTTATTTTGTCCTATTTGTTGTTTGCTTCACAATAAAAAAAAAGCACATCTTCAAAGTTGTGGGCATGTTCTGTAAATTAAATTATGCTAATCCTCAAACAATCCATGTTAATTCCAGGTTGTGAGGCAACAAAATACAAAAAATGCCAAGGGGGATGAATACTTTTGCAAGGCACTGTATATATATAAAAAATATTAATCAAGATTGCACTCACAGGACTTAAAGTGAAAACAATATGATTTTATGTAATATTACATTCAGCAAAATAATCGATGTTTCGACCCTCTCAGGTCTTTTTCAAGATCACAGAATGTGTAAAATCATACAATTATACATCAAATACAAAAATTTACTTAACAATCTATACAGTGTCGTCCCGCTGACCATTACCACCCGGAAGTGTGAGGTAGGTGCATGTGACGTCATGCCGTGTTGACGCACAGCGAAGTACAACGCAGTTACTAAGGTTACCCAGATACAACAGTGTTGTGGCGTGGTGATACCTACAGAATGAGTGGTATCAGCAATTAGTGAATATAGTGAAGATAAAACCAAAACTATACATGAAAACAACAGAATAGCCAGAGCTAATATATTATAATGTAATGTAATAAAGCAAGCCTATGGGAAGGATCAAAAATAGAAAGAGGGAGAGCGTGAAACAAATGTGAAATAAAGCGAGAAATGTGACAAAAAAAATAATGATGCAATGTGCTAAAATTATACTGTGCTAGAATGTGTACAAGTGACATAGGTATTGCAGACCGCTCTCTAAAAGGGCTACGTAAAGGTAATTCTAATGCACCAGTATCATAGTGTTTATTGCAGAATATTACAAATAACTAGATAACGGCAATCTCTAAAAGTCTATGCAAACAACCAAAAGTAAAAAAAAATCAATGTATGGATATATTAGGTAGTATATATTTCAGTAATATTATATAAGGAAGATAAAACATCCAAAATCAATGTATAAGTTTATGATCTTATCGAGGAAAAATAAAGACAAATCAGGCAAATAAAATTTCTATACAGATACATGTCATATAATATAAAAAAAGGCAAATGCTTATCACAAAAATATAGAGTAAATTACACTTTTGTTAAGGCCTCTGGAGGCAACTGCATGCAAAAAATGGACCCAGTGTGCTTCTGATTGTAAGTAGATTTTAGATCTGTCACCACTATGGGTTAAAGGAGGGACATGATCAATGGCAATAGAATAGAAGACTAGGCAAATGGTGTTGGGCAGCCAAAACATTTTTGGCAACCTGTTTTCCTGTGCGCTGACACCATCATAATCATAAATATTGGGTGCATGGGCTGTAGAGAGGGGAACAAAGGCTATAGAAGGTGGGTAGAGGCGTAGAAGAGAGGGTATAGGTCATAGAGTGGGGGGCATGGGCTGTAGAGAAGGGCATATGGGCTGTAGAGTGGGGGGCACGGGCTGTAGAGATGGGGATAGGGGCTGTAAAGGGGGCACAGGGGCTATAGAAAGGGTGGGCAGGGGTTATATAAAAGGGAACAAGAACTGTAGAGGGGCCATGGCCTGAGAGGGAGCACAGGGGCTATTGAAGTGGGGGGCAGGGGCTGACAAATAAAAAACTATTGTAATTGTATCCCCCCACCCCTGTGTCTTACATTAGGCCAAGGAGGGGTGGGCAGGAGCCAGGAGCAGCAGCCAGCAAAAGAGCCAGCACCCGCACAGAGCAGCCAGCATACAGTGAAGTCGGCCTCTCCTGATGATGTCCGGAGGAGGGGACGTGACGTCCTCTGCTCTTCTCTCAGACTCCCCAGCGGTCCTGTGAGAAGAGCTGTGGAAGTCACTCCCCCACCTACTGACATCATCAGAAGAGGACAGCCAACTTCAATTGCTGCTCCATGCTGGCTGCAGGGAGAGTGAGGTAATGTGAAAAATCAGAGTCCCCAGCCAGAGGCATGGGTTTGGCACCCTAAGGCAGCCATCTGTGGTACAGGTAATATGATGTTTGATTGGAATACGCTTGCCACTATGAGGATGTGAGGAAGTTGAACCCGTGAGCATATGACTGCAGGTGACACATGCAATGCATTTGAAACTTCCTTTCTTTTTGATGTGTGCTGATTTTATATATTGAGTGGGATTACTATGAACTAGTATATCCTTTTGTAGCTTATAATCGAGTGATTCTGGAAAACAGGTGGAAGATTGATATCAGACTGTAGTATATCCCAATGAATATATATATTAGTAATTTAAAGGAGCACTATAGGATCAGGAGCACAAACATGTATTCCTGATCCTATAGGGTTAAAACCACCATCTAGCCACCCTGGTCCGCTTACTCAATATATAGTAAAATCTTACTTGTATTCAAGTCTGCAGCTGCATACTTTGTCCCTGTTTCCTTTAGACCTGCCCACTGCCTGCTGACGTCATCAGAAGTGGTAGCCTAATCCAAACACAATGCTTCCCCATAGGATTGTCTGAGACTGTCAAAGAGGCAGATCAGGGGCAGAGCCAGCACAATTCAAACACAGCCCTGGCAAAATCAGCATCTCCTCATATATATGAATTGAATCAATGAATCTCTATGAGGAAAGTTCAGTGTCTGCATTAAGAGGGAGGAGAAACTGAATGTTTGGATGCATTTTAGGCAGCCATGACCCAGGAAGAATCTCTAACCGCTTTTTTGAGTAGTGGCCAGTAAAGTTATCACTAGGCTGTAATGTAAACACTGCATTTTCTCTGAAAAGACAGTGTTTACAGCAAAAAGCCTGAAGGTAATGATTCTACTCACCAGAACAAAGTCAATAAGCTGTAGTTGTTATAGTGACTATATTGTCCCTTTAATAATTATATAAGTTATATGTATATGTAAAAAATATATGTAAAATAACAGACAAAACATTATATATATATATATATATATATATATATATATATATATATATAATATATAATTTATCCTTTTACAGCTCTCAATAGTTGTAGAGCTTTCATCAAATTCAAATTAGTTTATTTGTGTGTTCATACATACCTCATTATTTAGAGGTCATGTCCTCACTGAACACCTGGTGGCAGTATAATAGTATAATAAACCTCAGTCAATTTCTCTTGACATGTTTTTGTCAGTATAGTACGTAAACAGAAATTCATATACTTAACCCCTTAAGGACTGAGCCAAATGTACACATTTTGATAAAAATAGAACTTAAATAAAACTTGGAATTTGACAATGTTCAACCGTAATTTACCTCTTTCATATTAAGTGCACCCACACTTATTATATATCGTTTTATTTAGGAGAAACAGGGCTTTCATTTAACATCAAATATTTAGCTATAAAACAATTTTATATGAATAAAATATAGAACAATGTGAGAAATTAAGAAATGTTAGTTGTTTAGTTCTGCATGCCATTTTATCTGTGAATGTCATAATATTGTTAGCTTTTACTGCAATAAAAATCACACATTTGTATTCAGCAATGTCTCACATGTAAAACAGTACCCTTTATGTACAGGTGTTATGGTGTTTTGGGAAGTTACAGGGTCAAATATAGCATGTTACATTTTTTATTTTTTTCACATTGAAATAGCCCAGGATTGAGAATTACCCCCATGATGGCATACCATTTGCAATAGTAGACAACCCAAAGTATTGCAAATGGGGGATGTCCAGTCTTTTTTAGTAGCCACTTAGTCACACACACTGGCCAAAATTAGCATTAATATTTGTTTGTGTGTGAAAAATTCAAAAAAAACAAATTTGAACGCCAATTTTGTCCAGTGTTTGTGAATAAGTGGCTACGTACATATTTATGTATATATATATATATATATATATATATATATATATACAGATGAAAAGAGTGCACTCGAAAGGTCTTCTTAAAGATATAAACAATTTATTGTGCCAAACTTCAAAGACATACAAGTCGACGTTTCAGTCCTCGTAGGACTTTTTTCCTACGAGGACTGAAACGTCGACTTGTATGTCTTTGAAGTTTGGCACAATAAATTGTTTATATCTTTAAGAAGACCTTTCGAGTGCACTCTTTTCATCTGTATATATTGAAGGCTGAGGTAGCACCGAGGCAAGCACAAGACCGGTACATTGAGTGCGGGACATTTGCAGTTTATATATATATATATATATATATATATATATATATTATTTTGTTTGAAGTGTATTTTGATATCAATATATATTCATATCAAAATACAGTTAGAATGAAATTACACACATAAATATATATTAATTATTTCTTATAATCTTTTTTTTTTCACTTTTAATTTATATATTTATGTTATTATATATATATATATATATATATATATATATATATATATATATATATATATATATATTGTGACCGAAAGCAAGGAATTGTGCTGGAGGGAATCTATATACCTCCCCAGATTTTGCAAGGTTCCTAGTTTGTGTAATTAGCCCCAGGGAAATGTGTAATGTTATAATGAATGTTGCACTTTAAATATGTGTATATTTGGGCCCTGGGGTGGAGTACTTGGAGAGTAGGGTGGGCCAGTGCTCCACTCCACATTTTGGAAGTTGCTTGGAACCTACAGGTGAGAAGTCCAGTTCCAGAGTTTGAATCCTAATTTAACTCACCTGAAAAGGATTGCCAATTACCTGTGCTATTTAGTACTCCCCTGCCAAGGAAGGAGGGAGATTGTGTTTGGTTTCTGTGAGTGGAAACAGAGAGCTGAAAACCCTGAAACAGTAAGGTTGTTTATGCTTATGTTTATGTTGGGAAATGGACATGCCATCCAACCCAGTTAGCTGATTATTTTGTTTAGTTAGTGCTCAGAAGAGCAAGGCTTTTGTTTTATATATTTTTGTTACCTTTATACCTTACTGTGCATTTATTTTGGAACCTCAATAAAAGAGCAAGTTAATTTACCTCATCCAGCGTGTGAAGTGTCTCTAAAGCCTGAAAAGACTGCGTGTAACACCCCAATCCCAGGACAAGGTACCAAGGGAAAGGAGTACTTTTGTCACATATGGTGGAGAATGCGGGCAGCACACGGCAAAGTCTGTAAGTAGGAAGAAAGAGACTGCTGAGAAAATGGAGGATGTCATGAAAGCTTTGCTCCAGTCCACTGCTGTACAGCAAGAGACAAACAGGAGGACTGCAGAGACTAATGCAATACAGCAAGAGAGCATTTCAATACTGCAGCAGCTTGTACTGGCTCAAAAGGAAAATACAGATGCTTTATTCAAGCAAGTTGAAGCAACACAGGCAGCAGCTCATCAATTGCTCAGAGAGGAGCAGCAGCATGCCACATGTGTCATACAGCAGGAGATCCAGAGTCTATCACAAAGGCTAGCCAGGGATGCCACAGAATCACCACAATGTCCAAAGGTGATCAGAGTGAGTCACTACTTGCAAAAGATGGTATCCACAGATGATGTAGAGGCCTACCTGATGGCATTTGAGCGAACCGCTGAGCGAGAAGGTTGGCCGGAAGTGGAATGGGCAAGTCTGCTAGCACCATTTCTTACTGGTGAATCCCAGAAAGCATACTATGATCTGGAACCAGCGGAAGCCAGTGACTACAAGAAGCTGAAACCAGAAATACTGGCACGCCTGGGGGTGACAACAGACGTCCGTGCCCAGAGATTTCATTCGTGGACTTACAGCCTGGATAAAGTGATTCGTTCACAGATGTTTGACTTGATACACCTTGCCAGAAAATGGTTGCAGCCAGAGATCAACTCACCCAGCCGCATTGTGGAGCAACTGGTGATGGAAAGATTCCTAAGAGGCTTACCTATTGGACTTCGTCGGTGGGTCAGTCAGAGCAATCCCCAAACAGCAGACCAATTTGTTGAATTGGTTGAACGGTATATAGCAGCGGTCGAACTGCTTCAACCTCCTGGCCAAGAGAGACCCAAGAATCTGAAAACCTACAGCCCCAGAAAATCTGGTAAGACTGTTCCAGGGAAAAGGGGGTCTTTTGATGAGAGAACAGGGTTTTATTACCCAAGAGACATTGTTAAAAGAGAAAAAGACTTTGGGAGGTGGGAAGAGCCTACAAATGAATCAAAAAGTACTAATTATGGTATAAAATGCTTTAAATGCAGAAACTTTGGACATATTGCAAAAGACTGTCCTGAAAATGTTGAACCAATGGAGTGTAATTTTGGTAATAATTGGGAAGGAATTGCACTTTATTCACAGGTTGTATGTTCTGTGGAAAAAAATGGTTATTTGAATAGTCACCCTGGGTGTACCGTGAATGTGGAGGGAAAAAATACACAGGCATTGCTAGATTCAGTACAAAATGGCTTCCACCAAATCACCCGTGGAATAAAAGGTTAAACTTAACTTTGGATACTTGCTTCCCTTCAGTTACCTCCCAAAATGGTAACTATATAAAAAGTATAATATGGTACATATGGAATAGGGATCCAGCTTGTATCACTAAAACATAAATAAAAAATACAACATAGCGTAATACTGTTGTGGTCTTATTAATTGCCCAATGGTTCAAGGTTACACTCACAGATTTTTTGTATATAGTAAGCCTTCAGGTTGCCACCCCTATAGGTAGGGGGGTAAGTCCTGTTCGTTTGTAGTAACGCCAATCTGGAGACCAAGAAGTTCACACTCTCCCAATGGTTGAAAGTAGAAAACAATGGATTTATTGGCATATAGTAAAATTAAATTAAAATATGGTTCTATGCGTTTCGTTTCCCTTAGGAAACTTCCTCAGGAACCAAAATTTAAAAAAACATACAGTTTATACACTCCAAATACTAACAAGTGTATCCATAAGCCTATTGCTTCCCTCCCTTCCCTTCCCTTAAATACAATAAGTGCTGGAAGTCCATTGGTGGTGTGATGGGCGTACTCTCCTTTTCCTCTTCTATTGGACATCTCATCCGTTGGTAAATTACCTCCATCTGTTGTTTCAGCTGTTCTGATTTTAATTCCGTTTTTTCCCGCCATTTTAGGTGTCCATTTTCGATGACACACTTACTGTATGGGTCAGTGTCTTCTTCCTATGATGCACTTCCTTTTCTTTTCTTTTTTTTTTTTTTTTTTTTTTAAATGGCCATGCATTCCATTTTGTTCCACTTAGAACTTGTTATGTTGCCATCTGGTGGTCGCCAGAAAGTAATACCCTTTGTGCATATTTATCAATGATTTCATTATATGCAAAAAAAAAAAAAAAAGGCAGAGTTGAATTAACAATTCATTTTACAATTAAAAATATAGACTTTATTCCCATTCTGTTCACCAACAAACAATGGTCCAATTTGGTTAATTTAAAACTAATTCAAAACTAATTGCTAGATTCAGGGAGTATGGTTACCCTTCTAGACCAATCCTTATTACAGGATACTCATATTGTTAACTCTGGAAAAGTTGATATTGCTTGTGTGCACGGGGATATACATAACTACCCTACTGCAGATATACTTGTTAAAACCCAGTGTGGTACTGTAAACTGCAGAGTGGGGCTGGTACTAAAACTGGCACATGAGATGATTATTGGAAGGGATTTTCCCCATTTTCTAGACCTATGGGCATGTTTTGAAAACCCATCAGGTGAACAGAATGATGAATTTCCTTTTGCAAATACTCTGACAGATGAGAGAGATCATGATGATGAGCCTAACAATATGCAGCATTCCCCTATAAAAACATTAGTTGGTGAAAACCCAGCACAAACTAATGCGGGACCTTCTAGAAGCTCTGAACCAGATATATAGTTAGCTGATGTAGAGGTTAGGCCTGGTAACTTCAGAAGTGCACAGTGGTCTGACCCAACATTATTGGTAGCCAGGAATAATATTTCTATAAGGAATGGATCCCCTGTCAATCCAGGGAATTCTCTTACTTACCCTTATTTTGAAGTGGATAATAATCTGTTGTACAGAGTTGAGAAAAAAGAGTCCGTTATTACAAAGCAGCTGTTAGTACCACAAGCCTATTGGCGCACTGTGTTAAACCTTGCACATAGCCATGTTTTGGGGGGTCACCTAGGGGTTGACAAAACAAGAGAGCGTGTTTTGAGGAGATTTTATTGGCCTGGAGTAATCACAGCTATCAAGAACTACTGTTCGTCATGCCCTGAATGTCAGGTCACTGCGCCCTTTACGGCTTACCGTAGCCCTTTAGTACCCTTGCCTGTTATTGAAGTGCCTTTTGAACGTATTGCTATGGATTTTGTGGGTCCTCTGGTAAAATCCAGTAGGGGGCATCAGTATATATTAGTAGTACTAGACTATGCTACCCGTTACCCTGAGGCAATACCTATGCGCACAACCTCAGCAAAGTCCATTGCTAAAGAGTTAATGATGATGTTTAGCCGGGTTGGGATTCCCAAGGAGATCCTATCAGATCAGGGTACTCCATTCATGTCCAAGGTTACAAAGGAACTCTGCAAGCTCCTTCACATTAGACACCTCAAAACCTCTGTTTATCACCCACAAACCGATGGTTTGGTTGAGCGATTTAATAAAACGTTAAAAGCTATGCTGCGCAAAGTAACTGATAAAGATGGGAAAAACTGGGACTTTCTATTGTCCTATTTAATGTTTGCCATTAGAGAAGTACCCCAAGCTTCTACGGGTTTCTCACCTTTTGAATTATTATATGGCAGACACCCCAGGGGATTACTTGACATAGCAAAGGAAACTTGGGAACAAGAAGCAAACCCACATCGCAGTGTAATAGAACACATAACTCAGATGCAGGAACGTATTGAAGCCATTATGCCAATAGTCAGAGAACACATGCAAAAGGCTCAACAAAATCAGAAGAATAGCTATAATAAGAATGCTAGAATTCGAGTATTTCAACCAGGAGACAGAGTATTAGTCCTGGTTCCCACAGTAGAGAACAAATTCCTGGCAACTTGGCATGGGCCATATGAGATTATTGAAAGAGTAGGAGAGGTAAATTATAAAGTAAGGCAACCAGGTAGAAGAAAGGAAGTGCAAATATACCATGTCAATTTGCTAAAACCATGGAAAGAAAGGGAAGTTCTGGTTACTACAGAGGCTTCAACCTTCCCTGATAAGTGTAATATTGACCCCGAAGTAAATATCTCAGAGACCCTGTCAATGCACCAGACAAGGGAAGTTAAGGAGTTTATTAGATTAAATAAAGAGGTATTCTCCCCAGTCCCAGGAAGGACTAGTGTGATTAAACATGACATTTTGACAGAACCAGGAAAAAGGGTCAATCTCAAACCATACAGAATACCCGAGGCTCGCAGAGAAGCTATCAGAGCAGAGGTTAATAAAATGTTAGATCTTGGAGTCATTGAGGAGTCACAAAGTGACTGGAGCAGTCCAATTGTGCTGGTACCAAAGCCTGATAATACAGTACGGTTTTGTAATGATTATCGCAAACTGAATGCTATTTCTAAGTTTGATGCATACCCCATTCCTAGAGTTGATGAGCTAGTAGAACGACTTGGGAGAGCTCGGTACCTCACTACACTAGATTTAACCAAAGGTTATTGGCAAGTACCACTCACAGAGCGAGCAAAAGAAAAGACCGCATTTTCTACTCCTGATGGCCTATTTCAGTACAGAGTTTTGCCTTTTGGCTTGCATGGTGCCCCTGCCACATTCCAAAGAATGATGGACAGAATACTAAAGCCGCATGTGCGCTATGCAGCTGCATACTTGGATGATGTTGTAGTACACAGTGAGGATTGGGAATCTCACCTTCAAAAAGTACAGGCTGTCCTTAACTCAATACAAAATGCTGGCTTAACTGCTAACCCCAATAAGTGTACAATTGGCCTAGAGGAAGCAAAATATTTGGGCTACTCTATTGGTAGGGGACTAGTGAAACCCCAAGTTGCTAAAATTGAAGCCATACGAAATTGGCCGAGACCACTGACTAAGAAACAGTTGAGAACATTTCTTGGCCTCATTGGCTATTACAGGAGATTTATATCCAATTTTGCTACAATTGGAAGCCCATTAACTGACCTTACTAAAGCTAATGCTCCAGTAGTGGTAAAATGGTCCCCAGAGACTGAACAAGCATTCAGAAAGCTTAAAGAAGCCATTTGTGCCCAACCAGTGTTGGTAACACCTGATTTTTCTAAATAATTTATTTTACAGACAGATGCCTCTGATGTAGGACTAGGTGCTGTTCTCTCTCAGGAAATTCAGGGTGAGGAGCACCCCATATTATATTTAAGCAGGAAGCTTAATCCCCAAGAAAGAAACTATTCCATTGTTGAGAAGGAGTGTCTGGCTATAAAGTGGGCAGTAGACACACTTAAATACTATCTCTTGGGGCGAAAATTCAGACTAGTGACAGACCATGCACCCCTTACTTGAATGAGCCAAAACAGGGAGAAAAATAGTAGAGTAACCCGCTGGTTCCTTAGCTTGCAACCCTATAATTTCTCCATAGAGCATAGGGCTGGGAGTAAACAGGGAAATGCAGATGGTCTTTCGCGAATTTTCTCCAGGTCCCATTAGAGACTACAATGGAGTCTAATGGGGCCTGGAGGGGAGTCTCTCCAACACTCTGGTTCCTATTCACAATATAGCAACACAAGATAGCTCGCTGATACCTAGGCCAAGTTGGCTCCTCTTACCTTAATTACTGTTGCTGGCTGGCAGTCTGTGGGCTTGCTGGAAGGCTGTGGGCTTACTGGCTGCGGCTGGCAGGCTGTGGGCTTGCTGGCAGGCTGTGGGCTTGCTGGCTACTGCCGGCAGGCTGTGGCTTGCTGGCTGCGGCTGGCTGGCTGTGGGCTTGCTGGCTGTAAGCCTGTGGCTTGCTGTAGGCCTGTGGACTGGCTACTGGCCTGTGGGCTAACTGGTGGCCTGTGGGCTAGCTGGCTGGCCGGCCTGTGGACTGGCTGACTGGCCTGTGGGCTGGTTGGCTTGCTGGCTACTGGGGCACTTGTAGATTATTTAAAGAAATAATGCAGATGGTCTTTCGCGGATGCACTCGCTAATGTCCATGGTCGCTCGACCCAATAGGTCTGAGCTGGGGGGGAGGATGTGTGACCGAAAGCAAGGAATTGTGCTGGAGGGAATCTATATACCTCCCGAGATTTTGCAAGGTTCCTAGTTTGTGTAATTAGCCCCAGGGAAATGTGTAATGTTATAATGAATGTTGCACTTTAAATATGTGTATATTTGGGCCCTGGGGTGGAGTACTTGGAGAGTAGGGTGGGCCAGTGCTCCACTCCACATTTTGGAAGTTGCTTGGAACCTACAGGTGAGAAGTCCAGTTCCAGAGTTTGAATCCTAATTTAACTCACCTGAAAAGGATTGCCAATTACCGGTGCTATTAAGTACTCCCCTGCCAAGGAAGGAGGGAGATTGTGTTTGGTTTCTGTGAGTGGAAACAGAGAGCTGAAAACCCTGAAACAGTAAGGTTGTTTATGCTTATGTTTATGTTGGGAAATGGACAAGCCATCCAACCCAGTTAGCTGATTATTTTGTTTAGTTAGTGCTCAGAAGAGCAAGGCTTTTGTTTTATATATTTTTGTTACCTTTATACCTTACTGTGCATTTATTTTAACCTCAATAAAAGAGCAAGTTAATTTACCTCATCCAGCGTGTGAAGTGTCTCTAAAGCCTGAAAAGACTGTGTGTAACACCCCAATCCCAGGACAAGGTACCAAGGGAAAGGAGTACTTTTGTCACAATATATAATATTATTCTACATGTATTTTGATAAATATATATATATATATATATATATATATATTAATATTAAAATAAAATTAGTGTATATGTATGTATGTATATACACTGCTCAAAAAAATGGCGCCACCCTTGTCCCGCCTCCATGCACCGCCTCCAGCCACACCCTACACAATCTTTAGACACAAGGAACAAAAGTGCAATAATCCCTTTGAGGCCCGAGTAGAGACTACAATTGAGAGCTAATGGGCCATGGAGGGGGTCTTTCTAGCAGAGGCTGTCTCAGTGTCCTTTAGAGAGTGTGTTAGAAAGAATCCCCTCCAGGCCCCATTAGAGACTACAATGGAGTCTAATAGGCTTGGAAGGGCGTCTTTCTAACAGAGGCCATCTCAGCGTCCCTGCTAGAAACAGTCGCTTCCACGCCCCAGTAGAGACTACAATTGAGGGCTAATGGGCCATGGAGGTGGGATCATTCTAGCAGAGGCTATCTCAGTGTCCTTTAGAGAGTGTGTTAGCAAGAATTTTCTCCAGGTCCCATTAGAGACTACAATGGAGTCTAATGGGGCCTGGAGGGGAATCTCTCCAACACTCTGGTTCCTATTCACAATATAGCAACACAAGATAACTCGCTGATACCTAGGCCAAGTTGGCTCCTCTTACCTTAATTACTGTTGCTGGCTGGCAGTCTGTGGGCTTGCTGGGAGGCTGTGGGCTTACTGGCTGCGGCTGGCAGGCTGTGGGCTTGCTGGCAGGCTGTGGGCTTGCTGGCTACTGCCGGCAGGCTGTGGGCTTGCTGGCTGCGGCTGGCAGGCTGTGGGCTTGCTGGCTGCGGCTGGCAGGCTGTGGGCTTGCTGGCTGGCAGGCTGTGGGCTTGCTGGCTGGCAGGCTGTGGCTTGCTGGCTGCGGCTGGCAGGCTGTGGGCTTGCTGGCTGTAAGCCTGTGGCTTGCTGTAGGCCTGTGGGCTGGCTACTGGCCTGTGGGCTAACTGGTGGCCTGTGGGCTGGCTGGCTGGCCGGCCTGTGGGCTGGCTGACTGGCCTGTGGGCTGGTTGGCTTGCTGGCTACTGGGGCACTTGTAGATTATTTAAAGAAATAATCCATGCACATTAACCACTACTGCTCTGTGTAGTGGTTATGGTGCCAGGAGGGCCGGGCCCCCCTCCCAGAGTAAGTAGTCAAACCGTTTAAGAACAGTTTGACAACTTACCTGGGGTCTGCTGGGATATGAGGCTGTAGTAGGGTATAGGAGCAGTGGTGCAATGTGTGAGGGTTGCATTGTGTGTGTAAGGTTCAGTGTGTGTGAGGGGGTGTAGTGTGTGAATGTGTAGGGTGTGTGGGGCAATGTGTGTATGAGGGGGCTGTGTATGTGTGTGGCAATGTTAGTATGGGGGGCTGTGTGTGTATGGGTGGGCAGTGTATGTGTGTGTGTGTGTGTGTGTGAGGCAATGTGTGTAAATGTGTATCCCTGGTGGTCACAGTGTTGAGAGTGAACTCTAACCCGTAGCTCCAGGGCTAGAGTTTACTCTTGCAAGAGCCGTAACGTTGCCGTGGGGTGGATTCTCATCACCAGTCTGCCGAGAGCGATATATCTGATGAGTGGGCCCCTGCTGTGGAGGCGGAAGAGGTCGCTGCAACCCGAACCAAGTGCGCGCCGAAGGTCAATCCTGACAAGAGATAAAAGCCATCGTACCCAGAGGGCCCAGGTGGTAACCGAGACTGGCACATGTGGCTTAACATAGGACACTAATAATTGTATTGATGAGGTAATCGTAACGTGGTCGTAGCCGTACATAGGCATGCAGTGTCTGGACCACACAAAGGTGGGTTCCGATGGGAAAAATGGGTTTAAAAAATTACAGCTTCCTGAGAAAACCAGAAGGAGTCCATGTGGAATGCTCGAATGTCCGAAATTTAACATAAAGATGCCAGACATAAAAAGGAGGGTAAACTTCGCTGTCGGTTGTCTAAAGAAAATTGCTGTTAGAAGGTCACTCCTTTATGAAACAAAGAACTTGGGCCACATCCCACAGGGAGGAATATTTGGTGCAGGGGTCTACGTAACAGAATGTCCTGAAGTGGTCTACAAATTAAGGGAATCCAACCTATCAGTTTCCCTTGTAATGGAACGTGAGGTGCTGAAATCGCAGAATGCACTGTATTGATGGACCGGTAGTACTTACTTTCTGAGAACAGGGACACGAGAAAGTTCAATATGGAGGATACAGAGGCCGTAAAAGGATCGAGGTTCCATCCAATACACCAATTGACCCATGAATTCCAAGCAGAGAGGTAACACTTCCTTGTTCCAGGGGCCCATGAGTCCTAGAGTATATCTCTAGCCGTTGGTGAAAAGTCATCAGTGCATCAAACCCTCCTGAAAGACTCCAGGCCACTAAAGTGAGATGTCCTTCTTGTAGCATGTGGTGAGGATTCCCCATGGAATCCGTGAGTATCATCAGATCATCTGTTAATAGCAGAGGGTCCTGGTATGACAGTGCGAGGAGATCTGGGAATCAAGGTTGTCTCTGCCACGAGGGCGTCACCAGGGGGATTGCCACTTCCAGCATTCTGATGTGGTGAACCAATCTCGCCATCATTGCAAAGGGTGGAAATGTGTAAGCCGCTTCGGTTGGCCATGCCTGTGGGAATCTTCTACTGCTGCACCCTCCGGGTTTGGTAATCAGCTATAGAAAATCGGTAGTTGGCGGTTGGTGCGAGATGGAAAAGTCAATAGTGCTGAAGATGGCTCTGCCATTTTACGTCTGCATACCGTCAAGCCACCATAGAAGTTCTTGTTGGATTTCTTACGTCATGGGTAGCGGTTGGTCGTAAGTGGGGTTTTTCCTGAGGAAACGAGCTGTTAGGCGTTACATGGCCCGAGAGTGCCAGGGACCTGGGAAGATCGCCTGGATTGAGGAAGATAGTAGTCCTACGAAATGGTGGTATGTAAAGATTTTAACCAGGAAAGAGACATTCAGATATTTTCTGGTATCCAAGTGCATCCTATTCATGTAACTTTTACCCAATTTAATAGTATTCATCTTATCTACCTCAAAGGGCTGAGTCAACCCTGCTGAGGAATTGAACCTGTGACCCCCAAGGGTTAAACAAACTCTTCTGACTAAGCATTAGCCTTTCATGAAAGGCTCACTGAATCATTTTCCTCATGCCTGTGGACTAAATTCCTTAGCTCCGTGGTTTACCAATTTGCCATCAACTCATAATCAGGCTGCCCTGCATCTCTCTGAAGAGAGGGACACATTTGTGTTGCCCAGTAAGCAAAACATCTCTGGGTCCACTAACGAATATTGTGCGCCCCTGTCGCGCGCCTTGTCTGCTGAAAGGATTGTCTGCCTGGGTGTATGCCTCATCTGTTAGGGTCAGAACCTGGGTAAGCAGCCTGACAGCATCAAGGAGCTTATCATGGGCTCACTTAAACCCTTTTTCAACCGCTTTCCTTGGGTCTCTATCCCCTCCTGCCATGAAAGCCAGCATCATCTGGTCAAATTCTGGGGTATAGGCGACCTAAACCAGAGTGAAGGTCTGGGGCACTCTGATCTCAGCTGTTTGCGAACCTCCTTGTCCAGTGCCTTCTGTAACCAGAAGTGCATAATTTAAGGTGGTGTCCAATCTCCCGAGCGTGGGTGGCGAATGTGTCTAGGGTCGCACAGCGTTGACCCGTGGTGTGAAAAAAGAGCTCACCATCCAGCTGCACCAGAACTCTTCCACCACATCACTCACATGCTGGGGCTCACACAGAAAGGTCTCCTTCACAAAGGAGTTGGGACCCCAAGTCCCGTCATCAGAATGGGAATCTTCTGCTTGCCACTCACCAAGAAATTATTGTGATGGTGGGACCTCTTTAGGGGAGCATTACCCTTAGCGGGTTTTGATCCTTCGCCTTTCCAGTGGCATTTAGCGGTGCGGCCTTGCTCCTTGGAAGAAGAGTCAGACTCCTCCACGACGTCTCTCTGTTGGGAGCATTTAGCGGGCTCTTTGTTTGTGTCTTGAGTGGCTAGAACGCCTTGGCTGAGACCATCTCCACAGAAGCGGCAACTGCCGCGTTGATTACTGCCTGGAGGTCTGAGGGCATCTGAGTCTTCCATTATTAACACCCATAATACTTGGGGCTCACCCAATAGATTTGTGAGTAAATAGGGAAATTGGTAGCCAGGGCTGCACAGGCACTCTCCCTGGTGGTCAAGTATGCAACCCATAGTAATGTATGTAGAGGCAACGCTGGGGCTCACCCAGGTTAAAGGAGACTGCAAGCGTGTGGCGTTGGGAGAGTGCCTGTGGAGTGGTGAGCATAGCCACTAGGAGAATATTTTATGAGACGGACTAACCCTCTTATAAAATGTTATGAGAGGAGCTCACCCTCCAATAATGAAATCACTATCATGTACTGACATAAACTGCAAGATAAACAAAAACAAAAAAACTGTAGTATAAATATCAACATTGGACTGTGTTTAGGAGAGGGGCTCAGCCTGTAATAATTAAATCAGTATTATGTACTGACATAAACTGTAAGATAAACAAAAAACTGACAGGAAGGAGTATAATATCAGCATTGGGCTGAGTTTATGAGTGGGGCTCACCCTCTAATAATGAGATCAGTATTTTGTACTGACATGAACTGTAAGAGAAACAAAAAACTGACAGGGAATAAAAGGGATAAAGTTGGTACACAGACATACCAAGTCTATACCCTAAAAAAAAAAAAAAAAAACAACATCACCACTATCAAATAAACCCCTAGATAAATACATGTACAGTAAAAAAAAAAAAAAAGGAAGAAATCAATCAAGTAAATAAGTAAAATTAATTAAATATAACAAGACAAGCAAACAAAGTGTAGACTCAAAATATTCTTACCTGACATGATGGAGCAGCAAAGAAAGAAGTTACTCTGTGGAAGGTGTTTCTTATACTCTCTGCCTGTCTCTGAATGGTTCCTTTTTTTCTCTAAATGTCTTTGCTGTTATGGAGTAGTAAAGGAAAATTGTGCAAAATATGAAGCCTCCTATCGTGATAAGATGCTGTGCAGTCTCAGCTACTTTGGGTCTGTGTGTGAGGCTGGACAGGAAATGTAAGGGGCCAGGTCCCATCTGCTCTCTAACAGTCTCTAACACACAGGGAAATCTTGCAGGAGAAGCAGAGACAGCAGTAAATGATGTACACTGCCTAAAAGCTCATTCAGCTCTACTACTAATCAGAGGAGGCTGAGTGCTTTCAAAATAACCCTCTATCCACATGCCAGAACTGTAAATACCCATGTTTATCCTAATCCAAAGTTTAACACATCCATAAACACTACAGTATAAAATGTAGACACTCAATGCCTTTGCTGCCGAAACCTGAAAAAAACCTCTGTCTTAATCCTAGGTTTAATTCATCTTAAACACTAAACACCCCCTATACTATATTTTATTTAACTGTAACCCTAAACAACTGACTTCTTATAACATCCTCCAAGCTTTAAATCTGTAACACTAAAGTCCTTACTTAAACTAACTATACAGTAAATTCCACTCTAACCTTAATGTCCCCTTTACCTTAAACACTTCTACCATTATGTTTAAGACTGCATGCCTTTACACAAATACTCTGATTTTACTCACAGATTCAAACACACATTACAAGCACAAATTATACACACACCTCTAGTCAGGGGGTTCTAGTTAGGGCTAGGGTAGTCTAAGCACTAGATAAAGCTAGGGTTAGAGATGCAATTAACTCAAAGACAGGGGCTGGGGTTAGGGATCAAGGTAATGCTAGAGTTGAGGCTAGGATAAAGTTTGGAAATAGGGCAACTATTTGGGTAGATGTAGTGCTGCTCCGGAGATTGGTGGGAGGTTAGCACAACATGTTATATATGGAACAGGACTTAAATAATATTCCAGCATCTGCTGTACAAGAGTGTAACAACTCATATACTCAGGCATTATTTATAAAATGTCTAAATTACATCACTGTGTGTATGAGATTTGGAAACATCTCAGGAAACAGACATAAGTATTAAGAATGCACAATACAAAACCATGGTATTTCATAAATGGGCATTTGTGGTCCATATTGGCATTTAAGAAGAAACTTATAGATGAGAAAGATAGACTCATTTTTTTATTCTTCTAGATACATCTAGAAAATATTAGCTACATACTGTCTTTCATCTATAGTTCCCAAACAACATTTATCGATGTCTGATTTTTTAATTTTTTTTAAGAAATGTTTACAAAGTATTCACAGTACACTTTTTAGTTCTCTTGACAAGTAGAGCTTTAAATTAAAGTCAATATATTTGATTTCAAAAGTAGCAATTAAAACTGCTAAATTCATGGGATGTATATTTAATCGAAAGTTCGAATTGCATAATGCAATCTCCTAGGATTTAAAAAAACCTTGCAAAGTGTGGGCATCTAAGAGACTAAAGCATGGTGGGAACAACATCTTTCTCACGAAAATCCCATGCTGAACATTCCACTTTTTAAAAAAGTCACTTCTCACCATTAGTAGTTTCTGTTGTTGATTTTTTTTAAAATAAAAATTAAGTAAAAGGTCACAATAAAATGGCCTTCTTGTCATTTTGGTAGGGTTAGGTAAAACTTACTAAAGAGAGAATTGTTTGGAATTTAAATTTAAGGCTAAAATATCAAAACTGGAAAAAGTGTACAATTTGCCTTCTGTGACATTAAATTCACATGGAATTCTCACTTTAGTGACTAGCCCTTCTAATGCTTGACTATATAAAAGTATAACAAAACTGTGCAGAAAACGTTTGAGACTACTACATGAGGAGAATAATTTCTTACTGTCTTTTTTCACTCATGTTAGATATTGAATTTCAAAATGAATTTCCTACTAGAATATGGAAATGTATTTATATTGTACATTTCCTAAAATATCTGAATTCAGGAAACTAAAAAAAACGTATTTACCATTCTTATTCATAATGTTACATCCCAGTTAAGTCTCTTCATTCTTGATGCTGTTTAATATATTATTAAATTCATTTTCTCTGTCAAGAATAAATGTCTCTATTTAAATTCATTCCAAAGTTTTGTGTGAAAACTGTAAAGTTACTTTGAGTAACATCTGCAATTATAATCAAATTGAAAACAGCGGGTTGAGAACAATACTTTAAGCTAACCCACAGTTACCGACTGTCTTCTTCTAAAATGTTTAATGCAATTTGCTGCAAACACAGTTACTGATATGTGATCTTGTATCATTTAGTAATATTTGGAATTGTGCTCCGTAATAACTTTGTGTCTTATTAATTCAGGTCCTTGGTGAGTGAATATTGAATTTGGAGTAACTCATCATGAACTTGCTTTATGTGAAACAATGTCTATAATATCTTACCTTTATCTTTTGTAAAACATATCTCTATTTACTATATATATATATATATATATATATATATATATATATATATATATATATATATATGACTATGTAGCGCTATCATGATTTGAAAATTGGATGTAATTGATTTGTGCATATACACACAAGCTATGCAGAAATTCTAATTTATCATCTGTACGCCATTACTTGGGCCTCATATTTAGAAATTGCTAATGACCTCAGCCTGTAACTTAAATTTCTCCTCTTCGTGAGTATGTACCATAGTGTGAAACCAGTGTACCCATCAAGAGGGAAGATCAACAAGAGCATCTGGTCAAACACGTGTGGATGTCTAACAATGGGTTTTATCTGACAACTGCAAAGTTTTGATTGAGTTATTTTACTTTCAAGGTTTTTTCTGATTTATTATAAACATGACTAGCTGAATCTATTTATTTTAAAATAAAGCATCACAGGGTCATATGCAGAATTTCTGGATCAGTTTTTGTCAATTATTGCACCATGCATGAGGTGATATTGATATATCTGGACCATATCTATGACTCTAATCCCCTAGCTGCCCACCTCACCTAAAAATCCTACCTATCCTCCTTGCCCTAATAATAGTAAAGGGCGAATAAAACAAATATTTGTAAAAGGAAAATGTTATACTTACCATCTTACGTACTTCTAACTGTACTTTTCTTCAGCCCCAAAAATGGCTAATTAAAAAAAAAAAAAAATTGGCCAAAAAAAAAAAAAGAAAATGCCACACAATAGAATAATCCATCTTTGCTTCATGAGGATTCACCTCACACTGAACACTCATAGTAGAGAAAGCCCTGATAAAGACCTTCCCAAACTGTGTCAGCTATTTCATCATGTAGGAAAATGGCTATGTAATATCAGTAAGAGCACTCTCATTGGTTTGCTTGCAAGCCAACTAATTAGAGCGCTCTGACAGCCAAGTTTCTAGATGTCTCGTTTCTCTTGAGAATTGGGTGTCAGAGCACTCTAATTTGTTTGGTCCTAGGTCCTCCTCATAAATTGTGTTATACGGAACACCAACTGCAACCAATGGGACTTTAGGCCCCCTTTTTATTACAATTATCCCCAGCCGCTTACCACACTTGTTTAGGTATCAGCATAAGGATGACTATGTCCCCACCATTATTATTATTATGTTATTTATATAGCGCCATCAAATTCTGCAGTGCTTTACAATGGGTGGACGAACAGACATGTAGTTGTAACCAGACAAGTTGGACACACAGGAACAGAGGGGTTGAGGGCCCTGCTCAATGAGCTTACATGCTACAGGGAGTGGGGTAAAATGACACAAAAAGGTAAGGATAGTATTAGACTAGTGACAGTTGCAGAAGAGGAATCAGTCAGGAGCTATTAACATTTTATTTAATACGCTTTTATGAAGAAGTGGGTTAACAGGTCCCTTTCCCATTAGGTGGGGCATTTCAAGTGACTGGAAAAAACAGAAAAAAACTGAAAAAACAGAAAGAATTAATATGTGTAGGGCACTGGCACAATAAGCACTTAAAGTAACTTTTGTTGCACACATATATTGGTATTGCACTTTCAACTGAAGCACTATTCATTGTGTTGTTTGCACAGTATTGAAGCTATATTTTAAAGGCACAGCATACTTTATTTTTTCTGGTTTGAGTTTTTTCTTAGTTAGTGTTGAGGTGCTGCTATTTTATCTAAAAGGTTAAAAAGTTTTTTTTTTATTTGTGTCATATATGCTTGTAATTATCTGTTTTTTTTGTATCTATTTCAAGTAACTGGTCTACAATGGATGCAAAATTAAAATCTTAAAAGTTTAGTAGATTTTTCCTCACCTACCACATAGGGAGGTTTTAAACATTTCTTATAGTAATGTAGGGGTCTTATTTACACAATAAACCCTCACACTGCCAAGGGATTAAGAAGCACCGCCAGCTGGCAAATAGTACTTAAAGTTATCATTTGCTTGCATTAAAGCAAGTGAATGATAATTTGGGAGCATTGGCCTGGATTTTTAGTTAAACCGGTGCTTTGCGAATATTATGCATAAGCACTGATTTTAATCCAGACATCAAATGTATCTGAGTGGTTGCTGCAAATTTGCTTGGGCCAACTAAATTCCACTTTAGTAAATTCTGAGAATTGCCAATGTAATCATTTGGTAATTTTCACAGTTTTTTTTTGTCCATCCTGGATTTTGGGAATAACCCTGTAAGACTTTGTAAAAGACTCTCACATCCATCATTGTGACTCGGAGTCAATGCACAATAGTTGAAATGTGGTAAAATACCATAACGAGTACAACATCCCCAGTATAAATCAGTGCATGGTCAATAAATCATTATGGTCTTGAGTAGGTGGTAGCTCCTGTTTCTTTCTCTATTTTTAACTCTTTACATTATCTGCTTTACATTTTTAAATTCTGAATATTCTTATGAGATATCATATTACCATTATCAATATTATTATTTGCTGAGATATACTCTTCAAATCTACTAGAGGAAAAATAATGGCTAATTATGTGAAACTATAATTAATGTTCAAAATATAGTCACTTTTGCTTTAGCTCACAAACATGTTTAGATTGACTAGATACTGAATTATTTTCTTTATTCTCCTTGCAAGGCCTATGAAACATTTATTAAATATCTATTTCAGAAATAAGCAAAAGACAGAACTCCAAAGCCTATCAAGACGAAACAATTATTGTTATAATTGAAAAATGATCTGTGGTTATTTAATGTGAGAGATCTTCATATATAAATATTTGTAATAAAAGTGGCATGGACTATTTTGCTGATGTGCATGTATTCAACCCTTTCTCTGGGTGTCCTTTTAATTCTGCAGCCAGAGCATTAGTAATATTAAATAGAAAATGTCACAGAATGTCAAGATGGAAAATGTCATAAAGAACTAAAAAAAAAAAAAAAAAAAAGAATGGTGACCCCCTCAACATTTTTCAGCTGAAATAAATATGCTTTCAAAACAACACACAGCAATATTTTATGGGTTTGATTTTAAAAATCCAAATAAACTATTAGTTTTTGCTAAAAAAAAAAATATATATTTAATGTGTTAAAGAAAAAGTAACACAATGATAAATTATTATTAATATTATCTCTGAAATCTGGTAAAGTGCACATTACTAGGCCAGCACTTACAATACAATAAGCAGTTAATATCAGTTGGTTTAGTCATAATAATATTGGCATATTTACTTTTTTTCATTAGGTCACATAGGAGGATATTTCCATATGGAGGAACAACAGACAAGGAAGTAGCAACATTTGAAGGAGGAAAGACCAAGTGTTCTGTTTTGGACAGGTTAAGTTTAAGGAAATGAGCATCCATCCAGTTGGAAATAGCAGAGAGTCAGTCAGAGACACGAGTCAAGAGGGTGGTGAGAAATCAGGGGAGGACAGGTGAATGTGCGTGTGTCGAAGGAGCTAATGAGTTTACAAAGGGAGGCAGTATAGATTGAGAACAATAGGGTACCAAGGACAGACCCTTGGGGAACACCAACAGAGAGGGATTGGGGAGAAGAAGCAAAGCCAGAGAAAGAAACACTGAAAGAGCTCTGGAAGAGGTAGGAAGAGCACCAGGAGAGAGCGGTATCTCATAGACCGAGATTACAGAGTATGAGAAGAAATCTGGTTAAATATGGTTAAATCTTATTGACTTGGGTAATAATTATTATTATTAAGTAAGACTGATATTTCCAGTGGATAAATATGTGTCATGGTTACTTACCACTCCTGATGCTTCAGTTCCTCCTCATAAGACACAATGTATGTGCATCAATGTATTATGGTAATGATACATGTGTAATTTATGATTTTGGTTTTGTGTCACTAATAATAAATGTACCAAGTGTCAAATATATCTGAATGAGCTGGCTGTTTACATTTAAGTTAAATCTTTAAAATGATCTAAACTTTCATGTGATATTTTGTAACATGAATAATGTAGATGAACAAAAACTAAAAGTCTATCACATTCAATATTTTCAAATGTCCTTATTTTTTATCAGAGCAATTCATAGGAACAAATACAATGTTATGAGCATGATTTAATTTCTAGAAACATGTATGCATAGATCTTTTTTAGAGATAACCACATTCTCTTTAAAAGTATTGATGTGTATCAAAGAAACTTTGCTTGCAGTTTATTGCACATCTCTATAATTCCAAGTATAAATATAAACAAAAAATGTAGCTATGCTCTTCATGAAATCTCCTTTTTTTTTTTTTTTATGTAAATAGAGCCCTCGGCTTTCCTGCAAGTTCTGCACATGAAGTTGTCCCACAAGAAATCTTTGTTTTGTTCTTGAATATAGGTGTACAATATAATCATATCTGATAATAGCTGTCTTATCTTTTCTCCAGAGAAAACTAAGAGAAACACAACTGAAACACTTGCGTTTTATAGAAGACAAAAGTAAATTGATTGATGCTAACATGTGCAACCTAAATAGCAAAACATCATTTCAATAAACTGTGAGCATTATTGTGTAATTGAATTGTGTCGCTGTTTTTTTTTTTTGTTTTGTTTTTTATGTATTCCCGAAATAGAGCAGGACAACAACAACTAAACCCCATCATTGTGGTTTATTCAATAATTAGTATATTGTAATGAACTGAAAACCAAATTGTAATGTTCAGGCAATAATTATAATAATTATAATAATTATAATAATAATAATAACAACCAAAGTATTTTTATGCCTTAGACTAAATTTTCTTTCTTCCAGTCTAAATGGGTGAACTCGGGGGCTGGCCCGTCCATAGGTCCTTTGCCAGTCAGAGCACTCTGATTGGTTGGCTTACTAAGGAGTCAGAAAGCTCTGGATCATATTGCATAGCATGGAAAATGTGCCCACCCTATATAAGGGCTTTGCCTGCTATAAGAGCTAATTCTACAGTGAACCATTTATGGCTGAAAATGGATTTATTTTTTAAATGTGGTATCCTTTTTTATTTTTCAAGTGCATTTTCTTTGTGATCGGCCATTTAAATTATTATTAATTAGTTCTGTCAGTTATGGATTTTAATTTGACCTTTTTGGGTGCTGAAACACAGAAGAATTAGAAGAAAGAAGATTGCTGATAGTATGTATATATTTTTCCAGATTTTAGATTTATTGTCCTTCCCCTCACTAGTATTAGGTTGTGGGGAATAGGTAGGCACTGTGATCTCTTTTTGATTTATTTGGCTAGGGGATTGGGAAGCCTTAGCCATATGAAGTGACGGGAGACATGCCATGATTTGGGGTGTGAACAATGGCATATCCACTCACCTTATTTTATAATAGATTAGTGCCCTCACATATTGCCCATGAGTGCAAGCTGGGGGGGGGGGGGGGGCGACACTAGAGTCTCCACCTGTCGCCATTAAGTGGGGTAAAGGGGTGACACATTGGGTTTTCTCTACTTTATTATTACTATTAGGGCCTTCACCCATCTCACACAGGTGATGGCCTGAGGGGATACTGGGTCCTCCCTTTTATTTAGTTTTTTTTTTATTTTTTTATTTTTAGTTTTCCCTTTTATTAGTAATATTAGGGTCCCCCTTTATTGCCCAAGGAGAAGGGAAGGAAGGGATTTCCTTCATTACTATTATCAGAGCTCCCAATGTTGCCCGTGGGTGGTGGCCGGGGGCCCACACCCTTCGCAATATGGGGATTCTTATTGAACTTTATATGATATTTATGTAATAAATGTAATTCCATCAACAATGGCCACATTTTATAGTCTGAATGGCCCAGTACAGCAGTAAATAGTTTTGCCCAATTTGGTACAGGGCCAGGGGCGGACTGACCGGTCGGGCACTTCGGACATGGTCCGAGGGCCCGGCCGGGAGGGGGGCCCGCCATCAAGGGGCCCGGCCACCCCTTTAAATGCTGCAGCCGCCTGAGCGCTCTCTTAAGAGCGCTCAGGCGGCTGCAGCTTCTCACCTCCCCTCCCCTGTAGCGTGGCCGAGCTGCACTCTGGTCCGCGGTGCCCGGCGCGGAGTCCGGCCGGGTACAGGAAACAGTAACTCCTGTTCCGCGCGGAACAGGAGTTTCTGTTTCCTGTACCCGGCCGGACTGACAGGAAGGTGCACACTCAGTGTGCACCTTCCTATCACTCCGGCCGGGCACCGCGGACCGGAGAGCAGCTCGGCCACGCTACAGGTGGGGGTGGGGTGGGGGGGGCAAAAAGAGAAGGGGAGGGGGCAAAAAGAGAAGGGGAGGGGGGCAAAAAGAGAAAGGGAGGGGGGGGCAAAAAGACAAAAGGAAGGGAGGGGGGCAAAAAGAGAAAGGGAGGGGAGGGGGGCAAAAAGAGAAAGGGAGGGGAGGGGGCAAAAAGAGAAAAGGGAGGGGAGGGGGGGCAAAAAGAGAAAAGGAAGGGAGGGGAGGGGGCAAAAAGAGAAAAGGAAGGGAGGGGAGGGGGGCAAAAAGAGAAAGGGAGGGGAGGGGGGGCAAAAAGAGAAATGGAGGGGAGGGGGCAAAAAGAGAAAGGGAGGGGAGGGGGGGGCAAAAAGAGAAAAGGAAGGGAGGGGAGGGGGGCAAAAAGAGAAAAGGAAGGGAGGGGAGGGGGGCAAAAAGAGAGGGAGGGGAGGGGCAAAAAGAGAGGGAGGGGAGGGGGGGGCAAAAAGAGAGGGAGGAGAGGGGGGGCAAAAAGAGAAATGGAGGGGAGGGGGGGCAAAAAGAGAAAGGGAGGGGAGGGGGGCAAAAAGAGAAAAGGAGGGGAGGGGGGCAAAAAGAGAAAGTGAGGGGGGCAACAAGAGAAAGGGAGGGGGACAACAAGAGAAAGGGAGGGGAGGGGGGGCAAAAAGAGAAAAGGAGGGGAGGGGGGCAAAAAGAGAAAAGGAGGGGAGGGGGGGCAAAAGGAGAAAGGGAGGGGAGGGGGGACAAAAAGAGAAAGGGAGGGGAGGGAGTAAAAAAAAGGGGGGGCAAAAAGAGAAAGGGAGGGGGGGCAAAAAGAGAAAATGAGGGATGGGGGGCAAAAATAGAAAGGGAGGGGAGGGAGTAAAAAGAAAGGGGGGCAAAAAGAGAGGGAGGGGAGGGGGGTAAAAAGAGAAAAGGAGGGGAGGGGAGGGGAGGGGGGGCAAAAAGAGAAAGGGAGGGGAGGGGGGCAAAAGAGAAAGGGAGGGGGGGCAACAAGAGAAAGGGAGGGGGGCAACAATAGAAAGGGAGGGGAGGGGAGGGGCAAAAAGAGAAAGGGAGGGGAGGGAGGCAAACAGAGAAAGGGAGGGGGCAACAAGAGAAAGGGAGGGGGGCAACAAGAGAAAGGGAGGGGAGGGGGTCAAAAACAGAAAGGGAGGGGGGCAAAAAGAGAAAAGGAGGGGAGGGGAGGGGGGTCAAAAAGAGAAAAGGAGGGGAGGGGGGGGCAAAAAGAGAAAAGGAGGGGAGGGGGGCAAAAAGATAAAGGGAGGGGAGGGGGTAAGAAGAGAAAGGGAGTGGGGTAAGAAGAGGGAGGGGGTAAGAAGAGAGAGGGGGGTAAGAAGAGAAAGGGAGGGGGGTAAGAAGAGGGAGGGGGTAAGAAGAGAGAGGGAGGGGGTAAGAAGAGGGGGGTAAGAAGAGGGGGGTAAGAAGAGAGAGGGAGGGGGGTAAGAAGAGAGAGGGAGGGGGGTAAGAAGAGAGAGGGAGGGGGTAAAAAGAAAGGGAGGGGGTAAAAAGAGAGGGAGGGGGAGTAAGAAGAGAGAGAGGGGGTAAGAAGAGAGGAGGGGGGAGTAAGAAGAGAGGGGGAGTAAGAAGGGGGTAAGAAGAGGGGGAGGGGGAGTAAGAAGGGGGTAAGAAAGGGGGGAGGGAAGAGTAAGAAGAGGGTAGGGGGGTAAGAAGAGGAGGGAGGGGGGTAAGAAGAGAGGGGGCGGGAGTAAGAAGAGGGGGAGGGGGGAGTGAGAAGAGGGGGAGGGGGGAGTAAGAAGAGGGGGGAGTAAGAAGAGGGAGGAGTAAGAAGAGGTGGGTGTAAGAAGAGGGGGAGGGGGTGTAAGAAGAGGGGTATGGGGGAGTAAGAGGAGAGCAATTGCCCCCTCCCCTGTCCGCAGGCACCGTGCGGGCAGCCGGCAGGGGAGGGAGGAAGAGAGGACCCGGGAGCTCAGCCTGCAGCTCCTCTGGGTCCTTCTTGCACAAGCACAGATCGTTGCCGCGGTTACCACGGCAACGTTACGGCTCTGGCGAAAGTAAACTCTAGCCCTGGAGCTACGGGCTAGAGTTCACTCTCAACACTGTGACCACCAGGGATTCCTGGTGGTTGCAGTGGTGAGAGTGAACTCTAGCCCCATAAACACACTACCCACACACACCATACACATTCACACACTGCCCCCCATACACACACACTGCCCCCACACACACCATACACATTTACACACATTGCCTCACACACACACACACATACACTGCCCACCCATACACACACAGCCCCCCATACTAACATTGCCACACACATACACAGCCCCCTCATACACACATTGCCCCACACACCCTACACATTCACACACTACACCCCCTCACACACACTGAACCTTTCACACACACTGCACCTCTTACACATTGCACCACTGCTCCTATACCCTACAACAGCCTCATATCCCAGCAAACCCCAGGTAAGTTGTCAAACTGTTCTTAAACGGTTTGACTACTTACTCTGGGAGGGGGGCCCGGCCCTCCTGGCACCATAATGACTACACAGAGCAGTAGTGGTTATTGTGCATGGATTATTTATTTAAATAATCTCCAAGTGCCCCAGTAGCCAGCAAGCCAGCCAGCCCACAGGCCAGTCAGCCAGCCCACAGGCCGACCAGCCAGCCAGCCCACAGGCTGGCCAGTAGCCAGCCAGCCCACAGGCCACCAGTTAGGCTTACAGCCAGCAAGCCCACCGCCTGCCAACCGCAGCCAGCAAACCACAGCCTGCCAGCCAGCAAGCCACAGCCAGCAAGCCAACAGCCTGCTAGCCGCAGCCAGCAAGCCCACAGCCTGCCGGCAGTAGCCAGCAAGCCCACAGGCTGCCAGCAAGCCCACAGCCTGCCAGCCGCAGCCAGTAAGCCCACAGCCTCCCAGCAAGCCCACAGACTGCCAGCCAGCAACAGTAATTAAGGTAAGAGGAGCCAACTTGGCCTAGGTATCAGCGAGTTATCTTGTGTTGCTATATTGTGAATAGGAAGACTCCCCTCCAGGCCCCATTAGACTCCATTGTAGTCTCTAATGGGACCTGGAGAAAATTCTTGCTAACACACTCTCTAAAGGACACTGAGATAGCCTCTGCTAGAATACCCCCCCTCCATGGCCCATTAGCCCTCAATTGTAGTCTCTACTGGGGCCTGGAGGCGACTGTTTCCAGCAGGGACACTGAGATGGCCTCTGTTAGAAAGAACCCCTTCCAAGCCTATTAGACTCCATTGTAGTCTCTAATAGGGCCTGGAGGGGATTCTTTCTAACACACTCTCTAAAGGAGAGTTATTGTGCATGGATTATTTATTTAAATAATCTCCAAGTGCCTCAGTAGCCAGCAAGCCAGCCAGCCCACAGGCTGGCCAGTAGCCAGCCAGCCAGCCCACAGGCCACCAGTTAGGCTTACAGCCAGCAAGCCCACCGCCTGCCAACCGCAGCCAGCATACCACAGCCTGCCAGCCAGCAAGCCACAGCCAGCAAGCCAACAGCCTGCTAGCCGCAGCCAGCAAGCCCACAGCCTGCCGGCAGTAGCCAGCAAGCCCACAGCCTGCCAGCAAGCCCACAGCCTGCCAGCCGCAGCCAGTAAGCCCACAGCCTTCCAGCAAGCCCACAGACTGCCAGCCAACAACAGTAATTAAGGTAAGAGGAGCCAACTTGGCCTAGGTATCAGCGAGCTATGTTGTGTTGCTATATTTTGAATAGGAACCAGAGTGTTGGAGAGACCCCCCTCCAGGCCCCATTAGACTCCATTGTAGTCTCTAATGGGACCTGGAGGAAATTCTTTCTAACACACTCTCTAAAGGACACTGAGATAGTCTCTGCTAGAATACTCCCCCCCTCCATGGCCCATTAGCCCTCAATTGTAGTCTCTACTGGGGCCTTGAAGGGATTATTGCACTTTTGTTCCTTGTGTCTAAAGATTGTGTAGGGTGTGGCTGGAGGCGGGACATGGGTGGCGCTTGCTGCGGAGTATGGGTGGGGCCTGTAAGGGGGCCCTTGATTTATTTTGCCCGGGGGCCCTGAGGGTTCTCAGTCCGCCCCTGTACAGGGCCATTCAAATGTTAGTGAATAACCCTGATAGCATGTTAAATGTTTTCTGCCATTCAATAGTACAGCATGTTACATTGCAGCTATTGTGACATTATAGAAATGCTTTCTGTATTTCTATTAAGTTGCCATAGCATTTAACATATTACTATAAAACTTTATTACCATTCAGATTCCTGAGCTAATCATGTCATACAGCACATTATTAAACATTTTACTGCCATTCATATCTATTTTATTCCTGTTGTACTATAACTTTTAGTAACATTTATTTACATTAATTTCATTCATTCTTTATCATACAGTACTGTAATTTTATCACCAGTTTAGTTCTGTGAGCCACTTGTATTTTACTGCTATTCTCTTCAAGGGGCTATATATGCTGTATACATATTGGAAATAAAACAATTTTTCTATTTTTATTATTTTTTTTACTTCAGCTTCATTCCCCATTTCCCAAGCATACACTACAGCCCATATTATCCCTCACATACAACCTACAGCCATTTCCCCTATGCACACACACATATTACAACCTCTATACCCACAAGCAAAAGCAAAAGTCCTTATGCACACACACAAACACACACTTTACACTCCCTATCTGTAACAAATGACAAATGTTCCTGGGACGTGTTGAAGAGCCTGGATGCCAGCCTCCTTCCAACAGACTATGGAGTCTGGCATAGAAAACCTAGCAGATGAAGCTTATCCAAACACCAAGGATGCAGGTCACCCAGTTGTGGTATCCTGGGTAAAGACCAAGGTGAGACACAGAACTTCAGACTGCATAGAACCATACACAGGCTTGAAAATTAGTTGTGGACAGTCAAAACTTTAGTTAGGTGGTAATTGGACATCATATGAGGAATCATGGTGCATTTGGAGCAGTTGGTGTATGAGGGGTTAAGCTATCTGTGGATTGTTTGGTTGTAGGTAGCTAAGGGGGTGAGCTATGTGGGGATGTGTTGGTTGTGGGTCTGCCAGGTTTGGAAAAGGGGGTTTTGCAGTTACTTTCTCCCTGTGGCAGGGATGTCTGGGGCTCAGCAGTAGAGAGTCTGTTATCAGACTAGACCTGGATGGTGAATATTTGTAAATATATAAATGCTGTATGTTTGTGTTAATAAGTTGTACTTTGTTTTAGCCTTTGTCAAGTCTCTGCTGAGATCTGGGCAAGCTGTGATCACAACAACACTCTCTCCTATAGGGTTTCACTGCCTTTAAATTCTTGGATTAATCTTTGTTCCAGTCTGACCCTGCATATCACACATTACTGCAGAAGGACATATATGAGTGGTCAAACAGTACTGCAGAGATGTTGGTTATCTGTTGGAATCTGTTGGCACTATATAAACGGCAATGATAATAATAATAATAATAATAATAATAATAATAATAATAATAATAATAATAATAATAATTGATTTATGCTCTGGATGCATCCAAATGGAAATATTTATTTATTATATATTTAATAGTATTCAAAGCAAACAGTCAATATGCACAAGTGAAAAAGCAGACAAAAATATTACTACACTTGCAAATAATTTAGCCACAAACAACACTTGGTACAAATTGGCAATATAATAGACAGATATTTAGTATTCATGTCTGTATGTCTCAGCCTTTGGAAAACCTAGCTGGCATTGTTCTGAAGCATTACAGTCTTATAATTCCAACAGTTCCATAATATTGTTTTGTTTTTTTTCATACATAAATTGCTGCCCCAATCTAAACCCACTCCTAAGTTATAATTCCCTATTAATACCTTCTCTGAGATGCTCTATTTATGTCATACAACTCACAACAATGTAAAGGCCACTAAGAAATAACAAACAAAATAAACTACTAAAATTACAATTATTAAAGTTATCTGACACAAAATATGGCTAGGTGCTGAAAACTGATATGCCCACTTCTATACTCACTTATATGACAGAATGACAAATGACACAATTTAAATGGTCTGTACTAAGAATACTATTTTCATACTTCTTTATTATTACGACCTTTTACTTTTTTCAAATATATCTTTCTCTAATTCAGCTTTACCAATTTTAGCAAATCTGACTTGGAATAACTAGTATATTGTTCTCTACTTTCTTTGACAGTCCAGCGATCAAGTAATGCATACAAATCATTGTACTGTTTAAAAGTTTTGAATAAAACATTCTAACCTTGTCATACTAAGTGACAGACATAAATGTCACCATTGTTTGCTTGGGACAAATAATCCATATACTTCATGTATAATTCATCTGATCTTTAAGAATGTTTAACAATATTGAATTTAGATAAATTTCAACGTTAAAGTGAATCAGTTTCACTTTTTTTTCAAATTATATGCTTGTCTCATCAATTTTATTCATTTTTACTTCTTTATTCTTATTTTTATCACTGAAGGGTATATATGACATTGTAGTAAGTAAATATAAAATTTAATTACGTGTTGTTTCATACTGTCTCTTTGTGTTGTAATATCAATCATCCATGAAACAAACTTTTTTCCTTTTTATTAAAGATGTAAGATAAGCTTCGTAAAATAAATCAAAATGTTGAATTATATAAGCATAAAATATATTGCAGATCCCTGAATTATTATCTTTCGGCATCAGAAAAGGACAATTTCAATATATCATCCAGTAGTCCATTATTCATAACTTTCTTTTCCTTTTGTTTCGTTGTTAAATGTGTTTTCATTTTTACCTTCTGAGCCATGAACTGTTTAATTGCACTTAATTATATGTTTGCTTAGTTTTAGACTGAAACTGCTCCATTGAGGGCCTGTATGATATAGGAACTTGGCTAATTTTGAACTCAGAAACTCTGCTTGCTTCATTTACTGATTTAATTGTATTTTACAAGTTTTACAAATGGTGACCTATATCTGTGCTGTTTAACCATAAATACATATTATGCATACTTTTTTACAATGTAATTATTTTACAAACAAAAGAAAGAGGCATAAAATATTTAGTTGTGTCTGATAAAATAATAGTTTACATCATAAACATATCACACTAACAAAATAATTTGGTCACAATATATTGTGTGCACCTCAAAGACCAAAAAAAACCACCATGTACTGCAGTATTTATTTTATTGTGTATGCTGGTTTTCGTCATTCAATGTATTGAAATCTATCTAATTAAATAAGCTTTACTCACTAGTTGTGTAATGGTAAATATCCCTACAATATCTAAGAGGAATAGTCCAGGATTGGAGATTATCTGGTTTTCCTATAGCATGACAATGACAATGGACCTGTTGACTGCCCTTGCATTTATATTGGGAAATACACTCTAAAACTGCAAATACTCCTAAATAAAAATTGAGAGTACTCGATTCTGCTCTATCCTGTTCAGTAAATATAGTTACAACTGACGTAGAGATGGCTTTACACAAAATGGAGAGCACAGAACATTTTAATTTCGTCCTTGGACAGACTTAAACAAATGTTTGGAGTGGTGGAAGAAAGAGCGATATCATTATTATTATTATTATTATTATTTTATTATTTATATAGCGCCAACAAATTCCGTAGTGCTGTACAATGGGTGGACTAACAGACACATAATTGAGATCAGACCACTGGACGTACAGGAACAGAGGGTGTTGAGGGCCCTGCTCGATGAGCTTACATGCTAGAGGGAGTGGGGTATAGTGACACAAAGAGGTAAAGTAGGTGGATTAAATAGTTTGTTAGAGAAGGGAGTGGGGTATAGTGACACAAAGGGTTAAAGTAGGGGGATTAAATAGTTTGTAAGAGAAGGGTTTATTGAGTGCTTGGTATGTCATTTTTGACAGTTGCAGGAAAGGAGTCATGAGGTTTACCCTAACAAAGGCCTTCTCCACGTCTGTAGACAGTAAGAGAAGGCCTTCTTGTTCACGTCTGCAACCATGTATCAGCGTGAGGGTGCGAATGGTGTTATCGCGTGCCTCCCTTCCCATGACGAACCCCACTTGATCTGGTTGTACTAATGTGGGTATGTGTGTCTGTAGTCTAGTAGCCAGTATTTTGGCCAGTAGCTTTGGGTCGCAGTTTATAAGCGAGATGGGTTGGTAGTTGCTACAGTGCTCTCCGTCCCTTCCCTCCTTGGGGATGATGGTAATATGTGCCACTAGGGACTGCTTTGGAAATTGGTGACCCTCTTTGATTGCATTGAATGTCTCTAGGAGAGGGGTGTATAGTATGTCCGCATAGGTCTTGTAGTAGCAGAGTGGCAGGCCGTCCGGGCCCGGACTCCTGCCCGGCTTTGTCTGTTTGATAGCTATGGCTAGTTCCTCTGGTGCGATCTCTTCGTCTAGGAGGTCTGCTATTTCTTTATCTAGTGTGGGTAAAGTGTGTGTGTTTAGGTATTCGTTTATGGAGTATAGTAAGTGTTTTTGTGCTTGTTGTGACTGTGGGCTCGGGAGTACGTATAATTCCGCGTAGTATGCTCTAATCACTTCCTGGATCTTGGTGGGAAGGCAATGTAGTGTGTCTTTGTTGTCTCTAATGCGGTCTATGTATGTTAGTTGTCTGTGTTTGGCTAACATCTGGGCCAGTAGTCTGCCACTCTTATTGCCGTGGAGGGAAAAGAACGCTTTGTGTCGAGGTGAATGCCTATGGTATCTCGTTTGGAGCAGTCGGGTCAGATCTCTGCGTAATGCGAGTAGTGTTTCCTGAAGTGCTTGTGTCTGTTTGGTTTTGTTGAGGTTGTCTAGTTTCTGTATTTCTGTCAGTGTAGCTGTCATGGCGGCTTCTCTGTTTTTTCAGTAGTGCGCTCTTTTGTATGAAGTGGCCCCTCACTACACTTTTATGGGCCTCCCAAATGATCGTGGGGGATGTTAGGTGGGGTGTGTTGATGGTGAAATACTCCCTCAGGACCGTTTCAATTTCTGCTTTTATATCCGGTACCGAAAGTAGGTGTTCGTTTAGGCGTGATTTGGCTTCCTTTGGTCTATATAGGGGGGAGGCTAGTGTGATTGACACCGGGGCGTGGTCAGACCACGTCGCTGTGCCCTGTTCTACTTGCAGGATGAGTGGGAGGTGATAATGTTGCAGGTAAAAGTTATCTATTCTGGTGTATGAGTTGTGTGGGTGTGAGAAGAAGGTATAGTCTCTCTCGTCTGGATGGTGTGCCCTCCAGCTGTCCACTAGTTTGTGTTTGGATAAAAGGGTTTTGAGTGCAGTGAGTTGTTGTGTTGGGATGTGCGAGGTTCCTGTGGATGTGTCCCATCTCGGGTCTAGCGCCAGGTTAAAATCTCCTCCTAGTATCAGTATGCCCTCAGCGAATTTTGATAGTTTGCGGAGGATCTGTGAGAAGAATCTGTAGTGTCTCTGACTAGGAGCGTAGATGTTGGCGAATGTGTATAGTTGTCCCGCAATCGTTTCCCTTCAGGAACACGAATCTGCCCTCTCGGTCAGTCAGTACCTCTTTCTCTATTAGAGGGATGCCTCTGTGTATTAAAATCACAGTTCCCCGTGCCTTGCCCCCATGGTAGTCGCTAAAGTAGCCCGTAGGGTACCCGTGGTCATGCATTTTGGGTCTGGCCCCTTCCCTAAAGTGCGTCTCTTGCATGTAGACTATGGATGCCCTAATGTTGTGAAATTCTTTTAGAGCAGTTGACCTCCTTTCAGGTTTCTTCAGCCCTCTTACATTTACGGATATTATTTTGATATTGGCTGGTGTGAGCGTCATGGTTGGTGTCTGTCTATCGGTCTAGTTGTCAATCTAGAGGGTTGGGGGGGAAGGGTTTGTACAAGTTGGTCTGGGGTAAAGGGTGGGGGAGGAGTCTATTGGAGGGTTCGCCGCCTGGCGGCGTTAGGGTTATGGCGTCTGGGTGGTTTCCGAGGCCTGTACCTGTACACGGGTCTGGTGTCTCATCCACCTAGTTTTGGCGCCTATCCCTTGGGAGAGTGGAAGGAAGACTGTAGTCACCTGGCGGGTCGTGGTCCCACTGTGGCTGTCGGCTCTGGGCAACCTGTCCCGTTGTCTCTATCCGGTCTGAGTTGCTCTGTTCCGTCAGTCTCCCGAGTCGTCCCTTCGTGGCTCAATCTAGTGTGGTTCCATGTGTGTGTGTCCTCGCTTAGTACGTTTGTGGCATCTGTGTAACATCAGTAACATTGCATATCATAAAGCATTAAACTTATATCAACTTTAACAGTTCAACTTGTCGTTCCCAATAGATATTTCAGCTTGCCTGTTATAGCGGTTTCCCTCCCCATGCGTGTATGCTGTGCTCGATGGGGAGGTGATGATTGGTTGAGCTACCAGGATGTTTCACTACCTCTGTCTCTCATTGCCTGTCCTGTTTGTTTTCATATCTGAGTATTTATTACCTGTTCCCTTTGGGGTGTCCGAGCAAGTCGGGCACCCGAGCAAGCTATACTTTTTCCACCTGCACTGTGAATGTTTACATGGTGTGTTCAATAAAAACATGGCAACATTTCATTCTTTGTGTGTTATTAGATTAAGCAGACTGTGATTGTCTATTGTTGTGACTTAGATGATGATCAGATCACATTGTATGACCAATTTGTGCAGAAATCCATATAATTCCAAAGGGTTCACATACTTTTTCTTGCAACTGTATCTGGCTAGACGAAGCTCTGCTTAGGGCCCAAAGCCTTTCATCACGATAGTGATTTCCCCCTAGGAATGGTTCCTATGGATGTTAGTGATCAAGAATAAACTGGACCACAGAGTTATACTAGTAGTCTCAAAGTAGTTCTGTAATCCCTTTCTCTGGATACTTCCCCTCTCTAATAAGGATTACTTTAGATATTTACTGCTTAGAGTCTTTGCCAATCAGGAGAGGATAAAGATTCAGCGCAGTTTGGAAATTGCCTTTTCCGAATTACTTAGTGATTAAGGCTCAGTTAGACTATGTCTAATTACTCTATTGTAAAAAGGACTTTTCAAACCCAGGAGAACTGAGGTACTGTAGAGAATGTGAACATGGTTGTAATGAGCCCCAGGAGGGTGTTTTATGGGAGAATATATGTGAGGCTTCCAGGAAAGTCTACTGCGGAGTTCCTGTGTTTACAGGAACAAATATTCAAAATACTAATGAGGTGGTATAACATTCTGGTTAACTGTTTTTTTGTGGTCATGTGGGGTAAGGGCACATCTTTGCACTTGTGGTAGGCTTTGCCCTGTGGTAGTCCCATATTGGCACAGGTCCAGCACTTTATGTCTTAAGTCTATTATAGACTTTATAGACTTTTGATTTGAAGTCATGATCCTTGTGCACAATATACTCCAATCCTTTGAAAAAAATTGGTGATTTTAGGATGATTTTACTACTTAAACATGTGGTATTCCTGGGTGGAGTAGTGGCTTTTTATGTTTTTTCTTTTTCTTTTTTTTTTTTTGGTCCTTTTTTTTCTTTTTTAATTATAAAATTTGCAAGTGGTATTAACATGTGGTGCCTACATGTCTTGTACTTTTACACTTGTGGTAAAATAAAGAATTATAAACAAGACAAAGCATGAGGCTGTTGGACATGGACAGTGCTTTTCCATAGCACTCAGGAACAGTCATTGCTCAAAAATCCACTGATAGGATCTGTGGTTCAGTATCATATGCCCCTTGATTGTACTTATTACTTCTTTATCACAACCTATTGCCATTCTTCCCCTTTCAAATAATTGTTCTTTAGGGATGCTTCATATATAGTAAAGCATGAGGGTAATAGGGCAAAAACCATCAGCTATAAATTATTTAGACCCTATTGTGTACTGGTAAGTCTATCCTAAAAATTCAATCATTTACATTTTCAGAAGCTCAGCAGAAAATTATAATAATCTGGCAATAAATGATTAAGATAATTTAAACAGTTGCCAGCTGTAGACCTATTACATTATCTGCTGTTGGTGTCAATACGTACCCAAATCTAATGAGCACTGAATGTCATTCTTGATTATGGAAAAATTGGTTACATGTTTGAAGCTTACTGGTAACACTGAAACAAGAATTACTACTCGTAAACAACTTACTAATGACTTTTCACTAAAAAAAAATAACATTAGTGTTAAATATGAGATGGTTAGCTAACACACAGACATTGGATATAACAGTTATTATTTTTTTAGATTATTTTTAAAAGATATCTAAAAAGTTGAAACCAATATAAATTTATTTTATGACACAGTAAAAATGAATTGTCTAAAATGCAAAATTATCAAATTCACACATACACTGTTTTAAAAATTAGAACTTACATAGTTTTATGCAAAAATAAATTCTCATGAACATACAAAAACTAGCCACGGCATCTTTATAATGCAATATTTGAATACAAATTAAAAGATGCATGAAGCTATTTTACCTTGGGCTTACATTTATTGTCAGTACTAGAAAAATAATTTCAGTCACCCACTGTTCTTTTACTTAACTATAGTTAAAACCATCAAGAAAGTACTGCTGTTTCACCAGGAGTCTCACTTAATAAGTAATAAATTCAGAGAAAAAAGAGAAGAATATAAGTAGAATTTCTTTTTTATAGCATGAAATAAATTCATATACTTGAAAAGCAATGTTCATAGGGTGACTGAAAACAAGTCAAGTTTCCATCTCTCTCTCTGTTTTTTTATATATGAATTTCAAGATTTCTTCTGACCTTGATCCCCTGGCAGAATAATATTCTATGAAGAATTCCATAGGCATTTCTTCTGGCAAGTTTATATTTCTATCCTGGACTTTTTTAATATTATTTTTTAAACAGTAATTGTATCTATTTATTTTAAACTGTTGTAATAGCTTTTTGTGTTGCTCATATATATTAGATGAATATTGTTTTTGAGTAACCTTTCCCCCTCTCCATAATTTTATGATAACCCAGCCTCCCTTACTTCTCCCTTAAATATGTAGGAAGAACATAATTGTGTACTAAGGGGTTCCTTCATCCAAATTGGTTCCAAACTTAAATTTAAAAAAAATCGAAACACAAAACTCCAATCCATACTCATAAAAATTCAAGCACTAGAAACACACCATAAATTGAACAAAGACTCCAAGACACTGCTCCACTTAAAGCGGCACTGTCATGCCAAATGTACCTTTACCTAATCGCTTCCTATTCTCTTCCTCACTCAGAATCTGTTCTTCATTTCTTCCTGTCTGCTCTAGTTTTCTCTAAAACATAGGACAAAATAGGGACTATTGTGTCTTGTGTATATTTCCTATGCCTAACCAGCTATGACCAGCGGAGGAGCAAAGTGTTCTTCATTTCCTTCGGTCAGAGCAATTTCCCACAATTCTCAACTTTCCTCTGTGTTCTCGCTATGCCTCCTTTCACTATTCTTGAACGTCCTGTCATTTAGACAGGACGCCGGCGAAACTAAGAAATTTTGCCCTATCAGAATGAGAACAGTTTGTTTATTCATGTTAGGACGACAATCAGTACTTTTAGGTTGCTTCGAAATTGAATTTGATTGAATGAAATTCCGATCTGCACTGCGTCTTGCATCCGCTTAGAGTAGATAGCTCCCTAATTCCCATGGTATCAGGGAGCTATCTACAAAAAGGCTGAAAGACCAAGATTGGTCTTTCAGACAACTTTACTAATACTAAGTAAAGATGACTTAGTATTAGTTATTAATCTGCCCTTACTCGCTATATCGTGAGATGGGGCAAGTCTAGTAAACAGTGAGCAGCCTGTTGCTGGTGGGGGCCCTAAATGAGAATGGGGGGACATATTATCCTCCCCCCTGGTCCCCACCCATGAGTGGCAGGTGGGGGCCCTAAATGAAAATGGAGGGAACCTATTGTCCTTCCCCACGGCCCTCACCCATGAGTGGCGGGTGGGGGCCCTAAAAGACAATGGGGTGAACCTATTGTCCCCCTTGACCCCCACCCATGAGCGGCGGGTGGGGGACCTAATTGAAAAAGAGGGGACACCTATTGTCCTCCTCTCAGCCCCCACCAATGAGCGGTGGGTGGGGATCCTAAAAGACAATAGGGGGGATCTTTTGTCCTCCCCTGGCCTCCACCCATGGGCGATGGGTGGGGGCTAAATGTAAAAATAAGCCCCCCAGGGGTGACTAGGGGTCCCCAAGCCCTTAGTCACCCATCCACCAAAAAACAAATTAAATAAAGCCCTACCTACCCCCCTAACCCTAAAACTAGTGAGGGGGGAGACATTAAAACTAAATACCTGTAAATAAATAAAAAATAACTTACCATTTAAAGTCTTCTTTTTTTGAAAACTTTCTTTTTTCAACCCCAAAAAGGCCAAATAAAAATCCATAATACCAGTCGCACTTTAAAAATAAATTAAAAACCTAAAAAAAATCCCAATGCTAAAAAAATAATCCATCTTCACCCAGCGAGGGCACTGCTCAGACTGAGCTGCGCAGGGTGGGGAAAAGCTTATAAAGCCCTGCCACACCCTGCAATTTGACTCAGAGTGCTCTGCTTGTATTAATAGGAATGGAAAGCTTCTGGCCAGAGCTCACAGCAGAGACTCCACAAATCATGCATATCTAAAATCACAGATATCCAAGGGAACATGCACCAACTGACAGCAGACATAGCAAAAACATTTTTAACAAAATTATGCCTCACTATATAAATTACAACCGACTGGGGTCTCTACCAATGAGAGACAGCAATATATCCACAACAACATAGTCCACAGTCTGACCCCTACAATGAGTGAAAAACATAATGCTTCATTCACAGCTCAATAATTAAAACATCAATCAAGGACGCCCAAAATGGTAAAAGTCCCGGCCCTGTAAGACACACTAATAAATACTACAAACTTTTTTATCTTCAACTAGGACATCACATTCTGCAAGCATTTAACTCAATCTCGACCACCTCCAGATTTGACCCATCAGCTTTAGAAGCCATAATAACCTTGATCCCCAAACCTGACAAAGATCACACTCAATGCGGCAATTACAGGCCAATATCATTAATAAATATTGACATTAAGATATTCTCCCGAATGTTGGCCAACAGACTAAAACCTCTATTATACTTGCTAGTCCACCCTGATCAGGCTGGGTTTACCCCCTCATAGGGAAGTGAAAAATAACACGACCAAGATTATTAGCATCATACACAGAGCAATCACTAAGAAAATCCCAACACTTCTTATAGTATAGATGCAGAAAAAGCATTTGACAGGGTGGACTGGACCCTACTATTTAATGTACTGGAGGAAATTAGGTTTGTAGCATGATGGCTAAACTGGATTAGAGCCCTATACGCATCTCCACAAGCACGAACACAGATCAATGGCACTTACTCTGACACATTATCCATTCTAAACGCAACGAGACAGGGATGCCCCTTACTCCCTCTACTGTTTATTCTCACACTAGAACCTTTTTAAATGCAGTCCGTTCAAACATTAACATATCTGGCATCCCTGACCATTCAACCCAATATAAAATATCTGAATTTGCAGATGATTCACTCTTCTCAATCACAAAACCTGAGCATGCACTACCACACCAACTATCTGAAATTAACACATATTCCAACAAACCTAACTTTAGAATGAAAAAAGCAAGATACTCAAACTCCTAGTCACAGAACACAAGTTACACAACCTCCAATAATCCTTTCAGTTTAAATTTACCACTACTCCTATCAAATATCTGGGCATCAAGATCACTCTGTAACTAAAAGATCTCTTCTCTCATTACTATACTACATATACTAAGATGTAGCTAAATGGAACAAACCTCAATTTTCGTGCATAGGCCGAATCAATATTATAAACAAAGTATTCTACCATGCCTACTCTATTTATATCAAACATTACCTATAGGAGTCCCTCCATCCTTTTTTTGCATCCATAAGAACAATATTCACCCAAAGTGGATGGTGGACTGAGACTCCTTTCATTACTATTTAGCAACACAATTTTCTAGAATTCTTGAATAGTGCAATATGGGGAGCCCTAAACAATGGAAATCATTGACAAGAGTGGATTAGTCTGCAATTGGCATCACTACCATGGCAGTTGGAGCCACTTTCAAACCTAATCCCAGATCACCACCCATAAATCAGCCCACTACTTCACATCTGGAAGAAATATGCAAAACAACTTAATCTGATGGGATTCCCATCACGCTTAATCCCAATCTCTCATAACTCTGCGTTCCCACCTGGGAAAAATAGGCTCAAATGGCATACACATAGGAGTAACATAAATATATCCATGGTAGAAACCAACTATAAGTTAATTACAGGGTGGTACCGAACTCCGGTAGGCTCCGGTAGATCAAATATTCCCCACAGTGATGGAATTGTGTTGGAGATGTGATAAAGAAAGGGGCACATACCGACATATATGGTGGGAATGCCTAACTTTAACAGAATATTGGAATTACATACTATCAACCATAACAACAATTGCTGCCATACCAAAGCTACAATCCTTCATGGAGATATAACCCCCAAACCTATAAAACATTACCGTAAATGTTTTAGTTTTACCTATTATCAGTAGCTAAAGCTCTCATAACTAAATATTGGAGACAACAGATTTCGCCTCCAATCACTGAATGGTACACCCGAGTAGAACATATTAGAAGCATGGAAAAAGTTGGTTACTCCTTATCTGGGCATAACACACAATATACGATGACTTGGGTGGCATGGATAGCACATATGAAGAGCAGAAATTAACAAATGCAAACTGATCACTAGGGACACATCACAAATCACACCCAACACATACGAAATCACTATTGATAGAGCAATTGTAGACACAAGATACATGGGAAGACTGAAGATATATGTATATACAGAGAGTAATATCTTCTCCCCGTTGACTGTCTAATATAGATATTGAACATATATTACACACTTGAAAACCAACTAACAGTGACCATTATGACATCACTTATGTGCTGAGTTAATTTTTTCCTTATTATTACCTCTTTATGCTTTATTTTTATTTTTCGATATCATGTTAGTTCTTTTTTTATTTTTTTATTTGAACTGTATTATGGCTTATGTACAATATATTCACATTATATAATGGTCCTATACTAATTGGCAAAAGCATAGCCTCCCCATGTGACATCATGAATGGGATTATGGGTATAGCTGCAGCTGAAGGATGATTTTTTTCTTCTTCAGTATAATGCAAGTGCCATAGGTGCTTATGGTGCTTGGCGTTTCCATCTTAACTTGAACTGTTTATTTTATTTTATTTTTTAGATATTTTTTTTATTGAAAACATTTTCTCATTTTATCGTACATATGACAAAATAGTGCAATTTACATACAAGACAAAAACAAGTGTGACAATAACAACATATAATTTTACATTTATTACAACTGTTCTAATCTAAAATATAAGATAATTCTCCAACTAAACAGCTGAGGATCTAATCTATCTTTTCCGACCACCTCGGATTCTATTTGGTACCATGTGTCTGTTTTAAACGATTCAACCTGAAGTTTATATATGTGACCAATGATGTTAGCATAATAACAATTTCTGATATTTGGGTAATTTAAACCTCCATTTTGGGGTTTCCTAGAAAGAACTTTAGAACTTATTCTGGGTCTTGTCGTTTTCCAGATGAATTTCTGAAAACTGGATTGTATCATGGTTAACCAGATATCTGGGATTTGAAGGGGAATCATCCTGAATAAATGCAACCATTTGGGCATAATGTACGCGTTAATTATGTTGATCCTGCTGATCCAAGAGGATTTGGTCAAGCGCCATTCTTTTAATTTTATATTTGTATATTTCAGGAGATTCAATACATTTATTTCCATAATATCGTTAACTTGAGTTGAAATTATCACGCCCAGGTAATTAAAAACATAGTTAGACCATACAAAATCGTAGTTATCTCGCAGGTCTTTTAAACTGTGGATGTCGACATTAGTGGTTACAGCAATTGATTTGGATATGTTAAGTTTGTAATTAGATACATTAGAGTAACGTTTTATAGCAGATAAGACTTGGGGGAGGGAGGATTCTGGAGAAGTAAGTGTTAATAATATATCATCGGCATAAAGTGATATTTTTGCTTCTGAGTTGTTAGTTAGAAAACCCCTGATATTCAAATTAGCCCTAATAATAATTGCTAAGGGTTCTAAAGTTAAGATATAGAGAAGGGGGGATAGGGGACATCCCTGCTGTGTGCCATTATGTAGATTAAACCAGCTTGATCGAATATTTACTCCTACAGTTCTAGCTATTGGTTCGGAGTAAAGTGCCATAATGGCATCATGAATCCAACCTATGAATCCAAAGGAAGTCAATACTTCGTCGAGGAAGTCCCAACTGGCCCTGTCAAAAGCCTTTTCAGCATCTAATGACAGGGTCAGCAATGGAAGCCCCCGACGGAGTGCACCATCCAAAATTTTCACTATTCTTCTGGTGCAGGTATCAGAAGATCTACCTGGCAAAAAAACGACCTGATCAGAATGAACGACTCTCTCCACAAATAATTTTAATCTACATGTTAATATTGCTGCGTATATTTTCATATCTGTATTAATTAAAGAGATTGGTCTATAGTTCTTAACGTCTGTTGGTTCTTTATTTGGTTTTAGTATTGTAAGGATATTGGCTTGTAGCAACTCCTTTGGCGTTTTAGCTTTTTGGCCATTTTATTAAAAAGAGCCGTTAAAGGGGCAGTTATTTCTTTTTTCATTACTTTATAGAAGAAATTGCTAAATCCGTCCGGTCCGGGGGTCTTATTTAGTTCAAGTCTATCGATCTCTCTTTCCACCTCATTCACCGTAAACTCATAATTGAGTTGAGCTAAATCTTGTTTGTTGATTTTTGGAATATCGGTATTATCCAAATATTTTTTAATATCTTGGCTATCTGAAGATGTATCCAGATTGTATAATTTACTATAATATTCATTGAATAATTGTCCAATTTTTTCCGGGGAAGAATATATAATTTGATCCTCAACCAATTTATTAACCCTATTATTTGAGTTTAGCTTTTTTAATCTCTTAGTTAAGTTCTTATTTGCTTTATTACTTTGATGGTAAGTATTTAGTCTCAATTTGTTAATTGTTCTTCTAATCTTTTTCTATCTTTAAATTAATTTGTTTTTGTAATTCTAAAAGTGTTGATCTTAATTGAATGGTTGGGAAATCTTTATTCATTTTGGACATATTAAAGTATTGAATGTTTAAATCTGCTAGGTCTCTATTTATCATAGTTTTAGTTTGTTTTTCTATTTTAATAAGGTAGCCTCTAATAACCGCTTTATATGTAGACCATAAAGTGGAGTCTAAAATATCGGGAGTGGAATTTTCAAGCCAAAAAAACCTTGAGAGTTTAATTATGGAATCTTGATTTATTTTAGATTTGAAGAGAGAGTCGTCCATTCTCCAGGAGTCCACAGATCTCTGCAAGAACCTACCCATTTCTAATATTACTAAACTGTGGTCAGACCAAGTGTTATCTTTAATTTGAATTGTATTAATTTCTTTCCATGTGTTGGCTTTTACTAAACATAAATCTATTCGTGAATACGAGTTATGGACTTTAGACAGATGTGTAAAGTCCCGTAAATCTGAATGTGTTACCCGCCAGGCATCATATAAACCATGCATGGCACATAAGTTAGACAGTATTTTAGATTGTTTATATAGCTGGCTGTCAGACTTTAACTGAATATGTGTTTTTTTTTGTCCATTTTTTGTCCATATCATGTTAGTTCTTGTTAACTGTTATTCTCTGATGATATTTTATTTTGTAATATCTCCACTTACTCAAGTAACCTTAGGTACAGGGCATCATTATAAAATGCTATTCGCATATGAAATGTGTATGATCTATTCAAACTCCAATGCTAACTGACAACCAAATGAATGCCTATACTACTTGAATTTATCTGTTTCAAAAATTGTCAAGCATTGTACCGATTTATACAACTGTATCTTTATTTTTGAATAAACAATAAAAAGAGAATAAACAAAAAGTATTGACATCAATCATTTTTTCCCCATCAATTATCTCTTTTTGGCATCATTTGCGGAACTTCGAATTATGAATCAAACAGGCATGATTGCGCAAGTCATTTGTTACGTGATTAGTCTAGAAAGGTTTAGAAAGGTTTATAACAAAACACATTTCCAAGTCCACAAATAAATATCTGTTTGTGTTAAGCTATTTTATATAAGTTAAGATTAAAAGTTTTTGTATTCCATAGGTCAAATTTTGACAAGTTCTCATTGCAGTTGACAGACTTGATACAAGTTGAAATGTGTCAATCAAACTTCTTTTATCACTTTTCAGCCATTGCAAATAGGAAACAGGGAGGAGAAGAAGTCATTAGGACAATAGGTGTGGTCATCCACCTTTATTATGGGATAACACAGGGATAGGCAACCTTCGGCACTCTAGGTGTTGTGGACTACATTCCCCATAATTCTTTTACACACATAATGCTGTCAAAGCATCATGGGAGGTGAAGTCCAAAACATCTGGAGTGCCGAAGGTTTTCTATGCCTGGATAGCATATCAGAATTTGAACCAAGGAGGTTCCCTATCGCATCATTACTAATCCTCGTTCCTACTGCACTAGTTAATTAAATGGAAGGGGTTATTGCTTTGCTTGTTATATCAGTCCCTAATTTCTAAACACTAGACAAATGAAGAAAATCGCTACTTACCTGGTAACAATAGACTATTGGAAGAATTCAGAGGGGAACAATCTGGTAATATGTCTCAAAATATTTAAGTATTATGATTGATTAAAGTTGTGCATTCTAAAATACCTTTAAAAAAAAACTGGAAATAAACAGAAATAATAATAATAAATATAAAATAAATGGCTGGTGCATTATATGCTCACAACATGTATATAATGGCTCAATGACAGTATTTTAATTTTTGATTTTGAATTTACACTTTTAGCAGTGTTCATTTATTTATATTTAAACTGGAGACATGACAATCATGCTTTAAACATTGAATTTTTGAGAAAGCTGAACGAACAACTGCAGGTAAATAATGTCCCCTTTGTTTGAGAAGGCCAGATGCCTGGATTATGTGTTTTAATTCACAAGCTCAGTATAAAAGCATATTTCAAAGGAAATAGTTATACCGTGTCCTATAACCCCTTAAGGACACATGACATGTGTGACATGTCATGATTCCCTTTTATTCCAGAAGTTTGGTCCTTAAGGGGTTAATAAACTTGGCAATTGTAGAAGGAATGTGACTAAAGTGTTATACTTTTTCAAATGCAATATTGACATAAAGAAAATCTGTCTGCATAAAGGCTGGGAATACCTCCAATTTTAGAAGAATACTGCTTGTCTTTATTTTATGACTTTTATGAAATCTGTTTTAGGAAAATAATTGGTAAGTACTAATATGAAAGAAAACTTACCATTTATATAATTAAAAAGGAATTGTGAAGAAGTTAGTTAATGTAAATGTTGACACATCTGTCGGTTTATACCTGATGGCGTAGTAGTTATGTCATAAATGTTAATAAATACACTTGACTATGCTCTATCATACTCAATAAAACAGTTTGACTGAGTTAGTACAAGGTGCAAGAGAGTTACCTTCTAAGTGTAATTATTCTCAATGTGTTGAAGCCATCATTGATCATTGGTGACTTGATAGTATGTATCACCAACAGTTCCAATGTCATGACTGCCCTTCCTCTGACAACTTGATTTACCCTACCCCAGTAATTGTTTAAGACATCTGTATTCTTTCTTGTTAATCCAAAAGCATCCACCAATTACTCCACTGATCTTATCATCATCTCATTCCAACTATAACCTTCTAACTGCAGAACGCAATGAGGTCATGTGCCATAATGCCCTTTTTTATTTTTTATTATAATGCCCTGCACCATGAACACGTTTTTTAGGTGTGTAAATATATGCTTCAACTATCTCTCTTCAGTGGATTATGTCATAATCCTCTTACTCATATTTGCTGGCATGCCCCAAATGGTGTGCCCTAGCACTATAAAAGGTGTAATATATTAAATTATTTAAAATCCAACCAAACTTCTTCAGCTACCAAAGTACTCTTCTTCCTCTCTCTTTCATTCTCTCTCATGAACAATGGCAAGATACATGCATTCTTTACCTTCCAGATGTCACATTAGTAAAGGCTTGTCCATAGGTGCACTTGGGGCAGTAGCTCATCAGTTTGAATATGGGGAAAAATTGCAATAGTTTAGTAACACTAAGATTTTTTTTCTTCTGACATTAAGATAATTTAAAAAATATGGGAGAAAATAGATTAACATACTCCAGCCATTGCCTATAGAAATATTGAAACACAGAATGTGACGACAGATAAGAACCGCTTGGCCCATCGACTCTACCCAATTTTCTAAATACTTTTATTAGTCTCTGGCCTTATCTCAAGTCTAGGGTAGCCTTATGCCTATCGGACTCATGGTTAAACTAACTCACTATGTTCTCTACCACTTCAGCTGGAAGGCTATTCCATGCGTCCACTACCCTCTCTGTAAAGTAATATTTCATGAAATTATTTTTAAACCTTTGCCCTTCTAATTTAAAACTATGTCTGCTTGTTGTGGTAGTGTTCATCTTTTATATATAGTCTCCTCCTTTATTGTGTTGATTCCCTTTAATGTATTTAAATGCTTCTATCATATCCCCTGTGTCTCAGCTTTTCTCCAAGCTATACATGTTAAGATCCTTTAACCTTTCCTGGTAAGATTTATCTTGCAATCCATGAACCAGTGTAGTAGCCCTTCTCTGAACTCTTTCCAAAGTATCAATATCCTTCTGAAGATACAGTCTCCAAGTGAGTCTCACCAGTGTTCTGTACAATGGCATGTGCACATCTCTCTTTCTACTACTAATACCTCTCTCTATATAAAAAAAATCACCCTGCTAGCATTTCCTGCAGCTCTTTGACATTGTCTGCCTACCTTTAAGTCATCTAAATAATTACTCCTAAATCCCTTTCCTCAGATGTTGAGGTTAGGACTCTATCGAATTTTCTATCCTTTTGCACTTGTTTTTTACACATAAGATGAATTATCTTGCACTTATCCTCATTAAATGCCTGTTGCCACAGCTCTGAACATTTTTCTAGCTTACCTAAATCATTTGCTATTTGGCTTATTCCTCCTGGAACATCAACCCTGTTACATATCTTATTATCATCAGCAAAAAGACATACATTACATCAAGACCTTCTGCAATATTACTAATCAAAACATTAAAAAGAATGGGTCCAAGTACAGATACCTGAGGTACCCCACTGATAATTAGGCCTTGATTCGAATATACTCCATTGACTACAACCCTCTGCTGCCTGTCACTTAGCTACTGCCTAACCCATTCAACAATATTGATATCCCTACCTTTTGTGTCACTTTACCCCACTCCCTCTAGCATGTAAGCTCATTGAACAGGCCCCCTTTGTTCCTGTGTGTCCAACTTGTCTGGTTACAACTACATGTTTGTCCATCCACTTACTGTAAAGCGCTGCGGAATTAGTTGGTGCTATATAAATAACATAATAATAATAATAATAATAATAATAATAATATTGGAATCTAAATGTAAAGATTGCAGATTGATTGATACGCATTCTATGTGTCAAAAGCCTTACTGAAATATAGCAATGTCTACTACACCACCCTAATCTATTATTTTAGTTACCCAATCAAGGAAAATCAATAAGATTAGTTTGACATGACCTCCGTGAAGTAAACCCATGTTGTCTCTGATCTTGAAATTCATATGATTTTAGATGTTTAATAATCCTACCCTTTAACATAGTTTCCATCACTTTCCCCACTAATGAAGTAAGGCTTACTGACCTGTAGTTGCCCGACTCCTCTCTACTACCTTTCTTGTGAATGGGTACAAAATTTGCTAATTTCCACTCTTCTGGGACTACTCCTGTTAACAATGAATGGTTAAATACATACATTAATGGTTTTGCTAGTACACCACTAAGCTCTTTTAATAACTTTAGGTGTATCCCATCAGGCCCCATCGACGTATTTGTCTTTACTTCTGACAGCTGAAATAGAACCTCTTTCTCTGTAAACTCACATGTAACAAATTACTAATTTGTCCTTTTTCCTAACTGAGGTCCCTTTCCTTCATTTTCAGCTGTAAATGCTGAACAAAAATATTAATTGAGGCAGTCAGCTAGACCTTGATCCTTTTCCACATATCTTTCTTCTTTTGTTTTTTAATCTAAGTCTTGTTTGTTTGTTTTTTGCTTTTCTCATTTATGTATCTAAAAAATGTTTTATTCCCCCTTTTTACTGACTTTGCTATTTTCTCTTCTGTGTGTGCTTTGAAGGCTCTTATAACTTGCCTTGCCTCTTTCTGCCCAATCTTGCCTATAAGACAGAATATAATAAAGTGCCACAAGTGCTATGTATTTGACTTGTGGCACTTTATAATATTCTGTCTTAAAGGCACTGTGCACCTTATCTTCAAGTTTTTTGTATTGTCTGTGTGTTTTTTGAGCTTTACACTATTTTAGGTGCAGCTTCTTTTTGTATATTATTCTTGGTATTAATATTTATTGTTTTTAGACATTTATTACTGGCGCCTGTTTTTCACTTGTTCTGTGTACAATCTTGTAGATCTGTCTGTCTTCCTCGCTCTGTTTTTTTTTATAATCACTAAATGCTAACTTGTTTTTTACTATTTTGGACACGTCTTCGGAGTACCACAGCGGTCTCTAAATTTTTTTTGCTCTTACTGACAAGCTTAATTAATTTTTTTTGTTGCTTTTGGTTGTGCAACTTTTAAATAATTCCATTTCTCCAGGACTCGATTTAAAATGCTCCAGTCTGATAATAACTTCTTTATAATGCACATTCTAAAAGTCTGTTTTACTAAAATCTAAAACTTTTGTTTTTGTGTGGTTTCACTTTTCTTATATTAAACCACACTGACTGGTGATCCCTAGATCCTAAACTTTCACCTAAGTAATATCTGATACCAAATCTCCATTTGTTAACACGAAATCTAGCAATGCCTCCCTACGAGTTGGCTTCTTAATGACTTGTTTTAAACACAATCGCAGTAAAGTTTAGAATATGTGTGCTCTTGGCACAAGCAGCTATTTTTGTTTTCCAGTTCACATTAGGAAGATTAATGTCATTTTAGCTATTTCCTCTACTGGTAGATTACCTAACTCTTCTATTTGTCCAGGGGGCCCGTTAATTACACCTACACGAGTTACTGTGTGATTACCAAATTCTACCGTAACCAGAACTGACTCTATGTTTGCCTCTCTAACTTTTATTAGGTTAGATTTTCTTTATAAGGAGTACCCTGGTATTGCTACATCACAGTCAATTTTCTCATTGTACCATGTCTCAGTAACAGTGCATCAAAATAAAAATATATGTATATGTGCCTTCTTAACATAGGTTTCAGGATTATTAGGAGGACATCTGTCAAGAGTGATTTTCTCCTAATAATCCAGTCAATAGTCTCAGAGCACTCTCTCTAGGACACCAATACCTTGACCAGAAGGATATTTAAAAAAAAAAAAAACTACAGTTCAGTGGTGATCTTGCTCAAATGCTCACAAAACAGAAAAACTCTTTTTAACAAAAGCTGGTGACTATTGGCTCTGACATCCATCATATTGGTGCATAGTTGTGAACTTGAAGATAATTGCAATTTATTAGCATAATTATAAATAAATATCCATTTATTTGGAGGCCCATACTACTTACCTGAACTCCATCTACTACTATATTGACAATTCTGATAATAGATGTCACTGGAATAATTTAAGAATCCGTGAGATACCCCAGAATAAGATGGCGAAGACCTGCACTTGAAGGCCACAATACAGGCACTTTTCAATGCATTCTTGAATGGACCTTAGGATGCTGCAGTATTGCTAGACAGAGTGCACCGTAAAACCCAGTGACATCCCTAAAGAAGCTCTCAGAGATGTAATATGCAGAGTACCTTATTTTACTTTGCATATTACATCTCTGAGAGCTTATTTAAAGAAGCAAACATTTTTGTATTTATTTTAAGGATATAGTGCATCCATTTTCACTGTTGGGACATAGATTTCTTTATTAACCCCTTAAGGACCGGACTTTTTTTGCGATGTTGTACATTTGCGACCAGGCATCTTTTTGACACTTTTGTGGTGGTTGTGTTTAGCTGTAATTTTCCGCTCTCTCATTTACTGTTCCCATACAAATTATATATTGTTTTTTTCAGGACAAAATGGGCTTTCTTTACATACCATTATTTATATAATCTCATGTAATTTAATTTTTAAAAAATGAAAAAATATGATGAAAAATTGAAAAAAATACATGTTTTTTGACTTTTATGTAAAAAATCTTTCACTCATCTACAAAAGCGAATGAAAAAAACTGCTAAATAGATTCAAAATTTTGTCCTGAGTTTAAAAATAACCAGTGTTTACATGCCTTTTGCTATTTTTTTGCATGTTATAGGGCTATAGGTACAAGTAGGATATTGCGGTTTCAAAACCTATATTTTTAAAATGTATCAATAGTGACATTGTAACACTATTATCTGTCATAAATCGCTAAATAACACCCCACATGTACATATTTTTTTTAAAGTAGACAACCCAGGGTATTCAATATGGGGTATGTCCAGACTTTTTTAGTAGCCACTTAGTCGCAAACACTGGCCAAAGTTAGCGTTCATATTTGTTTGTGTGTGAAAAAAGTAAAAAACTAAATTGAACGCTAATTTTGTCCAGTGTTTGTGACTAAGTGGTTACTAAAAAAGACTGGACATACCCCATTTGCAATACCTTGGGTTGTCTACTTTTGCAAATGGTATGCCATCATGGGGGTAATTTTCATTCCTGGGCTACCATACGCTCTCAAAGGCAACGTAACCAACCTGGCCATTTTCAATGTAAAAATATGACCCATATATTTGACCCTGTAACTTTCAAAAACGCTATAAAACCTGTACATGGGGGGTACTGTTATACTCAGGAGACTTTGCTGAACACAAATATTAGTGGAAAATGTATCACAACAATTATATAATCAGTAAAAGTGCTGTTTGTGTGTGAAAAATGCAAAAAAAGTAACTTTCACTGACAATATCATCGCTGTGATATGTTTTACTGTTTTGAATCACTAATATTTGTGTTCAGCGAAGTCTCCCGAGTAAAACAGTACCCCCCATGTACAGGTTTTAGGGTGTCGTAGAACGTTACAGGGTAAAATACAGTGATAGCAAATTAAATTCTCTGGACTTTCGGCCTGGGTTGGCAGGCAGGTCCCTTAAATTGCAATCAATAAAATAACTTAATTATGTAAAAATATTACATAAATACGCACGTAGAATTTAAATATATATGCATATTTATATATTTGAAGTCTACGTGTATATTTATATAATTATTTATGTAATTTTGTATATGGACATATGAATAGTTCGTATTATTTTTATTTATTTATATATACATAGATATATATACAATTTCATTCTAAGTGTATTTTGATATAAATATATATATATATTAATATCAAAATACAGTTAGAATAAAATTTCGTATAGATATATAATTTTTTTTAATTTTTATTATTATTTTTAATTTTTTTAGTTTAATTTAAATTAATTATTATTTGTAGTTTATAATAATATATATACAATATATATAGTTATTATATATATTATATATATACACGTGTGTAATTTAATTATAAGTGTATTTTTATATTAATATATGTACATATTAATATAAAAATACACTTAGTATGACATTATATATATGATATTTAGACGTATATTATATATATATAATATACGTCTATATATCATATATATATATACACATATATAATTATTATTTTTATTTATTAACTTTAAACTTTATTTTTTTTAATGATTTTACACTAAGCAGGGAGACTGCCTGTCAGCACAGACAGTCCCCCTGCAGGCAGAGACTAGGACACCTATTGTGACCATGTGGTCGCCCTGTTGGGCGATCACATGGCCCCAGGGGTCCTAATCCGCCATGGGGAGACTGTCTGGGCTGCAGGCAGTCTCCCCACAACGGGAGCACCGCCGATCGCCGCCGGGGGAACGACGGCGATCGGGTAAGTACATTGGACCGTTAGGACGGTTCAGGACCGTCCTCGGTCGGCAATGCAAAAATGCCGATGACGGTCCTGAACCGTCCTCGGTCCTTAAGGGGTTAAAGGTTTTTAACTACTGGGCATTCCAATTTGAGATTGGTTTGCCTCACCTTAGACCAACTCAATTTTTCCACTACATAACTCTAGAAGTAGCAACAAGCCTCAAAGAAGAGAAGAACAGAAGAATCCTTTCAGCCTGCCCAATCTTTAGACCACCTATCCAGGGTTCATTGATTTGATCTAGTATGCTCTATATGGTCCTCACCTGCTACATTTCCTGTACTTTCCAGATCAATACTGCTGTTCTTTTTTGTATATGAGACTTTCATTTTACCACCAACTAACTCTCCCAATGCCAATCCTTCCTCTCTTCTTACCCCACCCTTTCCTATTCGCTTCTCCTCCCCTCTTTGGTCACTTTCAAGATTTCCTATATTCTTTCTTTCCTACATATTTTTTCTTGTGCTCCTTCCTATTATACTTTTATCTCTCTCTTCCCCCAGTTCTCATTTAACCTGACATTGGATTTATCAATACCATTGGTATGCATAGGGTGGACAAGGTGGAGTGTGGTTAAATTACCTAGTGGGCATCTATCTATATGTCAGTTCATTGTTTTATAATAGCAAAGTTTTCTTTAGGTTATTTTAGCAATTTTATGGATTCTAAACCATGGGACTGGACTACATTATTTGCAGCACATGTGCTTTTTACAAAGACCAATGATTTGACATACAGGGAGGAGAGGTATATCTGAGTGTCATCAGCGTACAGGTGGTAGTGGAATCCAAAAGAGGCAATAAGTTTTCCAAGAGAGGCAGTATAAAGAGAAAATAGAAGGGGACCAAGGACAGAGCCTTGGGGAACTCCAACCGAGACAGGACGAGGGGTGGAGGTATCCTTGGAAAAGGAGACACTGAATGAGTGTTGGGAGAGATAGGAGGAAAACCAAGAGAGGACAGAGTCACAGAGACCGAGCGATTGAAGAGTTTGAAGGAGGAGAGCATGATCAACGGTGTCAAAGGCAGCAGAGAGGTCAAGGAGAATGAATATGGAGTAGTGACCTTTGGATTTAGCGGAGATTAGGTCATTTGTCACTTTTATAAGAGCGGTCTCAGTAGAGTGGAAAGGGCGGAAGCCAGACTGAAGAGGGTCAAGGAGAGAGTTGGAATTAAGGAAGTGAGAAACACGGGTAAAGACAAGTCTTTCCAAAAGCTTTGATGAGAAAGGGAGCAGGGATATGGGCCGATAGTTAGAGGGGGAGGATGGGTCAAGAGATGTTTTTTTCAGGATAGGTAATACAGTGGCATGTTTAAGGTCAGCAGGAACAGTGCCAGAAGAGAGAGAGCAGTTAAAGATGTGTGTTAGGGTAGGCACACGACAAGGGGAGAGAGATCTGATGAGGTGAGATGGGACAGGATTGAGCGGGCAAGTGGTGGGGCGAGAGGAACGGAGAAGCACAGCCACCTCTTGTTCAGTAGCTGGGGAGAAAGTCTGGAGGGTAGGGAAAGCATGATTTATGTGTGGTTGAGAAAGAGAATGGCAAGGAGTGGAGAATTGTTTCCTTAGCTGTTCAATCTTGTCAGTAAAGTAACATGCAAAGCTATCAGCTGTAAGGTTAGTTTGGGGGGTGGCCACAGCAGGGCAGAGAAGGGAATTAAAGGTGTCAAAGAGACGCCTGGGATTGCAGGAGCATGAATTAATGAGAGAGGAAAAGTAGGACTGTTTGGCGAGGGCAAGGGCTGCGCTGTATGAAAGCAACATGAATCTATAATGGAGAGAGTCTGCCTGGGTGCGGGACTTCCTCCAGGAGCGTTCAACACAACGGGAGCAACTCTGCAGATAGCGTGTTGATTTATTATGCCAAGGATGGGGTCGTGTCCTCTTCGAGGTGCATGTTTGGACTGGGGCTGCAGCATTCAAGGCAGATGTGAGGGTAGTGTTATATATGGAGATGGCCAGTGAGGGACAGGAGAGGGAAGGGATGGATAGCAGTTGTGAATCAATGTCAGCTGACAGCTGCTGGAGGTCAATAGAGTTAAGGTTCCTCTTGAGCTGAGGGGGTTTAGGCTGAGGTTGTTGGGTGAGGGGGTAATTGAGAGCAAATGATAAGAGGTGGTGATCACAGAGAGGAAATGGGGTGTTGCAGATATTAGATAATGTACATGAATAAGAGAAAATAAGGTCAAGGGTATTGCCAGCTACATGAGTGGGAGAATTAGCCCACTGCAATAGTCCAAGGGAGGAAGTAATTGAAAGTAGTTTAGAGGCTGCTGGGGTTAAAGGTGGGTTAATGGGAATATTGAAGTCTCCAAGAATTAGGGATGGAATGTTGGAAGAGAGGAAGTAGGGTAGCCAGGCAGCAAAGTGGTCAAGGAAGAGGAGAGGGGAACCAGGGATACGATAGATAACGGCAATGTTAGCAGAGAAGGGTTTGAAAAGGCGAATTGAATGAATTTCAAATGATGGGAAAGAGAGCGAAGAGGGGTGGGCAGGGTTTTAAAGGAGCAGTGGGATGATAGAAGAAAACTTACACCGCCACCTTTAATCTCTGCTTGTCTTGGATTGTGGGTAAAGTGAAGACCACCAAAGGATAGTGAGGCAGTGGTAGCAGTATCTGAGGGAGAGAGCCATGTTTCTGTTAGTGCAAGTAGGTTTAGGGAGTGTGAGATAAATAGGTCATGGATGGAAGTAGATTTAAAGGTGCTACACACAGAGCGTGCATTCCAGAGGGCAGCTTTAGTGGAATTATAGTGAGAATTATAGTGAGAATTACATGGAATGGGTATTAGGTTGTTGTGGTTTCTGGTGTTTGTACGAGGTGGCTGAGTAGTGGAGGGACCAGGGTTTGGAGAGACATCACCTGCTGCTAGGAGTAGTATGATGGAAAGGAAGAGAAGGTGCAAGTACGATTTAAATGTTGGGGATGAGAGCTTGCATTTAAGGTATTTAGGAGGGGTGTGTGGGGAAAGACTGGATAAATATGAGTAAAGTGCATGTGATGAATACAGAGATGAGGGGAGCAGAGAGGGAGCAATGAAGATGGTGTTAGCAGGAACAGGTAAGTAAAATGATAGAGATATTTTAATGAAGAGGGAAGTGAGAGAGAAAGTGAAAAATAGAAGTGAGAACATTAGTAGGAGAGTAGGTGCTGTGTTTTTAAGAGCTGTGGTTAGGAGGGTTAAGGGTTAAAGAGGTATTGTGGGGGGCGTGTCCAGCTTCCGGTGAGAGTGGTCGCATGGTTTAGGAGCTCCGCTTCCATCCCGACCTTTAAGCTACTGAAAGCGTATTTCTAAGCGATAATTTAAGGGAAGAAACATCCTGCACAAGAACGCAGTTATAGGATCACAATATGCCACCCACCAAACAATTAAAAATCTCGGACTCAGCTCGATCAAAAAAGATGGAATGCCGCCGAGAAAACCAAGATGGCGTCGAGGCCTCTAATTTATCAGATGGCCTATCTGATCACGAACCGAGTTATGCGACCTATTCCAACTCTCCTGTGACGGAAAGAAGTCTCCATAAAATGTTACAAGAACTCCGTGCCACAATTACAGCTGACTTCCAGCGAATAAATGGAGATTTAAGAAAATAAATCTTGAATATCGGTGACAGAACTACTCACCTCGAAAACAGAACGGAGGAATTATGTGTGGCCCACAACGAAGCAGTGGACAAAATACAAAAGCTGTCTGAAGAAAATGAATCTCTAAAATTGAAATTAGCAGACATTGAAGACAGATCACAGAGGCAAAATGTCCGCTTCAGATGCATACCCGACGACATATCCCACGTCGCTCTTCCAGCCCACATTCTCTCTATTTGCAATCTGCTGGTCCCGGGCCTGCTGGACTCCGCGTGGGGCTTTGACAGAATGCACCGACTCCCGAGGCCAGCTCGCTTGTCCGCTACGGTCCCCAGAGACGTAATTGTGAAATTTCATTATTATGCTCACAAGGACACTTTACTATCAGCAGCAAGGAAGATGGCGACGCTACCAGATCTATCGGCATCGACAATGGCGAAGAGAAGGGAATTTATTACAATCACAAAGTCTCTACGAAACAACAGTGTGGCTTACAAATGGGGTTATCCCACCAAACTGATCATATGGAAACAAGGGAGAAACCACATTGTAAATGACCCAGCAGAAGGGTTGAAGTTACTAACAGAGTGGGGCATGTGGAACTACACTTATGATCCTCAAGGCGCGACGAACAACACTTCCCCAAGAAGACTGCAAGCAGAATGGCAAATGGCGAAAACACCACCTAAGAAGCCATGAACTGTGCAATGAATATCAAGCAGGTCTCTACTGCTATAGGTTATGCGTAATTCAATACGCACAGGTACCCGTTTGCTACAAGTTTAACCCCTTAAGGACCAAACTTCTGGAATAAAAGGGAATCATGACATGTCACACATGTCATGTGTCCTTAAGGGGTTAAATGCATGATAGTCTAGCATCAATATGCTGACAACATCTTTAACATCATGTCATGCGAGGCATTATTGCCGTTACATGGTCTGATGTCAAACACAATTTTTTTCAGGCTAGAAAGTTATGTGTTATGTTGATATACCTTTGCACATCTAGTATCTATGCTAGCATATCCATGGTATAGTCTATGTAGATGCCCTAATGGAATATGTTAGCCAATTGCATAGATGGTTTTATGACTTACTATATAGCATTGTATTTGTACATTTACAGACTTAGATTTAGTATAACTCTATGCTTCAACCTTGAGCTACACCTTATAGTAACGCTTGACTATTTATTCAGGTCATTTCCACTTTAATCAAACGAGACTCAACTTATTAATGATACCTATACAGTATCGCAGCTTTGTATGTTTCCCTGGTAGCAGGTTACTACCTTGCATTGTAACACAATTCACTTACGGTGTTGAACGTTGCACCATTTCACACAGTCTGCATTTGTGAATTACGTGCAGGTATATGTTATCAAACTAACTTCTCCTTACCGCCCTATTCCCGTATTTTGGTTCACATAATCGCACACTGGATAAGTAACTGAATACCCAAGTGCCAACAGTCTACCAAACTTTTTGGATAATTGTGATATACGCACATAAACGATCACAAATGTCTCCAAAGTGCTCACTTACAGCATATGTATCTTATACCCTATTACCACCAAAGGCCCGCTTCAGTGATCTCGTGCATTCATCCACAGGCATGGGTAGAAATGTGGATACTTAACTTTTGCGTGTTGCCAGTGGCGTATCTGTGCACATTTCACGCATTATAAACTTCTACTTATAATCTTTCAAGAAAGAAGGGAAAAAAAAATAGTACCGGGCTACTTACTAACCCACTGCACTAAGCCACTATATGATCTTAATTTACCACAGAATAAGTCGTTCTTGTGTACGATAGGTGTGATCACTGCTACCATCGTTTCATTGGCTCATGGTTTCGGCTGTAAAGATCAATGTTGTTAGACAAGTTAACTTCTGTTCAACATACTTCCCACGAGTTCTCATTTATATTGTTAATATGCTTTACCTCCAGGTCGGGAGGAGACCAGGGTCCCTCTTAGTCATCTTTGGAATAGGCTCTTAGTTTATACCCCACAGATGACCTTTGTGTGCCTTCCTATTAGGGAAGCCGTATGTAAATACCTTTGTTTTTTCTGTCTCTCTTTCTTTTTGTCTGGAAATCTCCATTTTACCTAGCAGGTCAATTAGAAAGTTACCACCTACTTCGCCTATGTATCCTGATGTATCACTATCGAGTTACCGCATCATACTCCTACAGGTATGCCATGCAAATCTCCACTTACTGATTCGAAGCGTCCCGTATATCATAAACCCCACAACAACACTCCTATGACACATCACTCGATGAAAATTCTCTCGATCAGCGCCAGAGGTCTTAATAGCCCCTTTAAGAGGAAACATTTATTACATACCATGCACGACAGTGAAGCAGCAGTAGTGTGTGTTCAGGAAACCCACTTTAGCATAAAAAACGCACCCCTCATCCGTTCAATGAAATACCCAATAGCCTACTATGCCCATGCTCCTAACAAATCCAAAGGTGTAGCGATAATTTTTCATAAAGACTGGGTTTTCACGCCCCACAAGATGTACGAAGACAAGACAGGTAGATCTTTAATTTTGGTAGGCGAATTGAATGGCATACTAGTTACCATAGCCTCAATCTACGCCCCCAATGAGGCACAATTTTCGTTCCTTAATAAAACAATAAAAAAGATATCACTAATGAAACAAGGTTACGTTATTATATGCGGAGATTGTAACTGCACTCTTGACCCATCACTAGATACCAAACGTACTAAAGACAAACCGCCCAATAAAACGTCTATTCACAACAGTACTTCTCTCACAATTACTACACTCCACAATTACTACACAATTACTACACTCCCACAAGATTTCACATATTTCTCACAGGTCCATATGACGTATACACGAATCGATATGTGCATCCTAGACAAATTGACTCTTCCGCATCTATTAGACCAATCCATTGGTCAAAGGACATGGTCTGACCATGCTCCAATTACTATCACGCTAGCGGTACCGTACCCCTCAAAACTAGCCGCCAAGATAAGCATTGCAGCCCACTGTAAAAGTACGCATTGCCCCAATATTTCGGAAGTGATCTCTAGAGTAGATGCCACGTATCACCACGAAAAGGAGTGGGCAAAAGCGAGCAACGTTTCATCCTTCCTCACTAAATGGCAAAACTGGGAAGAATTTACACAATCTTATTTCAAATAGGTGTGCACTGTCGCCTAGATGATAATTCAGCCGAGCCATCGGCATGCCTTCTAGACATTATGTGAGTGGCATCTTACCCATGATACTTACCCATTTACATTTATGTATACATACACGATTATACACTTCATCACCAAAGAATCAGTATCTGTTCATAATCCGAATGAGACCTACACCCTCCCCTTACTTTCCCCAACCTGTACTATTCCCTTCTTCTCTACATTCTATGAGTGGCTGACGTTATTGTAAAGGGTACTAAGATTTACATCGAATGAGCTATACAAGTGAAAAACAACCTCCTCATAAACACGAAACAGTGACAATTACTATGTGATTCATTGGTCCTCGCAAATCAGAATGTTATTCATATTGTTATGTAAATGTTATAAATATTGTTATGTAATCGTTGTGGCTATACAATCCGCAAACACACACACACCTTGTACCAAGACTGAATTCAAGTTATTATGTAATTGATCTCATGATCAACTACCGTGTTATAAGTCACTTTACTGTATATCCCTTGATATGTGTGGTTACCAGATGTTGATTACCAGATGTTGAATACTATATGTGTATATGTAACTCAGAATGTTGTAGCATTACTTGCCTGTCATGCTGTCACGTAACATTGTATTTCTGAATACCCATTCACCACCCTCCTTTACTCATGGATGTACATGTATACCTCTATATCCTTTCTTTCCTATGTACAAAACCAATAAAAAGATACATTGGAAAAAAAAAGAGGTATTGTGAGAGTATAGCTATTTTGGGTGTGGAGGGCTTGGTGGACATAATTGGTTTAACAGTAGTGTTGTCGCGAACCCGAAATTTTCGGTTCGCGAACGGCGAACGCGAACTTCCGCAAATGTTCGCGAACCGGCGAACCGCGCGAACCGCCATTGACTTCAATGGGCAGGCGAATTTTAAAAACAACAGGGACTCTTTCTGGCCACAATAGTGATGGAAAAGTTGTTTCAAGGGGACTAACACCTGGACTGTGGCATGCCAGAGGGGGATCCATGGCAAAACTCCCATGGAAAATTGCACAGTTGATGCAGAGTCTGCTTTTAATCCATAAAGGGCAGAAATCACCTAACATTGACACCTGTCCTCAAAGCCCAGCCCTGATACACACTGACACAGAGCAGAATAGAGACTGTTCCCCCTACATAGGGTCACTTGGCAGATATGGATTGACACCTGTCCTCAAAACCCCTGATACACACTGACACAGAGCAGAATAGGGACTGTTCCCCCTACATAGGGTCACTTGGCAGATATGGATTGACACCTGTCCTCAAAACCCCTGATACACACTGACACAGAGCAGAATAGAGACTGTTCCCTGTCCACAGAGACCATGATACACACTGACACAGAGCAGAATAGGGACTGTTACCCCTACATAGGGTCACTTGGCAGATATGGATTGACACCTGTCCTCAAAACCCCTGATACACACTGACACAGAGCAGAATAGGGACTGTTCCCCCTACATAGGGTCACTTGGCAGATATGGATTGACACCTGTCCTCAAAACCCCTGATACACACTGACACAGAGCAGAATAGAGACTGTTCCCTGTCCACAGAGACCATGATACACACTGACACAGAGCAGAATAGGGACTGTTACCCCTACATAGGGTCACTTGGCAGATATGGATTGACACCTGTCCTCAAAACCCCTGATACACACTGACACAGAGCAGAATAGGGACTGTTCCCCCTACATAGGGTCACTTGGCAGATATGGATTGACACCTGTCCTCAAAACCCCTGATACACACTGACACAGAGCAGAATAGAGACTGTTCCCTGTCCACAGAGACCATGATACACACTGACACAGAGCAGAATAGGGACTGTTACCCCTACATAGGGTCACTTGGCAGATATGGATTGACACCTGTCCTCAAAACCCCTGATACACACTGACACAGAGCAGAATAGGGACTGTTCCCTGTCCACAGAGTCCATGATACACACTGACACAGAGCAGAATAGAGACTGTTCCCCGTCCACAGAGACCATGATACACACTGACACAAAGCAGAATAGGGACTGTTCCCTGTCCACAGAGACCATGATACACACTGACACAGAGCAGAATAGAGACTGTTCCCCGTCCACAGAGACCATGATACACACTGACATAGAGCAGAATAGAGACTGTTCCCCCTACATAGGGTCACTTGGCAGGTATGGATTGACACCTGTCCTCAAAGCCCATGATATACACTGGGGGGAGCTACTGTCCTCCCCAACCCCTGCGCGGTGGGTGGGGGCCATAAATCACAATGGGGTGACCTACTGTCCTCCCCCCCTCGGCCCCTACCCCTGCGCGGTGGGTGGGAGGCATAAATCACAATGGGGGGGCCTACTTTCCTCCCCCCCGGCCCCCATCCCTGCGCGGTGGGTGGGGGGCATAAATCACAATGGGACGGACCTACTGATAGGAGTGGAGTATTGTTCATATCAGTTTAATACCTTCCGCGTCTCCTATCAGTGGACGTGTAAATGGCAGAGATTTTTAATTGTTGAATCACCTCCCCTTTTTAGGCCAAGGTGGGAAGATGCTTAGACCACTGGTATATTGGGGCCATCTTGGAGGATTTTAATTTTTGGTTTGGTTTTTGAAGCCACAGTGCTGCACCAGTGGGCCTAAAAATTAGGCATGTACACATGCCTGAAAAATTTGGTATTGTTGCAGCCGCTGCTGTAGCAGCGGCCAGAAAAATTGATGTTTGTTTCACAGGCAGAAAGTGCCCTAAAACATGGCGGCTTGAACCCTAGTTGGTGGCGGATAAGTCACGCAAGTCAAACGTCATTCAGAGCTAAAATACAGCAGCGTGTGGACCATTTTTAGCCCAAGGCAGCTCATCTCATCAGGCCTTTTTTAAGCGAATGTATCGCCCAGTGTCAGTCCCTTCGGGATCCATCCCTCATTCAGCTTAATAAAGGTGAGGTAATCTAGACTTTTTTAACCTAGGAGACTTCTCTTCTCAGTGACAATACCTCCTGCTGCACTGAAGGTCCTTTCTGACAGGACACTTGAAGCAGGGCAGGCCAGAAGTTCTATCGCAAATTGGGATAGCTCAGGCCACAGGTCAAGCCTGCACACCCAGTAGTCAAGGGGTTCATCGCTCCTCAGAGTGTCGATATCTGCAGTTAAGGCGAGGTAGTCTGCTACCTGTCGGTCGAGTCGCTCTCTGAGGGTGGATCCCGAAGGGCTGTGGCGATGCATAGGACTTAAAAAGGTCCGCATGTCCTCCATCAACAACATGTCTTTAAAGCGTCCTGTCCTTGCCGGCGTGGTCGTGGGAGGAGGAGGATGACTTCCACCTCTCCCCCTGTTAGATTCCCGTTGTGCTGTGACATCACCCTTATACGCTGTGTAAAGCATACTTTTTAATTTATTTAGCAAATGCTGCATCCTTTCCGACTTGTTGTAATTCGGTAACATTTCCGCCACTTTCTGCTTATACCGGGGGTCTAGTAGCGTGGACACCCAGTACAGGTCGTTCTCCTTCAGCCTTTTTATACGAGGGTCCCTCAACAGGCAGGACAGCATGAAAGACCCCATTTGCACAAGGTTGGATGCCGAGCTACTCATTTCCCGTTCCTCCTCCTCACTGATGTCATTGAAGGTATGTTCTTCCCCCAGCCACGTACAACACCACGGGTACCAGATAGGTGACAACGAGCACCCTGGGATGCCTGTTCTGTTTGGTCTTGCTCCTCCTCCTCCTCCTCAAAGCTACAATCCTCCTCTGACTCCTCTTTCTCACAATCCTCTTCCAGCGTTGCCGCAGGTCCAGCAAGCGATGCTGATATGGCTGTTTCTGGTGGTGATGGTGACCACAACTCTTCCTCTTCCTCTTCACGCTCATCTACAGCCTGATCCAGCACTCTTCGCAGGGCACGCTCCATGAAGAAAACAAATGGTATGATGTCGCTGATGGTGCCTTCGTTGCGACTGACTAGGTTTGTCACCTCCTCAAAAGGACGCATGAGCCTACAGGCATTGCGCATGAGCGTCCAGTAACGTGGCAAAAAAATTCCCAGCTCCCCAGAGGCTGTCCTAGCACCCCGGTCATACAAATATTCATTAACAGCTTTTTCTTGTTGGAGCAGGCGGTCGAACATTAGGAGTGTTGAATTCCAACGTGTAGGGCTGTCGCAAATCAAGCGCCTCACTGGCATGTTGTTTCGCCGCTGGATATCGGCAAAGTGAGCCATGGCCGTACCAGATAGGTGACAACGAGCACCCTGGGATGCCTGTTCTGTTTGGTCTTGCTCCTCCTCCTCCTCCTCAAAGCTACAATCCTCCTCTGACTCCTCTTTCTCACAAAGATGGCCACACACCTTCCTGGCCTGCTTCAGGACGTCCTGTAAGCCTGTGTACTTATGCACAAAGCGTTGTACGATCAGATTACACACATGTGCCATGCACGGCACATGTGTCAACTTGCCCAACTTCAATGCCGCTATCAAATTTTTTCCGTTGTCACACACCACTTTGCCGATATCCAGTTGCTGCGGAGTCAGCCACTTTTCCACCTGTGCGTTCAGGGCGGACAGGAGTGCTTGTCCGGTGTGACTCTCTGCTTTCAAGCAAGTCAAACCCAAGACGGCGTGACACTGCCGTATCCGGGATGTGGAATAGTACCTGGGGAGCTGGGGGGTGCCGTTGATGTGGAGCAAGAAGCAGCGGCACAAGAGGACTCAGCCGAGGAGGTTATGGAAGAGGATGGAGTAGGAGGAGTAGAGGAGGTGGCAGCAGGACTGCCTGCAATTCGTGGCGGTGTCACCAACTCCTCTGCAATGCCACGCATTCCTTGCTTGTCAGCCGTCAGCAGGTTTACCCAATGCGCAGTGTAGGTGATATACCTGCCCTGACATTGCTTTGCAGACCAGGTATCAGTGGTCAGATGGACCCTTGCCCCAACACTGTGTGCCAGACATGCCATGACTTCCTTTTGCACAATCGAGTACAAGTTGGGGATTGCCTTTTGTGAAAAGAAATTCCGGCCGGGTACCTTCCACTGCGGTGTCCCAATAGCTACAAATTTTTTGAACGCCTCAGACTCAACCAGATTGTATGGTAAAAGCTGGCGGGCTAATAGTTCGGACAAGCCAGCTGTCAGACGCTGGGCAAGGGGGTGACTTGGTGACATTGGCTTCTTACGCTCAAACATGTCCTTGACAGAAACACATGACTGTGGGCAGATGAGCGGGAACTGCTCAAGGCGGGAGACGGAGTGGCGGATGGTTGAGAGGGGGCAAGAAGGACAGCAGTGGTTGACGTGGCTGAAGATGCTGGACCAGGAGGAGGATGGCGGCTTAGAGTAGGCGTGCTGCTTGTACTCATGTGTTGATCCCATAGGCGTTTGTGATGTGAGATCATGTGCCTACGCAAAGCAGTTGTACCTAGGTGGGTGTTGGACCTCCCACGACTCAGTTTCCTTTGGCACAGGTTGCAAATGGCATCGCTGTTGTCAGAGGCAGACACACAAAAAAAATGCCACACTGCTGAGCTCTGCAATGACGGTATTCTGGTGGTGGACACAGCATGCGTTGATTGGCGTGCTGTCGGGCTGACCTCGGTTGCCGATGCATGCTGTCTGACTGTGCCACTAGCTCCTTGCGACGACCCCCCCTGCTTCCAACTCGTCTCCTCCTCCTCTCTGTCTCCCCATCTGAACTTTCGCCCTGTTCTTCTTCTTGCCGAGCGGGCACCCACGTGACATCCATGGACGCATCGTCATCATCAACCGCTTCGCTTGTATCTGACAACTCAGAAAAGGAAGCAGCAGCGGGTACAACATCATCATCATCACACCGTACCTCCATGTGTTTAATGCTGCCTGCCTGAGACATATCCCTGTTATCTACATCCTCTAGCAATAATGGTTGCGCATCACTCATTTCTTCAAACGGGTGTGTGAATAACTCCTCTGACATACCAAGTAAAGCGGCTGTGGTGCTAGTTTTGGTGGTGGCGGCAGGCGGGTGAGTGCTATCTTGAGAGGTGCATGAAGCTAAGCTGGAGGAGGATGGTGCGTCAAGGTTCCGAGCGGAGGCTGTACAAGATTGGGTGTCCTGTGTTAGCCAGTCAACTAAGTCCTCAGAACTTTTCAAGTTCAGGGTACGTGGCTTCTGAAAACTGGGCATTATTCTAGGGCAAAAGGGAATCACAGCACCATGACCACGACGGCCCCTGCGGGGTGGCCTGCCTCTGCCTGTCATTTTTTGGGGGATTAGTGGTACTATGCGTGCAAGCTACTGTGAGACCAGATATGATTGGCAATGTGAACTGTAACAGTTCTGCAGAGCACACACTGTAGGCCTGAGACACCCGCTTGAAGACAAGTAACTGCTATTCAATCTATAACAGTGAAAAATAAATTTTGGTTTTAAAAGCACGCTATAGAGACACCAGATATGATTGGCAATGTGCACTGGAACAGTTCTGCAGAGCACACGCTGAAGGAAGGACTGACAGAGCCGCTTGAAGACAAGTAACTGCTATTCAATCTATAACAGTGAAAAACAAATTTTGGTTTTAAAAGCACGCTATAGAGACACCAGATATGATTGGCAATGTGCACTGGAACAGTTCTGCAGAGCACACACTGTAGGCCTGAGACACCCACTTGAAGACAAGTAACTGCTATTCAATCTATAACAGTGAAAAACAAATTTTGGTTTTAAAAGCACGCTATAGAGACACCAGATATGATTGGCAATGTGCACTGGAACAGTTCTGCAGAGCACACACTGTAGGCCTGAGACACCCGCTTGAAGACAAGTAACTGCTATTCAATCTATAACAGTGAAAAACAAATTTTGGTTTTAAAAGCACGCTATAGAGACACCAAATATGATTGGCAACTGTCAAAGCACGCTGGAACAGGTCTACAGAGCACACGCTGAAGTAGGCCTGACACCGAGACGCTTGCAGACAACTAACTGATCTTCTATTACAGTGAAAAAAAATGTTTTCTTTAAAATCTAAAGCTTAAGCTATTGTTAAAACAGATATGAGTGGTGGCACTGACTGTGCAAATGGGCAAGGCATCCAACCTGACACAGAAGCTGGCAGGCAGGCAACTGCTCTTCTATTACAGTGAAAACAAATTCTTTATTTTAAATGTAAAGCTTAACCAATTGTTAAAACAGATATGAGTGGTGGCACTGGGCAAGTAGGCACAGTATCCAATGTGAACCTCACACAGAAGCTGGCAGGCAGGCAACTGCTCTTCTATTACAGTGGAAACAAAATTTTGGTTGTAAAAGCACGCTATAGAGACACCAGATATGAGTGGCAACTGTCAAAGCACACTGGCACAGGTCTGCAGAGCACACGCTGAAGTAGGCCTGACACCCAGACGCTTGCAGACAACTAACTGCTCTTCTATTACAGTGAAAAAAAAATATTTATTTTAAATGTAAAGCTTAACCAATTGTTAAAACAGATATGAGTGGTGGCACTGGGCAAGTAGGCACAGTATCCAATGTGAACCTCACACAGAAGCTGGCAGGCAGGCAACTGCTCTTCTATTACAGTGGAAACAAAATTTTGGTTGTAAAAGCACGCTATAGAGACACCAGATATGAGTGGCAACTGTCAAAGTACGCTGGCAGGGTTGTGCAGGGCACACGCTGAAGGAAGGCCTGACAGAGCCGCTTGAAGGACACTGAGTGGCTGCTATTAGCTTACACTGGAAACCTTTTTTCTTTGTAAAATCACGCTAAAGAGACACCAGATATGATTGGCAACTGTCAAAGCACGCTGGCACAGGTCTGCAGAGCACACGCTGAAGTAGGCCTGACACCCAGACGCTTGCAGACAACTAACTGATCTTCTATTACAGTGAAAAAAAATGATTTCTTTAAAATCTAAAAGCTTAAGCTATTGTTAAAACAGATATGAGTGGTGGCACTGGGCAAGTGGGCACAGTATCCAATGTGAACCTCACACAGAAGCTGGCAGGCAGGCAACTGCTCTTCTATTACAGTGAAAAAAAATATTTATTTTAAATGTAAAGCTTAACCGATTGTTAAAACAGATATGAGTGGTGGCACTGGGCAAGTAGGCACAGTATCCAATGTGAACCTCACACAGAAGCTGGCAGGCAGGCAACTGCTCTTCTATTACAGTGAAAAAAAAAGATTTATTTTATATGTAAAGCTTAACCAATTGTTAAAACAGATATGAGTGGTGGCACTGGGCAAGTAGGCACAGTATCCAATGTGAACCTCACACAGAAGCTGGCAGGCAGGCAACTGCTCTTCTATTACAGTGGAAACAAAATTTTGGTTGTAAAAGCACGCTATAGAGACACCAGATATGAGTGGCAACTGTCAAAGCACGCTGGCACAGGTCTGCAGAGCACACGCTGAAGTAGGCCTGACACCCAGACGCTTGCAGACAACTAACTGCTCTTCTATTACAGTGAAAAAATATATTTATTTTAAATGTAAAGCTTAACCAATTGTTAAAACAGATATGAGTGGTGGCACTGGGCAAGTAGGCACAGTATCCAATGTGAACCTCACACAGAAGCTGGCAGGCAGGCAACTGCTCTTCTATTACAGTGGAAACAAAATTTTGGTTGTAAAAGCACGCTATAGAGACACCAGATATGAGTGGCAACTGTCAAAGTACGCTGGCAGGGTTGTGCAGGGCACACGCTGAAGGAAGTCCTGACAGAGCCGCTTGAAGGACACTGACTGGCTGCTATTAGCTTACACTGGAAACCTTTTTTCTTTGTAAAAGCACGCTAAAGAGACACCAGATATGATTGGCAACTGTCAAAGCACGCTGGCACAGGTCTGCAGAGCACACGCTGAAGTAGGCCTGACACCCAGACGCTTGCAGACAACTAACTGATCTTCTATTACAGTGAAAAAAAATGATTTCTTTAAAATCTAAAGCTTAAGCTAGTGTTAAAACAGATATGAGTGGTGGCACAGGGCAAGTGGGCCCAGTATCCAATGTGAACCTCACACAGAAGCTGGCAGGCAGGCAACTGCTCTTCTATTACAGTGAAAAAAAAATATTTATTTTAAATGTAAAGCTTAACCAATTGTTAAAACAGATATGAGTGGTGGCACTGGGCAAGTAGGCACAGTATCCAATGTGAACCTCACACAGAATCTGGCAGGCAGGCAACTGCTCTTCTATTACAGTGGAAACAAAATTTTGGTTGTAAAAGCACGCTATAGAGACACCAGATATGAGTGGCAACTGTCAAAGCACACTGGCACAGGTCTGCAGAGCACACGCTGAAGTAGGCCTGACACCCAGACGCTTGCAGACAACTAACTGCTCATCTATTACAGTGAAATTTTTTTTTTTTTTTAAATGTAAAGCTTAACCAATTGTTAAAACGGATATGAGTGGTGGCACTGGGCAAGTAGGCACAGTATCCAATGTGAACCTCACACAGAAGCTGGCAGGCAGGCAACTGCTCTTCTATTACAGTGGAAACAAAATTTTGGTTGTAAAAGCACGCTATAGAGACACCAGATATGAGTGGCAACTGTCAAAGTACGCTGGCAGGGTTGTGCAGGGCACACGCTGAAGGAAGGCCTGACAGAGCCGCTTGAAGGACACTGACTGGCTGCTATTAGCTTACACTGGAAACCTTTTTTCTTTGTAAAAGCACGCTAAAGAGACACCAGATATGATTGGCAACTGTCAAAGCACGCTGGCACAGGTCTGCAGAGCACACGTTGAAGTAGGCCTGACACCCAGACACTTGCAGACAACTAACTGATCTTCTATTACAGTGAAAAAAAATGATTTCTTTAAAATCTAAAGCTTAAGCTATTGTTAAAACAGATATGAGTGGTGGCACTGGGCAAGTGGGCACAGTATCCAATGTGAACCTCACACAGAAGCTGGCAGGCAGGCAACTGCTCTTCTATTACAGTGAAAAAAAAGATTTATTTTAAATGTAAAGCTTAACCAATTGTTAAAACAGATATGAGTGGTGGCACTGGGCAAGTAGGCACAGTATCCAATGTGAACCTCACACAGAAGCTGGCAGGCAGGCAACTGCTCTTCTATTACAGTGGAAACAAAATTTTGGTTGTAAAAGCACGCTATAGAGACACCAGATATGAGTGGCAACTGTCAAAGTACGCTGGCAGGGTTGTGCAGGGCACACACTGAAGGAAGGCCTGACAGAGCCGCTTGAAGGACACTGACTGGCTGCTATTAGCTTACACTGGAAACCTTTTTTCTTTGTAAAAGCACGCTAAAGAGACACCAGATATGATTGGCAACTGTCAAAGCACGCTGGCACAGGTCTGCAGAGCACACGCTGAAGTAGGCCTGACACCCAGACGCTTGCAGACAACTAACTGATCTTCTATTACAGTGAAAAAAAATATTTCTTTAAAATCTAAAGCTTAAGCTATTGTTAAAACAGATATGAGTGGTGGCACTGACTGTGCAAATGGGCAAGGCATCCAACCTGACACAGAAGCTGGCAGGCAGGCAACTGCTCTTCTATTACAGTGAAAAATAATTATTTATTTTTAATCTAAAGCTTAACCAATTGTTAAAACAGATATGAGTGGTGGCACTGGGCAAGTAGGCACAGTATCCAATGTGAACCTCACACAGAAGCTGTCAGGCAGGCAACTGCTCTTCTATTACAGTGAAAACAAATTATTTATTTAAAATCTAAAGCTTAACCAATTGTTAAAACAGATATGAGTGGTGGCACTGACTGTGCAAATGGGCAAGGCATCCAACCTGACACAGAAGCTGGCAGGCAGGCAACTGCTCTTCTATTACAGTGAAAAAAAAATATTTATTTTAAATCTAAAGCTTAACCAATTGTTAAAACAGATATGAGTGGTGGCACTGGGCAAGTGGGCACAGTATCCAATGTGAACCTCACACAGAAGCTGGTAGGCAGGCAACTGCTCTTCTATTACAGTGAAAAAAAATATTTATTTTAAATGTAAAGCTTAACCTATTGTTAAAACAGATATGAGTGGTGGCACTGGGCAAGTAGGCACAGTATCCAATGTGAACCTCACACAGAAGCTGGCAGGCAGGCACCTGCAATTACATTACACAGGAAAAAAAAAAAAAAAGCAGCCTGATGTTATAGCCCTAAAAAGGGCTTTTTGGGGTGCTGTCCTTACAGCAGAGATCAGATGAGTCCTTCAGGATTGTAGTGGACACTGAATACCCTAGCCTAGCTATCAATTTCCCTATCCAATCAGCAGCAGCTAAACTTTCCCTCCTCTCACTAAGCATGCATCTTCCGAATGAATCGAAAATGGATGCTGGGAGGGAGGTTGGAGGGTGTGGAAGGGAGGGAGTGCTGCTGATTGGCTGGAATGTGTCTGCTGACCGAGAGGCACAGGGTCAAAGTTTGCCCAATGATGACGAATAGGGGGCGGATCGAACTGCGCATGTGTCTGCCCGCCGCGGCGAACGCGAACACGCTAATTTCGCCGGGAACTGTTCGCCGGCGGACAGTTCGGTACATCACTATTTAACAGGAATGCTAGGTAATTTGAGCTATCTATAAATGTAATGATTACCATGGGGAGGGTGGGGTGTGGGGTAGGGTGGGTGGGAAGCGATCATCCAGAAATGCTACCTCTGCTTATGGCAAGTCCTGCAAGGTTGTGTGCTGGGAGTCCTGAGTGTAGCTGTTTCAATATTGTATGGGGCCCAGGCTCTGCTTATGGCAAGTCCTGCAGGGTTGTGTGCTGGGAGTCCGGAGTGTAGCTGTTTCAATATTGTAGTTCACCCTGACCCGGTCGGTTTCATACCAGGTTAAGAGGTTAAGGGAATAACACCATTACAAATAAAATAAATAAATGAAATTAAAATAAATTTGATTCATTATGCTTAGTGGCCCATTAGACCACTATTTTATAAGCGATTGATGCAAAGAGAACTTTTAACATGGTAAACCTACAATTTGCCATATTATAAAATTTGGACTTTGGACCGTAGTGGTTTAGTAGAGTGTTATGGTCCTGACTTAAATATGAATATTAATTTAATAATTAATATATAATAATTAAGCAACAAATAACAACATTAATATTTTTTTAGAGTTCGGTATTATGGTTGAATATATAATAGGAAATACACAAAACATTGTAGTATTAAATGTATATTTAATATAATTATAATAACAATTAAACAAATGCCAGCAGAATGTAAATTTACTACAATAATTACACAATACAAAACTACAACATATTACTTAAAAAAAGGCTATAACAGTTGCTAGCTGTTATAATAGATTACTTACACGGCTCCAGCCTGTTTGGCTGGAGCTATACAGTCAGCTACATGTTCAATCAATGCAAGCAAAGGAAAAGGGACTGAATTCCTCCTACTATTTGGTTTTATCCAGTAAGTAGGCTGGCCTGTGATGTCACTGCCAGAAGCACATGAGTTAGCACACTGACCCCTAGTGGTGCATCTAAAGCATTAAGCTCATTATGCTTTACTGACATCTAGTGGTGCGTCTAAAGCATTAAGCTCATTATGCTTTTTCATGACAAAAAGTCATTAATTAATAAATACCATTACATAGAGTATGCACAATCTATTCTGCTCCTACTGCTAGAAATGACACAAGGCAGGGAAGTCCTTTATTCCCTCTGTTGTTTTTTTCTATTTACAATGCCACTCACACAGGTATTTAGATCCAATCCTCTTATCAAGGGATTGCAGGTCTCTGACAAGGAATTTAAGGTTTCTGCATTTTCAGATCATTGCTTGTTTACTTTGTTGGATCCTCTCACATCCCTTCCATACTTTGAGTTATCCCTTTATAATCAGCTTCCAACTTCAATTTCAGTAAAAGCGAGATACTCAATATCAACCTTACTAACTTAGTAGTACAATCTCTTAAAGCCAATTTCATCTCCTATCTAGAGGTTCATATAAACTTATCTTTGGACAAATGATATCACTTAAATTTTCCACCACCTCATCACGCTTTTGAAAAAGAGCTTAAACGCTGGCATCTCCCACACTTTGGTTGGATATGTAAAGTACATATATTGATAATAAAGTCACTACCTTTATTTGTATACTTACTACAAACTCTCGCCATCTCCCTACCACACATATTTTTTTACATCTGCTCATAACCTATACATTTGCTCATAACCCATTTACTTTCTCTATATGGTCTTACAAGTAGCCTAAATTGCAATATTCTACTCTAATTCACACAAAATCTAGAGGTGGCTTAAGGTTACCACATATAGAAAAATACTATATCGCAATGTTCTCCTGAATATATGAATAGGCCACCATACAAGGTAACAATAAGCAATGGCTAGTGATAGGTGATTCTTTTTTAGCCTTTCCCATTTTTAATATGCCTAAACTGCAAACTGCTCCAATTTTAATGATATGCAAGCATCAGCATACGACCATAAGTTTGTTAGTTTGGAACAGACTTATGCATGTATCCTCCTTTTCCCTGTAGTTCTCCCCTCTATTAACTCACACACATAAACCACTCTTTTCGCAGAGAGGAAGCTAATTACTTATTGCTTATTTTGGTATGTCATACCTGTCTTTGTATGTAACTAACTTTGTATCTATTAGCAACATTCGCTATAAAGCTGTAGTTGTAATATCAGAAAGTGCTACAATCAAAGATGAGATCAGAAAAGTGGGGGTTAAGAGCAGAAACAGAGAGAGCTGGGACTTTATACAGAAATATTGAACTGTGCTAATTTGTCTGTATTGCAGCTCTGTGCAATACATCACACAACTCTGGCTGTGTGGGATATGGGTATCTCCTTATTGTGTCCAGCTCTATAGTTTCTCTGTATTTTACTTAGTTCTGTCTGTTATATAGATATCTCTGTAGTACTCAGTTCTTTGTATTTAATGGACGTCTTTGTGTTGTGCCCAGTTCTGTGTATTTTTTGAGTAGCTATGTATAAATCTCAGCTCCTTGTATTGTATTAGTATCTCTTTATTATAATGGGTTATTTGTATTGTATAGGTATCTCTTTATTGTACCTGGCTCTATATATTGTATGGGTATCTCTGTATTATGCTCAGTTCTGTACCTGGCTAAGAGTATTGTATGGATATCTCTATATTAAAGCTAACTCTGAGTATTGTATGGGTAACTCTGTATTGAAAAGGAACTGGCATTCAGTGTTGTGAAAAAATACCACTGATATGAAGATTGTGGTTACAGAATTAAAGGGCAAAATCAAATTCTAGGGGAGGAGTCCGCAACCACCACTGTGTCACAGTACTGAGTGTTCAATGCAATCTGATTACAAATTTGAGTCAGCTTGCAGAAGTTCTATGTGGCTCAGAAACAACAAAAAAATTAAATAAGAAGGGTCCAAATAGCAAGATTTAAAGCAATAAATCAATAATGAGTAAATAAGATTATGACATTATTATTATTTATAAAGTGCAAATTCCATAGCACTGTACAATAGGTGGACTAACAGACAAGTATTTGTAACCAGACGAGTTAGGTGCACAGGAACGGAGGGGGTTTAGAGCCCCTTCAAATGAGCTTACATTTTAGAGGGAATGGGAAATAAGGACACAAAATTTAAAGGAGGGGATATAGTAAGTTGCTGGAATAGTTTTTGATGTATTTTGTGAATGTATACAGTTGTAAAAGAAAAATGATTCAACCCCCTCATTGAAAATCAGGTTTATGACAAATTTACAGACTTTCAGCTTTTTGCAATGAACAAATCAAACAAAAGCAACCGAAATAGCTCAACACAACAAATGCTTCAAATGGCTTCCCCAAATTCAACTGAAAATGCAACTTACAATTACTTCTTCAATCTCAAAATGATTCAAAAGCACAGATATGCAAAATAGGTGATGTCTCAAGCACACCTGATACAACTAATCAAGGGCTTCATTATTTGCACTAGATGTGCTTGAGCTAGAACACTTCAAATACCTGAACTGGCTAGAGGATTGTGATTGTTGTGTGTCATGTTTGACTTCATGTTAGAAATATAGCAACGTCAAAACAATGGTCTACAAAGTTAGAGAAAAATGTAATGCCTTTCACAAACAGGATACAAAAAGGTAGTGGAGGTACTGAGGTACCTAGAGACACCGTTGGAAGCATATTTCATAATTTGAAGGATCAGTGGTTATACTACCTGGATGGGGCAGAAAAAGGAAGATAGCAATGGCTGCAACCAGATTTCTGCAATAGACCTGCAGTAAGACTTGGTGGCAAAAGGCACTCAACGCAGAAGGTTTCCATGCCAGAACTCCAAGATATACACCACTGCTGACCCAAAAGCACAAGAAATGTTGTCTCCAATCTGTTCAAAATCATATAATTAAGCCACAGACATTTTGGGATTCTATTCTGTGGAAAGATGAAACAAAACTAAAACTTTTGTGCCCAATGGATCAGCGGCATGTCTGGAGGAAGAAGAATGAAGCATACACTCAAATGAACACTCACAGTTAAGCATTATGGTGGCTCTGTGATGCTCTTGGGCTGCTTTGCATCCTCTGGCACTGGGAATCTGCAGCGTGTTGAAGGCAAGATGGATTCATTGAGTTTTTGAAAATCCTAGAAATAAACATCATGCCGTCTGTGAGGATGCTGAAGTTTGAGTCATTGGACCTTCAAACAAGACAATAATCCCAAACCTCAAATTCCACTCCGACTTAGTTGCAGAACAAGTCCTGGAAAATTCTACAGTGGTCATCACAGTCACCTGCTTTGAACCCCATGGAAAAACCTTTAGTGGGATTTGAAGAAGGTGGTTGCAGCACACATACCAAGAATAATCCTAAACCTGAGTCCATTGCTCATGAGCAATGGGCTAAGACTCCTCAGGGATGCTGACAGTAGCTGGTGTCTGGCTATGCATCTCATTTGCAGCAGGTCATAACAGCAAAAAGAGTGCTCTACTAAGTACTAAAATTAAGGGGTTGAATAATTCTGAGACTGGATAAGTCAATATAAGTTGCATTTACAGTTATATTTGGGAAAACCACTTAAAACATTCATTGTGTTGAGCTGTTCCAGTTGTGTTAGTTTGATCTGTTCATTGCAAACAGCTGAACATCTGTAAATTTTGACAATAAACCTGATTTTTAATGGTGGTTTAATAATTTTGATTACAACTGTATATTCAGTAGAGTTGGTTTATTTGCCAAAGATACAATCCTTGAAACACAAACAGAATGCTTGGTAGAGAGATGCTACTAAGCAATCTATATGCAACATAAATGACATTGTCAATGATTATGAAGGGAAACTTTAAGCTATCAAAATGTATAGATCAGGATAAAAAATAATACATTATTCTACAGCACAATAGTAAGGTCATTTGCACATCGTAAAACAAAACGATGTTACAACTTGGAGGCAATTTAATCACATTAGAAAGCTATTTTCTCTATCTCTGCTTTTGCCTATATTTTAATGCGACCTTTCATCTGTCACATCACTTGCTTATCGCATTGGCTAACTAGGAAGTCCTGGCAGAACATGTTTAACCATCAGGAGTAAAGGAAATTTCACAACCCTACTAAATTCTCCAAGACAATTATAGGCTCAATTACTGACATTCACTGATTTGTGAGGAAACACATATTAGAATGATTTTTCAACTCAACAATATATTTCATAAATTCAGATATGCAGTTAAAGTGGACACATTAACTGATACGTGTAATGTAATCAAACTAAATTATTACTTCTGGCGAAGTTAACATCAAGAGCTATAAAGCATTAAGTAAAAGTAAAATAGTTACTGTGTAAAGGGAATGTTTGTTCATTGTCTCCACAAGCTTATAGTAAACATTGAATACAGACAAAAGGTTCAGCGCTATTTAACCAAACCAAAGAGAAAGAGTATTAAATGGGTAGGCAGCACACCTCAAAGAGATAGGGCTCCCTCTTTGCCCTACAAACAAATACAGAAGTAAAAAAGGGAGACTGCGCCAAAAGGTATGGACCATATATAAAACAAGATTTCTGTTACATGTAAAATTGGACCAATATATTTTTATTTTTTCTAATTGATTTATGTCAGTTTATACTGTAACAATGCATATTTTATACATTCTGTTGTCACATGTAGTAGTTAAGACATTTATATGCACTCATGTTCTATTTTAAACCTACTCTTAGGCTTATTATCTCAATTTTGTACACTGTTATTATTGTCCCCCTTTTTTCTCTTCCCTAATTTTCCTTTATCACATATATTTCCCCAATACAGACTCCCTAAATATGGCCGCAGCTGTTCCCTGTCCACAGACTCCAACAACATGGCCGCTGTCATTCATTCCTCTGCGTGCCAACATTTTATTCCTTAAGACCACCTCACTAAGACCTCCTCGTAGGTCTATTGCATGGTAATCAGGACCGTTCCCTCCCACTATTTCTTCAGCCGCAATCTAATATGCAACATTTCTGCACAAAACGAGTCCGCCGTGGCTCGCACTACATTTCTCAAGTCCCCTAGCGCCTGATTACGTGGCGTGGCCCGGTACCTAAGATGGCCACGGGTTACGTGATCGGCTTTATATATTCATTTTTAACAGTTTAAAGTCTCCTTTCACATCCCTTTTTCACCACATGCTTCCAGTATTTAATCCAAATTTTAAGAAATGCCATATTCACTGTCATGATGTCATTTGGGCACCAATTTTGAATCTGTTATGAATGTATTTCCTGTATAATCCCTTGCTTGTCAGGTTAGACACTTTTCTCTCCATTTGATAAAGCCTTGTAGGTGAAATGCATAGTGGATATTTTATATTGTTAATAAATGTATTTTGGCTATTTTTTTTATATATATAAAATATAATATATATTTTTATTTTCTACTGCCTGGCATCCTATTTTATTGTTCCAGTGAGGACTACTACAAAAAATTATAGGTGGAATTATACCACTTACACACTACCCATTAAGCAGTCTGTCTGCTCATCCAAATGTGAGTACCCAATTGTTATTCTACACTCCTGGTAATAGTGAGCACTATTGTTGTTCCTTTTTTAGTCTATTTTATGGTCTTCGTATTGCTGTGACATCCACCTAACAACAAACTCTTCACGTATCCTATAAGTGGGAATTATAACCCCTGTATGCTAATCATACTGGAGCTGGTTAAAAGCTCTATAAAACGTGAGTAGGACTATATAAGACATTTTTATCTACTGTTATTTTTTCTGGGATATATTGCACTGTTAGTTTTTCTTTGTTTTTGTATACAGATCTCAAGAATCTTGTGATTTGGCATTCCAAAGGAAGAAACTCCCTGACAAGATTGCAGATTTTTCTTCTGGCAAGTTTTCATTACATTTTTTACTTGGACTATATATTGGACATTTTTCATATAAATACTTACAGTTTTTCTACATATTTGCACCATCTAACCTCCATTCCTTCTATTTTTATAGTAAACATTATTAAGAGCAAAACTACACACACACAGTACCCCTACCCCCCAGCAGTACCCCTACCCCCACACACAGTACCCCTACCCCCCAGCAGTACCCCTACCCCCCACACAGTACCCCTCCCCCCACACACACAGTACCCCTACCCCCCAGCAGTACCCCTACCCCCCACACACAGTACCCCTACCCCCCCACACACAGTACCCCTACCCCCAGCGGTACCCCTACCCCCCACACAGTATCCCTCCCCCCACACACACAGTACCCCTACCCCCCAGCAGTACCCCTACCCCCACGCACAGTACCCCTATCCCCCCCACACACAGTACCCCTACCCCACACACACACAGTACCCCTACACCCCACACAGCACCCCTCCTCTCCCCAGCACCCCTCCCCTCCCTCACACCCAGCACCCCTCCCCTACACCCAGCATCCCTCCCCTCCCTCCCTACCCCCCCACACAGCACCTCTACCTCCCCACACAGCACCTCTACCACCCACACAGCACCCCTACCCCCCCACACACAGCACCCCCACCCCCCCACAGCATCCCTACCCCCACACACAGCACCCTTACCCCTGCCCAGAACCCCTACCTCCCCACACAGCACAGCACCCATCTCACACACACAGCACCCCTCACACACACACACACACTGCACTCCTCACATACCCCCACACAGCACCCCACACAGCACCCCCCACACACACCACCCCTCACACACACACACAGCACCCTCACACACACACACAGCACCCCTCACACACACACACACCACTCCTCACACACATAAACACAGCACTCCTCACACACACACAGCACCCCTCACACACACACACACACACAGCACCCCTCACACACACACAGCACCCCTCACACACACACACACACACACACAACACCCCTCACACACAGCAACCCTCACACACACACACACAGCACCCCTCACACAAACACATACACTACACCCCTCGATGCAGTATGTGTGTGTATTCAGCAGTCTGTGTGTGTGCGTGTATTCAGCAGTCTGTGTGTGTGCGTGTATTCAGCAGTCTGTGTGTGTGTATTCAGCAGTGTGTGTATGTATTCAGCAGTCTCTGTGTGTGTACTCAGCAGACTGTCTGTATGTGTATTCATCAGTCTCTATATTCAGCAGTCTTGTGTGTGTGTGTGTATTCAGCAGACTGTGTGTATGTATTCAGCAGTCTGTGTGTGTATGTATTGCATTTGTTGGAGATACTAATAAATATAAGCTTAATTTTATCTATTTATATCATTATTTAAAATTTGTATCATTGAACTCTCTGTTGTTGTGTTCTTTTAAAACAAAAGTTGTTAATTAGTTCGGACAACAGTACGAGTTGTTTTTTCTAAACTTAAACCTCAATATTCAGGTTTAATTGCCGTGTTGGCACTTTAAGGAAAAAAATTTGGCATGTATTGCGGTTTGGGCACTCGGGCTCAAAAAGGTTCGCCATCACTGTACTATACCATATATAGTACTATACTATCAAATTATTCCTCTATACTTGCTGAAGGAGTTCACCATCTTGTTCTTGCAGTGATAATGTCATTCAAGGTGAAGCTGTATTCAGTTATATTCTTCACTACATGAAAGCCTTTGGAGTAGTCTTGATTCTCCAGTCAGAAGAACAGACAAGACCACCATCAAGCAATGACAGTACATGATTTTGTTTGAATGCATAAAAGACCAGGCTGAGCAATTTGGCTGTAATTAGTCCAAATGATGATGGCCTGGCCACAGACAATGCATGACCCTCATTTATCTAAAGTGACTGGAGGAGATCCTTCCCTGCAGCCCACTCTCCAGTTGCTAACTGAATTGCCTCTTATTATACATGTGCCTCTCATTAGTATGTAATATTTACATATTAAAAACACTTAACATAGTAATATACATAGAGAGGCTAAGTGATAACACCTACATTGCATAACAAAAATAACAACAGTTTGTGTTAGTACATACAATATTTAAATAAGATGCTCTAAGCAAGGGGATAAACAGTATCACTATTCTACACACATATATATACACACATACATATATAATATATATATATATTTTTTCATCTGATGAATTTCAAGGAACTTCAAAAGAAAAAAACACCTATGCACTCAAAGCAGTTCTAGTAGTAAGACTTTTATTTGTTAGAGCAATATTTGATATCTATAATTGAGCCTTTATCAAGCAATGATTGATAAAGGCTCAATTGTAGGGCCAAATGTTGCTCTAACAAATAAGTCTGTTAACTAGAACCACTTTGAGTGCACAGTTATTTTTTCTTTTGAAGTATTGCATGTAGGTTTCGCCAACCCTGCCTACCTGCACCTTAGCTTGTTTATGCTTATAATGTGTGCATCCCCCTCCCTAGATTTGACTTTCAAAGAACTTCCCAAGAAAGAATATTGTGCACACACAATTTAACCTCCCTTGCCTTTGCTTCAAGGTGTTGGTCAGGAATCAAAAAGAAGGAAAATAAATTTATAAATGTGAGGTTGGATAGAAAAGGATACAATTCACATGTAGATTGCTTACGTGAGAATAAAAAATTCTAAAAAAGTGAAAATACAGAATATTCTTTGTCTGTGAAACAAATTGTACTGAGGTTCTTGTGCATGATATATTACAGGTAAAAATATATAGTGTGCACTATATTTATTTTCTGTATATTGACATAATCATTAAGGAGTTGGGCCACTAAAATCCATTATACCTTGTAACTGAGATACTAGTATGTACTTTTTCTAAATTGCTTGGGGAAAATACACAGGATGCATGCCAGTGCATTCTACTTCATGGTAAACCTGGTCACTGGCTGCACCTCACATTTCCAACAACTGTTTAAGTCTGTATACAAAGTGTAATATGCAATATGTGTTGTGTCAAGTACTATATAAACCATAATGCATTGGCTAATTCTCAAAACTTTGCAATTTACAATGTAAAATAGTTTAACCATAGATGAATAATAATATGCATATCTTGATTTCTGTTCCACATACTTGAAAACCTAGTAGTAGAATCCACAAATATTAACAGGTTTATTAGCTAATGGAAATTGCTGGGAATTCAAAGTGAAATCAAAGTGAATTTAAAATTTAAGGCCATTAACAGGAAATTAACAAGAAAAAATATGGAATTAACAGGAACATTTTTCCCATCAGCTATACTTTCAAATTGCCTACTTTAACTTCAATTTGAAATTTACTTTAAATTCCCTGCAATGCTCACTTTAGTGAATAACCCTGTATGTAAATTTGATTAAGACATGCTATGCTGAGAACGATAAGACAGGGTGATATGTCTGATCAGGTTATGTAGGGAAGGTGATGGACAGACAGCATGACAGGTATTGGCTGGCTTACATTGTGTTTATATAATTTATTATTAGTGGCTGCCAGCAATAATGAAATCCAACAACTTAGGAGCCAATAAATATACTTACTTATAGATATATGGTTATACAATATACTTTTTTGCTGGCAAATCTGCTAAAAACTCTTTTCTTAGTATGTTTACTATAGAATATCACAGACTGGCGTACTTTTCTTTCTACTATCGAGGCGTAGTTAAAACACTGTGGTCTGTTTCACATTGATTTATTTTCCAATTAATTTTCAATCACTATTATTTTCATTATTCACTATAAGATATCATGCCATTGTATGCTCTATTTTCTTTTCCAAAATGGTAAAACTTGTCAACTAACCACAGAATAAACTCAGATGACTAAATATTCTAAAACATAGATAAATTAACTTTATTCTGCCAGTCAGATATATTAACATATTTAGAGTTTAGACTTCTTTATTATTATTATTATTATTATTATTATTATTATAAATTCCAAACAATCTTGACAGCAATGATAGGCCAACCAACCCCAAGCATTCACAGCCTACCATTACCTTTTACATTGGGTTGAATTTATAATGATAATGAAGACATCTAAATTCCACCTTCTCAAGTCTGCTGAAGAGGGGGCGGTCTCTTCAGTCTAGGTAGAGCTTCAATGCACTCAGACGTTCACTGTTCCTCGTTTCAGATAGAAAATTGAATTCCACATTATCAAGTTGACTAAATAGAGTACTTCACAAGCACTGAAAAGCAATACACAGGTAGAACATACATTGAAAATAGCTGCTCCTGCCTTCTATGTTTTTACCACTGACAAGAAACAATATTTACATTCGTACGAGAAAACAATTATGAAGATAACAAAACGATTGTGTGCTAAAATGACTGTTTGCAGTGATGTATGTTTTCAAGAGGATAAAGATGAATGCACTGTGAACAACTACCAATGAAAGGGTTGATAGCAGCATGGTTAACAGACTTTGCATAATTTTTTGGTTCTGATTTTCAGTAAAAAAACAAATATACCATTCTCAAATTTAAATGAATGTCACATTGTTATCAAGGTCACAGTTTCAATTGTTTAACTTATTTTTTACTGATTACATTCGTTAAGCTTGAGACAATGGGGTAGATTTATTGATGTGTTTTGTTATGTAAAGTGTTCTAGAGTGCTAAATGTAGGGCAGTTACACGGACCCAGAAGTGCTAATTACCCAACTCAATGGGCATGGTGGTCAAACGCAGCTCACTGCAGAATGTCATTGCTACAGCTGTCGCTTGTTTAGTATAACGTTTCTACATTTTGGAAATCTCTTAAAACCTGCCATAAGGAGCACAAGGTGGGAAGTATTTTTCTTCTATATGTTCATATATATGTTTGCACCATTACCCCATTTAGGCATTGATAAACATATAAATTCCTTTATTGATATATATTATTTTCAAATCTTTCTGTATATTTAACTAAATTTTTTGTTGTTTACTAAATATATTCACTCCTGCATGTACTTAGGCCCAACATGAAGCTTTTACGAATGCTGTAATTGCATCAACAAACCAGCATGTACAAGCCTGTATTAAGCATTTTGCTTTATAAATTATGGAGTACTTGTTCATAAATAAATCTGCTAATTGTCATGCACTGCATTTCCCAAAATAAAATATGCTCTTATTTTTAATATAGTGTGGCGATCTCATGTTGTGAGAACATTCTCATTTTGCTATATATTATCTATGATACTTTTGTACGCTGAATGTCAGTAATACAATGCTAATGAAGTTATTTCAATATTTTAGCATATTACGAGTTGTTTATTTTATCATTTCAAGCTTTTTCAAATATTAAAATTCATGTATATGTATATTTTTTTGTAGGGTCAGTATTGCACTAATGAATAAAAGAACAATTTCAAAATACGATTTTGTAAGTGAAAACGTTTGACATATTTAATTCATTGTGGTGACGTGTGATTTGCTATTTTTGTTTTCAAACTTTCTTTCTCTGGCAACTTATAACAAATAGTTATAGATATTGAAACAGAAACAAAGAAAGTTTAGTAACATGCAAAAAAAGTGAGAGATGACTGAAACCTCTCTGCTGATCAAAGTACAAGGTATTCAAAGGGTATTCAAAGTAAATTTAAAATTTAAAGAGACACGATTGACTTCCAGACCACTTCAGCTCATTGAAGTGGTCTGGGTGCACTGTTCCTGTCAGTTTAACCCTGCAATTGTAATTATTGCAGTTAAATACACCTCTGGTGACTGTCTACCAGACAGCCACTAGATCAGCTTTTAGGTCATTAGGCGACTTTTGATAGCCTAACTGCTGCTGGATATCCTCACGCTATACATGAGAACATCCAGCCTCAGCTAAAACCCAATAGAAAAGCACTGATTCAATGCTTTCCCGTGGGGTTGTTCTAATGTGATTGCGGCGCCAGCAATGCATGCGCATTAGGTTCCCGACACCAGCTGATGTCGGGGGAAGGAGGAGCGAAGATGGAGCTTGACCAAACAACAAAGGACATCAGTGCTTGATTCGGGTCAGTAAAATAAGAGTTTTTAACCCTTTGCGCACATCGGGGGTACAATTTTGTATTCCTAGCCTATAGTTTCCCTTTAAGGCAGAAGTAGCAAAAATTGAACAATTCTCAAACGCATTTTTTTATTTTCCTAGATTGGCTACTTTGACTTTAAATTTTAAATTCACTTTGAATTACCAACAGTTCTCACCTTAGTGAATAATCCTGTCTGCATTTATATTATCTGAGTCGGAGCATTTAAACCTCATTATAAGGGATCTTCAGAATTTATAGTTCAGCTTTTTTACTGAAAGCTGTGCAACATCAGTCGATCTGTACCCTATTAGTCTAAAGTGACCTAATTTGTGCAGCTGTGGTTTTATTCATGTTTTTGTTTTGTATTTTGAATAAAACACTTTTTCATTTTGAATCAAATAAAAATACTTATAATGAAACTTCTTTGTGCTAATCGTGTGTAAGTGAATGTCCCTCTAAGTATAGGAATGTAGGTGAATTAACAATAGCTGCAGTCGACTACTTAACCTTGATTCTTTTCATAAGAAAGGTACCCTAAAAACATCTGGTTGGTTTGCGTAGACCTAAGGACAATTTCTGGAACATAGCTAGTATGTGAGTTTTTATTTTAGTTTCTGTCTTTGCTGCAAGAGTCTGTAATTACATTCCCAAAGGACCATAAAGAGCAGGTTTTAAGCACATTCTTGAATAACATAATCAAAATGACTGAGCAGCGATTACTGCAGCTGTGCCTAAGCAGAGCAATGTTTCTGCCCTTGGGGAATGCAGTTAAAAACATGGAGGTGTACAGCAATAAATATAGTAAACACATGCAAAAGCTTGAAAATAATAGCATCTATGCGTGACATAGGATTCTTTGATGAACAGCTTACAAAGCAATATATATGATATTTAAATTATTCTGAGCAATTTGAGTCAACATTATCTACTGTACATTAGTCATAAAAAAAACATCCCTTAGGGGAAACAGAGCTTTCATTGGCTCATGCCTTAAATGTAACGCATTATAGCAAGTAAACGTATCTAGGAATGAAACATGAAATGGCACATAAATAGAATGACATCATTCACAGGCAATGATTAAATGTTGCTAGGGGACTTGTAAAACATTTCTGGAATAAAATGTAACTGGCTGACAGTTTAAGATGACTAGTAATGCTTAATTTTTATTTGCAAACATGTCATTTATAATCTGGTTTGTCAGTGCTCTGCCTAGGCATATAAAATGATGTGTTTCTAATATGGTTCCTATAATGTTATTTTTTATTGAAGATTTTAATCTTTAAGACAAATGACTTTAATTTTATTCAAATGTAAATTCGGCTTTTAATTATTTGCATATTTATTATAAAATAATCAAGAGTGATCTGTTTGCATTTGTGCAAGTTAGGATCTTAAGCAATTATGTTGAAGACATTTTGTTTTATTAGCACTTTCTCATGAAAAACAAGTGTTATACAAAAATGCCATAGAGTCTGAGGTTTTCTAAGTATTCAAGAATTACTGACTAAAAAATGTGTTCATAGAAAAAAATAAATCTTAAGCATACTCAAGCACACCAATAATTATTGCACAATCAGTTTTTTTCTTTGATATATGCTTGATAACAAAGTGCAACTGTGCAAGACAGAAATACAAAAAAATGCAACCAAATGTACAATACTGCATGCGTGGCCATAAAGGGCTATCACCATAAACCCATATAATACATATAAGGTATACTAACCTAGAGTTGGAGACCTCAAAGCCCCGACATTTCGGCTCTTGGCCTTTCTCAGGGGATATCCCCCTTGAGAAAGGCCAAGTGCCAAAACATATGTATATATAAACATGCATTTTATGTATATATACACACATATATAAATGCACATATATGCACACTCTGATAAACTCACACATATACATATGTTCAAGTGCACACACATATACACAGATATTCCAGACACACTCACTGATACAAATGCCAGAAAGTCAAACCACTCAGATATTCACTGCTTCCACACAGACCGACATAAAAGAAACCAAGAGGGCTGCACTCACCTGAACGTGCATACATTATAGGTCAGAGACATATACACTCGTACAGACACCAAAGTACACTGTTAGACACATACATATGGTGACATACGCACACACTGTCACACATAAACTGCCAGTAACAAACACTATCAGACATATACATACATTTACATGAAGACAGATGCACACACTTTCACACACACACATACACATTTACCCTGGTTGTGTAGTGGTGATAGTGTTTTGTAAATCCTGACAGAAGCCATCATACAGTCTCACAAACACATGCTACTTCTCAATTCCATTATGAGGTAATATATAGCTTGACTTACTAATGGAGCAGTGACTTCAGTGTGCTGCATGTCTAATGGCTGCTATAGGATTTACAGCAGTATTTCACTAACACGGTGCCAGCTCCCTATCAGCCTCAGTCACCTTCCATTTACTTTTTTCTCCTGGAGGGTGGCTGGCTTTTCTTTTACTCTGCCCAGCAGAGGAGATATGCCAGCACAACTGCCCCACCCCCTAAACTGCAGTTGAATTAGCTAGCTCACAGTCAAACTTGAGAGGCTCCCTGACCTAACCCTAGCAGCATTAGCTCAGTTAAAAAAAATAACAAAAATGGAGGAACACAGCACAGGTTGCAGCTTTCTCCTCATGGACAGCAGTCATGTCAGCTCAGTATGTAACTGCAGGACCTGCCCCCTTTCATCAGGCACGACCTGTAGCAGCAACTTTTCTGTGTTCATCAAGGAAGTTCACTGTTTGGTGGCTTTTGATGCCGCTGGGCTGTGAGAATTTGCAAATGTAATTAATTTGCAATAAACACATTTATTTTGCAATTATGCAATTTGTGTATACACAAGTGCAGGTATGAATGTAAACTCTGGCAAACGTGTATATGCGAGTGCCAAGGTAAACAAAGTTAATTTCTGTTGTGGTCAGCAATAGACTAGGAGTTTCATTTCAGAACAAACTGCACTTTATCCAAAATCGAGCCGATTAAATGAATTTCTAAATTCTGAAACGCCATCCAACTCCAACTCACTTGTGCCTGAACATGATCACTTTTAATTGTAATTCATTGTGCTGCTCCTCTCAACAGAAAAAAAGGAGAATGGGAAAGAGAAGAGACGGTTTTCTTTTTTGTTTGGTTTTAGTTTTCCTGGCTAATAATGGCAGCATTTAACCTATGGGTTTGCTCCTCCCTCCAGTTAATAGGAGAGGAAAAAACTTAATTAAACAATTAAGAGGACTGGTATATAACACTCCCTGTCAGCCTGGTTCCTCAGTTTTTTTTCCTGTCCTCTTAGCCAAGGACAGAAAGCTTTGATCTGTTAATTATAATTTTTTTTTGCTCACCTAACTATTTATGTAGTTTTTTAAGAAGTAACATTTTTAAGAACGGGGGCGGGGTCTGACAGCCAAGCGAGGTAGTCGCATGTGGCTAGAGCTTCTTGGAGAAAATCACCAAATGGGCCAGATAATTGACTTGTCCTCTCCACTTTTGGCACAAAACTTGCTTATACTCCTTGGGACTATCCTGTTGAGAGTTGGACTTGTTTCTGCCTGATTCCGGCAGTGATAGCCCGTTTTCGACACGGGCCTACTAACACACCTGAGGCAGGGGAGGCAGCCGTTCCTCTGCCCGTGCCTGAAGAATGCCTATTCCAGGGCCCTGTCCTCCCCCTATGGATTATCGGGGGATATCCCGGTCTCCACTGGTGGAATCTAATGGCCTTTTCAGCATAGCACCGCAACTTACATAAAGCCAGAGGGTTGATGCCCTCCTTGCAAGAAGCCCGCCATGATGGGGCCCACTGCTCCACAAGTCTTCCTACAGCCTAATCCCCATGTAGAATCATTGCTGAGAGCTTTTTATAAGCTCTGTGCTCAGTTCTGGGCTAAACTACAAAATCAAATGTTACACGTTACTCATATGGGCCAATCCAAGACCTCACGAATTTGGATGGCTGGCCAATGACACAGTGTGCAGTTTCTCTGGGCGGTGCATGCAGATCATCACGGAGGTGGAGGATTCCAAGGTCGGTAACTAGGCCTCGACGATATGGATTCCAAGGCAACTTCTACCCACCCAGAATGCGAACCACTTGGAGTTCTTTCCCCAGGCACCACCTACACAGCCAATGGGTTTTCCTCTTGCGACCCGTTTATTCTCTCCATAAGTTTAAAGGGTAATCCAGATGTGGACCCCTTGCTCACGGTGCCTAGAGAGATATCAGCTATGCCTCACTGATGATGCCTAACAAGGTTGAAACGATCGTCTGGGGTTGCTGTATCTCTCGTGCAGAGAGAACTTGCTGGCATTTCGGATCTGGACTGCCCGTATGGGTGGGACCAGTCTGATATGCTTCAGATATGTTCTCTCTGTAATGGCACAAGATGAGCTAAAACCAGCTTGAGTTCTGAGCGGGGACCCACCGAAGGGCAGGCTATTTCAGCTGCTGTCCGTTCTCAGAATACTCTTGCGACCCGTTTATTCTCTCCATAAGTTTAAAGGGTAATCCAGACGTGGACCCCTTGCTCACTGTGCCTAGAGAGATATCAGCTATGCCTCACTGATGATGCCTAACAAGGTTGAAACGATCGTCTGGGGTTGCTGTATCTCTCGTGCAGAGAGAACTTGCTGGCATTTCGGATCTGGACTGCCCGTATGGGTGGGACCAGTCTGATATGCTTCAGATATGTTCTCTCTGTAATGGCACAAGATGAGCTAAAACCAGCTTGAGTTCTGAGCGGGGACCCACCGAAGGGCAGGCTATTTCAGCTGCTGTCCGTTCTCAGAATACTCTTGCGACCCGTTTATTCTCTCAATGGGTTTTCCCATTTTATTTTTCTTTATAGCTAGAAATAGTTTTTGTTATATTGCTCTCCTGTTGATTGACATGCTACGCTGTACCGCACAGTGGCAATTACCTCTTGTTCGCCTAGCTATGTATATCTATACTTCCTATATTTTCACTACTCAAGCAATTAGCTTGCCCTCATGCATATCTAGCTTGGTTACCCCATATCTAGTTTAATATCTAAAAAAAATGTGCAGTTCATCCTGACATGTAATGTGTATGATTATACTGTATGTAATTGCTATCTTGAGTATTGCCACTACGCTAAAAAAATTTTAAAAAATTATATAAAAAAAGAAAATTAAGAATGAAAGAAGCTCTTAATGAACAGTTAAAATTTAGAGCCGTAAATCTGAGAACAAAATAATGGGTCACAATTACTTTTAAGAAAGGTTTCCACTTTACAGCAGTTATTAATTAGATTTATGATTTATACAAGATAATCTACCGGAGCAAGGCTAATGAGAGCAGTCATCTTTAGTTTCTAGCAGTGTTAAATGAGGCAACTTTTGTAATAATACTCATGTGAAATGGTGTACTCAGGGATCATCAGTTAATTCAAATTGCAATCATGCTATCACAAAAATGATATCTGTTATATTTCCCTCTAACAATAATAGCACTGAAGGCACATCGGATTGCAACTGTGAACATCAAACGGAAACACAGTGCATATTTTATGAAAACAGAATTGTGCCTTATTTATATCAGGCCATTTCATTGCAAATTCAGACTAGGAATAAATAACAGCTTTCCCAGGAATCAGCTTGGGTGTGAAACAATATGGAGTTCATTCCAGCTCATGCCACCAAGATTGTTATAAAATGTTAATTAAGAGATTTTACCCTGCTAATTCAATGCCAGCACAATTAATATGTCCACCATGGTTTCTAAATCATTACACAGACCTAAACATGTTATTCGTGTTTATAATATTCATATGATATATGACTATAAGTCTTGCTTTTTTTTTTTTTTTTAAATACACAGTTTTTTTTGTTGTTTTTTGAATAAAACATCACTGCTAAAGGAAAATAATAGTAACATGGTTTACACTAAATCCTGAAATGATAGGTAATCACTTGGGGATTTTACACTTTGGGGAATACCCTGTAAGTCCACAATTCATGAATTATAAATGTGAAAATGTTATTTAGCTTTAGCATTAGCTTTAGCATTATATAATATTAAAAGTAAAATATGGAGATTCCGTACAAACGTACATTTACTAGTATTTAGTTACATGCTCCATTGCGTTGGAATAAAGTGTGTTGTATATTGTATGAAAATGTAGGAAGCACCGATTTTGATTAGCTTAATTGTTCAAGGAAAATTGTTTTTTTTTGTTTTTTTTTAATGATACCAACAGATTGCTATTTTTTAAAAAAAATTCCAAGTCAATTATATAAGACAACAGCAATACTTAGTTAGATTCTTATTCAGTTTCTTATTCAATTATAGAATTTAGCTTCTTATTCGTCTAGGTTCTTATTTAAACATAATTGTTATTCATTCAAAATGTATGTAAATATTATGAACCCTGCAATGTAAATATAACTTGATTAAAATAATAATTATATCCAAGCCATATTTCTACACATTTCTGATAAAATAATAAATAATGAAAACAATAAAAAGAATAAGAAATTTAATTAGTTACAAAAATTAAGTTGGCTCAATCAAACTGACCGATATTTCATTAAAGTAGCAAATGTAATCCTCTCCCTCAAAAAAAAAAACATTCGCCACGTAATGCCATTTTTTTTTAATTGTAAATTTATAGTTCACAGTTAAATGAAACAATAAAATTAACAATTATTTTCATAATCATACATTTTTTATTAAACTTTTATGATCAATAAATGTATTCAAGATGCATTATCTTCCATAACAAAAAAGTATTTAACAATATAACATTCATAAACAATATTGTAAATATATAATTTTAATAAGAAAAAAATAAAGTTGAAGTGTTGAAGATACTTGTAGATATTTTAGTTATGTATTGTAATGTCAAGTGTTTGTATTGTTCACGAGAGCTCAGTAGGTTAATTAAAACAAAAAAAAACTTTGGAAAATGGTTAAAATAATTACATTAAATATTCAAGGTTTAAATATCCCCCAAAAAAGACAAGCTTTCCAAGATTACTTAAAAAAAGAACAGGTTCAAATTGCTATGATACAAGAGACACACTGGGGTAAACAGGATGAAAAACGATGGAATAGCAGGTCATTCCCCTTAAAAATCTGTTCCTCTAGAGAGGAGGGAAAAAAAGGAGGAGTAGCAATATTCTTTGCAAAAGATCTAAAAATAAATATAAAATATATGGAAACAGACCTGGAGGGGAGATATATTATTTTAGTAATCACAATAGAAGATGAACTTTTCACCCTAATCAATGTATACTTGCCTAATAAAAATCCCGTATGCCTATTGAGAAAAATAGTAAATAAGGTTGAGAAAGTAGCAGTGGGAATAAAGATATATGCAGGAGATTTTAATAGTATACAAGATCCATTATTAGATAAGTTCTCTGAAAAAAATAATAATAATTGGGATAAACAAGTATTAAAAAACGCAAGGAACTTTAGTAATTTGATAAAAAGAGAAGGTTTATTTGATATATGGAGACTCAATAATCCCGCAGTAAAAGAGTTTACATTTTATTCCTGGCCCCACGATTCGTATTCTCGAATAGATCTTATTTTTGGGGATTTAAAACTGATAGAAAGAATACATAAAATAGAAAACAAAACAGTAATATGGTCAGACCATAATAGCGTGTGCCTGGAATTAAATAGTAAAAGATCTAAGTGCTGTAAGAATACAACCTGGAGGTTAGATGAATCAATACTGGCAGAAAAAGAATATAAAGACTATATAGATAAAATGACTACTTGCTACTTTGAAGAAAATAATAACGGACAAGTGGAGAATGATACTTTATGGTGTTCATTTAAGGCAGTAATAAGGGGACATTGCATAATGCTTAATAAATTAAAGAAAAAAAAAAAGGTGTAAATGTACAAGATCTCTACATCGAATTATACAATTTAAATAAAACAAACAATGTAAAACCAAGTAAGGAGAATCAGCTAAAAATAGAGAAGATTAAATCCGAGATACAGGAAAAAATTTATGAAAAAATCAAAATAAATATGCATAAACTTAAAATTAAATATTATCATAAATCTAATAGAGCAGACAAAATCATGTCGAACATGTTGAAAAAAAAAAATATATCAAATAAGGTCGACAAAATAATAACTAATGATAGCATCTCCCTTCTCCCAGAACACATAGGGAAAACATTCAATGAGTATTATGCTAATTTATATAGTCAATCAACAATCACCTCATCAGAAAAAATAAAAAGATATATTAAAGAAGCAAAATTGAATAAAATAACAGAAATACAAGTAAAAAAGCTAAATAAAGAAATTACGGAAGAAGAGATTAATATAATAATAGACAGATTAGAAACCTACAAAACCCCAGGCCCAGATGGATTTGGAAACAAATTTTATAAAGTAATGAAATCACAACTGATAGGTCATTTAAAAAACACTTTTAATACTGCAGTTAAAAAGGGCAGATTCCCAGAAGAAATGCTCAAAGCAAACATTCTACCTATACTGAAACCAGGGAAAGACCCAACAAAAGTACAGAGCTATCGGCCAATATCATTAATAAATGTAGATGTAAAGATATTCTCTTCTATTTTGGCTAGTAGATTAAAAGAAATAATAAATCAAATCATTCATCCTGACCAAACAGGGTTCGTCCCAGATAGAATGTCAAGCAATAACATCAGACGTCTGATAGATGCACTAGATACATCAAAGCGCAAAAAAAGTCCCATGCTGATCCTGTCTTTAGATGCCGAGAAAGCCTTTGACAGGGTCAGCTGGGACTTTATGAAGCTTACTTTAGAAGAAATAGGCATACAGGGATGGTTGTTGGACGCAATCTTGGCGCTATATAAAGATCCAATGGCGAGAACAATTGGCCCAGGCATATGCGCAGACTGGTTCAAATTGAACAACGAAACCAGACAAGGCTGTCCACTGTCTCCCCTATTGTTTATAATGACAATAGAAGTATTAGCTAACAGAATCAGAAATAATGAAAACATCAAGGGATATACAGTAGGACAGAAAGAATTGAAAATTTCCCTTTATGCTGATGACACCATTCTTTTTCTAAATAATCCGTCAACATCAATAGTAAACGCAATGGCGGAAATTGAAATGTATAGTTCAGTATCAAATTACAAATTGAATAAAACAACATCAATAGCTATATACAATAATATATCAAGTCAAGAAATAGATCTTTACCAAAAAACCTATAACTTTATAAAAGTAAAAACGTTTTCATATTTAGGAATAAAAATATGTAAAAATCCAAAAAATATTATGCGAACAAACTTTATGGACCTCTTAAAAGAAACAAATAAGAATTTGAAAGAATGGAGAAAAATAGAAGCATCTTGGGGAGGAAGAATTAATATCTTGAAATCATATGTTCTGCCAAAATGGATTTACATTTTTAGAATGATCCCTCTAAGCATCCCTAATGAATGGCTGACAATGATCAATACTTCCTTATCTAGTTTCGTATGGCAAGGAAAGAAACCTAAGAATTAAAAATGGAATATTATCAAAAGGACTAAAGAAGGGAGGTTTGGGATATCCAAATATAAGAAAATATTATGAAGCAGGGATCATAATGCATGCTATGATTACCCAGATAAATCAAAATAAAGAAGAAATATGGTGGTGGTCAGAAATAGAATCAAGTCAATTAAACGACTCCCTAAACTTAGTCTGGAAGAACAAAAAAGACAATTTATTTAGATCATATATTCTAGACCAGATTATTCCAGTCTGGCAAAAGATAAGGAAGAAAATCGATTTAACCAATAAAATATTTGATTTTCAAAGAATAGACATAATAGAAGCAAGCATAGAGAACATCTCCTTAAAAACATGGAAGGAAAAGGGAATAAATACAATAAAAGAATTGATTAAGGAGGGCAAAATTAAACCCTATAAAATATTGACAGAAGAGTTTAAGGTTCCTGTTAATGAAGTATATACCTATCTTAGAGTAAAACACTTTCTGGAGAAAGTTGAGATAGTAAAAGAGGGTAAGATGTATGAAATTTTAAAACCAATGTTACATCACAATAAAATAAAACAAATGTTCTCTAGGTGTGTCAGAATGTTGGAACAAAAGGAGGACTTAGCCCTCCCCAACGTTATAAAAAAATGGAATATGGAACAAAAAATCAATATAGAAGTAAATGAATGGATATTCAATATACAAAAAATCAGTAAATTTGTCCACTCCTTTATATTAATAGAAACACACTTTAAGCTAGTTCACAAATGGTATATGACTCCAACCAAAATAGTTAAATTTGATTCACTCAAGGATGTGAAATGCTGGAGGTGCAGAGAGGAAAAAGGAGACTACATTCATATGTGGTGGTCCTGTAGACAAGTGACTGTTGTCTGGCAGTGGGCTCAACTTATCATCCACACACTTTGTGGTGTTGAAATACCTCTAAAACCAGAAACAATGCTATTACATTATCAATGGCCAAAATTAAATAAAATAAATCAATTTTTAATTATTCATTGCTTAATAGCATGTAAAATAATAATAGCAAGAAATTGGAAGGGAAATACCGTCTTTAATATAAAGTTGATAATAATACAGATGATCTATCAAATTAAGATGGAAAAGGATCACTGCAGGACTCTGGATGATAATTTGAGCCTATGGTCAATTTGGGAAGAAAAACTAATACAAATGTAAAGGTAATGAGATTACCATCTGAAAAAAGTAATAGAAATTGGTAGTATGATGAGCTCTCGTGAGGGAGGGGGGGAAGTCTTTGTGTCTATGTGTATGAATATTTTTTATAGATATTGTGTATGAATGTTTTTATGTACTTTTTTGTAAAAGATTTATGGCGATAAACCCAATAAAAAGAATTTAAAAAAAACAAAAAGAAAAAAATAAAGTAATAAAGTAAATAAATGAAAAAAAAAAAGGAGATAGAAGAGAGGAGGTAAGAGAGTAATCACATACCTTTTGTTATCAGGACCAATGTGTAGTTGTTATTTAATTCAGTACTGTACTAGGCACAGCTGTCGAGATTCAGAGGAAGATTTAGCTTGTGAATTATCTTAATTAGCCAGATTAAATGCTTCATTCCATTTTTTCCATGCTATTTTCCAAATTTTATTCTTTTGATTTGCAGCTCGTCTAGCTGTTGTTTTAGATAACTTATTCACCTCAACAAGCTGTATACACTCATAATGTTGGGGCTATATTGTTCCTCCACTTCAAACTTATAACTGTAAGTGCAGCAATAGTTATATGGTATATAGGATAAAGTTTTTATTTTGTAAATTTTTTAGGATAATTTTGTAACAACAGAGTTTCAGGATTATGCGGAATATGTATTTCCGTTATTTTGTGCATTAAAACTGCCACTTTCTTCCAATAGTTTATTCTTTTTGGGCATGCCCCTCAAATGTGGAGCATGTGTCCGGGTTCTTGCTGGCATCTCCAACATTTGTCAGATATATTGGAATAAATTTGATGTAGACGCTTTGGCACTAAGTACCATCTATATAGAATGTTTCTTGATAGTTCTATATGATTACTGCATAATGTAAGTTTATTATTTGAGGAGAATAATTTTTGCCAAGTAGTTTCCTCAATCGTGATTTTTAAGTCACGTTGCCAAGCCCATATAAAAGGTAAATTATAAATGTCATAATTAGAAATCAGGCCTGCACGTTTTGATATAATTTTCAAAGGTACTGCTTGTTTTGTAAGTACTTTCTCGAAACTCGTCAGCTTCTGCCCATGTACAGACTTATACACTGGCATGTAATATCTCAATAACCACGTTTTTAATTGTTAGTACGAGAAATATGCTATATTTGGAAGATTGTGGGTTTGTTGAAGGTGTGTAAACTCTACCACCTTATTGTCTTGAATTAATTGATAAACATAATATAAGTTATGTCTTTCCCAGAGCCAAAATGAAAGTTTAGTATTATAGATTGGAAAGTAGTAATGGTCATTGCCAGAGAATAAAGATTATGTGAGCAATATTTGTGTCTATATGTATTCCAAATATTTAACGTTAAAGCAGGCGTGGGAAGCATAGATTTTTTTTTGGGCTGAAGATTAGTGATGTCGCGAACATGACATTTTCTGTTCGCGAATGGTGAACGCGAACTTCCGCAAATGTTCGCGAACGAGCGAACCTGGCGAATCGCCATAGACTTCAATAGGCAGGTGAATTTTAAAACCCACAGGGACTCTTTCTGGCCACAATAGTGATGGGCCCCCACCCACCTGAGCGGTGGGTGGGGGCCATAAACAAGAATAAGGGGGGGACCTAATGTCCTCCCCCCTTGCCCCCACCCCTGAGCGGTGGGTGGGGGCCCTAAATACAAATTGGGGGGACCTAATGTCCTCCTCTCTGGCCCCCACCCCTGAGCAGTGGGTGGGGGCCCTAAATACAAATTGGGGGGGACCTAATGTCCTCCTCTCTGGCCCCCACCCCTGAGCGGTGGGTGGGGGCCCTAAACACAAATTGGGGGGGACCTAATGTCCTCTCCCTGGCCCCCACCCACCGCTCAGGGGTGGGGGCCCTAAACACAAATTGGGGGGATCTAATGTCCTCCCCCCTGACCCCCACCCCTGAGTGGTGGGTGAGGGCCCTAAACACAAATTGGGGAGCGACCTAATGTCCTCCCCCCTGGCCCCTACCCCTGAGCGGTGGGTGGGGGCCCTAAACACAAATGGGGGGGGACCTAATGTCCTCCCCCTGGCCCCCACCCCTGAGCGGTGGGTGGGGGCCCTAAACAAAAGTAAGGGGGGAGGACCTAATGTCCTCTCCCCTGGCCCCCACCCCTGATCGGTGGGTGGGGGCCCTAAATACTAATAAAGGGGGGGAACCTAATGTCCTCCCCCCGGCCCCCACCCCTGAGCGGCGGGTGGGGGCCCTAAAAAAATGCCCCCCCAGGTGACTAGGAGTCCCCAAACCCCTAGTCACCCCCTTCCACAGAACTTTCCCACGCTGTGTAAAATGACACAGAGCACTCTGATTGGTGGATTTCAAACCAACCAATCAGAGTGCTGTGACAGGTAAATGTAGAGACTTACCTGTTAGTCTCTTCATTTACCTGTCAGAGCACTCTGATTGGATGACTTAAACCCACCAATCAGAGTGCTCTGAGCCTAATTGCAGGGCGGGGCAAGGCTTTAAAAGCCTTCCCCCGCCCTGCAGAGCTCAGTCTGCGCGGAGCCCTCCATGGGTGAAGATGGATTATTTTTTTTTGTGCTCGTTTTTTTTTTTTTTTTATTGCGTCGGTTATTATGGTTTTTTATTTGGCCTTGTTTTGGACTGAAAAAAGAAGATTTTAGAAGAAAGAAAACATTGAATGGTAAGTTTTTTTTATTTTTCTTTACAGGTTCTTAGTTAAAGGTCCCCCCTCATTATTTTTAGGGTGAGGGGGTGGGTAGGAGGATACTTTTCTTGGGGGGGTGACTAGGGGTTTGGAGACCCCTAGTCACCTGGGGGGACATTTTTTTAGGGCCCCCACCCGCCGCTCAGGGGTGGAGGCCTGGGGGGAGGACATTAGCCCCCCCCCAATTTGTGTTTAGGGCCCCCACCCACTGCTCAGGGGTGGGGGCCAGGGGGGAGGACATTAGGTCCTCCCCCTTACTTTTGTTTAGGTCCCCCACCCACCGCTCAGGGGTGGGGGCCAGGGGGAAGACATTAGGTCCCCCCCAAACACAGGTTACTGGCTATGGGGGGATAATGTATAATAAAGACAGGTTACTGGCTATGGGGGATAATTTATAATAAACACAGGTTACTGGCTATGGAGGATAATGTATAATAAACACAACAAAAATAATAAAAAAAAATGAATGCAGCTTCAGAATTAATCTAAATTATATGCTATCTAGGAGGTGGGAGGGTCTGGGAGGGAGGGTCTGCTGCTGATTGGCTGGAATGTGTCTGCTGACTGTGAGGTACAGGGTCAAAGTTTACTCAATGATAACGAATAGGGGGCGGACCGAACATCGCATATGTTCGCCATCCGAGGCGAACGTGAACACGGTATGTTCGCCAGGAACTATTCGCCAGCGAACCATTCGGGACATCACTACTGAAGATGATTAAGAAGCCACATCAAAGAAAAGCAATGGCCCTGTGTTACCATTGACTCAAGATTTACCCTTTGTGGTGAATTTCTCTGTGTTTGTGTTATTACTAGTGTGTTAATATTAGCTGCCAGATAATAAATTTTTATATTCAGTAAACTCATGCCTCCATTAGAGAATTGGTGATACAAAATTGTTTGGGGGGGCGTGTCCGGCTGCCGAGGAAGATGGCAGCATAACTCAACAGCTCGGCGTGGCGCCCACTAAAAATGTCTTCTTCTCAGACAATGGGAAGAAGACCTCAATTAAACACTCTCAGAGGCAGACTGGCAAGACTACAAGAAAATGCATACAAGGTCTTTACCCGCTGGTACGTTACCCTCGCCACCCTTCATGCTATAGACTGTACAACACCAGACTCATGCTGGAGATGCGGAGAGGAGAGGGGCACCTTCAAACACATCTCGTGGGACTGCTCCCTCATTCAACTGTACTGGGAGGCGATTGGCCGAGTAATTTGGGAGGTAACAGACGCAGAAACTCTCAATCTTTTTTAAGCCCAAATAAATCGGTTATCTTCTGTGTAGATTCAAACACTCACCTCTCAATTTTTTTGAGTAGATATCTATACTACTTAGGTACACTTCCTGTGTTTCTTCATTTTTTAAATTGTAAAGTTCCATATAATATTTGGCTAAATTTTTAATAAAATGTTGTGGATTATAATTTTTTGTACCATTTAAATGCAAGAGATAGGGTATTTTTGATTTAAAGTAAATTTAGCCATTGTACAGGTCTGCGGAATTTGTTGGCATTATATAAATAATAATAATAATAATAATAATAATAATACAAGAACATTTAGCTTGAGACAAACCACATTTCACATCAAAAACTGGCACCAAACTTGCACCATAAACTCAATGCATTTCAAAAGAGATTTATGAATAAGTAACCAGGGTTTTCCTATATCAAAACCAACTTGGCTCACCCAAAATGCCAATGATTTCTATGCCATCCAACAACATTTAGCCTGAGCCAAACCACATTATTAAAAACTGGTACCAAAATGGCACATTCAACTCAATACATTTCAATAGGGGATCTGAATAAGCAACCAAGGTTTTCTTATATGAAACCCATCGTGGCACACCCAAGTTACCATGAATTTCTATACACTGGGGGCACATCTGTGTAATACAATTACTGATAAGTTAAGTTTGAAAAAGATGGACATGCAGCACCTACTTGGAGAGAGAGCACCTGGTGAAAATAACGCACTTCAATTATGAACATTGGGGTCAATTCTAATGCAGAACGCTGCTCCTTTGTCTCCCTGCCCTCTTTTTAAAGTAACACATCACAGCATCAATTACTGGACGCATACAGCCCTGCGTAACTCTGGCACTGGCACTGACACACACACAAGTTGGGCAAACAGGAATGGTGTGGGCCTGGCTTTGCAAAACAGAGTTATATGCAATTCCCTATAGCCCTCTGTCATTGCCCTGGTTTTATTTCTGATTACCAACAGTGCATGCTGTGTTCAGTGTGTTTCTCTGGTATACTGTTTTGGCTTGTCTGACTACTCTGATCTCTGTGCTCCTAGATCTCTGTGTCAAGTTGGTGGCATAAAAAACATTAAAGGTGATTTAGGTGTGCTTCTGGTGAATGTCTCATGTAAAAAGCTTTATGTTGTATTTTGTGTTTTAAAAATTCCTACCAACTACCCATTATTTAACCCATTTCATAAATGGAATCTCTTAATAAATCTGTTTAAGGTGGCTACACTGTGGCAAAGGTTACTGCAAAATCTTGAATTTTTTTCACTTTGCTTTGGTTAGAATAACTCAGATGATACTCACAGGGTTATTTACTCAAGTGACATACAAAAGATAATTCAAGGTGAATTTCAAATTTAAGGACAAAATAGCCCCAAAACTCTCTAAAACAGGCTTGCTTCTGTTTCAGCTACTTTGGCCTTAAATTTAAACTCACTTTGTTGAATGGGAACTAAAGACTGCACCAATGTTCTCTGTGTGTTGAATTTATTTCTTCAAAGGTGTAATTTTTCTTGTATCTTTGAATTGCAGTTTTACTCTCACTTCGCGTAAATGAGTGTAGTACCCAAAATGGTGAGTAAATGGGTACACATCATAAATAGACTGTTAATAAAAATTCAAAGTTATAATGCTACAAAAGACATTTAAACATTAATTAATATATAGTGGTGCTCAAATGTCATAAATGAAATATATACAGTGTACTGCTTTACAAAAAAACAATTGTTATGATAAACAAATAAATGGATTTTTGTGATTGAAAAATATCAAGGTGGTTAAAAAATATGAATATGTTCATTTGGGAATTTTGTTTTCATCTTTGTGAATATTTAAATTTTACAAAGTCAGTTGGGTTTTAGCAAGAATGTTTTTTGCATTTGATGTAAGTATAGTATGTAGAAGACATAGCCCATTGCCTAAATCCCAATGGTAACCTTCACTAGCACTTTGTTAAGATAAAGTATCTTATGTATTAAATGTAAATGCATTTGTGTAACATCTAAGTGACCATGTAGCTGTATCAAACTATACAGTATTATAAACTTACTAAAGCTGCCAGTATATAGGTAATGTGTAATATTTTCTTTTGGTGCATGCAAATTAAATTCTTTCATTCAAATAATGGATGCATATAACAGATATAAGCACACATCATTGTGATGTTAAAGAAGATAAATTTCATAAATTGAGTTGACATTTTAATGCAAAATCAGCCCTTGGATCATCCATGTTATTTTCAATTAACACCAATGAGCAAGCAAGGGCTAGCAAGAGAACAGGAGGACAATTTCCCCCCAGGTGATGAGTATACAAGGGATTGTAGAGTGCAATTTCAATTTCACTACCTTTTTAATGATTAAATGCCAAGATGTGTAGTGCTGACTATGACAAAAGTAAAGCCAGAGACAAATGTCATGGAGAGGGTAATAAGGGACAGCTGCAGACCCAGATCTACGAAGGTTAATTAGCAATAATATTGGTGGACTGAGATGTACTTACATAGATACAGTATATAAGGCCTCATCCCACACTCAAAGAACCAACAATACTCCAGCTCTGCATTTAACATCCTGCAGCAAATCCCACATATCACCAGCCTCATCCCACACTCAAAGAACCAACAATACTCCAGCTCAGCATTTTACATCCTGCAGAAAATCCCACAACTCACCGGCCTCATCCCACACTCAAAGAACCAACAATACTCCAGTTATGCATTTAACATCCTGCAGCAAATCCCACAACTCACCGGCCTCATCCCACACTCAAAGAACCAACAATACTCCAGTTATGCATTTAACATCCTGCAGCAAATCCCACAACTAACCGGCCTCATCCCACATTAAAAGAACCAACAATACTCCAGCTCTGCATTTAACATCCTGCAGCAAATCCCACAACTCACCGGCCTCATCCAACACTCAAAGAACCAACAATACTCCAGCTCTGCATTTAACATCCTGCAGCAAATCCCACAACTAACCGGCCTCATCCCACATTAAAAGAACCAACAATACTCCAGCTCTGCATTTAACATCCTGCAGCAAATCCCACAACTAACCGGCCTCATCCCACATTTAAAGAACCAACAATACTCCAGCTCTGCATTTGACATCCTGCAGCAAATCCCACAACTAACCGGCCTCATCCCACACTCAAAGAACCAACAATACTCCAGCTCTGCATTTAACATCCTGCAGCAAATCCCACAACTAACTGGCCTCATCCCACATTAAAAGAACCAACAATACTCCAGCTCTGCATTTAACATCCTGCAGCAAATCCCACAACTAACCGGCCTCGTCCCACACTCCCAGAACCAACAATACTCCAGCTCTGCATTTGACATCCTACAGCAAATCCCACAACTCACAGGTACTGATGGAAGCTTGGAAGATACTTCACCTTATTTATTATTGCATTGCTACCATTTTATCATGTGTTACTATAGAATTGTTAACATTTTTACCTGAAGTTTGCCACTGTAATTGTCTGTGCATGCAGTTTGTATTATTGTCATTTAATGTTTCTGATCAATACTTCATGTACACAGTTATTAATATTTTGGGTGAACGAATCTGGTTGCTAAACTTTTCAATTGTATACAACACATGGCTACTCTACCCTACCCCCTCCTCTTTTTCCTATGCTTCTCCTGGCCGTAAATACCTTCATATAACTGTTCTATCTTCATCTCTGTTCTTCAGGCCTTATCCCACACGCACAGAACTCCAGGAAAGTGCTTTTCCTCAGCACTTTACATCTGTAAGGTATTCTATAATGTAATTTATTATTGATATATTTAATATATAACGAAGCAGGATATCTCCTTTTACCAAAATATAAAAAGCTGAATTAGAATAGTTACAAAAAGATATTTACAAAATATCTAATGTTTTACATGTATCTTAATTATTGAGTACTCTAATAATATAACATTATCACCCCACATAAAAGATTAAAACCTCCACACTATGATTTCTTGGTAAGCCTTAAGTTATTAAAGGTTTCTTTTTTTTCCAGTGTTGATTCTCTAAAAGGGTTTGGTTTAATGAATTATGAATTTATAATTATCATTTAAATGAGAACCTCCCTAAAGAATAGGATTTCTTTCTCTTTACATTAATATTAAACAGGTTGGCCACTAAATTCACTCCACTTACACTCAATGCTTTGTAGCTACACGATAACATGTCTAAATACATTAAATTATATATTAAATAAATAACCAAATAGCCTGTTACCACAATTTGTCTCTTCATAATGTTCCTGATTTGTATTAAAACACAGCCTGTCCAAATTTAATGCTCACTTCGGTTAAAGCTTTAAAATATGTATTGGTACCTAACGTTGTCTATATTTATTTTAATCTTTAAAAGCCTAAAATAAATAATTGGAAAAAGTCACAATTAAATTATAATTACCTGTGTTTACTTAAATGCTAAAACATAGATTACCTGTTACAGTATGTTTCTGTTTGACAACAGGATAAATTGTGTGTTTTATATCGTAACACCTTCCAACTGATAAAGAAAAATATATTTTTTATTTTTTACAGCATTCTGTAAGTCTATCTCACATGTTAAGCCCAATCACTCTAAGTTCTGGTAATACTCACACAAGTAGACAGGGTACAGTTAATATTCTCCCATTCAACATCTTTATGGTACCTACACAGTGTTAAATGGAGAGAAAATTACTATTTTCCATTTACTAAGAGAAGCCCTAAATTATTTGACATTTTCAATTACACCCTCTGTTGGTTCCTCCTCAATATCATGAGATGTCCAGAAGTCATTCACTACCTGGACAATTTTAATAGTGGGGGACAATATACTCCAGAGCATTAACAGCAGTTCTGCTTTGTTCTCCAACCTAGGGGTCCTACTAATGTATGTCAACTAGTCTGTTTATGTTCTTGGTATACAACTGGATTCTACCTTATGCAGTCTAGTCTCTAATTATAAGATTCAGCAAATCCACAAAGACTTGAACAGGTTCATTGCTCGAGGATCCAGTTCATGCAGGAACCAGCAGTTCCCCTGGGATTTGCTGAATGTTACCATACCCATAAATCCCTCAAGGCTATTCATTCATTTCAAGGCTACTCTGCCACTTCCCTGGCATTCACAGTGAAAACAGTACAGTCTCCCCCAATCTCTAAGCCTGAGCCAATTTAATCAATGGCACAAATTTATACTTAACGGGAATGGCAATTCTATGTTCATCCCCCCTCCGTTGACTAACTAAGTCAGTCATTTGGATGAATGCTGCAGCCCATACTGGCTTTGCAGCTATATTTGATGACATGTAGTTCAGAGACATGTGGCCCTCCAATACTGTTAACCTACCATCATTTCGTGAAATATCAGCCCACTTTGAGGTTTACCCCATGTGAAGGAATACCCCATCACTTGGTTCAGGGCATTTTGTTTTATTTCTGTTTGTTTATTTGTTCAAACTCACCTGATTCGGTTCCTGAATGAGGACCACCCCTGCACCTCATTAAAACATGGAACATGAAGTATCCAGTATGAAAACCACCATGGAAACAATTAATAGAATGCTCCCCTGGGTGGCCACCATTTTGTGCAACCGAACGCACGTGGTCGACAGAATGGATGGCAGCCATTTTGTCTCCCGGATGTAGACAGTGGTACTTGATTGTCGAGTGTCTGGAACGGATTTCGTCTAGGCACTCCCGTGAACACCGGTGAAGATGGTACTGCTACCCGTTCAAGTTCCCGACAACCTATACAAAGGGCATTCCGGATATATAAACTACCGAATGGGGGGAGCATTCAACACTTGAAATCTTTCATATGTTGTTTATAGTTTTTGTATAAAATCCCATGAACTGAGACCGGCCCTTGCCACGATTCCTCTGGAACTATTTTCTATTTCCTCTTGATGGCAATTCAAAACTACCAAACTGATCTGAGTGATTTTTGGATATGATAGTCACTCAGATCAGGGCTATCAAGGAATGTGACTCTTGAGTGGTTTTTGTTTGGGTGTGGGGTACTTTTGGGGTGTTGAAAAATGGTTGTATTTTTATGTGCCTAGAGATAATTGTGTTTGTACAGTTCCTAACTCAATTATCTCTCAGGCACAGGGGAGGAGTTACTGTATGTATAAATTCTGAAGCTTTGTCTGCATTAAACAGATCTACTCCCAGCATTCAGTCTCAACTAATGTGTGGGGGGAAAGGCGATACCAGCGATATTTACTTTTATGAGTGTTGTAGCTACCTTATTTTGGGAAAGTGAATCTCTGGCGCTGATAAATTGGCATATTTTGTGTATATATATATTGTGTATTTTACGACAAGGGCAAGCAGTAAAGTGCGATTCAGACAACATGGCAGCATGTAATTTTATTAACATGGGTTGGTCCTCATCTTTATTATCATGAGGTTGATTAAGAGATTAACTTGGCTAGCAGCTACACAGCAGTTTTCCTATTTTGTGTTCACATTTCTGGCTCTTGTACCTCCGCAGCTGATGCCCTCTCCTATTCTTATTTAAGGATGTCTTCAATACTTCACCCAAAATGCAGTTAAAGGAACAGCGCACACACAAACACAGTTTTATATTTAGCAAGGCTACTTAAAATCATCTATCTCAGTAAATAAATATAGGGATTCAGTTCCACCATATGGCCATATAGTTTTAAGCCCACCACTACGTCACAGTACCCCATAGTAGTCCTACACTAATTTTAACATGGGAGATTGACATGCTAACTTGCAATACTTACTTGCAGTTTAAACTGCTTCAAGAGACTGTGTTTGTGTGTGCGCTATTCCTTTAACTGTATATTGTATATGTTTTGGTCTTTAAAGCAGCACTACTGCTTAGAATTGCATAATCTGAGTGTGCCCCCAATTCACATTTTTTTCTGTTCAGTACCTCACCTGACAGCCAGGAAACATTTTATTATATCTTATCTTATTCCATTTATTTTACACTAGGATTTAATTCATGAGACTTGCACTAGACCCGTCTACATTTTCAATATATTCTCTCATAATTGGTACAACATCAACTGCCTCTAGCAGGGATATTCCAGTTAATATAATTAAACTATATGACACGGGAAATGCTCAGATTTGCATACCTCAATCAGAGAAGCGTTAAAGAAGCATTTAAGTGTTTGACATTGTAAATTGTATCATGTAATAAGTGTAAAATTTTGAACCTTTTTGCCCTCTTTATTTGCAGGCCTACCTGTACATTGGTTTCGGTAGCCTCATCTTTCTGTTTCTCTACCTACTGCCTACATCATTTCCTTCTTTTCATTCCTCTCAACCTATCTTCTCCTTGACAGACGGTTTAAGATTTTTATGTCTCACGCTCAGACCTTACATATGTCATGTAATAGCAATTCCATCACTTACGGTTAGCTTGTGGCCATACCACTGCCGATGAGTCAGATCAATTTTTTCAGCTCTGTACTGGAAATATCTCATGTTGCAAATGCTCCCCTTTATGAGAAGGATTGTAAATAAGAAATCAATGCATGAGCTGTTCTTATTCAATCTAAGAAATTCAGTCTAAATATGTCCCTTTGCAAACACTACCTTTTTGTTTTAGTCCTATTTATATATAATATATATATATATATTATATATATATATATATATATATATATATATACTTATATATATATATATATATATATATATATATATACATATCATACAAGATACAAAATCCAGCGCACTAACTCATTCACTAAACAGCAATTTAAAGTCTCACAGAATGTAATTAATGTAAAATAAAGCTTTTATTTTAAAACACCTCAACTAGGAAAACATAATTGGGGTTTAGTTACAGTATATGATCATATATTGCAAAAGCCTGCCACAACATTAATGTACCCCATTTTTGGCAGGTCCTTTTCTAGTAACCTAATGCCTAATGTGTACATATATATATATATATATATATATACACACACACACATATATATATACATATATATATATATATATATATATATATACTATATATATACAGTTGCAAGAAAAAGTATGTGAACCCTTTGGAATGATATGGATTTCTGCACAAATTGGTCATAAAATGTGATCTGATCATCATCTAAGTCACAACAATAGACAATCACAATCTGCTTAAACTAATAACACACAAAGAATGAAATGTTGCCATATTTTTATTGAACACACCATGTAAACATTCACAGTGCAGGTGGAAAAAGTATGTGGACCCTTGGATTTAATAACTGGTTGAACCTCCTTTGGCAGCAATAACGTCAACCAAACGTTTCCTGTAGTTGCAGATCAGACGTGCACAACGGTCAAGAGTAATTCTTGACCATTCCTCTTTACAGAACTGTTTCAGTTCAGCAATATTCTTGGGATGTCTGGTGTGAATCGCTTTCTTGAGGTCATGCCACAGCATCTCAATCGGGTTGAGGTCAGGACTCTGACTGGGCCACTTCAGAAGGTGTATTTTCTTCTGTTTAAGCCATTCTGTTGTTGATTTAGTTCTATGCTTGGGGTCATTGACCTGTTGCAACACCCATCTTCTGTTGAGCTTCAGCTGGTAGACAGATGGCCTTAAGTTCTCCTGCAAAATGTCTTGATAAACTTGGGAATTCATTTTTCCTTCGATGATAGCAATCCGTCCAGGCCCTGATGCAGCAAAGCAGCCCCAAACCATGATGCCCCCACCACCATACTTCACAGTTGGGATGAGGTTTTGATGCTGGTGTGCTGTGCCTCTTTTTCGCCACACATAGTGTTGTGTGTTTCTTCCAAACAACTCAACTTTGGTTTCATCTGTCCACAGAATATTTTGCCAATACTGCTGTGGAACATCCAGGTGCTCTTGTGCAAACTGTAAACGTGCAGCAATGTTTTGTTTGGACAGCAGTGGCTTCCTCTGTGGTATCTTCCCATGAAATACATTCTTGTTTAGTGTTTTACGTATTGTAGATTCGCTAACAGGGATGTTAGCATTTGCCAGTGACTTTTGTAAGTCTTTAGCAGCCACTCTAGGATTCTTCTTCACCTCATTGAGTAGTCTCTGTGCTCTTGCAGTCATCTTTACAGGACGACTACTCCTAGGGAGAGTAGCAGTAGTGCTGAACTTTCTCCATTTATAGACAATTTGTCTTACCGTGGACTGATGAACAGCAAGGCTTTTGGAGATACTTTTATAACCCTTTCCAACTTTATGCAAGTCAACAATTCTTAGTCTTCTGAGAGCTCTTTTGTGTGAGGCATCATTCACATCAGGTAATGCTTCTTGTGAAAAGCACACCCAGAACTGGTGTGTGTGTTTTATAGGGCAGGGCAGCTGTAACCAACACCTCCAATCTCATCTCATTGATTGGACTCCAGTTGGCTGACATCTCACTCCAATTAGCTCTTGGAGATGTCATTAGTCTAGTGGTTCACATACTTTTTCCACCTGCACTATGAATGTTTACATGGTGTGTTCAATAAAAACATGGCAACATTTCATTCTTTGTGTGTTATTAGTTTAAGTAGACTGTGATTGTCTGTTGTTGTGACTTAGATGATGATCACATCACATTTTATGACCAACTTGTGCAGAAATCCATATCATTCCAAAGGGTTCACATACGTTTTCTTGCAACTGTATACATATACACACACATATATATATATATATATATATATATATATATATATATATATATATACATACACACACACACATGTATATATACACACACACACATATATATATGTATGTATATACATATATGTATGCATATGTGTGTGTGTATATATATATATATATATATATATATATATATATACATATACATACATATGTATATATATATATATATATATATATATATATATATATATATATACATACATATATATACATATACATACATATGTATATATATAGGAAACATGGGGGGATGGTTGCACTCACCTAAACATGCTTAAATGGGGTGCTGCTGGAGGCCATATTATACAATAAACAATACACAAGATCCAGCGCACTCTCCTATCTACTAAACAGCAACTTCAATGTTGACAGATTTTATTAGTTTGTAAATCACTAGTTTGTAAATCATTAGTTTAAATCACTTTGGTGTGAGCTGCTTTGTAATATGGCCATTTTTGAAAACCGTATCAAATGGCAAGATTTTGTTGATATAAAATTTCAGGAAGAGCTGATGGAAGATTCAGAAAAATATGTTATCAGTGATAATTTAGATGAAATGTGCTCTCTATTGGAAAAACTATTAGCAAAGGAGCTAAAGATAAAATGGGAAATTTACACTATGGAAAAATATCTTAAAGATGAAATAACCCCTCGAGGGTTAAGATTTACCAAATATCCCACATTTGATAGAGAAGATAAGAGGTTTATTGGCATATGGGAGAATGCACTTGAATCCTTTGCTATAACTATGATGAGAATCATTATAGATCAGAGGACAAGAAATTTGGAAATACTTGACAAAACTATTGGGGAAATTCATAAAAAACTAGAACCATTTATTGGCACAAGTGATTTCGAATCTATAACTGGGCAAATAACTGGAAGACTAAATCGCCTTGAAAATCAAGTTATTGTGAACAAAAAGAAAAAAATATAATCGAGATGTAAGTGACTATGCCCATAATTGCATAAGAAAAAAACCAAGAGTACCCAACCCAATAAAACCTAAAACATATGCTCAAAAGCAATATAGGACTAATTACCATCAAGTCACCAAATCACCTGTAGAAAGATCCCCTAAAAGAAATTATCAAACTCAAGAGTGGGTGGAAGTAAAGAGGAAAAATAGATATAAGAGAGAAGATCAGTATAGGGAAAGGCCTATTCAACAAAAGTTTGATAGGTACGAGAGACCACCCACACCACAGAAAGGGTAGATCGAAGGGAGCTTGATAACTTTGTAAAAAACCATTTACTCCACAAAGAAAGGAAATATCCACATATAATCGTTTCAAACCCATTAGGAATATGAGAGAAAATGGAGAAAAGTATTTTTTAGAAAAAAAACTGGAGAGGACCAAATGTAAGAACCCCTATAGCAACCAAACGGAGACATTGGGATATAGAAGAAGGGGAAATAGAGGAGGGAAGAAATTGGAAAGATCAAAAAGGAAAGATGATGAGGAGATAAAGATTTTTAATTTATCTAAAAAAGTTTTAAACCCAGCCCACACTGGGATCTTAAATAAAGGTCTAAAATTTGCACTTAGCTGTACCCTAAATAAATTTGAGACATATACAGATATTAATAGATTTATGAGGAGACTTTGTTTAAAAAAAAAAATTTTTTTTTAGTAATAGACCAATGAATGGAACAGGGCCCACCAATACTCCAACTTTAGAATATAGGCATACTGATCTTAAACCGGTATCCAAATTCTATCCTATTCATCTTAAATCTAATAGTATGAAAGTATTTGAAAGGGCATGCATCAAAGATATAAAGGAAATTAAATCAAACTAAATAAATAACCTTACAATTCAAGAAAAAAATGCCATTGAGGATCTTAAAAAATACACTACCATAGTCATCAAACCGGCAGATAAGGGTGGAAGGATAGCCATTATGGATAGAGATATTTACATTAAAGAGATATACCGTCAACTTAGTGATACAAGTACTTATAAAAAACTTGATAAAAATCCTCAAAATTATATAAAGAAAAAGTATGAATTATATCTCAATCAAGGATTAAATAAGAGCATCCTTACCCAAAAAGAGCATGCTTTTCTAAATATCAGTATGCCACGTATACCAGTTATCTACACATTACCCAAATTACATAAAAATACACAAGATCCTCCGGGAAGACCCACAGTCTCCGGGGTAGGATCTTTGTTGTCAAATTTATCTAAGTATGTAGATACCCATCTCCAGCCCATTGTTAAAACCAATACCTCATATTTAAAAGACTCAATGAGCTTATTACAATTATTAAATGGTTTTAAATGGGAGGATGATTTTATCCTAGTGACCTGTGACATCACCAGTTTATATACTTGTATTGACCATGAAGTAGGTTGTGAGGCTACCCGCCATTTTTTAGAGATGTCGGCACTTTATCCCTCGGACCAGGTTGACTTTATTATGGAGGGGATTATGTTAATTCTCCGAAATAACTTCTTCTGGTTCGAGGGTGATTATTATTTGCAATGTAGGGGTACAGCCATGGGGACCAGGTTCGCGCCCAGTTATGTGAACTTATTCATGGCCTATTGGGAAAATAGGTTTGTTTATTCTTCGCATGACTGGAGCGCGAACCTGATCCTCTATAAAAGATATATAGACAATATCTTTTTTATCTGGAAGGGAGAGGAGACCCAGGTTTTAGCTTTTTTAAGTTTTTTAAATAGTAATCAATGGAATATCCTATTAACCCAAGAAATTAGCAAAAAGAATATCCATTTTTTAGATTTAGAGATTTATATAGAGGACGACCATATCAAAACGAGAACTTTTAAAAAAAAAAAAAAAAGTGGACGTTAATAATTATATCCACACAGAGAGCTGCCATCATCGACCGTGGTTGGAGAACATCCCAAGAGGACAGTTTCTAAGGCTTAAACGGAACTGTACCGACTTGGAGTCTTTCAACAATCAGGCAGACACTCTGAAAAAACAATTTTTACATCGTGGATATAAACTAGAGAATTTGAATAATGAAATAGATAAGGTTAGAGATTTAGATAGGAATTCCCTTCTTAAATACAAACCCACAATAGTGAAAGATAAAGAAGAACCAACCATACCACTTATTTTTAATTATAGTAAGGACCAGAAGCAAGTAAAACGAATTCTAAACAAAAACTGGCACATTCTCCAACAGGATCTAGAAATTCAACCATTTATAGAAAATAAACCAAAAGTTCTATTTAGGGGAGCTAAAAGTATAAAAAATATACTTACCTCAAGCTATATAGATATCCCCAACACTAATTTTTTAGAGTCCTTTAAAGATGGAAAAAAGGGATTTTTTTACTGCGGTGAATGTATGGGCTGCAAAAATTGCAAGCATCAAAATCGGAAGGTCGAGAACTTTAAATCAAGGACAGGTAACCCCATGTATAAGATAGACTCATTCATTTCTTGCCATTCGAAAAGTGTTGTTTATCTGCTCACGTGTCCTTGTGGGCTACAATATATTGGAAAAACATCCAGGTGCCTTAAGACAAGGATACGTGAGCATATTTATAATATTAGGAGGGGCTTTTTAAAACACAACATATCAATACACTTTTTAAAATGCCATGTAGGAGACCCCTCTGGACTCCAGTTTTTTGGCATACAAAAGATAGAAGCCCATTGGAGAGGAGGAGGTCTGGAATCGATGTTGAGCCGCTGCGAGATGAAGTGGATATTTAATTTGGACACTTTGTCTCCTGGCGGGCTCAACGTCGATTTCGAGATGGCAGCACTTATTTAATTTTACTTGTGTACTCCATTCTTATTTAAACTGTGGATTTCCATTTTTTATTATATAATTTTTTATTATATACTTTTTATTAATATTAATATTTTTTTTTTTTTGTCAATCTTTCTTTTATTGAGACATTAAGAATACAGGGTACAGAATAAAGAGGGGAGAATGCATTTTTGTACAGAGTGGGAGCAAGATAACATAAGAAAGCATCTCCTATGAGCGTCGGTCTAATTTTATGTTAATAGAGTGAAGCACATTTATAATAACAGGTTAAACGGTCAGTAATGAAAGTAATGTTTTGTCAGATTTACTACAGCGTAACTGTCGTGTGGTGTGTGTTCGTAGTAGCTTTTCAACCCAGTATAGATATGGTGGTTAGGTACATAGGGCTAAACTGTGAGCCAGCATGGCGCGTCCCTGGGCTTAGTGGGCTTGTCATTTACTGGCTATGTTCTAAGGGTCAGTGTACGAGTGTGTAACAAAATAATGTGAGCATATAACATTGCACTCCCCGCCTATACTCGTGGTATTGTGCCCGACTAACAATAATACAGCAGTAATTTTGAAAGCATAACTGAACGTGGTGTTCCGATTCCCGGCCCATGACCGTTAGGATATGCCAGGTCTGTAGTGCCGTCTGTGCCGGTGCCGTGGGTCGGTCCATGGCTTCGTGCCCGATCATCCGATAAAACAAGTAGTAGGTGTATGCACAAAGCATGGGCTATGGTCACACTGATGCTTATGAAAGTAAACCATTCACTCCTGTCAGGCTATATCTTCGTGTCTAAATACTTAACCATGCATTTGCAATTTGGGAGGAGGAGATGAGATAGACATGGTGAAGGTTAAACATTTTCTATAAATGTCTCGTGAAGCACATAGGCAAGCTAGTAATCCAAGCTAAATCATAACGGTCACCGCAGAATAAGACAGGAGATAATCTGTGAGATCTGCATAGCAATACAATATATTATTATTTCAGGGCATCACTTTCTGATATCTATACAGCAAGCTGATGACATTAAAACACCCCAATGCCCCACCAACAGATGCTAAGTCCCAATATCCCTGGCTGTGGATTGAGGCAGGTATCTGCATGCTCAGTGTGGCCCTTGGTGGTGTGCTCAGTCTCTGGTGTTCAGTATCCACACCTTGAAGGTTGAGGGCTTGTCTGCCGGGCCTGGTGAGTTGGTGTTGTCGCTTGTGCCTGCGTGCTGCCCCTCCGCCTTCTTTGCTGTGTGCAGGGACCATGGAGATTAGGTCTAGCATGTACCGATGTGGTGTGGTCCTGTGTCCCCGTCGGTCAGGCTTTCATGGGCAGGTGCGTGGGGTCTGCCCTAGATTTGTGGGGATTGCATTCCTAGGGGGGGCGGAAGGTGACAGGCTCCCTGATGCAAGCTAGCAGGGTTGTAGATACCGCCTTTGTAGATGCGGCCTGTGGCTTGCGCTGTGGTTTAGCAGCCTACCTTGGGAGCTCCTCTACGGGCGGAACTGCAGGGTGTGGGCCGGGATCACCCCCACCGGCCCAGAGGGGGGGGAACGGGGCCCTGTCCGCCACTCTGAGGGAGTACGTCTGGATACCGTCGGGCAGGATAGCGGGGCAGCGGCCGTCCACCCCACTCACCGCCTGAGTAGGCCTCATCCCGTGGGGACGACGTGTATCTCTCCAAGGGACTGAAACAGGTACTGCGAGCCTCTCCTCGGGTCCAGTGCTTCCCCATGTGCCGGCCCACCGCATTTGGTCGTCCAGTAGGACCGAGTATTCCATTTTTCTGGCTTAAAAGGCATAAAATTGTCGGAGCCACTGGGCCATGCGACCAGCCAGCATGGCGGTCAGGCCCCGCCCCCCAATATTAATATTTTTATTAATATTTTTAATTTAATATTTTACAATTTATTATTACTAATCTTTGTCTCCTTTTTTACAGATGTATTAACTATTTTTCCCTTTTGAGAGATGTCTCCTTTTGTAGTTATGTACTTATAATTATTCCCCATTATAAGTGTGTCTCAGTTTAAGGGGACTGTCCTCCTTATATTAAAGATATGTACTTTTAGTATATTTAACTGTTATTTTTATGTAATGTGTTATATGGATGTAAAATTATATGAAACACTGTTTGTGTACAAATATGTTTTCTAATTCACATTGCATTAATTTTTATTCTGTGTAATACCGTTAACCATCTTTAGTTAAAACATATTCTCTTGCACTTTATATTGCTGAGAAAGAACTGTATTAAATATGTATATTTGATATGTATATTTAAATTTTCTGTATGTAGTGGTTCTTTTCCCACTTCCAATATGGCGAAAACGCCAGTACTGCTGACCTGTGAATAACCTATAAAGCTAAGATCGAAGAACCGGAAGTGACGTCATAGCGTATGACGTCAGAATCATGTGACCGGGCGGAAAGTCACATGACGCGGATGTTCGGCGGACCCGGAAGTAAATGAAGACGCCGGGAAAACGGCGCCAATTTTAAAGAAAGGAACACTACTTAAAAGACAGAAAGACTTCATCAACCACACACTTTGACAAAGACCTGGAGGTCGAAACGCGTTAGTGCTGTGGACATTCTATTACTTATGTTATTTTAGCTTATTTTACTTCTTGTATTTTATCCAGTAAAGTTTTCATTTATCTTTACCAAATTGGATATCCTGAATTATTGAGAGGCTGGAAAGAAGCTATCCTGGTGGGGAGTCTGAAAGCCTGAATAAGCTAATTATTCACCTGCCACTGAAGCCAGAGCCAGCTATATGTGGCTCTGCATACTGTGAGTGACCCATTACCCTCTATTGATTAATGTTCCTTTTAAAACAGTATTACACTATGTATATGTTTTTATTGTAGGAAAATCAGGAGGTGTTCCACTCATTGTACTAAGTATACCAGATCTGTGTATATTCTCTTTCTCTAAAGGATGTGGAGCCAACAAATCGTAGATTAGCCTTTTTTATTGTTGAACTTTCCAGTGGGGAGAAAGGGAGGATTAGGGAAATATGAACCCGTTGTTCAACTCTTTCATGAGCAGTAATTCTGTGCTGACAGGGTCAAAAAGGGCAGACTTTAGGTTGGGACATTCGTGAATACCAGTGGGGAGTGTGACCAGGCCAGTGTGGAAACTGTTGTGAACCCTTTTTAGGTGATGGGAAGAGTGTGCCTGGAGGTAAAACACCAGGTTGTCGATGCTAACTTCGGTTAGTCATTGTTTTGGGTACAGACGATTAGGACACATAGATTTTGTGTGTGCCCTGAAACAAATTAAGCAGAAGTACAACAATCTGCGTGAGCTAAATCCACAACTGCCAGAATTAAAGTTGTTGCAGATTTAAGCTTTCCCAATGTATACTATGGGTCTACCCAACTTGTATTTCAGTCATCTGTGTTCTTCAGTGGCAGAACCGAAGAAAGCACGACTAGTCGTAGGAAGACTAGGATCGACTGGGCACAAGTTGGTGGAGTGTGAGATAGAGGTGCACAAGGCACAGGATGGTGGTTTTTGACCAGCAAAATGGTGACAGAAAAGTTCTGTGTCAAGCTTGCTCCAGTTAGTATGGGTGTTAAACTGGGGGAGGGATGCCGCTGCTTTAGTCGAAATATATTTATGATAATAGTAAAAAGAGAATCCCCCATACTTGTGCCCTAGGTCCACCAACTTGTGCTAGTACAAATCCAGCTTCTCGACAATGGTGAGGGCAAGTGAAACAGATTACGTCACAATAAAGACAGAAAGCAAGGACAAAATTGGGTATGGTAAGCTTTCAGTTGAGTCTGGGGTCTTTGGCTTTTAACACAACTGAAAGATTGCCATAGCAGTATGCCTTGTTCTCAACCACATCCTGGGAAGCAATCAGCAAAGAGACTAGGTTTATGCCCTTGCCTTCCAGGATGACTTTACAAATGTTTTTTTTGTTGGTTCAGATGTTAGGAAGTGGCATTCCCACATTTCAAACTAAAGATGTGTGTACCAAAAGCAACCAAAAAAAAATCTAGAGGTCTTATAATCCTTTTACATGGAAGTGACTGGCACTCAACACATAACAATATTGACATTAGTTATTTAGATGCCTAGAAATCATAATTATTTGTAAATTAGCCACATGGGCAAAACACTTAACCTTCCATGTATACATATAAACCTTAATGAGCAAGATCTGTTTGCAAAAAGATCCTGCACTTTGTAAATAATTGTTCCATTTTTCATTTTCATATAACTTTGATTCTCTTGATTTTTTGAGCCTCAAGGGCTCCCATCATTAATCTATTCATCACAGGAAGCTACAGGTGGAACGCATGTTTCCCTGTGGTGAAACGCACACGCCCACTTTGATCATAGGAATGAATTGCCGAATGAATTTCGCGCAACTGCCGAAAACCGGAAATGGCATCATGAAATCGGCGAAACCCGGGAAATTCAATTACAGAGAGCTGCATCAAAGAACAGACACCCAGTGAAGCACCAATGAGGAGGAACAACCTTCAGTATAAAAGAAAGGACTTAAGGGGGAGGGTTTTTATTGTTCATTTGTATCTGTTTTATTGCTGTTATGTATCTGCATACCAGGAGGTCCCTGAGGAAGTCCATTTGGACGAAACGCGTAGGACCTGGTACCATAACAGCTTATTTGTGTACTTATTGTGTACTTTAATTCTTTTAAATAAAGAAGAAACCTTTTTTTACTCCACATCCTAAGTCAGATTTCGCCTTACTTGGAGCAGGAGCAGTCTTAACGCCCCCCATCTACATCAGGGGAGGCATCCTTGGGCTCAAACTATTCATCAATCTTGTGAGTTATATTCTACACAGCGCACTTATACTTTATTATACAGTGTTGCACTATTGTTTTATTTTGTCTTTTGTAGATCCACAGCTGCATCCTCATTTTTGTATATATCTATCCTGTCTTTATGAATGGTCGGGGGTACGAAGTGGACAAACATGATGATGTGAGTGGAAGTTCTTGGTATTGGGTTTATGGAGGTGTCATTACCGTGGGGGGGAGCCGGAGTAGGGTTTAGTGTGGGTGAGATGACTGACGATGTCTGAGGGGATTCCAATTTGTCCAGCCTAAAGCTGATTGTATTGATAGAGACCAGGAGAGATGATATCAAACCCTTGATCTCTGTATAGTTGTCGGGTTGCAGGACAACTCCTGGCTGGGGAGTACACGTGTTTGAAATAAATATTTTATATAGTTCAGCCTTTGCGAGCTGTAGCCGGGAACAGGACCTCCATGCAACGTAATTCAGCCGCGAGTTTAAGGATAGTCCATGACCGCAGGGAGTATTGGCTGGGTGGTTCCAAATTCTCGGTAGGGGTGCTTGGACCGGCCGGGGTGGAAGACCTGGCTGGGGTTTTGGGTATAGCCAGTTCTTCTTCTTGTTCAGGAGTTTGAGACATACTAAGAATGAAAACATGGATAAGGATATGGCCTTTAGTTGTGAGCAATGGTGCCTGTGTCAACTGGCTCTAGCTAAGCCTAAGGCAAAACATTATCTGACCTACAAGGAAGATGTAGCCCTGCTAGTGCCAAGTGGTGAGAGAGTGTCAGGATCGGGACAGGGATCCAACACGCAGAGTACAAACAGGTACAGGGTACGTATACCGGACCTTAGAATGGCTGGACTAACGTAAGTAGTAGTAAAGAATGGTCTAGAGACAAGCCGAGGTCGAGGGAACGAGAGAGCAGGTAAACGAGAGACAAGCCGAGTCAAAGGGTAATAGAGGTAAACGAGGTAGAACAGACAAGCCGGGTCAAAACCAAAGAAACTAACAGAATACAAGAGCACTGAGTGACTAGACAAGCTAGAACCACGACAGGGCAATGAACAAACGTAGAAAGCCCTCTTTTATACCCTGATTCTAAACAGGTAATCACGCCCCCGACGAATCCTCATTCGTGCTTGGGGCTTGATTGACAGATCGGGTTGGGTTGTCGTCATGACGTCGGCTACTGAACGCCGCGTCATAAAAGGAAGTGGATCCTTCGCGGCCGTCGTGTAAACGACCTAGGGAACCGCGAGGAACGAATGATTCAACCTCTTTGCGAGGAAGAACGTCCAAGTATCTCACCTCCACAGAGGTAGAGACAGCAGGTACCCTGACAGTACACCCCCCCTCAGAAACGCCCACCGGGCGGAAGGAACCGGGACGAGATGGAAAACGGGAGTGAAAAGCCCTGCGGAGGCGAGGCGCATGCACATCCTCCTGAGGTATCCAAGACCTCTCCTCAGGGCCATATCCCTTCCAATCAACCAAATATTGTAACCTCCCCCGGGAGATACGAGAATCGATGATGGAATTGATTTCATACTCCTCTTGTCCCTCAACCTGAACAGAGCGAGGAGAGGATGCAGTGGTGGAAAACTTGTTACATATTAGGGGTTTTAACAAGGAAACATGAAAGGAGTTAGGAATGCGTAAGGCAGATGGAAGAGCCAGACGATACGCAACTGGGTTAATTCGAGTCAGGACCCTGTAAGGTCCAATGTAACGAGGGGCGAATTTCATAGAAGGAACCTTCAAGCGAATGTTTTTGGTACTCAACCATACCCTGTCCCCTGGAACAAAGACTGGAGCCGCCCTTCTGTGTTTATCAGCGTGTTTCTTGAACAACATGGAATTATGCAGAAGAATTTGTCGAGTCTGATCCCACAACTTCCTCAGATTGGCAACATGAACATCAACCGACGGTACTCCTTGGGAAGGAGAAACCGAGGGAAGAATGGAGGGATGAAAGCCATAATTCATGAAAAAGGGGCTAGAACGAGTAGAATCACAAATGAGATTGTTGTGTGCGAACTCTGCCCAAGGAATCAGACCAACCCAATCGTCCTGGTGTTCGGAAACGAAACAACGCAAATATTGTTCGATCTTTTGATTAGTGCGTTCAGCAGCTCCGTTAGACTGGGGATGATAGGCAGAAGAGAAATTCAATTTGATACCCATTTGAGAGCAGAATGACTTCCAAAAACGGGAAACAAATTGGGAACCTCTATCAGAAACAATTTCGGAAGGTATCCCATGTAAACGAAATATCTCTTTAGCGAATATCTCAGCCAATTCAGGGGAAGATGAAAGTTTAGGTAAGGGCACGAAATGAGCCATCTTAGTAAACCTGTCAACCACCGTGAGAATCACAGTCTGTCTTTTAGAAACAGGTAAATCGACAATGAAGTCCATAGCCAAACAGGTCCATGGTTTCTTGGGAATTTCCAAGGGATGCAAAAGCCCACATGGAAGCGTCTGAGGTCGTTTAGTCTTCATACAGACCTCACATGCTTCGACGAAATCCCTAACATCTTTACGCAAGGTGGGCCACCAGAAATCTTTGGCTATTAGGGAACATGTCTTACGAATGCCAGGATGCCCAGCCACCTTACTATTGTGAAAGCACTGTAGCAGTTCTAGTTGGAGTTCAACAGGAACAAAATGCCGTGACTCAGGACTCTGTCTAGGAGCCAGATGTTGTAGCTTCATAATCTCGGCAAGCAACGGAGAATGAATCCTGAGGCTAGTGTTGGCGATAATATTGCACTTGGGAACTATAGAAGAGAAAACCGTCTCAGATATAGTAGAAGGTTCATGTTGGCGAGACAAAGCATCGGCCTTAGAGTTCTTAGAACCAGGTCTATAAGTGAGCACGTAATTGAAATGGGTGAGGAACAAGGAACAACGAGCTTGTCTGGCGGATAAGCGCTTGGCCTCCCCAATATAAGACAAGTTCTTGTGATCCGTCAGGATAGTAACAGGATGCAAGGTCCCCTCCAATAAATGTCTCCACTCCTTTAAGGCCATGATAACAGCTAGTAGTTCCCTGTCACCAATATCATATCTGCTTTCAGTCCCAGATAGTTTCTTGGAAAAAAAACCACATGGATGTAATGGTTTATCCACGCCTAACCTTTGAGACAAGATGGCACCTATACCTGTCTCTGAGGCGTCTACCTCGAGTAGGAAAGGTAAAGTTGTATCGGGGTGAACTAAAATTGGTGCAGAAGCAAAAAGTTCCTTAAGGGTCTTGAAGGCAACGAGAGCTTCAGTAGACCAAGTCTTAGTGTCAGCCCCCTGTCTGGTCATATTGGTAATAGGAGCAATAATGGAAGAGTATCCTTTAATGAAGCGCCTATAATAATTGGAGAATCCAATAAACCTCTGAATGGCCTTGAGACCCCTAGGTAATGGCCAATCTAAAATAGACTGGAGTTTATCCGGATCCATTTTAAAGCCTTCTCCAGAAATCACGTAACCAAGAAAGTTTATCTGAGATTGATCAAAACTACATTTCTCCAATTTGCAGTACAACCCATGTTGTAGGAGTTTGCGCAATACCCTTCTGACTTGTCTGTGGTGGGTCTCAATTTCTCTAGAGTGTATTAGTATATCATCTAAATATACAATAACACAATCCTGTTGAAATTCCCTAAGAACTTCATTGATCAGATCCTGAAATACTGCTGGTGCATTACAGAGCCCAAAAGGCATTACCGTGTACTCATAGTGCCCATATCGAGAATTGAACGCTGTTTTCCACTCGTCTCCCTGCTGAATTCTCACCAAGTTATACGCCCCTCTGAGATCTAACTTGGTGAAAATCTTGGAACCCTTTAAACGATCAAAGAGCTCAGTAATCAAGGGAATTGGGTATGCATTTCTGATAGTTATTTTATTCAAACCTCGGTAATCAATGCAAGGCCTTAACGTGCCATCCTTTTTATTCACAAAAAAAAAACCGGCCCCGGCAGGCGAGGATGATCTCCTAATGAATCCCTTGTCTAGATTCTCACGGATATACTCCTCTAAGACTAAGTTCTCCTTAGTGGATAAAGGATATACATTGCCCCTCGGAGGCATAGTACCAGGTAGAAGATTAATCTTGCAATCAAAGGACCTGTGTGGGGGTAAAGTATCAGCATTCTTCTTGTCAAAGACTGCCTTTAAATCTATGTATCGAGACGGTATTTGTAAGTCTGTAGACTGGGTGGAGTTAACCGGTGTATTACCTACGCAAAGTGGTGAGACTTTGTGTAAACACCTGTCCCGGCAACCCTGACCCCATGAAGTTATCTCCCCTAGCTCCCAATCAATAATAGGGTTATGTTTCTTTAACCATGGATACCCCAGAACTATAGGAACAGAAGGAGAAGAGATAAGCATAAGGGATATATCCTCCTTGTGTAAGATACCAACAGTCAAAATAACAGGTATAGTCTCATGAGAAATCATAGGTTCAGATAATGGTCTACCATCTATGGCCTCAACGGCCAAGGGAGTATCTCTTAGCTGAGATGGGATAGAGTGTTTAGCAACAAAAACTTGGTCGATAAAGCTCTCAGCAGCTCTGGAGTCTATCAATGCCATAGTCTTTATTACTCCCTTCTCCCATGCTAAAGAAACCGGTAGTAGAAGCCTGTGATCTTTATAATTGTGTATAGAGGACAAAATAGAAACACCCAAGGCCTGTCCTCTAGAGAAACTTAGGTGCGAGCGTTTCCCGGACGATTAGGACAATTTAGGCGAAGGTGCCCTCTTACTCCACAATACATACACAATCCCTCCTTTCTTCTGTACTGTCTCTCCTCTTCTGAGAGGCGAGTATTGCCTATTTGCATAGGTTCAGAAAAAACTGGGATAGTGGTTTGAGGACTTTGAAATAAAGGCGCTAGTTTAAAGGAAGGTCTACGAATATTATCACGAGTGTTCTGTCTCTCTCTTTTTTTTTTTCAATTTGACAATTTTTATTTTGTCGTAATTCTCAACAAGGGATACAGAAGAGAAAAAAGGGGGGGAAAGGATGAACATTTTACACATGTCTGGCATTCGTTAGTAATTGACATAGTTCACTTAGTGCATCGTCACAACATCACAATATGTGCAATCTGGTCGTGCTATTTATACTGATTTGTTCGACAATGAGAGTCAACGTAACACTTTATGTATTTTGGAGAATTTCCTAGGGTATCATATAGATTATCATATAGATTACAACAGACATATAAATACATAGGTCCCTTTATTCCTATTTAGATTCGTCTATTGACTTGTCTTGGAACCTTTGCTGATTGACTAGTCAACCTGGTAACTAACTTGAATGTGGTACATTTATGCATTGTGCTTACTGAGTGTTATCAGCTACTAGATCGTGCTGAGGTGATTGCACCAATTGCTGCGATTATTCTCGTTCGTTTGTTAGTGAACATATCTGTTGCTTGTAGTTCCGGGATGGGGGTATGGGGTTTATGAACATGGGGGTATGGGCGGGGTGGAAGACAGAGGGGTAGGGGGGGGTGGGGAGTTCCTAGAGCCCTTCTTCGGATTTACGAAGCTTCCGGCTATCTTGCCGTGTTTGTTGTTCTTTGTGATAGTTAGGCCTGGATCCCCTCAACTATGTACAGTGTGGGTTCTAGTTCTTCAACGCTTTGGGTCAGGTGTAGTAGTGGGTGCGTTCCGTAAACCTCTATCTTACTTATCCGGAATCATCACTCCTCGTCTCCCTCCTGTTACTACGATTACCCCTTGCTATTAAGGTTGTTCCTCTTTTTTTTTTTTTTTCCCTTTTTTTTTTTTTTTTTTTTTTCTCTAACATTATCCATTTTTCACGGCTCCAGCTCGTCCACTGGTCCTAGCATCTCCACAAAGACCTCCCAATCTTGTCTAGCTTGAATGATGTGTTTTGCTATTTGGGATTGCTGGTTAGTCCCTATTTCATAAGTCAAGTTAAGTGATACTTGTTGTATCAGGTCATTCCATTTGGGTGTTTGTGTTTGTTTCCATCTCCTTGCTATTAGGAGGGTGGCTGCTATTACTATGTGGAACAATAGGCTGGCTTGTGTTTTTGTGTAGGTTTTGAGTGTCATGAGTAATAAGGCACATTCCGGTCTTAGCTCGAATTCGATTTGTAGTGCACCTTGTATCGTTTCTTCCACTCTCCTCCAGTATTCCCTAATGGCCGGGCAGGTCCACCATGTGTGGAGCATGGTGCCCTCTCCTGTTAAGCATCTCCAGCATGTTTTGGGGGAGCCCGGGTATATGTGCGCCAATCTGGTTGGCACGAGATACCATCTATACTGTAGTTTGCGCATGAGTTCTAGATGGGATGAGCAGCGAGACCTGCCTTTATGAGCCGTAAAGGCTCTGGACCATTGGTCGTCTGAGAATTCCCTGCCTATGTCGTTGTGCCATGCTACCCTAAAGGTGTCACCCTGCTTTTGTTGGCTCGGATCATTTAGTATTGCATAAATGAGTGAAAGTGGTTTTTTGGGCAAGGTCATTGATATGCATGCGTGCTCTATTCTTCTCGCATTTAACGGGGTGTTCGGGTTGGTGTCGTTTGCCAATATTCCCTTCAGTTGTATATAAGAGAATATCGTGTTTAGTGGTAGGTTATATTCTACTTGTAGTTCTGGGAATTGTTTCATGTGTCCCTTGCTATATAGGTGATTGACTAGTGTACATCCTCTTTCTATCCATTTGCGGTGGTCGAAGGTGGGGTATGCTATATGAATGCTGAATATGGGGGTAGCTAGTGACCAAGCCTTTGTGTAACCTAGTTGCGATTTAGCCTTGTCCCAGATTCTGAGTAGGGTGTCTGTGGTGGTGGGCATGTTTGGGAGCGGTGGTCGTCGGTTGTGCGGCACCCATAAGAGGTATTTAAGGCCTTTGGGGTTTGTCCAGGCCGATTCCATTTCTACCCACTGTGGTGGGTTTTCGGCTGCGTGAGCCTGCAGGGCCGTGGAAATTATTGCTGCTCTATAGTACGTCCTCATGTCCGGTAGCCCCAGCCCTCCCTGGTCCACAGTCTTGGTTAGAATCGATGTTGCTACTCTTATTTTTTTGTGTGCCCATATAAAACTTGTGATGACATTTTGCATCCGTTTTATGTATGTAATGGGGAGGGGGATCTGCAGTGTCCTAAGTAAGTATTGGTACTTAGGCAATAACATCATCTTAACCGCTGCTAATCTCCCCACCCATGTCATATATGTGTTTTCCCATTTTTTCAGTGTGTCACTGTATTCTCTGTGTAATCTCCCGTAATTGAGTTCCAGGAGGCCTTGCGGGTCTCTCGGGATTCTCAAACCTAGGAATGTGAGGTGGTCGTCTCTCCAGTCCAGTGGGAATGAGAGCTTGAGGTGTTCTATAGAGCTGTGCGGTAGTCCTATCCCCATCGCTTGGGTTTTTGTGACATTTAATTTATAGTACGATTGTTCCCCGTAGTTCTTGATTTCCTGCAGTAGGTTTGGTAGTGATATGTGTGGCTGTGTAAGTGTAAGCAATATGTCATCTGCGAACAGGTTAGTTTTGTACTCCCTCCCCCCTATTTCTATACCATGTATCGCTGGATTGTCGCGTATCCTCACCGCCAGCGGTTCCAATGCCAAGACATACAGCAGTGGGGACAGGGGGCAACCCTGCCTCGTACCATTCGTGAGTTTGAACGGTTCGGACAGAAACCCTGCATTTAGCACTCTTGCTGAGGGCTCGCTATAGAGGGCTCGCACAACTGACACAAAGCCAGGTGGGATGTCAAACTTGGATGTTTAAAACTGCCCGCAGGAACCCCCAATGCAGGCGGTCAAAAGCTTTTTCCGCGTCGAGGGAGACCATCAGTCCCCCTCTCTGCTGGGCTTTTAGATGGTAAAGGATGTTTATGACCTTTCTAGTGTTTTCTGCTCCCTGTCTCCCTTTGACGAATCCCACCTGGTCGTTGTGTATGACGTGTGGTAAGATGTTTCCCAGCCTATTTGCGAATAGTTTAGCGAAGAGCTTCGCGTCAGTGTTGAGGAGGGAGATGGGACGGAAATTTTGCGGAGTTGTGGGAGGCTTGTTGGGTTTGGGGAGCGTGACAATATGGGCAGACAGTACGTCTCTGGGGAGTTCGCCATTTTGGGCTGCTTCTGTGAACATTCTGGCTAGGTAGGGTGCTAGAATTGTGGTGAACTGTTTATAATATTGGTTGTCAAACCCGTCTGGTCCCGGGGATTTCCCGGACGGGAGAGTCTTGATCATGTCTATGATCTCTTGGGCCTCTATCGGTCCCGTCAGAGTTTCCTGTTGTTGTGGTGTAAGCTTGGGTAGTTGTACCCCGTCTAGGTAGTTTCCTATGCTTACATTCGTTGGGTGAATTATTGTTGTTTCTTTCTGGATGTTGTATAATGAGGAATAATAAGTGGCAAACACCTCACTTATTCCCTTGGGCGTGGAGATTTTTTTTCCCGATGTGTCTGTGAGATATGAGATTTTCTGGGATACCTGTCTCTGTTTTAGTCGTTGCGCTAGTAATTTGCTTGCCTTGTTGCCTTGTGTGTAATGTGATATCTTGAGCTTCTGCATGTGATAATTCAGTGTATCTATTGCTTGTTTGTGTATGAGCTGTGTGACTTGTTGTATTTTAGCTTTCGTTTCAACCGTTGGGGTCTGTTGGTTTAGGCTGTTCAACTCGTACAGTTCCCTCTGCCATGCCCTTAGCTGAGTTTGGCGAGATCGTTTCAGGTAGGATGCCCTGCGAATTAGCAGGCCTCGCGCTACAGCTTTGTGTGCTAGCCACAATGTAGCGTCTGTGGTGTCTTTTGTGTCATTTTGGTGAAAGTATGTTTTTAGGTCCCCCTCTAGGGAGTTGACAAATTCTCTATCTCTTAGCAAAGAGTTGTTGATTTTCCACGGGCTGCGATGCTTAAAGTCATAGTTATTTTTCAGTTCTATAGTCACTGGTGCGTGGTCGGACCATGTGATCTGCTGTATGTCACTGTGTAAGAGTTGGTCTAGCGCGGCTCCTGAGAGTAGGAATCCGTCTATTTTGGAGTAAGAGTTGTGCACTGCCGAGAAGTGGGTGTACGCTCTTTCTGTCGGGTGCAACACTCTCCACGCGTCATAAAAATGGTGGCTGTGTAGGAGTTTTACAATAGCCCTGCATTGTCTCTTTAATGGGCGGTGGTGTTTTCGGTGGGGTGGAAGAGTGGTGTCGAGTTGTGGGTCAAATATGTGGTTGAAATCTCCCCCTATCACTGTAATTCCTGCTTGGGTCTGTTTTATTCTGGTTAGGATCTTATGCAAGAAATTCCTCTGGTTCGTATTTGGGGAATATATGTTTACAATGGTGTATAGTATATCGTTGACCAGCCCCTGGACTATGACATATCTACCATTCGGGTCTATGTCTGCTGTGTGTAGTGTGAATGCGACTGCTTTGTGTATTAGGATGGAAGCTCCTCTAGACTTCGTGGGAGACGTGGCATGGTATTGGTGAGGGTACTCTATGGGTAATATATTTGGATGGTCGTTGTGTCTGAAGTGCGTTTCTTGGAGGCATAGTATGTCCGCTCCTAGGGTTCTAACTTCCCTGTTGAGCAAATTACGTTTTACTGGTAAATTGAGGCCTCGGACATTAAGTGTGCATATCTTCACGGTGGCTTGTGAGTGAGTTGTGCTTTATTTCTCTCGTGTTGGTCTACTGTTAGGAGGGTAACTGCTCTTCCCAGCTTGGTCAAGCCGAGCAGAATAGCCCTGTGTGTGTGCTGTATTCGACCTTCTGAGGTTTCGGAGCATTGAGTAACAGTGGTCTGGCCGGTTGCTTTTCCCATCAGTACCCCTGTAAGTGTTGGAGTCGGGTTACCCACTAACCCTAGTGTCATTAAGGTAATACCTAACCCACTGTGTGGGGTGAAAGTCTGGTAAAACATAACATTCAACAGTACAATAACATAAACAACAATATATACATAAACATTCCTATTAAGTGGTGTTGCCGTTTTATCGGCGTGGCACTGCATGTACGTGCCTCGGGGGTAGAGGCTCTGGCCTCGCTTCCTGAGGGAGCTGTCTCCCTCTACGGCTATATTGGTTTTATACAATGGAGAAATCCATCTTTCTGCAAAAGCCTTAGGCACAAATCTAACACTAAGCAGTCCTCTTGGTATTGCCATTATTTTATATTTTGCATCTTCTTTTTTTTCTTTTTTTTTTTTTTTTTTTTTTTTAGTGTTTTTTGTGTTTTTTGTGTTTTTTTTTTTTTTCTATTGGATTTTTATTATTCTTATCTATTATTTCTATGTGGTTTAACTACCGCTACAGTAAGTCCCTGCCTGGGATGGGGCATCTGTGGATGCTTTTCTAGCTGCGCATCTCGGCCACGTGGATGAGTCGTGGTGGCACACTACAAACGGCTGGTCAGGGTGGGAGATAAAGGTCTAAACTCTCTGGGCCCTCGGTTACTCTGAGATTATTTTTTATTTTTATTTTTATTGTTTTATTATTATCATTATTTTTTTTTTTTTATTTTTTTTTTTTAACGTACATGGATGTACTTATAGAAGCCCTTATTACTCTTCTCACTCACTCAAGAGTTTATAAGTTATATCATGTGCTGGTTACATTATAGTACGTTACCCTGCCCCTTAGTTGACCATCTCGATCTTTAAAGCATCAGTCCTCCTCCACAAGTAAAGTCTCTGTCTCTTATTTCTTTTTCGCCCTCTTCCATTCCTGCGGGGCCCTGGTCCTATTCCCCTCTTGTTCCTCCGTCGATATGGTAGCCAAGTTCCATTCCCGCAAGATTCTGTGGCCGTCCTCCGGGGAGCCCATGACAGTGGTTTTCCCTTCTCTCAGCACTAGGAGTTTGGTGGGATAGCCCCATCTATATGGGAGATGATTGTCCCTGAGCGCCGTGGTTATGTCTCGAAAGTCTCGTCGTCTCCTCAAGGTATATGAAGATATGTCCGCATAGATGGTGGTCCCCTTATACGCCGTAGGTAATTCTTTCCTTTTTCTGCTGGCATTGAGTATCGCCTCTTTGGCATGGTAATAGTGCATGCGTAGTAGGATGTCTCTTGGTGTGTCAGCCGGTAGGAATTTTGGTTTGGCGGTTCTGTGAATCCTATCCAGCAGGAGCAGGTCTTGTGGTAGATCCGGGGCCAATTCTCTCAGCAAGCCCGTGATGTGGGCGGTGAGGTCTTCTGTTTTGACCGCTTCTGTCACTCCCCTTATCCTCAAATTATTGCGGCGTGCCCTATCTTCAATGTCCGCAACTTTGAGGTCTTGGGCGTCCAATCTCGCAACCAGGCCCTCTACAGTGTCAGCTAGGGAGTTGTGGGCCTCCGCCATTTCTGAGAGCTGATCCTCTGTGCGCGAAGTGCACTGACCTATCTCCTGTATCTCCTTACTTAGGTCTTTGATGGCTCTGTCCACCTTCCCCACTATTTTGTCGGACATTTCTTCCAGAAGCCTTTTCAGGGTTTTGTGGGTTAGAGGGCTGTCTTGTTCATTTTCGCCATGCTGGGGCTCTGTCTCGAGTTCCCCGCCGGCGCCATCTTGGACGTGCTCTGTCAGGGTTGAGGCCTTCCCTTGTCCTGCCCTCGAGGCAAAGAAACTGTTCTTTTCTCCCCTCTCTCCGGTCCTCTTGCCCTTTGTCTGGGACATGCTGGCGTTTTTTGGTATGTTAGTCGGCTTTTTTTCTGTGGATATGACTCCTATTTAGCCGTCGCGGCACGGAGCTCCAGCTACATGCGACTGCTCCGGTCCGCGTCCAGGACACGCCCCATCGTTCTGTCTCTCTCTTAAACGTTCGTCAATACGAGAAATAAAAGAAATTAAATCCTCCAAATTTTCAGGGAGCTCTCTAGTAGCCACCTCGTCTAGGATTACATCAGATAATCCGTTTACAAATACGTCTATATAGGCCTGTTCATTCCACTTAACTTCTGCCGCCAAAGACCTGAACTCTAGTGCATAATCCACAAGGGTTTGGTCATCTTGTCTAAGGCGCAATAGTAATCTAGCTGCATTGACCTTTCTACCTGGAGGGTCAAAAGTTCTTCTAAAAGCAGCGACAAAGGCATTATAATTATAGACTAACGGGTTCTCATTCTCCCACAGAGGATTGGCCCATCTCAGAGCCTTATCAATGAGGAGTGTGATAATGAATCCAACCTTTGCCCTATCTGTAGGGTAAGAGCGAGGTTGTAATTCAAAATGAATACCAATTTGGTTTAAGAAACCACGGCACTTCTCCGGAGAACAACCATAATGTACAGGAGGTGTAATACGGGAAGAAGCACCTACAGTGGCTACTTCTAGACCTGAACTTACAGGAGAGATGGACGTAGCTCGCATCTCCTCCGGTGGATTACTAGATCGAGATAATAAAGCTTGCAGCGCTAGAGCCATCTGGTCTATTCTGTAATCCATGGCATCAAATCTAGAATCGGAAGAACCAACTTGAGTGTTTGTACCTGCAGGATCCATGGCCCTGTCGTAATGTCAGGATCGGGACAGGGATCCAACACGCAGAGTACAAACAGGTACAGGGTACGTATACCGGACCTTAGAATGGCCGGACTAACGTAAGTAGTAGTAAAGAATGGTCTAGAGACAAGCCGAGGTTGAGGGAACGAGAGAGCAGGTAAACGAGAGACAAGCCGAGTCAAAGGGTAATAGAGGTAAACGAGGTAGAACAGACAAGCCGGGTCAAAACCAAAGAAACTAACAGAATACAAGAGCACTGAGTGACTAGACAAGCTAGAACCACGACAGGGCAATGAACAAACGTAGAAAGCCCTCTTTTATACCCTGATTCTAAACAGGTAATCACGCCCCCGACGAATCCTCATTCGTGCTTGGGGCTTTATTGACAGATCGGGTTGGGTTGTCGTCATGACGTCGGCTACTGAACACCGCGTCATAAAAGGAAGTGGATCCCTCGCGGCCGGCGTGTAAACGACCGAGGGAACCGCGAGGAACGAGTGATTCAACCCTTTTGCGAGGAAGAACGTCCAAGTATCTCACCTCCACAGAGGTAGAGACAGCAGGTACCCTGACAGAGAGGCTCTATCTATGAGGAGTGCCAAGTGGGTGGGGACCACTGAATGATGTGGTGGGATTGTTGGCCTCTCGGTGACTGGAACAAGACATAATATAATTGGGTGTGACTGGTGAGGCCCTGACTAGTGATCGACAGTGGTTAATGTAAGGCTCTAGCTACGTGTTGGACCAAGGGGCGTATACCTCCGATGAGGATGGGTATTGGCCTCACGGGAATAGTTTAATTAAAGTATGCTAGGGGCGAATGCTATTAATAACCACCTAGTTTGTTGGGATATTGGGAGTAGGATAAAAAATGGAGACGTACCTAGTTTGTGAAATTGTAAGGATTCTCTATGGAGAATGATAAATACTTGAGAACCTGACCATAAAATGTGGATGGTTAAGTCTGGGTTGGGCCTAACTTTTTTTAAAATTATTATTGTGAGGAAAACTCACCTGTGGAATCGATGACAGTGATGACAGTGAGAAGGAATTGCTCGTAGTGGTTATCTGAGGATAAAACTAGAGTTATCCTCTATACAATATGGTCAGATATGAAGACAAGAGATGAGGTGATCTATGATATAACCTGTAACGTGCTGGGGTTAAGAGTCCAATGATTCCCCAAAGTTCTGGGGGAGAGTAGTGATGGTAACAAAGGCCCGAAAAATAGAAAATGGGTGAGAATGTGAGGGAACATGTGGTCACTCTTATGTGTGCCAAGTAAATACAAAGGGGGGAAATTGGACATTATGGTGAGGGATAAGTTTGAGTATGCTAGAGTTGTTTAGCGGTTTACTTCGAAATTGAAAACAGAAGAGGAAGAGGTAAGGTTTGCAATTTACTTAGGAGAGTGGCAAATTAAATGGATGTCGTTGACCAGTAGTGGCCATGTTGTTGAACTGGAATTAACCGTATTTAGGGAATATTGTGGGACCGATGAGACATGGGGTATGCATAAAATAATCAAGCAAAATTAAAATAATTGCACATGAATATACGTACCGTATGAAAGGAAACAGAAATACATCTTTAGCCCCTTAAAACCAGAGGGCATACTATTAAGCCCTATTCTAAGCGGCTCTAAATGCCGCAGGGCATAATAGTACGCCCTCCGTTTTTTTTTTACTTACCTGGTCGTCGGCGATCCCACGCCGGCGATCGCGGTTGGGGTGACTCCCAGGGAGCCCCCCGCGGCACGTCCGTACTCCTGCAGCCCCCCCCGGCCATGTGAGAGTGAGGTCCTTGCGAGGACCTCGCAATCACATGGCCGGGTTAGCTGCCTGCTGCATTGCCAGCAGGGGGACTAACTGTAATGACAGTTAGTCCCCCTGCTGGCTGGAAATCAAATAAAAGATTTAAAAAAAAGTTAAATAAGTGTAAAAAAATATATATATATACTTAGATCATATATGTATTAAGTCCGTTTGGCCTGTATTTGTGGGAGGGGCTTAAATTAATTCACTCCCCCTATATAAGGGACACCCCTTACCTGACTCATATCGCTTGAGGTCAGCATCAGAATGATTTCCACTTCCGGGTCATCCAGACGCCATTTTACCTGATTACTCCATGAGGTTTTCTAAGCTGAGCTGTGTCAGGAATCCAGCCACAGGCTTTTCCGGCCTACCACTTCTTTCTTCAATCCGTAAGTCGACCTACCCGTTACGTCAGGCATCAGTCGCACGGCACCATGCACGGGTCAGGTCCTCACTTTACGGCTGCATTTTCTCTAAGTCTGTTCTAAAACCATTGCATGTTCATGCATATCATTCGTTTAAACCCCCTACCGGTCTTTGGGTGTACTACAGGCTTCTTGGACATTATCGCATTTCATGTACAAACCAAAGAACCACTGCATTTTCGCCTACACACTGACCCCTACCGGTCATTTGGTGTACTACAGGCTTCATAGACATTATCGCATTTCATGTACTAATCAACGAACCACTGCATTTGCGCCTACACACTGACCCCTACCGGGAACTGACCCTTGGTTGGGTTTGCATTTGGAATATGTAGACACCGGTACTACAGGCTTCTCAGACATTATTACATTTCATGTACAAACCAACAAACCACTGCATTTTTTACCTACACACTGACCCCTATCAGTCATTCGGTGTACTATAGGCTTTTTAGACGTTTTTGCTTTTCATGTACAAAACAATAAACCACTGCATTTTCACCTACACACTGACCCCTACCGGTCATTCGGTGTACTACAGGCTTCTCAGACTTTATTTCACTTCATAAACAAACAAACTAACTACAGCATTTTCGCTTTTATACTGACTCCTATCTGTCAAACGGTAGGATTAAAGGGTATCTTTTACCATACAATCAGCATTTCTGACCCCTACTGGTCAACAGAAAAACTGTCTTCACATGTCCTATACAATTTACCAGCCAATATAAATTACACATAAGATTGTTTTAAACATAACCATAAACGATAAATTAAATTCCAGCATGGGCTCAACTTCAGGTTTAATTCACAATAATTTACATTTCACATCAAGACCAACAGTGGTTCTATCAACACTGCCATCTACAGGTCTGTCAAGTATATTGACAATTTTCATGGGGTTTTACAAACACCAAAACACTGACACCTATAGGTCAACAGACAAACAACATTTCACATACCAATCAGTATCCAACTACACTGCCACCTATAGGGCACTCGGCAGATCTCCAGTGCACTTGCATTTTGCAACACCATGTTCACTAACCCCTACCATTCAATAAGACATACAACAATTCACATAGCAAGTACTATATCAACATCTGGTATAAATACATATATTATTACACAGTAGCAGACGCATCTGTATATACGTAACTGGTAATATAGTTCACATACATTTTTCACAGCACGCTGCTCACACAACAGACTTTCCCCTAGCAAGGGGACATACAACATACAAGGTGGGGACAGACCACTTTTTCACTTGTACATACAGCACTTAATGGTTTAAGATTGATACATATTTAACCAGTATGGCTACGATGTTTAATATTTACACATCACGGCACTTTACTTTTCACATATACTGTGAAAAGATAAGATTGGTCTATGCCATATTTCCTTATGCCATATGGTTTTATCCATTCAGGTTACAGTTACTACTAAAAAACCTATACGGATTGTCAGGTTCAATACCATACTACCAGGTACATACACCTGCTCACGTAGTTATCCATCTCTTACCTTCCCTGGAATAGTAATAGTGTACTGGCAATTAGGGTTCTAGGGCCCAATAGGTATTACCCCCTTTTTTCTCTGCATTATGCTTCAGTTAGTGGTCCCGCGAGGCCAACACCCCGCCTCATACTCGGAGGCATACACCCCTCGGGCCACTCGTGAGCTAGCCGCCTCGCATTGTATCATAGAGAGGGCCTCACCTGTCACTCCCCTTCCTATTTTCTGGTTACTGTCACCGAGAGGCCAACACCCTGCCACAACGTTCGGTGGCCACACAAAATCCCCTCGCGCCAAGCATAGATAGAGCCTCTCAAGCCACTTGGCAACTAGCAGGGCCTCACCAGTCACCAAAAAACACCAAGCCTAATCGTTTCGCCTTACGGCTTAGCTGGCAAGCCAGTACAAGACCCCTGGGTACAAATAATAATTGCAATCTTTATTGTTATTTAAGTATTTCTCAAAAAAATGGTGAAGAATCACCTCTTCCTAGCACCCTGGCTAGAATTGATACACCTTCAAGCAGAGGAGAGGTTGCTAGTCCAGCAGCAATCAGATCCTAGACGATCCAACACATTACCACCGACCTAAGGAGGTGAAAAATCCCCTACCCTGCTACAGCAAGGAAAGCAGAGTTATTCAAACTCCTCCATACATCAATGGACAATACGGAGGCAGGGGAAGGCCCAGCTACACCAATTCAGGTGACACCTTACTCATAAACTCATGAGCCAAAAATTTTTTTATGACAGACTGGCAATCTCGAGTCGGTCACCACAGCCCTCACAAGGCTGGGCCTCATGCTACTGTACAACCAGCACCAACCGAAACTCGATTACCTGGTACAATCAATTCTTATGACACACAAGACGTTAACCCTGCACGTATGATCCCAGCACATTGGGGAAGCAAGGCATATATATGTATGATGATGTATCTGTGATGGTCAGATCCAGGGATTCTAGGTAAATCGGGAACTAACCATCCCTTGGTTGGGTTGGCATTTGGAATATGAGGAGATGTTTATTTGTGCAGGTACCCATACAGAATGGATTTTATCCCAAACAAATGGACGAGCACTCTCAGGCTCCAGGTACCAGCACCTCTGAACTACCAGAGACAATTGATATAGTAGTTGCATTGCATATAGACTGTTGCATATATGTTCAAATGGTTCAGGGCACATGACAAACCATGTGTACCAATACAACTTACAAATAACATACGCACCATCTGTACACACTAATGCATTTTTAACACTACTGACTCATCACCCTTCCAGACTTGTAGTAGATTTACTAAAGCTCTGGAGCTTCAAAGGGCTCCCATACAGGTATCATAAATAAAACTTTTCAATGAATATAGCATGCCCTCACTTACAGTCAGCACAACAGAACCATTGGCTGTATACATACTCATAGCCAAGATTTGCAGAGGGGTCTTCCAATCTCCACCATTTACAGCATGGCACCAAACACAAACACATTGGTATTGTCACAAGGAATCTTCCCTTAAACAAAGACTAACCATAGACTTATTGGCACCACACACCTCCACTACACCAAGTCTCAACTCCCTCATACCCTCCGAGGAGTTTCCTTACTATACAACACCATTGATCTACCTTTACAGCTATCACTCAAGCATGGGTTGAAGCTTGGTTCAGTAAGACCAATATCAACGCAGTAAACGGCTACCATCTACCCTAAACACTGGCGCTTACATGGCATAAAATGGGCAATCCTTTCCCCGCTCAACTTTCGGGCTACAGATTAGCCTACTATCGATATTCGCAGATACTCTGTGCTGGTTATGATAACATATCCAGAGGCCTTACAGTCATACACTATCTAGAAGACTGCTTGTTGATCAAAGATAACATATTTTTCACTAGAAGCCTCACGGCAGCTTAGACTGGTTGACCACTTGGGCGTCCCAGTACCCCATAAGAAACAGAAGGCCCAGACACTATGATCACATTACTGGGCATACGACTTGAGTCGGCATCCATACACGCAAGTTACCACAAGACAAATAGGGAACATTCTCAACTACATCAAACACTACCTCCTACTTAGTACTTACAACTGCAAGGAACTACAATCCCTACCAGGTTCCTTAATTTTGCCATGCCAATCATACCACAAGACCACGCTTTCACATCCAGAGTACTTTCCCCTTTTTTCCACACTTCCAACATGACGATCAGAGGATGTCCCTAGACACCCCAGCAACAGCAGACCTGCACATGGGGGGGGGAATTTCTTAACCACTTGGCATGGTAAAAGCATGTTCCTTCCAGGATTGTCTGACACTTCTCCAACCAGATGGTCAGACGCGGCATCTACCACGGATTTGGCAGCGATCTACCGGGAATGATTACTTTGGAGCTGTTGGCCATGGCATCCAGGTTTGGAAATTTTTCCACCACCTCAGCCCCTTTGGGGGATCCACCCCATTGTAGCAGCTGCTGTGGCATGTCATATCATCAACAAACGCCACTACTCATCCATAAGGTCATGATATTTCTGGGGAACTCACTTGGTTGGCCACTTATCACATTTCTTTTACTTTCATGTACCAGTTGGGGGTATACATCTCTGCCGACAATTGTCTCATTTATATTCCAGGCATGTTCATCATACACTTCCTACAGCCGCCCATACAGTCATGGCCACTCTTTTGTTCCAGAGACAAAATCATGGATAAGACATACTCATGCAGCATAGCATGCACTATCCCACCTAGCACTTTCTTCCCATACTTGTAGAACGCATAACACAGCTTTTCACCTGGCTTAAAGAATCTCATTGGAACACGACATAGCTCAACCTGTGTCATAACATTTCTCCTAAGTTTTGCTTCTTTTTGCCACCTTAAACTTAAACTATCTCAGACACCATTAATTATATATTTTACAGGCATTCAACAACACAGGATAACCTATGGCCAAAACAACCATAACTTCATGCTATCATACCAGACAAGAATATACTCAGAGGTTTTCAGGAATCCATTCCCCCACGTTCCTCTCAGAGATTACCAATAGCCATCCAACTTTTCATCCTTATTGGAACCTATTAGATCTACAACCATTTAATTATACTACCAAGTCGGCCATTACCAGCCATGCACATTGCCTTTTATGCCTTTCTCAGGCCAGAGAATCCACTACCATTACCACCACTCAGACAGATTATTGTCTTCAACGATCCCACGTACGTAAACACATATATCATTACCTATTGGCTCTACCACATTCCGAAATGAATCAACACGCACCAACAGTAGAGATAACATACTATCCTACCCACAACAAATGGTGTCCACTTTCGGTCCTAGATTCCTACCTTCAAAATCCTTCCAGGAATTAAATACTGGATGCATTTAAGGAAATGTCTGGTTAATTTGTATATATTTGTTGACTGTATTAAATCTTTGATTATTCATTTTTGCCCTCTTTATTTACAGGCCTACCGTATCGTCGGTCTCGGCACACCACAACCAACTTGCTCCCTTTAGACTATCCTACGCTTATGCTGGATCCTTACTCCATATACTGCTATTTGCCCCTTACACAAGTATTAAGGCCGTTTGGCCTGTATTTGTGGGAGGGGCTTAAATTAATTCACTCCCCTATATAAGGGACACCCCTTACCTGACTCATATCGCTTGAGGTCAGCATCAGAATGACCCTCCCACCCACTCCTCATTTCAACACTTTCTCTTTTATTTCCATTTACTTTACTTTCTTACTCCTTGGTGGGCCCTCTTTATTTACAGGCCTACCGTATCGTCGGTCTCGGCACACCACAACCGACTTGCTCCCTTTATACTATCCTACGCTTATGCTGGATCCTTACTCCATATACGGCTATTTGCCCCTTACACAAATATATTATATATATATATATGATATAAGTATATATATACACACATATACACACACACACATACACTGTCTAGGTGTATTTTACTATTAATATATATATAATTATATATATATATATATTAATATCCAATTACATGTAGACTGATACTGATTAAATATATATATAATTATTGTTATATATATATAGTTATATATAATATAAAAAAATATGTAAACACGTTAAAAAATAAAATTTTAAAAAATAATTAAAAAATATGTTTTGTTCTAACTGTATTGGGATATTAATATATATATATATATATATATATATATAAAAAATAGAAAAAAATCCCATGCACTCACGCTTTAATGTTCCTGATATGCCGGGTGCCAAAGCCTGGACTCCAAAGATACATAGAACGCCAAATGATAGCTGCTCACCGGTCTTGTTTAAAATTCAAAAGTTTTATTTAATCATATTAAAAATCTGTGACCAACGTTTCAGTCCCCGCTCGGGACTTTCCTCAGGGTCAGACAATAAATGATAGGACAACACATATTGCTTGCAATGTATGTCAATATATAGCCATAACAATGATTGTAAGTGACTCACCCAGGTGCATGGTGTCCTCGGCGTTTCCGCCGTGTGTACTTCCGGGTATGCGCATTAGGTATCAGCTCAGCACTGCCCCCTTTCATCTACGTATCCGAAATTCTGTATTTCAAATAGGAAGTGGGCAGCATATTAACCGTGCGTATGGCCTCAGCTATGCTTCCGGGTGTGCACGAGCACCTAACCCGTGACTCCACCTCCAGTATGGCACGTGACTGGTATCGTCACGTGACACGTGCCGTGTCGGAAACGGCAAGCGGGGCGTTGCTAAGCAACGTAGTGCGCATGTTACACCGGTTGTATATAAACAAACTCGTGTGTCAGTTATAAGGACAAATGCATGTGAATACGATGTGATGAAAGTGATGTGATATTTAATGTGACATGGTCAGCTAAAGAAACCAATAAATATGTATCTAATAGAGACATGTAATATATTTAAATCAAACTATATGACACAAAGGCTGCATCTCATAGGAGTGAAGCTGTATATGTTATTAAAGTGCTGTAGGAGATACTTTAGCAAGTAATTCATTAAAGTGATGACGTGCAGTAATTAAAGTGCAAAGAATAGTGCTGAAAACCATGCAGTAATAATAGTGCAAAACTAGTGTGTAAAGAACATAACTCTTAACGTCATAGCCATAACATATCAATTATATCATTAAAATATAAATACATGTCTACAACGCCCAAATAGGGGGTAATAGCTTGTATGTCTAAAATAATACTGGTACTGCATTAAGGGAGCTAAATAAATGAATAATAGGGAATGTTTTCATTCAAACCCCTAGGGGCCACCGTGTCTAACTGATGTATCCAATATGCTTCTTTCTGAAGTAGCATTTTGCCTCTGTTGCCACCTCTCTTAGGAGGGGGGATGTGGTCAATACCCACAAATTTCAGGGAGGCTAAAGGATGTCCTTTGTCAAAGAAGTGCTTGGCGACTGGCTTGTCACTGAGTCCATCCCTATAGGCTAGCCTAATACTAGAACGGTGACCCCTAATGCGTTCGCATAATTGCGTCTCCGTCTTACCCACGTAATAAAGCCCGCATGGGCATATAAGCTTATAGATGACGTGGGTGGTTCGACAAGTGATAGTGTGCTTGATGTCATATACTCTGTTGGTGTGTGGATGATTGAATTTTTTTGATGGAATCATATGTCCACATGTCACACAACCAAGGCAACGAATGCATCCTCGTATGTTGCTCTTGGTTGTCTTGGAGTAACTGGCGATTGGATCCGTGTGCATCAATATGTCACGAAGATTTCTGTTGCGTTTATAGCAAATCATCGGAGGTTCTTTGAAAATCTTAGGAAGCTGATCATCAGTGGCCACCATCTTCCAATTTTCTTTAATCATTGTGGAAACCTGATGTGAAGAATTGTGGAACGTCATGGGGAACACCATCCTCTGTGTCGGTTGCACATTATCTTGATTCGTAGCTGTTTTGGCCACAGTAAGGGCGTCCTGAAGTACCCGACTTTCATAGCCTCTATTTGCAAATTTCTGCGTCATAGTATCCAACTGTGCTGCCATCATATTCGGGTTTGAGTTGTTGCGGATCACCCGTTGGAACTGTGCTTTGGGTATCGATCTTTTGAGTGCAATGGGATGAGCGCTATGGGCATGCAGTAGGGTATTTCTATCGGTAGGTTTTGAGTATAAAGAATACTCAATAACATTCTGCCCCCAGGTTAACTCCAAATCAAGGTATTGTGCCTTTTCCGCACTTATGTTGGCCGTAAACCTTATAGGTGATGGTAGATGGTTCAATGTAAATATCATATGTTGTGCCTCTACTTGTGTCCCTCTCCAGATAATAAGCAGATCGTCGATGTAACGATAGTATCCTATGATGGAGTCCCCGTATGGCTGTAGGATATGTTCTATTTCGTATACATACATGTATGCATTAGCATACATTGGGGCTACTGAAGACCCCATGGATGTTCCCGCCACCTGGAGATACCATTGTTCCTCAAATCTGAAATGGTTGTGATGGAGAATGAGGGATAGTAACTCCAAAACAAACTCTATAGGTGGGCTCTTATAAACTGGAGAGTTACATAGGACCTGTCGCATGGCCTCTATTCCTTCTGTGTGGGGTATGACCGTGTAGAGGCTGGACACGTCCATTGTAATGAATACCGGTGCAGTGTGGTGTAGTTCCAGGCCCTTGATTCTGTCCAAGAGTGTCCGTGTGTCTTTGACACAGGTAGTCAAGGCCTCTACTGGTTTTTTAACAACATAGTCCAGCCATTGTGCAATGGGTTCTAATATCCCATCAATGGCTGACACTATGGGGCGTCCAGGCGGTCTATTGGCGTTCTTATGTATCTTGGGGATACTGTAAATCACCGGAGTGCGTGGGTGGGCTTTGTTCAAAAATTGATACAGCTCTAATCCTATGTAGCCTGCTCTTAAGGCTACACATAGGCATTTAAGTGACTCAGAAACTACCATTCTCAGTAAAGGACTTTCATTTGTTCCTACCAGCAAACTCAGCCCATTCCAATGGAGCACCGAACTTTTCCATTTTGGAAGGCACATGAGACTCAAGGATCACTTTCATCATGCAGCCAAAGATACCATCAGGTCCAATGATACGGACATTGACAAATTCAGGTTGAAATCAACATTCGACCCACCAAGTAATAAACATTCTATTAAGACATTTCTTATGACAACAGCCAAGATGACACAGAACATTGCCACGAAACATACTACAGCGCAATACAACATCACGAAATTAGAAAGAAAGTCGTTGGCTAATCTGGCGAAAGATCACACCATTGTTGTCCGCCCAGCGGACAAGGGAGGGGGCATAGTCCTCATGGACTACACTGATTATGCAGCAGATCTTAAACAGCAACTCCGGGATGAAAATACATACCGTCCACTCCCTGGGGACCCTACCTTAGATATCCAGAGGAAAATCACGGATGTCCTGGATATGGCCTTAAGAGCAGGCTACATAGGATTAGAGCTGTATCGATTTTTGAACAAAGCCCACCCACGCACTCCGGTGATTTACAGTATCCCCAAGATACATAAGAACGCCAATAGACCGCCTGGACGCCCCATAGTGTCAGCCATTGATGGGATATTAGAACCCATTGCACAATGGCTGGACTATGTTGTTAAAAAACCAGTAGAGGCCTTGACTACCTGTGTCAAAGACACACGGACACTCTTGGACAGAATCAAGGGCCTGGAACTACACCACACTGCACCGGTATTCATTACAATGGACGTGTCCAGCCTCTACATGGTCATACCCCACACAGAAGGAATAGAGGCCATGCGACAGGTCCTATGTAACTCTCCAGTTTATAAGGGCCAACCTATAGAGTTTGTTTTGGAGTTACTATCCCTCATTCTCCATCACAACCATTTCAGATTTGAGGAACAATGGTACCTCCAGGTGGCGGGAACATCCATGGGGTCTTCAGTAGCCCCAATGTATGCTAATGCATACATGTATGTATACGAAATAGAACATATCCTACAGCCATACGGGGACTCCATCATAGGATACTATCGTTACATCGACGATCTGCTTATTATCTGGAGAGGGACACAAGTAGAGGCACAACATATGATATTTACATTGAACCATCTACCATCACCTATAAGGTTTACGGCCAACATAAGTGCGGAAAAGGCACAATACCTTGATTTGGAGTTAACCTGGGGGCAGAATGTTATTGAGTATTCTTTATACTCAAAACCTACCGATAGAAATACCCTACTGCATGCCCATAGTGCTCATCCCATTGCACTCAAAAGATCGATACCCAAAGCACAGTTCCAACGGGTGATCCGCAACAACTCAAACCCGAATATGATGGCAGCACAGTTGGATACTATGACGCAGAAATTTGCAAATAGAGGCTATGAAAGCCGGGTACTCCAGGACGCCCTTACTGTGGCCAAAACAGCTACGAATCAAGATAATGTGCAACCGACACAGAGGATGGTGTTCCCCATGACGTTCCACAATTATTCACATCAGGTTTCCACAATGATTAAAGAAAATTGGAAGATGGTGGCCACTGATGATCAGCTTCCTAAGATTTTCAAAGAACCTCCGATGATTTGCTATAAACGCAACAGAAATCTTCGTGACATATTGATGCACACGGATCCGATCGCCAGTTACTCCAAGACAACCAAGAGCAACATACGAGGATGCATTCGTTGCCTTGGTTGTGTGACATGTGGACATATGATTCCATCAAAAAAATTCAATCATCCACACACCAACAGAGTATATGACATCAAGCACACTATCACTTGTCGAACCACCCACGTCATCTATAAGCTTATATGCCCATGTGGGCTTTATTACGTGGGTAAGACGGAGACGCAATTATGCGAACGCATTAGGGGTCACCGTTCTAGTATTAGGCTAGCCTATAGGGATGGACTCAGTGACAAGCCAGTCGCCAAGCACTTCTTTGACAAAGGACATCCTTTAGCCTCCCTGAAATTTGTGGGTATTGACCACATCCCCCCTCCTAAGAGAGGTGGCAACAGAGGCAAAATGCTACTTCAGAAAGAAGCATATTGGATACATCAGTTAGACACGGTGGCCCCTAGGGGTTTGAATGAAAACATTCCCTATTATTCATTTATTTAGCTCCCTTAATGCAGTACCAGTATTATTTTAGACATACAAGCTATTACCCCCTATTTGGGCGTTGTAGACATGTATTTATATTTTAATGATATAATTGATATGTTATGGCTATGACGTTAAGAGTTATGTTCTTTACACACTAGTTTTGCACTATTATTACTGCATGGTTTTCAGCACTATTCTTTGCACTTTAATTACTGCACGTCATCACTTTAATGAATTACTTGCTAAAGTATCTCCTACAGCACTTTAATAACATATACAGCTTCACTCCTATGAGATGCAGCCTTTGTGTCATATAGTTTGATTTAAATATATTACATGTCTCTATTAGATACATATTTATTGGTTTCTTTAGCTGACCATGTCACATTAAATATCACATCACTTTCATCACATCGTATTCACATGCATTTGTCCTTATAACTGACACACGAGTTTGTTTATATACAACCGGTGTAACATGCGCACTACGTTGCTTAGCAACGCCCCGCTTGCCGTTTCCGACACGGCACGTGTCACGTGACGATACCAGTCACGTGCCATACTGGAGGTGGAGTCACGGGTTAGGTGCTCGTGCACACCCGGAAGCATAGCTGAGGCCATACGCACGGTTAATATGCTGCCCACTTCCTATTTGAAATACAGAATTTCGGATACGTAGATGAAAGGGGGCAGTGCTGAGCTGATACCTAATGCGCATACCCGGAAGCACACACGGCGGAAACGCCGAGGACACCATGCACCTGGGTGAGTCACTTACAATCATTGTTATGGCTATATATTGACATACATTGCAAGCAATATGTGTTGTCCTATCATTTATTGTCTGACCCTGAGGAAAGTCCCGAGCGGGGACTGAAACATTGGTCACAGATTTTTAATATGATTAAATAAAACTTTTGAATTTTAAACAAGACCGGTGAGCAGCTATCATTTGGCGTTCTATATATATATATATATATATATATATATATATATATATATATATATATTTATATCAAAATACACATAGAAAAAATAATATATATATCTATATACATAAATATATATGTATATATCACTGTTAAGACACCTTTTTGTCTTAATAAGTAAGTCACCGTTTAGTCTACCTTCCCCTCTCACCGTATCAAGTCCTTGTTCGTATACTGTATAATCCACGAACCATAACCAGGGGAAGTAGTAATCTCTCGAGTAACGATATCCACCAAACGGCATAAGTTCCCAATAATAGTCCTTGAGCGTAATTAAGAATCCCCCCAATAACGAGACTGAAGCTCCGTGTTGAGGGTCAAAACAAGATCTGAGGACTGGAACATCCAGCCTGCTTTTTATTAGGAAAAGGCACACACAGGGCACTCCCAGGGGGAGGATGAAAACAACCAATTATACACAGGGTAACACCCCCACATCTCCTCCCCTCAGATAATCACATAACACAATTATACTGTACAATAATTTACCCCAGTTATGGATGTACCCCAAAACCAGGGGGTACACCTTTAAGTCCAGCACCGCTTGAAAGGTCTTGGTTAGGGGAACACTCTGTCCAAATCTCAGCCCATTCGGTTAAGGGGTTCGGGAGTTATGGACGATTGAAGTTTTGACCGACTGCACGGATCTTCTAGCCGAAAAGAGTTCCACAAGTTTTGGCCCTGCAGTCGGTCTCCGTTCGCCGGTTAAAATCATACGAAATCCTTATCATCCACAACTATCTCCGAGTTCGCTGGATTCCCCATAGCTGATTACAAGTAACTACCGAATGGCTCGTCATTCGGTAGTTCCAACACGAACTTCTGGGTGTATGGAGGTCTCAGCGGTGTTCGCCTGTTTGGGCATCCGTTTTTAGTTCCACGCGTGCACAGGCAAACACCGCTGTTCGCACGCAAGATGGCCGCGAACACGTGCAAAAGTCCCAAAATGGCGGCCATCCATATGTTAGACATGGAGTTCGTGCGAAACGAGGTGAACGGCTGGAAAACAGGCTGGAACGGTAAAACATGCTTTATAACATCACAAATCAGTCCTTTAGACGGATGGCCTAAAATAGTCGAATCCACGAAAGTACCAGACAGACGGATGGTTTCGTCACATGGCTCCCCCCTTGTGGAACACTCCGGCAGACCCGGCTTGACCCTGTGGCGGGTCAACTTGGGGATGTCCGGACTACGAGGTGGTGGATATGTCGGTCTGTCGTGATAAGCCATCCGCATTTCCGTTCAGCTTACCGGGTCTGTAGCTAATAGTAAAGTTGTAAGGTTGCAATGCCAAGCTCCATCTCAGCAGTCTCCCATTGTCGCCTGAGACCCGGTTAAGCCAAACGAGGGGGTTATGATCTGTTACAAGGGAAAATTCTTGCCCATACAAGTAGGGACTTAACTTTTTCAATGCCCAGACTAGGGCTAAACATTCTTTTTCAACTGCCGCATAACTCACTTCTCGGGGTAGTAATTTTCGGCTGAGGTATGCGACAGGATGCTCTCCTCCATCTTCCCCAACTTGGCTTAACACAGCCCCCAGTCCATACATGGAAGCATCTGTGTGAACGAGAAAGCGTTTGTTAGGGACTGGGGCAGCCAAGATAGGGGCATTCACGAGAGCTTGTTTCAGTGCCTGGAATGCAGCTTCACAAGCCGGGGACCACAGGACCTGCTTAGGCAAATTCTTTTTCGTCAGATCTGTCAGGGGCTTAGCAATAGAGCTGTAGTCAGGAACGAAACGTCGGTAGTACCCTGCTGTCCCTAAGAAGGCCAATACCTGGGTCTTAGTAGTGGACGTGGGCCAGTTAGCCACCGCTTCTACTTTGGCGGGCTCTGGTCTCTGGTTCCCACATCCCACTCGGTGACCCAGGTACTGTACCTCTGCCATACCTACATGGCACTTTTCTGGCTTCAATGTCAGGCCAGCGGCCCGGATCTTGTCCAGCACTACCCCTATGTGTACCAGGTGTTCCTCCCAGGACCCACTGTAGATCGCTATGTCGTCCAAGTATGCACAGGCAAATTCTTGGAAGCCATCCAGGAGTCTATCCACCATCCGTTGGAAAGTAGCCGGGGCATTCTTCATCCCAAAAGGCATGACCCTAAATTGGTACAGGCCAAATGGGGTGACGAAGGCCAGGGGAATCTGCCAGTAGCCCTTACATAGGTCTATGGTGGTCAGATAACGTCCCCTGGCAATACGATCCAATAATTCGTCTACCCGGGGCATTGGGTAGGCGTCAGTGGTAGTCCGCTCGTTGAGTCGCCTGTAGTCCACACAGAACCGGGTGGTCCCATCTTTCTTAGGTACTAGGACTACAGGTGAAGCCCAAGGGCTGTCAGAGGGTTCGATGACCCCAAGCTGGGTCATCTCCTGTATCTCCTTCCGCATTCCATCTCGGACTGCTTCAGGGATACGGTAGGGCGGCTGTCGTAAGGGGGTCTGTCCGGGGGTCTCTACCTTGTGTATAGCGAGGTGGGTGTAACCTGGCTCCTGGGAGAAAGTTGCTTGCTTCTCCCATAACAACTGTTTCGCTTGGATCCTTTCTGTGGGGTTTAACCTGTCTCCTAACTGTACGAGGGAGGTGAGGTCAGTCTGGGGGTCCCTTTCTAATAGATCAGGGAGAGGCAAATTCTCAGGGTCATCTGTAGCTGGGGCACATACGGCTGCAATGTTCTCAGGTCGTTCTTGATACTCTTTCAGCATGTTCACATGAAAGGATCTCTGGACCCTTTCGTCTGAACAGCTGGCTATCAAATAGGTAGTATTGCAGATCTGCGCCACTACCCTGTACGGGCCTTGCCAAGAGGCTTGCATCTTGTTGGCCTTCACAGGTTTGAGCACTAATACTTTTTGCCCCACCTGGAAGGCTCGCTGTTGGGCACCCTGATCGTACCATCTCTTCTGTTTCCCCTGGGCCGCCCGGAGATTCTCCCTTACCATCAGGGACAGTTTCTCCATGCGGTCCCGAAGTTCCAGAACATATGGCACTATGGGGGTCCCTTCTTGCTCAGTCTCCCCTTCCCAGTGTCCCCGGATGAGATCTAGGGGTCCGCGGACCCGTCTCCCATACAGTAACTCAAAAGGGGAGAACCCAGTAGATTCCTGGGGCACCTCCCGGTATGAAAACAGAAGGTGCGGCAAGAATCTCTCCCAGTCCCTGCAAGTGTCCGTAAAGGTCCTCAGCATCTGTTTGAGGGTACCGTTAAAACGCTCGCAGAGACCGTTAGTCTGTGGATGGTAAGGCGAGCTAAGCAAGGGTTTAATGCCACATACTTTCCACAGCTGCTGGGTGAGCACCGCAGTAAATTGGGTTCCCTGGTCGGAGAGGATCTCTGTAGGGAACCCAACCCGGGTAAAAATCCTAACCAGGGCATCAGCAATCGTCTCTGCCTCTATGTTAGACAGCGCTACTGCCTCTGGATAGCGAGTGGCATAGTCCACTACAGTAAGAATATACTTCTTGCCTGATGGACTAGCCCTGGCCAGTGGACCCACAATGTCAACAGCTATGCGGGAAAAGGGCTCCCCTATAATAGGCATCGCTGATAGTTTAGCCTTAGGGTGGTCCCCCTGTTTTCCTACCCGTTGACATGTGTCACAAGTACTGCAATATATCCGTACAGCCTGGTTGAAGTTGGGCCAAAAGAAATTCTGGGAGATCCTATAGGCTGTGCGACGAGACCCTAGATGTCCTGCTAAAGGGACATCGTGCCCTATCCGCAGAAGCTCCTGCCGGTATTTCGCGGGCACCACCAGCTGGTGGTTCTGCGGAGGGGTTATCTTCTTCTGGGAAGGTTTCGGGATTCTGTATAGCCTGTCCCCCACCCACTTATACCGCTCCCCGTCTATCCCTTCCTCTCCAGCATCTGCTCTGTCCCTGTACTTTTGTAAGGTAGGATCTGCCCGGGTTTCCCTCCCAAACTCCTCTGGGGAATCCCAACGTAAGGGGGTCTGAGCTAAGGTGTCAGTCGGGGAAAAGGGTCTTACCTGGGCCTCCTCGGCAGGTGGGCTGGTTCCAGAGGCACGGGTCTGAGAGCGAGTAGTCACTGGGTTAACGTCCAAGGGGCCCATTGAAGCATAGGCCGAAACCAAAGGGGCCAAATCATTCCCAAGAAGCACATCAGCAGGCAAGTCTTTCATAACCCCAACATCCACGTGTCTAGCGCCCACTCCCCAGTCCAGGTGAACACGGGCAACAGGTAACCGGAATACGGCTCCCCCTGCTACCCTCACGGCCACTGTGTCTCCGGTGTGCTGGTGTTCTGAGACCAAGTTCTTTTGGAGCAGTGTCATGGTGGCTCCTGTGTCTCTAAGTCCATTTACCACTCGGCCATTTAGTTTCACAGTCTGCCGGTGTTGCTGGCGATTGTCCTGATGGGCGGCTTGCACCGGGTCGGCTTCGTGCAAGATACCCCAGAATTCCTCCTGCTCTACACAGTGAGCAGCAGGCTGTGGTGGTCGCTGATTCGGGTTGGCTGATCTCCTCCAGGACTGAGCTTGGTTAGCTTGGTTCAGGGGACACTCCGGGCGCTTGTGTCCCAACTGTTTGCACAGAAAGCACCGGATGGGTTGGGAATAATCCCTGGCATTAAATTTGGATGGCTGCACATAATTATTGGACGGTGGTACTACTGGGCTGCGATGCACTGGGGGTTGGTAGGTTGTTGGAATCGGAGGGGCTGCTGGTCGGTATTCCACTCTGGTCGGAACTTTAACAACGGTACTGTCCAGTTTGCGAGCATCAGTATATTCGTCTGCCAACCGGGCCGCCTCGGGTAGGGTAGAGGGTTTTCTATCTCTGACCCACTCCCGGACCCCGGTAGGCAATTTCTCAAAACAGTGTTCCAGTAAGAATACCTGCAGTACCTCTTCCCCCGATACTGCTTGGCATCCTGCCATCCAGTGGGCTGCAGTACGGTGAACTCTGCAGGCCCATTCCACATAAGAATCGCCACTTTGCTTGTTGGTTTCCCTGAAGCGCCGTCTGTAAACTTCTGGGGTCACCGCATACCTGGCTAGGAGCGCATCCTTCACTGCCCGGTAGCTGGTGATCTCCTCCTCTGGGATGGCCCGAAATGCGTCACTAGCCCGGCCGGATAATTTCCCAGAGAGGATGGTGACCCATTGGTCTGTGGGTACCTGATGGAGGGCACACTGCCTCTCAAAATCGGCCAGGAACCCATCGATCTCTCCTTCATTTTCAATAAAATTTTTGAATGCAGCAAATGGTACCTTTTTCCTTCCGGAATCGTTATTGGGTACCTCTGCTGCTGCAGCTCCTCTTCCTTGGAGCGCTTGGTGTGCTGCTACTGCGGCTTGCACACGTTCCACAATGTCTGCTGAGGGGTTGGGGCCAAAGTGTGCCAGCCTTATTTGCACTGCCCGGTTAAATTGTATTTCCTCGGGTGTGAAAAAATCCAAACTGCTGGGCACATTAGCGTTCTCCGTTCCCTGTGTTGCATCCATTTCCCTTAGCAAAGCAATAATTTCTCGTTTCTTTAAATTGCTTGCTGATCGACCTCGGCGTTCTATTATGTCCTTAAGAGTAGCACGTCTTAACTGTTCATACTGCATTTCTTTCCTTCTGTGTTGTGGGATTCATCCCGTCGCTTGCCACCAATTGTTAAGTCACCGTTTAGTCTACCTTCCCCTCTCACCATATCAAGTCCTTGTTCGTATACTGTATAATCCACGAACCATAACCAGGGGAAGTAGTAATCTCTCGAGTAACGATATCCACCAAACGGCATAAGTTCCCAATAATAGTCCTTGAGCGTAATTAAGAATCCCCCCAATAACGAGACTGAAGCTCCGTGTTGAGGGTCAAAACAAGATCTGAGGACTGGAACATCCAGCCTGCTTTTTATTAGGAAAAGGCACACACAGGGCACTCCCAGGGGGAGGATGAAAACAACCAATTATACACAGGGTAACACCCCCACATCTCCTCCCCTCAGATAATCACATAACACAATTATACTGTACAATAATTTACCCCAGTTATGGATGTACCCCAAAACCAGGGGGTACACCTTTAAGTCCAGCACCGCTTGAAAGGTCTTGGTTAGGGGAACACTCTGTCCAAATCTCAGCCCATTCGGTTAAGGGGTTCGGGAGTTATGGACGATTGAAGTTTTGACCGACTGCACGGATCTTCTAGCCGAAAAGAGTTCCACAAGTTTTGGCCCTGCAGTCGGTCTCCGTTCGCCGGTTAAAATCATACGAAATCCTTATCATCCACAACTATCTCCGAGTTCGCTGGATTCCCCATAGCTGATTACAAGTAACTACCGAATGGCTCGTCGTTCGGTAGTTCCAACACGAACTTCTGGGTGTATGGAGGTCTCAGCGGTGTTCGCCTGTTTGGGTATCCGTTTTTAGTTCCACGCGTGCACAGGCAAACACCGCTGTTCGCACGCAAGATGGCCGCGAACACGTGCAAAAGTCCCAAAATGGCGGCCATCCATATGTTAGACATGGAGTTCGTGCGAAACGAGGTGAACGGCTGGAAAACAGGCTGGAACGGTAAAACATGCTTTATAACATCACAAATCAGTCCTTTAGACGGATGGCCTAAAATAGTCGAATCCACGAAAGTACCAGACAGACGGATGGTTCCGTCACAATCACTATATATATACATATATATAAATAAAAATATTTTTTAAATTATATTTATATATATATATTTGTGCTCGGAATTTAAATACGTAATGAATAGTAACTGTGAGCAAAGTTGGTTGTGGTGTGCCGAAAAACCAACGTACGAGTGGGCCTGTAAATAAAAGAGGGCCCACCAAGGAGAATGTAATTATAACAGGGTGTAGGTGGGTGGGAACAATCAGCTGAACGGCAGAGGTGAGTAGGGGCTGGGAGTTTAAGTAGGGGACTTACTCCTCCCACAAATTCAGGCCTCCACAAGTTCAGGCCTTTTAACTTGTGCTCGGAATTTAAATACGTAATGAATAGTAACTGTGAGCAAAGTTGGTTGTGGTGTGCCGAAAAACCAACGTAAGAGTGGGCCTGTAAATAAAAGAGGGCAAAAGATAAATTTGAGAAATACACACTTTATTGCATTTTTTTACAAAACCAAGTTCCTAAAAGCTTGGCGAAGCTCTTTCTCTGGCTGTGGAATATATGCCGTATATATGGAGGATTTCCACCGTCCCAGTCTCTTGATGATATGGACCGGTGTGTTAGTGCTAGAGGCTGCAGAGGCGGCTCCTATACGGAAGGAGTGCCCAGAGAATGTCGTCGGGTTGTGTCCGAGCTTAGCTAACAAAATTCTGATATGAACCATCAATTTAGCGGTGGTTAACGGGTGCACTTGTAGTGTTAAGAGCGGAGAGTCCTGTGGGTGATCGTGCAGAGATGACCGTAGGTGATCTAATACTTTTACCGGACACCAGGCATTATCAGTAGGGAAGAGAGGAATTATAGTAGGATGTAGTGATTGGTTGGTTTTAGTTGTAGGGATCGAAAGTTGGTAGTGATCCTCTATCTTAGTGAGGTGTGATATTTTAAGACTTAGCTTTATATCTCCTTGGCAAATTACGGTGAACTCTCTAGGTCTGAGAAAACCGTAGAAAGCGAGATATATAGCAGATTTAATCACCGTATTAGTGCCGATGTCGAATGGGGCTGTGTCAAGGAGATTGCTAAGTGACCTGAAGATAGGCCCATCTATAGGTAATCTAATGGTAGAGAGTGGAGGTGAAACCTTAGTTATACCTTTCAAAACCTTTTTGATGGGATATGAAGAAAGGAAAGGCGTGTTGTTAGGGAAAAGGGTGAGGCTGTGGTGCTGGACCCCCGTGAGATAGAGTTTAATGGTGTTGTGGGATAGTTTTAGGTGTAGGTGGCAAAAGGAGGCAAAAGACACCATGGTTTGAATAGAGAAGTCACCTTGTAGACCGAACTCTGCAGTGAATTTATTAAATATATTAAGTGCCCTATTGTAAGTGATAGCCGTGTTTGGTGATAATGCTTGGTGAGTGAGTGCTCTAGCGTGGTTCAAGAGTGTGCTTAATCCAGGATTAGCTCGTGGAACCGTGGTGTCCTGGATGGTTGTAGGTGAGCCGTTGGGAGTGCCTGAGAAAATGCCTGAAATTGAGAACGAGAAAGAGCGTCAGCGGCCGTGTTGTGAATCCCCGGGATGTGAAAACAAACTAAGTGAAACTGTCCGGATGCTGCCAACCAGGTCAGCTTGCGAATCAGCCGCATGATGGTTAGGGAAGATGATCGCCCTTTGTTCACGATTTCGCAAGCTGCCGAGTTATCAGAGTAGCATTTGACTGCCTTGCCAGACCAGAGATGACCCCAGGTGTGTGCGGCCGCCACAATGGGATAGATTTCAAATAAAGCTGAGGTCTCTCTGAATCCTGGCAAGGCATCCGTCTCAGTGGGCCAATGGCCCCTGAACCAGTGGTTCCCGAAAATGGCTGCAAAACCGGTATTGGCTGCTGCGTCTGTGTGGATGATGGGTGAAGAGGTGGAGAGAGGGGGAATAAACATGGAGATTCCATTCCAGTCTTTCAAAAACTTCCCCCACATAGCTAAGTCAGCCTTGGCGTGGGGGTCCAAAGAAACTGTGCCAGAGTCCAGAACTCCGTGAATCAGGCAAAGAAGTCTGGATATGAAAGATCTTCCCTGCGGAATGATGCGCATGGCAAAGTTCAGGGATCCGAGAAGGGACTGAAGTTCCTTCCTAGTGCAAACATCATTCCGCAGGAACAAGTCTATTTCCCCTCTCAAACGTGCCAGTTTGTCGTGAGGGAGGCTAGCTCTGAGGTTAATCGAGTCCAGTTCTATCCCCAGAAAGGTCAATTTGGTTGTGGGGCCTATAGTTTTGGCTGGGGACAAAGGGACTCCAAGTGTGGCAAATAGTGCAGTAGTGCTTTTGATTGATGTGGGTGATGGTGACCCTGGCTCTATAAGTAAAAAGTCGTCGAGGTAGTGGATAACGGAGTGACACCTGGTGATGTTCAGGAGCAGCCAGCACAACAACTCTGCGAAAATGTCGAACAGTTTGGGGCTGCTACGAGAACCGAAAGTGAGTCGTGTAGAGAAGTAGTATAGATCACGCCATTTAATACAGTGTAAGTGCCAGAGTGAGGGGTGCATGGGTAGTAATTTAAAAGCGTTAGTAATGTCCGTTTTGCTAAGCCAGGGTCGGTTACCAGATGAAATTATGGAATGTATGGCGTCGTCGATGGTTACGTATTGAAGTGAAAATTCGTCTGCTGGAATGAGTGCGTTTATGCTAGGAACAAAAGAGGAGTGCGGTGCCGATAAATCAATAATTAAACGTTTTTTATTAGAATATTTGTGAGTAGCGATGCCAATGGGGTTAGTGCGCCAGGAGGAAAATGGTGAAGAGGTGAAGGGGCCTATCATAAACCCGTTGGTGATTTCTGAGGCAATGAGGGAGTCTGTGGAGACTGGGTCTAAACATGCAGACTGTAGATTAGGGCATTCTAATGTACCTGGGGGAATGGCAACTATACCCGTGAGAAACCCTTTAGTGAACCCTGTGGTGAGATAATCTACCAGATGCCTGCTAGGGTGAGACCTTAGATAAAAAACCAGGTTGTAGATGTTTATGTCGGTTAGTCATTTGTTTGGTGACAACCTGGCTGGACACATGGTCTTAGTATGTGCCCTGAAACATATGGAGCAGATGTGCAATAATCTACAGGCGTTGAAACTGCAGGAGCCTGCGTTAAAGTTATTGCACACCTGCGCCTTCCCTAGAAAGGAGATGGGCCTACCTAGCTTATCCCGAAGACCACCTGATGACTTGCTGTAGGGGGTGAAAGTAGAGTGAGGTGTGAAAGAGTGAGAGGTGGGTGTGGAGGTGGTGGGATCTGCTTCGACTGGACATAAGTCCGCCATGTGGGATGTCGAGTTGCATATGGCACAAGCCGGGGGCCTGAGTCCAGCGAAGTGGCGACAGAACAATTCAGTGTCCATCTGACCCCAGTTCATTTTGATATTGAACTGTTTTAGATGGGTCGCCGCCTTCGCTGACACTGACTTGTGGTAGTCATAGAACGAGGAGCCCCCGTACTTGATGCCTAGATCCACCACCTTGTGCAGATAAAGGTCTAACTCCTCTCTCCTGTGGGGGTACACTGTGCAAATAACATCTCTATATATCCCGAAGGCTATCACAAACTGTGGGATTGACAATTTTTTATTAAGCCTGGGATCCCTCGTCTTGAGTACCACAGAAATGTCGCCATAGTTGAAGGCCTTGTTCTCAAGAACATCCTGGGAGGCTATGAGCAGAGACACCAGACACACGTCCTTCCCGTCTAAGATATCTTTCTTGATAGAGTCAGGGACGGAGTGTGCTGGTGACTCAAATGGTGTAATGGCTGTGCCTGGTGCTAGGGGGGGGGGTATGGGAGGGCATGTAGGTATGATGGGTACAGCCGTGATAGGAGCTGGGATTATCGTGATAGGGGCTGGGACTATCGTGATAGGAGCTGGGACTACCGTAGTAGTACCTGGGGAGGAGATGGCGCTCTCCACCTTGGATAGTCTGTTATTGAGGGCCTGAAGATTGGCCAAGATCTCTGCCAGGGTATCCTGGTTGGACGTGCTGTAGCTTGGTGGTAGTCCTTGAGAGCTAGTGCCTGGCCTAGGCTCGAGGGCTTGGTGCGTCAGTAGCCTATAAAGTTCAGCCTTTCTGGCTGTGGCCGGGAAGGGGATTCCCCTGAGCCTAAGTTCGGCCGTAATTTTGGGAATAGTCCATGCTCTCAAGGACGTGGGGGTTGAAAGGGTGAGAGAATCGCTTGGAGACTCGGGTCTGGTTGGCGTGAATGGTATATCTTCAGTCAGTTCTTCGGTTGGCATGGGTTCTTGGGACATTCTAAAAAATTATGCGAAGATACATTAGTGAGGGAGTATGGAAGTTTGGGGTGTGTGGGGGGTGAGGTAAATGGAAGAACTGGACTGTAATGCTAGATGCCGAAGCGAAGAGTTTAACTGTTGAATGTTTTGGTAGGTGAGGCCCTGCTAATGCCAAGTGGCGGTGAGAGGCTCTACCTATGATTTGGCTTATGACGTGATTGCCACAGACGTGGTGGCGGGGTGTTGGCCTCTCGGTGACAGTAAAGAAAGATCAAAACGTGTGGCCGTGACGGGTGAGGCCCTGACTAGAGCCCTATAGTAGGGCATGCGAGGCTTCTAACTATGATTTGGGCGTGGGGCCGTACCTCCGTGTTGAGGTGGGGCGGGGATGGATGGCCTCGCAGGATAGGATTAGGACTAATAGGGTGAGCTTAAGGCGTAAGGCCTAGACCCTGTAGCCAGTTCGATTGTATACTAAGGGTATAATGCGTGGCCTGGAGTGGTGTGTGGATACCAACCTTAACTGGACGCAAATGGTTTCTGGAACCTTTTAGGCAGATTAAGTGTGGTGAGTCTTGTCGTCTAGTTGTCCTCGTTGAAGAATCCTGGGAATTTAAGAAAGATGTTGATGTATTTATACGTATCGTGGTGGCGTATGATTTGTTTTCTTTTTGATAGGGGCGGCATGCGTGATCCTGCGTTGAGGGATCTGGAATGTTTATGGAGTTTGATTGGGATGATTTTTGCTATTTTTAGAGAAGGCTGAATGAGGCCTAGGGTTGGAAAATGGACGTATTTGGGAAGGGCGTAAGTACCTGAAGGTATGGCTGAGTACCGGGTCAGGATTTGGTGTATGTTCCAGAGCCTGGAGGCCGTATGACCATATGTCTGGATAGAAAAAATAAAATAACGAGATTAACGTATCGTGGGCGTAAGCTTTTGAAAAAGCAGAAAGGAGATGATGAGACTACGTGAGGTCTTGTATGAAGATTTGTAAGTAGAAATTAGAGGACTATACCTTGGTAGGACGTACAGAAATTTCGTATGGACGTAGTAGGTTACCAGTGTAGACCGGTGGAAGCCTAGGTTAAATTCAGGAGCTTAAGGATTGACTGAACAAAATATACATAGTTAACAACAGGTGCGATGGTATGTAATGAATTTTGTATTTTTATTTTTATATATTTAAATGAATTTAACTTAGACCGTGAAGACAAAGAGTGATAAAATACAGTACCTGTTCCTGTAAAGAAAAAGGCCTTGAAACTATCAACTTTAGCTCAGAAAGTGAGAAACCGAAGTATTCTGTAAAGTCAAAAATATGTGGCGGCGTGATTATATGAGAAATGCTTTAGTACATGTGTTTAATGTTCCGGGTGTATTTACTGTTTAGACAAAGCATTTATTAGTATATGTGTCGTTTTACAGAAAATTTAGGAGATATGTAGCGAGCCGTATATTTTATAATAGTAGTGGGAGTATTAAGGTTAGTAAAATGAATATTGCTGTCTAACATTGATAGAAAATCGAAAAGGCTGGTATTTAAAATGAGTAAAATATATAACACTAAACAGACGAGTAGGTATTAAATAGTAACCTGATGTAGAATTATTTAAAATAGACCTAAATGCATACAGTAGCCTATTTAAATAAGATCTAATCGCATATGTGTAGGAGCGTCGTGTTTGTACTTAACATAAATGAAATAAGGTGGTCCTGGGTGACCGCACGTAAAGAGGGGTATACCGGTAATATTATTGTGTACATGGAATCGTAAGCTAAGTCGTAAATAACGTATGAATATGTAAACGATAAGTAAACGATAAGTAAGCGATATGTAAACGATATGTAAACGATATGTAAACGATGAGAAAAAGTACCGGTGCGAGCGTTGATTAGTTTAAACGAGCATGTAATAGTGTGATTAAGTTTAAAGGGAGCCTACCCCCACGTTTTTAGGCCCGAACGGCGGGAAAATAGCGGAACGCTATTTCCTTCGCCTAACTCATGAGTACGTGCCGGTGTTGAGACCGGAAGCCGGGTACCTCGACCGGAAAACTACTTGGAGGCTACGAACGGACGGAGGGCTTGTTCTGAACGTCTGTCTGCTGGAAACACGAGAAAAATTCTGGCGGGAACCGGAAGTGCTGGTTGCTATGGGGACCAAACAATCAGCTGAACGGCAGAGGTGAGTAGGGGCTGGGAGTTTAAGTAGGGGACTTACTCCTCCCACAAATTCAGGCCTCCACAAGTTCAGGCCTTTTAACATATATATATATACATAAATATACACATACATATATATATATATATATATATATATATATATACATATATTAATTCTACATATATATTTATGTAATATTTTTACATAATTAGGTATCTTAATTAATTACAATTAGCGGGACCTGGCTGACAACCCATGCCGAAAGCATAGGGAATTTAATTTGCTAGCACTATATTTAACCCTATAACTTTCCAAGACACCATAAAATCTGTACATGGGGGTACTGTTTTACTCAGGAGACTTCGCTGAACACAAATATCAGTGTTTCAAAACAGTAAAATGTATTACAACGATGATATCGCCAGTAAAAATTTAGTTTTTTGCATTTTTCACGCACAAACAGCACTTACACGGACGATATTATTGCTGTGATACTTTTTACTGTTTTGAAACACAAATATTTGTGTTCAGCGAAGTCTTACGAGTACAACAGTACCCCTCATGTACAGGTTTTATGGTGTTTTCAAAAGTTACAGCGTCAAATATAAGGCTTGTGTTTCATTTTTTTTTAAATTCGCCAGATTGGTTACGTTGCCTTTGAGACCCTATGGTAGCCCAAGAATGAAAATTACCCCTATCATGGCATACCATTTGAATAGTAGACTACCCAAGGTATTGCAAATGGGGTATGTCCAGTCTTTTTTAGTAGCCATTTGGTCACAAACACTGGCCAAAATTAGCGTTAGTATTTGTTTGTGTATATATATAAATCACTGTAAAAAAGCTTGCACTCGCGGTCTTCTCCATTAAAAATGACATTTTATTTAAATTAATTAAAATATCAGACATATCTGATATTTTAATTTGTTTCAATAAAATGAGATTTTTAATGGAGAAGATCGCGAGTGCAAGCTTTTCTACAGGGATTTCTACAATTGGTTACCCCTGCTGAATACACCCAGCACTTTAATCAAACCACAGCCTGAGTGCAAGGAACAGCCAGTATAAGTAAATATATATATATATATATATATATATATATATATATATATATATATATATATGTAGAAAATTCCTGCACTCCAACTTAACAGAAGGTGATACCTGGTGCTCTGGTAGCCAAATAATAAATAAAAAAAAAATACCGGCATTCCAAGGGTTTACAAATGGATTTCTTCTTATTCCAAAATCATCATCAACGTTTCAGCTCCTTCATGGAGCTTTCATCAGGATACAAATAACATACTAAAAAAACGCAAGCTTATATAGGACATCATAATCAGGTAATTACTTACGTATCCAGGTGGTACTCATTCACCGCCGCCGCCGAGCGCGCCCTAGTCGCATCCACGCTAATGTTACTTCCGGGTTTCAGCCCATATAGTAGAGGAGAGAGTGGATTGGCCAGGCGCACCACGTTTCCGGGGCAACCAGAGAAGCTCAATTCTCATTGGTTATTCCCGCGTGTACTGGCGCCATGGAGGGACAAATTTCACTGAATCATTATGCCTTCTACTTTGTTGAAGCGTTGTGATGGCAACCGGAACACGGTCGAATGGAACAGCAGGAAGGGAGCACCTGGAGACATGAGAGGAGAGATCAAGAAGCACAGTGCATTTATAATAGATGTTTTGACACATAAAGAAAGTTGCCTTTCTTATGATACATTAATAATGTTTCTGTTTTGGAGTCCGTGTAATCAACCCGTCATAAAACTCTTGTGTTCTTGCTGAATGTAGAGCCTCTGGATCTTCCTCCTCTGACTGAAGACTGTCCCTCTCTCCAAGGCTGGGATAACCCTTATATGAACAGCTAGGATAGATAGTGAAATGGATATTCGTATCTACACTTCTGTATTCTCTACCTGGTCTGTAGGATTTAAAGTCCCGAAAGGAAGAGTGAGCTGAAGGTCTTTTGGGCCAAAATGATCTCTTAGGCCTACGATCTTGGGGTAGAAAAGCATTCTTGCCATCTGCCGCCTTCTTAATGCAATCATCCAGGTTCTTACCAAAGAGCATGTCTCCATAGAACGGTAAAGAGCAGAGGCTATTCTTAGATGAAGCATCTGCTGACCAGGATCTAAGCCACCAAGCCCTTCTAGCTGAGATGGAAAACGCCATGTTCCTGGCCACTGCTTTGACCATATCCACTGAGGCTTCAGTAGTGAAATCTACTGCCAGCTTAATGTCTTGCAGACTGCCCAGAAGATTGGATCTGCTTCTGCACTCTTTGATATCCTCCTCCAAGCCCTCAAGCCAGATCTTCAAAGCTCTGGAGACCGAGGTAAGGGCTATCGCGGGGTGGAGGCCTGTGCCTGCTGCCACATAGGCCCTGGACAGGTTAGAGTCCATCTTCTTATCCATGGAGTCTCTTAGAGATAATGCATTATCCACTGGCAATGTGCTGTGCTTGGCCAGTCTTACCACCGCTGCATCCACTTTAGGGGCTGACTCCCAGTGGCCTGCGTCCTTTTATGCCCTTAATCGCCTCATGAACCGGTAAGGTAACCCTCTTTCTTCTGAGGTCAGAAAAGCAGCGACTGAATGTAGAAGGTTCTTCTCTTGAAGATTCCTTCATTCTCAGAGACTTGCGGACCCTGGAAATTAAGTGATCCACTTCGGTTGGGTCAAAAGTGTCAGGAGTGTGCTGTCTTTCCTCATCCGACATAGATACATCCGAAGAGTCGTATTGGAAGTAGTCGGGAGGATCTGGATATCTAGGCCTTTTGTGGGCTCTGCCATCCTCTCTAATGCCTTGGAATACAGCATTCTGAATAATTTGCATAAAATCCGGGGTGGATGATGCGGGACCTCCTGCGGCTTCGCATAGGGACCTTGCGGGAGACTTCCCTTATGGATGTTCCATCTGTCTTTTTCCCTTTAGTACTACTATAATAAGGGAAAACTATTAGCCAGCACTCTTTTGTTTAGAAGGAAAAATTGACAAAACTAGACCATAGAAGAAAAAATTATATAGGAAATGGCTTACCCCTGAGATTTAGATAGTGACCGTTTACTTTGAACTGACAAGTCTGAATCCATGATCGAGGATGAATTCATCTATAAAAGTTAAGCCCATAAAATACTACAAGGCTTAAAATAAGTGTCACGTCTAAACATTTGTTATGAAGGAACACAACTGCAGATTTCTTATAGTTTGAATATTTATTATAAAAAGTAAAAGGTATTGACTTTAATTCCAATTTACAGGTACTGTAGCTTTAAGTAATAAATGATAACTGAAGTCCACAATTATAGGCACTGTAGCTTTAAGTAGTAAACGATAACTGAAGTCCACAATTACAGGCACTGTAGCTTTAAGTAGTAAACGGTAGTAATTAGCAGACACTGAATCAGAAAGAGTCTCTTAGTAGTATTAATGAATTAGGTGATAAGAAGTTACAATAGCTGTTCCATAGACTTTAATTGAAGCAAGACAGATGCAGCTAACTGAGATAAAGTATGAGTTGAAGTTAGCTGTAACGGGTTTGTTTTATCGAAGGACTTTGGAGACAGGAAATAACAGCTTTGAGATGCAACGCTTATCACAGAGGTTTTACTTAGCTTCCGGCACATAGAACACTGGTTCCCGAGATCTCCTCAGAGGCGGTTATCCTGAATGGAGAGAGTTCAGCTTTAGTCGTGGATGAGGAGAGGTGAAGGGAACTTGAAGTCTTCCAGTCCGGTCCGGTAACAGAGGGCTTTCACAACGATGTTGTAGCCGGTTCGTGAGTACGGAACGTAGTTCAATAATCCAGCGTCGATCAGCTGGTGCGGTCGGATTAAATAGGGAGACCGTGTCATAAAGAGGTGTGGCTAAGCTCCGTGGAACCAGGAAGTAAGAGGATACCATAGTTAAGGCATGACAGTATCCCCTCCTTAATGAGCAACCTCTGGGTGCTATTGACTTGGTTTAGAAGGGTAACGCTTGTGAAATTTGGAAATTAATTTGTCAGCATGAACGACAGAGGAGTTTTCCCATGTATCTTCATCAATTCCATATCCTTTCCATCTGATGAGGTATTGTAAAGAGCCACGATGGACCTTGAATCCAGTATACTTTGAATTTCGTATTCTTCTTCACCCTGGACCAATATGGGATCAGGAGAAGTAGTGACATTTCTTTGGAAAGGGTCAGGATGATGAGGCTTCAGCAAGGACACATGAAAAACAGGATGTAGCTTTAAAGTAGGTGGAAGTTTCAATTTAACAACATTACGGTTGATAACCGATATTATTGGAAAAGGACCAAGAAAAAGGGAACTTAACTTCTTTGATGGACGGTTTGTAGAGATGTTCTTTGAGGAAAGCCAGACAAGATCACCGATTTTATAAGAGGGTGAAGGTTGTCTTTTTGTATCAAAAAACTTCTTTTGATTGGAGGAGGCCAATTCTAGATTCTCATGCAATTTCTTGAATAAAGAGGACATATGAGAGATTTGATTCGAATCGGAGAGATTAGATGAAGAAACTGTCTGAGCAGGAAATGAGGAAGGATGAAATCCATAAGTGGATAGAAATGGAGTCATTTTGCTGCTGGTATGAAAAGAGTTATTGTATGCGAATTCTGCCATGGGTAACCATGTCATCCAATCGTCTTGTAAGTGAGAGCAATAACATCGTAGATATTGCTCTAAACATTGGTTGACTCTTTCAGTTTGTCCATCTGTTTGAGGATGATATGCAGATGATAGTTTACGTTGGATATGAAGAGTAGCACATAATGCATTCCAGAATTTGGAGGTAAATTGAGTTCCTCGGTCTGAGATGATTTCGTCTGGTAGTCCATGAAGTTTAACTATATTGTCAAGAAATATTTTCGAAAGTTCAGAGGATGAGGGTAACTTCTTCAAAGGAATAAAATGAGACATTTTCGTGAAGCGGTCCACTACCACTAAAATGGTAGTATGATGATGAGAAGGAGGTAATTCCACCATGAAGTCTAGAGAAATGGATTGCCAAGGTCGTTCAGGAGTCGGTAATTTCAATAATTGACCGAATGGTTGATGGTGGACATGTTTGGATCTTTGGCATATAGAACAAGATTTGACATAAGATTCAATAGTTTGGTCTTGACGAGGCCACCAATAGTATCTTTTAGACAATTCAAGGGTCTTTTTTATACCTGGATGACCTGCCAGAGGAGAATCATGAATAAATTCGAGTACTTTAATTCTGAAAGAGGGAGGTACGTAAATCCGGTCTTTGAAATAGTAGAGACCGTTTTTCTTGGATAATTTAATTGATTTAGGAAGTTCGAGAGCATCTTCACTGAGATCTTTAATGTCGTCAATAAGAGAAGATAAGATTCCAATGACTTTAGGCGAAGGAGGTTCAATTTTAGTGTCTTTATGGATCCTGGAAAGGGCATCAGCCTTTTTGTTTCTAGACCCAGGTCTAAAGACGATTTGGAAGTTGAACCGGGAAAAAAAGAGATTCCATCTTACTTGTCGAGCAGACAGTGTTTTATTGGAGTGAAGATATTCGAGATTTTTATGGTCAGTATATATGATTAAAGAGTTCTGAGCACCTTCAAGAAGGTGTCTCCAGGTTTCTAAAGCCACTTTGATACTTAATAATTCTTTTTCCCCTGTAGGATAATTCTTTTCGGCAGGAGATAATGATCGTGGGAAGAAGGCGACAGGATGAAGAGGTTCGTGAGGAGTTTTGTGTTGAGAAAGGACAGCTCCAATTGCAATTTCCGAAGCATCCGTTTCAAGGACATAAAGATATGAAGGATTTGGAAGTTGAAGAATAGGAGCTGTTGTAAATTTTCTCTTTAATTCATTGAAGGCAGTTTGAGCCTTCTCGTTCCAATTGAAGGGATGTTTTTTACTGTTAAGTTGATTGAGTGGATGCGGAGCGGTCGCCTTCTCCCAGAGCTCCCAACAAACAGCCGACTTGAAGCCTTGCTTACCCCGACCCAGACAAGTTCAATGGGCCCCACACTCACCCACACCACAAAGCCATCGGTGGGAACAGGACAGAGGCACTACCGGTGCTCCGGAGGCGCTAGCCGAGACAGGTCCGACTCGCGGCCTAGCAGTTGATGCGGGGTTGGGGACGCAGCCGGTCCTCCAGTCCCGAAGTCCTGCAGACGCAGAACCTCTCCCCCCCCCCCTTGGACCGTTGGGGGTCATCACGGTCCACCATGGCACCCCCGCAAGCCTGAACAGCTGCACGCAAACCCCGCTGGGCGGGAAGAAACTGCAACACCCTGCTCACCTAAGATGGCGGCGGGCAGCGCCGGGAAGACCCCTGTCAGCAACGCGGCCCCGCAGACCCAGTACAACGGTGGTAGCTGAAAAGATGTTTTGCCTGACACAAAAACAAACAAGGTACTACCCACGCTGCAGCGGCACCCCCGTGACACAGACGCAAGGCCTACTCTGACTGAAAACTCACCCAAAGCTCCTGAAGCCGGTGACATGCACCTGGAGAGCACCTAAGGAAACCACTACACGGCAGTCCGCACCAAGGGATTACTGTGACAGATGAGATTGACTCTACATGGAAATAGACAACAGCCAGTGGTTCTCAGACAGCAGTTTGATGTATGATATTCAGGATATTCACCTGCACTGAATCAGCACGGAGGTCGCAGACATCGCAGACCAAGCCTGAACCTAGCAACAAGCCAGAGATGTCCTGGAGAGCCCTGCTCTTGGTCTCTGATCAGATCTGCCGACTCTCGCCTGGGACCCAGGGCCTGAAATGTTCCTGCATATTCATGCACTCTGATCTACCAACTGCTGGCATTGGGTGACTGTGGACTTATTCCCCATAACTCTTCTCACACATACAGCTTAAGTCCCAGTGCTCATTTTCTGTCTGACACCCACTTACACCTCCACACTTACTCCCTATCTAACCAAGTAACCTGCTTGAAGCCTCCCGGGGGCAGCATGCCATTAGTTCTCCTGTTGAGATAAACCTGTTATCAATTTAAAGTATGCAACCATTACTGTTTCAATTTATCTTTAGCTGCAGACATGCTAGTTTGCACACTCTGATTTTAGTACTACTCACACCACATGTCTACTCAATAGTTTTCTCATGTCATAATTAAAAAATGTGCAGTACATACAATTGCCATATTACTGTCTCAAACTCTATAGCAATGTGTTGATTGTTAATCCGGTTGTGGCAATTCAAACTCGCCTGTAATCTTTTGCACACAAAAATAAAGAATTTAAAAAAAAAAAAAAAAAGTTGATTGAGTGGGTGAGCTATCTCAGAATAGTTTTTAATAAATTTTCTGTAGAAGTTGGCGAACCCTAGAAATCGCTGTAATTCTTTTACTGTAGAGGGAACAGGCCAGTTGATGATACAATCGACTTTTGAATTATCCATACCTATTGAATGAGGGGAGATAACATAACCTAAGAAGGTTATTTCTTTGACGTGAAAAATACATTTTTCGGGTTTAGCGAATAGTTTGTGAGTTCTGAGTCTGGATAACACCCATCTGACATGTTTTCTATGTTCATCAGGAGTGTTGGAGTATATGAGAATATCATCTAAATAAATGATGACACAGACGTCCAATAGGTCTCTAAAGATATCATTTATGAAATGTTGAAAAGTTGCAGGGGCGTTGCAGAGGCCAAAAGGCATCACCAGATATTCAAAGAGGCCATATCTTGTTCGGAAAGCAGTTTTCCATTCATCATTAGCCTTTATCCTGATGAGATTATATGCCCCGCGAAGGTCAAGCTTAGTGTAGATGGTAGCAGTTTTCAATCGTTCAACCAGTTCATTGATGAGGGGAAGAGGATAACGATTTTTAACTGTTGTTTTGTTTAAGGCTCTGTAATCAATGATAGGACGTATAGTCTGGTCTTTGTTTCTTACAAAAAACATACTTGAGGCAGCAGGTGAACTAGAGGGTCTAATGAACCCTTTCCGTAGGTTTTCATCTAGATATTCTTTGAGAATTTGCAATTCAGCCTCAGAGAGAGGGTATATGTGCCCAAAAGGTACTGGGGCACCAGGTATGAGGTCTATAGGACAATCGTAGGAACGATGAGGTGGGAGCGTTTCAGCTTCTTTTTTACTGAATACATCTGAAAAGTCTGAATAACAAGAAGGTATAGTTGGTTCTTTGGAGATCTGAAGAATAGGAATTTGCTGTAAACATGTTTCTTTACAATAATGTGAGTTAAAGGTGAGAGAGAAAGAAGACCAAGAAATTTGAGGGTGTGAAAGGTTTGCGGTCTTTAGAATGTAAGAGGGCTTTTTCGGCCTTTCTTTCTCTTAATCTTCTGTCAATGCTGATTGATAAGTGAATTAGAGCGTTCAAAGTAGTAGGGAGTTCTGTTCTAGATAGTTCATCTTTTACAGCTTCAGATAAACCAATTCGAAATTGGTTGCGCAATGTGATGTCATTCCATTGCGTTTCTACTGCCCATCTTTTAAATTCAGCAATGTAATCTTCAACGGGTCTATTTCTTTGCTGTAGAGTTCTGATTGTTAAATCAGCTGTAGCTTGTTTGTTAGGATCTTCATAGAGAAGAGACATGGCTTCAAAAAATTCATCCAGTGAGTCTAAGATGGGGTCATCGTTTTCCAGAAAGGAATGGGCCCATGACATAGGTTCACCTCTTAGAAAGGAAATAACCGAACAAACTTTAGTTCTTTCTGTAGGATAAGATCTAGGTTTCAAAGCAATTAATAGTTTGCAAGAGTTGAGGAACTCCCTGTATTTTGAACGATCTCCAGAGAACTTTTCAGGGTTACATACAGCAGGATCACTAGCTTAGTGCAGAATAGTATGAGGAGTATGAGTTTGTAGATCTCTGACATAAGTGAGAATTCTTTCGTTAGTAACTTGCAGGTCTTGCACACCTTGGGCTAGTGTATCAACTCTTTGATTCAGCGTAGTTATCGTAGAATCGAAATCTGCTGGTTCCATTACAATGGCTGGATTATTCTGTCACGTCTAAACATTTGTTATGAAGGAACACAACTGCAGATTTCTTATAGTTTGAATATTTATTATAAAAAGTAAAAGGTATTGACTTTAATTCCAATTTACAGGTACTGTAGCTTTAAGTAATAAACGATAACTGAAGTCCACAATTATAGGCACTGTAGCTTTAAGTAGTAAACGATAACTGAAGTCCACAATTACAGGCACTGTAGCTTTAAGTAGTAAACGGTAGTAATTAGCAGACACTGAATCAGAAAGAGTCTCTTAGTAGTATTAATGAATTAGGTGATAAGAAGTTACAATAGCTGTTCCATAGACTTTAATTGAAGCAAGACAGATGCAGCTAACTGAGATAAAGTATGAGTTGAAGTTAGCTGTAACGGGTTTGTTTTATCGAAGGACTTTGGAGACAGGAAATAACAGCTTTGAGATGCAACGCTTATCACAGAGGTTTTACTTAGCTTCCGGCACATAGAACACTGGTTCCCGAGATCTCCTCAGAGGCGGTTATCCTGAATGGAGAGAGTTCAGCTTTAGTCGTGGATGAGGAGAGGTGAAGGGAACTTGAAGTCTTCCAGTCCGGTCCGGTAACAGAGGGCTTTCACAACGATGTTGTAGCCGGTTCGTGAGTACGGAACGTAGTTCAATAATCCAGCGTCGATCAGCTGGTGCGGTCGGATTAAATAGGGAGACCGTGTCATAAAGAGGTGTGGCTAAGCTCCGTGGAACCAGGAAGTAAGAGGATACCATAGTTAAGGCATGACAATAAGGTTCAAAAAACATCAACTGAATAAAAAACAAAAACAGACCAACTGTGCCTTTAAAAGACTTACCTTCAGTCTGCATCACAAAACTGGGTGAAGACTGCGCTTTAATAGCAGGATGCTGTATGTTAACCTGCTTAGGAGAGGCCCAGGAAGAAAATGCATCCCAAATTCTATAGTAGGTAGAAGAAGTAAGTTAGTAATAGACTGTGTTGGAAAACTAAAATTTCAGTATTGGCGCTTTAAAAAGGGCGTCCAAACTAGGGAAATTACGTCATCAGAACCTTGGATGTACCGCGCATGCGCAACCGGCACTTCAGAGCATGCGCGAAAATGCCATGATGCGAACATACTGTTCGCGCATGCGCAATAGCGAAAACCGGATGCCAAGCCAGCAAGGATACCCATGGTCTCCCAACCTATTGCGGACAGCCAAAAATGCCGTGAAAATGCCACGAATAGGGACAGGGGGGACCCTAGATCACTATCCGTAATGCTTATGCTTTGCCCATACCTGCTACCCATAGGGTCACTGCAGTCAGTAGGGTAGTGGCTCCTTATGGTTGCTACCCCTAGGGCCACTGCAAGCTTCCCCCGGTCACTGGGGAGTTCTCCAGGGGGACACCTTTGCACAGGGCCGTATACTGGAGCTTCCCAAGGAAGAGAGGCTTAACTCCCCTGGGGCCAAGTGTAAAGACCCTTAAAGTAAGCCATTAAAAAAAAATAGTTCTCAGTCTGAAAAGACTAATCTGTCCTAGGGATAGGACAGGAACAAAAATATTGAGGGTAGGAGGGGGTACTTATACCCTTATTTCATTAGTTCCTGTCTAATTAGGGATGGGGAGGAGCTACCCATTGTTGTGCTGCCATGGATATGGCCAGGAAATAAATATATATATATATATATATATATATACACACACACACCCTGTTCCAAATTATTATGCAAATTAAATTTAATTGTCACAAAGATTAAATATTTAGTTTTTCAGTTTAACTCATGGATGGCATTGTGTCTCAGGGCTCTTTTGATCACTGAAAACCACTACGGACACCTGTGAGCCCAATTTAAGGAAAAACTACTAAAGAAGGGTGTTCCACATTATTAAGCAGAGCACCATTTTAACCCCTTAAGGACCAAACTTCTGGAATAAAAGGGAATCATGACATGTCACACATGTCATGTGTCCTTAAGGGGTTAATGCAATCTGGGGAAGAAAAAGGATCTCTCTGCTGCCGAAAAGAGTGAAATAGTTCAATGCCTTGGACGAGGTATGAAAACATTTAATATTTCACGAAAACTTAAGCGTGATCATCGCACTATTAAGAGATTTGTGGCTGATTCAGAGTTCGGGTTAGTACAGATAAAGGCACATCGAGGAAGATTTCTGCCATATCCATGCATTGGATCAAGAGAGCAGCTGCTAAAATACCATTACATAGCAGCAAACAGATATTTGAAGCTGCTTGTGCCTCTGGAGTCCCACGGACATCAAGATGTAGAGTCCTCCAGAGTCTTGCAACTGTGCATAAACCTTCTATTCGGCCAACACTAACCAATGCTCACAAGCAGAAAAATACATGAAAACTAATTTTCAAACAGTCCTGTTCACTGATGAGTGCCATGCAACTCTGGATGGTCCAGATGGATGGAGTAGTGGATGGTAGGTGGACGGCCACCCTGTTCCAACAAGGCTGTGACGTCAGCAAGGCGGTGGTGGAGTCATGTTTTGGGCCGGAATCATGGGAAGCGAGCTGGTCGGCCCCTTTAGGGTCCCCGAAGGTGTAAAGATGACCTCTGCTAAGTATGTGGAGTTTCTGACTGACCACTTTCTTCCCTGGTACAGAAGGAAGAACTATGCTTTCCGTAATAAAATCATCTTCATGCATGACAATGCACCATCTCATGCTGCAAAGAATACCTCTGCATCAATGGCAGCAATGGGGATAAAAGGAGAGAAAGTCGTGTGGCCTCCATCCTTCCCTGACCTCAATCCTATTGAGAACCTTTGGAGCATCCTTAAGCAAAAGATCTATGAGGGTGGGAGGCAGTTTACATCCAAACAGCAGCTCTTGGAAGCTATTCTGATATCTTGCAAACAAATTCAAGCAGAAACTGTCCCAAAACTCACATGTTCAATGGATGCAAGACTTGTGAAGCTGCTTTCAAATAAGGGGTCCTATGTTAAAATGTAACGTGACCTGTCAAAATGTTTAAAAAGTTAAAATGTTGTTATAAGTTTGATTGAAATAGCTTTTGATTTCAGAAAATATGCTGCTAACACAACAAATGACAATTTTCAGTTCTTTACAATCTATAAAGTGTTTTGAAACTTACTGTGCCTAATAATTTGGAACAGTGCATTGAAAGTTTTTTATGTTAAAAAAAATACTGTTATCATTAGGAGGTTTGTTCAATAAAATTTGAATTGTACTCTTAATAGTTGATAATATGAGAATTATGCTGACTGTTATTTACATCAATTATCCCCTTCAGGACGGGTGACGGACGAGGTCCGTCATCCAGGGCACACCCTTAACGACGGGTGACGGACCTCGTCCGTCACGCGGTAAAATTAACCCCAGATCGCCGCAATCGCGGCGATCGTGGGGTTAATGGTGCTCCCGGTCTGCCTCTGTATTAGAGTCCGGCTGCCCCAGCACATGTACCCGCTCTGACAGCATGTCAGAGCGAGCACATGTGCTCTGTATACTTACCTTCCGCCTCCCTGCACTTCCGGGTTCACTGTGAAGTGCAGGGAGACGGATAAGTGCTGATCCTGCCCCCTAGTGTAAAAAAATAAAGTAAATTTAAAATCCCACCCCCTTTACCCATTTTAATAAAAAATTAACCCCTTCCCTGCCAATTGATCACTGACTACAGTGATCAATTGGCAGGGATTACATTTTAATAGGATCTGATTTTTTTTTTAACCCCTGAGGGTTAATTCTTTTTTTTTTAACCCTCATGGGTTAAATTTATTTTATTAATTAATTTAAATATTTTAAAATTATAAATTTAACTAGCTTGGGAAGGTGGAAGTTAGTGGGGAATTGGGGGATTTAGTGTTAGGCTAACTAGGGGTTAACGTTAAAAAAAGTTTTAATATAAGCTTTAAAAAGTTAAAAAATTAAGTTAAAAAAAAGTTTTAATAACGTTTAAGTAAAAAATTAAAAAAATAAATCCTTTACCCAGTCCAAATAAAAATGCACCCCTTCCCTGCCAGTCGATCACTGCCTACAGTGATCAAAATACAGATCACAGTATTATACTGTGATCTAATTTTTTTTACCCCCTGACGATTAACTTTTATTTATTTTTTAACCCTCAGGGGTTAAATTTATTTAATTAACTAATTTAAATATTGTATAATTAAATATTTTGCTAGCTGGGGTGGGTGGGAGTTATGGGAAAATTGGGAATTTACTGTTAGTGCTGCTTACTGCTAGTTAGGGGTTAACGGTAAAAAAAACAGCTTAGAAAAATGTTAAATCTGTAAAAAAAAGTTTTACGAAAGTTTAAGAAACTTTAAAAAAATTAATAAGCATAACAAAAGTTTAAAAAATAGTTTTAAAAAGTAAAAAAAGTTTTAAAAAGTTAAAAAATACATTTAATAACGCTCATTACCACTACACCTGGTACAAGCTAGCGGAAAAATGATCCCACGCTAAGGTTCAAAATATGCCTTTTGAAATACCCTGGGATGTCTTCTTTAAGAAATGGTATGGCTTTATGGGGTATTTGGATTATATAGCCTGGTAAAATACTCTAAAATGGGACATGGGCACAGCGTAAAAATTTAAAGTTTGAAAAAAACTGGAATGACTATGTCCCAAATGTGCCCCTCTGATGTCCACATATACCTGGCAAAGGTACATACGGGGGTATTTTTGTACTCAGCTGACATAGCTGAGCAACATATGAAGTATTATACAGTCGTAGCACACATAAGGTTTGCAAAATATACTGTGCAAACTCACTTTGTGTGTCAAAAAGGCAGAAAAAACGCTTATGACCACTACACCTGGTACAAGCTAGCGGAAAAATTATCCCACGCTAAGGTTCAAAATATGCCTTTTGAAATACCCTGGGGTGTCTACTTTAAGAAATGTTAGGCCTTTGTGGGGTAGTTTGAATTTAAAACCTGCGAAGATGCTTGGAAATTGCACATAGGCCCAGCGTCAAAATCCAAAGTTCTGTAAAAACTGATATGGCTTGGTCTCCAATATGGCACTGTAGCTCCACAAAATAGTGCCAAAGACATTAATTGGTGATGTCTTTTTACTCAGAAGACTTAGCTGAGCATAATTTGGAGGTTTTGAACTTAGTGGCACATATGAAATATACAAAATGCCCAGCAAAAATGCAATCCGTATGTAAAAAATGCACAAAATTATTTTTTACCACATACTTTGGCATGTAATGGGAAAAAAATGGGGGCATGTTAAGGCACAATATGCACCTTATGAGATACCCTGGAGCGTCTACTTTTACAAATGGTAGGCCTTTGTGGTTTTTTTTTGAACAGTCAAACTGTTATAATACCCCAAATGGAAGCATAGGCTCATTAAATCCGTCTCTCAAAATTCTACTGTGAATACTGAAAAGGACAGGTCTCCTGTATGGCACTGTAGCTTCACGAAATAGCGCCATATACATACAATGGGGGTGTCCTTTTACTCAGAAGACTTAGCTGAGCATAATTTGGGGGGTTTGAACTTAGTGGCACATATGAAATATACAAAATGCCCAGCAAAAATGCAATCCATATGTAAAAAATGCACAAAATTATTTTTTACCACATACTTTGGCATGTAATGGTAAAAAAATGGGGGCATGTTAAGGCACAATATGTACCTTATGAGATACCCTGGAGTGTCTACTTTTACAAATGGTAGGCCTTTGTGGGGTTTTTTTGAACAGTCAAACTGTTATAATACCCCAAATGGAAGCATAGGCTCATTAAACCCGTCTCTCAAAATTCTACTGTGAATACTGAAAAGGACAGGTCTCCTATATGGCACTGTAGCTTCACAAAATAGTGCCAAAATCATACAATGGGGGTACCGTTGTACTCAGCAGAAGTAACTGAACACATAATAAAACTTTGTACAGGAATAGCACACACCAACTTTAAAAAATACACATGAGAAGTTTTTTGTTATAAATTTGTGTGCCAAAACCCCCAAAAAACACAATTTTACTCCAATATTTAGCAGAGGTTGGCGGTAAAATGGCTATGTAGAAAGTGTCAAAACAACCTTAGGTAAATAGCCTGTGGTGTCTACTTTATATAAATATATACTTTTGTGTGGCAATTTTGTTTTCTTTCATGGCTATTAAGCTTACAAGACAAACATACCAAATTCTAAAATCGCTCCACATCAAAAGTTTATTTTACTCCTTGCGCTTTGTGACCTGTAACTACCAAAAAAAACTTAAAATCCCAGACACATTATATATTCTGTAAATCAGAACAACTAAATACATTTATTTTTAATTACTTTCCTTAACCTGCACTAATTGTGCACACATTATTATTGCAAAAACTGTTAAAAAAATCAAGATTTTTCATTTTTTTTGCATTTTTCTGTATTTTTTAATAATAAATAAGCATTTATGTAAATATATGTTACATCAAATTAAAGCCCTTTCTGTCCTTTAAAAAACGGTATATAATATGCGTTGTGCAATAAATTAGTAAAATGCAAATTGCAGTTGAACGCAAACAGCAAAAAAATGCTTGTGTCATTAAGTGAAAGACAAGCTTCTGAAGCTCTGTCCTTAAGGGGCTATTTAGGTAAATGAGAAAAATATCACTTGCATAATATTTTGGAACAGGGTGTATATATATATATATAAAACCATATATCATAAAACCATATACCATATGTATATATTTATATATATATATATATATATATATATATATAAAACCATATACCATCTATATCGTACTAGGTACAGGGCATAAATATTTATGTATATGAGATTTATTTTTTTTAGGGAAGTTGACTCAAAGGGTATAAGGCTTTATAGTTGATTAGTTAATTTATAAGCAATGACAGTTGCCTATAAGTAAGATGTAGTTGAAGGCAAGTTAGAGGAGCTTTATTAAATATTGCATATTGAGATTGTAGTTGGATGAACTTGAGCATTTAATTTAAAAATTTCATGAAAGAGGAGTGTCCCTATTCTAGAGGATTAAATCTACAGATGAAATAAAACAAGAAGGATATCATTGCTGCTCCTGAAATGTCTGCAATTTTGCTTTTTATCCAAACAACGGGTCAAAATGATCAATAGCATGTAGCAACTGGCATAAATTGTGAGGTTCTGTAGTACTTATCAATATCAAGGATATTAAGACCACCATTCACATATTTTAACAGGAACTTTGTCACAGTACTCTTGCCTTTTTTTTTTCTTAGAATGTATACAAGCTATTATGGTATTTTGGAAAGATTTACTGTATAATATTACATTATTTTACAAACTGCCAGTGGCTATTTTTGTGTTTAAATACATATATTTTTAGCATTTTCTATTTTATTTATGTGTGCTTAATTTACATTTCATCTTTCTTTTCTCTTTCTCTTTACTACGTGTGTAGTTTAAATTTCAAAATGTGTGAATTATGCATACAATCTCATTAATAAATTATATGCATACAGTTATAAATATAGTAGAGATTTGCAATATTATCCTAAAAAAAAATCTGGTTAGTTTATTTCAATCACATATCTATTGCTCTCTCAGCCTTTCTTATCTAGACCTCTGCAACGTAAGGAATAAATTACGTGAGCAGATTGAGGATTCTGCAAAAACAATAAATCCATACTTTTCCTGAAGGGCGTGACAAGGCTTTCAAATCATCACTACATAGCTAATGGCAAATAAAAAGATATTGGCAAAACAATTACTGATGAAATGATGTAACCTAATTGCAAACCCTCAGCCAAGCCATTATTTATTTGTCATTTACAGAATGTAGATAGGACTCTGAGTCATATAATGGATTAAGATTTTGCCTAGATCTGTGTTTTTCTCAACATTGGATTATATTAAAGTTCCCACAACACTTCCGTGCAAGTGTATCATCTGCAAAGGAACTATTTATCCCTTCAATTGCATATAAGATATTCTTAAACTTGGAAAGGTTTATTATAATTTAGTGAATGTACAGGTGATACTCGAAAAATTAGAATAACGTGCAAAAGTTCATTTATTCCAGTAATGCAACATAAATGGGGAAACTAATGTATGAGATAGACGCATTATATGCAAAGCAAGATAGTTCAAGCCGTGATTTGTCATAAGTGCGATCATTATGGCTTAAAGCTTATGAAAACCTCAAATAAGCAATCTCAGTAAATTAGAATATTACTTGCAATCAATAAAACAAGGAGTGTACATAGAACAATATCGGGCCTCTGAAAAGTATAAGCATATATATGGACTCAGTACTTGGTTTGGGCCCTTTTTGCAGCAATTACTGCTTCAATGTGGCATGGAAGCAATCAGCCTGTGGCACTGCTGAGGTGTTATGGAAGACCAGGATACTTCAATAGCGGCCTTCAGCTCTTCTGCATTGTTTGGTCTCATGTCTCTCATCCTTCTCTTGGCAATGCCAAAGTCAGACGAGTTTGCTGGCCAATCAAGCACAGTAATCCCACAGTCATTGAACCAAGCTTTGGTGCTTTTGGCAGTGTGGGCAGGTTCCAAGTCCTCCTGGAAAATGAAGTCAGCATCCCCATAAAGCTCGTCTGCGGAAAGAAAGCATGAAGTGCTCCAAAATCTCCTGGTAGATGGCTGCTTTGACCCTGGACTTAATAAAGCACAGTGGACCAACACCAGCAGATGACATGGCTCCCCAAATCAACACAGACTGTGGAAACTTCACACTGGACTTCAAGCATCTTGCAGTGTGTGCCTCTCCATTCTTCCTCCAGACTGTGGGTCCTTTGGACCACTGAGCAACAGACCAGGTCTGTTTTTCTTTAGCCCAGGTAAGACGCTTCTGATGTTGTTTGTTGTTTAGGAGCGGCTTGACAAGAGGAATACAACATCTGAAGCCCATGTCCAGGATCCGTCTTTGTGTGGTGGCTCTTGATGCATTGACTCCAGCCTCAGTCCACTTCTTGTGAAAGTCCCCAACACTTTTGAATGGCCTTTTTCTGACAATCCTCTCCAGGCTGCGGTCATCCCTGCTGCTTCTGCACCTTTTTCTTCCACACTTTTCCCTTCCACATAACTTTCTATTAATGTGCTTTGATACAGCACTTTGGGAGCATCCAACTTCCTTAGCAATTAGCTTTTGAGGCTTTCCCTCCTTATGGAGGGTGTTAATGATGGTTTTCTGCACAACTGTCAGGTCAGCAGTCTTCCCCATGATTGTGATTTCTACTGAACCAGACTGAGAGACCATTTAAAGGCTCAGAAACCCTTTGCAGGTGTTATGGCTTACTTAGCTGATTAGAGTGGGACACTGTGAGCCTAGAATATGCACCTTTTCACAATATTCTCATTTACTGAGATTGTGGATTTGTGGTTTTCATGAGCTGTAAGCCATAATTAGCGCACTTATGACAAATCACGGCTTGAATGATCTTTGCTTTGCATGTAATGCGTCTATCTCATATAATAGTTTGCCTTTTTTCGTTGCATTACTGAAATAAATGAACTTTTGCACGATATTCTAATTTTTCAAGTATCACCTGTATATTTAATTTTTATGGGGACTTTTTAAATGAAAGCTATGATTGTATGATGTTTATCATTAGTATTATGCTTATTTCAGAATTGCCATATTGTTGGTAATGCATAATTGCACTTCTGTAATGGATCACATGAACTAAGATATGTTTAAGATCTGAGCAGGGACTATTTTAAAGGTAAGATTTTGTCTATTCTCATAATTTATATATTGATTTATTTCGATGTGGCATGTTTTTACTTTGAATCCTCCTTTTGCCCTCTTTTTATTACAGGCCTACTCGTACGTTGGTTTCGGCACACCTCAACCAACTTTGCATCTCCTTCTACATTCCATTACGTATTAGAAATTCCGAGCACAAGTTAAAAGGCCATTTGGCCTGAATTTGTGGGAGGAGTTATGGCCCCTATTTAAACTCTTACCCCCCTACTCACCTTTGCCGTTCAAGCTGTTTGTCCCCACCCACCTACACCCATCTATATATTCATTTGACCTTTGTGGGCCCTCTTTTTATTACAGGCCTACTCGTACGTTGGTTTCGACACAACTCAATCAACTTTGCATCTTCTTCTACATTCCATTACGTATTAGAAATTCAGAGCACAAATATATATATAATATATTTCAGAAATTCCATCATCTTCTGCCAGTGCCTGCTCAGAAGTGAGTGAGAAAACTCAGAGACAATCCTTTTACTCATTTAGTTATACTCGTTATAGAATTGGCTAACATGCATTAATGTCAAATGCTAACTCATATGCTCAGTACAGGCCAATTACTGGCTAATACAAGTAAATGAAGAACACTTCTTCTGCACCAATTAATGAGAAACAAAATAACCAGAGCCAGTTGCACCAGTGATTAAAGAAACATGAAGTAACTGTGTGCATTATGAAAAAGTACAACTGCAAAGATAGAGGACTCTTTATATTTGATAGATGAATAATTAAGATGATGTATGTATTTTTTGGGGGGGCGAATAAAATTTGATTTGAAACCTAATGTTGCCGTACCAGATATATTTGTGCACATTGTGTTAGGAAAGTTCCATTAAAAATTAAATGTGATAACTTTATGTTAGATTAAAAGTATTTTGGAATAAAATAGTACTGGCATTTATTCATAAGAAGAATGTACAGATAGAAAGAGCAGTTGGTCAAGATAAATACAGTAGTTAAAAATACAAATATAAAATATACAAAACTGCTCAGATTAGGCAAAATGCTGTTATTGACACCCATGCAAAGATGCAACAAAATCAGCATCTTACATGTTTTGTATGGGTGTGGTATTTACTCATAGGCTTCATATTAATTTAACATAGTCATTATAATTAGTCAGGTTCATCACAATTATAATAAGGAGAAATGCCAAAAAAGAGCTAACCCTAGAGAGATATCTGGGTGCTTAGCACATTAACACTTAATAAACACTGTTGTAGTAAACAATTTCATAGTGTCTCCTTCATAAGAGAGAGAAGGACCGATGCTATACTGTTGGTTATTGTCTCTGGAGAGTCTCGGAGTCATAAATAAAATAGAAGCACAGAAACTTGCTCACCATTCCTCCCATCAGTGTTCATAAGTTATATTGAAATGTACTTCTGGAATTAATAGGGATCCATGGTCATCAGAAAGAATCTCCACTGCAGTACTTAATAAAACACATGTATTGTAATTTCCTTATAATAAAGTAATCCCAGTTTAAATATGGGCTTACAGTTCTCTGGGGATATGGAATAAATAACTATATAATATGTAATATGCTGGAGTTACACTGGTGGGCGACCAAAGGGAGCATCACCGTGAGGAGATGCAACAGCCACACCTCAGAACAGTCACTGCAATAAAAAAAAAAAACAAGCATCAACACCAGAAGTAGTCTTCCACAAAATATGTGTTTACCTAGACTACCTAATATAAAGGTACAAAAAAGTCAAATTATTGAGGCCAACCTTTGTGCACACGCCTCCCTTTGGAGCTAGTAGATAGGTCACAAGATTCTGGAAGCCCACAGATTTAATTTGCTCTTGCTCAACAGAGAGTCTCAATATAGAATTTATTCTGAACAGACATGCTTCATCAAGTAAATCTACAAACATATATAGGTAGTTATAATAGAAAGAAACTACCTCACAGTTGGGGCAAATTATTCTTTTGCACCCGTATACAGTCCAGGAGCCACCATCTATGCTGACTCTTTCTCCTAAAAATCTCTGAGATTACACAGGTGACCTCATGACAATGTTTCAGATACCCATCCAATAACATTATTATGTTTTATTATACTTTATTTAAAAAATGCAAACACAATCTATAGTACTGTCCATGGTAAAAAAAAAATGGTACAATCTAAGAGACAATACAAAATTTGACAAGAAACAAATACAGATGGAGTTGACAGACCTAATTCCATAGGACCCAATAGCTAGTTGAATTATCATTTCTGCAAACTAAGGTAGTTTGTATAATGTTTACAACCAGAATATAGGTGGTGCTCAAGGACAAAGAACATGGTGCAGCAAATTTCACCCAAATATATTTGTCACTACACTCCTACACTACACAGAGCAGTGTAGAAGGATAAGGTGATAAGCGCACACACTTTGAGAGGGATTGATTACCTTAACATATAATCTCTTCTTAACAGAAAATTATACATATCAATCCTAAATAAACAGAAATAAAACACAACATAGTGTAATCTGAATAAAACGTGAGCAGGATTTAGAAGTCAGAACACTCACAATTTTCTGAGTTCATTAAAGTTGGCTCTGGACTTATAGAGCATATAGGTAAATTCCTTTAGTAGTTGGGGTCCCAGGTAATGCTTGATAACTGGAAGCAGCAACTCCAGAAAAAGTTGATATATAAAACAAATTTATTGTAAACATATGAACATAAAATAAATGCACGTGTTTCAACACTAAGCTTGGTCTTTCTCAAGTGCTAGTATGAATTCTGTCAATACCTGAACAAAATGCTCTCTCAGCTGTTCCCACCTCCTATAACCTCCAATCCAGTACCAACACTTTATTTAGTCTACCTCAATACAAAAAGAAAGTGACCCGATCCTCCTTATCTTACGGAGCACCGCAATTGTGGAACGACCTCCCGCACAATTTAAAATCTTCCCTAAGCCTAAAGTCCTTTAAGGGATCCCTCTCTACATACCTCGAAACAGAATGCACATGTCATGGTTGATTATATATTTCCTACCTGTTCTATGTTAAATTTTGTATATATTGTGTATTAATATTGTTTTTGTATTTTATTGTACTCTGTTGTAAAAATGCAATGATTTGTGGACCCAGGACATACTTGAAAAAGAGAGAAATCTCAATGTATCTTTCCTGGTAAAATATTTTATAAATAAATAAATAATAAAGACATTCCTTATATACATATGAATATTGTGATCAATTGATAACACATGTCTAAAAAACACACCCCTTACCAAATATGGTCCGAACCGGATGTATGCCTTGCCACCCCTAAGATGGCGCCGTTTCTGGTTCGGACACATACATCCCGTTTAGCAGCCATATAATTAGTGTATTAGAAAAAAGACCTATCCTATTACTATGCTGAACAGACAAATAAAAACACTAAAATAATATTTCCCTAATCCCATAGTGCATTCGTAGTACATCTACTTCTGTTGAAGTCCTTTTCGGAATACTCTTGTTCGTTCGTCACTTCCAGTGACGTATTGGATCCATAACATCACTTCCTGTGATGTTTTCATGCGGAGACAGGACTCTTTAGCAGAAGGATGACGTCCACATATGTCTCTCACGCCCGGCCAAGGGGCGCCATATTACAAAAGGGCACAGGTCCATATGTATCATGTACATGAGGAGGGCAAGAGAAGATAAACACAAAAATAGAAATCCATAATTAAAAATAATAATACTCAGATTAAAATATAATAATATTAATACTCAGATTAAAATGTATATCCTTAATTTATGAAATTATGTAAAACACTTTAGAACTAAAAAGTTAAAAAAACACCAGAATGTGACAAAAAGGAGAAGGAGGGGGAGGGAAAGGGAACATTATATTTCATAAAATGGCATTTATCTCAAAGTCAATGTTAAGTCCTTTAGGGACCAAAGTGCGTAACTTGAAGATCCATTTAGTCTCTTGTATACTAAGATTTAGCATTAACTTTCTCTATTGCACAAAATTCTAGATATCTTGGGTCTGACATATGTTTATCCAGAAAGTGCCTTGATACCTTTTTTAATATTGCGAACATGTTCGCTAATCCTTACTTTAATGGGTCTGGATGTCTTGTCTAAATATTGTAACCCGCATGTAAACCACATAAGATAAATAACATTGTTGGAGTGACATGTAATTAATGATTTAATTTTATATTCTTTTTTAGTAACAACTGAACCAAATTAAAGAACATTTTTATTGGATATTCTTGTATTACGACATACTTTGCACATCCCACAATGATAAAAACATTTATGTTCGTTTGACCAGTCTGTTAAAAAAAAAATTGGGGGTTAATTTTTTACAAAACTTTTAGTTAAAATTTTTTAAGATTCTTTGTACCTCTAAAAAAATTTTTATTTTTTTTACCTATGTATTCAGCTATATCATCCTCTTGGAGGATGTGCCAGTTTTTGTTAATTATTTTCCTAATCGTGCCCACATTATTAGAAAAATAAAAAAATAAGAGGAATTTGATCATTTTCTCTTTTTTTTTTTATCTGTACTAGTTTGTATAATGTAGCTAAATAGGGTCTGGGCCAAAGTTTTCAGATGAAACATCAGATTAAGTCAGAGATGACGTTAGTCCACACATAGCCTCAACTTAATTCATTTAAATCAGATTCGGCAATGATGCAATCTTTATTTGTTTGTTTATTTATTTCTTTGCATTGTCACTTTGTTACTGTGCTCATAGAAGAGTTGTAGCTTTTCTCCATACTACTTCATTGGAGGCTCCTGTCTTCCTGCACCAAGTGACTACTTTGTGATGTGCCTACCTATCGTTTTTATCTTGTAAGTGCAATGTGTATTAATAGGATTATTTGGTTTCAGAAACTCAGCACTATTATTCTTTCACATTTCTCCTACATGTCCAACCTTTGATACGAAGATACTCGACTTTATTTGATGTGCCTACAATCAATCTGGGTTTGTGAGTGAATTTCTACAGATTATACCTTTTCACTCTGTTTAGTTGCAATATGGCCCTATATTTTCTCTATGATTTCTGTATTGTAGATACCAGTTTTTTATTGGTGTGTGTACATTCTATTGTTGTGGACCTGGAGGAGTCCTATTTCTACATAGTCAGTATATTGGGCTAAATCTGTTTTAACTATTTTTAACCCAACTGGATATTCCTTTCCACTTAAGGTGTTTCTGTTAGATCTGGTGTATAGCTACAGACATAAGCATTACACTTCATGGGAATTTTTGTAAATAAATAATTTTAAAAGGTGTTTCTAACAGAATGGAATAATTTCTAATTCAAATTAAATCAAGGCCATAGTAAGTCATTATAGGAGTTCCATTGGGCACATTGCAGTATTCACCAACAATAATTATTCTGGCACTGAGAGAGTTCCCATTTGGGAACTATGCTACAAACTCTTCAGGCACTCTCATGCAAACCAAAACATGTGGTATATGCAAAAATTCCAGCATCCTTTACTTCCCTTGCGGTTTCACACTTATGTTGCGAGTGCGAACGTTCTAATTAATTGGTGGCAGTTGAATGTTGTTAGTAAACAGCCAAACCCTCTCTGCAGGCAGGTTCACATAAAACAGGATATGTCCAGAGGTCTCGTTAGTCACATTTGTTTGGGCGAACTCAGCCCAGGGAAGCAGATCAGACCAATTGTACTGCCAATGAGAAATAAAGGAGGTACTTCTTTAAGAACTGCTTCATATGTTGATCAGCTCTGCTGGAGAAGGATAGGTAAGTATCTAGTTAAGTACAGAAACTTCTCCAAAATCTAGATACAAATTGGTTGCCATGATCAAGACAATTTGAGAAGAAATACCATATAGCCTTACCACCTCTCTGGATAATATGTACACCAGTTAAGCTGAATTTTGGTGTAGCGGACCACGGGTAACCTGACTGGTTACCTCCGCTATTTGCTTCTTTCAGCCACTCTGGAAAAGAGACCCATTTCCCCCCCAGTAACTGGACGAAAAACCGCTCTGGAGGTACAACACAATTTTATTGCCACACACGGCTTTTATGCATAGCCGCATGCAAGGGGTCTTCAACACACATAAACAGGGGTTATCCCAGGATCCTCTATGCTTGGGGGGTTGCTGTTCCTTTGTCTCCCAAATATGTAAAGCCCACTACTCAGGCGAGGGGGTCTCCTGCCCAGGATGACAGGGGGGTCTTCATCCCATGAACCTCTGTGCCTGAGTGCCAAGACGCGGGGGAAAAGACTGTCCCTTTGTCTCCCAGGCACAGTAAAACCCGCCAAACTTGCCAGTGCCTCAAAAGTGTCGCCACCAACCTCAGACGACCTCACACTGGTACATTCTCTGAGCAATCTCTGTTCGCAAGATTCTTGTGCTGAAACCTGCATCTTCTGCAAGGGAAGCATCTTCTTTTGGGGTTCAAATGCTCCCCAAAGCACTCATCAATTACTTCCCTTGCGGTTTCACACTTATGTTGCGAGTGCCAACATTCTAATTAATTGGTGGGAGTGTTCTAATGGGCACTGGGGTGATTCTCGTTCAGGAGACGAATGAGTCGGTAAAACAATCCCCTTTAAAAATGGCAGCCGCATGTGCTGCTGGGAGGAAGTGACCGCCAGTCACTTCCTCCCAGCTTACTCCACACGGGAGGCAGGAGGCAGTGAGGAAGGAAAAGTCATCTGCCAGACTGACTCCCATCAGCCACCCTTCTGCACCAAAAGGTAATAAACAGGAGGGTGGATGAAAAATAAGCTGCATGTGTGGGCTTCCAATCTGTGTTTAGTGTAGATCAAGTCAAAGGCATCTATTTCGATAAAACTACCAGAGAGCAATTTAGTTTGTTTGTAGCAGGAGTTCCCAATTAATTTTTCCTGTGGCACCCTTTAAATAGTGTATCAACATTGTGGAACCCCAATCCCCCCCACGCCACAGGAAAAAATAAATAAAATTGTGCTGTTTTTTTGTATGTGCTGGTGTGTGTATCTGTGTTTCAATATGTATCACTGTGTGTGTGTGTGTGTTTGTATGTATCTGACACACAGATACACACACATTGACGCACAGTGTGTATCTGTGTGTGTGTGTGTATGTATCTGTGTGTAAAGGTGTGTGTATCTGTGTTTGTATGTGTCATTGTGTGTAAATCTCTGTTTCTCTGTGTCAGTGGTTACTCTGTGTGTGTGTGTGTGTGTGTGTGTGTATCTGACACACAGATACACACTGGCACATAGACATACAGATACACACTGACACACAGACACATACACCTTGACACACAGATACACACATCCTGACTCACAAATACACACACACTCAGATACACACAGTGACATATACACACATGTGCATCCACAGATACACACACTGGCACATACACACACTCAGATACACACATTGACACATACACACAGTGTTATATACACAAGCTGACACACTGACACATTCAGATACACACATACTGACATACACACTTAGATACACACAGTGACACACAGATACACAATGATACACTCAGACACACATACTCTTTGATAGACACACATACACTCTCACTGACAAACACACTCTCTTTGACAGACACACACTCTCACTGACAAACACACATACTCTTTTACAGACACACATACAAACACATATACACTCTCACTGACAAGCACATACATTCTCACTGACAAACACTTACACACACTCACTGACAAGCTCACATACACTCTCACTGACAAACACACATATACTCTTTGTCAGACACACACACACATATACAAAGTCCCTAACAGACACACACATACAATTTATTTAATTTTTATACTCCACCCAGCCCTCTTACCTTCAGGAGTGATTGCATGGAGTCTATATGTCCCACTGGTCCAGTGGGGCTGCTGGGCTGAGCTTGCAGTCCCTGGGGTCCAGTGGTACTGCTGAGCAGCTGGCAGCGAGGGAGCAGTGATCTCCCTGCTCAGCTCCCTCATGCAACCTCTTAGTGATGCTGGACCCGGAGTGACGTCATATTCCGGCTCCAGCATCACTGCTGTGTGCACGAGGGAGCTGAGCATGGAGATCACTGCCCACTGCTCCCTCGCCGCCCACGGTCATTTTATTTTTAATAATTTTGGCAGAACCCCATTTGTGTTATAGAGATTCCTTCCATCCCCACTACAGGGAGGTGGAGTGTGTCTGCCCTAATTTTAGGATCTTAGAAATATTCTTCCGTGTAGTCCGAATCTTACCCCCCTCACTTCCCTCTGCTAACTTCAATTTTTTTTATCTAGGTTTTAATCAACATGTACTATACACTTGTTAACTTGAGATTAGTTAGTTTAGTTAGTTTAGGTTACAGCACTGGATACAGCATATAAAAATAACAAAGTCAAATGGCACAAGGAACTAAATTCAAACTGTAAAACAAAAAAGAATAAGTATTGCCCCATTCAGTATTAATTTAGAAGCAAGCGCAATTCTCACCAGACATGCTGATCTAATGTCTACTACATTGAGGTAACAAAAAAATAAATTCTAATGGTTGTTGCAAACAAGATTCCAAAGTGCTAAACATAGTAGAAATAGTTTGTATTCAGATTAGACTTATAGTTTTATCACTAGTCCATATCATATTTTATGTGTTTATTTAAGAGTATTAATGTATTCATATTGTAATAAGCAATAAGGTTTTAAGTGGTGTGCCTGGACACACCTTCTGGTGTAAAACATTTGTGTAATTATTAAACAAGCAAAATATTTTTGCATGTGTGACTGTCCAATTATTATCCCAAGCGCTAGATGGTTGTTTTCCTGTCCAGACAGAAAAAAAGGTCCATGGCAAGGCTGAAGATTTCGAGTGACTAATCACTGCTTTCTGGGAAGGTTTTCCAACTAAACTAACAATGTCCGATTCACCACCCAGGAGGCTAGTGGATTTTTTTTCTCTGAATGTTTTTGCTGCATTTTTCTACAGTAGCAGAATAAATTGTAGTTGCAGCATCAGAGTCATCTAAGCACACACATTTTACCACCATCTCCACAATAACTTCTGCTGCCACTTCCACTGGCACTGCAGCTCCTTCTACCCTAGCTAATTCAAGCTATATACGTTTGTGGAGCCCCTCAAGAAGCAACTAAGAGGGCATTCAGCAGCACATATTTTGTGGGTGCCATCAGAGGCGAATACCAAAGTGGTGTCCTCAATGTCTGTCTCGGTGGTTGTGTGGTGGTGGTGAAAGATCTAGTGATGATATTGTTTTTAAATCCACCACTGCAGTTCATGGCCCTTTACTTTTTGCCCAGGAGCTACTTTACTATGACGTAGAGGAATTACAAGAGGAGAGTCTGGAGATCTGGAGACAGAAGGACCAGCCATCTTTCTACAGAAGGAAGTGTGCACTTTCCTACTGCATATAAACAGTGTCCTATCTTTAGCTTCTCCCAACTGCACCTGCAAAGGTAGTAGTAGGCACCGCAAATCTCAGCTACACAGGTAGAAACCACTACAATAAAAGTTTTTTTTTAAAAAAAAGAAGGAGCAGAAGTAATTTAATTTTAAAACAGGAGATTTAAAAAAACAAAAAAAACAAAGGAAAAAGTTAGTGTTCCACCCTTTTATTTTTTTAAGAAAACAATTTTTTTTTCCTGCTAGGACAATATTTTGTTTTGTTTTTAATTTAAAGACATTCATTGACGCTACAGATTTAAAGCTTTATTATTCTCAGAGTGGAAGGGACGAGTGGGTCGTCAATTGCCCAGTGACATTTTTTCCTTTCAGTTTTTTTCAAAATATTTTTTTTTCAACTTAAAAATACTCAGCGGTTTTCAAGAATACAAGATTGCAATAGGATAAAAACTCAAAAATCATTATAAAACTCAGGTTTCTTACCTATTTTTTTTTAATAAAGATATAATGATTTAATTATGACTAGTTGACAACTTAAAACTGATATTGCAAACATGGCTAATATCGCTTAGCCTTTAGACTGAGCCATTGTAGTCATATTGTATAGATGTTGTAGCACGTTTTTCCAGCCTTTTTTTGTTTTGCTCGAATGTTTTCCATAATAATTTTTTCATGCACAATTCTCAGTCAAGAAAAATTGTCATGTGAATGAGCAACACATGTGTTGAAGTAAATTTCCTTTTTAGGAAAAAATTCTTTGGCTGATCCAAACTTTTTCTCTGTTTACAAGTCTATTTATTTTATTATGTTCTTTAAAAAAAATTACTTATTATTTTATGTTTTAACTGTCTCATATTACCATGAATTCTATGTTCTAAAAATATAACAGTTTCATTTTGAATTTTTTACACATCACAGAACTTAAGTACTTAATTGCATAGATACCTTTGATAGCTGTTACTAGGATAATCTCCAATAAAAAAAAAAAAAATATATATATATATATATATATTACCAATGCATATATTTTATTCTTCTGCACATACGGCAATATAGAGAATTCAACAATAATAATATACATTGGTTATTTCTAAGTTTAAAGGAAAAATAACTAAAATTGCTCCTAAATATTAAATAAAATAAATGTAGATTTTTATTTAACAGTGAAATTGTATTCTTAATCATACAAAACAAAATCTCAAGTATTTTTTATAATTATATCTAAAACATACATTATTCTGATATCATAAAAATAAGACAGCAAAATTGCATCCAGTACATAGCAGAGAAGGTTGCACGAAAATGTTATACACTAAACATTTAGTTATCACAAGTTTAGGTCACAAAAACTGAGCTTGAAAGAGTATATAGTTTGGCAATTAAATTAAAAGGAGAGTATACTCAACACCATTGTTAGACTCAACTAATAGTGAACAGTTCTAGGGAAATGTCAAAAGCAAGTTCTAAAGGTATGAATATTTCAGCTGATGCAGACCAATTTCTCTTTTTCAAACCCAAAACTGGCATTAAACACAGAGTGAAAGGAGTAATTTAGTGCATGAAGAGAAAAAAAATAAACAAATGGATAAATGCCCCTCATGTATGATGCCAGTTTGGGTTGTAATTTAGTGGTTGTGAAGTGGGAAGAGGATAGATCCTTTGGCACTGGTAGATTGACATAATGCTGTGAGGAAACTGAGGTAGTAGAGCTTCTTTTATTGAGGCAGACTTTTTATATACCATATATACTCGTGTATAAGTCGATCTCATGTATAAGTCGAGGGCAGTTTTGTGACCAACAATTGTGAAATATGCTATGCCTCGTGGATAAGTCGAGGGTAAAACTTGGGGCTATGAAATTCTGTGATTTTTAGAATTATATACACACTCATACAAACACACTCTGCATTATACACACACACACTCATACAAACAATCTGCATTCTACACACACACTTATACAAACACACACACTCTGCATTATATACGCACACACTGTGTGTATATAATGCAGTGTGTGTGTGTTTGTATGAGTGTGTGTAGAATGCAGATTGTTTGTATGAGTGTGTGTGTGTATAATGCAGAGTGTGTGTTTGTATGAGTGTGTGTGTATATAATGCAGAGTGTGTGTTTGTATGAGTGTGTGTGTATATAATGCAGAGTGTGTGTGTTTGTACGAGTGTGTGTGTATATAATGCAGTGTGTGTTTGTTTGTATGAGTGTGTGTAGAATGCAGATTGTTTGTATGAGTGTGTGTGTATATAATGCAGAGTGTGTGTGTTTGTACGAGTGTGTGTGTATATAATGCAGTGTGTGTTTGTTTGTATGAGTGTGTGTAGAATGCAGATTGTTTGTATGAGTGTGTGTGTATATAATGCAGAGTGTGTGTGTTTGTATGAGTGTGTGTAGAATGCAGATTGTTTGTACGAGTGTGTGTGTATATAATACAGTGTGTGTGTGTGTGTTTGTATGAGTGTGTGTAGAATGCAGATTGTTTGTACGAGTGTGTGTGTGTATATAATGCAGAGTGTGTGTGTTTGTATAAGTGTGTGTGTAGAATGCAGATTGTTTGTATGAGTGTGTGTGTATATAATGCAGAGTGTGTGTTTGTATGAGTGTGTGTAGAATGCAGATTGTGTGTGTGTGTGTGTGTGTGTGTGTGTGTGTGTGTGTGTGTGTGTGTGTGTGTGTGTGTGTGTGTGTGTGAGAGAGAACTGGGTGGGAGGAGGGCATTTTTATTATACATTTTTTATTTTAATATTTTAAGTTTTTTATTTTATTTTAATATATATATCTTTTTTTTTTTTTTTAATGTTTGATTTAATTTTCGTCCCCCCTCCCTGCTTGTTAGCTTGCCAGGGAGGGGGGCTCTCACTCCCTGGTGGTCCAGTGTATGGGCTGTGTAGGAGGGGGGGCTGGCAGAGAGCATTAACTTACCTTCCTGCAGCTCCTGTCAGCTCCCTTCTCCTCCGTGCAGCTCCTCTGTCAGCTCCCACTGTAAGTCTCGCGAGAGCCGCGGACCCCGCGGCTCTCGCGAGACTTACAGTGGGAGCTGACAGAGGAGCTGCACGGAGGAGAAGGGAGCTGACAGGAGCTGCAGGAAGGTAAGTTAATGCTCTCTGCCAGCCCCCCAACAGGACCGCCGGGCTTGTAATGAGCCCGGCGGTCCTTGTCTGTATTATGGCAATGTAAGTTGCCATAATACAGACATTAACTCGAGTATAAGTCGAGTGAGGGTTTTTCAGCACAAAAAATGTGCTGAAAAACTCGACTTATACTCGAGTATATACGGTAATTATAGCTGCACTATGTAGCTGTTCTAGTATTAGGACACTGTGTTTTGTTATTAGGGAGGATCGTTATTCTTCAACACAGGAGGTAGATGAATTCACACTCTAAATACAATGAGAATGGGACTTCCTTTTGAGAAGTTATCCTCTAAGGTCTCCTATCCTGTTCATTAATATGCAGAGTTTGTTGGCAAGGGTAGGAACAGCATTTGTTTAAGTCTGAAGTGATGGCCACGTAGAATACCTGTTTATAAAACTAGGCTTAATATCCTCCAGGCAGCAGCAACAAAAAGTGATACAATTAAATCTGTGTTTTATTTGGCATGTAGAAAAAAGCCAGTTTTAGACACTGGTTATGATGCTATTTTAGAGCTGCCTCTAGCAAATTATCCAGAACTTATAGTTACATTTTTTTTTTTACTTTCATGATGCACTATATATATGTGGATACATAGATAGCACTAATTGTGTAATTGTATTTATTACCAGGAAGAGAATCCTGTGTTTTGGGTATTTCTTCAATATTTGTAGTGTATATATTACTATTAAGGGACATGCTCAGGATACCATTGGTACTATCCTTACTGACTAGACATCACAGGCTTTGTTTAGACTGATAAGTGGTGAATTTTAAAATTAACTTGTATGGAGCGATATATATATCATATTGCTTGCTAATTGTAAAGGAAAAATAAGAAGTATTAAAGACATAGTCTACGCACCATAACGATTATAGCATCCTGCAGAGTTAATAGTGCAAAGAGTACTCATCATCCCAGGGTAAATTAGTCAAGCTAGGTATAGCACCTTTTGCAGCATCAGAACTGAAAGTTAGGTGATCCACAATTACATAGTCAGGTTAGTGCATATTACAATACTAAATACAGACCTTAAAATTCCCACATGAACTGACAACTAGAAATTCACATTTGGAGTAATGCTAGAGCTGTGGCAAGTAACTTTTATCACCTGGATAGTAGCATAAGTATGTGCTTGACTTGGATCTACCAATTCTCAGGACGCACCCCCTGCGATGTGTCTACCACCTCAGAGATGGATCATCGTTGAGACCAGGGTCAAGCTATATCTTCCATAGCTGGTCTCCAAGCTCTTTGCTTAGAGTTCAGAGAATAGTGCAGTCAGAAAGCTTAGGCTTTTTGGTTTAGCAGCTGGTGCTCTGGCCCAAGTCTGACTAACCTGTTGTGCTGGTCCTGGAACTGGGTGCCTTCAGACCATATGTGCTCAAAATCTTTACACCTGTGGCACTGGGTGTAAGGTGCACTGGCCTGAGTACATGGGAATTGCCTCCTGGAGTCACCTTTGGGGTAACAGCTGGCATTCTGGCCCAATGCTGCTTAATATGGTGTGTTGTTGTGCCTTTGTTAGCAGCTAACACTCTTGCCCAAGGCCGACTGACTTGTTGCTCTGGATGGGGAGCAACTGGTCCTTGGGGACATGGATATCCACTTGCCACAGGATTGAGTCTCTGGGTGGCTTTGTACTCATCCACTAGTCTGGCAACCTATGTCAAGGTGAGATGCTTACTATCTGTTACCCAGAGATAGCTTACTATCTCTTACTAGCTTTGTTGGTAAACTTGTTCTACCAGGCGCAGTTGCCAAAGTTCCTGAAATGATGTGGTTACTGTCATAAGCAGTCACTGTTGGTTGGACCCTTCCATCATTCTGGCCCATTCAGTGTTGGTGTCAGTTGTCAGAAGTCACTCTCCTCTGAACTTGCTACTGTATGTGTCTGCATTCAGAGCATATCTATTCAGTAAATCTCTTTTTACTGCAACATGATCAAGGAATTAAGTACCTCCTGTCCATCTAGGTCCTGGAAGGCTGATGCAGCTTTGCCTGTCATAGTATCTTGCAATAGAGGGACCCAGTCAACATGCTGGATCTGCTATACCTTGCACTTTTTTCAAAATCTTGCAAGAAGACATGCATTTTCTTTTGTCCTCACCAAAGGCATGGAAGGGTAACCTTGAGGTCAACTTGGATACCATTGGTTGGCCTCTCCTGGTCTGAGAGAGGCTTGTGCTGTCTCTCTCTGTTTAATTCAAGTTCCTCCTGGTGCAACTCCATTTGAATCTGCGCTCTTTGAGACATTATTAGGTTGAGGCCTTGGCACTGCAAAACGTCTTGCCACCTGTACTTAAATTCAGACTGTGGGGTACCAGGAGGTAGCTGTGGGGTACCAGGAGGTGGCTCTGCTTACGTCTGCTCTAGTGGGGCTCTGTGCCCCAGTATTAGTTAAGTACTTGTTGCCTACTGATGGCCTGATGGTTGCTTGTCTCTATTCTCAGAATGGTAGAAGATCCTGCAACTTTCCACCACATGTGACTGCACACATTAGTCTGAGCTTACCAGTTTCCAGAATGTACTACAAGAAGTATAGGTAATTATTTAAAATAGTTACAATAATGATAGTTTGTCTATTTAAAAATCCAAGATAATTTTTCCTTACTTTCTTTAGACAGTCCATTTTCTTTACTGAAAATGTCTAAATGCTAAAATGAATTGATTCCTATGACACTTAATATTAATATATTATTAGTGGTTGATCTAAAAACTCTTGAGTCATTACACTAATGGTAGTATAAAATAGGGGCAATTCATCAGCTGGTCTAAGTTGCAGCAAATACAATATTATTAATTGGTGGAAAGGAAATTCATTTGTCATCAGAGTATAATAAATAGGATAATTGTAGCCATAAAAAGATGTTTTAGTATTAACTAATGGACCTTTATAAATAAGCATTCATGCTAGTTACACAGTCTACAACATGCATAGTTTAACATGTTTGAAACTTGTACAGGGTTATCCAATACAGTGAGAATTCACAGTGACTTTTAAATGTAAGGTTACCATAGCCAAACTGGATACATTCTCAAAGTCCGTTATGCTTGCAATTTAGTCACTCAGACTTAAATTGGAAATTCACTTTGAATCTTCACTTTACTGAATAACCCTGTGTAGCGGAGGCCTGGTATTCCACAGGTTAACTCCACTAAAGATCCCAGTGAGGCTCAGGAACAAGTAGTTAAAAACAACATGAAGTAAAAATTCCAGCAAACAAAGTAATCCACGAATATCCCCATACAGATCCCAATGACTGGACGACACACAGCATCAGGAGCAGAACTGACTTTTAATTCACACAACCTCCTTTTAAAGCATTCTCCCATGCAAGGGAGGGATTCACACATCTGCTCCCCTCAGTGTGACACATAATCCTATTAAACATACTGTACTTTTCCCTGAATTCTAGATATACCCCAAAACACGTAGTTAGAATAATAATTTGGGTATTAATAGAAAGAAATCCCAAAAGTCAGAGTTTCTGGAAGGGAGAGCAAGAGTCCTACTTCTAAAACACGCTGACAGAGGGTGTGCCCATACACAATGGTATATAGTATAAATCACCTGGTATAGGGAGTAAAAAAAAATCTTTAATAGAGAGACATATATTGATACATATATTAAAAAGTAAATGATAAATAGCCTAAGTTACTGCACCCTAAGTAAGTGAAAAAGAAAAGAACCATGAGAAAAAAATGTGCTATATACACTGGGTATGAGTCTTAGATAAAGTCTAGCTTGTGAGACTTGGTAATCTTAATAGAGAGTTCATAAAGTAAATAAGTATCAATATAAAAGATACTATGGGGCAATTAGACCAGTAGAAAATACCTTGAGGTTAGACTGCAAATAGATTAGCATAGAAAAGTGTATAGGTAAAGAGTGCCTGCATAAGTAGTTCAGAACTACTATTATGGGAGAGACACAGAACAGACAGAGTGTCCTCCCTGTAGTCTGAGTCAGGGCCCAGTCCTATATACTTGTTTAGTGGAGGGTTCTCAGATGCTGTTAATAATAGGTAGGTAGGCGAAAACAGTTTAAGATCATAATATAGTCCGTGGAGAGATAAATCCCTTAAAGTGGGTCTTATGCTTAAATTCCCCCATGTATATAGCTTCCCCAATAAAAGAAAATGTTACTTGCGCTTTCTCCTTAATCCCTATGTATATTTAAGGATATATGTATATCTCCAATGTCTCAACCTACAAAAATAATAAACAGCTTAGAAACCCATATACTAGATAAGAGAAGTTAGAAAAAAGTATCATTCTCCTTATTCACGCACATATAGTATCCTCGTAGCTAATTTTCTAGATCGGGATACATTGTTGCAATAGTGAAGGGCAGTATGCTAGGAGAGATACAGAGGCAAATAGTTGCTAACTTGCTTACATCTGCTAACCAGGTAAAAAAGGTCTATATCTAAGGTTGTATCTAACCCTGCAGTCATTTTCTCTTCATAATTTGGGTATCCCCTAGTAGCCCTGATCTGGGTGACTAACATATAAAAAAATCACCCAGATCGGACCAGGGGTTCGGGAGTTAGGTGGAGGGTGTAATTTGACCAACCGCACGCGAGGTGGTATCCGAAAAAGGCTCCATGCGTTTTGGCCTTGCGGTCGGTCTCTGTTCGGGAGTTAAAATACATAGAAATACCTGCCATCCACAGCTAATCCTCCATTCGTATTAATTCCCTTGTTCGGTACATTGCTTTTACTGAACGAGGGGCTGCCTAGTCTCTCCGTTCGTGAGTTATGGAGCTCTGGAGGTCTCAGCTGTGCTCGGTTGTTTGAGTGTCCGATTTGAGACACTCGACGACCAAACACCGCTGAGATTTTCATGCGTAAGATGGCCGCCACACGTGGTTCGTATGCCGAACGGCGACCACACAGGCACATACAATGAAACAATTAAGCTGCGGTTTGCAGAGTGTGAACGCTTAACAAGGCGCACATTTCTCACTGGGGTGGTTTGATGGTTCGGTAGCTTAATTCGTATGAAACTACTGAACCATCACACGAATACCACATGTACTTTACCAATATACAGGGAAACAATTACACAAATACATTTCTTATACGAATTTCTATGGACAGCATCAATACAATCTGCTACACCCTGTATGATTTCAGTATTCTTTTTGGTAAAGCTTGTGAGTCATCATGATACATTAGGAGTATTAAAGGACAACTGTCCTCAAATGTTTTTTTCATTTCATGAAACTTAATGATGTTTTTTGTTTTTGTTTGTTTTTTTAAGATGTATATTGATTTTTTTTTAAATTATTTTTACTTTTGTATCTGGCTGAACAGCCATGTTGGGTCAGACTCTACTATCTGACCAAATGCTGCTCATCCTAACTTGTCTGCTGCTGTGCTTGCTCTATCTGCTCTATCTGAAACTGCAGCAGCAGGCAAGTTAGGCTGAGTAGTAGTTGGTCAGATAAAAGTAGAGTCTAACCTAACATAGCTGCCCAGCCAAATAAAAGAAAGTATTTAGAAAAAACATTATATTTTGTTAAATGTAATAAACAATCAAAAAAATAGCAAGTGAATATTTGATGACAGTTGCCCTTTTAACCTACTGCCAGGCAACGTTCAAGCTTTAAGTAGCCTAATTATATCCTGCAAAAACATTGTTACCTAGACCCACTACACTATCTTACTAACTGTAGACTAGTTAGGAGACAGCTATAAAGCAACTTGCTTCCTGCAGAAATGGACACAGTACATATAATATTACACACCCTTATTTTTATTTCCTAACAGACATTCCTCATGCCAAGTCCACAACATCAAACCTAGCCTATCTGCTCTTCTGTGTACCCAAACAGAAGTCACAATATAAAATGTGTTTTTATTTGTAAAAGAAACCATTAGCACATTTTAAAATGTAGTGACTCTTCACTGTCATGATACGATGATATATGATCTATGATATGATATAACAGAACCCACATGATACAGAACCCACATGACATGATATAACAGAACCCACATACTGTCAAATTCAACATGAACCAGAAGGTTACATTTAACACTTATGTTTTATGTTAAGTACACATTAAACTTGTCATCAACTTTATAAATGCAATGCAGTCACATAATCAATGACTCCTTTCTATGAGAATGATGCCATACATCTAATGAACTCATGAACTGTGCTAAATGCCTGCATACATGTAAATTGAAAATTACTATACTCCTGTGATCCATAAATTAAATCAGCTATATTTAAATTCTATAGATTCACATTATGTGTAGCATGTTTTCATTGACCTGATAATTATGTCGGATGGACCTTCTCTGCTCTGTTTATAGCGGATTCCTCACAGTAGCTCATTAGTCTGTATTATTTCATAACATACATTCTCAACATGTCTATTGCTTAAAAAGAAGCATTCTAAGTCCATATCAGAGCATGATTAAGACAAATAATCAATGAAAAGCTGTGTAAACTGCATCATAGCATCAAAATATAGGTCTATTTTGGCATTATGTCTGAGATACATTACGGCTTGACACTGCAAAGGGTACAGCTGCTATGCCTTGTTAGTCCTACAGCAGACCAGGGCAAACACCTCTCTAGGGAACTTGTAATTAGCATCTTTATACTAGAGATGTTAAAATAAATGGTGCTCACACAGGCTCAACATAAATTATTGACTTTATTATGTTGTACAGAAAGATTTCCCTTGCTTGTGTGAGATCCAACAATCATGATTTGTGACTCAATAAACAAGAAGGTTACAGCATCAAATACATTTTCATAAACTCATTGATGTAAATAATCGACTGCTACAAATATTGCATAAACATGTATTGTATATGTAATTAAATAGTAACTGTGAATATTCACCCTGGAATACAGTTATAATCTCTTATTTAATTTCAAAGGACATTCTTTCTAATATAACAATGCATTTATAAACAGCCTTGGCCACCTATAACAGTTGCATAAAGAAGTTAAGAAAAATATATCATGTATGGCAAAGGAAATTAAATATTGTAAAAGCAGTAACAATACTGCAATAATGATTTGTATACATAGCTGCAATTGAACAATATATGGGCTGTACGAAAGATTGTTACTACAAAAGTGACCTCTCTAATGTTTAATTCTATTGCATTGTCACTAGGCCCATTGATCTTCTAAAAAAAAAAAAAATGACGTTCTACTTGCAGACACATTCTGGACATTGTTTAACAGAATAAAGAAAATGACACGGGATTTGTATGCCTGAATGTAAATTGGTGACTATATAAAAATATTGTGCATCAAAACTGTTATAAGACTCAGTCAAACACAAATTGAGGTGGATTGTTTCATTACGAATTAAATTGTAGAGTGCAGATGCTCCACTGGTCATTATTAATACTTGGACAGCTTTTGCATGCCTTAGCAACTTGCTATAACTATGGCTTCCTGGGCAAATAGGCAGTTTCTATGTTTAGGCAGCAGTAGATGAGTTAGTATTGGCTCTATTTTAGGTAGATGATAGGCTGCCTTGAACCAGTAGTGTTTAGCTTATTTTACACTCGCTATATCTTGTTTATGAGAGGCTACCCTGAAGCAGTTATTTACAGATCTTTTCTATACTATTGGCTAATCTCTGTATCTTTAGGGTGTATCCTATATGGGACTACTTGTTCCTTCACTTATGAGCAGACCAATTTATATAATCTATATATTATTCTATTGGCTCTCAGCACTTGACCATAAGGGAATACTTTACTAGGGGCAATTTCATATTCCATTGTTGATTTCCCAGCTGTTATAGTTTCTCAGCCTGGGGTTTACTGCTTTAGATTACCCAATATATTCCAATTTCCTTTTCTTTCTAATGATTAGTTAAGCTGATAAATAAGACAGAGTCACTGGTTAACACCATACAGAGCCTTCTTTACTCTACAATTTCTGCCTATGACCCATTACACTGCCTTAGGATCAGTCTGCTATTCTTTATCTACATTTATTGTTATATATTAGATCCTACATCAGACTTTCCTAGCCCACAGCAGCTCAAAAGACTTAGCTGGGTGCTCTCAACTTGTATGCAGTTTTGCAATAGCGTATAAGGTTACGTTCACCTGCTTTTTAGTCTGTTTCCGAACTGGGAGATCATTCTGACTATCTATATAGGATCAATCAATTTTATTTTTTTTCTATTTTTTTCACTTTATCACATTTTTCTGGCACTGTTTTTTGTGTGTGTGTTTGTATCATCCTTATAAGGATTTAATAAAGTTGTGAATTATAAATTTTTAAGGTTTTCTCATTCCAATGTTGGACTAGTACTTGAATAAGGGTAATAGGATTGGTATTGGGCTTGTCTTTTACTAGTCTGTACTAATCTTCTTATTGATTTCTATGATGGGTTATGCCCTAATTACCCCACAACCATTACAGACTCAGTGTTAGGTTCTTTTTTATCGTGTTTGTATATTTATCGAAATTGTAGATTTGTCCTAGTTTATAAATTCTAAACATCCTAATGAAAAGAAATGTCGGAAAAAAGCAAAACACATATTTGCAGAACCATTCTGTTTTTATAATGATAGCAAACTAGGGACAAATATACTAAGTAACCGTAAGAGCAAATTTAAGACAAAGGGTTTTTTTATTCTACTCTTCCAGCTTTTTGGTAGATATCCTTACATGAGATTGTCATAATTATGAATACCAAATCAGGGACTTATCAACTAAGCAACTGGAACAGAAAAATTAATAAACAAGACTTTTCTTAATTTTGCTATTTCAGCCGTTTAATGGATAGCTCCCTGACTTAGTATCCTTACATGGGATTGTCATAAGTGCAGGGACACTATAGGCACCAAGACCACCTTCTCTCATGGAAGTTGTGTTGGTGCACTGTCCATGTCCTTTTAATCCTACTATCTAAAACATTGCAGTTTAAATGAAACTACGATGTTTACAGTGCAGAGTAAAGACTGCCTCTAGTGGTTATCTACCAGACAGGCAATAGAGGTGCTTGCTGATGTTTCTCGGAGCCATGCAAATCTGTAACCTCAATTCTTTTCAATTATAATGATAAAAAAAGGATTTGAGTGATGCTGAGACCTCTGGACTGTAAGCTCGTTTGAGTGGGGTCTTCATTAACCTATTGTTTGTGTAACATTTTGTAAATGTCTCATTTATTGTTAAATTTCCCACTTTTATATTGCAAAGCATTGTGGAATAAATTGGTGATATATAAATGCCAACAATACGAAATATGATAAATAGGAGCAGAAGCAAACAAAGAAGGGTTAAGATGTCATAGAACTATCAGTAGGTCACAAGTTTGACCTCCCTTCTCTTTTCAAATAGGGATGGCAATAGGGCCAATAAAATCTTATGGTTCATCTTCCTATGGGTTAAAAAGATGTTGAGGGATATTTTGAGTAAGTGGAAGAAGTAAAGCAAGAGACAGGAAGGATCTGAAAAATAATCAAAAAAATAATTGTTGTTATGTCTGATTTGTGGTAGGTGTATCAACATGCATATAGCTGGAGATGATTGCAAGTAAACAGAGAGAAAGGGGACAGACAGACAGACAGACAGACAGACAGACAGACAGACAGACAGACAGACAGACAGACAGACAGACAGACAGACAGACAGACATCCCTCCCTCCCTCCCTCCCTCCCTCCCTCCCTCCCTCCCTCCCTCCCTCCCTCCACTATGAAAATAACAGGCTTACAAGTAATAAAACTTCAAATATCAGTGGTTATTTTTAAAAATAAATAATCGGAAGATCCATTTTTTATTCAAGTTATTTTGTGTTCTGAATGCCCATGCTCTCTCCATTATTTACAGGATTATGATTAGATTCAGTCATTGAATTAATGTCAGCTTTCATTCCAGGTATACATTTATTATGTTCAGTCTGTTCTGTATCTGAACATGCAGAATGGACATGGAACATTTGTCACGAGAACAAGTGGTAAACACAGCAGAAATTTCTAGTACACAGTAACAGTACAGGTATATATCTACCATTACTTACAAACATGTGGTTTATAGAAATATTGGTATTAACCATTCTTCTGGCATAAAATCCTTTATTCTTTTACACTGTGACACTTGATTCATTCAGGTGACAGATGCTCTGTCTGGAAAAAAAATACAGATCAATATGTCATTCAGGTATAGTTTCTATTAAACATATTTTTTTCTGATTTTGCAGTGAAATTTCATATAAACAAGCACTTTCCTGCTCCATTGGTTTAAACAATGCGTTTTCTTGGTGTTCATTTTCTGTCCTTTGTGTTGCATAGTTACAGTGAAACAAACAAATATGAAAGCCTGGTTAAGAAGAGAATGTTAGAAACATTTTCACCTTGTTGACTTGCTCTAACCAATGTGTATCTATGGAAATGTGTTTCAATATAGATGCTTTGCCATTCAGAAGAAAACGTAAAAGTACAAACATAGAAATAGAATTACAATAAGATGGAAATGTGTTACAATGAAGGCTTATACTGGCCTGTCGGGCATTGTGTTCTACTCTGGATTTATTTTATGTGCATGGCAGACAGATCTGGTTTGGTTTAATCACTTTATCAAAAAAAAAAATGCAAAATGTGTTTAGGGAGCCTGATAGTTATCCATGTGTCCAATGTTCAACTTTTCCGAATAGCATCCATGCAAAAAACTTGAAGAAAAAATTCAGATGAACTAAAAGGGTGAGAAAAGAAAGGCAGCTATTAGTGTGCTGCAATGCAAAAATGACAACAATACTAATTTACACAAACAAGTCCTGTGCAGCAACAATACATGCAATAAAAACCAAAGGAAAGAGTTACTTGCGCACTATCACAAATCCCTGTGTGCATTTAAATAACTGGAGGCAGGGGGGGCGCAAAAATCCGAATCCCCTGCCTTTGGCTGGAGACTCTGATTTGTAATCTCACCTCTCTCCCTGCATCCAGCACACAGCAGGAGCCTGGCAGTGAAGTCAGCCGTCCTCCTCTGATGATGTCAGAAGGGGGCGGGACTTCTACTGCTCCCAGACTCCCCAGCGGTCCTGACTGCAGCTCCAGCCTCCAGTGCAGCCCGTTCCAGCCGACCACCAGGGGCAAGGTTCTCCCTCCTGGCCCAAGGTAAGTCTCTGGGAGGGGAAGGGGGTGGGGGAAGAACTTGTAGCATTTTTTTTTTTTTTTAAATCAAAACGTTTTTTTTTTCAGCCCCTTTCTACAGCCCCTGCCCCTTTATACAGCCTCTGCCCCACCATACTCCCCTTGCCCCCACCATACTCCTCCTGCCCCCACCATACTGCCCCTGCCCCCACTATACTCCCCCTGCCCCCACCATACTCCTCCTGCCCCCACCATAATCCCCCTGCCCCCACCATACTCCCCCTGCCCCCACCATACTGCCCCTGCCCCCACTATACTGCCCCTGCCCCTACTATACTGCCCCTGCCCCCACTATACTACCCTTGCCCCCACCATACTCCCCCTGCCCCCACCATACTCCCCCTGCCCCCACCATACTCCCCCTGCCCCCACCATACTCCCCCTGCCCCACCATACTCCTTCTGCCCCCACTATACGCCCCCTGCCCCCACTATACTCCCCCTGCCCCCACTATACTCCCCCTGCCCCCACTATACTCCCCCTGCCCCCACTATACTCCCCCTGCTGCCACTATACTCCCCCTGCCCCCACTATACTCCCCCTGCTGTCACTATACTCCCCCTGCCCCCACCATACTATCCCTGCCCCCACCATACTATCCCTGCCCCCACCATACTATCCCTGCCCCCACTATACGGCCCCTGCCCTCACCATACGGCCCCTGCCCCCACTATACGGCCCCATGCCCCCACTATACGGCCCCTGCCCCAACCATACGGCCCCTGCCCCAACCATACGGCCCCTGCCCTCACCATACGGCCCCTGCCCCCACTATACGGCCCCTGCCCCCACCATACGGCCCCTGCCCCCACCATACGGCCCCTGCCCCCACCATACGGCCCCTGCCCCAACCATACGGCCCCTGCCCCCACCATACTCCCCTGCCACCTCTATAGCCCCTGCCCCACCATACTACCCCTGCCACCTCTATAGCCCCTGTCCCCTCTACAGCCCCTACCCCTCCAAACTGCCCCACCATACTTCCCCTGCCCCCTTTACAGCCCCTCTATAGCCCCTGCCCCACCATAGTGCCTCTGCACCCTCTACTGCCCCATGTGCCCCTCTACAGCACTTCTATTTCCCTCTATAGACCCTGCCCCCACCATACTGCCCCCTTTACAGCCCCTGCCCCCACCATACGGCCCCTGCCCCCACTATACGGCCCCTGCCCCCACCATACTCCCCCTGCCCCCACCATACTCCCCCTGCCCCCACCATATGGCCCCTGCCCCCACCATACTCCCCCTGCCACCTCTATAGCCCCTGCCCCACCCTACTACCCCTGCCACCTCTATAGCCCCTGCCCCCTCTACAGCCCCTACCCCTCCAAACTGCCCCACCATACTTCCCCTGCCCCCTTTACAGCCCCTCAATAGCCCCTGCCCCACCATAGTGCCCCTGCCCCCTCTACTGCCCCATGTGCCCCTCTACAGCACTTCTATTTCCCTCTATAGCCCCTGCCCCCACCATACTGCCCCCTCTATAGCCCCCGCCCCTCTATGTCCCTCTATAGCCCCTGCCCCCACCATACTGCCCCCTTCTATGTCCCTCTATAGCCCCTGCCCCCTCTACAGCCCCTCTATGCTCCTGCCCCACTATACTGCCCCTGCCCCCTCTATAGCCCCTGCCCCACCATACTATCCCTGCCCCCTCTACAGCCCCTGCCCCACCATACTACCCCTGCCCCTTAACAGCCCCTCTATAGCCCCTGCCCCACCATACTACCTCTGCCCCTTAACAGCTCCTCTATAGCCTCTGTCCCCACTCTACTGCCCCATGTGCCCCTCTCCAGCACTTCTATTTCCCTCTATAGACCCTGCCCCACCATACTGCCCATGTCCCCTCTACGTCCCTCTATAGCCCCTGCCCCACCATACTGCCCCATGTGCCCCACCACAGCACCTCTATAGCCCCTGCCCCCACCATACTGACCCTGTCCTCCTCTACTGCCCCTATGCCACTCTACAGCACCTCTATTTCCCTCCATAACCCCTGCCCCACCATACTGCCCCTCTACAGCTCCTCTATTTCCCTCTACAGCCCCTGCCCTGTCTACAGCCCCTCTTTCCCTCTAAAGCCTCTGCCCCACCATACTGCCCATGCGACCCACAGAAAAGGGCTGTGGGAAAGAAAGACACACAAAGGGGCTGGGGGGGAAGGAGATGCACATGGGGGTTGTAAGAGACATATAAGGGGGTGTAAGACACACTAAAGGGGGGTACAATACACTACATGGGGATTTCAAAAGGCTGCATATGAGGCACCGCTAAAGATACATCTTGTTCGTGGGGGGGGGGGGGGGGGGGGGGGCAAAATTCATCTTCGCCTGTGTAGCCAAAAATCCTTGCACCGGCCCTGACTGGAGGGTTTTAGTATCACTCCAGTGGCCACTTGAGTATAAGCTCACCTGCCACATCAAGGCCCTTAATAAGGAAACACATGGGGTGGGCAGCAGCATTGTAACATGGCTTTGTAATAAAAAAGCAAATACAAGTATACAAAAACAAATCCTGTGCTTAAACTCCTACTACTCCTGGGCGGCAGCAATGATTATAGACCCAATACATAATGTAAAAGCCTAATGGCTACACAATATGAGGCATTTTTGCAATGCCAGTTCTGAGTTGCTATAATTATATTATAATATCTGTATTAAAAAAAAATGTGTTTTATAACAATTATTGTTTTCCCTATTGCAAGACTCAGTCAGGCAGAATATAACCACTACAATGAAAGACATTACAAAAAGGAGGAGCTGCAGCAGTTGTAAATGTATTTTGAAGAAACTTGATTTCTAAAACACTAAAAGCAAAAAGTGAGTGGGCAATAATTGATAACTCACACCCCATTCCCAGATTTCTCACATATTCGGTCTGTAGTGAAAGAGATCATTCCTTCAGTGTGTAAAAAAAACAGTGCCCTATCAGCTTATATCAACTGTGTCTGCAGAGCTAGCAGGCATTTCCACGTTGCAAGACTCAGCCAAGACAAAACCAGTGTAATTAATGGCATTTGAAAATATTACAACCACCACATTTTAGAATAGTTTTTTTTTTTCTACAAAGAGTTAATGAAATATATCTAACACACAGGCAATGTTCACTTGTGCAGTAAACAGCCACACACTCAATATTACAAAAGGAAGAAACTTGCAATGTGCAAAGCGCAAGCAGTGGCACTGAAGCAAGCAGACAAAATCCATAGATACACAATGCTGCTGTCTGTCCTCTCCAGTCTCTTCCTGTAATTCAACTCCGAGTTGAGTACCTCCTGCAACAGAGGTAAAATGCTATGCCTCCCGTAGTGGGGGGGAGAGTCATATCATCATCAGATTCATCATCAACACCACCAAGAAAATGCATTGGGGACACGACTTTGGTACTCTGCTCTGCCTCTTCAGTAAATATTTTTCTCTTTGCACCCACAAACTAAACTCTGCTGATATGTCCCTTAATTGTTTCTGTGAGGGTACAAGAACTAAGGGGTAACATTGAGAATGGCAACAAGTGCACTAGTTTCACTGATTCCTTGTTTTGACCTTAAAACACAGAATGTATAATGCTTGATTTAACTGTGATAGAAGGTAGAAGGAGCTGCAGTACCAGTGCTTGTGTTGACAAATGGGTTGCTGCTTGGTGATTTTACTACTGTAGTGATATTCATAGGGGTGCACAAGGGGTGTGCCGGGTGTGCCCTTATCCCCACAGCCTGCGCAGGGCCGTCTTTAACATGGGGTAAAAGGGGTAGCTGCCCCGGGCCCAGTCAGTCTTAGGGGGCCCAAAGCAGCTGCCCTTTTAGCCCTCTGGCCACCGTGGTGCATGCGGCCCACGTGGAACTACCACCACGGGCCACTCGATCAGGAGGCTCATCAAGTGGCCAATGCTCTAAGGGCCACCCGATGGTGATGGATTTTTAGGGGCCCTGCCACTTTGAGAGAGCGACCGGGCCCCCTGTGATGATGTCAGGATGCTGGGAGGAAGTGACAGCTGGTCACTTCCTTCCAGCATTCACCGAGCACCGCACGGGAGGAGGAGAAGAAAAGGAGGGAGTCAGAGTGGGAGCTCTGACTCTCGTCAGCCTGAGCCAGCCTCCTGCACTCCGAAGGTAGGAAACACATAAAACATGTGCATGTATGTATGTGTCTGTTTGTACGTATGTGTCTGTTTGTATGTATGTATGTGTCTGAATGTATGTGTGTGTCTGTATGTATGTATGTATGTATGCGTCTGTGTGTATGTGTCTGTATGTCTGTATGTATGTATGTATGTGTCTTTTCGTATGTGTGTATCTGTATGTATGTGTCTGTATGTATGTATGCATGTGTGTATCTGTTTGTATGTATGTGTGCGTGTCTGTTTGTATGTGTGTATGTGTATCTGTTTGTATGTGTATATGTTTCTGTATCTGCATTTGTCTCTATGTGACCCTGTGCATCAGTGTGTTTCTGTGTGTCCGTATGTGTGTTTTTGTCTATATGTGTATCAGTGTGTCTGTGTCTGTTTGTATATTTGTATGTCTATATGTGTATATGTTTGTATGTGTATCTGTGTGTAGCTGCATGTGTGTCTGTGTATCTGTATATGTGTCAGTGTTTGTATCTGTGTGTATCTGTGTATCTGCATGTGGGTCCATGTGTGTATCTGCATGTGGGTCTGTGTATGTATCTGTATGTTATTGTGTGTATCTGCATGTATGTCAGTGTGTTTGTGTGTTAGTGTTTCTGTTTATCTGTTTGTTAAGGAGTGTATCTGTGCATCAGTGTATGTAGGTGTGTCAGTGTGTATCTGTGTATCTGCATGTGTGTGTGTATGCACTTGTGTGTCTGTGTATCTCTCTATGTATGTATGTATGTACCTGTGTATGTGTGCATCTCTATGTATGTCACTGTTTGCATCTGTATGTGTGTTAGTGTATTTTCTATTTTCTCTCCGTTTTTTGTCTCCTATTGGTCCATGCAGAGCCGGCGCTATCCGAGCCCACAGGCAGGAAGGGAGGCAGGAAAGGACTCGGGATGCTCTTGCCAGCAGTTCTGCCGGGTTCCTTTCACAAGGCAACGCTCAGATCTCGAGAGAGTGAACTCTAGCCCTGCAGGCTAGAGTTCACTCACCACTAGGACCACCAGGGATAGCAGAAAGGATCTCCCCCTCCCAGGCAAAAGGTAAGAAGGGAGGGAGGCTATTTCTTAATCTGTCCTCCCCACCCCCACACACAATCCCTCCAAACAAATGCACACACAAAGCACCCTCACACACAGCATCTTCACACACACTAACAGCACCCTCACACACACAGTGCCCTCACACACACAGCACACTAACAGCACCCTCACACACACAGCACCCTCACAGCACACTACCAGCACTATCACATGCACACAGCACCCTCACACACACAGCACCCTCACAGCACACTAACAGAACCCTCACAAACACAGCAGTGTATGTATGTATATATATATTTATATATACAAACATACATGCGTGTGTGTTTGTGCTTTAGGGTGCACACCCTAATGCGATAGGCTGCGCACGCCTATGGTGATATTGTGTTTGAATTTAAGAAACACTAAACTGCACACAGCACAGTGCTCACACACATACACAGCACACACTGGACTAAACACACTTAACAAAAAAGGATTTTCTTTCTAAAAACATTTAAAAACCTGCCATACTCTAAATCAGTATTTAAAGTTTTAAGTGACACTGGCAGTGGCTACTCACAGCAGTAACTTAACCAGTTTCACCATAGAATCAATTAAAATAAACAGGCTATATCTATCTCAAAATCAAAGTTGGTGTAGGTGGCAAAGGCAGCAGCTTTGCGCATCAGTAACCTAACCAGTCTCTCACTAGGATTAATGAGGCTCCCACTCCCAAACAGGCACAACAAAGGAAAAAATCAGACATCACCTGTCTTTTGGTGTGTATTCCTGAAGTCAAAGTGTCTTGAAGAATCTTAGTTGGGAATACCCTTTTTTTTAAAAATGACTCTTAAAGGACCACTATAGGCACCCAGACCACTTCAGCTTAATGAAGTGGTCTGGGTGCCTGGTCCAGCTAGGGTTAACCTTTTTTTTTATAAACATAGCAGTTTCAGAGAAACTGCTATGTTTATAAAAGGGTTAAGCCAGCCTCTAGTGGCTGTCTCATTGACAGCCGCTAGAGGCGCTTGCGTGCTTCTCACTGTGAAAATCACAGTGAGAAGACGCCAGCGTCCATAGGAAAGCAGTGTAAATGCTTTCCTATGAGACTGGCTGAATGCCAGTTTTAAAATTATATATTTTTTCAAAATATTAAAATAAAATAGAATAAAAAATCATATCTAAAAAATATATCAATAAATATAAAAAAGTGTATCCAAAAATATTCAATTGAGACCTAAATTTCTAATATTTGAAATTTTCCGAGTAACCTTTCAAATGTTAAAATATTTGGGAAAAAATGACTAGACAATGTGTATTACTTGTTTCCTTTCACCTAATGGAAAACAAACAGTAATCTAAAATGTCATCATGTATAAATGTTAAACTAGAACTACTACTAAATGTAAAATGAATCAGGAATGTGTTTTAATGACTGTGTCGATGTTTTTATATACATATATATATCATCTAAAAGAGTAAATAAAGAAAATACTCATATTGTATTACGTTAGAAGATTTTTTCCAGAGTTTTGGCCCACTTTGTCAACAAACATACACACAAATAGTTTTTTTTAGAAATGTGAATCACTTCCAGTTCTGTCACACAGGTAGCCATTCAAAATGGTTCTAGACTCTGTCCTGTGCACAGATCTTTCAATGTAATATTGTAAGATATTAAAACATGCAGATTATTTCAGTGGTACACTATCTTATTTCTCATAACAGATGTATTTTTTTAGACTTATTTATGACATATACTATGATCAGTAGGAACCAAAAAATAATAGGAGGCCCTGGTATTCATGCAACAAGGTACAACATATGTTAAGGGATCTAAATGACAATTACAAAATAACAAATCATGCACACTCAAATACTACAGAAAAACAGAAAAAAACACTGTTTTAAAAATATTACTATTTGTCCCAAAGATATATCAACATGTGAATATTGACAAAATCCCAGGTGGAAACCATGTTACTTAAACACATTTTCCAAAAGTCGGTAATCATTGTTTAGGTTAATTGCATTGAATAACCTTGTGAAGCGCAGAAACATTTTCAATTTAGCCTGAAAAGATCTTTTGATTGAGATGCTGGATAGTTTTTGGTTCCCATGGAGAATTTTGTAAGTTATAATAAAGGAGTTCCAGTATTGATTCTTCAGCAATAGACAAAATGTAGTAGCATACCAGGCGTCTACTAGAAAGGGGCTCACAACTTCTGGTGACTATTGCTGCTAATAGGAAATTAAACAACTACTGGCCAAAAATAACTTTCGGTGTTGCAGAGGTAAGAAGTGTATCTTTAATTATTATAAAGCAGATACACTGTATCCAGGCTTTAGTCCATGTTCAATTTGTCTATTTCAGTCTTATTGAGTCCCCAGTAGGTCATCTACTTTTAAACACGGACAACTATATGTATTCTGATTTTGACATAACTCTTACAATTACAGCAGCAATTGATTCAACTCAGGTTTTATATTTAAATCATGACTTACATATAGCACAGTAGCAACCTATTTGTACTTGTATTTGTATTTAAAACATCTATTTGAATTGTGATAGTGCATTTGATACAGCTACATACAAAATTATACTATTAAAACTCAGAAATCAGTTGGTTTAGATGAAAAGTTGTGTTAATGGATAGAACATTGGCTTATAGAGTCATAGAATATAGAGTGCTGAAAAGAATTGTAATGTTAGTGTTTGCAGACTACACAAAACAAGGTAAGATAATACAGTGTGAAGATGATATAACTTCTCTACAGAGTGGTCTGGATTGATTGGGGGACTGGAGTGGCAAGTGGCAGATGCGATTCAGATGAGATGGGGGTTGGTGGGTACCAACAAGCCTATCTGGTGTGATTGTCCAATGTAAAAACAGACTGAAAAATTGTCTAAATGGTTCTGAGGTTTTTCAGAACCAATCCCAGTTTTGGTTCAAAAATGTACTGTTGCACATCTCACCTTTACCCATATCAAAGTATAATAAATCAATAATGAGTCATACGGTAAAGTGCCTTGTACCTGCCCTCATGAAGAGTACCAATATGCCAAATAAAGAGAAATGGTTCACATGGATAGAGGAAATGAAAGCAGCTGAACCAAAGAAAGCCAGTATGTGCTACAGGGGTGAAGCACATGGTGCTCATGGTACCTATAGAATGCATACATAAGGACGTACAAGCCATTTATACATTAAACAAGGTTGGGTTAGAGATAACATCAAAGGAAAAGGTATTGGGAATACCAATTTATAATAATTATAAATAACAAACTAGGCAATAGTATGCAATGCCATTCTGTCATTGCAATGGTTAGTAAGGTTCTCTCATGTATAAAAAAAATTGATTCACATGATCAAAATATAATTTTGCCTTTTTATGAATCAATCGTAGACCCCACCTTGAATTTTGAGCACCAGTTTTAAATAAGGATATTTTCAGAACTAGAAAAAGTACTTAGGTGAGCTACAAAACCAATAAGGGTGATGGAAAATATTAGCTATTGAAAAAGGCATTACAAGATTTAATATCACTATACAAATATATATAAGGTCAGTACAAACTGCTATGTACTAACCTGTTCATTAGCAGGAATATAAAACAGACAGGAGGTCACCCATTCAAGAAAGACATTTTCTCTTACAGCAGAGGAAATAGTAAGAGCAATAAAGATTTGGGATTCTTTACACAAAGAGGTTGTCTTATCAGATTCTACAGATATTTTTAAATTTTTTAAAAGCCTAGATATATATTTATTGCAAAAACTGAATTTTCGAGGATATAATTAATTTGTATGTGAACAGATTGTTGATCCAAGAATAACGTTTCCCTACATCTGATAATTGCATGAAATGTGCCCGATATATGTTTCAAAATTTATTTATTTTTTCTAAACTGTATCTACTGATATGCAATCAACACAGCTTTCCATTATTTCTATTTTTCTCCTATTACATTTTAAATAATTGCAAGTGTATCCAAATATATTTTAGTGTTTTCCATATGTGTATGATTAATCACTTTACACATTAGATATTTTAAGCTGCATCATTATACTGACATTTTGTTTCTATGCTATATGATAAAATCTTGTACTTACCTTTTCCTTACTTCTGTTTGAAAAATGCTACATATCTCCTTCATCAGGCCAGATAGGACAGTTCATATATGTCAACTATAGTTTATTTTTGAAAGCACATGTAGCCAGTTAGCTTACATATGAGCTAATCCACTTCCATACCCATCACTGTGCCCACATACCAAACCATATTGCACCATTTGGTATAAAATGTTTCTGAACATTATGATAGCAACAATAATAACCTTCGCTAATCTGCCAGACATTCAACGTTGATCTTTATCCTTTTAATTGTTTTTTGCGTAAGGAACACTCCAAGCACAATTACCACTAAAGCTTGTTTTAGTGACTATGGTGCCAGCAATGCCCTGGTTGGTGCCCCATTCCCCCATTGTTTTCCAAATAGTTTGACTTCTTATTTGGGGTCTGCCGGCTTGAAGGAAGGACTCTGAGAAGACTCTGCACATTAAAAATGTACTTTGAAAACACTGTGTTAAGCCATGTGTAATAGAGACGTTTCAAATAAATGCATCATATGTGACACTTCCAATAATTTGCCACCAAAAGCAACAATGAGGCACCTTCTGATACAGTGCCATGAGATAGGAATCACATTGTACATATAACAGATTATCAAATGACTATTCTGTCTGTAGTAGTGACATAGACCACATATTTGATTCTTCATTGACTGTATAAATCCAATGCAATTTGCTTAAACATGTGGATACAAATTTGAATATTGCATGATTTTAATGAGCACAAAGGAAGGCACATTAAATTATGGAGATGATTATTCCTGAGACACTCTCCTGAAATGATTAGTCTCAGACATAGAAAAAAAAAACTAAACCTGTGAATGTAATGTTGCAAATTTCACTATGCAGCAATGTACCAACATATGCCACCAATGATATGCTAGATTGAGAACTGAGTGAGGACCCACAAAAAACACGCTATTTGAGTTTTTGTCCTTTCTCAGTAATCTCTTTTTCTCTGTATTGGTTTGTACCAATATTAGCCTACTGTTGTTCCCCCAGGTTCACTATAACAACCATTGAAACCTGGCATATTCTTTTACTACCCATGCAGACAAATATAATGTTTGTATATAGATTATGTTGGTATTTATATGGTCATTTGTATTTGTACTTTTATGTGCAAAAATGTTTTATGTAAGCACACTGTTTTCCATGATGTTATTTGTGATTGTGTTTTGAAACATTTTATATGTTGTATTTATATTTTTGTGCTGTTAATGCATAATACTGATGATGTGATTGTGATTATGTTTGTGTATAAGAAAATAACCAATAGTATTGCAAAAACATGTCTTTGATTTCATATTTCACATACATGTCAAATATATGCCATTGTCATGTTGTGTAGTTAATGTTTAAATCATCTAATTGGTTTTCTAATCCCCACTCAGGCATCATTTCAGATAAAAAAAAATAATATTCTTCATTAAAATAAACCTTTCCTAACATGTTGCCAATGTTCTACTTTATTTCAAGATTTGGAGATTTATTTTGGTCCTAAGTGCAATTATTCCAAATTTGTGGTAATCGGCTGATCTTGAATTTGAACTTGAAAATGCTCTTGAATTATGAACCAAACAAAACACACAATGGCCGAGCATGTTCATTTAATGTCATGATTCCGAATTCTATTTGTGGTGCTTAAAAAGAGATGATTAATGTGAAAAAAAAGATCATTGATGTCTAGGAGACAGTCACTAAATGTTGATTTTTTTTCACAGATCAAGTTAGAAGTGGCATACAGTGGGAAAAAAGGATGAGCAGCCAAACAAGTCTAAATTTATATATCAGGTATTTAACCCCTTAATGCCGTTAAGCCGTTCTATGCCGTCCCCATTATGATGGGCTTTAAAGCTGTTTCGGCGGCATAGGACACCCTAACGGCTTTGAGCCCCAGCGCCCAGCTCCAACTCACCACTGCCGCAATCAGCTTAAGGCAGCCATGCATAGGCAGCTATGCTTGCCATGTAATTGCCTAAATTAGGGAGGCCTAAATTGCAGAGGGGGACTGTCCTTACCTTCCAGGATATCTTTGCAGATCTGAGATGGCACCATATGGGCTGGTGTTATTTTGAGGGTATCAATTGGGGATATGGGGACCTCTACATTGCCCTGTAAAATAGCTATAGCAGCCGCTAGAGATGTAGCATCTGACAAAGTGGGGGTTGTTGCCAAGAGGCCCGACTCTAATCTATCAATCCTATCTCTAATTTGGCCCATGCATGATAGGAGAGAATTCATTATGGTTTGTAAGTCTGGTGGGTTGAGGTTTCCACTAGACCCTTCCCCTGCTCCTGAGTTGTCAGTGTGTGTCTGCATTAGACTAAACAACTCAGCTTTCCTGGTCGTAGCCAGGAAGGAAATACTTATTCTTATGAGTTCAGCTTGAATACATGGTATTGTCCAAGATCTAATAGATGATGGACTGGCTGAGTCACGTCTCCCCGATGGTGAACCAGACCTAGCTGGGGTGCTAGGGAGTGAAAGATCATCTCCCCCTTCTGGAACTTATGACATACTAAAAATAATGAGAATTGGAAATTAGGACATTGCCACCTAGGGTACTGACTGCTAATTTGTACCAAGTGGCGAAAGTGACAGGTGAGGCCCTGCTAATGCCAAGCAGCTTGAGAGGCTCTATCTATAAGTTGGACCGCAGTCCTATTGCCAGGGAGCGTTGTGGCGGGATGTTGGCCTCTCAGTGACAATTCAGAGAAAAATAGAGTTTGGAGTGACAAGTGAGGCCCTCTCTATGTAACTTGCTAGGCGGCTATCTACGAGTTGGACCAAGGCCCGAATACCTCCGAGTATGAGAATGGGAATTGGCCTTGCGGGACCGCTAGTAGGAGGCATAGAAGGCCTTTAGAAAGCTAAATACGGAACCTAATTTCCCCAATAGTCAGCCATTCCTCTAGCCTAAAGGACTGCTAGAAACAGGGAAGTTCCCGTATGAGCTAATGGGCGAACGTATCTGTATGAACTGAATTGAATTCGTATGCCAAGGATTTGAAGGTTTAGTAGTTAGTAGTGCACCTAAGGGTATGTGGAAGGGAGAATCATTTCTAAGTCAGAAAATGTAACCATAACCCAATAGTATCTCAAAGGAGTAACGGCCTACTTGGCCAGATTTTTAGACAGGACTTAATATGGCAGCTTCAGTTCTCAGGGCAAGACTTATAACTTGGAGAAAAGGATATGTGGGCAACGTCAATGCAACAACATTAATTGTCTATAATAACATAACAAGACATTCTATGAGATATTGTATGCGAGTCTGTGTAGAGACAACCAGACGACGTGACTTGTGCCCAAAACCCAAATTGGTGCAAAGTCGGTTGCAATAACTATCAGTTGTATATTCCAGTGGTACATGCCGTGCTTAAAAGAATTGAGGTAGGGGAAATAACTGAAGCAAGTGATTATAATTAGCGTAGGAGTGACATGCTCTACCGCTCTTAGAGTGACCTGGTATGTTTGACGTAACCGAAATTGTATACCAGGAGGGAGGGGAAAGGAGAGTGTAATCAAACGATAACATGCAAGGAGTCAGCCTATATCTTAACCCTGTATCCTTCCTCCTTATAGACACCTGCAGCATTTAAATTGCTTCAACTAAGTGTTTGTCAAGTTATTATTATTATGTTATTATGTTATTATTTATATCGCGCCAACAAATTCCGTAGCGCTTTACAGTGGGTGGACGAACAGACATATAGTTGTAACCAGACAAGTTGGACACACAGGAAAAGAGGGGTTGAGGGCCCTGCTCAATGAGCTGACATGCTCATGAGGGGTAAAGTGAGGGGTAAAGTGACACAAATGGTAAGGATAGTATTAGACAGTAATAGACTAAGGACAGTTGCAAGAGAGGAATCAGTCCGGAGCTATTAACAGTTTAATTGATAATAAAAATGCGTAGCTGATTCATATTCACGTACCAATTATTAAGAAGAAAAATACAATTGGAACTTCAGATTTGGCTAATGGTTAACGTAAATGCAGGCCTAACAGAACCTAAAGCAACAGAAAATGATAAACACAAGATTAACAGGAAAATGATTGTAAGTAGTAAGAGCTATATATAGTGCCTATAACCGACCTCGTTTACCAACCATTCTATCAAGGAAAACTAACCTTAATCAGGAAATAATTAGCATACCTTAATCACAGTAAATTATGTCTATCAATATATACAAGGTGGCGATATTAGTAAGCAGCCTAATGAGGGGAACGGAACTTAACATACGCTAAGAGTGAATGAAAGTGCCAAACGCGGCACGCACAAGGAGATTATGCTTACCAAATTGCCCGCACATTTGGGGGTGTTGACCTGCTTGAAAGGCCTACGTGGTAAGTAACAAAGGGAAATCCCTTTACACACAGTGATCCTGCGTGTACCTGGGGGGTCTACTTGTGCTTACTCTGAGACGTGGATGCCAGAGGGTCGTAGGGCTCCCTATTCAATGATACAGACGGTGTGCTTCAGGCACCTGTCTGTCAACTTACAGTTAGTCAGGAAGATAGCCTCGTGGAGTAGTTTAGATGCCCGGCAGCGGCAGGACCTCCGTCAGGTAGTAACACTGGTGTAACCCGGAAGTGACGATATGAACTGTGCGATACAGAGGTGGAGTCTGGAGATGATGGGGCAGCTCTTTTATAAGCACTAGCCCCTCCCACAACGTCAGGTTCCGCCTTTACACATATATATATATTTATATATATATATAAAACATACAAAATACACAATCCAGTGCACTCGCTTATTCACTAAACAATGATATCAAATCTTACAGATTGTAAGTTTTATTTAAAAACACATATATGTATATATATTTAAACTCTATGTGTATATTTATGTAATATCTTTACATAATTGGGTCGTTTTAATAATTATAATTTGAAGGACCAGCCTGACAACCCAGGAAGCAGGTCCAGAACATTTAATTAGTCCTATTTATATCCCTGTAATTTAAAAAACACCATCCAACCTGGACATGTGGGTTATTATTATACTTGGGAGACGTCGCTTAACAGAAATATGATATCACGACGATGATATCCCCAGTCAAAGTGCAGTTTTTGTGTAAAAAATGCAAAAAACAAATATGAATGCTAATTTTGGCCAGCGTTTGTGACTAAGTGGCTACTACAAAAATACTGGACATAACGCATTTTGAATATCCTCAGTTGTCGACTTTTTCAAATGGTATGCCATCGTGGGATTCATTTTCATTTCTGGGCTGCCATACCGTCTCAAAGGCAACATAGCCAACCTGGCAAATTTCAATTTGCAAAAAGAGAAATTGGCAAATCGTATATTTGACCCTGTAACTTTCCAAAACACCATAAAACCTGTACATGAGGTGCACTGTTGTACTGGTGAGAGTACATATATACAAATATGAGTGTTTTAGAGAAGTACAATCTATATTACTGATGATATCATCAGTGAAAGGGCAGTTTTTTGTGAAAAATGCAAAAAAACTAACATACAGGCTAACTTTGGCCAGGGTTTGTGACTAGGTGGCTATAAAAACAGACTGGACACATCCCATTTTAAATAACCTGTGTTGTCTACATTTACAAATGGTATGCCAGGAACGGGTTAATTTTCATTCCTGGGTTACCATACGGTCTCAAAGGCAACAGAGGCCCAGCAAACCTATCTTCAATGTGCAGAAATGGAAAGGGAGAAAGCACTATATTTGACCCCTGTACGTTTCCAAAAAACCCATAAAACCTGTGGTACTTGTGAGACATTGCTGAATACAAACGTGTATTTTATTGCAGTAAAATCTAACAATATTATGACATTCACAGTTAAAATGTCACGCAGAACTTGAAAAATAACACATTTTCTTAATTTCTCATACTTTTTTAGATTTTATTCATATTAAATTAAGTTTCATATATAAATATTTTATATGACATGAAAGCCCTGTTTCTCCTGAACAAAATGATATATAATAAGTGTGTGTGCGTGAAAGACGTGAATTATGATTAAACCACATGTAGCGCAAATTTCAGGTTTTGTTTATGTTTTGTTTTGATCACAACTTGTACAATTGGCTCCGTCCTTAAGGGGTTAATACATATATTACATATAAATATATAAATATAGATTTATTTATTTTTACTTCTACTCCTGTTTTCCACCTATTGGTTACTTTTTCTCACTTGATCTGTGAGCCAAATGGCAGGAAAATGCTATTATGTATATATTTTGCAGTACACTGATTGGTTTCCAAACTGGGTTTTGGGTACTAAAAATACTATTGAACTGAAACAACATTTAAAGGGAAACTCCAGTGCCAGAAAAACGATCCGTTTTTCTGGCACTGGAGGGTCCCTCTCCCTCCCACCCCCCAATCCCCAGTTGCTGAAGGGGTGAAAACCCCTTCAGTGACTTACCAGAGGCAGCGACAGGTCCCACGTCGCTGCTTCCTCCTCCCCCACCGCTCCTCCTTCTGCTTACGTCGGCCGGTGGGCGAGACTGATCTCGCCCGCCGGCCGAGGATACCTAATGCGCATGCGCATTAGCGCACCCCATAGGAAAGCATTGAAAATGAATTTCAATGCTTCCCTATGGGGAATAGAGCGACGCTGGAGGTCCTCACACAGCGTGAGGATGCCCAGCGACGCTCTAGCACAGAAAACCTGTGCTAGGGACCAGGAAGTTCCCTCTAGTGGCTGTCTAATAGACAGCCACTAGGGGAGGACTTAACCCTGCAAGGTAATTATTGCAGTTTTAAAAAAACTGCAATAATTACACTTGCAGGGTTAAGGGTAGTGGGAGTTGGCACCCAGACCACTCCAATGAGCAGAAGTGGTCTGGGTGCCTAGAGTGTCCCTTTAACTGACATTTAACTGAAATTTGGGTATTACAAAGTGATCTCTGGTTTGGGTAAAAATTGGTTTGTCCAAGTCGAATTTTCTTGCCGTGCACAATTGTCTTATATGGATCTTAAGCTTTTGCTGTCTGTATTTTCTATAACTTTAATGTCTTAATTCTCTGATGTATCCTCCTAAACTGTTAGTAAAACTCTTTTAAAACTAAACATGGATGGAGCGGATGGTAGCTCTTAAAATGTCAATACTCCCGCAATTACAATATATTTTTTGCACCCTTCCACTGTCCTCCCAATACTCCTATTTTAAAAACATCCAATCTGACATAACAAAATTTATTTGGTGCTGACCCAGAGTAGCAATGGAACTTCTGTATGCCCCACTTCATGGGTTAGCAGTTCCTCAGGTAAAAGCGTACTAACACGCATCCATACTGGCCTCGGCCTTACCACATATTCTAGATCAACCTCCTCCCCAATTGGCGACTCTGGAGCAAGCATTAGTTCAACCATTTGACCTCCATAGCATTCTGTGGTTACATAGGCAGCTCCGACCACCCCTTCATGATGCCCCTGCAGAGGTAGTTCTCAGTATGCAGGTATGGGATAGACACAGAACCATAGAAGCAAATCAGGCCTGGTGTCCTAGCAACATCTACATTGGCCCTTCCGTATTGCATTCCTACCTTTCATGCTAAGCCGTGGCATGAGAGAGGGGCTACTCATCTCTACCACCTCTATTCCAAGAAACAAATCCTAACCTTCCCTATACTACTAACTAAGATATCCCAATGAACTCCCACTTTTCATACATGCAATTGCATTCGTTTTTGACACAAACTAGCATAAAAAAACACCATCTTTCTCTTGACACCCAAGACATCACTACATGGGAACATATCTGTATTAATAGGAGATTGAAACCCCTTTGCAAACCTATCTCCATGTGTTACAAAATGCTGCTAGAGTACTTGCCGTTCCCTGACTCCAAGCCTCCCCAACGATGGGCTATAGATTTAGACTGTGAGGTTACCCAAAAACAATGGGAATCCATTTTTAAATCCCAAACACAGCTCGTTAAATCCGCTACCCTTATGGAAAAACAGCGGAAAATGGTGTACAGGTGGTAAATGGTACCGGAGCGAATCCACAAATTATTCCCTAATAGCTCACCACAGTGTTGGAGATGCAAATGGGAGGAGGGCAAAGTACTACGCATTTGGTGGCAGTGCCCGATGATTGTACAGGTTTTTTTTTTTTATAATTCTTTATTTTTCAAAGTGCAGAGTTAATTGCACAAGGCAATATGGATGAGTGATATGACAGATGTTGTACATGGTAAAAAAAAAACAAGATATGCTGCACTTTTTTTTGTTTTTTTTGTGTGTTAGAAAAGGTAACAAGAATGAGTAACAATATTGTCTAGGTCTAGAAAAACAGATAACAGGACAATTGATTCAAACTGACAATAAGTGCCGTTCATGTGAGTACAAGACTAGTATGTGCATGAGGTTATATGCTAGGTTTGACAATAGGAAAAAACTGGCACACACATAAATTGTTGGTTAACAAGCTAGGTGGTCAAGAGGGAAAGACCACTGGGTCCCCGCTCCCCATCCTGCCATTACATTGCACACAGGTAAGGTGAAGCCAGATAAGATAAATGCAAACAGGTAGGCTGAGGGGCATGTGGTATGTTTCCGGTGACGGTCCTGAACCGTCAGTGGTCCTTAAGGGGTTAAAGGGAAACTATTGGCTAGGTATACAAAAACATTTTTCTCTTTAAGCGCACACCTATTGTGTATTGGTTATTATTAGTATTACTGTGTTAAGAAATCACAATGCTTAGGGAGGTTTTGCAGCTATTAGAACCTTATTTTTTACTTTTTAGGCACTTTTTTACATTTGTTTCTCAGTAACTCTGAATAGTCCAACAAGCAAAGAACCCATTGTGTCAGCTTCTTCATCTAATAATTTTAGTTTATAGTGTATCTACTTGTGTTGAAAATTAGGCAAGGTTAGCCCTTTGACATATATCAGTTTCATAGAATGCTTCTTGTGCTGCACCTTGTGCCATAATCATGTGTGATGTCATAATCTTGTGTGATGTCATAATTGTGCATGATGTTCTTTACTTGCTTTAGTTCTGAGAACTGCTTTGTTGTGGAGTAGTTGGAGTGAGGCAGGTGAGAATTAACTAGGATGGGGAAGCGAAAGATATATATGAGTCTAATGGTGGTGAGACTCTTAAACAGACTGAGAGCAAAAACAAAAAAGGTGAGCTCAACACATGTGCAAATAAAAAAAGTCAAAAGTGTGAAAAAGAGAAGAAAGGAAAAAAGTATTTTGCTGCAGAAAAAATGCACAAAAAGTGTGCAAACAAGGAAAATTAAAAAATGTGAAAGAGCAGTACAAACGGACATGGTGAATGAGTGCACAAAGAGCACGCAGACCTGCAGACTTGGTGTCCGTTCTATCAGTGTGCAGGCTAATATGGTAGAAAAAGATGAACCAATGGAGTATATAAATGCAGGAAACACCAGGAAGAAGAAGCCAAAACAAGAACCGATGGACACCAGCTAAAAACTGGGCTAAACAGACATCAAATTTGTCTTTTAAGTTTGTTTTTACATTTAATTTCTGCCTGCATTTTTATCCAACGTCCGCATCCTTATCCGAACGTATGTTCCCTAGTAGCTATTAAAACTATTATTTTGTGGGTGGCCGAACCAAGATGGCCGACAGCACCGCTCACCACACCGTGCAATCAATGCCCAGCGACTGGGCAGCAGCCTTCCAGGCAAGATTTGATGCCATATGCAGGCGATTCTGGGAACACCTGGAGAACAGGTGCCAGCCACCAGCCCCAACAAAGGTCAGCATTATGGCCAGAGCACCACCGACACAGCAGCCAGCCAAGGATCTGTCCTCTGAATGGCGAAAGACCAAGGCGCAGTCGGAGGGGCTCCAACCCGGCAAAGCAACTAACAGAGCCACCAGCTATCAACACGACGGCCCATCAGGGACTAGAGCCACCTGGCGGGTGACCCCTAATCACCACCCACGCCTGCGAAGGAGAGCACGACGTCAGCGGAAACATGCAACTCTGCGCAGCCCCACTTCCCCACTGGGGAAGGACTCCCTGGTAATGACAAGTCCGTGGACCAGTGGTAGCAGCTCTCAGAAGGTCCCCGAGCAGGAGGGGTGCCTCACCTGGACAGCGCTGTGCAGCTGACCCAGTTCACAATATGAGGACTCTTTCTCCACCCAGGGGCGTATTAGCCGCGAGGCAAACAAGGCATTTGCCTTGGGCGGCATTTTCCAGGGGGCGGCAAAAAAAGCCGCCCCCAAATGCCCAAGGCAAATGTCTTGTTAGCCTTGCGGCTAACAGACATGCCGGCGGGCTGCTGGGCGATCGGGCGGGCGGCCGGCCGGCGAGGGAGCACTTCCCCTGAGCTGTCTGCTCAGCTCCCTCGCCAGGCGCAGAGTGAGGCTGGGAGGCGGAGCCGGAATATGACGTCATATTCCGGCTCCCAGCCTCACTCTGAGGCTGGCGAGGGAGCTGAGCAGACAGCTCAGGGGAAGTGCTCCCTCGCCGGCCGGCCGCCCGCCCGCCATGCAGTGCCGCCCGATCGCCCAGCAGCCACTGGACCACCAGGGACGAAGAGACACCCCCCCCCCAGCATTTCCCAAAGGTAAGGAAGCTGGGGGGGGGGTTAATAAAAACAAAAAAAAAACGTGTTAAAAATAAATTTAAAAAAAAAATGTGTTAAAAATAAATTAAAAAAAAAATGTGTTAAAAATAAATAAAACAAAAGTGTTAAAAAAAAATAAAAAAAAATGTGTTAAAAATAAATTTTAAAAAAAAGTGTTAATGTGGGTGGGTGAGTGTGTGTCTGTGTCTGTTAGTGTGTGTGCCTGTTAGTGTGTGTGTGTGTCTGTTAGTGTGTGTGTGTGTCTGTTAGTGTGTGTGTCTGACTGTGTGTGTATGTTAGTGAGTGTGTGTGTCTGTTAGTGTGTGTGTCTGTTAGTGTGTGTGTCTGTTAGTGTTTGTGTCTGTGTCTGTTAGTGTGTGTGTCTGTGTCTGACTGTGTGTATGTTAGTGAGTGTGTATGTTAGTGAGTGTGTATGTTAGTGAGTGTGTGTGTCTGCTAGTGAGTGAGTGTGTGTCTGTTAGTGAGTGTGTTTGTCTGTTACTGAGTGTGAGTGTGTCTGTTAGTGTGTGTGTGTGTTTCTGTTAGCTAGTGTATGCGTATCCTATAGTGAATGTGTGCGTGTGTATTTAGTATGCGGGGCGGGGGGAAAGGTTGGGTGGGGGTGGCGCGGGAGGAGGGGGGGCGCGGGGGGAGGGGGGGCGCCTGAGTTTTGTCCTGCCTAGGGCAGCACAAAACCAGGATACACCACTGTCTCCACCTACCAGAGGCAACACACGCTTATTAGTTTAATGTGTGTAGTGATAGTGTCCTATATCCCGAAACTCATACAGAAAAGTTAAGTCTCCTTTGAAAACTTGTGTGGTTTTATGATATGTTTTCTCTCTTATGCCACTCACATGGTAGACATGTTGAAACGCACCCATACACATTTGTGTGCCTAATCCAGCTTGGAAGTACACATAATGCTTTTCACAGCTTGTAGAGTCTACATACATTTTACCTTAGTAGACTCACCCTAGCTTTGTACTCTGCTTTTATGTGTTTAACTGATCTCATTCAGTATGCTTAGCTAAGCACTGACTATAGTTTAAGTTGCTACGGTAAAGTCTGTACACCTTCTAAGAGCCAGTACTAGTAATATGTTTTTCTCACTTGAGTAATTGTACCTAGCGTGTTCCATAATATTAGCCTGTTTAAAGTCCCTATATAATTTATGCTACGGGAACTGTCCCACTTAAGCCTGTACTCACATGACTTTCAATCCTTATGTCAGCATTTTCACTCTGTCTAGTACCGACTCTATCTCTTCTTATATAGCTGACACAGACACTTATCTTGAGACTTTTATACTTTATAATATAAAATGTGCACCGATGATGTATGCCTAACACATGTTTATAAATGTTGAACTGACAGGCGAACAACTGCTGTTGTGGCATTGTATGCCTCTTTGTTTTTTCACAAGCACAATAAAAGAATTAAAAAATATATATATATAATTTTGTATGTTAAATAATTTTGCTATGTGTATTTTCATATTTAATGTATGATAGAAAGCAGCTATAACACTTCTGTAATATTAAACTTGGGGAAAAGTGCAGCATTATAGGAACACTCCAATCAAAGCTAATAGGATCTGGTTGAATAAAGTAAAAATCTTGTAAATATCACTTTTATTATAAATGATACACATATTTTACCAATCAGCCAAAGCCATGATACTATAAAGATGGGTACGTGGGGGTGACTCTGAGTATGGTTTGGCAAATTTCCTTTGTCCCCATTCCTCCTGCATCACTTATTGTTATACATTTTACTGGGATTAAATATCAAGTCCACTAGCCACTTCCAGCCTGAGGGCCCATGGCACACTCACCTGGGCTAATTTTCTACTTGTGCTAATTGATCACCTGCAAATGGAAAGTAGTAAGTATAAATTGGGAACCCTGCATTGTATATGCAACAGAATGTTTATGTGATATTGTGTTATCTTTGCTGTACCATTAACCCCTTAACGCCGTTACGGCGTTCTATGCCGTCGCGGCTTTAAAGGGCTTTAAAGCCGTTGCGGCGGCATAGAACGCCGTAACGGCTGAAGCCCCCAGGAGGTACTGTGTACTCACCTCCGCCGCGATCCTCTTCTGGGGGGCTGCCTGAGAGCCCAGGCAGCCCCCCTCCGGCAAATGAGGCCCCCGGCCGTGAGGGCTTATAATTGCAGGGTGGTATCATGTAGCATTATCAAACTGAATAATAGATTGGGTCAACATGCTGGGCAAATTTAAAGAGAGAGACCACTGGAGATAAGCCCTCTGCAGCACAGGTGTTCGAAGTACTGTAAAGCTCTGATGGGTGGCCATTATACTCAAGTGCTATTGGGGCAATCATAATGAACAAAAATGTGAGATAAACCTGTTCTTATGTGTTAAACACAACTGTGGCGGAGAGAGTCCTTTTAGCTGCAGTCCCAGGTGCTACTGTTTACTGCACTTCGGCATAGACTGTGTGGTGGATTCTTGCAATGTCACTATGTTTAGTCCTGTAGGGGCACAGTCTACCCCTGGGTCAGTCCACCTCAGTCAGCCGATGCCGGCTCAAAGGATTTGGCATGTGGGTTTGGTACGGTGGGGTCTACTTGTGCTTACTCGGAGACGTGGATGCCAGAGGGTCGTAGGGCTCCCTATTCAATGATACAGACGGTGTGCTTGAGGCACCTGTCTGTCAACTTACAGTTAGTCAGGAAGACAGCCTCGTGGAGTAGTTTAGATGCCCGGCAGCGGCAGGACCTCCGTCAGGTAGTAACACTGGTGTAACCCGGAAGTGACGATATGAACTGTGCGATACAGAGGTGGAGTCTGGAGATGATGGGGCAGCTCTTTTATAAGCACTAGCCCCTCCCACAACGTCAGGTTCCGCCTTTACACATATATATATATTTATATATATCTATAAAACATACAAAATACACAATCCAGTGCACTCGCTTATTCACTAAACAATGATATCAAATCTTACAGATTGTAAGTTTTATTTAAAAACACATATATGTATATATATTTAAACTCTATGTGTATATTTATGTAATATCTTTACATAATTGGGTCATTTTAATAATTATAATTTGAAGGACCAGCCTGACAACCCAGGAAGCAGGTCCAGAAAATTTAATTAGTCCTATTTATATCCCTGTAATTTAAAAAACACCATCCAACCTGGACATGTGGGTTATTATTATACTTGGGAGACGTCGCTTAACAGAAATATGATATCACGACGATGATATCCCCAGTCAAAGTGCAGTTTTTGTGTAAAAAATGCAAAAAACAAATATGAATGCTAATTTTGGCCAGCGTTTGTGACTAAGTGGCTACTACAAAAATACTGGACATAACGCATTTTGAATATCCTCAGTTGTCGACTTTTTCAAATGGTATGCCATCGTGGGATTCATTTTCATTTCTGGGCTGCCATACCGTCTCAAAGGCAACATAGCCAACCTGGCAAATTTCAATTTGCAAAAAGAGAAATTGGCAAATCGTATATTTGACCCTGTAACTTTCCAAAACACCATAAAACCTGTACATGAGGTGCACTGTTGTACTGGTGAGAGTACATATATACAAATATGAGTGTTTTAGAGAAGTACAATCTATATTACTGATGATATCATCAGTGAAAGGGCAGTTTTTTGTGAAAATGCAAAAAAACTAACATACAGGCTAACTTTGGCCAGGGTTTGTGACTAGGTGGCTATAAAAACAGACTGGACACATCCCATTTTGAATAACCTGGGTTGTCTACATTTACAAATGGTATGCCAGGATAGGGTTAATTTTAATTCCTGGGTTACCATACGGTCTCAAAGGCAACAGAGGCCCAGCAAACCTATCTTCAATGTGCAGAAATGGAAAGGGAGAAAGCACTATATTTGACCCCTGTACGTTTCCAAAAAACCCATAAAACCTGTGGTACTTGTGAGACATTGCTGAATACAAACGTGTATTTTATTGCAGTAAAATCTAACAATATTATGACATTCACAGTTAAAATGTCACGCAGAACTTGAAAAATAACACATTTTCTTAATTTCTCATACTTTTTTAGATTTTATTCATATTAAATTAAGTTTCATATATAAATATTTTATATGACATGAAAGCCCTGTTTCTCCTGAACAAAATGATATATAATAAGTGTGTGTGCGTGAAAGACGTGAATTATGATTGAACAACATGTAGCGCAAATTTCAGGTTTTGTTTATGTTTTGTTTTGATCACAACTTGTACAATTGGCTCCGTCCTTAAGGGGTTAATACATATATTACATATAAATATATAAATATAGATTTATTTATTTTTACTTCTACTCCTGTTTTCCACCTATTGGTTACTTTTTCTCACTTGATCTGTGAGCCAAATGGCAGGAAAATGCTATTATGTATATATTTTGCAGTACACTGATTGGTTTCCAAACTGGGTTTTGGGTACTAAAAATACTATTGAACTGAAACAACATTTAAAGGGAAACTCCAGTGCCAGAAAAACGATCCGTTTTTCTGGCACTGGAGGGTCCCTCTCCCTCCCACCCCCCAATCCCCAGTTGCTGAAGGGGTGAAAACCCCTTCAGTGACTTACCAGAGGCAGCGACAGGTCCCACGTCGCTGCTTCCTCCTCCCCCACCGCTCCTCCTTCTGCTTACGTCGGCCGGTGGGCGAGACTGATCTCGCCCGCCGGCCGAGGAGACCTAATGCGCATGCGCATTAGCGCACCCCATAGGAAAGCATTGAAAATGAATTTCAATGCTTCCCTATGGGGAATAGAGCGACGCTGGAGGTCCTCACACAGCGTGAGGATGCCCAGCGACGCTCTAGCACAGAAAACCTGTGCTAGGGACCAGGAAGTTCCCTCTAGTGGCTGTCTAATAGACAGCCACTAGGGGAGGACTTAACCCTGCAAGGTAATTATTGCAGTTTTAAAAAAACTGCAATAATTACACTTGCAGGGTTAAGGGTAGTGGGAGTTGGCACCCAGACCACTCCAATGAGCAGAAGTGGTCTGGGTGCCTAGAGTGTCCCTTTAACTGACATTTAACTGAAATTTGGGTATTACAAAGTGATCTCTGGTTTGGGTAAAAATTGGTTTGTCCAAGTCGAATTTTCTTGCCGTGCACAATTGTCTTATATGGATCTTAAGCTTTTGCTGTCTGTATTTTCTATAACTTTAATGTCTTAATTCTCTGATGTATCCTCCTAAACTGTTAGTAAAACTCTTTTAAAACTAAACATGGATGGAGCGGATGGTAGCTCTTAAAATGTCAATACTCCCGCAATTACAATATATTTTTTGCACCCTTCCACTGTCCTCCCAATACTCCTATTTTAAAAACATCCAATCTGACATAACAAAATTTATTTGGTGCTGACCCAGAGTAGCAATGAAACTTCTGTATGCCCCACTTCATGGGTTAGCAGTTCCTCAGGTAAAAGCGTACTAACACGCATCCATACTGGCCTCGGCCTTACCACATATTCTAGATCAACCTCCTCCCCAATTGGCGACTCTGGAGCAAGCATTAGTTCAACCATTTGACCTCCATAGCATTCTGTGGTTACATAGGCAGCTCCGACCACCCCTTCATGATGCCCCTGCAGAGGTAGTTCTCAGTATGCAGGTATGGGATAGACACAGAACCATAGAAGCAAATCAGGCCTGGTGTCCTAGCAACATCTACATTGGCCCTTCCGTATTGCATTCCTACCTTTCATGCTAAGCCGTGGCATGAGAGAGGGGCTACTCATCTCTACCACCTCTATTCCAAGAAACAAATCCTAACCTTCCCTATACTACTAACTAAGATATCCCAATGAACTCCCACTTTTCATACATGCAATTGCATTCGTTTTTGACACAAACTAGCATAAAAAAACACCATCTTTCTCTTGACACCCAAGACATCACTACATGGGAACATATCTGTATTAATAGGAGATTGAAACCCCTTTGCAAACCTATCTCCATGTGTTACAAAATGCTGCTAGAGTACTTGCCGTTCCCTGACTCCAAGCCTCCCCAACGATGGGCTATAGATTTAGACTGTGAGGTTACCCAAAAACAATGGGAATCCATTTTTAAATCCCAAACACAGCTCGTTAAATCCGCTACCCTTATGGAAAAACAGCGGAAAATGGTGTACAGGTGGTAAATGGTACCGGAGCGAATCCACAAATTATTCCCTAATAGCTCACCACAGTGTTGGAGATGCAAATGGGAGGAGGGCAAAGTACTACGCATTTGGTGGCAGTGCCCGATGATTGTACAGGTTTTTTTTTTTTATAATTCTTTATTTTTCAAAGTGCAGAGTTAATTGCACAAGGCAATATGGATGAGTGATATGACAGATGTTGTACATGGTAAAAAAAAAACAAGATATGCTGCACTTTTTTTTGTTTTTTTTGTGTGTTAGAAAAGGTAACAAGAATGAGTAACAATATTGTCTAGGTCTAGAAAAACAGATAACAGGACAATTGATTCAAACTGACAATAAGTGCCGTTCATGTGAGTACAAGACTAGTATGTGCATGAGGTTATATGCTAGGTTTGACAATAGGAAAAAACTGGCACACACATAAATTGTTGGTTAACAAGCTAGGTGGTCAAGAGGGAAAGACCACTGGGTCCCCGCTCCCCATCCTGCCATTACATTGCACACAGGTAAGGTGAAGCCAGATAAGATAAATGCAAACAGGTAGGCTGAGGGGCATGTGGTATGTTTCCGGTGACGGTCCTGAACCGTCAGTGGTCCTTAAGGGGTTAAAGGGAAACTATTGGCTAGGTATACAAAAACATTTTTCTCTTTAAGCGCACACCTATTGTGTATTGGTTATTATTAGTATTACTGTGTTAAGAAATCACAATGCTTAGGGAGGTTTTGCAGCTATTAGAACCTTATTTTTTACTTTTTAGGCACTTTTTTACATTTGTTTCTCAGTAACTCTGAATAGTCCAACAAGCAAAGAACCCATTGTGTCAGCTTCTTCATCTAATAATTTTAGTTTATAGTGTATCTACTTGTGTTGAAAATTAGGCAAGGTTAGCCCTTTGACATATATCAGTTTCATAGAATGCTTCTTGTGCTGCACCTTGTGCCATAATCATGTGTGATGTCATAATCTTGTGTGATGTCATAATTGTGCATGATGTTCTTTACTTGCTTTAGTTCTGAGAACTGCTTTGTTGTGGAGTAGTTGGAGTGAGGCAGGTGAGAATTAACTAGGATGGGGAAGCGAAAGATATATATGAGTCTAATGGTGGTGAGACTCTTAAACAGACTGAGAGCAAAAACAAAAAAGGTGAGCTCAACACATGTGCAAATAAAAAAAGTCAAAAGTGTGAAAAAGAGAAGAAAGGAAAAAAGTATTTTGCTGCAGAAAAAATGCACAAAAAGTGTGCAAACAAGGAAAATTAAAAAATGTGAAAGAGCAGTACAAACGGACATGGTGAATGAGTGCACAAAGAGCACGCAGACCTGCAGACTTGGTGTCCGTTCTATCAGTGTGCAGGCTAATATGGTAGAAAAAGATGAACCAATGGAGTATATAAATGCAGGAAACACCAGGAAGAAGAAGCCAAAACAAGAACCGATGGACACCAGCTAAAAACTGGGCTAAACAGACATCAAATTTGTCTTTTAAGTTTGTTTTTACATTTAATTTCTGCCTGCATTTTTATCCAACGTCCGCATCCTTATCCGAACGTATGTTCCCTAGTAGCTATTAAAACTATTATTTTGTGGGTGGCCGAACCAAGATGGCCGACAGCACCGCTCACCACACCGTGCAATCAATGCCCAGCGACTGGGCAGCAGCCTTCCAGGCAAGATTTGATGCCATATGCAGGCGATTCTGGGAACACCTGGAGAACAGGTGCCAGCCAGCAGCCCCAACAAAGGTCAGCATTATGGCCAGAGCACCACCGACACAGCAGCCAGCCAAGGATCTGTCCTCTGAATGGCGAAAGACCAAGGCGCAGTCGGAGGGGCTCCAACCCGGCAAAGCAACTAACAGAGCCACCAGCTATCAACACGACGGCCCATCAGGGACTAGAGCCACCTGGGGGGTGACCCCTAATCACCACCCACGCCTGCGAAGGAGAGCACGACGTCAGCGGAAACATGCAACTCTGCGCAGCCCCACTTCCCCACTGGGGAAGGACTCCCTGGTAATGACAAGTCCGTGGACCAGTGGTAGCAGCTCTCAGAAGGTCCCCGAGCAGGAGGGGTGCCTCACCTGGACAGCGCTGTGCAGCTGACCCAGTTCACAATATGAGGACTCTTTCTCCACCTACCAGAGGCAACACACGCTTATTAGTTTAATGTGTGTAGTGATAGTGTCCTATATCCCGAAACTCATACAGAAAAGTTAAGTCTCCTTTGAAAACTTGTGTGGTTTTATGATATGTTTTCTCTCTTATGCCACTCACATGGTAGACATGTTGAAACGCACCCATACACATTTGTGTGCCTAATCCAGCTTGGAAGTACACATAATGCTTTTCACAGCTTGTAGAGTCTACATACATTTTACCTTAGTAGACTCACCCTAGCTTTGTACTCTGCTTTTATGTGTTTAACTGATCTCATTCAGTATGCTTAGCTAAGCACTGACTATAGTTTAAGTTGCTACGGTAAAGTCTGTACACCTTCTAAGAGCCAGTACTAGTAATATGTTTTTCTCACTTGAGTAATTGTACCTAGCGTGTTCCATAATATTAGCCTGTTTAAAGTCCCTATATAATTTATGCTACGGGAACTGTCCCACTTAAGCCTGTACTCACATGACTTTCAATCCTTATGTCAGCATTTTCACTCTGTCTAGTACCGACTCTATCTCTTCTTATATAGCTGACACAGACACTTATCTTGAGACTTTTATACTTTATAATATAAAATGTGCACCGATGATGTATGCCTAACACATGTTTATAAATGTTGAACTGACAGGCGAACAACTGCTGTTGTGGCATTGTATGCCTCTTTGTTTTTTCACAAGCACAATAAAAGAATTAAAAAATATATATATAATTTTGTATGTTAAATAATTTTGCTATGTGTATTTTCATATTTAATGTATGATAGAAAGCAGCTATAACACTTCTGTAATATTAAACTTGGGGAAAAGTGCAGCATTATAGGAACACTCCAATCAAAGCTAATAGGATCTGGTTGAATAAAGTAAAAATCTTGTAAATATCACTTTTATTATAAATGATACACATATTTTACCAATCAGCCAAAGCCATGATACTATAAAGATGGGTACGTGGGGGTGACTCTGAGTATGGTTTGGCAAATTTCCTTTGTCCCCATTCCTCCTGCATCACTTATTGTTATACATTTTACTGGGATTAAATATCAAGTCCACTAGCCACTTCCAGCCTGAGGGCCCATGGCACACTCAGCTGGGCTAATTTTCTACTTGTGCTAATTGATCACCTGCAAATGGAAAGTAGTAAGTATAAATTGGGAACCCTGCATTGTATATGCAACAGAATGTTTATGTGATATTGTGTTATCTTTGCTGTACCATTAACCCCTTAACGCCGTTACGGCGTTCTATGCCGTCGCGGCTTTAAAGGGCTTTAAAGCCGTTGCGGCGGCATAGAACGCCGTAACGGCTGAAGCCCCCAGGAGGTACTGTGTACTCACCTCCGCCGCTATCCTCTTCTGGGGGGCTGCCTGAGAGCCCAGGCAGCCCCCCTCCGGCAAATGAGGCCCCCGGCCGTGAGGGCTTATAATTGCAGGGTGGTATCATGTAGCATTATCAAACTGAATAATAGATTGGGTCAACATGCTGGGCAAATTTAAAGAGAGAGACCACTGGAGATAAGCCCTCTGCAGCACAGGTGTTCGAAGTACTGTAAAGCTCTGATGGGTGGCCATTATACTCAAGTGCTATTGGGGCAATCATAATGAACAAAAATGTGAGATAAACCTGTTCTTATGTGTTAAACACAACTGTGGCGGAGAGAGTCCTTTTAGCTGCAGTCCCAGGTGCTACTGTTTACTGCACTTCGGCATAGACTGTGTGGTGGATTCTTGCAATGTCACTATGTTTAGTCCTGTAGGGGCACAGTCTACCCCTGGGTCAGTCCACCTCAGTCAGCCGATGCCGGCTCAAAGGATTTGGCATGTGGGTTTGGTACGGTGGGGTCTACTTGTGCTTACTCGGAGACGTGGATGCCAGAGGGTCGTAGGGCTCCCTATTCAATGATACAGACGGTGTGCTTGAGGCACCTGTCTGTCAACTTACAGTTAGTCAGGAAGACAGCCTCGTGGAGTAGTTTAGATGCCCGGCAGCGGCAGGACCTCCGTCAGGTAGTAACACTGGTGTAACCCGGAAGTGACGATATGAACTGTGCGATACAGAGGTGGAGTCTGGAGATGATGGGGCAGCTCTTTTATAAGCACTAGCCCCTCCCACAACGTCAGGTTCCGCCTTTACACATATATATATATTTATATATATCTATAAAACATACAAAATACACAATCCAGTGCACTCGCTTATTCACTAAACAATGATATAAAATCTTACAGATTGTAAGTTTTATTTAAAAACACATATATGTATATATATTTAAACTCTATGTGTATATTTATGTAATATCTTTACATAATTGGGTCATTTTAATAATTATAATTTGAAGGACCAGCCTGACAACCCAGGAAGCAGGTCCAGAAAATTTAATTAGTCCTATTTATATCCCTGTAATTTAAAAAACACCATCCAACCTGGACATGTGGGTTATTATTATACTTGGGAGACGTCGCTTAACAGAAATATGATATCACGACGATGATATCCCCAGTCAAAGTGCAGTTTTTGTGTAAAAAATGCAAAAAACAAATATGAATGCTAATTTTGGCCAGCGTTTGTGACTAAGTGGCTACTACAAAAATACTGGACATAACGCATTTTGAATATCCTCAGTTGTCGACTTTTTCAAATGGTATGCCATCGTGGGATTCATTTTCATTTCTGGGCTGCCATACCGTCTCAAAGGCAACATAGCCAACCTGGCAAATTTCAATTTGCAAAAAGAGAAATTGGCAAATCGTATATTTGACCCTGTAACTTTCCAAAACACCATAAAACCTGTACATGAGGTGCACTGTTGTACTGGTGAGAGTACATATATACAAATATGAGTGTTTTAGAGAAGTACAATCTATATTACTGATGATATCATCAGTGAAAGGGCAGTTTTTTGTGAAAATGCAAAAAAACTAACATACAGGCTAACTTTGGCCAGGGTTTGTGACTAGGTGGCTATAAAAACAGACTGGACACATCCCATTTTGAATAACCTGGGTTGTCTACATTTACAAATGGTATGCCAGGATAGGGTTAATTTTCATTCCTGGGTTACCATACGTCTCAAAGGCAACAGAGGCCCAGCAAACCTATCTTCAATGTGCAGAAATGGAAAGGGAGAAAGCACTATATTTGACCCCTGTACGTTTCCAAAAAACCCATAAAACCTGTGGTACTTGTGAGACATTGCTGAATACAAACGTGTATTTTATTGCAGTAAAATCTAACAATATTATGACATTCACAGTTAAAATGTCACGCAGAACTTGAAAAATAACACATTTTCTTAATTTCTCATACTTTTTTAGATTTTATTCATATTAAATTAAGTTTCATATATAAATATTTTATATGACATGAAAGCCCTGTTTCTCCTGAACAAAATGATATATAATAAGTGTGTGTGCGTGAAAGACGTGAATTATGATTGAACAACATGTAGCGCAAATTTCAGGTTTTGTTTATGTTTTATTTTGATCACAACTTGTACAATTGGCTCCGTCCTTAAGGGGTTAATACATATATTACATATAAATATATAAATATAGATTTATTTATTTTTACTTCTACTCCTGTTTTCCACCTATTGGTTACTTTTTCTCACTTGATCTGTGAGCCAAATGGCAGGAAAATGCTATTATGTATATATTTTGCAGTACACTGATTGGTTTCCAAACTGGTTTTTGGGTACTAAAAATACTATTGAACTGAAACAACATTTAAAGGGAAACTCCAGTGCCAGAAAAACGATCCGTTTTTCTGGCACTGGAGGGTCCCTCTCCCTCCCACCCCCCAATCCCCAGTTGCTGAAGGGGTGAAAACCCCTTCAGTGACTTACCAGAGGCAGCGACAGGTCCCACGTCGCTGCTTCCTCCTCCCCCACCGCTCCTCCTTCTGCTTACGTCGGCCGGTGGGCGAGACTGATCTCGCCCGCCGGCCGAGGAGACCTAATGCGCATGCGCATTAGCGCACCCCATAGGAAAGCATTGAAAATGAATTTCAATGCTTCCCTATGGGGAATAGAGCGACGCTGGAGGTCCTCACACAGCGTGAGGATGCCCAGCGACGCTCTAGCACAGAAAACCTGTGCTAGGGACCAGGAAGTTCCCTCTAGTGGCTGTCTAATAGACAGCCACTAGGGGAGGACTTAACCCTGCAAGGTAATTATTGCAGTTTTAAAAAAACTGCAATAATTACACTTGCAGGGTTAAGGGTAGTGGGAGTTGGCACCCAGACCACTCCAATGAGCAGAAGTGGTCTGGGTGCCTAGAGTGTCCCTTTAACTGACATTTAACTGAAATTTGGGTATTACAAAGTGATCTCTGGTTTGGGTAAAAATTGGTTTGTCCAAGTCGAATTTTCTTGCCGTGCACAATTGTCTTATATGGATCTTAAGCTTTTGCTGTCTGTATTTTCTATAACTTTAATGTCTTAATTCTCTGATGTATCCTCCTAAACTGTTAGTAAAACTCTTTTAAAACTAAACATGGATGGAGCGGATGGTAGCTCTTAAAATGTCAATACTCCCGCAATTACAATATATTTTTTGCACCCTTCCACTGTCCTCCCAATACTCCTATTTTAAAAACATCCAATCTGACATAACAAAATTTATTTGGTGCTGACCCAGAGTAGCAATGAAACTTCTGTATGCCCCACTTCATGGGTTAGCAGTTCCTCAGGTAAAAGCGTACTAACACGCATCCATACTGGCCTCGGCCTTACCACATATTCTAGATCAACCTCCTCCCCAATTGGCGACTCTGGAGCAAGCATTAGTTCAACCATTTGACCTCCATAGCATTCTGTGGTTACATAGGCAGCTCCGACCACCCCTTCATGATGCCCCTGCAGAGGTAGTTCTCAGTATGCAGGTATGGGATAGACACAGAACCATAGAAGCAAATCAGGCCTGGTGTCCTAGCAACATCTACATTGGCCCTTCCGTATTGCATTCCTACCTTTCATGCTAAGCCGTGGCATGAGAGAGGGGCTACTCATCTCTACCACCTGTATTCCAAGAAACAAATCCTAACCTTCCCTATACTACTAACTAAGATATCCCAATGAACTCCCACTTTTCATACATGCAATTGCATTCGTTTTTGACACAAACTAGCATAAAAAAACACCATCTTTCTCTTGACACCCAAGACATCACTACATGGGAACATATCTGTATTAATAGGAGATTGAAACCCCTTTGCAAACCTATCTCCATGTGTTACAAAATGCTGCTAGAGTACTTGCCGTTCCCTGACTCCAAGCCTCCCCAACGATGGGCTATAGATTTAGACTGTGAGGTTACCCAAAAACAATGGGAATCCATTTTTAAATCCCAAACACAGCTCGTTAAATCCGCTACCCTTATGGAAAAACAGCGGAAAATGGTGTACAGGTGGTAAATGGTACCGGAGCGAATCCACAAATTATTCCCTAATAGCTCACCACAGTGTTGGAGATGCAAATGGGAGGAGGGCAAAGTACTACGCATTTGGTGGCAGTGCCCGATGATTGTACAGGTTTTTTTTTTTTATAATTCTTTATTTTTCAAAGTGCAGAGTTAATTGCACAAGGCAATATGGATGAGTGATATGACAGATGTTGTACATGGTAAAAAAAAAACAAGATATGCTGCACTTTTTTTTGTTTTTTTTGTGTGTTAGAAAAGGTAACAAGAATGAGTAACAATATTGTCTAGGTCTAGAAAAACAGATAACAGGACAATTGATTCAAACTGACAATAAGTGCCGTTCATGTGAGTACAAGACTAGTATGTGCATGAGGTTATATGCTAGGTTTGACAATAGGAAAAAACTGGCACACACATAAATTGTTGGTTAACAAGCTAGGTGGTCAAGAGGGAAAGACCACTGGGTCCCCGCTCCCCATCCTGCCATTACATTGCACACAGGTAAGGTGAAGCCAGATAAGATAAATGCAAACAGGTAGGCTGAGGGGCATGTGGTATGTTTCCGGTGACGGTCCTGAACCGTCAGTGGTCCTTAAGGGGTTAAAGGGAAACTATTGGCTAGGTATACAAAAACATTTTTCTCTTTAAGCGCACACCTATTGTGTATTGGTTATTATTAGTATTACTGTGTTAAGAAATCACAATGCTTAGGGAGGTTTTGCAGCTATTAGAACCTTATTTTTTACTTTTTAGGCACTTTTTTACATTTGTTTCTCAGTAACTCTGAATAGTCCAACAAGCAAAGAACCCATTGTGTCAGCTTCTTCATCTAATAATTTTAGTTTATAGTGTATCTACTTGTGTTGAAAATTAGGCAAGGTTAGCCCTTTGACATATATCAGTTTCATAGAATGCTTCTTGTGCTGCACCTTGTGCCATAATCATGTGTGATGTCATAATCTTGTGTGATGTCATAATTGTGCATGATGTTCTTTACTTGCTTTAGTTCTGAGAACTGCTTTGTTGTGGAGTAGTTGGAGTGAGGCAGGTGAGAATTAACTAGGATGGGGAAGCGAAAGATATATATGAGTCTAATGGTGGTGAGACTCTTAAACAGACTGAGAGCAAAAACAAAAAAGGTGAGCTCAACACATGTGCAAATAAAAAAAGTCAAAAGTGTGAAAAAGAGAAGAAAGGAAAAAAGTATTTTGCTGCAGAAAAAATGCACAAAAAGTGTGCAAACAAGGAAAATTAAAAAATGTGAAAGAGCAGTACAAACGGACATGGTGAATGAGTGCACAAAGAGCACGCAGACCTGCAGACTTGGTGTCCGTTCTATCAGTGTGCAGGCTAATATGGTAGAAAAAGATGAACCAATGGAGTATATAAATGCAGGAAACACCAGGAAGAAGAAGCCAAAACAAGAACCGATGGACACCAGCTAAAAACTGGGCTAAACAGACATCAAATTTGTCTTTTAAGTTTGTTTTTACATTTAATTTCTGCCTGCATTTTTATCCAACGTCCGCATCCTTATCCGAACGTATGTTCCCTAGTAGCTATTAAAACTATTATTTTGTGGGTGGCCGAACCAAGATGGCCGACAGCACCGCTCACCACACCGTGCAATCAATGCCCAGCGACTGGGCAGCAGCCTTCCAGGCAAGATTTGATGCCATATGCAGGCGATTCTGGGAACACCTGGAGAACAGGTGCCAGCCACCAGCCCCAACAAAGGTCAGCATTATGGCCAGAGCACCACCGACACAGCAGCCAGCCAAGGATCTGTCCTCTGAATGGCGAAAGACCAAGGCGCAGTCGGAGGGGCTCCAACCCGGCAAAGCAACTAACAGAGCCACCAGCTATCAACACGACGGCCCATCAGGGACTAGAGCCACCTGGGGGGTGACCCCTAATCACCACCCACGCCTGCGAAGGAGAGCACGACGTCAGCGGAAACATGCAACTCTGCGCAGCCCCACTTCCCCACTGGGGAAGGACTCCCTGGTAATGACAAGTCCGTGGACCAGTGGTAGCAGCTCTCAGAAGGTCCCCGAGCAGGAGGGGTGCCTCACCTGGACAGCGCTGTGCAGCTGACCCAGTTCACAATATGAGGACTCTTTCTCCACCTACCAGAGGCAACACACGCTTATTAGTTTAATGTGTGTAGTGATAGTGTCCTATATCCCGAAACTCATACAGAAAAGTTAAGTCTCCTTTGAAAACTTGTGTGGTTTTATGATATGTTTTCTCTCTTATGCCACTCACATGGTAGACATGTTGAAACGCACCCATACACATTTGTGTGCCTAATCCAGCTTGGAAGTACACATAATGCTTTTCACAGCTTGTAGAGTCTACATACATTTTACCTTAGTAGACTCACCCTAGCTTTGTACTCTGCTTTTATGTGTTTAACTGATCTCATTCAGTATGCTTAGCTAAGCACTGACTATAGTTTAAGTTGCTACGGTAAAGTCTGTACACCTTCTAAGAGCCAGTACTAGTAATATGTTTTTCTCACTTGAGTAATTGTACCTAGCGTGTTCCATAATATTAGCCTGTTTAAAGTCCCTATATAATTTATGCTACGGGAACTGTCCCACTTAAGCCTGTACTCACATGACTTTCAATCCTTATGTCAGCATTTTCACTCTGTCTAGTACCGACTCTATCTCTTCTTATATAGCTGACACAGACACTTATCTTGAGACTTTTATACTTTATAATATAAAATGTGCACCGATGATGTAGGCCTAACACATGTTTATAAATGTTGAACTGACAGGCGAACAACTGCTGTTGTGGCATTGTATGCCTCTTTGTTTTTTCACAAGCACAATAAAAGAATTAAAAAATATATATATAATTTTGTATGTTAAATAATTTTGCTATGTGTATTTTCATATTTAATGTATGATAGAAAGCAGCTATAACACTTCTGTAATATTAAACTTGGGGAAAAGTGCAGCATTATAGGAACACTCCAATCAAAGCTAATAGGATCTGGTTGAATAAAGTAAAAATCTTGTAAATATCACTTTTATTATAAATGATACACATATTTTACCAATCAGCCAAAGCCATGATACTATAAAGATGGGTACGTGGGGGTGACTCTGAGTATGGTTTGGCAAATTTCCTTTGTCCCCATTCCTCCTGCATCACTTATTGTTATACATTTTACTGGGATTAAATATCAAGTCCACTAGCCACTTCCAGCCTGAGGGCCCATGGCACACTCACCTGGGCTAATTTTCTACTTGTGCTAATTGATCACCTGCAAATGGAAAGTAGTAAGTATAAATTGGGAACCCTGCATTGTATATGCAACAGAATGTTTATGTGATATTGTGTTATCTTTGCTGTACCATTAACCCCTTAACGCCGTTACGGCGTTCTATGCCGTCGCGGCTTTAAAGGGCTTTAAAGCCGTTGCGGCGGCATAGAACGCCGTAACGGCTGAAGCCCCCAGGAGGTACTGTGTACTCACCTCCGCCGCGATCCTCTTCTGGGGGGCTGCCTGAGAGCCCAGGCAGCCCCCCTCCGGCAAATGAGGCCCCCGGCCGTGAGGGCTTATAATTGCAGGGTGGTATCATGTAGCATTATCAAACTGAATAATAGATTGGGTCAACATGCTGGGCAAATTTAAAGAGAGAGACCACTGGAGATAAGCCCTCTGCAGCACAGGTGTTCGAAGTACTGTAAAGCTCTGATGGGTGGCCATTATACTCAAGTGCTATTGGGGCAATCATAATGAACAAAAATGTGAGATAAACCTGTTCTTATGTGTTAAACACAACTGTGGCGGAGAGAGTCCTTTTAGCTGCAGTCCCAGGTGCTACTGTTTACTGCACTTCGGCATAGACTGTGTGGTGGATTCTTGCAATGTCACTATGTTTAGTCCTGTAGGGGCACAGTCTACCCCTGGGTCAGTCCACCTCAGTCAGCCGATGCCTGCTCAAAGGATTTGGCATGTGGGTTTGGTACGGTGGGGTCTACTTGTGCTTACTCGGAGACGTGGATGCCAGAGGGTCGTAGGGCTCCCTATTCAATGATACAGACGGTGTGCTTGAGGCACCTGTCTGTCAACTTACAGTTAGTCAGGAAGACAGCCTCGTGGAGTAGTTTAGATGCCCGGCAGCGGCAGGACCTCCGTCAGGTAGTAACACTGGTGTAACCCGGAAGTGACGATATGAACTGTGCGATACAGAGGTGGAGTCTGGAGATGATGGGGCAGCTCTTTTATAAGCACTAGCCCCTCCCACAACGTCAGGTTCCGCCTTTACACATATATATATATTTATATATATCTATAAAACATACAAAATACACAATCCAGTGCACTCGCTTATTCACTAAACAATGATATAAAATCTTACAGATTGTAAGTTTTATTTAAAAACACATATATGTATATATATTTAAACTCTATGTGTATATTTATGTAATATCTTTACATAATTGGGTCATTTTAATAATTATAATTTGAAGGACCAGCCTGACAACCCAGGAAGCAGGTCCAGAAAATTTAATTAGTCCTATTTATATCCCTGTAATTTAAAAAACACCATCCAACCTGGACATGTGGGTTATTATTATACTTGGGAGACGTCGCTTAACAGAAATATGATATCACGACGATGATATCCCCAGTCAAAGTGCAGTTTTTGTGTAAAAAATGCAAAAAAACAAATATGAATGCTAATTTTGGCCAGCGTTTGTGACTAAGTGGCTACTACAAAAATACTGGACATAACGCATTTTGAATATCCTCAGTTGTCGACTTTTTCAAATGGTATGCCATCGTGGGATTCATTTTCATTTCTGGGCTGCCATACCGTCTCAAAGGCAACATAGCCAACCTGGCAAATTTCAATTTGCAAAAAGAGAAATTGGCAAATCGTATATTTGACCCTGTAACTTTCCAAAACACCATAAAACCTGTACATGAGGTGCACTGTTGTACTGGTGAGAGTACATATATACAAATATGAGTGTTTTAGAGAAGTACAATCTATATTACTGATGATATCATCAGTGAAAGGGCAGTTTTTTGTGAAAATGCAAAAAAACTAACATACAGGCTAACTTTGGCCAGGGTTTGTGACTAGGTGGCTATAAAAACAGACTGGACACATCCCATTTTGAATAACCTGGGTTGTCTACATTTACAAATGGTATGCCAGGATAGGGTTAATTTTCATTCCTGGGTTACCATACGGTCTCAAAGGCAACAGAGGCCCAGCAAACCTATCTTCAATGTGCAGAAATGGAAAGGGAGAAAGCACTATATTTGACCCCTGTACGTTTCCAAAAAACCCATAAAACCTGTGGTACTTGTGAGACATTGCTGAATACAAACGTGTATTTTATTGCAGTAAAATCTAACAATATTATGACATTCACAGTTAAAATGTCACGCAGAACTTGAAAAATAACACATTTTCTTAATTTCTCATACTTTTTTAGATTTTATTCATATTAAATTAAGTTTCATATATAAATATTTTATATGACATGAAAGCCCTGTTTCTCCTGAACAAAATGATATATAATAAGTGTGTGTGCGTGAAAGACGTGAATTATGATTGAACAACATGTAGCGCAAATTTCAGGTTTTGTTTATGTTTTGTTTTGATCACAACTTGTACAATTGGCTCCGTCCTTAAGGGGTTAATACATATATTACATATAAATATATAAATATAGGGGTTAATATATATATTATTTATTTTTACTTCTACTCCTGTTTTCCACCTATTGGTTACTTTTTCTCACTTGATCTGTGAGCCAAATGGCAGGAAAATGCTATTATGTATATATTTTGCAGTACACTGATTGGTTTCCAAACTGGTTTTTGGGTACTAAAAATACTATTGAACTGAAACAACATTTAAAGGGAAACTCCAGTGCCAGAAAAACGATCCGTTTTTCTGGCACTGGAGGGTCCCTCTCCCTCCCACCCCCCAATCCCCAGTTGCTGAAGGGGTGAAAACCCCTTCAGTGACTTACCAGAGGCAGCGACAGGTCCCACGTCGCTGCTTCCTCCTCCCCCACCGCTCCTCCTTCTGCTTACGTCGGCCGGTGGGCGAGACTGATCTCGCCCGCCGGCCGAGGAGACCTAATGCGCATGCGCATTAGCGCACCCCATAGGAAAGCATTGAAAATGAATTTCAATGCTTCCCTATGGGGAATAGAGCGACGCTGGAGGTCCTCACACAGCGTGAGGATGCCCAGCGACGCTCTAGCACAGAAAACCTGTGCTAGGGACCAGGAAGTTCCCTCTAGTGGCTGTCTAATAGACAGCCACTAGGGGAGGACTTAACCCTGCAAGGTAATTATTGCAGTTTTAAAAAAACTGCAATAATTACACTTGCAGGGTTAAGGGTAGTGGGAGTTGGCACCCAGACCACTCCAATGAGCAGAAGTGGTCTGGGTGCCTAGAGTGTCCCTTTAACTGACATTTAACTGAAATTTGGGTATTACAAAGTGATCTCTGGTTTGGGTAAAAATTGGTTTGTCCAAGTCGAATTTTCTTGCCGTGCACAATTGTCTTATATGGATCTTAAGCTTTTGCTGTCTGTATTTTCTATAACTTTAATGTCTTAATTCTCTGATGTATCCTCCTAAACTGTTAGTAAAACTCTTTTAAAACTAAACATGGATGGAGCGGATGGTAGCTCTTAAAATGTCAATACTCCCGCAATTACAATATATTTTTTGCACCCTTCCACTGTCCTCCCAATACTCCTATTTTAAAAACATCCAATCTGACATAACAAAATTTATTTGGTGCTGACCCAGAGTAGCAATGAAACTTCTGTATGCCCCACTTCATGGGTTAGCAGTTCCTCAGGTAAAAGCGTACTAACACGCATCCATACTGGCCTCGGCCTTACCACATATTCTAGATCAACCTCCTCCCCAATTGGCGACTCTGGAGCAAGCATTAGTTCAACCATTTGACCTCCATAGCATTCTGTGGTTACATAGGCAGCTCCGACCACCCCTTCATGATGCCCCTGCAGAGGTAGTTCTCAGTATGCAGGTATGGGATAGACACAGAACCATAGAAGCAAATCAGGCCTGGTGTCCTAGCAACATCTACATTGGCCCTTCCGTATTGCATTCCTACCTTTCATGCTAAGCCGTGGCATGAGAGAGGGGCTACTCATCTCTACCACCTCTATTCCAAGAAACAAATCCTAACCTTCCCTATACTACTAACTAAGATATCCCAATGAACTCCCACTTTTCATACATGCAATTGCATTCGTTTTTGACACAAACTAGCATAAAAAAACACCATCTTTCTCTTGACACCCAAGACATCACTACATGGGAACATATCTGTATTAATAGGAGATTGAAACCCCTTTGCAAACCTATCTCCATGTGTTACAAAATGCTGCTAGAGTACTTGCCGTTCCCTGACTCCAAGCCTCCCCAACGATGGGCTATAGATTTAGACTGTGAGGTTACCCAAAAACAATGGGAATCCATTTTTAAATCCCAAACACAGCTCGTTAAATCCGCTACCCTTATGGAAAAACAGCGGAAAATGGTGTACAGGTGGTAAATGGTACCGGAGCGAATCCACAAATTATTCCCTAATAGCTCACCACAGTGTTGGAGATGCAAATGGGAGGAGGGCAAAGTACTACGCATTTGGTGGCAGTGCCCGATGATTGTACAGGTTTTTTTTTTTTATAATTCTTTATTTTTCAAAGTGCAGAGTTAATTGCACAAGGCAATATGGATGAGTGATATGACAGATGTTGTACATGGTAAAAAAAAAACAAGATATGCTGCACTTTTTTTTGTTTTTTTTGTGTGTTAGAAAAGGTAACAAGAATGAGTAACAATATTGTCTAGGTCTAGAAAAACAGATAACAGGACAATTGATTCAAACTGACAATAAGTGACGTTCATGTGAGTACAAGACTAGTATGTGCATGAGGTTATATGCTAGGTTTGACAATAGGAAAAAACTGGCACACACATAAATTGTTGGTTAACAAGCTAGGTGGTCAAGAGGGAAAGACCACTGGGTCCCCGCTCCCCATCCTGCCATTACATTGCACACAGGTAAGGTGAAGCCAGATAAGATAAATGCAAACAGGTAGGCTGAGGGGCATGTGGTATGTTTCCGGTGACGGTCCTGAACCGTCAGTGGTCCTTAAGGGGTTAAAGGGAAACTATTGGCTAGGTATACAAAAACATTTTTCTCTTTAAGCGCACACCTATTGTGTATTGGTTATTATTAGTATTACTGTGTTAAGAAATCACAATGCTTAGGGAGGTTTTGCAGCTATTAGAACCTTATTTTTTACTTTTTAGGCACTTTTTTACATTTGTTTCTCAGTAACTCTGAATAGTCCAACAAGCAAAGAACCCATTGTGTCAGCTTCTTCATCTAATAATTTTAGTTTATAGTGTATCTACTTGTGTTGAAAATTAGGCAAGGTTAGCCCTTTGACATATATCAGTTTCATAGAATGCTTCTTGTGCTGCACCTTGTGCCATAATCATGTGTGATGTCATAATCTTGTGTGATGTCATAATTGTGCATGATGTTCTTTACTTGCTTTAGTTCTGAGAACTGCTTTGTTGTGGAGTAGTTGGAGTGAGGCAGGTGAGAATTAACTAGGATGGGGAAGCGAAAGATATATATGAGTCTAATGGTGGTGAGACTCTTAAACAGACTGAGAGCAAAAACAAAAAAGGTGAGCTCAACACATGTGCAAATAAAAAAAGTCAAAAGTGTGAAAAAGAGAAGAAAGGAAAAAAGTATTTTGCTGCAGAAAAAATGCACAAAAAGTGTGCAAACAAGGAAAATTAAAAAATGTGAAAGAGCAGTACAAACGGACATGGTGAATGAGTGCACAAAGAGCACGCAGACCTGCAGACTTGGTGTCCGTTCTATCAGTGTGCAGGCTAATATGGTAGAAAAAGATGAACCAATGGAGTATATAAATGCAGGAAACACCAGGAAGAAGAAGCCAAAACAAGAACCGATGGACACCAGCTAAAAACTGGGCTAAACAGACATCAAATTTGTCTTTTAAGTTTGTTTTTACATTTAATTTCTGCCTGCATTTTTATCCAACGTCCGCATCCTTATCCGAACGTATGTTCCCTAGTAGCTATTAAAACTATTATTTTGTGGGTGGCCGAACCAAGATGGCCGACAGCACCGCTCACCACACCGTGCAATCAATGCCCAGCGACTGGGCAGCAGCCTTCCAGGCAAGATTTGATGCCATATGCAGGCGATTCTGGGAACACCTGGAGAACAGGTGCCAGCCAGCAGCCCCAACAAAGGTCAGCATTATGGCCAGAGCACCACCGACACAGCAGCCAGCCAAGGATCTGTCCTCTGAATGGCGAAAGACCAAGGCGCAGTCGGAGGGGCTCCAACCCGGCAAAGCAACTAACAGAGCCACCAGCTATCAACACGACGGCCCATCAGGGACTAGAGCCACCTGGGGGGTGACCCCTAATCACCACCCACGCCTGCGAAGGAGAGCACGACGTCAGCGGAAACATGCAACTCTGCGCAGCCCCACTTCCCCACTGGGGAAGGACTCCCTGGTAATGACAAGTCCGTGGACCAGTGGTAGCAGCTCTCAGAAGGTCCCCGAGCAGGAGGGGTGCCTCACCTGGACAGCGCTGTGCAGCTGACCCAGTTCACAATATGAGGACTCTTTCTCCACCTACCAGAGGCAACACACGCTTATTAGTTTAATGTGTGTAGTGATAGTGTCCTATATCCCGAAACTCATACAGAAAAGTTAAGTCTCCTTTGAAAACTTGTGTGGTTTTATGATATGTTTTCTCTCTTATGCCACTCACATGGTAGACATGTTGAAACGCACCCATACACATTTGTGTGCCTAATCCAGCTTGGAAGTACACATAATGCTTTTCACAGCTTGTAGAGTCTACATACATTTTACCTTAGTAGACTCACCCTAGCTTTGTACTCTGCTTTTATGTGTTTAACTGATCTCATTCAGTATGCTTAGCTAAGCACTGACTATAGTTTAAGTTGCTACGGTAAAGTCTGTACACCTTCTAAGAGCCAGTACTAGTAATATGTTTTTCTCACTTGAGTAATTGTACCTAGCGTGTTCCATAATATTAGCCTGTTTAAAGTCCCTATATAATTTATGCTACGGGAACTGTCCCACTTAAGCCTGTACTCACATGACTTTCAATCCTTATGTCAGCATTTTCACTCTGTCTAGTACCGACTCTATCTCTTCTTATATAGCTGACACAGACACTTATCTTGAGACTTTTATACTTTATAATATAAAATGTGCACCGATGATGTATGCCTAACACATGTTTATAAATGTTGAACTGACAGGCGAACAACTGCTGTTGTGGCATTGTATGCCTCTTTGTTTTTTCACAAGCACAATAAAAGAATTAAAAAATATATATATAATTTTGTATGTTAAATAATTTTGCTATGTGTATTTTCATATTTAATGTATGATAGAAAGCAGCTATAACACTTCTGTAATATTAAACTTGGGGAAAAGTGCAGCATTATAGGAACACTCCAATCAAAGCTAATAGGATCTGGTTGAATAAAGTAAAAATCTTGTAAATATCACTTTTATTATAAATGATACACATATTTTACCAATCAGCCAAAGCCATGATACTATAAAGATGGGTACGTGGGGGTGACTCTGAGTATGGTTTGGCAAATTTCCTTTGTCCCCATTCCTCCTGCATCACTTATTGTTATACATTTTACTGGGATTAAATATCAAGTCCACTAGCCACTTCCAGCCTGAGGGCCCATGGCACACTCACCTGGGCTAATTTTCTACTTGTGCTAATTGATCACCTGCAAATGGAAAGTAGTAAGTATAAATTGGGAACCCTGCATTGTATATGCAACAGAATGTTTATGTGATATTGTGTTATCTTTGCTGTACCATTAACCCCTTAACGCCGTTACGGCGTTCTATGCCGTCGCGGCTTTAAAGGGCTTTAAAGCCGTTGCGGCGGCATAGAACGCCGTAACGGCTGAAGCCCCCAGGAGGTACTGTGTACTCACCTCCGCCGCGATCCTCTTCTGGGGGGCTGCCTGAGAGCCCAGGCAGCCCCCCTCCGGCAAATGAGGCCCCCGGACGTGAGGGCTTATAATTGCAGGGTGGTATCATGTAGCATTATCAAACTGAATAATAGATTGGGTCAACATGCTGGGCAAATTTAAAGAGAGAGACCACTGGAGATAAGCCCTCTGCAGCACAGGTGTTCGAAGTACTGTAAAGCTCTGATGGGTGGCCATTATACTCAAGTGCTATTGGGGCAATCATAATGAACAAAAATGTGAGATAAACCTGTTCTTATGTGTTAAACACAACTGTGGCGGAGAGAGTCCTTTTAGCTGCAGTCCCAGGTGCTACTGTTTACTGCACTTCGGCATAGACTGTGTGGTGGATTCTTGCAATGTCACTATGTTTAGTCCTGTAGGGGCACAGTCTACCCCTGGGTCAGTCCACCTCAGTCAGCCGATGCCGGCTCAAAGGATTTGGCATGTGGGTTTGGTACGGTGGGGTCTACTTGTGCTTACTCGGAGACGTGGATGCCAGAGCGTCGTAGGGCTCCCTATTCAATGATACAGACGGTGTGCTTGAGGCACCTGTCTGTCAACTTACAGTTAGTCAGGAAGACAGCCTCGTGGAGTAGTTTAGATGCCCGGCAGCGGCAGGACCTCCGTCAGGTAGTAACACTGGTGTAACCCGGAAGTGACGATATGAACTGTGCGATACAGAGGTGGAGTCTGGAGATGATGGGGCAGCTCTTTTATAAGCACTAGCCCCTCCCACAACGTCAGGTTCCGCCTTTACACATATATATATATTTATATATATCTATAAAACATACAAAATACACAATCCAGTGCACTCGCTTATTCACTAAACAATGATATCAAATCTTACAGATTGTAAGTTTTATTTAAAAACACATATATGTATATATATTTAAACTCTATGTGTATATTTATGTAATATCTTTACATAATTGGGTCATTTTAATAATTATAATTTGAAGGACCAGCCTGACAACCCAGGAAGCAGGTCCAGAAAATTTAATTAGTCCTATTTATATCCCTGTAATTTAAAAAACACCATCCAACCTGGACATGTGGGTTATTATTATACTTGGGAGACGTCGCTTAACAGAAATATGATATCACGACGATGATATCCCCAGTCAAAGTGCAGTTTTTGTGTAAAAAATGCAAAAAACAAATATGAATGCTAATTTTGGCCAGCGTTTGTGACTAAGTGGCTACTACAAAAATACTGGACATAACGCATTTTGAATATCCTCAGTTGTCGACTTTTTCAAATGGTATGCCATCGTGGGATTCATTTTCATTTCTGGGCTGCCATACCGTCTCAAAGGCAACATAGCCAACCTGGCAAATTTCAATTTGCAAAAAGAGAAATTGGCAAATCGTATATTTGACCCTGTAACTTTCCAAAACACCATAAAACCTGTACATGAGGTGCACTGTTGTACTGGTGAGAGTACATATATACAAATATGAGTGTTTTAGAGAAGTACAATCTATATTACTGATGATATCATCAGTGAAAGGGCAGTTTTTTGTGAAAATGCAAAAAAACTAACATACAGGCTAACTTTGGCCAGGGTTTGTGACTAGGTGGCTATAAAAACAGACTGGACACATCCCATTTTGAATAACCTGGGTTGTCTACATTTACAAATGGTATGCCAGGATAGGGTTAATTTTCATTCCTGGGTTACCATACGGTCTCAAAGGCAACAGAGGCCCAGCAAACCTATCTTCAATGTGCAGAAATGGAAAGGGAGAAAGCACTATATTTGACCCCTGTACGTTTCCAAAAAACCCATAAAACCTGTGGTACTTGTGAGACATTGCTGAATACAAACGTGTATTTTATTGCAGTAAAATCTAACAATATTATGACATTCACAGTTAAAATGTCACGCAGAACTTGAAAAATAACACATTTTCTTAATTTCTCATACTTTTTTAGATTTTATTCATATTAAATTAAGTTTCATATATAAATATTTTATATGACATGAAAGCCCTGTTTCTCCTGAACAAAATGATATATAATAAGTGTGTGTGCGTGAAAGACGTGAATTATGATTGAACAACATGTAGCGCAAATTTCAGGTTTTGTTTATGTTTTGTTTTGATCACAACTTGTACAATTGGCTCCGTCCTTAAGGGGTTAATACATATATTACATATAAATATATAAATATAGATTTATTTATTTTTACTTCTACTCCTGTTTTCCACCTATTGGTTACTTTTTCTCACTTGATCTGTGAGCCAAATGGCAGGAAAATGCTATTATGTATATATTTTGCAGTACACTGATTGGTTTCCAAACTGGTTTTTGGGTACTAAAAATACTATTGAACTGAAACAACATTTAAAGGGAAACTCCAGTGCCAGAAAAACGATCCGTTTTTCTGGCACTGGAGGGTCCCTCTCCCTCCCACCCCCCAATCCCCAGTTGCTGAAGGGGTGAAAACCCCTTCAGTGACTTACCAGAGGCAGCGACAGGTCCCACGTCGCTGCTTCCTCCTCCCCCACCGCTCCTCCTTCTGCTTACGTCGGCCGGTGGGCGAGACTGATCTCGCCCGCCGGCCGAGGAGACCTAATGCGCATGCGCATTAGCGCACCCCATAGGAAAGCATTGAAAATGAATTTCAATGCTTCCCTATGGGGAATAGAGCGACGCTGGAGGTCCTCACACAGCGTGAGGATGCCCAGCGACGCTCTAGCACAGAAAACCTGTGCTAGGGACCAGGAAGTTCCCTCTAGTGGCTGTCTAATAGACAGCCACTAGGGGAGGACTTAACCCTGCAAGGTAATTATTGCAGTTTTAAAAAAACTGCAATAATTACACTTGCAGGGTTAAGGGTAGTGGGAGTTGGCACCCAGACCACTCCAATGAGCAGAAGTGGTCTGGGTGCCTAGAGTGTCCCTTTAACTGACATTTAACTGAAATTTGGGTATTACAAAGTGATCTCTGGTTTGGGTAAAAATTGGTTTGTCCAAGTCGAATTTTCTTGCCGTGCACAATTGTCTTATATGGATCTTAAGCTTTTGCTGTCTGTATTTTCTATAACTTTAATGTCTTAATTCTCTGATGTATCCTCCTAAACTGTTAGTAAAACTCTTTTAAAACTAAACATGGATGGAGCGGATGGTAGCTCTTAAAATGTCAATACTCCCGCAATTACAATATATTTTTTGCACCCTTCCACTGTCCTCCCAATACTCCTATTTTAAAAACATCCAATCTGACATAACAAAATTTATTTGGTGCTGACCCAGAGTAGCAATGAAACTTCTGTATGCCCCACTTCATGGGTTAGCAGTTCCTCAGGTAAAAGCGTACTAACACGCATCCATACTGGCCTCGGCCTTACCACATATTCTAGATCAACCTCCTCCCCAATTGGCGACTCTGGAGCAAGCATTAGTTCAACCATTTGACCTCCATAGCATTCTGTGGTTACATAGGCAGCTCCGACCACCCCTTCATGATGCCCCTGCAGAGGTAGTTCTCAGTATGCAGGTATGGGATAGACACAGAACCATAGAAGCAAATCAGGCCTGGTGTCCTAGCAACATCTACATTGGCCCTTCCGTATTGCATTCCTACCTTTCATGCTAAGCCGTGGCATGAGAGAGGGGCTACTCATCTCTACCACCTGTATTCCAAGAAACAAATCCTAACCTTCCCTATACTACTAACTAAGATATCCCAATGAACTCCCACTTTTCATACATGCAATTGCATTCGTTTTTGACACAAACTAGCATAAAAAAACACCATCTTTCTCTTGACACCCAAGACATCACTACATGGGAACATATCTGTATTAATAGGAGATTGAAACCCCTTTGCAAACCTATCTCCATGTGTTACAAAATGCTGCTAGAGTACTTGCCGTTCCCTGACTCCAAGCCTCCCCAACGATGGGCTATAGATTTAGACTGTGAGGTTACCCAAAAACAATGGGAATCCATTTTTAAATCCCAAACACAGCTCGTTAAATCCGCTACCCTTATGGAAAAACAGCGGAAAATGGTGTACAGGTGGTAAATGGTACCGGAGCGAATCCACAAATTATTCCCTAATAGCTCACCACAGTGTTGGAGATGCAAATGGGAGGAGGGCAAAGTACTACGCATTTGGTGGCAGTGCCCGATGATTGTACAGGTTTTTTTTTTTATAATTCTTTATTTTTCAAAGTGCAGAGTTAATTGCACAAGGCAATATGGATGAGTGATATGACAGATGTTGTACATGGTAAAAAAAAAACAAGATATGCTGCACTTTTTTTTGTTTTTTTTTTGTGTGTTAGAAAAGGTAACAAGAATGAGTAACAATATTGTCTAGGTCTAGAAAAACAGATAACAGGACAATTGATTCAAACTGACAATAAGTGCCGTTCATGTGAGTACAAGACTAGTATGTGCATGAGGTTATATGCTAGGTTTGACAATAGGAAAAAACTGGCACACACATAAATTGTTGGTTAACAAGCTAGGTGGTCAAGAGGGAAAGACCACTGGGTCCCCGCTCCCCATCCTGCCATTACATTGCACACAGGTAAGGTGAAGCCAGATAAGATAAATGCAAACAGGTAGGCTGAGGGGCATGTGGTATGTTTCCGGTGACGGTCCTGAACCGTCAGTGGTCCTTAAGGGGTTAAAGGGAAACTATTGGCTAGGTATACAAAAACATTTTTCTCTTTAAGCGCACACCTATTGTGTATTGGTTATTATTAGTATTGCTGTGTTAAGAAATCACAATGCTTAGGGAGGTTTTGCAGCTATTAGAACCTTATTTTTTACTTTTTAGGCACTTTTTTACATTTGTTTCTCAGTAACTCTGAATAGTCCAACAAGCAAAGAACCCATTGTGTCAGCTTCTTCATCTAATAATTTTAGTTTATAGTGTATCTACTTGTGTTGAAAATTAGGCAAGGTTAGCCCTTTAACATATATCAGTTTCATAGAATGCTTCTTGTGCTGCACCTTGTGCCATAATCATGTGTGATGTCATAATCTTGTGTGATGTCATAATTGTGCATGATGTTCTTTACTTGCTTTAGTTCTGAGAACTGCTTTGTTGTGGAGTAGTTGGAGTGAGGCAGGTGAGAATTAACTAGGATGGGGAAGCGAAAGATATATATGAGTCTAATGGTGGTGAGACTCTTAAACAGACTGAGAGCAAAAACAAAAAAGGTGAGCTCAACACATGTGCAAATAAAAAAAGTCAAAAGTGTGAAAAAGAGAAGAAAGGAAAAAAGTATTTTGCTGCAGAAAAAATGCACAAAAAGTGTGCAAACAAGGAAAATTAAAAAATGTGAAAGAGCAGTACAAACGGACATGGTGAATGAGTGCACAAAGAGCACGCAGACCTGCAGACTTGGTGTCCGTTCTATCAGTGTGCAGGCTAATATGGTAGAAAAAGATGAACCAATGGAGTATATAAATGCAGGAAACACCAGGAAGAAGAAGCCAAAACAAGAACCGATGGACACCAGCTAAAAACTGGGCTAAACAGACATCAAATTTGTCTTTTAAGTTTGTTTTTACATTTAATTTCTGCCTGCATTTTTATCCAACGTCCGCATCCTTATCCGAACGTATGTTCCCTAGTAGCTATTAAAACTATTATTTTGTGGGTGGCCGAACCAAGATGGCAGACAGCACCGCTCACCACACTGTGCAATCAATGCCCAGCGACTGGGCAGCAGCCTTCCAGGCAAGATTTGATGCCATATGCAGGCGATTCTGGGAACACCTGGAGAACAGGTGCCAGCCACCAGCCCCAACAAAGGTCAGCATTATGGCCAGAGCACCACCGACACAGCAGCCAGCCAAGGATCTGTCCTCTGAATTGCGAAAGACCAAGGCGCAGTCGGAGGGGCTCCAACCCGGCAAAGCAACTAACAGAGCCACCAGCTATCAACACGACGGCCCATCAGGGACTAGAGCCACCTGGGGGGTGACCCCTAATCACCACCCACGCCTGCGAAGGAGAGCACGACGTCAGTGGAAACATGCAACTCTGCGCAGCCCCACTTCCCCACTGGGGAAGGACTCCCTGGTAATGACAAGTCCGTGGACCAGTGGTAGCAGCTCTCAGAAGGTCCCCGAGCAGGAGGGGTGCCTCACCTGGACAGCGCTGTGCAGCGGACCCAGTTCACAATATGAGGACTCTTTCTCCACCTACCAGAGGCAACACACGCTTATTAGTTTAATGTGTGTAGTGATAGTGTCCTATATCCCGAAACTCATACAGAAAAGTTAAGTCTCCTTTGAAAACTTGTGTGGTTTTATGATATGTTTTCTCTCTTATGCCACTCACATGGTAGACATGTTGAAACGCACCCATACACATTTGTGTGCCTAATCCAGCTTGGAAGTACACATAATGCTTTTCACAGCTTGTAGAGTCTACATACATGTTACCTTAGTAGACTCACCCTAGCTTTGTACTCTGCTTTTATGTGTTTAACTGATCTCATTCAGTATGCTTAGCTAAGCACTGACTATAGTTTAAGTTGCTACGGTAAAGTCTGTACACCTTCTAAGAGCCAGTACTAGTAATATGTTTTTCTCACTTGAGTAATTGTACCTAGCGTGTTCCATAATATTAGCCTGTTTAAAGTCCCTATATAATTTATGCTACGGGAACTGTCCCACTTAAGCCTGTACTCACATGACTTTCAATCCTTATGTCAGCATTTTCACTCTGTCTAGTACCGACTCTATCTCTTCTTATATAGCTGACACAGACACTTATCTTGAGACTTTTATACTTTATAATATAAAATGTGCACCGATGATGTATGCCTAACACATGTTTATAAATGTTGAACTGACAGGCGAACAACTGCTGTTGTGGCATTGTATGCCTCTTTGTTTTTTCACAAGCACAATAAAAGAATTAAAAAATATATATATAATTTTGTATGTTAAATAATTTTGCTATGTGTATTTTCATATTTAATGTATGATAGAAAGCAGCTATAACACTTCTGTAATATTAAACTTGGGGAAAAGTGCAGCATTATAGGAACACTCCAATCAAAGCTAATAGGATCTGGTTGAATAAAGTAAAAATCTTGTAAATATCACTTTTATTATAAATGATACACATATTTTACCAATCAGCCAAAGCCATGATACTATAAAGATGGGTACGTGGGGGTGACTCTGAGTATGGTTTGGCAAATTTCCTTTGTCCCCATTCCTCCTGCATCACTTATTGTTATACATTTTACTGGGATTAAATATCAAGTCCACTAGCCACTTCCAGCCTGAGGGCCCATGGCACACTCACCTGGGCTAATTTTCTACTTGTGCTAATTGATCACCTGCAAATGGAAAGTAGTAAGTATAAATTGGGAACCCTGCATTGTATATGCAACAGAATGTTTATGTGATATTGTGTTATCTTTGCTGTACCATTAACCCCTTAACGCCGTTACGGCGTTCTATGCCGTCGCGGCTTTAAAGGGCTTTAAAGCCGTTGCGGCGGCATAGAACGCCGTAACGGCTGAAGCCCCCAGGAGGTACTGTGTACTCACCTCCGCCGCGATCCTCTTCTGGGGGGCTGCCTGAGAGCCCAGGCAAATGAGGCCCCCGGCCGTGAGGGCTTATAATTGCAGGGTGGTATCATGTATCATTATCAAACTGAATAATAGATTGGGTCAACATGCTGGGCAAATTTAAAGAGAGAGACCACTGGAGATAAGCCCTCTGCAGCACAGGTGTTCGAAGTACTGTAAAGCTCTGATGGGCGGCCATTACACTCAAGTGCTATTGGGGCAATCATAATGAACAAAAATGTGAGATAAACCTGTTCTTATGTGTTAAACACAACTGTGGCGGAGAGAGTCCTTTTAGCTGCAGTCCCAGGTGCTACTGTTTACTGCACTTCGGCATAGACTGTGTGGTGGATTCTTGCAATGTCACTATGTTTAGTCCTGTAGGGGCACAGTCTACCCCTGGGTCAGTCCACCTCAGTCAGCCGATGCCGGCTCGAAGGATTTGGCATGTGGGTTTGGTACGGTGGCAGGGAAGGCGGCTTGATGGGGTTCCATCTCTCAGGTAGGCCCGGTTCGGATCCCTGTGTGTACCTGCTCTAACTGCCGATTGTTTTCTTTGCTGTCGGCGTGGGTCTCTAGATGCGGGGGTGTACTCCGTTGGCTGAGAGCTTTGCGTGCCGCTGATCTGTGAGTGAGTCGGTCATACTTTAGAGTCCCATGCTGACGAGTAGGAGGGCTAGTATTAGTGCCCAGCAGGTATGTCTTCGTCTCTTGCCATCCTGGTCTTTCACCTCTCCTCTGTCTGAAGGCCTCTCTAATGGCTCGGGGCGGGTCTCTGCTCAATTGGCGCCGGGTGGCTGGGCGAATCCACGCCGCCGCTTCTTTTATCGGCTGTTTGTAGAGCCATCCCCTGGTGCGAAGCTTGGTCCACAGGTCGGTGCAGAGCCGGTCGTAGAACTTCATCGTGCAGTCGGGTGGTTTAACCAGGAGGCGTTTATACACGGGTTGTGCTTGTGGCACCTTCTTGTGTGGGCCTTGATAGCCTCGTTTTCCCGTCAGTGATATTGCTTGACCATGACTTGCTTTGGGGGTATTCGTCCCCCACAAGGACCTGCCGGTCCATAGGGGGGGATAACAGGGCTCCGTACATTTCTTGCATACAAGCGGGTCCTGTGCCGGGCGATCGGCCGCCTCCCCCAGGCTTCAGGTTCCGCCTCAGTGTAGGCCGCGTAGCTGGATCGTGTGCTCGTGTGTCGTGGCGGTGCATGTTTGGTACCGTTTGGATCCTGGTGTGGTCCAGTATCGTACTCTTGGCACCGTGGGCTATTGGCTTGGGTAAATTCTGCAGGATTCTCGTTTTTGAGCCCTCAGGTGCACAAGCTCACATGGAGCACGTCCGGCCATCTTGGCTGTCAGGCCCCGCCCCCTGATGATTGTACAGTTTTACAACTCTGTCCATGCCCTTTTGAGAGAGATCACTGATTGCTCACTGCCTCTTCACCCACTTACTTATATGTTGCTACACACACCGGTTGGAGTGCCTAGACAAAACCAAAAACTGATCTATCACGTGCTGACAGCAAAATGATTAATAGCAAGGGCCTGGAAGTCCTCGCAACCACCGTCAATATCCACTTTATTTGGTGAAATAGATAAACAATGCATATATGAATGTTGCTTTAGTAATGTTTGCCATCCTACGCACATGGCACTGGCGGCATGGGAGGTGTGGGATACATGGAGATCAGTGCACCCTAACCAATAACATAGATCACAGAAGCTTGTCTTACTGCCCAAGTGATGGTTGCTTGATTTTAGGGGTACCAGATGTAGAACCAAATCCAGTAGGATGGTTACGTCTAAGAGTTTGAGACTAAGCACCTGTGGAAGACTAAAAATATATTTTTTAATTACTTAATTTATAATGTCAAAATATGTGTTGATGACCAAAGACTCATACATGCAAAGGGTAACTGTCATGACACTTTCCACTTGGCAGAAATTAATTTCTCTTCAGGTTTTATCTTTACATGGTGCTAGACAAATAGTTAGAAAATATATAATTTATTTTTTAAAACAGTACTAAAATTGTGCTGTCCCTCCAGGCAGACAGACTATTTGCATAGACTCTATGTTAATGTCTGTCTACAAACGAACATGCCTACTGGCTGTTGTCAAGCCATGCTTCAATGCACATGTCATCAGGTGGATCTGCCAGGCACAGGGAAGCCATACAAGGCTATCCAAATGGAGACAGTTCTAGGAAAAGGATAACACCCACTAGATAGGTTAATGGTGATGCTGGATCTGTTAAGAAGGAGATGTTTATGCCAAAGATTCTTTAAAGGGACACTATAGGGTCAGGAACACAACCATGTATTCCTGACCCTATAGTGTTAAAAACACCATCTAGCCCCCTTGCCCCTCTAAATATAGTTTAAATCTTACTTGTATTCCAGTCTGCTGCTGCTGGCCCAGCCCCTGATCTGCCTGCTTGGCTGACATCATCAGAAGTGGTTATCTCAGCCAATCACAATGTTTTCACATAGGAAAGCATTGGGTTGGCTGAGACTGTCATGGGGGCAGATCAGGGCACAGCCAGCACAAGACAAACACAGCCCTTGACAATTAGCATCTCCTCATAGAGATGTGTTGAATCAATGCAGCTCTATGAGGAAAGTTCAGTGTCTTCATGCAGAGATGTTTACTGCAAAAAAAGCCTGAAGGAAATTATTATACTCGCTAGAACAAATACAATAAGCTGTAGGTGTTCTGGTGACTATTGTGTCCCTTTTAAAGCTGCATTAAAGGTCAGTGAAAAAAAACTTGATTTTCTGATATAACAGCAATCGGAAAATTATTTTATAAAGTTTAGCTTTTAACAACAGGCTCATTTTAATTCTAAAATAAATGGTTAACCTTACCTAGCTGCAATGAATTGCTGAGACCGCCATGTCTCTTGCAAGGAAATTGTATTATTTATCCAATAAGGATATTTACTTATATATGCACAATATAAAAAATGATACATAAAAAGTAGATACAAAATGCAAATATTGTCATAAACAGCATCATTATATTTCTCATTTCCATGATTACAGTCAAAAGATAAAGCAAGAACATACAATCATGCCACGTGACACAATAATTACTGGCAACTGAGCTTTATCTTCATATTTAATAGAGAATAGAGCAAGAAACAGAAAAAACTGGCACATGTAGCTTGTCTTCCTCTACCTATTTTTTCTGCTTTATAATTCCGATTTTTACATTTTAGGAAGATTATTTTTTCTGAACTAATAAAGTTTATATTTATGTTTATACAAGTCCTAGTTTATGCAATTTCTAATATGTATCACAAAGCCAAGGACATGGGTATAAAATCTGTGTATTTGGTTGGCCAAGAAAGATTTTTTTTTTTCTCCTTGTCTTCTTTGCCATTTCTATAGGCTGTACCTCATATAGAACAGTTTGATTACATGAATAATATATTTCAAACCAAGAACCATGTGAAGTCTTTTATTTCTATTATATAATAAATTAGGTACAATCACACCTACAATAGTTACATGATTTGATAGAATGTACAGTAATATTGTTTTCATAATAATAGTCTTACACTCTGTCAACTCCTTGTAAAATTACATATCTTCATGTCAATAATTTAAATATTCTCCTACCCCCTACTTTATGCTATAATTCACTTTTCATTTCCAATTCAGTCTTATATGCACAGTGTAATTCAGCTCTTCCATAAACATATTTCAATTTCGTTTTTATTATTTATTTTTTTATCTTACGAGTCATCACTTCCAACTAGTGATTTCAATATCACTTTAACCTCTTGTTGTCTTTATTTTCCGTGATTTTATTTTCTGGATACTTCTTTCTATATAGGAAAGGTATTCTCTCCATTACTCAAGTAAAAACTGGAATCATATTCATATAAGTGTGTTTAAATCTGGGATTGTTATTTGTATTTTTATATACCTACTAGTATACAAGCCCTGAATAGGTCCCAAACAAGTTTTAGATACATAGAGACCCTATACTATTTGCATATTAGACTAATTCCAAACTAAAAGGCAGACTAGATATCAAATGCTAGCAAATTCACTCTGCACTAGATAAACAGCAATCCACGACAATTGTTTTGGTTTTTATTTGGTGTCACCAGTGATGTGTTGCTGATACCCTTGGAACATGGAGCATAAGACCCATGGTTGGATTACATTTTTAATTTATGGAGTCCCCAAGTAAAATGCATACAACCAAAAGCAGTAGATATGACTATATAATTCTGATAATAGTATGGAACTTACGGTTGTCCGAGTATAACTATCATGTGTTTTGTTTCTTGTACAGTCACAATTATAACATTCAATGTTGTGTTGTTACTTTGTGTCAGTAACTGTCTCTAAATAACACAGGGGCTCTGAAAAATCATAGAAAAATCTTACAAGTTAAATAGTTTGTTTAAAGACATTACCACTGGATATGATAAGCAGAGAGATCATTAACTTTCCTTATCCAATTTTTGCACTCATGGTACTTCTTGGGAGCTAGTCCCTGAGATCTATATAATAATGCTTCCATATTTAACTTATACAGCACATGTGAGGTAAGATTAGCTAATGTAACATTATTTAAAGATTTCCAGTTACGGGCAATAAGAATTTTCACAGCGATCATAAAATGAATAAAAATAAATGCCTCTTTCTTTTGCAGTTGGTTTATATTCAAGTGCAAAATAGCGTTCTCTGGGGCTTTAGGAATAGGTTTAGTTAACAGAATTTCTAGTTCTACAAAAGCCTCTTTCCATTTATTTTTAATTCTGACGCAGTCCCACCAGATGTGGATAAAGGATCCAAGCTGTCTATGGCATCTCCAGCAAAGTGGGGAAGCAGAGCTATACATTTTAGCCAGGACCAGATACCATCTATTCATTACTTTGAATAGCATTTCTGCATTTCTGTTAAATTAAAGCAGTGAACAATTTTACAGGTATTAGAAAGAACTAGACACCACTCCAGCTTATTGATTTTAGTTTTTAAATCCTTTTCCCACTTATTACATGCTGGAGTGGTTTTAGGAGCATCCGTTGTGAACAGATGTCTTTAACCCCCTCTGAGTAGTTACAAAGGATATTTTGATTAAGGAAATTTTTAATTCTTATGTACAGAAATATCTCTTTATTAGATAGTTGAAAATTGTGAATTATTTGAGGAAATTATTTCATTTTGTTTAGCTCCATTAATTCATCTGCCGGTACAATATTTTTTTGTAGCCACTTGTGTAAATTAAGATCTTCTACATAATATGGTATATTTGGTAATTTTATATTTACGGGAAACTTATTTTCTATTCTACATATTTGTTTTATTATTTTCCACCCATCTAATATTGCATCTAAACCTACATTGTTATTTCTAGCCATAGTTACCCGGGGCTTATTGCTCCCTTGCCATAAAAGTGCTCCCAAGTCTTTAATTAAACATGCCTGACTCTCTAAGACTGTCACGGCTCCTGACATCTCTGCCGGCGTGGCTGCACTCAAACATAGCAGCCACGCCGTCAGTGATGTTTCAAATTTACCTTGGGCTCAGCAGGCAGCAACCCGGTCTCCCTCCGTTCAGGTTCTTAGCAATGCCGGTTGCTATGGATCGGACTTTTATAAGAAGCTTACCTTCGCTCACATCAAAGATGCGTCACGTCATAGACGTACATGCTCATTTTGGGCTCAGATGTCAGAGACTGCTAATTATAGCCTTAGGAGGGTTATTTAAACCCAAATTACTTTTTTCTCAGTGTCCTGTTGTGGTTTCCACTTGCTGGTTATCTGATAGTGTGTTCCTGATTGCGTTTTTCTGGTATTTGACTTTGGCTTAGGTTTGACTTCCCTGATTTCTGGTATCCTTGACTTCTGGCTTTCCTCATCGTTGTGTCTCATTCATTCTGTGTCCCTGACCTCGGCAAGTATTTTCACTATTCTGCGGTACGTTAAGTCCGGCCATTCTAAGGTCTGGTTAGACGTTATCCTTAGTCCTAGGTGTGATACTATTCTGCGTGCTGGATCAACTATAATCCTGACAAAGACCTATCAACCTAGATCTAATTGAGTTCTGTAGAGGTGATATAATAGGTTAGCATTGTATGTCCTCTCGATAACTGGGAACCCTAAACACCCACCCTAACTTTCTGTGGCAGAATTTTTTTATTAATTCTTGGTCTTTTCACTTTCCGAATAAAGTTTGAAAAAGAACTCTACATCATGTCTAACCATGGTTTAGGTATTTTTAAAGGAAGGAACAAGTAGGACCAATTCGGTAGAATATAAGCGTTAATCAATTCATTCATTCTCCCCCACCAAGTAACGTCAGTATGTTTTCATTTTTTTGAACGATAGATTCATAGCTTTGAGATATTTTAAAAAATTTATCTGCACTGTATTTGCTAGACTTCATGTGAGATCTATACCTAAGTACATGAACGATTCTTTTGCCCATACGAAATCTTAAATATTTTTTATATAGTTCTTATTCTTATTACTTACATTAATGTCCATAATAATTGACTTATTTACATTAATTATATAGTTGGAAACAGCGCAATAACTCCTTCATAGAGTTTTCCAGGGAATTGACAGGGTCATCATCAGGTCGTCTGCATACAGATTTAGTTTAAGGTTTTTGTGTTTTATTGCTAGGCCTTTAATGCCCTCATTCTGTCTTATATTGATGGCTAGGATTTCCATTGTAATAATGTATAAGATTGGAGAGAGCGGGCAACTCTGTCTGGTCCAATTATGTAAGGTGAACCATTCAGAGCAAATATTTGGTCCGATCGTTCTAGCTGAATGACAAGAATAGAGCGACAGGATTGCCTGATGCATCCATCCCTGAATTCCAAACTTTAAAAGCGACCTACTCAAAAACTCTGCCATCAGTACCAAAGGGATTTTTTTCCTATTTGCGCAATCTAAAATATCCAAATTTTGTCTGGTGTATCTGTGGAGTTACGGCCTGGCACAAATCCAATTTGATCTTGGTTGATAATAGTGTTTAAGGTTTCCTTCAATGTGTTAGCTAAAATCGCTGAAAATATTTTGACATCCTTCTAAAGCCTTGCCCCGCCCTGCAATTAGGCTCAGAGCACTCTGATTGGTGGGTTTAAGCCATCCAATCAGACTGCTCTGACAGGTAAATGAAGAGACTGACAGGTAAGTCTCTACATTTACCTGTCACAGCACTCTGATTGGTTGGTTTGAAAACCACCAATTAGAGTGCTCTGTGTCATTTTACACAACGTGGGAAAGTTCTTTGGAATTTTCCCACGCTGTGTAATTTGACTCATAACTCTCTGATTGGGGGATTAAGTAACCAATCAGAGAGTTATGAGTCAAATTACACAGCGTGTAAACCAACCAATCAGAGTGCTGTGACAGGTAAATGTAGAGACTTACCTGTCAGTCTCTTCATTTACCTGTCAGAGCACTCTGATTGGATGGCTTAAACCCACCAATCAGAGTGCTCTGAGCCTACCGCTCAGGGGTGGAGGCCTGGGGGGAGGACATTAGGTCCCCCCACTAATTAGTATTTTAGGGCCCCCATCCACTGCTCAGGGGTGAGGGTCAGGGGGGAGGACATTAGGTCTCCCCTAATTAGTATTTTATGGCCCCCACCCACCGTTCAGGGGTGGGGGCCAGGGAGGAGGACATTAGGCCCACACCCTCATTCTAATTTAGGGCCCCCACCCACCGCTTAGGGGTGGGGGCCGGGGGGAGGACAATAGGTCCCCCCCATTATTTTACTTTAGGGCCCCCACCCGCCGCTCAGGGGGCCTTTTAGTTTAAAAGGTGGGGGCTCGGGAGGGGGGACTCCGTTTTTTTTTGTTTTTTTTAACAGTGAGCAGCGGTATAGCGAGTAGGGGCACAATTTACTAATGCTAAGTAATTTTTACTTAGTATTAATAAATTTGGCTGAAAGACCGTGGGAATTAGGGAGTTATCTACCAAGCAGCTGCAAGAGATATTCCGAAGTCCCGAAGTGCCGAAGTTGCCAAAGTTACGAAATGCTGAAGTTCCGAAATGCCGAAGTGCCGAATTGCCGAAGTGCCGAATTGCGAGGTCCCGAAGTTCCGAAATTACCAGATTTCCGAAGTGTCGAAGTGCCGAAGTTCCGAAGTGTCAAAGTGTCGAAGTTCCGAAGTTGCCGAAGTTCCGAAGTGTCGAATTGCCGAAGTCCCGAATTGCCGAAGTCCCGAATTTCGGAATGCCGAACCGAAACGTTTTTCCATGCACATGCCTAATTAATATGCAAACTTGATAATGTACTTTATAGTTTGGTTAATATATATTCCCTCAATATTGGACAAGTGACCTTTGTGAAGGATTTTATTAAGAAAATAGAACAGATAGCTAAGGGCAGATTGATAATTGCGGGAGATTATAATTGTTTAATGAACACTGAATGGGACAAGAGGATTCCTACAGGAGAACAGATAGATGGTGCGCTGCTCCCGAGAGCTTGGGCTCTCTACACTCTCTTGAAAAAGGCAACTTTAGATGATGTTTGGAGACTCCTTCACCCCCAAGAGTATGACTTTACTCATTTTTCTTATAGACATTGTTCCTATGCAAGAATTGATATGTTAGTTGGTAATATTAAATAAGCTAACTGTATTAGAAAAATCTTTATAACGACTATTAATTGGTCAGATCATAATACAGTTATATGGGAAATAGATGCTTACCAGAAGAGCGGCACAAGACTGCGGAGATTGAACGAGGCCCTCCTGAACAGTGATAAGAATAGAAAACACATTGATTAGATGACAGATTTTTATTTTTTAGAAAACAAATTAGCAAACCTGGGCATAAGATGGTTAGCATACAAAGCTGTAATAAGGGGCCATTTGAGCAAACTGGGTATATATGAAAATAAAATGAGAGGTAGTACCTTGGCTGATTTACATCGTACCTTATATAATTTGGAACCAAATAACAAGATTAGACCTGCGAAGGAAGGCGCGGAAAACATTATGCATGTCAGAGATCAGATAAATGAATTAAATATAACCAGAATTTCTAATAATTTAAAAAAAACAACAACATTGGTACATTAAAAATAACCGAGTAGATAAAATGCTTACCAACAAATTAAAAAAGCAATCAGGGTAGAAGAGGATAGCTAAAATAATCCATAACGATAAGATCTATAGATCTCCTAAAGAGATTGGCCACAGTTTTAAAAGCTATTATAAAGCACTGTACAATTGCTCTAAGATGCCTAATTCTTGTAATTTTGATCAATTCTTGTATGGTATTCAAACACCTAAAATTAGTCTAGAACAGAAAGCATCACTTGACAAAATCATCCATCTGAATGAGGTTATTAAGGCCACTAATACATTAAGAAATAAAAAAAAGTCCCTGGTCCGGATGGTTTCAGTACCCACTTTTAAAACATTTTTAAAGCAAAAATAGCTACAGAATTGTTACAAGTGTTTAATGAGTATATTAACCAATCTAAATGCGTAGCAGAATTTCTGGCAGCTAATATTCTTCCAATACTCAAGCAGGATAAGGATCCAATGTGTCTAAAAAATTACAAACTGATATCTCTTATAAATACAGATTCTAAAATTTTTGCTTCTATTATGGCGGACAGACTTAAGGTGGTTATTGCTCAGGTTATCTCTAAGGATCAAATAGGTTTCATCCCCGATCGAAGCTCTATAATTAATTTCCGAACGATAATTGATATTTTTGACATAGCTAAGAACATAAAGAACTAGTTATTACTGCATTAGATACAGTAAAAGCTTTCGACCGGGTGGATTGGGGCTTCATGATGTGGTGTTTACAAAGATTTGGCTTTGGAGATTTATTCTGTAGAGCAATAAAGGATTTATATAGTGCACCCATTGCAAGAACTATCGGGCAAAACATATGTGCTGACTGGTTCAATCTGGAGAATGGTGCAAGGCAGTGTTGTCCAATGTCTCCATTATTGTACCTTTTAACAATTGCAATATTGGCATATTGGGATATGTACTACCCCAGAAAGACTACAAGATCAGTATGCACGCTGATGAAATTCTTTTGACCCTCATGAGGCCTGAGCGCTCACTGCCCGCTATGATGGAAGCAATTTATAAATACTCTGAAATATCCAATTATAAATTGAATTCTGATAAAACAATAATCATGGCCCTTAACATAGAGGATTTAAAAAAATGGTTACAACAATGCTTTGACTGTTTTTGGACCTAAAAGTTTACTTACCTAGAAATTAAGATCACTCCAGAAGTAGGGAACATCTAAGAATTCAATTTTTTGGCCTTACTGAAGGAGACAAACTATGCTCTAAAAGGATGGAAAAGCAAAAATCTTTCTTGGGTTGGAAGGATTAATACAGTCAACGTGTATATTATTCCCAAATGGCTGTATATGTTTAGACATATCCCCATTCGATTACCTGAAAGTTGGTTACGTTTAGCTCTGAGATCTAGCTCTCTATTTGTTTGGCAGGGCAAAAGACTGCGTATTAGTATTAAGAAGATGGCATTAGAAGGGAAATATAAAGGTCTAGGTATGCAAAATATAAAAAAAACTATTACTAAGCAAATATGAGTGGCCACATATATCTGATGCAGACCTCGCAGGTAGCTGGTTTCAAATTGAATTAGATCTGACTCAACAGCGGGATCTTAGCTGCTTCATTTGGGAGACCCAAAGTTATAGATGGCAAGATCTTGATGGAAAAAGCTTTGTTTTAGGACATTTATTTAAGGTTTTGGCTCAATTAAAGAAAAAGCCAGGAGTACAGGATAAAATAATTGAAACTATTGACATTCGTGTATTAGCCAAAAATATTCCCGATCTAGTTAAATATAGATGGATTGAATTTGGTATCCTCAGGGTAGCTGACCTTTATACTAATGGAACACTGAAATCCTTTTCTGAGTTAAACTTAGAATAGAATCTTCCCATTAAGGAAATGTTCTCCTTTTTAAGAATTAAAGGCTTTTTACAATAAACAGTTGCAAGTGGTGATGAACATAAATCAGGCCTTTTAAAAAAGTTATTCTGAGAGAAATTAGTCTCTAAGGTTATGTCAACGGCCTATTTACTGATTTCTTATATAGATCGAGGAGACGATTATAAGAATATAGAGAGATGGAATAAAAAAATTACTTGATATAGACATAAATCGTGAAGAATGGCTTTTGGCCATAAGAAATTATAACAGCAATATCCATTGCACTAATATTCTTGAAAATTATTATAAAGTTATTAATTTCTGGTACTTGGATACCTTGTTAGTGAACAAGTTTACCCCTAATTCTAATTCTAAGTGCTGGAGATGTGATTCTGAGGGAGCAGATTATCTCCATATGTGGTGAGGTTGTAAAATTGAGGCTAATTTATAGAAAATAACATGTGATAAACTTTAGACATTGGGGAGGTTCAAGATAGAGCAAAAACCCGAAATAGGGATATTACATCTCGATTGGCCAGTGTTATCTCCCAAAAATGCCTTTTTGTCTACTTATTTTTTTTTTTGTAGCTACAAAACTTCTTCTAACACGTTGAAAATCAAGAGAATTTATAAGTTGGCTAAATCTTAAAAGCTAAATTTTGTTCCTGTGCAATATGATTAAAATGGTTAAATAAGAAGTCTAAAATAAATAGTATGTACAGTCTGAGTTGGATAACCCAATTGAAAAACCTGTGAAGGGTAATAATAGGGGATGAATTTAATAAAGTAATAGATTCAGATATGGATAGGGTATCTAGAGTTAAAATAAAAAAATAAAAATTTGAGTCAAAACAGTTCTTAAAAGTAATAAGAAAATATAATGTATTAGACTTATGGAGAATATACCATCTAGGTAAGAAGGACAATACCTGCCTTTCTAGGACATTCATATTCATGTATTGATTTCTTTATAGGCAATATAAAGCTGACTTATAGGATAACAAAAATAGAAATCCAGGAGATAACATGGTCAGATCATAACATAGTGATCCTGGAATTAAAAACTAATGCTTTAAATGGTAAAAGAACCAATTAGCATATGTGCAAATATATCCTAAATAATATGCAACAGGTGGAAGAACTCAAAAAAATCAAGGACTATTTTATACTTAACAATATTAATGAAGTAACAGCTACAATGATATGGTGTGCATTTAAATCTGTAATCAGAGGTTATTTAATAAAAATGGGAGCACAAAATAAGAAAAAAAAAAACGTCATCCCTCTCCAACCTTTACATAACTTTAAATGATATAAATAGAAAAAAGTAAGGAACATCCTAACATTATACTCTCTAAAAAAATAGAAGAGCTAAAAAAAATCAAATAAATATGATATTAAGAATACAAACAATTAGACATTTAGAGTATATAATGACCAGGGGAAATAGAGCAGATAAAATGTTGACCAATAAAGTTAAGGGTAGAAAAAAAATGCAAATTTTATATACAAAATTGTAACAGAAAATGGTCCTCAACTAACTCCCCCCAAAAATAGGAGAATCATTTAATTCCTATTATCATAAACTATATAAGGCCTTAGTTTCATTTAATTCACAAAAAAGCTCCTCAAATACTAATAATATGAAATCTATAAGAAGTGAAAAATGTAATAAAATAAATGTACCCTTTTCAATGGTAGAAATATAGTTGGCTATTGACTCATCAAAAAAAAAATGAAAAAACACCAGGACCAGACAAATTCCCCAATGTGTTTTATAAGATATTTAAGAACAAGATTATAAAAGATATGACTAATGCCTTTAATGTCAAAGTGGAACAGAGAGGAAATTCTCTGTGTAAATATTGTCCCTATCCTAAAACCATGCTGAAAAATCATTTGACCGGGTCAGGTGGGACTTTCTGAAAAGAATATGCACAGACTGTGGTCTGATATGATGGATATTCAATGCAATATTGGCCTTGTAGTCACATCCGAAGGCAAGAACGATGGAAGGGGGTATATCCTCCGAATGGTTCAAAATAACAAATGTTGCCAGGCAGGGATGCCCCCTGTCCCCGGTACTGAATGTATTGTCTAACGTGTATCTAGCCAACAATATAAGAAATAAGCACAAAATAAAAGGAATTACAATGGACAATAAGGAATATAAAATCTCACTTTTTGCAGATGATATTATTGTCACATTGGAAAGTCCGTCCACATCTTTAAAAGAACTGATGATTACTATAAAAAACTATAGTAAAGTCTCAAATTTCAAATTAAATACTGATAATTCTTTAATAATAGATAAAAATATAGAACCCAAAGAAAAAAGAGAAATAAAGAATGTATATGATTTCAAATAGGTTAAAAAAGAAATGTCATATTTGGGAATAAAACTAACAAAAAATCCTAGAAGAATTGTTGAGGCTAATGTATTACTTTTAATCAAATCAATAAATAGACAATTCAACCAGCTTAAAAAAATCAGAAATATCATGGATGGGTAGAATCAATGTCATTAAATCATACATACTTCCAAAATGGCTATACATTTCCAAATGATTCCCCTAAAAATCCCTAAACCATGGTTATCAATGATTCAATATTTTTTTTTAATAAACATATATGGCACACAAAAAAGCAAAAATAAATGTTAAAGTTTTATCAGCAAAATTCAAAGATACAGGATTGGGTTTTCCTAACATATTTCAGGCTACGGAAGCATGTGGAATACATCATATTATAATACTTTAAGTAAAGAAGCAAGAGATGAACCATGGTACTATACAGAAACAGCAAGTATGCAAGTAGAAAACATCAATTGGATTTTCTGGAAGCTCAATAAAAATCAAGTTAATTCTAAAATAAAACTATTACTAGTGATAGAAGATCTTCACCCATTGTGGGAACAATTAAAAAATAAATTGAATAGTCAGGACAAACTTATCCATGAACTTCCAATTGAAATTTTAGAGATAAATATAGAAGATCTCTCGTTAAGGCAGTGGAAAGAAAGGGACTAAAAACAAATAAAAGATCTTATTGGAAATAACGCAATAAAACCCTTTCAACATTTGAGAGAACAGAAGAGTTTACCTTTAAAGCAAAGTTTTTCTTACACAGTTGCAAGAAAAAGTATGTGAACCCTTTGGAATGATATGGATTTCTGCACAAATTGGTCATAAAAATGTGATCTGAGTCACAACAATAGACAATCACAGTCTGCTTACACTAATAACACACAAATAATGAAATGTTGCCATGTTTTTTATTGAACATACCATGTAAACATTCACAGTGCAGGTGGAAAAAGTATGTGAACCCTTGGATTTAATAACTGGTTGAACCTCCTTTGGCAGCAATAACTTCAACCAAACATTTCCTGTCATTGCAGATCAGACGTGCATAACGGTCAGGAGCAATTCTTGACCATTCCTGTTTACAGAACTGTTTCAGTTCAGCAATATTCTTGGGATGTCTGGTGTGAATCACTTTCTTGAGGTCATGCCACAGCATCTCAATCGGGTTGAGGTCAGGACTCTGACTGGGCCACTTCAGAAGGCGAATTTTCTTCTGTTTAAGCCATTCTGTTGTTGATTTACTTCTATGCTTTGGGTCATTGTCCTGTTGCAACACCCATCTTCTGTTGAGCTTCAGCTGGTAGACAGATGGCCTTAAGTTCTCCTGCAAAATGTCTTGATAAACTTGGGAATTCATTTTTCCTTCAAAGATAGCAATCCGTCCAGGCCCTGACGCAGCAAAGCAGCCCCAAACCATGATGCCCCCACCACCATACTTCACAGTTGGGATGAGGTTTTAATGTTGATGTGCTGTGCCTCTTTTTCGCCACACATAGTGTTTTGTGTTTCTTCCATACAACTCAACTTTGGTTTCATCTGTCCACAGAATATTTTGCCAGTACTGCTGTGGAACATCCAGGTGCTCTTGTGCAAACTGTAAACATGCAGCAATGTTTTGTTTGGACAGCAGTGGCTTCCTCTGTGGCATCCTCCCATGAAATCCATTCTTGTTTAGTGTTTTACGTATTGTAGATTCGCTAACAGGGATGTTAGCATTTGCCAGTGACTTTTGTAAGTCTTTAGCTGACACTCTAGGATTCTTCTTCACCTCATTGAGCAGTCTGCGCTGTGCTCTTGCAGTCATCTTTACAGGACGGCCACTCCTAGGGAGAGTAGCAGCAGTGCTGAACTTTCTCCATTTATAGACAATTTGTCTTACCGTGGACTGATGAACAGCAAGGCTTTTGGAGATACTTTTATAACCCTTACCAGCTTTATGCAAGTCAACAATTCTTAATCGTAGGTCTTCTGAGAGCTCTTTTGTGCGAGGCATCATTCACATCAGGCAATGCTTTTTGTGAAAAGCAAACCCAGAACTGGTGTGTGTTTTTCATAGAGCAGGGCAGTTGTAACCAACACCTCCAATCTCATCTCATTGATTGGACTCCAGTTGGCTGACATCTCACTCCAATTAGCTCTTGGAGATGTCATTAGTCTAGGGGTTCACATACTTTTTCCACCTGCACTGTGAATGTTTACATGATGTGTTCAATAAAAACATGGCAACATTTCATTCTTTGTGTGTTATTAGTTTAAGCAGACTGTGATTGTCTATTGTGTGACTTAGATGATGATCAGATCACATTTTATGACCAAATTGTGCAGAAATCCATATCATTCCAAAGGGTTCACATACTTTTTCTTGCAACTGTATAAGAGTTAGGAATTTCTTAACAATATATAGAATACCTTTTTATAGTGATTGAATAAAATACTTTATTCACTTACTAAATGATGAAAATAGTAGTAAGATGGTAACAAAATCAACACATCTAATTTCTTTATATGGAGATCAAATCTCTATACCATCAATAAAATCCTGGAATAAAGAATTACAGATAAACATTCGCCGACGGTATTCACCTGTCCCAGGGCATCCAAAACGTTCTGGAGGTCAGTCTGCACAGGTTATAGTGCCTGTGGCTTCTGCACCCCAGTCTGCATACTCTGAACCTCGATTCACAGCCAGGAAACACAGAGGGATTGCTCCAGCATTCCAAGATGGCAGCCACTGCACGAGGAGACTGGTCTGCAGGCCAGAGGTTGGAGGAGGTGCGGCTGAGGGGCAGAGCCAGGACAATGATGCATCCAAGACGGGGCTGAATCCCACCGTTAGTCATATTGACCTCAGGTAACCCATCCTACAGGTGAGACCAGGTAATGTGATTAAGCCACTACTTTATAAGCAGAGCACAGTTAGTGCTTGGTTGTTTTGTTGCCTGCCTTAGAACTTCTAGCGTTTGTTTCCCTGCGTTTCCTGTCCTTGCTGGTTACCTGACTTTGCCTCCGCTCTGGATTTTGCTGATTGCTCCCTGCCCTGACTTCTGGACCGCCTGACTCTGATTTCTGTCTGACCCTTCTTCAGATACCTTTGCCTTGCATTTTTTCTGTTATTTTTATTAAATCTCCTGTGCCATCAGTGAACCAACATAATCCTGTTCTCAACCTCAGGATCTCTGTGGATCGTGCTTGTAAGGGAGAGCTGTTACTGCACCTGAGTTCCAGGACTGAACACGACCCCAGTGGTTTGTTACAGATTGGGTAAAAATGCTGAAACAAACAAAAAAATTATGAAACATATAGAGTATGGAGCACTCGACAGGATAAAAATAGTTAATGTTGTATGTAAATGTATGTAAAAGTAAAAAAAAAGTAAAAAAAAGAAAGAACTAAATATGTTAAAAAAAAAAAAAAAAAATGTAATGACTATGATGAAATGTTTGACCATCATATTAGCATAACTGAGATTCAATACTTCCCTTACTCCCCCACTAGTGGCTAGTGACTTGTTATTACAAACTAGCGACTGGACAGTTGTGTGGGTACTATGAATTAAATATATGGAATTGTGTCTCTCTCCTAAAAACCTCTCATAAATTTCTAGCCCTCTAACCCTGTCCTGATTTCCTTATTGCCCTCTCAACTTTCTGACCTTAATGCCTAACCCTTCTACCAACTTTCCAACTGTTCATACTAGCACATTAATTTGACCTCTCTTAACTGTCAAAATTTCCACACTCATACTAGCAACAATACATGGTTAATTTCTCCAAATTCTTGCTTGTAGGCATTTGTAAAAAAACTGTTTGCATTTTTGGGAATTCAGATTCAGAAACAATCTGGAGAATATAAACAATAGGAAACAGTATCTTCTTCAGCAACTGTTCTACACTGGGCTTGGTACTGAAGGTGTGAACATGTAAAAATTAGTATTTTATGATTATTTTACTGTCTGTTTTTAATTTTGCATTTGCCATAAGCTACTATCAGTTTAACACACATATATAAAATAAAAAATCAGAAAACATTAGCAAATCTAAATGTATCCAAAAATGAATTCAATTTATTACCATGAATCAGGGCCGGACTGGGAAGAAAATTTGGCCCGGTCATTTGTTTATCACAGCGGCCCACTGAAAAGGGGGCGGGGCCAGATAGGGTGTGTTTTGTCATCACCAATGACAAGCATGCCCTATCACAAAGAGAGCATGTTGGTTCGATGCTCTTCCAGGGCAGACCATACTGAAGAGCTCTAGCATGAGAAAAAGGCCCTGTATTTGTTCTGCACAGGCAAATTTAATAACATGCTTGCACTAATGTGGAGAGATTGGAATGTTAAGTCATATATGGTGGTCATGTAGGGAAATAACTCTGATCTGGAGAATGCAATATGATCTTATCGAATCTAAAATTAATCTTCAGATTCCTTTTTTAATGGAAGTGGCGATCTTGAATAATTTCCCAAACACAATATGTTTACATGAAAAAAGTTAATATCTTTTTTTTTTCTGACATTTTTAAACTTTTATTGCCAAGAATTGGGAAAGCGAAAAGATTCCAAATCTAAAAACTTTTTATACATATGTTACAATATACCTGTCAGATGGAATATATGGCACATCAAGCTAATGACACTTCAGGAAAATTTGGGGGAAAGTTCTGACAGGAGCAGAAGAGTTAATGGGAAGATGGCCTAGACTGGCATTGGTAAAATAGTTGGTAAAAAAAAAAATATGGGTAGTCTAAAGAATGGGTTGTACTATAATAGAAAAGAAAAGAAGAAGAAAGAGGGTAGGAAAAAGGAAAGGAAAGGAAAGGGAAACGGGGAAGGGAAAAGGGAAAGGGAAGGAGAAGGAAGGGAAAACGGGAAAAGAGGTAACAGGATGCAAAATTCAAAATGTAAAATTCAAAAATTTTAGATTTGGATTTAGATTTTAAAATTTAAGTTCAAGTTTGGATTTAATGTTTGATTCTGTGTTAAAATTGTGTCAGGATGTATGATATGGCATAATGAATTGTACACCATGTATTTGGGAAAAAAAAGGGAAAAAAAGAAAAGGATAAAAAAGGAAAAAAATCAATAAAAATATATGTTACAAAAATAACCTGCTTAAAACACATGTGAACAAATTAAGTGAACTGGAGAGTCACCTATGACATCACTTCTAAGTAACCATAGTACTAGGAACTTACTGATGCTTGCTATATTATAAATATATTAAAGGAGCACTCCCAGTCTCATGACCACTACAACTCTCTAACATGTTGTAGTTGTTATGGTGTTTGTAAGGTTTCCTGTACTGTTATATTAGTCGATATATTACTAAATCAGTTAGGTTACCCACCAAGATGGGGGCACCTACTCATTATATGTATACATGTAATGGAATTCATAAGATAAGAAGATTGTGTTAAGGATATGACCTGATTGAATTTTTTTTTTTTTTTTTTTAGGTTTATTCAATAAAATAAGAATTAAAAGTGAATTTAAAGTAAATTTCACATATAAGGTGTATATATACAAATCAGATATGCTTTCAATTTGGCTACTCTGAATTTCCTCTGAATTTTCACTTTACCAAGTAACCCTGAATGTGTTATAGTTGTCATTATTTCAGTACAATGTCAAGTAATAAAGAAAAAAGTCCATTACCCCCTGGGTGAGGATATGTAGAAGGTGTACAATGCTACTGGCCATGTTTAAGCATATTACCCATAAGCAATGTTTGATGGATGTTTTTTTCACTCTATGATGTACTAGCTTCTTGATATTTATCATATAATACTTAGGTCTCTACCTGGACCACCCCATATGGACTCTTATACCAAGCAACTGCTTAGTTGATCTTTCCCCATTCCCTCTACAATAAACAAGGTCAACGCCTGTGAAAGTAAAGGCATATTATTTGACACAATGTATCTATTTAGAGATCCATCTCTTTAGACCTTTTTGTAACCACTCTTTTGGAATTGAGAGTTTTTCTATCTGCCTCTGCTATATCAGCTCGCACTTCTTATTTATATAGTTGGGATAATTTGTGGCTAATACATTTTTGGCAATTATAATAAAGCCTATTTGTTTATCCACTTCAATGATACTCTGTGCCTTGATATACATGACAGATAGTTTCCTCGTTATGTTTTAACTATTGCACTTATTTACATCAGTACCCTAGAGAGGAATTTCCTAAATAAGGATTTCCTCACTTTGCTTTTTATATCAATGTCAAGTAAACCTTTTCAGATATGCTTATTTGGAGCTCTGACTCATATTTAATGTTTTACTATGTAATAGAGTTTAGACCACATCTATGGTTTACTACTCTGTATCTAATATTTATCATTTTATCATAGTTATGAACAGGATTAATGTAAAATAATGGTTACAAGTGATTCATGTATTATGTGGCTCTTAGTAGCATCTCATATCTCCAGGGATGATAATTAGACAATGGTTTGTGTGGTGTAAAGTGAATTAAAGAATCCTTTTATTGTGGAATAGTTCTGAATAGCTTTGTCACATTTATCAAGCTTTTTCTACTGACAGTGCAATATACAAAAGACAGGGAATAATGACATAGTCACAATGATCCAATCTTTGTGTATAATTGCCTGTTTGAAAAATCGGCAGTCTCTTCTCAAATGTTCTGCACTAAGCCAAGATACAGCTAAACAGGAGATACATGGATTTAATAGACTGTGAATTGTAAAGATTTGAAAATTGTAGTTCAAAATGTACATGAAGTATGTTTTAGTCAGTGACAATGGTGCAGATTGGCACACCAAAAAAGTATGTCAGACCACTTTTCATTTGATTTATCCTCAATGATTTGTTAGATATCATTAGATCCAGGGAGAACAGTGAACTTTATGTCACATTAACAAATAAGCTGAAGTAATTGTTTTAATGCGTTTTGGCATTTACAATAGCATCGAAAGAATACCTAGGATACAGAGAATGTATAATTTTAATAGATTTTAATAGATTAGAGCAGGTATATGCAGCCAAACTATGGTTATTCTTTAGATATACATTGAAAGCATCTTTATACAGATATACATTGAAACAACTGTAAGTTCTGTTTACTTTCATTGATCTCTCCTTATAGGTAATTTTCTAGCTAGGAATTAGTCTAATTTGTCCTTCGAAAGAACTCTAATTCCCCCAACTCCATATCTGATTAATTGTTGAAATAATATTAAGTATTCTTTGTATGGGTACTTGTGATTACTATATCCGTATTTATGCTTCAACATTCAGTTATATGACTTAACGTTCCAATCTCTCCACATTAGTACAAGCACGTTATTAAATTTGCCTGCGCTGTGCAGAACAAATACAGGGCCTTTTTCTCCTGCTAGAGCACTTCAGCAGAGCTCTGCGCTTGGTCTGCCCTGGAAGAGCATCGAGCCAACATGCTCACTTTGTGATTGGGCGTGCTTGTCATTAGTGATGACAAAACACACCCTATCTAGCCCCACCCCCTTTTCAGTGGGTCGCTGTAATTAAAAAATGCCCGAGCCGAATTTTCTTTCCAGTCCGGCTCTGATTAATTGTTGAAATAATATTAAGTATTCTTTGTATGGGTACTTGTGATTACTATAGCCATATTTATGCTTCAGTATTCAGTTATGTTATAACAACAATACTTTATAACTTATTCTGGGTTTGAACAGTTTAAGAAAATAGTACAAATTTTTCATTTATGAGCAATGGATGGGCTGAACCAAGGTGTATCGGCCCAGTGAGGAGGGTGGCACCTTTGTTTATAGGTCGGGTAACCCCTCGCACAATTACAGACTATGCCATAATATATATATTTAAATACAAAGGGTGCACCCTCAGTTTTTCTTATATTCACTCGTGGTTTAATGTGAAAACAATAATTGGGTTGCATCCGTGTAAACGATCGTTTCGACCCTACGGGTCTTTTTCAAGATCTTTTTCATGGATGTTACCTATTTGTTTTTCACATTAAAGCATAAGTGAATCTAGAAATACCTGATAGTATATTTATTTTTATATCTGTTTAGGTTGCACCTAGGCAATTGTGTTTTTGATTTTTATTGCAAGGAAAGTAAAAAATCTACAGAAAAAAAAATATATATATATATATATATATATATATATATATATATATATATATATCCACGAAATGGAGAACACTCAGCTGGATTTATGCGTAATGAATATATGTCCTTTATTAATAAACACATATCAACATTTCAGTCCATGCAGGGACTTTCATCAGCATAAATGTACAATGTACAAACTTTGATTTAATAGCTAACCTGTAATGAAATGATTTGTGAAATTTGCAAACATGACTTTCAAGTTGACCTCTGAGAGTAACTAGGAATAATCAGTGCAGTTATTTTCCTGGCATAAGTCCATGTTTTGCACTACACTGGGAAAATAACTGGCATAAGTGTATAATAATAATTCTGAGCAGAAATACTGTTTAATTACTGCTGAACACATTCACCATATACTGTCAAGTCTCACTCTCACTTGCCTAATAATGTGTATAATCACATGACAAAGACATTGACGGTGATGGTTATTTTACTGCAGTTAGGAGTGAATTGTTTGTTATACTGTAGTAGGCTTGATCCTGAGACTGTGTGCCATTCAAGAAAATCAATGAAGCAATTGAAGCAGCTGATGCCATTGAACTGCACAAAGATATACTGGATCTCAGATTAATACATTTATGACTTTATATACATGAGTGACATGGTTAGACCATGGAAGTTCATTTTGCCTTTTGTATGTTCCATCTGTATTTAAATCTAAAAGAGTGAAGGGCTAAGGTAAGTTCCTAACATTTCATCACAAATTGGAGCACCTATATAATTCTTCTATCTCATCTTTGCAGAGATTTGGTATATCATATGCAATATATAAGTTTGTTTCCATGGGCTTTTCTTCTCTGTAATTCTTTGTACTATTCCTCCACACTTGTCAGCACCACTTATGGCAATGCTATTCTCTGTGTGTAATGATTGTAGAATCAATCTCTCTTCTCAGTAACATTTAAGTGAAACATTATGAAATGTGAATTGAATAATTTCATTTGACAAAGTCAATGATTGAAGGTTGACTCAGTTCTAAGAAGCTTCAATTTGGGGGCTAATTCAAGAAATGTGGGTGGGTCTATAATACTCAATGGATGGTAATATTGGTGAATTATCACCAAATTTGTGGTGCTTAGGATATTACTAGATTATTTGCAAGGTTAGTCACTAAAGTGTAACTTGTTACTATTTCAATGGGAATTTCAAATTTTAACGACAAAATAGCCTAACTGGGAAAAAAATGGACTATTTTGACCTAAAGTTTGAAATTTTCTTTGAATCCCTAACAATTCACCCTTTAAGAAATAACATGTCAGGGTATAACACTTTATGGATTATTCATAAAGAGGAATTAAGAGGCAAACATTGAACAGTGGGTAATTACCACCAAAGCCAAATGAAATGGTCCTGCGTATTGCTCTATTTTAATACTTTGTACCAGAATTATTTCAAACATAATCATCACCATGTGTTGGTGCTATTTTTCTTTACCCGGGGGTCCTAATGGCTGCAGTCCGTACTTCCAATCGGTTAACCACGTCTACAGGCTTGGAAAAGTGTCTCAGACAAAACACCACTAGGAGGTCCAAATCAATTCTAAATGTATTTATACACATCAGATGTTATAGGTATCAAATCATGTCACATTACATCACATTATACACACTTGGATAATTGTCAATGATTACTCTTTATCAAAAGATATTAAATTTAAATTTGGCATTAATAAAAGAGAATAGCCTTCATAAATTGTCATGGTCAAGGGTGTTGTAGTATTATTTGTTCCCTAAAATATTGCACTATATGGATAACATCTGTTTGGAGCAACTTTACGTACAAAAAAGCACATTGTGATGTTAAATATTTAACCTCTGTATAAGAAAAATATATGTGGAAAGATTTCACATTAACCTTACATTTCTCATGAACTTCATAGTATTTATATAACAAAATATTTCCCAGCATGCACCTGACATTCTGTGCACATTAAAATATTGTCAACTGTTTAGTAAGTAGAGCAGAACCCGGGAAAGTGAACATCATCAAGATAGGAAGTGGGTTAATTAGATGTATCCCATATATACCACAAGACTAATGAGGTCTTGGGAAGGTAAACTGAATTATATTATTTAAATATAACTTAAAATGCAGGCCAAACATAAAAACAAAAAAAACAACAACAATAAGGGGTAGAATTTTTTTTTTTTACAGTGCGTAATGTCAATATTGAATAAAGTAGCAGAATTGCTTTCATAAAAATTTAGTTTCTTTTACAGGAATTTTTGAAGCAGGTTTCTATTTATACACACTTTCATGATAAATCATGTTTCTGTTATTTTGTTTTTGGTTTTTTTTATAAAGAAAAGCCTATATAGATCAGTAAAATGAGAGATTGATGTAGGAGAATATATCTAAACATGTATTTATAACAGATGAAGAAGGAGATCTGTGTGCTGCTACAAAGGAAATAAACAGCCAAGAAAAGTTAATAAAGCCAGAATTGCATAGCAGATGGCAGGCTGCAGCCTCACATGAGAGATTACTGCTGTTTTCCTGCCTGTACCTTGCTAGAGTTTGAAGTGTAGGCAAGTTATCAAGTGTTGGATTCATGAACAATTGTTGTATAAAAAGGTCTCAATATCCCTGGAGTGAATATCAGCTGTACACGTGAAAACTCTATTGAACCAAAATAAAATAAAAAAAATCATCAATCAGACAGCCATGCAAGTGGATAGAATTTGGAATAAATTTGCAAATTGGCTTTCGTTGTTCATTCTTAATGCTTTTCTGTTGTGAGCAGGGGAATCTTGGCACAGAGCTAAATATTTAAATATATTAATTTCCGCATTAGCTAAATGGGAGCTGGGATGTCATCATTCCCCCGTCTGCCCTGAGATCTGCTGTCTCCATTCTTGATTTTACTTGTGTGATCAGTCCCAATCTTAGTAGGAAGATTTGGACACCTTGTTCTGTATTCCTTCCTTTCTTCGCATACTGTACATCTTCATTAGCAAGCTTGAAAATCCTAGGGAAAAAAGCATGGCAAGACATTATGATGTTTAATGGTAAGTCTGTCTTTTTTCCTCTCCGTTTTTGTGCTAATTAAAGATTGGACTATGGAATACTATAGCACTGTTGAAAAAAACATTTGCTTAGATAGATATTATAATACTTGAAAAACTGGTTAATTAGAAGTTAATTAGATGTGCCAAAAACCACTTACATTTTTTTCCCTCTTCATGTCATACCATTTACATGCTATAAAAAATGTACTACTGCTTGCACCTTCACATTGTGTAATATAAAATGCCCCTATTTAATCTTTGTCTTTCTCATCAGCACAGGCTAATGAGAATTTCACTTCTCATAAAAAGACAGGAGATTAAGAAAGACGGTGACCTCATGTTTATTAAGATCATTGCTGCTAGCTACATCCTGTCAATAAATATTGCTTTAAGGTCAACACTAATAGCTTTCTGTCTCCTTCAGTGCTTGACGGGAACACAAATGTAAGCGTGTTGTATTTTATACCAGGGTATATAGTTGCAAAATACAGTTACACTAAGCTGTGATATAATATCAAGTTCATAGTACGTAACCTGTTTGTGTGTTAAATCCAGTGTGTGACATCACTAATTCCACTTTCAAACACAGAGACAAAGGAACCATAAAGATTAAAAAGAATGTAAAAATTATATATATATATATATATATATATATATATATAATTTTTTCTTTATGGTGTTCATTTGTCTCTGTGTTTGAAAGTGGAATTAGTGATGTCACACACTGGATTTAACAGACAAACAGGTTACATATTGAGAACGTGAGACTGAAGAGATGTTGGAACTTGCTGGTTGCACTTGTCAGAAACCATATGTGTCCCATCTGAAGATGCATTTCAGAAACGTTCTGTACCACATCCAAGCATTTCTTGTGTGTTGTGCATTGTGGACCAATAATTATACATTAAGAAGTTAGTATTCCTTAACATATCATTGGATGTCATCGTCGTTTTACAAACCTGTTTACAAATAATAACCATGTGGCTTATTAGAAGCAATTAAGCAGCTGATCTTTCCTTGAACATAAACTATGTATAAAAGAGACTCAAAATCCACCAATGCATTTATAGAAAATGTATCATAAAGTTAAGGTATAACTAAAAAATAAAGCCAGAAACACATTCATTACTAATGATGAATGCATTTAGTAACAATACAATTGTGCTGAAAAGCCAATTAAAATGTAAAATTTAGGCCAAAATAGCACAGCTTATTTTTCATTCTCATCTGTCGTGACCTGTATATACTCATTTTTTAATTAACACAACAAAATGACTTTATAACTCAGTAAAGACTACAGGGGATTTCCCAAATACACATACATACATTTAAAATTATTGAGATCATTTTCAATCTGAAAGGCCTTATAGCAGCAGGTGAATGTGAAATAAATATTTTCTAGGTACTCGTCCCACCTTTGAATCTCCAGTTGAAATTCAAAAGGAGGAGTAGGTAATCAAAGTTAGTTTTTTCCTTTCCACAAATACATGGTGTACTAAAAATGAAACTAAACAAAAACCTTTTTTTTTTCCCAGTAAAGACAGATTTGCAAAAGCAGCAGAATAAGACTGTGAAACAATCAATTATCTCAGATCTCATTTGATATGCATGATATAAACCCAAATGCATCCCATAGGCTATTACATATTTCTAGCATATATCATTCTCATCCATATTTTATCCCATATGCCATTATACCTCTTTGGTATATGGTATGTGCCTTTCATAATCTTTTAGCCAATTACCTTCATACTCATACTCATCACAGCTCTATTCTTCCTCCCTTCCACCACAACCACAACCAGCTAAATGTACAGTGTATTTCAGAGCTTTCAGAGCTTTTGAGTGTACAGTGACAGTGTCAGCATAAGTGCCCATCAGAGTTTCTTTGTGCATTGTCAGTGTGAATAGCTATGTTTTTGATTGAGTGCAATTTAAAGGGTGGTTACCGTACTGCATTTCATAGCTCGGGGAGATACTTTGCGACAGCCTTGAGTCTCCCACGATGGCATTCAGCAATCTTAGGATTCCTGTGATTCTGTAAGGACTATGAGAACATTTTTGGACATTGCTCCATGGTTATTATATTGCTTTTGTTGTTTGTTTCTAAGTTTATACAAATTGTATTTTAAGGGTACAGTGTAATACTACTCTATGTATTTTGTAACTATTTGTTTTTTTATTGTAATTTGCGGTGTATTATGAAAGATTATACATTTAAGTGTTACAGCTGCTATTTTTTATAAGATATGCATAAAAAGGATTTGTTAATTTTTTAAAATTATATAGCGCCAGTCTCGTTACTTTACTTGCTCGCAGTCTCTAGTCTCCCATGATACCGCGCTGTGTTCTCGCAATGGTGGAGGCTGCAAGGATTCTGCACAACCATGGAGGGCTTCAATAACGATCACTGTACACATGCAAGTTTTCTGTAAAAAAGTTTTACATAACATTCACTCCCTGCTGTTTCTTACTGATGCCACTCTGTGTATTTTGGCATCACAACATTGACTCTGTCCAATAGTATTGGGCAAAGTATACACTACATTCTATACCCCCTGTTCTGATCAGTGTATTTATGTATCTGATGTACAGTGGCGTACATACCAGGGTCGCAGGGGTCGCGGCTGCGACCGGGCCCGGCCCACCAGGGGGCCCGGCCGCCCTGCGACCCAGGTATGTAGGTCACTGGGCCAGCCTCTTCTGCTGGGGGGCCCAGGAGCCGGCCACCTCCGGGCCCCCCAAGGCTGGCCCTGCTGTCACCCGGCTGGCTGGCAGGCGCGCGAGGGAGCACTGTCCCCTGGGTGCTCCCTCTTCAGCTCCCTCGCGCACCGCACTGAAACCGGAGCCGGAAGATGACGTCATCTTCCGGCTCCGGCATCAGTACGCGGCGCGCGAGGGAGCTGAAGAGGGAGCACCCAGGGGACAGTGCTCCCTCGCGCGCCCGCCAGCCAGCTGGGTGACAGCCTGGCCAGCAACACCACTGGACCCCAGGGAATCCCCCCCAGCTCTCCCACAGGTAAGGAGGCTGGGGGGATTAAAAAAAAAAAAAGTTCGAGTGTGTTAGTGTTAGTGAGTGTTAGTGAGTGTGTGTGTTAGCGAGTGTGTGTGTGTGTTATTGAGTGTGTTAGTGGTAGTGAGTGTGTGTGTGTTAGTGTTAGTGAGTGTGTGTGTGTGTGTGTGTTAGTGAGTGTGTGTGTTAGTGAGTGTGTTAGTGAGTGTGTGTGTTAGTGAGTGTGTGTGTTAGTGAGTGTGTTAGTGTTAGGGAGTGTGTTAGTGTTAGGGAGTGTGTTAGTGTTAGTGAGTGTGTTAGTGTTAGTGAGTGTGTTAGTGAGTGTGTGTGTTAGTGTTAGTGAGTGTGTGTGTTAGTGTTAGTGAGTGTGTGTTAGTGAGTGTGTTAGTGTTAGTGAGTGTGTTAGTGTTAGTGAGTGTGTTAGTGTTAGTGAGTGTGTTAGTGTTAGTGAGTGTGTGTTAGTGTTAGTGAGTGTGTTAGTGTTAGTGAGTGTGTTAGTGAGTGAGTGTGTGTGTTAGTGTTAGTGAGTGTGTGTTAGTGAGTGTGTTAGTGTTAGTGAGTGTGTTAGTGTTAGTGAGTGTGTTAGTGAGTGTGTGTGTGTGTTAGTGTTAGTGAGTGTGTTAGTGTTAGTGAGTGTGTGTGTGTGTTAGTGTTAGTGAGTGTGTGTGTTAGTGAGTGTGTGTGTGTTAGAGTGTGTGTGTTAGTGTGTGTCTGTTACTGAGTATGTTTGTGTGCGTCTGTCACTGAGTATGTGTCTGTTCATGAGAGTGTGTGTCTTAAGCACTTACCTTTCTCCAGCGCCGGACTCCCTTAACGCTGGGGATCTCTCCGTCCCCATCCGCCTCTCAGCTCCGAATGCACATGCGTGGCAAGAGCCACGCGCGCATTCAAACCGCCCATAGGAAAGCATTACTCAATGCTTTCCTATGGACGTTCAGCGTCTTCTCACTGTGATTTTCACAGTGAGAATCGCAGAAAATCCTCTAGCGGCTGTCAATGAGACAGCCACTAGAGGCTGGATTAACCCTCAGTGAAACATAGCAGTTTCTCTGAAACTGCTATGTTTTCAGCTGCAGGGTTAAAACTAGAGAGACCAGGCACCCAGACCACTTCATTGAGCTGATGTGATCTGGGTGTCTGTAGTGGTCCTTTAAGTGTATGTGTTTATGCATGCACTGGCATACATACCGCGGTCGCACGGGTCGCAGCCCTGCGACCAGGTGCCCGCCCCATGTGTTGCGGCCCCAGCCTGCGCAGAGTAAGCGTTCGCGCGGGGGGAGGGGGGGGCCCCGGATCAGTTTTCGCACCGGGGCCCCATGGGTTGTGTGTACGCCACTGCTGATGTATTTATGGTTTATGAACTTTGTTGGTAGTAAAAGAGGAAAGCAGCATTATAATTTAATACTAGTCACAACTATGTTAAGATAAGGAAAGGATATAAAAAGTGCTCCAGATAGACTATTCTTGTAAGAAGAAGAATTTAGCGACCATTTCCAGCTAACTTTTACCAGCCACCACTAAGCCTCCAAACTGACTAATAATGCAAGTGCAATTTCATTGTTGGTAAAGTAGAAATGGTAAATTGTTGGAATGCTTTTGATGAACATTGAATGGTCTGGCATAGCTAATATTGTGACAACTATGAGGCCTTTGCACCAAGAATATTATTAAGCTGCTGTTGTAAATGTATGATACTTTCTGATACCGTAAGTCAGACTAGCAAATCTCATAAATCTTTTAAATAGAGATGTCCCGAACAGTTCGCTGGCGAATAGTTCCTGGCGAACATAGCTTGTTCGCGTTCGCCACGGATGGTGAACATATGCGATGTTCGGTCCGCCCCCTATTCGTCATCATTGAGTAAACTTTGACCCTGTACCTCACAGTCAGCAGACACATTCCAGCCAATCAGCAGCAGACCCTCCCTCCCAGACCCCTCCACCTCCTGGACAGCATCCATTTTAGATTCATTCGGAAGCTGCATTCTTTTTTTTTTTTTTTTTTTGACAGAAGTGTGTTATATTTGAGCAATGCTAGGCTGAACATGTGTATATCATGGCTAGTTGCACTGAGGGTATGAGTATATAGCAGTACATTGTTGTGAAAGATGGCTGTTATGTTTAGGGTGTAGCTTGCACGTTATCAACTGTGCATTTATATCAGCAGCTCCACCACTAGTTATAAATCAAGTGTGCGTCGCCCCATGAGATGAGACTAGTGAATAACATAATACATGAACGGTTAAGGTAAAGGCATGTAAGGAACTACGACAATAAACTCTTCAGGAGGTGAAATAATGACATGTTTAAACGCTTGCTACTTTACGATTAGTTAATGTGCAGAGAGCAGTTCATGTGATCAAAGGCATGGTGTGGAGGATCGACTATAGTGGGACATGCTTGGCAGGCTGCTGTTTACTGCTTGTGCTCATCCGATCCCTTCTGGGCACCAGGTGGAGTCCCTGATACCTGGAACAACAAAGGCAAGTCTCTGGCTGAGTGCCGGGTTCACGGCTTGAGGTGGTGGAAGCTTGTTTTGTCGGGTGGTCGGATCTGTCCCTGTGGTGCTTCACGTCCGGTGCGGGATTGGGGTGGCTTAAGGTGGAGGCGAGTGCTTGACGTGGGGAAGGCTCTGCATTTCTCCGGTCCCGTCTTCGACGCCTTTTGCGTTGGTGGATTTTAATGGGGACTGCTTTGCTTAGCTGTGGTGGAGCTTGTTGGGGCTGTGGTGGAGCTTGTTGGGGCTTCCTGCTTGTTATTTGCTTCCAAAATTGATTAAAGAGTCTGTCCAGCTTAGACTCAATATCCTGCCATGCTTTGCTTGTACCAGGAGGACACGCGGCTGCCGCCATATTGGGAGAGTCGCAGATGAGTATGTCAGCCTGGGCGGCTGTGCTCTGTGCGTCCATTAGCTCCAGACAGCCTCTCAGGGGTGGACCGGGATAACGGTCCGAGGGGGGGTAACGGAGCTCCTGCCGTGAAGTAGCTGCTCCTGGGAATCCCAGGATTGGGAGATCGGCCGCCTCTCCCGCCCGGTGAGCACCAAGCCACACTTGCCACGTGGAGGTAAGTAAGACTCTGTCGAGTTGCTGACCGCTATTAAGCATGTCGGGTCGGTCAGGTAGGAGCAACATTGCTGGGTCATCCCCTTCTGGGGTGAAATTCGCTTGTTGATAGCTGCTTAAAGTGAGATATTGAGGGAGCTCACACGAAGTGCGTCTTTCCTCCATGACAGCTAGGCCCCGTCCCCCGGAAGCTGCATTCTTAGTGAGAGGAGGGACAGTGTAGCTGCTGCTGATTTAATAGGGAAATCGATAGCTAGGCTAGTGTATTCAGTGTCCACTACAGTCCTGAATGACTCATCTGATCTCTGCTGTAAGGACAGCACTCCAAAAAGCCCTTTTTAGGGCTAGAACATCAGTCTGCTTTTTTTTTTTCCTGTGTAATCTAATTGCAGTTGTCTGCCTTCCAGCGTGTGTGTCAGGCTCACAGCGTATACTGTGCCCACTTGCCCAGTGCCACCACTCATATCTGGTGTCACAATAGCTTGCATTTAAAAAAAAAAAAAACGTTTTTGACTGTGAAATAATAGCAGTCAGTTTCCTTCACACGTGTGCATTTCAGGGCATGCCAGGGCACAGTGTCACACCAGTGCAACTCATATCTGGTGTAACAGTAGTGTACATTTAAAAAAAAAAAAAAAATACAGTCGCACGAGCATCCTGTGATTCAGTATCTCCTCCCTCTGCATGCAGACACTGAACTTTCCTCATAGAGATTTATTGATTCAATGCATCTCTATGAGGAGATGCTGATTGGCCAGGGCTGTGTTTGAATCATGCTGGCTCTGCCCCAGATGTGCCTCTTTGTCAGTCTCAGCCAATCCTATGGAGAAGCACTGTGATTGGATCAGGCTACCACGTCAGTAGACTGCTTGTTTTTTTGAGTCTAACAGCATGCAGATTTACAGCTTCAGGCTTGAATACAGTAAGATCTTTACTATATGTATGGAGGCATGAGGGGCCCAGGGGGGCTAGATGGTGGTGTTAACACTATAGGGTCAGGAATACATGTTTGTGTTCCTGACCCTATAGTGATCCTTTAAGTTGCAGTAATTTAGATTGTGAGCTCATTTTGCCCTCTTCACCTACTGTGCCCATATGCCATAGGTGTTTTACTAGAACTAAATATTTATCTTGTTTACCTATTGTATAGTACTATGGAATATGTTGGTGCTATATAAATAATTGCAATTGAATGGGACATACAGTTGGGTCAGGAAAAAGTTGGAAACTGACACAAGTTTTGTTACTTTGACTGTTTACCAAAATAAAATCAAGTTACAGTTGAATGATGAATACGGTTTAAAGTGCTATTTCTTCATTATTTATTCATCAATTAAGCAGGTAAAAGGTTTGGAGTTGATTCCAGGTGTGGAATTCACATTTGGAACTGTTGATGTAAACCCACATGCAACCAAAGGAGTTTTCAATGCAAGAGAAACCAGCAATCCTTAGGCAAAAAAAAAAAAAAGAATAATCCATCAGAGATAGTAGAAACATTTGGAAAAACCATAGCCATTTCCCGGTTCCCACAGGAGCTGCAAACTTACAGCAAGGAAAGTTTAGAGCACTAAGCATTCAAAAACATTTCAAATGAGGCAACAAACACTGTAAAAAAGGGGAGTCCCTTATAAACCTTAAACCAAGTACAGGCAAAACAAGAAGAAAAACACAGCAATTAGGGCCACATGACCATGATGTGTTAACTAGGAGCAAGGACCGGGACCCAGTATGCCTGATGAAAGGTGGGAGTCTTCAGCATGAGAGTTGATAGGTCAGGGTCTGGTGCAAGGTAACCGCAGTCACAAACCAGAACCCTGATTCAGCTTATGCAGATCCCAGGAACTAGGAGCAGAAATTAAGCAAACCTCCCAGAGCTGAATAGGGAGGTACTGCAGCATGAATGTATCCAGTACACAGTGGCGTATGTACCGCGGTCGCAGGGGTCGCAGCTGCGACCGGGCCCGGCGCTCCAGGGGTCCCGGCCGCCCTGCGGCCCCCCCGCAACCGGGTAGCAGCTGCCACGCTTTGCGGCCCCGGCCCATGCGGCAAACCGCCGGGGCCGCATGTCAAGGGGTCCGTCGGGTGGCCCATGCTGTCAGGGCCACCCGATGGACATGGATTGTAAGGGGTCCCGGTCTGCGCTGAGCGCTTTAAGTGCTCAACCGGGCCCCCTGTGATGAGATCATCACTCGCTGGGAGGAAGTGACCGCACGTCACTCCTCTCAGCATACTGAGAGCCCGCGCGGGAGGAAACCGAAAGGAGGAGGGAGTCAGAGTGGGAACTCTGACTCCCATCAGGCTGAGCCACCACTGGACCCACACATGGTAGGAAACATTTTGTGTATTTGTGTCTGTGTATGTGTGTATGTATGTCTGTGTTACTGTATGTGTGTATGTATGTCTCTGTCTCTGTATGTGTGTATGTCTGTATCTGTGTGTATGTCTGTGTATGTGTATCTGTATGTATGTCTGTGTCTCTGTATGTGTGTATGTATGTCTCTGTCTCTGTATGTGTGTATGTCTGTATCTGTGTGTATGTCTGTGTATGTGTATCTGTATGTATGTCTGTGTCTCTGTGTGTGTGTATCCATATGTATGTCTGTGTCTGTGTGTGTGTGTGTGTATGTGTGTGTCTGTGTCTCTGTGTGTATGTATGTCTGTGTCTTTGTCTCTGTATGTGTGTGTGTGTGTGTGTATATCTGTATGTGTGTCTGTGTATGTATGTTTGTGTCTGTGTCTCTGTATGTGTGTATGAGTGTGTGTCTGTGTCTCTGTGTGTGTATCTGTATGTCTGTGTATGTGTGTATGTATGTGTGTCTGTGTCTCTGTATGTGTCTATGTGTGTCTCTGTATGTATGTGTCTGCGTGTGTGTCTCTGTATGTATGTGTCTGCATGTGTGTATGTATTATGTATGTGTCTGTCGGGGGTGTGTGTATGTGTTTGTGTCTGTATGTATGTGTCGGGGGGAGGGGCCCACAGTCAGGGGGAGAGGTTCACGGTAGGGGGGGGCCACGGATCAGTTTCGCACCGGGGCCCCATGGAGTGTGTGTACGCCACTGCCAGTACAGAATCAAGGAAAGACTAGGAAAGGCACCAAACATGAAAAACAAGACAGAACTAATAGAACCCAGAACCAGAGAAGGATAGGAAGCTAAACCCAGAACATGTACACAATACATTAGGGAGACAAAACATGGGGAGGACAGGACAGGACTGTACATGGACTGGGAATACAAACTAAAACATGACACCATATGATAGGTAAAACAAGAGGACAAATAACTAAGTACTATATATGAAAATCATGGGGATTTAGTTACATTTTATGATCATACATTGCATAAGCCTGCCAACAACGCCAATGTTCCCATATCTGGTAGGTCCTACCCTGCCTGATGTATGCTAAAAGAACCATAAGAAACACATATAGCACTTATCTGCAAGAAATGACAGAAGGCTTGAGCAACTGCCTGTAGGCTCCAACTGAAACAAAAGGAATCATGGAAAAGGAACGGGTGTGGCAACATAAAACAAACATTTAAAGGAACCCTGGAGACTGGGAATTCCCAGGACGGAATACAGGAATGAACCCAGAAAAACCCAGCATAAAGAAAACCAGACATGGAATGGAAAACCAGAAAAACCAAGAAAAACTAAACAAGAATTGTAAAAAGAGTACTGGATACCAGAAGCCATTGCCAGAATGATCCGCAGCTAGGAACAGGATGTGACAACTCCTTAGTACGGCCGCCATCAGAAATTTTGGGGTCCCTAACACAGCTCAGGGTCTGGGCCCCTGGGCCCGCCTACAAGCCCGCCCCCAGAGCCTGTCTCCAAATCCCACCCACAGGAATACACACAAAGACACAAATGCACGCACTGATATAAAAGGACTGTCATGGTCTTAAGCAGGTCAGATAAGAGACTTTTGCCAGGGTTAATGTTTGGTTCTTTATTTGTAACTATAGACATGGTTAAGTAGCAGGAAAACCTATAAGTGAGATTATAGGTAGTAGGAAATAAGAGAACCTATAAACAAAATTATAGACAATAGATAGAAGGAGAACCTATAAGTGAAATTATAGGCAATAGATAGAAGGACACGCATTAAACGAAATTACAGGCAATAGGTAGAAGGAGAAATAACAGAAATAGAGAGTTTAGGCAATTATATCCTGTAAATAACCAGACAGGTTATTTACAGGATATTATGTAATGGTAAGCAAACCTATAGATGAAAGTATAGGTTATTTAGAGAGACAAGTAAAACAGAACAGAACAGTAAGGTCAAGTAAAATAGACGTTTAGAGAACCAGCCCCCTTGTTTGGAAGGAGCACTGCCTCGCATGCCTAGTGGCTGCTCGCTGTCATTTAAAACTACTAGTGACTGGGCAGATATTGCTGCCCAGTCGCTAGTGCAATAAGGGGGGACCTGGCACAGGTTAAATTCTCCTGCAGGCCACTACTTGTGCCAGATCCCCCCGTGTAGTAGGGGTACATGCCGCTCATGGGTGGGGACCTGGGGGAGACACTAGGTCACCCTGTTTATATGAATGGCCCCCACCCACGGGCCATGGGTGAGGGTGCAGGGGGACAGTATATACCCTTCATTTTAGTTGTCTTGGTTCCCCACCATTCTCCACACAATAGCTGCCCAGTCACTAGTAGTTTTAAATGACAGCGAGCAGTCGCTAGCTACTCGCTGTTTAGGCGACATGCCCTACTCCTATTACAAAGAGGGAGCTGGTAACGCTGCCAGCTCCCTACTTGCTTTTTTTCCCCACGCATGCGCAGTGTTAATTTCTCCGTGCTGTTTGGGTTAATTCCCCTGCAGCACAGAGAATATTTGAGAGAAATAGACCTTTTTGGGTACATAGAAAAAGTCTTAGATCATTGAGTTCAGCTCATGAAAAATGGGTGCAAAAAAGTGTTGCGTTTATAATTTTGTCCAGTGTATGTTCTTGCATTACATGCCTTACAGTATGATCATATGCATGTATATATTTTAGCTGCTACCACGACATCTGTGTTTTTTTATTCATTGTTATGACTTTATTGCACTAGGAGTTCCTTCTACCTTTTTTGGCCCCAATATGTTGAATTATTGGTTGTATGTTTTATCCTATCACTAATTTTTACTCTTTAATATACAGTTGCAAGAAAAAGTATGTGAACCCTTTGGAATGATATGGATTTCTGCACAAATTGGTCATAAAATGTGATCTGATCATCATCTAAGTCACAACAATAGACAATCACAGTCTGCTAACACTAATAACACACAAAGAATGAAATGTTACCATGTTTTTATTGAACACACCATGTAAACATTCACAGTGCAGGTGGAAAAAGTATGTGAACCGTTGGATTTAATAACTGGTTGAACCTCCTTTGGCAGCAATAACTTCAACCAAACGCTCCCTGTAGTTGCAGATCAAATGTAATGTCAGGAGTAATTCTTGACCATTCCTCTTTACAGAACTGTTTCAGTTCAGCAATATTCTTGGGATGTCTAGTGTGAATCGCTTTCTTGAGGTCATGCCACAGCATCTGAATCGGGTTGAGGTCAGGACTCTGACTGGGCCACTGTCAGGGTCTTACCTGAGTTCGGAGTCTGTAGCGCAGATATGTTGCTCACCCTTGCAGATAGCCACAGGCCAAGGTGGTCAGGTAAGAATTCACCTGGCCTGTGGGTCTGTGCAGGATAAAGTACCAAGTTGCAGGACAGGCAAGGACTGAACCAGAAGGATTGTCAAGGGATAGCCGAGGTCAAAGAATGCCAGAGAACAGGAACAATGAGGAGTAGCCAAAGTCAAGGGATGCCAGAGGTCAGAGTAAATGTAGTCAGAAGCCGGGGTTAATAATAAGTAGCAGATCAAACGACAGGAACACTGGACAGAAGGTGCCTGTAGCAAGTGTGTTAAAAAATGATAAGCTTAGAGTCATGTCTACAAATGCTCGCAGTTTAGGGAATAAGATCCATGAACTTGTGGCAATAATGGCAACTGATAGTGTAGATTTAGTCGCTGTTACTGAGACATGGTATAATGAGAAAAATGACTGGGACATAGCAATACCAGGGTACTCTTTACATAGAAAAGACAGGAAAGGCAAGAAAGGGGGAGGGGTGGCCCTGTATGTAAAGGATAGCATAAAATCTAGCCTAATAAAGGTTAGTGAGGTGAACATAGAGTCCGTTTGGGTTACGTTAGAATTTGGTAATCACACAGTAACTTGTGTAGGTGTGATTTATAGGCCCCCAGGACAAATTGAAGAGTTAGATAATCTACTAGTTGAAGAAATAGCTAAAATGACAATGAAGGGGGAAGTTATCATCATGGGTGACTTTAATCTTCCTGATGTGAATTGGAAAACAAAAATAGCTACTTGTGCCAGGAGCACACATATTCTAAACTCCCTACTGGGATTGTCTCTAAAACAAGTCGTTGAGGAGCCAACTCGTAAAGAGGCCATACTAGATTTAGTGTTAACAAATGGAGATTTGGTATCAGATATTACTGTAGGTGAAAGTTTAGGATCCAGTGATCATCAGTCAGTGTGGTTTAATATAAGAACAGTGACTGAGTCACACCACACAAAAACAAAAGTTTTAGACTTTAGAAAAACAGACTTTTCTAAAATTAGAATATGTGTAAAGGAGTCATTATCAGACTGGAGCAATTTACATGGAGTCCAAAAGAAATGGGATTATTTAAAAGTTGCACTACTGAAGGCAACAGAAAATTGCATTAGGCTTGTCAGTAAAAGCAAAAAATTCAAGAAACCACTGTGGTACTCCGCAGATGTGGCCAAAATAGTAAAAAACAAAAAGTTAGCATTTAGTAATTATAAAAAAAACCCAGAGTGAGGAAGACAGAATGACCTATAAGATTAGGCAGAAAGAGGCTAAGCAAGTTATAAGAGCTTTCAAATCACACACAGAAGAGAAAAATAGCACAGTCAGTAAAAAAGGGAGACAAAACTTTTTTTAGATACATAAATGAGAAAAGAAAAGTAAAACAAGGATTAGTTAGATTAAAAACAAAAGAAGGAAGGTATGTAGATGAGGATAAAGGTCTAGCTGACTGCCTCAATGAATATTTTTGTTCGGTATTTACAGATGAAAATGAAGGAAAGGGACCTCAGTTAAGAAAAAGGATAAATGAGTCATTTATTACACGTGAGTTTACAGAGGAAGAGGTTCTATTTCAACTGTCAAAAGTAAAGACAAATAAGTCAATGGGACCTGATGGAATACACCCAAAGCTATTAAAAGAGCTTAGTGGTGTACTAGCAAAGCCATTAACAGATTTATTTAACCAATCATTGATAACAGGAGTAGTCCCAGAAGATTGGAAGTTAGCGAATGTTGTGCCCATTCACAAGAAAGGTAATAGGGAGGAGTCAGGCAACTATAGGCCAGTAAGCCTTACTTCAGTAGTGGGGAAAGTGATGGAAACCATGTTAAAGGATAGGATTGTTGAACATCTAAAAACACATGGATTTCAAGATCAGAGACAACATGGGTTTACTTCAGGGAGATCATGCCAAACTAATCTTGTTGATTTTTTTGATTGGGTAACTAAAATTATAGATCAGGGTGGTGCAGTAGACATTGCTTACCTAGATTTCAGTAAGGCTTTTGACACTGTTGCACATAGAAGGCTTATCAATAAACTACAATATTTAAGTTTGGATTCCAATATTGTTGAATGGGTAAGGCAGTGGCTGAGTGACAGGCAACAGAGGGTTGTAGTCAATGGAGTATATTCAAAGCTTGGGCTTGTCACCAGTGGGGTACCTCAGGGATCTGTACCTCGACCCATTCTCTTTAATATTTTTATTAGTGATATTGCAGAAGGTCTTGATGGTAAGGTATGTCTTTTTGCGGATGATACTAAGATATGTAACAGGGTTGATGTTCAAGGAGGGATAAGCCAAATGGAAAATGATTTAGGTAAACTAGAAAAATGGTCAGCGTTGTGGCAACTGACATTTAATGTGGATAAGTGCAAGATAATGCATCTTGGACGTAAAAACCCAAGGGCAGAGTACAGAATATTTGATAGAGTCCTAACCTCAACATCTGAGGAAAGGGATTTAGGGGTGATTATTTCTGATGACTTAAAGGTAGGCAGACAATGTAATAGAGCAGCAGGAAATGCTAGCAGAATGCTGGGTTGTATAGGGAGAGGTATTAGCAGTAGAAAGAGGGAAGTGCTCATGCCATTGTACAGAACACTGGTGAGACCTCACTTGGAGTACTGTACACAGTACTGGAGACCCTATCTTCAGAAGGATATTGATACCTTAGAGAGAGTTCAAAGAAGGGCTACTAAACTGGTTCATGGATTGCAGGATAAAACTTACCAGGAAAGGTTAAAGGATCTTAACATGTATAGCTTGGAGGAAAGACGAGACAGGGGGGATATGATAGAAACATTTAAATACATAAAGGGAATCAACACAGTAAAGGAGGAGACTATATTTAAACGAAGAAAAACTACCACAACAAGAGGACATAGTCTTAAATTAGAGGGACAAAGGTTTAAAAATAATATCAGGAGGTATTACTTTACTGAGAGGGTAGTGGATGCATGGAATAGCCTTCCAGCTGAAGTGGTAGAGGTTAACACAGTAAAGGAGTTTAAGCATGCGTGGGATAGGCATAAGGCTATCCTAACTATAAGATAAGGCCAGGGACTAATGAAAGTATTTAGAAAACTGGGCAGACTAGATGGGCCGAATGGTTCTTATCTGCCGTCACATTCTATAATCTCTGGTACGAAACACACAACAGGATCAAAGACTTGACACTGATCACAGGGCGAGGCTGAGTTTAAATACCCTGCTGTGTTGTAGACATGCCAGGACGAACAGGACCGGAATCACGAGTCGATATATATAAAGCTGCTGTGGCTCAGAGGTAGGAAGCAGGACCAGGACTGAGAAGTTCCCCGGTTCAAGTCCCCTATTGGGAACTCCAGGAGCGACCACGTCTGGCAGTCTGTCTGCTACGGTGAGAACCATGACTTCAGGAGGTATATTTTCTTCTGTTTAAGCCATTCTGTTGTTGATTTACTTCTATGCTTTGGGTCATTGTCCTGTTGCAACACCCATCTTCTGTTGAGCTTCAGCTGGTAGACAGATGGCCTTAAGTTCTCCTGCAAAATGTCTTGATAAACTTGGGAATTAATTTTTCCTTCGATGATAGCAATCCGTCCAGGCCCTGACGCAGCAAAGCAGCCCCAAACCATGATGCCCCCACCACCATACTTCACAGTTGGGATGAGGTTTTGAAGTTGGTGTGCCTTTTTTTCGCCACACATAGTGTTGTGTGTTTCTTCCAAACAACTCAACTTCGGTTTCATCTGTCCACAGAATATTTTACCAGTACTGCTGTGGAACATCCAGATGCTCTTGTGCAAACTGTAAATGTGCAGCAATGTTTTGTTTGGACAGCAGTGGCTTCCTCTGTGGTATCCTCCCATGAAATCCATTCTTGTTTAGTGTTTTACGTATTGTAGATTCGCTAACAGGGAAGTTAGCATTTGCCAGTGACTTTTGTAAGTCTTTAGCTGACACTCTAGGATTCTTCTTCACCTCATTAAGCAGTCTGCGCTGTGCTCTTGCAGTCATCTTTACAGGACGGCCACTCCTAGGGAGAGTAGCAGCAGTGCTGAACTTTCTCCATTTATAGACAATTTGTCTTACCGTGGTCTGATGAACAGCAAGGCTTTTGGAGATACTTTTATAACCCTTACCAGCTTTATGCAAGTCAACAATTCTTAATCGTAGGTCTTCTGAGAGCTCTTTTGTGCGAGGCATCATTCACATTAGGCAATGCTTCTTGTGAAAAGCAAACCCTGAACTGGTGTGTTTTTTATAGGGCAGGGCAGCTGTAACCAACACCTTCAATCTCATCTCATTGATTGGACTCCAGTTGACTGACATCTCACTCTAATTAGCTCTTGGAGATGTCATTAGTCTAGAGGTTCACATACTTTTTCCACCTGCACTGTGAATGTTAAATGGTGTGTTCAATAAAAACATGGCAACATTTCATTATTTGTGTGATTGTCTATTGTTGTGACTTAGATGATGATCAGATCACATTTTATGACCAATTTGTGCAGAAATCCATATCATTCCAAAGGGTTCACATTCTTTTTCTTGCAACTTTACCTAAACAATACACCCAGGTTTGTGATTTGTGCAATATCACTTTAAAAAGTTGTTTTATATCCTCACCTAGGGTTGCTATTTGGGTAATATCATTTTAAGTATGTTTAATATATCCTCACCTATATTTGGGGATTGTGCAATACCACTTTAAGGAGCTTTTTAATATATACACAGATGGTGTTTTTTTTAATGTTGCGCACAACTATTTTTATGTGTTATGAATGTATATGTTTGTGTACATACGTATGTGTACAAGTATATGTATGTATGTAGGTACATCAAAGAAAAAAACAAGTAGCAGATGGCGCTCAATACACGTCTAAAATCGTGAATAAATATACAGAAAAACGTAAAACATAAGAAGCAGCTCCCTTATAAAGTGCAATAGCTCTTAAAACACTAAAAATACAATACAATAATACAGAAAAAGGGTGCACTGTGTTTTTAAGACAAAAAATGTGCAATATTCCTTTAAAAACACTCTGGTGCTTATATCAATTCACAACCTCTGTCATATAAAAGTGTGTTGATATTACATACACTGGTGTCAGTACAAAAAAGTGCGAAGGTGCAAATTCCACTAATATACCAGTGCTATAGTGAAAATAAAAGAGAAATAGAATAAATAAAGTAAACGGAGCACTTACTATGTCCAGCTGTATATACCTTAGATCAAGTTGCTCCGAATTATATGTACATATATATGAAAAACAAAAGGAATTACATAGTGTAATACAGTACTACAAATATAATATGGAGACAGTATATATAATTGCACTCACAAGATGAGTGTGCTGTAACTGTATCCGCTTTTTATATGATTTAAGCCAAGGATCACAAGACGGCAGCAGGTCGAAAAAACTCTTTAATTTCATCAAATCTTCATAATTTAAAATTCACCAAAGTGGTGTCACTTAGCTCCTTCGGTCCTTCTATGGAATGTAGTCCGTTCGGTATGGCTGCCGGCTAGCACAATATTGGGAAATGGGAAATGCTTTTTTGTCTTAAAGACACAGCGCACCCTTTTTCTGTATTATTGTATTGTATGTAGGTACATGCACATTTATGGATGTGTGTATGCATGGCGTGTGTGTGAACGCTCATGTGTACACATGCATGCACACTGGTTATTTATATTTAAGAGGTTATGTTTTACTATCACATCTTGACAATTTGTATTACCTTATCAACTAATGTGGCCACCTACTCTATGCCTATCTGCCTTAGGTTATGTGGGGCTGTTCTAGCAGATACACTCAACCAGGTTTTCTTATTCTTTGATTTCTTCATTTGTTCAGTAGAAATATCACTAGAGTATTTGGTGTTCTGGGATCATTAATCTTACTTTATCTGCCTTACCAGCAATCACTGCTTTTACAATGTTCATATCCTCATTCTGTATTATGAACAATACACTCTCCAGTGTCCATTTGGTTGAGGTTTAGATTATTGTACTGCTATAATCTTTTTGGCACTCCAGCTTCTCGTACTCTTCATTTTATTAGTTTTGCCAGGTATCTCAAGTTAGTAATTTTTCATTGTTGCGCTTTTATGTTTTTTAAATTCACTAGTGACTCACTGTACAATACTAACTTCCTCCTTACTACAACTACTTGCTCTATAAGAATGTTACCTTCAGTTTGGTCTGGCTATTATGTTTCCCTAGGTGGCCATAGATAGGTTTTCGCCCTCTAGTGCCATTACATAGCTGTACCGCAATACCAGCTCCCATCCTCAACTACAGAGGTAATTCGTTCCTCGGGCCAAAACATAGTTATTGCCTCGCATGTCCGACCTCTTGGGAAAGCAGTTAGGGCCTCACTTGTCATGGCCAACTTTCTTGAATCTATTTAAATGTCACTGAGATGCCAACACCCCGCCATAACACTCAGTGGCAAATTCACCCAACCTAACTAGAGCCTCTTATCACCACTTGGCAATTAGTAAGGTTCCTAAGTCACCAATGTTGCCTAATTTGCTTCACCACTTGGCATAACATAAGTCAGTCTGTACCTGGAATGTTATGCACTTGCTCTCAATAACATGTTCTTTCTCTTTCAGGTATCGCTCTAAATGCTGCTATAAAAATAGGAATGGCAGAGGAAAGGGTGTCAAAGAATAAAGGTTTAGTTACAGGTTTAGGTAGTTTTATTATTTTTTGCCTATTTTCAGGCCTACCCTGTTCTTCAGTTTCGGCACACCACAGACGACTTGCTACAACTTGTATAACTCAATCCTTATTGCATGCCATGGCAGTTGATCCATAAATATTAGGCAGAATGCCTGAAATTGTGGGAAGGATTACCAGCCTATATCCTCTCCCTACTTCCAGCCTCCTCCTCCTGACAATCTGCCTACATTTTGTAAACCCACCGACCTCTCCCTTTACTAATCTCTTCCCCATTCCCCCGTTCGTCAGTTTTCGTCAACACTCCGCAGCCGACTTGCTACAACTAGTATAACTCAATCCCTATTGTATGCCTCGGCAGTTGATCCTGAACACACATATATATATATGAAAAAATAAAGAGCTTCTGCACTTCTACCTCCAGCCAAGATGATACCAGGTGCCCAGCCACACTGTGATATAAAAGTAGATAGATACCGGCACTCCTGGATTTGTACAGCACATCGATTTATTGTCACAAGTCAGTCAACGTTTCAGTTCCTACCTTGGAACTTTCATCAGGACATACAACAGAAGCAATGACCAAGCAGGCTTTTATACAGAGTAGGATAAAATTAATTAGAAACTCACCACCCTCTGCTGCTCGTTAAGTTGATTGGCTATACCGGAGCATCCAAGCTGAAACGTTGACTGACATGTGACAATAAATCGATGTGCTGTACAAATCCAGGAGTGCCGGTATTTATCGACATACATACATATATATATATATATATATATATATATATATATTATTTTATATTTTTTAATTAATTAATTTATTTTTTTGTGTGAAATAATAGTACTCCAAGGTCTTGCTTATTTTTTTTTTTTTTAATTCAGGTTGTTGCCAGTAAGAGGGCGACGTTTCAGTTCCAATATGAACTTTCCTCAGAATAGTGTAACAACAGTGCATGAGATTGTTTAAATAACTAAATAGTGATTGATAAACACACTACATGTGGATACTCACCGCCTCTGACCCCAATGATGCAGCCCGCAGCTGGCCCACACCTGCAGGATAATCCGGTATAGCGTAAACAAATTTGTTATGCAGCTGACTCCAGGCTCTGCGTTCCAGCTGGTTACTGCGGAAACCACTGAAATGCACATTACGAGAGTATAGAGGCTAACTCAACCCTGCCGTGATCGGCAATTCTCGGGTTGCAATAGGAATAATAGATGCGTCATTGATGGGAGGGAAAGGGAATCATTGATGGAAACGGAATTCCCTATTCACAAGTGTAACAAAGCACCCAGCTGTCAAGAATATGATTAAAAACAGTGTATAAGCATAGTTTTAAATGTTAAAAACAATAGCATTAGCTTGGGGGTTGGCACAAGTAGATACGTGCTGCAGGATGGATCTAGCAAGTATAGTAATGGTGTTAGGATTTCATGGTAACAAGTTAAGAATAGTAATACCTCAAAAGTATCTCAACATTATCCAGAAGATGTCAAGTTGCAAACATAATAGACACAAAATCCATATAGAGCTAGTATCACCGCTACATGCTAGCTGAGACATATAGGCAGTGTACAATGTACTTCAAAACTAAGATGATACAGTATGCCTCAAGAGATAAAATCAGCACTATTGTTGTATCTAAAAGTAAGGAAAAGCAGTAATGGTTCATATAAAGTAAAATAGAAAAGGAAAGAATCTAGGGAAGAACTCCTCACTGCAAAAAAACAGAGCAGGATGTATACTTAGACTTACCGGTAAGCCCCATTGAATATATATTGTAATGTGTGCAATCTGCATGTATCACTGAGCCTACTGCACAAGTCCTGAGAGTGCATATGATGCTAAGTTTGAAAATATGCAATGTGTGACCATTGTCTGATTGGGAATATTTTGTGTTTACTATTCACCTAAAAGCAATTCATCACATTTAATACATTAACTCCTTAAGGACTGAGCCAAATGTTCACGTTTTAATCAAAATAAAATGTAAACAAAACTTGGAATTTGAATGTCTGTTCAACCGTAATTCATCTCTTTCATATTAAGTGCACCCACACTTATTATAAATCATTTTATTCAGGAGAAAAAGGGCTTTCATTTAACATCAAATAATTAGCTATGACATATAATTTAATATGAATAAAAGAATTTAAGATATGTTATTTTTTTGTTCTGAATGACATAACTGTGAATGTCATAAGACTGTTTGCTTTACTGCAGTAAAATACACATATTTGTATTCAGCGATGTATCATGTGTAAAGCAGTACTCCCTATGTACAAATGTTATGGTGTTTTGGGAAGTTACAGGGTCAAATATAGTATGTTTCATTTTTCAGTTTTTTCACATTAAAATTTGCCAGATTGGTTACGCTGCCTTTAAGACCGAATGGTAGCCCCGAAATGAGAATTACCCTGATGATGGCATACCATTTGCAATAGTAGACAACCCAAGGTATTGCAAATGGGGTGTGTCCAGCCTTTTTCAGTAGCCACCTTGTCACAAACACTGGCCAAAGTTAGCATTAATATTTGTTTGTGTGTGAAAAATGCAAAAAACTAATTTGAATGCCAATTTTGGCTGGTGTTTGTGACTATATGGCTACTAAAAAAGACTGGACATACCACATTTGCAATACCTTGTGTTGTCTACTTTTGCAAATGGTATACCATCATGGGGGTAATTCTCATTCCTGGGCTATCATACTCAGTAACTTTTGAAAACACCATAAAACCTGTACATGAGGGGTACTGTTATACTCAGGAGACTTTGCTGAACACAAATATTAGTTTTTCAGAACCGTAAAATGTATCACAACAGTTGTATTGTCAGTGTAAGTGCCGTTTGTGCGTGAAAAATGCAAAGAACTTCACTTTCACTGATAATATCATCGTTGTAATATATTTTACTGTTTTGAAACACTAATATTTGTATTCAGCAAAGTCTCCCAAGTAAAACAGTACCCCCCATGTACAGGTTTTATGGTGTCTTGGAAAGTTACAAGGTTAAATATCTTGCTAGCAAATGAAATTCTCTGGGCTTTATGCCTGGGTTATCAGGCAGGTCCCGCAAATTGTAATTTCTAAAATACAAAAAAAACACAATCCCAGCACTCAAGTTCCCTGGTCTTTAGAATGCCCCGGTGCTAACTCCAGCCATAATACAGGAATGAAGACGAGTGCACTCTGGGTCTGTAGAAAGTATAGATGCTTTTATTCAGCACAAATCATACATCGACGTTTCAGTCCAACCGGACTTTTCTCAAGATCAGAAAGAAAAGTCCGGTTGGACTGAAACGTTGATGTATGATTTGTGCTGAATAAAAGCATTTATACTTTCTACAGACCACAGAGTGCACTTGTTTAATATATATATATAAAATATATATATAAAAAGTTCCACGTGTCCCGCACTCACTGCTCCCGGTCTTATAAACGCCTGGTTGCAAACTCCGACCTTCAGAATATATAGAACCTTGTTGAAGTGCACTTGCAGGAATCCGTAGTATTTCTAATCGTGCTTATTTATTGAAGCATCAAATATTAAAAAAAAAATGTCAACGTTTCAGTCCTATCTGGACAGCGGGGATGTACTATGATGCCCATCGGCATTTTGGGCCAGATCCCCAAGGACGGCATACTACGCCTGCCGTCCTTAAGGGGTAAACATGTATATATATATACACACACACCAAAAGTTGAAGTATTAAGGCATTCACTTTTTTCTGTTCTATGAACCAAGGATATCTTTGAAAAATGTAGCCTCGGTGCTCCACATTGGAACAATGTACACTTTTCAAATATTGAAGAGGAGATGCTGATTTGCCAGGGTGGTGTTTCGTTCTGCCCCTGCCTCACTTTCCTATGGCAAAGCATTGTGATTGGCTCAGATCATCACTTCTGATGATGTCAGCCAAGGAGGCAAATCAGGGGCAGTGCCAGCACCTGCAGATTGGAATAAAGGTATGATTTTACTATATTTAAGGGGGCAAGAGGGGTCGATAGTGTTTCTAACTTTATGGGGTCAGGAATGCATGTTTGTGTTCCTGACCCTATAGTGTTTCTTTAACTTTAGGTAAAAGTAATCAGCTCTCTTCAAGCTTCAAACCTGAAACAATTCAGCTTGTGAGATCTCCTCTGGACAGCCCCTTTCTCTAAACTTTGTTGCCATTTCTATCTTGCACCTTTTCCTAATCAGTCACTATGTGCTTGTCACTCATGAATCGCCTCTTATAAACTGACAAAGTATTCAGTGGATAAGCACTCTAAAAAAAAAACAAATTATTCCAGTCAGTGCCTTTTGAGTATAAATCATTTACCAACTGTTTCTGTTGTTTAAAGGACACAATCATGTATTTCTGACACTGGAGTGCTGAATTGGCTGTTTAGGTTACCAGCCCCCTCTCTGTGTAGTGAAAATGTGATTTTACTCACCTTTTCCCCACACAAAGTTGGTCTCGCCATGGCTGACCCCACTTGGCTCCAACTTCATGGCTGAGATCTAGATGAATTGGAAAAGTCCAATGCTTTTCCATAGAAAAGCATTGGGAAGCTCTTGCACAAGTGAGGCAAAATGCCAATCACCATCTCCTCATAGAGATACATTGAATCAATGTATCTCTATGAGGAACGTTCAGCGGCTCCATACAGAATGTGGAGACACTGAACACCAATGTTGCACACTGTGCAGCACTGGACTAGGATGTAACCAGGGCCGGACTGGGGATACAAAGCAGCCCTGGAAAAAAATGTTATGCCAGCCCCATAAGTCACTGCGCAATATATTGTCGCATGTAATATGTAAGGCTATGTCTTACCACCCCAGATGACAGATGATTGAGTAATATATATATATATATATATATATATATATATATATATATATATATATATTTATATATATATTGCTTTTTCTAATATAAAATATTGGTCCTTTCAGAGTAAAATGTTTAATTATACAGTAAGCATACTCACATGCAGACACTGACATCTCAATGACACACACAAGCTCATTGATACACACCTTCATAGACAAAGAATCTCACTGATATACATCAGCTCACTGACATAAAAACACAAGCTTACTCACTAGCAGGCACACACATGCAAGCAAGCTCGCTCACTCACTAGCAGACGTGCAAACACACACACACACACACACACACACACAGCTTAATGTCGTGGTACTGGTATCTATAGCATGTCTCTACAGGCTTTTCAACGTAAACACTAACTTTTCCGAGAAAAGGCAGTGTTTACATTGCTTCAAAGTGACACCGCTAGTGACAGTCACTCAGACGGTCACTAGAGGTGCTTCCTGTGTCAGTGCACCTACATTCAGGGCCTCCACACTCTGGAGGCGCTGAACGTTCCCCATAGAGATACATTGATTCAATGCATCTCTATGAGGAGATGCTGATTGGTGTAGCGTTTTGCAGCCAATCCTATGGCAAAGCATTGGATTGGCTGAGATCATCAAGCTTGATGATCTTAGCCATAGAGGCAGGGCCAGGCGAGGGGAGACCAGCACGCTGCGTGGGGAAAAAAAAGGTGAGCAAAAACACTATTTTTAAACACACATATACACCATGACAGACACAGAAACACACATATACCATGACACACACACACACACACCATCACAGGCCATGACACAGACTGACCCACACACACACCATGACACAGACAGACAGACACACCATGACACACACACACATATACCATGACACACACACCATGACACAGACAGACGCACACACCATGACACAGACAGACGCACACACACCATGACACAGACAGACGCACACACACACACACCATGACACACACCATGACACACACACATATACCATGATACACACACCATGACGGACAGACAGACACACACCCCATGACGGACAGACAGACTCACCCCCCATGACGGACAGACAGACACACACCCCATGACGGACAGACAGACACACACCCCATGACGGACAGACAGACACACACCCCTTGACGGACAGACAGACACCCACCATGACGGACAGACAGACACCCCATGACAGACAGACACCCACCATGACGGACAGACAGACACACTCACCATGACGGACAGACAGACACACACCATGACGGACAGACAGACACACACCATGACGGACAGACAGACACACACCATGACGGACAGACACACACATCATGACGGACAGACACACACACCATGACAGACAGACACACACACACACACCATACAGACAGACACCATGACACAGACAGACACACACACCATGACAGACACACACACACACACACCATACAGACAGACACACACACCATACAGACAGACACACACACCATACAGACAGACACACACACCATACAGACAGACACACACACACACACACCATACAGACAGACACCATGACACAGACAGACACACACACCATGACAGACACACACACACACCATACAGACAGACACACACACCATACAGCATACAGACAGACACACACACCATACAGACAGACACACACACCATACAGACAGACACACACACACACACCATACAGACAGACACCATGACACAGACAGACACACACCATACAGACAGACAGACAGACACACCATACAGACAGACACCATGACACAGACAGACAGACACACACCATGACGGACAGACAGACACACACCATGACGGACAGACACACACACCATGACACAGACAGACACACACACCATGACAGACACACACACACACCATACAGACAGACACACACACACCATACAGACAGACACACACACCATACAGACAGACACACACACACACACACCATACAGACAGACACCATGACACAGACAGACACACACACCATGACAGACACACACACACACACCATACAGACAGACACACACACCATACAGACAGACACACACACACACACCATACAGACAGACACCATGACACAGACAGACACACACACACCATACAGACAGACAGACACACACACCATACAGACAGACACCATGACACAGACAGACACACACACACACACCATACAGACAGACAGACAGACACACCATACAGACAGACACCATGACACAGACAGACACACACACCATGACAGACACACACACACACACCATACAGACAGACACACACACCATACAGACAGACACACACACACACACCATACAGACAGACACCATGACACAGACAGACACACACACACACCATACAGACAGACAGACAGACACACCATACAGACAGACACCATGACACAGACAGACACACACACACACACCATACAGACAGACACACACACACACACCATACAGACAGACACACCATAACACACATTACTACTACCTGCCAGGGGGTCGTGCAGTGCAGACGGCTGTCTGTGCTGGTGGCCGCTGGGGAACTTGTGCTGGAGTCTGGCGGCCGCAGGGGGGGTCTGGTACTGGCGGCCGCTGAGGGTCTGGTACTGGCGGCCGCTGGGGGAGGTCTGCTGGCGGCCGCAGGGGGGGTCTGGTACTGGCGGCCGCTGAGGGTCTGGTACTGGCGGCCGCTGGGGGAGGTCTGCTGGCGGCCGCAGGGGGGGTCTGGTACTGGCGGCCGCTGAGGGTCTGGTACTGGCGGCCGCTGGGGGAGGTCTGCTGGCGGCCGCTGGGGGAGCAGGCTGTTCTGTCTCTGCTCCCCCGCCCTCGCGCGCTGCTGCATGAGACCGGCGCCAGAATATGACGTCATATTCTGGCCGCGGTCTCATTAAGCGGCACGCTGGGGCGGGAGAGCAGAGACAGAACAGCCTGCTCCCCCAGCGGCCGCCAGCAGACCTCCCCCAGCGGCCGCCAGTACCAGACCCCCAGAGGCCGCCAGCAGACCCAGGTGTCTGCCCGGCCCCAGGTGCCGACGGCCCACCGGGAAATTTCCCGGTATCCCGGTGGGCCAGTCCGGCCCTGGATGTAACTCTAGAGGCCGTCTGAGTGACTGCCACTAGAGGCAGGGGAGATTGACAACTCATGGGGCCCCTGGGCAATAAGAGATCATGGGGCCCCGGTGTACCCACCAACCTGCAAGAGACACAAATATACATTACGCCCACATACATATGTTACAGAAAGGGTTGTAATATGGGGGGGGAGAGGCTTCAGTGGGGGACAGGACTTGTAGCATGAGGGACTGGGGCTGTAGTCGGCAAATAGAAGATAATTGCTGTAATGGGCAATAGGGGCTCTAATGGGGGAAAGGGCGCTGTAGAGGGGGTATAGGGGTTGTAATTGGGGATAGAGACTGTTGGGTGGTTGTGGGGGAGAGGGGTAGTTTTTAGGTCCCCAAGCCCCCCTTTCCTGCTGTTAAAAAGTAATTTTTTTGTACCTAAAGTAGAGCGGGTGCTGGTGCAAGATTTATTTTAAGTCTACCTATCGTAAGGATGGGAAAAAAAAGCTAGATTATTATTATTATCGCCATTTATATAGCGCCAACAGATTCCGTAGCGCTTTACAATATTATTAGAGGGGGGATTTAACTATAAATAGGACAATTACAAGAAAACTTACAAAAACGATAGGTTGAAGAGGGCCCTGCTCAAACGAGCTTACAGTCTATAGGAGGTGGGGTATAAAACACATTAGGACAGGAAATTAGATCCCCATTTTTCGTACAACTACCACAATACTTTGCCAGATGGATATCTACCATTTGCTCATCCTTGCAGGGTTGTATGTATCTGTAAGCATGTTTTGTAATGGAGTATGTGTATGTGACTGTAGGGGTGTATTTGTGTGTAGTGCTTTGCTTTGAATGTAGCGGTGTGGAGGGTGCTGAAGGTTCGAGTATGTAGTGTTGATATTTGAATGCAGGAGTGTATTTGTGTGAAGTGTTGGAGTTTGAATGCTGAGATGTATACACATACACTGCCACAATATATGTACAGACACACATAGACACATACAGAGGTGCAGACCCACAGATACACTAACACACGCACAGATACACACACATATACAGATACACAGACACACACATTGACATAGATACACAGACACACACATTGACAAATAGATACACACTAACACACATACAGATACACAGACACACACTAACACACATAAAGATAGACACACACTAACACACATAGAGATAGATACACACACTAACACGCATACAGATACACAAACACACGAATACACATACGGATACCTACACACACAAGCACACATACAGATATACAGACACACGCAACAATACACAGACACACACATACCGACACACAGACACACACTAACATACATACAGATACACACGCACATACATACAGATACACACACACATACATACAGATACACACACACATATATATATATATACAGATACATACAGATACACAGACACACTAACACAGATACACAAACACACACTAACATACGTACAAATAACATGCACACACAGATCACATTACATATTTTAACACCCCCAACCCGCTTCCATACCTTTTTAGTGCAGGAGGATGGCTTCCCTGGTGTTGAGTGGTGTCTGGCTGAGTGTGATGGGAGTCTGGCTCTGTCCTCAGGTCCTGCCTATTAATCTCCCTCCTCTCTCGGCATGTTGGTAAGAAGGGAGGGAGAACCTTCCTGCGTCACGGCATTACACAGTGCAGGGGCCCGGTCGCGCTGATAAGGGGCCGCGGTGCCTGAACGGGCCTCTGATCATTGAAACATTTACTCTTCAGTAGCGGGCGGCACGTGCATGACTTCGACGTTGCGCGCCCACATGCACAGGACTGGAATGCTCCTCTGCTCTCCCGGACCCTAGCTCTACTTCTGGTAAGCAGTGTCGGGCCAAGGGCGGCGCGGTTAGCGTGCATTGGACTTGAGAGGTCGGTGCAAATTTTGTTGTGTGTGACTGTGCCACAGACACAAAGTGGCTGGGTGGTGGCCCGCCTAACTCAGTCGGGCCCTCGGACCATGTCCGAAGTGCTCGACCTCTCAGTCCATGTCACATATTCATCCTCACCTTGTGGTATCTGCGGTAGTTATTGCCTTCCTGACAATAACAGAAGTGCCGCTCAGCAGCCCTGCGCAAGTATACCTGACTCCAGCAACATGTTGGTGGACGCCGGCCACTGCGGATCCACGCCATTCTATAGCCCCACGTCCGCCAACGGTAATGACGATGTCAACATGCGTGTGACATCACGCAAAAGACGCGCATGCACGTTTTGGGGTCAAAGGCCGGTTACGGCCAATTGGATCTGTAGGAGGCTTATTTAAACTAATTTTTACTTTTTCTCATTGCCCTGTTGGGATTTCCCTAAGATGGTTATCCGAGAGTGTGTTCCTGATCGTGTGTTTCTGGTTATTGACTTTGGCTTCGTTTTGACTTCCCTAACTTCTGGTATCCTTGACTATTGGCTTTCCCTTATCGCTGTGTCCCATTCTGTGTCCCTGACCTTGGCTAGTATATTGTCTTTTCTTAGGTACGTTAAGTCTGGCCATACACCCTGTTCCAAATTTTTATGCAAATTCTATTTAAGTGTCACAAAGATTAAATATTTTGTTTTTCAGTTTAACTCATGGATGGCATTGTGTCTCAGGGCTCTTTTCATCATTGAAAACAATCTCGGACACCAGGAGATGCCAAGTCAGTGAAAAGCACATTTGAAATCCAGAATTAAGTTGGACAATGAAACCCCTTCATTTGATATAGAAATTATGGGTGTTGGACAGTGTTGTCATTTACCACTTCATGTAGTATCCCCGATAAGAGTAAGTAATTCTCAATCCACTAAGTGTGTAAGAAAATGTACCATTTAAAATATTGCAGCAAGAGGTGGAAAGTTTTCAGAAAAGTGTGACTGGATTGTAATTAATATAACATACAGTGAGGGAAAAAAGTATTTGATCCCCTGCTGATTTTGAATGCTTGCCCACTGACAAAGAAATGATCAGTCTACAATCTTAATGGTAGGTGTATTTTAACACTGAGAGACAGAATAACAAAAAAAATCAAGAAAAACACATGTCAAAAAAGTTGTAAATTGATTTGCATGTCAATGAGTGAAATAAGTATTTGATCCCCGATCAACCAGCAAGATTTCTGGCTCCCACGTGTCTTTTACACAGGTAGTGAGCTGAGATTAGGAGCACACTCTTAATGGGAGTTCTCCTAATCTCAGCTCGTTACCTGTATAAAAGACACATGTCTACAGAAGCAATCAATCAGATTCCAAACTCTCCACCATAGCCAAGACCAAAGAGCTGTCCAAGGATGTCAGGGACAAGATTGTAGACCTACACAAGGCTGGAATGGGCTACAAGACCATCACCAAGCAGCTTGGTGAGAAGGTGACAACAGTTGGTGCGATTATTCGCAAAGGGAAGAATCACAAAATAACTTTCAGTCTCCCTCGGTCTGGTGCTCCATGCAAGATCTCACCTCATGGAGTTTCAATGATCATGATCCACGGTGAGGAATCAGCCCAGAACTACACAGGAGGATCTTGTTAATGATCTCAAGGCAGCTGGGACCATAGTCACCATGAAAACAATTGGTAACACACTACGCCGTGAAGGACTGATATCCTCCAGCGCCCGAAAAGTCCCCCTGCTCAAGAAAGCACATGTACAGGCCCATCTGAAGTTTGCAAATGAACATCTGAATGAATCGGAGGAGAGCTGGGTGAAAGTGTTGTGGTCAGATGAGACCATAATTTAGCTCTTTGGCATCAACTCAACTCGTCGTGTTTGGAGGAGGAGGAATGCTGCCTATGACCCCAAGTACAACATCCTTACCGTCAAACATGGAGGTGGAAACATTATGTTTTGGGTTTGATTTTCTGCTTAGGGGACAGGACAACTGCACCGCGTCAAAGGGACGATCGACAGGGTCATATATTGGCAAATCTTGGGTGAGAACCTGAATTCCTCAGCCAGCGCATTGAAAATGGGTCGTAGATGGGTATTCCAGCATGACAATGACCCAAAACACACAGCCAAGGAAACAAAGGAGTGGCTCAAGAAGAAGCACATTAAGGTCCTGGAGTGGCCTAGCCAGTCTCCAGAACTTAATCCCATAGAAAATCTGTGGAGGGAGCTGAAGGTTCGAGTTGCCAAATGTCAGCCTCGAAACCTTAATTGCTTGGAGAGGATCTGCAAAGAGGAGTGGGACAAAATCCCCCCTGAGATGTATGCAAACCTGGTGGCCAACTACAAGAAACATCTGACCTCAGTGATTGCCAACAAAGGTTTTGCCACCAAGCACTAAGTCGAAGGGGTCAAATACTTCACTCATTGACATGCAAATCAGCTTATAACTATTTTGACATGTGTTTTTCTGGATATTGTTTTGTTATTCTATCTCTAACTGTTAAAATATAGCTACCATTAAAATTATAGACTGACCCGCCATGTACTAGGCAAGCTATGATATCACAAACTGTTAGTGGAAGGTGTAGAAAAGGATGAGCTTTGGGGAAATTATGGTATTATAATGGGTGGAAAACACTATCATCATAATAGGAAATGGATTTGTGGAAAGATTGATAAGAGGGATTAGCGAGGAAGTGATTCGGTGATACGCAGACAATAAAAATAAAGACACATAATTGGATGGAGAGAGAACAATTACAAAGGGAGGGAAAGAATGCATTGTTGGAGAAACTAATATAGGCAAAACTGTAAATCACTTGAAATTGTGTTTTTCATCTTTTGGATCAACAGCATAATACAGAAACGTGAAGGCTGCACTTGATGGAATTGGGTCTTTTTTAGCTTATATTACTATGAAACTATGTAACATGAGAAAAAGAAAAAATGACACTTAAAAGGATGGCAAATTTGAATTAAAGGGACACTCCAGGCATCAAAACAACTTCATATAATTGAACTTGTTATTGTGCCAGAAGGCCCCCAGGTGCATTCCTACCTCAAGGGGATAAATCGTCCTTGAACTGTTTAATTCTGAATCGCCTCAAGTGGTGATCTCCACAACCTCCAGGTGGCATTCGGCTTCTGAAATTATAGAAATTATTGATTGGCTAAGTGCGGTCAGCTGACATTCTCATCCAATCAGTGACTCCCCATTCACAAAACTGGTTTAGAAAAGGTACGTAAAATTTCACAAAACGGATGCAACCTGGGGGTAGTGGAGATTGCCGCTGAAGGCAACTTTGGGGGTTAAACCTTTCGATAACAGTTTAACCACTTGAGGTAAGAGTGCCCCGGGGGCCTCCTGGAACAATAACAACTTAATTTAGATGAAATTGTTTTGGAGTCTGGAGGGTCCATTTAAAGGCATGTGACTCCTTGGTGAGGCATTTTATATTGGATATTTTTGAGAGAAACTTTAAAGTAAAAATTTTATTTACAAAGACTTTCATTGTGATTGAAAATGAATGATTTGTTAATGCATCCTGGTGCATGTGATGTGCTGTCCTAAGGCTTTTTTTAATTGATCACATGTCTGTGGTAAGAATGACATTGGTATATGTGTTACAAGTTGCTTAGATATGGAAATATGACCCATGTATTCATATTCCCTCATTAGTAAATATGTATTACCCAGAGTTTACCAATAGATGGAGCTAGAATGAGCCAAGCTTCCTTTTTATACTGTAACAATTCATTCTCATTGTTTAAGTGATGGACATGTTTTTGAAGTGCATACTTTTTTTTTTTTTCTTCAAATGTATATATTGATCTACTGAGCATATATTTTATGAATCGATACCTGCTATTTTTTTTTAAATATAATCACTCGCTTTCTACAGGGAAACTTAGATTAAAACACTTAGAACCATTTTTATGAAAAAATACACAATGCTGTCAGAAAAATCTTCTTGTAACATATAATCATATCACATGAGCCGTCTCAATTATTTAACTCTTATAGCTTGTATGATACAGTATTTTAATTCAAACCAGTCATGAGCAATAGATAATCCATATGTTTAAAAAAATAACTCTTGTATTATATATTAATGAATACCTAAAGAGGTTAACTCACTAGGTTGCTAAGGGTGCTTAATGCTATTAGAACTAAAGCAACTGCCCAACCTCAGAACCAAAACAAAAACTAGAATGTGTGCTACGTGATCATTCACCTATAATGTTCCTCTTTCTTATTACATGCACTCAGACTTGTATTACATAACATTTAAAATGATAGATTGGTCTTTATTGAAGAACAAAAATGTTTATCCATAATTCCTAATTTAATATGAATAAAAGGTACAAAGTGTTAAAAAATTAAGAGGAAAAATGGTGTGACTGGAATTAACATAAACATGGGAAAGTCAAGGTCAGTGGATCTAGAAGTCAGAGGAGTCCTTATAACTGAGCCAAAAAGCCATTAGGTGAGTACTGGCAGCACTCAAGGAGTGAACCAGACAAGTCAAGGTCAGGAATACAAAATTTCAAAATAAACAGATATAGATAGGGAGAAAAGGTTATGATAGCTTGAATGGATCTAAATTCCTTTTCATGGAATTTCAGGGTTAAAAAAAATTTGGAGGAAAATACCTGTTACAAGTTCTCTGGACCTCTATCATTCAAATGTTGCAGGATGAATTAAGTAAAACCATTTGTTTCTGTAGAGGGCCATTCAGATTGCAAAATCCGAACATTGTTCATAGCGTGTAACAATGTCTGGATTTTGTAAACTAGGCACTGAATAAGGGTGAATTTGGTCTGGGTTTCAACCAGACTCAAAGATGACAGACACCTGAAACCGAGACCTGGACACTTAAAACCGGGGCCCAAATTTTAACAATCCAAACTATTTGCCTACTGGCAGCCCCAGCAATCTGTGTGCAAATATAAAAAAAAAAAGAAAAAAAACTTGGTGATGCAAGGTTGAATCATGTGGTGGCTGTACAGCATTTGCTAGCCAGCTGCCATATTAAATATTAAAAAAAAATAATCCGGGGTGAATATGGTCCACTATATAGAAGCAATAGACCTCCAGTATGCCCCCACCTGCCATGCCAGGGGTGGAAATATGTCTCCTAAACAGTGAGCAGCCAACATCTACTGACTACAACTAAAAGCTAATGAGTGGGCAACTATTGCTGCACAGTTTGTACAATGGCCTCGTTTTATAAGGATGGTTGCTATAAATAGCAAGTTCGCCCTTGCTCTCCCTTGGTCATTGTGTGTGAGCTAACAGGTGGTGGGCATGTCATTGAATAACCATGACCAGCAGAAGGGAGCTCTGTGGAAAAAAAAAACATGGGGACAAATGAATGTTCCCCAAGCTTCCACTGATATGTGACAGGTGGGGGCTACTACTATAACAGCCACCATATGATGGACCTTTGCACTACCAAGTGTTTTTTTTTCCCCACTATTTCATTCTTTACCTTCAAATTATTGTTTGCGTGTACATAAGCAAGTAAATGATTTGTGAATGTAGATCCTACTGGATCCATTCAGTCCTAGTCAGTATAAAATCCTTTTTTTATTGTACATATTGCAAATCCATGCAAAAATCACTCACTTTGAAGCAGACACCAAATGTATCTGGACGGTTGGTGCAGATTCGGTTGGGTTTGCCAAATTCCAACCAGAATAATTTTTAGTAAATATGAGAATTGCCATTCATGCAGACTGCAGCCTGCATGTATTATGAATAACCATAAAAGTATCCAATAAAAGCATCTGTTTAAATTCCAAGAAAGTGGATGGCTTTCCTATGCCTGCTCTACTCCTCCCATGCACTTGCTGTACCCATCGATATACTCTGGTTTTAGGATTTAGAAATTAAACCCTTTGACAGCTACTGGCATTCTATCATTATGCAGTGTAGATCGCTTGTACACATCTTTTTTTTGTCAGTGTTCCAAAAGGTCAGCAGCTCACCATTGTACAAAACATATATGTTGTGCATAACCTGTTCTTGCCAAATGTCAGCATTTGTTTATCTGAAGAAAGTTTCTACACACAGAGAATTAATCCTATGCAGACTTATTTGGACAAAAGAGTTGGCAATGTTTCGGCTCTGTAACAGAGCCTTTCTCAAGCTTGAGAAAGGCATTGATACAAAGCCAAACATTTCAACTTCTTTGTCCTAATAAAGTCGGCATAGGATTAATTATCTGTGTGCCTGGATATTTTCTTCAACTATCCAGTGAATGGGAACAGTGCCATCCCAGTCTGAGTGGCACCATGGAGAGATATCATTGTGTGTGAAGTCCCTCCTCTGGGTCACTGTGTCTGTATCTGTCTGTATCACTGTATCTGTCTATATCACTGCTTTTGTGGTGGCCAGTTAACATGTCACTGCGTTGTGGCGACCAATTTTCACTGTAATTGCTTGAATTGCAAATAGTCTACTGGTACTCGGTTGACTATTTTGGTTGCCACTACCCGATAAGTCTCTATGTCAGACCCCAATGGGTAAATGCATGCACAGAGGCACTTCATTTCATGTAGAATGTTTCAAGAAGTCCTATGGGGCTACAAACCCACAATTTCTAGAATGACTAAAAGTGTCCTAAGGGCTGTTAACAACAGCTATAAGAGAATATTTACTTGAAAAGTTATTGCAACTATAAGCCAACCTCCCGTTCTTATACAGCAAAGGAGAAATTTTCACTTCCTCATTTCCTGTGTAAATTCTATTCAAATTGTGCACTTGACATGTGCATACTCCATACACAATTAGAAAGGAACACCTTATCCCCAACCAAGCTTCCGCCCCACCAATGTTTTTATAGACCATAAAAGTGCCACATCAGTAAATGCTTACAATGCTACATCAGTAATTGTATTAATTGTAGCACTGTAAGCATAGTTTTTAATATATTTTAGAGATTTTTGTATGTACCACTTTCCCTGGTGCATATTACTGGACAACCACAGGCATGTTAACATGGTTAATTTTTTTTTTATTTTTTTTTTCCATAATTTTAAATGTCAGCTGACCTTATTTTCTGGATTTTCTACATATATATTCAGAGTCAACAGAAAGTGCACAAATCAGAGAGGTTGACAGCAAGACACAATACATATTTTATAAAAGGGTATAATTTATGTTAGATTGAGTTTTCCAGCTTATAATAGTTTATTAAATTATGGGAAGGAATAGTGTAGTCATATTTCTTTAGAGAGGAAGAACTTAAACTGATACTTTTTTGTATAATGCCATATTTAGTTATAAACTAAATGCAAAATGTCAATGACTGTTGCAGCCTAGGCAGGCTGATCCATCAATCATCATACCTCTGGGCACTCTCTCAAAGAATAAAAACACATCCATGACAACAGACACAGCTGGCAATTATTATTAGTTTCTAGGGGGAATAAAATACCTTTATTAGAGTGAGTTTTGAGTTATTGAGCAAAATTTATTAACCTCCAGTTACACTGACTTTAGGAATATCACTTCTAGTTTTACGTAAACCCCAAATATATCATTAGAGTTTGAAGCCACGCTATAAACATAGAGTAATGATGCTGCTAGCGTTATTTGCCAAGAGAAAAATCTGGATCAGGGCATGGGTAATAAATCACTCATGTTACTTAATAATAGTAAATGACAGCATGTTGAATATGGGAGCAATAAACAAAGACGTGAATTGTTTATATTCTGTTTGAACATATATGTAACATATTAAATGCTAAAGGGCTTTTTGTTATATCAGAAAACCATAACAGACTTTTGAAAAGATAATATGCCGGCCCATCATATAAATACCATAATTGGTGACAAGTAGAGTAGAAAATGATGTATGGAGTTTTTTTCTTTTCAGAACAATGTTCGGAGATATCGCAATAGTGTCATAAACACTGAGAACTGATTTTAACGAATTCATTTAAATATATGTATAAACAGGATAATATATAAACAATATGGGGCTATAAAAATATATAATAAACTGCAAAATTGAAGGTTGTTGTTTGTAATGGACCGTTTTGCACACAAGAGGTTAAAAACCGTTTAGGCGATATTCCCCTTTCAGATGCACAGGCAGCTACTGCAATCACCAATCTCCCGAACTGCAAACACACGAATTCTCCAACTCCCGAACTGGAACCATACAAATCCTCCAGCTCCTGAACAGGAAACACACGAATGCTGTTAAACAGCCGAACAGGAAAAAACATACGAACAGCTTACACTCCTGGCAGTCGCATTGTAACAGCATACATTACAATTCCCCCCAAGAACGAGATGACACATTGTTTGAGGGTCAAGCAGAACTGATTTACTGGGGCTACCTGCCTGGCTTTTATGCAGGTCTTCCACCTGGTGGACACTCCCCTAGGGGACCAGATGGGAAACTGGGATACATATTGGACATTGACCAATCACAAGCTTACACATTTAAATACTCCCACAACGCATTATAATCCCTCCTCTCTGTCGTGGAGATAATTGGGAAGTAATCCAATTATCTCCAAGGACAGAGGCAAAACTCCATTAGCCACAAAAAAAGACATAAAATTACACAGTGTTACAATTACTACATAAAACATATACATTCAACATAATCCAAGATAGCTTAGATCTGAGCGCACATTATTACCGAGTGGCGCTCAGATCACATACATACAGTTCAATCACCACGGAGCCAAAGTCTTTCACATAGTCTTTCGTTACACGAATGGGCTCCATGGCATAGCTATCTGGGGTAACACTGCTCACATAGGGAAAATAAAAGTTTTTTTTTATCATGGGGCCATAGTCCAGCGGCAGGAGGCAGGCGACCAGGCTCTTCCAGTGGCCAGTGGCCAGGTTGGTTCCGCCACATTGTTCATGTCTATGTTTCCTGTACATTGTGACATTATTTTTTTTTAAATATATTCTTAAAGGGACACATCACTGGCCAAATATAATATAAATATGAATCAATGTTTAGTATCCCAAATGGAAAATAATGTGTTTAATTATGCATATTTTCATTGTAGGCTTTCAAAACCTGCAGTTCTCTTGTCTGAAGCCTTTGGAAGCCTTCCCCTTCTAACCCAGCTCAGACTTTCTGTGGCTGTCCAATCACAGGCTTCCCAATGCAGCTGAATGAGAAGTCTTTAACCCCTTAAGGACACATGACATGTCTGACACGTCATAATTCCCTTTTATTCCAGAAGTTTGGTCCTTAAGGGGTTAAAAGGCAGGTGCTTGGTCAATTGCTGCCTTTTGAGTTTACCTCCCCTAAACTAACTAAACCAGGAAGTAACTGGGCCTGTTTTCTGCTTGAAATCCAGGGGGGTGTAATTTATAAAAGTGTAAATAAAGTGTAAATAACACATAAAGTTTTTTAGCAAGCTCAAGTGCTTTAGGTTTCTGGAATTTCCCTTTTTAAATGGCAAGTGTAGGTTATATCAGACTATTTTATATTTTAAACAAAATATTAAATTCTGTCCCAAATATATTCTTAAGTGGTATGTTTATGTTATAAAAGAATAATACTATTTGTAGGTGCTGTGGTATGCTATATCCATGCACACATACAAATACATATGTTACACATTAAATATTGATATATATATATATATATATATATATATATATATATATATTTAAATATATATATATATATATATATATATATATATATATATATTTGTTGGCGAGTTTCTAGAGAAAAGGGTGTGAAGGTCAGTAGCTAATGTGTAAAAGCAACCTGCTATAATTGAAGTTTCCAGAATACTATTTGTTTAAGGAAAGGTTTAAAAAAGGAGGAAATAAGATTTAGATCCCTTTTGTTCACAGGGGAAATAGGAAGAGGTAGATAAAGCCAGGGCCAGTGCTTCCATTAGACCACTTAAGCAGTGGCCTGGGGCGCAGCAAAAGGAATTGCCAGAGCGCCAGCTGCTGAATGAGCCGCCTGGCAAAAGTCTCCCCTCCCTTAAAAGCCGCTGTCCTCAGCCACCCCTGCTGCGAGGGAGTACTTGGTCTGTACTTCCAGACCAAGTTCTTGCTCCTCCTACTGTATTAGAGCGTTGCCATGGGTTACCGCAGTACCGCAGCAACGCTCTGATACACTTCCACTTTAATTTAAAATATATATATTGTATATACATATATATCTCCCCCACTACTGCCCCTAACTCCCCACCATTTCCCTGTCAGGATTATAGTTGATCCAGCACACAGAATTGTATCACACCTAAGGATAACATCTAACCGGACCTTAATGGCTGGACTTAACATACCAGAGAATAGTCAAAATACTTGCCGAGGTCAGGGACACAGAATGAGACGCAACGATGACCAGCTAGTGAAAACCATGACAGTTCACTGGCAAAAAGGTAATTTGGGTTTAAATAACCCACTATAGGCTGTAATTGGCTGTCTCTGACCTCTGACCCAAAACGTGCGTGCATGTCTATGACGTGACATCGCACACACGTTGGCGCCATCTTTAATGTGGGCGAAGGTAAGTTTATTATAAAATCCTGATCCGCAGTGGCCGCCGATCTTAAGAACTTCGCACCCGTTGGGGGCCGGAACAGAGAGAGACCGGGCAGGTGCCAGCTGCGACCAAGGTGAGTTTGAAACCTTTCTGTTGGCGTGGCTGCCTTGTTTATCTACAGCCACACCGACAGAAGAGCCAAGAGCTGTGACAATCTCTTAACCGCCCACTACTTCCCCTAACTCCCCACCATATTCCTTAACTCCAAAACTGCCCTTAACGCCCCACCATATCCCCTATTCCCCCACTACAGCCCTTCACCCCCCACTACTGTCCCTAACTGCCCACCATACCTCTAACCTCACACTAAAGTCCCTAACTCCCCACCATATCCCTTAACCCACGACTACAACCCTTAACCCTTAACAACCCTTAACTCCTCACTATATCCCTACAGGCCCTAACTCCCCAGCATATCCCCTAACCCACCACTTGTGCACAGCCCCTAATTCCCCACCATATCCCTTAAACCCCAACTACTGGTCCTAACTCCCCACCATATCCCCTAACCCACCACTAGTGCACCTAACTTCCCACATAACCCTTTTTTTTTTTTTTTTTTTAAGTATAAATTATTTTATTAAATTCATTACAAAAATACATATAACAATAAACATACAGACATCATGCTCCATTAATACATAATCTCTGCAGTAGGTACACATTAAGCAAACATACAAATATACTTGACATTGAACAACATTATCTGCGGGGTCGGGCAAGGGGGGGAGTTTGTCTGAGCTCAGGAATCATTATGTATCAAGTGCAGCTTTAATTTACAGGCCGGTTTCCATTTTATTGACCCAACCTTGCCAAAGATCATGCCTTTTTGGGGCATTCAAGTACGGTATACTCAAATCTATTTCCATCCTCGCATGAGCACCAATTTGCTCTCTAATAGAATCCCAAGTAATTACTTGATTAGATTTCCAATTCCATGCAAGAACAATTTTAAATGCAGTAAAACAATGTATTATAAAACACCTGTTCGTGTTTGACATATTTGCCCAGTGCATTTGCAACAAAACGACTTCTGGTTTTCTATCTAGCTCCATTCCCGTTATATCCCTAATAAATCTAAACATTTGTTTGATTAAAATATACAACAATACAACAATAACTTAACCAGAGACGCTTAACCCTTAACCCCCCCACTACAGCCCCTAACTTCCCACCATATCTCTTAACCCCCACTACAGCCCCTAGTTCCCCATTACTGTCCCTAACTTCCCACCATATGCCCTAACCCTCCACTACAGACCTTAACTCCCCACCATACCCCTTAACCCCACACTACAGCCCCTAATTCCCCACCATATTACTGCCCCTAACTCCCCACCACATCCCTTAACCCCCCACTACTAGCCCTAACATCCCACCATATTCTATAACCCCCACTAAAGCCCTTAACCCCCCACTACTTCCCCTAACTACTCACCCTATCCCATAGACAAACACTACTGCCCCTATCTCCCCCACTACAGCCCCTAACTCCTGACAATATCCCTTAACCCCCCACTACTGCCCCTATCTCCCCCACTACTGCCCCTAACCCCCACTACAGGTCATACTGCTCTTATACCCCCCACTACAGGTCCTAACCTCCATTACTGCTCCTAATTCCTCACTTCTTCCTTTACCCATCTTATTAAGGGTCCTGAACCCCTATTCCCCCTAATCCCTCACTACTGCACATATATATACGTCACTCTATGTCCTTACTTCCACTACAGATCCTTACCCCCCACTACTTACACTAACCTCTCACTACATGTCCTAACCCTCCCCTACTGCCCCTATCCCACCACTTTAGCTTCTAACCACACATTACAGCTCGTAACCCCTCATTTAAGCCTCTATCTCCCACTACTACCCCTAACCCCTAGTACAACACTTTATGCCCACACTACATCTTGTAACCCCCACTTCAGCTCCTAACCCCTCGCAACAACACCTAACATCTTCCACTACTTCCAACATGTATTTTCCACACATCACATATTGCCACACACAACACTCACATGACCCAAACGTATCACTCACAGCTACTCACACTGCTACACATACTGCTCACAGCTACCCACATGCAGACACTCACAGCTATACACACAGTCAGCCTTATACACCACGTAGAGAAAACCACAACACACACCTCACACATAGCTACCACTCTCACAGCAACCCTACACAACACATACACCACACATCCACTCAACATTTTAATAAGTATTCACATTAAATAACATAGAGGAGAATTTCCTGATGCACACCCTAATGAATTGTCGGCTTTACTGGAGTCTGGGCAAATGAGCTGATGAGGTAGACCCAGCAAAGAGCCTTAATACTGTCTAGATTGCAGGCACTCAGGTAGGACATTGTGATGTCACAGTATGGGAGGGGTGCGGGAAATTATTTTTTTTAGAACAGAAAGAGAAGGTGGAATAAATCCCACCTAATGGGGGCACTAGACGTGAGAGGTAAACAGTGTCCTATGAGTGACCAGAAACAGTCAAGGGATAATACTCTGTTAAAACTAGAAAAATCTCTTTAAAAATAACATTTATTATGCATCACAGTGCAATAGATCCATAAAAAAGAATGGTTAAAAAACAAAATATATAACATCCAGTACGGAGATGATAGCAATATACAGTCCTATAGTAAGACCTGGGAACAAATGCCCGGCATCAACCACTAAACAAACCAGTAATCAGTAAAAAGATAGACTAAACAGCCCCTGGTCGCGACTTCCAGGGCTGGAATATACTTGCAACTGGGTCAGTGGTGATGGTATTGTGGTCTCTGGACATCGACTGGATGGTGAATAACGCTTTGTTCGGGACTTCCTCAGGAGCTGTGGATAATCTCTGTTTCTTCCAGAGTCTCTTCTTATCTTCTGAATCTCGCGCTCAAATCAGCTCTTGCGCATGCGCAAACGGACACCGGCTTCCATCAGAATTGTCGCCGGAACACAATATTGGTGTGCCCGCCCCCAATATCTACCGGGAAATGACTGATGTGCATACGTGGCTGAATTGATGCGTGTAAAACTTTCTTAGCATCCAAAACAAAGACACATTGTAACACTAAAGCTATGTTAATAGCAGTTACATGTGTCAATCGTTATTATGGATAGAGATATGTATTTAAAAGAATCCCATAGGATTTTAAATGACACAAAAACTTATAAAATTCTTAAAGAGAACCCAGGTAATGTTTTCAAATCTGACCTCTATAGTATTTTATTGGAGGCCTTGGAACAAAAGATAATTACAAAAATGGAGTTTGATTATCTTTTTGTTGATTTTCCTAAACTGGCTGTTTTCTATCAATTGCCAAAAATCCATAAAGATCAAAAAAATCCACCAGGAAGGCCCATAATTAGTGGTATAGGCTCCCTTACCAGCAATATTTCAGAATACGTAGATCTTTTTTTGCAAAAATATGTTATATCAGCCACCTCTTATGTTAAGGACTCTACTCAAATAATTAGAAGGCAAGGAGTGGAAGGATGACTATCTATGGGCTACCTCACTCTATACGGTCATTGACCACACAAAAGGGTTATCAGCTATAAAAGAAACTCTAGATAGAGATACCAGTATGTCCAAAAAACAGATGGAATTTATTTTAAGGTGTTTCAATTTTATTTTGCATAAAAACTCATTTTGGTTCGAGGGAACACATTATCTTCAAATTTGTGGTACCGCCATGGGCACCAGGTTTGCCCCTAGCTACGCTAATATTTTTGTAGCCAATTGGGAAGAACAATGTATTTGGAGTAACAATCCATTTGGGGCAAACCTGGTGCTATGGAAACGATATATAGACGATGTTCTAATTATCTGGAAGGGTGACAGGTCTATCTTTAATAGTTTTATAAACTATGTAAACTCAAATAACTATGGTTTGGTTTTTACACAGGAAACAGGAGAGAGCCAAATCAACTTTTTGGACCTGACTTTGTTTATTGAAAGAAATCTGATATGTAGCAAAACTTTCTTCAAACCTACGGACTGCAATAGCCATATAGAATTTTCTAGCTGCCATAATCCTGTATGGCTAAAGAATATCCCCAAAAGTCAGCAGATGAGGTTATTTAAAAGCTGCACAAATAAGGGGGATTTTAAAAGTCAGGTTAAAATTCTGAATAAAAGATTCATAGATAGGAACTATCCAAAGAAGTTACTCATAAAAAGTCTACAAGAAATTGAGGATAATAAAAGGGAAGAAATCCTACAGATTAAACCAGAGAAAACTAAATTAGATACTAGTGCGTATAATATGGCCTTTATAACAAAATATAGCAACAAGGCAAATAAAATCGAGAAAGTGTTTAGAAAATACTGGTCGATTTTATTGCAGGATATACATCAACAAAAAATATTGCCTAAAAAAACAAAGATTGTGTATAAAAAAAACTGATAGCTTAAAGACGATTTTAGCTCCTAGTGTCCTTCCAAAAATGGGCCCAAAGAGTGAAAATATAAACAAAGACTTTTTAGTAAAGAAACCTAATGGCTTTTTTAAATGTGGTAATTGTAGTACCTGCAAACATCAAAAAATAAATACTACCAATTTTAAAAGTTTTGCTACAGGTGAACATTTTGAAATAAAAAATTTTATACTTGTGGTAGTAAAAATGTAGTATATCTGTTGGAATGTGTATGCGGAATACAGTACAAAAGCCGCACGATACGCAAATTACATGAGAGATTAAGAGAACATTTTTACAGTATAAAGAAGATAAGTGATAAACATAATGTCCCTCGACACTGTAACCAATGTCCTGCTTTTGTCTTTAATAGTTTTGTATGTATAGGTATCGACATGGTTGTTCCACATTGGCGTGGTGGTCATACTACTAAAGCACTAGCCAAAAAGGAAACCGAATGGATATATAAGATGAAATCCTCCACTCCACGAGGTCTCAATACAGACTTAGATATTCTAGCTTTTATGTAACGTTACATGGGTTATAATTGAAATGTATAATTATCTAGTTTTATGGTATGTCCAACTCGGCGAATGTATTTTTATGTTAGAAATTGCACATAGAAACGAGGTTTCTTCAAAAGAATTATTACACATATATTGCTATATGCGAGTGTTCCCGTTTTTCAATAAATTAGACAGTGTTTTTTGTATCTGTATTTTTATCATTTTTCTATGCATTCTAGCATTTTATGGTTTGATCTGTTCCAACTAGTAGTAGGATGTATACTTGATTACATTTTTTTTTATCTTCTTCACATAAGACAGGTATTAATGTATAGAACTATTAATTGCTAGCTATTGTATTCAGATGGATATGTATCTTTTTTGCCCACTTTATATATCCTGTTAGTGAGGTATTATTTCTGGTCCTTTTTTGTACCTTAGATTGTAAGGTTTGCCATAAATTGATTGGTACATACAACACTTAAGATCATTAATTCTTTAAGTATACATATATATATATATAAATCTTTTTTTCCATAAACTATTTTTATTTTCACATATACATCATGTTTGTGGCAAACTGAAGGTTACACATACAGATTGTAAGCATCTATTGTAACGAACAGATTGACACATGTAACTGCTATTAACATAGCTTTGGTGTTACAATGTGTCTTTGTTTCGGATGCTAATAAAGTTTTACATGCATCAATTCAGCCACGCATGCGCATCAGTCATTTCCCAGATAGATATTGGGGCGGGCACACCAACATTGTGTTCCGGCAACAATTCTGACGGAAGCCGGTGTCCGTTTGCGCATGCGCAAGAGCTGATTTGAGCGCGAAATTCAGAAGCTAAGAAGAGACCCTGGAAGAAACAGAGATTATCCACAGCTCCTGAGGAAGTCCCGAACAAAGCGGGACGAAACGCGTTGAGCCTTATTCACCATCCAGTCGATGTCCAGAGACCACAATACCATCACCACTGACCCAGTTGCAAGTATATTCCAGCCCTGGAAGTCGCGACCAGGGGCTGTTTAGTCTATCTTTTTACTGATTACTGGTTTGTTTAGTGGTTGATGCCGGGCATTTGTTCCCGGGTCTTACAATAGGACTGTATATTGCTATCATCTCCGTACTGGATGTTATGTATTTTGTTTTTTAACCATTCTTTTTTATGGATCTATTGCACTGTGATGCATAAAATTTTTTATTTTTAAAGAGATTTTTCTAGTTTTAACAGAGTATTATCGCTTGACTGTTTCTGGTCACTCATAGGACACTGTTTATCTCATACATCTAGCACCCCCATTAGATGGGATTTATTCTACCTTCTCTTTCTTTTCTATTTTTGTCTCTATAGGTTTTCAGAGTGTGCCTAGAGGGTGGCAGCTTTTCGTTTAGAGTTTTCCTTGTTTCTGGTTCTATCTTTATTTGTTTAAATTATTTTTTTTGCCTAGTGCGGCAAAATTCCTTGCACCGGCCCTGGATATAGCAACCAACATTAATTTCACAATTATCAGCTTAAAAGCCTGTAAATTTCTGGTCTAGGACAATGAGTAATGAGAAATGAAGGAGAAGTGTATCAAAATTGATAGTAAGTATACCAAAACATACCTGCAGGAATCAACCTGCCATGTGGGTATGAAAAAGGACAAAAATAATAAATCCTAATTATTCAATATTATTCCATATTAGGAATACACTGACTTCTTAGATTATGATTACCTCTTGGTAATCTCAAGGGAGATAATTTCCATGTGGAGATTATCAGGTAAAATGGGAAAGGGAAGAGAGGAAGTAAGAGATGAGAACAATTCTCCTGTGGGATAAGGTTGCTCTCACTTTTCATATAGACAGTTAACAAGATTGTTGTGATCCACCAGCCAGGCAAAAAGCTGAAAACTGCCTAGGTGGATCACTATCTGCTGAGGGAGGTCTATGCTTTAGATAGAGAACATTACCCGGTGCTCTGGATGTAGGAAGGCTATTTCTTCCTGACATTCTTTTTGCACCTCCTAAGAGCCTGTTTTTGCCCAAGGAGTCTGACCAGTGGCGTACATACCAGGGTCGCAGGGGTCGCAGCTGCGACCGGGCCCGGCCCACCAGGGGGCCCGGCCGCCCCTGCGACCCGGTATGTACGCCACTGGGCCAGCCTCTTCTCCGGTGGGGCCCAGGAGCTGGCCACCTCTGGGCCCCCCGATGCTGGCCCTGCTTTCACCCGGCTGGCTGGTCCTGCGGGCGCGCGAGGGAGCACTCTCCCCTGAGTGCTTCCTCTTCAGCTCCCTCGCGCACTGCAATGATACCGGAGCCGGAAGATGACATCATCTTCCGGTGCCGGTATCAGTACGCGGCGCGCAGGGGAGCTGAAGAGGAAGCACTCAGGGGAGAGTGCTCCCTCGCGGCCCGCCAGCCTGCCTGCCCGCTCGCCGGGTGACCAGCCCCCCAGGAGCCCAGCAGCACCACTGGACCCCAGGGAATCCCCTCAGCACTCCAAAAGGTAAGGAGGCTGGGGGGATTAAATATAAAAAAAATGTGTGAGTGTGTGTGTGTGTGTTAGTGTTACTGTGAGTGTTAGTGTGTGTGTTAGTGTTACTGTGAGTGTTAGTGTGTGTGTTAGTGTTACTTTGAGTGTTAGTGTGTGTTAGTGTTAGTGTGTGTGTTAGTGTGTGTGTGTTACTGTGAGTGTTGATGTGTGTGTTAGTGTTACTGTTAGTGTTACTGTGTGTGTTAGTGTGTGTGTTACTGTGTGTTAGTGTTACTGTGAGTGTCAGTGAGTGTCTGTTGAGTGTGTGTCTGCTAGTGAGTGTCAGTGAGTGTGTTACTGTGTGTGTCTGTTACTGAGTGTGTTTGTGTTAGTGAGTCTGTTTGATGTCTGTTAGTGAGTGTGTGTTTGTCAGTGAGAGTGTATGTTTTGTAAGTGAGTGTGTATGTATGTCTGTCGCTGACTGTGTCTCTGTCAGTAAATGTGTGTGTCTGTTAGCTAGTGTATATGCGTCTGTTCGTGAGAGTGTGTGTGTGTGTGTCTTCAGCACTTACCTTTCTCCAGCGCCGGACTCCCTTGGCGCTGGGGATCCCTCCGCCTCTCAGCTCCGAATGCGCATGCACAGCAAGAGCCGTGTGCGCATTCAAACCGCCCACAGGAAAGCATTACTCAATGCTTTTCTATGGACGTTCAGTGTCTTAGAATCGCAGAAGCTCCTCTAGCGGCTGTTAGTGAGACAGCCACTAGAGGCTGGATTAACCCTCAGTGAAACATAGCAGTTTCTCTGAAACTGCTATGCTTTCAGCTGCAGGGTTAAAACTAGAGGGACCTGACACCCAGACCACTTCATTGAGCTGATGTGATCTGGGTGTCTGTAGTGGTCCTTTAAGTGTGTGTGCATCTGCATGCACTGGTGTACATACCGCGGTCGCAGGGGTCGCAGCCCTGCAACCCCTGCGACCAGGTGCCCGCCGCCATGTGTTGCGGCCCCGGCCCGCGCAGAGTAAGCATGCGAGGGGGGGCACGGATCAATTTTCGCACCGGGGCCCCATAGGTCATGTGTACGCCACTGAGTCTGACGTTGGTTTTCTGGATAAATGTGCAAAAAGAACCAAAAATTCTTTACGTGCACATTTCCGTATTTTACCTTGCTTCAGACTGAGGAAAATAAGTTGTTCCAGGTTCTAAATAATAATAATAACAAAGTATTTAACCAGGAAAGGCACATTCAGATTTCTCTGGTTTTCAAGTATGTCCTGGGGATGTTACCTTAGCCAACATCCAGGGGTTGTTACTATTACCCAATTTAATGGTACTCATTTTATCGACCTCGGAAGGATGAAGGGATGAGTCAACCCTGTGTAAATGTGTGAAAATATGGTGTTATTCTATAACTATTTAAGGGATCAGGATGACATGGGCGATCTATGTTAGTTAGTTGCTGGGTAGTGGAAAGAAGAGGTTCTCAAAACACCTCCAACAACTACAGAATGAATAGGTCTTTAAACATAAAATATGTTAAATACATTGTATATCATGTTATCAATGCATGTAATAAATATATACTACTAAATACTCACTAGGGAATGTGATAACTAACAGTAATTGGTGAAGATATTAACCACAATATACAGAACATTACTAGGAAAATAAATAATAATTGTAGTCACGGCAACATACATAGTCAAGTCTGACTGACAGCCACTAGAGGCAGTCTTAGCCCTGCACTGTAATTATTGCAGTTTCTCAAAAACTGCAATGATTTACATTGCAGGACTAAGTGGGACTGGGACACCACACCCAAACCACTTTAATGAGCAGAAGTGGTCTGGGTGAATATAGTGTCCATTTCCTCTGAGCCAGATTAGGGGCTCAACCTGAGAACGATTAAAGATTCTGACTAATGAACTAGTTTAACTCTTTCTCTATCAATCAACACCAGCTAGTTTAATTTCTCTCAGTAGTAAGATTGCACACTGCAAGAATACAGTCCATCAACCTACACAGCCTTACTCTTCCATCAAAAGGAAATGAAAAACTGACAGGCAGTCCTATTTACAAATTTTCAAAGCCAGCCCTTTAAAGTTTAAGAGCAGTTTAATTTTGGAAGAACTTGACTTTGAATGTCTCATAAAACACTCAATAAATATGAAATATCACTGTATGATTGATCTTGAGATTGTGGCCACAGGGTTGGTCAGAAAACATTAACAATACATAGTTGCTGCATTATTGGCACCCACATTAACTCACTTTTTAGGTTGCGATAGTCCTATAATTACCATTTTTTTACTGCTGTTTTTTAAATATATATTCCATCACACGCTTAAAATTCTGCTTATTGGTTATATATCAATCTAGCATTGTTTCAATTGACAGTTTGTTTAAACATTCCGATTAAATACTTTCCCCTTCCCCCAATTGTTTAGGCTGTTACAGCTGAATATTTTATATGCTAATGTAAATTCTATTTTTGTTCCCTTTGGGATTTTAAGTGATTGTAATTGTTGCTCTTCAAAAGCCAAACAGATGATGATTGCTGCTTCATGAATATACCAAAAGAAACCAGCTTTGATTAAACCTGCTCATCCACTTCATAATTATCTCCATTTTGTCTTACTAAAAAAGATCGAGATGGTAAACGCAGTTCACTGAAAGCTACTTCAGTTATTTAAACATTGTTTTATAGAAGAAATAGACCCAGTTAAGGAAGTACATTTTTCTTTTCCCTCAAAAAATTTTTAAAAAAAAACAATGCCAGCAAGCTAAAATATATAATATAATCACACACTTGTGTTTTTGTTTAAAAAACAAAAAAACAAAAAACAAAAACAACAACTTTGGATAGCATGGCATTATTTTAAGACTATATCTTAGCATCATAACTAAAGGCACATATATGACAATTTAAATGTAACTGTAACCTTATATTTATAAAACACTATCACAACAATATGGATACCACTTATTATATATTTGGAAATAGTTAAATGTATTAATGCATTTAACATTCATAGAACAGTGTTTCCCAAGCCAGTCCTCAAAATCCACCTACAGTCCAGGTTTTGTCAGTATTACCATTGGAACAAAACAGGGAAATACTAAAATCCTGGATTGTTCGTGGGCCATGAGGACTGGTAAGGGAACCACTATCCCAGACCAGTACTGTCATATTCTGACCAAGAAATCACGACAAAATACAAAACTGGGGGGGGGGGGGGGGATCCTAAATCAAATACAAATAAAAAAATTACACCATATTGGTGCTTATTTATTTAATACTAACTTTGGTGCTGAGGAAACAAATGACTTGGAAATGTTCTACAGATTAGCCAACATATATAAATACTCCAAGAAGCTGTTATATCATAAATTGTGTATGCCAGCAGAGAAAAGGGAAGTTGACACTAAAAGTTTTAGATTATTTAATTTATCCGTTATGACAATGGGGTTAAATTATTGACCAATTTTGTACTAATGAGATACCAGTCTTTGAAAAATACTTTTTTATCTACAATGTTGCTTCCATTATATGACTTTCTAACACAAGAAAACAGAAAAAAAGATTTAAAAAAATTATATTATTAAATCATTTCCTTGACCATGTAGCATCCCACCCTTCCTAAGAATTCTTGAGGAGCAAAGTGAAGTGATTGCTAGACAATTATTTAAATCTTTAGTCTCTTAATAACATTTGACTCAGTTACAAAAGATACTTGGAAGGCCAGTTATCATGCTTAATTTGAAAAAGGATCACCAAAGTAATCTTGGAATTACAGATCATTGTAACTATAATTGTACAAGAAAACACTTGTAGTGATAATGAGATACTCTTGTATATAAGAAAATGAATGGCAAGTCAGAAGAAAAGCATTTAAGCACATTCAGTACATAATAATGTATAATAAGGACACAAATCTAAAACACAAGTGCATAAATAAAAGATATGATTACAAATATGTAAAGAATAAAGATATAAATATAAGTCTTTATACATGATGATCCTCAAGTAATCTGAAAATAGATATAATCAACCAGAGCTAACAGAAAATAAAATCTTAAACCATTATAACCATTCTTATTTCATTACGTTCTTCAATGCCAAACAACGTTAATGGTCAAAGATTTAAGCATTATCTAAAACTGTTTCTGTGCCCAAGGAGGACTTCCCAAAGGAGTACTTCCCAAAGTACAATTTTAGATATGCATGTAATGCACAACAGTAATTTCTCTGTTTGCACTGTGAGAAGTTGTATTGTGTTCAGTTTCACCATAATCTATCAGGTACCTAGCTATACACTCTCAGAGAGACTACAGCTTTTACGCCAGAACTGGCTCTACGCCGATGTGACCCTAAAGGTTGAAACTGTGCAGTCCAAAACTAGTTCCCAGTCACTGATCACAAGCATGAAGTCTGAAACACAATTCCTGTATGTGCCTCATTAGCATGTTAAGCTAGGAAATCTGGTATAGTTGTGGAAACACAATTTCTCAAGTTTCTGTGTCCAAAGATGTCTTTCTAAAATCCGACCTGAGATATGCAGGTGATGCACAAAAGTAATTTCACTAGTTCTGATCAGAAATAGACCAGTGGACCACCTTTAGGATTGGGTTGTGCTTTCATGAATACACCTATACACACAGCAAAAAATATTTGTGGTCTGATCTTAATTCAAGCATGTATGACTTTTCCAAATTCCGAATTCATTTACAGTATTATCACTATATAGGAATACATTTTAATCCCCATTAAAATAATAGAAACTGAGGAGTTAGGGTAGGTTCAAGATAATAGAGAGTAGAAAGACACCAAGTAGATTTGCCATACAACAATAAATAGTCCATAATTATAGCTCTCATAGTCCTAAAACCATTTCACAAAATAAACAAAGTACAGCCAGTTTCTGAAATAAATGTAAAATTCTGTAAAGCTGATATAGTTTGTCTGGATTATCCTAAAATTAGACTAACTCCATGTGAGTTATGTTTTCAGAGTATATACATTTGGAATTGACTAAGGAATTTTAGAATTTTGGCCAAAATAGATTAATTGGAAAAAATCTTAAACCCACTTATATATTTTTTTTTTAATGCTTTTTCCTACTGATATTAACGTTAGTTGTATTTCTTTATGTCCAATGGCCGGACTGGGAAAGAAATTCGTCCCAGGCATTTTTGAGTTACAGCGGCCCGCTGAGAAGGGGGCGGGGCCAGATAGGGGGTGTTTTGTCATCACCAATAACAAGCACGCCCGTCTCAAAGTGAGCATATTGGTTCAATGCTCTTGAAGGGGTCAATGTGTGTGTGTGTGTGTGTGATGCATTGTGTGTTTAGGCTGCAGTGTGTGTGTGTGTGAGAGGGGTGCAGTATGTGTGAAAGGCGCAGTATGTATTAAAGGCACAGTGTGAATGAAAGGTGCAGTGTGTGTGTGTCTGTGTGAAGTGTGCAGTGTGTATGAAAGGTGCTGTGTGTCTGTGTGAAGGGTACAGTGTGTATGAAAGGTACTGTGTGTATGTGTGTGTCTGTGTGGAGGGTGCAGTGTGTATGAAAGGTGCTGTGTGTATGTGTGTGTTTGTGTGAAGGGTGCAGTGTGTATGAAAGATGATGTGTGTGTCTGTGTGGAGGGTGCAGTGTGTATGAAATGTACTGTGTGTATGTGTGTGTCTGTGTGAAGGGTGTAGTGTGTATGAAAGGTGATGTGTGAAGGGTGCAGTGTGTATGAAAGGTGCTGTGTGTATGTGTGTGTGTGTGTGTGTGTGTGTGTGTGTGAAGGATGCAGTGTGTATGAAAGGTCATGTGTGTATGTGTGTGTCTGTGTGAATGTTGCAGTGTGTATGAAAGGTGATTTGTGTATGTGTGTGTCTGTGTGAAGGGTGCAGTGTGTGACAGGTGCTGTGTGTATGTGCGTTTCTGTGTGAAGGGTGCAGTATGTATGAAAGGTGATGTGTGTATGTGTGTGTCTGTGTGAAGGATGCAGTGTGTATGAAAGGTCCTGTGTGTATGTGTGTGTCTGTGTGAATGTTGCAGGGTGTAGGAAAGGTGATGTGTGTGTGTGTGTCTGTGTGAAGGGTGCAGTATGTATGAAAGGTGATGTGTGTATGTGTGTGTCTGTGTGAATGTTGCAGTGTGTATGAAAGGAGCTGTGTGTATGTGTGTGTCTGTGTGAAGGGCATAGAGTGTATGAAAGGTGCTGTGTGTGTCTGTGTGAAGGGTGCAGTATCTATGAAAGTTGATGTGTGTATGGGTGTGTCTGTGTGAAGGGTGCAGTGTGTATGACAGGTGCCGTGTGTATGTGTGTGTCTGTGTGAAGGGTGCAGTATGTATGAAAGGTGATGTGTGTATGGGTGTGTCTGTGTGAAAGGTGCAGTGTGTATGACAGGTGATGTGTGTATGTGTGTGTCTGTGTGAAGGGTGCAGTATGTATGAAAGGTGATGTGTGTATGTGTGTGTCTGTGTGAAGGGTGCAGTGTGAATGAAAGGTGATGTGTGTATGTGTGTGTCTGTGTGAAGGATGCAGTGTGTATGAAAGGTGATGTGTGTATGTGTGTGTCTGTGTGAAGGATGCAGTGTGTTTGAAAGGTGCTGTGTGTATGTGTGTGTATGTGTGAAGGTTGCAGTGTGTATGAAAGGTGATGTGTGTATGTGTGTGTCTGTGACTGTGTTAAGGGTGCACTGTGTATGAAAGGTGATGTGTGTATCTATGTGAAGGGTGCAGTGTGTATGAAAGGTGCTGTGTGTATGTGTGTGTCTGTGTGAAGGATGCAGTGTGTATGAAAGGTGCTGTGTGTATGTGTGTGTATGTGTGAAGATTGCAGTGTGTATGAAAGGTGATGTGTGTATGTGTGTGTCTGTGTGAAGGGTGCAGTGTGTATGACAGGTGCTGTGTGCATGTGTGTGTCTGTGTGAAGGGTGCAGTATGTATGAAATGTGATGTGTGTATGTGTGTGTCTGTGTGAACGGTCCAGTGTGTATGTAAGGTGCTCAGTGTATGTGTGTGTCTGTGTGAAGGAGGCAGTGTGTCAGGTGTGAAGTGTGCAAAGGGTGTAGTTAGTGTGTGTGTGTTTAGTGTGCAGTGGGGGGAAGATGAAAGTAATATAAATGTTTGTTTTTTATTTAAAACAAAATCTGTACTTTATATTCCCCCTCCCTTCTTACTTTTGCCTGGGAGGGGGGACATAAAAGTGAATTCCTTGAATCCCTGGTGGTCGTACTGGAGGTGAATCACTGGTGGTTGTAGTGGAGGTGAATCCCTGATGGTCGTAGTGGTGAGTTGACTGTCTCAAGATCGGAGCATTGCCATGGTAACCGTGGTAATGCTCCAACCTCGCAAGAGGAACCCGGCGGAGCTGCTTACTAGAGCTACCCCAGGCCCTCCTCTCCCTCCCCAGCTTGTTAGTGCTAGTGGACCGATGAGGGAGATCTTTGATCTCCCCACGGCCCATGAAGCCACACAGCAGGGCCAGCGCTCAGACATTGTCGGCCCTGAATGGACCGGCCAGGGAGATCCTGTGATCTCCCCAGCCAGCCTCAGCCCATGGCCATCGCGGCCCACCAGGCATTTGCCAGGTTTGCCCAATGGCAAGTCCAGGCCTGCTTATGGCTATTAATCAACATACTTAAATATCTTGTTTCTTCCTTTAACAAAAGAAAACATCATAACAGATAAACTAATTAGGTATTTCACAGACTACTAGTTTTTGCAGAGAAATGTCACAGCTGAGTACTTCCAAAGTTCAATTATTTTGGTTGTGCTACTGACAATTTGGATATTTTTGACACTTTCAGATGAATATAGTTTTCCCATGGGTTTGTTCTTGGTAACAATACAAAAATGGAGGTTGCAAATGAATTTAAAATATAAAAATAAATGGAAATTTTAACCAGTTGTAAAGTTTAGGGCCAAAGTGAACCAAGCTGATGGAGTTATGCATTTCACCTGAGGTCCAGATTTATGGGTTAATTACTGAACACAAAAAAATATCAGTAACTATTATTAAAAAAAAGTAAGCATTTACACTGAGCTACTCACTCTAAACGGTTTAACATAACACAATTTCATAACACAAAGGTCTTAGGTTAGGCAATCCAACACACCATCCAAGTTCTTGCTTGATAATGCCTCATTCAATGACTTACCTAAAAATTACTCTGTACTAATTCAAATATGGCTAAAGTGAATACCACTCAGAAGTAAACATAATATCCTTCACCAAAGGGGATGCTAAAGCCATCTTTTTGGACTTTAGGCATGTTTTATGGAGAGAGGTGGACCCTAAAAGTATTGGCAGCCTTAAGTGGAGACCTACCACATTGACAGCTGTTAGAATTGTCTAAACTTCAAACAAATACCTTGCGTCGTGAGAATCTGGAGTAGAGTGGACTCACGATTGAGACACTGCTTGTCCAGCATGTGCTGAATATTTGATTGCAGATTGTGCAATCCGCATTGGAGAGTTATAGTTAGTAGAATTGTTTTTTGAACCTTACTGATATTTTACATGCTATCCAATCAAAGCCACATATATTGTGTCCACAAGGCTACTTCTGAATACTAGCCCAGATTTCCTAAAAGGCCACCAAGGCCATGGTCTCGTAGGGTTAGTTAGAACAGGGGTGACACTGAGATTCAACTTATAATATTTAATTTGCATAGTCCAACTGCGCAGCCTACCTCACTTCCTATGTGTGCAATGTGGAGCTGCATTTGAACTCTGTTAAAAAGTTTCTTCTAGGAGCAGGAAGTATGAGGGGCATAGCTTTAGCTTATCTTCCTGTCCACATGGTCTGTGTGCCTGGCTCAACATGCACTGGTTTTATATGTTGCCTGGTGTGAAGCAGTCTCCTTGCCTTTGTGGAGTGGTGGAGAACATACACTGAGCCCTATTAACCCCTTAAGGACACATGACGTGTGTGACATGTCATAATTCCCTTTTATTCCAGAAGTTTGGTCCTTAAGGGGTTAAAGACTGAGCCAAAAGCCTTGATTTACAGGCACAAGGAGCCATGTACCATGGATTTAGCATCTCAGGTGAGCATGCTGGTGAATAATGTTCATCCTTCTCTGGATTACAGTGTTGCATTTCTTCTCCCTATGTATGTGTCTGAGAATATCTATGTGTGTCATTATGACTATGTGTGTGTGCCTGTATGACTGTGTGTATGTTTTTGTGTTTCTGTATGACAGTGTTTCTCTGTGTGTTTGCATGATGGTGCTTGTATGTGTGTCTGTATGTTTGTATTTAAGTATATATGTTTGTATGACTGTGTGTCTTTATGAATTTGTGTGTCTGTTTGTATGCTTATATGTCTGTATGGCTGTGAGTCTATGAATGTGTGTTTAATTAAATTGAATGTGTATGTCTGTATATAAGTGTTTGGGCGATAATCGTTAAATTCACTTACTATTCAATCACATGAGCTGTATTGTGTTTTGTGGTCACTTTTTGGATTATTTTGATTATATTTATGAAAGTGTTATATAAGTTATCTGAAAAGTAACAGTTTTCTTCATAGAACACCAGTTTTTGCAGAAAATTGTATTTCAGGAGAAAAGAAAACAGACCACTTTACTGTTGCAAATGTGGCAGAGGGATTGCTTAATGCATATAATATATATATATATATATATATATATATATATATATATATATATATATATATATATATATATATATATATATATATATATATATATATATATATATACATATATACATATCAAAGTATACAGTCAGTGCTGGATTTACCCTGTCTATTTCTTCAAGGTCAGATTTTCAATGCCCCCGTCCACATTGTAACCAGACGAGTATATACATATATATACTCGTCTGGTTACAATGTGGACAGGGGATGCATTGAAAATATATACAATGGGGACAGGTGGTGCATTGAAAATCTGGCCTTGGAGCAATAGACAGGGTAAATCCAGCACTGACCGTATACTTTGATTTTCATAGAAATAACAACACCTAGCTCTCTTATATGTTTGACAGGTCATTGGTCTGACTGATGGCACCTAATTTAGCAGCTGGCTCTTCATAAACAGTCTTTCCCAAGCTGCCAGGACTTACCTCACCAGATACCTCTTATATGGAGCCAGTAGAACTTGATGAGGTCCTGAGAGACTTCACACTCTTTGAAATGGACAAACCAATTATTATGCCTCCTTTTACTCCCCAGAGGAATATTAAGAACTCCAGTCCAGATTTGATAACCAGGACCCAGATGTGTCATGGGCTGTGAATGATGGGCCAATTTTAAGTTGGAAACTGATTGAGCCTCCAGACCCCAATGTAAAAAAAAAAAACAAACACTATGCATCTTTTTTGGTGTCAGTCACTCCAGGATGGAATATGGACTGGACATTACTCCACCAAAGTGCTGCCTGCCTATAGCTTTGCTGTTGATCTTTTCTCAAGAACTACTCTTTGTACGTCCCTAGGGTGATGCCCTAATTATTGTGCTTTTAGGGTTAAGATCTCCATGGTATCTGGCACAGACATATGTTAACCAAGTGATAATGATCCTATTGTACCTTCTAGTTGATAAAGTAGGTAGACCCAAACAATCCAAGTTGCTTCTATGCTCTATATATTTTATATTAGCTGTATTTCCCAAGTCTGGTGGCACCGTGCCCAATCAGCGCCGCTATGTGACCACACCCGATCGCACAATCCGGCTGCAGGAGGGAGAGGTTACTCACCTAAGCAGCACATTACCCTCCGAGCCGTGCCTGGTGTAGCGGTCGGGTCAAGCATCATGGAGGCTGCTGGCCGCTGCAGTACCACATTACTGTGAAGTAAATGTGCATGAAGTAAACGTGCATGTGGCATCATGTTTTTGATGGGTACGCACGTTCCCAATCTGGCCAATGAGCAGGGCTTTATGGTTATTTAAACTCAAACCTGCTAATGTAGAGTGCCCTGTTGTGGTTTCTACTCACTTTGGTTATCCGTAAGCGTGTTCTGTTTATTGTTATCTGGTTTTTGATCTTGGTTTGTTCTAACTATCTGTATTTTTGGTATCCCTGACCCTTTGGCTTTGTCTTCTCATTTATGCTCCTGTTTGTGTCCCTGACTTAGTCTTTGTTTCTGACTATTCTTTCTACATTAAATCATGCCATTCTACGGCCCAGCAATATGTTTTTCAACTTTAGTCTTTTCTTTGTGTATAACTTGATTCTGCGTGTTGGGCCACAGCCCCATCCTGACATCTGGCTTCTAGTTTATTTATTTTATTTTTGAAAATCATAGTTGGCTAGCTTATACTTATTGCAATGAACCTTCTCATATACAATTGCATAATATTTACCAGCATCAGCAGTCACTGTTTATTTATTTATTTCTCACCTCTCTGCATCCTGTATTAGCCATACTTTGTATATCCTGGGTGTATTGCTTATTTTCTTACCTTTATGTCTTGTCTGTTATGCTGAAGTTTAGTTTTACTTTCTACCCTTACCTTTTGTTTCACTATACCTCTCTCCCTCTAGCATATAAGCTCATTGAGCAGGGCCCTCAACCCTTTCTGTTTCTGTGTGTCCAACTTGTCTGGTTACAAATGCATGTCTGTTAGTCCACACATTGTACAGCACTGCAGAATTTGTTGGCTCTTTATACATAATAATAATTAGAAAATTATGTTTATTTAGTATAGAAGGCAGCAAATGATATATGCCAAATGATTGATGGACTCGATACTGCCCTTATACCTCATCTTGTTTCCAATTTCTACATCCAGATCGCTTTCTCTTAAAATCACATGTAACCCACTTACTGCCTATCTGATACCTACATAAGGACAACTTGATGCAACAAATCCCATCAAAACCAAAAGGGATTTCTTCCATGAACCTCTGTGCATCTCTATCATCTCCTCATTTATCTCCTACAAATTAAATTCTTCATTACACCATAGCTCTTTCACCAACAGCTCACAACTTGTTAACTTTGTTCCTCCCTTCTCTTGAACAAATACATAGCTCACTCACCTCCAGTTGTCATTTCCTCTCTTTAATATACCAATAATTAATCTGCTTATTTCTTCTTTCCCTGCTCCTTACCCACAAATGCATGCTCTCTAAGAATAATTATACAAATTCACTTCTCCTCTGATTTGTTTCTAAATTCCAGAGTTGCTGTCTATGAGCTGCCCATAATGTATCAGTCTATTAATGTTATCATTCCTATTATAGGAATTTCTCGGCCCAGAAAAATATTTCCCTCAATTCCAACTTCACAAATCCATTATAACAGTATAAGTATGAATGTTGAACTCTCAGTAATTAAATTAGCATACTTTCTATTTTGTTAGTTTCTTTTGTTAATGAGGTACATTAGGATTAAAGTAATTTAAGGCATTTGTCAAATTGTATTTTCATTCATTCCTTTATACTGCATAACGACATAACTATGCTGCATACATATATATATTCAGAACCAAACCAAAACTCCTTCATTAAATAGTATCTATTCTCAGCGTGCCTCAACAATGAGCAGAGCAGGCATGCTTTCTCCCTGTGCTGGTTCTTTCTCAAACCCAGACAGAGTCAAAATGTTGCCTGCTCATTGTTGGATATTCTCTCCCTAAAAAAACACAAAAAGAAAACATTTTTAATAAATAAATAAGTGTGGAATCCACTTACACCTAAACAAAGCAAAAATAAGTCCTGACGAATTACTTCTAAACTTGCTGACCTTTGGAGTGGAGAATAATATGTGAAAAGGGCCAAGGAGATGACTAGTATATGGATTGTATAGTCCTTATTGGGATAACCCCTGTTAAGGAATGATCGTCAGAATGGACTAAACTAGCACGCAGAACTTGGGTCAGAACTAGAAAAGGTAGAAAAAAAGAATAGAGGATTGGCCATGCTTACCACAACATAGAAATAAACTGAAAGCAGTGGCATAGTAAGGGGGGGCCAGGGAGGGCTGTTTGCCCCGGGTGCCACAAGGGCTGGCCAGGCTTGCGGTTGTGTGAGCTGTGTCGCTGTACAGGCCGCCAAGCAGCTGACACAGCTCACACACGCAGGGGCCGGGAGCAGGAGTACAGCACGGAGAGTTGGGGGCGGAGCTTAACTGGCATATGCGGGGCAGAGCTAAAGACAACCTCCACTCACTGCTCCTACTACAGCACACTGAGGGGAAGCAGGAAGGAGCTCCTGCTTCCCCAACTGCACAACAGTGACTTCACTGACTCCACTCCTCCACCAGTAAATGAGTGTGTGTGTGTGTGTGTGTGTGTGTGTGTGTGTGTGTGTGTAAAACTGTGATTTTCTCTGCCTGTGACTGTATGTGTGACTCTCTGCTTGTGACTGTGTGTGACTGTCTGTCACTGTGTGTGTGACTGTATTGTGACTGTCTAACTGTAACTGTGTGTCACTGTTTGTCTGTGACTGTGTGTGTGTATTTCTATGTGTGACTACCTGTGTGTGCGAATATCTGCCTGTGACTGTCTACCCGTGAATGTGTGTAACTGTCTGCCTGTAACTGTGTGTGTGACTGACTTTCTGTGACTGTGTGTGTGACTGTCTACCTGTGACTGTGTATGACTGTCTGCTTGTAACTGTGTGTGTGACTGCCTGTGACTGTCTGCCTGTGTGTGACTGTGTGATGCTGCCTGTAACTGTATCACAGTCTGCCTGTAATTGTGAGTGTGACTGCCTGTAACTGTGTGTGTGTGTGTGTGTGTGTGTGTATGTGTGTGTGACTCTCTGCTTGTAGCTGTGTGCATGTGACTGTCTGTCTGTAACTGTGTGTTTGACTGCCTGTGACTGTGTGATGTTGCCTGTAACCGTGTTACAGTCTGCCTGTAATTGTTAGTGTTACTGCCTCTAAGTGTGTGTGTGTGTGTGTGTGTGTGTGTGTGACTGTCTGCCTGTAACTGTGTGTGTGACTGTCTGCCTGCAACTGTTTGTGTGTGACTGTCTGGTTGTAACTGTGTATTTGACTGTGTGCGAGTGACTGTGTGTCTGGGACTGTGTGCATGTGGTTGTATTAGACAAAATATTTGTATAACTGTGTGCATCTGACTGTGTCTCTGTCTTCGCCCTGCAGTGAGCCGGCATAAAACATCATCCTGGCATCAGCGGCATTACAGGGTGCGCAAGGCACGTGTACAGGAATAGCAAAGGGATCACAGCAGCAACCACTGACCACCAGGGACTGAGGAGTACAGCCCTCCCAGAGCAGGGTAGGGAAGCTGGGTGGACCTCTTAATTATTACATGTGTGTATATATATGTGGTGTTTGTGTGTGTATATCTAATTATGTGTGTATGTGATTGATTGATTTATTGATTGATTGATTGTATGTGTGTGGGTCTGTGATTGTGATTGTGTATGTCTGTGTTTATGTGTGTGTATCTCTCTGGTTAAGTGTGTGTGTATATATATACACACCCAACCACAGATATACACCTATTGTGTTATTGTGTGTGTATAAAAATGTGTATGTGTTTTGTAGATAGCTTCCTTATTTGGAGTCCTTAAATATTGCAATCCCACATAAGGGTAACAAATCAGGGAGTTATCTACTAAACAACTGAAATTAATAAAAAAAAAAGGGCATTTTAAATTTAATTTGATCTTAATTTGGTCTTAATTTAATTTGATCTTAAAAGATCATTTAATTTTGATCTTTTAGCTGTTTAGTAGATAATTCACTAAATTGGTGCCCTTATGTGAGATTTCCATATTTAAAGATACCAAATTAGGGTGCTGTTTAGCAGATAGCTCCCTCATTTGGTGTCCTTAAATATGGCAATCCCACATAAGAATAGCAAAAAGGGGAGTTTTCTGATAAGCAAAGATCGAAGTTATGAAGTGTCAGCCAGCCCACAACAAGAAATGTTGGTGGCTAATGTGAATTCTATGCAAATTTGTTGACTGATGACAGTTTTGACTGTGGTATCTTGTGTATTATTGTTCCTAGAGTTGCCACTGTGTCTGCATGTGTGTCAGTGTCTGTCTGTGTGTCTATGTGTGACTGTGTGTCTATGTATCTGCATGTGTGTCAGTGTGTATATATGTGTATGTATATATGCATACATCTCAGAATCTCACCAACACTACACACAAATACACCCCTGCATTTCAACATCAACACTACATACAAACCCCACCATTATATATAAGCACACCACTGCATTAAAAACCACACTACATAAAAATGCATTCAAACGCCAACACCACATACAGACACACACCCTACATTCACTTACACATACCCCATACAAAATATGTTACATTCAAAAACATAAACACTGTTTAGCGCTAAATACATTTTTTTTTTTTTTTAAACTGCGGTTGTTTTTTAAATTTAAAAGTTAGGGGGGTGCCAAAAATAGGACCCGCCCCAAGTGCCAAATGCTCTGGGTATTCCCCAGTGCCAAGGTCAGGAGAACAGAGGTACACGTGGTCAGAAATAGCCAAACTAGCCATGAAAGGGTTTTAAATAAGTAACAACAGATGCCTATTTGACCAGGGTCATAATTGCAACGCCAGAACGTATGAGTATGATGTCGGACATATAACACAGAAATGTCTGCATCAATTGTGATGCAGGCACCAGTGACCTCATAACATTATACAGGGATGCAACAGCATGAGAGGGTAGAAAAATGACTGACAGGAAATGTCATTGTGACAAGGAAATACTCCTGGGACCTTAAAGTGACCCCACATGTGGCTTATGTTCATTATGCCCCAAGCCAACCCACAAAATATGTCCCTACCTACCTCCTTAAACTAAAATACTGAGGGAAACCTAAATCTTAAAAAACAAAATTCCGTTAAAAAAATGTAATACAATGTGAAAAGTTCTTCCAGTCCAATAAAGGCCAAATAAAAAAATCATATCCCAACAAAATCAACAAATAAAAAAAGATCCAATTCACAAATTGAAAAATGAAAAGCACAAACATTTTTCACGTGAGTCCATTGAGATCTCTGTGGAGATTGAGCATTGAAGGTGGGAAATAACTTTTTAAAGGCCTTCCCACACTGTGAATGCTCAGTAAGAAGCCAACCAACCATAGTGCGCTGATGGACCAGTCTCACTTCCTGCAAAACTTTCCCAATAATGTGTATATATACATATAGATTTATATTCATACAATTTACATGTAAATGACTTGCGAGAAACGTCTTTTTTTACTCCTGTTATTTTTTATAGCAAAAACAGAAACAATGTATTGCTGTTTACAGATTTAATTGAAATGCTTATGTCTGCTATTTCCCTAGCATCGTGTTTTCTTAGCACTTATCCCATGGAAATAGATTCACTGGCTGAGTTTAGTTGCACTCAGAGGCCAGCTTGAAAGCCATGATAGTAAATATCATGAATCTTTGAAATGACTTATGAGCATAACTGAATTCATCAGTAGCATGGCTATTTACACTTTCTAGTAAATTGAGGTGATAAGTTTGACTTTTGGAGTTTCCACTCGATTTATTGACAAAATAATTTTACTGACATTTTTCTTCTCTGTTGTTTGTCATAATCACATTTGCTGTAACAATAGTCATTAACTGAAATTATGTTATTGCTTATGTGCATTGAAAAACAAAGTAGCACTTCTAAAAGTAATGGTATGCTTTTTATAACTTACAATTTTTACCGTATTTTTGCAACGAAAGTAATCAGACTCATCACTAAACACTGCAACAAGTGATCATAGTCAACCTATAAAAGGGAGGGAATTGCCATGCCACCCCCTTTGTGTATGTCAGCATGGATTTGCTAGGCATTCATGTAATTCAGGCAAATATTCTCCTGTAATTCAGAATACAGGCACCATAGAAGACCACGGGAACAGGGATGCCTGCAGGCAACCCTGGTCAAATGAGGTTCCCCAGGGTATTCCTGCAAAGGACTGTCTTGGAGAAGCTCACTGACTTACACATTCTCCAGCATTTTAGGCTTTCCCATGAAGCCATCCTGACTTTATACCAGCACATTTCAGATTCTGGCTGAAAGGAGCCATTTAATTCCTGGCACTGGCGTTGTGACTGGCTGGCTGGTTGATCTGGTGTTTGGCTGGCTGACTCTGACTTGATATTTTTTTTTCAGCTTAGTCTTTATCTAATTTCCATGTCTCCCCATGTTTTTTTAAAGCCCTGATTGGTTTTGAGTTCAAAACTGATATATTGTTGCCACCTGTCAATAGCATGATTGGGGCCTATAACAGCAAAGAATAGCCTGTAACCATTTAAAATCTTTAAGAGCATTTTCTGCAAAATAGCTTAAACAATGTCCAGATTTTGCAGTCCAAGCGGTCACACACAGCAGTGAATGGTTTTACCCAATTTGGTACGGGTCACTTTAAACTTAAGCCAATAACTCTGTTAGTCTTGCAGTAGTATGGTATAGTAATAATGCTTCATCAAATAAATCATATAAAACATTTAGTTCACCATATGCTACAGGGGTGTGGATTTTTGTTTTGAAATCTACTAGTTTATGGTACAAAAGCGGTGGCCCAATCTATATGTCCATCATAACAATCTACTTGTCCTGACACAAAATAATTTCAATTACAAAGATAGTGATCCGTGCCAAGAGCCCTGGGCATTAAAGTGACTCATTTCTAAACACTAAATTTTAACAAATTAAACCTGAACGACAAAATGGAATCAAAAAAAGCTGATCAGGAAATATTTTCTTACTCTGCTGTACTCACAACATTACATTTTTGCCTCAATTTTCCAATTTGGATTTAGTTGCATAATTTAGGAGTTTCAATGAATTTATGTTGTGTGTAGGCTGTATGTAATGTTTGTGTATGTGTGGTGTGTGCTGACTATGTGATGAGAATGTACACCGATCTGCCACAACATCAAAACCACCTTCCTGATATCGTGTAGGACCCCTCATGCTGCCAAAACAGCTCTGATGTGTTGAGGTGTGGACCTCTTAATGTGTCCTCTGGTATCTGGCACCAAGACATTAGCAAGTGCTGCAAGTACCGAGGTGGTGCTTCTGTGGATTAGATTTTTGTGTTCCAGCACATCCTACAGTTGAATATTGAATTGGGAGCATTTGGAGGCCAAGTCAACACCTTGAACTCTTTGTTATGCTCATCAAACCATTCCTGAACAAATTCAGGCTGCATTATCTTGCTGAAAGAGGCCACTGCCATCAGTGAACACTATTGCCATGATGTGGTGTATGTGGTCTTCAACAATCTCTAGGTAGGTGGTACGTGTCAAAGTATCATCCACATAAATGCCAAGACCCAAGGTACTCAGCAGAACATTGCCCAGAGCAAGACAATGCTTCTGCTTTCTTCCCATAGTCTATCCTGCTCCACCTCTTCCACAGGAAACAATGTACATGCTTCCAGCTATCCACCTGATCTAAAGTAAATGTGATTCATCAGACCAGGCAACCATCTTCCATTGCTCCATGGTCCAGTTCTGATGCTCACATCCCCATTGAAGATGCTTTCAGCAGAAGACAGTGGTCATCATGGGCACTCTGACTGGTCTGTGGCTACACAGCCCCATTTGCAGTAAACTATGATGCACTGTATGTTCTGACACTTTTTTATCACGGTTTGCATTATGCGTTTAAGCAATTTGAGCTTCAGAAGCTGTTCTACGTGATCAGACCAGACAGACAAACCTTTGCTCGCCATGTGCATTAATGAGCCATGGGTGTACATGACCTTAATGCCGGTTCATGGTTATCCATCCTATCACCACTTTTTGTACCAACCAGTCCATACTGGAAACACCCACAAGACATTTTAGTTTGAGATTTGCTCAGATCCATTTGTCTAGCTATCACAATTTGGCACTTGTCAAAGTCACTCAAATCTTTTCCATGACCACTTATACTCCTAAAATTGTCACGATTCGGGGAACCCAACACGCCAACACACACACAGACACACACACAGAAAGTGTGCCGTACCGGTCCTTAGAGTGGCCGGGCTAAGCACACACAGAATAGTCAGGAGACAAGCCGAGTAAGGGGAACCAGAAAACAGAATAACGAGAAACAAGCCGAGGTCAAAGGGTAGGAGAAAGTCACAAAGTCAGTATAACAAGCCAGAGAGTACGTAACCAGAAAGCACACGTTCAGTATCAATACTATAAAGCAAAGACCACAACAGGGCAGGGAGGAACAGGAAAGGTAAGTATATAAACCAGAAGGTTAATTCTGATTGGCTAATTTCCAATCAGAATTAACAATCACACGTGGGAGATAACTAAACCTCCCACTGTGATTGAGGCACTGTGCCTTTAACGCCGGGTCAGGTGACTGACCCCGGCGTGTAACAAATTGGCCGGTCTCCCAGCGTGCAGCGTCATGCATGCTGCCACTGGGGGACCCGGAAGAAGACGCGGGCGGCACCCGTGGCTGGGAGGATGCCGCCCGCCGAACACCTGGCAGAAAGGGGACCGTGGACGGCTGGAGGGTGAGTGCCGCGAGCGGATTGCAGCCTCCCCTCGCAGCCGCCCGCGGGATCCTGACAAAAATAGATCAATGTTCATAAATGTGATTTTCATTAATGCTTCAGAGAATTGCAAAACTGCTGTAGGTCTATGACCATTTCGTGGCATGATAGAAAACTTATAGCAGTCACTGACTGCTCAACATTCAGTAGGTAAGGGAGAGAAAAAAGAATGTGGGGGAAAAAAAGCACAATACATGTATAAAAAAAAAAGAATTATAACAACCTGGAAGAATAAGAATCACATATTACACTAGAATTAAATTGTATTGGAAAGAAATTATAAATAAATAAATGTATATAAATAGTACATAGCATAATATAGTAATTAAAGAAGTATTAAAGTGAGTATAAGTTAGAACACTCACAAACATATGAGGATTGCAGGCTAATCACCCTTCCAAGGGTACTGTAATAGAGATCTTCTAAATCCAGATATTGTTAAACATTGTGAACAATGTCCTGGCATTACAGTCTCAATTGCACTGATTTGGAACTGAAGTTTTGCAATTTAGTGAATGACCCTGCGACATGTCACTTTGGATGTCCATTTAATCTTAATTAACAGATTAAAGAGACATGGATCCAGTATAAGGCTTATTAAATTATGGACTTAGGCAAAGGTTTAAAATTAACAACAGCAAGTATTACTTTACAGAGAGGGTATTCCAGCTAAAGTGATATTGAATAACACATTAAAGGAGTTTAAGCATGCGTGGGATAGGCATTAGGCTATCCTAGCTATAAGATAAGACCAGAGACCTAATGAAAGTATTCAGAAAACTGGGCAGACTAGATGGGCCGAATGGTTCTTATCTGCCATCACATTCTATGTTTCTATGTTTCAATTCAGCTGACATTCTCAACCAGTCAGCTAGCTGTGTGCTGCAGTGTTTATTTTAGAAGAGCTAATGATAATTCCTGTGTATTGTTAGATAGTCTATGTACAATAAGGGGAATCCAGGGCATTCCTGGCACCATAACCACCACAATGAGCTGTAGTGTTTATGGTGCTTGGAGTATTTTTTTAACCTGTTAAGCATTAATGTATTTAGAAAGCCTTTTTTGGGATGGCCTTGCCTATAAACTCTTAATTTTCTAGTTTAGCTCACCTAATTTCCCTTTTGCAAGTCATATTTGCAAGCATTAGAAATACAAAAAATACACCAATTCTGCCTCAGTTCGATCCACATAAGTTACAAACCGATGTCAGCAAAGGCATGAGACACTGATCACTTGTTTAAAGCAGAAGATACAGAAATTCTCTACCCAGTTTCTGTTGTAAAACAATATCCTTTCCTCCCATTTACTAATTTGGGGAATGAAATTAAAGGGGGCACCTAATCCCTATCTAATCCCTATCTTTCAGACACACCTTTCAATATATATATATAGGCAGGGGAAGGTGCCTTCCATAAAATGATATATGATTAGCTGCACTGTTGTCAATGATAACTGGTCTGTTTTATTTATATATGTATTTATCCATTCATAGTTAATTATCTGCCTGCCAGCTCAATGCTGATGGTGTTTGCTTCTTTTAAATTACAACTCTCGGGTAACTGGTTGGCTGTTCTTTGACTGCCTATCTAAGATTTGCACAGTCACAAGTTCAGCAAATATAGCTTCATGACTCCAAGGGGGCAAAAAAAAAATACAGACTTAAATCACTTAGAAATGTAGCAGCTGCCAGCAGTACACTCCAATCATTGACCCTACTTTTGGCAATGAAAAACTCAATACTTAGATGGCAAAGTCTGGAAGCGTATGCATATATTTTGTATTCAACTAGGAACATTGCTTGCAGAATCCAGGCTTCTTTAAAGCAATTGGTTGTCTATTGAGAAAACACAGAGTGGTGGGTAACCTATTATCAAGGTGATAATAATTCTCTTAATGAAGTTTAAAAAGTATTACAGAAAAGAAATATGCAGCATTTTTGGGAAGTATGATAGGCTCACAGACAAACACAGAAATGATGAGTCCACCAGAAACCCAGAATATATTTCTTATCATCTGATTCTCTATTAATTTGTCTTCGATTTGTGGTCTTAACGGGTTGGGAAAAGATGCCAAACACTTAACAGGAACTACAGAAATTCTCCATCAATATCTCCAAACCTGCTGAAAAATGAAGTCAATATATGTAGTATCTAAACACCATTAACACTACTCTAGTGGTTATTTTGCCAGGTGTTGCCTGGCTACAATCAACATGTCTTCAAATCGTTTGACACTTAGTTGGTTCCAGTCATTTCAGGCCCCTACCCAGATATCACACAAGCAAAAATTCAGATTTTATTATATCACTTCTGACCCTGTTTAATTGGTATTCATTGGATAAAAGCATCACCTAGAGCTAAAATTAATATAGCTAATGCAGAAGGGGACGTTGCTTTTCTTTTCCATTGTAATGTATTTTCTGTTACACCAAAATACATTAAAACACTTAATATTTTCATTTACAAAATGGTTTACCTACCAATATTTATTACATTCTGTCAATTTTGTCAATTCCTCCATTTGTCCAAAATAATTAAACAAAGAAGAATTTGCTTGTTGGATGAAATATTGTCCATTCAATTTATGCTTTAGTTGGTTCATTTTAGTTTATAGGGAGCTACCAGATAATGCAAAATGGATGTCATCCAAAATTCAGTTTGGTGGAAAAAAATCTGTGAAGGTAATTTTGGCAGCCAAAAAAACAAGAAAACTGTGTCTGTGAGTGTGCTGACATGCAAAAATGACAACAATACTGCCTGGTCTAATTAATACCCAATATCAGACAACTTACAATGCCAAATCTGGGTTGGCAAAATTGCATTATTATATATCTGGTTTTAAAAACAAATAGTATGAGAGAGAACTTCTGATTCAATTTAATATTGTCATATAATATCTAACACCTCCAGTCTGTAACATCAGTGACCATCCATCTATCAATGTGGGAAAAAACTCACATTGCTCACAAAAAAAACTCACAATTGCAGAGGTTGCAGGCACCACAAGACTCAGAAATGCAAGGCAAAATCACCACAATAAAAGGCATTTGAGAAAATGGGGAACAGCAGCAGGAGTAATTTAATTATTTATTTATTTATTTAATTATTATGAGATGGCTGAATAAGGGGATCCCCCTGTCTCAAACTGGCATTACTAAGTTGCATAGGGCATTAACTGCCCTATTATTGTCTCATGCTTCAGTCAATGCCAATTGAGTGGTAAGAAGACTATGGATTGCCCTCTGCTGCTCGAAAAGTCTTCCCACCATGTATAAAGTAGACTTCCACCGTGTGCTGACATCCTGTTAAAGACAATGTCGTAAAAGCCCTCTATACTCTTGCTTCTGCCTTAAGAGATGACTAGGCCTTTGTAGTGTTAACTACCTCTCATGAAGGTCAGAAACTCAGAACATTTGCACGGCCCAAATGTTAAAGAAAAAAATGCTGCTTGCATCTGAAGGTCATCTAATAGGTCCATTTCAGTTCAATGTTCCTGTTCAAATACGTTTTGGGGTCACAGGTATGACGTGGACCAATCAAATAGCACATATTGACATTTAAACTCCTCTGGCCATATTTGCTGTACCCTATCATGGTTTCTGTTTCCAATACCCTTTAGTGCATTCCTTGATGAATTGTGATATTTCTGGTATTGACTTTGTTCTTGACCCTGAATTTATTTGTAACCCCGTTCTTTCTTGTTTATCTGTTTGATTGATATACCTTGTACTTGACTTTGGCTATTTCTCATTTTCACATGCTCTATATTATCATTGCTTAGACTTGTATTTGACCACATTTCCTGTCTATATTACGTTAAGTTTGGCCACTCTAAGGCCAGGTTATATGTTTATTTCAGTCCAGTTTATTACTGCTAATATAGACTCTGTTTGTTGTGGCCTCATGATACCCTGAGACTATGGGGGAAATACCCGACAATGCTCCTGCAATGCTCAAGTATGGTTTGCTGTGAGGGTGGACCTATTCCACAATCCACCACAATGCCCAAGCACTGTAGGCTGCCACCAATGCACCATCAAGAGAAGCAAGGCAGCTCTCCATAAATCTGTAGGAGCACTCCATAAATCTGGGCAATCAGTATCACAATGCAACCATTTTGGTATAACATATTGCAAGTTTATTACTTAAAAAAGGGATACAATTTTAAAAATGTATAAAAATAAAAAATATTAAAAAAAAAACAGCATAGCACTTTTAGACATGCTTAACATATTTAACATAGAGTGCCAGTAATAATGTAAATGCCACTAGTGATAAGCAGACATAAATTAGAAATCAAATAAAGATCCTTTTTACGACAGTATATGCAGCGTAAATACTCTGGAATAACATGTAAATATTTAAGATTCATATACATGACAACATTTCTTCAAATGTAATGAATTTGCATCAGTATTTCTATATAAATAAAAAAAAAATTCCTATTAATGGTGAAGAATTTCTTTCTTTGCTCTGTATTCTGTGTATTTGATGCACTTAATATAAAAACCAAAAAAGGTTAAAAGAAAAAAATGAAAAACCCCTTATATAGGGTCTTGGAAAAAAATATGTATACACAAACACAAAAAAAAAATGCTTGCTACCATACGGGTTAATTGCAAAATCATCGGGCATGTTGTGCCCATACTCAAAGAAAGAAAAAAAGGAGATTTTTAACTAAACTGCAAGTAAGCAATTGATTTAAACCTGAAATGATTATGCCATCAAAAATAATGAATCAGGACCCGTACAGTAAAACACATAAGCAAAAATATAATTCAAAACAAAAAAATAAAGAAATGTTTTACATATTTATATATGCAAAAAATACTGGATAAGCCTCATGTTGGAAAGCTATCAAAATAGTCCTCTTTCCAAGTTTCCTCAGATATACAATGTGACTGCATGTTTGGGACACGTTTGTCCCTTCAATTGAAATGGAAGGAATTATAACATGGCCTCCATATATATTCTATCAACTACTGGCATGATGAGTGGTGGTAGTAGTAGTGGAGGGAATAGTGACGGTAGCAGGTTGTGACAACTGTGCAGAATCAAATACAGCACCAGTGGACCTGCTTCCGGCCATTTTACTTTCTTGTTCTACTTCTTCCCTCAGTAAAACAGACTTGTGGTACCTTGATGTTGCTTCATATCGGCACTAGTAAGAAGACCCTTCACGCCACATAATTTGCACTTTGCATGTCAACTTTTTTGAAGGCACTCAAAGTGATCCAAGGCTTTGCTTCAGGTTGAATCATTTGTCCCCACCCTCTGCCTTGTGGCTGATGCAGATGCAGGATTTGTATTTGCATTGGTGACAGTGGAAGATGCCTAGCCTGAAGATACACTAGCACTTGGTTAATTAATGCTAATGGCTATGTGGATTGTGATGGTACAGATGATGTGGATGGTTGTGGTTTTGGTGGTGGTGATAATGGTGGTGCATGTGATGGCAACGTTGATAGTGGGTAAGCTGCTTGTGCCAGTGGTAGCAGGTGCATCTCATGTCAGAACAGTTAATTGAATACCTTAAATAAGGATGAGTATCTGTACAATGAGAACCCAAAAATTTCAGTTTTTTTATTAATTACCCTCCAGGTCACCCAATTATTCCAGGTATCAATTCTCATTATATAGATCTGTTTCCTCAACCATTTGTCAAGATTAACCCAAGGTATCGTAAAGGGATACTACAAGTGGCAGAAATACAAAGCTGTTCCTCGTGCACCCCCACCCCCCCCCCTCCAACTTGAATAAATGGTTAAAAAACATTTGTTTACTTAGCTTATTGGTGCTGGGTCGTGTCTCCGCCTCCTCCGATGTTACTGATGAGGGGGCGCTAATGCACATGCAATAGCTCTCTCCTAGGGAACTTTTGAATAGGGATGTGCATGAGCAAAAAGTTTGGTTCGGCAATCCGAAATTCGGCACTTCGGCAATTTGGCACTTCAGCAATTTGTTTCGGTTCGGCACTTCTGAAATTTGGGACTTCGGCAATTCGGCATGGCACTTCTGAATTTCGGGACTTTGGCAATTCGGCATGGCACTTCTGAATTTCGGGACTTTGGCAATTAAAGGACCACTCTAGTGCCAGGAAAACATACTCGTTTTCCTGGCACTAGAGTACCCTGAGGGTGCCCCCACCCTCAGGGACCCCCTCCCGCCGGGCTCTGGAGAGAGGAAGGGGTTAAACTTACCTCTTTTTCCAGCGCCGGGCGGGGAGCTTTCCTCCTCCTCTCCATCTTGATCGCGACGTCATCGGCTGAATGCGCATGCGCGGCAGGAACCGCGCTCGCATTCAGCCGGTCGCATAGGAAAGCATTTACAATGCTTTCCTATGGACGCTTGCGTGCTCTCACTGTGATTTTCACAGTGAGAAGCACGCAAGCGCCTCTAGCGGCTGTCAATGAGACAGCCACTAGAGGATTTCGAGGCTGGATTAACCCTCATTATAAACATAGCAGTTTCTCTGAAACTGCTATGTTTATAAAAAAAAGGGTTAATCCTAGAGGTACCTGGCACCCAGACCACTTCATTAAGCTGAAGTCGTCTGGGTGCCTAGAGTGGTCCTTTAAGCACTTCAGGACTTAGGGTAAGTGTAGGGTTAGGGTTAGGGTTGGGTTAGGAGTAGGGTTAGGGTTAGGGTTGGGTTAGGAGTAGGGTTAGGGTTAGGATTAGGAGTAGGGTTAGGGTTGGTTTAGGAGTAGGGTTAGGGTTAAGAGTAGGGTTAGGGTAGGGTTAGGAGTAGGAGTAGGGTTAGGATTGGGTTAGGAGTAGGAGTAGGGTTAGGGTTGGGTTAGGAGTAGGAGATGGGTTAGGGTTGGATCAGGGGTAGGGTTAGGAGTAGGGTTAGGGTAGGGTTAGGGTAGGGTTAGGGTTAGGAGTAAGAATAGGGTTAGGGTTGTGTAACGGATCGCCTGGCACCCCGACTTGGTACCTCCGTTAATGGATGCTCCTAGTGCTTCCTGAGGACTCCAAGCACTCTGGCAGACACCATAATCACCGAATCCGAGAAACCTTTAAATTCTCCCAAGCATATGAATGCTGTAGACCATTGAATAGGAACCATACGAATAGGCTTGTACTCCTAGCAGTCAACTGGAACAGCATACCATAAATCCTTCCCCCAATAATGAGACGACACATCACTTTGAGGGTAAAACAGGAACTATGGACTGGGACACCCAGTCTGGCTTTTATTACAAACAAGTACATACAGGACACTCCCAGGGGGAGGATGAAATTAACCAATCACAGGGATGTACCTCCCACACATTTCCTCCCCTTAGATTAACAGTTAAACCAATTATTACATACAATAAAAATAGTTTTTACACACACACTGTAACTTTAAAACCATACATTCAATTTCAATAAAAGTTGCATATTCAGACTCGGCATACATCAAACATAAACACTTCCAAAAATCAGCCAAATCCCTCCAGTGGATCAAAAGTTAGCTGGAAGTCCTTTATGACCGACCGCAAGCACAATTTCCTGCCCAAAACAGTTCCATAGATTTGGGCTGTGCGGTCGGTCAATTTCATGCCGAAAAACAACTAAGTCCCATTTCGAACGGGACTTAGTCTCTGGAGCTGCAAGTTCCGTATGGGAGAAGGTAAGGGTCAGCGGTGTTCGGCAGAATGTGTAGCCGATTTTAGTTCCACAGAATCTTTAGCATACACCGCTGACCGCATTCGAGGAAACCAAGATGGCTGCCGCCACGTGCAATTGACCGGCAGTAACCTCACAGCCTGGGAGGTAAATTGCCTGCACACTTTAGCTTCTGGGTGGTCCGCCTGTGTGGCACTTGGTTCAGTAAGCCCTATTTACTGAACCAAGTGGGGGAAAGCCAGGGGCAAGTTATTTTACCGGTCTGGGGACATAGTCTTAAAGGGGCATTGTTCACCAAAGTCACAATATGTCCCCAGACGGTTCTTAAAGGGCCATACACACCAATAAAAGTCCATACGTTTTCAGGGGCCATAGTCTTAACGGGTATTGTTACCCAAAGTCTCAATAGGTCCCCAGACAGTTCTTAAAGGGCCAGCAGCAGTACAATAAAATACCATTCACTTTACTTAAAGGGCCAGCAGTCGCACGATAAAATACAATATGCCCCAAATATGTCCAGGGGCCATAGTCGCAGGGCAGGAGGCTAGCAAACAGGCTTCTCCAGGGCCCAGTGGCGAGGTTGGTTTCGCCACAGGTTGGGTTAGGAGTAGGGTTAGAGTTGGGTTAGGAGTAGGGTTTTGGTTAGTAGGGTTAGGAGTAGGATTAGGGTTAGGAGTAGGGTTAGGGTTGGGTTAGGAGTAGTGGTAGGGTTAGGAGTAGGGTTAGATTAGGAGTAGGGTTAGGGTTAGGATTGGGTTAGGATTAGGTTAGGAGTAGGGTTAGGGTCAGGATTAGGGGTAGGGTTAGAGTAGGGTTAGGGTCAGGAGTAGGGCTAGGATTATGGTTTGGGTAGGTCCTAACCCAACTCTAACCCTACTCCTAACCTAACCATAACCCAACCCTAACCCTATCCCTAACACTACTTCTAACCCTACCCCTACCCCAACCCCTATCCCTAACTCTACCCCAACCCCAATCCTATCCCTAACCCTTTTTAACCACTTTGGCACTTCCGAAATTCGGCACTTCGGCAATTGGGTTTGGTTCGGCACTTCTGAAATTCGGCACTTCGACACTTTGGAAATTCAGCAATTTGGCACTTCGGTAATTCAGTTCGGCACTTCAGAAATTCGTCACTTCGGCCATTTGGACCGAACCGAATTGCACATGTCTACTATTGAATCAATACTTCCTATGGGGAAATAGCGGACACTGGATGTTCTCATGCAGAGCGTGAGGACATCCAGCATCAGTTACTGGACCAAATGTCTGTTAGCAGCCAGAAAGCGCCATCAGTGACTGTCTGGTCATATGTGATGTGAACTATCTTTACAGCATTAAATCTTGTGGTAGAGGTTACTCAGCTGTTGAACATTACTTTAGAGTCTAATTGATTCAGTGTTTTGCAGATTGAATATATCATGGAAGGAATTAAGTTTATTTTAACAAACAATTATTTCTGTTTTAATTGGTATTTTTTTCTTCAATAGAAAGCAACACCAATGGGGATGATGTTTGCGAACAGCTACATAAATCAATTTATGGTGTTTTTGGAATTCCAATGTATCTTTAGTTTAGATTGCTGGTCATAAAGACTGGTCCTCTGTAAACGTTACATAGACGGCATCTTGTTAATCTGGCATAAGGAAGTGAAATCCCTTAATCTATTCTTTAAACAGCTTAATATGAATAATTGGGGTATCGAATTGGATTAAACAATTAGTCAAGAGAGCGTAAACGTTCTTGATCTTACTAGTTATATTGAAAATGGTTGTACCACAACTAAAATGTATTTTGAACTTGAGGACACTAACAGCTCTATAGCTATCACTCTAATATTTGGCTCAAGAGTATTCTAGGAGGCTAACTGTTAAGAAATCAAAAAGTGTACTGATGATGGGATCTATCAGGGACAAGTGAAAATAAGTAAAGGGAATTTTCTAAACAAAGGCCACAAAATAAAATATATTGATGTTAAGAACCAATAGGGAAGAAGGACAGAATAGAACTACTTAAAGCGACACTGTCATGGCTGAATCCAGTTATTTTTAACCCCCACTCCCGACTCCACTACATCTAATTGCCCCCCTAGTTATCCCCAAATGCCCCTAAGCCCCTATATTACCTATCTTCATTTTGTGCCCGGACCTAGGTCCTGGGTGCCGCCATCTTTGTGGGGGCAGATGAAGTCCCTGTGGGACACGTCATCTGTCCACACTAGATAGCACTCGATGAGCGGCGGGTGGGGTCCCTAAATGAAAATGGGGGGGGACCTATTGTAAATGTAAAAAAAAACACCACCCAAAAAATGTTTAAATAAAGCCCTATCTACCCCCTTCACCCTAAAAATAGTGAGGGGGGAGACAAAAAAAATGAAATACCCGTAAATAAATAAAATAAATACTTACCATTTGATGTTTTCTTTTTTCGAAAACCTTTTTTTAGCCCCAAAAAAGTCAAAAAATCACCAGAAAAAAGAATTAATCTTCACCCAGCGAGGGCACCGCGCAGACTTAGCTATGAAGGGCGGGGAAAGGCTTATAAAGCCTTCCCACACCCTACAATTTGACTTCGAGCGCTCTGATTAGCCAACCAATAAGAGATTAAGCCAACCAATAAGAGTGTTCTGATAGGTAAATTTGAGCCTTGCAAGTTACCAATCAGGCAAGGCTCAAATGTACCTGTCAGAGCACTCTTATTGGTTGGCTTGGAATCCAACCAATCAGACTACTCTGAGTCATTTTTCACACAGCGTGGGAAAGTTCTTTGGGATTTTCCCATGCTGTGTAAAATGACTCAGAGCACTCTGATTGGTAGGTAGGGCTTTATTTAATGTTTTTGGATGGGGGTGACTAGGGACTTGGGGCCCCCTAGTCACCCCTTGGGGGGGTATTTTTACATTTAGCCCCCACCTATCGCCCATGGTGGGGATCAGGGGGAGGACAATAGGTCCCCCCGTTATCTTTTAGGGAGCCCACCTACCACTCATGGGTGGGGGCTGAGATGGGCCTCCACCCACCGCTTATGGGTGGGGGCCAGGGTAAGGACAATAGGTCCCCCCCTTTTTCATCACGGACCAGATCCACTCATGGGTGGGGGCCAAGGGGGACCCTATGTTCCCGTTTAGTTGAATTGCCCCCACTATGTCCCCCCTGCTATTTAAGATATGCCCAACCATGGGGCAATTTATTGGGGGGGGCTTTATTTATTTTTTATAATAGTGAGCAGGCTGCTCACTGTTTACTAGACATGCTTCTACTTGCGATATAGCAAGTAGGGGCAGATTAATTACTAATACTAAGTAATTTTTACTTAGTATTAGAAAAGTTGGCTGAAAGACCTTGGTCTTGGTCTTTCAGCATTTTGGTAGATAGCTCCCTGAAATCGTGGGAATTAGGGAGCTATCTACTAAGATGCAGCCGCAGCACAGATCGGACATTAGAATGAAATTTCAAACCGACCTAAAAGTACTGATTGTGTCCTAACATGAAAGAACAATCTGTTCTCATTCTGTTAGGACAAAAATCGGTAGTTTCGCCAGAGTTCTGTCTAAATTACAGGACGTTCAGGAATAGTGAAAGGAGGCATCGCGAGATCACGGAGGAAAGGTGAGAATTGTGGGAAATTGCTCTGACCACAGGAAATGGAGCACACTTGGCTCCTCCGATGGTCAAAGCTGGTCAAGCGTAGGAAAAATACATAAGACAAAATAGTCCCTTCTTTGTCTTATAATAGAAAAAAAGGGGGAGTACAAGTATACCTGGAGGGTACACTAAATTGAAAAGTGCACCTTCAGATCACTAGTACAATAGTAGCAATCCATATTTAAATAAAATATAACTTTTAATAATCAATTTTAAAAGCGAAAAAGATAAGCACAATAGCTCAATGGACAGAAGTTAGTAGTAAAAGGAGAAGGGAAAAGTGATAGAAATATTAATCAGAAAATGCCATATTCATCCAATTCTGGCAAATGTAATTAGAGGAATGGGGGGTTAAAACGTGTTTAGCAGATTTGCCCAGCGTTTCCACCTCATTCCTATTGTTCGGAATCACTTGATATCCAACTCACCCCCAACTCCTCTAAAATAAACCAAAAGTCATAATAAAAAATAAATCTGACGTAAGATAGTGATTGCTACCTAGACGTCTAAACTTCCATCCTATCGAAGTCAAAGTAAAATAAACTAAATAAGATTTAAGAGGGTGGCTGTATAAATATCGAAAGGTCACAACTGCAGCATCGTCCCTGTCTGATACCTCCACCCTCTACTTAGCTAGTCCCGACGCGCGTTTCGCCGAAAGTCGGCTCTTCCAAGGGAACCTAAGTGCGGGTTTAACCGTCATTTAACTATCCCGCCCTCTCACAGGATTGGCTGATGGTCTTGCCAACGTGAGAAAAGGGGGTGGTGCCTAGCCCCCTTCGCAGGTAACCCTAAGTAACGCGGAATGCTGCGAAAGGGGGTAGGTAGAATATAAGCGCAATTACCAAAGTGATACAAATCATTGGAATAATCCAGTGTGATGTCAGAATAAATCAGCTGGATAGACAGTATGGTCATAAACACAGTTTAAACGGAAAATGAAAACAGGAGGAGCAGGGGAACGGAAATAACATTACTGTACAAATCACTGACGTTCCAATGTCAAAAGCTACTTATGATACTTTTGTATTAAAAGAGGAAATATAGTATGAAGGTGGTAGATGGTTATTTGGCAACTAAATTGTATCCAGTATGTTGCTCATTTTCCTGTTCCAGTGATAGAAAGTGCAAACATGTTCTCTTCTAGTGAACTCCAACTAATTTGCTCATAGTGGTTTATTAAGGTCCTAATGCATTTTGGCTATAGAAAGGGAAAGAATAATGACAAACACATTATCATCAAATTCAATCTCAATCCATATGAATGATAAATGGTGGTTATCATGAATAATGTCTCGATTATTGTAGGAATTTTAGTGTATAAAATTGAAGTATATTAACTCCAGTGGGTCATAGCTTAGACCATTAATAGTTAAACAGACAGATTTTCATTTTGATCTTGTGGTACCTCTGTACAAACTTAACATATACAGAAATACTAGATTATACAAATGTATAGCCTTAGTGTCAAACACAAGGGGGAAAAAGAGAGAGAAAAGGGTCAATCATAAGTATTCATGAGTGAATAAATGGAGTAAAATTAAACTCCTCATTTAGTCATTTGGGGTATAATGTTTGGAATGAGTAAATCCAACGGGACTCAGCCTTTAGTAAGGAGATGTTGATATCTCCCTTTCGATGATTCTGAAAGATTTTTTGAATCACCTGGAACTTACGTGCACTAGGCTCTGAGGCATGATTTAGTCGTACATGTTTGGCAATGGGTGTATCCATATGGAGATTAGTGATGGAATTAATATGTTGTAAAATTCGTCTACGTAGTTGTTGATACGTTTTGCCACATGTGAATGCGGTTTACAGTACATTGGCAAAACGTATCAACAACTACGTAGACAAATTTTACAACATATTTTACAATTTTTTCTGAGCCCCTTTTCTGGCTCTGATGTATGTGAGTTAAATTACCACTTTTTTAGTAGTACTCTGTGATACAGTGTGCACTATTGTATCTTGTTTTATTTCTTCCATATTCCGATGGAATCCATCAATATGGAGTATAGTCCATATAGCCACAGGGGTAGCCAAAATGACCCACAGATGTGAGTGATGAGAGCATGTTGTTGGCTATATGTTTTTGAGTGTGTTCTCCTATTTATTATTTCTTTTCTGACACATTGTTTTAATTTTCTACACTGTGATTTGTTTCTTTTGTGCTTATTATTTATGAGCAGTCTGCTGTTTAGAGGACTTTCCCCAGAGGAGAGACGTTGACACATTTTTTTTAAGGCAGAAGAAATAACATGCAATCTCACATATAGATTTTAACAGTTTTGTTATTAGTACCATGGAAATTGCAATTCAACATGACAAGTTTTAATTATTGTGCTCCCTGCTGTGTAGCATCCTACGATGGTTTAATATAATATCAAGTTGAATTATATTGATCAATACAAATAGCACAATATACAGATCAATGTATATGCGTGGTCAGGCAATGGCACAGACAATGTTACTGCAGGGAAGTGATGCTGTCTAAATTTCAGCATGTTTTGTTTTTTCTCTACATGTCACTTATCAATATCTTAATACAACATACTGGCAAGAATGAATGCGGCATATCGATCAAGTCTTATCCTGTACTGCACCTAAAATACATACTTACAACTTTCTTATTGCTTTCGGCCTGGAAAAACCTGCAGCATTATTTTTATTATTTATGTTTCCTTATTCTGAAAAAAGAGATCTTATTACAAATTTACAATATTAAAAACAAATTTAGGTTTGTAGAAATACAGTACAGAGAAAGGTCAAACATTTTTGCATTCAATCTGGTGATCACTAGGTTAGTAAATAGATAGATAGTAGATTTCATTTTGGAATATTGTTTTTACTATTCATTTGTACATAATAAAGACTTTTTTATGAAGCTGAATATTCAGATTCTATGATTTCGTCACAGACCAGATCTGCACTAGGATTTGCACCAGGATGGACCTAAAGAAGGTGATAGCCTCCCAGCCTATACCAGGGGAGCTGTGGTGTATCCTGGTTTTGTGCTGCTCTAGGCAGGACAAAAGTCAGGCGTCCCCCTCACCCACCACCCCCCACCATCCCCACCCAACCCTTCCCCCCGCCTTTTAAATACACACACACACACACATTCACTGACAGATACACATACATTAGCTAACAGAAACACACACACTCACTAACAGACACACTCACAGACACACTCACACTCACTGACAGACACACTCACACACACTAACAGACACACTCACACACACTAACAGACACACTCACACTCACACACTAACAGACAAACACACTCACTAACACAGACATACACACACTCACACACTAACAGACACACTCACACTCACTAACAGACATACACACACACACTCACACACTAACAGACTGACACACACAGACACACATTCACTCACTAACACACACACTAAAAGACAGACATACACACACTCACACACTAACAGACACACTCACACTCACTCACACACTAACAGACACACACACTCACACACTAACAGACTGACACTCATACACACCAACAGACTGACACTCATACACACTAACAGACACACTCACTGACAGACATATACACACACACACTCACTCACATTAACACTTTTTTTTATTTATTTACCCCCCAGCCTCCTTACCTTTGGGAATGCTGGGGGGGGTTCTCTATCTCCCTGGGGTCTAGTGGGGCTGCCGGTCGGGCTGCTGGGCTGGTTGCAGGGCGGGCGGGCGGCTGGCGAGGGAGAGCTCCCCCTGAGCTGTCTGCTCAGCTCCCTCCTGCGCCGCAGAGTGAGGCTGGGAGCCGGAATATGACGTCATATTCCGGCTCCCGGCCTCACTCTGCGGCGCGCGAGGGAGCTGAGCAGAGTGCTCAGGGGAAGTGCTCCCTCGCCAGCCGTCCGCCAGCCCTGCAACCAGCCCAGCAACCAGCCCAGCATGTCAGTTAGCCGCAAGGCTAACAAGACATTTGCCCTGGGCATTTGGGGGCGGCATTTTTTGCCGCCCCCTGGAAAATGTCGCCCAAGGCAAATGCCTTGTTTGCCTCGCGGCTAAAACGTCCCTGCAGGGGAGGCACCCCAAGGCGCAATCTTTTAAAACACACTGTGAGTGCATTTGAAAAAAAGCGTAGTTACATTGTATCCAACTGTATTACACTATGCTTATGTTTTTCACCTCAGATGTCCCGCTGATTCCAAAAATATTGTTGTTTGTATGCTAGATAGTAAAAGACCATGAGTGCAAGAATGTTCCATTCATACTTTATTCGTTCAGAAAGAGAAAGAAGCTCACGGGCAGAGTCCTCTACCTGTTGTATCCTGTTGGATCACCATCAAGAGATTTTGTTTGTATATTTTTCTAGTTGCCCCTTCAATGCATAGAATCCATATTCCATTCTGTGTTGAAATTCTATTTGATTATATACCTCAGCCATTGTAGTGGTCCTATTATTTTACCAGTTCCTTGCCACACACAACTTAAAGGCCATTAAAATGTGAAAGATTAAATTCTTCTGAGTTTTATTACTAGTAGGAAAATCAATAATTAACAGAAACATTTGAGGAGACATAGTATGAATGCATGGTAACAGATTGTGGAGTAAGTTACATAAACATGTTTTTAGTGAATTCAATAATATACATTCCCATCAGATGTGGTAAATACTACCTATATCTGATGGACATCTCCAACAGAGATTTGAGTTTGACTTATGCATTCATTGGGGCACCATAAACCAACAATAGATTAATTTATAGTGTAGCTCCTCTAATGTTATACAATGATACAATGTATATTGCGTGTAACAAGATGTCACGGTTTGGTAGATAGAGCCCAATATGCAGTTACAGACTTTAGTTTTTCAAAACGAAGTACAGACAAGGACAAGTCAGAGTCAGACAGGCAAAAGGGTCGGTTCAGGCAGCGCAAGATCATAAACGTAGAACAAGCCAGAGGTCGAGTATTAGATAAGCAGACAGGAACAGGGAACAACTTGATAGGAGTCTGGAGCACAGAATACTGAGCAAAGATATAAGGTCTGAGCAAGCTTATATAGGAGAGGGGGTGGAGCACATTTCACAGGTGTCCTACCTGTCTCCTGGGATCTCTTTCTGGAAAACGCCTACTTCCCCTTCAAGACACTTCTGTTCTTGTGCATGCATCCCTAGAACATCCTGTCGGAGAGCGGATTCGGCTGATGCGGCTCGGAAGCTGCGGTCTCCGTTGGTGCAGCGTGGAGATCAGGGTAGCAGGTAAGTGTCTGATTGGGCTGGGGTTCCATGGTCAGGCTGGTCTGGGAGCTGATAGTAGCCCCCCTGAAGATGCTGCCACCGGAGGTAAGAAGGAGCAGGTTTGGCAGGATGCAGGAGATGAAATCTATGAAGGAGGCGAGGGGCTTGAACATTAACAGCAGGTTCCCAAGATCTGTCTTCAGGACCATAACCTTTCCACTGTATGAAATACTCCAGGGCGCCTCTGCGACCACTGAAGTCAAGGATGCTATGCACCTCATATTCGGTTTCACCAGAAACGTTTTTTGGATCAGGAGGAGGAGGAGGAGATCTGGTAGGAAAAGGGTAATCTGACACTGGTTTCAGAAGAGACACATGGAAACTGGGATGAATTCGGTCTTGAAAGAATCAAACGGACAGCAACAGGAGAAACCAGCCTGATGATATGAAAAGGACCAATGAATTTGGGGCCCAATTTCTTAGAAGGACATGACAACTTGAGGTTTCTTGTAGACAACCATACGGCTTGACCTACCGCATACTGTGGTGCAGGTTTTCTCTTGCCGTCAGCATAACATTTATATATCATTTTACTCCTTTGTAATATCTTTGGTGCTTGTTCAAACCATCAGACAATCAGTCAAATATGTTCAGTAGCATCTGGAACAGATGTGAGTACAGATAGGCCAGGTAATGAATAAGGTTGGTAACCATAATTAAGATGGAATGGTGAATGATGTGTGGAATCGTGCACGTTAGCATTATACGCAATCTCGGCAGATGCCAAAAGGTCTTTCCAGAATGGACTAGGGAATTCCATGAAGCTTGAAAATGGTATCATGAAACAGTTGTGCTATTTTCTTCACAGAAGGCAGTCCCTTGATGGGTACACAATCCGCCATTTTTGTAAGGCTGTCCAGCATCACCATAATGGTACCGTGGCCATGTGATTTAGGTAGTTCCACAATAAAATTGACTGTAATATGTGGCAAAGGTTGTAAAGGAATAGGTAAGGGATTCAACAAACCAGCAGCTCTAGGGTTAGGAGTTTTGGATCTGGCACAGATGGTGCAGGAATTTACATAACTTTTTAAACTGGATGTAATTCCCACAAAATGATGGTCTTGTAAAATGGTCATGTCTGTTTTGACAGTAGTGTAATCCGTGGGGAACATTCTTGACAAAGCATCTGCTTTTTGATTTTTCGATCCTGGACAAAAGGTAACAGGGAAAGCAAAACAGGAGAAGAACAGGGCCCATATCTCTTGCCGAGGATTTAATCTTTAGGCTGTATGGATGCATTCCAGGTTTTCCTAATTTGTGTAGACCATAACATGAAGCGTGGTGCCCTCCAAGAGATGTATTTATTCATCAAATGCTCTCTTGATGGCCAACAGTACCTGGTCACTGAGTGGGATGCGGGCAACAGAAGACCGAGCCCACTAAGATTGAGGCAGTGGCCCAGTCATCAACCCCTAAGATGAAGACGCAGGTGTTAGCTTCCCTAGGGATGGCAGGGTACTATAGGAAGTTTGTGCCCAATTATAGCGCCCTGGCCAAACCCCTTACCGACCTGACCCGTAAGAATCCTCCCCGCCAAGTAGTCTGGGCCCCGGAGTGTGAGCAGGCATTCCAACAGTTGGAAAAGGCACTTGTAAATGCCCCTGTCTTGGCCACCCCCAATCCAACTAAACGCTTTCTTAGCCATACAGACGCTTCTATGTTTAGATTGGGAGCAGTACTGAGCCAAGTCAGGCCCGATGGCAGAGAACAACCCGTGGCTTACATCAATCGCAAGCTGTTACCTTGAGAAGTAAGTTATGCTGCCATCAATAAGGAATGCCTGGCCGTGGTGTGGGCCCTGAAAAAGTTGCAACCCTATTTATATGGTCAGCCCTTCTCTTTCCTCAAGGATCACAACATGTTGGTCTGGTTAAACCGGGTGGTGGTAGACAACGCCAGGCTGCTGCACTGGAGCTTGGCACTGCAGCCTTTTGGCTTCACTATACATTACCAGCCTGGGAAACAAAACAGAAATGCTGATGGGTTGTTGAGACAGACACAATTGGAAAAATAATCTGTAAACACCCCCAGACATCCCCAAGCCGATCCATGGAGGATCAGATTGTGTATGCAGGCTTGTGGTTACGGGGGAGCAGTGTAGCGGAATGGACAAGCTACTTTTTATTCCCTATATTGGCTGTCCGTATCTTCCCCCATGCTATTTTATGTGTTTTGCTGGTTATTTCATGTGGTTCTTCTTTGGCCGGTCGGGAGACTTCATACGAACGGAATCCATTTGTCTCCTCAACAAGGACAACCCCTGTACCTTATTAAAACGTTAACAGCAACCACTTAAGTGAGAAACCGCAAGGGAAACAATTAATGAATGCTTTCCTGGGTGGCCGCCATTTTGTTTAACCGAACACGTGGCTGGGAGAATGGCGGCCATCTTGTCTCCCGTACGAGGGCAGCGGTACTTGGTTGTCGAGTGCCTGGAACTATTTTCGGCTTGGCACTCGCGCGAACACCTGTAAATTGTCAACTGCTGCCCGTTCCTGTTCCTGAACCACCTACACGAACTGCGTTCGGTCGATATAAAGTACCGAACAGAGGGAGCATTCGCAGGGCCGTCTTTAAAATTGATTTGGCCCTGGGCAAGAATTTGATGGGGCCCCCACTCCCTGACAGACATACTCACACACAAACACAGACATACTGACACACATTTTTACACACTGACAGACATCCTGACACACACAGAGACATACTGAAAAACACAAAGGCCCTGACAGACATACTGACACACGCACAGACATACTGACACACGCACAGACATAGTGACACACGCACAGACATAGTGACACACACAGACATACTAAGACACACATACTGACACATACAGACACCCTGACAGACATAATCACACACATACTAAGACACACACAGATATACTGACACACACAGACAGACATACTAAGACACACACACACAGAAATGGTGACACAGACACCCTGACAAACATACTCACACACATACACACATACTAAGACACACAGAAATACTGACAAACACAGACACACTGACAGACATACTGACAGACATACTGACACACACAGAAATGGTGACACACACACACACAGACACCCTGACAGACAGACACACACATACAAACATAGTAAGACACACACACACATGCAACGTTTACATTTATAAAGCCACCCTCCAGCCTACCTTATGGGTTCCCTGGGGTCCAGTGGCAGGCTGAGGTTGTTGGGAGTGTGAGGCTCCTTCACTCCAGCTCCCTCCTGACGGCCTCCTCCTCCTCCATCCCGCGCGGCTTAGTTCTATCTGGGAGGAAGTGACTCACAGCAGTCACTTCCTCCCAGCCTGCTGCAGTAAAACAAGGGGGCCCGGTCGCGCTGTTAAAGGGCCACAGCGCATGACCGGGCCCTCTTAGTGTGTGGGCTCCCGGTGCAGCCGCAGCACCGGCGGGCCCAGGGGGCAAAAAAAATAAAAAATTGGCGGACAGCGGGGCCCACGGGGTAGCTGCTTTGGGCCCCCCAGGAGTGAGAGGGCCCGGGGCAGCTGCCCCCTTTGCCCCGCTTTAAAGACGGCCGTGAGCATTCGTATCGTGAAAGCAAGATATTCCCTTGTATGGTTTTCACACAGGAACCTCACGAACAGAGACCGGCCAGGGCACAAGGTGGTAGCCCAAAATAGTTCCAAGAGAATAGTCTCCTGGAACTATTTTGGACTTCCACCTTGTGTCTGGCCGGTCAAAACTTCCACACGATGGATTTTGCTGCAGTACACCCTTGCATTTTCTGCCTGTGAAACCCCTTTGCGTGAGAGATGGCATAAAAGCCGTGTATGTGTGAATACAATTTTGTTATATCCCCAGAGCCGAGTGTCATCCAGTTGCTATGGGTGAGGTGAGAGATTCCTGGATTATATTAGTGTGTTTGGCTGTTCCATTGGATTGTTTTAATTGTTCCTGAGTATATCTTGGAGTACCCAGCAGAAGAGAGTCCCTGCTAGGACTAGGGCTCCGCTATAGTGGATGAGAAAGTTATCGTACCTTTGGACCATGATATACAAGGATAATTTTGGTTTGCGTAACCAGGGCATACAAAGTATAACAGAAAAGAGTGAAGAAGGTACTAACTCAAATGACAATACTTTTTTATGTTCACCAATAGTAATTTGAAGAAGAGGGGTTTTCAGTTGAACAAGACCGGATTGTAAAAAAAATAATAATCAACTTCTTTAATGTTCAAATGATTCTCTTTATTGATTATAGGAATAGTGAGAGCATAAGCAACTTTAGGATCAATAAAGCAGCCACTGGCACCAGAGTCGATCAGTCCTTGGCATTCATAAACTTTCTCGTTCCACTGTAACAGAATAGAAACAGATAAAGGAGGTGTCATATTAATCGTGGCTGATGCTCATATCATATGTGAGGCCCACTTATCCGTTGATATTTTGCATTTTCAGGACAGGTCTTTACGGTATGATTAGCCTTGCCACAATACAGACAGAGGTTTTCTCTGCGTCTCCTTTTCAACTCAGCAGGAGGTAGATGTCCTTGAATGAGACCTATCTGCATGGGTTCTTCTCCAGTAGAATTAACAGTGATGGTTTGAGGAATGGTAGCAAGAAACTGAGGAGTCCCTGTGTAGGTATTGGCTCTTTCTAGACCTCTCTCTCTCAGATATTTTGGGTAATAAGACCTGTGGTTCAGGAGAAGTGACTGTCAGGAAGCGGAACAAGATGAGCAGAAGTTTGGGCTTGTTGTTATGATGTTTGGGTTGCAGATGACTGGGTCTAAAGTTCTTGGAGCGCTTGCGTGAGCTGAGTTACCGGTCTTGTCAGAGCGGAAAACACTGAATGCTGAGCAAAGATAGAAGGTCTGATCAGGCATATATAGGAGAGGGGGTGGCGCACATTTCACACAAGATCTTTTCCACTAATTCAGTCCTCTAGTGGGAAAGAAATATTCAGGTGTTTCTCCCATTTAAGAATAGAGGCAGATTTAGACATAGCTTCCATACTATTTAATACTTTGGTTGATCTCGATATCTCCCTTTTTTCCTTGAGGTTAATAAAAAATCTTCAAAAATATGGTTTAGAGAAAGCTTTTTAATTTGAAATAAATAAACAATTTGTTAATTGACAGTCCAGGTTAAATCTGTAGACGTGAGAATGGAAAAATCCCATCTTGATTAACTATATCCGCTGGATAAATTCGTCCCTTCTGCATCCATGACTTAAGGTTGAGATAAAAAATCTTATATTGTACAACCTCTAGAGGTGTCTTTAGAGTAAGGCATTATCAATGACCATATTTCTCTTTATTTTATTTTATTTATAGTAATCAAAGAATCCATTATTATAGTTTTAGAGAATTTACATAGATTAAGATGTCTTATATCAGACCATATAATATTAGAAGGGAAATAAGGTAGACAATCAAGGCTAAACTAGCAGCATTATTATAGCCTTATCCTATCCAATAATAATAAACTCCTTCTCTTTAAACATTATTTAGCTTAGTCTAATAAATATTAACAATTATTGTCACCCGAATCCAATTCTCTCAAGAATTTGCTGTTCACCAAACCAAGCAGATTTAGTAACATGGCACCTTATCAAGTGCATATTTCTAGTGTGAGAATAGTAAAAACATAAATATAGCACCAGATTGCTAAAGGTCAGACTAAATGCTGCAGTAAATTAAACTATTAACTGTGGGATTAAAGCCATTTTACAGAACACTACATTTGGTAAAATTACCAAACAATTACCAGAGTGAAATATACATCTGGTAATACAATCTAGCGGATCATATTATTGTTTCACATATTTAACCCACATTTTTACTTACTGCCTTTGGAAACTATCTTAACCTCCTGTAGTGCTAGGAAATTACAATTTTTATAGAAAACAAATAGGATTCTACGGTAAAAAAATAAAAAAACAATGTTACCTACAGTATTTTTAGATAGAAATAGAAAATAGTGAGAACCATAGGATGTTTTGCAAAATTTAGTTTAAAGTATTTATGATGGAAAAATACAGTTGTGTTGAAGACTTTTAACAAATCTGTTATTTGGATCTAAATTTTGTAACCTGTCAGCTATCGAGAATAGAAACTAGATAATAAAACCCAATGGCTATGCAATACCATAGCATGTAGAAAGCATGTTACTTGATACAAATATAATAATAACAGAAAAGAGGAAAGCCAGGAGCATACTAAATATGTTCTAAAAATAAAGAAATGTAAACAGGTGGATTAAGAAATTAAAGTTCTGAGAATCCTAAAAGTATAGCAATATGCACAGATACATATTGATCATATGTAGTAAAACAATAAGCCAGTAACAGCAAAAATGAATGGTGAATATTTATCAAAGCAAAACAGGTGTTACTTTGAGTGCAAAGTGTTAAGTGGTAAGAGACATTCTACTGGTTTCCGAGGTGACATGTTCTTATTTAGCACATTGTCCCATCATATAGGGACTATTCCAAGAAGCTTTGCATCCAGTCAGGGCCGGCGCTACCATAAGGCGGCCCAGGCGGCCCAGGCGGCCGCCTTAGGGCGCACCGGCCCTGGGGGCGCAAAATCAGGCTGACCGGAAGGAGGGAAGCGCACTGCGCTCCCCTCCAACTGACGACCTGTTGTAGCGTGGCCGAGCGCCCGGTTCTGCGGGCGCGCGAGGGAGCACTCTCCCATGTGTGCTTCCTCTTCAGCTCCCTCGCGCGCCGCATACTGATACCGGAGCCGGAAGATGACGTCATCTTCCGGCGCCGGCATCCCTACGTGGTGCGTGAGGGAGCTGAAGAGGAAGCACACATGGGAGAGTGCTCCCTCGCGCCCGCCCGGGAGCCAGCCAGCCAGCCAGGGAGGGAGCCAGCCAAGGAGCCCAGGAGCCCAGCAGCACCACTGGACCCCAGGGAATCCCTTCAGCACTCCAAAAAGGTAAGGAGGCTGAGGGATTAAATAAAAAAAAAACATGTGTTAGTGTGAGTGTTAGTGTGTGTCTGCTAGTGAGTGTCAGTGTGTGTGTCTGCTAGTGAGTGTCAGTGTGTGTGTTTGCTAGTGAGTGTCAGTGAGTGTGTCTGCTAGTGTCAGTGAGTGTGTCTGCTAGTGTCAGTGTGTGTGTGTCTGCTAGTGTCAGTGTGTGTGTGTCTGCTAGTGTGTCAGTGAGTGTGTCTGCTAGTGAGTGTCTGCTAGTGAGTGTCAGTGTGTGTTTGCTAGTGTGTCAGTGAGTGTGTCTGCTAGTGTGTCAGTGAGTGTGTCTGCTAGTGTGTCAGTGAGTGTGTCTGCTAGTGAGTGTCAGTGAGTGTGTCTGCTAGTGAGTGTCAGTGAGTGTGTCTGCTAGTGAGTGTCAGTGAGTGTGTCTGCTCGTGAGTGTCAGTAAGTGTGTTACTGTGTGTCTCTTACTGAGTGTGTTTGTGTGTGTATTAGTGAGTCTGTTTGATGTCTGTTAGTGAGTGTGTGTTTGTCAGTGAGAGTGTATGTTTTGTAAGTGAGTGTGTATGTATGTCTGTCGCTGAGTGTGTCTGTCAGTAAATGTGTGTGTCTGTTAGCTGGTGTGTATGCATCTGTTCGTGAGAGTGTGTGTGTGTCTTCAGCACTTACCTTTCTCTAGCGCCGGACTCCCTTGGCGCTGGGGATCCCTCCGTCTCTCAGCTCCGAATGCTCTTGCCGCGCACGCATTCAAACCGCCCATAGGAAAGCATTACTCAATGCTTTCCTATGGACGTTCAGTGTTTTAGAATAGCAGAAGCTCCTCTAGCGGCTGTCAGTGAGACATCCACTAGAGGCTGGATTAACCCTCGGTGAAACATAGCAGTTTCTCTGAAACTGCTATGTTTTCAGCTGCAGGGTTAAAACTAGAGGGACCTGACACCCAGACCACTTCATTGAGCTGATGTGATCTGTGTGTCTGTAGTGGTCCTTTAATTGTGTGTGCATCTGCATGCACTGGCGTACATACCGCGGTCGCAGGGGTCACAGCCCTGCAACCCCTGCGACCAGGTGCCCGCCGCCATGAGTTGCGGCCCCAGCCCACGCAGAGTAAGCGCGAGGGGGGAGGCACGGATCAATTTGCGCACTGGGGCCCCATGGGTCATGTGTACGCCACTGCACCTACCCTGGTGTCTGCTGCAGGCTGTGTGGAGGGGGCGAGGATATGAATGACATCATATCCCTGCTCCCTGTGTACCACACAGCGCGGCTGGCGCCCTGTGATGGGGCTGGGCTGCAGGACAGGACTCCAAGGAGCCAGACAGCATGCATCCAGGGGACAAGATTGAACTGATGTAAGTATGCAATTGTGTATGCCTCTGTATGTGTGTATGTCTCTGTATGTATGCAGGGCCGGTGCTAAGATTTTTAGTTACACAGGCGAAGATGCATTTTGGCGCCCCCAACCCTCATTAAAAAAAAATAATGCATCTTCACCTGTGTGTCTTTCCTCCCAAGCCACAGTCACACAGTCAAAGTCATACAGGTACACTGTCATGCAAAGACAGAAATAATCATACAGACACATACAGACACATACAGTCAGAGACATACAAGCAGAGATATACATGCATACAGAGACATGCAGGCATATAAAGACATACATGCATACAGAGGCATACCGTCATACAGACACATACATACAGACAGGCATACAGAAACATACATACAAAGACATTCAGGCACATACATACAGACATACAGGCATAAATAAACATACATACAGAGACATACAGGCATGCAGACACATACATACATACAGAGGCATACCGTCATACAGACACATACAGAGGCATACCGTCATACAGACACATACATGCATACAAAGACATACAGACATACAGAGACACACACATACGTACATACAGAGACATAAAGGCATACAGTTACATACATGCATACAGAGACATATATACAGACATTCAGAGACAAACATACATCCAGTTACATACATGCATACAGAGACATACAGAAACATACGTACAAGACATACAGACACATACATACATACAGAGGCATACCGTCATACAGATACATACATACAGACAGGCTTACAGAAAAATACATACTCACACACACACACACAAACTCACAGACACATACTCGAACACACACACACTGACAGACACACATACACACACACACACTGAGGGACACACACTCACTGACAGACACACACTCACTCACACACACACACTGACAGACACACACAAACTCACAGACACATACTCAAACACACACACACTGACAGACACACACATACACACACAGTAATTAATTATCTAAATTAAATGTAAATTTCCCACCCAGCCTCCCTACCTGGAGTGCTGGCGTGGGTCTTTCATTGGTGGTCCAGTGGGGCTGCTGGGAGGCGTGCGGCTGCAGTTGATTAGGAGGCGGCGTGGGAGCTCTCTGATCTCTCTGACCGGCTCCCTCGCAGGCTGTTTTCTGATGCCGCGGGAGCCGGAATATGACGTCATATTCCGGCTCCCGCGGCATCAGCAAAAGGCGCGCGAGGGAGCCGGTCAGAGAGATCAGAGAGCTCCCTCACCGCCTCCTCCTAATCAACTTCAGCCGCACGCCTCCCAGCAGCTCCGGGGATCCAGGAGGTGACCAGGCAGGAGGGAGCACTTCCCTCCTGCCGGTCACTGGAATTTTGCGCCCCCAGAGCCGGTGCGCCCTAAGGCAGCCGCCTGTGCCGCCTTATGGACGCGCCGGCCCTGTATGTATGTATGTATGTATGTAGGTCTCTGTATGCCTGTATGTCTTTGTATGTATGTTTCTGTATGCATGTATGTGTCTGTATGCCTGTATGTCTCTGTATGTACAAATGTATGTGTCCGTATGCCTGTATGTCTCTGTATGTACAAATGTATGTGTCTGTATGCCTGTATGTCTTTGTACGTATGTGTCTGTATGCCTGTATGTCTCTGTATACCTGTATATATGTATGTGTCTGTATGACGGTATGTCTCTGTATGCGTGTATGTCTTTGTATGCCTGTATGTATGTATGTGTCTGTATGCCTGGATGTCTCTGTATGTATGTTTCTGTATGTCTGTCTATGTATGTATGTATGTATGTGTCTGTATGACGGTATGCCTCTGTATGTATGTCTATATGCCTGCATGTATGTCTCTGTCTGTGTCTGTATGTCTCTGTATGATTATTTCTGTGTTTGTATGAACCTTATTTTAAACGAGGGTGGGGGGCACCAAAATGCATCTTCGCCTGTGTAACTAAAAATCCTAGCACCGGTCCTGCATCCAGTGCCCTAAGAAAAGTACAAACAATGTATGAAAATAACAACAATATAGCAATGCAATGCTCAAGGAAATATATACAACAGTAGGGGTTGTCCTGCCAGGGAAGAAATGGCACAACATGCAAAACTGTACAGCAGAGTGATAGTTTATTATATACGCCAAATGGCATATCAACATTGTATGTTATAACCAGATCCAGACAAGCATCCTATCTAGTTGGTGCTTGTACAAGTTGTGACATGAAGGTCTGATTTATCATATTAAAAACCTGAATCCCCTTGCTGAACCACAAGTCCTTCTATCCCAATTTTTTTGTCTGGGTAATTAAAATCTTCAATAATTAAAGGGACACTCCAGGCACCCAGACCACTTCTCCCCATTGGAGTGGTTTGGGTGCCAACTCCCATCACCCTTAACCCTGCTGTTTTTATAAACTGCAATACTTACCTTGCAGGATTAAGTCCTCCTCTGGTGGGTGTCTATCAGACAGCCACTAGAGGGACTTCCGGCTTCTTAAAACACAAAAAGTGTTTTAAACTACGTTGGATGTCCACACGCTATGCAGGGGAGGAGCGCGGGTGGAGGGACATCGGCGCTGGGTTCAGATAAGTCACTGTAGGGGTTTTAACCCCTTCAGCAACATGGGATGGGGGATGGGAGGGAGGGGGGCCCTGCAGGATTCTGCAGTGCCAGGAATTTGTTTTCCTGGCACTGGAGAGTCCCTTTAACGTGTTACCCAGATGTGCAGATTTCCCAAATTTCTCATCAATTAGGTGGTTTATAGCATAACCCAACATTAGGTGGTTTATAGCATGACCCAACCAATAGTTGATTTCCCTTCTTTTGCCCTAAGCAGTTCTTTACCCATAAAAAAAGCTTCCACATTTTTCTCATCACATTCCACTTGCTTAATATTTGACTTTAACTCATGGTTGACATACAAACATACCCCAACACCTTTTCTGTTTTATCTATCATTCCTACGTAATGTATAACCATTTAACTGCCCAGTCATGTGTCTTATTCCACCGTGTTTCTGTTATGCCTATTAAGTCATATTGCATAGTGTATGATATTGCCTCTAGTTCCCCCATTTTGTTATTTAGGATCTTTGAATTAGTAAGTATACATTTAAAGGAACACTTTAGGGTCAGGAATACAAATGTGTATTCATGACCCCATAGTGTTAAAAAAAAAAAAAAAAAAACATTTTAGTTGGCCAGACCCATTGCCCTCATTAAATAGGGTTAAGACTTACCTTATTTCCAGCACCATGTGGGTCCACCGGTGCTGGATTCACCCCTGGGCTGAGAGCATCAGAATTTACGATCTCACCCAATCCAGTGTTTTTCTATAGGAAAGCATTGGGAGCCTATTGGGCATTCGAGGCAAAACTGATTGCCACTAGAGGCGTTACTAGGCAGCAATGTAAACATTACCTTTACTCTGAAAAAGCAGTGTCTACATGAAATACCTACAGGGACTGATTATAATCACCTGAACAACTACATTAAGCTGTAGTTGTTCTTGTGACTATAGTGTCCTTTAATATTATCATGATTCACTTGTATTTTACGTGAATTCTGATTACTATTACATACCTCCTCTGTTCTGATCTTGCCCCACCCCCATCTGCACCCCCTTGTACTGAGCTAAAGCCAAACTTCTTTCGATCCTATTTCCATTTTGTAGATTTCTGTGTCCTTCTCCCCCTACCTACTACCACCACACAGCACAGCAGACCCTTTTCCGTTTAGGAAGAGGGCAAGATCAAAGAGCCAAAACCCTCCTTCCTACAGCATGAAGTTACGCATTAATCTCACACTGCATTTCTACTGTAGCTTGTGGCATGGATAATATTTGTGAAAATACTACATTAGAAGTCTTTTTTTTCTATTCAGTTTACTGAATGAACTCATTCTTTAGGACCTTCCATTTTCCTCTAACTTTTGGCATTGGTACCAATATGGATCATGACAGTAGTGTCTTCCCCAGTCCCTCCCAAAAATCCGTCCACTAAGCCTCATGCCAGACGCGAGCACCCGCGAGAGACAGCAAACTGCTAACAACCACAACCAGTCTTCCTTTCTTACATTCTTAGACCCACCCATACTACAGGGGCTGTTCCCTCAGCTGTTAGAAGGAGCAGCTTCCTCCAGCTACTCCTGAGCTGATGCTCCCAACATCTTCTTTTAAACGTGCAAATCTGTTAGGCTGCACAAAATCAGAACTAGCTAAACCTTTCCTCTTCCTCCTCCCTGTTACCATGTGAAACGGTTACCCAGCTATGTGCCTGTACCCCAGCTGTCTAATCTCCTCCAACTCCATGACAGGCACCCACTAAACTCTGCTCAGTGAACTGCAGGCAACTTTCGAGATTTTGATTACATTTGGTAATTTTGCCAATAGCATATAATCAAGGCCTACATTTTTGTAAAGGTATATAACAAAATCAATTCTGATTTAACTGCTAAACTAATCTGAAAAGTTATTATTCTTAATATGAAATCTTCATTTGGTTCCAAATGTTAAAGATTATTACAACCAGCATGAATGGGTTTTTACTTTTAAAAAATCAATTCGTACTGCCTAGTGATTTATATTATATCCACCCTGAATGTACATGTTTTTACTATGCATAATTTATTATTTTTTCGTATTGTATTGTATTATCTATAAAATTAAATAAATATGAATGAATTACATCAGCCTTAAGTTTGCCTTTACAGCTAGTCTTGACATCAAGTTTTTGGTGTCCAGTTCCATTTTTAGTAGGTTGCTGCTCTGTTCAACACGAGCACCCAATAAGAATAGACGATGGAGCACTGAATCCACTTGCATGCACTGGCTTGTGGTATAATGAGAGCAATATATTGCTATATGACTAGAGTCACTGTGATATGTCCAGTTGTTGAAGAGCAAATAAACCCATGGCACAGCACAACATATGTTTTAGTAAAAGTAGTACACAGCAAAACAATGTGATTAACTATGATAGGTAATGAGCAGACAAACAACAGGATTTAAAGCATTTGCTATCACCCAATCCAAGTAAGATCCACTTAAATTTTACAAACAACTGCTTTAAATACAGATACCAGGCTGGGTGAGGACAACAACACGAGGTCTGAGACCCTAAAAAATTAACAAAGCCACATAAGCATCTATTATATCATTACTCTAAACTCTAGGGCAGGTGTAGGCAACCTTTTAGCAGAACTGTGCCGAAATAAGATTGTGATGTCCCATAGCGTGCCGGTCCAATTTTTTTAAAATTGAGGTGTGCATGTTGCCGTATTCAGCTTGTGTTATTTATACTGCAGTTTCTTTGTAGCGTTGTATTTCTGCGTATATGAGCTATTATATTGTATATGTTCATGAGTAGTTTGTGGTATTGTGTACCTATGAATGTGGGCTGTATATGGGGGCTGCTTGTGGAATTGTGTGTGTGGATGGATATATCACATTGTGTGTTTCGTAGTGTGTGTATGTGTGGGGCTGTTTGGGGTATTGCATGTGAGAGGCTGCATGTGGGGTTGTGTGCATATATATGGATTGTCAGCTGTGTTGAGTTTGTGTGAATTATGTACTTTGTTTGTGTCTGGGCTGTTCGTATTATTTGTATGAGGGGCGGGTAATTCTTCATTTCTTTGTATATCTAGCAGTGTGGGTGGGTGGGTTGCAGCTCAAGGACAGGAGCTGCAATAGCAGCTGTGGGCTGCTCTACTACAGTGTGGATTCCCATTCACAAGTGGTGGGAGAAAGTGATTTGAGATCACTACCTCTATGTGCTGCAATGCATAAATTGAGGATTTCGTATTAGCAGATATATTAAGTTTCACTAGGACTCACTCCTAATAGGCCAGAGCCTGTTTGGCTCTAGTAGCCTTGAGTGCTGTGCATGGCACACGTGTCATAGGTTGCCTACCCCTGCTCTAGGGATTGTTATATGTCAAGTGATGTTTTTAGTGTGTTCATGTTTTTAGTTGGTTTTCTGTTTAACCCCTTTAACTGACATGCCAAAAAACAACCACAAGAAACAAACCATGTGTTCTCGAAAATAATATATAATTTATTTTTGTTTTAATATGCATACATAGTCCATTAGACACATAGTATATATTTGCTCATATTGCTTAAAACATGTTTAATTGCTCACTATATTGCCCCAGCATTGCTGTCATGTTGCCCATTTTCAACATATACACAGATACTGTCCCTGTCTCTCTCCTCTCACTCATTATCAGATATCCCACCCACACTCCCTTAGATGTCCAAAATTTGCTAATGCCTGTGAGTAATACAGATTGGCATCAAAATGGGAAAGAATAGCGATGGTGAGACTGGGTACTCATTTTATGTACTGTAACCATATGGTGGTCAGTTTGCCAGTGATGAAATGTGTGCTCTTCAGTCATGTGCCATTTGGTTCTACATTATTTTTGTAAATGAAAATTTGAATCATGTTATCATCTCCTGGCAGATTTATTAACTTGCTGTTGAGGGTAGCTTTATTTATTTTATTTTTATTAATGAAGCTACTCATGAATAAGTTGGTTTTGTAATATGCAACTTTCAATGGGAAAAAAGGGTTGCACTAAATATCCATTGATAGGATATTGCAGCACTTTCGTAAAAAAGGGAGAGGAGGAGGAATTGGTTGAGAGATCTCAGTATTCCTGGTCCCAATAGAAGGACCATATCTTGTCAGGTAACAGTAATCTAAAAGGTATCTATTTGAAATGATTCACTCATTAGAACATTTATTTTATTTGTTAATGCATCTCCATAATACTTTTATTTTAACCCCTTAAGGACCAAACTTCTGGAATAAAAGGGAATCATGACATGTCACACATGTCATGTGTCCTTAAGGGGCTAAAGTAATAATGCCAGCCTGCAGTAACCCTTTAAGCTTTCCAATGACCTGCACTTATATTCAACTTCTTGATATATCCACTTATGTGATTGAGATATGCTTTTGGCCTTTTGTTTTCTAGGGAAATGGAAAGAGAGATGCAGTTATATGCTTAACCCCTTAAGGACACATGACATGTGTGACATGTCATGATTCCCTTTTATTCCAGAAGTTTGGTCCTTAAGGGGTTAAAGGACCCATGCTTGTCTGATAAACTCATTTTGTAAAAGGCTGATTAAAAAATGCAAAACAACAATAATTTTACCACATGACAGGAGGCTTCCTATTTTGCATTAACTCGCTTTACTAACTCCACATAGCAGTAAAGAAAAGTGAAAAACATTAACCAATCAAAATGCAATAGGAGGTATGGTATTCACAGTGATGAGGCTCATTCCCCTCTTTCTTTACTGCTCCATCAGCAGACAGGTCAGAGTTTTTGGCTCTTCCCTTTTATATTACTATTTATGGTGTTTTGCTAATGCTCATTTTGTTTTTCTACTTTATGTAAGATATTTCTATGATTATTGATAACTGCTACTTTCTTCATTTCCTACTTTATATGTCTGGGGTTTGACTCCTTTATACTTTTTTCCGCAGGGGCTTTCCTGTCCCCCTCTCTCTCCCCTCACTAAGGGTTTCTGTTCTCATTCTATTTTCTCGGTCCGCTGGCTTTTTCCGCCGTCGGACTGCTGTCTCCCCTACTGAGGGTAATGTTCACCCTCCCATCTCCCTCCCACCGCCCGTTCTCCCTTGCGGCCTCACAGCCGTGCTCACATTTGCCGGCACGACGAGAAACTGTTGGCGGCCGCCATCTTGGGAGACCCGCGATCTCCCTCATTCCGGCACCCGACCGCTCAGTAACCGGACGTTCTCAGGCAGGGGTCTACAGGTCAGTCACCTTTCTGCCACCTGCACTTTAGGGTTATTAACCCTGTACATTGGGGTGAGGTCCCCATACTTATTTATACTTTTATAATATCTTTATATTTGATGCTGTCTCTACCAAGTGGATTTTGTGCCACTCTCACAGCTATTTACTGGGTGAAGCCCTATGTTATCGCTGCTATCAGGTGGATTTTGTGCCACCTATATATATACACATTCCAGGGTGAAGCCCCACTACTATTACTGTCAGGTGGATTCTGTGCCACCTATATATGTATATATAACTGGGTGAGGCCCAGTACAAAAAAAACAATATACCCTGCTGGGGACAACTGGTATTTCTACTACCACATTATTTGGATTTAACATACTCACCCTGCTGGGATGCTTATTGCCTCGTTATTACATACATAATTTACCCTGCTGGGGTTTGTCTAGGTACTGCTAGTACCTTCACTCACGGTGTGCAGACTGACCCCTAGGCCTACGTACCCCTGTGCCAAGTAGTTTTTTTCCTAATTGATATCGGTCCTACTCCTATACACTATGGAAGCATCCCAGAACCCGGCTGACTTCCAAACTATGATTGCCGAAGCCATCTCCGCCTCTATGGAGAAAGCGCTATCCAGGGTTATGACGGCTTCAGCCGATCAATCCAAAAAAGTCGCAAAAGCCCAGCACCATGACTATGATTCTGAGGCGTCAGAATCATATGCTCAGACTGACTCACGGCCTAGCAAACGCCACTGGAAAGGCGAAAAAGGCAATGATAACCCAGGCAAAGGCAAGGCGCCAACCAAACGCCACAGACCAGCCCCACCCACGCCTGCCCACTACTCCTCGGATGAGGGGGAAGAAAACACGCGCTCCATGGCCGTGGTAGACGAGTGGCAAGCCGCGGATTCTGATTCTCAAGACAATGACTAGGCTTCTGACGCTGACTCCTGTTCGGGTTTCCTACAAGGCATGTTCTTATATGACATTTAACTGCCGGACGATCTCGCCCCCGTCCAAGCAGAAGGGGAAGCCATCCTGGACCCCACAGGGCAACATCTCTTCGACCCTCGCAATATCCGGCATCCGCGCTCTGGGGACTGGACTCCCCCCGACCACCTCTCCAAATTTATGCATCGGTGGCTCCGCAAGCCCCTGGACAAAACAGTGGGTAATCGCCTACGCTCCGAATGCCCTCGCCCTTCGCTTCCTGACCACGTGGCTCAGACTCCAGAATTCGACCAGGTCATGACCACCTTCATGTCTCGGGGTGGCCGTGACCCCCGGAGAGGAGTGGAAAAAGGATTCCACGGAGTGCAGGACAAACTTCTGGACTCCATTGGCCCACTGTCCCACATCATGTTCTCGGCGGACGACGCTTTTACAAGAGCTGACGAATTCGATGCCAGCATGGTGAAAGAGTGGGCGCATGATATAAGAGAATGGGCACAAAGGTGCTTCTGTTTTGTTGGTAACACCAAAGTGGCCCTCTCCTCTGAGAGGCGTAAAGCAGCGTTGCTCCGCATTTACGGGAAGCTGGTGGAATTGGGCACCAAGGAGTTAGGACCACTGGCACAGGGCAAACTGTTCGGGGAAGCTTTCCTCAAAGAACTTAACAAGCATGTCAATATTTTCACGTCCCTTAACAAGGTTCAGTCTTCCATGAAACGGGTCTTCAGGGGCTACCCCAGTCGGGGTGTTTTTGGATGGGCTGGCCGCTACAGGGGCCGAGCAGCCAGCCGGTTTTGGCCTTCTGGCCCCCGCTCACATAGACCTCAGCCCTTCTACCCGGAAGTGGGCTTCAGACAACCCTTCTCCTATACCAGAGGGTCTGACCGAGGCAGAGGACCACGCGGCCGTGGCAGAGCACGTTTTCCCACAGGTAAGCAATATTACACCTCATGTACCACTTACCCAATATACTGCAGGTCGCATCGCTCTGTCTTTTCAAAACTGGACGACCATCTCCACGGACGCATGGATCCTACAGACAGTTCGGTGTTACATCATTGATTTCGTGGACTCCCCAAACCAAACGGTCCCCCCGCGCCCCATACAGTGCTCCACAGAGGACCGACAACTCATAGACAACAAGCTACGAGAGCTCCGGTCGAAAGGAGCGATCGAACCCACTCACAACTACCGGGGTTTCTTCAGCAATATATTTCTGGTAAAAAAGAAATCCGGGGAATTCCGACCCGTCATAAATCTGAGACGGCTCAACGCCTATGTAATGTACAGGCATTTCAAAATGGAGGGCATCCACCTCCTGAGAGACCTCCTCCAAGACAGGGACTGGTTCACAAGATTGGACCTCAATGACGCATACTTATCAGTACCCGTCCACCCCTCCTGCCATCAATTCCTCAGGTTCCAATGGCAAGGCCGACCCTGGCAATTCACATGCCTCCCTTTCGGCCTCAGCTCAGCCCCGTGGTGCTTCACCAAACTGCTGACGCCAGTAGTCACACATCTACAAACACAAGGAATTCGGTGCATTATCTACCTGGATGACCTGCTACTGTTTTGTTCCGACAGGTCCACACTGACTCAACACACACACTATACCACCCAATTCCTGACATCCCTAGGCTTTGTGATAAACTACCAGAAGTCGGCGATCTCTCCGGCCCAGACAGTACAATTCCTGGGCTTCGAGATAGACTCCAAGTCCAGCACACTACGATTACCGACATCAAAGATCACAACCATCAGAAAGGAACTACGCAGGGTCATTCGCTGGCGTACCATTCCACTCCGCATTCTGGCGCGAGTCGTGGGCCTACTATCCGCCTCTATCCAGGCAATATTCCTGGGACCGCTCCACTACAGAGCAATGCAACGCCTGAAGGCCTCCTTTCTTCGCCAGAACCCCTCCTACGACCAATCCATTCCCATCACGGAAGAGGTCAAGGAAGAACTCGGATGGTGGCTGGACAGCATGGAAGCCTGGAACGGCCGGGCTATCTTCAGGAGCACATGTATACAAAAGATAGAAGGGAAATCGCTGTCTATACCTATAAGAAAAAAATTAACAATACATAGTGAAGATCGTTATGAGCATGTATCAAGACACGCTAACAGGTACACTCACAAGATGTCAGAAGTAATGCGCATTCAGAACATCACCCCTGTTTTCGGAGGGGGAATATGCAACACTGGGACCGCTGGATGTACTCGGTCTACAGGTCCGGAAACCACAGAAGAGCAGGAACAAGTAGTATGATTCAGATAATTTATTAGTAAAATAAGGCACTGGTCCAACGCGTTTCGTTCGATTAGAACTTCATCAGGGACCTCTTTGTTTAAAAAATCATACAATATGAACAATCTTCATACAGAACAAATCCCCGCTATACCCTCCCTCTTCCCACAGTCCCACTTTATAGGAGAACTCTTCTTCCTATTGGTGGTGTGGTGGGTGTGTTCCGGATCAATCGTTATCCTGCCGCATATCAGCTGCTCGTCTTGAATTTCCCGCTTTCAGGTAGTTTCAACATCACCAGGAAGTGATGTAAGCGTTCCACCTAGCACTTCCGTGCGTTCCAACATACCAGGAAGTGATGTCAGCGTTCCACCCAGCACTTCCGTGCGTTCCAACGGTATCATTGCGTCCAGGGGGTATTCGTTTCCGTAAATACATATGGTCTGTCTTGCGCATGCGTGGTGAACGGATCTCAATACTTATGAAAATTCTCAAAAACGTAAAACCATTAGTTTGCATCACTAAAAGCAAAACATAATGTCAGTAAAAAGAAACAAATAGGTCAATAAAAGAGACCCCATACGGGATCCCAAAATGAAATAATCAAACATCAAATGTCATATAAAATTACGAATACCCCCTGAACGCAATGATACCGTTGGAATGCACGGAAGTGCTGGGTGGAACGCTGACATCACTTCCTGGTATGTTGGAACGCACGGAAGTGCTAGGTGGAACGCTTACATCACTTCCTGGTGATGTTGAAACTACCTGAAAGCGGGAAATTCAAGACGAGCAGCTGATATGCGGCAGGATAACGATTGATCCGGAACACACCCACCACACCACCAATAGGAAGAAGAGTTCTCCTATAAAGTGGGACTGTGGGAAGAGGGAGGGTATAGCGGGGATTTGTTCTGTATGAAGATTGTTCATATTGTATGATTTTTTAAACAAAGAGGTCCCTGATGAAGTTCTAATCGAACGAAACGCGTTGGACCAGTGCCTTATTTTACTAATAAATTATCTGAATCATACTACTTGTTCCTGCTCTTCTGTGGTTTCCGGACCTGTAGACCGAGTACATCCAGCGGTCCCAGTGTTGCATATTCCCCCTCCGAAAACAGGGGTGATGTTCTGAATGCGCATTACTTCTGACATCTTGTGAGTGTACCTGTTAGCGTGTCTTGATACATGCTCATAACGATCTTCACTATGTATTGTTAATTTTTTTCTTATAGGTATAGACAGCGATTTCCCTTCTATCTTTTGTATACATGTGTTTAACCAGGCATCTATGTGGATAAGTTGCTATTGGGAAGCTGTCACTAAGTTAAGTTTGTTTTACGTTTAATTTTTTACATACTATTGTAGTGTGTTTGTTGTTTCTATCTTCAGGAGCACACCTGGCCCGGAGCCATGGGCGAAGGCAGATCGACAGGAGGCGCCTGGACTTCTCAAGAAGTTGACCTTCACATAAACTGTCTAGAACTCCTGGCGGGATCGTTTGCGATCCGCAGCCTAGCAAGGGACAGGACAAACTGCTGCATTCTCCTCCGAATGGACAACATCTCAGCGGTCCGTTACATCAACCGCTTGGGAGGTGCACGGTCCCGACTCCTCTCAGAGATCACGAAGGAGATCTTCGAATTTTGCCTACCCCGCAAAATCTCCCTGATGGCGGAATATCTCCCGGGAGAGACGAACCTGACGGCGGACTGGTTCTCACACCACTGGCGGGACAGCAGCGACTGGAGACTGGACCCACAGATCTTCCATCGCCTCTCGATCAGGAGAGGTCCCCTCCACCTGGATTTGTTCGAGTCACACAGCAACAAACAGACAACGGAATACTTCAGCTGGCTACCGGACCCGGAGAGCAGGGCAGTAGACGCGTTTCTCCAACAATGGCCACCCACGGGAGCATACGCCTTCCCCCCATTCACCATGATAGCGAGGACAATTCAGTACTTGAAGACCCAACTCAGATCTCTGCTCCTCATCTCTGCTCCTATGGCGGGGCCAACCCTGGTTCCCAGACCTCCTGGCTTCATCATACAAGGATCCCCTCCTCCTACCGTCCTACCCAACGCTCCTCACGGATCCGAAAGGGTACCCCCATCCCCTAGTCCTAGAAGACCATCTTGCCTTGGTGGCCTGGACTCTTTCAGGGGCGCCTGGCAGACCAGCGAACTATCGCAAGCGGCTAGAGACCTCATATGGGATTCGTGGGCACCAGGAACCAGACGATGTTACCTATCAGCTTGGAATTCCAGGTCCTCTTGGTGCAGTGAACGGAACCTCGATCCCTTTACAGCACCTGTAACGAGCATCCTGAATTTTCTTTCCCACCTGTTCTCCGCGGGTCGGTCGTACCGGTCCCTCAACGTCGTACGCTCCGCGATTTCGGAGGCCCACGTACCGATTATGGGGATTCCCGTCGGGAAGGACCCGCTGGTATGTCGACTCCTCAGAGGCCTCCGAAACCCAGATACTCCCACTTGTGGGACGTCGAAGTCGTCCTACAGTTTTTGAGAGACTGGCCAGATAACGGCAGGCTTTCCCTCCGACAGCTCTCTGCCAAACTGACGCTACTACTGTGTCTAGTCTCGTTCTGCCGGGTATCGGACGTTCGGGCAATCGACATCGACGCCTTTTCGGTCTCCCCGGAGGGCGTTACTTTTCATATATCGCGCCGTACGAAATCCGACTCCACGTCGGTTTTCTACCCTTTCTTCCCTATGGATCCTCAACTTTGCGTGGTTTCTACTCTACGTCGGTACGTGGAGACCACATCCTCACTCCGGGTCTCTTCCTCCGGCCAATTGCTAGTGTCTTACGTTAGACCTCATGTACCCGTCTCGGCTACCATCCTTGCCAGATGGATAAGATGGATTCTATCTCTGGTGGGAGTGGACGAAGTCTTCGGGGCCCACTCGGTTCGCGGGGCGGCGGCTTCTTCGGCTTTCTCGCCAGGGGGCGTCGCTGGCAGATATCCTACGTTCCGCGGACTGGTCACGAGAATCGACTTTTCGGACTTTCTACTTCCGCCCGAGCCCGGGGGCGGCCACGTCTCTCCTTCATAAGCGTTAAAAAATGCAAAATAGGAAGCCTCCTGTCATGTGGTAAAATTGAAGATTATGCTAGCGTTAGTGTACCTATAATCTTAATTTTAGTAATGACAGGAGGCGAGTATTTTCCCACCATTGGGGTGAAGGGATTCACGTAAGTATACTTACTTTCTATATATTCCTTCCCTATCTCTCTTCTTTGCTCAGCCTAAATATGGGATATGTTTGGTCTTCGCTTATTGCTAACGTTACTTGTCATTATATTCAACTATTGATTTTCGATTGAGTTACATCCTTGTAAGATTGTGCTGGGTAGCTAACATTGCTTCAAACAGTTTTCAGACCGGTTCCTAACCCATTTCACGTTCTATTTCAGCGTAAAGTCGTGACGTTACTGATCGTGCTCAGGATGGATTTTCTTGGACCTTCCTTCAACCTTTAAAGTTTTGTTTATTGGAAAATTCACCCGTCGGTGCACGTTGCAAGACTGGGAACCTTGTTGGGAACTCTGGTTATGATGTCGCTTCGAAAGAGGGGGAGGAGCCTCATCACTGTGAATACCATACCTCCTATTGCATTTTGATTGGTTAATGTTTTTCACTTTTCTGTACTGCTATGTGGAGTTAGTAAAGAGAGTTAATGAAAAATACTCGCCTCCTGTCATTACTAAAATTAAGATTATAGGTACACTAACGCTAGCATAATCTTCAATTACCATATGTGTTGCAAATACATAACATAGTTAATTGGAAGTGCAAGTGTCCATATTTTTTAAATTAGTATAATAGACTTTTTTATTTTATTTTCATATTTTGGCATTTCACTTTTTTGACGTTACTTATGTGGGACAATTATTTTGTTCAGTTTAATACAATATTAGTAATGTGTGTGTACATACATAGAGACAGAAAAAGAGTATACATATTAGTTTACACTGAATCATGGGGAAATAATGCATTAACACAACAGAGGGGTTCCCTAGACATCATAAAATTCCACAAAACAAAGAGTAAAGTAGATTATGTATGTCTCCAGAATCCTTTGATGGCATTATTTCATCTTTATACATGAGTCACTCTATGTATGTATTTGTAATGCTACAGTTAGAGTAAGGGAAAAGATATAGAGATAGGGTTGGGGATCATGTAATCTTAGATGAGACCCTGGATATGCATGTCCCTGTTTCCCCAGAATTAGTAGGAGATAAACTCTGGGGTAACACTTGATGTTTGCATCTGCCACCATTAGTTTAGCTCCTCCCCTCACTTCACCTCATAGTAATATGCTGGCTGAGGCCTGGGAAGTTGACTCATCTATAGAGGACACTGGCAGAGGTTCATTACTTATCTCTCCTTGTACTTATCCACCAGCCCTATTAAGCTCCAAAAAGGCACATTATAAGTGCTGGAAACTGGTGCCCCATACAAAACATGTGTTTCAAGTCAGATGCCTAATCTGCCAAATGGGCCCTGCCTGTCACTTGGCTGCTATACCCCACTCTGCCCTTTTTATTGTGTTGTGATACCCCAACTCTTCTAAATTGTAAGCTCGTTCAGGCAGGGTCCTCATCAACCTATTGTTCTTTTCAAAACGTGTAATTGTTTGTCTCATTTGTTGTTAAATTTCTCCTTTATATTACTGTAAAATGCTGTAGAATAAGTAAGTGCTATATAAATGCTAATAATTATATAGAGGTGATTGGGAGAAAGAATAACACTATGTTTGTCCCCTCAGCTCTTCTCTTGCAGTATCTTTATCAGCAGTGGCCTGAATTAAAATGGCCACAGTTGCAAATAAAATAGCCTCATCCACCCAGCAGTGTAACTACCACTCAATGGACCAGAAATGTGTTCCTTCACTGTTTAACTGTGAGAGGAAAGGATACATAGCAAAGTGTGCAACATGAGAATGCCACAAAAGTGGTTTCTGGAGATATAACAAACCATAAGATTATGCCGTGCAGAGCTGGAACATACATTAGTGGGAGGTAAACACCTGGGCAACAAATACTATTTGAAGCTGCTGATATTAACTCAGTCATTTTCTTCATAATAACACACAGGGAGAGAGGTGGTTAAGTGTTAAAAGTACAATTATGTCTCCTAAGATCTTCTCTAAGCATATCATTATCAGTAGAGTGGCTGCATTACAGAAAGCAGCTGCTAACTCCAACCAATTTCAGACCAGGACAGATATCATGTGGTTACTAGTGATAATTACTACTGTCCTTCCTTTTTCACAATCCCTACTGAAACCTCATATCACAAAGTAGTCCCACTCAATCATTATGGAGGATTTCTTTCTCAGTACTATTCATGAGGTAATACTAACTCTGTGGATGTTTATCTTGCAGGAGTGAGGTAACTGCTTCCTTTTTCTTTACACATTCCCTCAAATATTATACAACTGTACTATGAAAGATTTCTGTATTTGCTAGACAGCGTGTATTTGCTATTACTAGTCTTCATTTTTGGAACAAAATACTGTAAATGTATCACCAGCTAGCTCCTCTACAAATGCTTATTTGTATATTCCTACTTACGAAAGCAAAATAAGTCTACGCGTGGTGGCTGTCAAAAACAAGACTTGTCCACATAACCTGTAGAGAATAACACCTTAGACACTCCAAAAGTGTCATGGGGCTTAACCCCTATTTGTGAAATTGCAAAAAAATACTCAAACTGCTGGATAGGAGATCCAGACACAAGAGTATTAACTGGAAATCTAACTACATTGAAAATAGTAATACATAAAAAAAATAATAATAATAATAATAACTAAATGAAAAATCAGCAGTACATTAAAGTGCTCCCAAACTAAGAAGTCAGAAACAGATAGAAAATCACTGAAGCCAAATGGCTAGCCTCCAAGTCTCTGGTCTATGGGATTGTCTCTGATAGTTCAGACTCCAGACTTTAATTCTAATTTACAGGGTCAACATCTGAAAATAAAAAATAAAAATATAAATATATACACATAGACCTAGAGCCTGGTCGAGAGCCAGTGTAGTCTGTATACCCTGAGAAGGACAGGCAGTTTGAATAATATGTATTCAAAGAAGAGAGGAGCTACCTTGCAAGTCTGGGGATAAAGGCAAACCCATAGGGGTGAGTGGAGATATGAATCTGTGTGGAAACTTAAGTCAAAAGACCATACAGTGTGGCTGTAAACTAGATAATGTTGTTATTCATACAAAACAAAATTGACACAACATATCTATGTTGCCAACAGTTACAATTAGGGGCTGAACATGTGACAAACAGTTAGACTTTGAATTGTGAAGTCAGAGGATCTCTCACAACTTAAGTCACTATTATCGTTACCCCTCCCATCAATTGCAAAAAGCATTGAATATTCCACTCCTGAACTAGGTTCAAGACCATTAGGGAGGAAAAGGATAGACAAGAATTATATCATGCTAATGTGCAGAACCATACTTAGATTGTTGGTTGCCTGCATAGTGATAGGGTGCCCTGTGAATCGGTGAAAGATAGAAAGAAAAACACCCGATGCGCGTTTCGGTGCCTATATTCCTACTTACACAGTTAAATAATATCCTCTCTTGAGTCCTGCTATGCTTCCACCTATGCTACCTCTATACCATATCCCTTAAAGGGTAGACAGCCACTGGAGACAGACTTAGTGGTGCAATGTAAACATTGCAGTTTCTCTAAAACTGTAATGTTTTACATTGCAGCACTAAGTGCAATAGGGACACTGAATGCAGACCACTTCAATGAGCTGAAGTTGTATGGGTGCCTATAGTGTCCATTTAAACCACCCCCCATATCCATGTGCTCCTTTTCTAAGTGCCTCAATCCTCAACACTTACTACTGAAAGAAGCACCCATCCCACATTCAGTCAGATACCTCTCTTATCCTTATGTAAACATCCAAAGACACACATCTTTCCTTACTATAAGATTCTCAGATACTCAGTTTGCCTCCACTCAGTTCAATTGATCCCATACCTTCCTAATATCCCTCTCTCCCAAACTGTGTAACCCCCCAACTGTAACTCCATCACTTTTTGAGGACACATGTACACTGGAACTATGGTCACTGCCTGGTATATTAACTGAAGAGAATTTTGGGGGTCAAAATAGTCAAACTGGAAAAATTCTGTTTGGTTAATATGTCTTTTAATTTTAAATTAATTAGAATTTCACCATGAATTCCCGACATTTCTCACTTTAGTGAATAACTTTGTGTGTGGCAAAGCTTCTCGTAGCTTCACAATACCATCACCATCCTGAAATATGAGGATTGTGTGCCTTCAGGCAAAATTAATGATGGTTTAAGGAACATATACTGCTTTGCATTTAGCAAACTATGTGTCTAGATCAATCTTGATTTAATCCAACCACAAAATATTTTCCCACTTTACAACTGGGGCACTTTTGTATCTTCTGGCAATCCCCCCTATGTGATCTTTACTTTTGGTTCTCCTGCATAGACCTGTGTTATGCAGAGATCTTGATATCATTGCTTGTACCCTTTTCCTAATCTATTCATTTGTATTATTTTAAATTCTGTAGAATATGCCTAAGCCAAAAATAATAATAAAATCGTGGCGACATAAGATATATTCATGCAACATACCAATGCTAAGCTACTCAATCATTTGAAAAAATATCTACCTGGTTATGTTATTGTTATTTATATAATTATAGTAAAATTTGGCTTACTATTTATATAAAACACAGGAATACAACAGAAACATAAAGGTAATGACCAATTCTACCCACGGTGCTTAGTTTAGTGACATTTAAACAAATAAATCATTTCTAATACCATTCATATTTACAGTATTTTTCATGAAACTATTCAAGAATGTTGATTTCCAATCATTATATATATATATAAAAAAAATAAGTAATATTTATTATTAAATAAAACAAGAAGATTTTTTCACCAAGTCCTGTGAGTGCATCATATATATATATATATATATATATATATATATATATATATATGTGTGTATGTATGTAACAGTGTGTTTTTAGGCACTTAGCTGTATTTAAAAGATCTGAATTGCTTGTGCAGCACCAACTTTGATTTAATTTTGTGCGCGTATGTGGATCAATTTTTGTTTCTTCTATAGCAATTGGAAAATTCTCATCTGTCAATGAATATTGATGGACTGTAATTCTAAGGTTGATATAACTACTGGAAACATCACCTATAGCCATGTAATAAAAGAGATTTTATTGCAGTTTTATTGCAGTTTCTTGAAGCTAGAATATATTCCAACTCCAGCTATATTATTTGGAGCTCTCTTGTGATTCAAGGGTAAGTATGAATATATATGCATTGTGCAATGTTTTTGCTAAAGATTAAATAAAATGGGGCCATAACAGTGCTAAATGATTCTCTATGTTACGTTTATAAATTGTTACATAATAGTGTAACCATACGTAAATAAAACATGGCTTTGTTGCATAGAAATCAGGCATGCAATGTTTAGAAAATAATTAAGCCTGTGATAAGGTTAACATTTTATGGACAAGCTGTATATGTCAGTGACAATTTAATAATTGCTGTTGTACTGGTAAGTTGGTGTGACTACTAAACTGTGAGAAATGGAATTGTTCAAGGGGACCTCAAGGCACCAGGGCATGTCTCGATCAATGTGTAGATTATGTTACAGTTATTTGTTTTCTGCATTGTTAAAAAATAAATACTCCTGAATAATGAACAACTGAGTACTGAATAATATTGCTTTATAAACCTACCTTTTCTGGTAGGTGATCTTTTCCAACCACCATCCTGTTTTCTAATTATCATGCTGTATAGACGTTAGCCAGCATGGAACTCTTGATGCAGCTAGCCCAAATATATCTGTGCAGCACTTCAAAATAAAACAATGGACAAACTCCCAGCAGCATGACCACTTCTTAACACTGAAGTGGTCATGATGCTTGAATTGGCCCTTTCAATATAGCATAAAAGTACCTTTTACATAAACATGAAATATCAAAGTCAAATTGTTATTTTTTGGTTTTCAATGTATCACTTAACATTTCAATTTTCATTGTAAGTTTTATTTAATGCAGTGTTTAGAGAAGATGTGCATTGGTGTTGTAGCAGTGTAAAGCCAATTCATGCTTAATAGAGATATAAGTACTATTATTTTTACTTTAAATGAACACTGTTGGGAAAACAAACGTGTTCCTAACACTATTGGGTCCTTCTAACTGGTTAGATTATCCCCCTGTCACGATTCCGGGAACCCAACACGCTAACAGACACACACACACACAGAAAAGGTGCCGTACCGGACCTTAGAGTGGCCGCGCTAAGCACACACAGAATAGTCAGGAGACAAGCCGAGTCAGGGGAACCAGAAAACAGGATAACGATAAACAAGCCAAGGTCAAAGGGTAGGAGAAAGTCACAAAGTCAGATTAACAAGCCAGAGAGTACGTAACCAGAAATCACAAGTTCAGAATCAATACTATACAGCAAAGACCACAACAGGGCAGGGAGGAACAGGAAAGGTGAGTATAAATACCCTAGGTTAAATTCTGATTGGATAACTTCCAATCAGAATTAACAATCACACGTGGGAGATATCTAAGCCTCCCACTGTGATTGTGGTACTGTTGCTTTAACGCCGGGTCACTCACGTGACCCCGGCGTTTGCATAAATCAACGACCTTCCAGCGTGCAGCGTTATACATGCTGCCGCTGGGAGGCGTGACGGATGCGAGCGGCGAGCGGCGGAGAGGAGACGCCGCTCGCCGACAGGTAGGAGGAGGGGAGACCGCGGGCGGCGATGGACTGAGGGTGAGTGCTGCGAGCTGCGAGCAGCCTCCCCTACTAGCCGCCCGCGGACCCCTGACATAACCCCCCCCCTCGAGGACCGCCCAAAGGAAACCGCGCATGAAAGGAGCGGACCAAAGAGGGCGCGTTCACGTCAGAGGCAGAAACCCAGGACCGCTCCTCAGGGCCGTATCCCTTCCAGTCAATCAGATACTGCAAGCGACCCCGAGAAAAACGAGAATCAAGCAGGGCAGCCACGTCATACACAGCCCAGGGAAGGAGGTGAGACCAGTTGTCCTGGTGTGCATTCGTGAAGCAGCGTAAATACAACTCCACAGATTGATTCGCCCGTTCTGCAGCTCCATTGGATTGTGGATGATAGGAGGAGGTAAATGACAAGGAAATCCCCATCTCAGCACAAAAGCCCCTCCAAAACCGAGAGACAAACTGAGGACCCCTGTCGGATACGATATCCTGTGGTATACCATGCAAGCGGAAAACCTCATTGGCAAACACCCGAGCCAACTGAACCGCAGAAGGTAGTTTTTTGAGTGGAATAAAGTGTGCCATCTTAGAGAACCTGAATCAGTCACAGTCAAAATTACTGTCATTCCATCGGATGAAGGAAGATCAACAATAAAGTCCATGGATAGGTGGGTCCATGGTTTCTTGGGTACGGACAAAGGCATCAGGGGGACTTACACTGTGCACAAACACGACAAGCCTGCACATAATCCACTACGTCTTGCTTAAGTGAAGGCCACCAGAATTGTTGAAGGAGACCCTTGTATGTTTTGGTAACCCCTGGGTGACCAGCCGTTTTGGCGGTGTGAAATAAAACCAACAATTTCTTTCTATCTCTTTCTTTCACGTATAATCTATCAACAGAGCATCTCCACTCTTTAAAAGCCATCACAATAGCTAATAGTTCCCTGTTCCCGACGTCGTAATTTTTCTCCGAATCAGATAATTTTTTAGAAAAGTAGCAACAGGGATGGAGGGGTTCGTTATAGGATAGTCTTTGTGATAATACAGCTCCCACACCTGATTCTGAAGCGTCTACTTCCATTACAAAGGGAAGGGAAGGATCGGGATGGTGTAGCACAGGGGCAGTGGCAAATGCCTTTTTGAGAGTCTCAAAGGCTTTAATGGCTTCAGGAGTCCAAACCCTGGGGTGCAAACCCTTTTTAGTCAGTTTAGTGATAGGAGAAATGACTGATGAAAAGTTTTTAATAAACCTGCGATAATAATTGGCAAAGCCTATAAATCGCTGTATTGCTTTAAGGCCTTGAGGAAGAGGCCAAGACAACATGGCTTCTAATTTTGAAGGATCCATGCTGAACCCCTGTTCAGAAATGATGTACCCTAGGAATTGTACTGATTTTTGGTCGAATAAACATTTCTCCAATTTACAATAAAGACCATTTTGTAGCAATCTCTTAAGTACCTTCCTCACATGGGCATGATGAGACTCCAGATCAGGAGAAAACACAAGTATATCATCGAGATAGACCACGGCACAGACATGTAGTAAATCTCTAAGGACATCATTTATGAGGTCCTGAAAGACAGCAGGAGCATTACACAGTCCGAAAGGCATAACTAGATACTCGTAATGCCCACTGCGTGTATTGAACGCTGTCTTCCATTCATCGTTTTCTTTTATACGAACCAAGTTATAAGCCCCCTTGAGGTCTAGTTTGGTAAAAAATCTAGAACCTTTGACACGGTCAAACAACTCAGTAATGAGAGGGATAGGATAAGAATTTTTAACTGTTATATTATTCAGGCCTCTATAGTCTATACATGGCCTTAAATCGCCCTCTTTCTTGGCAACAAAAAAGAAACCAGCACCAGCCGGAGAGGAGGACCTTCTGATAAAACCTTTACATTAGGATTCCTGTATGTACTCCTCCATGACCTGGTTTTCTTTCTCAGAAAGCGGGTAGACCTTGCCCCTAGGAGGCATCTTTCCAGGTAACAAGTTTATGGCACAATCATAATCCCGATGTGGGGGTAGTCTATCAGCTTCCCTTTTTTCAAAGACCAATGCGAGGTCTGCATAGACAGGGGGGACAGAAACAGAAAGGGGTTTAGCTGTAGGCACATTGAGTAAACAAACGGGATGTAAACGGACCATACAGTCTCGTTGACAGGATTCCCCCCAGGAGAGTATATCCAAACAACCCCAATCAAGTACCGGGTTATGCTTAACTAACCAGGGGAAGCCCAGTATGATGGAAGCTGTAGGGGAGTCAATTATTTGGAAGGTTATCCTTTCTTTGTGTAAGGCACCCACGGCCATAACCATTTCTTGGGTCTCATGGGTCACCAGGGGTTTCTCAAGTGGTCTACCATCTATGGCCTCAACGGCCAAGGGTGTGGCCTTTTGGATCAGATTCAAGGCTGCGGTTTTAGCAAAGTTCTCATCGATAAAGTTATCTGCAGCACCTGAATCGATCAAGGCTTTAGTTGTAATCGTGGTTTGATTGACCAAAAGAGTAACCGTAATGAATGGTCTGGAGATGGACACATGAGGGGAAAAAACCATAACACCCGAGGCCGACCCCTCTCTAGGCCTTAGGTGCTGTAGTTTCCCTGCAAACTAGGACAGTTACTTCGGAGATGCCCCCTCTTACCACAATAAAGGCACAAGCCCTCCCTTCTGCGGTATGTCCTTTCAGCTTCAGATAAGCCTACAGCACCTAATTGCATGGGTTCGGGAGGTGGTTGAGTAGGGGGAGGTAACGCTAGTAGTGCAGTACTGGGTAAAGCAGGTAACCCCTGTGTATTCATTCTTCTTTGACTACGCCTCTCTCTTATACGGTTGTCAATTAGAATGATATAATCTATTAGATCATCCAGAAGAATAGGCAATTCCCTGGATGCTATTTCGTCTAATATGTAAGCGGCCAAACCCTCCTGAAAAGCTGTTACGAGAGAGTCGTTATTCCAAACCACTTCAGCTGCCAGAGTGCGGAATTCAATGGTATAATCCGCTACTGATCTACTGCCCTGTCGGATCCTGAGCAGAGCTTTGCCAGCAGAAGCAACCCGGCCGGGCTGATCAAATGTACGTTTGAAAGCTGTTAGAAAGTCTGCAAAGGACATTGGGGACGTGTTCTCCCACATGGGGTTGGCCCATGCTAGAGCTTTTCCTGACAAATGGTTGATCAGAAAAGCAATTTTGGCTCTGTCAGTGGGGTATGAGCGCGGATTCATCACCAAATGAATATCAATTTGGTTGAGGAAACCACGGCACAATGCTGGATCACCGCTATAGCGCTGAGGTGGCGTCATGTGAACCACGTGAGCAGGAGCGGTTACCGGATCAGGACTTCCAGCGACCTTCCAGCGTGCAGCGTTATACATGCTGCCGCCGGGAGGCGTGACGGATGCGAGCAGCGAGCGGCGGAGAGGAGACGCCGCTCGCCGACAGGTAGGAGGAGGGGAGACCGCACACCTCTGCGGATTTAAAATGTTTTTGTTTTTTTTACACACCTTATATCTCACAGTGCACTGTTGCCACAGTCAGCCCCGCCTCCTTGGCTGATAACATCAATCTTGATTATTTCAGCCAATCTAATGCTTTCCCATAGGAAAGCAGTGGAAGGCTAGTGCACGTGTGTGACCAAATGCCACACTGCGACAATCAACATTTCCACATAGAGCTTTCACACACTATTCCAACATAGGTCCTGTCAACATTGCAGAACCTAACCCAGGAAGCACCTCTAATGGCTGTCTGAGTGGCAGTCACTAGAGGTGTTACTAGGTTACAATGTAAACACTGCCCTTTCTCTGACAAGGCTATCTTAAGCTATAGTGGTTCTAGTGACTATAGTGTCCCTTTAAGCACAAGGCCTATAGATCTTCATTTATCATTTTAACATTCACTAGAGTTTGCATACACCAAACTTTAGGGCATATTGCAATTCAGAGGTTAATTTGGAGAATATCACTTGATGTTCTTATCTGGTTTAGAACAAACTGGCGTATGCTAAACATTTTTAAAGAGGTATGATATGAATGCCATTTTATCAAAGCAATCATTTACTACTTTGCGTAACAAGGAAGGATCCAAAGGAACCTTATGTGTTAGTCCAACTAGCATAAAGGAATACTATAAACTCTATTTCTAACACTGTTGTGCCTTCTGTCTCCCCTCACCCCCTCTTTAGCACTGGGTTGTGCTGCTTCTCTGTTTACAATACAGAGAGTGGGGAACCTAATGTGCAGCAAACGCCACGCATGCATTAAGACTTCCCTATGGGGTTTTTCAAGACACTAAATGTCCTAATGCATGAAAACATTTCTGTTTCTATAACACTACAATGTTTGCAGCTGCAGGTTCAAGGGAACAGGGACAGTGCATCAAGACCACTTCAATGTAATGGAGGAGTCTAGGTGCCTATAGTGTCCCTTTAATAGTAGTATATATTCTTCCCACCAACAATTAAAAGAAGATGTCCAGTTCACAAGACACTATAAAAAGAAAAATCTATATTCCACCAATGCACCGAAATATGCTTTTCCTTATGTAAACACTCCAGACACCACAACCACTACAGAGCATAGTAACGGTAATGGTGCAAGGACTCTATGACTGCAGCTCCTCTAGTTTTTGTCAAACTGTTTAGAGAATAAACCCTATTACTATGTTGCTTCAGATTTATCTTAATCCATCCATGCTAGTGCCTAGTGTCAATGTATTGCAAGGATTTATCAGTTTCCACACTTTATTGCTGCACAGACTGAGCACCGAGTTGAGTGAAAAGCTGGACTACCTTGCACATGTGGCTAGCTGGTCACCATGTCTAAGTTTGGTGCATAGCAACCTCCACCAAGTGATTATCTACACAAAGACCATGTGAGCTTCTCTCATTGCTGCTCTGAGCTGATAACACTGATGCTTCTTGAGTTACTCTGTGTTTAGAGCCAATACCTTCCTTGTGGTACTGTCCCTGCTGATGCAGTTATTGTGAACTGCTGTCAATCATTTTTACTGTACAGGGGCCTGATCTGGCAGCAATCTGATAATGGAAACTGACTGGTGACTGCAATGTAAATAAAGTAGGGAAGAGGAGCTGGCATAATAGAACAAGATAGCCAGCTTTACTTCTTTTCAAAATCAGCCCCAGTCCTGATAAAGCAGATACAAGTTAAACACATAATTCAAGGCTTATCTAAGGATGTGTATTGGTGTAGCATGTATTTAATCCCTGGAACAGTGGATATCCGCAATCCAGTAGGTGAACGGTGACCTGCTACTTGCAAGAAACACAGTCAGTTTAGTTTAGCATGATAGGTGTTGTCATTCAATGATGTGACTACCAGATGTTATCCATTTGTTGTATGAGTGTGTACATCTGTAATGAATGATATATTTTAATTTTTACCACATCCTGGCACCTTCACACTACTGCTGCTGGGCTCTGCATCTGTTTAACGAAGAGTTAAGCTGTGAGCACAGAATTTAAATAATTAGTAAAAATGCAATAGCTGTGTGATAGAAACCGAACAGCAGAGGTCAAGACTTCAAGGTTAAAGCGATTAGTTCACTTGAGATGTGGGTAGGGGAATTTGCGGTGTTTAAAATAAGACTCTCTCATATGGTGTGAGTGTACTCTTGTGTTTAAATGCAGTCATCACCCTCTGAGATGTGATTCCGATAATCCCCTTGAATATTCGTATTTGCTGATGCCAGCCAAAGGTCTGTGAATGATAAAAGCGGTGTGATATCACAAAGCCCACATCAGCAATGCGTTACTCATAGCGGAGGATGGGAGATTACTGACACGAAACATGATGTAGCATGCAACACCTATCAGGCTCAGCCAGCCCAGCACTACAGAAGTAAGAAACTGGCCGAGCTTGTTACTACGTTATCTACCTGTAAAAATTCACTCTGGGGAAAAAAGTTGAAATATGCAGAATAAAATGGTAAACCAAAATCACATAGGTTGAAAGTTGTTTCTTTGGATAGGGATGGATGGTTGTAAATATACCAATCAGGTTTAAATAAGATCTGACTTTTAAGAAAATCAGGAAATACAGAAGTGGGTTTCCTTGTTGGCACCACTGAAGTCTAATGGGTCATGCTTACACAATAATATTGCTTTGTAACAGGTACCTCGATTTAAATGAATAAATCGATATTTAATTTCAGTACCTATTTGGTAAAGCATTAAGATCCTAGCAAAGCCATCTTATGTCTCTGATGGCAATATAAATCCTCTCCAGGGAAGCAGATTTCTGTAGTTGAGGAACAACGAGCTAAAAGTGGAGCAGTCGCCATGGAAACCAGATAAATGTTCTTACTAATTGCTCCGCTTTTGCAACTTTATAGAACTTTAAATGTATTTTATACACAATGCATTCACTACATAAATCTTTCTTGAATGTGGTTTGATAGGGAAGGAAATTATGGAGTTATCTGATATTTACAATGCACATATGAAAATGATAATTCTAACTCCAACAGCAGAATTCCTATTGCATCTAATACATAAAATAGGCTTAATTCCTATCTTGGCTTATAAATAGGTGTTGTCCTCGTTCATGGGTGATATGAGATATCGTTCTGGAACCATGTGGATATGAATTTCTGCAAATCATCCATTCATTCTATGTACTTGATAAGGTATGACAAAAAAAGGTAGATTCCTGATTGCTGTACAATTGCATCCTCCATGGTGCATACAGTTGCACAACACCTGGAGTTCTCTACCCTCCAGTCTGTACTAAATGACAGTGTTGTAGAGGAGTCAGAAGTAATCCAGGGTTCCATATTGGAACTTTGTAAGAAACCCGAATTCTTCGTCACACTCTTTCTATACTGTAACCATAGAACTAATGACAAGTAGGAGGCAGTTTCACTCTATAGAACACATCCATTATTGCTGCGAGGTTTAATAACATCTCAATGTTTCACTGTGAGCTGCTGCTGGACTACAGGAAGCTCATACTATATGGAGTCCTGCATAGTTTTCTGCTGTCCTTGGTGCTGATCCTTGATGTGCCGCAGAGCCTTCCTGACCATGGTATAGATAGGAGAATAATACGAAGTGCACAGTAATGCTGCGTTATAAAGGGTCCAAGGGTGGGACATGTAGCAAGGAGCATTATATGAATAATGCTCAATTCTCCCCTTTTAGAACTTTACTACATTATTACTCGGTATAAATAAACACGACTTTTTCCATGTTTTAGTAGCAATTTGATTGCACGTAAGGTACATCTAGTTTGTATTAACCCCAATAGTGTGTATACCAAGGGTAGGCAACTTTAGGCACTCCAGATGTCTTAGCCTACATCTTTCCTAATGCCCTTACAGCCAAAATGATGGCAAAGCATCAGGGGAGATGTAGTCCACAACATCTGGAGTGCCAAACGTTGCCTACCCCTGGTGTATGCAGGCACCGGTTACATGTAATCGAGTCCAATAAGGATATTTATAGAGGTTATATCTCTGTTTTATTTGACCAGACCTTTTTATGTAGCTGTGGCTGAGCATGTTAAAGTTTCAAAGGCAGGTGTAAATATTTCATAAAGTCAATTATATAGGTGGAGGGCTTTCCCTTGACAAAGATATATGCAGGTTTAAAGTACCAAGGGCAACCTATCCTTGATTAAAGGCAAGGAATGAAGACCAATACTGAGACTAGTTATGATTAACATTTACCAGTGGGTTCGAGGGGAAGCTAGTGACTATGGGATCATACTGCCATCAGAAGGATTTGCAAAATGTTCCTATATGAATGCTTATCACACAGTCAAAACCCCCTTTACAATATTTCATATAGGATGCCTCTCTCTGAGTCAGGGGCTGCCTAGTGCAAGTTCATACATCATACACGTCGTCTCAAGCATTGCTGCTTTTAAGATTGATTGTGGCATTGGAAAGGGTTGTACACAAAATGAAGATTAAACCAAGGCTTGTCAGTGGAACTTCGTGGTTTTAGAACAAAATAACTGATTAATTATTCATAGGCTCTGAAGGACACTATCAAAGGAATCCGGTATGCCTTTTGTCTGTCTTTTCAAAGTCATTATTTGTATTTGTCTCCACTTCTGGTACACGGCTCCCTGCACTATACACGCATTGCAAGGCAGTCTCAGTTTCAAAGGCGTGTGCTTCACAAAAAAAAAAAGCTGATAATAGCATATATGCAGGCTGGCTCCTATCGCTACATACAGCCACACAATGCACATAGTCATGCATGAATATATTACATTTATTGCTGAAATTGATGAGGTAAGCAGTTTTCTAGGATTCGTTCCCCTCCCCACTACTCTTCATCCATACCCTTCGTCAAGCCATACAAAAAAACTAAACTCGGTTTATAAAATCAGCCCACTCTCAGACGTGCCAATTGAGCAAAGGGGGTCTCTCGGTGGATGGGATCCACAGAGTTACATTTGATAACCCTGCATCCCCTCCCTCTCTGCGTCTAGTCTCAGAGCTGCGCCTCTTCTAGAAGGATGCACTATAAAGTGAACTGACAAGGTCTGATTTGTGAGTGCTAGATCCGATGCATGTTCCCCTTGCAGAGCAGACTCCCATCCTCCTACCAGTCAGTTATGACGCTCATCTCATTGTGAGAGGGATTGGACTTGGTTTGTGTTAAAATATTAAATCTCACATCTCAACAGAAAAATACAAATCTATTCAGAACTGGTATAAAAAGCCTAAATAATCGGTTGCTAGTGCAGAAGGATTGTGCATGTGCTTCCTATTCCATCCATCACTCAATACACAGAACTAAACGCATTCCTTCCCCACTGGCACATACGAACACCCCCTTTCCAAGACTGGAAGAGGAGGTAACACTTATAGCGTGATGACGATCTTTTCTATGTCCATATACAGAATTGAGCATCGTTAAATCACTGCTGCATCAAAAGCCTATGCCTACCCAGCTTCTTGTGACCTTGGCTAAGTCCTCTGATGCCAATTCTTCCTGCATATAAAAATAAAAATAAGGCGCCCAATGCCAAATCAAACTTTTATATATTTTTAATGATCAGTGGTTAAAAGCAGTTTTTTTTTCCTTGAGATGCTCCAGGAGATAATTGGACGAACTGGCTTAACTCCCCCTTCTCATTCCATCTCAGCTCATCCTAGGGCTGCGATCCATTGTGGGCGTGGCTATGACTCGCCAACAGGAGAGCAGCGTCAGGGTAATGAGAGCCAGTACTCCAGGCAGGTGTCTGCAGCAGCACAAGTAGTAGTAGGAAGGGAACAGTCAGGGCAGTTTGTACAGGCTTCCTATAGATCACTCTGCTGATCAGGGTTGCTAAAAATCTAACCATCCGCTCCACCTCCCTCTTCCCAAATCCCCTTTTCTATTTTTTATTTTAACCATTTTTATATTAGCGACCTCCCTACCATATTTTTCTCCCCCCTCCCCATTTTTTTTCATTGCAACGGGTCTAAGAGGATGCAGAAGATCTTCTCTTCTGCCAGCACCCATTAAAGCAGCAAAGAAGATCATCTTAATTTAAAAAGAGCAAAATAAAAAAGCAAGGCGCACGTACACACACTGGCTTTGCAACGCATTGACATCCCTCCCTGATCCTTTGTTTTGCATCCTTTACTTGTGATTAATAGCATTCAGTAAGGAAGGAGCGATTTTTCCGTTTTTTTTTTGTTTTGTTTTTTTATTATTAATACTATCCCCCCTCCCTTCCCCATTCCCACACCGGTATTTTTTTTTTTTTTTTGGTCACTTCCCTTTGTGCAATTGCAAGGGGCCGGTCTCATTGTGTGGGTTTCTGTTAGAGCAGCGTGTAGTTTTTTTCCTAGTGCTCCTTTTCTTTTTCTTTCTTTATTTTGTTCAGCATTTTTTTTTTTTATTATTTATTTACGTACGATCGGTTATTTCTCATCTTCACATCTATATTTTCACGAAGACCGCAGCATCCTTTTGTACCTTGACATCAGAAGGTAAGTTGGTAAAAATCTGTTCATGTCTGAGTTCCACAGTCTGAGTAGATGGCATGCAATCTGGCTTGGAGTTTACATCAAAGGAGTAGCTGTCCAAAGCACTCAAGTACTGCTGGTCATTCAAGCTTAACCCTTTTGCCAAAAAAGAGAGTCAATAGCATACAGTTTTGAACAGCATTACTGGGACCTATGGATCTAAAGAACTGAGGACTACAAGACAGATAGGTGTATGGACATACATAGCATGAACCAAATCAATTACTGAGATGAACTTTAAGTACTTGACTGATTTTTAACCTGAGTACTAGTGACTGCTTAGTGCATGCAGTACATATCATGAGAATATGTTTAATGTGCTCATGAATGATCTCCAACCAAAGTGAGGATCAGCATAAACCGTTTACCCAGTTCCATCAGCATGTTTTAAGTGGAGTATTTCACACAGCAATCAACTAGTTTTCGCTTTGATCTGATTAGGCATGGAATTAGAGGATGACTTCTGTTAATTTTGATTTAGGGGCTAATTGCACCCACCAGTTATATTTTGGATACATGTACTTTGTTGCTCACACTGTCTGTTTCTGACTTCAAGGCTAGTTATTTGCTCTCCCAGCAAAGTAAGCATAGGCGCTGTCCACTGAGCGTCTGAAAGCAAGCTATAATGCAGTTTACCCTTATTAGCTACTGCTTATGATATCATTTGAGTAAACATTCATTTAAAAAAAGCGCATGAGTCGCTTAACTCTTTGATTACCAGGTATGAAAGCAACCACATTAGTCTGGCAGTATGTGAACACATGGAAATACATACTTGATACATTTACACAAATTATTTTTGCATGAGGTGTGTGTGATCTGTTGTACAATGTATTGCCATGTGAATGGCTGTTTGGGTTAGAAAGCAGCATACATTCAGTCCATTATAAAATGAAACTTATCTAACAATGTGGTACAACCTTGTGGTAATTCCCTTTTTTCAGAACCTGAATCGTATTTCTTTAATAAATATATCTCTATATACACTAGGTTAAGTGTCAGCACTTCTAGTATGTAAATAACATAGGTATGCATGACTTGTATCAGTGATGTAGAGTGTTAAATTTTGGTTTATGTTCATGACAAAAGTCAGTCATTCTTCTTTGCTGGGGTAGTAAGTTAACAGCTAGGTTTAATAATTATATAAAGCGTGCTATGCAGTAAGTCACAATAAGGGGAAAAAGCTGTCTTATTAACAATTGTTGCTAAAATTTTGGATTCACAATATCAATGTATCTTTGAGGCATATTTACTAAAACATCAAAAATTTAATGAAAATTAAAAAAGGCAGAACTAGTATGGTTTCAAATCTTGGACAATGATAAATTCTCCAAATATTGGCCTAATGCAGCAGTTATGTTTAAGGTTATTTTACAATGGTAAATTATTAGAGTGACAAAAGGTGTGAGCAATGCATTCTGAAATGTAATCATACAGGAGTTATTCACTAAAAGGTGGACTTTTTTTTTAACTCAGTCTTTACATTTAAAATTAACTTTACATTATAAATTCCACACTTTTTGCACTTTGTAAATAACTGATAAATCTATATAAATTTATTTAAAAGTTTAGGTACTGATTTCCAGAACACAGTTGTGAAAATTATCCAAAACTCATAGATAACTTCAAACATGAAAGGGCTACACACTAAAAATTGTGATGATGTGAAAAACAGATTTGCATGAATATAAGCCAGAATGCCTTAGTTGGAATGTTTTTTTTTTTTTTTTTTGTTAAAATCAATTCTTTGGCAAAGTTTTCACATGCCCACAATGTTACTGTTTAGTTAATAAACCTAATGGCCATGAGGATCATGTTCTCATTTATATTAAAAATACAGCAAACTTATTGCAAAGTTGCTGTAAAAAGGTAGGACGTTCAAATTATATAGAGGCATTCCTAGACTAAGGCGCAATGTACACACTTATACAAAAAAGAATAAAATATGGTAAAAGTATATGATAATTACCTTCTATTCCTCTTGTCGTTTTGTCAAACTTTGCACGGACCATCTAGTAAATACTGATCATTTGGATTACTGACAAGGGAAATTCTAGTCTAAAATAGCCTAAAAAAGGTCTCGTACTTGCTCAGCTATTTGGCAGTTATCTATAATTTCCAGTTTAGTGATAGACCACTAAAAGTTTGACTTATTTGTAGTATTCTTAAAGACCTTGTGGATTTTAGTCAGGCAGGTCCCTTAAAGAAATTGTTGTTTAACCCCTTAAGGAAACATGACATGTGTGACATGTCATGATTCCCTTTTATTCCAGAAGTTTGGTCCTTAAGGGGTTAATGAGTCTTCTATAATGCGAATTGTTGTTTTTTTTTTATTATAAACACTCAAGGTTCTAGGACAATCTGACATAATGCTTTCCGTTAGAAACCTATAACCCCTTGTCCCATAATCCCAGATATCCTGACGTTAGGGATAAGCATGTTTAGGGAATTTATGTGGTGATTATCAGTATGCTCAGCGTGTACCAGCCACGCCTTAATCTCAATCTCCGCAGAGAATTTCTCCCTAATCAGCTGGAAGCAGGTAATTACTGCACCTGACTTGCAGCCACTGCTCTCTCTTTCATGCTCTGTATAGACTTTCGAATCTTGGAATTTGCTTCCCTGGGTTAAAATTCCACTGGCTCCGCCCCTGCCGTGACGTCGAGAGAGGAAGCTATATATTCCCCTCGCGGGCGGCGGCAACAGCTCGCTGGCGGCCTCTGCTGTTGCGCGGGGTGTGCTTGTGAGAGATTCGGTCGCTATCCCGGTGTGAGCGTTACAGGGTCCTCCCGGTCACTGGAACGGTATTCCCGCTCTGGAGAAGCGAAAGCCGTAAGTAAGGCACCGGATAAAGCTGGGTGAGGCGGAACATATTCTGTTTCGGGAGTAGTTATGTGTATGTGTAACCCAGGATTCACTCCTTGCCGGTGCAGGGAATGCAGGTCCATTTATGAGCTCGGTACCGTGGGCTATTGTGAGCACGTGACGTGCCGCTGCCAGTTCTTGGTGCGGGAAGTGCCACGTGCGCTCCTCCCGGAGGCCAGTGCCGCCATTTGCCCCTCCCCCCGGTCCAGCTCACCCACTCTTCCCAGTGATATCAGTGTGACTACTCCCACTCTATGCCAAGCCTCACTCCCTGCCGGCTAATACAGGCTAATTTGGAAGGAACGGTCTCCGATAACCCCTCCGTTTCTTTATGTTCTTAAACGGACCCCATTCTGTTGGGCGAGACGTAAAAAGTGTTGCCCTGGAACATGTAGATTCGATATGGTGCAGGAGTAGACTATCATCACTAAATAAACCCCCTCTCTCCATTGGTGTGTGTGTGTGTGTGTAGCTAATTACAGCTTTTTTCATTATTTACTTACCCAATATGTCTATAAAGTTGTTGAAAAGCTTACCAGAAAGGTAACGAAGTCAAAGGCAAAATTGCTCACTTGAATTCTTTATTAGTACACCTATGCAATTATCAAGAATAGCACCATGTCACAAATACAACACATATTGCCCCATCTGCTTAAAAGAATGTTGTGGTTGCACGTGTAGTAGGTAAGTTAGGTAGGACAGTATTAATCACTCTGGCCTTTAAGTGTTTCACACACTTTTTTCACATTTGGTCAGGTTAACCACCTCATCTAAAACACCAATGTGCATTTCCTTCAAATGGATAATTTTTGGGTGTGGTTACAAACATGCTCCACGTTTTACAATTTTGTTTTGCCTCAAATTTTATTTCCTGTTTGACTGCAAATTGCCATGCGTTTTGAATCTGAAGAGTATTTGATTTAAAATAAATATGGACCAGTTTCACATTTGAAAAAGAAAAAAAACTGTTAAATAGAAGTACATTTCACATGTAATGTAGAGTTGTCAGCACACAATTGTGTGAAACTTTCCTTTTGGAGCAGTAGGGTAGTCTTGTTATTTCAAGAAATCTTTAAGCAGCAGAGAGAAATGAAGCCATGATCATACCCTTTGAGTCATTTAACTTGGTTTTAAATATGCTAAACTTTGTGGCACAGAAGAGTGAAGCTAGTTGCACTGCAGTTCTGAATGCATGGTATTCTTTGATATTCAATATAATTTAGTAGTGAAGTTTGCCTCTTGCTTTAAAAACAAAAAAACTTGCAGCTGCAAAAATTTTCTGGTTTTGACATGGTCCTTAAAGGCTTAAACTCCCTGTATGGAGTTCAATTTTATAGGGTAAAACCACCTGCAAGTTTAACTACAGAATACAATGCAGAGGGTGGGGTTTAACTTTTTGTTTTTACACCAATTTGTTATAAAATTACCATTTTTTTCACCAGTCGAATTTGATTTTGCATAATATTCACCAAAACTGTATTGCAAGAAAGTTGTTTTTTTTTCTCAAACCAGTGGGAATAATGTAAACACAAGTTACTTACAAATAACTTCAGTTATTTCACACGTTTACCTGCTAGGTGGTGCTCTTAGATACAATTCCAGTTAAATAAATCACTAGTAAGATTTATGCACAAGCCAGTAACAAAGTTGGCTTTGGTTTCTTGGGTTATGAAATATATATTTAATTTATGCATTTTTAACTTTTTAATGCCCTACTGGGCACTATTAACCTTGTTCACCTCTCTTTATTCATGAAAAACAAAACTATTAAATCGTAAAACTTACCATGAATCTAATGCTGGGTATGGTTCTCGTTGCTTGTTTCCACGCCCTGTTTGTCACGCCACTTTCACAGTCTAATCATATGCTTCTAATAGAGAAGTATTTGTTTGGACCATTCTCAGAAGCACAGAGCCCATATGCCTCTAAGCTGGGTTGGTAGGGTGGGGGCGGGACAGACGGGTGGGATTTAAATATAAAAAAAGGCTTTAAACTAAACAGAGGGGATTTTTGAAAGCTTTCCCTTGCAGGCTGGGTTCTTTGTGTTGCTTGCAAGGGTAGAAGCTGATGTCTATAACCAGGGTGCATTGTACACTGACAGACTTCTTTAAATTTATTCATAGATTTAACATTAGGTCACCCAGATACCAAAGTCATGTGTTTTTTCTGAGCAGAGTTTCAAGCAGAAACGCACATACCAATTCATACCACCGTGAACACTTCTAAAAGTAACGCTTTAATTTGGTACAGGACTAAAGGACTGCTTAAATGTGCATGCTCTCCTGAAGCATTTTTCTGGATGAGAGGTTGTCAAAGTTGCTCTGAACATGGAAATGCAGTGGAACATGGAAATGCAGTGGAACATGGAAATGCAGTGGATGTGCTTTTACTTGCCTGTGCTGCTTTATTCACGACTTTAAATGCTTCAGCAGTATTTACAAGAGTAAAGTGGTGTAAAACTGTCACTTCTAAAGAAGTGAAAGCTTCTCTTTAAGTATTGCCTTAAAGTGAACAGTCGTAAAGCCAGGTATCGGGTAGTTTTGGTATTCTAGTATAATTTATTTTTTCAAATGTAAAATTAATCTTTATTCCAACACTGTTTTATGTAATCATGCTAAAGGATAAAACGGTGTATTCACTAAACCTGAAAATGTGAAGAATTGAAAATGGCATTGCACATTTTAAAACGACTGAAAATAAAAATCCAGATTGAGTTTTTCACAAACTTTTTTGGTGTTTTGCTTAAAACATTCATAACCTATACATTTTTGTCTTCTGAATGATCCACCTATGCTTATCACTGCCATCAGGGAATGACATACTAGATACACATTTTTGAGACCTTTCTTTATAGAGTTATATAGCTATATAGGTAGCTGCCTCACATAGGAAAATATCCCCTAGAATTTCAAACCCCTATCCCTGCTGACATTAAGCATTAGCATTCATGTTTCTTCATTCCTTGTACAGATATGTTGGTGGTATTTGTTGCCTGGTTGTTCTTAGGTTGTGTTAGAGATGTACATTGGCGGCCTCGTTGGAATGACTAGCATTGAAATAAAATAAAAATCCACTGTTTACCTATACCATTCCATTCAATGATCTGTTTTTTTGTTTTTCCTCTGCCTTTAAAACTGTATTGTCACCCCTGTCTCACCAAATTATTGCTTCATAAAAATAAAATATTTAAAAAATATATTGACTGTGTTGGAATTTCACTGAAATTCCAACACAGTTAAAATATGTTAAAGCAAAGTATTTTTTTTTTTTCTCATTTCCTGCAGCTGTCACTAGTGACAGTTGATGGGGAAAAGGCTTTGTCTCTGAAGGATCCTGCATGAGAGTACAATACAGATATGGGATCCAAGTAGATGAAGTGCCAGGAGCTGAAGAAGACTGGCAGAAATATCATAGATGCAGCCGGAAGGGACAAGTTTGGGTACATAAAACTACCCTTTCTCTGGACCCCATATCCAGCGCACACCCAGCAAGGCTGTCATCTGCATCTGTGCAAAATATACTGAGATCCTAGACTCTGGCAGAGGCACTTTAATTGAGGAAACTTTCTATCTGAGAAAAAAATGACATTTAAATATATTTTTTGGTGATGGGACTTGTATGTTTGTATAGGAACTCATTGTTTAAGTTTTTCAGACCACTGTTTTTATCTCTCGTTTTAGTTTGACATTTTGGTGTCCCTGACTTCTCTGTGAAGAGAAGAAAAGGTGTTTTTGATTATCTAGGTCAGTCTGCCTATAAAAGGATTTATAGTAGTGTGTGTGGAACTACACCCACTCACATAAAGCTGAGCCAGGGTGCTTGCTGAACCGGAATCAAACACCAGATTTCCCAAAATTAAGAAAATAATAGAGGTCCAGGCACTCCTTGGTTCAAGACAGGTACTTTATTAAGAACCACAACAGCAACGTTTCGACAAAGAACTTTTGGGGTCGAAACTTTGCTGTTGTGGTTCTTAATAAAGTACCTGTCTTGAACCAAGGAGTGCCTGGACCACTATTATTTTATGCCTATAAAAGGATGGCTATCCTTAATTTAACTTGTAAATGTTATTTTTCCTTTGCGTTATCTGTTCTCCATATTCTTTTTGGCTGTTATGTAACAAAGCTGAACCATGCTTTATGTTGGATTGTTTGAGCTGCATTGAAAGTTAAGTGAATCACTAGTAATTATTTTTGAAATGCAAAAATCTTTGTGCTAGTAGTGCGTTTACACACCTAGGAGGAGCATCTTTTAGAATTTTGAACAAGTCCTAGAACATGTCATAGCCTATCCAATGTGTAAATGGGGGCAAGAATTTAACCCCTTAAAGGACCACTATAGTGCCAGGAAAACAAACTCGTTTTCCTGGCACTATGTAGTCCTTAGGTCCCCCCCCCCCCCTCTCCACTGGGCTGAAGGGGTTAAAACCCCTTCAGCCACTTATCTTTTTCTCCAGCGCCAGGCTCCCTCGGTCGGCACTGGGGACTCTCCTACTTCTCAGACGTTGGCGCCGAATGCGCGTCAAGAGCCGCGCGCATTCAAACAGCCCATAGGAAAGCATTACTCAATGCTTTCCTATGGACGTCAGCGTCTTCTCACTGTGACTTTCACTTTCACAGTGAGAATCGCGGAAGTGGCCTCTAGTGGCTGTCAGTGAGACGGCCATTGGAGGCTGGATTAACCCTAAGTGTAAACATAGCAGCTGTTTTCAGCTGCAGGGTTAAAACTAGAAGGACCTGGCACCCACACCACTAAATTGAGCTGAAGTGGTCTGGGTGCCTATAGTGCATTTGTATAGGTTGTGATAAAAAAAAAACTTTGAATTTGTGCCATGTCTGTTCAACCAGAATTCACCTCTTTGATATTAAATGCAACCACTTTTTATATAATTTTGTTCAGGAGAAACGGGGCTTTCATGTCATATCAAATATTAACATACAAAACATAATTTAATATTCATAAAATATATATTTTTTTTGTTTTGCATGGCATTTTAACAGTGAATAGCATAATACTATTAGCTGTTACTGCAATAAAATACACATATTTGTATTCAGCGATGTCTCACCAATAAAACACTTTCACTGACTAGATCATTGTTGTGATAAGTTTTACGGTTTTAAAACACTAATATTTATGTTCAGCTAAGTTTCCCGAGTAAAACAGTACCCCCCATGTACAGGTGTTATGGTGTGTTGGACAGTTACAGGGTTAAATATAGGGCCTGCCAACCAAATTCTGTGGACTTTCTGCTTCGTTTGTCAGGCAGGTCCCTCACACCGTAATTAATAAAATTACTTAATTAGGTAAAAATATTACACGTGTGTGTGTATATATATATATATGTAATTTTTTAGAGATATTTACATATATAGATCTATAATTTTGTTCTACGTGTATTTTGATATCAATAGAACGAAATTACACATGTATATATAATTTTTATTTTATAGTGTGTGTGAATATAACATTTCATATATATATATATATATATATATATATATATTTTTTTTTTATAATACACTTGGAGACTGTGTATATATGTATATTTAGATTATATATAGAATTTAAGTATAGATAATTTACTTTTACACTGTTTTTAAACTTTATTTAACTTTGTTTCAGGCATCAGGGGGACAGCCTGTCATTCCAGACAGGCCCCCGGCAGGCACTGCTGTAGACAGCAATTCCGTCCATGTGATCGCAACCTCATCGCGATCACATGGCCCAGGAGGGCCGGCTCAGCTGCAGGGGGACTGCCTGGGATGCCAGGCTAGTCCCCCCTTCGCGATTGCCGGTTAGCAGGCAAGTGCATAGGACGGCGGCGATGTACTATGCCGCTTGCCATTGTTTAGGACGGGGCTTGACAAATTTGTTATGAATCTAGGAGCCAGTTAAAAAAAGGAGCCTTTTTTTTTTTTTTTTTTTTTAAAAGGGGCACTAAGTCACCAGAACCACTACAGCTTAATGTGGTGGTTCTGGTGCCTATAGCCTGTCCCTGTATCCCTTATCAATGTAAATGCTGCATTTTCAGAGAAAAGGCAGTGTTTACATTGCTGCCTACTAAGACCTCTAGTGGCTGTCACTCAGACGGCCACTAGAGTCCTGTGTCAGTGCTCTGCATGGACGCGCTGAATGTTACCCATACAGAACATGCGCAATATCCTCCCAATGCTTTCCTATGGGAAAGCATTGGCTTAGCTGAGATCAAAAAGATTGATAAACTTGCAATGGAGGCGAGACAAGCCACGACAAAACCTGTACAGCGTGGGGGAAAAGGGCGAGTAAAAACACCAATTGTGATCGCAGGTACCTGTTGTACACGCACACTCTGACAGACGCACACATACACTTTCTCAAACACAAATTTAGTTTTTTTTTTTCTTTCTACGCCTTACCTTTTGGGAGTGCTGAGTGGACATCCCCTGGGGTCTAGTGGGGCTGCTCTCTCTTCCTATGTGAGAGGGAACAGTAATCTACCATGCAGCTACTCTCCGCTTCCTGTCATGCTGGGGGCCGGAATGACGTGATATTCCGGATCCCGGCATCATTAAACAGCGCAAGTTAGCAGAGAGGAGCCGCTGAAAGATCACTGCTCCCTCGCACGCTGCCCCAGCCGACCGCCTTGATGCTCCACTGAGCCGGCCGCCTCCATAAAGCCCAGGGCGCCCAGCTATAACGCTCACTCAGCCGGCCGCCTCTGTAAAGCCCAGGGCGCCCAGCTATAACGCTCACTCAGCCGGCTGCCTCCGTAAAGCCCAGGGCGGCTGGCTACAACGCTCACTTAGCCGGCCGCCTACATGCTCCCGTTGGGTGGACAACCGGCTCCATTATTTGCCGGGCCAGGCGTTTTAGTTAAAAAGTTGACCAGGGATTTGTCGAGCCCTGGTTTAGGACCGGGTCCACATAGTATGCCCGCCATCCTTAAGGGGTTAAATACCATATAATCGCACGCCATTGCAAAGTCCACTAGTCAGAATGAATTAAGCTGTTAAGTATTTTGGTGACAAGCATGTACTTTTGGAGAAGGAAACCAGATAAGTATGTTTTTAAAGTCTTTATCTTCTGCTCTGTTATTTTAGAATGTGATAAATGTGATAAATAATTCTGAAACGGTTTAGATCGGTGGACAAGATTATGTAGTTATGTGTCATTGCTTTGTTTTATGTGGACCATGCGTTTGGCTTAATTATCAGCAAGAGCTGCTCATCTGTGTTCGATAATACCTCAAACGGAATAAATTAAATCAAATTGTGGACTGTTTTGGAATGTGACATGATTTTTTTTTTTCTTTTTTTTTTTTTTTTTTTTTTTTTTTAAACTAATGCTGTGGATGGAGTTGGAAACAATTATTGGGTTTCTGGAGTCCAACTAAAAGGTACTGTCTATAAATCAACCCTCAAAAAGTAGAGGTTGTAATATAGGTTTAGGCCTATATTAGCAGGATAAGCTGATCCAAGAAATATTGTGGTGTTCTTCTTATTGTATAGGTCATGGGTCCTCAAACCCTGGCTCCCCAGATGTTGCTGAACTACAACTCCCATGATTCTTTGAATTACATAGCCAGAGAATCATGGGAGTTGTAGTTCAGCAACATCTGGGGGGCTGGAGTTTGAGGACCCATGGTATAGGTTAACATAGTATGGGTATGTACATTTATTTTTTGCTTGGCCTGTGAACTCGTATGCTTTCAAATGGGGCCTAGGTAAGGCAGCAGAAGTGAACAAATCGTCCAGTTTCGTGCAAAATTATAAATGTTTTAATTATGTATCCTGTTGTGATTATTTTATAAGATTACGAAGGTCAGAATTTAAAATCAAACCAGATTGGTGTGTAGTTTACTTTTTTTGCCGGTAGATGCCGCACACATCTTTCTAGCTAGTCAGCTTTGTTTACATTCAAATTATACTATACCACAAGCGGTAATGTCATCTGCTAGTTTTCACAAAAGTTGTGTATAAAGTATAAATGATTACTAAGCATATTCAACTGAGCGATAACAATGATGGCAAGCAATCCAGAAATTATATTTCTTCTAAAAGAAGTTGGAAGTGATTGAGGTATGAGAAAGGTAAAAGCACTGTGTGCCAAGGCCTTATTTTAATCTCTGCCATGTATCAAACACTTTGTTAAACCCCTTTGTCTTACCCTGAGTTTTGGGAGATTTTGTTGTCTTTATACGCCTAAACTGTGTTAACCTATTATAACAGAAATTGTAATTTCATTATATACAATAGGAGTTGGTGGTTCCATAAATTTAGTCAGAGTTGAAGGTTTTGTGTAATGACTACTCAGCCCTGCTTTTAATAATACATTTTCAACTTTTAGCAAAATTGCGTACTGACTCGGAATTTTGTTAGACAGATATATTCTGATATTCCGCATCTTCTTGCTCAGCATGAAGAGGCTGACTGGTCCCCAGAGAGGTGCATTGGTGAAGTGTTGTGATTGCTGCATGTGCACAGCAGCCTTGTCCTCTTTGGAGATGCATTGGATTGTTTGAGATCATTAGTTATGATCTAAGCCATGGGAGGAGCAGTGGCCATGATGTGATATGAAAGGAAAGTAATTAATTTTATTCTCAAATGATGTACCTGACTGCAAATCAACAGGAGGAAGCTCGTGGTCCTGTGACACAATAGTCAGGTGACCGGCGGGAGGGGAGCGCACTAGGGATGCACCGAAACGAAAATTCTGGTTCGAAATAAAAAATTCAAGTTGCCCTTGGACGAAAACCAAACTTTTTTTCTTCCTATAATTTTTTTAATATTCGACTTTTTAATGAATTTAATCTAATATGAAAAACTTTCCTTCTCTTGTTCCTCTCCCCTCCCTCTTTTTTAGTGTTCTTTTGTCCCCTCCCCTGTCCCACGGTGTTCTTTTGTCCCCTCCCCTGTCCCACGGTGTTCTTTTGTCCCCTCCCCTGTCCCACGGTGTTCTTTTGTCCCCTCCCCTGTCCCACGGTGTTCTTTTGTCCCCTCCCCTGTCCCACGGTGTTCTTTTGTCCCCTCCCCTGTCCCACGGTGTTCTTTTGTCCCCTCCCCTGTCCCACGGTGTTCTTTTGTCCCCTCCCCTGTCCCACGGTGCTCTTTTGTCCCCTCCCCTGTCCCACGGTGCTCTTTTGTCCCCTCCCCTGTCCCACGGTGCTCTTTTGTCCCCTCCCCTGTCCCACGGTGCTCTTTTGTCCCCTCCCCTGTCCCACGGTGCTCTTTTGTCCCCTCCCCTGTCCCACGGTGCTCTTTTGTCCCCTCCCCTGTCCCACGGTGCTCTTTTGTCCCCTCCCCTGTCCCACGGTGCTCTTTTGTCCCCTCCCCTGTCCCACGGTGCTCTTTTGTCCCCTCCCCTGTCCCACGGTGCTCTTTTGTCCCCTCCCCTGTCCCACGGTGCTCTTTTGTCCCCTCCCCTGTCCCACGGTGCTCTTTTGTCCCCTCCCCTGTCCCACGGTGCTCTTTTGTCCCCTCCCCTGTCCCACGGTGCTCTTTTGTCCCCTCCCCTGTCCCACGGTGCTCTTTTGTCCCCTCCCCTGTCCCACGGTGCTCTTTTGTCCCCTCCCCTGTCCCACGGTGCTCTTTTGTCCCCTCCCCTGTCCCACGGTGCTCTTTTGTCCCCTCCCCTGTCCCACGGTGCTCTTTTGTCCCCTCCCCTGTCCCACGGTGCTCTTTTGTCCCCTCCCCTGTCCCACGGTGCTCTTTTGTCCCCTCCCCTGTCCCACGGTGCTCTTTTGTCCCCTCCCCTGTCCCACGGTGCTCTTTTGTCCCCTCCCCTGTCCCACGGTGCTCTTTTGTCCCCTCCCCTGTCCCACGGTGCTCTTTTGTCCCCTCCCCTGTCCCACGGTGCTCTTTTGTCCCCTCCCCTGTCCCACGGTGCTCTTTTGTCCCCTGTCGTCCCCTCCCCTGTCCCACGGTGTTCTTTTCCCCCCTGCCCCCACAAGTTTTTGTTTTATAATATTATTTTTTTTTTTTTTAAAGCATTTCGGCAAATTTGACCTGTTTTCGACCAAAATAGGATAGGCTCATTTTCGGACGATAATTTCGGTACATCCCTAGAGCACACTACACTTGCTTCTACCTCTTGCGAGTGAATGTAGCATGGCAGATCCGACCACAGTAGAGGAGCTTCTGTATGCTCTGCTTTGTTCACTGAGCGCATCAAACAGATTCTTGTCAGACCGGGTAGAAGAAACAGACGATCCTCCACTGCAGTCCACTCAGCCACAATACATGAAGGTACAAAGGGGGACCCACAGAAGGGCTAGGGGAGACGACAATGGGACACACAGAAGGGTTGGGGGAGGCGACAATGGGACACTCAGGAGGGCTGGGGGAGGCGACAATGGGACACTCAGGAGGGCTGGGGGAGGCGACAATGGGACACTCAGGAGGGCTGGGGGAGGCGACAATGGGACACTCAGGAGGGCTGGGGGAGGCGACAATGGGACACTCAGGAGGGCTGGGGGAGGCGACAATGGGACACTCAGGAGGGCTGGGGGAGGCGACAATGGGACACTCAGGAGGGCTGGGGGAGGCGACAATGGGACACTCAGGAGGGCTGGGGGAGGCGACAATGGGACACTCAGGAGGGCTGGGGGAGGCGACAATGGGACACTCAGGAGGGCTGGGGGAGGCGACAATAGGACACTCAGGAGGGCTGGGGGAGGCGACAATGGGACACTCAGGAGGGCTGGGGGGAGGCGACAATGGGACACTCAGGAGGGCTGGGGGGAGGCGACAATGGGACACTCAGGAGGGCTGGGGGGAGGCGACAATGGGACACTCAGGAGGGCTGGGGGGAGGCGACAATGGGACACTCAGGAGGGCTGGGGGGAGGCGACAATGGGACACTCAGGAGGGCTGGGGGGAGGCGACAATGGGACACTCAGGAGGGCTGGGGGGAGGCGACAATGGGACACTCAGGAGGGCTGGGGGGAGGCGACAATGGGACACTCAGGAGGGCTGGGGGAGGCGACAATGGGACACTCAGGAACACACAAATGGACATGCCGAGGGGATGGGGGACAGGTAGAGGGACTTGTTAGGTCATCATAGCTTCAAGTTTTAAATGTGGGGGGGCTCTGCATGAATCTGGATTTACCTATGGCACAAAAGGTTACCTCTCTGGGTCGGTACTAGGATACTCCAGACCCATGAAACACATTTTTTATTTTTTTTGTTTATTTTTGCAAATAGGCCACATTTGCACTTTTAGAAATTAACCCCTTAAGTATGAAGGCAATTGTATACGTTCTGATCAAAACAAAATGTTAATACCTTTAGCGCTATGTCTGTCCAACCGTAATTCACCTCTTTCATATTAAAGGACACTATAGACACCCAAACACTTTAGCTCTAAGTGATATGGGTGCATATTCACAGGTCCTTTAACCCTGCAAAGGTAATTGAAGTTTTTAAGAAACTGAAATAATTACCTGCCAGTGTAAACTCCACATATAGTGGCTGTCTACCAAACAGCCACTAGAGGGACTTCCGGGTCGTTAGGCGACTTTTGGTCACAACTGATGCTGGACGTCCTCACGCTATGCATGAAGACATCCAGTGTCAACCAAAACCCCATGGGAAAAAATTATACAATGGTGGAAATAATAATAGCATTGCGGCAATTGCCGTACATGCACATTGGGTCTTTCCCAGCGACTGACATCAGCAGGTGAGCAATGTAGTCGGAGCATTAGGAGCGCCGAGGGATATCAGTGCAGTTTTCCTGACCATATAGTTTTGATTAAATTGCACCCGCACTTGTCATTTGGTTCAGGAGAAACAAGACTTTAATTTCACATCAGATATTCATAATTTGTAAGTGTGAGAAATGAAAAAATAATATATATATTTTCTTCTGCTAGACATTTTAACTGCGAATGTCATAATACTGCAATAAAATAAACATATGTGTTCAGTGAGTGATCTCACAAGTGCAACGGTACCATTTACAGGTTTTACGGTATTTTTAAAAATTACAGGGTCAAATGTAGGGCTTTAAAAACTTTCCATTTTTTACACATTGAAATTGGCCAGATTGACTGACTATGTTGCCTTTGAAACCGTATGGCTGCCCAGGTATGAAAATGACCCTCATCAAGGCATACCATTTGAAAAAGACAACCCTTTGTATGTCCAGTCTTTTTTTTTTTTTTTTTTTTTTTTTTTTTAGAAGCCACAAACACTGGCCAAAGTTAGCATTTTTATTTGTTGGCATTACCAACGATATAATAAACATGTTTAGTTGCTCTAAAACACTTATATTTGTGTTCAAATGTCATACGGGTACAACAGTACTCCCCATACACAGGTTTTCTTGGTTTGGAAACTTACAGGGTTAAATATACGACTTGCAAGTTAAATTCTCTGGACTTTGTACCTGTGTTGTCGGGCAGGTCCCTCAAATTGTAATTTGTAAAACCATATCATTATGTAAAAAGATTACATAAATATGCACATAGAATTTAAAGGTGTGTGTGTGTATGTATGTATGTATGTATGAATGTGTGTATGTATGTATGTATAAAAAAGTCTGTATATAGGTTTTAAAACGCAGGGCGTTCTATGCTGCTCTGCGGTGTTAAAGCCTGGCTTCTGCAGTAGAGCAGAAGCATGCCCTGCATCCTTAAGGGGTTCACCTTGTTGCACTCCCCATGCTGTTAGATAGCCAGTCTTATTCCTGGTTGTTGAGCTCAGTGGAGCTAAACCTAGGAGGCAGGCAATTGCCCAGTGCACCTGCCTTGCAAAGACTTACCTTTGAGCTACACTGGAAAGTCTGCAATTTCTCAATAAAAAAAAAAATGCTTTCATAAATGCATGTAGGTCTTCATTGGGTGTATACTTAACAGTGAAATATTTTTGTAATTTTGGGGGCACTGTAGTGTCCCTTTAACATTATAATATAAATGTTAGTTTCCCTGTTAGGGTTTTGCAAACTCCATTACAATGCAAAAATGTCTGCTATAATAGTGACACCTAGGTATTTTTTATGGCTCAACATCAATCTTGAGACTGAATTGCTTTGTTTCGATATGAAGGAATTTTGAGTGAAAGTATTGCTATTGTGTCAAATAGGGAATCTTTTAAAGTCCATCTCTCATCATACTTAAAGGGACACTATAGTCACTTGAACAACTTTAGCTTAATGAAGCAGTTTTGGTGTATAGAACATGCCCCTGCAGCCTCACTGCTCAATCCTCTTCCATTTAGGAGTTAAATCCCTTTGTTTATGAACCCTAGTCACACCTCCCTGCATGTGACTTGCACAGCCTTCCATAAACACTTCCTGTAAAGAGAGCCCTATTTAGGCTTTCTTTTTGCAAGATCTATTTAATTAAAATTGTCTTATCCCCTGCTATGTTAATAGCTTGCTAGGCCCTGCAAGAGCCTCCTGTATGTTATTAAAGTTCAATTTAGAGATTGAGATACAATTATTTAAGGTAAATTACATCTGTTTGAAAGTGAAACCAGTTCTTTTTTCATGCAGGCTCTGTCAATCATAGCCAGGGGAGGTGTGGCTAGGGCTGCATAAACAGAAACGAAGTGATTTAACCCTTTAAGTCCGGAGGGCGTACATTTACGTCCTTTTAAAAGCGGCTCTAAACGCCGCAGGACGTAAATGTACGCCCTCCGTTTTTTTTTTTTTTTTTAAACTTACCCGGTCGCCGGCGGTCCCACGCCGGCGGTCCCACGCCGGCGGTCCCACGCCGGCGTTCCCACGCCGGCGGTCCCACGCCGGCGGTCCCACGCCGGCGATCCCTCGCCGGCGATCCCACGCCGGCGATCGCGGTTGGGGGGACTCCCAGGGAGCCCCCCGCGGCAGATCTTCCTCCTCCGGTCCCTCCCGGTCATGTGAGAGTGGGGCCCTTGCGAGGACCTCACAATCACATGGCCGGGATAGCTGGCTTCTGTATTGCCAGCAGGGGGACTAACTGTAATGACAGTTGGTCCCCCTGCTGGCTGAAAATAAAATAAAATAATGTTAAATCAGTGTAAAAAAAAAAAATATATACTTAGATTACCGTATATACTCGAGTATAAGACGAGTTTTTCAGCACATTTTTTGTGCTGAAAAACACTCACTCGTCTTATACTCGAGTCAGTTGTCTGTATTATGGCAATTTTCATTGCCATAATACAGACAAGGACCGGGGGCTGGCAGGAAGCTGTAACTTACCTTCACAGCAGCTCCTGTCAGCTCCCTTCTCTCTCCTCCGGTGCGTGCAGCTCCCAGGTCAGCTCCCTCTGCAACTCTCGCGAGAGCCGCGGGGTCAGAGCGTTGCCACGGGTTACCGTGGCAACGCTCCGCGCGGCCGCGAGAGTTGCAGAGGGAGCTGACCTGGGAGCTGCACGCACCGGAGGAGAGAGAAGGGAGCTGACAGGAGCTGCTGTGAAGGTAAGTTACAGCTTCCTGACAGCCCCCCTCCTACAGCCCATCCACTGGACCACCAGGGAGTGAGAGCCCCCCTCCCTGGCCAGCTAACAAGCAGGGAGGGGGGACGAAAAAATAAAAATAATAATAAAACAAATAATAATAAGGAAAAAATAATTAAAATAATAACATAAAAATAATAATACAAATAATAATAAAATTAAAAAAAAGTTACCAAAAAAAAAATAACATTAAAAAAAATATTAAAATAATAATTAAATAATAATTAATAAAATGCCCACCCCCCACCAATGCTCTGCACTCACACACACACATACTGCACATACACACACTGCACTGCATTCATTATAAACACACTGCATTCATACACACTGCACTCACACACACTGCACTCATACATACACACTGCATACACACTGCACTTATACACACACACACACTGCACTCATACACACACACACACACACTGCACTCATACACACACACTGCATTCATATACACACTGCATTAATTATATACACACACTGTAAATAAATATTCAGTTAATATAATTTTTTTAGGATCTAATTTTATTTAGAAATGTACCAGTAGCTGCTGCATTTCCCACCCTAGTCTTATACTCGAGTCAATAAGTTTTCCCAGTTTTTTGGGGTAAAATTAGGGGCCTCGGCTTATATTCGGGTCGGCTTATACTCGAGTATATACGGTATATTATTTATATATATATATATATATATATATGTATATATGTATGATCTAAGTGTATATATATATACACACACATACACTGTCTAGGTGTATTTTAATATATATATATATAATTATATATACAATATCAAAAAAATTACCGGCACTCGTGGGTTTCTCTCATCCAATTTATTGTAGGTAAATACTGCTAGGTCAACGTTTCAGCTCCCGGTCGGAGCTTTCATCAGGACACCAAAGGCATTATACATGGTAAAAAACAAACCTATATAGGACATCTAAAGCGTGAAAACCAATAGGCACTCACCTAATCAGCTGAATTCTGTTCGTCCTGATTCTCGGCGTGCACTCCGCGCCATTGCGCATGTCCCTATTCGGCATGAACTTCCGCGTCATGTGATCGGGAGGCTAGGCTTGCATCATGGGCGCGTCACAGTTTCTAAGCAACCGCTGATACATTCAGCTCAGTTGCTACTGTGTTACCCGCTGCCCTCATCCGCTGATAAGGGAGGGGGTATAGTGGTTTTGAATTACTCCTACTATGCGGAAGAAATCCATAAACAACTAGCTGTGCGAGAAACCTATTTACCTTTAGACAAGGATCCAACTAGCACTATTGCACAGAAGATCGAAGAGACTCTGATGTTTGGATTAAGAGCCGGGTACATTGAGACGGACCTTTTTGAATACCTACAGAAAAAAGCACCACGAACACCGATTCTGTACACGCTGCCTAAAATCCATAAGAATCCAACTGCCCCTCCGGGCAGACCTATTGTGTCAGCAATAGATAGCATTTTAGAACCCATAGCCAAGTACCTTGACCATCTATTCAAACTACCGGTCACTGCTATACCCACTTGTATTAAGGATACCAATAGCTTGATAATAGATCTGAAACAAATACAAGAATTTGACGGGTTACTAATAACTATGGATGTCAACAGCTTGTACACGGTAATCCCACATGAGGAGGGCATTGAAGCGATGAGGCAACTATTGTCCACCTCCACTCAGTACCATGGCCCTCCCATTGAATATACTATGGAACTATTAGCACTAGCATTGCAAAATAATTATTTCAGGTTTGAGACACAATGGTTCCTACAGGTCTCTGGCACATCTATGGGGGCAGCGATGGCCCCCATGTACGCCAATACGTTTATGTTCGATTTTGAACAAAAGTATATACTAACACAGTATCAGGAGCAAATAGTTCGATATTATCGTTTCATTGACGATATTTTAATCCTGTGGAAGGGCACATTTGAAGAAGCGAACAGATTTGTTGAGTATATCAACCATTTGCCCACATCGATAAAAGTGACTTCATGCATTGATCATAAAAATGTCCAATTCCTGGATTTAGACCTATCAGTCATCAATCATAAGTTGGAGTTCAAACTCTATACCAAACCGACTGACCGCAACACTATTTTACATTTTGATAGTTTCCATCCGCAGCACCTTAAAAAATCCTTGCCACTCACTCAGTTCTTAAGGGTACACAGAAATAACTCCCAGGATGAACAACGGGAGGTACAACTGAGGACGATGTACGAAAAATTTATAAAGAGGGGATAGACGACCGGTACTGGAAAAGGCGCTGAATCAAGCAAAAGAACAACACCAGAAGGGACGTAATTCCCCGAAAGAATCAAACAACCGAGTAGTTTTTCCAATGAAATTACAATCCGCAAGTAAAGAAATCACCGAATCTGTCACCAGAAACTGGAACATCTTGCGACAGGACCCGACACTTCCAAAGGAACTGACAAATAAGCCAATGTTCTGTTATAAGAGAAATAAAAACTTAAGAGATCTATTGGTTAAAACAGATCCCACTCACTGTTATAACCCATCTACAACAGGAAAAGTAAATAATGGCTGTGTCAGGTGTTTAGGTTGTGTAACCTGTGGGCATATAATTCCTTCTAAGACACTGTCTCATCCTCACACAGGCAAGACATATAAAATCGCCCACAGGATACACTGTCGCACAGAATTTGTTATATATAAACTCACATGTCCTTGTGGACTGAGTTATATAGGAAAGACAGAAACAGCACTGTGCGAGAGGATTAGGGGCCACAGATCGAGTATCCGACTGGCCTATCGTGATGGCAGATCGGACAAACCTGTGGCCCGACATTTCTTGGAAAAACAACATCCACTCTCGGCCTTACGCTGTGTGGCATTCGATCATGTGCCTATGGCGGCTAGAGGTGGGGATAGAGGGAGACTCCTCTTACAAAGAGAAACTTATTGGATAGTAGAATTGGATACCGTTTCCCCTAGAGGTTTAAACGAAAAATGTTCCTTTATTTCTTTTTTGTAAAAAAGGTTTTCTTTTTAGGTTCAGTAGTATCCTTGACTTTGGATAGAAATGTCCTTTCCTCTCCTGTATATGGGAAATGGAATACCTCTCATGGTCTCTCTTGGGAGCGACCTTTGGGAACTATTCCTTTTAAATATTTTTTACATTTTGTGGATTATTCTTTTACTATCAAGATTATATGCACCTAAGAATAGTGATAACTATGACTGTAGACTTCTTCTGTAGAATTCTTGTATTTGTTTCAGATCTATTATCAAGCTATTGGTATCCTTAATACAAGTGGGTATAGCAGTGACCGGTAGTTTGAATAGATGGTCAAGGTACTTGGCTATGGGTTCTAAAATGCTATCTATTGCTGACACAATAGGTCTGCCCGGAGGGGCAGTTGGATTCTTATGGATTTTAGGCAGCGTGTACAGAATCGGTGTTCGTGGTGCTTTTTTCTGTAGGTATTCAAAAAGGTCCGTCTCAATGTACCCGGCTCTTAATCCAAACATCAGAGTCTCTTCGATCTTCTGTGCAATAGTGCTAGTTGGATCCTTGTCTAAAGGTAAATAGGTTTCTCGCACAGCTAGTTGTTTATGGATTTCTTCCGCATAGTAGGAGTAATTCAAAACCACTATACCCCCTCCCTTATCAGCGGATGAGGGCAGCGGGTAACACAGTAGCAACTGAGCTGAATGTATCAGCGGTTGCTTAGAAACTGTGACGCGCCCATGATGCAAGCCTAGCCTCCCGATCACATGACGCGGAAGTTCATGCCGAATAGGGACATGCGCAATGGCGCGGAGTGCACGCCGAGAATCAGGACGAACAGAATTCAGCTGATTAGGTGAGTGCCTATTGGTTTTCACGCTTTAGATGTCCTATATAGGTTTGTTTTTTACCATGTATAATGCCTTTGGTGTCCTGATGAAAGCTCCGACCGGGAGCTGAAACGTTGACCTAGCAGTATTTACCTACAATAAATTGGATGAGAGAAACCCACGAGTGCCGGTAATTTTTTTGATATTGTATGAATTTGGAACTGAGCACCTGGTACCATTTACTAGAGTATATATGGAGGGCAAGAGTTTTTTCTATTTTGTATAATTATATATATATATATATATATATATATATATATATATATATATATATATATATATATATATAATATCAAATTACACGTAGACTGATACTGATTAAATATATATATAATTATTGTTATATATATATATTTATAAATAATCTAAAAATAAATAAATATGTAAATACATAAAAAAAATTATAAATAAAATATTAAAACATATATAGATGTGTTTTATTTCGTTCTAACTGTTTTGTGATATTAATATATATATATATATTTATATCAAAATACACGTAGAACGAAATAATATATATCACTATATATACCTATATATAAAATTATTTAAAAAAAAAAAAATATATATATATATATATATACGTGTAAAAAAAAAAAAACCAACGAATCTTGCACTCCACCTGTCCAGTAGTTCAATGCCCGGTGCTTGTCAGCCAAAATATACAACAACTTCCAAAGATAGCACTCCAAGGTCTTGTTAAAAATTAACTTTTATTTTTCTTGCTAAAACGACAGTGTCAACGTTTCAGCCTGATCCCCTCAGGCTTTCGTCAGGACATGTTGATGATATCGCCAGTAAAAGTGACGTTTTTTTTGCATTTTTCACGCACAAACAGCACTTACACGGAAGATATTATTGCTGCAATACTTTTTACTGTTTTGAAACACAAATATTTGTGTTCAGCGAAGTCTCCCGAGTACAACAGTACCCCTCATGTACAGGTTTTATGGTGTTTTAAAAAATTACAGCGTCAAATATAAGGCTTGTGTTTCATTTTTTTCACTTTAAAATTCGCCAGATTGCTTACGTTGTCTTTATGACCCTATGGTAGCCCAAGAATGAAAATTACCCCAATGATGGCATACTATTTGCAATAGTAGACAACCCAAGGTATTGCAAATGGGGTATGTCCAGTCTTTTTTAGTAGCCACTTAGTCACAAACACTGGCCAAAATTTGCGTTTTTGCATTTTTCACACACACAAACAAATACTAACGCTAACTTTGGCCAGTGTTTGTGACCAAATGGCTACTAAAAAAGACTGGACATACCCCATTTGCAATACCTTGGGTCGTCTACTATTGCAAATGGTATGCCATTATGGGTGTACATTTTATTCCTGGGCTACTATACAGTCTCAAAGGCAACGTAACCAATCTGGCGAATTTCAATTTCAAATGTAACACGCTATATTTGACCCTGTAACTTCCCAAAACACCATAAAACCTGTACATAGGGGGTACTGTTTTACACGTGAGACTTTGCTGAATACAAATATGTGTATTTTATTGCAGTAAAAGCAAACAGTATTATGACATTGACAGTTAAAATGTCATGTAGAACTAAAAAAATGAAGAAAAATCTTATTTTCTCCCATTTTTTTCATATTAAATTATGTTTCATAGCTAAATATTTGATATTAAATGAAAGCCCTGTTTCCCCTGAATAAAATGATATATAATAAGGGGGGGTGCATTTAATATGAAAGAGGTGAATTACGGTTGGACAGACATATAGCGCAAATGCTAGGTTTTGTTTACATTTTTTCGTTCACAACTTGTACATTTGGCTGCGGTCTTAAGGGGTTAACTCCTAAGTGAATTGAGCAGTGAAATTGCAGGGGAATGATCTATACACTAAAACTGCTTTATTTAGCTAAAGTAATTTAGGTGACTATAGTGTTCCTTTAAACATTTCGTTTAAATGGAAGTTGAGAAAGAAATCGATTCAGAATTGCCTGCAAACATGTGGGTATTTATACACTTACTAGCCACAGCATTAAACCCCTGCAAGTGACGTAAATAACAGTGATCATATAATATTGATCATATCGTTATTACCCCTGTTAAGGGGTAGGTTATATTGGGTAGCAATTGAATAGTCAGCTCTTGAATTTCATGTTTTTTTAAGCAGGAAGAATGGGCAAACTAATAGATCTGAGTGACAAGGTCCAAATATTGATGGCTAGACTGAGTCAGAGGATCTCAAACAGCAAGTCTTGTGTGGTTAGTAAATATTAAAATATAGTGCAAGGAAGGACAACCATGAATCAGTGCCAGTCATTGGCGCCCAAAAATCATTGATGCACGTGTGGAGTGAACGCTAGCCTGTCTGTGCTGATCACATGAAAGAACTACTGTAGCTCAAATTTCTTAAACACCTAATGCTGGCCATAATAGAAAGATGGCAGAACGAACAGTGCCTCACAGTTTCATGCGTAGACGCAGACCTGTCAGAGTTCCCATGATGACCCCTGTCCACCGCCACAAGCACCTTCAATGGGGAAATTGGCATCAGAACTGAACCATGGAGCAATGGAAGAATGCTGCCTGGTCTGATGAATCACATTTCATTTTAGATCAGGTGAATGAGTGCATGTTTGTTTTACTGGCAGAAAGATTGTGGCCTATTTATATATGTTGTGTATTTTGGTATATTTAACCCCTTAAGGACGGCGGGTGTTCTATGCCGTCCTTATTGGGGTGGTGCTAAACGCTGCAGAGCGACATAGCATGTCACCACCATCCAGGGGACTTACCCGGTCCTCGCTGTTCCACTATAATTGTTTGTGTGTGAAAAATGCAAAAAAACAATTTGAACGGTAATTTGTGTTTTTGACCAAAAAAAAAGACTGGACATACCCATTTGCAATACCTTGGGTTGTCTACTTTTGCAAATGGTATGCCATTATTCGATTAATGCTTATTTCTGGGCTACCATACGGTCTCAAAGGCAACATAACCAATCTGGCAAATTTCAATGTGACAAAAAACTGTAAAATTTAACATTCTCTATTTGACCCGGGAATTTTTCAAAACACCATAAAACCTATACATGGGGGTTACTGTTTTACTCAGGTTACATCGCTGAATACAAATGTGTACTTTATTGCAGTAACGACTAACAGTATTATGACATTCAAAGTTAAAATGCCATGCAGAACTAAAATAACATTTATTTTTTTATTTTTTTAAATATTTTATTCCTATTAAATAATTTATTTTATAAATATTGGATATGAAATGAAAGCCCTGTTTCTCCTGAACAAAGATATGTATGAAAAGTATAGGTGCATATAATATGAAAGTGGTGAATTACGGCTGAACAGATATGTAGCACAAGTTTAAGATTTTGTTTAAATTTTGTTTTGTTCGTGGGAAAGGGCACAAAATACTCTGGCCGTGGACTCTGGGAAATGGAGTCTGTGGGCGAAAGTAATGAGATTAACACTAATTGGGCTGTGGTCTCTTGAAGGGAATAGTCTGCGGCCACAAAACTAAAGATGGTGTGCACAAAACTCACAAGTGACCCTGCGGATCATTCTAAAGAATTGCCTGTTAGGGTACATAAATGAGATGAAATACAGATGGTAAAAATCCATAAAATACTCAAATAGTCAAAACTGTGTAATAAACTTTAAGATTTAATCTAAAAGAGACTAAAGGTAAGGATAATAAATAGTGAGAATGTACGTGAGCACAAGCTCTTCATGTGGTAATGAAATTATAAGGCAATATAATTAACCCCTTAAGGACTGGACTTTTTTTGCGATGTTGTACATTTGCGACCAGGCATCTTTTTGACACTTTTGTGGTGTTTGTGTTTAGCTGTAATTTTCCGCTCTCTCATTTACTGTTCCTATACAAATTATATATTGTTTTTTTCAGGACAAAATGGGCTTTCTTTACATACCATTATTTATATAATCTCATGTAATTTAATTTTAAGAAAATGAAAAAATATGATGAAAAATTGAAAAAAATACACGTTTTTTGAATTTTATGTGAAAAATCTTTTACTCATCTACAAAAGCGAATGAAAAAAACTGCTAAATAGATTCAAAATGTTGTCCTGAGTTCAAAAATACCCAGTGTTTACATGCTTTTTGCTTTTTTTTTGCATGTTATAGGGCTATAAGTACAAGTAGGATATTGCGGTTTCAAAACATACATTTTTAAAATGTATCAATTGTAACACTATTATCTGTCATAAATTGCTAAATAACACCCCACATGTACATATTTTTTTTAAAAGTAGACAACCCAGGGTATTCAATATGGGGTATGTCCAGACTTTTTTAGTAGCCACTTAGTCGCAAACACTGGCCAAAGTTAGCGTTCATATTTGTTTGTGTGTGAAAAAAGTAAAAAACTAAATTGAACGCTAATTTTGGCCAGTGTTTGTGACTAAGTGGTTACTAAAAAAGACTGGACATACCCCATTTGCAATACCTTGGGTTGTCTTCTTTTGCAAATGGTATGCCATCATGGGGGTAATTCTCATTCCTGGGCCACCATACGCTCTCAAAGGCAACGTAACCAACCTGGCCATTTTCAATGTAAAAATATTTGACCCATATATTTGACCCTGTAACTTTCAAAAATGCTATAAAACCTGTACATGGGGGGTCCTGTTCTACTCAGGAGACTTTGCTGAACACAAATATTAATGTTTCAAAACTAGAAAATGTATCACAACAATGATATCATCAGTAAAAGTGCTGTTTGTGTGTGAAAAATGCAAAAAAAGTCACTTTCACTGACAATATCATCGCTGTGCTATGTTTTACTGTTTTGAATCACTAATATTTGTGTTCAGCGAAGTCTCCCGAGTAAAACAGTACCCCCCATGTACAGGTTTTAGGATGTCGTAGAACGTTACAGGGTAAAATACAGTGATAGCAAATTAAATTCTCTGGACTTTTGGCCTGTGTTATCAGGCAGGTCCCTCAAATTGCAATCAATAAAATGACTTAATTATGTAAACATATTACATAAATATGCACGTAGAATTTAAATATATATGCATATTTATATATTTGAAGTCTACGTGTATATTTATATAATTATTTATGTAATTTTGTATATCGACATATGAATAGTTCGCATTCTTTTTATTTATTTATATATACATAGATATATATACAATTTCATTCTAAGTGTATTTTGATATAAATATATATATATTAATATCAAAATACAGTTAGAATAAAATTTCGTATAGATATATAATTTTTTTTTAATTTTTTATTATTATTTTTAATTTTTTTAATTTAAATTATTTATTATTCGTATTTTATAATAATATATATATACAATATATATAGTTATTATATATATTATATATATACGTGTGTAATTTAATTATAAGTGTATTTTTATATTAATATATGTACATATTAATATAAAAATACACTTAGCATGACATTATATATATATATGATATATAGACATATATTATATAGGTATAATATATGTCTATATATCATATATATATACACATATATAATAATAATATTTTTTTTTATTAACTCTAACTTTAAATTTGTTTAATGATTTTACAGTTGCAGGGAGACTGCCTGTCAGCACAGACAGTCCCCCTGCAGGCAGAGACTAGGACACCTATTGTGACCATGTGGTCGCCCTGTTGGGCGATCACATGGCCACAGGGGTCCTAATCCGCCATGGGGAGACTGTCTGGGCTGCAGGCAGTCTCCCCACAACGGGAGCACCGTCGATCGCCGCCGGGGGAACGACGGCGATCGGGTAAGTACCTCTTAAATTTAGGACGGTTCAGGACCGTCGTCGGTCGGCAACGCAAAAATGCCGATGACGGTCCTGAACCGTCCTACGTCCTCAAGGGGTTAAAATACTCACCTGGGAGCCAAACATCAAAGAAAAAACAGTTGGGAGGAGCTAGATGACACTATATGACATTGTTGCGCACTCTGGTTGATTTTTTTTTTTTTTTTACATCATTCGCTGTTTCTTTGGTGCTGGGAAGTTCAGTAAAGAAAGATTAAGCAAATATGAAGCCTCCTGTCTTGCTATAAAATTTAAGATGGTTTGTTTTATCAGAACTTGTACAATTGCCTCAGTCCTGAAGGGGTTAAAGCTGTAGTTTTTTATTTTTTTCCCCCTCTTAGAAGTAACAAAGGAAATCAAAACCGGATTTCATCACGATTCCATACATAGTCATTGCTGTAGCATTTTGATTAGGAATCCATTCCATGCCTACGAAGCTAATGCATTTACTTTGAATACTCATGCTCAAATTCAAAACTTTTATTTTATTTATAATTATAAATACAACTCTGGAAATTTTCCAACATTTTCTGAAAAGCAAATATTGAAACCCCTTATGTGTCAAATTTTATTTTGTAACTTTATGCTAAATCTGACAAGATAGATATTTGGCATTATAGAAGTTTCCATCCCTTAGCTAAAGCCTACTTCGCTGCTATCAATTTATGTGAAAACATGTTTGCTCCATTCACTACTGAAAGGTTATAAGCCCAATAAATTCACATTTAAAAATTCACATTTATGGAATTGGATGACTCCATCTTGTTTCCTTATTCATATATATTGCATTTTAATGCAATTGAACGTCGTAGAAGAGGAGAATGTAGGAAAAAAAATATAAAAATGCTTGGTTTGATTTAAATAAAGTAGATTTAAATCACTAGTCCGTAAGACTCTATTTAACCCTTTAAGGACCAAGACTTTTTTAGATGTAGCAAGTTTGTGACCAAGGCCTTTTTGGCGTTTTTGTCATGCATTTATTTAACCACGATTTCTATCTTTCTGTGTTAAGTGCACCCATACATTATATTATATTTCATTTTTAAGGTGAATTAGGGCTTACTTTTGGTACTTTCTAAGTATACATAATGCAGTTTTAAAGTGACACTCCAGGCAGCTAAACAAGTTGGCTTAAATTAAAGCTAATAAGCTTGAATACCTGTAGTCTGTTTTCTTTCAATTCTGTATAGTTTTCCTGCAGTGCTGTAAAATGTTTTGTTTTCGGCAGTTCAGCGCTGTCTCCATAGCCGCCCCCCCCTCTCAAATTTCAACATGTTCCTGATTCCCAGTCTATGAAAGAAATGTACCCTTTTCAGCCAATGAAAATAAAAGCATGTCTTCTGTAATGATGGGTAACAAAGTGTGGGATACAGCTGTGTACCTCTTAAAACCAGGTTTAGTGGTAACACAAGTCTTCTGAATAAATTTCACTGCAGCATCACATTTTCCCTCTAGCCAAGTTGGCCATCTATACATTTCTGTGAAGTGCCTGTCTGGGAAGGCCACCCTGGGAAGCTGTTTCTATAAGTTAAAGGACCACTACAGGCACCCAGACCACTTCAGCTGAATGAAATGGTCTGGGTGCCAGGTCCCACTAGGTTTTAACCCTCCAGCTCTAAATATAGCAGTTTCAGAGAAACTGCTATGTTTACATTGAGGGTCAATCAGCCTCTAGTGGCTTTCTACCTGACAGCCACTAAAGGCCGCTTCTGCGATTTAGTGTGAAAATCACACTGAGATAACACTGGACGTTCATAGGAAAGCATTGAGTTATGCTTTCCTATGGCCGGTTAGAATGCGCGTGGCTCTTGCTGCTCATGCGCATTTGGAGCTGATGTCGGCAGGGGGAGGAGAGGTCACCAGCGCATAGGGAGCTCGGATCTGGATTAATGTAAGTGACTGAAGGGGTTTTAACCCCTTCAGCCCTGAGGGAGGGGACGGGGATCTAATAACCATATAGCGCCAGGAAAACTGTTTCGTTTTTCTGGCACTAGAGTGCTCCTTTAAGTCTTACATTGCTTTTTTGCTATGTCTTCTGTAATGTAAGGATTGCTCACAGCACAGACTGCACCACAGAGACTAGGCTAGAGCCCATATGTGTTCCTCTCTTTCCGTTCCTGTAATGCAAGGAATACATTCTCCTCCAGCCAGTCAGCCAACCTCCCTACCCATTGTTAACCCCTTCCCTCCTCTAGCCCCTGTTAATCAACGTCCCTAGATGGATGGGATAGGCTAGGGATAGCAAGAGAGATGTAACAAAGCTTTGGAAGGCATTGTGGGCATCTGTTGAGTGATGCAAACTGCATCACTAAGCTACAGCACGCCCAGTAAGGTGTGCCATTGCTGATTCTCTTAGAGAATTACAGGAGCATGATGATTGGTGGATGGTCCAACTAAAATACAGGAAGCAGGGAGGAAGCAAAGGAGAAAATGACATGCAATCGGAAGAGGAGCAGAAAATCAGATTTCTCCACCCCCCCCCTCCCCATGTTCTCTAATAAATACACACCAAGTGCAACTAAAGAGAAGAAAATCAAAATCGATTCACTAATTAGTCCTGATTCTTAAAATGTCCTGTATGTCTCGGATTGCAATACATTTTGAGAAGTTATAAATCAAATACTGCATATTATGGTTTTAAAGCTAAACCTTTGCAACATTTGCCTTGGTAAAACCGCTAATTATTTATTTTTTTTGTCAATCTTTGTTTTATTGAGGCATGTTAGGTTTCGGGTACAGAATAAAGGATGGAAGACAATAATAAGTTGTACAAGTCGGGAATGTCACATCGCAAAACATATTATTTTAGAGATTCGACAGCCTCATTTTTTTTTATGAAGAACAAGTATATAACGGCATAGCAAATGTAACCATAAACAGTGCCTATCTAGGTTATAGTTATCAAGTTATCAAAATAAAGAGTCTGTAAGCTATATAACACCATAGATATGCTGTAGGCGATTTAAGTGGCAGGTTGAAATAACGTATAATGAAGCAGTTAAGAGGGTAGCTTTGCAAAAACCAAACGGTTAATCTTGAAACCTGAGTAGCATCCAGGTTTAGTCAGCAAGTTAATTGCATGTTAGTCTGCGGGCTGGGCAGGTGGATGCTCGGAACTATGGCTAGGTGCGATCCTGGTCGCAGAATTTAAAAGAATGGACGCAAGCATAGAAAAATGGTCATACGACGGCCTAGGCTGCTGAATTTCGAGTTAGCTTAGTTTTAGTCTGGATGCAGTAGCAGTCCAAAGTATTTACCCCCAGCAATATGCCTATTTGAGTAAGTCAGGGGTGCGTCACATACTATTACAGCGGAAAGATACTAGAAAATGCCACCTGGTGGCTGCATGATTGAATTACACAACTTAAATAACTAGTAAAAACGTAAGTGTAGTATTTGGTAACGCAAAACCTGAGGACTATCATATCCCTTAAGTAGGTTGCTGGGGTAATATTGCGCCATGTTGAAAGTGTCCGTCAGCTTGTGGTCTGGCCTATTCTTTCTGAGTTCTTGGAATCATTCAGGATCAAGGTTGGTGTTGGACAGGTTGGTGTTGGACGGAGGGATGGTCGGTTGTTCAGCAGTGTAGGTGTCAGTGGGGTAAACGTGAAGAAGGATTAAGTGCGGTGCGAAGCTTCTCCCCAGCTCCAGGCTTTACATTGGGCCCACACCTCGTGTCCACAGACTCGGGTACCTCTCTGGGCCGGGTCTTTCCCTTTGTGGGCGCTGTGGAGGGATCTGATGGTTCGCCGCCGCCGGCGGTCGACCCTCCTGCGGTGTGGTCGGTGTTTTGGAGAGATTCTCCTGTAGGGCCTCTGCCTAGAAGGGCACTCCGCCATTGAGTATATGGCGGCCATGTCCGGGATCTGCCCTCTCCGGCTCGCGGCCTCCCGCTTCCCCACTACTGCAGGTTGGTTGGGGGTTCGTTGTATTTGCCGCTGCTCCAGTTTCTCCCAAAAACTGTTCAACAGAGCATCCAGGCGTTCATGGAGGGGTTGAGTGGCTGCAGGCTCTGTGTTAAGGGTTGTGGTCGCCATTTTGCGGTTTACAGCCTGCTGGTGCAGAACCTGCTGTGGAGTGTCGTCGGTTTTTGCATCATTTGTGGGCTGATGGGGACCGGGATAACCCCCGCCGGTCCTGGGGGGGGGGAGGGAGGTCCGATACTGCGGGTGCTGTGAAATCGGGTGAGCTGGGAGAGCGGCTGCCTCTCTCCAGCTCTGCGAGATGTAGGCCTCGGCCCTCCGGTTCAGCATCACAGCGGGCATGTAGGCGTTCAAGGTGTCCCCCGGTACCCCTGCTCCTGTGAACTGGGGTGCAGGAATTGTCGATTACCCACTGATTTTTGCCTAAAACCGGGATCAGGCTCAGGAGCTCTCAGTAAACGTGTCTGTTCAGCTCCCCGGTCAGGCTCCGCCCCCCAAAACCGCTAATTATATACTGTACTTGTAGAAAGTAAATTCCCCAGCTTATGCAACTAAGAGCATTTTGATTCTTTTAGTTGAACCATTCCCCCCCAATTCTTTATTTTTGGTCAAAAATAGCTTAAAGTGATGCATAATACAGCCCTTAACAGAGCACATGGTACAACAATAGGTTCACATTACGTAACATCATGTGGTGTGACTCCTCCAAATTAGGCAAATTATCATGTCCTTATGTCACATCATGATAATGTTAACCCACTTTATTAGTACATGTAAGAAACACAGTTTTGAGTTGTTTTTGAAGTATAGTTGAAAACTATTCGAAAGGAAAGAGAGGACAAAAAGGTCCTTTGGCTCTGTCGTAACCAGTCTGCATGCCCTGGGAGGATTGCATAACACTGGGCAAGACCCAAATATGCTGTTTACCACCTCTCTTTGATTAGTTGTCGTTTTAAAAAAAAAAAAAAAAAAAAAAATGTAATAACCTACTGAGAAGTCACTAGAACTGGCCAGGGACATACAATCTCATGGAAGGCGTGTGTGAGAGGAAAAGAGAAGAAAAGGATAGGATGGTGAATACTGGTTGCTCCTCTGCACCGCTCTCCACAGGACCTCAACTGCGTCTCATTTCAGTCTGCAAAGTCACTGGAGAACCAGGGCTCCAATATTTTCTCAAACTTATGTACCGTGTTTCTCACATGAGCTGTCAGTTTATCCATCAGACAATTGTCCTTGACTTTATCAAGGACTTGAGAGATGGAAGGAACGGTAGGCTGTAGCCAACTTTGGGCTATGGCCCGTCTGGTCGCTAAGGTGATTCTCTGTAACAAGGTTTGTTCTGTTCGGGTCCGCCTATTCAGAAGGCACTTCCATGGGCTTAGGTCTGGCCTTCTGTTAAAAAGTTTTTCCAAAACGGCTCCTACTGCGGACCAGAGTGGTCTAATCTGGGGACATTCCCACCACATATGTAGGTATGTGACTTTTGAGGCCGCAGCCCCTCCAGCAAGAGTCAGTTGAAGTCTGGTTCATTCGATAAAGTTTCACCGGTGTAGTATACCATCAAAACATTGTCTTAACCCCTTAAGGACACATTACATGTGTGACATGTCATGATTCCTTTTTATTCCAGAAGTTTGGTCCTTAAGGGGTTAAAACATTGCTCCTGCAACGTAACACATATTCAGAAGGAAGCAGCTGCTTCCCATATATCCGGCCAGTCGATGCCCTCCGACACTTCCCCCAAGTCTGTTTCCCATTGGGTAATGTAAGTCAATTGCCCCCATTCCTTTGTTTCCGTGCACAAATAAGCGTACAATAAGGTTTTGAGACCTTTCTGGGGGTTTTCGTTCAGACACAGCCTCTCATAAAAGTTCACATTTGTTTGTGAGGCCTCTTTAACACATGTCTGCTTTGCAAAATCTCTAATCTGTAGATAGCGAAAAAAGTCAGACTGGGTAAGTCTAGTCTTAAGGGTATCAAAGGACACAATCTGGCCCCCTTCATATAAGTGACAAAATCTTTGGAGGCCTGTCCTTTCTGTATTTTTGTAGTCTCTGGCTGACATACCTGGAGGGAACGCCTGGTTTCTGAGTATTGGAGTAATTGGGGATTGGGAAGAGAATAAGCCAAATTTTGAAGCTGTTGCATCCCAAATTCTGAGGAAATTAAGTATGGCCGGGCATTTGGCCTGTAGTATTACTCTGCTATCCATAGGGACCCCTATGTAGTATTGGGGAGGTCTGCTCCTGTCATTAAGGATTCCAAATCCACCCATTTTATAACATCCTCCGGTACATGCCCCATCTCTATCGGAGTAAGCTGCGCAGCCAAATTATTGTAAAGATTGCTTTAGATCCAGACCTCCCCTTGTATTAGGATGGTAGAGGATGTTTCTGGAGACCCTGTGCCGCTCGTTCTGCCATATGAACTACCTTATAGCGCTTTGTAGGGGTGCTAAATTGGCTTTCGTAATCTTAATTGGGAGGGCTTGAAACAAAAACAGAATACGCGGCAATATGTTCATCTTTACATAATGAACACGGCCGATCCACTATATTGGTTTATCCATCCAATTGTCCATATCTCTAATCAATATTCTTAATAAGTCTATAGTTGTAAAGATACAGACAAAAGAAATTAGCTTACTATATAATACACTAGAAAGACACACCCCCAAAAAGTGTACCTCACACACACTATATAAAATATGCACAAAAGCGTGTATAAAACCCCAAGGGTGATATACACAGGTAGAGGGTGGTACAAAACAATACAACCTGTTTATGGCTGATCGTGAACGTGGAATCTATTGAATGGCAAAAAATACAAAATATGGTGAAGTAAATAAGGCAAAGATAAATTTTGCACGTGGTAGAGAACTTACAAAAGAGAGATGGTAATCACGCCTGTCACCCTGTCAGGGGTATTGTCCAAATGAAGGATCAGATGTATATGATAGAGCATGGATAGCAGTGGAAGCAGGTGTCTGTCTCGTAATATATGGAGAGGAGAAGTTCCAGATTCAATCGCTTATACGGCAATATCACTTTTGCTCAGGAATAAAAGAAAATAGAAATAGTGCAGATTGTATAAAATTTACAAAATTTATTACAAAGATTGCACTTACAGAAAATCAGTGGTAAAACAGCATGTCTCCATAATGAAGTTTTGGGCTGGTCTCCAGATGGTGATAGAAAGAGATCCAAAATTGGAGATGCACAAAAACAATAAAATAAAATAAAATAGAATGGACTATAATAACAGTGCTGGTTATTAGCATAAAATGTCCAGAGTGTAGTATCCAACGCGTTTCGTCACTATAGTGACTTCCTCAGGGATGTAGATATGCTGTAATCTTCATGGTTTATATACCATATCAGTTTTCAAATTTCGCGGGCAAAATTCTCCGGTCACATGTTACTTCCGGTTTTCGGCCATTTGACTTCCTGTGTTCCACCTTGGAACGCATGACATCACTTCCGGTTTCGGGTTCATTCTGATCGAGGAGAGCCCTTATCTGATAGTACTAATGGTAGTGCAGCAGAGACTTCCTGCGTTCCACCTTGGAACGCATGACGTCATTTCTGGTTTCAGGTACAAACTGGTCAGGGGGGAGTCCCTATCTGCTGGCACAAAAGGTGGTGCAGCAGAAAAGGTTTCCCCCCTAAACAACCCTTAGACAATAGGTTCCCATTACACATAAATAGGGCAAAACAGAGCACTGTATGTCCTTAGAATATTTAAAAAAAAAACAAAAAAAAAAAACTGGCATGCAGAACATCATGAAGAACCAATGAAAAATAATTTTTTCAATGCATTATATACTCTGTAATATCAGAATACATGGCTTCAAAAGATCTAACTGGTTTAATTTAATAATATACAGAGTAACCTTAAAAACCATGTTTCTTCCATCCTAATATTCTTTGACTGCTTTCCCCTTTTCTACATACCCTTATCTTATTTATGGTTGTTTGAAATTTATCTATATCCACCTATATTATCTTGATGTTTGGATATAGTATATTATATGTGTTATATGGATACTAATTTTTATTTCTACTTTATAGATGGATGTTGAACCATTTTCACTCCATATTTGTATAACCATATCTATGTATTTTATTGTATATATGTTATATAATTTGCAAAGTTTTCTATGTATGTTTTATAATTCATATGCAAATAATCCTTGAAATATATCTAGCCATTGCTAAATACCCGTTTATGCTGTTCCATTATACATTATAGGTTGGATTTTGAACTGTATGCTTAGCTTTTTTTATTTATTTTTTATTTTTATTAGTATTATTTATTCCTTGTTTTACATTTTGGGCTTCATATATAAAAAATCTTTTGAAGCCATGTATTCTGATATTACAGAGTATATAATGCATTGAAAAAATTATTTTTCATTGGTTCTTCATGATGTTCTGCATGCCAGTTTTTTTTTTTTTTTTAAATATTCTAAGGACATACAGTTCTCTGTTTTGCCCTATTTATGTGTAATGGGAACCTATTGTCTAAGGGTTGTTTAGGGGGGAAACCTTTTCTGCTGCACCACCTTTTGTGCCAGCAGATAGGGACTCCCCCCTGACCAGTTTGTACCTGAAACCAGAAATGACGTCATGCGTTCCAAGGTGGAACGCAGGAAGTCTCTGCTGCACTACCATTAGTACTATCAGATAAGGGCTCTCCTCGATCAGAATGAACCCGAAACCGGAAGTGATGTCATGCGTTCCAAGGTGGAACACAGGAAGTCAAATGGCCGAAAACCGGAAGTAACATGTGACCGGAGAATTTTGCCCGCGAAATTTGAAAACTGATATGGTATATAAACCATGAAGATTACAGCATATCTACATCCCTGAGGAAGTCACTATAGTGACGAAACGCGTTGGATACTACACTCTGGACATTTTATGCTAATAACCAGCACTGTTATTATAGTCCATTCTATTTTATTTTATTTTATTGTTTTTGTGCATCTCCAATTTTGGATCTCTTTCTATCACCATCTGGAGACCAGCCCAAAACTTCATTATGGAGACATGCTGTTTTACCACTGATTTTCTGTAAGTGCAATCTTTGTAATAAATTTTGTAAATTTTATACAATCTGCACTATTTCTATTTTCTTTTATTCCTGAGCAAAAGTGATATTGCCGTATAAGCGATTGAATCTGGAACTTCTCCTCTCCATATATTACGAGACAGACACCTGCTTCCACTGCTATCCAGTCTCTATCATATACATCTGATCCTTCATTTGGACAATACCCCTGACAGGGTGACAGGCGTGATTACCATCTCTCTTTTGTAAGTTCTCTACCACGTGCAAAATGTATCTTTGCCTTATTTACTTCACCATATTTTGTATTTTTTGCCATTCAATAGATTCCACGTTCACGATCAGCCATAAACAGGTTGTATTGTTTTGTACCACCCTCTACCTGTGTATATCACCCTTGGGGTTTTATACACGCTTTTGTGCAAAGTCTATAGTTGATTTTGTATAATTTAGAGGGGTCAGCTGTTAAAGGAGTCCCTAGGTATTGAGGGAGCGAGGTGTCATCTGAATGCAATAGGTGGATTGGATGAGTGCCGTGTCTGCCGCTGACATACCCAAGGGGGAGGGCGCTAGATTTATTCATGTTTGGGGTGTGGAAAGTATAGTCCACGACAGTGGGGTATTGTGCTCTCTAGACGTCTAAAAGCCCAGTCTTCTGAAGGAACCTATGGACCAACTTGTCTTGTCCCCCTCTGCCCTGTGACAGTGTGAGCCCTCTGCGAGAGCTGCAGTCGGCGCCACGACACTGCACAGTGTTAAAATAGCCACCCATCAGGATCATACCATGCGATAAAGCCAAAACACTAGCTTCTATAGAGTCCCAAAAGTCTGATTCGGGAGCGTTGGGTGCATACATATTAAGTGTATCATATGTGAGTGCAGGGTACCAGACAATATCACATATCTGCACTGCGGGTTCAAGTCTGAACTAGTGAAGTGGAATGGGCATCTGTTGTGAATCAGGATGGCCATCCCATAAATTTTACGAATGGCTCTAGCTACACGATAAGATGTCGGCATGTATGGGGAGATGTTTCCTGACGAAAGGCTGTATGAAGACAATTTCTGCTCCCTAAACATAAGGCGTCTCTTCCTAGAGGTATTCAATCCCTTATCATTCAAAGATGTAATCTATAATGTCATTGTAGTCTGCAAGTAGTGTTGGCATCTGCTTCAAAGGATGATCAGTAAAAAGTAGTGCACCCAAACACGCCACGTTGTCCCGGCACAAGGACTCTAAAACAAACACTTAAAGAAGTGGTGTCAGGCCTGTCCACCACCTCTCAGTACCTCAGAGTAAAGTCACCCGCATGGGTCTGCGGAAATAGCTATTTTGTGAGGGGATGAAGTAGCCAAGGCCTGGGCCTATCGTGTGTGTGTGTGTGTGTGTGTGTGTTAAAAAAAAAAAAAAAAAACAACAAAAAAAAACACATTAGCACAGAGTTAGTGCTAAGAATCCCCAGGAAATGTCTCCGGGGGCAGGGAAACCACGGCCTCAACCAAAACCCTCCACCCAAAGGCTTCACCAGTCGCCACCCGTCGGAGTCCCCTCCATGCCACATTACTCACTTGAAACCATTACACTTTCTTCACTACGGTACTTCGGCTCATTCTCCGGTTTGAAACCATTCTCTGGGCAGGAGCGGCAGATCGATGGCTTCTGCTCCCATGGCTGGAAATGTGCTCGGCACCTGGTGCCGCAAGATGCCGAAAAAAGCCGCGGGGTCTCCTCCCGGGTGCAATACATGTGGGTGGCCATCTTTAAAGTCAAGCAATTTGAAGGGGTAACCCCAGGCCTACGTCACACTAGCCTGGCAGAGTACCTCCGTGACCGGTTTCCACTCCCACCATCATTGCAACGTGTGGGGCGCAAGATCTTGATACACTGAAAGCGTGATGCCCTCATGGACAATGTGGCCTTCCCGCACCCTCTGCATCACTGCTTTCTTTGTAGGGAAGTGCAGGAACCTTACGATGACATCCCTCGAGGTGTTGTGCTCCAGCCTCCTGGAACGGAGCGCTTGGTGAGCTCTCTCCACATGCCACATCTCCTACGGGATCCCCGGGTTTAACAGCTGGAAGATGCATGCCATGGACCCCTCCCCTGCTCGTTCACGGATGCGCGTGTTGCGTCTGGATCGATTGCCTAGGTCTTCCAGTGCTAAGTCAGCAGATTGTACCCTGCTTGTCAGATTATTGAGTTGGGTGATTGCTGCGTTGTGTGCTGCTGTCGTAACTTCCAGATGGTGCTCCACTCTGGCTGTCCGCGTGCCCAGGGCCTGAATCTTCCCCCCTCAGGATGCCCGTGGACCACACAATCTCTCCCACCAGGTAAGTCTTACCTCATTCAGGGACGACCGGATCCGGGTCGTGTCTGGCTGGGATGACTCTCTGCTGTGATGGCTGTGGCGCGTCTGAGGCCGTCGAGCCCAGGCTGCCGCCATCTTGTGATCTGAGCGGCTGGTCTCTCCCCTGGTCTGGGAGTTTCTTATGGTGTTTCTTTGGAAGGACGCTTATCCATTCCTGGAGAAAATAGATGTTTTGTCGCTTTTAAAAATGCCTTTGTAGCTTATGTGATACTGGAGCGGAGCCTCAAGCAAGCACGTTCAGCTCGCTCCTCGGTCAGACTACGCCCCCTAATTTAACCATTTTTATCACAAACCTAGGACAATTTTTATTTATTCATATCCCCCCCCCCCCCCCCCCTACACCTTTTTTGTTTTATGGAAATTCAGACCACGCGAGTCCCACTACTACTATTTGTTAAACCTTAGTACAATGGTAACCCACGTCTATACATTTTTCTTTAATACTTCTCCCAATATTGTCTAGAATACCAATCCTTAAGTGCTTCCCTCTGCTGATGACAATACTGACACCAGCTGGGGGACTTCCTTGCTCACACAAAATAGAGCTCTGTCAGCACTTTGTGCTGTGTGATTTCAGCGTGAGAGGGAGCTGGCATAGCCCAGCACTGATCTTTCCGCAGAGGGCAAACAGGGAGAACTCCATAGGGTCTTTTCACACCATGGTGGTATTCTTCAATACCAGAGGGGTCAATGATATTTAAAACTAGTGTGAAAGTGGAATTGCACTTCAGCTGTTCTTTACAGCGTGTTGGCTGTGATATTATGTCACTCTTGATACTGGCGGCCATCAGTCCTGAGTCGATGGCACAATGCTATCAGGAGTAATTCTTCGCTGGACGTCTGAGTAAGCACTTGGGAACCAATGATCTAAGTTGACAAAGGGCATGGAGCTTGACTATGGAAAAGTAGTCTCTACCCCTTCCCCCCCCTAAAGCTAAGCAGATAAGGGTATTATTGAGAAGCATTGGTCACTGTTTGATAAGGGTTCCTTAAAGGAATACTATAGGACAGGGGTTCTAAACCCAGTCCTCAAGGACTCCCTACCAGTCCTGGATTTGTGGATTACCTGCGTGTGTCTAAGGTGTTTAGAACAAGAGAGACTCTAAGGTGTTTTCCTTTTTCTAAACACCTTAGACACACCCAGGTAATCCCTAAATCCAGGACTGGGTGGAGAACCCCTGCTATAGGGTCAGGAACACAAACCTGTATTCCTGACCATATAGTGTGAAAAAGCTTTTTTTGGGCCCCCCTGGCCCCACTTACTTGCCTTTAAAAATGTATAAATCTTTCTTTTATTCCAGTGTTCTGACGGTGCTGGCTCAGCCCCCTATTTGCCTCCATGGCAGAGATAATCAAAATAGACTGTCTGAGCCAATCTAATGCTTTCCCATATGAAAGCATTGAGTTGGCTGAGACGGTCAATTCTGATTTCGGCAAAGAAAGCAAACTCAAGCTGGCCATTCAGCATCGCCTAGAGATGCCTTGAATCAATATCTCTGAGGAATGTTCAGCGTCTCCATGCAGTGCTTGACTGTAACTAGAGGTGTCCCTAGGCAGCAATTTAAAGAGAAAAGGCGGTGTTTACATTAAAAAGCCAGGAGGGACTGACTATAATCCCCAGCACCATTACATTAAGCTATAGTTCTGGTGAGTATAATGTTCCACTTAGTGGTCTGAGAGGAACACACAGACAGCGGTGAACTGACAAACCGTTAACTGAGAGAAGTTTGATTCACACGGACAGCACGTGTAGGATGCATAGCAAAGGTTCTCGAGCTTTATTCCAAAAGTCAAATCATTTATAAGTTTTGCATAGAATGTAGTTAATGGATTGCAAGCCTTCAGTTATTTGCTTTTGTTAGTAGTTTTATCTAATAGCCCCAGATATAGACCTCAGAATGTTCTACCAAGTTTCTGAAGACACAATTCTTAAGGTAACAGATTTTGTCTCCTATTAGAATATATCAAGTATATTTACTTTATTACATGTAATTTCACAGCAAACTCACAGTATACTTGGTACACAGTATATCTTTTCGTAATTTCACTACAAACCTTATTTAAGTATATTCTTGAATATTTTTATATATTAAACTACAAGGCTGATACATTGTCTAGGATGGCGGATAGAAGTTTAGCAAAACCTGCTTACAATGATTCATCAATTTCACATTTGCAATTTTATCCAAAACATCACTATGAGAGTACTAGAACTTATTTGAAAAACCTATGATCATTATCTGATGCCTAATTCTAACATTTTATACCATTTACTTGTCAGGAATATAAATGTGGCTTGTGAAGAATGGCAATATCCTGGCAGTCACAGTTCAGGATTTAAATTCCTTTTTAAGAAGTATTGAAGCTTTTATGCAGCAGACGATACCTGTTTATAGCTATCTGAAACTTTTATGGCAAAGTCAGAATCGGGTTGTAAAAATAAACTTTCTTCCTGTGCAATGTTGGGAGATAAACTATCTGTTGCATCAATTGGTGATAAACCGCACCTAATGGTGAAACAGTGACGTGATATAGAGTATGTATGTGTGTGTGTATATATATATGTGTGTGTGTGTGTGTGTGTGTGTGTGTATATATATGTATATGTATATGTGTATGTATATGTATGTATATGTATTATAGTGCTCTTTCACTTTAAGTGCGTATCCTATATAAATATTTAAGAGGACTAAGATTCTGAAGTATTTAGACCTTGGACGGTACAGTCCCCCATCTCAAGATATATGAAGATCCTCCAGATGGTGTACAGTATAGTTCCAATATATAAACAATAATACAGGTGGAAGCTTAGTATGTAGTATGTCAATCTCAGAAATAAAAAGGTAAAACACAGTATCCTACTTACAATTTATAGAGCAAAAACTTGCTCTGGTGTTGTACAGCTTTGGTATAATCCCCACTCGGGATGTGCAGGAACCAGAAAGTCAGCAGCACAAAATAATAAAATAGGACTTTCAAATATATTTAACAAATTACTTTATTAAGTTAAAAATATATAGTTAAATACATATGGAACACAATATTGTCAATAAAACACAATCGGGGGCAGCACTCTCACACTTAACGCGTTTCTCACAGCAGGTCTTCCTCAGAAGTGTTGCTTAGCGCTCCAGGCACCCAAACCACTTCTGCCCATTGGAGTGGTCTGGGTTCCAACTCCCACTACCCTTAACCCTGCAACTGTAAATATTGCAGTTTTCATAAACTGCAATATTTACCTTGCAGGGTTAACTCCTCCTCTAGTGGCTGTCTACTAGACAGCCACTAAAGGGCACTTCCTACTTAATAGCACAGGTTTTCTGTGCTAGAGCGTCGCTGGACGTAGTCACGCTATGTGAGTACCTCCAGCGTCGCTGAAATCCCCATAGTAAAGCATTGAAAGCATTTTTAATGCTTTCCTATGGGGAGGTCTAATGCGAGTGACAATATTGTGTTCCGTATGGACGGGGATTGTACCGTCCAAGCGAAAAAAGCAGAGCTCTAAATAGCTCAGAAAAATTAGTCCTCGTAAATATTTAGATTGGATAAGCACTATATTGCACGATTATCAGTTTATTTTTTTTCTCTTCAGGATCTTTTCACTGAATATCAAATGATTGTATGTACAAGTCAGAAAAACAAAGTACGCGTGTGTAGATCTATCTATTCTTTATCACGTCACTAAATTTAACCATTAGGTGCGGTTTATCACTAATTGTTGTAACCTATATTGTATCTTTACACAAGGTTTTTGGGAATCCTTGTCGATTTACCGCTGCCACCCATTGTAAGCTATAGTGAGCGCTTACAGTATCGTTGGGAGATAAACAGCTGCTCTTTTTAAATAGTTTTCTGATTAGCTGCTGACATCACATGATCTCAGCATCTGTTAATGTGTGAAGAAATGTGTGTTCCTAGACCAACAATTGCACCTAGCAACCCTGCTATAGCTTCAACAGGGCTTAACTGCTAAACATACTATAACCGTGATGGCGAACCTATGGCACGCGTGCCACAGGTGGCACGCTGGGCCGTCTGTGGGCAATGCTCCACACAGCATTGCGCGGGAGGACAGGAGAGCTGCAGGACCTGTCCTAGATACTTACCACCACCGGACCACCAGGGATGGCTGTGTTCCCCCCCCTCCCCTTCACCAAAGGTAACTTTTTTTTTTTTTATCTTCAACCCCTCACACACAACACAGCCCCCCTCACACACAACACAGCCCCCCTCACACACAACACAGCCCCCCTCACACACAACACAGCCCCCCTCACACACAACACAGCCCCCCTCACACACAACACAGCCCCCCTCACACACAACACAGCCCCCCTCACACACAACACAGCCCCCCTCACACACAACACAGCCCCCCTCACACACAACACAGCCCCCCTCACACACAACACAGCCCCCCTCACACACAACACAGCCCCCCTCACACACAACACAGCCCCCCTCACACACAACACAGCCCCCCTCACACACAACACAGCCCCCCTCACACACAACACAGCCCCCCTCACACACAACACAGCCCCCCTCACACACAACACAGCCCCCCTCAATGCAGTGTGTGTGCATTCAGCAGTGTGTGTGCATTCAGCAGTGTGTGTGCATTCAGCAGTGTGTGTGCATTCAGCAGTGTGTGTGTGTGCATTCAGCAGTGTGTGTGTGCGTGTGTGTGTGCATTCAGCAGTGTGTGTGTGTGCATTCAGCAGTGTGTGTGTGTGTGCATTCAGCAGTGTGTGTGTGTGTGCATTCAGCAGTGTGTGTGTGTGTGTGTGCATTCAGCAGTGTGTGTGTGTGTGTGTGCATTCAGCAGTGTGTGTGTGTGCATTCAGCAGTGTGTGTGTGTGCATTCAGCAGTGTGTGTGTGTGCATTCAGCAGTGTGTGTGTGTGTGTGTGCATTCAGCAGTGTGTGTGTGTGTGTGTGCATTCAGCAGTGTGTGTGCATTCAGCAGTGTGTGTGTGTGTGTGTGCATTCAGCAGTGTGTGTGTGTGTGTGTGCATTCAGCAGTGTGTGTGTGTGTGCGCATTCAGCAGTGTGTGTGTGTGTGCATTCAGCAGTGTGTGTGTGTGTGCATTCAGCAGTGTGTGTGTGTGTGCATTCAGCAGTGTGTGTGTGTATTCAGCAGTGTGTGTGTGTGTGCATTCAGCAGTGTGTGTGTGTGTGCATTCAGCAGTGTGTGTGTGTGTGTGCATTCAGCAGTGTGTGTGTGTGTGTGCATTCAGCAGTGTGTGTGTGTGTGTGCATTCAGCAGTGTGTGTGTGTGTGTGCATTCAGCAGTGTGTGTGTGTGTGCATTCAGCAGTGTGTGTGTGCATTCAGCAGTGTGTGTGTGCATTCAGCAGTGTGTGTGTGCGCATTCAGCAGTCTTTGTGTGTGCGCATTCAGCAGTCTTTGTGTGTGCGCATTCAGCAGTCTTTGTGCGTGCGCGCATTCAGCAGTCTTTGTGCGTGCGCGCATTCAGCAGTCTTTGTGCGTGCGCGCATTCAGCAGTCTTTGTGCGTGCGCGCATTCAGCAGTCTTTGTGCGTGCGCGCATTCAGCAGTCTTTGTGCGTGCGCGCATTCAGCAGTCTGTGTGCGTGCGCGCATTCAGCAGTCTGTGTGCGTGCGCGCATTCAGCAGTCTGTGTGCGTGCGCGCATTCAGCAGTCTGTGTGCGTGCGCGCATTCAGCAGTCTGTGTGCGTGCGCGCATTCAGCAGTCTGTGTGCGTGCGCGCATTCAGCAGTCTGTGTGCGTGCGCGCATTCAGCAGTCTGTGTGCGTGCGCGCATTCAGCAGTGTGTGTGTGCGTGCGCGCATTCAGCAGTGTGTGTGTGCGTGCGCGCATTCAGCAGTGTGTGTGTGCGTGCGCGCATTCAGCAGTGTGTGTGTGCGTGCGCGCATTCAGCAGTGTGTGTGTGCGTGCGCGCATTCAGCAGTGTGTGTGTGCGTGCGCGCATTCAGCAGTGTGTGTGTGCGTGCGCGCATTCAGCAGTGTGTGTGTGCGTGCGCGCATTCAGCAGTGTGTGTGTGCGTGCGCGCATTCAGCAGTGTGTGTGTGCGTGCGCGCATTCAGCAGTGTGTGTGTGCGTGCGCGCATTCAGCAGTGTGTGTGTGCGTGCGCGCATTCAGCAGTGTGTGTGTGCGTGCGCGCATTCAGCAGTGTGTGTGTGCGTGCGCGCATTCAGCAGTGTGTGTGTGCGTGCGCGCATTCAGCAGTGTGTGTGTGCGTGCGCGCATTCAGCAGTGTGTGTGTGCGTGCGCGCATTCAGCAGTGTGTGTGTGCGTGCGCGCATTCAGCAGTGTGTGTGTGCGTGCGCGCATTCAGCAGTGTGTGTGTGCGTGCGCGCATTCAGCAGTGTGTGTGTGTGCGTGCGCGCATTCAGCAGTGTGTGTGTGTGCGTGCGCGCATTTAGCAGTGTGTGTGTGTGCGTGCGCGCATTTAGCAGTGTGTGTGTGTGCGTGCGCGCATTTAGCAGTGTGTGTGTGCGTGCGCGCATTCAGCAGTGTGTGTGTGTGCGTGCGCGCATTCAGCAGTGTGTGTGTGCGTGCGCGCATTCAGCAGTGTGTGCGTGCGCGCATTCAGCAGTGTGTGTGTGCGCGTGCGCGCATTCAGCAGTGTGTGTGTGCGTGCGCGCATTCAGCAGAGTGTGTGTGTGCGTGCGCGCATTCAGCAGAGTGTGTGTGTGCGTGCGCGCATTCAGCAGAGTGTGTGTGTGCGTGCGCGCATTCAGCAGAGTGTGTGTGTGCGTGCGCGCATTCAGCAGTGTGTGTGTGCGTGCGCGCATTCAGCAGTGTGTGTGTGCGTGCGCGCATTCAGCAGTGTGTGTGTGCGTGCGCGCATTCAGCAGTGTGTGTGTGCGTGCGCGCATTCAGCAGTGTGTGCGTGCGCGCATTCAGCAGTGTGTGCGTGCGCGCATTCAGCAGTGTGTGCGTGCGCGCATTCAGCAGTGTGTGCGTGCGCGCATTCAGCAGTGTGTGCGTGCGCGCATTCAGCAGTGTGTGCGTGCGCGCATTCAGCAGTGTGTGCGTGCGCGCATTCAGCAGTGTGTGCGTGCGCGCATTCAGCAGTGTGTGCGTGCGCGCATTCAGCAGTGTGCGTGCGCGCATTCAGCAGTGTGTGCGTGCGCGCATTCAGCAGTGTGTGCGTGCGCGCATTCAGCAGTGTGTGCGTGCGCGCATTCAGCAGTGTGTGTGTGCGTGCGCGCATTCAGCAGTGTGTGTGTGCGTGCGCGCATTCAGCAGTGTGTGTGTGCGTGCGCGCATTCAGCAGTGTGTGTGTGCGTGCGCGCATTCAGCAGTGTGTGTGTGCGTGCGCGCATTCAGCAGTGTGTGTGTGCGTGCGCGCATTCAGCAGTGTGTGTGTGCGTGCGCGCATTCAGCAGTGTGTGTGTGCGTGCGCGCATTCAGCTGTGTGTGTGTGCGTGCGCGCATTCAGCTGTGTGTGTGTGCGTGCGCGCATTCAGCTGTGTGTGTGTGCGTGCGCGCATTCAGCAGTCTTTGTGCATTCAGCAGTTTTTGTGCATTCAGCAGTCTTTGTGCATTCAGCTGTGTGTGTGTGTGCATTCAGCAGTCTTTGTGCATTCAGCTGTGTGTGTGTGTGCATTCAGCAGTCTTTGTGCATTCAGCTGTGTGTGTGTGTGCATTCAGCAGTCTTTGTGCATTCAGCTGTGTGTGCGCGTGGGTATGTATTAAGCAGTCGGTGTGTGAATGTGTTCAGCTGTCTGTGTGCATTCAGCTGTGTGTGCGCGTGGGTATGTATTAAGCAGTCGGTGTGTGAATGTGTTCAGCTGTCTGTGTGTATGCATTGCATTTGTTGGAGATACTAATAAATATAAGCTTAATTGTATCTATTTATATCATTTAAAATATGAATAATTGAACTCTCTGTTGTGTTCTTTTAAAACAAAAGATGTTAACTAGTTTGGACAACTGTAAGAGTTGTTTTTTCTAAACTTAAACCTCAGTATTCAGGTTAATTGCTGTGTTGGCACTTTCAGGGGAAAAAGTTGGCATGTATTGCGGTTTGGGCACACAGGCTCAAAAAGGTTCGCCATCACTGTATTATAGCCTAGCTACATAGTTATCTGCTGGTAGTGTTGTTTGAACTGATTTATAAAAGGACAATTTTAGGGATTTTGACCACTTTAATGAACAGGTACCTGATAAGAGTACAAGTCATAAACGTTTATAACCACAAGTACTTGCACATTGTTTGGCAGCTCAGTCTCAGTATATCAATATAATTTCCAAGCACCATAACCAATCTAGGTTATTAAAGTGGTTAAGGTGCAAGGCAATTAAGGATCCAGTTTGTATCAAACCATTTTGAAGCAGAACAAAAATTATGTAGGTCTAATAAACGTCCAAAGTGGGAAGCTTGGGACATCACAAAGCAAAATAAGTTTTTGGCCTGTTTCAACTCCTTAGTATTGAAAATGTGAATTGAGTTGTGCTGGAGATGTTTCATTGACTCTACAGTCAAATCCAGCCATACTCAAACACTAAATCATATGCATCACACAGTAATGGGCTTTTAAAGAGATAAGGAAGTGGATTTTGTTAGGATGTTCCTAGAAATTGTCTGTGTGCCAGAGAAATATCCAGTTTTTGTTTAAACCGTTTTTAAGCATTTTGACAAACCGTTTCATCCTTGCAGCGAAAACATTAAAGTCAAATAGGGACTACAGGTCTTAGAGTGTCGTATAATCCCTAGACTAAAGCAACTCATTAGGTTCAGGACCCTAATAAAGCCTAGAATGTGTGCATGCTCAACTGTAGGTCTTCTCTTTTGTATTAATGGGAAAGATGTTGAGCGCTGCAGCAGTTCAGAAACTGGTCTTAAAGTGGCTCTGTCACCATCTGTTTCTTGCATAATTTGCAAAGACTCCAAACGGTGACATCGCTGCTTGTGATCCGATGGCCAAAGTGGCCCTTGGAAGATGCGTTTTACTTATCTGTACCTGTCACTCACAGGCGCATCGTCCTGACGTTATCTTCCCATTGCTCCGGAACAGACGTCAGTGCTGTACTCAAACATGCAAGAGTACACAACATGGAGGTCACAGGATCCTCCATAGAAAGCTTAATTTCCCAGCAGCTGTCACTGGTGATGGCTGAGGGAAATGACAAGTTTGCCAAAAGCTAACATGCCCTTTTGGTCACGTTTGAGGGGAAAATACAGTAAACTTAACAGTCCCGACAGGCGCCAGAGAGCAACTTGGTTATTAAACCGATGGGAAAACAGTTTAACATCTTAGGGTAGGGTAGGTTTTTAAGATAATATATAGTTCGGAAAATTTAAAATAAACACAAAATGATGTAAGATTATAAAGTAAAAAGAATGAAGACTACAATTGATGTAAAACATTTAAAATCAAAACATCGAAAGTCATTCTTAAAATACTAAAAATCCATTTTCGGAAAGAAAGCAAAACACAGCTGAATTCAGTGGTTCTAAATCATGCCAGACTATCAAATGAAAATCTTGCATCTACACTGGCTACAGATAGCTTTTAAAAATAGCAACTGTGACCTGATTTTTTTTTTTTCTTCTTTAACTTGAAATCATTTAAGTTGAAAGGCCACTCATGTCATCAGACACATTTATGGACTTTTCTGATGTACACATTCTTGGTGCAAAAATAAATCTCCTGTAACATTAGGAATAAATTCAAAATCAGACTTTTTAAATAAGGATTTCTGATTTATTTAAGCATGGTTAACCTGAAGGTTCACTGCAGTATTGGCAAATTAGAAAGCCTATCTTTAAAGTAAGCCTGTTATGACAGGTCCGGTAACATGCATCTCTTCCAAATGCATACATCCCAGACCTAGATACGTCATATATTCAATGTAAAGTTTATAGATATCTGTAAAAGAGCTCTAGTACTCCGACAGAGTACCTCCGCCAAGTGTGCTTCCTTGTAGTGATCAGAGACCATGGAGCACTTCAGATCCAGTCGCCGACACTTGACTGGGTTCACGGAGGGACTTTCCTCCCTGGACCAGGCTACTGTGTTTGGAGCCCTGAACACCCTTTTCATTAGCAGATATCACGTTCCCCAAACACCAGATGAAACTTGGTGAAGGTTAAAACAGCAACTACCTTTAATCGTAATAGCACACAAATTTAAGCCCCCAATAGCCTTATTTACATACAAAAGGGTGCACAGAGTACTTTAGTATAAGGAAGGGTGGGGTCAGACCATGGCAAGGACTGATGGGAGGTTGAGAAAGGACAGGGCAGCTAGTTAAAACTAGTCTAGCAGTGTCCCTGGGACAACGCCCTGCTGGGGAAAACAATAGGACAGGAAAAAGGGGGAGGAGAGAGAGGCACAGACAAGCAATACATTAAACATACCCTGCACCAATACTGGGCACAGAGTGACCAAAACCCAAAAATAATCTGGAGACCCACACATAGTGTCTGTCTTCCATCCCCAGTGATGTTGACTATCGTCAGAATATCAACTTGCCTTACCTCCTATCCACCAGCGCCCTATAGGGTTAAAACCACTATCTAGCCCCCCCATGGCCCTTCATGCCTCCATAAATATAGCAAAATCTTACTGTATTCAAACTTGAAGCTGTAAATCTGCATGCTGTTTGCCTCAGAAAAACAAGCTGTCTGCTGACATCAGAAGTGATAGCCTGATCCAATCACAATGCTGCCCCAAAGGATTGGCTGAGACTGACAAGGAGGCAGATCAGGGGCAGAGCCAGCATGATTCAAACACAGCCCTGGCCAATCAGCATCTCCTCATAGAGATGAATTGAATCAATGAATCTCTATAAGGAAAGTTCAGTCTGCATGCAGAGGGAGGAGATACTGAATAGTTGGATGCATTTTAGGCTCCACTCCAACTCTTTCAAAGGCTGGGTGGACTTAAATTGAATAAAATCAAAATAAAAAAAACATAATTTGTGTGTTAGAAAACAGCTGACATTCTCCGCCAATGAGCTTGCTCTGCACAGGATGGTTTAGCTTAGGAAAGTTGGCAGAAGTCCCTGATCAGCTTGAGAAACTGTTTAAGGGATATTGCAGATCCTCATGTTGTTGCATCGTGACCTGTCTTCAGTAGCCGCCAGTTTTGACAGGATAATGTTGCGTTCCGATATTGGGAATTGGATTGTTTCCACCACCTCATTGTAAGCGGTGCATAGTTCATCCATGGTGCTCTCCGGAATGTCCTTTCACCAATGGTTTCCATGTCGTGCTGTAATAGTGCTAAAATAAACCATTAAAAAGTTGTGCAGATCTTTTTCTATGAGACTGGAACGTTTGAGAGCTTGGCCAGTTCAGATCTGTCCTCTGTCCTGAATAGTTGTAGTATAAATTCCTTAAATTACTGGGCCCTGACCTCCTTCAAGATGATGTGCAGACGGATGTTATTTCTTCGGGCTTTATCCTCCTGAACCGTCACTTTGATGTTTAGTATCAATGGCGCTGCATGCATCGGCTAGCGTGTTGTAAGCCTGAATAATGTCCTACGCTTTATCTTCTAGATACACCAATGGACTGCATGTCCGTTTTGATTTCAGATGTCAAAACTTGGAAATCTATCATCTTGGTAATCTTCAGGCCATCTATTATAATCTATCTGTATAGAAGATTCCATGGATGCAGGAGGATGGCCCAGGGAAATACAAGCAAGATTGCGGTGTCCTGATTCGAAGACTGGTGATGGGACCTCCTCATAGACTCTGTAGTTTGCAATCATTAGCATGGGGAAAATGGTCCTGATTTGCAGCAGTGAAGCTTTCAGCCTCTTTTTTTTTTCTTTATTTTTACATTTTTTTTTTTTTTTTTAGATTTGCTTGCCATAGTACAGGTACAGTGGATATAAGTTGCTTTGCTAGCCTAATTCTGTTTTAGCTGTGTGAAATCATGTTGTTAAGTTGGTCGCATCGATGGAGCCTGAACGATCTGCTGCCATCTATGCACAGGCCACACCACTGTTAAGCTGCTAATTTAAAAACACAAGGTGCTCGGTAGCAATGTTTTAAATAGTTTTTTTTTTTTTGAGAACAGTAAAATGCATCTCGGCTGGCCTACAACTACTGCATACTCTATTTTTTTCACTTAAATTTGTTTTTAGACACTTTGGATGGCATTTAACTCAAATAGGTGTTAACTTCATGTGTTGCTGACTGGAATTCCAGTCTTGTTTTCCTCTCTGGAGTGTATGGGGAGGGCTATCCCTTAATAACATAATGCGGTTAACACTCATCAATATTTAGTCCTCTATTATTGCTGTTAAACAATTTGATCATTCTGGTTTCTCTCCTCCCTCCCTCCCTCACTCTGATCTTTAGAGAGCTGTTTATGATGTTGTCTATTTTCTATCAAACCTGTGTCTTATCTGTACTCATGCCGCTTTAACCCCTGTATCACAACTCAACTTTGAATTCTGTGTCATCTTGCTCAGAAACGCTTGACTTGCGAAAGGGATACATACTAAATAAATGCTATTTAGCAGATATACACCAAAAGAAAGTATGCATACATATAAATATTTTTTAACTGCAGTTATATCTTCAAAATATTATATCAAAACCTGCAGGTCTCTTGTCTGCTGCCTTTTACAAGCCCTCATTTTCTACTCCCACTAACAATTTCCGTGGGTAGCTGTCCAATCATAGACTTCCCAGTGCAGCTCAATGAGAAGTCTTTGCAAGGCAGGTCTTCTGAACAATGACCTGACTCTTGACTTAACCAATCCATTGGTAATTCTGTGATTGGACAGCCACAGAACGCCTGGGTGGGGTTAGTTGGGGAAGGCTTGCAAAGGCTTCAGATACAAGAACTGTGAGTTTTGCAAGCTGTTTTTAGCTAAAACCCTAATGAAAAAAAAAAGCATGCATATTGTCATTTGGGTTATATCTACTTAACAGTGATTTTATTTACTATTTTGGCAGTGGAGTGTCCCTTTAAGACTTTCAGTGGTTGCCAGCCACTGCAGTGCCTAATGCAGTAGTGTACACTTTGGAGTCTTCATGTAGAGGGTGAAAATACTGTACAGTAATTCCCAATTCTATTGAACTAAAGCATCTCTGAGTTGGTGCACCACCATTATAACTGCATGTACATTTAAAATTCTTTATTTTGTAGTGGATTTGATAATACAGCGAAAGGTGCGATAATCATGCATATGATTTTCCACTTTTTTTTTTTTTTTTTTTTTTTTTAAATGTAAGTAAATAAGCAAAACTTGCACATATAATGACCTATCATAGATAACAAGGTTGAGGAATTTGTGCTTATGTTGAACTGATGTATTGAGGTGTAAATGAACGTGCCTATCTGGGGTCATGGTAAGCGTGCTTGCGAGCCATTCTCGCGGCGGGGCAGGATTGTCCTAAGGTAAGAAAAGGGAGCATGAACTGAAGTTTAGAACAGACAGTGACTATTAGAGGTGTATGGCCAGGCCTGACTCTGGGTGAATGTCCAGTGCATCAGTGATGCCAGGTAGTGGCAGTCCCTGTGTATCAGTCCCCTGGACCCGCAGCAGGGCGATAGGGACCTCTCCTCAGGCTCAAACGGGGCGATGTTATCCACAACCCATTGGTGCCTTCCAGGACTGTCCCTCATTAGTTCCGCTGGTGTAGTTATGCCCTGCTGGAATAGAAACTGCTGACCCTCCGCTGGCGAATTGAGCTTATAGACTGTCCCTTCCATAGTGACCTGTAGGAGCACAGTGAGCACCAGCAGTATGAAATCTTCTTTCTCAGCACGCTGGTTACAAGGCACATAGATTGCTTCCAGAGCATGGTGGGTCTTTACAGATCGTTGTAAAATGCCTGGGTGCGTTGCTTGAAGGACAGGGACGGTAAGTCTCTGACCATGGTCATGACTGCCATCTTGTCAAAGTGCGTGACGAACTGAACAATGACATCGCTGTGTGCCTGCTGGGGCAGCCTGCCCTGCCTGCGGATTCGGTAAATATTGTCCACAAGGATGTTCTTGGCCTGCTTGTGAGGAAGTATGTGCTGTAGCAGGCATCTTAGGAATTGTGGCAATTCTGTCTGTTCCACCGTGGTAGGGATGCCTCTGATTTTTATGTTTTTGCTGCTGTCTTCGTACTCTGCCATCTTTTGTGCCATGTTGGCTTGGGATACTTTAATCTGTTTCTGTTCTGCGGCAATTGAGGCCTGCTCAGCCTTGAGGTGGGAGGATATCTCCTCAGTGGCCTTTATTCTCCCTGTAAGCGTGAGCATATCCTCTCGTAGGATCGCTAGGTCTGCTTGAAACATCTTGCAGATGTCACGGAGCAGTATTTTAATATTTGTGACTGGGGTGTTATCTTCCTCATCCGAGGACTCCATATGTAGGCCGCCGGCTAGGGGAATATCATCCAACATGTCCATGGAGGGTTCCTCCTCTGGTGACTAGTCCTCTGTACGTTGCTCTGCCATTTTGGGCGCCATGCGCGGGAGGCCTCCCTGCATGTAATCTCCAATTTTTGGAGACCCAGAGGACATAGCAGCTTTATTCTTTCCCATCACGTTATGGGGGTGAGTGGTAGGTTTACAGTCGGTGTAACACCCGGATTGCTGTATTTTGTTAACTTGGCGATACGGAGCCTCCGCTCTGCACGTCTTTGCTGGTCAGCTTCGCCCCCACGGCATGTACATTTAAATAAATATTAATCTTTACACACATAAAGGGACACTATAGGCACCCATACCACTTCGGCTCATTGAAGTGGTCTGAGTGCAGTGTCCCTATTGAACTTGGTGCTGCAATGTAAAACATTGCAGTTCCAGAGAAACTGCAATGTTTACATTGTAACACGAAGTCTACCTCTAGTGACAGTCGACCAGACAGCCACTGGAAGTGCTTCCTGGCAGTTAACAGACTTTGACGCTGTACGTCCTCATGCCTTGTATGAGGACATCGGCTTCTATTTCCCCATAGGAAAGCATTGATTCAGTACTTTTCTATAGGGATGACTTCGCGCAGCACTCGCCTCGTGTGCGCATTAGCGACGATCGCTGAGAGACGTTGGAGGAGGCGGAGCAGTGACCCAGCTCTTGGGGACATTGGTGCTGGGATCCGGTAAGTAAATGAAAGGTTTCTATAGCTTTGTATTCCTGCTGCTATAGTGTCCCTTTAAGATAAAGCTTTGGTGTAGTAGGTCTAGTTTTTTCTTTATTTAATTTTTTTTTTTTTTTTTTTAAATCTAGTTTCCAGGCACTCAAAGGCCCAGCACCTCACCTGCCACCCAGATAATGTTTTTATTTCTTCAAATACATTGAAATGTGGATGGGAATGGTATCCTGTAAGTGGGCTAATGCTTTAAAGGATACTATAGTGCCAGGTAAACAAGTTTTCCTGGCACTATAGGCGCTGAAAACCCCTTCAGCCACTTACTTTAATCCAGTGCCGGGCTCACTTTGCACTGGTGACCTCTCCTCCCCCGCTGACATCTGCTCCCGAGTGGGGCCGAATGCGCATGCACTGCTAGAGGTGCACGCATTCAAACCCGCCCATAGGAAAGCATAACTCAATGCTTTCCTATGGGGATCTTATTTGACGCTGGACGCCCTTAGAGTCCTTAGAGTCAAATAGAAGTGTAAATCGCAGAAGCGGCCTCTAATGGCTGTCAGGGAGACAGCCACTAAAGGCTGGATTAACAGCTCTGAAGCTATGTTTTCAGCTGCAGGGTTAACACTGGGGGGATCTGGCATCCAGACCACTTCAAATGCCTATAGTGGTCCTTTAATAATTTTGTATTGTTCAATCCCGATGGCTTTATTTATTTTTAACAGAGAAAAAGTATTTTATTGTATTCTTTATAACGGTCTTATGAAATTACATGCCCCTTTGTGTGACAAGATACCCAGATCATATTGGGTTTTGCACCAACAAGCAACCAAACTTGCAATAGAGCAAAACTTCAATCTGTTGAGACACACACACACACACACACACACACACACACACTGTATGAGTCTCTTACTGTAAACATATTCTCTTGTCTGTAATTTGAATAAACCTTAACCCCTTAAGGACCAAACTTCTGGAATAAAAGGGAATCATGACATGTCATACATGTCATGTGTCCTTAAGGGGTTAAAGGACCACTATAGGCACACAGACCACTTCAGCTCAATGAAGTGGTCTGGGTGCCAGGTCCCACTATTTTTAACCCTGCAGCTGAAAACATAGCTAGGTTGCACTGAGGGTTAATCGAGCCTCTAGTGGCTGTCTCACTGACAGTCGCTAGAGGCGCTTCCGCGATTATCACTGAAAATCAGTGAGAAGACGCTGGACGTCCATAGGAAAGCATTGAGCAATGCTTTCATACGGGCTGTTTGCCGCGCATGCGTATTCGGATCTGACGTCGGCAGGGGGTGGAGTGTTCCCCAGCACAGAGGGAGCCCAGGGCTGGAGAAAGGTAAGTGGCTGAAGGGGGCACTATAGTGGTCCTTTCAGCAACACCATTGTTCATGATTTAAATTTCATGTTTAAAATTTTGAATGTTGTTTTTGTTTTTTTAAACTAGCAAATGAGGAAAAATTCAATTCTTTAAGGGGCACTATAGTCACCAGACCACTACATATTAATGTAGTAGCTTTCATGTCTATAGCCTGCTCCTACAGCTTTTCAATGTAAACACGACCTTTTCAGAGAGCTGCCTAGTAACACTGCTAGTGACAGTCACTCACACGGCCACTAGAGTGCTGTACCCATGTTCCGCGTCTCCACGCTCTGCATAGAGGCACTGAATGCTGCCCACAGAGCAATATCCTCCCAATGCTTTCCTGCGGAAAAGCATTGGCTTAGAGGAGATCGTAAAAATCTCGGCCATGAAGGGGGGACCAGCCATGGCGCAACCGGCATGGCGTGGGGGGGAAAAAAAGCGTAAAACAACCTTTCTAATGTGTAATCGAAGGGGGGCAGATTCCTGCACACATGTTTATTTTATATCCACCGAGACTTACTGCCTTTGGCAGAGCTGAGTGAATTTTTCCCTGGGGTCCAGTGGGACTGCTCTCTATCTTCCTGCAGTTCCTCTCAACTACCCCATACGTCCTCTGTAGGGATACCAGTGCCAGTGACCTCATATTCCAGATCCCGGCATCACTAAACTCCACCAGGTAGCAGAGAGGAACTGCCAGATTACTGCTCCCTTGCATGCTGCCTTAGCTGTCTGCAACTCCCCCAGCCATCTCAATGGCACCTGGGTTTTGTCTAGCCCTGGTAAATTTAGAAAGTGTGTGTGTGTGTGTGTGTGTGTGTGTGTGTGTGTGTATATATATATATAATGTCTTTGTGTTTAACGGTCCTCTTAAAGGGGGGAAAAACATTTCGAATGTGTTTTTTTTTTTTTTTTTCCTACATTTATTTTTAACTTATAATTTTTGTTGCATCTGGAAATCTTTTACCTTAACAAAGTGTACACAAGGTGTGTTTGGCATCTTAATGTTTTTCTAGCAAGATTTTGCTTTACCTATCAAATTTACTGTTGTGTGTTGGTTTCTGTAGGACACTAATGCCTGTTAAATGATAACAAATATGAGCGATCAGTAGTAGCTACTCGGTCCAGCTTTTTACTACAACTTCCATAATATCCCAGAGTTGAAGGCTCATCTGATAAACTTGCAAGGGAACACGTTTCAGAGAGTGTAGCAAATACCCAATGTTTGCCTTTTTTTATAGTGAAGACATGCAAAGGAACTTGAATGTTGGTATGTTATTTTAATTGTTTTATTTACTGACCTAGCAAGCTGCATGTTATCAGAACCAAGCCAGACATGTTTTGTTAGTGTATATATGTTACATCAAGGGTTATCAAATAATGTTTTAATATATTTAAGAGTTGAACAGATTTTTAGATGACCCTGGAAAAAATGATTACATTTATTAACTTTGGATTTTGGGGACATGATTATTTGGCTTCTGGGGTGGCTTTTGAACTTGAATTACTTCTTGTTGTAACCCCAATTAATTTCTGTACCCACAGATTATTTTTTTTTTACTCTGTAAGATTAAGCTACTTATATTGATGTTTATGGATTAAAATGTATTCTGTTAATGTTGGTGTTAACCTTTGTTTTATGAGATTAGAAATAGGATGTCTGAACAAAAAACTAAACTGTGTATGGGCTCTTTGCATGACCGTATTAATCTAACATGCAGTACTTTTTGTGTCCATATTGCAGACGGCAACTCCAAACTAACATGGCAGTCAGACTGTGTGATGTGGCTTCTCTGCTTAGAAGTGGTTCGTGGGCAGCAGAGCCTTGGACTGGGGTCTGTGGGATTTTTCTTAAATTTCTTTAGGCTTTTTAATGTTTCTGTACAGAGGCCATACCAAATATTACAGTTGTGGAGAATTGCTGGTTTTGATTTGTTACATAGTTAAGTGTAATGCAGCCCATTCATCATCCAAGCAACAAGGCAAAGTAGTACTGTAGACTTAAAAGAATATTCTGTATCTATTCTCTTTTGCCAAACTTGTCATGTTGCAAAAGCATTACCACTCTCAAACTACAGATATTGGATTAGATTATAATTTTACAAGCAATATTTTGGTATGGTCTCAAACACAAAACACTTATTACATATATATTTTGCATTCACTGTATTTTATTCATTTAAATTTCTCAATTTTAACCACAAAATTATTTTTTTATTTTTTCTATTCCTTACATTCTGCTTGAGAATTGCTACACTAAAATAAGATGGATCAGCTTGGTTAATGATTATGCATTTTTGTCTATGCTATGTGAACAGTTTTGTTGATCCTATTGATGGAATATTCATTATTTTTAAACTTCAACACACGAGTATCATTTTATTCGGAACAGATGGTCCTATAGCTGAGCAGTGCTATTATTTTAGCACACACGGCCTACTGCAGCTGTTCATTTGAATGTTGGCTTAAGATATAATTTGTGCCACCTGAAAATGAAAATAAATGGGCAATTAGGCAGATTTTTATTTTTTATTTTTAGATTTGTTTGTAGCCACCATTTCAGATTCAGTGTCTTTGTATAGTTTTAATTAAAACCTATTGCTCTTTGCAGTGTGGAATGTATTAGAAATTAATTGGTACATTTTTCAACTATTGAGGCTACTATTCAACCTATACTTGTACAGCACCAGTTGCCATTTAGAAGCACTATGTGAAGGATGGGGATTTATGAAATGCTTTTATTTAGACATTGTAAGCCCAGTGATGTGGGTTTAGTTTGAAATGAATAGCTTGTGCTATAGCATATCTTGGCAAAGCTTATGCATACAGAGATCTGATACTTGTTTTAAAATGGAATCTATTTTGAAGCAAAGAGAAGGAATATTTTGCCATTGACAAAGTGCATGTGTGGTAGAGTTCTGGTCTTTGAAAATAAAAATTTTGTACTGTGAAATGATGGTTTGACTAGATCTCCTGTGATGCTGAACTTGAATTTCTTTGTGATTTGGAATGGGCAAACTCAAATATCAAGATAAAACGGATAGGATTTTAGACACACTTTTGGGACCATTTGTCTTCTGCAAAATTATACTCTGAAATGTATTTTGAATACTTGCTTGTTTCCCTCTGCCATTTATTATGGTATACTGTGTCTAGAAAGGCGATCCTGAAATTCAGTGTGTAGTGTCTTTGTGATCACTATTACTTTGTTTTTTTATGATTTGCTTGTTAGGTATAACACATTAAAGGAATGCTTAAGAGTGTGGAATACAAATCTATATTCTGAATTTGCTAGTGTTACTGTCCCTAGTAATATAGCCCCCTCCCCCCCCTTAGTGTATCCTGCTTCCTCAATGCTGCACACTTCCCAAACTCCTGCAAAGTCATTGAGATGGCATGGTCCAATACTCCACTTCTGCTCATTGGAGTGGTCTGGGTGCCAACTCCCAGTACCCTTAACCCTGCAAGTGTAATTATTGCAGTTTTTCATAAACTGCAATAATTACCTTGCTTAGTTAACTCCACCTCTAGTGGCTGTCTACTAGACAGCCACTAGAGGTCACTTCCTGGGTTCTAGCACAGGAAACCTGTGCTAGAGCGTCGCTGGACGTCCACACACTGTGTGAGGACCTCCAGCGTCGCTCAAAACCCCATAGGAAAGCATTGAAATGATTTTTCAATGCTTTCCTATGGGGAGACGTAATGCCCATGCGCGGCATTTCCGCGCATGCACATTAGGTCTCCTCGGCCGGTGGGCGAGATCAGTCTCGCCCACCGGCCGACGCAATCACTGGGAGGAGCGTCGCGGAGGCGGTGACAGCGGCGAGGGACATCACCGCTGTTCCAGGTAAGTGACTGAAGGGGTTTTCACCCCTTCAGTAACCGGGGATTGGTGGGTGGGAGGGAGAGGGACTCTCCAGTGCCAGAAAAACGGATCGTTTTTCTGGCACTGGAGTTTCCCTTTAAAGCTTTTCCCACGTGAACACGTTCTTTAGTTGCTTTCGTGTGGGGGCTCTCTCATCATGTGACAAATTCCTTGTTTGCATTGTCCCCCTCCTTTCCCATTTAAAGTAGAAAATCAATTCTGAGAAGTAACAGTTCTTATTTTTTTTTTATTTGAATATAATGCAGCAACCCCTTATTTAAGCCCAGATACCCATACCACCTGCAAACAAGCCTCTTCAATTCTTTCTTGGCTCAACCAACCTGCCAGCCCACCCAGGTGCCCTCCTAAATTTATAGCCTGCTTTTTACAGCTGTTTAAAATTCTCACTCAATTACCTCTTCATTCACTCTATATTTTACTAATAGCTGCAACTCTGTTTACTTTTTTTAGCCATCACCTCCAAATTTCCCATGCTACCTCTTGTCTCAAACCCCCACTTTATCCTTTAGATTGTAAGCTCACTGGCTATCTAGCTAAGCACTTTGTATAAAAGAGCTTAAATAGCTAGATCTCTGCTTACGGGCAGGGCCTTCTCTACCTTTTGTATTTATCTGTGTATATTTTATGTCCTCCACTAATTGTACAGCGTGGCGGAATCTGTTGGCGCTTTATAAATACCAGTAATAAATAAAAATAAACACCCTTAGAGATGAGTAGTGCTGCAGAGATAACCAGAGCTACAGAGATAACAGAACACTTACCTCTTTAGCATACCCATGCTCCATGAAACCGCATGGCATCTCCTAAAAATGTCCTATCCCTGTATTTGGCTTCACAGCACTGTAACATCGCCACTGTTAGCGAGAGGGGGCAGGTAAAGGTGAGATTTAGTTGCCTTAACCTGTCACTCTTGTGTGCTGCCATCCTCTTTTCCGGCCTTTCCACAGATACTGCTCTAGTCTCTCAAGAGTACAATCAGGTCTATGGAGGATCTTTTGAGACAGTGAGATCCTCCATATATGTAGCAAATTTCCCTGCAGCTGTCACTGGTGATAGCTGGGGGATTAACACTGCTTGATTGCAATAGCTCTGCCCCATGTCATATGTAGGAAAAATACAGAGATAAAGTAGTCCCTCCTTTTATGTCAGTATATCATTTGACTGGTTTGGTATTTCAGTAAAATTCCAACACAGTCAATATCGTTTTTTTTTTATTTTTATAAAGGATTTTATCTTTGTGAAATATTTAATTTTGCAGGGGTTGACAGTGCCTCTTTAAGAATACAATGGTTGAAAGTAGTTCTTGTATAATCATTCACAGAAATACATCTCGTTGCAAGAAATGTCATTCCTGCATTATCAGAGGAAGTGAACTATGGGTAATGGGAGGGGGAGCAGGGGAGAGTTTTGTTTTATGTAAACCTCTCTTGTGTTTGCAAATAAACATGGGTCCGTGCCCAGGTCCGTCTTTAATATTGAATGGATCCTGTGCAAGCATTATCTTGGGCCCCCTAGACACTCTCCCCACCCAACTCACTGCCATTAAATCGCACCCTACACCCCGATGCAGTGGTGGTACTAAAGTAGAGAGCCCTGGTGCAAGAATAGTTTGGGCCACTTATTGCAAGGCTGGACAAAAGGTAGATCCCCATCTGTCATGCAGCTTCAACAATGCTTTGACAGCTCGTACTCTACATTTTCCCATGCTTGCAAGGTTGTATTATGCACTGAGAAGTGTCGGGGGGTGTGTTTTTTTTTTTTTGTGTGTTTTTTTTTCTTCTTCTTCTTGTAGTATGTTTGTGTATGTAGGAGTATCCTTGTATGTGGGGTTGGTGTTTAAATGCAAGCATGCACTTATAAGCCGTGTTGATCTTTGAATGCACGGGTGTGCTTATATTTTGGTGTTTAGCTCCTTAAGGACGGCGGGTGTTCTATGCGGTCCTTTTAAGTTGGTGGTCCTAAACGCCAGTGGGCGGCACAGAACGTCCCCGCCGTCTTTTGTACTTACTGGGTCCCCGCCGTTCCTCTGGCGTCTGCGATCCTGGGCTCTACCCGGGAGCTCAGGCAGACCACCTCCGGCCATGTGATCACAGGGTCCTCGTGATCACAGGGCAAGAGTAGCTGGCTTATGCAGTGCCTGCAGGGGGACTGCCTGAACTCTCAGGCTGTCCCCTCATGCCTGTAAAAAGTTTGTAAAAGCTAGTAAGTTATAAAACCGTTTTTAAATGAAAGTGTGTGTGTGTGTGTGTGTGTATATATATATATATATATATATATATATATGTACACATACATAATTAATACAAGTGTATTTTAATATATATTTATATGAAAATACACTTAAAATGATCAATATATATGAATAATCAATAAATTGAAATAAATGAGAATTAAATATTAAAAATACATTTAAAAAATGTATATACCATTTTTAACTGTATTTTGATATTAAAATACATATATTCAAAATACATCTAGAATGTTATAAATACGTGTTTGTGTCTCTAGATATAGATATATAGATAGATATATAGATAGACATACACACACACGTATTTATAACATTCTAGATGTGTTTTGTATAAATAAAATATTTTTACATAATCAAGTCCATCTTATTAATTACAATCTGAGGGACCTTTCCAACAACCCAGGCAGAAAGTCCAGAGAATTTACCTGGCAAGCCCTATATTTAACCCTGTAACTTTCCAGGACACATTAAAACCTGTACAAGGGGGTACTGTTTTACTCTGGAGAATTCGCTGAACACAAATATTAGCAAACCACATCCAGGGTGTGAAACAATCGTTCCTCTTCAGAAGGAGATGGGAAGAAAGCTGGCAAGATGATCTCTTGGTTCATATGAAATGCTGAAACTAGTTTAAGCCTGAAATCTGGAACTGTTCTCAGAATCGCCTTATCCTGTTGGAATGAGATGAAAGGTTTGTCTGAGTGCTGCCAATTCTGAGACTCTTCTACCTGAAGTCAAGGCGAGAAGAAGAGCTGTTTTAAGAGTAAGGAACATAACTGGAATCTGTTATGGGTTCAAATGGGGAACCCTGTAAGGCTGACAAGATAAGTGGCAAGTACCAAGGAGGAGAAATGGACTTGATAGGATGTCGGATCTGCATGACAGCCTTTTCCACAGGAGATCCACAGCAGAGAAGCACCCTGGGGAAATAACTTTGTTAGATGCCCAGTCAGTGAAGATGTCCTAAATACGGTAATAGGCAGCTGAAGTATTCCGTTTCCTTGCCTGAAGCATAGTTGAAATCACCACATCTGACAACCCTTTCTTTTGTAACCGCCTCCTTTCAGTCTCCATGCCATCAGCTGGAGGGCTTGAGGAGCAGGATGGAACAGAGAACCCTGAGACAGCAGGTCGTCTCTCACCGGCAGATGAAGTGGGCTCTCCATGGAAAGGCACAACAGTGGGAACCAGGGTCTCTGTGGCCAATACGGGAGTACTGCAATCACCACCACACGTTCCCTTTGAATTCTCTTTAGGAGGGTGATAAGGGGAATCGGGGGAAACTCATACCCTGTCCAGAAATTCCATGAACAGCTGAGGGCATCCCCACATTCCGCTAGGGGATGGTGCTCCCTGGAAAAGAACCTCTGAACCTGTCTGTTCTGGAAGTCTGCTATCATGTCGATCTCTGGAAGACCCGATCTGCAAACCAACCCCTGAAAGGCCCATTTTGCTAGACCCCATTCTCTGGCACGATTTTGTCTGCTCAGGAAATCTGCCTTGATGTTCATGAAACCTTGAAGATAACTCACACATTTCCCCTGAAGGTGTTTTTGTGCCCATTTCATGAGAGGAACCATGATACTCCTCATCCTTGGATGTGAGTACCTCTTTGGTGATTCTCATATCATCCTATTTCCTGCAGGCCGGACATGTACATGTAGAGCATGTCTGGGTATAACCCCTTCTACCCTTCATTGGTTTTATTTAAACGGTAGTAAGCGTTTCCTTCGAATTTGAATTCAACCAAGCTTATTCCTTGGCTTCTTTCTCTTATTCCTAGGCCTCTGTTGGGCCTTTTAATGTAACCTTTGGATTAATTTACTCCTAGGCCTCTGTTAAACCTTTTAATATTGATGATGTGTCGCCTATGTGTGGTGAGAGTTCTATGGGCTAATGCTCTGTCAGAAAAATCTGTATATTTTGGGGGTTGCAGGTTCAATTCCCCAGCAAGGTTGACTCAGCCCTTCATCCCTTTTAGGTAGATAAAAAAGAGTACCATTAAATTTCTTAAAAGTAACATCCCTGGGATGCTCTTGGAAACCATAAAATGTCTTTTTCCTAGTTAAACATTTTGCTATACCTTTTCCTAGTGCTTTCTAATACAGCTGCTGGGTTCACTTATTCAAAGTGCCTTTTAATATGCATTTGCCTCTATTCACTTTTTCTAGGCCTCTGCGGTTTTTATACTGTGATACCTGGCTATCTGCCACGTTTGTTACATTATTATATGCCTCTGTTTGGTTTTAGGCATTCACTAGCTTTATTATCCTATTTCTGTGTCTCTGTACTTGGTAACAGGCTATTTGCTTTTCTGTTCCTCTATCTCAGCCTTTCGACCTGTTTTATTATAGGTCTCTTTTCATACATACTTGGGTGCCCATTCAGGTTTTTTCTTCTGCATTTAATCCCCGTGAATATGAATGCGCTAGTCAAAAGGTCGCGCCATACAGCTTACTCGCATGCGCAAAAATCTAATTTGCTTGTGCGTATTCTGAAATGCAAGTCCAGCTGTGGTGGTTGGAGTGTTGTATTGGTTCCCCCTTTGAAGCACAATTTTTTTCTTATAGGTTTCCTATATTAAGTAAGTAGATTCGTACGCAGTTTTCATCTTATTTGAATTCTCCTTTTTGGTTTTGGTAAGTTTTTTTTTTTTTTTTTTTTTAAGGTATATCACATCTTTTTCTGTATCTATTAATCTCTGTTTTAGCAGTGTTTTGCTTTAAGGATAAAAAGGAATCTTGTACAGTTATGGATTTAGATCTCTCTGCTCCCGGAAAAAAGGTCACACTCTAAGACATAGGTAAGCCATTATATTTTTTCTGGCGTTAATAAAGTGTAATTGGAATTCCCTATGATGATGGCTCTACGGGAAGAAAATCATCCGGATCATACAAGGGAAGTCTCCCTAAAAGATACTTTGTGAGGCATATGATAAGAGCGCTTTGTGAAAGTAGTCTCTCCACAGACTGTCTGAAAGTGGCTACAGGCCAATCTACTCCTGTGCCGTATATTATGCAATATCAAACTGGGTATCTCAAGACCTCATAGAAGCAGTTAAAGCTCTGATCCTCTGAACAATTCCCAAAATGGATACTCTGAGGAATCCTTGGCGATGTATACGTTCAGAGATATGGAATCATCAGATGAGTATATTCACTCGATTTCAGTAGTTCCAGAATCCACTCACGTGGACCATTTGATTTCCAGCGTCTGCAGGTCCTTATCCCTGAAATAATCTAATGTTGAGCATTCTAACTCTTGCCTTTCTTTTCGGCTATCAGAAGGTGCAGAGTATCTTTTCAAGTTCCTAGTCCCTGTAAGATCCTTAATGGAAGAATTGTTCTATACTGAGAGAAGTTATTAACACAAAGGAGTATCTCCGTCTTCATCCATTGGGATTTCAGACACTAGTACCTGGACTCTGCTCCTAAGTGAACAATGCAGTACTTAGTCTGGCTAAATGTTCCACTATGCCTGTAAACAATGCGGGATCTCTCTGAGACTCCATGGAGTATAGATGGTCTTGATCCACTAAAGCCTATGTGTCAGCTGGCACAGGTTTTCATCTTGTTGTAAGCTCTTGCCTCAATCTCTAAAATTGGTATGAATCATTTAGAGGAGCATATCCTAGATTTTCCTGTCTGTTGACAATTTACAATTTAAGTTAAGCCTGAAATGGTTTTCAGCTAAGAAGCCTATGTAGGTTGCATTATATTCTAGCAAGAAATATTACTTTACTGTGTATTAGCCGGGCACTTTAGCTTAGTACTTGGTCCGTTGATGCATCCTCCTAAATGAATGGATTAAGAGATTCTTGAATATTCATCATAAAGGTAGTTTACTAGTTCATTGGAGGATATCCATAGATTTGCAGGATGCTTATTCCCATATATACATTGCCCCACATCACTAGATATTTCTCAGACTGCAGTGGAAGGACACTTTTCTTTTTACATTTTCATAGTGAACAATATAGCTGAGCACACTGTTCGACACAGTCCAAGGCACGGAACAGCTCTTTTCAGAAAGTGCAGTAAGACGTATCAAGTAAATGATGGATGTTGACGGTCATATTACCTCAGCAGAGAGCATTTTGATCCAAGTCCTCCACCATAGGTCTAATAAGATGGCACAAGGGAGGAGGTTACATTTCCTATAGAAATCCATTGGACAGTGATGACTATGAATACCATCCACTAGGGTTTAGGAACTTTTTATCTTCTAAATAGAGTACATCCTGGAAAAGGGACACCCTTAACATCCAATACTTCTCGTCAGCATAGGTTGCAAGAACCAATATCAATCATCCTGACTACCATATTGATACCAAGTCCATGGTCTCCTGCTTATCTTCTTCAGTACCTCCATGGGATCTCCCAAAAGAGTTTTTCACTCTTCCATCAGGTCCAGTGCTACTTTCCTCATTCTGAAGGTTTTTGATATTGTAAAGAAGGCTTAAATAAGATTTTTTTTTTCTTTCTCAACTGCAGTAATTAATACCCTTCTGAAGGCCATGAAAAACGTATCTCCTCGACTACCTTTACGGAGTTGGGGTGCCTTTTTTCCTGGGATATTTCTAATTAGGTGGTTAAATTTCATTCTACCAAGGAGGTTCTAAGTTCTTAAATCGTGTAGGAATTTGCCACATCATCTTGGAGGTACATGTCTCAGTACTCTCTGATCTTTCTTTTCATGAAAGGGCTTTGATATGAAGGTACCTAAATATCTGTTGGCTGTATTTGTATGATCCCTCGGTTAACCATTGCTCCCCTTGGAATTCTACCCTTTTTTTAAAAAAAAATATTATTATTATTATTATTATTATTATTATTAAGGGCTTTGTAATCTTCGCGGCTTCTTACCATGAGAGTATATAAGATATCGGATCTTCGAGCATTATTTTGCCCCTTTACTGCCTTCCACAATATATCTAAAGCCTATCGATTACAAAGTAAAGTCAGTAATGAAACTTTCTACTCCTGTCCTAAATATGTATCAAAAGCAGAATATGAACCATTGCAAACAAATGGACACATTTGATGTCTTAAGATCTATTTCTATAGATCAGCTATCTGGCTTTCTTCTGATAGTCTGCTTATCTTTACTAATGGACCAGTAAAGGTCTTCAAGTCTCTATATAGGCCATCAGCATATGGATAGTCTTGGCTATTTTCAGTCGTCTAAGTCCTAGGGGTTACAGTACCTGAACATCTTTTTGCTCTCCACTAGAGCCATTTCTCCCTTTTGAGCATCAGTGGCAAAGTTTTCCTGGAACTTATAGGTAAATGGCTGCTGTTTCTATGTTTCTATGGTCCTCAACCAATTTTCATGTTTTTTTTTTTTTTTTTTTGGTACATTTGAGTTGTTCAATTTGCTAATGTGTCAATAGTGAGCAATCAGTTTTTCATTTCCAGTGTCCTTGCAAGGTGTGTGTTGTCAACTTGCATACATGTTTTGGAAGTCTTGTGTATGTCTTAACTCCCTTTGTTATTGCTTCGGTATTACCCATTGTTGTGCTGCCATGGATATGGCCAGGAAAGAGCAAAATGTATTCCTACGTACCGTGATTTTCTTTTCCTGGTCATAGACTATGGCAGCACAAATATCCCGCCCTGGGATATTGCTGGAAACAAGACTGAGGGTGGGAGGGGAAGGAGGGGTTACTTTCTGTTTTAATTGGGTTCCTGTCTGATTAGGGATAGGGAGGAGCTACCCATTGTTGTACTGCCATGGCCTATGACCAGGAAAAGAAAATTAAGGTACGTAGATATATATTTTCCTCTATATCTATCACAAAGTACACTTATAATGAAATTCTATTGATGTATAATATATTATAAATGCTTTAATTATTTTAGAATATATTGTATAATATATGTATAATATATTTAGCATGTTTTTATTTTTTTCACATTTCAGGAGTCAGGGGGACTGCCTGACCGCTCAGGCAGCTCTATAGACTCCTATTGCGGCAATGTGATCATGGTAGTCACATGGCATTGGAGGGCCGGAGTGGCCGGAGCTGCTACAGGGTGACTGCTGGAGTCTCATGCAGTCCCCCGGGACCGGGATCGCCGGTCCAGGTGAGCACAGGGCGGCGGGAGGACGGCTGAGCGTACTATGCAGCCCTCCGGCGTTTAGAAGGACGGCATAGAACGCCCGCCATCCTCAAGGGGGTTAAGCACCAAAATAACTTTAGCTTAATGAAGTAGTTTTGGTGCATGTGTAGTACTCTGCCATTTAGGTCTTAAATAACCTTTTTATTCAGCCCTAACCACACCTCTTTGCTGAGACTCTCCCAACCCCTCTACACACTTCCATAAGAAGTGTAATTTTTCAGATTCCTTTACAGTAAAGTGTTTATTTCAAAATTCTTATATCTTGCTCTGTTATTTGCCTGCTAGAGCCTGCAGTGTGTTTTTAAAATGAAATTAAAGGTACACTATTGGCACACTAACCAATTAATCTCATTAAATTGGCTATAGTGTGTGGATTCCTATGGTATTGTCTCTCTATTCAAAAGTTAAACTCTTTTCGAGCAGTTTAACACTGCAGGTCCCTGGCCACCCACAAGCCTGCATCTGACTGGAGGTGTGAGTATGGGAGAGATTACACCCTTTTCTTGCTGGGAGCGGTCCTGAACAGGACCAGCTCTTTGTACACC